>NC_083683.1:68805000-71205000 GCF_033118175.1 Dama dama
GAGCATGTCTCTTATGTCTTCTGCATTGGCAGGCAGGTTCTTTACCACTTGCATGTACACCACCCTGGTGCAATCCCAACTCTGTGTCCTTGAAAAGAGAGGTAACCCTTCTGTGCCTTGTCTCATCTGCAAAACAGGGAGACTGTGCCTGCTCTATTGCATGGTTAACCAATGTAAAAGGAACACAAGGGTTAATAAATGTAAAGAGTTTAAAACAGTGTCTGGACAGTAAGTAATATATAAAGTTTGGTTCTTCTTCTTATTATTAAACACTTACTAAAAGCAAAGAACTTTGCACATATATTATGCCATGTAATCTTCACAAAAGCGTAATGTAACAGCCCCTCAGTTGACAGAAAAAATATGAGTTCTTGAGAAATGAAACAATTTGTTCAAGATCATACACCTAGGTAGGAAACAGGGTTTGAACTTCTGTCTGTCTGACAACAAAGCCTGAGTTTTCACATGATACTAAGTGATAAATGTCAGAAGACGGGCTCAAAGAAAGTGCTTTGGGGGCCCCAAAGAGACAGCAATCAAGTGTCAAGTGTCAAGAAACAACTATTCTTTACATAAAGCAACTGACCCAGCTCCTGGCAGATTGTATTTCAATAACTCAATTCAACAAATATTTATTCGAGCACCCAGCCTATCCAAATACAGCAGTGAACATAATTGTTAACAGGTTATAAATGCCAAATTTGAATGGAAAAAGAGTAATAGGGCACTTTAAACAAAAGGTTCTAGATGGAAAGACAAGAACAGAGCAAAGGGATATGGTGTCAGAGGAGTGACCTGGGATCGAGGTCTACGTTGACTTATGGGATGCTGTATGTTGCAGAGGAGAGATAGAGAGAGTTGGGAAGTGAATAGGTACCACGATATTGTGGAGATGTCACAGATGAGATGTTTGAAGACAGACACCAAAGAAGTAAACCCAGAGGACGGTGACTGAGAAGGATGAAAGAAGCAGAAGGACAATAACGGCCACACACACAAACAAGGGAAAACTCTCCCCACACTATGCAGATTGGAATGACATAAGTTGATTAGCTTATTGAATGATAGTGAAAGTGAAAGTTGCTCAGTTGTATCCCACCCTTTGCGACCCCATGGACTATATAGTCCATGGAATTCTCCAGGCCAGGATACCGGAGTGGGTAGCCTTTCCCTTCTCCAGGGGATCTTCCCAACCCCAGGACTGAACCCAAGTCTCCCGCACTGCAGGCGGATTGTTTACCATCTGAGCCACAAGGGAAGCCCTATTGAATGACAAGCCTTGTTTGATAAGGAGAAAATTAACATGCTACTTTTGGGATAATATTGCAAGATTCCACCCGCCCCCCCACCCCAGTCAAATTCTCCATTAATGGCATTTCCATTTCCAGAAAAATATCTTTTCTTATTTTTTTTCATACTTTGCATTTGCTTTTGCTCTTCTCATGGAAAAGAGTCTGTACTATCATTAAAACATCTGCAATACCTATTCATAATGTTTTTACAATGAGTAATAAGGAGTAAGTATTTACCATAAGGATCCGTACATAAAATGTTGACAACTTTCACTGTCCCACAGAGTCAAGCTGCTAGGAATTGTGACTTTATACAAAAGAGAAAATGGATGTTGTCATGGTTCCTCATAAGGGTGACATGAAAATAAATGAGGTTTTGGGCAGAAGGATATTTTTCAACTGACAGGTTGAACTCCAGAACACGATTATAAGCAATGAAAACACACTTATGACCAGAGAAAACTTTTTCAAACACTAAAGTTGTGTTTGAGGTGGGAAGTATGCAAAATATGAGAGCTGTAGGGGTATCTAACTTAAATATTAAAACTAAAGCTTTTTAGCACCTGTACAACTTACATTTTAAAACTAACACACTTAGCATCCACCTTCATAGGTTAACAGCCAAGGTCTAGATATGAGAATGTGTTGCATCACTCTACTCCGTTCCTTTCTATTTCTTACATTTCATTAAATATTTAATCCAGAACAACTCCAGGTAATTTGCAAATGAGAAAAATTGAAACTCACAGTGATTAATTCACTTCATATTACACAACAGTTAAGTGACAGTGTCTAAATAAAGACCCAAGTTCTCTGTCCCTAGTCCCCAACCTCAAACTGCTATCCAATTTTTTTATCAATAAATACTTACTTTTTACATCAAGTACTTATGTACTTATGTGTTTCCACATATTTCACATTAATACAAAGTTTGAAAGAAAGATCTATATAACTGCTACTCAAAGTTGCCTGTCTTTGAACTGTTTATTACCAGCGTTCCATAAATGGTCAAGAAAGTCCTGTTACATTAAAAAAAAAAAAAATCAGGTGAATTAAATGGTGTGCTTAGCCACTTAGTCGATTGACATTCTGGCCCCAACTCCTTACCTCATCCCAAGTCAGTAACAAACACTTCTAGGATTCACACAAATCCTTGGCCCCCATATTGAGTGACACTGATATACATTCTTACAGAGCTGACCTGGAAATCTGAATACACTAAAGATTTTGCAGTATCTAAATGACAAGGAGAAAAATGCTCAAATAATCACAATAAATTGTGACACTAGACAGTTTAGTGTCAAGGACTGACATTAACCTGATTTTCCTTTTGTGCTAAGGAAACACACAGTCTAGGAAAGAGGCTCATCTTCCTTTAGCTGGCAACCTGCTTCTCTTCACACGTGAAGACGCCACTCCCCGCCAGCTCCCTCTCCTACGCCACTGCCATGCACATTTCACACGGGTCGTGTGCCATTAGCCAGGGGCATGCCATCAGGAGAAAGGGGGAACAATTTTGCCTCAGTCAGATGTCACCTACAATTTTAAGATGAATTTCAAAAAGGAAGTAGAAGAGAAGGTTTTACGCCAAATGAAAGATTCTGCATGAGGATTTTATTCTCTCTAGCTTTGGGGGGAAATTCCTGAATAATAAATAGAGGAGCAAGGTCACTCACCTTTATAAACTGCCATTGAGCAGAGTAGGTCAAGCACAGGAGGTGAAGGTATACAAGAAAGGGAATACTCAGGACTGATTGCAAACATAATTTATCCTTTGTCTGCCGTGCCAGAACATTCCATCAGTTCAAATCAAACACAAAACAAAATTTGTATAATGTAGACACCTGATTAAATTCTTCCCCTGGAGGAGTCTATGAAAATTCTTCAATCTATGTGCCTATGCTAAATACCTTTGGGAATTATATGAAGACTTTGTTTGGATCCATTTAAACTATGGCATGCATTTTAGGGAGTATTTCAGGGATTCCTAAAAAATACATTTGATACAATGTAAAATTGATTATGTCTTCCTCCAAATGACACAGAAACTTTTATTCAGCTATTGCCCAGTTGCTATTCTGTACGTTTCCAAGACAAATTCTGAAGATGAAAGTTTACCTCATTTGGAATATGTACTTTTACTAGATAATTAAAATGGTCACAAAATTCAGGGGCCTCAATCACGGAAGAAACAAGAGCTATGCTACTTAAGGAAGGGAGGAAGGAGAGAGGCCACCTCTGTAATGAATTAACACAGGACTGAATTTGAATTACTATCAAAACTGCTAATATAATGTACCCATAACCAAAAATCACTTCTAAGGGAAACTCTCATTATTTAACTATTTGTTTTACATATCAATGTGTTTAAAACTATGAATCATTAGGTTGGAAATGAGTGAGTAAGGTACAAAATTTCACTTATTCTTGTTCTGATATCAGAATTAATTTATAACAGGTCTATTTACAACCTCTCTCAATCAAGAATGAGGATTTAGGGTAAGTAACAAAATACTGTTATTTCTTTTTGTCAACATCTCAGGTTTCAATACAAAAAAACTGTCAGTATTATTCATAATAGAGAAAGAAAACTGGAGGAGTAGTTGAGTAAATTATGCTAATATACTAAATGGCATTTTATACAAGTATAAGATCATACTTGTGCACAGTAAGAAATAGTGGGAAAAGACTTCATAAATAATGTTACTTGGAAAAAAGAATTGTATGTCTATTATACCAAACATCATGAATGCTAAATGCATATGTAAGGTTGATGAGATTTTTCATTATTTTCCATTTCCCTTTTTGACATATAATTTATAAATTATAATGTATGATATAAATTGAAAGATAATAGATTTTATGTTAACAAATGGATTAACTAGTCAAACTGGCTAGAACATATTTTAGCCCAATGTGTATTTTCTCACTAAAGTGGAGTAGCAATTTTAGAAAAATGTGTTTGGCTTAAAGGCATTTTCCAAAGAAGATGCATTATATTTAAATTTAGTGGCCAGTTTATGGCCTACACCAGCATATTGTTTTTATTTATTCGAAAAGATGAGGACTTTTTAATAAGAGTTATCTAGTTTTAGAATAATTTTTAAAGTATTCCCCTGGAAGTAGAGTACATTCTATTCAGCCTTCACTACACCCAGATAAACAAGCTGGAATAATAAAAACCCCACACAAACTGCCCTATTGTCAATAGATGGACTTTAAATTTGCCTATTGAGGACTACGAAAATCATCAATTTTTACATCACTCTAAGTAAACCTATTTTCCTAAGCAAGCCTATTAAACTATAAAAGAACAAGCAGAGCTACCAAATATTCATTCTAGAAAACAAAGCCCATGAAGAGTGTAATTATTTTGTTCTTTCTTTAAATCTCCTTGCCAAGAACCCAAGCTGGATTAAGTATTCAACACCAAGAGATTAAAGATGTATATCCCTGTAGCTACCCCTGCACACATCTCCACATAATCACTGGGATTAACTTTCCAAGGAAGTAGATCAAAGCTTTATTTCCTTGTGGGTATCCGATAATAAAAGCTGAAGCTAAATCAAACTCTCATCACTTTTGCATCTCTCCTTAAGCTACTGGTTCAAGAATAATCAGAATATGTAAAAGATAAGGTCAGTGAGAAGGAAAGGAAAGAGAAAAACACTCTGTTGAATGGGGTTGAACACTAGACAAACAACAAAACCAACAGAATCATGTGAAAGTTTTAGATTATCATATGATATCATTTAATGTTCATTCACCTTTTACCAAAGACTCATTATTTATGCATTAGAAACTACAAACAAATTAGCCAGCTATTGTATATCAACTCTTGGCAATGAATGATGATGAATCTTTGCAATTAGCATTCTTACTTTTGCAGAAAGTTTGTTGCAAACTAGATAATGTATTTTTAGTTCCATCCCAAGTTAGGAAAATTGGCTGCTGAATTCAGTAAGTTGGATTAATTGATTTATTGTACTTATTAGTAAAAAACGTGGGAGATATATATATATGGAATATATATTCCACGTGGAGTAGAGGCTTGCTTTGACTAAGTCTGTATTTGTACTCCTGGATTCCACTTCTGCCCTGCTGCTGAGAGAGGGAGAGGTCCACAGGGAATTCAAAGGGGAAGAATCTGGCCTTTTGTCATTAATATTCCTACAAGTCCACCAGAAAAACTGAAGCTTTCTGCTATTAAGCACATCATAAACATTAATCCATATTTGATGAATCAGCCTTCTGTTACATATTAAAGAACAGATTTATTTTTCCATTCTTTCAATTCCCTTACTTGAAGTGCCTTTATCAGCAACATTTGTGAGCAATAACAAAAACATACCAATTCTGAAGAGACAGAAATATTCCAGGAAGAAACTTCTAAAAAGACAATTGTTTCCTCTGGGCATGTTATAGACTGTGAATCTTCAAAAGGTTTATCTTTTGCATAGACTAAACATTCTAACTTGGTGAAAAAAAAATGGTCTGTGCTTTTCAGAATCCCCTTCAAAGCTTGGAAACATTAGGACCAATATTTATGAAATTATGAGATCTTGTGAAAGAACAGTAAAATCTTCCAAACTTTGGGTACATTTTTATCTGAATTTAATTAAAAGATGGTGAAAAACTATCAACACAGGTCCATTTTAGATGAAAAAATACTGTTTTTATAGTACTACCATTTTAAGGATATGGAATTATATTTTTCAATAATGTTTATGAGGTCCAGAATAGTTATTCACTGAATCATATCTTTTCTGCAACACAGTAATTATATACTTTTATTTTATACTTCCAAATGTCTTATTTGCTAATGTTTAAATTTCTCTCACATTAATCAGCCCATTTTTTAATCAATTTAAAACATACAAAAATTAATATTGTTAGAGAAAAATAATGTATTTCTCATTTTCTGGAGGTGTATTAACTCTTGCATGCTAATGAGAAACATACAAAACTGTATTTCTGTCATAAACTTTGAAAGATAAAAATGTGACCTAATTGTGTGTCTCAGAAGTAATCTCACATTGCTATAAATTGTAACTGCCAGTTGGGGGACAATGCAAAGAAAAATTCAATTATTTGCAACCACATTAAATTCTTATAATAAGAAACATAATCAGTTTGTGGTTCAGGATTTCTCAAATTATAACTTAATAACTGAATGCACTTTATCAGATTTCTATATAGTGATCCACAGTCTACAAGGTCATGGAGAATAACATGGCCTCTGGGCAGTATCTCATGTATTAAGAAGTTTAACCACATGATCATGAAATCATGAAGTTGATCTCTAGGGAAAGCAAATCATTCAATTTACAGTACACAGAAAACAAAGGAAGCATTTGGCTTTTCTCTAGGATTTGATAGGTGTCTATTTCTCTGCCTATTGGCTTGTGATATCAACTTCCTGGAAAGTGGGGGCTTAAAAAAAGGCAATTATATAGAAGTAGATCAATGGACTACAGGAATAAGGAACAAGAGGGTTGCTAGAATTTCTCACCTCCCATGGGGGGAAAAAAACACCTGTGCAGGAAAAAAGGCACAAAAGTCTCCAGACCTGCTATCTTCTATGTTGGCAACTCACACCCTGCCCTCCCTGCCTTCTCTAGCCACTAATTCTCTACCCTCCTTGAAGTCAAGATAATTTGGAGAACATAATGAAGCCAGAAAACTCCTCTCTAGAAAGAAAAAAAAGTCATCCAGTCTTCATGATGATCTCTCTGTAACAGTGAACAGTTGAACCACTTTAATCACACGAAAGACAGGTTTCAGTTACTAGGCAAATCCTGCTGACAATGACACCATCAGACCAACACTGACATCTTCCCCTTGCTGAGTGTTGACAGTGTCCCAGGCACGAGGCCAAGCGCTTCCCCTCCATGATCACATTTTACCTCTCAGTTACCAACTGTACAAATCCTACCATTTCTCCTTCCAGCTGAACATCCAGATACAGTTAGATAACTATATATACAGTTATAGGTATATAGTTATAGTTACATAAATATAGTTAGATAACTTTCCAATACTGCAGCTGATTTTATGTGGAGGCTGTTGAACCCAGGGCTGTCAGACTCTTGTCACCTAGCCATGCTGTCTCTCACTGTGGTCACTATTCAATCCATCAAGCACATGGGACACAAAAATGATCACATGGAGATTTTGCCATGAGCATCTGCTAATTGTTTCTTCAGATTAAAAAAAGACTACACACACACACATATACAAACACACATTCAACTCTGTGTACTAATTTTTGTTTGATGACTCTCCACTGTACCTTTGGCCAGGTCCTCTCAGAATCATGGTACAACTCCCCTCTGTGTTTAAAAGAACATCGTATTTGTGATAACGATGCTTATGTGATTCAAAGAAATGCTTCCAAGTCACTCTTTTCACATTGCCTATTCCCATTTTCCAAATCAGCTCACCTTTAGGTACACCCTTATAACTGTGTCATTAACTATAATAATGATTGATCTACCCCCCTTGCAGCCTTTAGCCATCTGTGCAAGAAAAATTTTCAAGCCAGACATTTCAAGCATTAAACATATACCGAAGCTCTGTTCAATAGATCTTTCATAAATCCCCAGCCCCCAGCCCCAGAGAGTAAGCAAAGTCAGGTCATGAGCAGGAAGTGATGGAGACAAGGCAGTTTCTGAGCTGAAACTCAGACTCAAAGCTGGTTTATTGTTGTCATGACGACGAGTTCCACATGCCTAAAGTCACCGGTTTCTGAAAAGAATGATGCAGTGTCTAGCCTTACAGCTGGACATATAAACCAAATTAGTCTGCCATGCCTCTACCTGCTTTGTGGTTGTTAGTGAAAAGAGCCATATATCACACCATCAGTCATGCAGCAGTTAAGCTCCACACACACTGCTTTCTCAGATCTGTAACTCATTTTTTTTTTCAGCTCCTCAGAATAATAGCTTGACTCTGGGGCAGGGGTAGGGATCAAAGTAATTTTGATAGATATTTAAAATTTTTCAATGAAAGATAAAGCAGAAAGCAATTCATAGTGTTTCTTTGTACCAACACAACCTCAAGCTTTAAATCACAAGTAGTAAGAGGGTATCAAAAATTTTCTGTAGAAGAGTTCAAAACTTCATGGATTTGCAAAGGATTGTCTTTTTAAAAGAAGAGGGTGTTTTGGGAAGGAGAAACCGGGTTTGCCTGCTCCAGATGTGAAATGAGAGCCTTGAGAGCTCAGTTCTCTTCCTTGCTCTCCAAGTGATTAATTGGATGACCTAGGGGAAGTAATTTAACCCAGCCGTGGAAAAAGAAAATACACACTTGCCCACCAGAACTGGGTGTCTTATTTGCCTCCACACCTGCGCCACTGACATCACCTGTCTCAAAAAAGTTATGAAGACCCCCATCTTGTGCAACATACCCTTCCCCTCCCTCCATCTACCCTCACATGTCTCTCCCGCCTGCTTTAAACCCTTCAAGTCTTATCACACCCATAAATATTTGAAATTCCCTTGTCTCCTTCCTCCACCTGGTTCTGTTCTGTCTCTGGCATCTACTAGAAGAAAGCTAAAAAGTAGGAAGCAGATCCCGTCTGGTTTGTCTTCGGCACCCACTCTCCTTATTCCATCCACTCAAGACTCTTTTTCTAGCATTAGACATCTCCATGCTGTCCACAGAGCAATTGGGGGGTTCATTCTCTAGCACCCAATCTGGGCTCACCCTCCCTAAGATGATCTAAAACTTCCCTGTGGGCTTTCTGCTTCCTCTTGTCAACAGTCAATTTTAATCATTGCTCCCTATTTTAAGTGGCTTTGTGAGGCTGGGTCTCCCTAAAAGGAACAGGCTAATGGAAGCTGCTTCCTCTTAAGTTTGCATATCTCCTAGACTTTGGGTGGAAATTATCAAGGAGCAGTAAAAGGCAGCAAAACCAGAAGCAGAGTTGCTTCTTAGGTCTTGTGAAATTGGAGTGTGTAGGGGCAGGGGGAGGAATGAGTGGGAGATGCCCATACCGTAGTATAATCCCATATCAATTATGAATTTAATATGTTAGTTAGTTCCCCTTTCCATTTAATAATGGAAATCTCGGGTAATGTGACACCCAGGAAGAGAGACATTTTAGAGCCTGGGAAGTCTCTGAGGATGTTGGATGGGGTCAGGTCTGGAAGTATTCGAATCCAGGTATGGCAGAATTATTTGCAACTGAGAAGCATGCAGGATAAAAGACAATTAAAAGTACTGTGCAATGGCATGGATCCAGCTAAAAGATGAGTCAAACCGTATCTCATGGTATAATCCATAAGTCTTTAAATGTGAGGTACCTATCTTTGGTTGGTGGGCACAGAGTAGAACTCCAGATTCTTTGAGGGTCCCTGTCTGATGTTTATCACAGCAGTATTCGGGATATTTTGCTAGAATTATTTTCACATTAAAAAAAATGTTATATTAAAATGCACAATGACCCATCTGATTTAGATTTGTGCTATTTTTCCCTCCAAGTACTAAGAAACAAGCTTAATTTAAACAATCTTCTAATGCCTCCTGGCAACAGTAGTTTGATTTTTAATGGTTGTGCAGGGCTTTAATGGGTTATAGAACCCTTGAGAATATGTTTGTTTTAGTAGCATGGCTTCTATGCACAAAGAGATTTTTTAAAGTATGCATAAAGTAACTGCTATCCATATTTAGAGTGACAGTTGTATGATTCTATATGTAAATATGAATACAAATACATGAAAATATATCTATATGATATAAAAATACCATTACATTTTATTTAAAAAGTAATTGACCACTAATTGGTCACTTAATAAAGCTCACGATATATTCAGATTATAATGGTACAAAAAAGAGAATTATAATAAATTATGTTTCTTAATAGAATAATATTTAATGTTTATATGATATTGAAAACAATAGGCTAATTATAGCTTTCAACATGTTTTTGGAAGACAGATAGGTCAAAGAAGTGACCAGAACTGAAGAGTATAATATTAAGGAAGCAGATTTAGCCTCTACCCAACTGTCCTCTTCAGCTTCCTGGTGGCACAGCGATAAAGAATCTGCCTGCCAATGCAGGAGATGAGGGTTTAATCTCTGGGTCAAGAAGATCCCCTGGAGAAGGCAATGGCAACCCACTCTGGTATTCTTGCCTACGAAATCCCGTGGACAGTGGAGCCTGATGGGCTACAGTCTATGGCGTCCCAAAGAGTCGGGCACGACTTACTGTCCTCTGCACAGAGAAATCACGACCTAATGACTATTGTTGCTGCTGAGGTCAATTTCTCTCAGCTCCTTCCCTTTAGGTGCCAGACATGGGGTCAAAGAGAACAGGGCCTGAAACTGTAAGCACCACCTCCAGGTATCCAACTGTGCTTACCTCCACGGCCCATATTCTTCCCATCAAACTACTGCAATTAATATCACTCTACAGTTGAAAACTGCAAGGCATTCTTCAACAGCTGAGGAATCCTCCTCTCCCAGTGCTAAGACAAAGTCAGCCATTTGCTTTCCAATCAACCTCTGCCAGCGCTAAGATCTGTGATAGCAAACTAAACTGTGGGTTACACAATTTAGACCTTCATTGGGGAGCCTAATCTAACAGGAAGGATTAACTGTAGCCTGATGGAGTGGAAAAGAACAACAGAATTAAGAATCAGAACACTCCAGTCTCCCCTGCCAATTCTGTCCATAACCTACACTCAAGCCTATTCACCTCACTGTCTATGTGTCTTAATCCAAAACTGAAACTTACCTCTAAAAACCTCCAGAATACTTTTAAATCTGATAAATTATTTAGAAAATGAAGATAAATGAAATTCCCTACTTATTTAAACCGATTTATGGGAGTATCTGATAAATTAGCCATGTGATAACTAATAAAGTTGTTGAGTCTCTCACGACCTCAGATCACAAATTCGGGAAAAAAGAAGCAAGGAACTGCACTAGATGTTGGCTAAGATTTCTTCCTAACCTACAATTATGCGCTTCAATTAAAGTCATAAATATGTAAGCTCTTTGAAATGTATACCAGTATTACTACAAATATGCACAGCATGTTTTTAGTTTGAATTGACTAAATATCTGAGAAATCATCTATGTGACTGTGAAATCAAGTTTTCAGCTTTTAAACCATATTTTTGAAAAATATTCTGAGATTCTCTTCTTGGAGTATGGTGATTCCCATTTTGGAGCAACAAAGATTGTTCAGCAATCCTATAATCTTCACTGAGAAGGTGTACACCTAGTTCCATTTAATATTTACAGAGCACTTTATATTTTCAAAATCTTACAGGCATTAATTAGATACTCCTCACATAAACCTGAGAAATCAGCTATCACCTTCAATTTATAAATAAGGAATCCACAATATAGAAAGTTAAATGAATTGCACAATATCATAAGGCACGTCAGGAAAAGACAAAACTGCAAAAGGTCAGACTCAGTGCTGTACTTAAATCTGACTGAGTCAATTCATCGCACCACAAATTTCTTTCTATATTTCAGCTTCTTTCTACTACTTGATACACACAGTAACAAAAACAAACAAACCCACACATGAATGTTTAAATTTTAATACCTAATTTTGTTTTTATGTATAAATGTAAGATATAAGTGCCAGCCATTCATTTGCATTTAAAAATACATTTTAGTTCTGAAGTAAATTTAAAACTTTAAAATCAGCGCTCTTGATTTATTTATGTAGCTGGTACGTTAAACAAGCATAACACATAAGATATGTTTAAGTTCTAATTTTTAAAAATAGTCTACTATTCTCCTGTAATTTTGTTCTATGGAAGAAAGTTTTGTGTGGCTTTATTTTCTTTTGACTTGCTTACCTTAGTTTTCTTTTTTAATGGGTGAGGGTGGGGTAAGGAAAAGTTTTTGCCTTGTTAGTAGATCAACATTCTACCAAGGTCACTTCTTTTCTGGTCACGTTCAGGCGATAAATAGCCCTCTGAAGACACTAAGATGCCAATATAACCTCAATTCAGTCATTAGGTCATGCAGTCCTAGACGATACTCTAAAATATGGGACTTCCCTGGTGATACAGTGGTTAAGAATCCACCTGCCAATGCAGGGGACATGAGTTCAGTCTTTGATCTGGGAAGATTCCATATACCACGAGGCAGCTAAGCTAGTGCACCCCGACTATTGAGCCCAAGGGCCCTAGAGCCTGCACTCTGCAACAAGTGAAGCCACCATAATAAGAAGGCCACACACAACGAGAGAGTCGTCCCCACTCACTACAACTAGAGAAAATCCACGCACAGCAACGAAGACCCAGCACAGTCAAAAACAAATAAAGAAATAAATTTAAAAAAATAAAATAAAATATGGACATCGTTAGATGCCCATCATCTCCCTCTTTCCAGCCAGGATTTACAAGGGTGTGGGTAGAGGTGGGGCAATGAAGGAATAGGAGAGAATTCTTACTTGGCTAGTACTTGGCTCACTCTCTGGGATTGGTGAGATGCTAAAGCTGGTTCTCAGGAGTTACTCTCAGAACTCTTTGGAGGCTCCCATACTAGGTGTCTTGTGTCAGTTAAGACAGAAATGATGATGCTGTGTCAACAGCTAACCCCCCACAATCACTGGCCCAAGACAACAAAGTTGAGTTTCTGCTCACTCACCGTGTGCCTCAAGAGTAGGTGGACAAGCAGACCCTATTTATTGTAGTCATTCAGAAACTTAAGTTAATGAGGCTCCATATCACAACACAATCCTCTAAGATTAAGGCAGCAGAGGAACGAGTGCAGGGATCAAGTGCTGTCTCTTCATAGGTCTGTCCATAAGAGATGCCCGATATGTCTAGTTACCGTCATTGGTCACACTGAGTTCATTCGGGCAGGGACACAAAGAAAATATTTTAGGGCAGAGATTTATAATCCTCCTTCAGGAGGAGGTACTGAATATGGGAGAAGAGAACTATAGAGCACCACCCAGTCTGGCGTCAACTCCCATGCTATGGGGGCAGGTCTTCAGCAAGGCATCCCCAATCCTCCCTACACTTCTGATTACCTGATACTTATCCCACACATGCTCTGTCTTTTGTGGCCTTTCATCCTGTGGCAGAAACATCTCCAGGCATAAATTCCTATCATGGACTCTGTATCTGTCCCCTGGATTTCATGGACCTTTAACTAGCCATCCTAGAGGACCAGCATTAATTTCCAAAATAGCAGCCACATTCTCTTTAACGTATCCTTATACCAGCCCAGCTCACCAGGAAGCTGGTGGCACAAATGTCCCCACAACTTCAGGAGTCACATATTCAGGTTCGTATCCCCACCTTCAGGTGGGAGGTGCAGATTTACAATGAGGCAATAGCTCTCCCCAAAATCTTTTCACAAATTGTCCTTGTCTTTCTACTTTCTCTAGACTTTTGTACTCTTAAAGCATTTGAGAGGATTTACAATTGTGGAACCAGTTCTTGGCAGTTTTCATTGACAATTTTATATACAATCTGTCTCACTTTGGTATCTGATATCTTGACTATTCTATTAAAATTTCCATATTAACACTCCACTCTATCCTTTTATCCTCATTAGCAATGAAAATGCTACATTAGCTGAAAATTATTACTAAGATTGTTTATTTATTTACTTTGCTGTGCTGACTCTTAGTTCTGCATGTGGAATCTTTGTTAAGGTACACAGGCTTAGTAGCTCTGCAGCATGTTGGATCTTAGTTCCCTGACCAGGGATTAAACCCAGGTCTTCTGCACTGGAAGATGGATTCTTAACCACTGGACTATCAGAGAAGTCCTTGATGATCATGTTTGAACTGCAAAACTCCTGTCCATTCTCTTCCTGGTAAAATTCCTGAGGTCACATTCAGCTACTAGTGTGGACATCTGTCCAAGGTTGGGTCCATCAAGATACCTGATTTCCCTGGTTTCAATGAGTAACTGAGGGATCAGCATGTGACCTGACCTGAAACATTCAGGGTTTTCCTTGTAGGAGGGAAAGGAGAAATGTTTCTCCCCCTCCTCAGATTTCTAAAGGAGACAGAACATCTATTAACACTCCCTATAAGAAGGCAGTGGAGAAGGGAGAAGTGATACCATGTTAAACACACTACAGGGGGCGTGGCTAATCTAACTGATCAGAGCTGGACATTATTGGCCTGTGGTGTGATGACTACTCTTAAAAACCAGTAATAGACTTACCCACCTCATCATGCTGCCTGTTTAACTGATTCCTAAGAAACATAATGGTCTCTTTTTCTTCTTCTTGCTGCCTTGCCGAGTTGGGATCCATAGATCTACTTTCTGGAGACAAGTCTGAACACAGTGTCTCCCATTTCTGACAGCCAAAGAATGGCTGACATCGGCCTCCAATCCTCTGAGAAGTTGGGCAGATTGTGGACTGAGATGATTCTGTGGCAGCATAAAACGCTTAGAGTTGAAAAAGGAGTAAACCTATTCCCTAGTTAATCTAGTGTTTCGGGGTGATTAGCTTTAGATACTAATCCAAGCGGTCTTTATCAGTCACAACCCAGGAATATAGGAAATATGAGTAATTAGGTCAATAAACTTCCAGCATCAGAGAACTAACGAGATCTGGGAGTGGAGAAGGCAATGGCACCCCACTCCAGTACTCTTGCCTGGAAAATCCCATGGATGGAGGAGCCTGGTGGGCTGCAGTCCATGGGGTCGTGAAGAGTCGGACACGACTGAGCAACTTCACTTTCACGTTTCACTTTCATGCACTGGAGAAGGAAATGGCAACCCACTCCAGTGTTCTCCCCTGGAGAATCCCAGGGACGGGGGAGCCTGGTGGGCTGCCGTCTATGGGGTCGCACAGAGTCAGACACGACTGAAGCGACTTAGCAGCAGCAGCAGACCTGGGAGGGCAGGAGCTACTTTTGTCTCAGATTATGAAGCTGAAGGAATGCAAGCCTGGAGTTCCTACCACATGTGGAGAAAATCCACCTGCATCAGTAAAGAATAAATCCAGTCCACACAGAGGCAGGGAGTCTCAGGAGCGACGGTCTCCATCATTCCTAAGGCCAGCTCCATGCCTATGCTTAACAGCATGTGCATGATAAGAACAAATAAACCCCTTAGATCCTCATGCCAACTTGAGTTAGGCTGGTTTTTTTTTTTTTTTGAAGATTATTCTTATCTTAAAAATTATTTTTTCATTTATTTGGCTTCATCGAGTCTTAGTTGTGGCGCGTGGGATCTTCACTGTGGTGGGTGGACTCCAGAGCATGCAGGCTCGCTCAGCAATTGTGGTGCACAGGTTTAGTTGCCCCCCAGCACGTGAGGTTTTTGTTCTCAAAACAGGGATCAAACTCATGTCCACCTTGCATTGGAAGGTGGATTCTTAACCATTAGACCACCAGGGAAGTCCCAAGTTGAGGTTTTTGACATCAGCAACTGGGAAAAAAATTCTGGTCAATGCAACCATTGACTGCTTCTTAAGACTACTGACCACTTCCTCTGCACTCTCAGCAGCCCACTCCATGGCCCAGTGCACTGGAGATCTAATAAGAACATCCTTTAGAGCCAAACTGTGCTGGTACAGATATGCACTCACCTTTGCTGAACACCTGCTTACTGGTATTTCCTTACTGGTAATAAAATGGAATAAGTCAAAGTACATCAAGTGAAGGAAACGGAAACACAGAGGAGATTTACCTCTGGGGCCCACATCAGTAGCACTCAACAGTTTTTGGCTCCCTGATCCCCTTATCAAATTTTGCTTCCTGAGAAAAAAATTCTATCCATGTCAGCTCTGAAACTAAAGCAAAAGAACATCGTCAGGTGACAGCATCTTTCTCATAAGCGTTCGCACACAAGACGTCTTATTATGAGGAAAGAAAGAGTCATATGGATCTTAGTTACCATAGAGAATTATTTTATAAACCATTCAGAATGGTCTTGCCTCCTTTATGTGTCAGCCCCCTGTGTAAAATCACAAACCATTATATTTGATGGAGGAAATGAGAAATTTTAAGGGTTGTTAGCACATTGAATTTTTATCACAAGGAAAACTTGCATAAAGTTATATGGCACAGGTCTTTCTGTAATTATGATGCATTGAAAAAGAATGTAGTAGGTG
This sequence comes from Dama dama, assembly GCF_033118175.1. NCBI lineage: Eukaryota > Metazoa > Chordata > Mammalia > Artiodactyla > Cervidae > Dama > Dama dama. The sequence goes on from NC_083683.1 coordinate 68,821,350, forward strand.
GTGTTCCAGCCTGGTACCAGGGAGACAGAAAGTTACAAGCAGCAGTGGTGAAGGCCTATTCCAGGACATAGGGACATTCTTTCTAAATGGGTGTTCGGTGTGGGGGAAGTGGTGAGGAAAGTGAATTTCTGTAGTGCTACGGCTTTATTTTTATATTACTGAAGAGTGTACTAAATATGAAATATATAAGAAGGTCACAGCCCCAAGGTTTTGATGCTTTGATGAACAAACCACCAAGAATGTGAAAGCATTCCGTAAAAATGCACTGCTGTGGGCTGCAGGTGCTTCTCTACCTCAGGACCAGGAAGGAAAAGTAAATCATGTGTAGAAAACACAGAATGACATGATGGATGTACTTCCCTCAAGGCGCTTTTAAGCACCTGTTGCCCGGCTGTGTATGTTTTCGGTACTGGGTGCATGAAATGACTAAAGCACTTAAGAGAAATGAGCTAGATATTTGCAGTATTTTATCACATGGAGTATGCTATATAAATGATAAGTCATTCAGGGAGCAAAGGTATTATTTTATAAAAGAGAAAGGGCACCTAGCCTGCTGGAGACAAGAGTGAGCTGACAAAGCACCACGGCTGGCCTCTCAACCCTGCTCTCTCCTCCCTGGGATGACCGCGTGGCACATTTGCACATATGATTTTCAGAAACAGCAGAAGGCAGGGATGACACACTAGAATTTCAGGTTCACCATGTACACATGGGTCCTGGTGTGTGTCTCAGCCCTCAGACTGTGTCATGAAAAAGCATGCCTATTCTTCAGTCACTTGATTTGAAAATCAATAAAGATAAAATAATCGGGCTTTTAGTTTTCATATTCTTAGTCATGTCCAGTTCTTTGCAACTCCACGGACTGTAGTTTGCCAAGCTTCCCTGCTCATGGGATCCTCCAGGCAAGAAGACTGAAGTGGGTTGCCATTTCCTCCTCCAGGGGATCTTCGCAAGGCAGGGATCCAACCCAGGTCTTCCAAATGGGCAGGCACATTCTTTACCACTAAGCAATCTGGGAAGCCCCATATTCTTAGTAATTCCTACTTTTTGTGAAATACGAATTTAGTAATATAAAAGAGATCGAGGTAAAGTATCATTTAAAGTCCTTAAAAGATATAGTCCTCAGAAACGTTCTAAGACCAACAGGGCTTACTTAAATAAAAAGAAAAAAACAAGAAACAAAAAATATTAACATTTCCTAGTTTGACTTCTCAGTAAAACCAATAGAATATTAACCATTTCATAATATTCACTAGATCTTTAACACCTCAGAAAAACAGAATATTGATGTAATATGTGGATGGGCTGTGGGTACATCAGTGGCCACAGTGTAAGCTTTGACTTTATTTCAAAAAATTTTTCTCACAACCAGAAGAGAGAAAATTGCACTGAATTTGTATCCTAATCCAGCCTAATTCCCTTTCTTTACCGGTAAACTATATTAATTGGTTTTCTGAACCCAAATATTAGGACTACTAAGTGGAAAATAATTTGCTATAAGCCTTCTAAACACTGTGGCTGTCTCCTGAGCTTTTCCTCACAAGAAAACACGATGCGACTGTTCTCCCAACACAATCTGTAAAACTCATCCTATCTTGGCCAAGATGGGAGGGACAATCAGCAAGCAGTGATGATCATTAATGAAAAGTAAAAAATACAGATGAGAATCTATCATACATCTGGCCTTACTGCACGTACACTCCATTTCGCCTCTCTTGAGACAGCGTAATATTTAAGCTCTCCACTGCGGGTGAACTCAGACTGCATTCAAGAGGGAGAGTGGGGCATGTACGGCCAACAGGGGTGTCCACGGCGGCCTGGTCCATTTGGTTATGTTTCCCACAGACTTACATCTTGGCCATTCAGGAGAAATCATAAAGTACTAGCGACAAGGAATGAGTCCATCTGACTGATTTTCCTCTGTGTCCCCCAAATATGGTAAATGTAACAAAATTGTCAGAGAGCAGAAGCAGCCATCACCAGCACCAAACCAAATCATTCAGACAGAGAATCATTTCAAAATATACTTGTTACTAATGGATAATTCTAATTTTAAAATTTTAATTAAAGTAATATATATATATATATATATGCAAGTTTCTGTGAAATAAGATAAAGAACAGTAGGTTCCATTTGATCTCTGGCTATTCTGCATTAGGCAGTATATTAGTAACTTTATAGAACCTCTTTTATTAGTCCTTTTGAGAATTTCATGAGCAACTGTTATTTTGCCCATTTTTATAAATGATGAAATTGAAACCCCAAGATATTAAATGTTTCCCAACATTGAGCATCCAGTAGGCTTTGGAACATATTCAGATTTATGGTTCTTGGATTTCAAACTCTGATCTTAAAGCCTGACATTACTCACATTTCAGAGATTAATAAAATAATATACTATTTTATGTCAAATAATCTTTAAAAAACCTATTAAAGATACTGATGATTCTGCCAAAAACATGAAAAAGGGTTCCTTTCTCCTCCATCTTGTGGTTCTCATATCTATACTTATCTAATTCCTCAAAGTGTGTTTACTGAACTTAAAAGGCAGAGAACTGCTCAAAAACCATAATCATACCAGTTAGCTTCACCAGTCCATCATAAAGATTTCTTCAAAGAGCATTTCCTGTCCCACTTTCAAAATGAAATGTAGTTAAAACATAGGCTGCATGTTACAAGGCAGTTTTATAAAGTTTTATATGGTGTAAGATTTTTCAGCCATTTATGAGTGCTTTTTCCTTTTCCTCATAATTTCTTCCCTTTACACAGTGTGGCCTAAGAATAGTTTAAAGAAGGAAACTTTTGAGATCCACACCTATATATTTCATTTATTCTCACAATACTGTGAGAATATGGAAATAACTGTTAACCAACTTGACCAAATTCAACGGTAGGGTCAAGAATGCCCTGGATCTCTGGGATTATATAATTTTAGTCAGTTTGGAAATAAGTGTTTGAATGTTCACAGAGTGGGACAAGAATACTATATGAATGACAGAGTTAAAATAGTCTGTTTCCAGATTACACGTTGTTGTTTAGCTGCTAAATTGTGACCCCATGGACTGTAGTCCTCCAGGCTCCTCTGTCCGTGGCACTTCCCAGGCAAGAATACTGGAGTGGATTGCCATTCCCTTCTCCATGGGATCTCCCTGACCAGGTATGGAACCCGCATCTTCTGTATTGGCAGGTGGATTCTTTCCCACTGAGCCACCAGGGAAGCCCTCCCAGATTACATGCTGTGTGCTCCGTCACTCAGCTGTGTCTGACTCTTTGAGACTCCATGGACAGTAGCCCGCCAGGCTCCTCTGTCTGTGGGATTCTCCAGGCAAGAGTACTGGAGTGGGTTGCCATGCCCTCCTCCAGGGGATCTTCCCAATCCAGGGATCACACCAGGTCTCTTGCATTGCAGGCAGATTATTTACCGTCTGAGCCACCAGGGAAGCCCTAGATCACATGGCAGTGACTAAATAAGGTGTAGCATAGATTTTTCCCCTGCTCCTGGAACAGATCACTGTCTCCACAGCTGAGAAAAGCTGTATTAATTTGCTTTTATTTAGGAATTATGCTTTAGTAGATAGAAATAAAGATGAGTAGATACATAGATAGGTAGGTAGATGCTAATTCAGTGAGAAGCATGGGGAAGGTGAGACTGATAGCCCACAGATTCAAATTTCAGATGCAAAGTTCACATTGAAAGGACACACGCTCACATCCCTTGCCAACACTGTTGAAATGATCATTTTCCTCTTCACTTTTGAAAAGTTGAATCTAAGTCAAATGAATCCATAATGGGATTCCATCACACTGGTATAATGACTACTAGAAGACATGGAGAGCTAACATTTCTTAGGTTATTCCTACTGGTTGTGGAAAGACAAGAGTCAGTGCCTAGAGTCTGTCCCTCACAACCAGGACCTTGAGGGCAGGCACCACAGCTAGGCGCCTGATAACAACAGAGGTGTTTTCTCTCACAGTTCTGGAGGCCTGAAGCTCAAAATCAAGGTGCCAGCAGGACCCAACTCCTGAAGACTCGAGAGAGTCCCCTCTTGCCTCTTTCAGTTTGTGGTAGCCTCAGACACTCCTTGGCTTCTGGCAACATAATTCCAATCTCTGTCCCTAGCTTCAGGAGGCCTTCCTCCCTATGTAGGGCACCACTCACAGGACTTAGGGCCTATTCTAAATACAGAACGATTTCATCTCAAGATCCTTTAATTCCATTTGCAAATACTCTGTTTCCAAATAATGTTACACTCTAAGATTCAGGGTGGACTTGAATATTGGGAGGTGGGTTCACTATTCAACTCACAGCAGACTTTCACATGAGCAGGAAAGGCGGGCCCCTACTCTGGTTCTCAGTCTTCAGATGGCTTCACATACAACAAATTAAAAAGGATGGCCACATGTACCACGGACACGTGCAAAAATACGTTTATTAAACAATACAGGAGTGTCTCTGTAACTTGAAGTCTGGCCATCAGCACCACCACAGCCCAACCTGTAAGCCTAGACATCTCCTCTGTGACTAACACAAATCAAGCCCCTGGAAGGGCTTCTCCTCCTTCATCCTGTGTTCCTTTAGAATAAAAAGCATCTACAGATGGATACCATGAATATGTGGGTGGTTAGCAGTGCTTCCGGGTACAAGAAGAATGCAAGTGGTGGAAGCACTTCAGAAAGAGAGAAAACTAATTCATTTGCTAAATATTTCCTCTCAAATAGCATGAATGAAACAGATTATTGCATAACTGTTATTCCCCACAGCACTGAGTGTCCATTCATTTTTTTCTCTCCTTGCTCTAATCTGTGGATCCAATTTGTGATCCAGAATGTGTATCAATCAGCGCAGTATTCACCATCGTCTTACTTGGCAGCTGAGAAACATTCTGTAATAGCAGCAGGGCTTCCCTGATGGCTGGGGCGGTAAAGAGTCTGCCTGCAGTGCAGGAGGCCCAGGTTTGAGGCCTGGGTCGGGAAGATCTGCTGGAGAAGCGAATGGCAACGCACAGTTTGTGATCCAAAATGTGTACCAATCAGTACAGGTTCACCAGATTTTTACTTGACAGTTGAGAAACATTCTGTAATATTAAAATACTAATATCACATTTAAACTTGAATACCTACTTAGAACTATTGTCTATATACCTATCTCTGTCAAAATCTGATAGGCATTGAAGTATAATACGCTTTACTTTGTCAACTAGGTGATCACTAAACATGATAATGGTGAACAGATTTATCTTTTATCTAATTAATCAAATTTTTAAATGTTAGCTTTACATGATTACTTTAGATTCAGTTTATTTTTAATAATTTTAACTTGAAGTCTACATTTTAATTTTATGAGATAATACTGTGTATGTTAGGGAAGAGTTCCATGAAAAATAATTCTAATTTTTATATCCTATTCAGTTTATATTTCTGAAGATAATGCATTCAAATAATATATATTTTGAAAATAATTACACTTTAATTCATATTCTGATGAAGATATATTCAAATTATGTGCACTGTAAAATTAATTACAACAGAACATAAATCAGAAAAAAATGTTGATTATAGTTAAGTAATTAGTGGTTGTGCTGAAATGAAGACAAAAATAAATTTGATACAATAAATAGACAATAATTGACTAATTATGTACGTGTCTATTTTATTATCCCAAACTTTGCCAGCTCATCAAGAGAATATCCATGTCTGCACAATAATAATTAAATTTATTTGTCTGACATTTTGGCTACTTTCAATCATATTAAAACCATACGTGAAACATATTTTTAAATTATTATAATTGTAAAACTATGTCAATGCAAAAGGAGAAAACATTTGTATTAAACAGTTTGATAGCTTGATTCATGATTGTTAAATATTTAAATTACTGGGAAAATATTTTATTATGCAACAATCTATCTCACTCATGCTGTATGAGAGAATGACTCGATCAATTAATCAGTATTTTCTCTTCCTTAAGTGATCTGTGGGCCCCGGCTCCCTGTCTCTGGCCCTACAACTTCAGCAGTGGGCAGGACCCACACTCGCTTTCAAAATACACAGAATGGGTGACTGGCAGGTGGATGGCTAATTTTCAATTATTACCATTGCTTTCATTTTCTAGGTTTGCAAAAAAAAAAAAAAAAAAGTAGTACAGAATGGGCTTAAACAAAAGAAACTAACTGTCTCACAGTTCTGGAGGCTAAGGACTTCCCCGGTGGCTCAGACGGTAAAGCATCTGCCTACAATGTGGGAGACCCGGGTTTGATCCCTGGGTCAGGAAGATCTTCTGGAGAAGGAAATGGCAACCCACTCCAGTACTCTTGCCTGGAAAATCCCATAGATGGAGGAGCATGGTAGGCTACAGTCCATGGGGTCGCAAAGAGTCAGACACGACTGAGAGACTTCCCTTTCTGGAGGCTAAAACTCCAAGATCAGTATCTGTCAGCAGGGTTGATTTCTTCCAAGGGCTGTGAAGGAAGGACCTGCCTCGGGCCTCTTTCCTGGGCATGTAGATGGCCATCTTTTCCTGTGTCTTTACATCATCTTCCCCATAGGTGTCTGTGTCCCAATCTCCTGTTCTGATTGGATTACGACTAATTACACTGCTCAAGGCTCACCCTAAAAGTTTCATTTTCATTCAAGTATCTCTATAAAGACCTTATCTCCAAATACAGTCACATTCAGAGATACTGGGCTTCCCAGGTGGCTGAGTGTGGTAAAGAACCTGCCTGCCAATGCAAGAGATGTAAGAGACTTGGGTTCAGTCTCTAGGTCGGGAAGATCCCCTGGAGTAGGAAATGGCAACCCACTCCAGTATTTTTGCCTGGGAAATCTCATGGACAGAGGAGCCTGGCAGGCCACAGTCCATGGGGTTGCAAAGAGTCAGACATGACTGAGTGACTGATCACACACACACACACACACACACAGTCTAAGGTACTAGGGGTTACGACTTTAACATATGAATTTTGGGGGAGGATATAATTCTGCCCATAACATCTACACCAGACATGAAAATGTTGGTCTTTTGTCTTTTTGTCCTATTGGACTGAACCACCGTCCATAAATACCTGTGCGTTTTCCACAAGACCGTTAACACACATCAAGTGGTTTTTGGCCACAGAGGACAAAAACTTCTATAATTATAATCATTTTTCTGGATTTAATTTTGACTCTCATTTCCTTAAATGAGACAAAATTTTATATGATAATAGCTCAGCTAATAGATACAATGTGGCATTCTCTCCCAAATTTATTTGTGCTGTGCTTGACAGAAGGAGTTCTCAACTTTATTGAGTTTTAGCAATGTTTCATTTTTTTGAGTCCTAGGCAATTACTCTTCAAGGTAATAAACATGAGTCATTCTTTTACGATTGCTAATCTATTTTTATGTATCTGCATAATATGTAGTTGATGAACTTTAATAAAATCTGAAGTGAGGTCCCCTCGAGGCCATTTTCAGGCTGCTTTTGCTGAAACCAGTGAGTGGAAATTTAGTTCGCTCAGCATCCCGTGTGTTTCTTTTTAAAACAGATGGGCTAATGAGAAGCATGTCTGTGCTGGCCTGGTGTAATGGTCTGGCCTCTAACACTGGTTGTTAAAACAAACTACACACCATCCAGGATCTAACTGCTAATGACTCGATGGTGTAACATAACTTAATTGAATATACTTTGAGCTTGGAAAAGGTAAATAGGAAACAAGGCCACAAGAATAAGCATGTCTGCAAAGATGCCATCTAACTGTTTCTGGAAGAAATCCAGGAGGGTACAGTCTGAACTAAATCGGATAATTCTGTCTGTTTTCTCCTCTGAAGAAATGTTCTATCCCAAGTAATCAGTAAGTTCTACCTAGTACCTAAATAGGAGACTGACAATTCTGGAAGCAAGACATTTGGTCTACAGAATGGAATTCTTTTTGTAAGGGCATCCTCTAGGGTCTTTTATACTGCTACCAAATAGTCTGCCTAACTGCTCTTCAAATCATAATTTTTCCATGTTATATTTTACTATGTACATATCTACCTCCCTTATTTATTGAAAATCACTATAGACCAGAAACACTTTATAATTCTTTTAATTTTAAAAAAAACAACCATAATGTTACAAACTTTACAAATGAAATAGGAATAGAATAAAAATGAATTTTAAATTTTAAAACTGGAGGATGAAAAGAGTCTCCAAGGAGTCAACTTGCAGAATTCCCCATTTTCAGGTAACTGAATGTCCACGTAAGTGACAAAAATCCCCTGCAAAACCCAAAACACATGCCAGAGCAGGGCTCTGAACCTTAAGAAAAAATTTAACACAAAAGCCAGTTGCTAATGTTACGCTGTCTCTCAGTGGTGACATCACTCCAGCCACAAGTCTGACAGTGCATATTTCTCTTATAGCTGGAAAACAGAGTTGGTAGTTAGGTATCAGTTCTCTATCATTTGGTCCTCACCCCATACGGAAACCCTAATACCCACCTCGTTTTCAGAAATGTAATGTCAATGGGTACTTGAATCTCCAGTGTGTTTTGAAATTAAAATATTAAAAGTGCTCTTCTTACTTCACTTACTTTCATTGTAATTACTGAATATTACCATGAGCTCATGCTGACTGAGACATATATACAGATATTCAGAATCAGGTTAAAGTTGTATGTGTGTGTGTGTGTGTCCATTTTCTATATGCTTGTGATTCTGCTAAATACTTTCATGCCTCCTTAAGACCAAAAACTATTCTCCATCTTATTTCCAAAGTCCCAGAAAAAGGTCGGGCACATAACAGCTGGTGATATGTATCTATTTGAGTTTGGCAATCCTTAAAAAAATGATGTTCTTAATGATACCTCATCAAGGCTGTTTTATCTTCTATGAGGGCTTTACATTCCAGTTTCCTTGTTTTGTAAGAACTTTTTCTTTATTTATATCCAACTGTAAATTCTTTAACATAAACCACTGTTTTTTCACCTACCTATTCCTGAAAAATGAAATGTTGATATATTATCCCTATTAATGCATAATACTCTTTAACTATCAATTTTCACTTCTATAGAGTTTGACCTTCCCTTCATAACTCTGCCATCTGTGATTACCAAAAAATAGATTCAATTGCAGTTGTGTGTGTGTGTGTGTGTCTGTGTGTGTGTGCAGTAGGGATGGCTGTCTTAAATGGAGACAGCAAATTGATTATTATCTAATTCTACTCAAGAAATCCATGAGTTAGGCATCACTGTTCTGTGCCTAGCATGAGCAAAGATTGCTCTCAGACACGGAGAAGAGGATGCTAACACATCACAGTACCTTCTAGTGAACTGTATTTGAAAACCAGCAGCTAAAACAATTAAAAAAAAAAAAAAACAGGGAGTACAAAACAAAAATTAGACAAAAATTCCTAAAAGTTTAACAGAAATTTACTGAACTATAAACCAAAGAGATATGAGCAACTGATTTTGTTTTTTTCTATTTAATATAGCTGGATGCTAGGAACTTACACCAGGAAATATTTGTGAGTGAGTGTGTGTGTGTGTTTTGGGGATGGGTGGAAAACTGGAAGTTCCTGGAAACTAGAAAGACCTAGATTTTCTTGAGCTCCAGATCTGCTTTCCCACTATATTTGCTGGTCATTATCACATCCTTAAATCTTTGGAAAATACTGTCTCCCATCAGAAATGCTAGTTATCCTCTACAAAGGATATAACACTTTTGCAATTCTCTGCTACTTACTAATTTGGGCAATCTAGGTTAGAGTCAGTGAACTTCAGTTATCTCATCCTTTACAGGGGAGTAGCCAAAGCTTCTAGAAATGCTTTAAAAATCACACAAGGTAATGTCTATAAGCACTGGCAGATAATAGGAGTTCAATAAATATGGGGAACATTTTCCTGGCATAGTATCTTTGGTACTGTAAAACCTCCGAAATACTGGTGAAATGTATGACTGATTAAAAATATACTTTTTTAAAGAATAATTTAAGGACAAACCTTTATATAAGAGCTAATCTTAAAGAGCTCTCTGAAGTCAAATATAGAACAATCTGAGCTATAAAATAATGTGATATTGGATTATAAACCAAAGATAAAATAATTATAAACACATCTATACTGAAATAATGACTGAGTAAATAAATGAAAGGAGGAGAAGGGACAGATCTTCCTTATGAAAGAATTCCAAGTAATTTATGTGGATATTCTCCCTCCCACTGTTTCATCCATCCTCCTGTCTTGGGTGTGGGTTGGGTTTAGGACTTACTGACTCCTTTATAAAGAATATAGTGGGGAAAGGGGTAAAAGAGTAATGTTACAGTAGGGAAACCTGAGACACCCTCTCTTAACCAAGTGATCAAAGTCAATCTCACCAGTGATTAAGTCATCACATTGATATCACAGGTCCCCTGATGTAATGTGATGAGGACACATCACGTCTGTGGTACATCACAAAACTCATAACCCCATGGTGATTCTGACCATGAAAAAAATATGAGGGATGCTTTTCAAAATGCTGGACTAGTATTCTTCAAAACTGCCAAGGTCATGAAAACAAGGAGAGGTAGAGAAATTTGTCATAGTCCAGAGAATACTGAGAAGATATGACAACAAAATGCAACATGGTGTCTTGGATTAGAAACAGGAAGGCAAAAAGGACATCAATGCAAAAGCTGGTGAAATCCCAATAATCCGGATAATCTGTAAATTACGTAACAGTAATACACCAATGCTAATTTCTTCCTTTTTGTAAGTGTCCCCCAGTTCCATAAGGTGCTACCATTAAGAGAATCTGAACAAAGCGTATAGAAATTCAGCATTATATTTGCAACTTTTCTGTAAACCTAAAATTATTTCAAAATAAATATTTTATTTAAAAAATGAAACTTTCATATGTGGTATCACTCTCATTAAATAATTTCAAACACAAAGAAAATGTACCAAAGAAGCTGAAATCTTGCTTCTTCCTCTGTAATATCATAATAGAGTGTTTAGTGAAGTTGTGAGGTTTAATCAACTCAAAAAGCAACATTATAAAGCTCTTTGAATTGCCAAGATGAAAGAAAATTTTATATAAGTATGTAAATGAAGTCTTCGTTTGGCCATTCAGAAATGTTCCTAGATATGGGAGGCCTAAGTAAGAGATGAATCTTTGTAAGCTGTTTTCTCTAATCCAAATTCATTCTGCTTATACTTTTGAGTGCATAATGCAGAAAAGACTGACAGAAAATGGAAAACTTCAATCAACTTGATTATTTAACATCATGTATCATACAACCTCAGCCAAAAATAAGATAGCATCTTTCTTGCTGATTTCATCTATGAGTTTGCTTTTTAAAGTAGTGAAATTTAGACTGCACGCAGACACAGAAAGGCATTTCCCTGTCCATGGGAACACAGACAGGAAGCACTTTTAATACAGTATGAGATGAGAGCTATCACATGGTTAGCAGTCCACCAAATACACCCCTCTGAAGAAACGATGCAATTCAGCTGGAGTGGCTGAGTTGCCTTCATAAGGGTTTCACAGTTTTTGACAGGTTTCCCAACCCCCAATACTCAGGGTCTTCAGTGGGTGGTATTTTACAGGGGAGCTCTGTCCTACTTTCTCTGGATGTTGGAGACTCCGCGCCTGCCTACCAGCTTTGGTCCCAGCGTTTGACCTTGCACATTAGCAGGCTCACAGTTCTGGCTTTCATTGATGAATAAACTTGAAGCAGACTGGCATGTCTGATACCTGGTTAAACAAAGCCTGCAGTTACAGCCACGCCCAAACTACTACATTTGATTTTGTCAGTGCAAGCTGAGGGTCAACCTGGTGAACAAAAGCTTCAGGTGCATTGTCGACTCCTCTGTCCAGCTTTTGTTATGAGTTTCAGCGGAAGGTTGATCCCAAATAATCCAAAACAGAAATAAATTGGGAAGCTTTCTTCTCTTGTTTGAAAATATTTACTTATAAGTCAGTTCAAATGGCAGGTTAAGCATGGGCTTTAGAGTTATACAGATCTTCCTGATAACTTTATTAACTAGCTGTGTGACCTTGGGAAGCCAGTTAGCCTCTCTGATCGCAATTTCTTTTCCCATAAAATGATAATCTAAAAACCAATCTCACATATCTCTGAAGATGGAATAGATTTAAATATGCAAAAGTACTTAGTATGATGCCTGACTCAATAAATTCCCTTTCAACATGAAAATGTTAGAGATAGTGATTATGTTCCAAGTTGCTAGCAAAAAACTAGATAGCTACACTACATAACATAAATGTATCTGTCTCAATAAAAGAATTAATTAATAGAAAACATTGTTGCCACATTCCTAATTAATGAAATATAGGAAATTCTTTTAAATGAGGAATTAACTCTGTGCTCCTACATGCAATCTAAATAGCTTGATTATTGGCACTTGAAAAAAAAATCCATTTAGTAACAAAAGTGATTTTTTTGTTTGTTTATCTAACAAATGTCTCCTTTCCCAGGCATTTTTCTGGCCACTGGAAATAGGGAAAAAACAAAACAACCACACACACATGTGCGCACACACACAAAAAAAAACAGTGAACAAATAAAGATCAGGAAACTGTCTTCTTGTTGCTTACAGACTAGTGAGGGAGATATTTAGGGACAAATGCACAATTTGAGGCTGAGATAAGGCCCCTGAGGATGTAATGAGTGAGAGTGATGGTGACAAGGATCTCCATGGATAGAGACAAGGATTTCCATGGATAATGGGAAAGGAATAAAGATGACGGAAAAGGAGGAGGTCAGGGACCAACTCACACGGGCAGTGTTTACCTATGACGAAATGTCAACTGAGCTGCGATTGGTGTGAACCAGGGTGGGGGGACTTGTTCATGTGCCCCAGGAGGGGACGAGCCATGAAGGGAAAGAGTGAAAGAGCAGAAAGGAGATATGGTTTTCCCTGTGAAGTGGCTAAATACATGAGGAGACTGACTGCAACTAGCTGTTTTCATGTCGAACCATATCTGTGACACTGATGTCAGCCAGCCACTGAAAAAGGAATTCAAAGGTAGTTGATCCCACAACAACATAGATGACCTTCTTTGGAAAATGTAGAATGAATGCTTGCCTGGGCAACAAGAATGTTAGCCACAGGGCTGCACCAAAACCCAAGTTAGGAAGGGCAGTTTAAAGACAACAGCCTGAAAAAAGATTTTTTTAAAACAGGACAAATACTTCAAACCAGTGCGAATAATCCTGGAATTTTCAATAAGCCCTGTTGATATAAGGAATGACTCACTCTTGCCAAATAAGTGAAAGAACGAAGTTTTAGAAATGTAATCATCATTCCCCAACTCGAATGGTTTATTTCACAACTTAAAGTTTAACATTAAACAAATACACCTCAAGTCACAATGCAATGATGATTGATGTTTTTCATCAACATCCAATTATCATTCCATCAAGCCCTGTTGCCTGGGCCAAGGAAAACATTGTGTACGCATCTAGAAAGGGTTATTCTCCATACCTTTTCAAAATAACTTGCAGGATATAACTACACTTACTGCATTTCTGACTTGTTAGATCATGTCACAGGGAACCTCGGCAAGTGAGTTTGGGTGTTGTGTTATCACCTGAGCTTTCCAAAGAATATTAATTGCTTTTGCTATTTGAAGTTAAAAGAAGAACACCTTTCATTTCTTTGACTTATTCCATTAGAACAACCTGCATCTGTGCATTCTTTGTCTTTTGTTAGCTGTGGAGGCAGCCACTTAGGTATCGAACATGATGTCAGGCTGTGGTGTGAGCTCTCGCAGGAGGTGCGGCAAACTGAAGGGATTTCAGAAAAACAAAAACAAAATAAAAACATTCCTTTGACAGGGCTTCAAAGGAGGCCATCACATTCAGGAACAGCTCTTCAGGAAAAAAAAAAGCACAATCACTTCCCGTTTTGTTTCGGGCTCAGCCAGTGGTTCAAAAGAGGAGTGATGGATGGCTCAGAGACTGTTGTCACGCCCCATGTTCACAGGGAGGCCTTTTGTCCCAACACACTTAGCAAGCAGCTCCCTCAAAGAAGCAAGACGCTTTCTCGCCACTTCTCAAACGACTCTCCTCTGGGGAGGCAGCAACAGCTGCTTCACCCTCGGCAGTTCCTTGCCAAGGAAGACAAAGAACACATCTTTTCCATCTGAAACTGCAGGAAGGGCTGAGCATTAAAATGTAATTAATTGCTCAAACTGGAATTTGGCCAGAACCCCAATGCACACTTATAGGAGAGGAAAGAAAAGGCTTTAATGAACTTAGAAAGAAGAGATCTAAAAATTATATCAAAACAAACAACAAAATATATCTCATCATGACAATGCAGCAGGGAATAACTTGGATGGCACAAAAGAGGAACAAGAGCTGAGTCTCTGGCAATTCTGGCTCTCCAGAGTGTGAATAAAATCACTAAGACGATTTTGCCCCACTTCTAAGAACTGGCCTCACACCAGAATGATAATTAAGGAGAAGATCTGGCTTGATTTTATTATTATTTTAATCTTAACCTCAGGTAAAATACATGCATACATGATCAGTCACTCCGTCGTGTCCAACTCTTTGCAACCCCATGGACTGTAGCTTGTCAGGCTCCTCTGTCCATGGAACTTTCCAGGCAAGAATACTGGAGTGGACTGGCCATTTTCCTCTCCAGTGGATCTTCCTGACTCAGGGATCAAACCAGCATCTCCTCCTTTGGCAGGTGGATTCCTTACCACTGAGCCACCTGGGAAGCCCCAGTAAAAATGGATACACTCTTATTAAGAAGACGAGTTCCTATGTAAGTGTTCTATTCCAAAGCTTATGCAGAGGCACTCAAGGGCCTGACCCCCAGCCCTCACCAGGTTCTCCTCACCTGTTCTCAGAGCCGCACTGTGCGTGGCACATGAGCAGCCAGGGAAGGGGGCCCCCAGCCATGGAAATTCAAATTCAACTCAATTCAGCCAACATCTGGGGGCAAGCGGGAGTGGGAGCTAAGAGTTGCAGGACATCACAAGTATCACAGACCAAAGATGTGACTGCCACCCTGAGCTTGGAGCAGGCGGAAAGGAAAGACACGGCTGGTCTTTGACTTGAAATCCAGAGTATGAGAGAGGAACCAACGCTGAGCGCAGTGACTGCTCTAAAGAGATGGGCTCAGAATTTAAGGCTGTCAGCAAGGGAAGGATGAGGGGAACAGACAGAGAGTTTGGGATGGACGTGTACACACCGCTGTATTTAAACTGGGTGACCAGCAAGGTCCTACTGGGAACACGGGGAACTCTGCTCCATGTTAAGTGGCAGCCCGATGGGAAAGGAGTTGGGGGGGGGAGAATGGATGCATGTATATGGCTGAGTCCCTTTGCTGTCCCCCTGAAGTTATCACAACACTTTTAATCAGCTATACTCCAATACAAAATACAAAGTTTTAAAGAAAAAGAAGTGGGCTCGGAAAGCACAGCCAAATGCCCCAGACACAGCACACAAAGTCCAGAAACGGTGTTGAGAGCTGGGCAGGACACAATGTCTGCCAAGTGGGAGACTGACTTCCTAGCGGGTGGCCATCACCTATGGCAGAAGATCTGGGGCTGGAACTAGTTAGCAGGCAAGAACCCTGGAGGTCATCATTCAGTCTTTCAACAAATACACACTGGGCATCTACTATGTTACAGATGCTGTGCTTGATGTGGTGGGTTTAAGGGCTCAACCTGACAGACAGAGCCATCTGGGAAGTTACAGACGACAGCAAATCAGCGAGGGATCTAGATTCTTGGATCAAAAGCTAGTTTTCCTTAGCAGGAGAATTAGAGGCCACCTTTCAGATCAGAGGTCCCCATTCTAAACAGTGACAGCTTACAAATAAGTACCGAGGAAATACGAAAATCAGAGTCTGTAGACATATATTTTTCTAAGTAGGTTTCACAGAGCTGTCCAATACCTTTGCACAGGCAAAGAGGCGAAAGAGGAAATCTTACTTTTGCCCAATGAACTTATGTGATTTTATTTGGTCTCCTTGTCAACAAATCTATTTTGTCCTGGTTGAAGAATTAACTGTCTCATGTAGGGATTAAGATATAAAAATAATATGCCCTAAGTTTACCATTCACAAACATCTACTTCTGCTTTACTGACTATGCCAAAGCCTTTGACTGTGTGGATCACAACAAACTGTGGAAAATTCTTAAAGAGATGGGAATACCAGATCACCTGACCAGCCTCTTGAGAAATCTGTGTACGGATCAAGAAGCAACAGTTAGAACTGGACATGGAACAATAGACTGGTTCCAAACCAGGAAAGGAGTATGTCAAGGCTGTATATTGTCACCTTGCTTATTTAACTTACATGCACAATGCATCATGAGAAACGCTGGGCTGGATGAAGCACAAGCTGGAATCAAGATAGTTGGGAGAAATATCAATAACCTCAGATATGCAGATGACACCACCTTTATGGCAGAAAGTGAAGAAGAACTAAAGAATTCTTGATGAAAGTGAAAGAGGAGAGTGAAAAAGTTGGCTTAAAGTTCAACATTCAGAAAACTAAGATCATGGCATCTGGTCCCATCACTTCATGATAAATGGCAGATGGGGAAACAATGGAAATAGTGACAGACTTTATTTTTTGGACTCCCAAATCACTGCAGATGGTGACTGCAGCCATGAAATTAAAAGACGCTTGCTCCTTGGAAGAAAAGTTATGACCAACCTAGACAGCACATTACTTTGCCAACAAAGGTCCATCTAGTCAAAGCTTTGCTTTTTCCAGTGGTCATGTATGGATGTGAGAGTTGGACTATAAAGAAAGCTGAGCACAGAAGAATTGATGTTTTTGAACTGTGGTGTTGCAGAAGACTCTTGAGAGTCCCTTGGACTGCAAGGAGATCCAACCAGTCCATCCTAAAGGGAATCAGCTCTGAACATTCATTGGAAGGACTGTTGGTGAAGCTGAAACTCCAACACTTTGGCCACCTGATGTGAAGAACTGACTCATTTGAAAAGACCCTGATGCTGGGAAAGATTGAAGGCAGGAGGAGAAGGGGATGACAGAGGATGAGATGGTTGGATGGCATCACCGACTCAAAGGACATGAGTTTGAGTAAACTCTGGGAGTTGGTGATAGACAGGGAAGCCTGGCGTGCAGCAGTCCATGGGGTCACAAAGAATTGGACACGACTGAGCAACTGAACTGAATTGAACTGTTACTTTATTTATTAATTAATCATTTACTATGTATAAAGTACTATGTCAGGTCCTCACATGCCAAAATACAGATAATATAAATACAAATACAAAATACAGATAATATAAATCCTGCCCTCAAGAAACTTGCAATTAATTGGAGCAGGCAGACAAGTAAACCAGCTGTCATGAAACAATAATGTGAATGCCTTGACTGCCTATTACGCCTTCACCTGCACCTTACTAGGATTCTGGTCCAGTGGACCCAGGATGGAATTTGGGCCATCGAGAGCTCAATGCCAGGAAATTACTATAATAGAGATGAAGTGAAGCAGAAAGGTCCACTTCAGAGGCAAAATGCTAATGCAGAGGCAAGAAGTCCAAAGCCTGCAGTACTGCGTGGACCAAGAATGAAGTGGGGGCTGAGAGAGAGGATTCTGTACGATACTACAAAGAGAAAGCAGCTGCTCCAGAAATGGAAATGTGGCCCACTGATCTGGCTTTAGATGGAGAAGGAGGCTAAGCAAGTTTCAGAAAGCTAAAGCAGGATAATATAAAAAGCAAATGCACAAAGCTCCAAGAACAAAGAGAGTGAGCAGGGCGTCTCACCTGTGGTGCAGCAGAGATGGGGAGAGTGGGTTTGTGGAGGAATCAACAGAAGGAAGGATGGTGACGTGACTTTCTAAGAATGAGCAGGAGTTAACCAGGTGCAGGAAGAAAAGAACATGCCAGGGAGAGGCAACTCCACCCCCACCCCAAAAGAGACACGGCTGTTTCTGAGACCTTGTCCCAGTTGGCTTGATGGCTAGGCTTCTATGGAGCAGCTGCAGGAGACGAGGTTAAACTGGAAGACAGGAGTCAGACAAATGTTATTTTCATCTTAACTCCTTAATGGAGTAGATACAGGGAGAAAATGTTCCTGTTTACATTCTATGGATAGCTGATCTACAAATCATAAACTTATAGACTCAGGGACATTATAGAAACTACCCAAATAAAGATAATTTTTATTGACTCCTTCAAAAATTAATTTCTATTTACCCTACCATAAGTCAACTAGAATTATTTGTGGTGTGCTAACAGTTCAATTTCTTTGTCCTTTCTTAGGAAAGCACTAAATCTGCTTTGTTCAGTTAAAAATGAACATGTCCCCTGATGAAATTACAGCCCCTTAGATGACCCTAGTACTTAATCACTGTTAAATATAAATTTAACTGCTGATGGCTTAAGTTCCATAGTTTTTATTTTCAGGTCTTCAACCTCTCCTATATTTATTTTCTCAGATTTCTTGATTTAAAAATTACATGAGATAGATTCAGTCATTAGCCACAAATTAAAGACTCGCCACAGATACCTCAGTCCTTTGTAGGCTAAAATTCTATTGCCGGCTATTTATGGGATTAATCTTTAAACTCAACAATCTAACATCAAGTGGCACTTGGTTGCTATGCCATTGTTTAAAGTTATTTGGGTGCTTGTTGCAGTGGTAATGTGTAAAATACTGTTCTTAATTATAAAAATCCTAACCCTGGATCAATCTATCCCCAGATGACATTATTTTCACCTTTATACACATTCTTTACAATGTTACCAAATCAGCGATCACATAAATAATGGATTAAACTTTTGGAACAAGTAGCTGGGATCATTCGGTGCTAATAGCAGCCAAGGCAGGAGTTTGTGTTCTGCAAAGCAGGAAACCGTGAGCACTCTCATCAAATCTACTTATTGTTCAGCTTAGTTCATAGTCTTTATTCTGAGTGAATTAATAGTAATCCTTTAGAATCACAGAGAACCTTTCTTACGAGAATACAAAGCATTCTCTCATACCTTCTCTAATTCATTTTGCAACATCCCCATAAAGCAGGAAGGGTCAGGTATTCAGACAGGAAACCAAAGCAGACGCTAAATGACTTTCCCCAGGACATATGGTTAGCCACAGACAGAACCGTAACGAGAATGCGAGTCCCTTGACATCAAGGTCAGCGTGGATGCCATTGGAGTGGTGGTTCTCAAAGCATGATCTGTGAAGGCTCTCAGCTTATCCACAGGCTGGGGGCCCTGAAGTCAAAAACATCTGCACTCACTGTTACTATCAATTCTATATAATGCGCGTCTGGGATGTGACAATAGCTGAAATGTGGTCGTTGGTGTGAGGACTCCTGTCTTTAGAAAAACATAAAACAGTCCTCTCGCCGAACCCTTCCTCTTGGGCTACTATCCTAATATTCAATTTCACTCCTTTCCCCTTCTTTCCTTCCCTCCTTCCTTCCTTTTTTTCCCATCAAGAACAGGACTGAGACACACAAGCTGCAATCCTGGCACATCTTCAAACTAATAATTTAAATCTTTATTCAATATTTGAGTGTGAAGTGGGAGACACTGATTTTCTATTACTAAAAATACTCTAGAAAAACAGATACAATTAATAACTCACATCAACTGACTGACATTGGTTTCATTCTTGTACTCTGGTCCTATTTTTGTAATAATTTTCCAAATCAAATTACTTCTTGGGAAATGTATGAAAGAATTTGAAATGTAAGCAATAAAGCAAATCACTTGCTCCCAGTAAACAGTACCATGCCCATACATTATTCAGGTTCAGAATTCAGCTGATGGTAACCGCTGAATTCAGAGACCACTCAACTTTCATATGTGTGCTATAAAAGTGCTAAAGACACACACACCACACCAGAGACTGATTAGCACATCCGTCTAAGGGAAAGTTCTAATTTTTCCCTTTTCACTGGAAGGCACTCTCTACTCTGTTGAGAGGAGGATGGGACCAAGTTTTCATTTTGCTCATTCTGTAAAGCGCCCTGGGTAGAGCCTTGTAATCACTAGCACCGTATTTCTGACTGTTCCCCCAGATTTTTCATCTGCAGCCCTAAACTTTCTCAGCGCTCCAGGCTCACTTTCTAATTACCTGATTGCAAAATCCATGTGGAGTCCACTTCTCTACATCAAACTCCATAGGTACAAATCAACTCAACATTTCTCCTCCAAAATCCTCCAATTTATGTCTTGAGACTCAAAAAAAAAAAAACTTCCTTTCAGGGAAACCTCCTTCTGCATTTCTACAGTCTCTGACCTTCATTGGTTGACTCAGTCATTCAACAGCTCTTTAAGGAGTCCCTAAGCACCATTCTAGGCACTAGGAAACCAGAGACCCTTAGGAAGTTACTCAATGAACAATCGTAGTTATAACTTCCCAATTATAATTATTACAGTGCTACACCCTAACTCTGTTCCGTGTTCCCTGAACATGCGCCAAAATCCTCTCCAGCTCCCTTTTCTTCCCCAGATCTATGTCTATCCTATTCCTCCCCTTTAATCTAGCCTATTGCTTTATAGCCAGATTACTTTCCTTAAAATCCCCTTCTCAAAAGCAGTCTGCGAATTTCAATAGCCAATGAAATAGCCCCACATCAGGGTCCTTGGCAATCCAGGCAAAATGTTGTAGAGAACAGAGTCCTCCCCTGAGAGTGGGGACCAGGGTCCAAGACTGACCCTCACTGCTAATACTAGGGTGACACAGCTATTCAGCACCCCTGTACCTCAGCTGCCTCACTTGTAAATGAGAAGAGCAGATTAAAAATATTCATGTCTAAAATCCCTTCCTTTCGACTTCTGAAACACTGAGATTCAGTCGATAAGATGTACTCCAGCTAACAGACACCCTGCTTTTCCCACGTAGGTCTGTTCCTCTGCCCCAGTGTCCTGACTCAAATACCCATCTGTACTCTCTCTTCTTTCCCGTTAAAAGCCATGAGCATCCTTTATAGGTTTGTTTGACTATCACCTTTTAATTCATTGACTAGGCGTGAGATCCTCATTTGAAACTCTCCTATAACATTACACACCACTTTCTTAAATCAAGTATCCTTTACTTAAAGTGACTTCAAAATTCACACACTATAAGTCAGATGTAAAGAAATGCAACCTCATCACAAGCCTCTAAGTCTCTGAATAACAAATGGAAAAAATACCTAATCTGGGTAAGAGAGTCGATTTTTGTTTAAGGCTTATTCTCTTGCAATTTAACTAGGTCTATTTGGGGTACATGTTTTCACAGTCATCTCACACCTCTATATCTTCTCTTTTCTCCCCCCAAAACTTCTGAGCAACCAGAGATTCCTGGGAAACATCACGGCAGCAGGGCTGGGAGAGCCACGTGCGCATTCCTAACTCCTCACTGAGCCACGCCCCCTCACCTGACCGTTGGACGAAGTCCTCTTTCCCCTCTGCATCTCATGGCACTCACGTGGCCTAGATGCATCCGCTGCCGATGCCCACAGTGCCCACCATGGATCCTGACCATTTAACATTGCTCGTTTGACCTTGTCCAGCCCTGACACTCGTTCTCCTTGGTCCCCCTTCCTGAACCCGGGCATTTCTGCATCTCCCCATGGCACACAAGGGCTGCAGGCCACCAGCGGTGGGAGGGGCTCCATCTCAAGTGCTCTATAGACTGAACACACAATCACACACACACACACACACACACACACACAATCATTTCTGCTCTATTGGATTTGTTCCACATCATTGTGGGATAAGAGTTGCAGAACAGCAAAAATTCACAGACATGAAAATTATCTGATCACTCCACTCATTCTCCTTTATGTTTCCTTGTTTGAGACGATGCTTTATCCTCCCGACTAGAAGAAACCTGTGTTCAAATTGTGGTTAACTCTTCTCGTTATGCTACTCTATAAATTAGCCTTAGAAACTTGCAAATCATCTGCATATTTTTCAATCAACGTATGAGATGTTGATTTCTCAAAGAGAACAGGATTAAGAAAATGAAGTTAAATTCTTTCTATGCTTTATGGCTAGGAATTGTGACTATTTACCACGGAAGACCAATTTGAAAATTAGAAGAAATTTCACTAAAGTGAATGAATGACAATGTTTACATTACACATGGGATTTAAAAACCTTACACCATATTTGCAAAAGTATCATATCCAAGCCTGAGAAGGTTTATCCATTATTATTTGTATGCTAGTTACAGAAAAATGTGCTACATAGTTTTGTACAAAATGGCTCTTGTTGTCTCATGCAACAAGCAGTATTGTGATGGCGGTCCATGGAGGATATGCCAGCTCAGGGAGAGAAACTGGGAACCAGGCGTTTTCATTCTCCAACATCTGCATCCTTGTTACCTCCTTACAGTTGCATCAGGGATGCTACACGTTCAGGCATCTCTTCTTCATCCTAAACAAGAAAAGGATAAAGGATTCTCCCCCTAGAAAATATTCACCTTTTTATTCAGGAAAAAATTGTTCTTCCTAGATTGCAACTGAGCAGGACTCGATGGGGCCTTCCCAGGACAGGACCGCACTCCCATATGTTCCTCTTGCCTCTATTTTTGCCGTTGCTGTCGTTGATTTATGTATGTATTGGCTGCACCTGGTCCTAGTTGCAGCACATGGGATCTCTGCTGCAGAGCGTGGACTCTCTAGCTGGCGCGCATAGGCTCAGCTGCCCTGCGGCTCGTGGGGTCTTCGTTCCCCAACCAGGGATTGAACCAAAGTCCCCTGCACTGCACGGAGGATTCTTAGCCATGGACTGATAACCAGGGGAGTCCCCGCAAGCCTTTTCTTTGTAGGAAATGGTTAGCCTCCTGGGCCTTCCCTGAGTTACAAATTTAATCAGAGAGGTGAGAGAACACAGAAACAAAGGAAAACAGTCAAGCAAGACGAGATAACAACAGCTGAGCCATTCAACAAAGGCCAAGGGCGTAGCGCCTTCCCAAGGGCCATAGATAAGCTTCTGAGCTCCATCCTTGAGCTGTTTTTCAGACACCAAACCTCCGTGGTAACTGTATGTTAACTGTATATTAACCAAAAGCAAGTCGACCCCGACCAGCTGAAGCCAGAAGGTTGATGATGCTGACTCCCGAAATACCACGCTGTTACCTCACCACCAACCAATCAGAAGCTGATCACACACTCCATAAACCCTCTCCCTCACTCTGTTTTAAAATCCTTTTCCTAAAAAAACAAAACTAACTAACTAAATAAATAAAATCCTTTTCCTGAAAGCCATCGAGGAATTCAGGCCCTTTCAGCATTAGCCTTCTGGACTCCTTGCTGGCTCTTGAAATAAATGCTGCAGTCTCCTTCACCACAACCTGATGTTGGTGAGCTGGCTTTACCGCACACAGGTGAGCAGACTCAAGTTTGGCTTGGTAAGAAGACTTCTACCTACATATCATTACCTAAGAATATTCTTCAAGTCCTTTCCATGTCCACATAACTGAAAGAAAGTCAGGGACATTGAGTGCTTAATTTATTTATTTATTTTTTTTTTTTTTGCCTTGAAAGAAAATACAGTAGAAAAGAAGTTTGTGAAGCAAGAGCCTGACTAGTTTTTGTAGGGGTCTAAACATATCTAAAACAAGGTGCTCAATTTTGAGTACCATCTTTAACAAGAAACAGATGACAGAAAAACAGATGACACATGATTTCTCTCTTGCTGAAGAGAGAAATATTCAGCCTAGAGAACAGGAAACTGTATAAAATAACAATGCCTGTCTTAAAATATTTGCAGGGCTATTATGAGAAGAAGGAGACTCCTTTTGTGCTGTCCAAAAAGACAGATCCAGAATCAAAGGGTGGTTCTTACTGGGGAACATTTCTTACTTTACCTTCGTGAGAGCACATTTGTTTTCAAGAAAATAAACCTGATCAAATTAGATTAAGATAAAAGTATATTGACCTTTGAACAACATGTGTTTGAACTGCACAAGTCCACTTACATGCAGATTTTTATTGTTGCCAAGTCTAACTGATTGACAATATTATATTAATTTCAGGTGTGCAACACAGTGATTCAGTATTTTTACAGATTAACAGATTTTTTTTCGATAGTAAATTCTACAGTGCTACAGGATCCAATATTGTTTGAATCTGAGGTTGCAGAGCTGCAGATACGAAGGAACCGCTTCTATGGAGGAACATATACAAAGGGCCAACTATAAATTACAAGTAGATTATGCAGATTTTCAATGGCCTAGAGGGTCAGTGCCCCTAACTCCCACACTGTTCTGGGATCAATTTAGCTAACAAAGAGAACACAGAGGAATATCATGGAGTATGAGGTACAGAAGGTAACACAGGACCCAAAGCCATCAGGCAGCGTCTCTTTCTCCCCCCCCCTCCCTCCTCCTCCCCACTCTGTTCTTCTCAGCCCTCCCCTCTGTCTGTCTGCGTCTCTGTTTCCTTCTGTCTCTCTTCTCGTCTCTCACACGAGCACACGGCCTTCCGTGTCCGCACCATTTTGCCCAGCACTTCAGGTCTCTGTGAAACTCACTCCCTGTTCATGGTCTACCTCATGGATTCCCAAGGGATGAATTCCTGTAGTTTAAAAAGTTGGTTTCTGGTCTCAATTTTTAAATTTCTAAGAGTAAACTATCTCACTGAACCAGCAAATCCATATGTCTACTCCTGTTGTATTAGATGTAATCAAGAAAAATAAGGATCCATGGGACTTAGGGCTAGCCTTACTTACACTGTGCCAAGGCAAATTCTCTAAAAGGACTTGGAGATAGAAAAGAAATCACAGACGTGTCGAGTAAATACTCCCGAGTCTGCCCTCTGCCATTCATCTTCCTCTCTACTGTCAAATGAATCTTTCTGAAAGACAGTTTCGTTTACATCACGTATCCACCTATTCACAAACTTTCCATGACTAGACTGTCTGCAAAATACTTCTTGGCACTCAAGGTCCTTCACGATATGGTCCTGAAGCACTTTTCTGATCTGACTTTTTACTATTCTCCTCTCTTGCTCTATTCAAATACAGAGAATTCTTCTACCCTTTCCCCTGAACTTGTAGTGACCACACATGCAGTTTTCCGGAACAGTCCCATTTTGATCTTTCTTAAGTACAGTGATTAAAAGCGTGCCATTTTTACCTTCGAATGTGTCCTGATTTACATAACAAAGATTCCTTTGTTAACTCTAGGGCCTTCTACCTACAGTTCAATCCCCTCAGCAACTTTAAGTTGCTGAAGCTTCACCATTACTCAACATCCAGGAAAAATGCCAACTTACTTTTCCATAAAGCCTTCTCCAACCTAATAAGTTCAAAATAAGGCCTCCTTCCTCTTAACTTCTACTGTATTTTATTTGCTGCTTCTCTTTATTATCCACGACACTTGCAGTGTTTTATCATAATTGAAACTTTTGATTGTCCTTGTGCTCACTTGGAGGACCCAGATGAATAATTATATAATTAGCTTGCTTTGGTTAGATGTAAAATTGAGAAATGTGTGCAGCTGACCTAGGCGGTTTATCATACTGCAGAAATGCACCTGGAAAGCGTGAAGAAAACAAAGTTGCATGGATCAGTGAAATCGACTGGCTGGCTGCCAAGTCTGACTCTTTGAAACCCTATAAACTGGAGCCCATGTTCCTCCGTCCATGGAATTCTCCAGACAAGAATCCTGGAGTGGGTTGCCATTTCCTTCTCCAGGGGATCCTCCCGACCCAGAGATCAAAGGGGTATCTCTGGCGTCTTCTGTATTGTCAGTCAGGCCCCTTACCACTAGTGCCACCAGCCAACTCAGAGTCCAATTTTAACATTAATTCGATGGCTGTTCCAGGAAACTGAAACAAAATCCCTTTGCTGTGCATGTCACCTTCACTCTCAAGTTTCAGCTACTTTGAGAGAATAGCTGATATATCAACCAACAACGGGTTGGAGGGTTTAGCATAACGGCACTTACGAATGCCCTTCTTGTACCCAACCACGTCAGATCCTCTCAGCTGATTTTGAAACCCCCTTCTGAGTGCCTGGTGGTAAAATCACAGAGTCAGGCTCTCAGAGCAGACAAGCCTGGGTCAACCCTCAGCTTTGTCACCTCTCGCTCCATACCTGGGGCCAGTTACTCACTCTCCGGAAGCCTTGGTTTCCCCACCCATAAGATAAAATTTAGCAGTGCAGACCCCATAGCGTAGTTTTGAGGACTAAAAGAGATAACTTGCGTAATCTGTTTTGCTCAGATTCTATAATTACACATTTTCTTTTTAAATGAGCTTTTATTGGAGTATAGCTGCCTTACCATGGTATGTTAGCTTCTACTGTATGGCAAGATGAATCAGCCACACATACACACACGTCCCCTTCTGTTTGGGTTTCTTTACCATTTAGGTCACCACACGTCACCGAGAAGAGTCCCCTGTGCTACACAGCCGGTTCTCATTAGTTATCTGTTTTATATATAGCAGTGTATCTATGTCAATCCTAATCTCCCAATTCCTCCCACCCTCTTCCCCCCACTTTATATCCAGATATTTGTTCTCTACATCTGTTATGGTTCAGAGTCTGAAAATGTATCCCTGAGTGCCTATGGGATTCTGACCAGGACATCATAAAGTCACGTGTACGTCAAGCACTGCTGACAGCTAGAGTAAATAATATGTCTCACATGCATAAGTGCCATTACTTCTGAAATATTAGAATTGATACCACAAGAAGTAATCTAAAGTATTTTGAATTCAGCAATTGCTATTTTCTTTATCAGTAGAGACTAAGAGTCTTAACTGGATCAGGTGATAGGACATGAGATTTTTAAATGTTAAAAATGACTCCATATTTGAAAAGGGGGGTAGTTCCTGCATTCACCATAAGGGCTTTCCAATTCCTGATGGACCCTTCCAAAGGGTAACATTCCATTTCGCCAGGTCTCTATGACCAGCCATACTCCATGACATACATACCTGGCTCCACCGGCCTCTGCAGGGCTGGGCCTGCGTGCTGAGCCTGGGCCAGCACCTGCATGTGGCTAAGTGTTCTGGGATCTTACACTAGATGCGAGGGTGGGGATTACTTGTCCTTGAATTGTGAGACAGGAACTGAAAATGTAATCCGGCAAAGAGCCTCTAGGAAGTGCCTATCAATTCCCAGATGTTTATGCAAATATGTTAACAAATAAAAGCTGTTGGTCAGGAAGGGAAAGTTCAGGTACAAACTTA
Source organism: Dama dama (assembly GCF_033118175.1). Taxonomy (NCBI): domain Eukaryota; kingdom Metazoa; phylum Chordata; class Mammalia; order Artiodactyla; family Cervidae; genus Dama; species Dama dama. The sequence continues at coordinate 68,848,459 of NC_083683.1, forward strand.
GGGAGACGCAGCTTAGGGGACCCAGGAAAGACAATATTCAAAGTAGAGGCCCTGGTAAGCAGACCTGGGTCTCAAATCTCTAGAGGAGGTCAGAGCATATAAAATCCAAACGGGCAAGTGAACACAGCTCCACTGTTACAGTGTCACTTTTTCATGTAAACATATTATATCCTCAACTTGAATGAAAGTATTTTATGTACAAAAGTAAACTCTGACTCAAAATTACATCCTGTGTAATGTCTAGAAGAGTATCTTGCACATATTAGGTGCCCAAGAGATACTGCCTAGGTAGCACTGCTGGCCTTGGAAAAAAAACCCCTCTCTTATGATACACAATATGCTCCTGGGGGTATTTAAGTGATGTCTCATTAACAATTGTGTACTGAAGATTAGAAAATGTTAAGTAAAACATCTGTGAGTGAGGCCATAGAAGACTAGGATGTGAAGACATCCAAAATTGCTTCCAAATTCAAGCATCAGTGATTCTATCTTCTGAAGTTAACACCTATAGTTCTCTGATAATGAAAATTTTGACTCAGAGTGATTTAAAGGATAGTGGTCTAAGATCCCTGGAGGAGGGCATGGCAACCCACTCCAGTATTCTTGCCTAGAGAATCCCACAGACAGAGGAACCTGGCTGGCTGCAGTCCGTAGGGCTGCACAGAGTTGGACTTGACTGAAGTGACTTAGCATGCATGCACACAGTCTTGAAAATAAAATTCAATTGTATAATTGCAAATGTTCATTAGGATATAATTAAGTAGTCCTCTTACCCTACTTACTAGTATGTGCCAGGTTGTCGTAATTATATGAGTAATTATGAAAAGGAAACATATTCCTTCAAAATCAAATTCACTTTATTCCTTTTAGAAAACTGCCTTGGCAAATCTATTGCAATTATTATAGATGTACAGAAGCTCTACTTTGGGGGCAAGACATTAAAATAGGGCACAGAGAAAAGAAAGAAAATCACATAATAGGTGGAAATATTATGTAATAATACTCCACACATGAAAATGCCTGTTCTCATTTCCACTGAAATAATAGAAGAACGCAATAAAATTTGTTCACCATCCATGGAGGTCCAAGTGTTAGAAGATGTTTTATGTACTTTGTCTTTTTATTGTACCTCTGATTTTGGTTAGTTTATGGCTCTGCTTCAAGTTTACTTTTATGGAGATTAATGCAATTTATACAGTATATTTTATTTTATGATATACTTAACAATAAGTGGATAGTAATTAAGGCTGTGTGAGATCGAGGAAAAATGCCCAGGAACTAAATACCTTTTTAAAAAAATGTGCTCTTTGAGTTTAATAGCATTTGAACTATTTAAATAGCTTAAATTAAATTAAACTTAATAGAGCTTAATTAAAGTTATAGTCAAAAGAGAAATATTCTATCATAAAAAAGAAAGTTGTTCTGAAGTCATGGACCTTTTTCTCTTGATTCTGAGTAAAGAAACAGCTTTTGATTATTAGGAGTCTTCAGGATTACCATGCAAAGGCTCATGAATTAACTACAATGTGTGAGAACTCAGGAGTATTCCATTTCCACATGTAAAACCTCTTACAGAAAACCCCAATGTAGTTGTGCAAAAATTGTTAGAACATCAAGCCAACCAAAATTCTACTATATTTCACATTCAAACGTGGAGCAAAAATGATTGACATAAAATAGAAACAGTGAGAGACTTTCCTGGTGGTCCAGTGGCTAAGACTGTGTGCCTCTAATGCCAGGGACCCAGGTTCAATTCCTGGTCAGGGAACTAGATCCCACATGCCACAATTAAAGATCCTGCATGCTGCAATGAAGATCCTGAGTGTCGCAACTAAGACTTGGCTCAGCCAAATAAATAAATAAATAAAAATAAATACGTCTTAAAAAGAAAGGAAAAAAGAAATGCGGCTAGTATGAGTGAGGAAGTAAACCTTAAGTACCTATATGCATGGGCTTCCTTGGTGGCTCAACAGTGAAGAATCCGCCTGCAATGCAGGAGCCAAAGGAAACACAAGTTTGACTCCTGGGTCAGGAAGGTCTCCTGGAGGAGGGCATGGCAACCCACTCCAGTATTCGTGCCTGGAGAATTCCATGAACAGAGGAGCGTGGCGGGCTACAGTCCATAAGGTTGCAAAGAATCAGACACGACTGAAGTGACTTAGCACTCAGAGCACATAAATACATACAGAAATAAATAAACAAGGTAGAAATGGAGAATTGTCTCTCTGGCCAATCTCGTGCATATGGAACCTCAGAGATGATTTTTCCTAAATTAGACAAGTGAAGACGTGTTTAGGGTTTTTGTTTGGACTAAACTCCTGCACTGGACTGTGGCCTGCTTCTAAAAGGCAGGATCAGGAGACGAGTTGATGAGAAAGTAGAAGGCTAGCAAAACTTCAAAAGCCAGCAGAACCTGACTGATGGCACGAGGCTGGCTTCCAATAGGGCCAGTCTTAACACCATCACATACACTGTCAGGCTCTTTGTGTTTACTTGTATTGGTATAGTTTTTTTTCCAGATGCATAGACTGGAATACAGTGTGGGGCGAAATACCCATTTCCATTCCCTCAATAAATCAAATTCTAATGCTCTTGAAAAATAAATTCTAAATACCTAAAGCAACAACCTGGATTTAACGTTTTAAATGCTATTTCACTGAAGTTTATCTTTATCCTTTTTTTTTTAAATGAAAATAAGCCCCAAATTAGAACAAATTAGCCCCACATAGAACAACTTTGGAAAAGAAAAAAAGAAAACCTGCAAAACAGAAGAATAAGGACTATTCAGCTACAAACTGAACTCTTTTTCTTTTTCCCTCTTGGCTTAGATGAAATGAAGCTGGAGTGATGTTAATCTACATTGTCATTTCCATGAAAGAGTAAAGGAATGATATAAAGTCTAATCCTCTATGCATGGAAGCCAAACTATTTAATTCTGCTTTTGATTCTGGCTTGTTTATAAATGTATCTCAAATTTTCTTTTGTAATCATTAGTACAGCAAATGTTGCATAGCATTTGGCACAATGCAGCTGCTGAATAATGAATGAAAGAATTAATTAATTAGTGAAAGAATATACATTTCAGATGCCTTTACTCATTTGCTTAAGTAAGACCCCAATCAAAACCAGAAGCCTCTTTTGGGTTATCTTGTGAGTATTATAAAAGAGCAATTCTCCCACTGCACAAAAGATAAAGGACTGACTTCTTTTCAACCAACTGGAATCCCCATCATTATTATTAAATTTTTTAAAAAAAGCTTTAAAAGAATTCCTTCAGTTTAGAAGGAAAAACACAATTTCACATGTGATTTTTCTGGTCACTTGGGTTCTTGATATTATTCATTGGTCTGCTCACTTTTTCTGTAAAATGAATGATGATTAATGTACCTTATTATCAAAGTCACTATGAGTGGTCTAGTAGAGTATACAAAACATGAAGGAATATAATATATTATACTTCTGATTAGTTTTGTGTACTTTGGCAAGTACGTGGATCTTAGTTTCCTCATTGGTGGAAGCTTTACTCAAGGGTTGTGAGGACAAATAAGGTATGGATGTATTATAAGGTTTGATATCAAAGTAAGATGTTTCTGCAAAATTTATGTTAATCATATTTTTCAAGTTAGACCAGTTAGAGACAAAAACATACCTAGAAGAGTAGATAAATGAAAAGAATACCATCCAGAGACGTATATTCAAGTTCCAACAGTTTTACCTTTGTAGACCAGAGCTCTTAAACCATTCTTGAATCTCAGTTTCCTTACCCACAAAACGGAGGTAATAATACCTCACAGTGTTGTTGTGATCTAAGATATACAGAAAATTAAGGAGAAAGTGAAGTGAAGTCACTCAGTCATGTCCAACTCTTTGCAATCCTATGGTATGTAGCCTGCCAGGCTCCTCTATCCATCGGATTTTCCAGGCAAGAATGCTGGAGTGGGTTGCCTTTCTGTGAGGAAACTAAATACTTCAGCCCCCTTTATTCCATGAAGGTTCCATTTCCCACCATGAAGAATCCAGAGTTTCTAGTGAAGGCCAAGTTCAGGCATATAATAGCTTTCTACTTCTGATTTTGAACTCTAGGGGTCTTCCTACTCACTTTGAAAGCCTCCATCTTACTTTTACAACATCACATCCAGTCTCTTCATAGATAAAGCCATAACCAAGAGAACAGAATCGCTTGGCCAGAAGGGATTTTAGAAGTCTTTTGAAAGTGGTTAAATGTTTACTTTTTGGTGTCAGCCTTCCTCGTTTCCAGTTCCAATTATGCAACTTACAGGGTGTGAGTTCTTGAGCAAGTTACTTGGCTTCTCTGAACCTCAATTTTCACATGCTATGAAAGAGAAATTCTACAATATAATGCAGTGGATTTTGAGAGGATTAAATCAGAGGATCAAATGCCTATAACACAATAAATTTTAAATAAACACTGGCTATTATGTGGGTTAATTCCTTCACTTAATGGATACAAAGAAAATAATAACAATAAATATAAGTCATGCCTGGTATAGTTCCTTGTCTTTTGAATGTATTTTCCCATGTATTTCCTTATCTAATCCTTGTGGTGCCCCATGGAATGAGTTATTATCAGTACCATTTTGTAGAACAGGAAACTGAAGTAAGAGGCAGATGACGTAACCCACCCAAGATCTGTTCCAGAACTCTTAAGTTAGGTCTCTTGACTCCCAGACAATACATTTTCACTTGGTTCAGGCTAACCCTAGGCAGAGGATTAATAATAGCTAACATTCGCTCTGGATTAGGCATTGGCTGGGCATTTACATGTGTTACCTCACTTAAGCCTCACAACAACTTTATGATAAAGATAATATTATTAGGGTCTCTATTTCAAAAAATATAAAGTATTAATAACATGCATAGGGTAATTGAGTTAGTAAGTAGTGGAGACAAGTTTGAACCCAACCAATTTTATATTTTATTATTAAACTAAACTGTCTACAGAGAAGAAGCTATGCTGGAACATAGTGCTCAGGAAAGAATGTGTCTTTGACCAGCATGATGAGACGTGAGGGAGAACACAGATTAATAGCAATATGCCAAAACCTTCATATAAGATCCACTGGGTTAAGCACTTTACCTATGTCACCTTCATAGCCACCTCAGAAGGTATACATCATTACCCCCACTGATACAGACTCAGAGAAATTATCCTTCACTTATAATTACAAAGCCAATGGCAGAGCTAAGGTTTAAACCCAGGTGTGAGAGTGAAGCTCTTAACCTTCCTATGCCAATGACACTGTAGGCTTTTAACACAGAAGAGTTTAGACGTCACCTCTGCTGTTTCTCACTCTTGCCCATGAGCAAACTGAGGCTGTACAGGCCCATGTTCTTCCCTACAGCGAGAACTTACGACCGAAGTAACCTTGCCAACCCCCAACCAGTGGTCTTTCTGCCTTGCTATGTAATATAAAGTGACCTCTGTCCTGGGGAGCTCATCCTCTAGGCAGAGAAATGTAATCACAAAGCAATTATGTTAACATGTATTGGATGCTGCATCCCATGCAGAAGAGCTGTTTTCTAGACTTTACAGAAACATTGGGTCAGTGAGGACAGAAGAGGCAAGTATGTAGACTCTCTGTTTTAAACACATAGAACCACCCGGAGGAAACCCCCCCTTAAAATGCAGATTCCCAGGTTGGGAAGAGAACGGCTGAAAGCAACAGCTTACGTTCTTTCCTGAACCGCTCCCACCCTGAAGCATCTGCTGTAAGTCCCTGCTCTGAGAAACAGGAAACCTGTGAGTATGTTGGAAAGAGCAGTAAAAACATGAGATCGGGAATAGAAGGTAAGAGCAAACTGAAGAGCGCTTTGGAGATCAGGCAAAATGATTCCCATCTGATATAATAAAGAGGGGAGCTTTGGAGAAGGAGAGCCAGGATGAGTGAGGGCTCCGTGAAGAATGGCGTGAAGCAGGGAGTGCCTGGGATGAGGAATAAAAGGTGGGAAGGTGAATGAGATGAAGGGATGTGTTTTAGAAGCATTTCAAATGGGAAAATCCAGAGTAGGGGCAGCTGGTCAGATGCAGGGCACAGAGGAGATAAGGTGGACGGTATGAATCCCTGGAGAGAGGGGAAGGAGTGCGTCTGGCTATGGATGCGCACACCTATGCAGAGCTAAAAGCTGATAAATACCACTTTATCACATACTGCAACGACGGTAAAAATTCTTTGTGAAACATACAGTCGTAAAAGACATAAAGTGCTCCTTTCAGCAACTCGTGTGTGAAAAAGGAGGCCAAGCCTCACATTCCTCACAAGGCACTAAACAGAACCTCTTAAAAGGACACAAAGTAGAAACCGCTTTGCTGGTACTTGATCTCACCCAAACTTAAGAGGCCCTCCGTTTGGCTCAGAAAATGTTGATCATTTAACATTTTTCAGCAGTTTTCTTCATATAATTTTTGCCCAAAGACAGAACAGTGAAAAACTAATACTGGATATTCAGAAAACTATCTTCAGAAAAGTCTAAAAATGCTCAACCAGCATCTTTTAAAGTCTTTTTTGCACTTAGAGGAAAGATGAGGCACTAAAATTGGACATCAAGGAGTTCTAGCCTGGAATGGCTCATCTTGCCCAAAAGAGAGGGGAAAAAAAATCAATAAGATAAGAGTACAACTCAAATAATTTCAGTTAAACCAGATAAACCACAAAGAACTATGAGAACTTCCCAATTATTTTTTTTTAAATAACTAAAGGATCTAGGTCTTTGAAGTTTCTGTCCCACTAACACTTGAAAATAGAAGCAGGACACTGCAGTCTGTATCATGTTTAAGATGCGACTGAAAATGAAAACTGGAGACTCAAAGGCTAACCAACTGTTACAGTATGTGTATGTTTTCTCAACAACTCACACATTATCAGTGAGCGCTGAAGAGACACTGAAGGGGTTGGGTTAAAAAATAAATAGAGGACCATTATAATTAAACTAAAAAGTCTAGTTCACTAACTAGAACATTAGCAAAAGTCAATGGATCGCCTTTATTAATCTACGAACTTTGCACTCTTAAAACTTTGCTTTATATATAATCGTTGATATAATCTAAGTTTTTCAGTTTGAGGACTTCAGTTCCATAATTTAAAAAGGAAGAAAAATTACCTGCTCTTATTTAGACAGTTTATTTCAGTAAAAAAACAGGGTTTAGAAGGGTTGTTTTTGCCTGCCCCCCTTCGCCAAACAAAAAATATACTGATATTGCTGAGTCTAAGCTCGTACTGCTCACTGCAGTTCAGACCAATAATCAAGAAACAAGTTGTTGGTGCTAGCAGTAATGACTTTATTTGGAAAGCCTGCAAATGGAGAAAATGGTAGGCTCTGGCCCCAAAGAATTCTTTTGCCTGAGTTAGAATGCAAGCTCCTTTTATAGTAAAAGGGGAGGTAGTAAAGTCTAACACTTCCTGGTTCCCATCAGCCTCCAGAGGGGAAGGGTTAATCTCTTCCTCCCTGAAGTCATTCACAGGTGAGCCTGGTCAGGATGCTTCCTGTGAGCTAAACAAAGGAATTTTAGTTTACAGTTCATTACCTTGGAAGCAGGGTTCCCAGAGATGGGCTTTATGTATAATTTAAGCTTATAGGCGACATCCCTATAGGGATTAACTTGTAATAGAACACAAAAGGTTATTTCCTATAATACTGAGAGTCCACCTACTCACCAAAGCATTGTGATTATATAGCAAATGTTATTAGATGAACTGGTCATTTTGCATTCACATGAACAGAGTTAGGAGTACTTCTATGCTAAAATTAATTTGATCATTTGAAATATTTAAATACTTCATTTCAATTGTAATCATTCCATTTATTCACTTTTTTTTTTAAATTAAATTGAGCATCTAGTATAGAACAGATTACTACTAGGTGTCAGAAAAAGAATTGTTGAAGTATACCAGAAGGTGAGATTATAAAGATGAAGCATTCACCATCTAGTGAGAATTAATTATGCAATAGCTAGAAGTTAATGTGAGAAATATAGTAATGAATAAACGCCAAATGCTGTAAGTACACAGAATTATGAAGGGGGAGACTTCATCTGAACCCAGTCTATAAGAATAAGTAACAACTAAGTGAAACAGAGGGATTCCCGGGTGGCTCAGAGAGTAAGGAATCCACTTTGCCAATGCAGGGAACACGGGATTGATCCCTGGGTCAGGAAGATCCCCTGGAGAAAGGAATGGATGCCCATTCCAGTATTCCTGCCTGGAGAATTCCATGGACAGAGGAGCTAGCGGGGAACAGTCCATGGGGAGGCAAAGAGTCAGACACGCTTGAGCAACTAACACTTTCAGTTGAATTTTCAGGTAAAAAAGAAGTGACGTCCACGGCATTCCTGGCAGGTCACAAGTTATGAAAATGTTGAGAGGTCTGAGAAGAGAGACAGTGTTGGGAGAACGATGAGTATGGCTGTGTGGTAAAACAAAGGGAATCTCAGGATATCAGAATCTTAGAAGGGATCTTAGGAGGATGATGATAGGAAAATACAACCTTCCGATTGTGAAAGAGGTTATATGATATAACCCTGTCATAAAGTCAGCGCTGTTGGCAGTGGGCATATAACATTTGGATCTTAGAGAATTTTCATCTTAGTTAGAAGGACAGATGGGCTTGCGGAGATGACTCAGTCTAGAGAGAAAGCTGGCACAGGTATGAACAAGGGTATAGGACAGATGGAGGGAGGTACACTGAACATCACTGGGGAGGGGACAGGTGGTGTGAGGATAAAGCTATGGTTTCCCACTCTGGTTGTGGTGAAACAGATTGTTGTGCACCAGTTAAGTTATAGGATAAAGCCTGCCATATTACGTTATCATACGGAATACCTGAAGTGTCAACTGAGACTTAAGACTCAGGTGTCAAGAGAATATATTGTACTCTTAGCTTCCTGCTTATTTAACCAGGCCCTAGGAAGTAATGTGTTACCCATTCACTGTCTGCGTCATGGAAGAGTCCACATGTCCCGTGGCCACGGGAGCCATTTACTGGGGGACAGGGTGGGTAACAAGATGCAGCTGGAGACACCCCATCCCTTTCCAGGTGAGGGATTATCCCTGGGAGGAATTCAGGTCTCTTATGTGCTTAAGAGAGGCCACTGAAGTCAAGGGTTTGGGGCGGGGGCGTACAGAATTCATGGTTATGGAAGATGTGATAGAACACAGGAAGTCAAGTGCTGTTAAGAGGTCTAATCCCTGAGGAGTTAAAATGGTTATCTGAGGGATCAGAGTTCCAAAGAAAAGCAAGGAGAGATAAGAAAGCCTTCCTCAGCGATCAATGCAAAGAAATAGAGGAAAGCAATAGAATGGGAAAGTCTAGAGATCTCTTCAAGAAAATTAGAGATGCCAGGCGAACATTTCATGCAAAGATGGGCTCAATAAAGGACAGAAATGGTATGGACCTAGCAGAAGCAGAAGATATTAAGAAGAGGTGGCAAGAATATACAGAAGAACTATACAAAAAAAAAATCTTCATGACCCAGATAATCATGATGGTGTGATCACTCACCTAGAGCCAGACATCCTGGAATGTGAAGTCAAATGGGCCTTAGGAAGAATCACTACGAACAAAGCTAGTGGAGGTGATGGAATTCCATTTGAGCTATTTCAAATCCTGAAGGATGATGCTGTGAAAGTGTTTCACTCAATATGCCAGCAAATTTGGAAAACTCAGCAGTGGCCACAGGACTGGAAAAGGTCAGTTTTCATTCCAATCTCAAAGAAAGGCAATGCCAAAAAATGTTCAAACTACCACACAATTGCACTCATCTCACACACTAGTAAAGTAATGCTCAAAATTCTTCAAGCCAGACTCCAACAGAATATGAACTGTGAACTTCTAGATGCTCAAGCTGGATTTAGAAAAGGCAGAGGAACCAGAGATCAAATTGTCAACATCTGGTGGATCATCGAAAAAGCAACAGAGTTCCAGAAACATATCTACTTCTGTTTTATTGAACATGCTAAAGCCTTTGACTGTGTGGACCACAACAAACTCTGGAAAATTCTTCAATACATAGAAGCCTGTATGCAGGTCAGGAAGCAACAGTTAGAACTGGACATGGAAAACAGACTGCTTCCAAATCAGACAAGGAGTACATCAAGGCTGTATATTGTCACCCTGCTTATTTAAACTTATATGCAAAGGACACCATGAGAAATGCTGGGCTGGAAGAAGCACAAGCTGGAATCCAGATTGTTGGGAGAAACATCAGTAACCTCAGATATGCTGATGACACCACCCTTATGGCAGAAAGTGAAGAGGAACTAAAGAGCCTCTTGATGAAAGTGAAAGGGGAGAGTGAAAAAGTTGGCTTAAAGCTCAACTTTCAGAAAATTAAGATCATGGCATCTGGTCCCCTCACTTCATGGCAAATAGATGGAGAAACAATGGAAACAGCGACAGACTATTTTTTTGGGCTCCTAAATCACTGCAGATGGTGACTGAAGCCATGAAATTAAAAGACGCTTGCTCCTTGGAAGAAAAGTTATGACCAGCCTAGACAGCATATTAAAAAGCAGAGACAATACTTTGCCAAAAGAGGTCCATCTAGTCAAAGCTATGGTTTTTCCAGTGGTCATGTACGGAGGTGAGAGTTGGACTATAAAGAAAGCTGAGTGCCAAAGAATTGATGCTTTTGATCTGTGGTGTTGCAGAAGACTCTTGAGAGTCCCTTGGACTGCAAGGAGATCCATCCAGCCCATCCTAAAGGAAATCAGTCCTAAATACTCATTGGAAGGACTGATGCTGAAGCTAAAACTCCAATACTTTGGCCACCTGATGCAAAAAAACTGACTCATTTGAAAAGACCCTGATGCTGGGAAAGATTGAAGGCAAGAAGAGAAGGGGATGACAGAGGATCAGATGGTTAGATGACATCACTGACTCAATGGGCATGAGTTTGAGTAAGCTCTGGGAGTTGGTGATGGACAGGGAGGCCTGGCGTGCTGCAGTCCATGGAGTTGCAAGGAGTCGGACACAACTGAGCCACTGAACTGACTGACTGAGAGATCCATGTCTACGGCCTGCGTGTGCGTCCACTAAGTCGCTTCAGTCGTGTCCAACTCTTTGCAAACCTGTGGACGTAGCCTATAGACTCCTCTATCCATGGGGTCCTCCAGGCACGAATACTGGAGAGACTTGCCATGCCCTCCTCCAAGGGATCGTCCCCACCCCAGAGATCGAACCTGTGTCTCTTCTGTCTCCTGCATTGGCTGGCAGGTTCTTTACCAGTAGCGCCAGCTGGAAGCCCTCTCTGCAGCCTATCACTCCCTACAGGTCATCTCTCGGGATATGCAATTTCGTGGGCATAAAGAACCATGCAAATAAGACTATTATCACACAGTTAGGACATCAGTTTAAGAGAGGCTCAGAGGACCATGGTACTCAGAGGAGAGTAAAGAACACCCAGTGAGTGAATTAGAAGATAACTTATAGAAGAATATGTAACTTTGAACAACAGCTTAAAAGTCAATGGATTTTAGAGAGATGGGAGGGTAAGAGAATCTCAGTCAGAGAAAATAACCTTTTCAAAGACCAGAGAAGGAAAATATTTGGTGTTTTCAGGAATAGCAAGCAACAGGGAGGAATGGAAATCAAACAAAGAGGAGAGAAGATCTTGACAAGGTCAGTACTGGAGAAATGTACGTGATGGGAACAAAAGGGAAACAGGAGACACATAATTGGTAATTTGAGTTCCTGAGGCCCTTATGCCCAAGCTTCTCAAGCTACATGACAGAAGAATGTCTTCCTCTCTCTCTTTTACCACAAGGATTTATGAATTTTTACTTTGTTGCTAAAAGGTGAAAAGAAATCCAGGTATATTATTTTGAACCTGAGTAATAATAGCTAGTGTTTATTGTGCTAGGGATTGTGATAAGAGATTATCTAATATAAATAACACAACAACATTATGAGCTAAGTGGTATTATCATTCTTATTTTACAGGCAAGAAAATTAAAGTTTAGTGATGCCAGGTCACAAAGATAATATGCAGGGAAATCAGAATTCAAACACTAAATACAACACTCAAGAAAAGGATCTGTTCATATGCTCTAGATAAATGATCTCTATAAGGGCTTCTAAATAAGTCAAATTATTCAAATAACCAATTTTACTGTTTTTGTTAAGAAAATGTAAATCAACTGAAAATAAACATCTTATTCTGCTAGCAGCTCAGAGGAACGCTTCCCATCCTTTCAATCAGTCACAGGTTTCTGACAGTCCTCACAATCAGAATCGGTCTAGCATAATACTGAAAAATTTCTGCCAGAGCCCAGAGGTCCCAGATGACCTTGAAAGATCAGATAATCCCTTTACTAAAGACTGTCATCAAAAATCATTACATTTTCCCCCTCAAAAACAAAATACCATCATTGGGAGAAAATCTACCTCAAATGAGAGCAAGCTACTGGTCATAAAGAAGAATTTTCTTGAAAATGTCACTACTCTGCAATGGTTTTACTTTTCTTCCATACATGTAAGAAGAAAAATATGCAGATATGCTGTCTTACCTCGGCTTAAATTAACTCTAAGAAAGAGTCATACTTCAAAACGGAGGCAGTTTTTCTACGTAAACTCCAGCATTTGTGCTCAGTTGCTCAGTCCTGTCCGACTCTTTGCGACCCCATGAACTGTAGCCCGTCAGGCTCCTTGTCCATGGGGTTTCCCAGGCAAGAATAGGCGAGTGGGTTGCCGTTTCCTTCTCCAAAGGATCTTCCCAACCCAGGGATCCAACACCCATCTTCTGTGTTGGCAGGCAGATTCTTTACCACTGAGCCACCACCAGGAACGCCCATGAAATACCCACTTAACGGTGATTATGATCTTTGCTTTTGTTTTATAAAGACAGCCCACCTCAGTGAATTCCTACATTCTAGATGGAAACTGAGTCAGCTAAACAAAAAGAATAAAAGGTGGGAGATGGGATACTAAATAAAATGCCTTTTCTAAATTCTTCAGAATTCACTAACATGGGGTATTTGAATTGAGCATTGACAAGAGCTTCTGAGGAAAATTCTCATTATTAGAGAAGCAGCAGACAAGGAAAAAGTACCGATTGCTCCCCTTTTTCCACATTTTCCAAGCTGAATAACAAGGAAGAATGCACCAAACCTCTTAGTCTTTCTGGAACGATGGAATCTCTACAGGGCCCCAGAAGCAGCGATCCTGATAAGGAAAATGCCACTAAGCCTGAAAGCAGCCGTTTTATGGACAATATTTAAATTGTCTCCATGTGTCCCCTGCTCACACAGGGTCAATCATCCTGATTGGTGTATTATAATTTCCCTTGACGAAATTGGCCTCCCTCTTTTGCTTTTTCCCAAGGAACTCAATTTGCCAGCAAGGAGCCTCTCCTGCTGCCCTCTATTTTTTTTTTTTTTTTTTTTTTCATATTAACTGTGATACAAAGGACTAAAGCAAAACCCAAACCCAGAGCTCCTCATCTTTAACCACTGGCAGACATGCTGAAAAGCTCCATTAGCATATTTTATCCTACATTGCCATTCATTTTTGTGATAGTTTCCAAGTCCAAATTTTGGGACAAAATTCTCTTAGATTAGCAAGGAAATAACTTGACATTTAAGTTTACAAACTATCATTCTATTTCTGATACAGTGTTTTACATTTCAGATATTATGTTTTACATATAATTAAAAGAAAAGGGAACTCTAGTACCAGGGACATTTTTTAATGTACTTGATATAGGAAGTGGAAAAGGGGAAAGATGTTATTTAAACTGAAGCACATCTTTCCTCTAATTGAAATAGGAAATGGGAGAATTAGACTACCTCTTGATCCTACACGCTGTTACACCAACAGAGTTTGCTTTTGTGTTGTGATTTCCTTTATTATTTGTACATGTCTTAAAGGCAATGGCCAAGCCTGTTTGTATTAAACAAAATGCATATGCTGCAACATTCCAGAATCTCTCTAAATCAAGGTAACTATCTGCAAAGGAGCAATTTGAAAATAGTAAAAGCAATAGTAATAGTAAAACAGTAGTAAAATATTAATAGTAAAATCACCCCTTTCCAAAGTATCTCTGTTCCCAAAACTTCATAGAATGCCACTGGCCACGTTATTCAAATCAAGCTGAAACATAAACGTGCATAAGAGAGGTCATGTTCTGGCCCTTCTCACATTTTTCTGCTGAGGCATCACTGATGAGAGGACTGAAGAGTGAATGCATACACCCGAGTTGGAGGTCAACTCCCAAAGCAACCTACTTTCAAGCTGGAAACGTCTTTGAAATCTTGTGATACAGCTTTAAAATACACGCAGATTGTGCCTACTGTTGCCTAATGTATCTCTTGGGAGGGGAGTTTAGGGGAGAATGGTTACACGTGTATGCATGGCTGAATCCCTTCACTGTTCATCTGAAACTATCACAATGCTGTCTGTTAATCAGCCATACCCCAATACAAAATAAAAAGTTTTTAACAAACTAAAAATAAAAAGTTAAAGTACTTTTCTGGATAAAAACTCAAAATATACAAGTATCTCAATACCAGAAAAATAAACAACTCAATCAAAAAGTGGGCCAAAGAACTAAACAGACATTCCTCCAAAGAAGATATACAAATGGCTAACAAACACATGAAAAGATGCTCAACATCACTCAGTATCCGAGAAATGCAAATCAAAACCACAGTGAGGTACCATTACAGTCAGGATGGCTGCTATCCAAAAGTCTACAAGCAATAAATGCTGGAGAGGGTGTGGAGAAAAGGGAACCCTCTCACACTGTTGGTGGGAATGCAAACTAGTACAGCCGCTATGGAGAACAGTGTGGAGATTCCTTAAAAAACTGGAAATAGAACTGCCATATGACCCAGCAATCCCACTTCTGGGCATACACACTGAGGAAACCAGATCTGAAAGAGACACGTGCACCCCAGTGTTCATCGCAGCACTGTTTATAATAGCCAGGACATGGAAGCAACCTAGATGTCCATCGGCAGACAAACGGATAAGGAAGCTGTGGTACATATACACCATGGAATATTACTCAGCCATTAAAAGGAATACATGTGAATCAGTTCTAATGAGATGGATGAAACTGGAGCTTATTATACAGAGTAAAGTAAGACAGAAAGAAAAACACCAATACAGTATATTAACACATTATATGGAATTTAGAAAGATGGTAATGATGACCCTATATGCGAGATAGCAAAAAAGACACAGATATAAAGGAAAGACTTTTGGACTCTGTGGGAGAAGGCAAGGGTGGGATGATTTGAGAGAACAGCATTGAAACATGTATATTATCATATGTTAAATAGGTCACCAGTCCAAGTTCGATGCATGAAATAGGGCACTCAAAGCCTGTACATTGGGACAACCCAGAAGGATGGGATGGAGAGGGAAGGTGGGAGGGTTTGGGGTTGGGGACACATGTACACCCGTGGGTGATTCATGTCAATGTATGGCAAAAACCACCACAATGTTGTAAAGTAATTAGCCTCCAATTAAAATAAATAACTGTAAAAAAATAAAACATAAAAAGACAGACAAACAAAAACGCCAGCACATGAAAACTGTGGCTTGGCACTTCTAGCACTCCTTGAAGATCTCCCAAGGCATGCTTGCCTTTAAACCACGAACGGTCATCAGCACAATGCTATGAAGACGGGGGTCAGCAGTGAGCATTAAAGGGCCTCAACTCCAGTGATGCATTGCTGCTCCAATGCGATCGTATATCTGGGAGGAAATGATGCCACAAGAAACAAGTAAGTGGCTGGAAGGAAAGCTCACTGTGCTGGGCTTAGTCACTCAGTCATGTCTGACCCTTTGCAACTCCATGGATTGTAGCCCACCAGGCTCCTCCATCCATGGGGATTCTCCAGGCAAGAATACTGAGTAGGTGGCCATGCCCTCCTCCAGGGGATCTTCCCAACCCAGGGGTTAAACCCAGGTCTCCTGCTTTATAGGCAGACTCTTTACTGTCTAAGCCCCAGAGAAGCCCAAAGTCTAACTTCACAATTTGCCTAGGGCCAAAGAATGATGCTTAATACTTGTAATGACCTGATTTAGAAAAAATGCTATTAAAAGATGAATTGAGAAAGTAGCATTTACATATATACACTATCACGTGTAAAATATATAACTGATAGGAAGCTATTATATAACAGAGGGAGCCCAGCTTGGCATTCTGTGATGACCTAGAGAAGTGGAGGGGAGGGGAAAGAGGTTCAGGGGTGGAATATATATAACTATGACTGATTCATGTTGTACGGCAGAAACCAAAGAACATTGTAAAACAATTCTTCTCCAATTAAAAATAAATTAAAAAACAGATAAATTTTTTAAATGATTGGAAAAAGTGAGCAACTGTTCTTCTAGCAATAGAAAAGAGAATTTCTCATTTATTTGCATACTTTAAAAGCATAAAACTAAAGAGTTTGTTTCGTGTTACATAGTAAAATAAAGTTACATAGCAAGTATCATTTTAATAAGATGTCTTTAATTACATGAGATTTTGCAGAATGTAGGCATAATTGCTTTGATGACATAGTTTAAATTGATAACAAAAGAAAAATAATCACATACTAGTAGCATAAAAGAAGCAATATGCCATCAATTCTCTAGGATCTATTATTTGAGTGGAAGTATGATTTTTAATCAAAATTCAGTGAAAACATGTAAGATTTGTATTAAAGCCGTATCATAGTGCTATCTTCAGGGGAATAAAAATTTGAATTTAAATATGATCCAAAAGCCAGATCTCTTTTCGTCAAGAACACAGACTATCAGTATTATATATGTCTGAGATTCATACCTTTATATCATTAAGTTATACCTTATCAAAATATACTTAATGAGATCAGGGTTTATTGAAGATATACATTCTGGATGCTGCATGATTATGCTAACATTTGAAATACAAATTTTTAGCCACCAAAATACAGCCAAAAATCTGAACATATATTCAATTGGAGCAATCAAACTTTCTGATTTCTAGCCTCAACCTAATGGATGACCAGTTGATTACTTTTTTAAACTCTATTATATAAAGAGATTACAACATATACAAGAGATGAATTCCCATATACTCTCAACTTTAACAATTTTTCACCAATCTTGTTTCTTCCATCCAACCTACTGATTTTTTGGTTTGCTTGTTTTTAAGGGTTTTTTGGTTGTAACATTTTATAGCAAACCCCAGACATCATCCTATATTATCCATAAATATTTCTATATATATATATATAATTAATTCTATATAATCTTTATTGCCATTATAATGCAATCCTTTAAAATCATAGTTTACTAGTTAATTCATCAGCTGTATTTTACTGAATGGAGTACATAAAATTTAGTATTTCAATATTATTATCTAAGTATAAATATTTAGTCTGGTTATACACACATCATCCAAGTCTAACATTTTGATTGAATATGACTGGTAAACTCAGTTATAAACTTCACTAAAGGGCTCTTTTGTTTTGCTTTCTTTGCAATATTAAGCAGTCAAATCAGTGAAGTTATCTGTGGTTTTACTGTCTTAAAAATAGGCATCTGAATGTGTATATACTGGACCAAATCAACCACACCATAGTCAAGTTACACTCATGCCAGATTATGAAGTCCTTAGAATAGCTGATTATTATTCAAGCAATTAGATTATGTCAAGATCATTCCAAGACAATAAAACAGAGAGGCAGTGAGGGCATGCTAAGAGAACTTGGAATCCACACAAGCCAAGGTTCCAACCTCTATTCTGCTGCTTAATTAGTGCTTTTGTTAACTTCAGCAAGTTAATAATATTCTGAGTCTCAATAAACTCATCTGTATTATGGGGATAAAAATGCCATTATAACTATCATAAAACTTGTATGAATTCAATGTATGTAATACATCTGCCATATGATAAAATTCCTTCTTTAATAGCTTTTCGATCAATAGCCAACAATGAGATGGAAACAACCTAAAAGTTATCCTCAGTTCATAGGTCTTTTAAACATCTTGTAAACTATTGAATGGGGGACTTCTCTGATAGTTCAGTGGTAGAGAATCCACCTGCCAATACAGGAAACATGGGTTTGATCCCTGGGTGGAGAAGATCCCCTGGAGGAAGAAATGGCAACCCACTCCAGTATGCCTGCCTGGGAAATCTCATGGGCAGAGGTGCCTGACAGGCTACAGTCCATGGGTTGCAGAAGAGTTGAATAAAACTTAGCAACTAAACAACAAAGAATATTTCAAATATTAACTGTCTCCATATAACCAACAATTAATAGATGGTACTCATTCAATAATGCTTAATAATTTTTAAAAATTTTTCATTAGATAGATGTATGAATATACTTGTTTATGTTGGATAATATAGTAGAGAAAGATAATTAGCAATCTCCAATTTACGGGGGAAAAATTGGTATGAAATAAAATTCCCATTTTATTTTTCTCAGTAATACTTCAATGACATATGTGCTTTGGAAATCAAGAGCTTTTTGAAGCGGTTCCTATTAATATTTGGACTTCCCTGGTGGCTCAGATGGTAAAGAATCAGCCTGCAATGCAGGAGACCCAGGTTCAATCCCTGGGCCAGGAAGATCCCCTGGAGAAGGAAATGGCACTCACTCCACTATTCTTGCTTGGAGAATTCCATGGACAGAGGACCTGGGGGCTACAGTCCATGGGGTCGCAAAGAGTCAGACATGACTGAGCAATTAACATTCTCACGTTCACTTTCATTGTTAATCTTTAAATTCACAAATGAAGAAACCAAGTATCAAGGACATAAGGGCCAGAACAGAAACTTAGACTGTTGCCCCAAACTAAACAGATTCCAGTAACTCCTCTCTTCTCTAGTTATTTGAGGATGGTTTGAAAAGCATATTATTCCCCCTAAAAGGTAGGAGAATACATTATCATGTATTTGGGATATGATATCATTTTACTATCTAATATTGGAATATCAAAACTAAATGCCAACAATGACCTTGTGAAAATCACATACATGCATGCATGCAAAAGCCCACCTGTGCTAATATCTCATTGGCTTTTGTAGCTCCCTGAAACACTCTGTTGATGAAGATGGTCTTTCATGCAGCAAGGTTGAGGGTTATTGATCTGTAAACATCTTTATGATTCAGCTGCTGTGGAACTGTCTAGTGTCTGGGTCTCCAGAGTATGATTTTTCCAGTGATGCCAAGTTGATTCTTGGAAATTTACATGCTGTTATCTTTTTGACAATAAATTGCTGTGTAAGTCCTTTATGTGATACACATGCAGGGCCCTTTATAATAACAATCTATATATCTTAATGACTAATTTGTCATTTTTCTTTTTTGGAGGGAGGGGAGCATAGTGGCCTCATGCTCAGCCCTCCAGGATCTGCTGACAGTACTCCATGTATTCACATTACTCCAAAGGTTTGGGACTTTTTAAAAAGTCATTTTCTACTAGTTAATATTGTAGCTTATCTTTAAATGCAGCTACAATAACTGACATGAAAATATTTTACTACTATTCTAACAATGAAAATATTTTAATGCATGTGTGGTTTTGCTAGTAGGGACCGGCAGGAGTGAGCAGATCACAGAACTTTCTTGGAGGGGAGAAAAATCACATGAATCAATGAGTTTAAACTCTAGCTCTCTCCTCATAGTTTGTTTTTTTTTATGTATTTTATTAATTATTTTTTGGCTGTACTGGGTCTGCATTGCTGCATGGGCTTATCCTAGTTGCTGTGTGTTGTCTTCTCATTAAGGCAGCTTCTCACGCTGCAAAGCACAAGCTCCAGGCACACGGCTCAGTAGTTATGGCACACGGGCTTAAGGTTGCCTTGCAGCATCTGGGAACTTCCTGGACCAGGGATCAAACCCACATCCCCTGCACTGGCAGGCAGATTCTTAACCATCAGACTCTCCTCATAGCATCTTAGAGATGCTATTCCTCCTATCTGCCTGGCCACTCCCTCCCACATCCTTGCATGTTGCTGGCTCCTTTTCATTCTTAAACTCAAAGCCTAAATTCTCTCAGCAGACTCTCCCCTGACCAGCCTGTGCTAAGTCATAGGATCTCTCTACTACTCTTTATATCACCACTCTGCCCATGCTGCTTGAACCCCTTTTCATCATCCTCACTTTAATAATATGTTCACTTGCTTGTTTAATAATACATTTACTTCTCTGCTTATGAGGAGGAAATGGACTGTAGTAAATATAAAATAAATAAATGCTAAGTAATGAATGAATCAATGACCCACAAAGATTTCCACTTCATCTTACAAGTCTCAATTTTCTGATATGAAAAAGACAACTTCTAGCGTCCAAATGTAATCCTTTATTCATGATACAGTGTATTTTCTGGATATATCACAATAGCTTTAAAAAATCATAACACTGTTAAATACATAGCACTATAATTAACTTAAAAAAATAAACTCATCAATTAACCCTCTATTTTACACACTATTATTTACAAGTGGGTTAACTCCTTTTACCTCTATTAGTGTAAAATA
Organism: Dama dama; assembly: GCF_033118175.1. Taxonomy (NCBI): domain Eukaryota; kingdom Metazoa; phylum Chordata; class Mammalia; order Artiodactyla; family Cervidae; genus Dama; species Dama dama. The sequence continues at coordinate 68,868,938 of NC_083683.1, forward strand.
TCTATTACAAAGGACACATTTCAAAGTACATATTGCAAAATAAGGACAACAATAGGACTGAATTCATACAGTGGCTGGAATGATTAGATCATGAGTGCTAAGCACTTAGAATGAGGGCCAGCACATGGCAGCACTTTTGTAATTTATTATTATTTTCAATAATAATAATGAAGATAGGTTTATATGACTTTAGCATTGCCATTACTTGTATCTTTTAATAATGATAAAAAAAAAAATCACCAATGCTACCCAACTCTGTATTCAGCATAAAACAGGTAATCCTTCAAACTAGGCTTCGACAGTACGTGAACTAAGAACTTCCAGATGTACAAGCTGGATTTAGAAAAGGCAGAGGAACCAGAGATGAAATTGCCAACATTTGTTAGATCATGGAGAAAGCAAGAGAATTTCAGAAAAAACATCTACTTTTGCTTCACTGGTTATGCTAAAGCTTTGACTATGTGTATCACAACCGACTGTAGAAAATTCTTAAAGAGATGGGAATACCAGACCATCTTACCTGACTCCTGAGAGACCTGTATGCCGGTCAACATGCAACAGATAGAACCAGACATGGAACAACAGACTGGTTCAAAATTAGGAAAGGAGTACATCAAGGCTGTATATTGTCACCCTGTTTATTTAACTTCTATGCAGAGCACATCTTGGTGAAATGCCAGGCTAGATGAAGCACAAGCTGGAATCAAGATTGTCAGGAGAAGTATCAACAACCTCAGATATGCAGATGATAGCACCCTAATGGCAGAAAGTGAAGAGGACCTAAAGAGCCTCTTGATGAAGGTGAAAGAGGAGAGTGAAAAAGCTGGTTTATAACTCAACACTCAAAAAACTAAGATCATGGCATCCAGTCCCATCACTTCATGGCAAATAGATGGGGACACAATGAAAACAGTGACAAACTTTATATTTTTGGGCTCCAAAATCACTGCAGATGGTGACTGCAGCCATGAAATTAAAAGATGCTTGCTCCTTGGAAGAAAAGTTATAACAAACCTAGACAGCACATTAAAAAGCAGAGACAAACTATAAATGAAGAGAAAATGTGTTTCAATGTACCAAACTGATTTAAATCAGCTTTTCAAGGACGTATCAATTGGATCAAGCAGTGAGACACCTGCCATAGAAGGAATCAATACATGGTGGAGAATGAAGGGCTTTTGTGCTGATCTGAGCCACAGGAAATGAAAAAACTGTTAGTACTTCTTAGATCTCCCAACCTTCTCTCAGAGAACACAAAGGGAGTCTTCAAAGAAAGTGCTTTGGGCAGGCAGTAGCAAATAATCACTTCTCTTAATGTAGAATCTTAACATTAATTGCAAAGTGTATGTACTCCTCAGGTGTGGCGCATCCAGGGTTTGGAAAGATTTTCTACAAAGAGCCAGATGGAAAAATGTTAGGCTTTGGTGGGCATAAAATCTCTGCTACAACTATTCGGTCCTACCATTGAATTGGAAGAGCATACATAAATGATGGAGTGTTGTTGTGATACAATAAAACTTTATTTACACAAGTAGTGAGCCAGAAATCATCACAGGCCTAAGGCATCGTCAAAACTTGAGTTTCTTGAGTAATTGCCATTTGTCTGGTCCATTGGAATGTCTTTCACTTCCAAAATCCTTTTTGTTACTTTATATTCTGAGGTCACTTTCCCTACCTGTTGTGAAGATTAAGTGAGATAATCCATGTTAAATGCCTAGGACAAAGTCTCCAAAACAATTTAGCTCAATACAAAAATACAGACCTGAAAGCTTGACTGAATTCTAGTTCTGCCACTAATTAGCTGTGTGGCCTTGGACAAGGTGTTTAACTTCCCTACACCTCAATCTCTCCCTCATGAAATGAGATCATAACTATTTACTTCATAGGTTATTGAGAGGAAATAAAAGAAGATACATATACACTGTCTAGAACAGTGCCTAGCACATGCTGAGCATTATATGAATGTCAATTATTATTATTATTACAGTTTCACAACTCTCATTCATGCTAAATACTGTTATCTCTACTTTAAAAATCAGGAAGAGCAGCAGTAGCATGTGATATAAAGAGTTAATGCTAGAGGAGCCAGAAAAGACAGAGACCAGGATGGTTTCGAGTTACTTGCTGGAGGTAAAAGTGGACATGCAATCAGGGTTAAACTGTACAGCATGTTAAATAAAACAAATATTTTGGACTTCATCTCCCAAAGAAGAGAGGAATTGCCTAGGGAAATTGCTACACTGGACCTGTACCTGACGCATGATGAATAGTCATTTGGTGAAGCAGACAAAGACTTTTAAAAACCAAGTACAAAAGACTTCAGAAAATAAGAATTTAAAAAGAGAGAGCCCCGAGTCTCATGCACTCCAAGTGTCATGAGTACACACTGTTTTGCATGGATTTATGCATGTGGAATCTGAGTGGCTTCCCCCAGAGCTCCCATTATCCTCTAGTTTACCTGGAAAAAAGTAGGGAGGGGTGCAAGGAAGAAGGGCTCAAAGTCAGAAACCAAAATCAGATTTTCCCAGAATGTAAGGATTGCAATAAGCTACAGCCAAAAATGAGCAAATTTTCTCACACAAGACTGATAAAAAAGAAGAAAGTCTAGTATAGGCAGTAAAGTCATTGTAGCCAATACACAAAGGAGTGGACAAGAAAGAATACGGTTATTCATAAAGAGACAAATATCAAAATGAAATTTTAAGGTATATCTGTTCATAAAGGGTCAAATGAATAGAGAAATATAGATCTCCAACAGCATATGACAGTCCAGGATTATGTTTTTAAATACAACCTGAAGTTGATATGGTAGGATCAGCAGAAGGCCAAGAGTTCTAGACGACCAATAAACGTCACTGGAGTAATTGGCCCTGAGGTCCATGTACATGTGGGAATCTAGCATAGATCTTGTTTATCTAAAGCAATGCCATCCAAAAGATGACACTGCAATTCACATGTGTAATATAAGATTTTCTAGTACTCACATTTTTTAAAAGTAAAAAAAAGAAAAAGGGAAGAAATTTTAAGAATGTATTTTATTTAACCCAACACATTCAGAATATTATTTCAACATGTATTCAATTTTTTAAAAAATTAACGAGGGCTTCCTTGATGGCTCACTGGTAAAGGATCCTCCTGCCAATGCAGGAGACATGGGTTTGATCCTTGATCCAGGAAGATCCCACAGGCCATGGAGCAACTAAGCTTGAGCACCACAACTACTGAGCGTGTGCTCCAGAGCCCGGAAGCCACAACTACTGAGTCCTCGCACCCTAGAGCCCGCATTCCAAAACAAGAGAAGCCCCCACAATGAGAAGACCACGCATCACAACCAGAGAGGAGCCCCTGCTCACCACAGCTAGAGAAAAGCAACAAATGCCCAACACAGCCAAAAATAAATCAGTAAAATTATTAAAAATCAATGAGATATTTTATATATATTTTTACACTTTGTCTTTACAATCCATGGCATATTTTACACTTAGAGCGCATCTCAATTCACAACTTAAATCTTCACTAGTAACATTTGATCTGTATTCAGATCATACTAATAAAAGTGTACATTTGGAAAAGCAAACTAACAAACCCAAGCTGTTCCAAATGTATATAAAAGTTTTTCCAATGGTTGAATTGAATATTAATTTTTAAGTCTAAATTTATATTAAGTAGACATAAATGTGGAGAAGGCAATGGCACCCCACTCCAGTACTCTTGCCTGGAAAATCCCATGGATGGAGGAGCCTGGTAGGCTGCAGTCCATGGGGTCACAAAGAGTCAGACATGACTGAGCAAATTCACTCTCACTTTTCAGTTTTATGCATTGGAGAAGGAAACGGGAACCCACTCCAGTGTTCTTGCCTGGAGAATCCCAGAGATGGGGTCGCACAGAGTCGGACATGACTGAAGTGACTTAGCAGCAGCAGTAGCAGCAGCAGACATAAATGAAATTAAATTTTTATTTCTCAGTTACATCGGCAACATTTCAACTGCTTTGTAGCCACAGGTGACCAATGGCTACCATGTTGGACAGCTCAGAAAAGTACAATCAGGTAGGGTTGGCCCTGGAGAGGCTATCTAAGGGAAGAATACCAACTGTCTAAGGGAACGAAATGCTTGAGAGACTGAATGTCCTTAGGATTTAGAGCACTGCTCTTTAACCACTGAGTCATATCATATTTTGTCTGTGTTTACATCACAGTATTTAGCATTTTATGTTAACAGTATGCTTTAAGTCATAACTCTATCACAACTGAAGGCAAAGAAGTATCTTTTATAATTATTTTATAATATTTGCAATGCTTACCACAGTGCATAAGCATCATGATCAATAAGTAATTAATTAATTGACTTAATTCTTTATAAACAAATTAAATACTGAGGAGCTTCAGGTTATGCTGATCCTTGAACCAGAGAAGTCTTACAGGAAAGAAGGAACTGTCAGCTGAGATGGAGATTGGAATTTCTAGATACGAGAATAGGACACAAAGGCTCACGATCAGCTAATTCTAGGGTAAGTGAGGTATGGGGAGCACAAAAGAGAAGTGTCAGTCACTCAGTCCCGTCCGACTCTTTGAGACCCCGTGGACAGTAGTAGCCCAACAAGCTCCTCCGTCCATGGAACTCTCCACGCAAGAATACTGCAGTTGAGTAGCCATTCCCTTCTCCAGGGGAATCTTCCCGACCCAGGGGTTGAACCCAGGTTTCCTGCCTTGCAGGCAGATTCTTTATCATCTGAGCCACCAGGGAAACCCACGTGGGGAGCATGAAGTAGTTGCCTTTTGGGTAGGAGGGAGAGGATGAGACAGGATGAGGCTCAGAGCGTAGTCCACCATATTGACACCCGGGCTTGAACCACAAAATTAAAATGGGACTTAATATCAAGGAGGAGCCACTGCATGTATACAAAAACTAAAGAAATGAAATAATCAAAATGGCACTGAAAGAAAATTAATTCTTCCCGTAACACATCAAATCCTGGAGAGGTACAGGCAGTCTGGGTTCTGTTGTTTGTTTCCGTGGAAACAGATGAAAAGGGAGTAAATCAGAAGATGTTGCAGATAACGCTATTAAAATTAGCCATGGAATAATAGAGTACTCATTCAAAACTGTTCATAGAATTTCCAAAAGTGGCTAAATTCTAGAAAGAGTTATTTTAAACACTGTGTAAATCTGGCTCCAAAGTTGTATGTGAGAGTCTCTACCTAACTGCTCAAATGACTGAAAATGCCTGGAGTCATTTCTGAAAATTCAGATAGCTTATTTAAATACCTATTTTTCATATATCAACAGAATTTTTTCCAGTGGAGGAAACGGGGGCAGTGCAGCTCTGGGACCTTCCAACCCTCCAAAATGAGCCCCGCTTAACAGTCTGCAAAAGATTTAATAGTGAGACAGACAGGGTTTGTGAGGCCAATAATTTCCGTCTCTGCAACTTTTAGAAATATAAACACATGTGATAAATTGCGTGTGGATAGATTAACTTTCTCAGCAACTCTACTGAATAAGACTTCAGTAAAAGACAAGGCAAAGATCTGCCCTGGATTGAAATATGGAATTGTTTTTAATTGAACCTTATTTATTTTACTGAGAGTAGGCAGTGCACTGTCCTGCAAAACCACAAGGAACCCAGTGATCTCTGGCACGAGGAGACTGGTTTCCCACTTCTGTAACTGAGGAGAGCTGCACTTAGGCTCAAGCAAACAGCCCACCTGGAGCTTCCTCTTTCCTAAATGTTATGACTCAGTCGGGCAAGACCTCAGCTGAATAGTAACATAAGCTAAGCTGACTTTCAGGATATTCTTTTCAGCATTTGGCCTCCCTTTTCATGCCAGCTGATACTCACAGTTTTCAGTGCCCCAGGTCATTCTCACTGATCAATGCACCCTCTGATAACCCACACACAAAACCCTACTGACATCAAAATTTACCATTTCTGTCCACCAATCTCTTCACTCTCAGATAAGCTAATCCTTGCTTTGTTACTTTCTACTAATCCTAGACAAGATAATGTCTTAACTGGGTTAATGTCTACCAAGACCTTGAAGTGATCACTAACAGGAAATTACAGATGTCAGCCAGCTGTAAAGACAAATTTAGGAGACTGGGTTGGTTCAGTTCAGTTCAGTTCAGTCCCTCAGTCGTGTCCAATTCTTTGCAACCCAATGGAATGCAGCACGCCAGACCTCCCTATCCATCACCAACTCCCGGAATCCACCCAAATTCATGTCCATTGAGTAGGTCATGCCATCCAACTATCTCATTCTCTGGCATCCCCTTCTCCTCCGGCCCTCAATCTCTCTCAGCATCAGGTCAGCTCTTCGTATCAGGTGGCCAAAGTACTGGAGTTTCAGCTTCAACATCAGTCCTTCCAATAAACACCCAGGACTAATCTCCTTTACGATGGGCTGGTTGGATCTCCTTGCAGTCCAAGGGACTCTCAAGAATCTTCTCCAACACCACAGTTCAAAAGCATCAACTCTTAGGCACTCATCTTTCTTTAGAGTCCAACTCTCACATCCATACATGACTACTGGAAAAACCATAGCCTTGACTAGATAGATGTTTGTTGACAAAGTAATGTCTCTGCTTTTTAATATGCTGTCTAGGTTGGTCATCACTTTCCTTCCAAGGAATAAGTGTCTCTTAATTTCATGGCTGCAGTCACCATCTGCAGTGATTTTGGAGCCCCAAAAATAAAGTCAGCCACTGTTTCCACTGTTTTCCCATCTATTTGCCATGAAGTGATGGGACCAGATGCCATGATCTTAGTTTCCTGAATGTTGAGCTTTAAACCAACTTTTTCACTCTCCTCTTTTCACTTTCATTAAGACACTCTTTAGTTTTTCTTCACTTTCTGCCATAAGGATGGTGTCATCTGCATATCTGAGGTTATTGATGTTTCTTCCAGCAATCTTGATTTCAGCTTGTGCTTCATCCAGCCCAGCATTTCTCATGATGCATTCTGTATGTAAATTAAGTAAGCAGGGTGACAATATACAGCCTTGATGTACTCCTTTTCCTATTTTAAACCAGTCTGCTGTTCCATGTCCAGTTCTAACTGGTGCTTCCTGACCTGCATACAGATTTCTCAAGAGGCAGGTCAGGTGGCCTGGTATTCCCATCTCTTTCAGAATTTTCCACAGTTTGTTGTGATCTACACAGTCAAAGGCTTTGGCATAGTCAATAAAACAGAAATCTATGTTTTCCTGGAACTCTCTTCCTTTTTCAATGATCCAGTGATGTTGGAAATTTGATCTCTGGTTCCCCTGCCTTTTCTAAAACCAGCTTGAACATCTGGAAGTTCACATTTCACGAATTGCTGAAGCTGACTTGGAGAATTTTAAGCATTACTTTACTAACATGTGAGATGAGTGCAATTGTGCGGTAGTTTGAACATTCTTTGGCATTGCCTTTCTTTGAGATTGGAATGAAAACTGACCTTTTCCAGTCCTATGGCTACTGCTGAGTCTTCCAAATTTGCTGGCATATTGAGTGAAGCACTTTCACAGCATCATCTTTCAGGATTTGAAATAGCTCAACTGGAATTCCATCACCTCCACTAGCTTTGTTCGTAGTGATGCTTCCTAAGGCCTATCTGACTTCACATTCCAGGATGTCTGGCTCTAGGTGAGTGATCACACCATTGTGATTATCTGGGTCCTGAAGATCTTTTTTGTATAGTTCTTCTGTGTATTCTTGCCGCCTCTTCTTAATATCTTCTGCTTCCGTTAGGTCCATACCATTTCTGTCCTTTATTGAGCCCATCTTTGCATGAAATGTTCGCCTGGCATCTCTAATTTTCTTGAAGAGATCTCTAGTCTTTCCCATTCTATTATTTTCCTCTATTTCTTTGCACTGATCACTGAGGAAGGCTTTCTTATCTCTCCTTGCTATTCTTTGGAAGTCTGCATTCAAATGGGAATATCTTTCCTTTTCTCCTTTGCTTTTCACTTCTCTTCTTTTCACAGCTATTTGTAAGGCCTCCTCAGACAGCCATTTTGCCATTTTGCATTTCTTTTTCTTGGGAATGGTCTTGATCCCTGTCTCCTGTACAATGTCATGAACCTCTGTCCATAGTTCATCAGATACTCTGTCTATCAGATCTAGTCCCTTAAATCTATTTCTCATTTCCACTGTATAATCATAAGGGATTTGATTTGGGTCACATCTGAATGCTCTATTGATTTTCCCCACTTTCTTCAATTTAAGTCTGAAGTTGGCAATAAGAAGTTCATGACCTGAGTCATCTCCCAGTCTTGTTTTTGCTGACTCTACAGAGCTTCTCCATCTTTGGCTGCAAAGAATATAATCAATCTGATTGCAGTGTTGGCCATTTGGTGATGTCCACATGTAGAGCCCTCTCTTGTGTTGTTGGAAGAAGGTGTTTGTTATGACCAGTGGGTTCTCTTGGCAAAATCCTATTAGCCTTTGCCCTGCTTCATTCGGTACTCCAAGGCCAAATTCTGTGTTACTCCAGGTGTTTCCTGACGTCCTACTTTTGCATTCCAGTCCCCTAAGATGAAAAGGACATCTTTTTTGGGTGTTAGTTCTAAAAGGTCTTGTAGGTCTTCATAGAACCACTGAACTTCAGCTTCTTCAGCATTACTGGTCAGGGCACAGACTTAGATTGCCATGATACTGAATGGTTTGCCTTGGAAATGAACAGAGATCATTCTGTTATTTTGATTGCAAGATGGATGGGTCATGGTGGAGAGGTCTCACAGAATATGCTCCACTGGAGAAGGGAACGGCAAACCGCTTCAGTATTCTTGCCTTGAGAACCCCATGAACAGTACGAAAAGGCAGAAAGATAGGACACTGAAAGATGAACTCCCCGGGTCAGTAGGTGCCCAATATGCTACTGGAGATCAGTGGAGAAATAACTCCAGAAAGAATGAAGGGGTGGAGCCAAAGCAAAAACAACACCCAGTTGTGGATGTGACTGGTGATAGAAGCAAGGTCCGATGCTGTAAGGAGCAATATTGCATAGGAACCTGGAATGTTAGGTCCATGAATCAAGGCAAATTGGAAGTGGTCAAACAGGAGATGGCCAGAGTGAACGTCGACATTCTAGGAATCAGCAAACTAAAATGGACTGGAATGGGTGAATTTAACTCAGATGACCATTATATCTACTACTGTGGGCAGGAATCCCTTAGAAGAAATGGAGTAGCCATCATAGTCAACAAGAGAGTCCAAAATGCAGTACTGGGTTGGCTGGTATCCTACAAATAATATTTACTGGGCAGACACTTTCTCCAGTTACATCTAGGAGAAACTCAGCTCAAATCCCGATGCACATGCTCCATGCAGTTCATCTAGACAATAAACATGTACCGACTACCTAACATATATTGCCAGGGACTTCCCTTGTGGTCCAGTGGTTAAGACTCTGCACTTTCACTCCTGGGCTTCCCAGGTAGCTCAGTGGTAAAGAATCCACTTGCCAATGCAGAAGACATGGGTTTGATTCCTGGGTCAGGAAGATCTCCCAGAAAAGGAAATGGCAACCCACTCCAGTATTCTTGTCTAGGAAATTCCTTGGACAGAGTATCCCAGTGGGCTACAGTCCATGGGGTCGCAAAAGAACCAGACAAAACTTAGTGACTAAACAACAAACCTAATGTAGAGTGTACACAGCACTCAGTTCAGTTCAGTTGCTCAGTCATGTCCGACTCTTTGCGAACCCATGGACTGCAGCACACCAGGTTTCCCTGTCCATCACCAATTCCTGGAGTTTACTCAAACTCATGTCCATCCAGTCGGTGATGCCATCCAACTGTGTCATCCTCTATTGTCCCCTTCTCCTCCTGCCTTCAATCCTCCCCAGTACCAGAGTCAGTTCTTCGCATCAGGTGGCCAAAGTATTGGAGTTTCAGCTTCAGCATCAGTCCTTCCAATGAATATTCAGGACTGATCTCCTTTAGGATGGACTGGTTGGATCTCCTTGCAGTCCAAGGGACTCTCAAGAATCTTCTCCAACACCACAGTTCAAAAGCATCAATTCTTTGGTGCTCAGCTTTCTTTATAGTCCAAATCTCACATCCATACATGACTACTGGAAAAACCATAGCTTTGACTAGACAGACCTTTGTTGGCCTAGTAATGTCTCTGCTTTTTAATATGCTCTCTAGGTTGGTCATAGCTTTTCTTCCAAGGAGCAAGTGTCTTTTAATTTCATGGCTGCAGTCACCATCTGAAGTGACTTTCGAGCCCCCCAAAATAAAGTCTGTAACTGTTTCCACTGTTTCCCCATCTATTTGCCATGAAGTGATGGGACCAGATGCCATGATCTTAGTTTTCTTAATGTTGAGTTTTAAGCCAACATTTTCACTCTCCTCTTTTACTTTCATCAAGAGGCTCTTTAGTTCTTCTTCGCTTTCTGCCATAAGGGTGGTGTCATCTTCGTATCTAAGGTTATTGATATTTCTCCCAACAATCTTGATTCCAGCTTGTGCTTCATCCAGCCTGGCAGTTTGCATAATGTACTCTGCATATAAGTTAAATAAGCAGGGTGGCAATATACAGCCTTCACCTACTCCTTTCCCGATCTGAAACCAGTCTGTTGTTCCATGTCCAGTTCTAACTGTTGCTACTTGACCTGCATACAGATTTCTCAGGAGTCAGGTTAGGTGGTCTGGTATTCCCATCTCTTTAAGAAGTTTCCACACAGTTGTTGTGATCCACACAGTCAAAGGCTTTGGCTTAGTTAATAAAACAGGAGATATTTTTCTGGAACTCTCTTGCTTTTTTGATGATCTAGGAGATGTTGGCAATTTGATCTCTGATTCCTCTGCCTTTTCTAAATCCAGCTTGAACATCTGAAAGTTCACGATTCGTGTACTGGTGAAGCCTGGCTTGAAGAATTTTGAGTATTACTTTGCCAGCGTGTGAGATGAGTGTGGTAGTTTGAACATTCTTTGGCATTGCCTTTCTTTGGGGTTGGAATGAAAACTGACCTTTTCCAGTCCTGCGGCCACTGCTGAGCTTTCCAAATTTGCTGGCATATTGAGTGCAGCACTTTCACAGCATCATCTTTTAGGATTTGAAATAGCTCAAATGGGACTCCATTGCCTCCACTAGCTTTGTTCATAGTGATGCTTCTTCCTAAGGCTCACTTGATTTTGCATTCCAGGATGTCTGGCTCTAGGTGAGTGATCACCTCATCATGGTCATCTCAGTCATGAAGATCTTTTTTGTATAGTTCTTCTGTGTAGTTCTCTTCTTAATATCTTCTGCTTCTGTTAGGTCCATACCATCTCATAGTACACAGAGCTAAATACTGACAATACAAAAGCCAGTAAGATGTTGCTGGTATTTTGAAGTCACAGTTCAGCATGGTAAACAAACATATTAAATGATAATTAGAAGATAATACGTCCCAATGAACAGAGTCCAGTGAGGGCATAGAGAAGGGAAAAAACAACACTTTCTGGAAGATTAGTGAGAGATTTTGTGGGGGAGGTGAACATTGGTCTGAGTCTTAAAGAATGAGTAAATGAGTAAGAGTTACTAGAGGAAATGAAGAATGAGAGCTTGTGTAGGCAGCCGAGGGAGGGAGAACAGACAGCGAGAGAGACGGGGCAGGAAAGGGAGGGGAGAGAGAGTGGGAGAAAGAAACTGGGATTCCCAGGAGATGTCATCTGACCAAATAAAATTGGGGCAAGGAAACTGAGAATATGGCGATTTAAGTTGTTCTCTCCATCCCCTGAGGGAATATTCTCTTCACAGTAAGAAGAATAACTAAAAGAGAGGAAATAGAATTTTCTGAAAGAATTTGAAATGAATTTATATCTAACCCCAATGGGTCTAGTTATAAAGTAACTTTACTTCTTTCTTGGTCTCAAAATATCCAATTACTCGAATTGCCTTAAAAAAGAATTTGCATGTCTTTTTTTCTTTTTAAACACATAGGTGGAAAATCCTTTGTAACTCTAACAATGATTATTGATATGCCAAAATTTCCTTTGGTGAAATATTATTAAAGACATTTCAAAGAGAATATCCAAACCATTTTTACATACTTCCTCATAATAAAATAGCAACTAACACTATGTCCCAGATGTTATCTAAACATTAAGCATATATTAACTTATTTACTCTTTTCAACTACATTCAAATTAGATCTTACTAAAATTTCCATTTTACAGATGAGAATCCTAAGGTACAGATAGGTAAAGTGCTTGTTCAAAATCACACCATGGGTAAGTGACAGAGATAGAATTCAAATCCCAGTTGTCTATTTTCAGAGTCCAGGTTTTAATTACCACACCATACTATTTCTTGTAACAACAGAAATGGAATTATCAAACATATCAACTCTGACAAAATAGAGAATCTGGACAAAAATTTTTAAAGAGTTAAATTTTCCAGTACTCATGTCAATAGCCAAATGCCTACTTATGCTGACCTGACAGTCTAGTAAGATGGATTCCATTTTTAAAGACTGTGATAGGAATGAACCATGACGCTATATTTATGTGAATGTGATTAAACTCTGAAAATGAAACATCTCCAGCTCAGAAAGCATTTATTTGTGTTACCATTTTGTCATAATAGATAAATAAAGCCTTAAACCAAATCAGTCACTAATGAATGATCCTCTCTAGGGTGACATAGGCGTAGCCTCTCACCATTTAAGTAAACACTGACAGCAGAACCTGCAATAATATCAGCCAGATGGTTGAGTAGGATGAGACTTCTCTGGTCTGAAATAGAAAACACTTCCATGAAACTTGAGGCAAGTACTTCTACCCCAACTTCATCTTTTACAAATTTCTATGTATGCACATGTGTATGTAATGTGTTATAAGTGCATGGCTACAGTGTAATACTCCTTTAAAAGAATAAAAACTTATAAGAACTTATCTTCTGCTTATCACATGTAAATTTCTCTGCCTTTTAATTACACGGGGTGTTCTGATTGCCCTAATTTCAAGGGTAAGAGTGAAGAAATCAAGTATTAACTTGTGCAAAACTGAAGAATATTGTGCATAACTGAAAGAAATAAGCCAACATGAGCCTAACTTCATTTTTTATTGTTGTTGTAGAAAATGTAACTTGTTACCAAAAAAAAGAAAAAGAAGAACTTGACCATAAGTTATTCACAGAATATAGTTAGCCACTAAATAAAGAAAGAAACTATTTACAGCCAGGAGAATGCAATCTATTCCCTCAATGGAAAGATCCTAATTATTTTCCAAGCTAATATTCTGCTTGAATGCAAAGAAAGCTAAGTTGGAAATCAAAAGAACTGAATGTTACTCTCAGCTCTCTTGGCCCCCACATCATTCTGCCTTTTTTACCTTAGTCTTCTTTTTTTTATAATTGAAGATAACAATGCCACATAGGATTATTATGAAAATAAAAATAATAAATAACATTAAATATTTGCAGTTTGCTATTGATAACTGATATAAAACACCTTAAAATATTAACAATGTAGAAATTATATCCTTTATTCAGGCTCTTATTTTTCAGCAGAAAAGGCTCATTCCATTTTCTATATGAGAATTAAGCCATTATTGTAGCAAAATGGATTTAAACAAACAAAAAAAAGTGCTCAGGGAAAAAGTGATTGCCTTACTAAACCACATTCTTCAAAATGTGTTAAATGTAGATGATGATATAGTATATATGAAATTGTGTTTGATAGCAAATACATAAAAATCTGTAGAGGGAGAGAGTTGCAGTGGTAGAAAGAGCAAGAGGCTTATTATCCCATCAAAACACATTTGGCTTACACACTGGAAAGCAAAAAGCAAGCAGCTGTAGGAATCTATCATGTTGATTTAATTAGCTTTGAAGATGTGTTTTATGATCTCACTGTATAATTGTGGAAGTTTATTCAGGTGAATGGCTAAACACACAGTTACACATACTGCTCTAATTCAACAAAATTGAAACTTGTATTAAAAAAAAAAGAGGAAAACACCCTTTCTGTGAATATCAGCCATCTTTTTTCTTTCTCTTTAACAGGTTTAAAGGAAAGGATCTCACGGATACAATTGGTAAGTGAGACTTTCACTGATATTGCTGGCTCAAGAAGGCCTAGTTGTCACCAGGATTGTTTAAGCAAATCTATCCTATTAAACATGGTATTATCATATTCAATTTAGGTTATCTATCTTTCCAGTGAGTCAAAAAGAACTGTTGATAATTTGTTCCTTAACTACAAACTCAGGAAACCTTTGTTGTTAAAAAACATGATCCACAAAGTCAGACTGAAAGCCTTTAAAAATTTTTTGGCTAGAACCAGCTTAATTATTCCCAAACTTGTCCTTTTATTTTTAGCTTGAGATTGGTTTTGGAATTAAATACTGTAACTAAACATCCTTTTGCATTGGCTGCTACATCTGCAAATCCAATAGAGGACAGAGCATGTGTATATGTATATTGGTAAAACCAGCCTGTCTGTATTAATCGTCTAAAGTTTTTCTAAATCCACCTCACCATTATAGATTGTTTTCAAGAACATTTTGGATTTTATTTAACTGTCAAATGCTTACATGTCTTCCTTCAGGTTTACTCCTTCCTCAGATGTTTTTGGCACCATCTATTAGTCTGAAGCTGAAACTCCAATACTTTGGCCACCTGATGTGAAGAGTTGACTCATCGGAAAAGACCCTGATGCTGGGAGGGGTTGGGGGCAGGAGGAGAAGGGGACAACAGAGGACGAGATGGCTGGATGGCATCACCGACTCGATGGGCATGGGTTTGGGTAGACTCCGGGAGTTGGTGATGGACAGGGAGGCCTGGCGTGCTGCTATTCATGGGGTCGCAAAGAGTCAGACACGACTGAGTGACTGAACTGAACTGAACTGATTAGTCTAAAGTAAATAATAAACGGGCTTCCCACGGCTCAGTGGTAAAGAATCCTTTTGCCAATGCAAGAGATGTGGGTTCGATCTCTGGGTTGGGAAGATCGCCTGGAGAAGGGAATGGCAACCCACTCCAGTACTTTTGCCTGGGAAATCCCATGGACAGAGGAGCCTCGTCGGCTGGAGACCACGGGGTCACAAAAGAGTCAGACACGACTTGGCAACTACAACAATGACGACAACAAAGTAACAAAACATATAAAGCCACGGCACACCAATAGCAAATTTATTGACAAATTCAAAATTTGAAAAACTTCACAATGGGACAACACAGAGTGTACAAAGAGGATATACACCATGGTGAGCTCCCCCTTATGATCTCACGTTTCAAGAAGAATCTACATGAGCCATGATTTTGCTAGAAAACACAGATACTGCTATGAGAATGTATGCCAAGATAGCCTCTTTGAGGCTTCAGGTATCAGGTATTGGAATCTGTTGTAGGGCTCATGGATGGAGTCACCCTGATTTTATATATATATATATACACACACACACATATATATATACACACACACACGTGTGTGTGTGTAATACATATATTTTTTCCCAGTTACTCTTCATTTAAAGATAAGAAAACAAAAAATCTGGTTTAAAATATTTTAGAAACTATGAAAGGCTGACGCCAAAATGAAGATCGACTTTGCAAACATCCCTAGGAGAAGTCTACATTGTTAGAACATGCTCCCTACCTAGACACATCCCTATTGTTCTGAAGAACTGACACATTCATCTACAGCACGTTTTCAAGTTTACTCACACATGATGGAACTATGGAAGCTGCATTTTACTCATGGTGCTTCCTTCATAAAAATAGGTTAAGAAAAAAAAAAAAAAAAGACTGCACCAAGGTGATGACATGGGAGGTTCCTGAATTCTCCTCCTCCGACAGACAGACACTTCATACACAACTACTACACACAGAGAAGTTTCCTTTGAGGAAAATCCAAAAACCAGTTGAGTGACCCTGAGACATCCACCAGCACAGAAAGCAGCTGCATTAAAATGTGCAGGGAAGTCTGAGACAGAATCGCGACAAGCCCCGCCCCAGCCCAGCACCCTTAACTCTCGGATTCTTCCTGAGGCGTGAAGACGCTGATATATCCAGCATCCCAACTTTTCAGGCTGCCACCTAAGGGGAGTGTCCCCTAAGGGGCGTACCGTCTAATCACTGAGGTCTGAGAATCACCAGGGCTGACATTCACAAGTCGCATATAATTATAGCAGGAAAAGAAGCAATTTTTACAAAGGTGCAGGAGCCACCCATGCAGCTATTCACCTGGGCCTTGCACGGAGGAAGCAGGCAGACATGCCCACATCCCAGTTTCTTCCCAGAAGGCGTTTGCACACTTGCCTAGTTGCTGCCTGAAGGTCAAGCTTCTAATCCACCTATATCTATGTGCTGACTATGACCGTCCCTTGTGAAACACACGTGGGTCTTGGCACACTCTTTACGTTACAAAGAATCACTACAAAGACAAGGGCTTGGATAAACAAAGATTTGAGAAGCAGCAAGAAGTCTGGGCCAGGCTGATGGAGGAGGCTCATCTGCATTTACCTACACAGAGGCCAACACAAAGGTCAAGGAAAAGGAAGAAACAGGGAAATATGTTCCAAACAAAAGGACAAAGATAACATCCCCAGAAACCAGTCTAAGTAAAACAGAGATAAGTGACTTATCCCGTACAGTGGTATACAAACACACACACACACACACACACACAATGAAATATTATTTAGCCATAAAAAGAAAGGAATTCTGCCATTTGCAAGAACATCAAATAAACTGCAGGACATTACGCTAAGTGCAATAAGCCAGAGAAAGACAAATACTACATGGTATCACTTCTATGTGGAATCAAAAAAAAAAGTCAAACTCAGAAAGTAGAATGGTAGGTACCAGGATGAGTTGGAGTGACAGAGGAAGGAGCAGAGGTTGGTAAAAAGGGTACAAACTTTCAGCTTTATGATGAATAAGGTCTGATGACTAAAACTGATTATACTATATAGTATAACTGAAACTGGTTTAAAGAAAACTTAAGTGTTCTTACTACTACTAAAAAAAAAGGTAAATATAAGCGGTGACGGATGTGTTAACTGAAGAGAGGGAATCCTTTAAAAATGCATGCATATATCAAGTCATCACACTGTACACTTTAAATATATTACAATCTTATTTGTCAATTAGACATGAATGAATAAAGAACAAAACGTGTTGAATTCATTACAGCTCTCTGAATTCATATTTCATACAGTTTCCTATATAAACTGTACCAAATATTTTATGCCATATATCCAATTTAAGCCAGGGGTATAAACAATCATTGCATGTTAAAAAGAGAAATCTATTTTAAACTTCTGAAAGAGACACGTGCACCCCAATGTTCATCGCAGCACTGTTTATAATAGCCAGGACATGGAAGCAACCTAGATGCCCATCAGCAGATGAATGGATAAGGAAGCTGTGGTACATATACACCATGGAATATTACTCAGCCATTAAAAAGAATCCATTTGAACCAGTCCTAATGAGATGGATGAAGCTGGAGCCCCTTATACAGAGTGAAGTAAGCCAGAAAGATAAAGAACATTACAGCATACTGACACATGTATATGGAATTTAGAAAGGTGATAACGATAACCCTATATGCAGAACAGAAAAAGAGACACAGAAACACAGAACAGACTTTTGAACTTTGTGGGAGAATGTGAGGGTGGGATATTTCAAAAGAACAGCATGTATACTATCTATGGTGAAACAGATCACTAGCCCAGGTGGGATGCACGAGACAAGTGCTCGGGCCTGGTGCACTGGGAAGACCCAGAGGAATCGGGTGGAGAGGGAGGTGGGAGGGGGGATCGGGATTGGGAATACATGTAAATCCATGGCTGATTCATATCAATGTATGACAAAACCCACTGGGAAAAAAAAATAATAATTAAAAAAAAAAAAAGAAAAAAAAAATAAACTTCATATTTCTTAACTTCAGTCAAGGATTCTCAAAAGATTTAATACTCTTTGAATGATTCTGAATCTCTAATAATTTTATCTTATAATATTAAGATTCAAGATTAGCATTATGATTTTTTTCCTAAGGAGTTATAGGAAATAGCCCCAGTTCAGTTCAGTCCAGTCGCTCAGTCGTGTCTGACTCTTTGCAACCCCATGGACTGCAGCACGCCAGGTCTCCCTGTCCATCACCAACTCCTGGAGTTTACTCAAACTCACGTCCATTAAGTCAGTGATGCCATCCAACCATCTCATCCTCTGTCGTCCCCTTCTTCTCCTGCCCTCAATCTCTCCCAGCATCACGGTCTTTTCAAATGAGTCAGTACTTCGCATCAGGTGGCCAAAGTATTGGAGTTTCAGCTACACTATTAGTTCTTCCAATGAATATTCAGGACTGATTTCCTTTAGGATGGACTGGTTGGATCTCCTTGCAGTCCAAGGGACTCTTAAGAGTCTTCCCCAACACCACAGTTTGAAAGCATCAATTCTTTGGTGCTCAGCTTTCTTTATAGTCCAAACTCTCACAACCATACATGACTACTGGAAAAACCATAGCTTTGACTACATGGACCTTTGTTGACAAAGTAATGTCTCTGCTTCTTAATATGCTGTCTAGGTTAGCCAAAACTTTTCTTCCAAGGAGCAAGCATCTTTTAATTTCATGGCTGCAGGGACCATCTGCAGTGATTTGGGAGCCCCCAAAAATAGTCTGTTACTGTTTCCCCATCGATTTGCCATGATGGGATGGGACCAGATGCCATGATCTTAGTTTTCTGAATGTTGAGTTTGAAGCCAACTGTTTCACTCTATTTCACTAGATACTGGGAAATATCCCCAATATCTAGAATAAAAATATGTAATATATATTCTAAATTAGTGCATTAAAAGTAGTATTTAACTTGCTAACTTTAATTCTAGAAGTTTATATAAGTGGAATCATATGGTACAGTGTATAGAGTGTATACAGTACCTACTCTTTCTCGCGTGGCTTCATTAGACTCAGCACAATGATTTCAAGATTCTTTCCTGTTCCTGTGTTTATCAACTGCTCATACAATTTTATCACTAAGAAGTGTTCTGTTACACGAGTATAATACAGTTTGGTGATCATGTATCTGGTGACAGACATCTAGGTTGTTTCTAGTTTTTGCCTGTTACAGATAAAGTTTATAAAATAAATACTCATGGAGCTATTTGAATATATGCTTTCTTTTCTGTGATAAAAGTTTCTAAGAGGTGGACTGGCTACTATATGACAGTGATAAGTTTTCTTTTTAAGAAACTGCCAAACTGTTTTCCAGAGTGCATTTTCACCGTATCCAGACCAACACTTGGTATGATCAGTCTTTTTAATATTAGCCATTCTAATGGCCCTATACATATGGTGATTTTAACTTGCATTTCTCAAATGACTAGTGATACCAAGCATCTTTTCAAGACCCTATTTGCCATCTGCGTTATCTTCTTAGGTAAAGTATCTGCTCAACTATTTGCCCATTTTTATTAGATTCTTTGGCTTTTTATGATTGAGTATTGAGGGTTTTTATTTTTTACATATTCTGAATCAAAATCCTTTATCAGAAATATGCTTGGTAAATACGTTATCCCAGTCCACGGATCATCTTTTCATTCATTTTCTTAACTGTCTTTCAAAGACAAGAAATTTTTAATTTTAAAGAAGTCCAAATTTCTCAGTGTTTTCTTTTATAGCTTCTACTTCAAAGTACCATACCTAAGAAATCTTTGCCTAATTCAAAGTCACAAAATTTTCTTCCTATATTTTCTTTTAAAGACTATACATCTTATGTTTAGAACTATAATCCATGCCAACTCCTGCTCAGTTTTTATGTGGTACCATATGTGTGCCAAAGTCTACTTTTTGGCACGTGAAAGTGAAGTCGCTCAGTCGTGTCCTACTCTTTGCGACCCCGTGGACTGTAGTCTGCCTGGCTCCTCTGTCCATGGGATTTTCCAGGCAAGAATACTTGAGTGGGTAGCCATTTCGTTATCCAGGGGATCTTCCCAACCCAGGGACTGAACCCAGGTCTCCCGCATTGCAGGCAGACTCTTTACTATCTGAGCCACCAGGTCATACACCCATCCAATTGTTCCAATAAATTGTTGAAAAAGAGTCTCCTTTCTCCACTGCTTTGCCTTTATACCTTTATTGAAAATTAATAGACCATGTATGTGTGGGTATATTCCTGGACTCTATTCTGTTCCACTGATCTTTGTCTATCTTGATACCAATATCACACTGTCATGATTACTGTACCTTTATAATAAGTTTTGAAATCAAGTAAATCCACTGATGTTCTTCTCTTTCAAATTTGTCTGAGCAAATTTAGATCCTTTCCATTTTCATTTAAATTTTAGAATCAGTTTATCAATATCTTAAAAAAAAAAAAAAAACAGTCTGCTGAAGTTTTGATTGAGCTTTCATGGTATCTCTGGATAATTTTGAGAGCTGACATCTTAACAATAGTGAGTCTTCTGCCCCATGGACATGGTATATCTCTGTTTACATCTTTTTTCCCTTCTTTCATCATTAGTATGTAGTTTTCAGTGTACAGAACTTGCACATTATTGTCAGATTTATGTCTAAGTATTTCATATCTTATGCTTTTTATTATTGGCAATTTTTGTTCTTTTTAAAGAGTTTTAAGGTTTTTGTTTTATTTATTTATTTTTGGCTATGCTGGGTCTTCATTGATTTGCGCAAACTTTCTCTAACTGCAGCGAGTGGGGGCCACTCTTTGTTGAGGTATATGGGCTTTTCATTGCAGTGGCTTCTATTATTGCAGGTAACAGGATCTGGGCACATAGGCTTCAGTAGTGTGGCATGCTGGCAGTTGTGGAGGAAAAGTTTTTAACTACACATTAAACTTCTTTAATAGATACAGGGTTAATCAAGTTATTTACTTCTTCTTGAGTGAAATTTGGCAGTTTATGTGTAACACTGAATTTGTCCATTTCATCTGAATTTAATCCTATAAAGTTATCCTTTTGATATTTATAGAATCTGTAGCCATCTTATCTCTCTTATTCTTTATATAGGTCATTTGTGTCTTCTCCCCTTTTTTTGTTAATCACTTGGACAAGAAATTTATCAATTTGATTAGTCTTTTCAAACAACTGGTTTTGTTTCCATTTACTTTTCTCTACTATTTTTGTTTCCTGTTTCAGTGGAACGAAAATTAATTTTTTCTAGTTTCTTAAGTACTAGAATTTAATTTTGATATATTCTACTTTCATTTTTATTCCATTCAAAATAATTTCTAGCTTCAATATTTTTCTTTGACCCTTGAATTATTTACAAGTCTATTATTTCATTTCCATATAATTGGGAATTTTCCAGATAACTTTCTAAAGGTATTGAGACTTGTTTCAGTTCAGTTCAGGTGCTCAGTAGTATCCGACTTTTTGCGACCCCATGGATTGCAGCATGCCAGGCTTCCCTGTCCATCACCAACTCCTGCAGCTTACTCAAACTCCTCTCCATTGAGTCGGTGATGCCATCTGACCATCTCATCCTCTGTCGTCCCCTTCTCCTCCCGCCTTCAATATTTCTCAGTATCAGGATCTTTCCAATGAGTCAGTTCTTCACATCAGATGGCCAAAGTATTGGAGTTTCAGCTTCAACATCAGTCCTTCCAATGAACACCCAGGACTGATCTCCTTTAGGATGGACTGGTTGGATCTCCTTGCTGTCCAAGGGACTCTCAAGAGTCTTCTCCAACACCACAGTTCAAAAGCATCAATTCTTTGGTGCTCAGCTTTCTTTATAGTCCAACTCTCACATCCATACATGACTACTGGAAAAACCACAGCTTTGACTAGACAGACCTTTGTTGGCAAAGTAATGTCTCTGCTTTTTAATATGCTCTCTAGTTCGGTCATAGCTTTTCTTCCAAGAAGCAAGTGTCTTTTAATTTCATGGCTGCAGTCACCATCTGCAGTGATTCTGGAGCCCCCAAAATAAAGTTTTTCACTGTTTCCATTGTTTCCCCATCTATTTGCCATGAAGTGATGGGACCAGATGCCATGATCTTAGTTTTCTGAATGTTGACTTTTAAACCAACTTTTTCACTCTCCTCTTTAACTTTCATCAAGAGGCTCTTTAGTTCTTCTTCGCTTTCTGCCATAAGGGTGGTGTCATCTGTGTATCTAAGGTTATTGATATTTCTCCCAACAATCTTGATTCCAGCTTGTGCTTCATTTAACCTGGCATTTTGCATGATGTATTCTGCATATAAGTTAAATAAGTGGGGTGACAATATACAGCCTTGATGTACTCCTTTCCTGATTTGGAACCAGTCTGTTGTTCCATGTCCAATTCTAACTGTTGCTCCCCGACCTGCATATAGATTTCTCAGGAGGCAGGTCAGGTGGTCTGGTATTCCCATCTCTTTAAGAAGTTTCCAGTTTGTTGTGATCCACATAGTCAAAGGCTTTGGCGTAGTCAATAAAGCAGATGTTTTTCTTGAACTCTCTTGCTTTTTTCATGATCCAACGGATATTGGCAATTTGATCTCTAGTTCCTCTGGCTTTTCTAAAACCAGCTTGAACATCTGGAAGTTATTGGTTCATGTACTGTTGAAGCCTGTTTTGTGAGACTTGTTTTGTAGCCCCAAATATGGTCAATTTGGTAAATGTTCTCTGTGCACTTGGAAAGAATGCTTTCGTAGAGTGTTCTAGAACTGTCAACTAGGTAAAATTGGTTGATAGTATTTTTCAAGTTTTCCAAGTTCTTGCTGACTTTCTATACCAAATGTTGAGCAAAGACATTGAAATCTTCATGTATAATTGTGGATTTGTCTCTTTCACCTGCAGCTCTTTCAGTTGCTCCACTGTTTTGTACTGTTATCAGAGAAAGTTTACGGTCATCCTTATCATTTTTCCTTTTAGTATAACACATCTTTTTTTTTCTCTGTCATCCTTTCCATTCTTTCTATGTTCTATGTCTTTTTCCTCTTCTTTGCCTGATTTTTGGATTTCTCTCTATCATTAGTATTGAGCAATTTCATTTTGATGTGTTGGTATAGTTTTTTCTGTATTTCTGTACTTAGGATGTGCTATGCTTTATGGATCTATGTACTTATAGATTTCATCAAGTTTGGAAACTTTCCAGCCATTATTTCCTCAGGTATTTGCTCTGCCTTTCCCCTTCATTAAGCTGCCTGAAGTTTCCCCATAGGTCAATGCCACTCTATTCAATTATTTTTTGTTTGTTTATCCTGGTGTTTCATTTGGATAGTTTCTATTGCTATATCTTCAAGTTCACTAATCTTTTCTCTGCAATATCTAATCTTCAAGTTAATTCTATCCACTTGCTTTTTCTTCTTAGAAATTGTGGTTTTCTCTCTCAGGAATTTGATTTGAATTTTGTATTTTACAAGTCTCTACTGAACTTATTCAATCTATGGAATACAATGATGACAACTATATTTCCATCATTACCTACTAATTCTGCATAATTTTTTAACCAATTGATTCTCTTCTCACTATTGGTATCATTTTCTGTTTCTCTGCCTGCCTGATAATCTTTGATTGGTATAAGACATATATTTTACCATGCCAGGCACTAGATATTTTTGTTTTTCTGTAAGTATTAAACATGATTCTGGGATGCAGTTAAGTTACTTGGAAACAGTTTGATCCATTCAAGCTCTTACTTTTAAGGTATGCTGAGTGGTATCAGAACAACATTTAACCCAAGGTTAATTATTCCTCAGTAATGAGGCAAACTTGGAAGGAAAGTCATGATGGCATATTAAAAAGCAGAGACATACATTGACATGAATCAGCCATGGATTTACATGTGTTTCCCATCCCGATCCCCCCTCCCACCTCCCTCTCTGGCCGATCCCTCTGGGTCTTCCCAGTGCACCAGGCCCGAGCACTTGTCTCATGCATCCAACCTGGGCTGATAATCTGTTTCAGTACAATATTGTAAAGTTATTAGCCTTCAACTAATAAAAATAAATGGAAAAAAAATAAAATAATGTGTAATGGAAAAAAATAAAATTAAAAAAAAAAAAGCAGAGACATTACTTTGCAATAAAGGTCTGTCTAGTCAAGGCTATGGTTTTTCCAGTGGTCATGTATGGATGTGAGAGCTGGACCATAAAGAAAGCTGAGCACCGAAGAATTGATGCTTTTGAACTGTGGTGTTGGAGAAGACTCTTGAGAGTCCCTTGGACTGCAAGGAGATCCAACCAGTGCATCCTAAAGGCGATCAGTCCTG
The DNA here is from genome assembly GCF_033118175.1 of Dama dama. Classification (NCBI taxonomy): domain Eukaryota; kingdom Metazoa; phylum Chordata; class Mammalia; order Artiodactyla; family Cervidae; genus Dama; species Dama dama. The sequence goes on from NC_083683.1 coordinate 68,893,074, forward strand.
GGTGTTCATTGGAAGGACTGATGCTGAAGCTGAAACTCCAGTACTTTGGCCACCTGATGCGAAGAACTGACTCATTTGAAAAGACCCTGATGCTGGGAAAGATTGAGGGCAGGAGGAGAAGGGGACGACAGAGGATGAGATGGTTGGATGGCATCATTGACTCAATGGACATGGGTGTGGGTGGACTCCGGGAGTCGGTGATGGACAGGGAGGCCTGGCGTGCTGTGGATCATGGGGCCGCAAAGAGTCAGACACGACTGAGCGACTGAACTGAACTGAATGAGGCAAGCCCCTCCTGAGTTTTCTACCCAGTGCCCCATGAAGAACGAGCTTCCAGCCTGACTGGCAGGTCCCATCTACATCCCTGTGTCACTGCTAGTCACTCTCTTCTCTGACACTCAAGTGATACTTCCTCAGCATCAAATGTTTTCCTCAGACTCATGTGCCTAACAGTACTCGTTTGAATATTGAAATGGAGCTCTTCCTCAGATCTCTAAACTCTCCTCCATGCTCCCCTCTGTCCTCTCACACTCTGTCCCCTGAACTCTTGCTTTTTCGATCCCCTCATACCCTAGCTCCATCTCCCCTACTCAGACAGTACGCCAGGCTCTGCCCGGGTCCCCTCCACCTGTATCATGGCCGGAAAACTCTCTCAAGGTGATGAGCCGAGGCAGCTCGCCAACCTCACACCATCAGTTTTCCATCTCTCGAGCACCGTCATCCAGCAGTGTCTGACACTCGGTATTTCTCACATATTTCATCTTTTTTCTAGCTATTGCACATGGAAGGGTAAATCCAGTCCCTGTAACTCCATTTTAGTTGGAAGCAGAAATTGTAAAAGTATATGTAATTGTTAAAGTGTTCACACTTGTTTTTTAAGCTATATATATGAATTTCTGAACTCAGATATCTTTTTATGCACAGGGATGTATACTATCTCTAGGTATGAAAACAGTTTCTTTTAGGGAAACATACTTAAATCATTCATGTGTAAGGAACCCACTATAAAATTATCTGATATTTCTGCCCAATTACTTCATTATTATTTTTAATGGAAGTATAACTGACACAATATTATATTAGTTTCAGGCGTACAGCATACTGATTCAATATTTTCATGGATTAAACTCCATTAAAAGTTATTACAAAACAATGACTATTATTTCCCTGGGCTGTACAAATGATTTTTATTGCTTATTTGTTTTATACACCCAACCATGTCATTCTTTAATGAAGCTGTGAAAAGAATTGTCCCTTCAACAGGTACTCAGCCTTCTTAAGCTAAGTTCTTCACTAAAAATTCAAGAGAACAAAACCAGACAAACTGACCCCTCCCTATGGGGCCCTATCCTTTGAATTCAGGAGAACAAAAAAATCAACCTCCTTAAGAACATATTAAAGCACAGTTTTAACTATTTCCTATCAACAAGACTTTTTTATACCCCTAGGGCATTCTCTTAGGATGAAGAAAATTAAAGGAATTTTCCACGTTTAATACACCATCTGTCTTGTCATTTGAAAGTTTCTCACATATTTTTAGCATAAAAAAAGAATATGCTTGACATGAAAAAGTGTAACTTTGAACATTTTAAAGCAAGCAAATAACTGTGAAAATTCTAGCGTCTCCCTGTATTTTCAAGATTCAATATGTGAACAAAGGAAAGAAAGAGAAACCCATCTCACCTAGCTAAGGAAGAAGGTAAGCAAAGGGCATCACCTCTTTCCTTCGGGAGAGTAGAATTTCAAAGCCTTATAATTGGGTAGGGAGGAGTGGGGAGGGGAGAGGAGTCAACTGACACCATTAAAGTTAATTGGAGGTCTGGGAAGGTATGGATGAGAAAACTAGCCATCCACTGCTTTTCCCTGCATTTCTTCTTTTCTTTCTTTCTTTTTTATCATAAAGTTTCATTGTTTGTGTTCTAAGATATTACCAGTAACTTGTATAATAAGTAAGATGATGCAGGCTAATGATTCATTTTCATCCTTATTATGTACGTACATATACACACATGTGTATGAGCATACACATGTATAAATTATTGCCAATATTTCAATCCAGTACTTGGAATTACAATGATCTGATATATTTTTCACACTTGAAATGAGATTATTTTTATAAAAACTTGCAATGAATTTTGACAAACATTAGTTTGAAACTTTGTGACATCATTCGAATACATCCTAGAAGTCAATGAGTTTAGTTTTTTAAGAGTAAAACAGGGCACTATCAATGAGAGGTGTGTCTGGAATCATAGATGGTATCAGTAACCCTAACAACTTTAGGGAGGAAGGCTTGCACTCCAGAATGGGACGGCAGCAGCTGTGTTTGAGACCAGCGCACAGGACACTGAAGGACACAGTGTCATGCTTGATTTGCTTAGAAATCATCTCATTTGTTTAGCAGCTCTATTAGAAAATGAACTTAACACATTCAACCGAAATCTGAATCATCTGAAATCTCTTCCATCCATACCTCATCTCCCATCTAAGAGAAAAATAGTAACTTCAATCAGAATAAGTAGTTACTAAGAATTCATGTAAAATCAGTATTAACCAGGGAGTAGGCTACATGATCTGTATTCAACAATATAAAACTTCTGAAAGCGGTTTACATTTATAGATCTCCTCCACAGTGCCTACCATTAAGTCTTATACCTAAGAGGCACAACCAAATGATTTTAGGCAAAATGTATTCATAACCAAATGGTAGATGATATTTTTTTATGGAACAAATCCCAAAGCTGGGGATTAGAGAGTTAAAGAAATTATGTGAGCTACTTAAATATTTTTTAATTAGAAAATAAGGTTTTTATTTTATTTTTAAAATTAATTAATTTATTTTAATTGGAGGCTAATTACTTTACAGTATTGTGGCGGTTTATACCACACATTGACATGAATCAGCCACGGGTGTACATGTGTCCCCATCCTGAACCCCCCTCCCACCTCCCTCCCGATCCCACCCCTCAGGCTCATCCCAGTGCACCGGCCCTGAGTGCCCTGTTTCATGCATTGAACTTGGACTGGCGATCTATTTCACATACGGTAATATACATGGTTCAATGCTATTCTCTCAAATCATCCCACCCTCGCCTTCTCCCACAGAGTCAAAAAGTCTGTTCTTTATATCTGTGTCTCTTTTGCTGTCTCACATATAGGGTCGTCATTACCATCTTTCTAAATTCCATATATATGTGTTAATATACTGTATTGGTGCTTTTGTTTCTGTCTTACTTCACTCTGTAAAATAGGCTCCAGTTTCATCCACCTTGTTAGAACTGACTCAAATGTGTTCTTTTTAATAGCTGAGTAATATTCCATTGTGTATATGGACCACAGCTTCCTTATCCATTCGTCTGCTGATGGACATCTAGGTTGCTTCCATGTCCTGGCTATTGTAAACAGTGCTGCAAAGAACACTGGGGTACAGGTATCTCTTTCAATATTTCTAAGAGAGTTTCCCTCTGGACCTTAATGAACTTAACAGCATTAAAACTTGTCAGTCTTACAGCAATCGTGTAGGTTTATAATAACATCTTAGATCCTTTCTGAGAGAGTAGACTATGTACCAGTGCCTGGCATGCTGTAGGTACTTACTAAATGGTGAACATACTGAATATTCAGTGAGTGAATACCCTTTAAGAGCAAGGACTGTAGCTTTCAGGCCCTAGCCCTTTATTATTGTTAGTAAGATGACAGTCATTGAAGATTTTCTAGAAGCTAAGATAAGGTCACATAAAAACTTTATTTCATAATCCATTCCTATTACTTTTAAAATAACAAAATCCATACAGAGTTCCAAAAATAAAGCTACATATTTCATTAAGACATTTAATATTCATTCACACCTTCATTTGTTTACCAAATATTACCGAGTTTCTATTAAACACTGCACATTATATTTCAATACTATGTCCTGTGATGGGCTTTCCTGGTGGCTCAGCGGTAAAGAATCTGCCTGCAGTGCAGGAGATGTGGGTTCAATCCCTGGGTGGGGAAGAGCCCTAAAAGGAGGAAACAGCAGCCCACTCCAATATTCTTGCCTGGGAAATCCCATGGACAGAGGAGTCTAGCAGACTACAGTCCACAAGGCCACAAAGAGTTGGACATGACTAAGCACACATGACCTTAGGTCCTGTGAATACAGAATTCAAGAGATGGTTGTTATCAGCAAAAAGCTCACCGCTGACTGAAGAGACACATCTAAACTAATAATTATGATACTTATGGGGAACAGACCAGAAAGCACACATGTACTAGATTCAAAGGAGTGATGGAGTACAGATAGGGAAATCAGAAACTTTATTAAAGCAGGGGTGGAATTGGGAGGATGAAATACCTGAGCTGAGGCTTTAAAAATAATATAACTCTGTTCATGAAAAATGTATAATGTAAAAAGTCTGCAATATTATAAAATACCTGCATCTAAAATCCTATGTTATCTTAAAAAGGAGGTGGGGGGAAAAAAGACAAAAGAGAGTAAATTAAAATTAAATATCATACATCAAATAGGAACATTCAAATATAGTATTTTAGCATGTTACTCAATGTTGAAAAAGAGCTGAATAGAAATTAAACATAACTCTGGATAATTTAAAGGAAACCATTTTGCAAAAATTATACCTTCCAAACAGGTGGAGGATATATAAACAAAGTAGTCCATACAGGAAAAAAGACGAATTATCTTTTTAATTTTTAAGACATAAAGTTTAAAAGAATATCAGCGAGGGGAGTATAGAAAAGTAGAAAGCAAAGGAAAATATAACAAGAATATTAATTCAAATTTGCAAGCATTAAATGGCTAATCAATCTGATTTAAAAAGACTTATGGGACTTCTCTGATAGTCCAGTGGCTAAGACTCCCTGCTCCCAGTGCAGGGGGTCTGGGATCAATGTCTGGTCAGGGAACTAGATCCCACAGGCTGAAACTAAACATCTCAAGTGTTGCAAATAAGACCTGTTGCAGCCAGATAAATAAACACATAAATATTTTAAAAAATAAGTTTTAAAAAAGACTTACTTGAATCAAAAGAAAATCCAACTAGCTCTTTATAAGAAACACACCTAAAATAAAGTATCATAAATATCTGAAAAGGAAGAACAAATACAAATTATGCAAATGCAAGATAAATTAACAACAGAAAAAATAGAGATAAAAATAAAATAATTTAGAAGAGTGAAATTTTAACAAGATAAAGGGTAAATTTACAATACACATGGAAAAGTGACATACACTTGTATGCCCTAAATTGTTTCATTAAATATTGTGAAGTATGGGAGAAATGGGCAAAATCACTATTGTTAACATTGACAACTGTTCTTAAACAGATCAAAATTCAGAAGCATTAAATTTATCTTTCAACACACCACAGTGAATTCAACATCTGCTTTAGAAATTCAAGTCAAAGTAGGAAAATTGTTTTTTAGAGAAGAAAGGAATTATTGAATTTAGAAAAAGCTAATTAAAATTTCAAAAGGCAAGCCTCAGTCAGAAATAAACATACATGTAAACGATAACACAATTAACAGGGTTGATTTCATACAGATACACATATGCACGCATGCACACCCATGTGTGTACACATCAGACTGTATACTCCATTGCTCATAGAATATCTGGAAGGAGTAACAATAGTATGTTGGAACTTAAAATTGCAATAAAATGGAACCAAAGCAACAATCAAAAGTATAATAAACTATTTTCTGAGTTGAAGAAAGCACTCCATATGTAGACTGAAAGACCACACATGTTCCAGATAAAACCACCAATAAAAGTACCCATACTTACATACATATCAGCAAAGTTTTGGAATGCAGACCTAGAAAATATTACAAGACTAGTCCAAAGTGGGAAAACAGGTGTCCTACAGTGGAAATAAATATGGTATCTCTCAGCCTTCTCCGCAACTGTGAATTCCTAAAAGAGTGGGAAAATGGCAAGACTGATTCCAAATTCCATATGCAGTGAAATGGATCTAAAGACAACAGATGTTGTCAGAGAAACAAAAGAGATCTGAAAATGTCCCAAATATACTCCCTTCTTGAAGGTATTATTAAATACTATTTTATTTCATCTTCATACTATTTATTTCATTTCATCTTCATATCATCCCTACAATATAGCTCTTTGGTGCCACTTAAAAAAGAAGAAAATAAAGCTTAGATTAAGTAGCTTCTCCAAGATCACATATATAATACCAGATGTGGTCAAGATTTCGACCAAGTCTGTTTGGTAACAAAGTCCTTGCTCTTATTGGTTAGTTCTGATAATTCCTTTAAATAGTTATTAGGATATCTTTCCATCAAAACATCAGGCAAAAAAATACACAAATTTCATGACTATTCAAGAGCTCCCTAATCACCCCCACAGTCTTCTAATTGTATGCCTTTCATGGCACCCATCTCCATCACCTTCCTTTTACTTATCTTCTTTTGAATATCATCTGGATAGAATTAGGCACGGCATAGATCATCATCAGTTCAGGTACATTCTTTGACTTATATTGTTTCTCCCTTCAAATACTATTTCCAGTCCTCTTCCTTTCTCTCCTACATGAGCAGCACTCTATTTTTTTGTCTATGCTTTCAACCTATCTTCCAAAGAATTATATTCATGGTCTCTACAAATTCCTCATCGATTGTTCCTTTTTGTCCCTTAGGAAGCTTTGTTTTATCTTAAGCACATGGCTAATATTTGCCTGGAAAATCTTTCTCTATCTCATTTTTTTTCAACTTAGTTACCTAACTTGCCCAACGTAATAATGGAAAAGGCTCTTTTGACACCAGACGTTGAACACCAGCTCTCTACTGCTTCTTAATAGAGGGAGAGAGGAGACCAGAAGACAAACACAGGTGAACTTATGAACATGGACTTTTCATCCTACTGCCTAGATTGAAAGCAACAGTAATAATCTACAAATCTGGGAAATATATATATAAAGTGAAACCAGGAAACTTTTCTTTGTGGTGTTTAATAATGTTGCCTTATAATATTTGAAAATTACTAGGAGGAATAGTAGGTGAAAAACAAAAATAGAAATATGCTAAAACATATTTCCAGTAATTTTATAGCTTACTCATCTCCATTTATGAAAAGTTAGCCTCATGGCCTTCCTCAAAATGCTCTGTTTCACAAGACCTTTATTGTAATAGAAATTAATTTGTTTCTATTTCATTGTCCTTCATTGAATCATTCATTAAAGTGTGTTATTTATTACAGCTAGTTGTGTTTAAACTTATCTCCCAACTGAATTATTAAACATCTTTGCCATTTCTAACACAGGGCCTTGCACATAGGTGTCCAATTAATATTTGCATAATTGAATACATTAGCACACAAAAATATCTTTATGCATTTTATGACTTTAGAGCATTGATGATATGACTGTCATGACATGGAAAAAAAGGGGTGATTAAGACAATATATGCCAATACATTCTGAGATCAAAGATAAGTGTAACATATAACATAATATCCGGATGTTATGATTTTTATTATTCTCTTTATCTTAATTAACAAAACAAAACCACTTCCGGCTTCTACAAAATTACTTTGCTTTGAAAGTACTTATCTGTCTTTAGCAAATCAATGCCTTTATTCTTCTTTGTACTCATTTTACAATTCTGCATATTATAATATTGCTATCAACTAACACTGTGTTCTCCTAAAACTCATATGTGGAAATCTAACCCTCAGTGTGATGGCATTTGGAGGTAGGACATTTGGGAGGTGACTAGGTCATGGGCATGGAATCTTTATGAACAGTATTAGTATCCTCATAAAAGAGACCCCCAAAACTCCCTAACCCCTTCTGCCCTGAAAGGACACAGTCAGAAGATGGCCATCTATGAACCAGGTAACAGGGCCTAAGCAGACACCAAATTTGCCAGCATCTTCAGCTTAAACTTTTCAGCCTCCAGATTGAGATATAAATGTTTGGTATTACACCACCCAGTATTTTGTTAGACCAAGACAAGTATATAAAATGTTTGCTTCATCCATCATAAATATTTAATATCTGGAATTTCAAGTGATGTGAAACATTACTTTGTACTTCCATGAATTTTACAAAGCTCTCCCATCATGATTTCCTTACAAGAATTTTCAGCACTTATGCTAATGAAGGTAATACTTTCAAACCTTTATGTTATTTGCTTTTATTGTAAATAAGCAATTGCAATAGAACTTAGAGCAGATTTCTTTGCTGTTAAGTTATCTTTCTACATCTCCAGTACATTTTAAGGAGAGATTGTCATGTTCAAATTGTTACTGATTTCATCCTTAAATACAGATTGCAGATGAAACGCATGCACCGATTCATCACACAGGAACAGAGACCTAAACACCCCTCTCCAATTTTGTTAATTAGCAGATGAGCCAGATGTTTAAATAAGCATGTGTGTCTTGAGACATTGCCCAAAGTTCAAGATAACCTAGTCTATGTAGAATTGTAGGAGCGTATGCTTTTATCAACAAATGCCACTGCATATGGTCCTGCTTAGAACCTGTCTCTGATGATACATGGGAAGAATTGTAGCTTTTTTGGAAATAAAATACTGAAGAAGAAAAGCAGTAGAAGTAGTTTGAAACTAAGATTCCAAGTCATTCTGAACTTTAATAGAAGAAACCAAAACTTTTAGCATTACACAGTAAGCAGGAAGGGAGCATAGACTATCAGTCCTGCTAAGTTGCTTTAGTCTCTTTGAGACTGTAGCCCACCAGGCTCCTCTGTCCATGGGATTCTCCAGGTAAGAATACTAGAGTGGGTTTCCATGACTTTCTCCAGGGGATCTTCCTGACCCAGGGATCAAACCCATGTCTCTTATGTCTCCTGCACTGGCAGATGAGTTCAGTGAAAAATAATGGCTAAATAATGGCTAACTCCAACTAGGAGATGGGAAGCTGGGTCTCTGTACTGAAGACTGTTAGTATCATTCAGGAGAGACCTTGGGAGAATTTGAGCTTAGAAACCATAAAAAGCAGGAAATCCTCAGGTGTAAGTGCTATTCAAAATTCTGACTTCTTTGAATGACTCTCAGGCAGTTTATGTCTGTTCAGGGCTTTCCCAAGAAGGCTCTTAACTGAAACTGAATCAAAATTCTCACACTGTATTCTTCACTTCACCCTCCTCTGAGCTTCACTGTGAAGACTTTCTTTGCAAAAGCAAAGCCTGAAAAAGTTTGCCTCTCTCGAGGCATGGTTATGCTTCCTCTGATCTGATAATGAAAATTAACTCACTGATCAAGACTCTCTTTTCCCTCAGAGTCAAATCCAAGACTGAATAATAGTAACTACTTTAGAATCTAATCACCTGCATATATCTTTTCTACACTTGACTTTCTACTTCTGCTTATGTTTCCCTTCCTCCTTATTTTCTATGTCTACTTTATCATTATTATAAATATATGTTCCCACTGTAAGATGATTCAAATCCTCTGTGGATCAAGGTGGTGAATAAGTAAGGAACTAAATGAATACTTATGATCTGTCTCTTTAATACCTTGATCCACCTATTAATTTCTTTATCCTCTGTCCCAAGGCATCCTTTCCTCAATAAATGGCTCCACTGTCTACCCAGATCTCATGCCCAAAACCTAAGAATTATCTATAATTCTTCTCTTTTCATCATCCTTTGCATACAATTCATCAGTAAATTCTATTGGCTCTTCCTCTTCAGTACATCCTGTTTGATTTTTTGGATTTCCTCTCTAGTATTCTTGCCTGGAGAATCCCATGGACAGAGGACATGACTGAACAATTGAGCATGCACCCTCACACGTCTATCTCTATCACTTCTTGCCTGGTATACCATCTCTCTTCTGGAGTGCAAAAAATTTACTATGAATTCTCTATCACTCCCCTTGTATTCCACTACAATAATTTTAAGACTTAATATTTTTAGAGTTGTTTTAGGTTCATGGCAAAATTGAGAATTACATACAGAGACTCCCGTATACCCCCTGCCCCCACATACGCCTAGCCACTCCCATTCTCAACATTCCCCTCCAGAGTGTCACACTGTTGTAAGTGATGAACCTACATTAACACAACATCATCACCCAAGGGCCGTAGTTTACACTAGGGTTCACTTTTGCTGTTGTAGATTCAGTGAGTTTGGACAAATGTTTACTGACATGTACCCACCATTAGCATCACACAGAGCATGTTTACTGCCCCCAGATCCCCTGTGCGCCACCTATTCATCCCTTCCTCCACTCCTGACTCCTGGCAACCACTGGTCTTTTTGCTTCTCCATAGTTTTGCTTATTCCAGATTCTCATATAGTTAGAATCAACTTTTCAGACTGACTTCTTTCACTTAGTCATAGGTATTTAAAGTATCTCCATGTCTTTTCATGGTTTGATAGCTCATTTCTTTTTAATGCTGGGTAATAAACCACTGTCTGGAAGTACCACAGATTATTTATCCATTCTACCTCTGGAAGGGCATCTTGGCTGCCCCCAAGTTCTGGCAACTATGCATAAAGCTGCTATAAACATTTGTGTGCAGGGTTTTGTATGGATGTAAAATTTCAACTCCTTTGAGTAAAAATACCAAGGAGTGTGATGGCTAGATAGTATGGTAAGAATATGTTTAGTTTTGTAAGAAACTGCCAAGCTGTCTTTAAACTGGCTGTGTCATTTTGCATTCCAACCAGCAATGAATGAGAGTTCCTGTTGCTCCACAGACAATTATGTTTTTTATATTATGATCTTTTAAAATATAAAGCATATATTCCTCTCTGTTGTTTAATATCCTTCTGATCAGTTCTATTGCCCTTTAAATACACTCAAAGCTTCTTTCTCGGGTCAACAAGGTACCTCATAATCTGACCACTGCTGATGTCTGTCCTTCTAGTCACAATAGTCTCCAAGCATGCAGGTCATCCTTTGTTATCCTCAGACTTGCCAAGCTTATTCTCATTTTCCCACTTACCATTGCCTGTGGCCAGATCACCATCCCCCATAATGTCTCAAGGCTGTCTCCTGCTTTCAGGTCTTGCCAACCCACCTCAAGCACTCCTTTCTCAGAGATGCTTTTCCTCACCACACCACTGCCCCCACCAGCATCACTATCAGACTCACGTAGCCATCTCCCACCACATGTCACCTCCAACTTCACCTTTATTTCCTTCATTGTACTTATCTCCATTTATGTCTTATTATATTTGTTTATTACTTATTTATCTTCTGCCTTCCAATATAAGTTTCTTGAAAAAAGGGCCTTGTCTTTCGTGAGCATTGTTTCATCTCCGTATCTAAAAGCACATATACTAGGTGCTCAATAAATATTTATTGAGCTAATGAATGTTTAATGTTTCTTAAATATAAAGTTCAGCTACTTGAATCAAGCCAATGAGAAATAATAAAGAATAGTCAGACACATTGCCTTTTAAGAACTAAGGTCTATTTGGAGGGACAAGCTGAAGACACATGACACAAATAGAAAAGCAAAGACAATATGGGGGGGCAAACACTGCGCCATTGTAAATGAGCCTGGCAAGTTCAACGAACAGTGGGGAAGAGCAGCCTCTATAGACTTTCCGATGGCCCGGGATTTGCTGTTCCTTAAATGCTAGAAGGAGGGTATGGAGATTCATCTTTTAGCGTCCTATCCTGTACCTAAAGGTAGCAAGACTACATGTATCAAAACCCTGGATCTTTTATTTTCTGGTTTTATTTCTCTGTTCTTATTTTCAGTAGTTATAAAACAGGAATAACGAACTCATTCACTCAACGTGTTGAGAGCATCAATCAGGCATTAATCTACAAGTAGTTTACTCTTTCACTTCAAAAGGCAAGGGTCCTATTCTCACTGAACTTCCTTTCAAACAGAATAATAGTATAATAAATATGCATTTATTATATGAGATAATGCATGGGAGTGCTTGGCACAGTATCCACTTCTTAATAACCACTCAAAAATTTAACTATTATAGTATTTACTAGGTAACACTGTTGGTTCTGGAGAAGGAAAAATGTTGAAAGTAGTGTTTTAGAAAGAATAGCCTATTAGCAAGAAACAGAAATTATTACAGAGGATTGAGATCAGAGGCCAAGAAACCAGGGATGATTTCTGTAATTTTTATGGCCTCCTAACATTTGCCTAAAGTAACTATAACTCTAAAGCTACTGAGATTTTGATCATTTTCTTTAGGGTGGTTCAGATGCCTCCCTCTTGCCAATAATAGATTTTGACAATAAACTGCATCTTGGTAGCACACTTAGAACCATGAGCAGACGATAAACACAGCAAAGACCATGTTGTATCACAGCACACTCTCAATTTTTATTTATTTACGGATTACAGGTATCTAACATACTGGGTACTATGCTGTGCATTCTTCCCAAATTAAATAGGTTCTGATATCTGAGACTTCAGAAGTGAATGCAGAAGAAAAACATACAAGCATATTCTTGCAAAGTGGTGGGTAATTCAATATGAAAGTTCCAAAGAGGAGCAAATGGTCATCAGAGAAGACTCTGCGGAGGGGATTATGGGATATCCAAGAATTAGGAGGGGTCTACCAGTCATAAATGGAAGTTAAAATAATAGCATTCTTCATTCATACGAATGGTAATCACTAACACTCATTGAGCACTTACTATTTGTCAGTTACTGTTCTCAGTATTTTATAAGGATTAACCGACAATTCTAATAATAAACCATGAAATGGCCATCACTGTTATTCCTGTTCTGTAGATGAGGAAACTAAATCCCAGGGTTATTAAATAACCTGCCTGTGGACACATAACTATGAAGCAATGAAGGATGTATTTGAATCTGAGGAATCTAATTCTAGACCCCATGCTCATAATCACGTACCCTTTCTCTATGGCATATATTGCACTGCACTAACTTCATATCTAATTAGTATTCTTTAGCAAAAGAACAAAAATTAAAAGGGAGAAATAAACAATCCGATTTTCAGTCCCTATCTATCCAGCCACCCCCATTGTGGAGGGTTCCTCAAACACCGATTTTCACATGTTGTGAGAGCAGAGGGCATAATCCCCTTACCTCTCACTTGGTCATGGGGCAAAAACATTAAAGACTTGTGCCACAATCAATTAGATTTGGAACAAGAGATCCATCCCTGGGAATCACCTGCTACTTCATCTATCAATGTCACCCAAAGTAGACCCTGACCTGAAAGAGCAAGGTTAGGCAAGTAAACACTGGGAGAATTTGGGAGTTTTATCAATAGTTTTCCTTTCCAAACCAGTACAAAGCAGAAGTTAGAAATTCATAGTCAACTGCAGTATATATGTGACCTGACTGTGGGTGTTAAATTGTCAAAAGTGAGAAGGGACTTTAACACAAACTATGGATATTTTGTTTTACTGGGGAAGTAAATCCTCTAATAATCAAAGGATAAAACCAATCTTTCAGACTAGTAGAATATAATTTCTGTTATTAAAAATTGGTGCTTCTTTATTTTTCTTCCAAGAGGGCACAAAGAAAGAATAATAGTTTCTACAGCTCAAACCAACTGCAAAGACTTCCTTAAATTGCACAAAACTCATGGAATATAATCAAGATTTCCTAGTAATTTTCTTGTAACTAAGCTTCACACTTATCCAAATATGGCTTTCCAATATTTAATTTGATGATAATTTAATTCAATATCTAATTTGAAGTTTAAACTAAATCTAGTAAGTGTAAACTCCAAAAACTAGCTAAACCTTGCTTGTTTCTAGTCATTCACCATTCCATTTCCATGCAAGATGCATTCTGTTGTAACACGTTTTGAAGTCCACTTTACATGTTCGTGAATGTTTTCAGAATATCAGTTTAGCATAGTGGTCATGCAGCTTCCCTGGCAGCTCAGTGGTAAGGAATCTGCCTGCAATGCAGGAGACAGAGCAGACTCAGGTTCAGTCCCTGGGTGGGGAAGATGCCCTGGAGGAGGGCATGGCAACCCACTGCAGTATTCTTGCCTGGAGAATCCCATGGACAGAGGAGCCTAGCGGGCTACAGTCCATGAGGTCACAAAGAGTTCGACATGACTGGAGCAGCTGAGCATGATAGTAGTTATCCGAACAGATTCTTGAGGTCGGACACCAACATTTGAATCCTAGTTTCCCCACAGCCATAGGACTGAATTAGTCACTTAGCCATACTGGGTTTCAGCTTTCTGTTCTGTAAACTGGTGAAAAGATTAGTATGAACCACAGAGGGCTGCTGTGAAGATTAAATGAGTGAGCACATGTGGAGTTTGTAAAACAGAGGTTGACACATGGTGATTCTCAGTTCGTTTCTGCTCTTGCTCCCTAATTTTGTTTTCACACATTAAGTCATTTGATGTTCAAATCAGCCAAGATAAGTAGGGCTGCTACAAGCAGTCCTAGTTTATTTAGGTACTACATCCTTGTAAGCTGCATTTTATGTTTGTATGTGTGTGTGTTAAAATTCTGATTCCACACATGCACTGTATCCTGATGAATTTCACAATGCTCTGCACATAGTACACATTTATTAAGTAAGCTATGTTAGCAAAACAGATGAAAGATACTGATGAATTCAGGTATCAGCTTGCTGGACACTGACAGAAACATACAAATAAGTGGATAAAAAACAACAATTGGAAATATGACTTCTTATGAGGTGATATTAGCAAACAAAAAATGCACAGTTAAGACAGAAAACATAGGTTCTACTGTGCTATTTAACATTTGTGATATGTAGTCTCTCTGTGTCTAAACAGTTTGCTTATAATAACTGTCCACCTCTAAAGAGTTAAAATGCTCACAACTGTCAGTATTTATTTATGTAAGGTACTATGTATCATTTGTTTGCACAATTTGAGGATCAGATCAAACCACAAACTCTGTTGGAGTCACTGGGCAGGCGCTGGTCCCCTTCCCAGGCCCACTGGTCAGCCTGGGGGCTCAGATTTAGATCTGGTCTCCTTTGGTATTAGACCCAGAACCCATTTCATCTCCATGGTTCAGAACAAAAACCTGCAAGGGAGTGTACTCCACTACCTGTTCTCACAAGGAAAATGATCCTCTTTGTCATAGACAAGTTGACAAGTGTTAGTAACAACATGACCAAAATATTGATGAAACTGATAATCATGTCAGAGAAGACCAGATAAAGACACTGGGTTGATGAGTAGGAAACCATGAAGAATCTGATTCTTTTTTTTTTTTTTAATTTTTTAACTAAATGTTTATAATGCAGTTCTTGATCAAATAGATACACAAGACAAATAAAAGGATAGGAATGAAGGTACTATGCCTGGTATGAGATACCGAAAACAAAGATTAATGTCACTTAGCGATTTTTAATGTATTAAAAACTTTAAAATACAGGGTGAAAGACAATTCATAAAAAAATAAAGGGAGAAAAGGAATAAGATACAAAAAATTTGAAAACTATGGTTCCAAAAACACACACTTTATTTATAATTAAATTAAATTTAATTTAAATTTCATATAAATTAAATTATAATTAAATTTTTGGTGGACCAAAAATAAGCCTATGCGTTTTCAGTCAAGTATAGAGAACAGTTCAGTTCAGTTGTTCAGTCATGTCCGACTGTAAGTGACCCCACGGACCGCAGCATGCCAGGCTTCCCTGTCCATCACCAACCCCGGGGGTTTACTCAAACTCATGTCCATTGAGTCAGTGATGCCATCCAGCCATCTCATCCTCTGTCATCCACTTCTCCTCCTACCTTCAATCTTTCCCAGCAACAGGGTCTTTCCAAATCAGGTGGCCAAAGTATTGAAGTTTCAGCTTCAGCATCAGTCCTTCCAATGAACATTCAGGACTGATTTCCTTTAGGATGGACTGGTTGGACCTCCTTGCAGTCCAAGGGACTCACAAGAGTCTTCCACAAAAACACAGTTCAAAAGCATCAATTCTTCAGTGCTCAGCTTTATAGTTCAACTCACACATCCATACATGACAACTGGGAAAACCATAGCCTTGACTAGACAGACCTTGGTTGGCAAAGTAATGTCTCTGCTTTTTAATATGCTGTCTAGGTTGGTCATAACTTTTCTTCCAGGAGCAAACATCTTTTAATTTCATGCCTGCACTCACCATCTGCAGTGATTTGGGAGCCCAAGAAAATAAAGTCAGTCACTGTTTCCATTGTTTCCCCATCTATTTGCCATAAGTGATGGAACCAGATGCCATGATCTTAGTTTTCTGAATGTTGAGCATTAAGCCAACTTTTTCACGCTCCTCTTTCACTTTCATCAAGGGGCTCTTTAGTTCTTCACTTTCTGCCATAAAAGTGCTGTCATCTGCATATCTGAAGTTATTGATATTTCTCCTGGCAATCTTGATTCCAGTTTGTGCTTCATCCAGTCTAGCATTTCTCATGATGTACCCTGCATATAAGTAAGTAAGTGCGGTGACAATATACAGCCTTGACGTACTCCTTTCCTGATTTGGAACCAGTCTGTTGTTCCATGTCCAGTTCTAACTGTTGCTTCCTGACCTGCATACAGATTTCTCAGGAGGCAGGTCAGGGGGTCTGGTATTCCCATCTCTTGAAGAAGTTTCCACAGTTTGAGGTGATTCACACAGTCAAAGACTTTGGCATAGTCAATAAAGCAAAAGTAGATGTTTTTCTTGAACTCTCTTGCTTTTTCGATGATCCAACAGTTGTTGGCAATTTGATCTCTGGTTCCTCTGCCTTTTCTAAATCCAGATTGAACATCTGGGAATTCACGGTTCATGTACTGCTGAAGCCTGGCTTCAAGAATTTTAAGCATTACTTTACTATCGTGTGAGATGAGTGCAATTGTGCAGTAGTTTGAGCTTTCTTTGGCATTTCCTTTCTTTGGGATTGGAATGAAAACTGACATTTTCCAGTCCTGTGGGCACTGCTGAGTTTTCCAAATTTGCTGGCATATTGAGTGCAGCACTTTCACAGCATCATCTTTTAGGATTTGAAATAGCTCAACTGGAATTTCATCACCTCTACTAGCTTTTTTCGTAGTGATACTTCCTAAGGTCCACTTGACTTCACATTCCAGGATGTCCGGTTCTAGGTGAATGATCACACCATCATGATTACCTGGGTCATGAAGATCTTTTTTGTATAGTTGTTCTGTGTATTCCTGCCACCTCACTGTAATATCTTTTGCTTCTGTCAGGTCCATATCATTTCTGTCCTTTATTGTGCCCATCTTTGCATGAAATGTTCCCTTGGTATCTCTAATGTTCTTGAAGAGATCTCTAGTCTCTCCCATTCTATTGTTTTCCTCTATTTCTTTGCATTGATCACTGAGTAAGTCTTTCTTATCTCTCCTTGCTGTTTTTTGGAACTACGCACTCAAATAGGAATATCTTTCCTTTTCTCCTTTGCCTCTCTTCTTTTCACAGCTATTTGTAAGGCCTCCTCAGACACCCAGTTTGCTTTTTTGCATTTCTTTTTCTTGGGGATGGTCTTGATCACTGCCTCCTGTACAATGTTACGAACCTCCCCCCATATTTCTTCAGGCACTCCATCTATCAGATCTAATCCCTTGAATCTATTTGTCACTTCCACTGTATAATCGTAAGGGATTTGATTTAGGTCCCACCTGAATGGTCTTGTGGTTTTCCTACTTTCTTCAAGGGGACTGGAATGCAAAAGTAGGAAGTCAAGAAACACCTGGGAGTAACAGGCAAATCTGGCCTTGAAGTGCAGAATGAAGCAGGGCAAAGGCTCAAAGAGTTTTGCCAAGAGAACGCACTGGTCATAGAAAACACCCTCTTCCAAACAACACAAGAGAAGAGTCTACACATGAACATCACCAGATGGTCAATACAGAAATCAGATTGATTATATTCTTTGCAGCCAAAGATGAAGAAGCTCTATACAGTCAGCAAAAACAAGACGAGGAGCTGACTGTGACTCAGATCATGAACTCCTTATTGCCAAATTCAGACTTAAATTGAACAAAGTATGGGAAACCACTAGACCAATAGAGAATAGACATCTTAACAAAACAGAAATATGGTTATTGCAGTAGTCTGTGAGAAAAATTATTAGCTTTATTACTTGAAAAGTAGTTTGAATAGGAGTCTTCTAGCTGTTCAGTCTGATCATCAGAACACTGCCAATTTTCTCTGCTACAGAGTCTTTCTGTGCAGTGGATAACTTGTTGCAATTAAGGGATTTTCTCACTTTTTAATAATTCTCAGATTTGGAAGGTTTTTCCTTTTTTTTGACTTTTCATTTTCTTTTTAAAAAATTTATTTATTTTTTTAATTGAAGGATTAAATATGATTCTTGATCTGGAATATGTGAACAGCTAAGATAGGGAAGAGGAATTAGACTTGCTCCTATAGGAATGGTGACTAAACTCTAAGGAGATAGAAGTTGACTTAAGATGTTGAAGAACTTACTGATAATCAGGAGGTAAAACAGGGTCTTTGCATGGTCCTTAGATTCCTGTCCTGGAGCAATAACAAAAGGGACTAGACAATAACATGAGAAAGATGCTCTACAATGGGCCCCAAACTTTTTGGCACCAGGGACCTGTTTGATGGAAGACAATTTTTCCATGGATTGGGGTAAGGGAATAGTTTTGGGATGATTCAAGCGTATTACGTTTACTGTCCACTTTATTTCTATTATCATTACATCAGCTCCACCCCAGATCATCAGGCATTAGAGCTCATAGGTTGGGGACCCCTGCTGTAGAATAAATTTCAAAATCAGCTGGATGGAGTAGTTGTACTAAATGATCTTTGGGGTCTCAAAAGGAAGAATGTATGACTCTCCAAAAGCAGAGAATATAAGTAAGAAAAAATATTAATAAACTGAAGCTCACAGACATGGCTTCTATGGGACCAAAAGGAAACATCCCAATAGCTAGATGTGTTTTTCACACATTTAAAATTTAAAATGTACTGGGCTACTAAATGTGCATATACACAGAGTACTAAACATTTTGCGTACTGTTGTGGGTTAAACAATGTCCCCCTCAAAAAAAGTTATGTTGAAGTTCTAAATCCCAGCACATGTGATCATGACTTTAACTGGAAATAGGGCCTTCACAGATACATTCAAGTTAAGATGAGGTCATGCTGGACTAGTTGGCTCAAAATCCAATGGCCAGTGCCCTTATAAGGAGAGAAAGATCTGAGACACACAGATACCGAGGGAAGAAGGCCATGTGGAGACAGGCAGGGATTGATGTTATGTAACCAAAGGCATGCCAAAGATGACTGGTAACCACCAGAAGCTAGAAGAGGCAAGAAAAGATTCTTTCCTAGAGTGTTCGGAGGGAGTACGGCCCTGCCAGCCCCTTGGTTTCAGATTTCTAGTCTCTAGAACTGGGGGAGAATAGATTTCTGCTATTTTAAGCCCTCGAGTTTATGGTTACTTTTTATGAAAGCCCTGAAACTCCAATACTTTGGCCACCTCATGCGAAGAGTTGACTCATTGGAAAAGACCCTGATGCTGGGAGAGATTGGGGGCAGGAGGAGAAGGGGATGACAGAGGATGAGATGGTTGGATGGCGTCACCGACTCGATGGGCATGAGTTTGAGTAAACTCCGGGAGCCTGTGATGGACAGGGAGGCCTGGCGTGCTGTGATTCATGGGGTCGCAAAGAGTCAGACACGACTGAGTGACTGAACTGAACTGAACAAAACTAATACACACACTTTAATTTCTTCTTTACAGCAATAGTACAGAAAGTGTTAGGATCACTAATGATGGCTGAAAATCCTAAGATTGAGGAGGTTACAGAACTTGGTCGAGGTCACACACAGAGAGCTGCAGGAAAAGAACTCCACCCAGGTCTGAATTCCTGACTTCCACCCCCAGCTCCCTGAGACAACAGGCACTCACCCAGAAAATACCACACACGGTAGTACTGGGGGCATGAATGTTATCGGGGTAGGAGGGCAGGGGGAAGACGTAAGAGCGAAGTGCAGATTGCCTGGGGCTGATCACCATGCGTGTGTGCTTCCATCCTGAGCAGTCTCCTCTCCCTCTCATTTAATCAGATACAAGAAATGTGCCAAATGTGACTTATTGGAAACAAAAGTAATGAAAAGTATTGATAGGGAGGTTAAAAAGTACTAGCTTGTGCAATAAGCATTCTTGATAGCTTTAAGGATTTAAGAAATAGGGAATTCCCTGGCAATCCGATGGCGAGGGCTCCATGCTTTCACTGCCGAGGGTGCAGGTTCGATTCCTGGTTGAAGAACTAAGATCCCTCAAGTCTCTCAGTGTAGCCCCAAATTAGAAAATAAAAAAGGTTCAGGAAACAACGGCAAGACAGTTTGAAGCCATCGCTTATGTCTTATTTTACTCAGAGTTGATCTAAAATATCACAAGCCTTTGTAACATCTTTTAAACAGATATTTTTTACACCAAGAGTAGGGAAAGTAACAAAGAAAGATGGAATTATGGATGAGCTCCTGAGGAATTCTGATGGAGGCCTGACATCTACCTCTCACACACATGGTGATCATCTAAAGGCTCATCTGCTCCTTGGCCAAGAGAAGGAGCTTTTGACATGAAATATCTGGTGGTGAGTTGTAAGCAGCCTCCGGGCAAACCTCCAAGTGGTCACCTGTCTCGCTCTAGTGAACTTTTTAAAATATTTATATGTATGTGCTAATAAAAACCAGAACAGCATATCCAGGTACTTTCAAAAGTCACAAAAATACTGTGCCATTATACTCAGGAAATTGCTAAATTTCACATTTGAGAACACCGTGCTTCAAAGGAGTCATGCTGAAAGAATCTGTGTATATAGAAATATGAAAGTCAGGTTAACTGTAATGGTAAACAATGAATATAGTCTCAAATCTCCAGAATACAGTTGTGAATGTAGATCTGTGGGGAAAGGGTCCCTTAGCCTCCACAAGAACCAACTCAACTTCCAGGACAAAGTGGGGTGGTTTTCTTCAAAGAAGACCTTAAGCTCGAGATGATTTACCCCGGCATTCAATTCACCCAACATTTATTGGGTAGGTACTCGCTATCTTAAAGAGCCTGGGGTTAGAAAGGTGGTCAAATAACAAGGTAGGTGGTGTAGCAAATGGAAAAAATATTACCTTTGGAGTCCAGTTCCAAATCCCAATTCTGATATTCACAAGCTGTGCTGTCCTGGCAACTCAGCCTCTCGTAGGGTCAACTTCTTTTATTCACTCCATCATTATGGCAGCCTCACAGACTGTTCTGTGCATTATCTGATGAGACTGTGTATGCAAAGCACCTAGCCAGGACTTGCATGCATCATCATGTCTCAATAAATGTGTGTTTCTTCCATCCCTCTCCAATCGCTAACCTCTCTTTAATAGTAACCTACGTCTTATACAGGTCTTTTTCTAGGCCCCAACATCTCCTGGGCAAAGCTCATGCCATCTCTCCTGGTCCCCAAGCTAGAAGGCCACATGATATGTCCAATATCTCTGACCAGAGCATAAAGAAGGGGCCCTGGGACAAGGCTGGTTATACAATGATGCAGATCTTTAAGTTACATTCAGGATTTTATACTCTTTTATTGAAGCAACAGGAGACACTGAAGAGTTTTAAACAGGCTTCCACTGGATACTGAATGTCGGGGACGTGTGGGGATGCAAGCAGACTTCCGCAGTAATTTAGTTAAGAGACAGTAAGATTCTAGTTCGGGGGCGGGTGGCGGCGGGTGGGGGGGTGCGGGGAGGGACAGGACCAGTGTCAGTGGAGAGAAAAACAGACAAATTTAAGGAAAATTTCTAGAGAAGGAAATGGCAACCCACTCTAGTATTCTTGCCCGGAGCATTCCATAGAAGGAGCAGCCTGGTGGACTATAGTCCATAGGGTCGCAAAGAGTCAGACACAAATGAAGTGACTTAGCAAGCACGAATGCAAGCAGAGGGAGAGAAAGAAAAAAATAAATGGCACAAACATAATTGACAAGCATTTAGAATGCTGGCACATAATGAACATTCCATAAACATTTGTTATTATTATTATTCTACTTACTATACAATATGCTACAATATACTCACAGAACATGTAAATATGATTTTTTGTTAGTACAAAATCATGAAGGATTTTTACAGTTTTGCTTCTGGAATTCTTTGGCTAGGCACTTCAGTGAATTTATGATTTGTTATATTTTTATAAGCAACTTGCATATTCAGGGATTCTTTTTAAAAAGGGAAATCTAAACTGCAGATAGTTTCCAAACATGAAAATTTTATGAACACTAATTTTAACAATTAATGAGGCCAACTAATTATGTTCTACAGACATTTAATTAAACATTCATCAATGTTAGTTTTATGGTTTTCTTTTTCAAGATTTTGTAGAACCTCACTTGTTTCCAGAATTCCTCACATATTTTCAAAGGGCCTTAAAAAAACTCAGGGCCTAAGTCACACGCCTGTTATACCTAATTAACAAAATGAACCTGAAACAGTGGACAGCTGAGAAAGAACAAAGTGAAGCCAGGATCATAATACATCAGATTCTGCTCAAGGGGACAGTATGGAGAAAATGCCATCCCAGGATCTAATTTTTCTCAGCTTTTATTAAATGGTTCCCTGGCTATCTCCTTCTTAATTTGGGGAGTTTATCAAATGTCACTGAAGTTTAAAAAACTCCACTGACCTTTTACCTTGAAAGTGAAAGTTGCACAGTCAAGTCCTACTCTTTGTGACCTCATGAACCATACAGTCCATGGAATTCTCTAGGCTAGAATACTGGAGTGGGTAGCCTTTCCCTTCTCCAGGGGATCTTCCCAACCCAGGGATCAAACCCAGGTCTCCCGCATTGCGACTGAGTCTTTACCAGCTGAGCCACAAGGAAACCCAAGAATACTGGAGTGGGTAGCCTATCCCTTCTCCAGTGGATCTTCCTGACCCAGGAATGGAACCAGGGTCTCCTGCATTGCAGGCGGATTCTTTACCAACTGAGCTATCAGGGAAGATCTTTTACCTTCAGTTCAGTTCAGTTCAGTTCAGTCGCTCATTCATGTCCGACTCTTTGCGACCCCATGAATCGCAGCACGCCAGGCCTCCCTGTCCATCACCAACTCCCGGAGTCTACCCAAACCCACGCCCATCGAGTCGGTGATGCCATCCAGCCATCTCATCCTCTGTCGTCCCCTTCTCCTCCTGCCCCCAATCCCTTCCAGCATCAGGGTCTTTTCCAATGAGTCAGTTCTTTGCATCAGGTGGCCAAAGTATTGGAGTTTCAGCTTCAGCATCAGTCCTTCCAAAGAACACCCAGGACTGATCTTCAGGATGGACTGGTTGGATCTCCTTGCAGTCCAAGGGACTCTCAAGAGTCTTCTCCAACACCACAATTCAAAAGCATCAATTTTTCGGCACTCAGCTTTCTTCACAGTTCAACTCTCACATCCATACATGACCACTGGAAAAACCATAGCCTTGACCAGACGGACCTTTGTTGGCAAAGTAGTGTCTCTGCTTTTTAATATGCTGTCTAGGTTGGTCATAACTTTCCTTCCAAGGAGTAAGTATCTTTTAATTTCATGACTGCAGTCACCATCTGCAGTGATTTTGGAGCCCAAAAAAATAGTCTGGCACTGTTTCCACTGTCTCCCCATCTATTTCCCATGAGGTGATGGGACCAGATGCCATGATCTTAGTTTTCTGAATGTTGAGCTTTAAGCCAACTTTTTCACTCTCCTCTTTCACTTTCATCAGGAGGCTTTTCAGTTCCTCTTCACTTTCTGCCATAAGAGTGGTGTCATGTGCATATCTGGGGTTATTGATATTTCTCCTGGCAATCTTGATTCCAGCTTCTGCTTCATTCAGCCCAGTGTTTCTCATGATGTACTTTGCATATAAGTTAAATAGGCAGGGTGACAATATACAGCCTTGACGTACTCCTTTTCCTATTTGGAACCAGTCTGTTGTTCCATGTCCAGTTCTAACTGTTGCTTCCTGACCTGCATACAGATTTCTCAAGAGACAGGTCAGGTGGTCTGGTATTCCCATCTCTTTCAAAATTTTCCACAGTTTATTGTGATCCACACAGTCGAAGGCTTCGGCGTAGTCAATAGATGTTTTTCTGGAACTCTCTTGATTTTTCAATGATCCAGCGGATACTGGCAATTTGATCTCTGGTTCCTCTGCCTTTTCTAAAACCAGGTTGAATATCTGTAAGTTCACGGTTCACATATTGCTGAAGCCTGGCTTGGAGAATTTTGAGCATTTTTTTTACTAGCGTGTGAGATGAGTGCAATTGTGTGGTAGTTTGAGCATTCTTTGGGATTGCCTTTCTTAGGGATTGGAATGAAAACTGACCTTTTCCAGTCCTGTGGCCACTGCTGAGTTTTCCAAATTTATGTGTAAATAGGGGCTTATCAAATTATGCATTTTGTCAGACTGTTTAGAATCAAAGCCCCTGCATATGAGAGATTATCATTGTGAAAGAATTCAGTTTTCAAAAAGGCAGTAACACTACCTCCATAGGACAGCATTTTTTACTTTAAAAGGACATTAGGGCTTCCCTGGTGGCTCAGTGGTAAAGAGTCAGCCTGCCGATGCAGGAGACAAGGGTTCTATCCCTGATCTGGGAAGATCCCACATGCCGCAGAGTACCGCAGATAATGAACCTGTGCTCTAAAGCCTGGAAACCATGACTACGGAGCCCTCATGAGACAGCTACTGAAGCCCACCCACCCTAGAGCCCATGCCCGGCAAGAGAAGCTCCGCAACAAGACAGGCTCTGCAACCAGATGCCCGGGGACCACAGCTGCTGAGTAGTTCCCGCTCGCTGCAACTAGAGAAAAGCCCATGATGCAATGGAGACACAGGATAGGCAAAAATATACTAATAATAAATACATAATTTTTTAAATGGACATTAAACATCGTATAATTCAAAAAGGGGAAATGATTTGCCCAAAATCACACAGCAGCTACTGACAGCACCAAAGGAGTCACTTCCATACACACCCTGACTAGCTCTGACCAGAGTTCGTACTTGAGTTCTCACAGGTTCCTTAAGAGACAGGTGAAGAGTAGTCAGCGGCCTGCAGCCCAGAACCTCTGTATCAACTCACAAAGCGCTCAGAGTCTTCATACTCTGGTCCCACAAGCGACGGTAAAGCCTTCAGAATTCACTCTGAGAACAAATCAGGGAGATTAAAATGATCAGAACTACGTGTCAGGAAATTGGTTATTTACCATGAATTCTACTCAAGAAATGTGAATGCATTTAAGAATTTGCCTGAAATACAAAAATGGTAGAAAAAGAAAATGCTCTACCGTTTCCATCTCTTCCAGAGGAAATCATAGTTAACGGGGTTTTCTCAAGTAAGTCACTTAACGACTTGCAAGAAATGACCAGCTGAACCTTGATTCATATAAACAGTAATATTTTTACTCTGGACAATTCCTTCCTGATATTGCTAGTGGAGAAATATGAGAAAAACGAACGCTATACTGATTTTCCATAGGGTAACATTGGTCATACTAAATGTGTGTACCAAAGTACTTTAAGAAATGTTGTGATAAAGGCATTCTAACTACAAGAATAATTATTCCTTCTCATTGCAGCTACCACTCATTGAGAGCTTAAACTGTGCAAAATAAGATCATTTAAACTTCATGGCATCCCAATAATTAAATATTATGGTAGCACTTTTACCGATGAAGGAACTAAGTTGAGGAGAATTTAAACAACTTAGCCAAAGTTACACAATGACTAGGCTTCAACTGAACCACAGCTGTGTGATAACATGATCTTGCTCTTAAGTACACAACCCTACATCTGAAGTCTAGAGTATAGTCAGTTGTTATGTGCTTCCCAGGTGGCACAGTGGTAAGGAACCCACCCGCCCATGCAGGAGACTCAGGTTCGATCCCTGGGTGGGGAAGATCCCCTGGAGTAGGAAATGGCAATGCATTCCAGTATCCTTGCTTGAGAAATCCCATGGACAGAGGACCCTGGCACATTGCAGCCCCTAAGGGTCACAAAGAGTCAAGACACGACTAAGCGACTGAGCATGTACATAAACAACCACTTGCAAGAATAGTTTCAGAAATGCTTAATAAGTAGCTGTGTGTGTGCGCTCAGTCATGTCTGACTCTTTGTGACCCCATAGGCTGTATGTAGCCTGCCAGGTTCCTCTGTCCATGGAATTTTCCAGGCAAGAATACTGGAGTGGGTTGGCCATTTCCTTCTCCAGGGGATCTTCCTGACCCAGGGATCAAAGACACATCTCCTGCACCTCCTGGACTGGCAAGCACTCTACCACTGCACCACCTGGGAAGCCCTGTGATTGTTTACAAGAGCCGAAAGATTGAGCTGGAGTTCTAACAAGGGGTAGAGGCAGAGATCTGGACGTCACTGGTGTATGCATTCGTAATCAAAGGAACACATACATTGTTTAATCCTTTTGAGGTTTAAATCTGTGACTATCTCATTTCAAAAATATTTAGAGGATATCTACTCAGGCCAGTCACTGTCTTAGATGCGTGGGATGCGTCAGGGAACAAAAGCAACAGAAAGATCTCTGCCATTCTGGAGAAGGGTGGAGGGAACATAGATACAAACATAATAAATAAGTAAATTATACAGTATGTTAAAAGATGGTAAGTGAAATGACAGGAGGAAGAAGAGAAGCAGAGAGCAGTATCCTTACTAAAACTCCTGTGAAAACTCTTAATGATTTGCTAGTGGACACATCAACAAATGGAAGGTGAGGTTTCTAACTGCTTTGGTAATATTCGTATCTGAGGTTAACCAGAGAATCTAGGTAATCTAATAATCTTAGAAATGGATGATTGATAACTTCAGAAGCGGGTCATCGCCTCCACATACCCAAGGGATGCTACCAGAGGCTTAGAAAATCCCATGACTCAGAAAATATACTCACAAGTACAGCTCTGGTTGCAACTAGCCAATGTCTGAACTGAAACAAACGAAAATAGGAAATGTGTTCCAGGATGGTCTCATCACCATCAGTCCACTGAGTTCCTCCTGGCTCTGACTAAAATCCTTCAGTAACAAGCACTGCTCAAGAACAGCCCAAGACCTTCTCAGACTCCCAGTGTCATTATACTAGGTATCAGTTCAGTTCAGATTAGTCGCTCAGTCATGTCCGACTCTTTGCGACCCCATGGACCACAGCATGCCAAGCTTCCCTGTCCATCATCAACTCCTGGAGTTTGAATATTCAAACTCGTGTTTATTAAGTCGGTGATGCCATCCAACCATCTCATCCTCTGTCATCCACTTTTCCTCCTGCCCCCAATCTTTCCCAGTGTCAGGGTCTTTTCCAATTAGTCAGTTCTTCACATCAGGTGGCCAAAGTATTGGAGCTTCAGCTTCAGCATCAGTCCTTCCAATGAATATTCAGGACTGATCTCCTTTAGGATAGACTGGTTGGATCTCCTTGCAGTCCAAGGGGCTCTCAAAGTATCCTCCAACACCACAGGTCAAAAGCATCAATTCTTTGGCGCTCAGCTTTCTTCACAGTCCAACTCTCACAGTCATACTGACCACTGGAAAAACCATAGCCTTGACCAGACGGAATTTGTTGGCAAAGTAATGTCTCTACTTTTTAATATGCTGTCTAGGTTGGTCATAAATTTTTTCCCAAGGAGCAAGGTCTTTTAATTTCATGGCTGCAGTCACCACCTGAAGTGATTTGGGAGCCCAAAAAAATAAAGTCTGTCACTATTTCCACTGTTTCCCATCTATTTGCCATGAGGTGATGGAACCAATGCCATGATCTTAGTTTTCTGAATGGTGAGTTTTAATCCAACTTTTTCACTCTCCTCTTTTACTTACACCAAGAGGCTCTCTATTTCTTCTTCACTTTCTGCCATAAGGGTGGTTATCATCAACATATCTGAGGTTATTGATATTTCTCCTGGCAATCTTGATTCCAGCTTGTGCTTCATCCAGTCCAGCATTTCTCATGATGTACTCTGCATGTGAGTTAAATAAGTAGGGTGACAATATACAGTGCTGACGTACTCCTTTCCTGATTTGAAACCAATCTGTTGTTCCATGTCCAGTTCTAACAGTTGCTTCCTTCCCTGCATACAGATTTCTCAAGAGGCAGGTCAGGGGGTCTGGTATTCCCATCTCTAAGAAATTTTCACAGTTTGGGGTGATTCATGCAGTCAAAGGCTTTGGCATAGTCAATAAAGCAGAAGTAGATGTTTTTCTGGAACTCTCTTGCTTTTCCAATAATCCAACAGATGTTGGCAATTTGATCTCTGGTTCCTCTGCCTTTCCTAAAACTGGCTTGAATATCTGGAAGTTCATGGTTCATGTACTGTTGAAGCCTTGCTTGGAGAATTTTGAGCATTACTTTGCTAGCGTGTGAGATGAGTGCAATTGTGTGGTAGTTTGAGCATTCTTTGGCATTGCCTTTCTTTGGGATTAGAATGAAAACTGATTTTTTCCAGTTCTGTGGCCAATGCTGTTTTCCAGATTTGCTGGCATATTGAGTGCAGCACTTTCACAGCATCATCTTTCAGGATTTGAAATAGTTCAACTGGAATTCTGTCACCTCCACTACCTTTGTTCCTAGTGATGCTTCCTAAGGCCCACTTGACTTCACGTTCCAGGATGTCTGGCTCTAGGTGAGTGGTCACACCATGGTGATTATCTGGGTCGTGAAGATCTTTTTTGTACCTTTCTTCTGTGTATTCTTGCCACCTCTTCGTAATATCTTTTGCTTCTGTTAGGTACTATTTCTATCCTTTATTGGCCCATCTTTGGGCCCATAGTTTTCAGTCTGTCTGCCCTCTGATGGAGAAGGCTAAGAGGCTTATGGAAGCTTCCTGATGGGAGAGACTGACTGAGGGGGACACTGGGTCTTGTTCTGATGGGCGGGGCCATGCTCAGTAAATCTTTAATCCAATCTTCTGTTGATGGGTGGAACCTGTTCCCTCCCTGCTATTTACCTGGGGCCAAACTATGGTGGAGGTCATGAAGATAAGATCTCATGCAAGTACTGCTACACTCACTGCCCCAACACTGCAGCAGGCCACCGCCAACCCACACCTCCACTGGAGACTCCTAGACACACCCAGGCAAGTCTGCGTCAGTTTCTTGTGGGGTCACTGCTCCTTTCTCCTGGGTCCTGGTGCACACAAGATTCTGTTTGTGCCTCCAAGAGTCTATTTAGGTACAACAATATTAGGTATATTGTTATATATTAATAGTTCCTCACTCAAGGTATTCTCATACCATCAGCAGCAACGCAAAGGAGGCAGGATGAGCCTTTCTTGTGTATGAAGTAAACAGAGCAACAACGAAGTGTGATTTCAGGGGAAGGAAGTGGTTTTCTGCTCACATGCATGAAACAACGCCTCTATCGTAGGACAACATCTACAAGTAGCAAAAAACTCACCTGTAGAATGAAAACATCAATTAAAGCAGACAGTTTCATAGCCTATACAATCCTACACATTGTATCTTCAGTTATTTTAACTGATTTAAATTAAAAATGTATGTGCCCAGTGTCAAAAATGTGTTCATACTACATTACAAAGATTTAAACAGATGTATCATGATATATATTGTTTTTAATGTGAACCTTCATGTACCTTTGGCTGCTTTGTTACTTTTTTAAATCATAGTAAATAACATATGGACATAAAACTTACTATCTTCCCCACTTTTAAGTATACAGTACAGCAAACTATTAACATATTCACAGGATCTTTAGAATTTTGCATCCTGTCAAACTGAAATTCTATACTACTAGAGTAGTTCTATACTACTGAACAACAATTTTCAGCTTCCCCCCGATGTCTAGCAACCATCATTATACTTTCTGTTTATGAGTTTGACTACTTTAGATAACTCATATAGATGGAATCATGCAATATTGGTTTTTCATGACCATCTTATCTCATGTAGTATAATGTCCCCAAGGTTCATCCATATTATATCATATAAGAAGATTTCCTTCTTTTTTAAAGGCTAAATAACATCCTGGATTTTTTTTTTAATAAACAAATTTCTAAAATATAATACAGGCTAAAATGTTTAAATTTTCCTTAGGAAATTATAATTACACAGGAAAAAAAAAAAAAAAAAACTTGTTATAGTCCAGTAAGGTATTCCTCAGTGGTTTCCCACATCACTTCCTAAGCCAAAGTCTCACCCTATGTTATTTTAAGTTTAGAAATGCAAGCATTTCAAACGATATTTTGCCATGTCACTCTTTGGCTGCCCCAAGTGTGAAAGAGGTGGGCTTGCTGCAAGGAGCAAGTTAACTGAGCATCTCTGGCTTGTCAAGTTCCAGCTAGGATGACACAACAACTTATTACTATGTGAGTAAATCTCTTTCCATGGGAAACACGTGACACAGAGTATCACACATACTAACTCATGTAGACAAAAACCAAGACAAAACAAATCTGTTTCCCTTCACACTTAGGATTTACTGAAATCCAATTTTTTCAATGCTTAAACTGTTTCCTCCTCTAATGTCAATTAGAAATGTTGACTTTACATAAGTGTTAGAAATTACTTTGTTAACTTTGGTCAAATATATAAAGCTATCAAAATCTTTATTGTTTCAAATGCCTTTTAAATGATGAAATGTGAATTATGAATGAATGCATAAAGAACTAATAAAAGCACTTGTAATAATCCTGAAAGAATCTGATATCTGGTCATGAAGTACTGGCTAGAGACGCCACCATTTTGGTTTCAAATTGCTGTATTTTTCACTCTTATTCTATATTTCCAATTATCTACATCTCTAGAATGTTCTTCACAAACATCAACCTGCTCCCTCATAAACTTTTTGTCAAAGCAACTAATAAGTAAAATTTAGGTAGGGAAAAGAACTTTCATTGCTTAATTCTTGTCCCTTTTTTCCATACTCCAGCTCTTCCCAGACAGGTCATGAACTTCACTTCTTGGTGCCTTTTCAGACTTCTCCCTTCAAAATATTCTTCTCCGTCCTGCTCTCACCAAACCCAAGTTTGTCACTCAAAACTCAGTTCCAGAGGCACCTCTTTGGGGAGCCTTCCTCAACTCCCTCAGGCAAAGTCAGCATCTACTTTAGTACTACCACTTTCAGTTATAATTATTTATTTGAAAATCTATCACCCCATCATACAACATAATTCTCAAGAATAGGGACTAGGTCTTATTTAGTTTTATAGTTCTGGCACTTCTTACAGTACCCAACACCTGTATAATAGGTGCTCAGTACATGTTTGTTAAATAGTCTTAAACACATTCACACACACACACACACCTACACACACACACAGATTCTGCTCATTGTTAACACACTGCACTGTCTTGGCTTATTTCACCATCTGCAATATGGATCAATAAATCTATACGGTGAGAGTTTTAGAAAACTATAGCAATATTTTAAAAATATTCATTAATGTACATTAACTGATTTGGGGGGAGGATACTTTAGGAGAAACTGTGGATCTTTATATACAGATGGGACATCCCTGGTGGCCCAGTGGTTAAGACTGTGTCTTCCAATCAGGGGGCACAGGTTCGATCCCTGGTCGGGGAGATAAGATTCCAGATACCTTGCAGTCAGAAAATCAAAAATATGAAACAGAAGCCATATTGTAATAAACTCAATAAAGACTTTAAAAATGGCCCACATCAAAAAAAAAAAAAAAATCTTTAAAAGCAAACACAGATGTTGCCAATAATTATCACGTATTTGATAAGGAACTCTCCGGCACTAGGCACTCACAAAAGAGTTCTCTCTTGTATCTTACAGAACTTTCTCCTAAGCTCTGTAAATGGGAGCCAATTAATATTACTTATCTTTAAAACATGATGACGACAGTAATGATGAGGCTGGTGACATTTATTTCATTCAAGCAGTGACCCAAACAGTTAGAGACAAGGGTATGTGATGCTAATACAAAGAAGCGCACTATGTAACAAAACTATTTCAAAGTCCAAGTGAGTTCCAATTTTTAAGTTAATGGTTAGCATGGTTAAAAGAAGTAGTTCAAAATAAACAGTGCCAACCAATGAGAGCTCTGAAAGTTTGCAAAGCATTTGCTGTTTCCAGACGCCCCAGTTTCTTGTCTCTTTTGATCTGGATAGGCGTTAACCTCCTGCACCATTGAGTTTCCCCACTTCAAATATCTTAACAAATTGGCCAGAAAAAAATAAAAACATAAACAAAACCGACCCCCCATGAAACATCAACATATCACCAAAACCATGCACTGTAAAGAAAAAGACCTCAAACTTGGAGCTGGAAAGGGACTAAGAAAGAATGTTCCTAATACTCCTCTCTTTCCTGAAATTTGCAGACAGCACTTTTACTTACTAGCCCATTCAATACAGAAAAGCTAATAATTAGTCCAGTTTCATTTCTTTAACTTGCAGACAAGGAGTTTGATTTCCAGCCATGATTTTAATAAAGAACCGTTGCAAAAAAAAAAAAAAAAAAACCAAATTGGAATTTTCACGGGGATCATAAAATTACATTCCACCTTCTTTGTCCCTTGTCTTCATCCCCGCTCTCTCTCCCCACCTCCTCATCTTTATTTCCTTTCTCTATGTTTGAAAGAAATCTAACCACCCTTGACCTTGCTTGTTTCAACAAGATCATTTCTAAATTTTTCTCTGATGGATCTAAGTAAGAGAAAATGTCTTACCAGCTGTGTTTCCCCCGCTATTTAGCCGGGTGAGCTCACTGCCACAGTTCTGAGATGCCAGGAGTGCAGTCTCACCGCTGACTGCCAACACCCCTGAAATACCAATACAGTAAACTAGCAGGCATCAAAGGGACTCCTAAATCACACTGAGGACAGCTTTATTACCCATAAAGTAGGAAAGCCACACAGAAGAGAAGCTGTCCTGGCTTTACTGTTTATTGGCCAGGTGGAACTGATTAAGAATGTGAGAATCTGTGGTACCAATAATCATGGGCTTCTTGTGTTCAACATAAGAAAGGGTTTCACATAACCCAGCAATAGCAGGGCATTAGTGCTCAAGAAATCCGAACTTGGATCTATTTATACGCAGGACTGGGCTAGACAGGCTGGCTCAGAGAAAATCGTTGTAAGGGAAGAGTGTAGAAGACAGAGAAATGACTCTCAGAAACCACAAAGAGAGCACAGCAGATTGCAATTCATTTACGAATGATTGCAAGGATGACTCCAAGCAAAATCGGCAAAGGTTATATTAAAATGGATGGGTGGCTCATAACCAGGCCTGGCTTTATTTCAAATCCTCTTTACAAAGGAGGCCAAAAATTGCATTCCCTGCAGGAGATTCTTTCTTGTCTGCAGGCTGCTTTACCAGATGTTGAAGTGAGGAAAATATGCTACTGAAGAAGTTAGATTGGAGAGAGGACAGTCTTCTACCTCTAATCCTTTCACAGAGAAAAACAGGCCTGTTTAGGAACATCCTAAAGTAGAAGAATCCAGAAAGATAAAACAAATATAAAAGGTGGTCAGTATTCATGGTATGAATATTCTTTTACTTTGCAAAAGGATTTGCTGTAGCATTGCTTTCAACGTGTCCCCAGTACATTTTACAAATGCTTTTATATTTTTAAAAAATGATATGCACTTATGTTTCCAAAGGCATCTATTGCACTGTCTAAAAGTACTGTCTGAGGATCATGTCAAAAAATCTATATACTATGTCTACTATTACAAAACCAAATTATGACTGTGTGTGTGCATGCTAAGTCATTTTAGTCATGTCCGACTCTTTGTGACCCCATGGACTGTAGCCCACCAGCCTCCTCTGTCCATGGAATTCTCTAGGCAAGAATACTGGAGTGGGTTCCCATGTCCTCCTTCAGGGGACCTTCCCAACCCACAGATCGAACCCGCGTCTCTTATGTCCCCTACACTGGCAGGCGGGTTCTTTACCACTAGCGCCACCCGGGAAGCTAGAGTAACCTGGGAAGCCCCAAATGACTACTGAAGACAAAAAATTACAATGACGTCTGATAGTTTTTCATGGAATAATAAGTCAATTAAGATATGAAGATGATAAGACAGATTTACAGATTCAAGTAGAAGTCTGCTTTTAATAAAAATTTTCCGTCTATATCAGATAAAGATTCTCACCAAGGATTGAATTTTCAAAACTCTCATAATTTCAAATGTTATTGCATAAAAACTTTATAACTTACTTCTGGAATTGCAAATGATTATCAAAAGGAATAAACTTTACCCTAAATATGTGGAATGCAAGTCAGCTAAAAATAGCTCTTTTACTAAAGAATTTAACATTCAAACTT
Source organism: Dama dama (assembly GCF_033118175.1). Lineage (NCBI taxonomy): Eukaryota > Metazoa > Chordata > Mammalia > Artiodactyla > Cervidae > Dama > Dama dama. The sequence goes on from NC_083683.1 coordinate 68,927,233, forward strand.
TAAAGAAGGGAAATACTAGCACATACATGTAGACAGAAGTGCACATATTCATAAATCATGTATCATCAGTCATCAACAAAATAAATGTGGAAACACAGCAAGTAAAATTAGAGCTTGGATTTTGATTACTATGGTATATATCATGCCAAAAGGAAAATGAAACAGTCAAACGTAACTATATCAGTATGCATGAGGAACCATCCTCTCCGAGGACATCTGTGACTACTTAGAGTGTAATTCTTTGTGATTTTGAGTATCAGAGATCATCAAACACTCTACAGCAAAGCAAGAACCTTTCAAGCACTTGGTACACTCTCAACAATGAGTCCTAAGTCTGACTTAACGTTGAGAGTTGAATTTCAGAGTATTCAAATTCTGTACCATTTTAAGACTAGCAGCGACTCATTTCGCTCAGTGATAGCTTCTGGCTGGAAGGACTCAGATATTCCTGGGATGAAGCAGCCTTCTGCTCCCTCTCTGTTATTTTTTCCACAATCCACACATGAAGTCACAGGCATGAAGTCACACAACAGCTGTCTGCTCATGCATGAGCTTTGTCTCCAAGAAGATGTATCACCCACCTGCATTGCAGCAATTCATCTGCGGTTAACCCATGTTGTCTAATCAGGTTCAATGACAACATAATGCAGAATTTACAAGACACATGTGGATTTGAACTAAGGGTGGGGTGAGAATAACTAGTGAGATTATTTTACTTATTAGCTTCTAGACTTCTGACTCAATTAAAAAAAAGGGGTTTTGTTTTGATTTTGATTTTTAATAACTCTCAAGATTTTCTGAGCTATATTGCAGTTTGTCCATATCTTATAACTCTTGAGGCTTCATTTAGAAAGTCGGTTTTAGAAAGGAAAATTTCTACAGCTGTGAAAATACAGTACAGACCTGCTCAGAGAATTAGGAGTCATGAGCCAAGACAACAGAATAGCAATATCTCCTATGGAATAAGAGTTCTGTTTGCCGAGTGAAGGTCTAAACTGATCACAAGTCAAAACATGGGTAAGTTGAGACAGGCACCCTGCCTGCAGGGAGGAGAAGGGGAACATGGGCCCTTTGCCCTCTTGGCACCCAGAGAGGAGGGCCTCCTCCATCGACCTGCCTACCAGTGAACCAACGTCTCTCCCCGGGCCCAGGATGAGCCGGGCCTGACGACCATCCTGCTTCTCACATGCAGGCTGACATGTGTGCATCCAGTCCTGGGATGGATTTCCCAGTTCCCTAATGTGTTTTCACCTGTTTGAAAGGATTAGAGCTTCTACAAGACTCCTCCCAAAGAACTGGGAAAAGTTCCACCTTCATCCTGTGTGCCTCCATCCCCAAATCCAACTCATTCTCCACGGTAGAATGAATCAATTCATTCTCTTACAAAGTATAAATTTGATCATATTCTTTGGCTATTTGCAAGTTTTCAAAGCAAAAAAAAATTTTTAAACAAATTTTTCTCAACAAAGTCTTCTATCCTTGCCCTGGTTAGATGGATTTAGGTACCCTGGGTATAATTCTAAAATGTTGATTCTAATTCTTTATTATGATTAATATTGTTATTTCTATTATTATCATTCTTATTATTTCCACCTTTCTCTGCTAAACTATCAGCTGTGTGAAGTCCCTGCTTGTTCAGTGTGACTTCTCTAGTACAACATGTTACTTTCCTAGTAAGTACTCAAAAATCACTAAATGAATGAATGAAATATATTGTTCTTGACTCTTATGTCTCATTTCTGTGTTATGGAAGGTATATTTTGGAAAAGGAATATTTGCCCTGGAAAATTTAACAACAATGCTTTAAAGACTACTTTATTTCATGTTTACATCTAATATATATAATACACTATATTTCATGTAAGTGTATGTGTCTCTGTGTGTGTGTGTGTGTGTGTGTAATGGAAACAGTGACAGACTATTCTCTCGGGCTCCAAAATCACTGCAGACAGTGACTGCAGCCTTAAATTAAAGGACACTTGCTTTAGAAGAAGAGCTATGACCAACCTAGACAGCATATTAAAAACCAGAGGCAGCACTTGGCTGACAAAGGTCCATCCAGTCAAAGGTGTGGTTTTTCCAGTGATCACGTAAAGACGTGAGAGCTGGACCATAAAGGAGGCTGAGCATCAAAGACTTGATGCTTTCAAACTGCAGTGCTGAAGAAGATTCTTGAGAGTCCCGTGGACTGTAAGGAGATCAAACCAGTCAATCCTAAAGGAAATCAACTTTGAATAGTCATTGGAAGGACTGATGCTGAAATAGCAGCTTCAGTCCTTTGGCCACCTGATGAGAACCGATTCACTGGAAAAGACTGATGCTGGGAAAGACTGAGGGCAGGAGAAGAGGGCAACAGGGAATGAGATGGCTGGATGGCATCACTGACTCAGTGGATGTGAGTTTGAGTAAACTTGGGGAGACAGTGAAGCGCAGGGAAGCCTGGCGTGGTGCAGTCCATGGGGTTGCAAAGAGTCGGACATGACTGAACGATCAAACAACAACAACAACAAAAAAAAAAAATATATATATATATATATATAATAAATACACAGATACTCAGGACTGCTGGGACTTTGCCATTTTCATGCACACAGCCCACCACAGCCTTCCCCTTCTCACTAGTGTGGTCTCATAAACTCAGCACAGTAACATAACCTTGATGTGGGGTTACTCAGGCAAATGAAGCTGCCAGGATTGCCACAAATTATCCCCCATGGGTGAATGTTCACATCAATGAGGTCTTTAGTAAAAAAATAAATAAAGAGCAGTAGAAGACTGGCACAAAAACACCCTTGCTTAAATAGTTGGAAGGTTCAAAACATTGAGCTGGGTGCAGATGCAAATTATTATTGGTATTTGTCAGCCTTACATTTTCTTCTTCCTCATTACAATTTCGACCTGAATTTATTTTTCTTTGGCTTCTTCCCTACACCCTCCCAGCGCCTTTTGATTTCCATCTGGTGCGCATAGCCAGGACAGGAAGACCATTGGCTTCACTCAGCTTTCTGTGTTCTACTGATTGTTACAAACTACCTTAGAGAACTGGATTCCTTGACCTTTAACTTCTCTCTTCCTGGTCTCTGAAATGGAATCACTTACAGATGAAGCAAGGCTGAAAAATTGCAAACATTTGGATGCAAAGGTGGTCGAGGCTCCCTCCAGAGCAGATCTGTGCATTCTGTGTTCTTGTCATTTATTTGATTTCCAAGCCCTTGATCTGGCTCAAAAATTTAAAAAGGAAGCTGGGGATTTTAAGATTAAAAAAGGAATTCTTTGTTTTTAGAAAAGGAAAAAAAAATTGCTATTACATCAAAGTGTTTTATTTTGAAAATGAATTCACAAGCATCTTCATGTATAAGCTTTAGATTTCAGGTCTCATAAAACTTAAGATATACATGTGTTTACATATATATCTAGGTTTACATATATGTGTGTTTGTGATACATGAGGGCATGCATAGAATTTTCTCTAATCCTCATAAAGTCCTCTCAATACTGGTCATTATTAAATGAAGAGGTTACGACATTTTCCCAAGGTCACACACGAAAACTAAGAGGCAGAGCTAGGCTTTGACGTTCAGTCTCCCTAAAACCAAAGTTCACGCTCTTTCTACACACCATCCACTCCTGAGTACTATATATTAAAAGCCCAAGCAAAGTGAGATGAAATTATAGGAGAAAGAAAAATACAATGGAAACAAGCTACTGTCAACATGCTCCTTGGAAGGAAAGTTATGACCAACCTAGACAGCATATTAAAAAGCAGAGACATTACTTTGCCAACAAAGGTCCATCTACTCAAAGCTATGGTTTTTCCAGTGGTCATGTATGGATGTGAGAGTTGGACTATACAGAAACCTGAGCGCTGAAGAACTGATGCTTTTGAACTGTGGTGTTGGAGAAGACTCTTGAGAGTCCCTTGGACTGCAGGAGATCCAACCAGTCCATCCTAAAGGATATCAGTCCTGGGCGTTCATTGGAAGGACTGATGTTGGAGCTGAAACTCCAGTACTTTGGCAAAGAACTGACTCATTGGAAAAGACCCTGATGTCGGGAAAGACTGAATGTGGGAGAAGAAGGGGACAACAGAGGATGAGATGGCTGAATGGCATCACCGACTCAATGGACATGAGTTTGAGCAAACTTTGAGAGTTGGTGATGGACAGGGAGGCCTGGTGTGCTGCAGTCCATGGGGTCACAAAGAGTCAGACATGACTGAGCAACTGAACTGAACTGAATTGTCAACATAAAGATGAGGAAGTCACTGATCTTTATAATAAATCAAGGCACAGAAAAATATTTTCATTTCCAAGTTTTTAACCTTCAGCAAGTCAGTTGTAAAACTCAACGAAAGAAATAAGGAAGGGGCTATTCTCACCTCATGTATATCAATTTACTCTGGATCTTGTGGGGCCCTTGTCTGTGATCAGCCCATTCTTAAAACTTAAATTATGTGAGACTATCATAATTAAGCATCTTTAACATCATATATAATCTGGTCCTGATATAATTTATAATGAACATACATAGATGAACATAAGAATATCACATGATACTATTTTGTGTGCATGCAAGCTCGGTCGCTTCAGTTGTCTCCAACTCTGCGACCCAGTGGACTGTAGCCTGCCAGGCTCCTCTGTCCATGGGATTCTCCAGGCAAGAATACTGGAGTGGGCCGCCATGTCCTCCTCCAGGTGGTCTTCCAGACCCAGAGATGGAACCGGAGTCCCTTGCACTGCAGGCAGATCCTTAACCACTGAGCTACCTGGGAAGTGCCTCCTATTCTGTGTGTCAAATACTAAATATTCCAGTGACTACAACACGATGCACCTCCCTCACAGGTGCACTGAGGGCTCCCCAAATTAAACAGTGGGCCCACTGGTAAATAAGAGAGGTCGTGACATTTTCTACTACAGAAATCAGGGTTCTGCTAACATCTGATGAAGCTGAAATCCCTCTTGACCATATATACCTTTCCAATCCACGGCATGTCCCCTAAAACAGCCACTGTTACCAGTTTGGTGTGAATCTTCCCAAATTTTTTTTCTATACATTTGCATACAAATATAAAATCACAGGGAATGCACATTCACTTTCAACAAATATTATAGATTTATTCCTAAATGTACTCTTCTCACCCACTATATCATAGCTGTAATTGCATGTCTACATTACTCTACAATTTCTTTCTGTTTAGACACTCCCCTACTCATAAAATCAAAGGCGTTTCTCAATGGTTCAAATGGTTCAGTGAATATCTTTGCAGAGGCTTCTCTTTTTACACACTTTTTTTTTTTTTTGGCTCCACCAAGTCTTAAGTTTCGGGACACGGGATCATTTTAGTTGCAACATGCAGGATCTTGGTAGCGGCAAACAGGATCTGAGTTATGGCATGTGGGATCTAGTTCCCTGACCAGGGATCGAACTCAGGCCCCTGGCGTTGGGAGCACAGTCTCAGCCACTGGACCACCAGGGAAGTCCCTGCAGAGACTTCCTTGCGCTCATTTCTCTGATGTCTACTGAGAAGCATACTGGTAGCTCAAAGCTTACGAGCATTTTAAACAGTAATGGATGAATCCACATGGCTCTCAGCTGTGCTGACTGTGTTTATTTCCCACACACTGGCCCAAATATGCACTTGGCAAATATTTAAAGCTTGCCCATTTGGTGGTTAAAAAGTTGCACTTAACTTCTGCACTTCTCTTGATTATTAATAAAGTAAAATATTTGTCTTTACATAGAGTAAACTATCTGTACTGCTTTTTCTATACACTGAGTGTTTATATACCTGGCAATTTCTCTATTGATTACTTTTTCTCTTATTTAAATTTAGGAGTTTTTAAAATGTAAAATATAGAGTTTTCCCTAAAAGCCCAGTGGTAAACACTTTGCCTTCTAGCGCAGGGATGCTCGTTCAATCTCTGGTTGGAGAAAAAAGATACTCCATGCCCTAATGGCCAAAAAATCAAAACATAAAAGAGAAGCAATATTGTAACAAACCCAGTAAAGATTTTTTTAAAAATTGACAAATATGGATAACAATATTTTGCTATATGTACTAATTTTCTAAACTTTCATTTGTTTTTTAAACTTTGTTTAAGTTCAGTTCAGTTCATTAGCTCAGTCGTGTCCGACTCTTTGCGACCCCATGGACTGCAGCACACCAGACCTCCCTGTCCATCACCAACTCCTGGAGTTTACTCAATCTCATGTCCATTGAGTCGGTGATGCCATTCAACCATCTCATCCTCTGTTATCCTCTTTTCCTCTCACCTTCACTCCTTCCCAGCATCAGGGTCTTTTCCAATTAGTCAGTTCTTCACATCAGGTGGCCAAAGTACTGGAGTTTCAGCTTCAGCATCAGACCTTCCAAAGAATATTCAGGACTGATTTTCTTGAGGATGGACTGGTTGGACATCCTTGCCATCCAAGGGACTCTCAAGAGTCTCCACCAACACCACAGTTTAAAAGCATCAATTGTTCGGCACTCAGCTTTCTTTATAGTCCAACACTCACATCCACACAAGAATAGTGGAAAAACCATAGCTTTGACTAGATGGGCCTTTGTTGGCAAAGTAATGTCTCTGCTTTTTAATACACTGTCTAGGTTGGTCATAATTTTTCTTCCAAGGAGCAAATGTTTTTAAATTTCATGCCTGCAGTCACCACCTGCAGTGATTTGGGAACCCAAAAATGTAGTCTCTCACTGTTTCAACTGTTTCCCCATTTATTTGCTGTGAAGTGATGGGACCAGATGCCATTATTTTAGTTTTCTGAATGTTCAGCTTTAACCCAATTTTTTCACTCTCCTCTTTCACTTACATCAAGAGGCTCTTTAGTTCTTCTTCACTTTCTGCCATAAGGGTGGTGTCATCTGTATATCTGAGGTTATTGATATTTCTCCTGGCAATCTTGATTCCACCCTGTGCTTCATCTAGCCCAGCATTTCTCATGAAGTACTTTGCATATAAGTTTAATAAGCAGGGTGACAATATACAGCCTTCACCTACTCCTTGCCCAATTTGGAACCAGTCTGTTGTTCCATATCCAGTCCTAACTATTGCTTCCTGACCTGCATACAGATTTCTCAGGAGGCAGGTCAGGTGGTCTGGTATTCCCATCTCTTTCAAAATTTTCCACAGTTTATTGTGATCGACACAGTCAAAGGCTTTGACATAGTCAATAAAGCAGAAGTAGATGTTTTTCTGGAACTCTTGTTTTTTCGATGATCCAATGGATGTTGGCAATTTGATGTGGTTCCTCTGCCTTTTCTAAATCCAGCTTGAACATCTGGAAGTTGACAGTTCACGAACTGTTGAAGCCTGGCTTGGAGAATTTAGAGCATTACTTTGCTAGCATGTGAGATGAATGCAACTGTGCAGTAGTCTGAGCATCCTTTGGCATTGCCTTTCTTTGGGATTGGAATGAAAACTGACCTTTTCCAGTCCTGTGGCCACTGCTGAGTTTTCCAAATGTGCTGGCATATTGAGTGCGGCACTTTCACAGCATCATCTTTTGTTTAGGATCTGTTTTATTTTTTCATTTATTTTTATTAGTTGGAGGCTAATTACAATATTGAAGTGGGTTTTGTCATACATTGACATGAATCAGCCATAGAGTTACACGTATTCCCCATCCCGATCCCCCCTCCCACCTCTCTCTCCACCCAATTCCTCTGGGTCTTCCCAGTGCACCAGGCCCAAGCACTTGTCTCATGCATCCAACCTGGGCTGGTGATCTGTTTCACCATAGATAATATACATGTTTCAATGCTGTTCTCTCGAAACATCCCACCCTCGCCTTCTCCCACAGACTCCAAAAGTCTGTTCTGTACATCTGTGTCTCTTTTTCTGTTTTGCATATAGGGTTACCATTACCATCTTTCTAAATTCCATATATATGTGATAGTATGCTGTAATGATCTTTATCTTTCTGGCTTACTTCACTCTGTATAATGGGCTCCAGTTTCATCCATCTCATTAAAACGGATTCAAATGAATTCTTTTTAATGGCTGAGTAATATTCCATGGTGTATATGTACCACAGCTTCCTTATCCATTCGTCTGCTGATGGGCATCTAGGTTGCTTCCATGCCCTGGCTATTATAAACAGTGCTGCAATGAACATTGGGGTGCACGTGTCTCTTTCAGATCTGGTTTCCTTGGTGTGTATGCCCAGAAGTGGGATTGCTGGGTCATATGGCAGTTCTATTTCCATTTTTTTAAGAAATCTCCACACTGTTCTCCATAGCGGCTGTACTAGTTTGCATTCCCACCAACAGTGTAAGAGGGTTCCCTTTTCTCCACACCCTCTCCAGCATTTATTGCTTGTAGACTTTTGGATAGCAGCCATCCTGACTGGCATGTAATGGTACCTCATTGTGGTTTTGATTTGCATTTCTCTGATAATGAGTGATGTGGAGCATCTTTTCATGTGTTTGTTAGCCATCTGTATGTCTTCTTTGGAGAAATGTCTGTTTAGTTCTTTGGCCCATTTTTTGATTGGGTCATTTATTTTTCTGGAATTGAGCTGCAGGAGTTGCTTGTATATTTTTGAGATTAATCCTTTGTCTGTTGCTTCATTTGCTATTATTTTCTCCCAATCTGAGGGCTGTCTTTTCACCTTACTTATAGTTTCCTTTGTAGTGCAAAAGCTTTTAAGTTTCATTAGGTCCCATTTGTTTAGTTTTGCTTTTATTTCCAATATTCTGGGAGGTGGGTCATAGAGGATCCTGCTGTGATTCATGTCGGAGAGTGTTTTGCCTATGTTCTCCTCTAGGAGTTTTATAGTTTCTGGTCTTACATTTAGATCTTTAATCCATTTTGAGTTTATTTTTGTGTATGGTGTTAGAAAGTGTTCTAGTTTCATTCTTTTACAAGTGGTTGACCAGTTTTCCCAGCACCACTTGTTAAAGAAGTTGTCTTTTTTCCATTGTATATCCTTGCCTCCTTTGTCAAAGATAAGGTGTCCATAGGTTCATGGATTTATCTCTGGGCTTTCTATTCTGTTCCATTGATCTATATTTCTGTCTTTGTGCCAGTACCATACTGTCTTGATGACTGTGGCTTTGTAGTAGAGTCTGAAGTCAGGCAGGTTGATTCCTCCAGTTCCATTCTTCTTTCTCAAGATTACTTTGGCTATTCGAGGTTTTTTGTATTTCCATACAAATTGTGAAATTCTTTGTTCTAGTTCTGTGAAAAATACCGTTGGTAGCTTGATAGGGATTGCATTGACTCTATAGATTGCTTTGGGTAGTATAGCCATTTTGACAATATTGATTCTTCCAATCCATGAACTCGGTATATTTCTCCATCTGTTTGTGTCCTCTTTGATTTCTTTCAGCAGTGTTTTATAGTTTTCTATGTATAGGTCTTTTGTTTCTTTAGGTAGATATACTCCTAAGTATTTTATTCTTTTTGTTGCAATGGTGAATGGTATTGTTTCCTTAATTTCTCTTTCTGTTTTCTCATTGTTAGTGTATAGGAATGCAAGGGATTTCTGTGTGTTAATTTTATATAGGATCTGTTTTTTAGGCTGATTTTCAGTTTGCTAATGCAAGCTTTCCCTACCTCAAGGCATTGAAGATATTACTCTATTTTTCTTGCAAGTTTTTAACACACTTGACTTATTCTTTAATTTTGAGGAGTAGAAATGCCTTTTTTTAAATACAGAGTTGTCCACAACTTTTTCCAACTAACTGGAAATGCCACATTTATCATATCAAATTTTTATTTGCCCACAGTCCATTTCTGGGTTTCTATTGTAACAGTTCACTTCAGTCACTCAGTCATGTCTGACTGTTTGCACACCAGGCTTCCCTGTCCATCACCAACTCCCAGAGCTTACTGAAACTCATGTCCATCAAGTTGGTGATGCCATCCAGCCATCTCATCCTCTGTCATCCCCTTCTCCTCCTGCCTTCAATCTTTCCTAGTATCAGGGTCTTTTCAAAGGAGTCAGTTCTTCACGTCAGGTCGCTAAAGTTTCAGCGCTTTGGACTCAGCATCAGTCCTACCAATGAATATTCAGGATTGATTTCTTTTAGGATTGAATGGTCTGATCTCCGTGCAGTCCAAGGGACTCTCAAGAGTCTTCTCCAACACCACAGTTCAAAAGCATCAATTCTTCAGTGCTCAGCTTTCTTTTTGGTCCAACTCTCATCTGTATATGACTACTGGAAAAACCATAACTTTGACTAGACAGACCTTTGTCAGTAGTATTCTGCTTTTTAATATGCTGTCTACGTTGGTCATAACTTTTCTTCCAAGGAGCAAATGTCTCTTAATTTCAAACGGCTGCAGTCACCATCTGCAGTGATTTTGGAGCCCAAGAAAATAAAGTCTGCCACTGCTTCCATTGTTTTCCCATCTATTTGCCATGAAGTGTTGGGACTAGATGTCATGGTCTTAATTTTTTGAACGTTGAGTTTTAAGCCAGCTTTTTCACTCTCCTCTTTCACTTTCATCAAGAAGCTCTTTAGTTCTTCTTCACTTTCTGCCACAAGGGTGATGTCATCTGCATATCTGAGGTTATTGATATTTCTCCCGGCAATCTTGATTCCAACTTGTGCTTCTTCCAGCCCAGCGTTTCTCATGATGTACTCTGCATATAAGTTAACTAAGCAGGGTGACAATATACAGCCTTGATGTACTCCTTTCCCCATTTGGAACCAGTCCATTGTTCCAAGTTCAGTTCTAATTGGTGCTTCCTGACCTGCATACAGATTTCTCAGAAGGCAGGTAAGGTGGTCTGATATTCCCATCTCTTTCAGAATTTTCCAGTTTGTTGGGGTCCACACAGTCAAAGGTTTTAGCACAGTCAATGAAGCAGATGTTTTCCTAGAAATATCTTGCTTTTTCAGTGATCCAATGGATGTTGGCAATTTGATCTCTGGTTCCTCTGCCTTTTCTAAACACAGCTTGAGCATCTGGAAGTTCCTGGTTCACATACTGTGGAAGCCTTGCTTGGAGAATTTTAAGCATTACTTTGCTAATACGTGAGATGAGTGCAATTGTGTGGTAGTTTGAGCATTCTTTAGCATTGCCTTTCTTTGGGATTGGAATGAAACTGATCTTTTCCAGTCCTGTGGCCACTGCTGAGTTTTCCAATTTTTTTGGCACACTGAGTGTAACGCTTTAACTGCATCATCATTTTAGCATTTGAAATCCCACTAATTCATTTGTCTAACTCCACACTGTTTTAATTACAATTAACACTTTTTATATGTTTTGGTATAGATAAGGCAAGTAGCTCTCTTGTTTTCTCCTTTAAAAAATGCCTATTCTGAGATACATTGTCTTTTATATAAGATTTAGTTTGTTAGTCTGCATCAAAAAATAATCTTGAAATTATAATATCAATAGTATTTAGATACTAATTTGGGGAGAAGTCACAATTTTTTTTTTATGATTTAGTCTTCTTATCCATGATCATTGTCTCTTTTTTTATTTGGCTCTACTTTCCTAAGCCTTTGTAAAATTCACTTTAATTAACTGATTTAACTGTATTCATTTAATTTCCATTTTAATACCTGATAATCTGATTGATACCTAGTAGGCTATTTACTACTACTACCCCATTACTGGAGACTCCCTAGGTGACATTAGTGGTAAAGAACCAATGAAGGAATCCGAAGAGACTCGGGTTCAATCCCTAGGTCAGGAAGATCCCCTGGAGGAGGGGATGGCAACCCACTCCAATATTCTTGCCTGGAGAATCCCATGGACAGAGGAGCCTGGTGGGCTATAATTCATAAGCTGCAAAGACACAGAGACGACTGAAAAGACTTAACACACACACACCGTTACCACTCCTTTTCAAAAACTTTCTACCTCCTTTTGTTTTTTTTTTGCCTTTGTACTAAATAATACTCAGCATACTCTTATCTAGTTCTAGTAGAAACCATACTTTATCTTCCTCATTATGAAAAGGCACATATATTTCAAGCAGATGTGAAAAAAAAATAGGAACACTGAGCGTAGTACATTCCAGCAAAAAGGAAAATCTGCAGAAACAGAAAAACAGGAAGCCACATCATCAGAGTTGATAATCAAACTATACTGTTAGAAGAACATGTTGAGGAATGGCAGGTAATGACAGGAGGTCAATCTAGAAATACAAGAGTGACTTAGCTCATGCAATCCTTGAATATTCCAGGATTACGATATACGCTTTGACTCTACCTTATTTACCTGACTGTGTGATGCACACATGTGAATCCAGAGTTCCCTCACTAGCATCAAATCACCATATACATGTATACTTTTTTGTTGAAGTGTAGTTGATTTACAATGTTGTGCTAATCTCCCCTGTAGAGCAAAGTGACTCAGTTTTATCCTTACATGCGTTCTTTTTTATATTCTCTTCCACTACTGTTTACCCCAGGAGATTGGATGTAGTTCCCTGTGCCGAACAGGAGGACCTCATTGTTTATCCATTCTAAATGTAATACTGTGCATCCACCAACCCCCAATTCCCTGTCCATCGCTTTTCCTTTCCCCCCTTCCCTTTGGCAACCACAAATCTGCTCTCTGGGTCTGGGGGTCTGTTTCTGAAGACAGGTTAATTTGCGCCATATTGTAGATTCCACTCATAAGTGAGAGCATACGGCATTTGCCTTTCTCTTTCTGACTCACTTCAATCAGTATGATCATCTCTAATTGTATCCATGTTGCTGCAAATGTCATTATTTTCCCCTTGTGTGTGGGTGAGTAGTATTTCACTGTATATACAGGTACTAAGTCTTCTCTATCCATTCATCTGTTGATGGACATTTAGGTCGTTTCCATGTTTTGACTCTTGTGAATAGTGTTGCTATGAACACAGTGGTGCACTTATCTTCTTGAATTACAGTTTTGTCTGGGTATATGCCCAGGAGTGGGATTGCTGGATCATATGGCAATTCTATTTTTAGTTTTTGGAGGAACTGTCATACTTTTTTCCATAGTGGCTGTACCAAGTTCCATTCCCACCAACAGCGTAGGAGGGTTCCCTTTTCTCCATATCCTCTCTAGCATTTGTTACTTGTAGACATTTTAATGATGGTCTTTCTGACCAGTCTGATGTGGTACTTCATGGCAGTTTTATCAAATCATGAAGAATTGATGCTTTTGAACTGTGGTGCTGGAGAACACTCTTGAGAGTCCCTTGGACTGCAAGGAGATCAAACCAGTCCATTCTAAAGGGAATCAGTCCTGAATATTCATTGGAAGGACTGATGCTGAAGCTGAAACTCCAATACTTTGGCCACCTGATTCGAAGAACTGACTCACTGGAAAAGACCCTGATGCTGGGAAAGATTGAAGGCAGGAGGAGAAGGGAACGACAGAGGATGAGATGGTCAGATGGCATCACCAACTCAAGAGACATGAGCTTGAGTAAGCTCTGGGAGTTGGTGATGGACAGGGAAGCCTAGTGTGCTGCAGTCAATAGGGTCGCAAAGAATCAGACATGGCTGAATGACTGAACTGAACTGAACATATGTTTAGGTGTAATTTCAAATAGAAAGACTGCTAGCATAGCCGTAGGATGTGGGCTCACTGCCATGCTAGTCATATTCTTGCTGAAAAAATCCATCTTAGAAAGGATGCATAAAGTCAGCCAATGAGCATCATCAAAGAATATAGTCAAGTCAGGTGGATAGGTTTTTCACTTCTTTGTGGAAATTAAAGAAATAAGTGCTCTCAGTACAGTTCAGTCGCTCAGTCATGTCTGACTCTTTGTGACCCCATGGACCACAGGACGCCAGGCCTCCCTGTCCATCAGCAAGTCCCAGAGTTTACCCAAACTCATGTCCATTAAGTCAGTGATGCCATCCAACCATCTCATCCTCTGTCATCCACTTCTCCTACTGCCCTCAATCTTTCCCAGCATCAAGGTCTTTTCAAATGAGTCAGCTCTTCACATCAGGTGGCCAAAGTACTGGAGTTTCAGCTTCAACATCAGTCCTTCCAGTGAACACCCAGGACTGATTTCCTTTATGAGGGACTGGATGGATCTCTTTGAAGTCCAAGGGACTCTCAAGAGTGTTCTCCTACACCACAATTCAAAAGCATCAATTCTTCAGTGCTTAGCTTTCTTTATAGTCCAACTCTCACATCCACACATGATTACGGGAAAAACCACAGCCTAGACTACACAGACCTTTGCTGGCAAAGTAATGTCTCTGCTTTTTAAATGTGCTGTCTAGGTTGGTCATAACATTCCTTCCAAGGAGTATGTGTCTTTTAATTTCATGGCTAAAGTCACCATCTGCAGTGATTTGGGAGCCCCCAAAAATAAAGTCAGCCACTGTTTCCCCATCTATTTCCCATGAAGTGATGGGACCAGGTGCCATGATCTTAGTTTTCTGAATGTTGAGCTTTAAGCCAGCTTTTTCACTCTCCTCTTTCACTTACACCAAGAGGCTCTTTAGTTCTTCTTCAGTTTCTGCCATAAGAGTGCTGTCAACTGCATATATGAGGTTATTAATATTTCTCCCAGCAATCTTGATTCCAGCTTGTGCTTCTTCCAGCCCAGCGTTTCTCATGATGTACTCTGCATATAAGTTAACTAAGCAAGGTGACAATATACAGCCTTGACGTACTCCTTTTCCTATTTGGAACCAGCCTGTTGTTCCGTGTCCAGTTCTAACTGTTGCTTCCTGACTTGCATACAGGTTTCTCAGGAGGCAGGTCAGGTGGTCTGGCATTCCCATCTCTAAGAAATTTCCACAGTTTGTTGTGCTCCACACAGTCAAAGGCTTTGGCATAGTCAATAAACCAGAAATAGATGTTTTTTCTGGAACTCTCTTGCTTTTTCGATGACCCAGCAGATGTTGGCAATTTGATCTCTGGTTCCTCTGCCTTTTCTAAAACCAGCTTGAACATCTGGAAGTTCACGGTTCACATATTGCTGAAGCCTGGCTTGGAGAATTTTGAGCATTACTTTACTAGCATGTGAGATGAGTGCAATTGTATGGTAGTTTGAGCATTCTTTGGCATTGCCTTTCTTTGGGTTTGGAATGAAAACTGACCTTTTCCAGTCCTGTGGCCACTGCGAAGTTTTCCAAATTTGCTGGCATATTGAGTGCAGCACTTTCACAGCATCATCTTTTAGGATTTGAACTAGCTCAACTGGAATTCCATCACCTCCACTAGCTTTGTTTGTTGTGATGCTTCCTAAGGCCCACTTGACTTCACATTCCAGGATGTATGGCTCTTGGTGAGTGATCACACCATCGTGATTATCTGGGTCGTGAAGATTTTTTTGTACAATTCTTCTGTGTATTCTTGCTACCTCTTCTTAATATCTTCTGCTTCTGTTTGGAAATTCTTTGTGGAAATTAAAGAAATAACTGCTCTACTGATCAGCAAATTTAAAGAATGCAGAAAAAGCAAATCAGTTTTTTTTTAAGGGGAAGGATGAATAATAGGAAGATTGGCTAATGGGGGAGGGGTTTCTGAGAATCAAGGGTCAGCCAGAAATTCCTCTCGCTTTTCCTCCTTCCTTCAGCCCATAAGTGCGTGCTCAGTCACTCAGTTGTGTCTGACTCTTTGGACCCCATGGTCTGTAGCCCTGCAGGCTCCTCTGTCCATGGGATTCTCCAGGCAAGAATACCAGAGTGGGTTACCATTTCCTCACGCAGAGGAACTTCCCAGCCCAGGGATTGAACTCGTGTCTCCTGTGGCTCCTGCGTTGCAGGGGGATTCTTTACCCTGGAGCCACCTGGAAAGCCCCTCCTTCACCCCTCCTTTAGGCAGTTTCTTCCTCCTGTGTCTAGCCTTCCTCTTCTCTGGCCTACCATCGCTATCTGCCCTGAGCCACTGAAGCAAAGAATCTTTACTTCCCTCCTCTAGAGAACAAATTCCTGGCCCATTGCTACAGGGCTGTATTCTCTGCCACAAGATGATAAGAGGGCATTTGGTCATCAGAGCCACAGATCCTACTGTTGATCTACTCAGTTCTCTCTTGCTCTGGAGCCCTGTTGGAGATCACTTTGGACCAAACGCCCCCTTTCAAGGACTCCAAAAGACGATTTTGGCCAGGGAGGCTTTTAGCATTTCCAGAATCAAAATAAGAAACTCAGCAAAAATGGCCTGGTAGAAACTCTTGAGCAGAAACACTGTCAAGAGGGAAAAAAAAATAAAAAAGCTGAAATCTAAGACACTGTCTTCCCTAATGCAGGACATCTGGTTACCTTATCCTAATGTAGTCAGTACATGAGAAAAATATAAAAAGCAACACATGGATGGCCAAGTTCACTCTGCCATATGAAGCTTAAGCCTGGAATTTCCTGTATTTGTATTTCAATTGTAATTCATTTTCTGGATTGATTCTCCTCATTCTGAAAAGAGGTTAAGGAGAGGGTTATGGGGGGGGGACAGAGGGAGGATAGAAAGGAGAGAGAAACAAAAAGTGGGAAGGAGACAGGAGAAAAGGAGAAAGTGTTTGAAAGATTTGTGAAGCTGACATTTAAATGATGATTCCCACCCACGGGGCGGGGGTGGGGGGGCGGTGGCGGGAAGTCCTTAGCCTGAGGAAGGGGTATTTTAGGCAGACATTTAAGAAATCGCAGCATTCAAACGAGGTGTGAGGCTTATATGTGTTTTGATTATAGGAAACATCATAAAACACTTAAATGAATATGCCCATAAATAAGACTATTAAGTCACCATCCATCACGTGTATCTTTAGAGTCTTTTTCCTGTCAAATGCTAGAAGAAAAGTTTCAGTGGTTCTTTACTTATGCATATAGAAATAAGACGTAATTAGGAGCTGAGAATAAGAAAAAGGATTTGTATTTTTTGGCAGGGCAGGAACAGAGACACAGACAGAACAGACATGTACACGGGGCAGCGCGGGGACAAAGGGAGGGTGGGATGAAGTGAGAGGGTAGCACTGACATGTATGCACGTGTGAAACCGTACCAACATGTGTGAAACACACAGCTAGTGGGAAGCTGCCGCACCGCACAGCCTGGGGCTCTGTGACGACCTAAGAGGATGGGATGCAAGGGGGCAGCAGGAGGGCGGTGCAAGAGGGAGGGAAGAGATATATATATATATACACACATAGCTGATTCACATCGTTGCATAGCAGGACCTAAGACAACACTGTAAAGCAATTATACTCAAATTTTAAAAAAGAACAGAGTAAGAATTAATCCAAGAAAAGGGACTTGACTAAAGATGACCACAAGATGTACCCAGGTCACACTGCACAGACCACGGGAGCAAAGTCCTAGCTCTCAAATTTCTTCTGTTCAAAGTTATGAGAAACTGAATAGGTTAAGACCTGCGGAGCTGTCTTCAGGCACGGGAAACAGGACACTCACTCTGCCCACGTGGTTTCTCCTGCGTGGCCTTACCTAACTGCCTAAGCGAGCACGCATTCTATTGCTTCAGTCATGTCCAACTCTTTGCGACCCTATGGACTGCAGCCTGCCAGGCTTCTCTATCCATGAGATTCTCCAGGCAAGAATACTGGAGTGGGTTGCTGTGTCCACCCCAGGAGAGCTTCCCAAGCCAGGTAAAAACCCACGTCTCTTACATCCCCTTCACTGGCAGGGGGGTTCTTTACCACTAGGGCCACCTGGGAAGCCCCAACTGTCCAAAACCACCCTCCAATTCCAGGCAGAGAGAGCCCTTCCATATGTCAACTCAATCAACATTTCAGAACAAAATTTCACAATCCATAGAGATCCAATTTTAAAAGCAGTAGTAAAAAGCCTTAGCAAAAAGGAATAACATCTCACTCCTAATCACTTTTGTACAGAATGTTATTTTTAATGTTCTGAAGTAGACGGGTATGTCTGTGAAATTGCTGGGTTTGCCTGACTGCACTTGGGAGCAGGCACTTTCCTGCGTGTTTATGGCCAGAGTTTGCCCCCCGGTCTTCCTCTTCATTCATGTCCAGGGTACACTCAGGGCTTGGCTAGAGCTTGCTCATCGCAGCTCCTGAGGGCTGACTGTACACCTCTCTCCCTAGCTCCATATACAGGAAGCTTGGGGAGCTTGCAATTGGCCATGGTGGGAATACTGACACCACGGGTGTGGGCAAACACTATAAAAGAATCACAGCCTGTCTCCAGAGGGCCAACTGTTACACAGTTACCACACAGCTGAGTATAAAGTAGAGTATCCATATTGTCAGTGTGTGGACACACTATAGAGACATCGTTAAAACGTGTTTGATTTTGCTATTTTCTATGTTGATGATAAATATTCTGACTTTGGAAGTATTTACCAAAGCAATCCACAAGTTTATTTGAACATGGTTCATTATAAGCCATCAAAACCATTCTGGAAAATCATTAATAAAGAGCTTGATTCCCTGTTATTTTGAAAAACAATGAACTTTCAACTTGGGATTGGCCCCAGGCTAGGATCTAATTGACATGATACATGTGCGTATTCAAGACACATCTGACCCATCACAAAGCCCCATTTGCCTCTCAGCATAATTCACTGAAGGTGTCATGGAAGACCCTCAAAAGTTATCTCACTTTGGACCTTAAAGGGTTAGTTAGAATTGGCAATTCCAGAAGAAAGGAGCTGGTTTGAAGTTTGGGTCATTCGTTCCTCCCTCTTCGGTCAGCAAGGATAACAGAATGAGCCAGACCACACTGGTGGGAACCACCTCTGTGTCAAGCTCAGTGACACTCCTTTTCAGATGAGGGCAAATCTGTCAAGAGGGCCTCCCAGAAGGAATTGTGTACTTGCAAAACCACAACCCCTGGACTTGAGTCTGTTTCTATTAGAGAATTCTTTCCCAGACATTATGTCACTCTATTTTTCTTTTAACGTTGTTTATGAACAGGTCTGCAACTAGGGTAGAGGAAATGTGTTGATTACACTTATCACAATGAAACTGTTTTTCCAAACACTTTATAATTTTCCTGCCAGTAAAATAACTTGGAACATCTTGGGCAGATAGACACTTTATTCATTAGATTGTATATGTGTTCATTTATGAGGTAATTTTCTATTTCAAATATTCAGATCTCATAATGAAACTATCCTCTCCTTTGGGATTGAAGCAGTGGTTTTATCTAGTTATGAAATACAGAAACAAAAATGTATCAATTTTTCAAAGAAATGATTAAATACTGTGAGACACTTATAAGTTCTTTGTTTTTTGCCAAGCTGGAAAAATGTAGAACCAAGCATTTCCTGAATTTTCAAATGAATAGCAGCACAATATATTTACAAACAGTATGTTACCACACAGAATCAAAGGTTTTATAAGACATGAAGGATGAATCTCCCCTCAAAATCAAAGAACTACAGAAATTAGAAACTAGTCTTAAAAACTGTGCCTTATTCTCTAACAGAACGGAAGCCAAATGGTAAGATTAAATGATTTGTTGGGGGTCATACATATGGTAGGTAGCTGCAGCCTTGGCACTAAACCAGGCATTCTCATTTCCAAGGCCATTTCCAGGCATCCTAGTCTTTCCAAGTTACGCATTCAGAGTTCCAAGACAGCATCTGCAACCTTACAGCCGCGCCTCCACTTTTCCAGTTTGCGCAGTGTCTTTTTTAAAATCATATACTGTAATAAAGCACCTTTATAAGGCATATGTGAAATACAGAATTAACTCTTCTGGTTAGTCACGTTTCATCCCAAGGTTGAAAGGTTAGGTATTATATTTCTGGAGATATGTTCTAAGTTCAATATAAGTCAATCTATGTCAGTAATAATTATAATTAACAGTTAGAGAAATTAAGGCAAAAAAAAGGTTACTTCACATATCCAAACCACAGAGTTATAGTTAAGAGTCAGGTCACCACTTTCTTTCAAATTAGATTGCTTTCTAATTAACTACACATCAATTTAATTTTCAGTAACACAGAGGAAAACCACAAGAGCAACCCAGTGGCTTCAATTACCCAGAGCAAACACTCGCAGATACCTCTTTGGGGCTGCAATGTTGGGAAAAGTCCCCAGTATAATGAAGATGTCACATTCTGAATTCAGCCACCACGTAGGAAGACAGGATGGAGGTCACTATTCGGAAAGTTGATACTTTCTATTCTTTGAGCTCTAGACAGATCCCATATCTGTCTTATAGGTGTGACTTTTCTTTTGTTCACTTACTAGTTTTTGACTTCTAGAGTTGAAAGGGGTTTTAAAGATCTTGTCTAATGCAGGAATTTCTTTATCATTGCCAACAATCATCTAGCTTTTGCTTAAATGCTTCCACTGGGAGGGAACACATGGAGTCCACTATCAAAAATCTTATAAAAGCCCTATTGCAAAGCAATAAGAAGGGGTGTATCACTTCTGTGGTGTGGTGGTGGTGGGCGTATACTTAACCCAAATTCATAACATAGGTCTAATCATTGAAAAAAAAAATTGAAGAAACCCAAAATGAAGGACATTCTAAAAATACCTGGTCACTGGTTTTTAAAATGTCAAAGTCATGAAAGACAAGGAAAGCCCAAGAATCTATTACACTGGCGGAGAAATGATGACTAAATGCAGTGTAGTATAGTGGACTGAACACTGGAACAAAATAATTTATTAGTGGAAAAAATGGGGAAACCAAAATGTTAATTTCTTAGTTTTGATAAATATACCATGGTTCTATAAAATGTTTATGCTAGATATTACATTACATAAGATGTTGACATTAGAGAAAGCTGGGCGAAGGGCATATAGAAAGCCTCTGTGCCAGCTTCGCAAAACTTTAAGTGTGAAACCATTTTAGAACAAATTTAAGTAAAAAATATTCTACAAAGATATCATTTCCATTGCATGATGAAGAAACTGATTAAGATATAAGAATGAAAGAGTAAATTCTTAATTGAGCCTGTTCCTTATAGTTTTGTGTGCCCTAATCAACCTTTGTTGAAAGGTTCCATGAGAATAAGCACTCAGAGTCTTGTTTTGAACTCAGTCTCTGCCACTCACAAACCTAGACCAACTTCCTCAGCTATAAAAGGTCATGCTCAATAACTGCTAACCACCTACTGAATACCTTCTAAAGGCACAAAAGTCAACTTAGCTAATATTCAAGCAATTTCTTTAACAGGAGTCCTCAAACCTTGCTGAGCAACAAAATTAGTTGGAGAACTTTTGGAAAATATAAATTCCCAGGCCCAATTGCATTTTTATAAATCTCCCCAGGTGATTCAAACATGCAGCCAAATTTGGGAGCCACTGCTCTTTAGCATTAGAGGCTCACCGAGGGGGAGTTCTTTATACAGTGTTCCTTGAAAGTCAAGAATTTAAACCTAAGCTTCTGAATAAAGAACCAATAGATTCTTTATAAAAGGTAACATTATACACAGTTCTACCTTCCCTGAGGGAGCATTGGAAAAGGAGCATTTGTATGTTATTTAAGGCTAGGTATTACTACAAGAACTTAATCTCCTGCTGCTGCTGCTAAGTCACTTCAGTCATGTCCGACTCTGTGTGATCCCATAGACGGCAGCCCACCAGGCTTCCCTGTCCCTGGGATTCTCCAGGCAAGAACACAGGAGTGGGTTGCCATTTCCTTCTCCAATGTGTGAAAGTGAAAAGTGAAAGTGAAGTTGCTCAGTCGTGACCGACTCTCAGCGACCCCATGGACTGCAGCCTACCAGGCTCTTCCATCCATGGGATTTTCCAGGCAAGAGTACCAGAATGGGGTGCAGCCCTAAATGCAATTACATATTTAGGTGTTCTCATTGTAATCACTGGTTTTTCCAGTAGTCATGTATGAATATGAAAGTTGGCCCATAAAGAAGGCTGAGCACCAAAGAACTGATGCTTTTAAACTGTGGTGTTGAAGAAGACTGTTGAGAGTCCCTTGGACTACAAGGAGATCAAACCAATCAATCCTAAAGGAAATCAATCCTGAATATTCATTGGAAGGACTGACGCTGAAGCTGAAACTCCAATACTTTGGCCACCTGATGCAAAGAACTGACTCACTGGAAATGACCCTGATGCTGGGAAAGACTGAAGGCGGGAGGAGAAGGAGACGACAGAGGACAAGATGGTTGAGTGGCATTACCGGCTCCATGGACATGAATCTGAGAAAGCTCCTTGAGATGGTGAAGAACAGGGAAGCCTGGTGTGCTGGAGTCCATGCGGTTGCAAAGAGTCAAACATGCCTGAGCAACTGAACAAAACTGTAATCACTTTGTATTGAATCCTCCTGCTTTCATGTGTCCCTTTACGAGAGCCAGGAACATGCCCTTTTGGTTTAGCTTGAGTCTGCTCATTCAATTACTCAGCTGTCATTTTTCAGAAAATAGTCATGACAAATTTGGGCCAGTGGGTATATCTGCCTGGGACACAGGACAGTCAGAAAACACTGAGCAAAGACAAAGAATGAAGAGAGGACTTGAATAATAATTTACATTTTCACCTAGGGCCAAGCCTATTGGTTAATGAAGACAAAATATAGTTGAAATAGTCCCAAATATGTGCATGTGTTCATGTGTATGTGTACATATATATACACACAAGTGTACATAGCTCCATTGTGTCCCACTTTGTGTGACCCTATGGAACATAGCCCACCAGGTTCCTCTGTCCATGGGATTTTTCAGGCAAGGATATTGTTGCATTTCCTTCTCCAGGCGATCTTCCCAACGGAGAGATGGAACCTGCGTCTCCTGCATTGGCAGACAGATTCTTTACCACTGAGCCACCTGGGAAGCCCCATGCACATGTGTGTATATACACATATATAAAACATAGATAAAGTCAAGCACATGGTTTTCTTTTGGAGTCCAGGGAAGGATAGATAAATAGCAAGATTAAAAAACAAATTAAGATAATCTACCAGGGGCAAGACAAGAGCAGCATGGTGAATAAATAAGATTGAGGTTTGGAGATAAAACTGACTAGGGCAGGATTAAAGATAGAAGTGAAGCACTGAACAAGAAAATAGCAAAGAGCAGATGGGTGACCAAAAGAAGCTACCACATTTCAGCTACTGAGTCACAGAACCACCACTAAAGATCTACTCACTTCTCTAGTACTGCCTTCTGCTTTGAGAATAAAGACGTTTGCAGAGAACTCACCCTGCCTTCTTTCACAATGTATCTTGAAATTCCCATATTCATGCTGAATGCTATTTTAGAACAAAGAATGATGATTAAAAACAACATTAAGCCTCTGTACATGCTTTGCAATCTTTGGCCTAATTTCTCTTCTTGCTGTGGCCCCCTAAATAGCTGTTCTAAAAACACAGCTTATTCAGAATCAATGAGCAATCCGCAAGTGGATTAGCTCCAGGGGTTGCATACAAGGATAAGGCCATGGCTTATTAATGAGCAAAGGTCAGGCTTCAGTTAGAGAATGGTTTCCCCACTGCTTAGCCCCCTGCCTTCTCTCATCACACCATAAAAGCTTCTAAAACTTAGATACTCCCATTAATTAACTTTTAAAGAAGATTTGGAGTTTATTTGTAGATGTGGGTTTTTTTTAATTGACTTGTACTCATTATAATTTAGAAAAGTGTGACCTTAAAAGGTCTTCCTAGCAACAATTCTACTTCTAGAAATCTATCCAAGAAATGGATCAGAAATGCTAAGAGCTATGGAAAAATAACTTCATCATAGCATTATTTATAATATCAAAAATCTGCAAACAATCTAAATGGCTCAATAAAGGAAATAATTACATACAATATTAGGTATAAAAATGATATCTTGTGACTGAACTATAATTAACATGGAATTAACACGGGAAATCCTTGTGGTAATAAATCTGCAGAAAAAGGAAAATGTTACATTGTTTCTAAAGAATGATCTAAATTAAATATAAATGAGCATGTATATGAAGCAGCAGAGAGTGACAGTTAAATATTCAGACTCTGGGCTTAAACTGTTTGAATTTGTATTCCAACACCCCACCACTTCACTCTATGTAGACTATGGCTTTATATACATTCTATGTGTTTTAATTTTCTTCATTTGATCCTCATAAAGATATTATGGGATGGGGAGATGTCTTCAGATTACAGGGGAATGAAATACAGAGAGGTTAAGTAGCTTGCTAAGAGCACGCAGAGTGGAAGATCCCCTGGAGAAAGAAATGGCACCCCACTCCAGAATTCTCTGTCCCACGGACAGAGGAGCCTGATGGGCTACAGTCCACAGGATCGCAGAGCTGGACATGACTGAGCATCTGAGCGTGCGTGCACACACACACACACAGGTCCTTTATATAAATTCCCTCATTTAACAGACTCAACAAATAAACTATAAATTTACTGGTGCCCAATCCTCAATAAATGTTACTTATTGTTATAATTATTTTTACTTTTAATATTTTCATTATTTACTACTATTAATAATCATTTTTTAATCTGGAAGAAAGGAAAACCCAAATTTTTAAGTGGCTATCTCTATCTATACTGTAGGTTTAATAAGAGGCTGTTTCTATTTATATTTTTCTGTTTTTATAAATTTAGGAAGAGATGCATGCAAGGCTTTTAAAATAAAAAAATGAAATCACCTTATGTTAGATATAAAAAAAATATCACTATGACAATTTTCAAACCTTGAAATGCCAAAGTGTATGTATTATAGTGATTCCCGCTGCAAATAAGGAACATATGTCACACTCTGAACTTCTAGCACACTAGTGTTATTTTCAAGTTACTGACTGCAGTTTCTTAGAATAAGAAGGGTTTCCCCAACTGCCAAGCTATAATTTAAGCCTCTTTCTGCCCACATAATTGTTAAAGTGAGACCAACCCACTCCTAATTGATGCACTTTATTTATGTCTTGTCTTTGAAGGAATACCCTTAAATATAACATAGTCACCAATGGGGATTGGTTTGTTTTGTTTAGTGGTACTCTGGCTCTACTGTCAAAAAATATCATTCGAATTAAAGACAAAAATCCACGGAAGAGAAAAGAACTTCCAATTCTGAAATAAAATGGCATTAAGCCAAACTAAATAAGTAGGATCACTGCCACAGAAAAGAGCTGAAAAACTACCATGGAATTTAGATACCAATAATGACACGTCTTAATTTGTTTTACATGCTGCCCCCCTCTGCTGCTGCTAAGGCGCTTCAGTCGTGTCCGACTCTGTGCGACCCCACAGACGGCAGCCCACCAGGCTCCCCCGGCCCTGGGATTCTCCAGGGGAGAACACTGGAGTGGGTTGCCATTTCCTTCTCCAATGCGTGAAAGTGAAGTCGCTCAGTCGTGTTTGACTTGCGACCCCATGGACTGCAGCCTACCACGCTCCTCCGTTCATGGGATTTTCCAGGCAAGAGTACTGGAGTGGGGTTCCATTGCCTTCTCCGGCTGCCCCCTTCAAGAGTGTAAATAAGATTTGATAAGACCTATAAGCTTTCTAAATCTCTGATTTATTTATCCCTTCAGTCCAACCACCCAAAGCATTCTGAAGAGCTCAGATTTCCACTCTGGGAATCCCATGTCATGTTTAATTCAATTGACACACGCAGAACTGCCTCTTCTCAGAAAAGCTCAAAGGCTCGATTTCAAAAGAAATTTTTCATATGTTTTATATTTAAATCTATAAAACTAGAACCAACCAAATGCAGGGGCAAATAACATATCAATTCTAAGACAGGTTTGTTTGTTTCCATTTTTATTTTTTTATTACTCATGTACTACTCAAGACATGGTACATTGTACCATGCAAATGTAAAAGCTGAAGAAGTCCCTCAAACCAATTCTCTTGACAAAGGGGATAATTACAAAATAAACCAATTATAGCTGGTTTATAAGACCACAGTTGAACCAAAGAAAACAATATTTTATTTATTTGGCAACCTGATTCTGTCACATATATAGGTAGCAAAGCTTTCAAACAGATCCAGATTTGCTCAACTGAAGGAATAAGAGGATGAGCCTACTGCTTGAGGGCAAATGCAATAAAGTACGGATATACTTTTAAAGAAAAAGAAGTGAAAGAAGGAAAAGGCAACCCCATGTTTAATAACATGTATGAGCGTGCTAAGTCACTTTAGTCATGTCCGACTCTTTGCGACCCTATAGGCCGTAGCCCCCCAGCTCCTCTGTCCAGGGGATTTTCCAGGCAAGGAAACTGCAGTAGGTTGCCAAGCCCTCCTCCAGGTGATCTTCCCAACCAGGGATCAAACCCGAGTCTCCTGCATTGCAGGCAGATTCTTTACCTGCTGAACCATCAGGGAAGCCCATATGTTTTGTAACAAAAAGTTCAAAATGTATGCCATAGGATGTAGCACCAGAATTCAAGGCAGGAAGCCTCAGTTATAGTTCATGCTCTGTCACCACAAGTTACTGAACAAGTTACTTCATTCCTTCAGATCTTAGTTTTCCCTTCATTCTGGAAATGATGGTTTGATGCAATATATGCAAAACATGTAATACATGCTTAATTGTTTTCTCATTTGCTGCCTCATGAATTAAAACAAAAAACAGTTAGGAGAATTTTTACTGAATTTAGTGGACATCTTGGGGTTATCTGACTTAACATATAAGCTCAGTTGGTAAAGAATCTGCCTGCAATGCAGGAAACCCAGGTTCAATCCTTGGGTCTAGAAGATCCCCTGGCGAAAGGATAAGCTACCCACTCCAGTATTCTTGCTTGGAGAATCCCATGGACAGAGGAGCCTAGCAGGCTACAGTCCATGGGGTTGCAAAAGAGTCAGACACAACTGAGCAACTAAACCACCACCACCATAAGTTCCATGGAATGTTCATGTTGGGATCTAATGGCATTTCCAAGAGTCTCCATTGCCAAAGGATAGAGAGGAAATAAACTGTGATTTCAAAGTCAAAACCAGAGGATCCACATTTCAGGAGTTGATTTTAATGGAACGGCTCTACTTGGGTAACTCTGATAGCTAGCACAAGGTTGAGGACTGGTCAGGATTTACTAATCTGAAGACTGCCCGCCCAGGTGTAATATAGATTTAGGTTGGCACGGATTGACAGAGGGTGAAAATTACTGCTTTAAGGTGTGTTTGCAAAGCACTTCACAGGAGGTTCTCAGAGCAGTAGGTATTCCCATCCTTTCCATGGCAACTTCACTCCCACTTGAGCCCCTGAGACCTTCTCTAGGACTTACTTTATCCATTGTCTCCATATTGAAGTGTTTTCAATCATTCTTTCCTCTCGGGCTCATTTTCAATATTTATTTTTCATGTGGACCTTTTTTTAAAGTCTTTATTAAGTTTGTTACAAAATCACTTCTGTCTTCTACAGTTGCTTTTCTTTGGTCTAGAGGCATGTGGAATCTTAGTTCTCTAAACCAGGGAATGAATCCGCATCCCCTGCCTTGGAAGGGGAAGTCTTAACCACTGGACCATCAGGGAAGTCCCTCTGGCTCATTTTCTACGTTCTGAAAACATGCTGTGCATCTTCTCCCCAGTATAGACTCAGCACCTTGGACGTACCAACATTTTAAGAGAACGGTCTGTCTTTGCCGCTTAACTCCGTCCTGCACATTCATTCCTCAAAACACAGCAACAGCACTCTTGATCCTGCACCCTGACCAGAGGACCAATGACACTCCCACAGCCAGATCAGGGCCCCATCGCACTCCTTGTCCTGACCCTCTCTGCAATGTTGGATGTCGTCTGACCTATTCTTTCTGGGATGTTGTACCCATAGCCAGGGTTTGCACCACCATCTCCACACTGGTCTTTATCGCTGGCCCCAACTCATCCACGCGCTTCAATCAGATCTACCTGCTGACTGGCTGTTTCTCCTCAGATGGACCAAAGACATGTGGGACTCAAAACCAACATCCATGAAGTTTTGCTAAATCTACTAATCCTCTTTATTCAAGTCATCAGCTGGTGATACCACCATTCATTTGGTCACTGAGACCAGGAATTACCTGGAAGTTATCCTTATTTCGTTTCTTCATCACCTCTATGAGTCAGATTTATATTTGAATCCTTTTCACTTTCAGCATCTGGTCCACTCCCAACGCCTTCAGTAATTCACAGATGATACATACAACAGCACTAGCCTCTAAAGCAGACCCCACGCCCCCAGTCTCAGCTGCCCCATTCCTCTCATCGCAGTCTCCCAAGGTTCTGTCCGTGGCTCTGTTTCTCTCTGGGGTCATCTTCTGGACAATTTCAGACACGCTCAGAATTGTAGTCATTATGCATTCACTGGTGGCCCCCCATCATAATCGCTACTTCTGATCTCTGTTCAGGGCTTCCCTGGAAGCTCAGTTGGTAAAGAATCCACCTGCAATGCAGGAGACCCCAGTTCAATTCCTGGGTCGGGAAGATCCTCTAGAGAAGAGATAGGCTACCCAGTCCAGTATTTTTAGGCTTCCCTTGTGGCTCAGCTGATAAAGAATCTGCCTGTAATTTGGGAGACCTGGGTTCGATCCTTGGGTTGGGAAGATCCCCTGGAGAAGGGAAAGGCTAACCACGCCAATATTCTGGCCTAGAGAATTCCATGGACTGTATAGTCCATGGGGTCACAAAGAGATGGACATGACTGAGCAACTTTCATTTTCACTTCACTTTTTCCATCTCTGTTCAAACACCAGTATATAGTTACTATTTGTCTGGTGGATAGTCAGCATATAATAAATGTACAAAAACATAGCAAATTTTCCTCCTCCAAAATCTCCTCCTCCTCCTGCATCAGTACTCAGGGTAACTGCAACACTCTATAATATCTAAACTGAACTCAGTTATCTTCCTCTCAGCCTGCTCCTTTTTTTTACATTGAGGAATGCATTTCACTCTTCAGAAAAACTAGAAATCATGATCTTCAGTTCCTCCTTCTTCATCATCAGCCGCAGGTCAAGAAACCCCATGGATCACAAAGACTTGAATGTCTCTTTCAAATACATTCTTATTTTTCTGTTCTGGTTTTCTATTTATTCATTATTTTCTGTTATGACAATAATTTACATTATCTACAATTCATAATTAGAGAAAAATCCCACCAACTTGATGGACTCATTTGTTAGCATTTAGTGTATTTCTGGGTAGTTTATAATACAGCCATAATTATAAGGTACATACAATTTACACTCTATATTAGGCCAATTAGTATTTTCATTTTTCTTTGGGTTGCTATACAGACTTTAAATTATAATCTTAAATGATTGCAATAATTAATCTAGTGCACTTTCCCACATTTATTTCACAACTTCCCCAAAACAAACTCTGTGGAGACATCTTTATAGTGATACCCTTGCTGAACCTCGATAGCCACTTGGAAATTTGACAGATATTCATAAGGAAATGTTTAAAAAACAGGTGGAGCTTTCAAAGAATGATTTCTTCAGCTTATCTAAATTACAACAGGCAAAATTTATTTGTTTTTTTGCATTTGTTTCAAATGATGTATTGCTTTTTATTGGAAGTATAACTGATTTACAATATTGTGTTAGTTTCAGGTGTACAACCAAGTGATTCAGTTGCCTGAATCAGATTGTTTTTCATTATAGATTATTACAAGATACTGAATATAGTTCTCTGTATTATACATAAGGGGGCTTTCCAGGTGGTTCAGTGGTAAGAATCCTCCTGCCAATGAAGGAAATGCAGGAGACATGGGTTCAATCACTGGATTAGGAAGATTCCCTGGAGAAGGAAATGGCCACCCACTCCAGTATTCTTGCCTGAAAAATCCCATGAACAGAGGAGCCTGGAAGGTTACAGTCCATGGGGCCACATACAGTCAGACATGACTGAGCACACATGTACTTATCATATGATAAATCTTTGCTGCTTATGTATTTTATGTGTAGTTTGTATCTGTTAATCCCATACTCCTAATTTATTCCTCCCTCCCTTTCCCCTTTGGTAAGCACAATCTAGTTTTTTTATGTCTATGAGTCTGTTCTGCACGTAGATTCATTTGTATTATTTTTGGATTCCACATGTAAGTGGTATCATATAATATTCATCTTACTTTGACTTACTTCACTTGGTGTGATACTCTCTAGGTCCATCCATGTTGCTTCCAATGGCAATGGTTCACTCTTCTTATGGCTGATTCACTGGGGCTTCCCAGGTGGTGCTAGTGGGAAAGAACCTGTCTGCCAGTGAAGGAGACATAAGAGAGGCAGGTTCAATCCCTGGGTTGGAAAGATCCCCCGGAGGAGGGCATGGCAACCCACTTTAGTATTCTTGCCTGGAGAATCCCATGGACAGAGGAGACTGGCGGGCTGCAATCCATAGGATCACAAAGGGTCAGACATGATTGAAGTGACTTAGCACACACAATATTCCTTTGTGTGTATATGTGTGTGTGCGCACAGGGATGTACGCTTGCACACTCATGTATATCACACATTCTTAAACCAATCATCTATTAATGGGCACTTGGGTTGCTGCCATGTCTTGATTATTGTAAATAGTGCTGCTATGAACATTGCTTTTTCAATTAGAGCTTTCTTCTTTTCCAGATACATACCCAAAAGTAAGACTGCTAGATCATATGGTATTGGATTGATCAGAAACTTCATCTGGGTTTTTCCGTTACATATTATGGAAAAACTAGAATGAACTTATCGGCCAACACAAATAGTTCTATTTTTAGTTATTTTAAGGAACCCCATACTGTTTTCCATAGTGACTGCATCAATATACATTCTCACCAGCAGCATACAAGGGCTCCCTTTTCTCCATACCCTCTCTAGCGTTTATTATGTGTAGACATTTTTATGACAGCTAACAGGCAGTACTTCTTATCAGACCTTTCATATTTATCACTAGTCACCCAAAGGGCATAGGTATTGTTAGTAGATCCTCAAGTCAAACTGATTAAGAATGTTAGTACCAAGTGAACACTTAGTCCTGGTCTCACACCAGGAGTCATTTAGTCTCCCCTTACCCCAAACCAAGGGCTTCCCTTGTGGCTCAGCTGGTAAGGAATCCACCTGCAATGTGGGAGACCTGGGTTCAACCCCTGGGTTGGGAAGATCCCCTGGAGCTACCCACTCCAGTATTCTGGCCTGGAGAATTCTATGGACTATATAGTCCATGGGGTCACAAATAGTTGGACACAACTGAGTGACTTTCACTTTCACTACCCCGAACCACAATAAGGGGTTTAAAACACAGGCTCTGAAGTCAGAGACCTAAGCTCAAAACCTAATTCATTTATTTACTTAGCGTGTGGCTCCAATCCAATTTATTTTGCTTTCCTTGGCTTCAGCTTCCTCTTCATAACATGGTGATAACAACAGTAATTACTACACGGTGTTGTCAGGAGGATCACGAATCAACGGATGCCACAAGATATGTGAAGTTCTTAGTCAAGTGTCTTGTGTACCACAAGTACTGAAAAGTACTGGCCGTTATAATCATTTCCCAATCTTACAGAGGAAAGTTTACACTCTACCATATGTGTTCTTGTTGCTGTGGAGTTAATAAGCCTGAGCCTCACCCTCATTTTTCACTGTATTTAATAAAACACACTTGGGTTTTCCTGCTGGTCATATTCCTTCATCCTTCATCACTGAGACATCCAACAGCCTGAGCAAACAGAGAGTCAAGTTCCATTCATGGCTTATCATACCTCGCGACACCCATCAGAGAGAGAGCTGAGAGCGCTGTAACCACTTGATTCACTGCGATGATGAAGCATATCCTACAAAACTAACACTGAGATGCACTCCTCTCTACACAACTTCAAAAAGCAAAACATCAGATCATTTATTATTTTAAAACGTTACAAGAAGTTACTTTGGATTTTACCAGACTGAAAAGTGTTTTTGATTGGTATCATTGAATGCATTCATGCTTTTAACCTATGTAAACAGTGCTTTATTTCTACTAGTTGTAAAGAAAATTGTGAGGTCCAATTACTACATTTTTCTAATGAATGAGTTTCTGGTCAAGAATATCTCTGATATTCCCTGCGTATTTATCTGATCTTTTCCTTTTTCACCATTTACTTAAAATGGTGTGTGAAAACCTACATAAGAAGCGCATGTGAATAAAAACAAATTATAGTTAGAAGTGACCAACCTACCTCCCCAGCCCAGCTCTCCAAATCACAAAGACTAGCTACATCTGGAAAATCTAACTTTTATGCAAAATATACCAAAACCATTTGAAATTAGGCACTATATACATATTACTTCACTGATTAGTAACTTCTTATTGAAACATTACAAATATAACAATTAACAGACCACCCACTCGATCATTTTAAGAAAATTCACAAGAGTTTTCAGGGTTTCATTTATAAAAAGCCAAGTTTTCATTTTCTTTCTCTTTATTTTCTTTCAAACTATTTCTGAAGTTAATTTCTTACAGTAGCTGTATATAGCCCCAAGCATTAAACAATCAAATTCAAAAGCCAAGTAAAATTGAAATAGTATCTCCATAAAATATAGTTAATAATTTAAAGGCAATATTTCACATTTCACCTTGAAGGCTGTGTATTTTTCTCCCAAGGCAACGCATATTTTTAAAATCCTCAAGTAATCCCCATTCATGTAGTTAAGATATGACTTTATTGTTCTTAGTATTATATGAGGGAAAAAATGTTTTGAGCCATTCATTAAAGGTTGAATGTACCCCAATAAAAAAATAAACTAGGAAAGTTCAACTATTATCAGTGCAATCTCAGTTGTAGAAGCAGTTGCTGTAAATCATTCACTCCAGAGACAGTCACCCTTCTCAGGCAAGGGTTCTCACTTCCCTTACTTTCACCCACCCTACTTCTTATAACTGAGCTTCCCACAGGAAAGAGAAGCTCAGAATTCAGAATTTCAGTGCATGGAAGCCAAGCTTTAAAAAAAAAAAACAAAACAAAACAGGATTTGTCTGCAACTTTTTAAAAATATTCATTCATTTATCAACATTTGGCTGCACTGGGTCTTCATTGAAGCATATGAGATCTTCAGCTGCAGAATGCGAACTCTGAAATGCAGCTTGTGGGGACTATTAATAGTTCCCTGAGCGGGCATAGAACCCAGGCCCCCTGCATTGGGAGCACATAGTCTTAGCCACTAGACCACCAAAGAAGTCCCCCGTGTAAGCCCAGGTATTACCCGTTTCTCTTGCAGATGGCTAGGAGTGAGCTGCGTATGGTCAACATTTTTTCTTAAGGATTAACTCTGAAGCACAGAAGTATGAGATATGGTTTGTGAAATCATAACTACTCTTATCAATGGATTTGCCCTTTCCAAAGGAATGGAGAGAAAAGTAAAGGTATCAAACTATTTAACATGAGCTAAAACAAATCCACTATATCATGCAGTAATTTTTCAGTGTTGGAGGAAAAGAGCAACATGAGCAAAGCAACAAATGGTTCCACTTGTAAAAACATCACCATAAACAGGTCAGCATGATGTTAGGAAATGATCTTACCAGCTAGTTCTTTAAGAGACACATATTTTCCTCATTATGTTTTATATCATTGCACTTTTGTTGTCTATCATTTACCAAGCTTGTCTCATGTTCAGTTCAGTTCAGTTCAGTCGCTCAGTCGTGTCTGACGCCTTGCGACCCCATGGACTGCTGCACGCCAGGCCTCCCTGCCCATCACCAACTCCCGGAGTTTACTCAAACTCCTGTCCACTGAGTCGGTGATGCCATCCAACCATCTCATCCTCTGTCATCCCCTTCTCCTCCCACCTTCAATCTTGCCCAGCATCAAGGTCTTTTCAAATGAGTCAGTTCTTCACACCAGGAGGCCAAAGTATTGGAGTGTCAGCTTCAGCATCAGTTCTTTGAATATTCAGGACTGATTTCCTTGAGGATGGACTAGTTGGGTCTCCTTGCAGTCCAAGGGACTCTCAAAGTCTTCTCCAACACCACAGTTCAAAAGCATCAACTGTTCACTGCTCAGCTTTCTTTATAGTCCAAATCTCATATCCATACATGATTACTGGAAAAACCATAGCTTTGACTTGATGGACCTTTTTTGGCAAAGTAATGTTTCTGCTTTTTAATATGCTATCTAGGTTGGTCATACCTTTCCTTCCAAGGAGCAACCGTCTATTAATTTCATGTTTGCAGTCACCATCTGCAGTGATTTGGGAGCCCAAATAAATAAAGTCTGTCACTATTTCCAGTTTCCCCATCTTTTTGCCATGAAGTGATGGGACCAGATGCCACGATTTCAGTTTTCTGAATGTTGAATTTTAAGCCAACTTTTCACTCTCCTCTTTCACTTTCATCAAGAGGTTCTTTAGTTCTTCACTTTCTGCCATAAGGGTGGTGTCACCGGCATATCTGAGGTTATTGATATTTCTCCCCACAATCTTGATTCCAGCCTGTGCTTCATCTAGCCCAGCATTTCTCATGATGTACTCTGCATATAAGTGAAATAAGCAGGGTGACAATATACAGCCTTGATGTACTTCTTTCCCGATTTGGAACCAGTCTGTTGTTCCACGTTCAGTTCTAACTGGTGCTTCCTGACCTGCATACAGGTTTCTCAAGAGGCAGATCAGGTGGTCTGGTATTCTCATCTCTTGAAGAATTATCCATAGTTTGTGTGATTCCATAGTTGTTGTGATTCACACAGTCAAAGACTTTGGCATAGTCAATAAAGCAGAAGTAGATGTTTTCCTGGAATCCTCCTGCTTTTTCTATGATCCAACGGATGTTGGCAATTTGATCTCTGATTCCTCTGCCTTTTCTAAATTCAGATTGAACATCTGGAAGTTCGCAGTTTATGTACTGCTGAAGCCTGGGGTGGAGAGTTTTGAGCATTACTTTGCTAGCGTGTGAGATGAGTACAATTGTGCAGCAGTTTGAGCATTCTTTGGCATTGCCTTTCTTTGGGTTTGGAATGAAAACTGACCTTTTCCAGTCCTGTGGCCACTGCTGAGTTTTCCAAATTTGCTGGCATATTGAATGCAGCACTTTCACAGCATCATCTTTTAGGATTTGAAATAACTCAACTGGAACTCCAGCACATCCACTAGCTTTTATCGTTGTGATGCTTCCTAAGGCCCACTTGATTTCACACTCCAGGATGTCGGGCTCTAGGTGAGTGATCACACCATTATGATTATCTGGGTCATGAAGATCTTTTTGTATAGTTCTTCTGTGTATTCTTGCCACCTCTTCTTAATATCTTCTGCTTCTGTTAGGTCCATACCAATTCTATCCTTTATTGTGCCCATCTTTGCATGAAATATTCCACTGTATCTCTAATTTTCTTGAAGAGATCTTTAGTCTTTCCCATTCTATTATTTTCCTCTATTTCTTTCCATTGATCACTGAGAAAGGCTTTCTTATCTCTCTTTGCTATTCTTTGGAATTCTTATCGTGTGTCATGTGATAAAGTGAAAAATGAAAAGAAAGTGTTAGTTGCTCAGTCATGTCTGACTCTTTGTGACCCTGTGGACTGCAGCCCAGCAGGCTCCTCTGTCCATGGAATTCTTCAGGCAACAGTACTGGAGTGGGTAGCCACTCCATTTTCAGAGGGATCTTCCCAATCCAGGGCTTGAACGTGGGTCTCCTGCATTGCAGGCAGATTGTTTAACGTCTGAGCCACCGGTAAGCTCATTAAAAAAACAGTAAGCACATTAAATCCCACAAAAACTATATGAAATAGGTATCATTACACTCATTTTACATACTTTTAAAAACATGAAATACACTGCCAGAGATCATTCAGGTTTTGAACACACGCAAGTAACCACCATGGTGAGTTGATCAATTTTTTTCCAACCTTTCCATGTTGAAAGTAGCAAATATATATATGGTGCTAAGTGTTTGGTTATTATTCATCAAATAATATTACTATGATCTATTCTTTCATCATTTTGTGTCAAAATAAATGCTCTCCAAATTCCCTTTAGAATTTTTTCAAATGAAGCTTTGTTTTGCGTTTCCTGTTTTGTGTTTGTTCCAGTAAACATTTCGTTTAGGCTCTTCCAGGGACAAAATTACTTGTTAGATCACTCAAAAGTTCTTTGATAGGTTTTTTTCCTCATTTCTTAAGCATCTTCAACAAGCATTCAGAAAATATACTATAAAAGATGCAAACAACAACATCATCAAAAACAAAAGTTTTCTAGGCTTATCCACACTTTCCAAGCTTTCCACCTCTATATCTGTATCTCAGAAACCTCTTTTAATTATGTATTTATTTTCAGCTGTGCTGGGTCCTCACTGGTGCGTGTACGCTTTCTCTGGTTGTGGCAAGTGGAGGCTCCTCTCCAGGTGCAACGTGCAGGCTTCTCATTACAGCAGCTTCTTCTGTTGCAGGGCACAAGCCCTGGGCACATGGGACTCAGTAGCTGTGGCACGCAGGCCGAGCTGCCCCCAGGCCTGTGGGACGTCCCAGACCAATGGCCGAGCCAGCACCCCTCACACTGCAAAGTGGGTTCTTAACTAGACTGAATTTACCTTTTTCTCTCGAATTACATGACTAAGCCTTCTTATACATGGAGTACTCAAATAATCTCTTAATTAGTCTGCCTAATATGTCTTGAGGAGAGTGAAAAAGTTGGCTTAAAACTCAACATTCAGAAAACGAAGATCATGGCATCTGGTCCCATCACTTCATGGGAAACAGATGGGGAAACAGTGGAAACAGTGACAAACTTTATTTTGGGGGGCTCCAAAATCACTGCAGATGGTGACTGCAGCCATGAAATTAAAAGACACTTTGGAAGGAAAGTTATGACCAACCTAGACAGCATATTAAAAAGCAGAGACATTACTTTGCCAACAAAGGTCCATCCAGTCAAAGCCATGGTTTTTCCAGTACTCATGTATGGATGTGAAAGTTGGACTATAAAGAACGCTGAGCGCTGAAGAATTGATGCTTTTGAACTGTGGTGTTGGAGAAGACTCTTGAGAGTCCCTTGGACTGCAAGGAGACCCAACCAGTCCATCCTCAAGGAAATCAGTCCTAAATATTCTTTGGAAGGACTGAAGCTGAAGCTGAAACTCCAATACTTCGGCCACCTGATACAAAGAACTGACTCATCTGAAAAGACCTGATGCTGGGAAAGATTGAAGGCGGGAGGAGAAGGGGACAACAGAGGA
The DNA here is from genome assembly GCF_033118175.1 of Dama dama. NCBI lineage: Eukaryota > Metazoa > Chordata > Mammalia > Artiodactyla > Cervidae > Dama > Dama dama. The sequence continues at coordinate 68,964,125 of NC_083683.1, forward strand.
TGAGATGGTTGGGTGGCATCACCAACTCAATGGACATGAGTTTGAATAAGCTCTGAGAGTTGGTGATGGGCAGGGAGGCCTGGCATGCTGCAGTCCAAGGGGTTGCAAAGAGGCAGACATGATGAGTGACTGAACTGAACTGAATTGAATATGTTTATGCACCTCTGGTTAGTCCTGAATGTCTCTACCGGGGTAATTGTTCTAAAACATTACTTAAGTTGATACGACTCAACAGAAAAACAAACTCTGATTTTAAAATGGTGAGAGGAGCTTAAGAGACATTTTTCCAAAGAAATGAGTAGATTGCCAATAGGCACATGAAAAGATGTCAGCATCACCAATTAATAGGGAAATGCAAACCAAAACCACAGTGAGATATCACCTACACCTGTTCGAATGGCTATTATCAAAAATGAAAGAAACAGTAAGTGTTAACTAGGATGTGGAGAAAAGGGAACCCTCATACACTCTTGGTGGGAATATAAATTAGCATAGCTACTATAGAAAACAGGACAGAGATTCCTCAAAAAATTAAGAACAGAACTATCATATTATCTAGCAATCCCACTTCTGGGTATTCATCCAAAGAATACAAAAATGCTAATGCAAAAAGACATATGCATCCCCATGTTCATTTAGGCATTATACATAACAGCAAGATACGTAAACAACCTCAGTGCCGACCAATGGATGAATGAATAAAGAAGAGGTGGAAGACATACACAGTGGGATACTACTTAGCCATGACAAAATGAAATCTTGCCACTTCTGGCGACATGAATGGAACTTGAGGTTATTAGGCTAAATGAAATAAGTCAGATGGAGAAAGGCAAATACTGTATGCTTTCACTCATATGTGAAATATAAAAAAAAAAAAAATGTCAATGAACAAACCAAACAAACATGTAGGTACAGGGTAGTGATGACCAGAGAGGACGGTACAGAGGGGAGGGTGAAACAGGTAAAAAGGATGAACTGTATGGTGAGGGATGGAAACTAAATGTGGGGGAGGTGAGCACATGGCAGGGTATATAGAAGTAGAAATTCAATGTTGTACACGTGAAACTTACATTATAAACCAATATCATGCTGTGCGGTGCTTAGGCACTCAGCGGTGTCCAACGCTTTGCAACCCCGTGGACTGCAGCCCACCAGGCTCCTCTGTCCATAGGATTCTCCAGGCAAGAATACTGGAGTGGGTTACCATGTCCTACTCCAGCGGTAAACCAATGTTACTTCAACATAAAATAAATTTTTAAAAACATTAACTTGATCACACTCTGTAGCTGAATTGATATTTCATTCAGTTCAGCTCAGTCGCTCAGTCTTGTCCAACTCTTTGTGACCCCATGAATCGCAGCATGCCAGGCTTCCCTCCCTGTCCATCACCAACTCCAGGAGTTTACTCAAACTCATGTCCATCGAGTCGGTGATGTCATCCAACCATCTCATCCTCTGTCGTCCCCTTCTCCTCCTCTCTTCAATCTTTCCCAGCATCAGGGTCTTTTCCAATGAGTCAACTCTTCACATCAGGTGGCCAAAGTACTGGAGTTTCAGCTTCACCATCAGTCCTTCCAATGAATATTCAGGACTGATTTCCTTTAGGTTAGACTGGTTGGATCTCCTTACAGTCCAAGGGACTCTCAAGAGTCTTCAACACCACAGTTCAAAAGCATCAATTCTTTGGTGCTCAGTTTTCTTTATAGTCCAACATAATAAAATAATATTTTATTAGAAAATATATTTAGTATTTAAATAATAAAATGAGAGATATCCTAAAGAATCTACCAGCTGGACTGAAGAAGAGAAAAGCACCAGTAACTTCAAAGCCCTTGTATGACCTTCCTAGATTATTATATTCTGTCCCTCCCTCAAGAAGGGAACATAGTCCTCCATTTGGTATTGATCGTTCTATGGCTACTCAATTTACTTTTGCCCCTAGAATGACATTCCAAAAGAAAAAAAAAAAAATACATGTGTGTGTGTGTGTTGCCTCCTTCATTCCTCAGGGACCTGCTCCTTTTTCTCAGCACTATGTTCTGAGATGCATCTGTTTCCGCCTTTTCTGCCTTCTGTTCCTCCGTATTCTCTATTTATTTGAATCAATTTAAAAATGTGTCTCCATGTTATTGGTGATACACATCTGAGAGGACTCTAATATTTTCCTATCATGAACACCCTGTTATGAACATTTTTGCAGAGGCCTCTGGTGTATGCAGGCTAGAGTGCCTCCACAGTAACATATGGGGGAGTGGACCGGGGGAGGATTTCTCTGGTAGATCATTCCAAAAGGTTTACAAAAATGTACACTCCCATGTGTCTTATCTTTCCTCTGCATCAAGGATGTGAAATCTATGGCTCAAGGGGCAAATCAAGTCTGCTACTTTCTCTTTCTTTGTTTTGGCAAATAAAGCTTGACTGGAACACAGCCACCAACTGGTTACAAACTGTCTGCAACTGCTTTTGTGAAACAATGGCAGAGCTGAGTCCTCACAAGAGACCTCCTGGCCTGCGCAGTCTGATATATTTACTATACACCCTTTACAGAAAAAGTTTGCCAACCACTATTCTATATCCCTGTAAATAGTTGGTATTTTCTGACTTTTAAAATCTTTGCCAATTTGATGCATATGAAATATCTCGTTGTAGTTTAACATGTACATATATCAAAGTGAACGTAATTACTAATGATGTTTATCATCTTTTCATATGCTTATGAGCTTTTCTTGTTTCCTCTTCTGTGAAATGTTACTCATGCCTTTTGCCAACTTTCTAACAACTTTTGTTGAGTTTTCCCTCTCCCTTTTTTGAGCCATAAGAGTTCTTTATACATACTTGCCGTTGCTGTTTAGTTGCTAAGTCGTGTTGACTCTTTTGCAACCCCATGGACTCTAGCTCTCTAGGTTCCTCTGTCCATGGGATTGCCCAGGCAAAAACAGTGGAGCAGGTTGCCATTTCCTTCTCCAGGGGATCGTCCCAACCCAGGGATGGAACCTGAGTCTTATGCATTAGCAGGTGGATACTTTACCACTGAGTCACCAGCAAAGTCCTTATACATACTAGTTAGTAATAATATTTAGTGACATAATGTTGGAAACATTTTGTCCCAGCCTTGAACTTATCTTTTGCCCTTTTTATTTAAGATTATCTTTTGCTAGACAGAAGTACTTAATTTAAATTGATATTAAATATCTTAAGAGCTACTTCCATATTCAAACATCAGAATATAAAGATACTCTGTTACACTGTCTTGTCAAAGCAGTTGTTTAAATACTGCATTTCATTTAATCCACCTGGAATTAATTTTTATGTATGAGATAGGGCTCCAATTTTATTTTTTCCACAGAGATTATCACTGTTCCCAGCATCATTTATTACATTGTTCTTTCTTTTCCCATTAATTTACAACGCCTGTTCTTCTAAAACTTGCATTTCAAATAGACAAAGATTTGTCCAGTTTTTTTTCCTTGTTCCAACTGGTCTGATCATCTTTTTCTATGAAAATACACACTGTGTCAACATCTGTTTGAACAGGTACCACCACACTGATCATCTCAGATCATCCATATATATTTCAGAATTAGTTTATTCAAGTCCATAGAAAAGGAAGTTAGAATTACCTTGAATCTTTAGATAAAATCTGAGACAATTCACTTTTTTACAATATGGGACCTGATGCTAGGCACTTAGTTCCTCAGTCATGACCGACTCTTTGCGACTTGCCAGGCTACTCTGTCCATGGGATTCTCCAGGCAAGAATACTGGAGTGGTTGCCATTCCCTGCACCAGGGGATATTCCTAACCGACATCCTCCGTGTCTTCTGCATCGGCAGATGGATTCCTTACCAGTGAACCACCCGGGAAGCCCAATATAGGACCTGAGAACATAGTACGTATGTTTCTGCTTGTATACATGCTGAGTTGCTTCAGTCACGTCAGACTCTCTGCTACCCTATGGACCGTAGCTCTCCAGACTCCTCGGTCCAAGGGATTCTCTAGGCAAGAATACTGGAGTGGGTTTCCATGCCCTCCTCCAGGGGATCTTCCCAACTCAGGGATCTAACTTTTGTCTTTTTATGTCTCCTGCACTGGCAGGCGGCTCTTTACCACCAGTACCACCTAGGAAGCCTTTGATAAGTTGCTTTCTTCGTGTCTGACTCTGCAACCCACGAACTGTAGCCCGCCAGGCTCCTCTGTCCATGGGATTCTCCAGGCAAGAATACTGGAGTGGGTTGCCATTTCCTTCTCTTTAGGTCTTATTTAATATCTTACAACAAAATCTTATAATTGTCTCCATAAAAGGTATGCATATTTTGACAGGCTTTTTGATGGTAGTGATTAGTTATTATTGTTGATTTGGGAGATACTAGAAAAATGTATTTTTCTGTTTTATTTTAATTACATTTCATGATTGTTACAGGTACATGGATACAGAATTGCATTTTTATTTTGATATCAAACAAACTTGCAAAATTCACTGATTTAATACTGGTTATAGGCAATGATATTGGGCATCTTGGGCTTGTTCTGGGTTATTAAAAAAAAAACACTTCTTACATTGCACATTGAATATGACATTTACTGTGCATTTCTATGTATGACCTTTTTCAGGTTAAGAAAGTTCAATTTTATTCCAAGCTTGTGAAGACCTTTTATCATGAATGAATGCTAAATTCTGTCAAACTTGCTTTTAACTGTTTTTAGTAATGTAATTAAAAACTTTTTCTCCTTTAATTGGTTAATATAGTGAATTATATTAATTAATTTCTACTATTAAACCAACTTTGTATTATTGGATAGACAACCTTGCTCACTAATTTTGAGCCTACTTCTGATGAAAGCATTTAAGGAGATAAAACTCATTCCAAAATTTACTTTAGTTTCTAACAAAAGTTTTGTTAGAAATATTTTTCTTATCACTTATTTCTAAATACTTATAATTTATAACTTTAATTATGATTTTTAAATCTATTTGTTCTTGGAAAATGTGTTTTCAAGTGTCTTACATGTTTTAAGAGCTTGAAACTTAGATTCAAACTTGTTATTGATTTCTAATGTCACTGGATTGTGTTTAAGAAATATAAGCTATATGATAATAATCTTTTGACATTTGTTGAGAGTATCTTTATGCTTTAGAATGTAGTCAGTTTTCATAATGCTCTTGTGTGCTTAAAAAAAGTTCAGTTATAGAGTAAAATGTTCTCTGATACTGTTAAATAGTATAAAAGTTATTAATTGTGTGGTTCAGCTCTTCTATATTTTGCTTGATCTATCAATTACTGAGAAATGTATAAGGGCTTCCCAGGTGCTGCAGTAGTAAAGAATCTGCCTGCCAATGCAGGAGACTCAGGAAACACAGGTCGGAAAGATCCCCAAGAGGAGGAAATGCCAACCCACCCCAGTAATCTGTTCTGGAAAATTCCAAGGACGGAGGAGACTGGCAGGTCACAAAGAGTGGGACACAATTGAGCACTGAGCCCTGAGCACTGAGAAATCTATTATACGACCTCCTAACATTAATACAATTTCAGACTACATTATTAGGTGCATTTAAAACAAAACTATTACATCTTAAGGATGACTTAAAGTCTTCAACCCTAACAATGCCTCCTGACTTCCAGTTTACTTTTTATGATAATAAAATAACAATATCAACTTTGTTTACCACTGAATGATAAATACTTTATGTTCTCTGACTGTCTTTATACAAACATTTTATATCCTGTGAGTAGAAAATAGCTAATTTTTTTTTCTGTTGTAAAATTCAAACTGACATTTGTTTTGGGGGAGCTTAATTTACTTATGTTGATCATGATTACTAATATATTTGGATTTTTCTTCATTTTTCTTATACACTTTCCACTTTTTCTACTTTTCCTATTTCTCTTTTTAATCAAGGAAATGGGAATTACTAAAACTTTAAAAATATGAAAGGAAATTTTTAACAATTTGCATAGGTACAATATACTCACTGCAGAAATAAAGAAAACACAGATAAGGAACAAGAATTTTAAAATGCAACCAAACGTTCCATATTCATTACTTTCAAGTATATCTGTCCATACTTTTATTATTTTTCATATGTTCACTTAGATTGGCTACAATGAGATTTGTACACATACACACACATAGTGTTGAAGTTTTTTGAGGAGGAAAATTATACTATTAAATAATATTTAACGAGATTTCCTTAACAGTATAGGAAGAAGATTGGAAGAAAAAGATTAGCATCATAAAATGCAAAACAAAGAGGCCGTTGTAGTTTTCTAAGCATAAGATAAAAGGATGGTTAAAATATATTTGAGCACTCAGCACCTACTTATCCTTGATAAACATGTCACTAAAACAAAAGCCAAAAAAGTCACACTAAGTTTGAAAGCATATCTTCATATCCTACCATTATTAATACTAGACATTATTTTAAGTCATAATTTAAGCATAGTTTAAAGTCACTGAACCTTAGTTCTTTAATGATAACATAAATCTCAGCTGTGTGAAACAGAAATCAGCCCACTTTTGCAGCATCTTTTGCAGCAAGTGATTGGAAGATGAATTAATCAAAGGTCTATTCATCTACATTTCATCCAAATAAACTGGAGAGATAGTTTCACTGAATCAACCAGTTGTTTAAATGTTACATAAATATATCCTTAGTTTTAAAGTTAAGAACTGGCAGTAATTTTTTTTGAAGGTTGCCAAGTCTGGGGCTATTAAAGACTGTCCCATCCCATGAACTTTCCACTTGCAGCTGTCGAAGATCTTTTTTTCTTAATTAAGCCAAAATAGCTGGATGTCTGAACTGCTTAACTGATTGCAAATTAAGTGTCTTTGGAAACCATTCTACATCTTCCAGGCCTGGAGGCCAATCCGCGGTGCTCTGAAGATTTATGTACTCTCTGGTGGGGAAAACGGAAGGCGGGGGTGTCACAAGGCAAGACTGCCCTGTGCAGGGAGGTGGGGGCTCCCGGGTGGGACTTACCGCAGGAGAAACGCATCCCCTGGGGAATCCGTGCTGTCATGCATGGTTTCTACAAACTGGCAGGCCACCCTTGCTCCCACACGATGAGGACCTCCTAGAAAGCACCCAATGTACTTACTTTGTAAACTTCACATCTGAGCCCTGCTCACCCACGCTGGTCTCTCCTGGGCTCTACAGCCTCGTTCTTCCAGGTCAGGGCTCTGTGTAGTTCTCTGAGAATAGCCACATACTACTTTTCAGACCTGATACCCAGCATCATTTTCACTTTCCTACTCTAGTGAGTTTCTTCATCGTCCTTGTATTCATTTTTTTTTTTCATTTATTTTTATTAGTTGGAGGCTAATTACTTTACAGTATTGTAGTGGTTTTTGTCATACACTGATATGAATCAGCCATGGATGATGAGATGGATGAAACTTGTATTCATGTCTATACACACACATACATTCTTTTTGAGAACATAACATGTTCTAGGTGCTAGTCACCTGCTAGATTCAGTGTGCTAAATCATTCAGAAATGATTTGTGCACTCTCCAAACTCAAGAATACATGCACTCAGAACACAGGTGGCAAAACCATTATCCACACTGACTCTTGAGCCTTAACATCCTGGATAACCATCGCTCCCCAGACAACGCCAACCCAGGAGTCTTTATTTCTACAATGACTCAAATAAATAGTCCTGAAACCAGCCTTTATCTTTGATGGACGACCTGTCCTGAATGGGTTTCACAATGAGCTACAAACCACTGGCTTCCAGATTGAAACAATTGGCAAGAAGGTGTCTTCAAAGAGAATTCCATATGCTCCTTCTGGTCAAATTCCAAAGTTTAGTCTTCAGGATATGCCCAACAAGAAAGCCAAAGTATAGACATTGCCATTTTTATTTGTAACTTTTTTGGTACTTCAAGATAGCAAATGCCTATCTGATATTAAATGATAAATGAACCAAGTGCTTTTAAGGAAACAAAACTATCTTTTTAATAATCAAATTTATACTAGCTATATGGGAATTAGCATATCTGGTAATTATGAAACTAGAATTTTTTACATATTTTTATAATATTGTTACCTCAGTGATTGGATGAGTAGCAAATAATCATGTTGGTTTTAATGGTGTCAATTTTTGTAAAATTAAACTTCAAACACTTTTTACTTTATAAAATATCTTTAGGCAGCATTTCAATATTGAATGGTAACAGGAGTGGCCCTCCTCAGTTTTTCTGCTAGAGTAGGAAGTGACTACTCACTCCAGTATTCTTGCCTGGGAAGTTCTATGGACAGAGGAGCTTGGCCGGCTACAGTCCATGGGATTGCAACAGAGTCAGACACAACTTCGGAGAAGGTGATGGCACCCCACTCCAGTGCTCTTGCCTGGAAAATCCCATGGATGGAGGAGCCTGGCGGGCTGCAGTCCATGGGGTCGTGAAGAGTCAGACATGACTGAGCAACTTAACTTGCACTTTCTGAAAATGTGGCCAAGTAGGACCCAGACAGAGAGCTGTCTTGGGCAAAGGCTTGCTTCTGTTCAAAGTCACATCACGTCTGAGGTGGGCATACAGGTGAAGGGCAACAGATATAAAGAATGACTTCACTTTCTCTGTGCTAAATACAGCTTCTCATTTTTAGTTGCTGGGTGATGCTTTCCTTTTCCCATTTTGAGAAACTCTCTTTCTTCAGTGAAAATTCAATGGTGAATCACTGAGACCCCACAAGGAGAGAACTGTGCTCCGTGGAGGACACCTGTGAAGAGGACCACCAGGGCAGTTCCCACAGAGTGGGTCTGCTGGGCACACAGCCATCCCCCCCAGGCCGGCTCTGACCCAGGTTACAGTAATGCTAAAGATCTGCTTTAATCCAACCAAAATAAGAGCAGGCAGTCTTAAAGCTTTTAAAGAAAAAAAAAAAATAAAAAATAAAAAATCTAGTTCTACCTTTGACCCAGGCTATTTTTCTTCAAATATTTAAAGTTCAAAGGCACCGTGTGCTTATATTTTTGCTTCAAACCAGAAAGTCACTCTTACTGTATTTGATCACCTTCTTATTTTAATTTGCACACTTGAGTAATAATAAAGCATACGCTGGACTTTAGCCTAAAAATCATGTGTATAATAGTATCGGAACCTTTTTTCTTACTTATTAACTAGGAAATACATAAAATACTGACCTTGTGGGTAAATGACTTTCACGTTCATTTTTAACCATTATTATGTTGCCAAAGAGTTGCAAGAGTAAGGTTTTAACATGGCTCCTGGGAGAATTATACCAGTCTTTATGGAACACATTGCTCACAGCTGCGGTGAAATATCCATCACTAAAATTCACAGCACTTTTTTTCCACATCAGTGACATCACGGGTATAACTTAACCATACTTCACATGTGGGAAGCAGTTGTCTACCAGTGTGAACTTAACCTCAAACTGATTCTAAGGACACGGGAGAACTGTAACATCATTCTAAAATTTAATTTGCATTCACCATTAATGTCACTTTCCAAATATTTTGGATATGATTCACAAAGGCCATACTCCTCTCTCTGTGATGGCAGATGATAACTTCAAGATAATTCTTAGAGTATTAACAGAAAGACACCTTTCATAAGACCACTGTACCACCCAAGATTCCTCTGCTTTTCAATTAACCCTTGTTCTAAAGATTTTTTTTGTCCCATAAAGACTTTCTGTTTAGAAATGTGACAGTGAGGCTGTTAGTTTCTAAAACCTAAACCAGTATCCTCTGAAAATCTTGATGAGAAATCTGAAATTGTGCCAGGAAGAATGCCAATAACAAGTGGATTTTTATAGGAAATTTGGGTTCTCAATGACATAGAATAAGAAGGAGAGAAATAAATGAAAAATGCCCATTATTAAGTCTCTGTTTTCTTATCTCTGATATTGACTTGTTTCATGATAAACTAAATGTCACCCTATATCCTTCCAGCAGTCATGTATGGATGTGAGAGTTAGACTGTGAAGAAAGTTGAGCACCGAAAAATTGATGCTTTTGAACTGTGTTGTTGGAGAAGATTCTTGAGAGTCCCTTGGACTGCAAGGAGATCCAACCAGTCCATCCTGAAGGAGATCAGTCCTGGGTGTTCATTGGAAGGACTGATGCTGAAGCTGAAACACCAATACTTTGGCCACCTGATACAAAGAGTTGACTAATTGTAAAAGACCCTGATGCTGGGAAAGATTGGGGGCAGGAGGAGAAGGGGACGTCAGAGGATGAGATGGTTGGATGGCATCACCGACTCGATGGACATGAGTTTGAGTAAACTCTGGGAGTTGGTGATGGACAGGGAGGCCTGGCGTGCTACGGTTCATGGGGTCGCAAAGAGTCAGACACGACTGAGCGACTGAACTGAACTGATCCTTCCATTGGGCAACATTAATTTTCAGATTATTTTACAGGATAAAATAAGTCCCAAATTGCTTTTTAGTTAATAGGAAGTAACCTCCTCCTTGATTTCTTTCCTCTAAACAGGAGAAAAGAAATGTGTTCCGACGGGAGAATAAGATCAAGGAGACAGAGGGGAAGAGCACTCAACTGCAGGGAACACATTCCGCTCAAGGGAAATATCTGCAACCAGTAACACAAAGTTTCTAATAGTCATTCACTGAGCCATTCAGCCAGGTATACACACCTCAGATTATGTGATAGCTTTGGGGATGCAGAAACCTTCAATGAAGTCTGACTGATTAGTAAGCCATGCCAAATCTTGTTCTAGCATGGAGTTTCAGCAGTCAACAAAACCAAGTTGCCACTTAGCCAGAGTACTTACTTTCTGATGGAGAATGTAAGCAGGAAAAATCACACACACACACACACACACACACACACTATGTAATTTCAAAGAAGAAAAATAGGTCTGGTAAGGACTAGAGTCACCTGAGGGTGGAAAGGGGACGCTGTGGTAAGATAAGTTTCTCTGGGAGGGGAAATTGGAGTGGAGACCTCAATGAGGGGAGACCGAGCCAGTGGGTAAGCAGGATAGCACGTTCCAGGTCCAGTGAACAGCAGCGGAAGCCAGCCTCGGGTGAGAACAACCCTGGTGTGTTCCAGACATGAAAGGAAGGGAAGGATGCCAGAATGGTGTTGCCAGAGGAAGAGGGGTACAAGGTCAGCAGTGTGGTGGGAGAGGAGGCTGGAGAAGAAAGCAGATTCTGTGGCGCCTCACGGACCACAGTGAAAACTCTGGATTTCATTCCAAGTGTGAGAAAAACCATGAGACGATTTTGAGCAAGAGAGGAGAGGAATGTTTTCTACGTTTAAGATGAAGATTTGAGCTGCTTTGTGAAGAACTCATTATGGGAATGCAAGAGCGGCATCAGAGATGAGCAGAAAGCTCTGCCGTGAGTCCAGCTGAGCAGATGATGGCTGGAACAGGTGAGAGGGAGCGGGGCCACTGAGACTGCTGAGAAGCACAGACGTCCTGAAAGCACAGCTGATGGACGTCCTGACGGGGGAGGCAGGCTGCAAGCTGTCAGAGAGCCTAGGAGAAGTCAGCAGCTGGGGGGCAGGCTGTGCCAGCAGCTAAGATGGGTGTTCGGGGATCACCGTCACCCTGTCTAGGGCCTCAAAGACTCAAGGAGCTCCCGTCATGGGGAAGAAGCCAACACACCCAAACACACAGAGCCACACACCGCCTGACAAGTTTTGCGAGAGAAATACACTCAGAAATTTCCTGATCTCTGGATTTTCCAGAGATCATTCAAGCACGTCTTGTTTTGTCATTAGCATGGACAACTGAATAGAGTAGCCTGCTGGGATATCTGGTGTTCCAGTCCTGGCTAATCATACAAATTTGTATTCTTCATTATTCACTCTCATCTAAGTATCTATTGCTTGGCACTACAGAATGCATTCTCCTTATCCATGTAACATATGGGAAAGTATACTTCTTTTTCCCAAATTTTCATACTGGTCCCAGGCAAACCTGGTCACTCAGAATAGAATCATATTGTCTGTACTCCTTAAGACACTCGGTGGGAATTTGCTGTGCACCTGGTGCTCCATGACCACCTGGGATATGGTGGGAGGGAGATTCAAGAGGGAGGGTACATATGCATGTTTATGGCTGATTCATATTGATGTATGGCAGAAACCAACGCAATATTGTAAAGAAATTATCCTCTGATTTAAAAAAAAAAACAAAACAAAGATTCATCTACAGCTGGCAGAGGAGGGTAGGAAGAGAGAACAGAACCCATCTGCAGAACTTCTGATTAGATAAGTTGAAAGTGAAAGTCACTCAGTCGTGTCTGACTCTCTGTGATCCCATGGACTAGATGTAGCCTGCCAGGCTCTTCTGTCCATGGAGTTCTCCAGGCAAGAATACTAGAGTGGGTAGCTGTTCCCTTCTCCAGGGGATCTTCCCAACCCAGGGATCCAACCCAGGTTTCCCGCACTGCAGGCGGATTCTTTACCATCTGAGACACCAGGGAAGCCCAATAAGTTGGGAAAGGTCCAAACAGTCCCTAAGTTCATAAGCCTCCCCTGTATCTGATGCTAGAGTTATACCAATCACCCTTGGAAAAAAACACTATCATCTATTAACTGTTTCGTTGAATCCTATGCCTTCTATATGGTAGACAGATGAATCACATTTAATATAAAGTTTAAGAGCTAATGAAAATAAAAGATAATATTTTAAAGAATCTATGACCCAAATCTCCTTTTATTCATTTAAATACCAGAATTTCAAGAAGCTGAATGCCCCTAATTTCAGACCTATATATATAAAACACATCTGAGTTCCCAAACATAGATTATATTAGGATATTTCACTTATTTTTAATGGGAGTCAAGCATGCTAAAAATCACATTTGATTGATTTTATAAAAACTGATTTTTTTAAATTATTTTTTTTGCCTAGGGGAAAAATTTTAGGAGGAGCTTTTGTGACTGCAATCAGTATGTTCATATTATGCATAATTGTGTTTCTAACATTTTCATTTTGGATCACAATAAGTATAACTAACAAGATGCAGAATTCTACCTTCACCTTGAGACATTTAGCAGGGACTCTCACTAACACTATAGGAAAAGATCCAAAGTAACAAGGAAAAAGATACACTGCATTTTATTGTTCCCTTCACATGCATAGGACTTTCAATGAATAATCACAAACTTCAATGAAAATGGTCACCAACTTCTAACGCTATAGAATCCTTTTGAAACAGACCCATTAGTACTTAATCTCATTTATTATGTTTCCATTAACTTCCTATGTGTACTTTTATTAGGTGAAATAAAAGTTTTGTCCAAAATTCTCTTGGTAAGATATATTTTGGCTTTTAAAAATTTTACCACTACACTAAATAATTTAATGTTCTAGGACAAACTACTCAGATAAACGTTAGTTTTAATAACATATTTAATATCTGAAAAGATCAACATACTTCTAAATAAATTATTTTTGTGTACAGTCTCATAAAATCATGCATGAGACCCGTTAAACCATTAAAAAAATTAATTCACAACTTTTAACACTGGATATCTTGTATCTGTAGCATTTTCCTTTACAATATTAGAAAATGTAGATTTTTATCAGAACTTCAGTAAGTTCATTTTCACGCTACTATATTATTTATAATAAAACCATTTGTCATGGTGATAGATGGCTTAATAAGTATAAATTAAGATAGTAAAAGTTACTACCTTATAACATGAATTGGGTCTTTGAATGTGAGAAACTCGCTAATTCAGTCAGCAGTGAGATGGCTTGGGCAGAGTCCCCTGAAGAAAGGAAGACTTAGTTATCCTGGAGCAATGGATTTTAAAGGGCAGCCTTTTTTCAAGAGGCTGTCTGGAAAACTAGAATTCAAAACTAGCCAATTTGAGACACTTAAAAAATGTTCCTCCTTATCCTGTACGAGAGTTGTTTGAAAAGCATAATAATTAGCATTAGCTAATAAACCAAAAACTAAAGAGAATTCTGCTTCCACGTGTCGCAGAACAACTGTACCGCAACAGTTAATCCATAATCTCTAGTATTAACATTCACTTCTCTGGCTTTCTTGGATCACATGTATTCCATTCATGGTGCCCCTAACTTGCACAGCACTAGACAAAATTGTAAAGAGAGCCTGTTTCCCTTTATACATCCTTTCTCCTCTTCTGACTATTAACCACACAGGGTCTCCCACAAGCCATATATAGTTTTAGAGAAGACTGGCCCTAAATGCCAATGCCACTTTATGCAATATACCCGGAAGCAGGGGTGTACCGACATCACAGAAGAGAACTTCAGGGAGACAGTCACGCCTGCGTACACACAGTTAATCTCTAACAGTGAGATCTCAAGCACCACACTGACAATCAGGCAGGGATATCAATCTTTACAAATCCGAACCTTAAGTGACTAATTCACATATCTGTATAAAGACTGATTTACACATCCCAAACTTGGATCAATGAAGAAAGGAAGGAAGAAGGAATGAAGGAAAGGAGAGGGAGTGACTGCAACTGATTGACTTCAAGAATTACCAGGCAGGTTTCCCTGCTTGTCTTGAGCACTAAGGAAGATGCTTGCTTCTTCTGATGCCAATGAAAAACTGTGTGTGCATGCTCAGTCATGTCTGACTCTTTGCAACCCCATGGATTGTAGCCCGCCAGGCTCCTCTGCCCGTGGAATTCTCCAGGAGAGAATATTGGAGTGGGTTGTCATTTCCTTCTCCGGGGATCTTCCCAACCCAGGGACTGAACCTGCATCTCCCGCACTGGCAGGAGGATTCTCTACCACTGAGCCACCTGCGAAGCCCTGAAAAGCAGCGTGCGCGGTGGTTAAGAGAGAGCACTGTGAAGTCGGACTGACTGGGTTCAAATCCCCCTCTGTCACAGGCAAATTCCATCTCCATACCTCAATTTCCTTATCTGCTAACATAGGGATGATGCCTTACATGATTGTTATAGGAAATAACTGCGCTAATACATATTAAATATTTAGACAATAGTAAGAATGGTGAGAGCTTGACAAATACTGAACATCCTCATCTGTTGGAACTGCAAGCGCCTCTTCACTCCACCATACAAGGCAAATAGAAAGAGGACATTTCTGATCCTCATGAGGGTACTAGAGGGTGAGTAGTACTTGGGAGAAAGAATTAAGAAGAACTGCAATTAGAAGTCCTAACTAGACATTTCTCCAAAAAAGATATATAGATGGCCAAGACATATACATGAAAAGATGCTCAACATCACTAATTATTAGAGAAATGCAAGTCAAAACTACAATGAGGTATCACCTCACACTAATCAGAATGGCTATCATCAGAAACCCCAGAGAGCATACGGAGAAAAGTGAACTCTCCTGCACTGTTGGTGGGAATGTAAACTGGTACTGCCACCATGGAGAAGAGTATGGAGGGTCCTTTAAAAAAAAAATAGAGCTGCCACATGATCCAGCAATCCTACCTCTGAGCATATACCCAGAGAAAACGGCAATGCTCATTATAATACCCAAGACATGGAAGCAACCTAAACGTCCATCAACAGATGAATGGATAAAGAAGATGTGGTACATACATATAATGGAACATTACTTGGCCATTAAAAAGAATGAAATAATGCCATTTGCATAACATTGATGGACCTGGAAATTCAAACAAATATCATATGATATCACTTACATGCAGAATCTACCAAAAGTGATACAAATGAACTTATTTACAGAACAGACACAGACTCACAGACTTAGAGAATGACTTTATGGTTAACAGGGGAGAAGCAGGGGGCAGGGAAAGATTGGATGTTTGAGACTGACATATACACACTGCTATATTTTAAATAGATAACAAGGACCTACTATATAACACAGGGAACTCTGCCCAATATTCTGTAATAACCCAAATGGGAAAATAATTTGAAAAATAATAGATTCAAGTATACGAATAATTGAATCACTTTGCTATACACCTGAAACTAATACAACATTGTCAATCAACCATATTCCAATATAAAACTGTATAAAAATTAAATTAAAAAAACTGCAATTATTTAATCTGCAGAGGAAAAAAGCTAAGGAATATTTCTGGCAATAATTTCTGTTTTTCCCATAAGCAGCAGAAAAGCTCAAATGGCAGCAAAAGAGCAGGAGGAATTCATTTAACTGGGCTCTAAAGAGGAATGCTCAGACTGAAAACGTTGTTCAAGTCTGAAATCACCTCTGTGGGAGTGAAGAAGGCTGCCTGCTGCAGACACAGTTGTGCCCGAGGCAAGCAGATAAGCAAGGTGCCCTTGAAACCTTCTTCATGCTCTATGTCA
This sequence comes from Dama dama, assembly GCF_033118175.1. Lineage (NCBI taxonomy): Eukaryota > Metazoa > Chordata > Mammalia > Artiodactyla > Cervidae > Dama > Dama dama. Next base: position 68,980,369 of record NC_083683.1, read on the forward strand.
GTATTTCCCTGGAAATCTTTTTCTATGTGTGTTTAAACATAATAGAAACGTGTAAAGCTTTGGGCTAAAAACTTGAGATTTTAGCAGGAAAGTATTTGTCCTGCCTTCAGTGTGACAGGAGTACATGTCACATTGAAACAAACCCCATATAGCCCAAAATCCTTCTCATTCTCTATCTGAAAATACTTAAGCAGAATGATATTGTGAATTCTGTGACTTGATAGTGATCCTGAGATTTAGGAACAGAAGCAAAATTTTCAATGCAAGGGACCTGACTGTGAGATTATTCATGACAAAGTGACCTTAATCATTTGATAATCACGTCTGCATGAATATCCAACATATAAGAGAATGAAAACATAAACAAAAGCAATAAGAATCTCATTTATGAGCCGTCTCCTGGTTGGGAAATGCAAATTAATTCTTAGAAGAGTATGTAGGCCAACTGTTCATCTAAGAAGTGGGAAAAAAATATTCTGCAGAAAAGTTCCTGGGAGATGGGAATATTTTTAGTAAATGTGCCTAATCATTCTTTTTGACCTCATGGCATAAATCATAACAAACTGGGTTAGTAACTTTGAGATGGCATTAAAATTCCTGTTAAGAAATCTCAGGATCTGTATAGTATGCTGTTTTAACACACAGATTAAAGGTCTGATATGAAAGTTATAAAATGCTTTTTTTTCCCCATTTTAGCATTCATTTTTTTCCTCCTGTTACTTTAGGACAAATACTTGAGGGTTTACTAAATTCCAACATTCCATCAGTCAATAATCCCAGCAGGAGAATGTTTCTGTGGTTAACTCACTTTATCTCCCTGAATAATGAAAACAAAACAGCAATTTGAGAGTTAAGTAATAGGAACTAGAATCTATCAGGGACTTTATAGTGTAGCACATATCATTCTTCACCCTGTTTTACAGGTAAAGAAAATGAAGTATAGAGTTGTTCAGTCACCCAAGATCACAGGGTTTCTGACCTCTGTGTCAGACTGCAGGCCACCCTGTGTCCTGGGTAACAAATTCCCAAAGCATTTGGATTTCTGCACTTCTGACAGGGTGGGTTATTACCTATGTGTTGAGATTCTCAGGGGAGTCTTATTGCTATCAGCTAGAGAAAAACACGGAACATGTTTGGAAGAAGAAGAGAAAATATCCTGAGGTCCTTAAATGAGTGGAGAAACTTAAAGAGCAGAAAGGTCTGAACTGGGGAAGGACACTCACCACTGAAGAAAATCTGAGGGTCACAGTGTCCCCCACCCCCATTCCAGGGCTCACAGCCCCCAGTAGATCTAGCATCCACTGAGGTGATTTCCAGGGAACCTCAGCTTCATCCACCACAGTTTTCCTCAGAGCACATATTGTCCCTAGAGGGTGACTTGAGAAATCAGTAAAATAAAAGCTAGCATATGTTTAATTTATAGCTGAGTGAACATGCAGATAACACTGTTTGTTTTCAATTCAAGCAACGTCATACAGTTGGCCAACTGAGAGAAACAGATGGGTGGCTATCTTCATTTTTCTAAATATTTTCTAAAGAGTTCAGACATGTTCCTTGGAGGGGTTTTGCAAAGTAAGATTTTATTCTCCTGCTCTTTAAGTGAAGCATGGCATTTTTTGTGAGAAAAGGGGGTTATCTATTTCTTCTAAAATGCCTTAATGAATGGGAAAAGATATGGTTTAGGTTACAGAGTACAGCAACATTCGCTTCTTGGCATCATTATCGGGGGATTTTTGCGCTTTTCTTCCTCCTCCGCCTTATCTCTTTTCCCTTTTCACAGTTCACACTCACACAAACTGTGTCCTTCATTGTAATGATAAAGCAAGTACTGAGTGTTTAGCTCTCATTCTTGTCCTTGGATGTTAAAACTGACAGCTTAGCACCTCTGTTACTTTTTATCGGTTGAGTCATTGCCCTTGCCAGCACTCAAGATAAGAAAGTCTCACACTTGCCAGAGGGGGAGAAAAAAGAAAAAAAACAGGAAAACTGAGAAGTGCACTGGGGCTGGGCTGCACTAACCACAGAACGGACGGTAGGAGGCTGTTTGGCAAATGGATGGGCCTTGCCATTCTCCAGGACAAAGTTATAAATGAGAAACTGTCTGGTGTGATTTAGGTCATTTCCAATGGAGAGTCAATTTTCAACTGCCCAGTTAACCAGTTAAACCTCTAAGGAGCAGAGAAATTCAGCACTCGAGCGTTTTAATCCAAATGTTAAAAGACCTACATTCAAAATGAATCTGATCACCTCACACTAAATCCTTATTTATGAAAGATTAGACACAGGAGCTGAGAATTGCCATTTGATACTACAATACTCTGTGTGTGTGCATGCACGTGTGTGTGTGCGCATGTGTGTGCATGCACGTGTGTGCATGCACGTGTGTGTGTGTGTGTGTGCGTGTGTGTGTGTGTGCAGAACACCACCACCATGAGAGGGTCAGAGAATTCAGTGACACATAAAGGGTGTTTTGGGGATCATTGTTATTCACTGATAAATTTTGGGAAATTACACAAAATGTTATGTTTCTTTTTTCCCTCCAATACAGACCATTTTTCCTGGCACTGTGCCTTCATCCCTATTGTTCAGATATCAATACTAAAGGAAGCTACCAGGGCTGTGAGGGATCTCAGAAACAATCTGTTCTCACCTGCTCAGGGAGACAAGCCATGGAGGTTCTGCCCTGTACTCTGTGAAGGGTTTGGGAAGTTGGTGAAAACATTACATTGATTTAAATTTCCCACATAGAGCTAGTTCCTCTCTCTGCTGACTGCATGGCTCAGGATACACTGGGATGGTGTTCCTGCTCAGTCGCTAAGTTGGATCCGACTCTTTTGTGATCCCATGGACTCTGTTCCGTGGGATTTCCCGGGCGAGGATACTGGAGCGGGTTGCCATTTCCTTCTCTAGGGAACCTTCCTGACCCAGCGATCAAACCCAGGTCTCCTACATGGCAGGCAGATTCTTTACCCCTGAGTCACCTGGGAAGCCCACTGAGATGGAGAATAGCCATATTTAATGTGAAACACATCCTTCCCATATCATCATTGTCCACTTTCTCAAAAACCATGGGAAGTTCTGAATAAGCACAAATCACACCCATAAAACACCCCCCGCTAACTGATTCCCAGTTTAAAATTTAAAGTGGAACAAGAACTTAAAGATGCTTGCAAAGCAATCGGTGTGAAGAAATCTAGATTTCTAATTTCTCCCCAGTTTTTACAACTGTCTCATGCAAATCTAATCTGATAGCACTGGGTATTAGTTATTATCTGTAAAGAATCTTTCCCAAGCTTCAAATTCATTATGATAGAAATGAAGTTACTTTCTGGTTTCACTTGTATGTGGTTGATGCAATATTTAATTTAACTGTGTAATTACAGATATGAACAAGTCTGGAACTACAATGAGCAGGAGCAGACATGCACACAGAGGACTGGGGAGGGGCTGGTAGCCACTGGATTTCCGCTTGTCTTGGGAATTAGTCCATAAATCTTACAGGAGGGCAGAGAATGACAGCTAATGCAGTAAACAGATGAATGGAAATCAGGTAATAAGAGAGTGTTTATTGTATTCCCAACTTACAGATGAAGAAACTGAGGTACTGAAAATTTAAGTAACTTAATCAACAGCACAAACTTGGTAAACCCTTAAAGGATATACAGGAAGCGTGGTTATGTGGAAATAATTCTAAGCATGAGTTAGGAAGTACTAGAGTAGAAATGGCCAGTGACATTCCAGTGAACACTGGATGTTCTGGGAATGCATTAGAGGGATAGCCAAAACAGGACTCATGGAAACCGTCTCCAAAAGAAGATGCTTAAGTTGAAGGGCCAACCAATCAGACAGACCAGGGGCAGAGAGTGATCTGGACAGAGGGACCAGTGTGTGAAAGAAAGCCAAAGGCAAGGAGCACAGCATGAGAAGAGAACCGCAAATAGGTCCTAGAGTAAAAGAGAGACGAGCAAATAAAATGAGTTAAAGAGGCAAGCAGAGGCCAGGCCCACGCGAATACTGCATAAGTCACCCTCGGGAATTTAAACTCTACTTTGAGGACCATGGGAGCCCGAGAAAGGAACTAGGCAGTGGAATTACAGGAGCAGATTTGAGCTTTTGTGATATCACTTGACTGCACTGTGGAGAAAGGAGTGGAATGCCAGATGGGAAAGAGTCTGTGGCAGTCAACCAAGCAAGAGCTGATGAGGGGCTGAGTTTGCGTAATGTCTATGGAGATAGGAAATGCCTTTAGCTGCTAGCTTCATTAGGACTTGCTAATTGACCGATTGCAGCGGTGGTGGTGAGAATGAGGAAATCTAAGGGGCAGCAGTCATCTGAATGGAGGCAGGTATCCTTCCTTGAGATAGTAAATTCAGGAGGAAAAGGAATAAGCTTCAAGGGTGGTGAAATTCAATTCTAGAAATGTTGTTATATTTGAATATCCAATTTGAGACACCTATGAGTGGTTGAATATATGGGGCTTGAGTTTAGGAGAAAGATCTGGGCTAGAAATATGGATGTGGCAACTATCAGCATGTGGATGTAAGTGGAATTCCACAAAAGAAGATGAAATAATATAAGGAGAGGAGAGAATGCAGAAGGAAAATGAGCCAACCCACCCCCAAGAGGTAGCTATCTGTCACAGGCGTGACACATCAATGAGCAAGCCACCATACTGTGGCACCGTGCCATTACCTAATGGCATGTGTACACTGGCATCTTTCTTCTTTTTAAAAACTCCAGTTCAATTCACTAAGCCTGATTTTCCATATTTAAAATAGAAGAGAGCGACTGAGCTGGAAAATCTATACCGTAACTGGGGTATGCCTCGACCACTCCCAAGTAGGCAAAATGATCACTCAAAACTGAAGTGCCTTCATTATAAATATTTTCTAACTGTACTCATCAAAAAAAAAAAAAAAAAAAGTGGTGGGCTGGATGTCAACGGTCGCTGGAAAGAAGAAAATGGGATGTCACATCTAAACTTCCGAGTTGAATCTTTCTCCACCCTCATGAATCTGACTGTTCATTCAGGTAATTGGCTACAGTGGAAATCAGTGAGTGTGAGTTGCAATTAAACTCACTTCTCCGAGCGGCTTCCACTCTTCAGTAATGAGCAGCCCCAAGGGATGCTTTGGCAGATGACAGACACTCAAGAAACAGGTTGTGGAGGTGAATGGTTTTTGGGGTTTTTTTTTTCACTCTTTAGTTTTTGATTGTACCAAACAGCAGGTGGGATATTATTTCCCTGACCAGGGATCAGTCTGGTGCCCGCCTCCCTGCTTTGAAAATTGGAGTCAACCACTGCATTGCCAGGGCAGTCCACAGGGTGAACTCACTGCTGATCTGGTGGCACTTTATTACTTTTTGACCATGGCCACACAGCTTGCAGGATCTTAGTTCCCCGACTTGGGATCAAACCTGTGCCCCCTGCAATGGAAGCCCACGGTGTTGTAACCACTGGACTGCCAGGGAATTCCTGAAAGTTTAAAGTAAGTTTTCAGTTTTTGCTACAAAGAAGTTAGTTACCTTCTCTGGGTGTATCTCTTCACCCAGCGGAGGAGGAGGGCATTCCCATTTGGTCTCTGAGGTCTCCATCATTTCCTGTGGCCACAGTCACCTGCAAGGGTAAGTCAGGGTACAGACTTCACTGGTAAGTCCTGTAGGCCTGAATCATCCCCCAGCAGAGGGAACAGGTAAGTATTACTTCTAGTCTGGTAGCATTCTCAATCACAATTTGTCATCACTCAAGGCACAGGTGAACTATGGTGCATATGTCAATTTTTCCTCCAAGGTCCTTGTTTTCATTTGGCTTTAAAATATTATGGTGACTACTTTATTTTGTTTTGTTTTGTTTTTTACTCATTGCATGCAATCTATGATTGCCAATGCAGTATACTAGGTCATTTCCCACACTTTCCTCCCAGCTCTATCCAATGCACTAAGGCTGGCTATTTGTAACTCAGTATACCGTTTCTAATACCATGACTTTTACATTTTATAATTCGTTTTACTATTAGAGCTGACATATGGGAAAAAACCCAACCAGTGTTTAAGATTAAAAAAAAAAAAAAAAACCTGTATTTTTATTTAAACCATTGTTTCCTGTGTGGATGGTAAGATAATTTATACTTCTTTTTAAAATTTGGAATGCAAGGTCTCCTAATAACAGAACTTAACTTTGCTCTCCTGAAGTGCCCCGAAACACCTCCTACTCCGAAAGCTGGCCTAAAAAGTGCTCACTCGTTTGCTCACTCCTTTTTTCTCTTCAACTCCATTTGATATATGCTTCCCAGGACGTAGTGGAGACTTGTGGCCCGAGAGGCTGGAAAATATAACTCCGAATTTCCTACAATCTCAGCTCCACTTTCTCCCGCGCTCCGGCCGGGGGCGGGAACCTTGTTATTGTCACGTGGCCGCGAAGGCCACAGCCCCTGCTGGCCAATGGGCGCGCGCGGGCCTGGGCAGCACCGCCCCTCGGCCCCGGCGCACGGGGACTTGGCGCTCCGCGGCGAGGAGGAGGCGAAAAAGTTTCTTTTGCGTGCAAGAAGGGCCTCGGTGCGCGGACGCTGCTCCCACTGCAACTCTGCCACCGTTGGCCGTGGTTTTCGGTTTCCCTGTCGCTGCCCCGGGGCACGAAAGAGCTCCGCTGTCTGGACTGAGAAAAAAGGGGCTTACCTGCGAGCGCGCGAGGGGGGCGCGCGCACGCGGCCCCGAGCGCGGGCGTCCACTCCCGGCTGGAAGTTGGTGCCGGGCCCCGAGTGCCCGCCGCCTGCGGAGACCCGGGCCGAGCGAGGGGCTGCGGGACCACGATGGGCGCGCCAAGGCTCCGCGCGCTCGCGGCGGCGCTGGGGCTGCTGCTATGCGAGGTGCTGGGGCACGCGGGCCCGGCCGAGGGCGGCGGCCTCGAGGCGCTGGGGCCGCCTTCTGGGGTCGGCGCTGAGCACCAGTGTCCCGCTCCGTGCCGCTGTCTCGGGGACCTCCTGGACTGCAGTCGCCAGCGGCTGGCGCACCTTCCCGAGCCGCTTCCGACCTGGATCGCTCGGCTGTAAGTATTCTTCCAAGGGGCGGAGGGGGAACCGCGTGAGTTTCGTGACTGCAGGCTAGGGGCCGGGATGCTAGGCGCGCGGCAGCTTTTTCCGGGCACCCCGTCTTGGTCCAGGCCTCGAGCGGCGCCCCGCGGGGATGGAAAAGGAGTGACCGGGCCTCAGCCCCTCTCCATCCCCCGGCGCTTGGGGGACCGCGCAGGTGGGCCCTGGCCTGCCCCACCCGGCCGCACTTGGGCGAAGAGTTGGAGCTACTGACAACTCCCGGGGCGCAGAATCCGCGTCCTGCGTGGAGCTCGCCTAGGGGGGCTCAGATGCGCGCCCTTGCCCGTCCGGGGCGGGAGAGCTGGCACCCTTCGGCCGCCCTGAGTTCTGTGTTCTCACTTTACGAGTATGATCCCGCGGCTCAACTATAGTTTCTAACAGGTTTAAGTCACCTTTTGCGTTCCCAGCGCTATAGGAGCCCAGCGCGCTCTTTCGTTTGGGAAGCCCTTTCAACGGTTAGGTCACTATCCAAGCAATGGTAGACATCATTTTGTTGTTCTTTACCCTCGCTTAATTTCGCGTTAGTAAATTCCATAAACTCCCCTCTTCGACCAAACTGCAGCACATCCCCATTCCGGTAACAAGTTGGCAAGACTGAGCAGTAAGTATGGAAGGGAAGGAACTAGAGTTTTTTTTTCAGAACCGAAGGCGTGATTTCTGGGGCTTCTCAGCGCGACCGGGCGGTTTAGGAGAGAGCGCTGGGTGCTATTATGCAAGTTTTTGGATGCTAGCTATGAAGTCTTAAAAACCTGAAATCACTGCCAACTGCGTGAAAGAACAAGGAAGAAAATGTCGTTTAGTTGGAAAGGCTAATTTTTTTCCAAATGTCGTCTCCTCTCCGGGCCCTCGTTTTGTTAAAATTGGAGGACTGGTGCAAAATGTTAACAGTCAAAACTTGTATGTCTGTCTTTCTTTCTTTCTTTTCAAGTAGCTATCCTGTTGAAAAGAAGCAAAGTACATCGTTAATACTCAGATTTGGGCCTAACAGAGTGTAGTAGTGGATATTTGAAACTCTTGAAACTTCTAGTCAACTATCCTAACATTCCAAATAGTAGTGGTAGAAAGTTTGGACACGTTGTTTAAAAAACTGCGTTTTTAAATCTCTATGCTCACCAGAGTCTTTTTGTGAAATATAGAATTGTCAACTATGGAAAAGCATATGCTTTGTGTTGATGTGCCTTAATTTGTAAAGAAGTGAAGAGAGTTTTAGACTGATATGTAGTCTCTTATCATGGGATGTCTTGTTTAGTGGTCTTTATTACAGTTGAAGAAGGAGATAAGGACTTTAACCTAAAACAGGGAGACTTTCAATTAGTTGTGGCTAATTCTGTTCAATTGCCTCTTGCGGAGGTCATGCTGCCTTATTCATGAGATGTGAATGGCTCTGTTGACAACATGTGGAACTGAACATTTGAATGGCTGGAGGTGAACACGTATGAATAATAGAGGGTTGAGAAAGAATGGACGTGGTGCTTCCTGGGGTGTGTTGAGAATGGCTCAGATCATTCACATGCTCTGACTTTCAGTAGTTCTCTGAGTGAAGTGGCCTGTCGGATCGTGCCGGTGTGCAATATATTTTTGTGTGAATGTCTTTTTCAAAAATTGGACGTCTCAAAACTGTAGTGCTCTAGATTAAGAGTTGAGTTAAACCAAAAGGGGTTTGATACCTATTTAAACGTTGTCTTAAAAGTAGTTGACCTAATTAGGATTTTGTTTTCCAGATAATTTGGTGGCATACTAAAAACAAATTACAGTTTATTTGGTTAGCACAATCTTTAATTACATTTCCGCCAGCAGTAAATTGTCTCAGTACAAGTCCACATTCCTTAAATGTATGTGAAAATAAGTTCCACTTGTGCAAATAAGCACTAGGTCTGTTGTCAGAAGCCCCACCGTGATCACTCACTGGACAGTTCTGTCATTCTTGTACATGTGTGACTTGTAACCAACTTTGTAGTTGTCACCAAACCATGTGGTCTAGATTCTTTATTGTCAATGTTTCTTTTGTTTGTGCCTAAAGCTCTAGAGGTCTCCTTTCTCCACCTTTGAAATGAGCAGAAAAATGCATAGAATTGAGCTTTAACTTCTCTGTTATTTGGTGTTTGGAACAGGAGGCATAAGATAGCTGCTGCCTAAATTTTACTTAATTAGAAAAGCTTTTCGGTAGATTGGCCCCGAGTTTAGAAATACGTAGCAAAATGCATGTTGTTCTTCCCCATATCTTAACTTCCTTTTCCTCAGGTAATTAAGAAAGTAAAAGTTTGCCTTAGGAATATTTTATGAGAGCATTCTTCAGAAAAAGTTTGGTGTGTAGCTTCTGTTTCATTTGTTGAATTGGCAAGTTAAAAATTTAATCTCTTTAAGACACATGTGTGTATGTATTTTTTCCACTTTATTCAGTTGTGATTTAGGGCTATAAGAATCCCATGGGTGAAAAGTTGAATTGTTTGAGCTGTAAAATAATAATATCACAGTTCTCTCTTTTTTTTTTTTTTTTAAAAAAGGAACTTCTAATATTTTAATGAAAGTGGCTCTTAAAACAGTCACTATTTTGAGCGTTCCTTACAACTGTCTTTAAAGGCAGACTTGAGTTTACATCTAGGCTGTGTGCTTGCAAGGAGTTCTGAACCCAGAGAGGAGGGCTATTTAGAATATGTTTACTTAGCCAAAGGAGGGAAAAGTTGCCCAGTTGTTAATAAGAGCTTCAAGTAGTTTTAAAACCTCACTGGAATTTCAGAATTATTTGTCTTATCACAATAGAAAGGTTTGGGTTAGCTGAGCTCAGGCCGAAAAAAAAAGTTTGGAAGGTACTTTTTGCTGGTGTGACTTCTTTAGTGTCTGCTGTGATCAATCCTCTGGTCCGTACCAGAACTGGGGCTGGGGTTGGGGGGTAAAATCCTTCTGGTTTTCACAGCTGTTTTTCTGTATTTTCCAGACGAAAACTTGAACATAGCAGGCTGATTTATGAGTCACTTTGGATCAGTGTCTTAAAACAGCTACAGCCTGGCTTTTTGTTTTTCAGCTTTCCAGATTTCTGCTGAATTAGCAGCTCTGCAGGCCCCAGTGGGATTGATTAAGAGGCTGTGCCGGATTTGCATTTTAAAATTTGACTTGGAAGTCAGATTTCCAAATGCTAAAAGGAAGAAAACGAGGGCTGGGACCAAATGTTGTAAATGAATTATTTTCATATATATTTATCCGCTTGCTAATATGCAGGAAGAGAGACTTCTCTCTCCTATGTAGAGTTTGGTTTTCAAGTGTTTGGCCAGCTGAGTTTTGCGTAAATAGTTAACACCTCTCTGCCTCACCACCTTTCCCATTTATTAACCTCATTACAAAAAGTTTTTTTTAGAAAAGGTTTCCTGGGGAGGATGTTCATTACTGGAACTCCAAACACGAAGAATCTGCCTGCCTTACTGACTGTAGTGGGATTTCAGAAAACATTGACATGGTACAAGTTGAATCTGTTTTTAGTGTGATTTTTAGTGATCTAGCCATAAAAAACAATACAAGGGAAGATTTACAAAAATGTGACATCCTTGGATCATTTCTGAAACATAAACTGTATGAAACCTAAATTTAAGTGCATTAAAAGTTTCAAGGCTTCAAGTATTTAGCAATAAAAGTCACTTCAGGGGTGTTTCTTTTTCTCTCCCACATACGCTGTGGTTTTAATAGTATGCAAAACTCAGGAATGGAAGTGTGTTGCAGTAACTGAACTATTTCAGGTTACCTGCTCCTGCTTATGGATCAGAAATGAGGGGTCCCCAGCATGTGCCCTGTTCTCTGAAGGCAGTTTCTCATTTTAAAGGTCTTTTGTTGGAGATTTCATCCCACTACTGGTAGGGAGGAGGAAAAAGTTGAAGCACTCCATCTTTTTTAACTTTTATTTTTCTCACAGCATGGCCCTGAGAACAATGAAAGAGTGGAAGCTTTGTTTTTTTCTCATTAGAAAGGAAATCACCTGTGTAAGCTGGAAATGCCAGATGGGTGCCCCCTTTCCTCTGAACAATAGGGATGCAGCCTAACAGGCTGAGTGCAAGGTTCTTTAGTTAAGTGAGTCCAAATAAGCCTTTCTGTTGATTCAGGCTACCTCCCAGGTGAAGGCCTCTTTTCCTTGGTTGTTTTTTTTTAAAGCCCGTGGGAAATCTGTGACAGTCTGTGGTGCTAAAAGCACACAGGTTTTTGTCTGAGTCCCAACGTGAGTCGTTGGACTCACGGTTTCCTTGATGAACTCCAGATGGACTCGAGCTGGGCCGTGAGGGAAAGTGTCTGGCTCCAGCGTGGGGAGCATGCACGGCAGTGGTTGTAATTGCAGGACTTTTATAGTTTAAAGACTGTGCCAGGTTTTTTTTTTTTTTCTTTTTCCTTCATGTTATAACTCTACCAGAACAAATCTACTCGTGTCTGTTACTGTCTGGTAGGTCTTTAGGCAAACATGTTTCAAATAAAACCTTTGCAAAAAAAAAAAAATACTTTTTTTTTTCCTTTTAGGTGAAATAGAGAGATCCAGGTTTATTCTCAAAACAAAAAATGCAAAGACTTAAAAATGATCTCTGATTTCTGATTGTTACTTAATGGATGTACACTGGGCTTCTCTGAATGTGATTTCTCTGCGTTTTTCTTGGCAGGGGGCAGGCAGCAGGAGTGGCACACTTATGTAGATAGCACATGGTTCCTGCTCTTCGCCAGTCAAGTTTGGTTATCTCTCACTTGGGTTATTTAAAAATCCTCACTTTTAAACACTGCAGAAATTAACCTGGTAGGATTGGGTACACACTTTTCAGGGGCAGAGCTCTCGCCCATCCTGTTTGTCAGGCTGGTTTGCAGCAGATATTCAGCAATGTCATTTTCATTAGACCAGTTTGAAGGCACATAGTCATTATAACCAAGTATTTTGCCAGATTTTGTTTCACATTTTGATTCTTGAATGCGAGCTGATGGCCTGACCTAGAACCCTGAACATGTAGGAATTTGGTTTTGCTTTCTTTTGAATACTGATGTCCTGTAGAAATGTTACTAAATTATAAGGAATCTCTGAGTTAGAAGCAGATTTATTTTAATGATTGAAAAGAAATCTGATCACGGGTTCTGAAGAGTCTGCTTAACTGTGTTAGGTGGTTGATGTGCTTTAAGTTGCACATTATATTGAGATATTGAGATTAGGGGAAATTCAGGAAGGCAAAGTTTGGCTTGTTTCCTACCCTTGCAACACACGCACACGCACGCACACACACACAGAGAAGTTGGGATGTGTCCTACCCACTCAACACACACACACACCCCAGTACTTTAAATAATTTGGTGCCTTAATCCAGGGAAACAAATATGTATGAAAAGCAATTTCTACTTTCTTTGATTGTAATAAGGACTTTGATACTTAGTTTTACAATAATAAAAAGGTTTCTTTAGACGTTTTAGTTTCAGCAACCTGCCTAATTAGCCACTTTTCATAAGCTATGACTTCATCATATCAGGTTGGAAGTGAGGAGATGGCAAGGGGTGGGGAGGGTGAGGCAAAACAACCAGTTCACAAAGATCTGTTCACCCTGGGCCAAAAACCATCTCCCTAAAACATTTGCGGGTTGGAGCATTTGAATCTGCCAGCCTCCTAAACTAATTTTGTCCTCAGAGTTTGTATTTTGGATTTTGCCCTCTAGTTTATGGACAGGATAGACCAATTATTTCTCATGTTGTAGCTGGTGTTGAGAGAGAGAGTTCATAAATCCACTCTGTCTTGCACATCATTAAGCACTGTTAGTGATCTTTGGAAACTACTTACAATTTTATTTTTGTTTTTTTTCCACAGGGACTTAAGTCACAACAGATTGTCTTTCATCAAGGCAAGTTCCTTGAGCCACCTTCACAGCCTTCGAGAAGTGTGAGTTCAGCTCTTTCCTGTTTGAGGTTTGAATCAAATATATTACCCATCACAGTATTTGATTGTAAAGAGCATTTGGGTTACAGTAATTATTGGGTTGACCAAAAAGTTCATTCAGGTTTTTCCATACCATCTTACGGAAAAACTGGAGTGAACTTTTTGGCCAACCCAGTGTTTAAAACCTTTAACTTGGGAGAGGGATCTTTAAATGAATTTATAACGTTTTCACCTTTATGAAATACAGATTGTGTAATCAGCTTCTCTTTCTCTCTCTCTTTTTGGCATTTATAGGAAACTGAACAACAATGAATTGGAGACCATTCCAAGTTTAGGACCAGTTACAGCAAATATTACACTTCTCTCCTTGTAAGTGGATGTTAGAAGGATTTCACATATATGTTTGCATGGACCATGAGAGCAGTTTCATATGGGCTAGACTACTGATCTTACAAGCGCAATATGCTTCCTTTAAACTGGTTAACTTGTTTCCTAGCCTCTCTCTCTTTTTCTCTCACTCCTAAATTTTGAGTATCATTGTAGCAAAGACGCTTTATACATTGCCATCCTTTGCTGCTGTGACTTTCAAGATTCAGAGAAGCCACCTTCACATGAGAGATGTGTATTTGATTATGGTAGACTAGGACTTAAATTCGGGTATCACTATATGGTTGGCCTGGGATCTGTGGATTCAGTATTATATAGTTCCGTGGAGAATAATCTATTTGGGGAGGAGAAATGGAGTTGAAAAGAAAGCATTGGGGTATCCTCTTTTAAGTGTGGCGTCTGCGGTGGAAATCAAGTTGAGAAACATCAAATCAAACTATCTGCTACATACAGTTAAAATTCAGTAGGTGATTGAAGTTAGAAATATCATTGCATGTCCTTTTGCATATCTGAGTTTTCAAATAAGATTAAAACTGTGTTACATTTTTCTGTATTATTAGGGTTTTATTTTTATTAGGTGTGTTTATATTTACACATTGGAGATGTTTTAGAATAATTTTGACTTTCAGCCTTTAAAGTCATTTAGAAGTAGCATGGTTTGATGTGTAAAATGACGTAGTTTACCACATCCATCTTGATTAATTGAAAAATACATTTAAGCCACTGAAGTTAAAAATGTTTTCCTCCTTTAAACAACTTAAGGGAGAAAACCACCATTGTTAGTTGCATCTGGGAAAGGTGTTGGGAGGGTTGAAATTATACAGTAAATTTCAGGAAAGCTGTTCAATTAATTAAAGTGATCACTACCCAATTGCTTACATCTGGTGATTTATAGAGGTTTGTTTTTACTGAGAGCCCAGGTCAGCTAAGTCACGGGTGCAGCCGCTGTGTCTGCTTTCCTCTGTTTGAATAAGAACTGAGTGACATTTGATACTGATGTGGTTTTTCCAAAGATCAGAAACAGAAAGGAATAAAAGAAAAAGTTGGTATTTGACAAATAAACACTGAATTTAAAGAAAGATTTTTATGCTAGCATTCATACCTGTTTTGTCTTTCCCAATTGCTTAAAATGTTGGAGTCTGATGGAGTACTGCTTTTGGGATCTTTAACATCTTTAGCTGTTCTCGTTTGACCAAGGAGGCCTATTTAAATCCCAGGGAATGACACTTCCTCACCCCGCTGTCCTTGCCCTGTGTGTTGGCAGATCCTGTCAGCATGTTGAAAGGGTCTTGAGGGTCGTTGCATGCTTCATGGTTGAGAGGGTCTGCAGTAGGGTTTTGGAATCTGGGTGGGTTGAGGAAAAAACAGTATTCTTTTGGGCATGGTATAGAGTTGAAAGCGAAAGAACTTGTAAGGAAATTAGAAAGCTCTATCAGAAGTAAATAACCTGGTGGTTTTACATTTTAAAGCTATAATTTTGTAATTAGAAAACTGAAATGACATCTGGAAAATTAGAAACCTTCAATATTTGAGCTCTTCTCCATGTTTTTGTTTGCCTTTCACCTTAGTGAGTGCCGAGTAGTCTTTCCTGAATTTGAATAATCTCACTTTCTTTTCCCTTAATTTGTTGCAGTGCATCTAACCAGGGATTGCTTTGTTCCTGTAATAAAATGGTAGATACTGTTTATTACCTAGATTACACAGACTCTGTAAAGAGTAATTTATCTCATGGGGCTGCTAATTCAATGTGCATAGTAAAAATTGTTTTTATACCTATGAAGTGTCTTGAAAAATTCACTTTCCTGGCTGTTCTCCTCTATAAATGTTTTGTTTTCTTCTGTAGGCTTCTTTTTTTTCCTCCTGGATTTTTTAATACACAGTCATTGTTTCTAAAGCACTGTTAATTTCTGTCTGGTGTAGGGTAGACTGTTTTAGTTTATATAGATGCACTTGAAAAATAACCAGAGCTGAAAGTCAGTACTTAAATACGTTTCTGAAATTTCAAAAAAAAAAAAAGAAAATTGTTAAACTACATAATGTGGCTCAGATTAGAAATTTGCTATGGCACCACCATTAAATCCCATATTTTTCAGTAGGTCCCCAGACTGTTTGACTCCTGTCGAGATTTTTAAAAAACATTTTGTGAGGGAAGACATTTTTCTGGGTGATTTGTGCAAGTTAAGTAATTTGAAGATGTGTTGAAAAAAAAAAAAAACTCATTGGTAGTCTTGAGCATAAGATTTTTTTAAATTTTTATGTATTTATTTTTTGGCTTCCCCTGGTCCCTGTTGCTGCACCTGGGCTGTGTCTCATTGCAGTGAGCAGGGACTCCTCTCTAGCTGTGGTCCTCAGGCTTCTCCTTGTGGTGGCTTCTCTTGTTGCAGAGCATGAGCTCTAGAGAGTTCAGTCTTCATAGCTGTGGCACGTGGCCTCAGTTGCCCTATGGGACGTGGGATCTTCGCTGACCAGGAGTTGAACCCTTGTCTCCTGCATTGGCAGGCAGACTCTTAACTGCTGGACCACCAGGGAAGCCTGAGCCTGAAGGTTAATGTCAGTGCCCATACGCTTGCTGCTCTGCGTGGCGGGGGCTCCTCCCAGCTGGAGAGGTTGATGCAGGGAAGACTGTGCCTGCTAAGACCTTCCTCTTCTCAGCTGCAAGAGCCGGCGGCTAAGATTGTGTCAACGGTCACCCCTTGGCCAGGAGATGATTTCAGTCAGGGACCAGTTCTGGTAACGTCAAGGAAGCCTGGTGAAATGCCAGCATCGTGGGATGATGGGTGGATGAGCATTGAGCTTCCCCACTAGCAAAGCTCATCTCTGACCATCTTAGGGAACTTGCAGGATGTGAGAGGCCTGGATAGTCTTTCTTTCCTCTGAACCCCACACAGAGCTAGTTCAAAAGTCTGACCTGCCGGGAGCGAAATGTGGTTTGTGTTTTGTGTTTACTTTTCCTCATTTCCTAGCCACATGTGGCAGGATGGTATATTTTAAGGGAAGAAATGGAATAATTTTTGGAATGAGCATATTCTGTACTAAAACTGTTGACCTGGCATAAGCAAGGTGATTTTATCAGATGTGATAGTTCTTTAGGCGTCTTGTCACGTGGCATAAGCTGTCCAAGCATTGGACATTTTTGTTTTCCTCTTTTTGGGGGGAGCAGACATGTGAGATCTTATTAGTTCGCCTATCAGAGGTTGAACCCACGCCCCCTGCAATGGAAGTTGCGGCAGTCTTAACCGCTGGGCTGCCAGGGAAGTTGCATATTGGGCATTTTTGAAACCTGTGGCTTGAGTTAGGGCAGATTTGAATCTGTAAGTTACGTAACGTTACTGGTGAACCAAAGAGGCCTTATTGGTCATTCAGTAGAGCTAGTTGGGTCTTATCTTGACTGACGGTTTATATGATGCTGTCCAAAATGCAGATGCTTTGCCTGGTATCTTAAGACCTGAAAAGATTTAAGTCAAGGAATGTCAAAGATGTACCTAGATTAATGCTTCTTGGTGGGGCCCAAGTAGATCCGTTTTAAGACATCTACCTTGCTGAGACTCTGCTATTACATAAATATTTCTGAATTACTGATAAAGTCAGCTTATCAAGACTAAACAAGCCTTTTCTCATTATCATCTCAAAAGTGGATCATTTCCCTGAAGTCCATCCTTTTCTTCATAACCTGTCATTTTTCCAGAGATGACAGTATCATCCTTCTAGGGAGGTTATCACAAATATTGATCCCTTTTGCCAGTGGGACCTCAACATGCGTGCTCTATGGATGGGCTGCCATTGAAGAGATGTAAAGCAGAGTGAGACGATCAGTTTTGCCATTGGAAAATATCGCTCAGACTCTAGTGTGGAGAATGGCAGTGGCCAGGAGAGGGGCTTAACGGAGCCAGATGATGAAGGGGCCACTCCAGCTGCCCTGAAGTGATGGGCGCCCCGTTCTCCTGCAGCGCCCCTGCCATCAATTCAGCAGAACGGTGATTAGAAGCAAGACTCAAGTTGCATGGCTTGCAGTTAATTGCCAGCTCCTCTCTTTGCCAGTTTGCAACCTTGGGCAGGGTACAGTCTGTACTTCCTGCCCTGTAAAATGAGGAGAATAATAGTGCCCAACTCACTGGATTGCTGTGAAGACTGGGGGAGAGAATACAGTGAAGCCTGCCTGCCATAGACTGAGAGCTCCGTGGTCATGAGCCATGGGCATGGGGATGACGTCATTCATTCAGCCAGAATTTATGGAAGAAACCAACGGGGCCAGCTTCTGTTAGTGTGACGGGGACACAACCATGAGCAAAGCAGAAAAACTTCCTCTTAGCGTGAAGCTTCCATCCAAGTGAGGGATGAGAGAAAATTAGTAAACAAACTTTAAAAGATAGCTTCAGTTCTTCAATAATGGCTGTGAAGAAAAAGAAAGGGCCACGGGATAGAGAGCTAGGTCGGCTGCCCTTTCGGGGGGTCAGGAAGGCTGACGTTTGAAGACTTACCAAGATCTACTCTGTGCTCGGTGCTGTTTGAAGGCAGAGGTTCAACACTGAACAAATCAGACGCTGTGCCATCTTGGGGCTGACCTTCTTGGGGAAAAAGAAAGGAAGTAAAATAAGTGGAAATGTGGTCAGAAGATGCTCAGTGCCAGGGAGAGAGGATGTCAAGGAGTGTGTGTGGTAGATGAGGAGGGGGCTTTAGGTTTTAAATGGGATTGAATGGAGCGGCTCACTGCAAAGGTGACACTTGATTCAGGGTCTGCAGGTGAGGGAGGGAGTCAGGAGAAGGGTCCTGGGCGGTACGTGAGGGGAGGGAGAGGTCATTTCCTCAAGCCTCCCCGGTCCTGCCCGGTCCCTTCTTGCCTTGTATATCCACCTGTGATGTGGCCATGAACTGGTTTTGTCTTATTTTCCTTCTGGCAGGTTTTACGGCACACATACAACCATGCATGCACGCATGCGTGCTTAGTCACTTCAGTCGTGTCTGACTCTTTGTGACCCTACGGACTGCAGCCCGCCAGGCTCCTCTGTCCATGGGGATTCTCCAGGCAAGAAGACTGGAGTGGGTTGCCGTGCCCTCCTCCAGGGGATCCTCCCAACCTAGGGATCGAATCTGCCTCTCTCATGTTTCCTGCATTGGCAGGCAGGTTCTTTACCACTAGTGCCGCCTGGGAAGCCCCTATGGCATACAATCAGTGCTTAATTAATATATGAATTGATCTAAGGAGTATTTATGGAACAGCACCTACACTCAGTATTATTCAAACAAATCTCCTCCGGGAGACTTAGTCCATAGCAGAGGCTAACCATTTACAGTGGAGAAAAAGCATACCTGTATCTTATTGGTGTTCAGTTATGCATGCTTGGCAATGAATAAAATAAATGATAACAACCGCAATGATAATAATTAAAGGAAAGAAAAACACAAGAGAAGTCATTTAAGTAGCCACCGGATTCCGCTCACCAATCTTGCGTGGTGATCACATGTCCTGGAGTGTGTGTGAAATGCAAGTGTGCAGATGAAAGCTCCCTTTCTGTTTGCCTTTCAAAGTTTGTCTGTCTCAGCCCACGGAGGATGACTTTGGTCTTCAGAAATAGAGATGTTTTCTAGCCCACTGTGCCTGAAATGCATGTGAGTGAACTATTTCATCAGGTCCTGAGCTAAAAATTCAGAATACAAAACCGCAAAACACACAATTGATGTGTCCAAACACCAAAGGAAAAACTGGCCCTACAAGAGTTACTGAGAGAGACAGGGTACATGTCTGCATAAAAAAACCTCTGCTAGTGTTTCAAGGGTCCAAGGGCTTCCCCAACGGCTCAAGGGTGAAGAATCCACCTGCAGTGTAGGAGACACTGGAGAAGGGAGTTTGATCCCTGGGTCGGGAAGATCCCCTGGAGTAGGAAATGGCACCCCACTCCAATACTCTTGCCTGGAAGATCCCATGGACAGAGGAGCCTGGCGGGCTGCAGTCCACGGGGTCGCAAAGGGTTGGACACAGCTGAGCATGTGGTGGTGGCACTCGTGGTCAAGAGCCTGCCTGCAGTGCAGGAATGTAGGCGGCACAGGTTCAATCCCCGGGTCGGGAAGAGCCCCGGAGAAGGGCCTGGCAACCCACTCCAGTACTCTTGCCTGGAGGGTCCAGTATTCTTGAATAAATGGACAGGGGAGCCTGACGGGCTATGGTCCATGAGGTCACAAAGAGTTGGACGTGACTAAAGGGAGTTGGCACATGCATGCACGAGCATATGGTGTTTGTGGATTGGATTGGACCACTCGGATAAGGGTTCAGGGGTGTATCAATGATGGATGATTCCCACCCACCCCCCGCCCCCCACCACGGGCTTCAGAACCTGATGCTGCCTGAGATGTGGTACCATCTCATCACGTGTCCTCCTGCATGGGAGATGCTTTGGGGATGCAAGAAGGTGTGAGAGTCACGCCTTCCCTCAGAGGTCTGGTCAGATTTACATGCTACAGACAACAATCCGGGGTCATAGGGAGTATTAGCAATTCGTGTGGCAGGAACAGTTGTTCTTGTAGAATTTGGAGAAGGGTGATGACCTTTCTTCCTTCAGATATGAAAGTCCCACTGGTGAAGGCTATGTGGTTCTCCCTCGGCATTGGTCCCGTCTCACTGCAGGGTAGGACTTGGGTCTGTTCCCGCAGCAGCCCAGTCCATTCTCGGCCACATAGGAGGGTCTGATGGAACACCCCAGTGGACGAGAGGTCTCCCGCCCTTGAGTGGAAGTAGAGAGCTGAGCACGGGGCGGGGCCCCCCGGCTCCCTTTGACTCACGCTCATGACCCACCTGACCTGAGGCAGAGCTCATGAACTCGGCTCTGGCTATCGGGAGGAGCAGCGTGGATGCCTGCCAGTCCATCTCGTGCGGTCCCGGCGCAGGATCGAGTGTCAGGTTGTACATGAAAGGACTCAGGACGGCGCGAGCGGCCGCAGCTGCTGCGGATACCGTCAGAGTGCGCTGGGGAGTGGGGAGGAGGGGGCCAGCGCACCGTGGACTCTAAAACGGGAGGGTCACAGGAGGAAGGAAGAATTTAGAAACATCCTGGAGGCAATACATGAGGGAGGGAGAGAGAGCTTGGCGTGTGGGATGAGTGGTCAAGGAAAACTTTTGCTCTCTTCAAATAGTTTAAAAAGAAAATCAGTGAGCACTCAAATAAGAGCCTCCCATGTGGCTCAGCTGGTAAAGACTTTTCCTGCAATGCAGTAGATGCAGGTCTGATCCCTGGGCTGGGAAGATCCCCTGGAGGAGGAAATGGCACCCACTCCAGGATTCTTGCCTGGGAAATCCCATGGACAGAGAAGCCTGGCAGGCTATAGTTCCATGGGGTCACAAAAGTTGGACACAACTTAATGACTAAACCAAGACCACCACTCAACTACGATTAATAAATGAACAACTTTCCCAGCCAGAAGTTCCCATAACCGTAAGATGGATTCAAAGCACTCCAATGTGCTGCATTGCTGTTCAGCGGGTCAGTCGTGTCCGACTCTTTGTGACCCCATGGACTGTAGCCTACCAGGATCCTCTGTCCATGGGATTTTCTAGGCAAGAATACTGGAGTGGGTTGCCATTTCCTTCTCTAGGGGATCTTCCTGACCCAGGGATAAAACCTGCGTCTCCTGCATTAGCAGGTGAATTCTTTACCTCTAAGCTACTGGGGAAGCTCTATGTTCTGAATGCTGAACAAAGAAAAATAGCACTTGACCTCTGCTGTCCAGGGGCTTTGAATAAATGTAATGGGCAGACACAGTAAAGAATAAAGACATCTCCAAGGAGGAGATGCCCTGGGTGATAGAAGCAGAGGAAGGCTGTCCTTTCAGCGCGTAGAGTGAAAGGCTGAGTGAGGTCTAGACCCGAAAAGAGATTGGGTACTTTGACAGGCATCGGCTCAGGTGTTTTACAGGTTTGGGGAGTAGTTGACTTTTTTTTAAAGCAGGGGAATGAAGTAACTACAGTTCAATTTAGCACAGATTCTGCTTCTCTACTGTTGTTCAAGTAGTCATTAAGCAGGGTTCATATTCAGAGTCAAGGGCCATAGTCAACTCAATAAAGCAGCTTTGATAATTAACAGTTAAGACTTGCCAAGTACCTGTTATCCATCCACCTTTAGGGCTGTCTGTCCCCTGAGCCCTGCTATGTGCTAGGGCCACACTTCTATTTTAACACAAAAGGAAACTGACATGGAGTGGGAATCATGTAAGCCTTGACTTCTGTATGCTGAAAGGCGTAGAATTGAACTAATGACTAGAAATCAAATAATGCAGTATGATGTTATCTGTGTATTGAATCCAGAACTGTATCAAGTGGGAATTCTGTCTATGGGCATGCATTTCTCGTTATGTTCCCAAAATCAGATTAATGAAAAATCAGTTTGGGAGACTTAAGAGACTATTGCCTGGTTTCTTGGCACAGAGTTTATTTAAATGATTCATTACATTCAGTTTATAACTTTTAAAGTATGTTGATATTTTAATAGCCCACAGCTCAGAAATAAAGCTGCATGTGGGAAAGACAAGCATTTTTATGTTTTCAAGTGATGGTGTAGCTAAGTAATTTTATAACCATGAGGTAAAAACTCAAAGGTAAAAACAGTTTTGTTTTGTTTTTTTAAATCAAAGTCTGTATAAGTTAGTATTTGAAACGAGGTCATCAGTCTCTCATATAAATTAAGAGGAATTGCAGAGAAGCTTCAGCCAAAATTAGAACTTAAATTTCTGGGGAATCAAGCTTCTGATAAAGTGGACACAAACTGTATCCCATCTTTACCCACATGTGGTGTAGATAAGCCTAAGGAATTTGCATCTTAACTGAAAAATTCATCCCCAAATGTGTGCTCTCCAGATGAGAATAAAAAGGACTAGTGTTTTCATATGTGAAGGACTTGCATTCGAGGACCACCACCTTCACCAGGACAAAGAAACCAGACATTATTGTGTTTCATGGCAATGGGCTCCCTAAGCCCAAGTCTTACAAAACAAACACATAAGCATCTTAATATGATAAGTTGTAATCTTTTATTAGATTTTAAAATGTTTATATGTTATTTTGCACACAAGAGAGTTAACTGTACACAGAGCCACATGTGTAATACTCTTGAGTTTATCCTCACTTTTAGTCATGAACTGATCCCCAGAATACACATTTGCTAGGTTTTTGAATTTCCATTTACAGTGGCTGTGTTTGAAACATAGATTTGTGATCATGTTGTGGCTCTTTAAACCCTTCAGGAATTTCCCATTGCTCTTAGGTCATGAGCAAAAATCCTTCTCAAGATAAGCAATGCTCTGCGTGATCTGAGTCTTCTTTTCCCATTGAGCCTTCTCTAGAATCATTCCTCACTCCAGGAATGTGCCAGCTTGTTCCTGCCTCAAATCGCTTTGCCTGGAATATTCACCCTCCCCCAGTGAGATTGCTAAGTTCACCTTCCACATTGTTATAGCTGCTCTGTTTATAGTGTCTACCTTGTTACATATTCAGTCTTTTTTTTCCATTGTATGTTTGCGATTCTTCCATATCCATTTCCCTCATCAGAGTGAAACCCTAGAAAAGCTGAGATCATGTCTTTCTTCATCCCCATTGCTACCCTGCTGTGGAGCTCAGCGCCTGGCATATGGTAAAGAGTCCATGTTTGTTGAATGAATGACTGAATCAGTTTCCCAGTCCAAATTAACATAGAGTTAATTGCAGAAGAAACTAGTCAGTTAACCTTTTTGTTCTTATCTCTCTGCACACACTTAAAATTGTTTTCATTAACAGAACTTTGTTCCAAAGTGACAACATTCTTAGATTTGACTTGGTGGCCCATTGGGCACCTTTCTTCAGTGGTGATTTTGGAGCCCATAAAATTGACCCCCTCGCCCTCAAGCTTGATTTTCCAGTATAGCTTGCTGCAAGAGCTCCTGTATTACCGGTGTTTATCCTGAACCTATACCATTTTCTCATCCTTTCCCTCAATTTCACGTTAGCCTTTTGTTGGCGGCTTTGAAGTATCAAATGCAGCTCCTGCCAGAGACCTCTCTCTGCTGAATGAGGCTTGTGCTGCCAAGACAGACAAAACAGTAGTCACAGCCGGTTGCTTTTCACGTTTGGGGAGGCAAGACTGAACATGTGTCTCTCCTGGCCTCATTACTTTGGCTCCTTCTCTTCCTTCTTTCACAATCTGTGCTGTCTTCCGTAGCCCAGAGGTTCAGGCTCTCCTTGTTGGTTAGAGAGACCAGAACCATGACACAGGGCTCTAACCAGCACCTCCCTTTCTCTCTCTCTGCAAGTTGCTTAAGTACTAAATTTAAAACATGAAAAAAGGGGCAGTTATAAATACTAGCACCTCCTTTCTAGCACTTCCAGGCAACTGCCTTGCTTCTCCTTCCATCTCCAGAAACCTTTAGCTGATAGAGTAGTCTCTAGAGTGAGGTTGAAGGCAGCGTAAAATATGAAGGTAATATTCACGGCAAGTACCATCTAGCACAGGATAAGCCTGGTATACATTCTTGGACTGTCAGGTTTACTATGGGTAAGCAGTTTTAAATGGTTTTATAACAAAACGAACATATAGAGTTAGCATCAAAATGAGCATAAGTTTTTTAGAAAAAATAAGGTGCTTTTGTGTTTCATCACTGACGGCCGTGACAAGGTATTGACCTGGGAGAGAGGGCAGTACTCTTTAAAGACAAATGCATGTTTACAGAATCAGGGCATTCGTCAGTCCACCATATAAATCCCTCTCTTCTTTTATTCTCCCCCTCTTCTCTATCTTGCTTTCACTTCATCACCATCCATATGTAAACATCAGTAAAAGGGTGAGGGAAATGCTTTGCTAGATTATACAATCGGTCAGAACCCGTGTCTTGTTAGTCTTGAGTGTTTGCATGCAATCCTTGTAACTTCGAATTAGAAGAGACATTTCTCCCTGTGGAGAGATCTCTGGAAGAGAGATTATCCAGCCTCCTCTTCAGCACTTTCAGGGACAAAAGCTCACTCCTTCGTGGGGAGCCATTCCGTGTGGAATAGTTTTAACTGTTGGGACTCTATTGGTTAAGCTGGGCTCTTTCTCTCAGTGGCTTCTGCCTCTTCTCCTGGTTCTGTGCACTGGGGAGAACAACTCCAGTCTATTTTCTGCATTCTAGCACTTACAAGGCTGAACTTATCAGGGCTGCCTAAATCCAGCACAAGTTCCAGTTCCCATTTTCTGGATGGCATGGGTCTGGACCAGTGCGGTCCAGGAGCACTTCTGTGATAACAGGAGCATGTGTGGTCCACCACGGCGTGGCCTCCATGCGTCTCTGTGCTGCCGCACATATGGAGATCGCACGTGTGAAATGCGGCTGACGTGACTGAGGAATGGCATTTTTAGTTTTATTTTAATTTAAAGAGCCACACGTGGCCCGTGGCTACTATGCTGGATAGTGTAGGTCTAGACTCTGGAAGTCTTCCCCTCACACTCATCCTCTAGTATGACGCTAAAACCCAGTGCTCGGAGCAAAATAACCGAGATGTGTCTAATGCAGACTACGGTGGACCGTGTCTCTTGACCAGAATATGGGATGTTAATGAAGTGTAAGATTGAATTAGCTTCTTAAGGACTGTGATGTATTGTTGGCGCATATTGAGTTGTGGTCAGCCAAGATCCCCAAGTCTATTGTCATTCTCCTAAGAACTGCCTCCAAGTAGGCCTTTATAAATGCTTGATTAAAAATTTGAAACACTGCCTTTCCCCAGCTTAATTTCTCTAGTTGCTTCTAGACCATCATTTTAGTCTGTTGAGTGGCTTGGGATCATGACACTTGCAGTCTTATTGTGTGTGAACTTGATTATTCACATCTCTATCTGTATTCATACAAACATGGACAGCAGACTTAGCAGCAGCCACTTAGCGTCTTCCCAAAAGGTCCGCGCCAGTCTGTGACTAAAGACTCAGCATGTGAGCTCGCTTGCCTATAGGATCATCACCACCACGTGTACATTCTCTTGTTCACAAGGACACGTTAAGTACTTTATTAAACCAAGACATTCTGTGATGTTCCTAGTCCATTGGTCTGTGAACCATATCAGAAAAAATAAAATGACTTTCATTTAGCCTGATGTGTTCATTCGGGATGAATCCTCTGTCTGATAGCTCTTTATCAATTTGACGTTCAGAATAATGATGCCTTGTTGTCCGGTTCATAGTATCATCTTAAGGTGAAATTTACATAGGCTAATATTTTTGCTAGAGTATCTAACTTGAATGATATTTTGCTAAAAAACATTACAGTAACTTTTATGAGGGAAGGTTTTATTTTGGTTTTTAGAGAAAAACTGGTTTTATTCAATGATCAGATGCCTATTGAAGACATCTTATAAGGTCTGGTGGGCTGAGCACTTTTGCTTCACTCTGCTCTAATCAAGAACCCCCTTAAAATGAAAATGAAGGACTAAAATGCACACAGACAGGAATGAAGACAAACAGGAGGGGAGACAGTCCAAACAAAAGATGCCACAACAATTTTTCAAGCAAGAGCATGAATTGTAAACAGCTTAGTGAGAGTGGATCCCAAAATAAACAAACACTTTCTTGCTGCAAAAATGCTTCTCCAGATGCTTCAGGAATTCAAAGCCGGTCAAGAAAGAGGTGCAGGATGGGACTGAAAATGGGGGATTGGTGAAATGGACCTCCAGATTTCCTCCTCCAGAACTTAAAGCCAAAATGATCGTCCTCTTTAAAGGAGCAGAAAACTGGAAGTTTACTTTCTAGAGAGTTGAAACAAACTTCCTGGGGATATGGGGCACAGGCCCCGCCTGGGGGCTAGGGGTGAGGGTTGAGGATAGCATCTTCTGCAATCAGGGAAGTTAAGTCCAGTCTGAATACCAGGGTGACAGTCCTCCTCTCAGCTTATGTTTCTGTCCACCTTTCTAGAGACTAGCCGTCAGGCTTATTACACCAGCCTTGAGGCTGGAGGGCTTGAGCGTCAGACAGATGTGTGTGGATCCATTGTGAAACAGACCCTGCTCAGCCAGCTTTTGGGGGCTGCTTTTCGCTAAATATGAGCAGATAGCCAGTGATCACTGACTTTTTTTTATTGTTATTAATTTTTATTCGTGTATAGTTGCTACAGGGCAGCAAAGTGAATCAGCTGTGTGTACACACATGTCCACTCCCTTCTGGATTTCCTTCCCATTTAGGTCCTCACAGAACACTGAGTAGCGTTCCCTGAGGTATACAGCAGGTTCTCATTCATTATCTACTTTATACATAGTAATAATTGATAGAATTTCTATAAACAGAGTCAGTCTGAAATACATGGGAAAAGGGAACCAGGGACAAGGAAACTTCTAAACAACCTGTATCTCTAGAAAGAAGAGAGAACATGTTATATCCACAAAACAAGAAAAGTATGGTAAATAATGATAAATATTTCAGAAAAGAAGAACGGGACTCTTAAAGTTAAATGTAATACAGGCTGAAACTGAAGAGGAAATGGAAATTATTTTTTAAAAAGTAAGTATAACAGACACTTTAAAAAGGTAATAGAAGTGTTGGAAGAAAGTTGAAAAACTCTCTTAAAAGAAGAACCAAAAGACAAAAAGATGGAAAACAGGAGAGCAAAAATAAGAAACTTAGAGGATCAACTAGGAAATCTATATAATTAGAATTCACAAAGAGACATCTGTGGAAATAGAAAAGAGGAAATTATCAAAGAGACAAAAAAATTTCCCAGAGCCGAAGAACACACACTTCTAACTTGAGAGACCGTACTGAGTGCCTGCAAATAAAATTTAAACAATGACATATACTGAGGGAATCTTACTGTACAATTTTAGAATATCACGATTGAGGAGAAGCTCTGAGAGGAGGAAAATTAAAAGGCAAAGCCGGTCACCTGTAAGGGTCAGCAGTGGTCCTCCCCGTGTGGACCTCACAGCATCAGTGCCACCTGGGAACTTGGTAGAAATGCAGATTCTCAGGTCACCCTTACAGAAACACGGGGTGTGGGGCTCAACACGCAGTACCTCAGCAGGCCTCCACCCCAGTTCTGACGCCTGTTGCCGTTTAAGAAACACGCTGTTGAGAAGCAGTGTTTCTTCTGCTCCCCAGACTTAACATCCTTGGGTGTTGTGACAGAGTAAAACAGTCTTCAGAATCCTAAGGAACGGGATTTCTCATCTCAACTCTGTCCACACCCAGCTGTCAATAAAGACATTACCAAGTATGCAAAAAGAAAATGTCTCTACACTTGATTTTTTTAGAAAGCTAGTGAAGGATATGTTCCAGGAAAATAAGAATAAACCAAGAAAGACTGGGCAGCCAGGCCGTGGGACTCCCACAGGAAAGAAGTCCCCTGCCAGAGTGAGACCAGGTTCTGTTAGAGGCTACGATTTTATAGAATGATTGTGTGAAGCCTCTGTAGCGAACCTGGTCATTTGCAGAATTTGTCCTCCCAATCCACAACTCCTTAGAGCTGGAAGAGGACTTTTCCTTCCATTTCCTCCCACTAACAGAAAATCAGTTCACACAGTATGGTAGATCAAGACACACAAGTGGGAACAGAATCAGAATCTCCTTGCTGGGGACCTGTGGTAGGAACTGCTGCTTCAAAGAGATTCTGCTTTTGGCAGGTTGATTGACGTGTGGAATCCCAGTGTATGTTTACTTTTTCTGGCTGGAAGCTGTAGTGGTGATACTGCTTTCTGATGTACATATGCATCTTGAACCACAGTTTAGGTGCATCCTTACTGGCCAATCTAAAGCTTGATCTAGAGTTTTAAGACTGATCAAGATTTATTTGGTCACTTCATGGTCTTAAACCCATTTATTTAATTCTGAGTTTTGAGAACCAAAAGATGAATCAGAGATTTTCTTCTATCACAAGTAAACCACAAACTTGTGGGAAGACTTAAACTCACAGATTAGTCACAGCAGTGGTCTGACCTGTGAAAGTGACTGTGGAAGACTCTGCCTCAAAAGAGAGGTAGGGAAAAAAAATTGTGATTTATTAGAGTTAATTTTTGTTGTATATAATTCAGTTATTTCAAATTCAAACAGTTGTTCAGTAGGTGTCTTGTTTAGGATCCTGTTGTCTTCTAGGACCTTGTCCTTAAACTTTGTTTACATGAAAGGACTGAAATGAATGTATATTTGGGGGCTCAGAAAAAGGGTTGTTTTGTGTGTGGCACAAGGGCGTTTTCTGCCTATACTTCTTTTTTCATGCTTGTAAAAGTGAAAGTGTTAGTTGCTTAGTCTTGTCCAACTCTTGTGACCCCATGAACTACAGCCCGCCAGGCTCCTCTGTCCATGGAATTCTCCAGGCAAGAATACTGGAGTGGGTTGCCATTTCCTCTTCCAGGGGATCTTCCCCACCCAGGGACTGAACCCGGATCTCCTGCATTGCAGGCGGATTCTTTGCCATTGGAGCCACCTGGGCCCTGATTATTGGAGGATCTCAGTATTAAAACTTTGTGGGCATCTTTATCATGTTCTTGATCCCAAAGATAATTATATTTTTCTGTTGAACTGGCTTTTAGCTGAAAGAATGGATTCTGTGCTCCTTACAGACCACTAATGCTTCATCAGGAATCTGTCTCCTTGCAGAAGCTTCCTCAGTTGGCTTTATCCTTTGATGCTACAGGACCCAGTGGACCAGTCTAAACATGTGTTCTTTTAATGAAACTTCTTAATTATCTTTTTAGAAAAAAGATGAGCAGAGACAGTTTATTTTTATCTGCACGGGAGAGGTTCTTTCTTGCCAAGTCTCTTTGCTAAAAGAAGCCTAATACTACGGGGTTAGTTATTCCAGCCAAGGTAGTTTTCAAGGAAGCTTTCTTTTTTTTCTTTTTTTTGTGGGGATGGGGAGAGAAGGGAGGTTATTTTTGGAAATACAAATGATCTTTAATGTATTTGCAAATGTAATGTTTTCTTTTACAACTTGTAATACCTTTACAAATGGTGGTAAACTGGTGACTTACATATAACAATCAGCATTTCCTTGGGGCCTGGCCGATTGTCCCAGTTCGTGCAGTTAATGTGCTTGCTTCCTGGTTGTATGGAATGACCATGGACTCAGCAATTTGTTGGCTGCAGTAACTGAACTGGACTTCGTGGATGTGGTCAAGTAATGTATTCTAAGAACAGAGGGCATTGCAGCATGTTAAAAAAAAAAAAAAAATGGTTTCAGATTAAATTTCACTGCACATACCCTCTCTAAAAGGAAAATGCCACATGTGCATACCTTCTCTAAACAGCCAAGCTTGCATGACTTTACACAACAAACTGCAGAACCTTCAGCTGCCTTTATGTTGTCCAGCAGGCAGGAGACAGTTGAGACCATTGACAGTTATCTCTTATTCACCAAGAAGCTACAGTTTAATTGGTTTCAGGAATTCTAGTGTGATAAAACTTGATATTCTGGTTCCTCACAAAGAATCTTCCACTCTGGGACTCTCCTCTCCAACTTTGGAAATAAACTAACACAGCTTATATCCACTTAGGACTGCAAAAGGGCTTCCTAGGTGGCTCAATGCTAAAGAATCGCCTGTCAACACGGGAGGTGCAGGTTCAATCCCTGGGTTGGGAAGATCCCCTGGAGAAGGAAATGGTAACCCCCTCCAGTATTCTTGCCTGGAGAAGCCCATGGACAGAGGAGCCTGGTGGGCTCCAATCCATGGAGTCTCAGAAGAGTCAGACACAACTGAGTGACGAACACTTCTCACACCTTTTCATTCTTTGCAGGGTTCAGGGTATGAGAACAAAGGGACACATTTCTCACACGTGAGAATTACACATTTTGCCATGTTCCTAGGGCTTACAGACATGGAAATGCCAGAACTGGGCTATTCTGGTCAGCAGCATCTCACATCTGAGCAAGAGGGGGCCCTACTCTGCTTTCAGGGGGGACCCCCTGAGGACTCTCGTATACACGGACAACTCACAGGGGCAGCGAGTCACGTGGAGGGCACTGGGTCCCAGTGTCCAGAGGCTGCAGAGCGAAACCTGAGCCCCTGTGCAGGGGCAGGAGAAGGCACAGCCTGGGCCCTGCAAACCAGAGGAAGAACGGGGCTTCAGTTCAGTTCAGTCGCTCCGTCGTGTGTCCAACTCTTTGTGACCCCATGAATCGCAGCACGCCAGGCCTCCCTGTCCATCACCAACTCCTAGAGTTTACCCATACTCATGTCCATCGAGTCGGTGATGCCATCCAGCCATCGTCTATCCCCCACAAAGTGGGTCTCCCCCGGCAGACCATCGCTGTTCCCCAGCATCCCTCCTCAGTCGGCACCTCCTCCTGCCTCTCCCCAGCCCCGTCTGACGTTGTCAGCCTCCATCTGAGACCCCCTGTCCTCCGCCCTCCACGTGAGTGACCTGAGATAAAGGCCGGGTGGCTAGCGTGTTTTACGGGGTCCCACTTGACCTCCTCTCACCTCCCGGCTCCTCACTCCTGTGCTTCTTGTTTCTCCCGTCTCAACTCAGGACCTCCCACCGTCACGGCTTTCTCCCGTTTCTTTAAGGGGAAAAGCTTTGCCTTGCGCTCACTTCCTTGTTTAGTATTCCCTTTTGTTTACATTTTATTTTAAATGAGTTTTTATTGGCGTAGACTCGCCTTGCAGTGTTGAGTTGGTTTCAGCCGTACGCACACATGTAGTCCGTCCCGTTGGGATGCCCTTCCCATTTAGGTGACCACGGAGCGTTGAGTAGGGTTCCCTGCGCTGTGCAGTAGATGATCATGAGTCATCCGTTTGATCCCTAGGACTGGAAATATGTCAGCCCAGTCTCCCAGTTGGTCCACCTCCCCTTTGGTATCCATGTTCGTTCACTGTGTCTGTGACTGTTTTTGTTTTGCAAATAAAATCATCTATACCATTTTGCTAGAGTCCGCCTCCATGCATTAATATCCAATATTTATTTTTCCCTTTCTGACTTATTTCACTCTGTCGACAGTCTCTAGGTCCCTTGCTTCTGCTCAGAACACTAGCCTCCCCTTTGCCAGGGGCCGTTTGCTGGTGCCCACCCCCTCCCACCGCTTTTTAGGAGTCTGTCCTTTCGTCGTCACGTGTCCCGTGGTGGCGGCTTCCTCTTGCCTGCCTGGTCCCCCGACTAGAAGTCAGTGCTGTGAGGTCAGGGATGACATCCATCTTGTTCTCTGTCAGGTCATCGGCACACTCAGAGCAAACACCACCATATAAAAATGGTGAGTTGGGTTTGGTTTTGCTTAAAGGTATTTGGCAAAGTAGGCCAAAAAATGAAATTAGCGACAGAGTGAACCCATTTTTGTTGGACCTGAGAAGCCAAGGCTGGAATACCTAGGCCCCCTGTTTTTCCCCTGGCCTCTGAGCAGCTTAAGGCCACCATCTGCATTCCAACTGACCCGGCCCCCAAGTCTGTATTTGTCCACAAGAGACTGATTATACTTGACCTCAGCAATGATGTGACCAAGGAACGCCTTGTACTCTCAACAAGCATAAATAACCAAAATATTCGTGGTCCTTAAGATGGATTTGCACAAGGCTGAGATGCCTTCCATTGCTAAGAGTGCAGATTTTTGAACAATGGAAGGATGGCATTTCCACATTAACTTAAGTAATGGAAAAAGATACACAGTTTTGTTATCTGTTAAAAGATTGCACATCTTCTGCCAAAAATATTACTTAGCTGCAGTGCTTTTAATGTGTTCATCAATTTTGGCATTTATCCGTATTTGGAGAAAAATTAAAACTGGACTTGAATTGAATCTTTGTCTCCTAGAAGTGGTTATTTGTGACCCCACTCTGTTATGAAATATATTTATTTTGAGGGGTTTAAGTGATTTAAAAGATTTTTTAAACTAATTTTTTTAAATGTAGTTGTCTTTTTAAAAAACCCTTCTTGTTTGATAGAGAACAAGTTTGTTTTTTTAAACTGGTACATATCAGGTGGTTATTTGCCAGTTAATCTGAGAGCTAATATGAAACTGGTATTTGGATTTAATTCAGTTCCATGAGAACAGAGTTAAAATTTTGTGATACAGGGCCCATTATCCTGGCAGTTGTGAGGGATTTTTGTGCTGGGACGCAGGGCTGACAAAGAGTCACTGTACAGGCTCCATTTATAACTGAACACTTTCACACTGCAATTTAGGAGGTGTGCAGCTCAGGAAATTGTCGGCTTTGGCCGGAGCACACTTTAACTGCAAGGAAAATTTTATTCGTCACTCAAGTAATTGGCAGTTTTAATACCTTGTTCATAATTACCTTATAAACAAACGAATGCACAAACCAAAGATTGTGTGGCCTGTTATCTACCTTGCAGCCTTCTTTGAGCAACGTGGTGATAGACACCTGTGGGTCTCCCTCACCCTCCCGCCAATTACTAGCTTGCTCCATTTATTGCGAACCTGTGGCTATTTCTTCTTGTTGTTAAATAGAAGCGTAGCTCTGCTAGTCAGCCCCACACAACCTGGGGACCAAAACCAGATGCAGAGTTTGATGGGAGGCAGTGCCTACAGACCAGACAGGGAGGGAAGGAGATGAGGGGGGGTGCTTCAGGGTTACTCTGCTGTTTGGTGGAGGGGACATCCTGGTAATGCAAACATTTGGGCTAAATGCATTGAAGAGAACATTTTTGTCCCCCGAAATGTGGTTTTTTTTTTTTTTAAACCCACACACCCTGACCCTACGGCCTTGTGGCTTGTCTGTTGGACTGAATCCATCTCCGGAACGTGGAAACTGACTAATTGTCTCACTTGCCTTACCCTGTACCTCACAGCTAGATCAAGGGGTTTACATGATGATGAATCCAGATGCGGGAAATGGTCAGAATCAGAGGTCGTGGCTGACTTAACTCTAAACAAAGTCTGTTAAGACTTTATGGGAATCTCAGGAGCTTGATAATTGTAACTTATCCATGGGACTGCTAATCCCCCCGCCTTTTGCTGAACCTTACTATTTTCACAGAGTTTAGCTATTAGGGTATAAATCACCCATGCCTGTTGCCTTATGTAGGATTACTTTAAAAATGGTGTTAGATTTTCAGATGACTTGGGTTAAAAAAGACAATTCCCTGACAGTCCTTAGAGGTAACACATGGAGGTTTTTCAACAGTGTTTTGGGAGTTGTGTTAGTTCTTTGTTATTGGAACCGATTTAAAATGTATGGCCTGTTTTCTCCCCTTACCGGGCAAAGCAGCACCTTGCATTTGCAGGGATTTGGGAAGCTGGCCTTCTGCTCTGTTCGTTGCCAAATATACGCAGACTCCTGGGTTCCTCTTAATCCACCTGGGGTGAGACCCCGTTTTTAGGGCCTCCTTCGTGTTGGCATTGGAGAAGGAAGTGGCAGCCCGCTCCAGTGTTCTTGCCTGGAGAATCCCATGGACAGAGGAGGCTGGCAGGCTACAGTCCATGGGGCCACAAAGAGTCGGACAGGACTGAGTGGGTGGGCACTCAGTGTTGGCATGACGATGGCTCAGTGAGCTGGTGTGCATCCCCGGAGGAGTTTGGAATCAGTAGTTCAGCATGTTTGCAAGCGTGAGAAGTTGCAGGCCCTTCTGGAGGTGCATCTTTATGTAAGCACTCTCATACCAAAATATGTTTGTACTCAATGAAACAGCCGTTAGGGAGTGCTTTCGGGACCAATAGGGAATTACTCTGTGAGATGGGAGAGCTTAGACTTCTTAGGTTAAAAGCTATAGTTTCCTAATTTAAACACCAGAGAGATGTTATGATTAGATGGCATAATATATGAAAAATGTCTAGCATAGGTCTTGGCTTTTAATATGTGCTCAGTGTTACTAGATTACTTATATATTCTAAAACGGGATTCCCATCCTGCCTGCCAACACAGAAGATGTAAGAGACACAGGTTCGATCCCTGGGTTGGGAAGATCCCCTGGAGGGGAGGGCATGGCACCCCACTCCAGTACTCTTGCCTGGACAGTCCCATGGACAGAGGAGCCTGGTGGGCTGCAGTCCATTGGGTCTCACAGAGTCGGACAGGACTGAAGCGACTTAGCACGCACACGTGCACATTCCAAAACTGAGGGGTAGAGACACAGTTTCAAAGGCGCTCACAGTGTGGCAGAGACCAACAGCATAAAAAGAGGTGTGCCAGATGCAGCAGAGGATTTTCTGGAAATCCATGAGAGGTGCTCCTGTGGTGAGAGGCACATGAATCGTAATAATGCAAAAGAACTTAACAACTTACAGACCCAGAAATGCTTTAATGCATCTTTTGTTACCTGAACATTATTGAATGGAGTGTTTCAGTATTAACAAATCTCTGGCCACGGGCGTTAGTATTTGCAAAAATCCTCTGGTCAGAAATATATTAATGAACTCAAAGCACGTACGACTGTGGTTATTGGTAACAAAGATACACATACAATCTCATTTCTAAATTTTCCTCTTAAGTGAGTTTTACCTAAGACTGTGTCTGGAGATACGCAGATGACACCACCCTTATGGCAGATACAAAGAGGAACTAAAAAGCCTCTTGATGAAAGTGAAAGAGGAGAGTGAAAAAGCTGGCGTAAAACTCAGCATTCAGAAAACTAAAGATCATGGCATCCAGTCCCATCAATTCATGGCAAATACGTGGGAAAACAATGGAAACAGTGAGAAACTTTATTTTGGGGGGCTCCAAAATCACTGCAGATGGTGACTACAGCCTGAAATTAAAAGATGCTTGCTTCTTGGAAGAAAAGCCGTGACCAATCTAGACAGCATATTAAAAACTAGAGACATTGCTTTGCCAACAAAGGTCCATCTAGTCACATCTGTAGTTTTTCCAGTGGTCACGTATGGATGTGAGAAATGGACTATAAAGAAAGCTGAGCACCGAAGAATTGATGCTTTTGAACTGTGGTGTTGGAGAAGACTCTTGAGAGTCCCTTGGACTGCATGGGGGATCCAACCAGTCCATCCTAAAGGAAAGCAGTCCTGAGTATTCATTAGAAGGACTGATGCTGAAGCTGAAATTCCAATACTTTGACCACCTGATGCAAAGAACTGACTCATTTGAAAAGACACTGATGCTGGGAAAGATTAAAGGCAGGAGGAGAAGGGGACCACAGAGGATGAGATGGTTGAATGGCATCACTGACTCAATGGACATGAGTTTGAGTAAACTCTGGGAGTTGGTGATGGACAGGAAAGCCTGGCATGCTGCAGTCCATGGGGTCGCAAAGAGTCAGACACGACTGAGCGACTGAACTGAACTGAATGTCTAGAAATGGCAGCACGTGACTTATATAACATACAAAGTTCCACTTAGAGCCTTCAGATTGTTTCATTGTCCTTCGGCTGTGAAGAAAAGACCTTTCTTTTTAGGTACACTCTGCCGTCATCCAAGCCTCTCTCCCTTGACATTTTACTTTCTCTTGTCTGCTGCTGCTGCTACTGCTAAGTCACTTTAGTCGTGTCTGACTCTGTGCAACCCCGTAGACGGCAGCCCACCAGGCTCTGCCATCCCTGGGATTCTCCAGGCAAGAACACTGGAGTGGGCTGCCATTTCCTTCTCCAGTGCATGAAAGTGAAAAGTGAAAGTGACGCCGCTCAGTCGTGTCTGACTCTTCACGACCCCATGGACTGCGGCCTACCAGGCTCCTCGGTCCATGGGCTTTTCCAGGCAAGAGCACTGGAGTGGGGTGCCATTGCCTTCTCCGTTCTCTTGCCTGGTAGATGATCTAAGAAGCCCAAGCTGGCTGGTCTGACATGACAGTTAAGATGGTTTTTGCACACCAGTTTGGTTCCTGTTTTCTAGCAAGCTTGTCATTCAGTGTTGAATCTCCCCTTTGAAAACTGTTGCATTGATGACCTTTTAATAGCTTTGACTTGGCCTCTGGCTTGTTTATGTTTGTTTTTTCATTTGTGGTCTAGGGTAGTGATCTTCAGTAGAACTTTCCACGATAGTGGGGATGTTCTGTGTGTGCACTGATCCGTTTGACAGACACCAGGCTAATGTGGCTGTTCAGGACCTGACATGTGGCTGCTGTGACTAAGGAACTGAACTTGAACATTTAATTTTAATTTAAATGTGAAGAGCTGTAGAAGCTATGTGGCTCCCATGATCTGGTGTTTAAGACTTTTTTAAAGTCTCAAGCTTTTTTAAAATCTCCTTGTTCCCAGAGATTGTTTAGACTGGCATGCTCTTAACTAATAACTTTTGTAATATTCAAAGCCTTGGAGTATATCCACTGGTTTTGAAGAATACAGCAATGCTTTGAAACTTGCTCTTTCTTAGAGAAAAAGAGAGTTGTCCATGATGGCTTTTAAAAAGCCCAGTCTAATGAGTATTTTAAGCTCATTTGCACCTACAGTATGTATACTTTCCAAGAGAAGAAGCAGAGATGGATTAGTAGGGAACTAACAGACCAGTGTCCAGAAGGCCAGCTTCCTGCTGGTCATTTCATAAAATGATAAGGAAGAAAGACCATTAACAAAGTCACAGAAAGAAAAAAAATCAGTTTAAATGCATTCCATTTAGATAACCACAGCTGTTAAACACACCAGATTTATATAGGAATGTTTTTCATATTTCTAACTTTATGATCTGTTATTTAGCGAAACATTGAAGTGACTAAAGAGTTGCTGTGTTAAAAGTGCTCTTTAGAGCAATCAGTTTTCCATATTTGTGAAGAACAAGTTAGAAATAGTATTTTTCACCTTTCAGATTGTTGTACCATTCATCCTGTTATCTGTGCCATTCTTTAAATCCAGAGCTGGAAACAAAATTGTGGAAATATTACCTGAACATCTGAGGCAGTTTCAATCCCTTGAAACTTTGGACCTGAGTGGCAATAATATTTCAGAACTTAAAACTGCACTTCCACCCCTACAACTCAAGTATCTGTAAGTCCAGTTGTTTTTAACAAAATTTTCACCTGTGATGAAAATATTGTGCTATATTAAAAAAGAAACAACTTTTATGATAGAGACCAGAATGCTAACTTTTTTTTAAACCTCTGTCTTCATTTAATTCTTACACTTTTGGATTGCAAAACAATGAGATCTCCTTTGACTACTATAGAGGAACCAAGTGCTTCTTTAAAAAATTAATCAAAAGTAAGCCACTGGTGTGTTTTATTAATAAATGAATTTCACAAAAATTAGATAAGCGTTTCTAACAGATGCTTGTAATCTTCAAATGTTTTAGTCACTCTTTCCCTAGAAATATGTGAATCATAGTTGACATTGGCCTTCAGGGACCTAAAGAGTTAATTATATTAATGTCCATTGTAACAAATAATGGCTCAGCCCTCTGAACAAGTGTTTCTGCACAGAGAACGCATGCACTTTAACTTCCCAAAGAGAAACTCAGCTTCAGACTTTCTACAGGTATATCAACAGCAACCGAGTCACATCCATGGAACCTGGGTATTTTGACAATTTGTCCCACACACTCCTGGTATTGAAGCTGAACAGGAACCGTATCTCAGCTCTTCCACCCAAGATGTTTAAACTGCCCCAACTGCAACACCTGTAAGTAAAATGTTCTCTTAGATATGGCGTCCTCTAAACCCTTGGCATGGTCCCCCTAAAATCCACCACGTGGCAGAAGGAGTTTAGCAGCAAGGAGGTAGCTCCCTTTCCTCCCAGAGCTGGAGATGCAGAATCTGAATCAGAAAGAGCCTTAGAAGTCACCCAGCGTAGTCTTCTGCATGAGAAGCAGGTTGGGTGTTCCCAAGAGCGGAGAGTGTGGTCATCAAACAACCTCCATACAAAGACATCATGATGGCACGGAAGATGTGACTCTCCATGGAGCTGCAGAGGGCGAGGATACTGCCAGCGACTGACTGCAGGGGCCCTGGCAGCTTAAGGAGCTACAAAGAACTGTCTCATTAATAACGGTGGCGCCCTCTCTGAACAGGCTCCTACCATATAGTGGTTTTCAGCCTTGGCTGCATATTATAGACACTTGTGGAGCTTTTAAACATCCCAGTGCCCAGGCCACACCCTACACCAATTACATTAGAACCTCTGGGAGTAGGATCCCGGCTTCAATAATTTTTTAAAACTCCCCAGGTAATTCCAGGGTGCCAACAAGATTAAGAATGACTGCCTCCAAGAGAAAGCATTAAACACAGGGCAAATCGTGACAGAGGGGAATCAACTTTTGTAAGCAGTTGGACAGGATGAGCTTGACAGTCCTGCTCCTGAATAGACCTCATGTTTTAACATGATATTCAGTACTCCCATTCTGGATAACTTTAAAAACCAATATTAACATGTTTAGTTCTACACTGAATGGACAACAGTTTAGAAACTCTAGTGCAGTCTGGTGTCCGTGTTTTATCGCTCTGAAAATGCATCCCATGTGTCAGAAGGAAATTTGTTCACTGCTAATAAATCAAAATTCTTCTCAATAAAAATGTTCAGAAATTTAAAATAGCCTCTGTAATTTAATGCAGGCTAGTTTAACTGTATTGTCGTAATGTCACATTTTATTACTGCCTCCAGAATTTGTCATATAAGCTAACTGTTTAACATCCAACGCAGTGAACTCAACCGAAACAAGATTAAAAACGTAGATGGACTCACTTTCCAAGGACTTGGTGCTCTGAAGTCTCTGAAAATGCAAAGAAATGGAGTGACAAGACTCATGGATGGAGCTTTCTGGGGGCTGAGCAGCATGGAAATCTTGTAAGTGTGGGTGGTCAGTTCCTGCTCAGGCAGTGTGATCCTGAAATGCTCTGTAAGCATTCAGCAGCTTTTCTTTGAAACCCTGTGTTACAGCCTCATCATTGGTAATCTTATCATTTAATATTTAGTTTTGTTTCAGCTGTTGTGACTGGGAATGTAGAAGCGTAGTATTTTCTGGTGATATCTCTGTATAACAAAAGCTACACACCTCAGTAGGCATATCTAATAGGTCGTAATCGTGTCCCCTTTGAAGAGTCTCAATAATAAACTTAGGATCCTGCTTTTGACTCTTGTTGTCAATGTAGGCAGCTGGACCATAACAACCTAACAGAGATTACCAAAGGCTGGCTTTATGGCTTGCTGATGCTGCAGGAACTTCATCTCAGTCAGAATGCCATCAACAGGATCAGCCCTGATGCCTGGGAGTTCTGCCAGAAACTCAGTGAGCTGTGAGTAGCCTGCTATTCTCCTCAGGTTTGAGAGCAGGAATCATGCCAAAGCA
This sequence comes from Dama dama, assembly GCF_033118175.1. Classification (NCBI taxonomy): domain Eukaryota; kingdom Metazoa; phylum Chordata; class Mammalia; order Artiodactyla; family Cervidae; genus Dama; species Dama dama. The sequence continues at coordinate 69,019,802 of NC_083683.1, forward strand.
TGAGCTTCTTACCAGTGATCTGTGAAATTTTCATAACAGAGTTTCCAAGGTGACAGCTTTTTTCTTTTTTTTTCACATGCAACCTAGGCATAGTTTTTTTGTGAGAAGTTGAAGCTAGCTTCAACATCAGCAACTGCTGTTTCAATTCCGTGGCACAGGGGCTAAAGCAATGGTGGTGATTTTCAAATAAAAAGATTTTAATTACTAGGATTAGGAATAATGTTTACCTTGGTATTATTAAGAAGGAGGAGTTTTAAAATAAGGATTATTGTGGTAATATATATTACCTGTTTTTGTCTTGTTTTTTCTCCTACAAATCACTGCTTTGAATTAGAAAATAAAAGCTATTGTTGGTTTTTTTGTTGTTGTTCGTTTTCTCTTTACAGGGACCTAACGTACAATCACTTATCGAGGTTGGATGATTCAAGCTTCCTGGGCCTAAGCTTGCTAAATACATTGCACATTGGGAATAACAGAGTCAGCTACATTGCTGATTGTGCCTTCCGGGGGCTTTCCAGCTTGAAGACTTTGTAAGTTACACATTTTGCAGGTTACACATTTTGCTCTCTGTGCATGAAGCTAATTGGTTCCTAAGCATAACCTACTTTTCTCCAAGCAGATTTCCTTTGTTGTGAAGGAAATGTGTACAGCCTCAGAAGAAGTGTCTTAATTTTTCCCAGATCAGTTTGATTAAAATCAGTCCATTTCATCCATATGTGCTTCTTAGAGGGATTAGAAGGAACCGTGATCAGATTGGTGAGGTCATTACAGTTAGCCTTCTCAGGATCTCCGGGAAGTTGGTAACTGCTCAAGAGGCAAACAGTTTTAAATCCGCTCATTTTTTGTTCGTAAAAATGCAGATTAAAAATTACCCAGAGCAGGAAAGATATATAAAGGGCAGCAAAGGAAGATGCCTGTTGGTGAGACCAGTTCTATCCAGACTTGATCTCTGTCCCAAGAGAAGGAAGAGGGGGTGGGATTAATTGACCTTTGGAAAAGCTCTCAAATATTCATTTGAATGTTGTGCAACGGGCTCTGAATTTTTGCACTGTCAGAAACTTTTGCTCTGTACACTATTTGAAGCATTACATAATTGAAAAGTATGTTGTATGCCTTGGCACCCTGCTCCTTGTGTGGTTGGAACGGTGGTTTTAAAGTTCACCGTACTTTTCAGGCTATTCAAGTCTTTCAGAATTTAGTCATCTTGATAGAGGAGCTCATAGGACCAGAGTCAGCTATCCTAATTTCAGGCAAAAGTGTAAAATGTTGTTGAGGGAGGAGGTAAGAAGTACGTTGAGGGGAGAAAGAGTTTTCTATTGTTTTGAAAGGGGCAGAGATGATATGGGGAGTTATGAGGGATTTATTAGAAATTACATGATCTTAGCTTTCTGAGCATATCTCTGATAGAGGATGCTTCCTGGTGGCACAGTGGTTTAGAACCCGCCTAGGAATGCAGGAGACACTGGTTTGATCCGTGGTCCGGTCGGGTTTCACATGCCACAGAGCAGCTAAGCCTGTGAGCCACAACCACTGAGCCCATGCTTGAGAGCCCGAGGACCACAAGTGCTGAAGCCCACACACCCTGGAGAAAGCCCAGACACAGCAGTGAAGACCTGGCCCGTGCAACTGTAAATAATTAATTACATAAATAAAAACCCATCTCCTCTGGGCCACTTTGATTAAAAAAGAAAAAGAAAAAAGCCTGTATCTTTTGTTACATATCTGGTACCAGTTTCAGTATCTTTCCTTTTTAACTAGAGATCTGAAGAATAATGAAATTTCCTGGACCATTGAGGACATGAATGGTGCTTTCTCTGGGCTTGACAAACTGAGGCGCCTGTGAGTATCGTTTGCTTCATAATCTGTGTCACTCTTTGACGCAAATATGTTGTTTTTTGTTTTTGGCCATGCTGCATGGCTTGAGATCTTAGTTCTCCAACCAGGAGAACTAAGGGGTGACAGCATTTGAAGCCCTGAGTCCAACGACTGGACCACCAGCGTGTTCCCTGAACATTTTATCTTAATCTAACTCAATTCCACACACAAACTGACATCTTTAAAGAGTTGTGAAAAGAGGTGCTTAATCTGGTTGCTACCTTTTATCATTTTCCCAGATGACTACTGCTATACAGGAAGTGTATTAATTAGGTTTTCTTCCTTGGTTATGGTGCTTTTACCCTACAACTGGGTCATTGCAGCTGATTTTAATATCTAGATAAAAATTTTCAGTTGTCTCAAGAGCTTAGACTCTGGGGATTACTGTTGTGTAAAGGTTAGTGCACTTACTAAGTTCAACATTTGAAATGTCACAGAAATGTTTAAATGAAATGATCCAGTGACCAGTGATCATTGGTGGTTTATCAGTGGATTCCAAGCAGCACAGGATAAAAACATTGTTTCTATTTGGCCACAAAATGGCCTTGCAGATGGCCAAATTCTGTATTTTAAATGAGTAACTTTCAAATTGACATCCATTTAGTTCTAAACTTCTGTGAGTGATGAAGGTATCCATGGAGTGGGTGGGTAAGGAGACAGTCTCCACTGTTACCTGCTTTATTTATGAGTGTTTTGAGACATTTTACTTGGAATAAGTTTCTGCCTCTTTGAAAATAATCACTGCTTTACTTTACCCATCAGAGTAACTTTTGAATACCTGTTTTTGCTGGGTTCTCTGTCAGATGCTTTGCAACCATGCTGAACTGAAATCTGTGTCATGGATATGTTTTTTAAGGATGTATTGTTTAATTGAAAAGGGAATATTCACAAATGGTTTAAAAAGCAGTTCTTTTCATGACAATTGCACTCCAAAATGGCTTTTTACTAACTGTTCTATTGTAACTTTTTTTTTTTTTTTAAAGAATACTCCAGGGAAACCGGATTCGATCCATTACAAAGAAAGCCTTCACTGGTTTGGATGCGTTAGAACACCTGTGAGTAGCAGTTTAGTTACCTTAGAGGCAGTCTGCGGTGGTTATCCCCTTATTTGTCATGAAGATAACACAAGCGAGAATGTAATTTTGTTGGTACTGTCTCATATAAAATGTGCACATCTATCCGCCCTTTGTCTGTCTATGTACCTACTTGTCTGTTTATACCTGTATGGAAGTGTAAGTGCACACATACATGTTTCTTTTGCATTTAAAGGTGTTTCTTTCCATCATTTTGGGGTTTCCTTTAGCTATGTTTCTCAAGCAGTGGCATATTTAAATTTTTTTAAAAAACTACTATTTCTTATGTACCCACTGCACATCAAGCATTATGTCAGGTATTTATTTATATTTCTCAATCCTCACGAGAAAACTATTTAATAGCTATCATTATCTGAATTTTTAAGTTAAGACATGGAGGTTCTAAGAGTTCTTGCTTAAATTGAACAGTTAAGAGGGTGACTTGCAAGATCAGTAAAGACAGTTCCCCCTACGCCAACCCCAGTTCCTGAGAGTGACTGGAGAGTTGTAACACTACTTGGAGAACTTCTGTTTGTTGTTGCCGTTGTTTAATTATAAAAAGCACGCAGCCTGTTTTTCCTCCTTTTTTGTTCTTTCTCATCTCTTGCTACTGACCTCTAAGTTAGCCGCTGGCAGGAGCAGAGCTCAATCCAGGGCAGCCTCTCCCATCACAGCAGCTGTCTCCTTCACGACCTCGGCCTGCCCGGGAGCTGGAGGCACGCGTTTCTGAAATGACAGTTAGGGACTCGGATGTTTTCAGGCACGAAGAGTGGAAGCGCGCAGCCTCAGTGGCAGTCAGCACCCGCAGGACCACGGCCGGCCAGCTTCTGATGACCGCGGGCGGACGTCTGTGTCGACACGTGCAGTGGGAGCCTGCGGCCGTGTGCCGTGTGTCCAGCCTGACTTTTAACGTTTATAGCCGAGGGTTTTATTATCTGTTAACCTGGACGGTAGAAGTTATCATTTCAAGTACACGGTTGGTTTGTACCGTCCCTGGCGCTGTGCGCGTAGTTATTATCTGGGCACCACTTTCTCGTCATCTTCCCACGGAGCCCCGGCCTGCAGAAAGCTCTGGACGGCCAGCCCCGGCAGCCGTGCCGCGGCCCGGGTTACAGTGGGGTGCCTGCCGGGCAGAGTGTGGAAGGGCGGCCAGTGTTGCCGGGCTTCCGGGAGCAAGTTACTTTCAAAGGGAAACTAGCCAAAAGCATTTGTCATCTGACCCTTCCGCTCTTGGGAAAGTGAAATTAGTGGATCTTGGAGCATTAACGTCTCCTTTCGTTTCCTAAACCTTCAGAACTCTCCCAGCGTCCTTCTTTTCTCACGTTTGGGACCTGGGTTCTGTCTTCTCTTGCCCCTCATCTCATTCGGAATCGCCTTTGTCCACTCTGAATCCTCTAAAGGAAAACAGTAGTTCAGGCGGGGAGGACTTTAAATCAGCCTGCTTGTCAGCACCAGTGAAAAAAAAAATCAGCCCAGAATATTCTCGCATTTTATGAATGTCCTGCCTGAAGTGGTTGTTTGTTGGTTGGTGTGTTTTAGTAAGTACCTCTTGTCTGAACACCTGCCTGTCTCGCCATTAGTAAGTTGTATGTGTCAGGAGAGGCTAGTGACTAAGAACAGCGGTTTTGAAACTGAAAATAATTGAGTTCAAATCTTATCTGCCCCTTTCATGCCGAGCCAAGCTGGTTATACCATCTTCTTTTTTGTGTTGCTGTGAGGAATAACATGTAATAATGTGTAAGCAAAAATCACTTAACATGGTTGCATGTCATAGAAGATATTCTATACGTGATGGTTTTTTAAAAGCATAATTTATTTAATGAGGAATTTTATATGTGTATTTAAGTAACTAAAGTTTACTAATTTGAATAGTGAGAAATACAAGAAAAGAACACGGTAGAACGGCTTAGGCCCTTAGGAGTCAAAAAAATCTGTATGTGGTGATGTAAAATCTCTCTCAGCATAGTAGAATCTGCCTCTGAATCAGATATCCTTGTTCTAGAACACAAGCCTCCTGATGAGTTCTGTGATCACCCTGTTGGGGCATTTCCGCACATAGAGTATTTTGGGGGTGAGTTGGGGGTAGGCATCATGGGCCCAACCTGTGCCTGAAGGCACACAGTGACCGTAATTTCCTCTAATGTGTTTGATTTGGTGGCTTTTTCAGAGACCTGAGTGACAACGCAATCATGTCATTACAAGGCAATGCTTTTTCACAAATGAAGAAGCTTCAACAACTGTAAGCATTTCTTTTCTTTCCAAGAGTTTCACATAAAACATTGAGGGGCCACCTGTCAAGGGATGGGGCATCTGGATTAGGTATCTGTAGAAAGTATGTGGCACGTTCATCACGTGACTTAACTTTTATTTTCAGAAGGCAGGAGGAGTGGGGTTTTGTCCCATTTGTTGCAACGAGGAGTTTCTTTTTCTTAAATATGCGATTTAAATTTGTGAGACCCAGTATAGCGCAGTGCCTCATCATAGTAACCAGTTTTCAGGACTGAGATATTTTCAGCGTTGCTATACTTCTGTCTCTCCCACCAATAAGAACAACACCACCACCACCAACAAAACAATGGTGCTCGTTCCCTGTCTTGCATTTTAAGATGCACTACAGAGTATTTATTCCATGGGATGTGTGTATTTGGTTTCTCCATTCAATGCTTTGTTAATATTTACTTGAGTTTAGTTTACTTGTAGAAATCTGCATTTCATACAAAACAGACTGAATGGAATTACTCTCCTCAGGCACTTAAATACATCAAGCCTTTTGTGTGATTGCCAGTTGAAATGGCTGCCACAGTGGGTGGCGGAAAACCACTTTCAGAGCTTCGTAAACGCCAGCTGTGCCCACCCTCAGCTGTTGAAGGGAAGAAGTATTTTTGCTGTTAGTCCAGATGGCTTTGTGTGTGGTGAGTGCAACTGTGGTCTTTGCCTTTTATTCATTTTTCTTTTTTTTCCTCCCATTTGTCCAAAGAATGGATTTGCATAAATGTATATACCCTAAATGAAGCTCTTATTTCTGCTGAGGTAGATGAGAATGGATCTGTAGTTTGCTGATGATTGCAGTTTTTCCTGATGAAAACATTTTTTTTTCTGTAATTTCTTCCTCTTTGTGTTGGCATCAGGGTGGTCTGGTGGAAAGAGAGTGATGTTGTTGTCTTGAGAGAATTGGAGGATAGTAGCAGCCCTGCTCCTAAATTGCAAGTCCCTAACTCTCAGTCTTCTAATCTGTGAAATGGGAATACTGCTGTCTGCCCTCCCCAAATCCAGGGGTTGTTGAGAGGTTCTCTTGAGTTCAGTGAATAGACTGACTTGAATCTTGTGCAGATGCTGTTTACAAGGAATAGAAAGAGACAATTATTAGCTCGTGATTTATAGACTACTAAAAATTTTATTGTCCTCGTTCAGTCGCTAAGTCGAGTCCAACTCTTTGCAACCCCATGGACTGCAGTAGATCAGGCTCCTCTGTCCTCACCTGTCTCCCAAAGATTGCTCAGATTCATGTCCACTGAGCCAGTGTTGCTATCTAAAATTTTACTCTTGGTGAGTAAAACATTACAAGTAACACAAAGTTTGAGTTTATTGTTAATAAATTTAAGGTCCATTGTTTTTTCATCTAAGCCTCTCAGCATAGAAGCCTGCTTACTCAAATTCAGAGAGCTCGTTAGCAGATCTGGCTCAGACACCCAGGTTTCCATCTCTCTGGTGCAGCCTCCTGTTTACCGCATTCAGTTCAATTCAGTCATTCAATCGTGTCTGACTGTTTGCGACCCCATGGACTGCAGCATGCCAGGCTTCCCTGTCCATCACCAACTCCCAGAGCTTGCTCACACTCATGTCCATCGAGTCGGTGATGCTGTCCAACCATCTCATCCTCCGTCGTCCCCTTTTCCTCCCGCCTTCAATCTTTCCCAGCATCAGGGTCTTTTCCAGTGAGTCAGTTCTTCACATCAGGTGGCCAAAGTATTGGAGTTTCAGCTTCAGCATCAGTCCTTCTAGTGAATATTCAGGACTGATTTCCTTTAGGATGGACTGGTTGGATCTCCTTGCAGTCCAAGGGACTCTCAAGAGTCTTCTCCAACACCACAGTTCAAAAGCATCAATTCTTTGGCACTCAGCTTTCTTTATAGTCCAACTCTCACATCCATACATGACCACTGGAAAAACTATGGCCTTGACTAGACGGACCTTTGTTGGTAAAGTAATGTCTCTGCTTTTTAATATGCTGTCTAGGTTGGTCATAACTTTTCTTCTAACGAGCAAGCGTCTTTTAATTGCATGTCTGCAGTCACCATATCAGTGATTTTGGAGCCCCAAAAAATAAAGTCTGTCACTCTTTCTATTGTTTCCCCATCTATTTGCCATGAAATGATGGGACTGGATGCCATGATCTTAGTTTTCTGAATGTTGAGTTTTAAGCCAGCTTTTTTACTCCCCTCTTTCACTTTCATCAAGAGGCTCCTTAGTTCTTCTTCGCTTTCTGCCATAAGGGTGGTGTCATCTGCATATCTGAGGTTATTGATATTTTTCCTGGCAACTGATATTTCTCCCGGCAAGTCTACTGCATTACTCTGCTGTTTACTATCTGATGTCGTGGAGACCTTTGTAAAACTAAATTTGCATATAGAACATGAAATCAAAATTCACTTGAATTTTAGTATGTGTGTTAAGATATTACAGAGCCCAATTCTACATTTGCCTTTAAATTTTATTTAAAACTGCTTTGCCTACAATTGTTTAGTCAAGTACAAGAAAAACATATTTTTATTTTACATTGCTGCATTAAGTGGTGCCAACAGTTTCTGCAAATAAAATATCTGATGTAGCTTTTGGATCTAAGTAAGCATTTGGTATTCATTTGTAAGGGCCTGGGCTATTCCTTTTACGTGGTCTTTATTTCTCAGTTCTCTATTACTCTCTCTATGACTTTGAGAAATATATATGTGTAGATGTAGGTTTGTGTTTGTGTATGTGTCACATCCATGGATTTTTCACTCCCTCCGTTGTGAATCTGAACCTTGATTTACCAGATGAGAATTTTAGAATAGTCCTACAGAAAAGGAAACCATCCTGGTTACAACATGCAAGTATGGCATTGGAAATTAGCTACATTGGAGTTGTCAAAGGGTCCCCCATGCCCTGTCCATACACACACACACGCGCGCGTGCATCATTTTTTCAGTGCACCCAAATAATACATTTTGGTTGATTTAAGATGCTTCCTTCTGGGTACAGACCATCTCTGAGAAACTGAAGTTCAGAAAGGTAACTTTTCCAAAAAGCAACAGAACTAAATATAACTGTTTGGAATGACAGAGCTGCTTATCTGTAATTATAACGTAGGTCTGACAGTGCAGCGCAGCAGCCTGATGGACTGTCCACCCTAAACTCCAGGCTGGAACCCAGGGCCCACAGAGAACTTGAGGGATGCTTTGTCTTTCACTGCAGAATCATTTTCTCCTGCTCTACCTAAAAATGACTGCTTTTTGGGTTTCCTGGTGGCTCAGATGATAAAGAATTTGCCAGCAATGCAGGAGACCCAGGTTCAATCCCTGGGTTGGAAGGATCCCCTGGAGAAAGGACTGCTGCTCACTTCAGTATTCTTTCCTGGAGAATTCCATCCTGGAGAATTCCATGAACAGAGGAGCCTGGCAGGCTGCAGTCCATGGGGTCTCAAAGAGTTGGACACGACCGAGTGACTAACACTTAATGAGAGTTCTAGTTTCGGTGAATGGAATGTTTATTGCTGTCTTTAGTGATACTGATTATCATTATTGACATTAGATTTCTTGTTTTTCTGCTGCTTATTTGTGGAGAACATGGGGGAAAATGCAGTTCCAGATAGTAGCATTTAAAGGTGATCCATGAGCCTGAATGTGTCTTAACTAATTTCTTCTCGTATTTCTGCAAGAAAAAAAAGAAAAAAGCACAGGAGGTCTGGAGTAAACTGTATTCCAAAATATCAGTCTCCTCAGTTAGTGATGTGTAAAGAGGTCTCCGTCTCTATTTGGAATGAATGACCGACTTTATACACTCTCTCCCGGTCTATTGTTTCAACACTGGGACTGCTAGTCCATCTGTGAAGCATACACAACGTGTAAAACCTAAGCCCCTGTTTGTTTTGAGTTTCTTGGTGTTCCAGTCTGAGTAGCATTTGGACTCTCAAGCTTTAAAGCTGTTTCGTTTCCTCCTCTCCATTTTGAACAGATGATTTTCCTAAACCCCAGATCACGGTTCAGCCAGAAACGCAGTCGGCAATAAAAGGTTCCAATTTGAGTTTTATCTGCTCGGCTGCCAGCAGCAGTGATTCCCCAATGACTTTCGCTTGGAAAAAAGACAATGAACTACTGCACGATGCCGAAATGGAAAATTACGCACACCTCCGGGCCCAGGGTGGCGAGGTGATGGAGTACACCACCATTCTTCGGCTTCGCAACGTGGAATTTACCAGTGAAGGGAAATACCAGTGTGTCATCTCCAATCACTTCGGTTCATCCTACTCTGTCAAAGCCAAGCTCACAGTAAATAGTATGTGATCTGACTTTTTCCTCTTGCATTTAAAGATACGTTCTTATGAAACAGCAAGTACCTGGTTTCTTCTCTTATCACCAACCCTGTCCTCTGCTCTCAGAGGTCTCCACCTAAACCCTGCCTTTCCCTACCTCTCAACCCACATTATTAATATTCTTGGTTATGTGTACCTAAGCTAGCTGTTATTGTATTGAAGACCCCATGCTTAGCATGGTGGGTAACCCAGATAAACCAGACACTTTTTGTTCTTTGAGAGTTCATGGTGTGGTTCGTCTGATGAGGAAGACTGTGAAGAACAGTGTTAAAGGATATCACCTTCTTTTTTTTTTAATTCAGATATAGTTGATTTATAGTGTTGTGTTAGCTTCAGGTATGCAGTAAAGTGATTCAGTTACAGGTATATTTTTTCAAATTATTTCCCATTATAGGTTATTACACGATATTGAATATAGTTCCCTGTGTTTTATGGGAAATCCTAGATGCTTGTCTGCTTTCTGCCATTGGTATCTATCAATCCCAGTTTCCTAGTTTATCTCTCAGCCCCTTTCCCCTTTTGTAGCCCTGTGTGTGTTTTCTGTGTTTGTGAGTCTGTTTGTTTTATATACATAGATTAATTTGTATTATTTGTTTGGGCTCCAGATACATGTGATATAGTCTTTGTCTGTCTGACTGACTTCACGGGTATGAGAATCTCTAGGTCCCCACCGGTGTTGCTGCAAATGACATCATCTCATTCTTGTTTATGACTCGTATTCCATTGTATGTATTTACCACATCTTAAATCGTCTGCTGAAGGGTACTTGGCTTGTTTCTATGTCTTTGTTATTGTAGATAGTGCTGCTATGAACACTGGGGTACATGTATCTTTTAGAATTCGAATTTTCGTCTTTCCTAGGCATGTGCCCAGGAGTGGAATTTCTGGGTCATAAGGTCACCGTGTTTTTTGTTTTTTAAAAACCCTCCATACTGTTTTCTGTAGTGGCTGCACTGGTTTACATTCCCATCAACAGAAAGCCCACCGCCTTTAGCTTAGAGATTTCAGTTTGAATCCTGCCTCTCCTACTATCAGCTGTGGGACTCTCAGCAAGTTACTTAACCTCTGTCTATCTTCATTTCTACATCTTTCAAATAGGAATAATAATACCTACCTTACAGAGGTATACTTGTGAAATAAAGTAGTTTATGTAAAGGACTCGGCAGGATGCCTGGACTAGAGTAAGTGCTCAGTAGATGCAATAAGCATTAGCTGCTGCCGATGCGGGGGTCTCATCCTGCGTTTGTGTGGCAAGTAGACAGTTCTGCAGTTTATCATTTCATTGTTTTTATTGTCCATGGTAGAAGATATGGCTCATTAATGTGTTCATTCCACAAATAACTGCTGAGGCCTGAACAGAAAATTGTAGGCCAAAACGTGTGTCTAAAGTCATAGAATGTTAGAGCCAGGAGGAACTTTTAAAAAAAAATAAAAGATGGAGTGGCCAGGGTACAAACAGATAACTGATTTGCCTAAGGTCTCACAGATAATTATTAAGGAAACTAAAAAGTGACTGGGAAATAGCAGAAAGACCATCAGTGTGAAGCTCAGGTGACCTGTTTCCTCCTGACTCGGTCATTTCTGTACCTGTGTAACCTTGAGGAGCTTCTCAATCACTCCATGTCTTGCAGTTGGAAACAAGCCCTGCCTTACTATGTCAGGGAAATTTTAAGTATCCAAAAAAGCGGGGGCGGGGGGTGATGAAAATGAGCCTCCTAACTCCAGAACGCTAATGCTCCCGTGTCGTATTTCTTATTTCAGTGCTTCCTTCGTTCACCAAGACCCCCATGGACCTCACCATCCGTGCCGGGGCCATGGCGCGCTTGGAGTGTGCTGCCCTGGGACACCCAGCCCCTCAGATAGCCTGGCAGAAGGATGGGGGCACGGACTTCCCGGCCGCGAGGGAGAGACGCATGCACGTGATGCCTGAGGATGACGTGTTCTTCATTGTGGACGTGAAGATAGAGGACATCGGGGTGTACAGCTGCACCGCTCAAAACAGCGCGGGCAGCGTTTCTGCAAATGCAACTCTCACTGTCCTCGGTGAGTGGGTGCTTTCAGATTCTGTAACACTTGTTAGTCTTTAGGATACCAGCTCACCCAAAGGCCCTAAGAAGTGTCAGAACTCTGGAGGGTGAGGGCTGATCTGTAGGACAGTGCCCTTTCCTGGAGGCGACAGTGGCTTCTCAGAAGCTTTCAGGTTGGGGAATGCATCACGCCTTCAGACCTGTGGGCAGTGAGATGAATCTGCCCCCTCCCTTCTGAGCAGGGGGAAGAGTAACGCTTTGATGCTGTCCCTTTTTGCTGGAATTACCTTTCTCTACTCTTTGCATTATACAGTCTGTACTTAAAGTCTTAACAGTATAAAGAATATAACAAAAATAAGTATCTGAATAAATTCAGAGAGACCTCTTTTTCTCAGCCTCCCATGCCACTCTGGAAATGAGTGGATCCTTTATCATTTACTTTGTTGTGATTCAGCCACTCAGTCATGTCCAGCTCTTTGCAACCCCATGAACTGCAGCACGTCCGGCTTCCCTGTCCTTCCCCATCTCCCAGAGTTCACTCAAACTCCTATCCACTGAGTTGACAGTGCCATCCAACCAGCTCATCTTCTGTCTTCCCCATCTCCTCATGCTCTCAATCTTTCCCAGCATCAGGATCATTTACCTAAACAGATGCCTTTTAAAAATGTGAGCATGTTAATCATATATGTGTATTTTTGAAAGAGTAAATCAGGGTAACCTTATGAACACCAAATAATAAAAGCAAATTATTTTCAGAATTTTAATACAGGTGGGGACATCTAGCGCTAGGAAGTTTCCCTTTAAAAATTTAAACATTCTGATTTTTTTCATCCATCAACACACCCTTGTGCTTAATGTTATTTTTATGCATTTTCTGTTTCTAAAATATGTCTAAAATGTTTTGCTTTGCCCGACTTCCATCATTCCCCAGCCTTGCCAAGAATGAGGGAGACTAAGTGAGAGAAACTGTAAATATTATCCTTAAACTGGTGTTATAAGGAGATGACAGGCAGATGATGAAATGAAAGCCCAGGTGTCATATCCATGTTCAGGGTTTTAAAGAGGTGTGGGCGTGAAGCTGTGGGAGAATCCAGTCTCAGCTCCCCTTTGAATAAATTGAAGCAGGAGGTCTTAGGCTGTGTAAACCCTAACTTCATGTCAGAGATTAAAAGCATAACTTGTCATTTCAGAGACACCGTCGTTCTTACGACCCCTGTTAGATCGAACTGTGACCAAGGGGGAAACGGCCGTCCTGCAGTGTATTGCGGGCGGGAGCCCTCCGCCCAGACTGAACTGGACCAAAGATGACAGCCCCTTGGTGGTCACCGAAAGGCACTTTTTTGCAGCCGGCAACCAGCTGCTAATCATCGTGGACTCGGACATCAGCGATGCCGGGAAGTACACGTGCGAAATGTCCAACACCCTGGGCACCGAGAGAGGCCACGTGCGCCTCAGCGTGATCCCCACGCCCACCTGCGACTCCCCTCAGCTGACGGCCTCGGCACTGGACGACGACGGCTGGGCCACTGTGGGCATTGTGATCATCGCTGTGGTTTGCTGCGTGGTGGGCACCTCGCTCGTGTGGGTGGTCATCATCTACCACACACGGCGGCGGAACGAAGACTGCAGCATCACCAACACAGGTGTGTCCGCGGAAGCCTGGCACGGGGCGCCGGAGTCGTGTGTGCGCGCAGGAGGCGTGTGTGCGCGCGCAGGAGGCGTGTGTGTGTGTGTGTGTGTGTGTGTGTGTGTGTGTGTGTGTGGGCGCCGGAGGCGTGTGCGCGCTGGAGTCTTGTGTGCGCGCAGGAGTCGTGTGTGCGCGCAGGAGTTGTGTGCGCGCGCAGGAGGCGTCTGTGCGCAGGAGTGGTGTGCGCGCGCAGGAGTCGTGTGTGTGTGTGTGTGTGTGTGTGTGTGTGTGTGTGGGCGTCGGAGGCGTGTGGGCGCCGGAGGCGTGTGCGCACAGGAGGCGTGTGCGCGTGCAGGAGTCGTGTACGCGCAGGAGTCGTGTGCACGCGCAGGAGGCGTGTGTGCACGCTGGAGTCGTGTGTACGCGCAGGAGGCGTGTGCGCGTGCAGGAGGCGTGTGCGCGCGCAGGAGTCGTGTACGCGCAAGAGTCATGTGTGTTTGCAGGAGTCGTGTGTGTGCAGGAGTCGTGTAGGCGCGCAGGAGGCGTGTGCGCGCAGGAGTCGTGTGCGCGCAGGAGGCGTATACGCACAGGAGTCGTGTGTGTTTGCAGGAGTCGTGTACGCGCGCAGGCGTGTGCGCGCAGGAGCGGTGTGCGCACAGGAGTCGTGGAGGCGTGTGTGCGCGCAGGAGGTGTGTGTGCGCAGGAGTCGTGTGTGCGCGCAGGAGTCGTGTGTGTGTGTTTGTGGGACCGCCGAGATTCCCTTCCGAGTGTGTCTGTAGCGATCTGAGGCCACGTCAGGAGGGTGATTCATTTGTTTCAAGCTGGGCAACTATGGTTAGCTAAACACAGCACCGTGGCCCGGAATGAAGCTGGTGGGTAAAGATGAGTGCTCTTTGTCAGAGCCGCCTCAGAACGGCATGTGGGCTGTGACAGACCATGCGGAGCTTAGGGCAGCGCGCACCCCCAGATGGTGGTGGAGGGCCTGAAGCAGCCTGCGGTCATGAGGCGTCTGCTCAGCCATCGTCTCGTCCCTTGCGAGCATGTGTGCGTATGCAGGCATCTAGGGGCAAGGGGCTTTGACTGTACAGGCAAACTCCTGTATCAGTGAGTAATACAGAGTCAGGAATATGGCAGAGATCAAGCTCAGATAGTATCTAAAATACTGTCTCTTGAAAATTATCTTTATCTTTGTAAACATTTGTTGTCTTTGAAAGTTGGGAGGAGTGAGACTTCCCCAGCGGCCCAGAGGTTAAGAATCCATCTTCCAACGCAGGGGACGCAGTTCGATCCCTGGTCGGGGAGCTGAGATGCCCAGGTGGCGCAGGGCCGCTAAGCCCGTGTGCCACAGCTAGGGAAGCTTGGGCAACGCGCTGAAGAGCCTGTGCACTCCAGTGCAGACAAAAATGTAAAAAATGAAAATAGAGGTAAAGAAATACGAGAGGAGAATCCCACAGGCCGCAAAGCAGAGCATCTGCTGAGGTGCCCCAGAGCAGCAGGGCCCTGGTGTGCTGTCCAGCAAGATGGTTTTGCAAGGGTAGATTGATTTGATTTAAACAGAAGACAAAACAGAAGGATATCTACAATTCATCAGGGAAGCCTGTGTGGCAGTTGTGACCACGCTTGGTTCATCGGACACTGTTGTTGATTACAGATGAGACCAACTTGCCAGCTGACATCCCGAGTTATTTGTCATCTCAGGGAACACTAGCGGACAGACAGGACGGGTACGTCTCCTCAGAAAACGGAAGCCACCACCAGTTCGTCACTTCTTCTGGAGGCGGCATTTTCTTACCACAGCACGATAGTAACGGTACGTGTTTAAAACGAACATGGGCTATTGGCATTTTGAAATAACCCTTTGGAAAGTTCAAATACAATGTTAATTTCCACAGGGCATTGAGACACTCATATATTTAGGACCTGGCCCAAAATCACTAGCAAAGCTGATATTGAGTAGTTCTAAGGCTTTCTCTTAAATACTAGAAAAATCTTTGTTTCTAGCGCTAAAAGAAGACAAGTAGGTTAGGTAAAATTTAATTCCTCCATGCGATGTAGTATTTCCTTTATGTCATAAATGTTCTTTGACCCTGAATGTTCTTCTTACTTCAGTGACACTAACTGGTTTCATGCATGGTCTCAAAAGTCAAATGATTTAAAATCACTCTGTTAGAGACTTATAATTCTGACTCTCACTTTAAGAGCTGTATAAAGAATTATAATTGAGGCTGCATAGTATAAGAGCATCAGCTTGGTTCAAGACCCACGTCTGACACTTACTCCCTGTGTATCCTTGGGCAGTTACAATTCTTCCCTATTAGGTTGTTGTGAACATTAGATAAAATGATAGTATATGCTGCTTGGCACATAGTAAGTGCTTAGTAAGTAGAAGCTATTGACCTTTTACCAGCTTTTCTCATGAGTGTTGATTGAGTATATGCTCTATAGTGGACTCCATAGTTTGGAGGGAAGAATGTTTCCAGTTTCACAGTTTAGTCAGCAGTGAGACAGAAAAATTCAACAAATAATTGCCAAGAGCTTGACAAGGCAGTGATCAGAGGGCATAGAAATAGAAGAGAAGATTTGAGCATAAAAGTAGTTGTTCTGATTCGACTCATTTGCTTGCAAAGAGCAGAAGCCCAAGCTCACTTGGATAGAGCCAGGTTTACTGAAAAGACATTTTAAAAAGTAAGGGGACAGAACTGGAGCGTAATAGTGGCATGTCTGCCGGGTGCTGGGGCTGGAGATCAGGCCGCTCTCAGAATAGCCCCGGAGGTAGCCAGTGGTAGTGAACCGCATTCATCACGTTTGCTTCTCACTGAGACCACCCCCCAACAAGGACGGCCCAGTTCCCGCAGCCCAGGTACACGGTCCGTTGCGGCATCTCTAACCCTCATGATATCTCTTGTCCTTCAGCTGCTGTGTCCCCTGCTAACCAGAATATCAGTTCTGGATTGCTTAGTGCAGGATGACTCATGATAGGTTTCCGTTTGTTTGTTTTCTCGTTTTGGTCGACTTCATCTTTGAGCCGGGCATTAAGAGGTCATTGGTTAAGTGCCAGTACCTCATCCTGGCCATCGGTGAGTTTCTGGAGGAAGCAGGCCGTGCTGGTAGCATCATGTGGTTCAAACCATCGCTGCTTCAGCCACAGTGTCCATGCACAGATCAGTTCTCTTGAAAACCAGGGGGTGGGGTCAGCAGTGAGGTTAACACATCCAGTTCCATGGTTTATTAAGTTCTCTTCTAGTAAGATATCATAAACCTACTTAATCACTAATCTATAGGCATCATTAAATTTTGAAAAAACCCTTCTGTAAATTTCTGCAGTGTTTCCTTTGTATAATATTCTGTCTGAACTTTTCATCTATAAATATGGAAACTGTCAAAAGTGAAGAGACGGCTGAATGGTAATTGAACTTACGGTTCAGTGATTAAGACATGTGTTTTAAAGGGACATGCCATGTTGACAACAACAGTGAAGCCGATGTGGAAGCTGCCACAGACCCGTTCCTTTGTCCCTTTTTGGGGCCCTCAGGCCCTGTATATTTGAAGGGGAGCATGTATGGCTCAGATCCTTTTGAAGCCTATCATACAGGTATGTGGTTTTCATTTCTGAGTTCTGTTTCCTGGAGAGACCTCTAGAAGCATTAACTCTGTCTCCCGATATTGTCCCCAAATGTAAAAGGTTGTGGTCCTGACCTGAGATCAGCTTTAATGGACCACTACGAGCCCAGTTACATAAAGAAGAAGGAGTGCTACCCATGTCCTCATCCTTCAGAGGAATCCTGTGAGCAGAGCATCAGTGATACAGGATGGCCTTCTCACGTGAAGAAGTCACTCAGCTCTTCTTATTCTCAACATGAAGGACCCGGAATGAACAACTTATGTCTGAACAAGTCTTCTGTAGATTTTAGTCCAAGTCCAGAGCCACCATCAGTTACTTTGAGTAATTCTTTCATGGGTAAGTTTATTAAATTATTAGGTACCTTGACTCCAGACCCACATTGCGAGTTGCATGGGGGAGAGCCATGAGAGTTTTGAACGCCAGACTGGTGAAGAATAGTTTCTGGTGTGTATGTATCTTTTTTAATGGTGCTGTCGTGACATCCTATTAATTAGCATCCTTGTTTCTAAAAGCAGAGGCAGACATGGGGATTTTACTTGATTAGGTATTTAATCCAGCGCTAAGCCTTAGGAACTTGCTGGGCAACTCTGTGTGTGGCATCGTCTTGAAGACAAGAGTTTTGGAAGTGACTGAGGAGCGCATTTGTCAGTCATGTGGAAAACGTGGTTTTGGGCTCCAGCAGCCTCTGGGGCGGAGCTGTGTGCACGGCATGACTGCGGTTTGGGATGTCTGCTGGCTTATAACTAAACCCACAGTCAGAGTGCAGACGGCGTCCTACCTGGCAACGGCCGCTCGTCGGCCAGGCTGGGCTGCCTCCTACAGAGGAGGCTGTTGGAATCTAAAGCCCGCGGGGGTGGCGCTGGACACTGGCTGACACCGAGATTCATTTCTGAAGTTTTTGGTCTAGTGCTTGGGGACGATGGAGTGGAAGAACTGAGATCATCTTTTTGCTGCATGGAAATATGGAAAAATGAACCACAACTTGTCTTCTTAAAAAAAAAAAAAATAGAATTTTTAAGTATTTTACCCAACTTTTAAGAAATGTCATGTTTTCTCATGGTATAATTATTTATATCCCTTTTTTAAAAACTGAATCATAATTTTTATAGGACCTAGGAGAGAATTTGAGTCAATAGAATTATTATTTGCTACTGAGAAAGAGAGGGCAAGACGTACGGATTATTTTGAGAGAAGCTTTCTACACTGAGGCACAGTTTACTTGTACATGACTATCCAAACGCACTTTGTGGAGAATGGTGGGCCTCTCGTGAACACAGGATCTGGAAGAACTTCTGTCGGGGAACTTGTTGCTGACGTTACTGCTGCAGGTCCTGGAGGTGAAGGGCTGCCTATGTTCAGTGGGTGTGCGTGTCAGGGCGCGTGCCTCAGCCCCACTCCGTAAGGCCTGTCTCCATGGCACACGTGTCTGGCCATCCACCTGAATCCCATAACATGGACTTGAACGGTCCCCCCGTATTTATGGGGCAAGGTGCCCCTTCGTTTGAAATACATTCTGCTGATTGCTCCAACAGGCCCCATGTGCTCAAGGGGTTTCTTTTTTTCAGGAACCTTTGGAAAGCCTCTGAGGAGACCTCAGCTGGATGCCTTTTCAAGCTCTGGGCCGTCATCGGATTGTCAGCCAAGAGCCTTTCACTTGAAAGCTCGTTCTTCCCCCAACTTGGACTATGAGTCAGAGGAAGATGGGAAAGAAAGGACAGATTTTCAGCGAGAAAATCACACATGTACCTATAAACAGACCTTAGGAAGCCACAGGACTTCAAATTTTCAGTCCTACGACTTGGACACATAAAGTAACGAGACCAAGGACTGGTTCTAACACACTACCTCAAGTGGATGTTTATTTAAGAGACAGAGAGAAGCCTATGTTTTTAAATGGAACTATGAATTTTAAAAGGATAAAAGGTCTTATTTATACAGATAGACAAAAATTACAAAAAGGCATAAAAATTTTATACTGGGAGTAACTTTCATATAGGAATACCTTTACTATTTTATAACTTTGCTTTATGCAGAAAATATCTTATGTAAATTAATGGTATAAATCCATGACTATTTTATGTATTTTTATAATGCCAGATTCCTTTTTATCGAAAATGAGTACTAAAGCATTTTAAACAATAACTGTCTTGTACGTTTTTTGAATAGAGGTCACTTCATTTTATTTTGCACGTTCTTCTTAATAAAATGTCTCATTTGATCCCAAACCCCATCTATCCAATAACAATCTTCATTGTTTTCAGCACATTTTAGGCATAATTAGTTCATATTATCATGTCTCACATTGGTGGAAATTACATTTAGCACATTAAAATACAAGCAAATGATCATTCTGCATACCTCCCAGGGCTGTTGTAATATAGACTCAAATCAAATTAGTGTATGTGAGAGCCCATTGTAAAATGAGACGGAGCTACGAAGATTTGAGGAACATTCTCATTTATTTCTTAACTCTACAAACAAAAGGATGCGTTGTTGCAGTCCAGTGTTAAATAGTACAGCCACCGTTAAGTCACTGCTCAAGCCCTGTTTCCTTAATTATCATAATGCTTTGTGTGGTCTAATGCTTTGTGCGTTTCCAGATAGTTTCACATACCCCACCCTTTTAATTATAACAAGACAGTGGTTTATTGCCCATTTTTATAGTTAAAATGTCTGTAGCAGATGTGGGGTTTCATCGTCTGTTCCAGGTTGTAATGGGATGCTGGTGGAATTCTTTCCTCATCTTATTGATTTTCTGCTGGACAAGCAGTTCTTACAGAAAAGGCACTCTTCAGCTATTCGGCAACACTGTTTAAGAATTAAAGTGCTTTTCTAATTTGGTCATCATGGCTCTACTTGTTAAAAACTCAGTATAGAGTCTGTTACTTAAACGTATACAATTATTTTAAATACTTGTTTTAAGCAGTGTTGAGGTGAAAATGTTGTTATGTGACTGGCATATATACACACACATACAGAAAATTACACATTTCCAAAATTAAATAACATAGTTTGAAGGAATTGAAACAAGCATTAAGTTTAATAATTTAGATGATCAAACTGTTTTTCCCCTCAGTAAATCTTAAGATTGGCATTGAAGAAGTTAATATAGTACATTAAACTTTAAAGTCTACTAACCTGTTGAAGGTGTGACTTTGTCATTGTCAGTTCTTTGAACTAAGTTTAAAAACACATATTAGAAAAGCAGATTCATCTCACAGGATATGTTGGGGGTGACGTTTTCCTCTTTAGTGAGTTTTTGCATTTTGTTGTTTGTGAGCTGGAAGCCTGGAACCCAAACTGCAATAACATTTTCCCTCCTTTAATTTAGACACCAGAGTCCGAGACAGGAAGTTGATCCTTCCTGGGACAGCCAGTGACTGAGAGCAGAAAAGTGATTTTGTATGCTTTGGCTTTATCATACGGCCAAATTTTCAAAATCTTGTTAATTTGTCTTCATTATTACCAGACGTGATCCAAACATCAATAAGGGGTCTCCTCAAGGATTATGAACTTCTTTTAAAGGATTTAATTTTTCCGGACTTAAATGCAAAGGTTAAATCATTCACACTTGAAATTCAACAATTAGATTCACTCTCCATTAACATGACTTTTTTTTTTTTTTTTTTTTACTCTTCTTGAATGCTGCTAACTTACGGATTACATATAATCCTAGTGGTCTGGAGAAGCAGCAGGAGCTTAATTTCTCTTTGACACTTGCAAAAAAAAATATATATATATATATATATATGTGTGTGTATATATATATATATATATATATATATATATATAATTTTGAGATTCCAGATTGAGTTAACAAAGTGAATCTAGTAGGTGTTAAGATATCCTAAGAAAACACAGACTTCATTAGAGATGTATATAAATATCAAATCACTTGGCTTATTTATGAGAGAGAATGCTTAAGTTTTTCAGTTTAATCTTTCCTTGCTTTCTGATGGAAGACTAATTCTTTTATAACACATCTTTATAGATACTCTCACAACTTTAGTATATTTTTCCTCAATTCTACTGTTGACACAAAATGAAAGGACAGTTCCTGGGTATAATCTTACCTGTGTTTTTTAAAATATTGAGGGATAAATATTCCTTAATTGTGGTAGGCAACATTTTATAAATACTAAATTCCTGTGGAGCATCACCATCTATTGTCACAGTGTTCCTACAGAAAGAAACCAAAAGTTACTTCTCAGAATAAAGCCAATGGTAAATACCCTTTGAAAAACTTGATAGAAAAAAAGAGCGATTTGGTATTTGTACACACTTGAGGAGTTCTAGTCCTTTGATTTAATGTGATAGGAAGTACTTTATAACCAACATTACAATACAACAATAGATGAACTAGCCTGGTATTTTTCAAAAAGAATGAGAACCAAATGTCATTGCAGAATGCCTGCTCTGTCTTCTCTTGGAATGTGCAGTGGGTGGAGCACCCCAGGCTTCCCTGTCCTAAAGTATCTCCCACAGTTTGCTCAAATTCATGTCCGTTGAGTCGGTGATGCTATCTAAACATCATCTTCTGCCGCCCTCTTCTCTTTTGCCTTCAATCTTTCCCAGCATCAGGGTCTTTTCCAGTGAGTCATCTCTTCACATAAGGTGGTCAAATTATTGGAGCTTGAGCTTCAGCATCAGTCCTTCCAATGGATATTCAGGGTTGATTTCCTTTAGGTTGGACTGGTTTGATCTTGCAGTGCAAGGGACTCAGAAGAGTCTTCTCCAGCACCACCATTAAGCATCAGTTCTTCGCTCAGCCTTCTTTATGGTCCAACTCTCACATCCATACATGACTACTGGAAAAACCACAGCAGCGGAGTGATGTCTCTGCTTTTTAATAACACTGGCTAAGTTTGTCACTAGGGCTTACCTGGTAGCTCAGTCTGTGAAGAATTTGCCTGCAGGGCAGGAGACCTGGTTTCAGTCCCTGGGTTGGGAAGATTCCCTGGAGAAGAAAGTGACAACCCACTCTAGTATTCTTGCCTGGAAAATGCTATGGAAAGAGGAGCCTGGCAGGCTACATACAGTCCATGGGGTTTCAAGAGTTGGACTTGACTTAGCGACTAAACCACCACCAGATTTGTCTTAGCTTTCCTTCCAAGGAGCAAGCGTCTTTTAGTTTCATGGCTGCAGTCACTGTCAGCAGTGATTTTGGGAGCCCAAGAAAATAAAGTCTGTCACTGCTTCCACATTTTCCCCTTCCCCTTGCCATGAAGTGATGGAACCAGATGCCATGATCTTAGTTTTTTGAATGTTTTAAATTTTTTGAAATGTAGGTGTGTGTAGTTGCTCAGTCGTGTCTGATTCTTTGCGGCTCTGTGGACTGTAGCCCACCAGGCTCCTCTGTCCTTGGGATTTTCCAGGCAAGAATACTGGAGTGTGTTGCCATTTCCTTCTACTGGGGATCTTCCCGACCCAGGGGTCGAACCTGGGTCTCCCGCATCACAGGCAGATGCTTTACCCTCTGAGCCACCAGGGAAGCATCAAATACATTCTTAGTATTGCAAAAATTGCAAATTCTATTTCCCATTTCTGTTCTATTTAATATCAAGGATCTGAATTCTGTATTCTGAATTTCATATCTTTCCATACAATGATGGATACCTGTGAACAACAGAAATTATAACTAATATTCATATGTAACTTTTTATTAGAATTATTTTTTTAATTAAAGAATTTTGAGAATATATTTTAAAGCATAAGTCTAAGCAATTCACAAATGTACACACTTTCATTATTGAATTTCTTCTCCAGTTTTCTCTTCTGTCTTTATTGGGCTTCATGGTTGATTCTGGCTTTTAAAAAATAAGTTTAACTTTTCTCTTAAAGCATGTTTGAATATAACACCCAGTGCTTTCATGAGAGTATTGTCATTGATTTGGTGGTAGTTTTATAGTATCTCTGCATATGGCTTTCCCCCCACTCATTATATCTTCTGTGTTTTTCTATAAATAATAGTACAGAGTAAAACAACATATAATAGATTTATGTATCCATATTTTATAATGTATCATGTACTGCTCTTCTTAAAAATGTTTTTAATTGAAGTATAATTAATTTGCAACATTGTGTTAGTTTCAGATGTATAGCAAGTGATTTATTAATACATATACACATTTATTTCATATTATTTTCCCATATATTCTTTTCCCATTATTACACAATATTGAATATAGTTCCCTATGCTATATCATAGTTCCTTGTTGGTTATATATAGTAGTGTGTATATGTTAATCCCAAATTCCTAATTCATTCCTCCTCACCCCTGCATATAGCTTTATTTTGACCTGTCTACAACTCAAAGAGTTGAAATTTGGTAACAATGCAGTATTAACTGTCAAACTTTTTTTTAACATATTTAGCTGTATGTTTTGCATAGGTGATGTAAAATGATAAAAAAAATGATCCTCGTCCTAATTACCAGTGGGACAGGAAGCAGATTCATAAGTAACTCCTTACAATCCAAGGTGTTAAATGCTATTGGGTTAGTAGCACAGGCACTGATTGTGTTTAATTCTAACTGAACTGCCTCAGCAGGTTACAGGCAGTCTCCCAGTGTGTCACAGAACAAGCTGATTACCTGGTTTTCCCACCTGCGTCCCAGAACAATGGCAGATCCCATACTCTCTGTTCTTGTTTAATCATCAGTCACCATTCCTGCTGTTTCACACCTGAATTTTCTCAAGGCTGTTTATATCTTCCCTCCTATCCCATCGCCACAGCCAAGTCCAGACCCTTGTCTGTCTCTTGCAGCGGCGTCCTCTTGTCCCTTGCCTCTCTCTTACCCAGTTCATTGTTCACTGTTACCAGAAGTATTCTTCTAAAATAGGTCTGAAAGGGTCACCTTCCTGTTTGAAAACCTCTGGTGGCTAAACCTTCAGTCCCGGTTGCACTGTGTAAGACCGTTCACCGCTGACCCAGCCCGCCTTTCACACCGTGACTCCTCCCCGCTCCCAGCTTTGTACAGTGCATCTCTGTGACTAGCCCCCACGCCCCTCTGTGGCTTTGACATCCGTGCAGCCCAGACTTGGAATTTGGTAACAATACAGTTTAGACAAATATCAGGTGTCCTTGTGCATGTATTATCTTTGGTTCAGCAATTTTAAGTGGCTACTACACTAGGCTCTGTCTTAGATGCTTGAGCTGAATGTAACACCATTAAAACAAACTCTTCTCCCAAGAAGCTCCTAGACAGACGGCAAAATTACTACCTTGAAATGTTTTTTCTCTTATCTGGCAGAATCCAGCTCCTTTTCCAAACCAAGCATTTCCTTTTATCCCAAGCATAGCAACTTATTCCCTTAGGACTTTCTATGAACCATCTTGAGAAAACCCACAGGGAAGCTGTTAATTACAGAGCCAGCTGTGATGTCATTGTATGGGAAATACTAAGAGCAGCTAACTTGTCTGTCAATAGGACATTTTCTAGGAAGACATAAAAGATCAGTGGATTTTTTTTTTTTTTTTTCCAAAAAAATCACCAGGTATTTCGGTCTATCACTCAGCAGGAAAATCAATTTACATTCAATCTACTAAAGGTCTACTGAACAGATACGTTTTCACAATAAAAGATGATGATGTTGTTCAGTCACTAAGTCATGTGCTACTCTTTGCGATCCTGTGGACTACAGCATGTCAGGGTTCCTGTCCTTCACTATCTCCGGGAGTTTGTTCAAACTCATGTCCATTGAGTCAGTGATGCCATCCAACCATCTCATCCTCTGTCACCCTCTTCTCCTTTTGCCTTTAAGCTTTCCCAGCATCAGGGTCTTTTCCAGTGAGTCAGGTCTTCACATCAGGTGGCCAAAGTATTGGAGCCAGATATTAATATAATAAATATACTAATATGATCAGTTTATTAGTGGATGTTGCAGAGTCTGACACCACTTAGCAACTAAACAACAATTAGTGATTGTGGTTTGCCTTTCTTATGAAATAACTATCACTACCAAAAAAATAATAAAAATTAAAAGTGCTGTCGCCCACACAGCATAGTTCCTTTAAGTAGCCTTATAATTCACATTATTTTATGGATGCTAATATCTAAGAAACTCGACTCTGATTATAATAACAGCAGTATAGGAAAAGAAAAACCATCAATCTGTGCAAAATCTTGTGATCAAAAGTTAGAATTTTCTCCATAATATTTAAATGTTTATATATTTATAACTTTACAACTTCATAATTGACATTTTTTATTATCTGAAAACAAATAGCTCCTAGACCTCCACTGATTTTCCTCATTAAAATGTAATTATTGAAACAATAGTTGAAACAATTGCTTTCAGATTTTATACATCAGGCATCACAGGGCAGTGATACCCAAGAAAAGGGAAACAAAGGAGATGAGACCTTGATACCAGATGAACCCCATGTACCAGGTTGCAGCTCAGGGAAAAGGGGAAAACTCTCTGAGTCAAGGAGGCCGAGCTGGGAGTCTGGAAGGCCAGGGCCACGAGGGCACGACAAGAGAACTGCACAGATAGGGAATCCCAGAGATCTGTGGAGTATTTGGTTGAATACCAATCAGAATCTGTATGTGAGGCCACTACCTACGGCCAGGGAAAGAAGAACCATCTGAAGGGATTCGAAGCAACAATTCTTGAAGCTCCCACAGGGGCGGTGGTTGTTCCCACGGACCAGAGTGGAAACCCTCATGGTTCACTGGGCAGCAGGTTGAGGACGAAGGACACGGCATCAGGAGTGGGACAGAATTAACCCGAGGCTGGAGACAGCTCTTGTTCAACCGAAAAATGCTTCAACAGCAAGCCTTGACAGGATCAACCCATTTCCAAGTAACTTTTGTGTCTTTTAAAACAAAGCTCAAGAATATTTACAGGGATTCAGAAATATATCCAGCACTGAACATGGTCAAATTCACGCTATTTGATATACAATAAAATCTTACCAGGCATACAAGGAAGCAGGAAAATATGACTCATAATAAGGTGGGAAATCCATGGCTTGAAGCATATCTAGAAATGACACATAAAAATAATAGATAGGATGTTTCCTATCCCACCTATAAATAATATCTTACATTGTTATAGAAAAATGGACCCTTTTTACCAACTTAATGGTAATGGATACAACAGAAGGAGGGTTTTTTTTCCCCCTAGGAGAGGTCAGAAGTTTACCAGAGGAGGGCACATTTGAGCTGAGTCTGGAGGGATAGGTGTGTGTATCTGTTCACTCATGTCCAGATCTTTGCGATCCTGTGGACTTCAGCCCACTATGCTCCTCTGACCATGGAATTTTCCAGGCAAGAATAAATGGAGTGGGTTAGAACTGGCAAAAGAGGGAAGGAAATCCAAGGCTCTGGAAACTAACCAATATCAAAAAGAGGTGAAGGTATAATGTTATTCAGGGACCAGTGAGAGGACTTGTGTTAAAGAGAATGTGATTGGGGGACTATTAAAAAGCAGAGACATTACTTTGCCAAAAAAGGTCCGTCTAGTCAAGGCTATAGTTTTTCCAGTGGTCATGTATGGATGTGAGAGTTGGACTATAAAGAATGCTGAGTGCCAAAGAATTGATGCTTTTGAACTGTGGTGTTGGAGAAGACTCTTGAGAGTCCCTTGGACTGCAAGGAGATCCAACCAGTCCATCCTAAAGGAGATCAGTCCTGGGTGTTCATTGGAAGGACTGATGCTGAAGCTGAAACTCCAATACTTTGGCCACCTCATGTGAAGAGTTGACTCATTGGAAAAGACCTGATGCTGGGAGGGATTAGGGGGCAGGAGGAGAAGGGGACGACAGAGGATGAGATGGCTGGATGGCATCACCAACTCGATGGACATGAGTTTGGGTAAACTCTGGGAGTTGGTAATGGACAGGGAGGCCTGGCGTGCTGTGATTCATGGGGTCGCAAAGAGTCGGACACGACTGAGCGACTGAACTGAATGAGATGTAGCTGAAAAGAGACATTGCCACCCCTCCATCTTGATCTCTTCATTCTCAACCTATAGTTATATGAGTCCTATTATAAAACAATATTCATCTTTCTTAACCTCACCTCTAGGTAGCCCTCTCTCCTATTTTCCCTCAAACTTCTCAAAACCAGAATTCCTCTTTGACTTGGGAGATAGGAATTTTCTCAAGTTTAATTGAATTTGCCTTTGCTGAGATCACTGAAAGAGATCACCAATACCCCAACTTCCATATTTGATAACTTCTTTACAGACCTTATTGACCAGACCAATGCATTGCCATTTGCTTCTTTCTTTCTGAGTCACTACATTCTTCTGGTTCTACTTGTGTTTTGCTGATCAGCTTTTCTCGGTCTCTTTCACTGAATCTTCTCTCTTGACCCACTCCTTAAAAATCAGCACTGGGCTATATGGTAGTTTTATTCCTAGTTTTTAAAGAAATCTCCATATTGTTTTCCATAGTAGCTGTACCAATTTACATACCCACCAATAGTGCAGGAGGGTTCCCTTTCTCCACACCTGCTCCAGCATTTATTGTTTGTAGATTTTGTGATGATAGCCATTCTGACCAGCGCAAGGTGATACCTCACTGTAGTTTTCATTTGCATTTCTCTAGTAATGAGTGACGTTGAGCATCTTATCTCTTCTTGTCACTCTCCATGGAACTTTGTACTGCATGGCCTAAGTGTTTAGGAGATTCACAATAAAAAAAGAAAGGCTCCTGTTTAAAAGGAAATTTGTATGTGTGGATGCGTCCCTTTGCTGTCCACCTAAAACTATCACAACATTGTCAATTGGATATACTCCAATATAAAATTTTTAAAAGAATTTTTTTAAAGGAAAAAAAAGCAATGCTGCTCAGGGCTTAACCTGATTGGAGGACCTAATGTCAATCTGTCTAGTCTACACCAGTTACATTTTTTATTTGCTTGGTGTATCTTGTCCATCTGAAGGCAAAAAGAGAAGAGAGAAACAAGAGGATCAGATAGTTAGATAGCATCACCAACTCAGTGGACATGAATTTGAGCAAACCTTGGGAGACAGGTGGTGTGCTGCAGTCCATGGGCTCACAAGAGTCAGACACGACTGAGCAACTGAACACAACAACAACAAAGCATTGTTAACCAAGATATAGAATGTGGTAAGTTTGAAGGGAGAAGGTAATGAGTTTTATTTTACACTATTTGATGGAACTTAACCAGAAAAGCACAGAGAAGGCAATGGCACCCCACTCCATTACTCTTGCCTGGAAAATACCATGGACAGAGGAGCCTGGTAGGCTGCAGTCCATGGGGTCACGAAGAGTCGGACATGACTGAACGACTTCTCCTTCACTTTTCACTTTCATGCATTGGAGAAGGAAATGGCAACCCACTCCAGTGTTCTTGCCTGGAGAATCCCAGGGACAGCGGAGCCTGGTGGGCTGCCGTCTGTGGGGTCGCACAGAGTCTGAAACCACTGAAGCGACTTAGCAGCAGCAGCAACCAGAAAAGCAAGTGAAAATTTTAAGAGGCTGTTCCAAAGAGCATATAGCTCAGGAGTGTGAAGTTCAGTTCAGTTGCTCAGTCATGTCCAACTCTTTGCAACTCCATGGAATGCAGCCCGCCTGGCCTCCCAGTACATCACCAACTCTGGGAGTTTACTCAAACTCATGTCCATTGAGTAGGTGATGCCATCCAGCCATCTCATCCTCTGTCGTTCCCTTCTCCTCCTGCCCTCAATCTTTCCCAGCATCAGGATCGTTTCAAATGAGTCAGTTCTTTTGCATCAGGTGACCAAAGCATTGGAGTTTCAGCTTCAGCGTTAGTCCTTCCAATGAACATTTGGACTGATTGCCTTTAGAATGGACTCGTTGGATCTCCTTGCAGTCCAAGGGACTCTCAAGAGTCTTCTCCAACACCACAGTTCAAAAGCATCAATTCTTCAGTGCTCAGCTTTCTTTATAGTCCAACTCTCACATCCATACATGACTACTGGAAAAACCATGGCTTTGACTACACGGACCTTTGTTGGCAAAGTAATGTCTCTGCTTTTTAATATGCTGTCTAGGTTGGTCTTGACTTTCCTTCCAAGGAGTACGAGTCTTTTAATTTCATGGCCGCAATCACCACCTGCAGTGATTTTGGAGCCCAAAAAAATAGTCTGTCACTGTTTCCCCATCTATTTATCTTGAAGTGATGGGACCAGATGCAATGATATTAGTGTTCTGAATGTTGAGCTTTAAGCCAACTTTTTCACTCTCCTCCTTCACTTTCATCAAGAGGCTCTTTAGTTTCTCTTCCCTTTCTTCCATAAGAGTGGTGTCATCTGCATATCTGAGGTTATTGATATTTCTCCCAGAAATCTTGATTCCACCTTGGGCTTCATCTAGCCCAGCATTTCTCATGATGTACTCTACATATAAGTTAAATAAGCAGGGTGACAATATACAGCCTTGACATACTCCTTTCCCAATTTGGAAACAGTATATTGATCCATGTCCAGTTCTAACTGTTGCTTCCTGACCTGCATACAGATTTCTCAAGAGGTAGGTCAGGTGGTCTGGTATTCCCATCTCTTGAAGAATTCTCCACAGTTTGTTGTGATCCACACAATCAAAGGCTTTGGCATAGTCAATAAAACATGTTTTTCTGAAACTCTCTGGCTTTTTTGATGATCCAACAGATATTGGCAATTTGATCTCTGGTTCCTCTGCCTTTTCTAAAACCAGCTTGAATATTTGGAATTTCACGGTTCACATACTGTTGAAGCCTGGATTGGAGAATTTTGAACATTACTTTACTAGTGTGTGAGATGAGTGCAATTGTGTGGTAGTTTGAGCATTCTTTGGCATTGCCTTTCTTTGGGATTGGAATGAAAACACATTTTCCAGTCCTGGGGCCACTGCTGAGTTTTCCCAAATTTGCTGACATATTGAGTGCAGCACTTCCACAGCATCATATGTTAGGATTTGAAATAACTCAACTGGAATTACATCACCTCCACTAGCTTTGTTTGTTGTAATGCTTCCTTGACTTCGCATTCCAGGATGTCTGGCTCTAGGTTAGTGGTCATACCATTGTGATTATCTGGGTCATGAAGATCTTTTTTGTATAGTTCTTCTGTGTTCTGGGTTCTCTGACAAGAGCCACTTGTCCTTAATATCTTCTGCTTCTGTTAGGTCTATACCATTTCTGTCCTTTATTGTGCACATCTTTGCATGAAACTTTCCCTTGGTATCTCTGATTTTCTTGAAGAGATCTCTAGTCTTTCCCATTCTGTTGTTTTCCTCTATTTCTTTGCACTGATCACTGAGGAAGGCTTTCTTATTTCTCCTTGCTATTCTTTGGAACTCTGCATTCAAATGGGTATATCTTTCCTTTTCTCCTTTGCTTTTTGCTTCTCTTATTTTTTCAGCTATTTGTAAGGCCTCCTCAGACAACCATTTTGCTTTTTTGCATTTCTTTTTCTTGGGGATGGTCTTGATTCCTGTCTCCTGTACAACGTCACGAACCTCCATCCATAGTTCTTCAGGCACTCTGTCTATCAGATCTAATCCCTTGAATGTATTTGTCACTTTCATTGTATAATCATAAGGGATTTGATTTAGGTCATACCTGAATGGTCTAGTGGTTTTTGCTACTTTCTTCAATTTAAGTCTGAATTTGGCACTAAGGAGTTCATGATCTGAGCCACAGTCAGCTCCCAGTCTTGTTTTTGCTCACTCTATAGAGCTTCTCCAACTTTGGCTGCAAAGAATATAATCAATCTGAAAAAGGCTCCTAATTTAAAAGTGTGAGTCATTATCACATGAGTTAGTCTCAGCCCTGAGAGATGATGAGACCAAGAAAGCTAGTAGGGTGAGTAGATAAGACAGCCAAAATTATAGGGAACAAATCAATTAAGTGGAATTAGCAATGAAGCCTGGAAAGAGTTTTCAGAAAGATGAAAGAAAAATAAAGAAGAAAGAGGAGAATTAAAGTGCATTTATTGCCTGATATTCATCCATTTATTTAACAAGCATGTATTGACTACTTTTTGTATGTCACAGGGAATATGAGGACAAATGAAATAAATGAAAGTCACTGCCCTCATTGAACTTAATGTGAAGGACAGACAGTAAGCAAAATAAGTTAAATATACAGTATGTTACATAGTGAAAATACTACAAAGAAAAATTAAACAAATATATTTAGCAGAATAGGGATGGGGTCTAATATTTGTCATGGGGTGAGCACGAGAAGTCATTTCAGTCATGTCCAACTTTTTGCAACCCTATAGACTGTAGCCAGCCAGGCTCCTCTGTCCATGGTATTTTCCAGGCAAGAATATTTGAGTGGATTGCCATGCCCTCCTCCAGGGGATCTTCCCAACCCAGGGATCTAACCCACATATCTTACCTTTCCTGCATTGGCAGGCAGTTTCTTTACCACTAGCACCACCTGGGAAGCCCTTATATGGAGTGGCCAAAGAAAATTCACGATAATTTGAGTTGTCTTAAAAAGTGAGGGATCCAACCATGTTGATATCTTGGGGGCAGAGCAGACCACTCAGAGTAGAAAGATGGAAAGCACAAAGGTGTTGAAGCAGGAGCCTTTGACTGGTGTGAGGCGTAGGGATAGAGGGGCAAGGAGAAAAGAGTAGGAGGTGATGCTGGGGAGGCAACACATGGCTCAGATCTCAGGGCCATTTCAAGGACTTTTGTCTTTTCTCAGTGGGGCAGGCAAAGACCTCAAAGAGCTTTCATCAGAGGAAAGACTTCTATGTTAACAGATAGCTCTCATGGCTGTATTGATGATTGCCTCAAGAGGGCATTTTGGAAGTAAAGAGACTAATGATGTGACTGTTTTATTAATCCAGACAAGATGTGATAGTCCTTTGGGCTAAAGTTGTAGCGTGAAGGAAATAAGGACTATATTGTTTATATATTGTGAATTTGGAGTCAACAGAATTGCTGATGGGTTGGATGTGACATGTGAGAGGAAAAGGGGGAAACAAAGATGACCATAAGGACTTCAGTCAGAACCACTGAGGGATGGAGTTTTCTTTTCTCAGATGGGGAAGACTATGGGAAGATCAAGTTAGAGAATATCAGCTGGGGCTTGTGTAGATCCATGAACTCTGAGTGACTAAGTGGAAATGTCAGGTTGGTAGTTGAAAATGAGTCTTGGACGAATTTACAAATTCAGAAGTCATTAGCATAGAGATAGCATTTAAAGGTTTTGGACCAAATCTTCACCTAAGGAGTAAGTGCAGACAGAGAGGAAGTCCAAGGCTGAGCTCTGGATTTCTGCAATAATGCGGTCTGTGAGATAAGAAGAATCCATATATGCCAAATAAGAAGAAACCAATAGTTAAGTAGGAGGAAAAGAGACAAAGACTGTGTCTTTGGAAGCCAAGCACCACCCCACCCCACAAAAAAAAAAAAAAAAAAAAAAAGGTGTCAAGGAGAAGGGAATAGCTGACCAAGTAAAATCTACTAACACAGATCAAGATAGAGCAGGACTGAGAATTTATCATTGGATTTGGTAACATGGGGATCATTTGTAACCTTGACAGTAACCATTCTGGCGGAGTCATGTGTGTGAAAACTCGATTAGAGTAGATTCAAGAGAGAATGGGAAGAAAGAATTTAGACACAGACAGCATAAATGATTATTCCAGGGTGTCCTTCTGTAACAGAAAGATAAATAGGGCAACTACTTCAACAGAAAAGCCAGGTAGAGAGTTTTATTTTTTTTATTTTGTTTTATAAGACGGTTGATGTAGTCCCAGTATATTTTTTGCTAATGAGAATTGCTAGTGGAGAATTAAAAATTGCTAATGCACAGAAGAGAGAGGGCGATAGAGAGAATCTCAGGAGCAGCGTTCAGTGGACCAGTGGGCAGCCATAACAAAGAGCGTGGGTGACAATTCCAGCCTGGTATCAGGAGGGAAGCTGGACCACATGGACAGTGATACTGGGAGGTGGGTACACAGCGGTGGAAGATAGTGGGCTTTCTCTTTCGATATCTTCTAACTTCTCAGGGAATAAGGAGTTGGCTGAGGTTGAAGTAAAGGAGGAGGTGTTAGAGACCTATTTGATCTCAGACAATGCACATACACCAGCCCAACACTTTTTAAGAACCTGAAGCGATGGCTCATAAACTGGATTCCTCTTGACCACATTTTAAAGCTTCATGAGTGAGAGGGTAAGCTAACTCTTTAAAGATGTAATTGTTGTATAATTAAATTACTATTTTCTGACCACTTTGGTACCTATTGGTAACTGTGGTCAAATTATTTTTTAATTTTTTAAATTATGACAGTATGATAATACACTTAGAGGAGACTTGGAAAATACAAAGTCACATATAGTTCCACTATATATTAAAATTATTTTTTATTTAGATAAATTGAGATTTTTAGTTGGAGTTTCAGTATCAAACCCTCAAAAATTAATAGGATGAGTAGACAGGAAAGTAGAAAGACATAGTAGACCTGAAAAGCAGTGTGAACAGTGTGGTCAAATTAGGTATCTATGTTTCCATAATCAAATCTCAACAACTTTCTGAGGGAAAATTTGGAAAGAAATGTATGGATGAAACCTACCTAATGTTTTAATATTCACATTCAACTTATTTTCAGGGAGG
This sequence comes from Dama dama, assembly GCF_033118175.1. Classification (NCBI taxonomy): domain Eukaryota; kingdom Metazoa; phylum Chordata; class Mammalia; order Artiodactyla; family Cervidae; genus Dama; species Dama dama. The sequence goes on from NC_083683.1 coordinate 69,053,146, forward strand.
CCATATTTTTGGGAAAAAAATACTGATATGTTGGCCAGATTCACTATTGAATGAGTGACAAGTGTGTGAAAGGGGTGAGAATAAGAGAGAAACTTTCAATACAAATAAATTAGATTGAACCTCATCAGGGACTTGTATTTATTTGTGGAACAAGCAATAAGACTATTATACAAATAAAACAAGTATTCATAATTAAGTGGGACACGTTGGTTTAGTGAAGTCCTAGATTCAGGAGTCAGACATCCCTGATCTAATTACCTAAAATGGAAATTAACATTTCCAAGCCTCAGTTTCCCTGTATGTCATCTGGTGATAACACCTACTTTCTAGAGTTTCTGTGAAGGCTATAAGTAATACGAAAGAATATGGTTCCAAACATCTGCTTAAATAAAAATATCTACTATTATTATTCATTTTACTCTTACTATTTCTATTATTGAACAGCATAGAGCAGATGGGAAACCTGGCTTCATTTCTGCCAGTGAAAATCTGGACAAATTCTCTGTTGTGGAAAGAAAGAAAAAAGACCTGCGCCTATGCTTATCTCACTCTGAAATAATAGATGTAAATGAAAAACCCTATGTTTGAGGGCAGAGATTTGGGTTCTGCATTTGACCTGAAACTATACCTTCCCTAGTGGCTCAGATGGTAAAAACGCTACCTGCAATGCAGGAGACCTGCGTTCGATCCCTGTGTTGGGAAGGTACCCTGGAGAAGGAAATGGCAACCCACTCCAGTATTCTTTCCTGGAGGATTCCATGGACAGAGAAGCCTGGTGGGCTATATACAATCAAGGGGTCACAAAGAGTCAGACATAACCGAGCGACTAACACTTTATACTTTGAGTGTTTCTGGGAACTATCTTTTATTTCCTCACTTTAAAAATATGACTTTTAAAATGAGTAAGGTTTTTATCACAGAAATGTTGTGGAGATCAGGGAAATGCCATATTTGAAAGCGCTCAGACTATGGTGCCCTATATAAAGGCTGAGTGTAAAGGCCCAGGGCCCACCGCTGAAAATGGATTCCATGTTCTTATTATGTTTAAACTGATATACTTTTCAGATTTTTTGGTATGGGGGAATTGAATCTGTGGCCCCCTTCATTGGTCGCACAGGGTCTTAACCACTAGACCAGAAGGGAAGTCCCTGGGCTAATATTTTTTTGAATAATTTTGAGCCAGATCCTTTCATGGCTCTTAGGGTCAGTTAAGGCATCCACTGGAGAACAGGACCCAGGGTTGGGTGTGAAAAGCTTTTTTCAACTGTAATGCACTAAGTAATGTTAGTCCAATGGACTAAGCAGTAAGTGTGCTCCCTAGAAGGCTTCCGTCTCATTTCAACACGAAGGAAGAAAAATGAGGAAAAGATCTCCATACTTTTTTTCTAAGCTGTATAGAATTTATATGGGAATGTGGAGAGTGGAGTGAGCTCCAGATAACTTAACAAAGATTCACTGAGTACTTTGTGAATAGAAATGTGTTGTTATATTCTGTTGGCAAAGGAAAGGCAGATTTTTAAAGCGATAATCATGAATAGGTCAGTTGGTAAAGAATCTACCTGCAATGCTGGTGACCCCATTTTGATTCCTGGGTCAGGAAGATCCACTGGAGAAGGGATAGGCTACCCACTCCAGTATTCTTGAGCTTCCCTTGTGGCACAGCTGGTAAAGAATCCGCCCACAGTGCAGGAGACCTGGGTTCGATCCCTGGGTTGGGAAAATCCTCTGGAGATGGGGAAGTCTACCCACTCCAGTATTCTGGCCGTGGAGAATTTCATGGGGTCCATGGGGTCACAAAGAGTCAGACATCACTGAGCGACTTTCACTTTTACTTTCAATAATGAATAAGATGAAGGGACAGATTCCTGCCCATTCCCACCACTGCCTCAGTGTGATCCAGGACAATGGCAGAGCCAGTGTCTGGAAGCCAAAAGGAGAAGAGATTGATTCTGACTGGTAACCATCTGGCAGGATTTTCTAGTGATGTTCACACTGGAGGTGAGTTGAAGAATAAAAGGATTTATTTTCCTAAAAGTAAATTAATTACAAGAACTTTGAAAAAAAAAACAGTTTACAAAGAATGAAAAATAAAAGAGGACTGTGATACTACTGCCCAGAGAACTAATTGCTACCATTTAGGTGTAAATCCTTCATTTGTCTTCTGTGTATAGGCAGACATATTTCCAAAATGCCCATTTTAACATTATGCACACAAATTCTTTCACTATGTATCAACTTAGATCCTACATATCTCTCACTAGGTATTGCAATCTGATTTTAAGTCAGATCTATCTCCTTGGCTACATGACATCTCTGTTACTTCTGGAATCACACTTCACCTCCATGCTCTAAGAAAGAGATTATTTGTAATTACTGTTACTTTGTTTCCCTGATGGCTCAGACAGTAAAGAATCTGCCTGTAATGTGGGAGACCTGGGTTCAATCCCTGGGTTGGGAAGATCCCCTGGAGAAGGGAATGGCTACCCACTCCAGTATTCTTACCTGGGGAATTCCATGGACAGAGGAGCCTGCCTGGCTATAGTCCAGGAGGTCCCAAAGAGTCAGTTCTCCAGTTGACCTGAAACTAGACTTTGAGTATTCTGGGGAACTAGTTTTCATTTCCTCACTTTTTAAAATGTTGTTTTTAAAATTAGTATTTATCTAATACTAATTTATAAAATTAGTATTTATTATTATTTAGGAGTGTTGTGGAGGTTAGGGAAATGACATATCTGGAAACACTCATACTATGGTGCCCTACATAAAGGTTGAGTGTAAGGGCTCAGGACCCCACAGTTTAAAATGGATTTCCTGTTCTTATTGTATCTGAGCTGATTTTTTTCCTTGACTGAGCCACTAACACTTTCACTTTTCGCCATCACTTGGCGGACAGAAGTCACACAGTAGCCATATCATGCTGTGACCCAGATGAGCCATGATCTGGACACAGGGTGACCCAGGTACATGGTGACCATCATGTAAGCAGTGACCAAGGCATGGTAGTCCCTTTGTGACTCAAGTCCACGGAGCCAGACGCCCTCAATAACCAAGGCCAGTGAGCCCCATCCACAGAGATACCTGCATGAGAAGGCAAGCCTCCTGTGGCCAACATGTGGTGCAGCCAAAGCACACGGGTGCCGTTACAAAGACGTACTGTGTCAGAGGACCTCTGGGTCGATGTGCTTGGACCAAGTCCTCTGGGGACCGAAAGCGCTGTAGCCCAAGCACCGTGTGGCCAAAAAATGCATTCGGACTAAAGATACGACAGGTCTAAGGAATCTGTAACTGAATCAAGTTGCAATCAAAGTACCCGGTACCCAAGGAGCGCTGTGACCCAGGATACTGCGAACAAAGTGTGCCCAGAGTAACCCAGGCACATGGGGGTCAGACAACCCTGTAACCCCAATCTGCTGCAGCCCAGAAGTTCTGTGACCCAGGCCCGCGGTGCTCCCAGCCTGCCACTGTGCTGTGCTTAGCCGCTCAGTCGTGTCCGACTCTTTGTGACCCCGTGGACTGTAGCCCAGCAGACTCCTCTAGCCATGAGATTCTCCAGGCAAGAATACTGGAGTGGGTTGCCATGCCCTCCTTTAGGGAATCTTCCCAACCCGGGGATCTAACCTAGGTCTCCCACAGTGCAGGCAGATTCTTTACCGTCTGAGCCACCAGGGAAGCCCCAAAAGGTGTTTGTCTGGCAAAACCTGAGGTTGAACCAGGGACCTTTAGGTCTAATGGTCTCTCAACTGAGCTATTTTGGTTCCACGCAGCCTGCCACCAGGATCCCATTGACCAGCCAGCAGTTCCCTGGGAGCAGCAGAAAGAGGCCCCTTCTGTAAAGTTACTCTCAGCTGAGGCTGCCACCCAGCTAGAGGCCCAAGTAAACCTAAGTAGCTCCTTTCTTCCATCATAGACCTGTTGAGTCTCCACACTCATGCCGGGCCTATCTCCCTTCATCCCCACCCCCTGAAATGCATCTCCTGCAGAAGTTTCAGGATGGCAGTGTATGTGTGGGTATGTGCTAGGTCCCTGCAGTAGTGTCCGACTCTTTGTGACCCTATGAACCATAGTCCACCAGGCTTCTCCGTCCATGGGATTCTCCAGGCAAGAATACTGGAGTGGGTTGCCATGCCTTTCTCCAGGGGATCTTCCTGACCCAGGGATTGAACCCCTGTCTCTTACATCTCCTGCTTTGGCAGGCAGGTTCTTTTACCAATGTCACCACCTGGGAAGGCAGTGTATAAATTACTGCAAACTCACATGCCCACAGAGTCCAGGCACATAACCTAAATGTGTGCTAGAGCCAGATAGGATATGTTAGGCTGTGGGGAGGACAATGGTGTCCATCAAGGATGAAAGCAGCTAAAAACCTGTTGATCAAGACAGTCTGGGAACTGCACTATTCGGGAGCTCTTATATAAACCATGTGCGCCCAAGAAGCAAGTGTTGCAGTGAATAGAATGCCACGGGCATTCCCACCATGATCCCCTTTGTCTGATTTCTCCAGCTGCTCTCAACTTGGACCCAACCTCAGACCAGGTGTTTCTAAATGAGTAATATAGATTTATGTTTCTAATCCAGGAAGAGTGGAATCTACATATAAAAAAGAGCTATTAAAACTAACTACTCCTTTTTTTTTTTTTTTGTAAATGAAGTCTGTCAGAGGAAAACATTTTGAAGGAATTTCTTGATTTCTTTATCCTCACCCCTCAGGGAAAAATGAAGCCCACCTTTTAGGACCAGGTGTTCTTTCCAGTGAAGTGATAGCAGGGCAGGAAGAGCCTAAGCTCCATCAACTGTTTACAAAGTTATAAAAGTTTACACTGGCTTGGTTAATGCCTATAATTTTAAACATGTCGTGTAAAAATAAAACAGAGAAACAGGGTGGCTATGTTCAATTTTGTTTGCAAACCTCTCATGTCCACAGGAAATTCAGGACCTGGGTAATCTGAAGTGGACCCAGGCTCCCCCAGACCCTCACTCCACCTCCTTCCTACAGATGCTAATATAAATCAATTAGGGGCTGACACAGCAATTGGCTGCCTGACAACTGTTTCAAAATAACGCAGCTCAAGAGAATGTGGAATTTCTGAGGTGCTGGTTATAATGCTTTCAATACAGCTGTAAATTCCATGCCATGTCAGCACAGGTGGAAAGCTGAGTCATAAATAAAATGTTTCCCCAATTCCTGAAGAGCTCCCTCACTGATTAACCAAAGCAAGTTGTGATTTAATTCAAGCACTTAAACTTTTCAGGGGGTAAAAACCAGACCTTTGTCAAATTCAGACCGAAAAAGGGCGGGGGAGAGGGAGAGGAGAATGTGTGTGGAGAATAGGGGGAGGGAGAGAGGAAAAGAGCACTGCGAGCCAAGTACTAAAATGAGCAAGGCTGCTCCAGCTGAAGCAATTAGAGGACTCATTACTGGAAAAGCAGTAAAAGAAAAGACCATGGCTAGACACAAGCTCGTTTCCATGGGAATAATTAAAGGAGGCACACCATTTCTCCCCCTTCTGTGGACCACAGCATGTCATGCATTCGGTGACTAAAGTGTTCCACTGTGTTCTAATGGCTAACGATGGACACACGCACGATTCATGTGGTCGTACCTGACCTTTCTTCCACTTGGAGAGGCCTCATGGATTTAAGCTAATCGAGTTATCTGAGTGGAGGATAGAGGGAGAATGGTAGTTCTCACAAGTTTTCTCCGTGAACATCCCCAAGGGTAGATGCTTCTTTTAGTACGTGCCATTGCTTTGAGTGTAACTCTGAGTGCATGGGGGCTTATCAGGCGGCTCAGTGATAAAGAATCTGCCTGCCAGTGCTGGAGACCCAGGAGACGCTGGTTCGATCCCTGGGTCAGGAAGATCCCCTGGAGGAGGACATGGCGACCCACTCCAGTGTTTATTCCTGCCTGAAAAATCCCACGTATAGAGGAGCCTGGCAGGCTATAATCCACAGGGTCACCAAGAGTCAGACATGACTAAGCACGACTCAACTTGAGTGCATAGTAGACACAAAAATACTACAAGGAATAATTAATAAAATGAAAGAAGTGTCCTCAAAGATGCATTATTTCAGGACACACACGATAAGTAGGGCAGTGTTAGCAAGTTTAGTTGAACACCTAAAATTTGAACATACCCCAAGCATGACTTTTTTTTAACTGCCTGAGTCTCATTATTCTGTCAGATTTGCTCTTAATTCTTTATAGTTTTAGATGTCATTATGTCCAAGTATATTTTGATTATTTATGGGAAAAATAAAATACTTTTAGAGACATAAGTATCAAAACATATTACTATCTGAATTGATGTTAATGCATACTCTTTATTTTCAGAGATGGCCTAAGTAGAGCAAAAGAACTCAATAGCCAAGATAGTAATTGGTTTTATTTTTATGGTCTTCCATTTCATATTTTATGTAGCTTCCCTGCCAAACTTCTGAATACCTCTCTATCTGCTAGAGGTGTGTTTGTGGAATTCTGAGTATGCTCTTAGGATACTTCTACTAATGATACTATTCCATGTATACCACTGAATTCCTCTCTGAAGTAATAGCTATAAAGATATTACAGAGAAGACGATAAGATAGTCTACCGTCTGTGAAATGATTAGTACTTTTCCTATTTGTATTTCACAGTTATGCTTACTTTTCCATTCATGGGACTAACTGTGACTTTAATTTGGGATATCAGTAATTCCCAGTGTATCTGAATTTCTTAAGTGTTTATAAATTCCTTAACTCTTGACTAGCACTTCAAGGATCCTAATTCACCAAGTATTTTTATTATCAATGTCAGAAAAGACCAAATTCCTACCCAGTTGAGTGATTAAGGACTTAAGAATAATTATCTATTTGTTGATATATTTTAATATTTCCTTCTTATTATAGATATTATCTATATAATCCCATGAAATATAAGGAAGGAAGAGTAAATCTTCCACCTATCAATTTCAACAAACTCTTATTTTTTCCTCATCATGTATTAGACTCAGCAATATTTACATGAAACTGTACTATGCTTTTCCTAGTTCTCAAATCTTAGCACATGCTATATTCCCTTTTTTACGGACAGTCCTCTGTCCATTCTGCTGACTCCAGGTCATTCTTAAGGTCTCAACTTCAAGATCCCCTTCCCCAGGAAGTTTTTATGGATAGGACAAGTCCGTCCATTCTCCTAAATGATCGTTTTAACTTATTTTGTCCACAAGATTCCCAAACCTCCTGATCTCCTGTTCTCAACTCAGCTAACTTTACTGAGAAAATAGAAGCAAACAGAATTGTCACAAACTCCACCGCTACATCTGTCTGCGTCAATGTCCAACTGACTCGCCATCTCTCTCATTTTAGTTGACCTGTCATTTCTTCAGCCAACGGCTTTATCCTTCTGTGCTATTTCCAGTTTTTGCCTGAACCAGGCCAGCGCACTGTCCTGTCCTCGCCTGGAGCAAGCAAAGCGTGTACCATCCAGGATCTCGGGGCATCCTGCTGCCGGCGTGGCTGCGTGGCTTGCAGGCTTCAGAGTTGCTGTGAGCACAACCCCATGACACCTTCTCTACTCTTTGGCGAGGCACACACACCTCTCACCTCTTACCCTGGGCCTCCCCTAAAGGAAGACAACTCTGACAGATGGGAGGTGTGAACTGTTGAATAAACCCTTGTCTCTCTGAGAACTTACTAACATGTGTGATACGGCATCTCTGAAGATCTCCCTTAAGACTGAGCAATCAGCCTGTCACAAGCTGTAGTCAGATCAATACGATTCTCTTATATTTGCTTCCCTTCCTTTCCCCCTACCCTCCCTTTTTCCTCATTGCTGCTTCCTGGGACTTCACCCTCCCAATGAAACCTTACCAGTGAAGCTTTGTTTGTCTTGGGAACCCATGAAGACAACTTTTCTTTGTGCACTAGATACTCCTTGGCTTCTCAAGGCCACTGACCCAGAAATTTTCCCTCTGGCATCAACTCAGGTGAGTTCATTCATCTTAACTCTGTTGTAAATTGACTTAAAGAAATTTTATATTTGATATAATCAAATACACCCCTGGCTTCTTTCCTAGCTTTTGTTTTGCTGTAAATTATCCTAAGTCATCTTTATACCAAGGGTATAGAAATTCCACCTATATTTTCTTCTGATTATTTCAGGGGTTCACTTTTTACATTTAAATTATTGGTCCATCTGGAATTTATTTTGATGTAAGGAAAGGACCTATTTTTTTTCAGATGATTTAACGGTGTTCCAAGATCATGTGTAACACCATTCATTCCTGTTCTACTCATACAGAGTCCTTCTTTTGTTGTATACTGAATTCTTTTGTCTACTCATATCCATTTCTAGATATTTAACCTCCCTTAATTTTGGAAAGGTGCATTTCAAAGAGCCATTTTATGGGGGGTTTAGTGTTGTAATTTGGAAAGAACATGGACTTTGGACTTCCTAGATAGTTCTTTGGTCCTCTTTTTGTTGTTGTTGTTGTTAAGAGGAGAAAGCATAATATTTGCTCAACCTATAGCTAAGGTTGTAAAAATAAAAGTGAAAGTGCTAGTTGCTAAGTCATGTCCAATTCTTTGTGACCCCATGGTCTGTTATCCTGCCAGGCTCTTCTGTCCATGGAATTCTCCAGGAAAGAATACTGGAATGGGTAGCTATTCCCTTCTCCAGGGGATCTTCCTGACCCAGGGATCGAAACTGGGTCTCCAGCATTGAAGGCAGATCCTCTGCTGTCTGAGCCACTAGGCATGCATCAAAAACAAATTTTAATAATACATTTAGTTAACCAAAAACCACCCTGTAGATGTTTCTCAGTTACCATAGTATGTGATAGGCATTGAATCATCACCATTTAATGGTAGAAAACGAGTTTCTTACTAAAATTAACTTCAATAAAAGATAAATTATTTTTGTTGATTTACATTTAGTTTGCAGTACTACTTCTCAACCAGCTCAACAGTTCCATTCATTGTAAGAAAGGAAGACCATTTTAACACACAGGGGCAGGTCTTCCCTTCTGTCTTTTTGACAACCAGCTCCCCTCATTACCTTACTTTCATGACAGTTTTCTTTGAAAAGTCAGGTGTATACTTTTCTTCTGAATATGAAAGCAGGTGTGGCTGTTTCCCCCCAAAATAGCTATTGATGCCGGAAGATCACCAACACCCCGAGAGGTGTCTGTACAGACCCCCTCCTTGTGAGCTGGAGACCCATGGTCTCACCCGTGTGCGTGGCTCAGCCCCACCGTTTGCTCAGCTGTCTGCAACCCACTCTTTATAGCGCAGAGTGAAGGGTTCCTTGTGGTCCCATGAGTGTCATCACACAGAGAGGCAGTCACCTGATGAGAAATTCGTCAAAAAAAACCATCCTGATGCTCATCCTCGCCTTAACTATCCCAAATTTTGGCCATGGAGCCTGAAACTGCACTGCTTATTGGGGAGTGACAGCCCTCTTCTGGTTGTGCAGAGAACCTTTGGGAAAACCCTCACACCCGAGTGCCATCTCAGGCACCATGACCGAAAACGTTTAGAGTGTATTTGTGTTGTTACCTTTAGTGATATGTAAATTCTTCCTTATCTGAACCCCATATCACCTGAAACCTCTCTTACGCAGAGAAGTATGCTCTCCCCTCAATTAGACTCATTTATGTTCTAGGTCTCTGTTTTCCCAGGGTAAGCTCTTGAACACAGTTTTGTGAACTTAGCCCAGAGCCTTTCCTAGAGTTGTTACCCAGTGTACGTGTGTTGGTTGAAGTAAAACTCAGAATGTGGGAAAGTTATTAAAAAATATAGGAGAACAAATTCTCCAAGCACAAAAAGAAAAAAAAATTTTAATTAGAAAAATTTTATCTCCTTCATGGTTTTGGTGTGAAGAATCCATTAAAAATATAGTTATTATTATTCTAAGTTTGCCACAGTCATGACCCAAATCATCTTCTTGTGCTTGCCTCCCATTATTCTGAAAGAACTTTGTTTTAAACTGATGTATAGTTAATTTCCAATGTTGTGTTAATTTTACGTGTACAGTTAAGTGATTCTTTTGCATCTATATTCTTTCACAGATACTTTCCATTATAAGTTATTACAAGATATTGAGTATAGTCCCCTGTACTATACAGTAAGTCCTTGTCGGATATCTCTTCTACATATAGCAGTGTGTATATGTTTATCCCAAACTCCTACTTTAGCTCTCCGCCTGCTATCCCCTTTAGTAACCACAAGATGGCTTTCTCCATCTCCAAGTCCACTTCTGGCTTTTAAATACGTTCATTTGTGTCACTTTTTTAGATTCCACATCTAAGGGACATCATATGATATTTGTCTTTCTCTGTCTGATGTACTTCACTTCATATAATTTCTAGGTCCATCCAGGTTGCTGCAAATTCCGTTATTTCATTCTTCTTTTTCATGGCTGAATAATATCCCACTCTTTATATGCACCACATCCTCTTTACCCGTTCATCTGTCAGTGGACATGTAGGTTGCCCCCATGTCTTGGCTGTTGTCAATAGTGTTGCTATCAACATTGGAGTCCATGTATCTTTTCAAATTATGGTCTTTCCCAGATATATTCCCAGGAGTGGACTCACTTGATCATGTGGTAAGTCTTTTTAGCTTTTTAAGGAACCTCCATACTGTTCTCCAATTTACATTCCCACCAGCTGTGCGGGATGGTTCTTCTTTCTTCACACCTTCACCAGCATTTATTATTTATGAACTTTTTAATGATGGTCATTCTGATTGAAGTGATGTGAAAACTCATGTGGTTTTGATTTATTCTACAACAACTATTACACTCTCTTCAGCATAACTCTCGTGAATTTGTGTGGCCCTGTCACTGACTCTCTCTACAGACTCCCTTTTTCTCCTCCATGTAGCAAATGTTGCCAAGTTTTAAAGATCCATCTCAAAAGAGATTTCTTCTGAGCAGTCATATTTTCTTCCTATACAGTTGGTCATATCCATAGCTTTTTCTTACACATATGAACCTAATTTACTGAATTGTATTATCAGTTACCTTTTACAAGTTTATATCCTATCCGCATGTGCATGCTAAGTCACTTTGGTCATCCCCAGTACTTTGCAACACTACGGACAGTAGGCCAGGCTCCTCTGTCCATGGGATTCTGGAGGGGGTTTCTGTGCCCTCCTCCAGGGTATCTTCCTGATCCAGGGATCAAACCCATGTCTCCTGCATTGGCAGGTGACTTCTTTACCACTGAGTCACCTGGGAAGTCCCTCATATTATTTCTGGGCCTTTTAAAATCATCTTTTAATACCAGTTCTTCACTTAATACTAAATAAATATTTGCTTAATTAAATTACCTTCCTAGCACACATAGTATGTCTAAGAGTCTTAATAGGCAGCTTAAAATCTCTCTGGAAACTGCCCTTCACTTCACATTCATTTCTCCTTTTCTTCTTCCTGTTATAGCCCCACTGTACCCAGGGGCTGCTCAACAAATGTTAATGGCCATGATCAGTTCAATCAGCAATTTGTAAAGTGGGTGATTATTGTCTATAAGTAACAGGGGAGACGATATTTTCTATTCACGCTAATAAAAGACTTGACTTATGAAGACAGTCTCTACAAACAGTGAATGACAAAACTAAACCCCTTAGCTCTTCCAAAGCAAATAGGATCCAGTTAGGAGGAAGAGTGACACCTATTGTTCAGGAGATGCTTGCTGGTCCTTTTCACCGTTACCTCCTGCTTGACTCTTGCCTGTGTCAAAAAATAAACTGTAAATAAAAGCGTGTCTAATGCAAAATGGTATTGCCAGCCCTTTGTAGCACTAGACATGTGATACCAGAAAAGTGTTTGATTTGTCTTGTTTATTGCTGGTTCACAGGTTGGCCAGCAGACATAGTTTAACTCGTGCCCATCTAAATAGCAAGTCATAAAGATGGAAGAAGAGCTTTGTGAAAGCACAGTGAGGACAGTTTATTTTAAATAACTAAAGAAAAACATGAGTGATTCCGTTAGATGTGTCTGGTGAAATATGACTTCTTTTGATAAAAGTATAGCTCTGTAATTTTAAAGACAAAAATGAAAGCTTTAAGTTTTATGTTACATGTGACCTACATAAAAAATAACTTTTCCTAAAAGGTCATTGTCAACAGCCAAGAGGACACTGACTTTTATGTGGTTAACTTTTTTTTTTTTTTTTAATAAAAGGGCCCATTGGGGATAGTTTGTCATCCAGCCTTGACTTCAATACCTGTGAAAACGAAGGTCACTCAGTTGTGTCTGACTCTTTGTGACACCATGGACTATACAGTCCATGGAATTCTCCAGGCCAGAATACTGGAGTGGGTAGCTGTTCCCTTCTCCAGGGCATCTCCCAAACCTAAGGATCGAACCCAGATCTCCCGCACTGCAGGTGGATTCTTTACCAGTTGAGCCGCAATACCTGTAGTGGCAAGAATTTCACTATTCCTTGAGGCAGATACAACAATATAATATGGCAATACCTGTCTTACCTTTGTTACAGTGCTGTTGAACAGATCCAATGTTAAAATGCAGATGAAATGGTGTGTGTATTTTGAAATGTGTGTAGTACTCCTACAAGACATAATGAATACAATGACAGCCATGTCTAGCTAGAATTCTAAAGCAATTAGTCTATATAACATAGCTTTTAAAATGCCATTTCCCCTTTAAATATTACACTATATATATATATATATATATATAGCAAACTGATGGAGATTGATATTTCTATAGAATATAACTGCATTTTTGGTGTTGTTCACAACAGTTTGCCCCAAAGATAATTTATATGTCTATAAATTGCTCACAATCAGCATTCCAGATAAAGACTCTCATCTATGTATGTTTTATAAATTTCACAGCTGTATTGTTCACATGTAACACAAAATATTTGCTGCATTCTCAATGTATTGACAGTATGAATGGTGGCATGAAGTCCGTACCCTCCAGACAGTCTCAAAATGAGCTGATTTTAAAGCAGTATGGAACAAGGAAATTGGAAAATTTTAAGAAGGAGCTTTTAGGCCCAAAGTTGCAAAAGATATACAGGTAAGATTCTCAGAGGTACTGAGAACATAGAATATTTATGTGTCAATCCGGTAAAAATAAAAGGGGCAAGGTGAAAGGACAAGCAAAGGAATTCTAGGCAAGGAACAGTGGGGGTAAGGAAACAGCTTGGGTCAAGGCACAGAGAATAAGGAATGTTTTATAATTGTCACTTACTCTGCTTTTTTGTTTTGGGATTTACTTGTTCTACTGCTAATGAAGAGACAGTGTTGAACTCTCAAATACGTTTTAGATTGTCTATTTCTCTTTCCATTTCTACTGGTTGGCTGCATTTATTTTGAGCTCAGTTATTAGATGCTTCAACCTTTAGGGTTTCTTATTGCTTCTTGATAAATTAACCCCATTATCAATAAGAATGGGATGGAGAGGGAGGCGGGAGGGGGGATGGGGATGGGGAACACATGTAAATCCATGGCTCATTCATGTCAATGTATGGCAAAAACCACTACAATATTGTAAAGTAATTAGCCTCCAACTAATAAAAATAAATGGAAAAAAAGAAAAGAAATTACCTTGTTTTTCTTTGATAATGTACTTGTCTGAAATTTTATCTAATATCAATCATCACATTCTAACTTTTGTTTAGTGATTTTTTTGTCATCCTTTTACTTTTAAAGAATTTTGCCTAAAAACATTGAGTTTCTTGTAAGTGGCATACAGTTGGGCCTTGCTTTCTAATTAAATCCTACCTCTGCCTTTTAGAGACTTAAACCATTAACATTTAATGTGAATATTGATATGGTTGGGTTTAAATCTGCCATCTTTTTATTTGTTTTCTAATTTTCACATCTGTTTCCTTTTTGTTCTTTTTCATGATTCCATTTTATCTTTGCCATTGGTTTATTAGGTATAACTCTTTGTTGTATTACTTCAGTGGTTGCTTTGGAGTTTATAATATCTATTTTTGACTTATCATATTCTCCCTTCAAATAACAGTACCTCACTTCATGTGGAGTATACAACAGTGTTTCCATTTCGCCCCTCCCAGTCACTGTCTTATTAATTTGCTTCACTGCTACATATGGGCTTCCCAGGTGCCTCAGGGGTGAAGAATCTGCCTCCGATGCGGGAGACCTGGGTTAGATCCCTGGCTTGGGAAAATCCCCTGGAGGAGGGCATGGCAACCATTCCAGTCTTCTTGCCTGGAGAATCCCCAGGGACAGAGGAGCCTTGCGGGCCACAGTCCGTGGGTTGCAAAGAGTCGGACAGGGCTGAGCGACTGAGCACGCACACAGCTACATGTTACAATCCAGTCCCACATTGTGATTATTTTCGTTTTAAATAGTTGACTGTCTTTTAGAGATGTAAATAATAAGAAGAAAAGACTTTACGTTTATATATGTAGTTTCCATTTGTGGTGCTATTTATTCCTTTGTGAAGGTCTGGGTTCCCATCTGGTAGCATTTTTATTCTGCTTGAAGGACTTCCTGTGACATTTCTGGTTGTGGAGGTCTGCTGGAGGTGACCTCTTTTAGTCTAGGGTTAATTTTTCCCACCACTTAGCCAATAGCCTTCTTGTGCTCTAACCCAAGTCCTGACAGTTATGAAATTTCTGCCCTGTGAGAGACAAACACTGTTCCTGAAATTGTGATGGACGCTGTTCCCTCTAATTCTTTCAGGTGGTTCATTTTCCAGACTTAAGAGATTTCCTCACACACACGTACTGATAATTCCACAACTAAGTACTTGAAGAGGAATATCAGCAAATTCCCAGGATTCTTTCTCTGGGCAGCTTTCTCCTCTCTGGTATTCTGTCCTATAAACTTAAATCATCCTGGACGCTGAGGGGTCCCAGGTGTGCCTTCTCATCAGGTTCTACCTTAGTTTCCCCTTGCTGTGTTGATTGCTGGAGCCTCCAGGCAGTAAGCAATAGCAGTGGCAGGGTTCACCTTGCTGTTTTTATTTTATTTTATTTTATTTATTATTCATGTATTTGGCTGCACCGGGTCTTAGTTACGGCACACGGGGTATTCTCTGGCCAGGGATCAAACCTGGGCCCCCCTGCATTGGGAGTGCAGAGTCTCAGCCACTGGGCCAACAGGGAAGTCCCTCCTTGCTAGTTTTCATCTTTCAGGGATCACTTCCTTTTTTTTGTCTAAAGTTCAGTATTATGAAAACTATTTCATATGGTTTTCTGGCTTTTGGTTATTTCAGTTTAAAAATGGGAGTCTGGCCCTTGTTACTCTATTATGTCTGGAATTAAAAAAATCTAAATTGTATTTAATTTTAATTAATTTAAATGTAAATGATTGCATATGGCTATATTGAATAGCACAGAAGGTACTGACTACAAAGGCATTCAGCTTGTGAAATTTCATTGAACTATACATGTAGGAGAAGCATCTTTTATTTGTGGATTACTGATTAAGAAAGCTGACGGAAGTTTTTTTAATCATAACAGTCTAGCAAGGAAGACATAACCAAACAATACCCTCATTTTTTACCCTGGAAAAGGTAAAAGGATGAGTGATAAGTAAAGCTTGTCTACTTAAACTGCACATACTACATTAATATTGCAAGATTAAAAATAGTGTCTTTAAATCCCAGTGAGTTAAACTGAGTTATAAGAGAGCTACAGGCTATAATAACTTTATTTAATACTTTGCAGCTGTTTCATATTTGAGTTATTTTAATTCCAGCCTTTTAAAACATTTGTAAAAATATACTCAACCCTAGCTAGCTCAATTTGACTCTTTGCATACGACAGATATCTAAAGAGACAATGGGCAATAATGTATTGAAGGCCTAAGGTGAATAAAATGGGTTAAGGTTTTATTTTTCAAAATTTTCATGTAACTTTATATTTACCTACAACCCTTAATTTATTATTTTTAGTGCAAATTGAATGTTTATTTTGTTTTAAAGTATTTTTAAATTTAATTTTATTTTGGCTATACCCAAGGCATGTGAGGTCTTAGTTCCTGTACCAGAGATTGAATTCGTGTCCCCAGAATTAGAAATGTAGAGTCTTAACCACTGGACCACCGGGGAAGTCCCTGAATACTTATTTTAAATGAAGTAACAAATCTTAATAAAATACTAAATTTTCTAAAAGCTGAAAAATACCACACACATAAGAAAATCCAGAGAAACAAATGACAGAAAATGTTTGCTAGTGAACTGCCTACAACACCTTTATATACCCTAAATTTTTAGCTATCTCTTTATAGTCAAAATCTTTTTTATAATCTGTCCAAAGAGAGATAAGAAAGACAATTCAGTCTGCTAGAAATTTGTGGGATTTTAAAAAATTACTGATAGTTTAGAAAATTTTTATTTACTTCCAACTCATTACAATGTCAATAAATCTTTAGAGTCTTGTCAAATTTGTGATAAGCTTTATCTATCAGTAATTTCCTTCATCTGTGAGCTATAAGAAACACAATATTTCAGGTTTCTTGTACAATGGCAAATTTTATCTTTTCCCTGGCTTTACTGAGATATAATTGACATACAACACCATGTAAGTTTAGATGTACAACATGATGACTTTCTGTACATACATATTGTAAAATATGGGCTTCCCATGTGGTGCTGGTGGTAAAGAATCTGCCTGCTGATGCAGGAGACCTAAGAGACGTGGGTTTGATCCCTGGGTCAGGAAGATTCCCTGGAGAAGCAAATGGCAATCCACTCCAGTATTCCTGCCTGGAGAATCCCATGGACAGAGGAGCCTGGTGGGCTTCAGTCCATAGGCTCGCACAGAGTTGGACACGACTAGAGTGATTTAGCATGCAAATTGTAAAATGATTATCACACTAAGGTTGGTTGGCACATTCCTCACCTCACATGGGCTTCTGATAGCTCAGCTGGTAAAAAATCCACCTGCAGTGATTCCTGGGGACAGGCTGGAGAAGGGATGGGCTCCCCACCCCCGTATTCTTGGGTTTCCGTGGTGGCTGCCCTGGTGAAGAATCTGCCTGCAGTGTGGGAGAACTGGGTTTAATCCCTGGGTTGGAAAGACCCCCTGGAGAAGGGAAAGGCTACCTGCTCCAGTATTCTGGCCTGGAGAATTTCACAGACTATATAGTCCATGGTGGCGTAGAGTCGGACACGATGGAGCAACTTTCACTTTCCTATACCTATTGACTAGTGTACATCTTCTTTGGAAAAATGTCTATTCAGACCCTTCCCTCACTTTTTAAAAATTTTATTTTCTAATTGGAGGAAAATTGCTTTACAATGCTGTGTTGTTTTCTGCCTTACAACAATGTGAATCTTTGCTCACTTTTTAATTGGAATTTTTGTTTGTTTTTTGTAATTGAGATGTATGAGTTTCTATCCATTTTAGAGAAGTTGATATACATGGAGGTAAAAGAGTTTTGTCTACTTTGATTTTATGAATAAATAGGTGTTATTTCACCATTGTTTTCTTTTTAATTAGGAAAATGAGAAGATTGAATGGAAACTCTATTAACTGGTAACTAAATTTTCCCTTCCAACACTGACTCATCCAGACATATTATGCTTTGTTCATGATCAAAGTTTTGCTTATTATAATAAATTCTTACTAACCTAGTTCTTATCAATGATTCATTTCTTTCTGTTGATCTTGAATGGCTTATGAACATTGCAGAGTGGCTTTCTGCTCAGACAGAACTGGCTTTGTCGGTTGACTGCCACTTAAGAACTGTGTGGCCGTGGTCCCTTGTTGCTGTTGCTTAGCCGATAAGCCATGTCCAGCTCTTTGCAACCCCACGGACTGTAGCCCGCCAGGCCTCTCCGTCCATGGGATTCTCCGGGCAAGAATACTGGTGTGGGTTGCCATGTCCTTCTCCAGGGTATCTTTCCAATCCAAGGACTGAACCCACATCTCCTGCATTGCCCAGGCAGATTCTTCACCCCTGAGCCACCAGGGAAGCCCTTGGTTACATTACTTACTCTAAAAAAAACCTCGGTTCCTTTTTCTGCAATATAATATGATAATAACAATAGTAGGATTATTATCATGTTTAAATGAATTTATGTATTTAATTTTAAGTAGAGATTAAGAATGTAATATTGTAACTGTTGTTCTTTTTGCCCAAATCAGACTAAGGAATAGATAATTTTAGTACTTATGGGGAATGATTCCAAAAAAAGGAATATTTATAAATAAGAATGTAATATATTTCTTTAGCTTGCACTTGCTTTGCGCTTCAAAATCTCCTTGGTGTCAGTGTCTATTTTTCCCCTCGAAGCAAAAAGAAACTATATAAAAGATTAAACAGACAAAATACAGCAATATAAATAAAGAGATCCAAATTTTCATGTTGCTTGGGAATTTCATCTTTATTTTATGAGTTTTACACCTAGTGGCATGAGCAATTTGACGCTAACAAAACTAAAAGTGCTTTTAGGACTATCACAATAAGGTACTAGAAGAGAATTTGCCAGAAAGCATTTTATTATGAAATGGGGTTGCACTGAAAAAATACTTGTTTCAGCTACAAATAGGAAAATAGCTTCAATTAGTTCTCTGAGGAACCTTGATTTATGTAGATCAGGTGATGAATCAAAGGAATTTAAGGTACTAGATTTACTAAATTAAGTTTAAGGTAGTAGTACTTTGAGATAATGCATAAAAAACTGTACTCACTAAGTATTTATAAGATAAAATAATCATGTTATTCTTCTAGAAACCATCATGAGTTTAGACCATTACCTGGAAGAAAAAATTAATTATTTAACACATATATACACATAGTATGAATTGAAATCTGCAACTGTGTTAAAATTTTGTAGAAACTGGAAAACTTGATACATTTGATGTTTGCATTTAAATGCCTATCTTTTTTTTTTTTTAATCCTCAAGTAAAGTAACTTAGATACATCTTAAAGAATCCAGAGAGACATATTTCCTTACTTTTAAAGCAAGCGTTTCCCTTGTGGCATGAATGTTCTAGAAGCTTCTAGCAGGTGAAAGGATCCAAATGGGACCTGGAACAGACACAGTGCTGCAGCTCTGAGGAGCCTGATTCAGAATTGATCTCCCTTCTTTAAAAAGCAGTAATGTAGCCAGAGCAGCAGAGTTCTCAAAACTGTGGGAGAGAAAATGGAAACAGAAGCTTAGTTTTTCTTTCCTCTCCCCCTGCTGGCCTGGGTACTGGAAGCACAATGGCGTTATAGTAAGGAGACTTTCAGCTGCATGTCAGAGCTGCCTGTAACAGCAACTCAAAATGATTTAAACAAGGAACATTTATTATCTCACAAAACAAGAAGTCCTGAGGGAAAACAGCTCCTAAATTGGTTAATTTAATGATTCAAATACATCTTCCAGGAGCCAGGCCCTTTCCACATTTCCAGACACAACATCTAGCAGGAGAAAAAAGAGAGTTCCTTTAAAAGGGTGGAAAGCTTTTCCCAAAGTCCCAAAGCTGTCTTCCCTTCACATCTCACTGGCAATTATTGGTCATATGCCCCCTTTCCTAAACCAATTACTAGAAAGAGGAATAGGATTATTCTTTTCGCCTTAAACCAAGGTAGACTATCTTCCTCTGGAAGAGGTTGTGAAAGTGTTAGCCACGCAGTCATGTCTGACTCTTTGTGACCCCATGAACTGTAGCTGTCAGTCTCCTTTGTCCATGGAATTCTCCAGGCAATAATACTGGAGTGAGTTAAGTAGGTCTCAGAAAGCATCATTATGAACAAAGCTAGTGGAGGTGATGGAATTCCAGCTGAGCTATTTCAAATCCTGAAAGATGATGCTGTGAAAGTGCTGCACTCAATATGCCAGCAAATTTGGAAAACTCAGCAGTGGCCACAGGACTGGAAAAGGTCAGTTTTCATTCCAATCCCTAAGAAAGGCAATGCCAAAGAATGCTCAAACTATTGCACAATTGCACTCATCTCACATGCTAGTAAAGTAATGCTCAAAATTCTCCAAGCCAGGCTTCAGCAATATGTGAACCATGAACTCCAGATGTTCAAGCTGGATTTGGAAAAAGCAGAGGAACCAGAGATCAAATTGCCAACATCGGCTGGATCATTGAAAAAGCAAGAGAGTTCCAGAAAAACATCTATTTCTGCTTTATTGACTCTGCCAAAATCTTTGACTGTGTGGATCACAGTAAACTGGAAAATTCTGAAAGAGATGGGCATACCAGACCATCTGACCTGTCTCTTGAGAAACCTATATGCAGGTCAGGAAGCAACAGTTAGAACTGGACATGGAACAACAGACTGGTTCCAAATAGGAAAAGGAGTACGTCAAGGCTGTATATTGTCACCCTGCTTATTGAACTTATATGCAGCGTACATCATGAGAAATGCTGGGCTGGAAGAAGCACAAGCTGGAATCAAGATTGCCAGGAGAAATATCAATAATCCTAGATATGCAGATGACACCATCCTTATGGCAGAAAGTAAAGAGGAACTAAAGAGCCTCTTGATGAAAGTGAAGGAGGAGAGTGAAAAAGTTGGCTTAAAGCTTAATATTCAGAAAACTAAGATCATGGCATCTGGTCCCATCACTTCATGGCAGATAGATGGGGAAACAGTGGAAACAGTGTCAGACTTTAATTTTGGGGGCTCCAAAATCACTGCAGATGGTGACTGTAGCCATGAAATTAAAAGACACTTACTCCTTGGAAGGAAAGTTATGACCAACCTAGACAGCATATTAAAAAGCAGAGACATTACTTTGCCAACAAAGGTCTGTCTAGTCAAGGCTATGGTTTTTCCAGTGGTCATGTATGGATGTGAGAGTTGGACTGTGAAGAAAGCTGAGTGCAGAAGAATTGATGCTTTTGAACTGTAGTGTTGGAGAAGACTCTTGAGAATCCCTTGAACTGCAAGGAGATCCAACCAGTCCATCCTAAAGGAGATCAGTCCTGGGTGTTCATTGGAAGGACTGATGCTGAAGCTGAAACTCCAATACTTTGGCCACCTGATGCGAAGAACTGACTCATTGGAAAAGACCCTGATGCTGGGAGGGATTGAGGGCAGAAGGAGAAGGGGACGATGGAGAATGAGATGGCTGGATGGCATCGCCGACTCGATGGGCATGAGTTTGAGTAAACTCCAGGAGTTGGTGACAGGGAGGCCTGGTGTGCTACAATTCATGGGGTCGCAAAGAGTCGGACATGACTGAGCAACTGAACTGAACTGAACTGAATAGCATTTACTCAGAGCTTAATATATATCTATTTAATGTAATTAATGTTTTCTTCAAATTCTGATAAGAGGTACGTGGTGTCAGAGAAATAAAGGCATGTGGTGAGAAATAGCAGATTTTTGGTTCAAGATTATTAGCTGAACATGTGTTTATCTCCCCACTTCCTCTCCCCATCTTGATATTATATTAAAATGATATAATGGCATAAACTATTATAAATTCTCACCAGTGAAAAGAGTGCAGAGGCTCTTCAGCAGATAGAGAAATTAATAAATTTCTGGAAAGTGAATTTGAAAAACATTTACTGATTAAGCATAGAAAAAGAGGCTAGGAGTAACTAGACATGAAGAAAAGGGGCACCTATGTTGCCCGCACCACCTTAGCCTTCGCAGTTAGGCATTGTCGGTGGTGGGTACAGTGAAGTCCAGAAACATTAGGAAGGGCTGAGAAAAAGGAGACAAAATAAAGATGTATGCAGAGTCTTAACCCTTCTTGATTCTTTCGAATCATCTCTGTGTTCATCATGACTATGCATTTATCTCAGGAAAAATATTGGAGGAGTCAATCTCCCAAAAAGAAAACTTCCCCTAGACTGTTCGCCATAAAATAGAACTTTTTCACTAAAACTCTACCCAGCACACAAAGTTCTATCATCTTGTTCATTCCTCCTCTCAATTCAACAAGTATTTGTTGAGGGCTTAGTGGGGAAGAAAACAAATTGTAATTATGTAATTGACAATATTAATAGGATTACCAAATATGTGAAAAAGTTATAACGAAAGAGTAAAACCAACAATTATTTAAATAATCCAAAATAAATGTACTTTGACTAGGTTCTGTGAACAAGGCTTGGAAACAAGGTGTTGGCCAGGTTAAGTTCTTACTGGGAAGCTCTTGAGAAAAATCTGTTTCCAATTTTATTCTTGTTGGCAGAATTCAGTTCCTTGTGGTTGAAGGACTGAAATCCTGATGAGATAGTTCCCAGAATCTAGAGGCCACCTGCTTTTTTGCCAAGTGACCCCCTCCAGCTTCAGGATAGCAATGGTGCATTGAATCATTTTTAAGCTTTCAATCTCTGATTTTCTTTTCTGTGACCAGCAAAAACCAAAACCAAAACAAAAAAAAGAAAACCCCCAAAAAGACAAAATCAACTTTTCTGTTATTAAAGGATTCATGTAATTAATTCAAGCTCCTAGTTAATCCCCCTATCTTAAGTTCAACTGTGCCATAAACTTAAACTCATTAATGAGAGTAAAACCCATAAGATTCACAGACCCTAGGATTGTGTAGAGCATGTTGATCAGGGTGGCAGAAAACCTTGAGAGACATCTTAGAACCTACACTAGGCCTATATACAAAATTTCAAAACGTCAAAGTGATTAGAAGATTGTAAGGTAGAAGTATACCACATACCGTAGAATAAGAAACAGATAATTATCAGACTTATCATCAGCAATAAAAGCTTTTGGAAGATAATCAAACAATGCTTTCAAATGCCTAAGGGAATATTTTTTCAAGATCAAATTACTTTTTCTAGTTAAATTATCACTCAATAACATAGGCAGAATAAAAATATTTTCAGATATGCCACGAGTCAAAAATCTTTATTTCCCATGTACCCTTTCTTAAGAGTTAAAGGAGACAGAAAATCAAGAATGAGGATAAGACCAGATTCAAGTAGATCTCTCACACCAGAGAGTGGTAAAAGGAATGCCCAAGGTGGCTGCTTAGCAAGTGTAGATAATCGTGGTCCAGACTGGAGCAAGGAAAAAGTCATTAATATTAGATAATAGAAGCCTCAATGTCTTCCATCCTAAAATGACCATAATATCTTACGAATTATCTACTAGCCCATAAGGTCATTGCGTGTGTGCTCAGTCACTTCAATCATTTCCGACTCTTTGGGACCCTATGGACCATAGCCCGCGAAGCTCCTCTGTCCATGTGGTTTCCTAGCCAAGAGTCCTGGAGTGGCTTGCCGTTTCCTGCTCCAGGAGATCTTCCTGACCCAGGGATTGAACCCACGTCTTCTCCATTTCCTGCATCACAGGCAGATTCTTCACCGCTGAGCCACCAGGCAGCCCATTACAAAGGCTAAGCTAATAAGTGCAAAGGACTTAGAATAGTGTCTGACATTTATAAGTGCTTCATAAGTGTTTGTGAAGTACTTTTAGAAAACTATGAATGCTTTAGGAAAATCTTCTCTTTTAGCCCAAGCATCATCACAAAAATCATGACAAATTGGGAATTTAAAAACATCTTTCAACATGCATAATTTGAGAAGCACCACTTTTGAGCACCTGCTCCTTAAGAGGGCTCGGGTTCTGGCTCCTCAGCCACTGGCCAGGGACATGGGGGAAGGCGTTGAACTTCTCTAAGACTTTGTAACTTTGTCTTTTGCATAAGGGCAATCATTCTTACCTCACAGAGCTGCTATGTCAGTAAAACGAGATAAATGGTTGTAAATTGATTGGTTCTCCATATAGAGGGAACAACTAACTCCAAGAGGAACAGACTTCCATCATTGTTCTGTGTGTTATCAAAGAAAGAATCTCTGCCCTTTCCCTGGGAAACAGTACTTTGTAAAAATGTGTCTTGTCTTCATTCATTTCAGGGTTCTTTGGAAGATCTCTGGCTCCAATGTTGTTTGTATTGAACTGTGCAGTAACAGGTTTCTTTTTAGCGTGTAGAGAGCAGTAACATGGCTCCAGTTTTCTCTCCCTTTGTGTTGTCTTGCTGCTTATTGGCAGCGCCCTGCGTTGCTAATCTAGTGGGTAATGAATGAAATATGGTTGGTGAGCCCTGTAATGTTGAATTATAATGCCATTAATCTTTCACATTCCTTCTGTAGATTCGGCCAATCTTATGCAAAGGGAATGGACCTGGATCACCTCCAGACACTTATCAAACTGCCTGAGGGGATGCACTTTCTTTAAGATCCCTTTCTGTCTTATTTTTATATCATCATGCATTTTAACAGCTGATTGAAATGGAATCCATGCATGAGAGGTATTTAGAATTTGTATCCAATAAGCAAAGGCCACTTTATACCCTGTAGATGCATTTTTTTTTCAACTGTCAACTGTAAGTTTGCATGAATTTATTTTTAACTGTTTTTAGACTTTGAGTTCAGGATGGAAATTATCCTTTGCAGGAAGTTTTACCTAGATGGGTGTAAATCTATAGTATCTTGGGGAAAAAATAACCCCAGAGGAATGATTTTGCACACCTATTTCAATTTTTATACCAATTAAATTGCTATGATCAACCTCACCATCATCACACAAAACAGGTTTCTAGGCCATGTCCTCACCTCTTGCTTAGAGAAAGCCATCAGATTTATTTGGCCCTCCTCAGATTTAAAATCATATGTCTTTCATTCAGGGTTTTATGACTTCTAATCATAACAGCAAAAAGTACTGAAACTCACCTATTTTCATGGCTGCCTCTCAATCAATATAGAGCATGCTTTCTGTTCTGTCTTCATCAGAAATAAATTGTACTTAAAATCCCTGCTCTTCTTAAAATGTCAAATATGTGGGGTATGATATCATCTCTAAAGTGGAAACTTCTGGAGATGGCATTGTTAGAAGGCTTACAAAAGTATTTTGTAAGGCTTACAAAAGTATTTTGTAAGCCTATAACATCATTCTAGAACAGGTTTTATTGCCTTCGAAGATACTAGCATTCTCTGGAGATTAAGAAATTGCAATAATTGCTATGTGAAAGAGCTGGCAGAGAGATAGTATTCGCTGATAAACATTCAAGTACTTTAGAAAAGAAGGTCAGAATAGCTTTAACTATATAACCTCCTTCATTTCCTCCTAATTGCCGAAATCCTGTTCCTCCATACCTTAGCTCTTCATTCCTCCCACTTAGAGCTTCGGTTTGCCTCAGCTCTTTTGGGACATAGTTTTAATCATATCCCAGCAGTTGAGTCACTTGGAAAGATCCCTGCTACATTCAACAAGGAAACGAGCGTCATCAACAGAGCTGAAAGTATTGTTTTGGAAGGCCATGGGGTTTTGTGTTAACTTCTAGGAAGAACAGAAAAGTGAACTGTGACTATAATTTATGCCAAGCTGTATATTTGCTACTCTACATTTAATGCTTTCTTAATTGTTCTTATCAGACTCACTGGCAGCGTTTTACCTCTTTTAATAGCTGCTCATTTTTCCTACCCGTCCTCCAGCTCCTTTTAGTGCTCTCTAAAGGGTACTGTTCTTCTATGCGACAGATGGACATAACTTTACAAGAAAGTGATTAAGTCATTAACATCCACATACACGGACTATTCTTGCTAAGAAAACACCTCTGGTAGGAACACAAGAGCAGTGTAGCTTTTGAAGGAAACCATATCTCGTAAGTTGAAATGGAAAAATACTTGCGGATGAAATAATTTTCATTAGAATTATTGGTGAGGGGCAGGACTACAGAAGAAGAAGGCAGGTCCAAGAACAAAGATTTTCCACTAGGACACCTGACGAGTTTGAAGGTGGTAGCTGGTGGTAGCAGTGTGGGGCAGACCCATCAGGTGTGTGACATGGAAGGACAGCTGAAGCAAAGGATCTTGAAGATTGAATTAACACCACTGGAGCCCCCATTTCCCTGTCCACTGGATATGGTGGCTTCTGTTTGAGAACCTATCACTACGGACTTGCCATATTGATCAGATACATCCTATGCCCATCAGTTCCTCTTGCTCCAGGTCAAACCTTATCCCTTCTGTCTCTGGAAGGAAGCAATCAGTACAGCCTCAGTGCCATGAAGGACATAATTAAATGTATTCATACAAGCAAAAACATTCTCCTTTGTGTAGACCCATTTCCACATTTCTGTGAATCCATTCTGTTGTTAAGGATGCGTGTATTCCTTAATTGTATTCTGGAGTGGCTACTGTGTGCTCCTAACTAAACTGGATGCTGGGGAAAACTCCATGCCTAATCTCAGAAAGCAAGAGTCTATTGTGAGAAACTTGTCCATTAAATGAGAAATTAATTACAATTTAAAATGTGAATTACCATCACAGCAATAAATTAATGCACATTATAGTGAGTCTCCTGTGTTGGGCAAAGTGTTTTCTTTTGAAGCACGGCTCTTTCATAATATTGTTTTTTCTGTACAATATACAAGCTGAAGTGCTCAATTTTGCAGGTGATGGCACCAAAGCAGAAGAGGCTAGGTGAGGGAATTCCCCAGGTGTCCAGTGGTTGGTATTTTCAGTACTGAGGGCACAGGTGGAATCCTTGCTTGGGGAACTAACATTCCACAAGCCATGTAGTGCAGCCAAAAAAAAAAAAAGTGTGGGTGATTTCTCGAAGTCTCACTTTTATGTGTTCATTGCTCTCTGTCCTGAATATGCACTTCGTTATTATCACTTTGCATCATAATTTGTTGATTAAATTAAATACAGAATTCCTACTTCCTACTTTTAGTACATAGTAGAACTCCATTTCATATAACTCAGATTTACCATTTTGTGGGTATGATTTTTTCTTTTAAGTTTTTAAATGTAATTTTAAACAGAACATTGCAAAAATATAAAATTACAGGAAATTCTGAATAGTAGAGTACATGAAGAATATAGAAAACCAGAAAAGAGTTCATTAATAAGTAAATAAGTAGTTAAGGTGATAACACAGAGGATTTTTCCTAATGGAGGGGTGGAGCTTTGAAAACAGTTAAGAGATGAAGTCATCTAACATCAAGTAAGAGACTCTTGAATATATTTCCTAATCATACATATGTCTTTTGTTCTGAGCTTACAAAATGTCTTATTCTTTAGGTTACATTGTCTCACAGTGACCCTGCAGGAATGCTGCAGGCAGGCATGGCCCTTCTGTCTTTACAGGGACGTTTATCTTGTCTAATGTTACCCAACTAAGAAGGAACAATGCTGAGACTCAGACTGAGGTCTTCTGGCTCCAGATCTACTGTGTGTCTGCTTCATGACAATGTCCTGCCCTTTACCTGCTATTAATACCTCTGATTGTGTTTGACTATTCCAGTGGTTTTGCATGAATGATCAGACAAAAGGAGTCAGATTTACAGCACCAAGACCCTACTTTTAGAGGAAACTTCAGAAGTTTTGCAGAAGTAATTCATGCAAAATGCAGAAAATTTAGAAAATCTAGGGCAACAACAAAAAAAATCACTCATGATTTCATCAGTCACATGTAACCAGTTTCCAGCCATACATATATAACCTTGCAGACTTTTTTCTTGCATATTTTTTCTTTTTTTACAAAAAGATATTATGTAATTCTTCCTCTTTGCGAATTGAAGTTTAAAATTAACAATATATTTTGTATACTACCCTATATTTTTTTTTATACTACCCTATATTGATATTCGTCTATTGCAGCTATAATATTTATTTTGTAAGAATTCATGTTAATTTATTAATTTGTTGACTGACGTTCAGTTGTTAGGTACCATTTTTTTTTCCACAATATATATATGGTCACAGTGGTACATTATATTTCCTGGGTTTCAAAAGAAGTGCTTATTTGTAACGTTTGCCAAATTCCACAGCATAAGTGCTTCCGCCACGACTGATTTCTTTTTTAATTGCTAATAAAGTTTCACTGTCACTTGTGATGATTATTGATATTTACATATTTTTAGTCACCTTTTTAAAACCATATATTGGTAGTTTTTGTCTCTGTCTTGTTCTCGTTTGTGTTTAAAGATCAAAGGAATCTAGGACAATCATTGAAATATATAGTATTTTGAGTTACTTGAATTTGCAAATTTAAAACATTCTTAGGACCAGATGCAGTAGCATAATAGGCAGATATGAACTGTGATGTCAGCTTTATCAATTAACAGATTGTTAAATGTGAGCTATGGACCAACCTCTCTGAGGCTGTTACTTCATCTGCAATGCATGAACCATAATGTTTATTCACAGGATTATTGAGAGAGTGTTATATAAGATTTAAAGACCTTTGTGGTGGGACAGAGTGTGATGACACGGGACAGAGGAAAGGCAGAACTCTAAGTGTTGACACCCCCATACGACAGCGCAGAGGCTCTTCCCAGAGGAAAGGTGCCAGCAAGCTGGAACGTGGGGGCCGGAAGAGGGACAGCTTTTGTTGGGCAGTCAGGTGTGGATGGGTAGGGCGTTGCAGGCTTGCAGTGGACTGGCTAATTCGAATAATTTTCAGGCTCCTGGGTACAGGGTCTGTCCCTTGTCCTCAGGGACAGTTAGGGCTGATGCCTGGAACTTGAGAACTTAATGGAAGAGTGTGGGATGTGGATTTAACCAGCTGCTCAAGAAAGGAAACTAACATGCTTCTGGCCACAGCCTCAAAACTGAAAATACATCTAGATGAATAAATAAATGAGATAATAAACATGAAGCTCAAAGCCTTCCGCCTTCACCCTCATTTAAAGGCTTTCCTGGGAGAGGAAAATGAACATTATCCACAGAAGCCATAACAGAGAACTTTTTAACCTTTGTGTAGCTTCATCTATAAATTGAATACTGGGATAACAGTGGTTCTTAACATTCTGGAGTCAAAAGCTCATTGAGAATTCTTTGAAAGCTATCACCAGCCTTCCCTGAAACGTGTAAGACTTATGTACAGAAAATGTTGCTGCAGTTTATTTTGTTGCTTTAGAAACAGCACTTTACAGAAGCATTTATTTTGGTATCAGACAGCTCACTCTGCCTTCATTTTCTTTTCTATTGGAGCAGCTTGGTCAAAGGAGATTATAAGGCCTTCAGTAAAAGCTTGTTAGTTACTGCAGGGCGTTGAAACAGAAAGCTACCAGATTAGGTTGGCTAAAGTTATCCAGCAAACAATCCAGGTCAGTAATGAGCCTCTCCTTGTCAAACTGCTTTAGAATGGGTTTTCTCTAATCTTCAATAAAAATGAAATGTCTTTCTCAGGTTCAATCAAGGTTTTTGTAACTTGTCTTCTGGAAAATCATAGATTTTTGTACATAGTGAAAAAGAAATTTATATTCTGTTTCCCTTTCTTATAAACTTCTTGAAGAAATTCTATTTTTCATGAAGGCAACAGCATCATAGCAATAGACATGGCTTATTTCAAGATAATTGGCAAAAATCTTTGATGTCATTACATTCTGATGTACTTGTAATAATTAATTTAGCAAATATTTATTAGGTACCAACTATGGATCAAGACTTCTCTTGGGTTTTATGGATATAACAAGGAATGGGAAAGATAATTATTGCAACAAGCTGTAATGCGGTGTAGGGCTTCTATCTTTAGCCAACCAAAAAAAAAAAAAATAACAAACCAGATGTACTGCCAAATCTTTCAAATGCTCTACCTAACTAGAATGTCCCAACACTTTGCTTCCAGTCAAAGACACTGTGTTTTCGTTTTCTAACAAACCAGGGACATCAATTTCCTTGAAGTTTCCAGAACAGACATAAAATAGAAAAATATTTTGATGGCATCATAATTTATATATTCAACAAATATCCCGAATACCTACTGTATGCCAATCACTGTGGATGCAGCAGTAAACCATCTAGACCCGGTCCCCAGTCCTGTAGTGAGCCGTGAGGAAAGAAAACCAGGAACTATCTGCCTTTGAGGACATCAGTAATTCCATCCAGTTTATGCCAAAGAAAGAGGCCATACCTGCCAATTTCTCTAAGACTTCCTTCAAAATATTAAGTGAAATAGCCACATTTCTGGAGTGGATGATACAGACAGGCACAAACCGCAAGCTGAGGCACAAATCACTTCTGTTTCCAAAGCATAGTTTCCTTGAAGCCTCTCCAATTTCTGTCACATCTCTTCTTGGCAGTACAATAAAAAAATTCACAGAGCACTTCAGCTTTTGCACTGGGACTTATTTACAGGATTGTCTACTAGACCTTTTCTAAAAATTCTTTTTTCCTCCATACATATAGTTAAACAGGCGCTCCCGTGATTCTGTAATATGACCCAACTCAATAGCCATAGCCACTGAGCTAAGAGATGGACACCTAAGCCCAAATGACAAATACATCTTTCTTCTGCGGCATCTGGATCTGTAATTAAAAATTTAAGAAAAGCATACATTTAAGAAAGGGATCTCAGAACTACCTAATAAGAGCAAGGATACATTTTTTCCTAATGTTTATCAGAGAAAAATTATTCTGGACATCATAGCTCGGCAGCACAACAATCACTTGTCATTTTACTGTCTGCAGCAGCGCCTCAAGCCGCCGTACAGTTGCCTTAATAAATACTTTGAGAATTCGACTTTATTAATTGACAAAAATCAGTCCAAAGGATAATTTTCAAAGTCATAAAACAAAATGAAAGAAAACTCGTTTTGAACAACCCTGAATCCTATCCTTGGACCTCCTTGGAGGCCCATGTTCCAGGATCTTAGAAGACGTATTTTTCTTTCATTACTCAAGCCTTCAGTGTTGATACCTAATTCCTTCCTAGACCGGAAATGACTTGGCTGTTTCCGAGGCAGACATGGTGGACTCCCACTGATTTGGAATATTAGTGGGAACTGAGGTCTGCAGGCGAGAAGAAAGGCTGCCCCTTGTGAATTGTAATCTCACCCTTCAAGTGCCAGATACAGAGTAACCACAGGGTGCAGTTTGTTCTGGGACCTCCGCTGCCCTCCGAGGCTGCCGCTTGGCTTCTTCTCTAGTCCTACGTGCTAGCTTCTTTCTTTCTTTCTTTCTTTATTTTCTCATTTATTTTATTAGTTAGAGGCTAATTAGTTTACAATATTGTAGTGGTTTTTGTCATACATTGACATGAATCAGCCATGGATTTACATGTTTTCCCCATCCCGATCCCCCCTCCCACCTCTCTCTCTACCAGATCCCTCTGGGTCTTCCCAGTGCACCAGGCCCGAGCACTTGTCTCATGCATCCAGCCTGGGCTGGTGATCTGTTTCACCCTAGATAATATACATGTTTCGATGCTGTTCTCTCAAAACATCCCACCCTCGCCTTCTCCCACAGAGTCCAAAAGTCTGTTCTGTACTTCTGTGTCTCTTTTTCTGTTTTGCATATAGGGTTATCATTACCATCTTTCTAAATTCCATATATATGTGTTAGTATGCTGTAATGATCTTTATCTTTCTGGCTTACTTCACTCTGTATAATAGGCTCCAGTTTCATCCATCTCATTAGAACTGATTCAAATGAAGTCTTTTTAACGGCTAAGTAATACTTCATGGTGTATATGTACCACAGCTTCCTTATCCATTCGTCTGCTGATGGACATCTAGGTTGCTTCCATGTCCTGGCTATTATAAACAGTGCTGCGATGAACATTGGGGTGCACGTGTCTCTTTCAGATCTGGTTTCCTTGGTATATATGCCCAGGAGTGGGATTGCTGGGTCATATGGCAGTTCTATTTCCAGTTTTTTAAGGATCTCCACACTGTTCTCCATAGCGGCTGTACTAGTTTGCATTCCCACCAACAGTGTAAGAGGGTTCCCTTTTCTCCATATCCTCTCCAGCGTTTATTACTTGTAGACTTTTGGATAGCAGCCATCCTGACTGGCGTGTAATGGTACCTCATTGTGGTTTTGATTTGCATTTCTCTGATAATGAGTGATGTTGAGCATCTTTTCATATGTTTGCTAGCCATCTGTATGTCTTCTTTGGAGAAATCAAAGAGGATACGTGCTAGCTTCTTTGTGTTCCAAAGTTTCCTTTTAAAATACATGGTTGCTAATTCCAGCTTCAAGTGTGAGGAAAGAGCAACTCCATTTTTTTCATGTATGAGTCCCATCCCTCTAAACACATTAATGGCAGTGCCCATCATTTCTCAGTTTCTTGAGGTTTACTCTAGCATATAAATGTGTGTGTGCTTAGTCGTGTCCGACTCTTTGCGACTCCATGGACTATAGCACACAAGTCTCCTCTGTCCATGGGATTTTCCCAAGCAAGAGTATTAGAATGGGTTGCCATTTCCTTCTCCAGGGGACCTTTCTAACCCAGAGATTGAACCCATGTCTCCTGCATTTCCTGCAGTGGCGGGCAGATTTTCTTACTCTAAAACAACATAAATGATTGTTGAACATAGGGTCCTTACTGATTATCAAATACTTCTCATCATTTTACAGACCACATGACTGAGTTTCAGAGAATTTGTCTAGCAGTTATTTAGCAATAGAAGTGAGGTCTTGGGCCCAGGACTCCTGACTCTAAAATCATTGCTTTTTTAAAAAATTAGTTTCTATTGGAGCATAGTTGCTTTACAAAATCATTGCTTTTGATGATACCAAGTTTATTCTTCCCCTTGAATATAGTGCAGGGGAAAAGATTGCCACATTTCTTTTAAATCTCAGGAATCATCCCTGTAATACTTGTGTAGTTAGCAAGCTCTTAGCTATTGCTTTTTTTTCCCTGAAATTTTAAAGTAATTCTCATGAATTATTCCTAGCACGTGGAAGTCAGGCATAAAGGAGAAAAGAAGGAATAATAGAATACAAAGCTGCAGGCAGGAACCTCTTTTTTATATGTGAAAGTCACTCAGTCGTGTACGACTCTTTGCAACCCCATGGACTATACAGGCCATGCAATTCTCCAGGCCAGTGTACTCAAGTGGGTAGCCTTTCCCTTCTCCAGGGGACACTTCCCAATCCAGGGATTGAACCCAGGTCTCCTGCACTGCAGGCAGATTCTTTACCAGCTGAGCCACCAGGGAAGCCCAAGAATACTAGAGTGGGTAGCCTATCCCTTCTCCAGGGGATCTTCCCGACCCAGGAATTGAACCAGCGTCTCCTGCATTGCAGGTGGATTCTTTACCAGCTGAGCCACCAGGGAACGTTTAATTTCCAGTTAGTTGTCAGCAAGAAGACATCCAAGATGCCTCAGAACTAGTTACTATCCAATATGAAATCTTTGCTGCTTCTGCTAGCCAGCGTTTCATTTCTCCTTGTAACCTTCTCTGTGTGTGTGTGTGTGTGTGTGTGTGTGTGTGTGTTAAATCCAGGAAGATAATCATTGTCTTGATATTCAATTCTTAGTATTGCTGCACCAAGAAAAAATATGTATCCTGTGCCTGGAACATTCTCCTCCTGCTTGTACTCTTTCTCTCTGGACTGAATTGAGATACTGGGAATTTCAGTTGTTGTAGAAGTTGAAGGAAACACTGTTCTCATGTTTTAAAAGATGGAGACATGAAGCAGCTCCCCGAGGCTAGACTAGAGAGTCCCAAATGAGCTGAATATTATACAGCTGTCTGTGGTGATTACAAGACCACACAGACCTTTCCATCTTCCAAAAGTTAGACTTCGGTACTTCTTATTTGATCCAAAGGAGTCTTATATCAATAAACAACATCATCTTGATAAATCCCTGGTACGAATCCACTGCATATTCCAATGCTGTCAGAAGACGCAAAGTGACGCATGAAGTTAAATGGTCATGGAGACAGAACTGGTGAGTTCATCAAGTGTGATTGCCTTTATCCATCAACCTTTAAGTTTGGAGTCAGGAAGAGCAACTCCAGGACCTCTCTAGAAACGTCCCTTTCTGGCATCATCAGACAGTGAGGACAAGGCTGAAAGGATCAGAAGACCCGTCAGTATGCTGTTCTCAAGAAGATATTGTTGTTTTCCATTTCAATAAACTACAGTTTCACAGGGGAATAATAAGTTATTGCCCTTCTTAGGAAGAGGAATTTATATGTGCTATCAAATTATTTTTATATTTGCACAATTGATCTCACCTGATCTCAAAACAAGGGAGATGAAAACCTTCTTTGTATCAATTAATCTATGCATCAACCTCTGAAAATAACCCAAAGGAGGAAGAAGCAATCAGCTCCGGTAACAGCAACAGGGCAGATAAAAAGAGATGTGACTTGGGCAGCAGCGGAATTCTCAAACACAGACTTGTTTCTGACCTAAATGTTGCCAGAGAAGCAGATTCCTAGATGTATCTTGGGGCCTGCAGCTGCCAGCAATGTTTTCTGGGTGGTCACAGAGCTCATTAATCACTGCTCTGTGTTCACTAGCCTGGTGGCAGGTTGATGTGTAGAAGCCTTAAGGAGTGGGTAAGCTGGCAACTCTCATCATTTTATTGGCTGGTTGAAAACCCTTCAAAACCTAAACTCCTTTGCATGGTAAATGAGGCATTTCCTAATACAGCCTACACCTCTCTTCCACGTCATCTCCAGCTCTTCCGTCCGTCCTGTCCTGAGCTTTCCATTTTGTTTCTGTGCCTGTGTAAGTTCTTCTCCCTTGGTTGTAGTTGCCTCCCTCCTCTTGTCAACCTGGCGAACTCTTGTTGTTGTTGAGTCTCTAAGTCGTGTCCAACTCTGCCACCCCGTGGACTACAGCACGCCAGGCTCCTCTGTCCTCCACTGTCTCCCCAGTTTGCTCAGATCCATGTCCATTGAGTCGGTGTGCTATCTAACCATCCTCTCCCCTGCTGCCCCCTTCTCCTCCTGCCTCCAATCTTTCCCAGCATCAGGGTCTTTTCCAGTGAGTCAGCTCTTCACATCAGATGGCTGAAGTATTGGAGCTTCAGCATCAGTCCTTTCAATGAACATTCAGGATTGATTTCCTTAACTATATAGCTTTCAAAACCCAGCTCAAGCTCCACTTACCACAGATGGTCTACTATTGCCTTGGTTCCATCCTCATCACTCAGTTTTCTAATTTCCTTGCTTACCATTTTGTAACCATTGTTTACTATTGTGACGACTGTTTACTACTGTTACTATTGTTTACCACGCTAACTACTGCTTATATTGAAAATATTGTTCACTACTTTGTAACTATTCTATAAGTGTAGGAATCAACCCATTTAAGGTCTTAGCACAGAACACAGTACTTGGCACATGACTAGAGCTTAGTGAATATTTGGTGAATAAATGAGAGAATGGATCCAGCCAATGAGTGTCTAGATTGTGGCCCAACAATGCTACAGTTAATCATACTTTTATTTTAGAATCTAACTAGAAACCAAATTTGGTGGTTTCAGTCCTAAGTGTTTAAAATTTGGGTTTGGAAGTAAGGCCAAGAGACAAGACCATGAAATTTTAGACAAATCCAGAAGCCAGGCTACATATAGAGTTGGAACAAAGGTTCCAAGTCAGTGACTGAGATTTCCATAAGGAAACTTAAAAAACAGTCAAGAGCACAAATCTAAAGTCAGGACAGAAAATGATACAGTAGCCCAGGAAGAAAGGGAAGAAGACAACAAATAGTCAGAACCATGTTCTGGCTCCAGGTGTCTGACTATACAGAACAGGGTCACAGAAAACTTACTTTGGGTCCAGCAAAAGAGAAGTCAGTCACCAAGGACCAACTAGGAATTCACTCTGTAAACATCTCAGGAACAAGGAGTAAAGTCTAAAAAGAACTAAGCAATAGATCAACAAGAGCGCCTCATGCCAGGCCATTTAGTTGCTTGTTTCTACTTGTATTTTTTCTGCCAACGACATGCCCTGGTCATAGAATTTAAAGGACTATCCATACCTGTGGAGCAGTGAGAGTAGTGTTTAATAGTTAAGCTGTGGAGTCAGCCTGCCTGGGCTAAAAGCCTCAATCCATCGCTTTCCAGCTATGAGGCATTAGTCAGTTACTTAACCTCTGTGAACTGTAAAATGGGGCTGAAAATAACACCGACTTCAGAGAGCTGTTGGGAAGATTGAATGAGTTAATCCGCTGGAAGAACTTAACTCAGAGACTAGAAGATTCAGAGCAAGTAGGCAGGCAGTTAATTCTACTTTTTGAGAAACTCGGGGTAAAAAGCACATATTTATTTTTTCACGTTGAACTAAAAGGATTCTCTTTCTATTTTTTGTTTTGCCTCTATAAAATAATTATCACAATGCCCTTTAGGAGAAAAAGCATACCAACTAAAAAGATACCCCTTTGCGCAGAACTAAGAACATAGAAATATAAAAGCTAGCTAAAACTTTACAAAATAAGCAGAATGCTATTTTGCTAGTTGATGTATTAGTTAGAATAAAGGTTGGGTTACAGTTTTTTGAAGCAGTTGCTTAAGTATTCATATTATAGCAATATAAAATTTTATTTTGAGCATAGACCATTAAGGTTGGTCCCATCATTGTACAGTCTTCTGAACTTATAGTTTTCTGTTCCACCATCCCAAAAGTGAGCTATCTTGCTCCTTCGACTTCAAGATCATGATCATTAGAGTGCCAATCATCACATATGCATTCCAAGGATCAAAACAGGAGGACAAAAGGAATGCACTTAGAAGAATACAAACCAGAAGTCACCACATCACTTCCCTACACTTGTTATCAGCCAGAACTTAGTCATTTTACCACACCTAGTAGCTGAAAGACAAATAAAATGTGTGTTCAGGTGATGATATACTCAACCCCAAATGAGGGATTTTATTACGGTAGGGGAAGAGGAGGGAACTAACCACCTTTGACAGAACTGGTTTGCATGTGCTCCACATGGACGGGGTGTTTGTCTTATAACTCTGCTGCAATAAAAAGCATTTGTAGGAAGGGTATGTGCTTGCCTGTTAGTAAGTCGTTAAGTTAAACTTCAACTTTCATGAGTTTCTCCCTATCCTTGAACTTCGTGTCAAAGAAATAGTTATTTCTGACCAGATGGATTTCACTCTTTGTATAACTATTTCTCAGGCTCAAAGTCCAATTTCTGTATCAGAAGCAATATTTGTGAAGTGTTGACTCATATATTCAAGTCACAGAAACCCAAGAGCACTTAAAACTGCCTTTTTCCTTGATGAGTGGCCCTTTGTCCATGCTGTTCCCATTGTCGTAAGTACCTTCTCTCTACCTAGCAGACTCTTACTCATTCTTCAAAACCCATTTTAAACTTTTCATCTTAGTGATGGATCCTCCCATTCTCCCAGGCACATTTGCCTTTGACCCCCTTTTAATGGCAACCCGCTCCAGTAATCTTGCCTGGAAAATCCCATGGGCGGAGGAGCCTGGGGGGCTATTGTCCATGGGGTCACAAAGAATAGGACACGACTGAGTGACCTCACTTTCACTTTGGCCCCCACAGCACATTGGTTCTGTCTAGGGATGTCACACTTGGCACATTGTAATGTGCCCTCTTCCTGCCCTCTCAAGCTGACAGTGAATTTAGGGAGGCACACAGCCATGAAATTAAAACACACTTGCTCCTTGGAAGAAATACTATGACCAACCTAGACAGCATATTAAAAAGCAGAGACATTATTTTGCCAACAAAAGTCGGTCTAGTCAAAGCTATGGTTTTTCCCGTAGTCATTTTTGGATGTGAGAGTTGGACTATAAAGAAAGCTGAGCACTGAAGATTGGATGCTTTTGAACTGTGGGATTGGAGAAGACTCTTGAGAGTCCCTTGGACTGCAAGGAGATCCAACCAGTCCATCCTAAAGGAAATCAGTCCTGAATAGTTATTGGAAGAACTGATGCTGAAACTCCAATACTTTGGCCACCTGATGAGAAGAACTGACTCATTGGAAAAGACCCCGATTCTGGGAAAGATTGAAGGCGGGAGGAGAAGGGGACGACAGAGGATGAGATTGTCGGATGGCATCACCGACTCAATGGACGTGAATTTGAGCAAGCGCCGGGAGCTGGAGAAGGACGGGGAAGCCTGGCGTGCTGCTGTCTATATGGTTGAAAAGAGTCAAACGTGAATGAGTGACTGAACTGAACTGAACTGAACAGGCTTTCAGTAATATTTATTTAATGAATGAATAAATTGACTCCTCTCCCAAGAGGTACTGGTATGAAAGTGTGAAAGTGTTAGTCATTTACTAGACTAAGAATATTGGAGTGGGTTGCCATTTCCTTCTCCAGCGGATCTTTAGGTATTGGTATATGGGGCGCTATTTCCAAGAAAGTTCCCGTGATCAACAGAAGCAGCAAGAATGATGATAACCGCACTGATAAGAGTGGCGCTGGTGGCAGTGGCAGCTATTACTATTTTGCTTGAA
The DNA here is from genome assembly GCF_033118175.1 of Dama dama. Lineage (NCBI taxonomy): Eukaryota > Metazoa > Chordata > Mammalia > Artiodactyla > Cervidae > Dama > Dama dama. Next base: position 69,091,178 of record NC_083683.1, read on the forward strand.
TGTAACAACTGTGTCTGAGTGTCAGGAACTTGATAGATAACATGTCAAGTCTCTTTAAAACTTTTAAAATTAAGTACGATTATTTACACTTGCAGCTGATTGTACTGAGGCCCAGCTAGGGCACATAGCCTGCAGGTGGTAGAGCTGTGGACCCCAGACCCTGCTATGAATTATATTTCTTAATCAGCACTTCACTCTCTGGGAGTAGGCAGAGGTCATTACCCTCTTCGGACATCTTTCTTTTAAAAGCAAACACTCGGAGAGTCCCTATCACTCAAATCCCTGACACATGGGGAGACTTCCTTCATTAGATTCATCTCCTTGTAACAGAAGGAGCAAGGAATGCACAAAAGCCACGACAGAGGAAACAAGGTCATAAACGAGAGTAGAGTGGTCCATGTGAACATCATGGTCTAACCAAGCACTGGCTTTCTCCGAAGGATTAGGCCATTTCAGGGAAACTGTATTTGCTCCTATTTCAGCTTACTTGAAGGTTTCCCAACAACTGCTTTACTTTACGTATCTCTTCCCTAACCTGAGTGTCATTCCACGAACACACGCACATGCACGCACTCCACACATGACTTCTTCAACTTCACAGAGAAAATAGAACCAGCAGATTGAAAATGTCCTCACTTTTCAGCCATCAAATCTGTAAACTTTTCTGCATCCCTATCTCTTGTCTCTTCTGCTGTCATTCCCTCCTACTGTGGTGCAGGAGATAGCCCTCCACTGTGTTAGCGGTCTCACATCCCCATGCTTTCCCCAGGACCTCACACCAGTCATTTTTGTTCTTGTTTCTTTAGTTTCTTTCTGTGGCATCTTTCTCATCATTGTTTAAATAATGCACATATTTAAAAAGTGAAGAAATACTCGCTTCCATAATTAAAAGAAACCACCATTTTTGGATTCTATTAATGCTTTCCTTTCGATAGTTGCTGTATTTTTTCCTCTCCTGTGCAAAGCCTTGAAAAAACTGCCTGTACTCACTGATTCACTCATCTGCCATTCTTTCCTCAGCTCTCTCCAATCTGGGCTCCTGTCCCCCTCCTTCATCCACATGGCTTCCTGCAATGGTCACCAGTGAATTCTCTGTCAGCCATGCCAGTGGACATTTTTCTGTCTTTCTGTTATTGGACTTCTCAGCACATTTGAAATTGTAGATTCTTCTGTCTTTCTTGAAACACTCTGCTCTGGACTTCAGTAGGATCTAACTTTCTCTATTCTTTCATCTTTGGCATTAATTTATCTCAGAGTCCCTGGCAGGATAACTATCCTTAACTGGCTTTTAACCTTGAGTTATTCAAGGCGTTGAACTGGTTTCTTCTTCTTCTTACTTTATAGTCTCTCTCTCTTATGATTTATTCCATGCCCATATTGTTAATTATCATCCATATGATGAATACTTTCAAGTAAATATCTCTATTCCAAACTTTCCCTCTGAGCTACACACATCTAACAAATTGTTGACTTGGCACCTCCCATTGTACATCTCAAATTAACCACATGCTTAACCAGTTTAACTGCACCCATAACTGAGCTCTCCTTTCCGAAAGCCAGCCTTCTACCAGTATTCTCTGGCTTAATAAAGGACCTTTCCATCTATCCAGTTGTTCCCATTGGAAACTTGGGAGTTAACATTTTCTCTAAAGAAAAGATTACAACTCTATGTAGCCTGATATCCTCTCAGTCTGAGGTGACTTTGCCATATTTTGGTATGCAGCCTCTGAGATGGCCATTAATGATCCCACACACTGCTACTCACCCACCCTTATGAGTACCCACCCCTTGAGTGTAGTTGGACTTGATGATTCACTTCTACTGGTTGGAATATGGCAGAAGTAATGGGATGTTACTTCCAAGATTAAGTTACAAAAGGACTGGCTGTATCTTGCCTCTTTCTCTCTCTCTCCTTCACTCAACACGTGTACTGGAGGTCACTCAGTAACACAATGAAAAGGCTCACACATCCAGGAACTAAAGGTTTCAGCTGCAAATACCATTTGAGGAATGAAAACACCTAAATAATTTTTTTGTTTTGCTTTTTCCTCATTACATAAGATGTGGAGCATCTTTTCATATGTTTATTTTCCATCTGTATATCTTCTTTGGTGAGGTGTCTGTTTAGGTCTTTAGCCCATTTTTTCATCAGGTTGTTTTCTTATTGTTGAGTTTTAAGAGTTCTTTGTATATTTTGGATAACAATCCTTTTTCAGATATATATTTTGCAAATAATTTCTCCCAGTTTCCATTCTCTTGACAGATCTTTTACAGAACCACTGCCCTTTCTCAGAGCCCTGCCAATAACCACATGGGTGAGGTTGGAAGTAGATTTTTCGGCTCTAATTAAACCTCAAGATGACTTCAGTATTAGCTGATGGCTTGACTACAACCACATGATTCCCTGGACTAACTAAACTCTTTGTTGTTTTAGATTGCTGTTTGAAGTAATTTGTAATATAGCCAAGATATTAATAACAATATACATTTGAAGACTGAAAACATACTCTTGTGAACTTAGAGAAACCAGATGGCTTTTTATTTATAACTTTATCATTTTGTAAAGACTGCAAAACAAACTTATATAGAAGATTGCATAGATACTCACCTGATTAGCAACACAATAAATTAAATGCTTTCCTGTAAAAGTAGCAGCAAAAGTTTGTTTTCAGCATGAGTTGTCTGTTTTAAAACCTTTACAGTCACAGTAAAATTGAAAGTACAGAGATTTCCCACATACTCACCACCCACACACATGCTGTTTTCCCCATGACCACCATCCCTCACCACAGTGGAATATTTGTTACAATCGATTAAACCTTCATTGACACATCACATTTCCCCAAAGTTCATAGTCTACATTAGAGATCACTCTTGGGGTTGTACATTCTACGAATCTGAACAAAATTATAATGACAAAGAGACATCATTATGGTATCATAGAAGAGTCTTACTGCCCGAAAAATCCTCCGTGGTTTGTCTATTCATTGCTTCTCTCCTCACTCTTTGGACTGTTACTTCTGAAAAACTTAAGCTGCCACAGAAATGTAAAGAAGAGGAAGTTAAATATCCACAATTTATGACCTGTAGCCATCGATCAAGTAAACTGACAATGCTTAGGCAACACATGACTGACCTCTTCTCACATGTTCTGCTGAAATATTGGGTGGCAAAATTTCTATTAACTGTCCAAAGATTTGTGAGAATCACCTACAAGTTCAACACACATTAATATGTCCCTTTCCTCAGTACAGTGTTTTATTTTTAATTCAAGGCTAAAGTTTTTAAGTACTTTTACATCTAATTTTTAATTGATTGTAAACTAATCCTCATTTGATTCTTAATCTCTCTTCCCCCTTTTCCCTCCTTGTGCACTAAATCACTCTACCTCCTTAATTCACTTACCTGCTGCTTCTTTTTCTCAACTTATCTGCCCGAAGATACTGGTCATTTATTTATCATGAATTTTATACCCAAGCACAAAGGATTCAGGAACCAAGTGAAAGTGAAAGTTTCTCAGTAATGTCCAACTATTTGTGGTCCCATGGACTGTAGTCTGCCAGGCTCCTCAGCCCATAGAATTCTCCAGACCAGAATACTGGAGTGGGTAGCTGTTCCCTTCTCCAGGGGATCTTCCCAACCCTGGGATCGAACCCAGGTCTCCCGCATTGCAGGCGGATTCTTTACTGTCTGAGTCACCAGCAAAGCCCTCTGCAGGAACCAAAGGCAAGTACATATAATAAAAAGTAGTAACATGGGCAATGACTAAAGTCAGAAATTGTAGCATAGGTAAAAATAAAGATCCAAGTCTTAGTTAATTTGTTCTCTGAAAAGAATAATATACTATGCTAGTTTAGTCCTTTACAATTATCAGACAACGCCCTAAGAAGAATAAACACAGGCACCTCAGAGCTTTGAAATAGAAATACGTATCTTTCAAAATAGACAACAGTAGTAATAATCACATGATTCAGTTCAGTTTAGTCGCTCAGTCGTGTCCGACTCTTTGCGACCCCATGAATGGCAGCACGCCAGGCCTCCTTGTCCATCACCAACTCCCAGAGTCCACCCAACCCATGTCCATCGAGTCGGTGATGCCATCCAACCATCTCATCCTCTGTCGTCCCCCTCTCCTCCTGCCCCCAATCCCTCCCAGCATCAGGGTCTTTTCCAGTGAGTCAGCTCTTCGTGTGAGGTGGCCAAAGGATTGGAGTTTCAGCTTCAACATCAGTCCTTCCAATGAACACCCAGGACTGATTTCCTTTAGGATGGACTGGATGGATCTCCATGCAGTCCAAGGGACTCTCAAGAGTCTTCTCCAACACCACAGTTCAAAAGCATCAATTCTTCGACGCTCAGCTTTCTTCACAGTCCAACTCTCACATCCATACATGACCACTGGAAAAACCATAGCCTTGTCTGTCTAGTGACAGACCTTTGTTGGCAAAGTAATGTCTCTGCTCTTTAATATGCTGTCTAGGTTGGTCATAACTTTCCTTCCAAGGAGTAAGCATCTTTTAATTTCATGGCTGCAATCACCATCTGCAGTGATTTTGGAGCCCCCCAAAATAAGGTCAGCCACTGTTTCCACTGTCTCCCCATCTATCTGCCATGACGTGATGGGACCAGATGCCATGATCTTAGTTTTCTGAATGTTGAGCTTTAAGCCAGCTTTTTCACCCTCCTCTTTCACTTGTTAAATTTGATATAAAAATTTAAAAAAAATTATTCACAATAAATATTAGCAACCTAAAACAGCTTGGGACCAAAATCTTAACATGAATAAGTGAAAATAATTTAACTAAGAATGGAGCATGATATATAACTGTACTAATATCTAATAATAAAATGTTTTTTAAATATTCAATAATAAACTATTGAGAAATCTTTGTGACAACATTGAAAGTTTGAATTAACTTATAGATAGCATCTTTTCTAGGACTAAGATAACTGTAAGAATTAGTCATATTTCTTCATTTAAATTTAATGGTGAAAATAAAGACTAATTATTTTAAAAATAATCTTCTGTTAACTGAAGTTATCTAATTGTTTTCATTGACATTGTGTGGGTGGAAAAAGAATAGAAATAATTGCTATGACTATATTAATCAATCATTGCCGGAAAAAGAGTACTATTTTAGGAGAAATCATATTAAAGCAACATTAGTGGAACTTTCCTAGTACAACTAAGTGATTTGATGTAAAATTTTAGCCATTCACTTTTTCACAAGCTCATGGATCCCTATAAAGGGGGTACATTCCAGAAAACTGGTTGATAACAGTGTATCTTTTTTTTTTAAATGGCACCAAAGATTCTTCTGGTACCAGTTACCCTGCTGCTGATAGATCTCTGGTTGCATACATCCAAGTTAATGAGAAAACCATATTTTTTTCATTATCATTTCTACACACACACTCCTACCTGAAAAGTCACTAATATCTACAAATGTGTTTCTTTTACATCTTCCATAATTTCCAGTTAGCTGACTCTACATTGTTTTGCGTTGTCAATTTTGTCTAAGATAGTCTATAGATGTTTTCTTTCTTAATTTTTATTTATTTATTTATTTTTGACTGGGCTGGGTCTTTGTTGCTTTGTGAGCTTTCCTCTAATTGTGGAGAGCAGTGGCTACTCTGTAACTGAGTCGAGCAGGCTTCTTGCCTTGGTTTCTCTTGCCCAGAACGCGGGCCCTAGGGCACGCGGGCTTCCCCAGTCGCATCCCTGGGTGCAGTAGCTGTGGCTCTTGGGCTCTGAAGCCCAGGCTGAGTAGTTGTGATGTAAGGGCTTAGCTGCTCCTGGGCTGCGGGATCTTCTTGGACCAGGGATCAAACCCATGTCTCCTACACTGGCAGGCAAATTCTTCACCACTGAGTCGCCAGGGAAGCCCTACAGACAGTTTCTTATACCTCTTGTATGTGGAAAACTGTAGAGTAATAATGCCAATGATTACATTAACTATGGTTTTTAATAAAAAGCAAAAGATCAAGCAAAAGAAAGATGCCTAATATATAAATTATATAAATAAAATTTTATTAGCTGTTTCTCAACTGTATCATGGTAACAGAAAGTTTGATGAAAAACAGTAAAAATTCTTTTTTTATTGAGATATAATTTACACATAATAAAATTCACCTTTAAAAGTATACAACTCAGTGGATTTTAGTATACTCACAAAATTGTGCAGTCATCACTGTTTGGTAATTCCAGAACATTTTCATCACCCACAAAGGAAACCCTGTGTCTATTAGTCATCACTCCTATCCCTCCCTACCTCCAGCCTCTGGTAACTACTATTTGTCTCTACTTGCCTATTTAAGATAAATAGAGTCATACAACACGTAACCTTTGTGGCCAACTTCTTAGTGTATTATTTTGAGGTTCATACATGTTGTAGCATATTTCAGAGCTTCATTCTTTTTTATGGCTGAGTAGTATTCTGTTGGAGCTTCCCTGGTGGCTCAGTGGTAAAGAACCTACCAATGCAGGAGACTCAGGTTTGATCCCTGGGTCAGAAAGATCCCCTGAGAAGGAAATGGCAACCCACTCCAGTGTTCTTGCCTAGAAAATCCCAAAGACAGAGGAGCCTGGCAGGCTACAGTCCATGTGGTACCATAAGAGTTGAACATGACTCAGCAACTAAACAACAAAAATATTCTGTTGTATGAATATACATTTTTCACACATTTAACAGTTGCTAGACATTTGGACCATTTATACATTTAGGATGTTACAAAGAATGTTGCTATGAACACTCATGTACAAGTTTTTGTGTGAACATATATATGTCTTCGGTTCTGTTGAGTAGCTTCACTTCCAGTAGGAGTGGAACTGCTGTGTTGGATTCTGTGTTCTATGTGTTGGATTCTACTGTATTCTAATTCTATCATATATTTTTCATACTGAGGAGCCACCAAACCATTTTCCACAATGGCTGTAGCATTTTACATTCCTATCAGCAATGTATGAGGGTTCCAATTTCTCTACATCCTCCCCAAATACTTGTTATTTTTTGTTTGTTGGTTTTTTAAAAACGTTTTTTAAAATATTTAACCTATTGAACATGAGTGCTCTCATTGTTGTTTTGATTTGCATTTCCCTGAGGACCAATGCTGTAGAGCACCTTTTCATGTACTTACGAGGCATTTGATGATCTTTGCAGAAAATTTTATTTTCAAATTCTTTGCCCACTTTTAATTTTTTACTATTGAGTTGTAGGAATACTTTATATAGTCAGGATAAGAACTCAGATATGTAATATGAAAATATTACAGATATGAATATTTGTAAATATTTGTAAATATATATGAAAATATTGTCAGATATGTAATTTGAAAATATTTTCTCTCATTGTACAGGTTATCTTTTCACTTTCTTAATAGTGTCCTTCAAAGCATAAAAATTTTTAATTTCGGTGAAGTACAATTTATCCATCTTTTTTTTTTTTTAAATAAATGGCAACCCACTCCAGTACTTTTGCCTGGTAAATCCCATGGATGGAGGAGCCTGGTAGGCTACAGTCCATGGGGTGGCAAAGAGTTGGACACGACTGAGCGACTTCACTCACTTCACTATTCATAAGAAGCCATTGCCTAATATAACATCACAGGCTTCCCTGGTGGCCCAAACAGTAAAGAATCTGCCTGCAATGCAGAAGACCCAGCTTCAAACCCTGGGTCAGGAAGATCCTCTGGAGAAGGGAATGGCAACCTACTCCAGTGTTCTTGCCTGGAGAATCCCATGAACAGAGGAGCCTGGTGGGCTACAGTCCATGGGGTCACACAGTTTGAGCGACTAAAACACAACAATCTAACATTACAAAGATTTGTGCCTATGAGTTCTAAGAATTTTATTGTTTTAGCTCTCGCATTTGGCTTTTGATCCATTTGAATTCATTTTTGTATGTGGTGGGAGATAAGGATCTATTTTTATTTCTGGACATTTGGATATCGTTTTCACAGTACTATTTGTTGAAAAGACTATTCTTTCACAGTGAATTGCCTTGGAACCCTTATTGAAAATTGGTTGACCATAGGTGTAAGGGTTAATTTCTGGACTCTCAATTACATTCTATTGATCTATATACTAATCCTCATGTCAAAGCACATGGCTTTGATTACTATAGCTTTGTAGTAAGTTTTAAAATTGGGAAGTGTGAGCCCTCCAAATTTGCTCTTCTCTTTCAACATTATTTCAGTTATTCCAGGTATCTTGCACATCTAGATGAATTTCAGTATCAGTTTATCAATTTATGCAAAATCATCAAAGAGGATTTTGATAGGGGTTACAGTAAATTTGTAGATAGCTTTGAGAACGATGATGATCTTAACAATAGTAAGTCTTCCAAATCATAAACACAGGATGTCTTTGAATCTATTTATATCTTGAGTTTATTCCAATGAAGTTTTGTAGTTTATTGATGTAAAAGTCTTACATTTAAATTTATTCTTAAGGATGTTATTGTAAATTGAATTATTTTCTTAATTTTATTTTTAGATTGCAAGTGCATAGAAATGTAATTGGATTTTTATATTGATCTTTTATCTTGTAACCTTGTTAAACTCACTTATAAGCTCTAGTACTGGGCAGAGGAGATTCTTATCATTTTCTTTATGTAAGATCATGTCATCTGTAAATAAGCATACTTTTACATTCTTTCTTTCAAATATGGAAGATGTTCTTTTCCTGTTCTTGCCTCATTTCCCTGGTCAGAATTTCTAGAAAAATGTTAAATATAATGCACTTCCTTAGAGAAAACAAGTAAAAAGATTATTTCAAAAAAGAGTAGTCTATGTTTCTTAAATGTGTGTAGAGTGACTGAAGCTCCACTTCAGTAAATAAAAACATCAACCAAAAAAAAAAAAGAAAAATACACTTCCTTGCCTTTTTCCTAGTCTTAAGGGAGAGCATTCAGTCTTTCATCATGAGGTAAAATGTTAAATGTAGGTTTTTTTATAAAGTGCTTTAACAGACTGAAGAAATTCTTTCCTATCTTAGAGTATTGAATGTTTTGTCAAATGCTTTCAAAGCATATATTAAGATAATCATGCATGTTTTGACATTTGTTGTATTAATTGGTTTATTATACTGATTGACTTTTGAACCAGACTTGCATTTCTGGGGAAAATCCTACTCGGTCATTTTGTATAATACTTCTCATGCATTGTGGATTATTTTTCTAGTATTTTGTTGAGTCTTTTTGCATTTATGTTCATAAAGGATATTAGTCTATAATTTGCTCTTTTTGTGATGTCTTTGTCTTTGTGATATTTTTGGAATCAGTGTGGTATGTTCTAAGGGATGACTTAAATAGTATAGAATACTTCTATTTTTTGGAAGAGTTGGTGAAGAATTGTTATTCTCTTAGATGTTGGAAGAATTCATTATTGAAGTCATTCAGTCTTGGGATTTTCTTTGTGGAAAGTTTTTTGAATACTGATTGAATCTCTTTATTTGGTATAGATCTATTTAGATTTCCTATTTCAGTAGCTTATGCCTTTCTGGGATTTGTCATTTTGTCTAGGTTATCTAATTTGTTGACATACAATTGCTTATAATTTTCTCTCTTAGTAATTTTCTTCTAGTGATATTGGTAGTAATGTTCCCTGTTTCATTTCTGATTTTAGTAATTTGAGCATTCTTTCTTTTTTCTTGGCCAGTCTAACTAAAGACTTGCCAGTTTGGTCTTCTGTCGGATAGGAACTCAGGAGAGCTGGATAGAGCTAAGCTGCCAGGTGTTGGAGTAGCCAGTTAAGATAGCAAGCCAAAGTAACAGCCAAGTCTTTAACTGTTTCCTTACTTAGTCTATGCAAGAGGCTAAACCTGAGAGAATGCTGATTCTCTTTGTTCCATTTTCCTCATGAAATGACACTGGTCAAGGACCAAGTTAATTAGCATATGGGTGGGAGTCATCTCTCTGTAGAGGGAGCCCTGAACAGAAAAGGTTCCTGAAGGGTCATGTACCCAGAACCCCAGGGAACACCATGGGGAAAGGCAAGAAACAGGAAGCACTAACAGTGAAGGAAAATGTCATCAGGAGTCTCCTATTCTTTCCCAAGTAAGGTAGACTCTGCGGCAGCAACTGAGGAAGGCCTGTAACGAAGGCTCCAGATGAAGAGATCTTTCGGTAAAGATACCTGGACTCATAATGCTGAAAGCATAACTTTTTATGATTTCAATTTATTGAGATTTTTTTTTATAGGCTGACATATGGTCTGTCTTGGAGAATGTTCCTTGTGTACTTGAGAAGAATGTGTTTGCTGCTGTTGTTCTGTGGAGTGTTTTTAAAGTGTCTGTTAGGTTCAGTTGATTCATGATGCTGTTCATGTCTTCTACTTCATCAATAATCATTTGTCTAGTTTTCTATTCATTATTGAAAGTAGTATATTAAAATCTCCACTTACTGTGGAATTGTATACTTCTCCTATTTGTCAATTTTGTTATATATATATAATTAATACGTTCAGTTCAGTTCAGTCACTCAGTTGAGTTCGACTCTTTGTGACCCCATGAACCACAACACGCCAGGCCTCCCTGTCCATCACCAACTCCTGGAGTCCATCCAAACCCATGTCCATTGTGTCGGTGATGCCATCCAACCATCTCATCCTCAGTCATCCCCTGCTCCTCCTGCCCTCAATATTTCCCAGCATCAGCGTCTGGTGGCTCAGAGGGTAAAGCATCTGCCTACAATGTGGGAGACCCAGGTTTGATCCCTGGATCGGGAAGATCCTCTGGAGAAGGAAATGGCAGCCCACTTCAGTACTCTTGCCTGGAAAATCCCCTGGACAGAGAAGCATGGTAGGCTACAGTCCATGGGGTCACAAAGAGTCAGACACAACTGAGTGACTTCACTTCATGCTAGAAATAGAATTTTTGATTGGCAAAGTTTCTTTATGCATTTGAAAATGTTGTTCCACTGCCTCTAGGCCTTCACAATTCCTTTTTTTAAAAGATTTATAAATTTTGGCTGCACTGGGCCATTTTTGCTGCATATGGGCTTTCTCTAATTGCAACAAGCAGGGGCTACACTTTGTTGAAGTGCACGGTGCCCTCACTGCAGTGGCGTCTCTTGTTGTAGAGCTCAGGCTCCAGGCTTCAGTAGTTTTGGCACACAGGCTTAGTTGCTCTGAAGCATGTGGGATCTTCCTGGACCAGAGATCAAATCTGTGTCCCTTGCACTGGCAGGCAGATTCTTAACCACTAGACCACCAGGGAAGCCCCAGTCCTTCACAGCTGCTGATGAGAATTATTAATCTTATTGAGGACCTTTTGAATGTCCTAGTCACTTTTCTCTTGTTGCTTTCATGGTTCTCTCTTTGGCTTTGGCATATGAAATTTTCATTATGGTATCTCTGCACTTGGCTATCTTTGAGTTTTTCCTTCTTGAATTTCATTGAGATTATTGGATGTGTAGAGTAATGTTTATATCAAATTTGGAAAGGCTTGGTCATTAATCTTTCAAATATTCTTTCTGTTCCTTTCTTTCTGGGATTCTTATTATACATATGTTGATACATTTGATGGTATCTCACAGGACTTTGAGGTTCTATTCATTTTCTTCATTTCTTTTTCTTTCTGTTCCTCAGATTAGAGAACTTCAAATAATCTATCTTCAAGTCCATTGATTCTTTTTCCATCTGGATCTTCCATTGAGCCTCTCTACAGAATTTTTCAATTAAGTTATTGTCCTTTACAACTCAGAATTTCTCTTTGGTTCTTTTTCATCATTTATATCTATATATTGATATTCTCTATTTGATGAGACATCATTCTTTCATAAAGCTCTTTGAACATATTTGAAATAGCTGATTTTAAGCTAGATAGAATGTCTTCGTTTAGTAAGTCCAATGTCTGGGCTTCTCCACATGCAATTTCTGTTGACTCTTTTCTCCTTCCTATGAATAGGCCACACTTTCTTATTGCCTCGCATAGTCTGTAATTGCTTTTGAAAATTGGACATTTTAGTGATATAATGCAGTAACACTGGAAATAAAATTCCTCCCCCTCACCAGTATTTGTTGTTGTTGCTGTTTTTTAAATATGACTGGGTTTTTTTTTTTTTTTTTTCTTTTTCTTTTAATTTCCTAAACTAAGTCTGTATTGTTTGTTGTGTGAGCCTACTGAAATCTTTGTTCAATTAGCTTAGTGGTTAGATAATGACTGGTCTGAGATATTTTTAAAGGCCTTGAACCAATGAGTCTCTCTTTGGAGCCTTTGATGAAACCTTTTAAGAAGGATCCAGGGTCTATTTTGAGACATGCCCTAAACGCACAGGCAGGCAGTTTGCCGCATTGTCTTAGTCTTCTCTTCCTGATCACACAGAACCTCAGAGTAACCAGAAGTGAGATGGTGGAGCCCTCTCAGATCTTATGCACTTTCAGAACTCAACTCTTGTACATTGCTTTTCAGATTCTCAGGAATCTGTCGGAACTTTTTAAAGCCTCCTCTGGGCATTTCACTCTCCAGGTATTCATTTAAGTGCTTTCTTCTATTTGTTGTTTGCCCCAACCATTATCACAGCTTCAAGCAGTTGTCACGTCATGTTAAACAGCTGCCATTGATTGTTTTTGACAAACACCCCAGAGAAAAGGCTGTTTTTTTGCACTGAGAGAGCGCTGGTTGTTCAGTCACTCAGTCGTGTCTGAATCTTTGTGACTCCATGGACTGCAACATGCCAGGCTTCCCTGTCCTTCATCATCTCCTGGAGCCTACTCAAACTCATGTCCATTGAGTCAGCGATGCCATCCAAGCATCTTATCGTCTGTCATCCCCTTCTCCTGCCTTCAATCTTTCACAGGATCAGGGTCTTTTCTAATGAACTGACTTTTTTTTGCATCGGGTGGCCAAAGTATTAGAGCTTCAGTGTCAGCATCAGTCCTTCCAGTGAATATTCAGGACTGATTTTCTTTAGGATCTACTGCTTTGATCTCCTTGCCGTCCAAGTGATTCTCAAGAGTCTTCTTCAACACCACAGTTCGGAAAAAGAGCTCTCAATCAGGTCAAATAGACAAGGCTCACAAAAAGGATTTTCTAGGGCAATGCCAGGGAGGCCAGAAAATAATAGTTATCTGGGAAGGAGAACTTGAAGGAATGCAAAGCCCTTCTTTAACTTCCAGTCTCTGCTAGGCAGCCAGCTTTCACTGCAATTTCAGGGCTATTGGCTTTTAAGACTCTCACAGAACTGTGAAGGTGAGTGGGGACTGGAACAAGGTAAATGCCACAGAGCTTGCTGTTCTTACTGAAGCTTAGTCATCTTTCTTAAATGATCTCCAGCTTGTTGCAAGCCTTTGGTTAATTTCCAGAGTTTTAAAAAATTAAATATATATATATATATATATTTTTGCCAGTGCTCTTATTGTTTTTATGGGAGAGAGAGGTTTTGGTGGGCTTTATTTAGTCATTGCCATTGCCATTCATCATCATTTTCCTTTTTCAAAATATTTATCTATCTATTTAAAATTATTATTTATTTATTTATTTTTGGCTGTGTTGGGTCTTCATTGCTGCATAGCGGCTTTCTCTCATTGCAGAGACTGAGGGCTACTTTTCATTGTGGTGCTTGGTCTCCTCATAGTGATGGCTTCTCTTCTTGTGGAGCGTGGGCTCTAAGCATGCAAGTGTCAGTAGTTGTGATGCATGGACTTAGAAGGCTCGCAGGCTCTAGAGCATTGGCTCATCTTTGGGCACACAGGCTTAGTTGCCTCGTAGTTTGTAGCATCTTCCTGGACCGGGGATTGAACTGGTGTTCGCTGCACTGCAAGGTGTATTCTTAACCCCTGGACCGTCAGGGAAACCTAAATGTTTATTTGTGTATCTGGCTGCACCTGCTCTTAGTTGTGGCACACAGGCTCTTCATGGGACACACATGTGGGATCTTTTGTTGCAGTTGTGACCTGCGTGCTTTGTTGGTCCCCAGTACGTGGGATCTTAGTTCCTCGACCAAAGGTCAAACCCACATTTCCTGCATTGCAAGGCAGATTCTTAATCCCTGGACTACCAGGGAAGTCCCCAATATAATTTCTTAAGATGACATTCTTCTTTTTCTTCTCCAGAAATTTTTTACTGAAGTGAGTTATAGTCAGTGGACAGATCAAATATTTTCATAGCAAGCTTGTATTTGTATCTGCTTCTTTGTTCCTAAGAAATATTTGTTGAAACTGGAAACTTTAAAAAGGAAAACTTTTGACATGTTAATGGAATTCAAATAAGTTTGGTGACTTTTGGATACAGCATTTTGGTACACAGAGGTCTCCAAATGATGGATTGGCTTGAAAACCATTAGATCAAAAAAAAAAAAAAAAAAGATGATCTGAGCCACAGTAACTATCATTAATCTTATGATTATTATCATTGATTATAACAACTATATATTGAGCTTTTGCTATGTGGAATGCCCATCTAGGGAGAACTGCAAAGCAAATAAGACTATATTAATGATTTAATACAACAAACTTCATTACCTTATTAATCATTATAGTCATCGGTTACCAGTGTTTAAGCATATGAGATTTATTTCTACAGATAAGTCAATATATCTGGTGCCTTTTTTGCTGAAAGTTATAAAAAATACATATGACAAGTCTTAATGATGAAGATTCCTGCATTATAGCTTTCACTTTCTAATATAGTATACATAATATTTACAATAATGGCAAAAAAATATAACCTTTCCATTGATATTTATTTACTGTTTTTATTTATTTCCATACTTTCTTGCACTTTTTCATGAATAATAATAGCACAAATTCTTTTGACTAATATGTTCATAATTTTATATTGTGAACTTAGAAAACAGCTTTCAACCAAACATGAGCAAGAAAGCCTTTGCTGATTCTCTTAATATGCAAACTATCAGATGCCAATTCATTTGAGTCTTTCCACTGCAGTTGCATGTGTGTGGGCAGGAATGAAGGCCAAGTTTTCATTCCTTTTGCTGTTTCTTGTCATGTTGGTTTTAGACTACAGCTATTGGGTCCAACTGAACCTCTTCTCACAGTGGGTGGGCCTGGAGATATTTTCTCCTCATATCCTTTTTAATCCCATTCCCCCACTGGTGGTAAGCATCTTTAATTTCTCTTTATTTTCACCCAACCAAAAAAAACTATTTGCTTTCTGAATTTTATTACAAGATGATTATTTGACCCACAATTTTTTAAATAAATACTTTATACTGAGACAAAAATTTTACATTTCAGTGAGAGATCTAGTGGATAGACTACTTTAATTCTTTCAAAAACATTTTATGCAGTATTAGTTTTGAACATTACTTGTGTGTTCTCTTCCAAACCATAAATGGGCAGTCTTCAAGGTAGTAAGGTGAAATCTTGAATTTGAGTTCTGGTCTAGTCTATTTAGATTCTTTGGGTCCTTAACACTGAATAGAACAAAACATTAAAAATGTTTTTTTGTTGTGGTTGCTGACTTTGGAAATTATCTTCTTTGTAAGTAAGAAAGTTTGAGGGAAACAACACAGTCTCATATTCACTGTGATTAAGCTGTTTAGAGAGGGAAAAAAATTAAAATACTCTTCCAATTTTTATTTAGCTAATAAAAAATGCTTCATGTTTCCCTATAAGATCTAGAAAATAGAGGTGTAATGAATTAGTGAACGTGACGTTTATTTCCTTCTATTTCTATTAGAAGGTATACTAGGTACTTGTGATATAAATGCTGAATCAGTTCAGCGGCTGTCGTGTCCGACTCTTTGTGACCCCATGAACCACAGCACGCCAGGCCTCCCTGTCCATCACCAACTCCTGGAGTTTACTCAAACTCATGTCCATTGAGTCAGTGATGCCATCCAACCATCTCATCCTCTGTCATCCCCTTCTCCTCCTGCCCTCAATCTTTCCCAGCATCATGGTCTTTTCCAATGAGTCAGATCTGTGCAACAGGTAGCTGAATACTGGAGTTTCAGCTTCAACTTCAGTCCTTCCGATGAACACCCAGGACTGATCTCCTTTAGGATGGACTGGTTGGATCTCCTTGCAGTCCAAGGGACTCTCAAAAGTCTTCTCCAACACCACAGTTCAAAAGCATCAATTCCTCAGCGCTCAGCTTTCTTTATAGTCCAACTCTCACATCCATACATGACTACTGGAAAAACGATAGACTTGACTAGATGGACCTTTCTTGACAAAGTAATGTCTCTGCTTTTTAATATGCTGTCTAGGTTGATCATCACTTTCCTTCCAAGGAATATGAATCTTTTAATTTCATGGCTGCAATCACCATCTGCAGTGATTTTGGAGACCCAAAAATTAAAGTCAGCCACTGTTTCCACAGTTTCCTCACGTATTTGCCATGAACTGATGGGACCAGATGCCATAATCTTAGTTTTCTGAATCTTGAGCTTTAAGCCAGCTTTTTCACTCTCCTCTTTCACTTTTATCAAGAGTCTCTTTAGTTCCTCACTTTCTGCCATAAGGGTGGTGTCATCTGCATATCTGAAGTTATTGAGATTTCTGCCAGCAATCTTGATTCCAGCTTGTGCTTCTTCCAGCCCAGCATTTCTCAAGATGCACTCTGTATATAAGTTAAATAAGCAGGGTGACAATATACAGCCTTGACATACTCCTTTCCTGATTTGGAACCAGTCTGTTGTTCCATGTCCATTTCTAACTGTTGCTTCCTGACCTGCATACAGGTTTCTCAAGAGGCAGGTCAGGTGGTCTGGTATCCCCATCTCTTTTAGAAGTTTCCACACTTTATTGTGATCCACACAGTGAAAGGCTTTGGCATAGTCAATAAAGCAGAAGTAGATGCTTTTCTGGAACTCTCTTGCTTTTTTGATGATCCAGTGGATGTTGGCAATTTGATCTCTGGTTCCTCTGCCTTTTCTAACCAACTTGAATTTTTGGAAGTTCACGGTTTACGTACTGTTGAAGCCTGGCTTGGAGAATTTTGAGCATTACTTTACTAGCGTGTGAGATGAGTGTAACTGTGCGGTAGTTTGAGCATTCTTTGGCATTGCCTTTCTTTGGGATTGGAATGAAAATTGACCTTTTCCAGTCCTGTGGCCACTGCTGAGTTTTCCAAATTTGCTGACATATTGAGTGTGGCATTTTCACAGCGTCATCTTTCAGGATTTGAAATAACTCCACTGGAATTCTGTCACCTCCACTAGCTTTGTTCATAGTGATGCTTCCTAAGGCCCACTTGACTTCACATTCCAGGATGTCTAGCTCTAGGTGAGTGATCACACCATCGTGATTATCTGGGTCGTGAAGATCTTTTTTGTATAGTTCTTCTGTGTATTCTTGCCACCTCTTCTTAATATCTTCTGCTTCTGTTAGGTCCATACCATTTCTGTTCTTTAGTGAGCCCATCTTTACATGAAATGTTCGCTTGGTATCTCTAATTTTCTTGAAGAGATCTCTAGTCTTTCTTATCTATTGTTTTCCTCTATTTCTTTGTGTTGAAGAAAAAAAGACCTGCACTGAATGTCAGAAAACCAACTTGCAGCCTTATTTCTACTCTAATAGCTTCCATTACACTGATTCAAATCATTAATTTTCCCTTGAAATTAGGATAGTGAAAACTAAATCTCAAATTGCAGTGATATATTTGAAAATCTGAAGTTGCTACACACACTTGCAATATTATTGTTACATATTTGTATTTTTAAGGAGAGAAACAGGCAAACTTTTAAACCTACTTAAAGGCTGAAAATAAGAAACAAGGAAGCAAACTTGCTTCATACAACTTTCTAAATATCTGAGGAGTGATTCTGGAATCTGGGCACCGATTTCTTCATATTTCAACCTGAGAGTTTCATAGATGTATTTGACAGTGATTGTTTCCACTGTCATTATGTCCTCTACCATCCCAGTAGTGTGAACAGAGAATACATAAGAACGGCCCACAGCACTGTTTGTGGCAGACAGCGATGAGCATTTATCAGAATGGTTTCCTCTCCTCTTGGGCACAAAGCCGCACCACATTTCTCAGGGGCCTTGCAATCAGGAGATTCCTGGGGCAAAATTCCAGACAATAGCATGTGTGCGGAAGTGATGTAATGTATTACCGGATCTGGACTTCAAAACACTCCAGTGCATAATTCTTGTCCTCCTTCCATATCTTTCAGCTAAACAGAGAAGAGTGCATGGACTTAGAAAAGGGGAAAGCTCCGGAGGACAGAAACTTGGGTCCCTTCCTTTTCATTGTGCTGCTTCCAAGATTTGGGTATTGTTACATCAGTTGATGATCTTTACTAACTCACTATCATAGGATTTTATACTCAGTTTCGTTTGAAGTTCTGGTTATATACATTATGAAAAAAACTGTTATCAATTTGGAGTAAATATTTGCAATGATTGACAGCCTATGAATAAAACAACTGGTTAGTTGATCAAATCTTTAAAACTCAACTTGCTGCTTGAGTCTCATATTTGTAAATATAGCCTTAGTGCCTGCTCTTGAGAGTTTGATGAAAAACACAGAGCTTCCATATTGACCCATGAGTGAGATATAAAGAGTGGCTGAGTATCTGAGCTTCCTTTTTTTTTTTAACTTTTTATTTTTTATAGGAGTACAGCTGATGATCTCTTTTGCATAGTTCTGAGTATTCTTGCCAACTTTTAAAAATATCTTCTGCTTCTGTTAGGTCCATACTATTTCTGTCCTTTATTGTGCCTATTTTTACATGAAAAGTTCCCTTGGTATCTCTAATTTTCTGGAAGCAGAAAATATTAAGAAGAGGTGGCAAGAGTACACAGAACAGTTATTCAAAAGAGATCTTCACAACCCAGATAATCACAATGGTGTGATCACTCACCTAGAGCCAGACATCCTGGAACACAAATTAAGTGGGCCTTAGGAAGCATCACTATGAACAAAGCTAGTGGAAGTGAGAGAATTCTAGTTGCGCTATTTCAAATCCTAAAAGATGATGCTGTGAAAGTGCCACACTCAATATGTCAGCAAATTTGGAAAACTCAGCAGTGGCCACAGGACTGGAAAAGGTCAGTTTTCATTCCAATCCCAAAGAAAGGCAATGCCAAAGAATGTTCAAACTACTGCACAATTGCACTCATCTCACACAATGGTAAAGTAATGCTCAAAATTCTCCAAGCCAGGCTTCAGCAATACATGAACCGTGAACTTCTAGATGTTCAAGCTGGTTTTAGAAAAGGCAGAGGATCGCTTCTCAGCCTTTTGGCTAAGATCAAGTGTAGAAAAGGCAGAGGAACCAGAGATCAAATTGCCAACATCTGTTGCATCATTGAAAAAGCAAGAGAGTTCCAGAAAAGCATCTACTTCTGCTTTGTTGACTATGCCAAAGCCTTTCACTGTGTGGATAAGAATAAACAGTGGAAATTTCTGAAAGAGATAGGAATACCAGGCCACCTGACCTGTGTCTTGAGAAACCTGTATATAGGTCAGGAAGAACTGGACATGAAACAACAGATTGGTTCCAAATTGGGAAAGGAGTATGTCAAAGCTGTATATTGTCACCCTGCTTATTTAACTTATATGCAGAGTACAACATGAGACATGCTGGGCTGGATGAAACACAAGCTGGAATCAAGATTGCCGGGAGAAATATCAGTAACCTCAGATATGCAGATGACACCGCCCTTATGGAAGAAAGTGAAGAAGAACTAAAGGGACTCTTGATGAAAGTGAAGGAGGAGAGTGAAAAAGTTGGCTTAAAGCTCAACATTCAGGAAACTAAGATTATGGCATCTGGTCCCATCACTTCATGGCAAATAGATGTGGAAACAGTGGAAACAGTGACAGACTTTATATTTTTGGGCTCCTATATCACTGCAGATGGTGTTTGCAGCCATGAAATTAAAAGACGCTTGCTCCTTGGAAGAAAAGCTATGACCAATCTAGACTGCCTATTAAAAAGCAGAGACATTACTTTGCCAGCAAAGGTCTGTGTAGTCAAGGCTATGGTTTTTCCAGTAGTCATGTATGGATGTGAGAGTTGGACTAAAAAGAAAGCTGAGCGCCAAAGAATTGATGCTTTTGAATTGCAGTGTTGGAGAAGACTCTTGATAGTTTGGACATCAAGGAGATCCAGCCAGTCCACTGTAAAGGAAATTAGTCCTGAATATTCACTGGAAGGACTGATGCTAAAGCTGAAATTCCAATACTTTGGCCACCTGATATGAAGAACTGGCTTATTTGAAAAGATCCTGATGCTGGGAAAGATTGAAGGCACAGGAGTAGGAGATGACAGAGTCTGAGATGGTTGGAAGGCATCACTGATTCAATGGACATGAGTTTGAGTAGGCTCTGGGAGTTGGTGATGTACAGGGAAGCCTGGCATGCTGCAGTCCATGGGGTCGCAAAGAGTTGGACATGACTGAGCGACCGAATTGAACTGAACTGAACAGCTGATGAACTGTCTTGTGATAATTTTGGGTGGACGGAAGCGGACTCGACAACACGGATACATGTATCCGATCATTTGTGTGAGGGACTCCTAAGCCTCTGGGGCAGCAATAACTTGACAGCACTGACAGCTGGCGTTATCTCTAAGACTTTCAAAGATGGGGAATGATTCAAGAACAAGATGAAGACCTGCTGACCTATTTGGTCAAAGAAAATGAGTTGAAGGGAATTTCTGCCAACTTGAGCAAATACTGACACGAACAATAAAGTTAAAACAAAGAGAAAGCAAAAGATAAAGTTGAGTTTCAATGTTGGAAATATACGTTGAAATTTTTTCTTAAAGTTCAGACATAGACATTGGGGCTACAGTTGGTAATGAAGCATACCTTATCCAGTGCCCAAAATAAGCCTAACTGGGTGATGACTGGCATGCAGTTTGAAGGAGCCAAGATGTTAAGCCTTCTAATATGAATCCAAAGCTCACTCATGAGAAAAACAAAGTCCCACTGTCAATCAGTCTAGTGCCTTTTTCATCATAAAGAAAAGAGTATTAACAATATAATTGTAAGATCAAATTTAGAAAATTTGAGTTGTTGGATGTTATAGGCTGAAAATCACTATGCAAATGAATATTGTGAGAAATAAAGTGAATTCTGTAAATCTTTAATCCAATTTTCAAGAATTTACTTTGCCAACAAAGGTCCATATAGTCAAAGCTATGGTTTTTTCAGTAGTCATGTATGGACGTGAGAATTGGACCATAAGAAAGGCTGAGCACCACAGGATTGATACTTTGAACTGTGGTGGTGGAGAAGACTCTTGAGAGTCCCTTGGACTGCAAGGAGATAAAACCAGTCAATCCTAAGGAAAATCAATCCTGAATATCCATCAGAAGGATTGAGGCTAAAGCTGAAACTTCAATACTTTGCCCACCTGATGTGAAGAGCTGACTTTAGAAAAGACCCTGATCCTGGGAAAGATTGAAGGCACAGGAGAAGGAGATGACAGAGTCTGAGATGGTTGGAAGGCATCACTGACTCAATGGACATGAGTCTGAGCAAGCTCTGGGAGTTGGTGATGGACAGGGAAGCCTGGCATGCTGCAGTGTATGGGGTTGCAAAGGGTCAGACACAACTGAGCGACTGAACAACTGAACAACAACGAAAGTTAATTCCAGGCCACTATTCACTCATCAAGTAGATACAAAGACAAATATTTGTGAAGGGTCTCTGTGCCATGTGTATGAAAACAGAGAGAAGCTTAAATATCACTGACCAAGTAGCAATATTGAAGCATGCATCAGGAGCATCCAAACTCAGACCTTTAAAATGAAAGCGACCATTACAGGGATAGTCCTTCAGTCTGGTGGGACTCCAGCCTAAATTACATAATTACGACATAAAACAAAACCCACAGGTGTGGTGTGTAGAGACAAGCGGGTAGGTGTGGTTTCTCAGCCAGAAGGAACACTGAGAGATCGTTCTATAATATGCTGGTGCTGGCGGTTTAGTCGCTAAGTCACGTCCAACACTTACGACCCCATGGACTGCAGCCCTCCAGGCTTCTCTGCCCACGGGTCTATATCAAAACTTTTAAAGTCTTGATCATGCCTCATTTCAAGCTGTTTTCCACAAAGTCAGTGATAGTTCTGAAGAATCTGAGACAGTCAATTAAGTCATTAGAAAGGGTCAATTTGAGTAAGAAAGTGAAGAGCCTATAATTTAGTGACTTCATTCTCTAATAGAGGTTAACTTCCAGCCGGAAAATGCTGGGTCATTTTCTTTATGATATTCCCACTACTCAGAAGCCTTGGTTTCCTGGAAATAGTAAGGGATGCTGTATGTTAAAGCTATTTCAAAACTGTGAATTTCACTGAGATAACTGGCAGGTAATATTCATATATATACAGACATAAGCAAAGCTATTATGCCTATGTGGAACTACCCAGTTTGTTGACCTAAAATAACTAAGAGTCACTAGTTGAGAAAACGAGGGGAACAACAAACAAAATCTTGCAACTAATAGCTTTCAATAAAGGGGTGCATATTGCCTAATGTTCATTGCAGAACTGTGTACAACAGGTAGGACATGGCCCCAACCTAAACGTCCATCAGCAGATGAATGGATAAAGAAGTTGTGGCACATATACACGCTGGACTATGACTCAGCCATAAAAAGGAAAGATTGGGTCATTTGTAGTGATGTGGATGGATGTAGAGTCTATCATACAGAGTGAAGACAGCCAGAAAGAGAAAAACAAATATTGTAATTTAATGCATCTGTATGGAATCTAGAAAGATGGTACAGATGAGCCTGTTTGCAGGGCAGAAAGAGAGACACAGATGTAGAGAACAGATGTGTGGATGTGAGGAGTGGAGGGGAGACAAATTGGGAGAGTAGGATTGACATATCTACACTGTAAGATAGCGAGTGAGAAGCTACCGTATAATACAGGGAACTCGGCTTGATGCTCTGTGATAATGTAGAGGGGTGGGATGGTTAGGAGGGAAGCTCAAGAGGGAGGGGATATATGTACACGTATAGTTGACTCACTTCATTGAACAGCAGAAACGAATGTAACATTGTAAAGCAATTATACTCAAAATAAATGTGTACATTTTGAAATAATTTAAGTACCGAGCTTTTATCTTGCAAAGCGAGGGAAAAAACAGAGGCAATTGGCTAGATAATTCAGGAGAAGATATGATAGTTTACTTAAGAAGTTCAGTACAATGGCTTCAGAAGAAATCCAAATAGACATGTAACAAAGTTAATTTTATTATTTGCTTCATCAATGACCAAGGGATCCTTGGGTTTTCCAGTTGACTCAGTGGTAAAGAACCGCCCTGCCAATGCAGGTGCCTAGGAGACAAGGGTTGGATCCCTGGGACAGGAAGATACCTTGGAAAAGGAAATGGCAACCCTTCAGTACGCTTGCTTCGAGAATCCCATGGACAGAGGATCCTGGCAGGCTACAGTCTATGGGGTCCCAAAGAGTCAGACACAACTGAACACGCATGCATGCATGCGAGGGATCTTTATGTGACTGTTTTCCTAGAAAATATTCTAGTGCCCTTTTATTAATACTTGAAAATAGTTTCCAGGAAAAAAAATTACCTTTGATTGTTAACATCTGTCTTTTAAAAAGAGAAAGCTTTTATCGGTTTTGAAACACCTGATACGAGAAATCGTGTTTTTATTTCCAAAGTCTTTGCATTGTTCCCAGATTTTGTTCAAGCATTTTTCAGGAAATAATGATACATAAAAAGGGATAAAGTTGGGAAGAAAAATTAGATGAAGGTTGCTAAAGGGGTGTGGCATTAATGATAAGTGTTTGCAATTTCCTTTCTGCACATTTACAGTGATTATTAGACAAAAACCAACTCAGAGACCCTGTTCCCGCTTGTGTTTTATATGTAATTGCTCTGTATGTTGGCCTCCTGAAGCAGTAAGGAAGGGGTTCCTCTGGGTTTCCTCTTCCCCATTCAGTTTCCATAGCCAGGGTCAGCTGTCCACAGCTAAGCTTAAAGAATAAAGCCCATTATGAATGCCCTTTGTTAAAGGGCAGCTTCTCATGGGGCAGAATGTTTACCTTGATGACAACCAGCTGACAGCTGATGCTTCTGCCTGATTTCTTATGTCTGTAATAATGTCTGAAGTTATCTACATTATCATTCTTGATGTGTTTCTTTTAAATACACTTAATTAAAGATAGAAGGGATGAGAATTTTATGTTGTTGTCTATACAGTTGAACATGACACATTCTTTCTCAACCTGTAACACAGAAACTAAACTGCCTCAGTTCAAATTCTGGCTCCACAACTTACTAACTTTCTGAGCAAATTATGTAACCTCCCCATATCTTAATTTTATTTTTTTAAAATGAAGACAGCAGTCCTACAGATTATTTAAGGTTATTGTGAGGATTATATGAGATGGTGCTTGGAAAGTTCTTGGTACATTGGGTGACACACAATGAGCATTAAATACATATTTTTTAATCATTTTCTTTGTTTATTTAGGTTGTGCTGGGTCTTCATTGCTGCACAGGCTTTTCTGTATTCGCAGAGAGTCGGGGCTACTCTCCTGTGGCGGGCTGGCTTCTCATTGTAGTGGCTTCATTGTTGCAGAGCACACAGAGCACATTGCTTTAGGGAGCATGGGCTTCAGTAGCTGTGGCTCCCGGGTCTAGAACACAGGCCCAATAGTTGTGGCCCATGGGCTTAGATGCTGCACAGTATTTGGGATCTTCCTGGATCAGGGATTAAAACTATGTCTTCTGCATTGGCAGGTGGATTCTTTAACACTGAGCCACTATGGAAGCCCTCAGTACATGTTAATCACAATAAACTACTAATTCTTCACCGGATGGTTTTGATATTTACCTATGCAGGCTTGATGAAGCTCTGAGCCAGATGCAACTAAAGGAGTGCATTCCAGGACATGTTTTCTATGAGCCTGCCTGCATAACCTATGCTCTTCTGAGTCCATGCTAGTCTTTGACAACCTATTATTTCCTCATTGGAAGGTGTTTCACGCCAACTGTTTGAAATTTCTGAAACTGCTCACAGTTTACACTTGAGAATCTTCACTGTGTCTATTTCTAAGGAACACTGGCTTTTCTTCAATAAGCTAAATAAAATACTGAAGCCAAATCTTATTGCATAAAAGAAGAGCTTCTTCCTCTGCCAGCATTCTCCCCTAGATAGCCTTAACTCTCACTCTCACCTGCTTCAGATTTTGCCTAAATTAATCTTCTCAGGGAAGCCTTTCCAGACCTGTCTGTTGAAAATCATATCTTCCCTTTTCCTCAACTCACCAATCCCTATCTTTCCTTTTCTGATCAATTTTTCTCTATAGCATGTGTCACAAGCTGACAGTTTCTGTTTTGGCTATTGCTATTTATTTATCTTTACTATCTTCTATAAGAACATAAAGTGTAAGCGGGCAGAGGTAATTTGACTTGTACCCACTCTCCTATTGCAAGAGCCTAGAATAGCACTTGGCACACAGCGGGCATTCATACATTCATTCCCATATGAGTGAATCAGTGAATGATTGATCAGAGTTGTTGGCTTTTTCCTTCTCTGCCTCTCTTCCAGGGGCTACTTTATAATTAGATTTTCTTGCTTCTTGTGCCTCTGTTCTGCTGAAATCTTGGGAGTATGGTTTTCTAATCCAGTGTTCTCAGAGAGATAGTCATTTTCAAAATCATTTTGGACAAAAAAAAGCCTCCTGCCCAATTTCGAGGTCGTGGGTACTTTTACCCCACCAGAGGAAGTTATTCTCTCTGGTTGTATCTGTGTAGAACTGTAACCATCCCGTCACCCGATCTACAGTCTGATGAAGCCTTGGTATAAAGAGCAGTTCTGTTTAAACATGGGCATGATCTAAGCTTCATACTGTGTCTTGAAAAATAACATTTTGTACGTGTGCTATGAAGGACCTGCCAAGGAAGGAAAGTTTCCCAACGTGTATATTAATTCTTGTTCAAGCCAGCTCCACAACTTCCTAGCTTTCTGGGCAAACTGAATTGTATTTTGTTAAAAAAAAAATTATTTCCTTTTTAAGGAATTTTCCAAGATTTTTCTGCTGTTGACGAACATCTTTGCCCAACTAAATAAATCACCTTTGTAGTTCTCAAAACCTCTTTACCTGATCAGGACACTTGTGTTACCTAGGAAGTGTTCTGCAGATAGATTAAATAGTCCTCCACATTATTTACCTTTTAGGGCTCAAATTCCTTCCTAAGGGAACAGATGTTATGATTTGAATTGTGTTGTCTGAATATGCATGACATGGGACACTCCAGACCATCATTCAAAACGAACTCCTCACTGTGTTGCGTCTCCCAACTGCAGATTTTCTATCCTTCTCCTCCTCCCTCTCCTTCACCTGTACTTTTCCTTCTCTCTTCTTCCTCTTCTAAAAATTTTGAAGAAAATTTGTGGTTTTCCTTACACTTTTTTTTTCTAGAGAACTTTCAAAATTTAGAGCTAACTTGGACCTCAGAGACTATCTAGTCAGTAATGTAAATGCAGATCCATCAACATTCATTTATTTATTCAATGCGTGTTTATTGACTATATGTTCCACATAGATGCTGAATTGCAAGCTATTTTCTAAGGTCAGCAGGCAAAGATTGGGAATTCCTTGGTGGTCCTGCCATGGGCCTGAGTTAAATACCGTATCCAGGACCTAAAATCCCACAAGCCTCCTGGTACAGTAAGGGAAAAAAAAAACAAAGTAAAAGACTGTAAGCTTCCTGGTTATATTCCATCATAAAAACTACTCTAGCTCAAAATGGACTTCTATCAGCAAACAAGAGATAAAGCTTATTTTAAAGGTAAATCTTACTGAAATGAAATGTGATTACTTATTTGTGGATACAATGTTTCATCCCATGAGAGCACATAGAAAATTTCAGAGGGTTGTTAAAGTTCTGAAAGACGTAAAAATGGGGGTAGGATGAATTAATAACTTTATGAAGATGACTTCCATATTTGAAGTAGACCCTGTCAGTCTTCTAGACATGACCTAATCAAGCACTTCTAGTATAAATAATGAACTGTGGAAGATTTCCCAAGACAGTCCTATGTAGCTAGCGCCATGGTTTTGAGAAAGCTGGAAATACTCTGGAGTTCTGGGGCAGATATTAAATACAAACACAGAGATTTGGAATTGATGCTTCAGTAAATGAATTATAAAAAGCAATGGCCAGTGCAAGAATTGGAACATAAGGAGGCTCTGCTATGACTAGGAATCAAGTCAAACTAATGATAAGAAAGGATTTTCTTGCAGTAATAATTAATACCAACTCATAGCCATAAAGAATGGAGTCATATAATATTTTGGTCATTTCCAAAATATATCAAAATACAAAATTAGTGAAGCTTAACATATTAAGGACTGTTTAGACAATGCCTTTGAAAACCATTCACAATTCATTAAATACATTCTGCTGTCTTGCTCCCAAAGCTTTTTGCACCCCTTTCCTTTTATCTATAATTTGCATTCCATTTTCAATTTACTGTCCTGAGTCCTGTCTGCTTGTTAGGACATAATATAGAGGCTACCCTTCTTAAATACCCCCCATAGCAATCACTTCTTAACCATTATCATCATAGCAGAGGTCATAACCATCTAAAATTCTTCGTATACTTGTCTATCTCCTCTCTAAACTAAGAACTCCCTAAATACAGCAACCGTGTTTACTTATCACCAAAATCCTCAATACCTTACCAGTTTACTGAGACATCATTGGAGTCTAATACATAACTTTTTAATGTTGATTGCTACTAAATGAAGATAAAAGCAGCTAACCATTAATACGAATTTAATGTTTACATTCTTCCTTCAAATTCAGCAGCCTAATCATTGTTTTATTCTTTAATCAATTGTAATAGTAATGCCTCTAGTGTCCCATGATTGATTAAAAACATTTACTTTGGTTTAAAGTGGATTTATTTTCTCTATTAAGAAAAGAACTTCTCATTCCCTACTTATGAGTGTTTTTGTAAAAAAACAAAAAGAGTACATTGTAGTTATAAATTATTCATCCTTCTTGAATGTTAAGGTGCTTAAAAAGTCAGTCTTTTGGTATGTCTTTATTTTGTTCATGTATATTTTTGATTCATGACCTACTAATTTTACTTATTCCTAAGTCTGTTTCAGACCACTAGACAAGACTGTTTTGCTCCACTGCACTCTGCTTGCTGGCCATGAAAGGACATGTTTAAGTGTATGTTCTGTTAGGAAATAAAATAGAAAACTAGGCTTGTTCTCCAGATATCTGGTGTGTATGGCTCACCTTTCTCATGGTTGTCTTTATACTTCAGAAATGCTTGTTTGCCATTTGAATGACCATATTTGGAAAAGGGATACCTTATTCCACTCTTCTTCATAATTCCGTATATTTTGAACCAAAAATGCTTCACTTTTTTGTTGGACTTGTAAGTCATATACGTGCAACAAATATCCTTGAGTTTTAGTTCATCCCTAAACATTTTCTCAATTATAGGAGCTTTATGACTGATGCTTTATTCATTTCTGCATTATTACGTGTTTTATAAGAATGAATTAATAATCAGGAAAATAAAATAATTAAAGTGGAAAAACAAAAGATTAAGCTGCCTAGGTGAATAAAAGTCAAAGAAGCTGCCAACTACCTCCCTGGTTTGTTAACCTGGCATGATGGTTCGGCAGAGACGGGAGTAAAGAGAGTGAAGCCCTACACAAAAGTCATCACAGGGCACCAGGTGTCCAATTCAGGTCAGTTCGGTCACTCAGTCATGTCTGACTCTTAGCTACCTCATGGACTGCAGCACGCCAGGCTTCCCTGTCCATCACCAACTCCCGGAGCTTGCTCAAACTCAGGTCTACCAAATGACCTATTGGTGCCTTTTTGTATAACCCGATTCCAGTTTTCTGCTGTTCATTAACAACTTTTTGAGTGTTTCTAACATTATTTTAGTTAATAATAGTAATTAGCTTCTCAATATTGCTTATAAATGACAATATTAACTATTAATATTACTACAATTTGGCTGTGAGGTCTTATAGTGTCAATTACAAGCCACCATGTGTGGATTCTATGGGTCTAGAGCAAGGTTGAGTTCTGTTTTGTCCACCTAATCTAAACATCAGTCAGTAACAGAAATTCCTAAGAATGCAAATTACAATAACTGCTCTTGCTTGATCATGTTCACCATATTTTATCTGTTCCATTAAATATAATTGTGTCTCTTTTTTCTCATTGTAGATATAATGACCAATTCACAGGGGGTTGCTGAGAAAATGCCCCAAGATATTATCTTCACCCCAAAACGTAGCTGAAAATGCATTTATTTTCTATAGGTTTGACAAGCCAAATTTGTGGGAATGAAGCAGGAACATTTGTTTGTTTATAGTAGTCCAAGATGCTGCATTCTTGAGTCAGGTTGAGAAGGCTTTTACAAAACCTGTCCCAAGGCCTGTGCTGTGGGAGTGAAAGTGTTAGTCTTTCAGCTCTGTCCAACTCTTTGCAACCTCATGGACTGTAGCCAGCCAGGCTTCTGAGTTCGTGGGATTCTCTAGGCATGAATAGTGGAGTGGGTTGCCATTGCCTTCTCCAGGGAATCTTCCTGACCCAGGGAATGAGCCCAGGTCTCTGCACTGCAGGCAGATTCATTACCGCCTGAGACCAGGGAAGCCTATAGGGAAACCCTCAAATGTGCATTCGGCACCTTATTTTGCCTACCAGAATGTGAGATGTTTATTTTTGTGATCAATTATTATCTTGAACTAATCTAAATATGTTCTAACAATAAGTAGAGACTGATAAATTATAGAACAAAATAAATTTCTTATGGTATCATTGGAATATTGGTCAAATTCCTTCATTTTACAAATAAAGAACTTGAAGAATGATTAAGTGGCCTTGTCAGGGTTATAGGGCCAAATAACGTCAGATCTGGACTCAAACTCAGGTCTCCTGATTCTTAAGAAAGGGCTCTTTCCATGACACCACATTATAGCCCCTAGAAGGGACACAAACCACTGAAAGACATTTGCCTATAGGATTCAAAGTCCTACAGCTCATCCTTTCAAAGTAGTAAGCTAAAGAGTGTGGAAAAGTCAGGGATTTTTAGTTTCTTTGTCCCAGTATCTTTTTAAGGATCATCATTTTGACTTTGAGAAATACGGTAAGCTTGACTCTTCTGCTGCTTCGTGTGGTTAAGCTTGTCTTTGCAGCAATGTCACCTCCATAACAACCTAAAGCCATCTCTTGGCTTTTTTCTTGAAGACATGTCTTCAGGCAGGGAAAATGATTTGTGGTCTCTGGAGTCAACTGCAGAATAGATTTCCATTACAATAGCCCTTTGACAAGTACAATGTGTTAATTTCACACAGCACAGTGCTGACATAAATGATCTGGTCTCCAGAGTCCTTTTAAATGGGAGTCTCTTGGTACTATACTGCTCAGAGCTCAAGGCTAGGAACAGAGAGACAACTCTGTGTACAGAAAACTGAATGTACTCTTCTGGCTAAAATCACCCACAACACGTTTTCTTATTTCTCAGAAAAGAAGAGAAAGCTAAGTGATGCGTTTCCCATGCTAGTGATTGCTACCTTTGAAATATTGCAGAAAATGTAAAATTTGATTGCTCTTATATTATGATAACAACACCTTACTACACTGGTAAGATAATCATTTAAAATTGTCTTATGATTCTCAGATTATACTGATGTTCTAGTTAATTATATAGAAAATCATATAGAAATTCTATAGCTGTCTTATACCAATGATACTTGTAAGTAGAAAATGTTAATCTTATGTGTATATTGTATGTCATATGAAAATATGTCATGAAAATCACATGACAATCCTGTACAACTCACACAAATTTAAATACAAATAGCTAAGTTTCAGTCATTTGATGAAAATTTTACAATGTGGCAAGTCAAGGTCGCCTAGAGAAACTGAAGAAATCATGGTAAGTGATAGCCATAATTAAAGAGTCGAGAAATGGGAGAATATGTTAAAAAGAAATTGTATTATTTAGGACAAGGAAGACAAGCCTGGAGAGTAATTTAATAACTACATTCATAAAGCATTTGTATAGTCCCTCCCTGATAGGTATAATAACAGAGGACATGTAAAGTACAAAATTATTTCCAGGTTTTGGAGCACATTCAAACATTTTTTTTTTTTCATTTAGCTCAGCTTAAAACTTTGCACCAGAGAATGAAAGCAGGAATGGTGTATTCTGCTTCAGTGGTATGACCCAAACTTTATGCGACTCTTTCAAATTAAATCCCTCTGCTGTTTCTAATCTGCATTTTAGTGACTCTTACTTTATGGAAGATTTTACCAATGTCTTTAATATGGGCAATGTTCTCTAAGCCAGTTTGTAATGAGATGTCTATGGAAGCAGCATGGCTTTCAAGCTGCTTTCTTGCATTATGAGTGTGTCTTCGACTTGTTTCCAATTTACTATTGAATGTCAGAAGATAAAGGACCTTGGTATCCTAGTAACAGGTGGGTTTTTCTTTTCATCCATCAGTCTTCAGAGGTTTACTCTGGAATGCAGCCCAAATCATTAAGTCAATTTGACTCTGGCTTGTATGCAGAGCAGCATGGTGGGGGATAAACAGAGCATCTTTAAGAGTGTGTGTGAACCTGGATGTGCATGTTACCAGGGAACAGGCAACACGCATCAACATCTGTTTCTATTAAAAACATTGAGGTAGATAAAGTTTCACAGTGACTATACAAAGCTTTCAGTCATTCTTACTGACTGCATAGATGTTGCATAGATACCTCCTAAAATAGTGAACCAGAGGTCTGACACATTTCTTTATCATTTCCTCGTCAGGTTCACCAAAGAAGCAGTTTAAAATTTCCAGTTGTCTTCGTTTATTCACAATTGTCACTATCTCCCCTGCAGATTCCACCACATCTAAAGGTTTCAAAAATCATTTTCTATACTTTATCTTCTTGAACTTAGGAAACTTTCATGAAACTTCTTTAAGGGAGGAACTTCACACATATTTCTAACAAGATGTCGTCGGCAATTTCTTTGCTCTATGAAAATTGTTCTGCAATGTATTTTTCCACTTGTTTCTCTTCACATAGTTTACCTTGTCCAATGTTGCTATTTCAGAAATGTGTGGTCTCCGATTCTTTTTCATATTAAGAGGGCATATCAAAAGATTTCCAATCTCTGACAACAATTTATTTTGCAATTGCTAGAGCAAAAGGAATTCATATAGATTGTTTACATGACAGCATAATCATACCAATCTAAAAGCCTGAAGTAGTTCCAAAGTATGTTGCACTTCTATGTACTTGATTGTTTGCATTGTATTTTTCCATAATATATACTTTAGCTTTGCAGGAAGTTTGTTTCATCTCAGGAAATGAGACATCTATGCACTATTTAAATGGACGACCTGTTCAATTTATTTGAAGTGATATTTTATATAACCTGAAAGAAAAGAAAAAGCTAGAATGGGTAGTTTAACATTCCATCAACTTGGAACAGAAATATTTTTGTCTTTTCTTTCGGGAAGAATGGGGGATGGAAGTGAACACTTTAAAGTTGAATGTATAAAATTTGGATAGTAAATAAACAGTTTTCTGTATGTCCAACATGTCATCCCCAATTCCAAAAAAAATGGAGGAAGAGACAATGCCAGTACTCTTGGAGATGATTTTGTTGTTTCATCACTAAGTTGTGTCCGGCTCATTGCCACCCCATGGATGATAGCATGCCAGGCTTCCCTGTCCTTTACTACTTCAGGAGTTTGCTCAAACTTATGTCCATTGAGTCAGTGATGCCATCCAACAATCTCATCCTTTGTTGCCCCCTTCTCCTCCTGCCCTGAATCTTTCCCAGCATGAGTCTTTACCAATGAGTCAGTTCTTTACATCAGGTGGCCAAAATACTGGAGCTTCAGCTTCAGCATCAGTGCTTCCAATGATTATAGGTCTTAAGAAACTGAACTTTCTGGAACCTTGACTAGCAAGCTGAGGTTGGTCATAATCAGGTGCCTCTGTGAGCCCTCAGAATGCTTTACCAAATAAATAAATAGACCACCTCTGTTTTCAAACAAAGAAGTAGGTATAAAAACAACAAAATGGAAAACAAATATTTTGTAATTTTGGAGTTTTCAAATGAATTTTTCCTTTTGATGCAATTTAATCATTTCTTCAAATGAATAATTTACTAGAAGACAGATAATCAGTTTTATAATAAAACTGATATCCAAAATCTGCCATGAGGCTTAAAAAGGAGCTCCAGAAAGCTTGCTTTGCCTTTAATGGTTCTGTTGGTTTCTTGGGGGGAAAAAAAAAAACAAACAGTGAAAGTGATCGTTGCTCAGTTGTGTCTGACTCTCTGGAACCCCATGGATGTAGCCCGCTTGGCTCCTTTGTTCATGGAATTCTCCAGGCAAAAATACTATAGTAGGTAGCTATTCCCTTCTCCAGGGGATCTTCCCAGCCAGGGATCAAACACAGGTCTCCTGAATTGCAAGCAGATTCTTTAGTGTCTGAGCCCCCAGGGAAGCCCTCTGTTGGTTCCTTAGTGAAGTCGCTCAGTCGTGTCCAACTCTTTGTGACCCCATGGACTGTAGCCCACTAGGCTCCTCCGTCCATGGGATTCTCCAGGCAAGAATACTGGAGTGGGTTGCCACTTCTTTCTCCAGGGGATCTTCCCGACCCAGGGATCGAACCCAGGTCTCCTGCATTGGAGGCAGACACTTTAACCTCTGAGCCACCAGGGAATCCTTGGTTCCTTAGTTGCTTCCAAATGGACACCAGCCATGAGGAGCTTAAATGATCTCAAGCATGCATTTACTGTGTTGTCTAACTGTATCTGACTTGCTTGATCATAGTTTTCAATCTATTCCTGCCTTCTTCCAGAGGAGTGGATATATAATATGATTATGTCTACATTTTAAAAGTGGAAAATAGTACACAAAAACCCTGAGAAAATAATGTTAAGTTGGCTTCTGTGTCTTACTGTGTTAGGTGTGAATCTGTAACAATCAAAAGTTTTCATCAAAATTTTATGTTATAGTCTTGATCTCTCTGCACCTACTTTTTTAGTCTAAATGGAAATTATTTCAAGTCTTGATTAGAAATAGATTTAACATTTTTGAAAAGGGTATAAAAACCTTGTGTTTCAGTTTGCACCATATCAGAGGCCTGAACAATCTGGTGGTTCCACTTTTAGTGATGCTGAAATTGATCAGAGATTTCAAGTGGTGACAGTCTGGTCTCTCCTTTGCAACACTCCACATCAATCTTTGATTTAAGGCCTGTTCAATTAGTTGGTCAGTCGTGCCTGACTCTTTGTGACTCCATGGGCTGTAGCCTGCCAGGCTCCTCTGTCCATGGAATTCTCCAGGTAAGAATACTGGAGTGGAGAGCCATTCCCTTCTCCAGGGAACTTTCCCCAGGGAGACTGAACCTGGGTCTCCTGCACTGTGGGGAGATTCTTTACCATAATAGTTGCCAAATTAATTACTTCTTAGGGGAGGTGAAAAATGATGATTTTCTAATTCTTTTTTAATTGTTCATTGCGGTAAAAGACACACAATAGAAAACATACTATTTGTCGCCTTTGCCAGATGGCATTGCTGAAGCCACCAGAATTTTGGGGATCAGCCTTGGGGAAATCCCACTGAATCCCATACCTTGAGCTTGGATTTTGTAGAAGATAGTTCTGCAGCTTGCTGTCACTTTCAGCTTTCATTACCAGCTCTCTCAGTGAACGAACAGCTTCTGAGTGGGCTCCTGGTCCCCACCGTGGTGACTCACGGTGCTCTGTGGATCAGAGGGAAGGGCCGACTGTGTATCATGATGTGAACATAACATGAAGCTCAGCTTTGGAAGTGCGGGGTGGTGATGGAAAAATAAGGTCTGAAATTTATGGAGAAAGATACCAGTCTGAGGAAATGTTGCAGTCTTGAGATGTTTAGCACTGTAAGCTGAAGATTTCTTTTTCATCAATCATCAGTCAAAAAGATATTCTCTTCTGTCAAGAATATAAAAAACAAGGCAGCATATAATATTATGAAGACATCAATTTTTCCTTTTGAGATAGGAACAATGTATTTAATGAGGTCAAAAATACTGCTAACTGAAATTTGATGGGATGTTTTGGCATGTTGTAATAAAATAAGTGAGAAATGGCATATTACTATAATGTATACAAAAAGTCCTTTTCTATTATCTTTAAATTTAACTATTTAAAAATACAAAGAGAAAAAAATCATTCATAAAATTAGTAGAATATGAAACAAAAGTGATAAAAATGAATAATGAAATCAACAGAAAGTATTCTGACATCAAGAAGCAACGTTATTGTATCGAAAACAATCTTCTACCAAAAGAAATATATAAACTTGAAAGTAAAGTGAGGATTCTTAACTTACTTGTTACTATTATTAGTGAAGCGATATGAATTCATGAGAACTTCCCTGGTAGCTCAGTTGGTAAAGAATCTTCCTACAATGCAGAAGACCCTGGTTTGATTACTATATTATTTAATTTCATGTTGACTAGATACCAAATGCTCATTAAAAATACCTACAATATACCACAACAAAGAGTGTATCAAGAGCAAACTGTTTAAAAGTGTCAAAGATTCTGAAAGTATTCTGATTAATCACTATACTAGAAAATATCCCCAGCATATTTAAAATGTATAAAACATGATCACTGATACTTTCTCAAATGAACAATCATCCTAAAAGTTTGACTGATATTCCTAAAAATGGTTCAGTTCAGATCAGTCGTGTCTGAGTCTTTGCGACGCCATGGACTGAAGCATGCCCGCTTCCCTGTCGATCACCAACTCCCAGAGTTTACCCAAACTCATGTCCATTGAGTCGGTGATGCCGTCCAACCATCCCATCCTCTGTCATCCCCTTCTCCTCCTGCCTGCAATCTTTCCCAATATCAGGGTCTTTTCAAACGAGTCAGCTCTTCACATCAGGTGGCCAAAGTATTGGAGTTTCAGCTTCAGCATCAGTCCTTCCAATGAACACCCAGGACTGATCTCCTTTAGGATGGACTGGTTGGATCTCCTTGCAGTCCAAGGGACTCTCAAGAGTCTTCTCCAACACCACAGTTCAAAAGCATCAATTCTTCTGCACTCAGCTTTCTTTATAGTCCAACTCTCACATCTGTACATGACCACTGGAAAAACCACAGCCTTGACTAGATGGACCTTTGTTGGCAAAGTAATGTCTCTGCTTTTTAATATGCTGTCTAGGTTGGTCATAGCTTTTCTTCCAAGGGGCAAACGTCTTTTAATTTCATGACTGCAGTCACCATCTGCAGTGATTTTGGAGCTCAGAAAAATAAAGTCTGTCACTGTTTCCCCATCTATTTGCCCTGAAGTGATGGGATCAGATGCCTTGATCTTAGTTTTCTGGATGTTGAGCTTTAAGCCAATTTTTTCACTCTTGTCTTTCACTTTCATCAAGAGGCTCTTTAGTTCCTCTTCACTTTCTGCCATAAGGGTGGTGTCATCTGCATATCTGAGGTTATTGATAGTTCTCCCGGCAATCTTGATTCTAGCTTGTGCTTCATCCAGCCCAACATTTCTCATGATGTACTCTGCATATAAGTTAAATAAGCAGGGTGACAATATGCAGCTTTGACGTACTCCTTTCCTGATTTGGAACCAGTGTTGTTCTGTGTCCAGTTCTAACTGTTGCTTCCTGACCTGCATACAGGTTTCTCAAGAGTCAGGTCAGGTGGTGTGCTATTCCCATCTCTTTCAGAATTTTCCACAGTGTGATGTGATCCACACAGTCAAAGGCTTTGGCATAATCAATAGAGCAGAAGTAGATATTTTTCAGGAACTCTCACTTTTTTGATGATCCAGCAGATGTTGGCAATTTGATCTCTGCTTCCTCTGGCTTTTCTAAATCCAGCTTGAACATCTGGAAGGTCACGGTTCACCTACTATTGAAGCCTGGCTTGGAGAATTTTGAACATTACTTTGCTAGTGTGTGAGATGAGTGCAATTGTGAGGTAGTTTGAATATTCTTTGGCATTGCCTTTCTTTGGGATTGGAATGAAAACTGACCTTTTACAGTCCTGTGGCCACTGATGAGTGTTAGAAATTTGCTGGCATATACATAATGGGTTATAACAATGCGAGTAACTTTCCTGACTACCCAGTATGAAATAAATTCAAATGCCTTTGTAGTCTTTCTATGGGAAATAGTACTACAGATCTGTTGGTATGTGAAGATGTGATTGGAGAGTATACAACACAAACATTTAAGAAAGGAAGGTATTATAGAGAGATGTCAGGCAGTTGAATAATAATAGCTTTTTTCCTGATTTTATTGTGTTTATGGTATTTGTCAGTTTTCTTGCCTTTTCTTTGGTTTTGTACCTGTAATATTTATATAGTTATTTTCTTTTTTTGGCTATGGTGGGTCTTCATCCTGCACAAGGGCTTTCTCTAGGTACAGCAAGCGGGAGCTACTCGTCATTGTGGTGCAGGGGCTTCTGATTGCAGTGGCTTCTCTTCTCACGGAGCACAGGCTCTTGGCCTTTGGGCTTCAGCAGTTCTAGCTCCTGGGCTCTAGAACACTGGCTCGGTCGCTGTGGCCGCCTGGGCTTGGCTGCTCTGAACAGCATGTGGGATCTTCCTGGACCAGGGATCAAATCAGTGTCCCTTGCATTGCAGGGTGGAGTCTTAACCACTGGACCACAAGGGAAGCCCTGTAAGTTGCTTTTCTCTTTTTAAAAAAAAAATTTATTGGACTTTCCTGGCAGTGCAATGGTTAAGAATCCACCTGCCAAAATGCAGGGGATGTAGGTTCAATCCCCGGACCTGAGAGATGCCACATACTGTGAGACAACAAAGCCCATGAGCCATACCACTGAAGCCTGTGCCCCTAGAGTCCACGCTCCTTGAGAGAAGCCACCAAGGTGACAAACCCATGCCCCACAATGGAGACCCAGTGTAGCCGAATAAAAGTAAACTAAAACTTTAATAAACAAAGTAGCATCTATGCATTGCTATGATTTCTCATTTTCAGTAATATCCAATTTAATTCCTAGTTGTGTATTTAATAAAGATGGGTCCCTGTATAGTATAAGCTTCAGGCTCCTCAAAACCTAGATCCCATGTGTTCTTAACATAAGGCTAAATGGCTATAATTAAAGATATAAGGACTTGGTTTGGAGACTGAGGGACAAGAGAGTGGAGAAAATAAACAGAAACCTTAGAAGGAGAATAGGAACATGGTGGGGATAGATGGAAGATAGATGAGTTCTCCAAAAAATTTTTTGAAGTTGAACGTGTATCTTTTAGAATCATGAGCATTCAGTTTCAATGAATTACTTTCTCATGTATTTATAGTCTACCAATTTATACAGTGGTTGAGTCTAGTGACAATAAAAGCATACAAAATAAAATACTATAATATAAAGTCAAAATGCAGGAAATAAAAAGTAGACTAAGAAAGTGTGGGCAGAAACCGAAGAAGACAATACTCTACAGGCCATAAGGAGGAGTATACTCATTATTTGAACCGTAAATTCGACTCTCAACTTCCTGGCACCAAATGAAGGGGAAAACATTTTTATGCACATTGTTTTTCTGTCAAAATCACGATCAGATCATCCCTCCCTGGAGAACAATAACTTTTCTGTGCACGTTGGCTCTATGCATTTATACTAAGTCTCTCAGTCATGTCCGACTCTTTGCAACCCTATGGATTATAGCCCAGCAGGCTCCTCTTTCCATGGGATTCTCCCAGCAAGAATACTGGAGTGGGTTGCATTTCCTACTCCAGAGAATCTTCCCTATCCAGGGATTGAACCGGTGTCTCTTTTGTCTCCAGCACTGGCAGACAAATTCTTTACCACCGTACCACACAGAGCATCCTGACTTTATACCAAGTATTTTAAGGGACACTTTAATATCAGGATTGATGCCGTGGACAAAGTTCTCAAAATATTCTTAAAGCAAACACAGTAATAGGTTTAAATTGCCTGTTTGTATGAAAGCTGTACAATATATTTGTTACTTCATGAAAGCTGTATTGGACTTTTGTTGGTTTAGTTACCCAGAATTGATTCCACTTAGGTGGGGGTGGCTGCTGGCTGGGGATGGGGGATAGGGTTCTAGTATCCCAAGTCTTTCAAGGAGATAGTTATCTCTTGTGAAGGGCAGTCAGTTAATCTCTGTCTTATCCTCCCTAGGTTGGTGTAGTTGTGTCAAGATAAATTGTAAACAGATGTAAAAAAGAAACGTGGAATCAGTAAGAGGTGGGAGTTTGTTTTCCTCTCTCGTAGTAGCCATTTCAAGGTGGTGGGTCAGCTGTGCCGCAGAACATCACTCCAGGATCCCAGCTCTTCCATATGGCTGTTCTGCCATTCCCTAGGTTACTGTTGTTCCCTGATCTGTCAACACTGGCCACAGCTGACATGGTCCACATGTCCATGT
This sequence comes from Dama dama, assembly GCF_033118175.1. Classification (NCBI taxonomy): domain Eukaryota; kingdom Metazoa; phylum Chordata; class Mammalia; order Artiodactyla; family Cervidae; genus Dama; species Dama dama. The sequence goes on from NC_083683.1 coordinate 69,130,491, forward strand.
TTCTTCAAGGGGGCTAGACAAAGCAAGTCTTAGGGGAAATGGCTTCATCTTTAAAATAACCTGAAAGTTGTGGAATAATTTCTGTTCACATTGTATTGACCAGGAATAACTCACCTGGTCACACCTGGCTGCAAAAGAAATGTACTCTCATTATTTGGAGATAAAAGCAAAAGTAAACAAATGGGACCTAATTAAACTTAAAAGCTTTTGCACAACAAAGGAAACTATAAGCAAGGTGAAAAGACAGCCCTCAGATTAGGAAAAAATAATAGCAAACGAAGCAACAGACAAAGGATTAATCTCAAAAATATACAAGCAACGCCTGAAGCTCAATTCCAGAAAAATAAATGACCCAATCAAAAAATGGGCCAAAGAACTAAACAGACATTTCTCCAAAGAAGACATACAGATGGCTAACAAACACATGAAAAGATGCTCCACATCACTCATTATCAGAGAAATGCAAATCAAAACCACAATGAGGTACCATTACATGCCAGTCAGGATGGCTGCTATCCAAAGTCTACAAGTAATAAATGCTGGAGAGGGTGTGGAGAAAAGGGAACCCTCTTACACTGTTGGTGGGAATGCAAACTAGTATAGCCGCTATGGAAAACAGTGTGGAGATTCCTTAAAAAACTGGAAATAGAACTGCCATATGACCCAGCAAGCCCACTTCTGGGCGTACACACCGAGAAAACCAGATCTGATAGAGACACGTGCACCCCAAGTTCATCACAGCACTGTTTATAATAGCCAGGACATGGAAGCAACCTAGATGCCCATCAGCAGATGAATGGATAAGGAAGCTGTGGTACATATACACCATGGAATATTACTCAGCCATTAAAAAGAATTCATTTGAATCAGTTCTAATGAGATGGATGAGACTGGAGCCCATTATACAGAGTGAAGTAAGCCAGAAAGATAAAGACCATTACAGTATACTAACACATATATATGGAATTTAGAAAGATGGTAACAATAACCCTATATGCAAAACAGAAAAAGAGACACAGATGTACAGGACAGACTTTTGGACTCTGTGGGAGAAGGCGAGGATGGGATGTTTCAAGAGAACAGCATCGAAACATGTATATTATCTATGGTGAAACAGATCACCAGCCCAGGTTGGATTCATGAGACAAGTGCTCGGGCCTGGTGCACTGGGAAGACCCAGAAGGATCTGGTAGAGAGGGAGGTGGGAGGGGGTATCGGGATGGGGAACACATGTAAATCCATGGCTGATTCATGTCAATTAATGGCAAAATCCACTACAACATTGTAAAGTAATTAGCCTCCAACTAATAAAAATAAATGGAAAAAAAAAAAGTACTCTGTAGCTGGTAAGCCTGTGTGCCCAGTTGAAACTCAGGAGTTCCATTCTGGAAAGAAAGAAGGATAGATGCTTGGAGGAGTTACCACAACAAAGGGTCCTGCCACATCAAGGGATCAGCATGCTAACCTAAGACAAACAAATTAGATGTTCCTTCTTTGAAATATGCAAGTTGATAAACAAAAATGGTCAGAGTTAATTCAGTTTAGTGTCTGACAGACAGCATTAATCAATTTATCATTTGTTCAGTTTATCAGTTGTTGATACCAAGATTCTCTGAGCTGGTCCCAAGAGTCTGTTTCCTGTTTTGTCTTTGATGTAAGTGGGTCTCCCTACTTTTGAGAATGTCTCAAAAGATCAAAATACCTGTCAGCGAAGGCGATTTTATTATGGATGAACATTAAATAGGGTACAAGTATGTCTTTTTATTTTCATCCTTTAAAAAGGGGTTATTTTATTTTATTCTAAAAGTATATCACTATATTTTAGTTAACTAGAGAGATAACACTAGATAATTGATTCTGCAACATGCAAAGATCCTAATACTTTCACTCCATTACACACACACACACGTCAAAAACTGTTTTTAAATTGTGTTTTTAAATGAATGAATGAAACTTTGAGAAACTTAGTGTGTGTGTGCTAAGTCGCTTCAGTCATGTGACTCCATGGATGTAGCCCCTCAGTCTCCTCTGTCCATGGGATTCTCCAGGCAAGAGTACTGGAGTGGATTGTCATGCTCTCCTGCAAGGGATCTTCCCGACTCAGGGGAAGATCTTATGTGTCTCTTATGTCTCCTGCATTGGTGGGCTGGTTCCAACTAGCACCAGCTGGGAAGCCCCAAGAAAGCTAGTGAATCAGTTCAAATTCACAGTAAAAGCAGGAGAGTAAGTTGAAAGAAGTAGGTAGTGGTGAAGCTCCTGGTATCCCCAGAGGGTACGTTAGAATCCAGCTGAATTAGAGCTTCCACACAGAAGTAAGGAAGACAGGGCAAAGCCTTGAACATAACTAGAGTTGAAAACCAGATTACAGGCCCCGTAAAAAATCAGAATTCGTTTTTAAAAAAATCACATCTTCAGGAAAATATTAAAAAAAAATATTTAATGTGCTTTTTCTTTTTCTCTCCAGACTTACTGATGTGTAATTGACAAATAAAATGTATACATTTATGGGGTATAACATGATTTTTGAGATATGTATATACACTGAAATGACTACCACAATCATGCTAATTAATATATCCATCACCTCACATGGTTACGTGTGTGTGGTGAGAACATCGAAGATCTAGTCTGTCAGCGAATTTTGAATATAAAATACAGTACTATGATCTGTAGTCACCATGCAATAATCAGTTATGTTTCTATACACTAACAATGAACTTTCCAAAACAGAAATTAAGAAAATAATTTTACTTATTATAGACTTTTTAAATTTTAGGAATAATATAACCACGGAACTGAAAGATCTATACACTACAAACTAGAAAATACTGACAAAAAAAGTTGAAAATTCACAAATAAATGGAAAGATAACCTATAATTACGGATTAGAAGAATTAGTATTGTTAAAATGTCAGCACTAACCAAAGCAATCTACAAATTCGCTGCCAACTCTGTCAAAGATCCAATGGCATTTTTAAAGAAATAGAAAAAAATCCTAAGATTCACATGGGATTATGAAAGACCCCTATTAGCTAAAATAAACTTTTTCTGAATTATATATTTTTCTTCTTAATAAGTTCCAGTCTTCAATATTGTCTTATATCTTGATAACTAAATGAATTAAATCATTAACTATGTATTTCTCTTTTTTTTTCTTAAAAATTATCTCATAGGAAGATTTTTGCTTTGTTTCTTCAGATTGGGTTCCTTTTCCCAAACATAACTATCATGTGTCTATTAACCCTTTTTTGTGTATTTCCATAAAAGAGAGCCTAGACAGTGTTGGAAGCTGAGATAGATTATCTTGTTCATTTGTTCATGAAACAAATACTCACGGAACAACAACTATACATAGAACACCATGCTGGGTGCTGAGGATATAACTGTAAATAAAAATAAATTAAATGTCTCTGTTTTCTAGAGGGCAAATATTTTAATAAAGAAATGAGCAAATATATAATTTTATATGCAGATAAATTTTGTGAGAAATAGAAAGTGTAATGAAGAATGGATAATCCATAGGGAATATAGGGAAAGCCTTTCTGAAAAGGTGACATTTGAATAGCAACCTCCAGTGTGGGGAGTGTTGTGAAGGTATAGGGAAAGATAGCCCAAGGAAAAAGAGTGTCAAATATATAGACTGTAGGATGGGAAAGGGTGTGTGTTCAGGGACCACAGGAAGGACAGTACAGTTGGAACAGAGAAAAGAAAAGAAGGGGGTGGCGTACATGAAATAGGATCAGTAGTCAGCAGCGAATCACGTGGGGCCTTTGGGCCAAGGAAAGGTCTTTCAACTGTACCCTAAGTATAATGGGAAGTTATTGTGAGGTTTTTACATGGTCTAATTTACATTTGCCAAATTCACACTTGCTACTATGTGAGGATTAGATATGGCTGGGATGAGTAAGAATGGAAGGATAATTGTTGGGAGTAACCCAAGCAAAAGAGGATGATGCCTTTGACCATGACGATGGGGAGAAGGAGTCAAATTCAGGATATATTTTGAAAAAAAAAAAGCAAAGAACTTTTATATGAATTTGATGTGAGTTATTAGGAAAACAAAGGACTTATGCATGAGGCTTACTTAGTGTTTGAACTTGAAAGCATCTGGGTGAATGGTGGAGGCTCTTAGTTAGGTCAGAAAGTCTGAGGAGGACTGAGTGCATGGTGGGAAGGTTACTGAGGGGAGGTTGATCAGTGGCTCAGTTTTCCACATTTAAGTCTGATATGCGGATTAGACCCCCAACAGAAGTGTTGAGCATACAGATATGAATGATTAGGTATGAATCAGGACCTCGAGGGAGCAGCAGGCCTGGAGGTAGTGGGTGGGATTTGGCAACACAGAGACTGTATATAAACTCTGTGCATGCATGCTCAGCCACCTCAGTCATGTCCGAGTCTTTGCGCCTCCAAGCACCATAGCCTGACTGGATCCTCTGTCTATGGGATTCTTGAGGCAGGAATACTGGAGTGGGTTGCCATGCCCTCTTCCAGGGGATCTTCCTGATCCACGGATTGAACCTGTGTCTCTTTACAGCTCCTGCATCGGCAGGCAGATTCTTTACCACCAGCACCACATGGGAAGCTCCATATAAAAAGCTCTGAGATTATGTGAAATCACCTAGGAATGGGCTTCCCTTGTGGCTCAGCTGGTAAAGAATCTGCCTGCAATGCAGGAGACCCCAGTTCAATTCCTGGGTTGGGAAGATCCCCTGGAGAAGGGATAGGCCACCCACTGCAATATTCTTGGGCTTCCCTGGTGGGTCAGCTGGTAAAGAATCCACCTGCAGTGAAGGAGATCTGGGTTTGATCCCTGGTTTGGGAAGATCCCTTGGAGAAGGGAAAGGCTACCCACCCCAGTATTCTGGCCTGGAGAATTCCATGGACTGTATAGTCCATGGAGTTGCAAAGAGTCAGACATGACTGAGTGACTTTCACTTCACTAGAGAGGTCTGAGTGCTGGGGCAAAGCTCAGAAAGAGGGGGAACAAGGAGCAAAGGAGGCTGGGCTGAGAAGGTAGGAAGGAAAGCGGAAGCTTATGGGGCCCTAAAAACAAGATGCCTGTATGCCTGGTCACCCCAGTCCTGTCCGACTCTGGGCAGCCCTGTGGACTGCAGCCTTCCAGACTCCTTTGTCCACCAGTAACACACCTTATGGGGCTTCCCTGGGGGCTCAGATGGTAAGGAATCTGCCTGCAATGTGGGAGACCCAAGTTCATTCCCTGGGTCAAGAAGGTCCCCTGGAGAAGGGAATGGCAACCCACTCCTGTATTCTTGCCTGGAGAACTCCATGGAAACAAGAGTCTAGTGGGCTACAGTCCATAGGGTTAGATATGACTGAAGAGCTAACACTTTCACTTTCAAAGACAGTGTGTTGAGAATGAGGGAAATGTCAACAAATGCCAAATGCTAAGTGCAAGTGAAAGCCACTCAATCGTGTTTGACTCTTTGCAACCCCATGGACTATACAACTCCTTGGAATTCTCCAGGCCAGAATACTGGAGTGGGTAGCCTTTCCCTTCTCCAGGGGATCTTCCCAACCCAGGGATTGAACCCAGGTCTCCCACATTGCAGGTGAGTTCTTTACTAGCTGAGCCACAGGGAAGCCCAAGAACACTGGAGTGGATAGCCTATCTCTTCTCCAGGGGATCTTCCATACCCAGGAATCGAACCAGGGTCTCCTGCATTGAAGGCTGATTCTTTACCAACTGATCTATCAGGGAAGATCAAATGCTGCTAATAGGTCAAAATAAGAGAAAAACAGAATCAACGTTTTGGCAACATTGAAGACTACATCAAAAACTATGCTATGTAGATCTTTCAGGTAAAAACGTTTAAATTTGCTATAGTTCCACCTTGTCTGAAGTAAAGGAGAAAGCAGATGGAATAGAACCCAAGCTTCTATGGAAGAAGATGTGTTTATTTTGCTTTAAAAAAAAAAAAAAATCTTTCTTGTGTCAGCCATGAGCTGAGTCAGAGTGCTCATTCTTCGATAAGACTGCCCTCATGATCACTGACCTAAATCAAATCCCTTACAATAATACAGTGGAAGTGACAAATAGATTCAAGGGATCAGATCTGATACAGTGCCTGAAGAAACTATGGGCAAAGGTTTGTGACATTGTACAGGAGGCAGTGATCAAGACCATGCTCAAGAAAAAGAAATGCAAAAAGGCAAAATGGCTGTCTGAGGAGGCCTTACAAATAGCTGTGAAAAAAAGAAAGTGAAAGGCAAAGGAGAAAAGGAAAGATATACCCATTTGAATGCCGAGTTCCAAAGAATAACAAAGAGAAATAAGAAAGCCTTCCTCAGTAATCAATGCAAAGAAATAGAGAAAACAGGAGAATGGGAAAGACTAGAGATCTCTTCAGGAAAATTAGAGATACCAAACAAACATTTCTTACAAAGATGGGCACAATAGAGGACAAAAATAGTGTAGACCTAACAGAAGCAGAAGATATTAAGAAGAGGTGGAAAGAATACACAGAAGAACTGTACAAAAAGATCTTCATGACCCAGATAATCACGATGGTGTGATCACTCATCTCGAGCCAGACATCTTGGAATGTGAAGTCAAGTGGGCCTTGGGAAGCATCACTATGAACAAAGCTAGTGGAGGTGATAGAATTCCAGTTGCATTATTTCAAATCCTAAAAGATGATGCTGTGAAAGTGCTGCACTCAATATGTCAGCAAATTTGGAAAATTCAGCAGTGGCCACAGGACTGGAAAAGGTCAATTTTCATTCCAATCCCAAAGAAAGGCAATGCCAAAGAATGCTCAAACTACCACACAATTGCACTCATCTCACACGCTAGTAAAGTAATGTTCAAAATTCTCCAAGCCAGGCTTCAACAGTACGTGAACCGTGAACTTTCAGACATTCAAGCTGGATTTAGAAAAGGCAGAGGAACCAGAGATCAAATTGCCAACATCTGCTGGATCATCAAAAAAGCAGGAGAGCTCCAGAAAAATATCTACTTCAGCTTTATTGACTACACCAAAGCCTTTGACTGTGTGGAGCACAACACACTGTGGAAAATTCTGAAAGAGATGGGAATACCAGACCACCTGACCTGCCTCTTGAGAAACCTGTATGCAGGTCAGGAAGTAACAGTTAGAACTGGACATGGAACAACAGACTGGTTCCAAGTCGGGAAAGAAGTAGGTCAAAGCTGTATATTGTCTCTCTGCTTATTTAACTTATATGCAGAGTACATCATGAGAAACGCTGGGCTGGAAGAAGCACAAGCTGGAATCAAGACTGCCGGGAGAAATATCAATAACCTCAGACATGCAGACGACACCACCCTTATGGCAGAAAGCGAAGAGGAACTGAAGATCCTCTTAATGGAAGTGAAAGAGGAGAGTGAAAAAGTTGGCTTAAAACTCACCATTCAGAAAACTAAGATCATGGCATCTGGTCTCATCACTTCATGGGAAATAGATGGGGAAACAGTAGAAACAGTGAGAGACTTTATTTTTGGGGGGGCTCCAAAATCACTGCAGATGATGACTGCAGCCATGAAATTAAAAGACGCTTGCTCCTTGGAAGAAAAGTTATGACCAACCTAGACAGCATACTAAGAAGCAGAGATATTACTTTGCCAACAAAGGTCCACCTAATCAAAGCTATGTTTTTTCCAGTAGTCATGTATGGATGTTGTGTTTGATGGAGAGTTGGACTATAAAGAAAGCTGAGTGCTGAAGAATTGATGCTTTTGAACTGTGGCGTTGAAGAAGACTTTCAAGAGTCCCTTGGGCTGCAAGGAGATCCAACCTGTCCATCCTAAAGGAAAGAAGTCCTGAATATTCATTGGAAGGACTGATGCTGAAGCTGAAACTCCAATCCTTTGGCCACCTGATGCGAAGAGCTGACTCACTGGAAAAGACCCTGATGCTGGGAAAGATCGAAGGTGGGAGGAGAAGGGGGCGACATAGGATGAGATGGTTGAATGGCATCACTGACTCAATGGAGCTTTGTTTAAGTAAGCTCCGGGAGTTGGTGATGAACAGGGAGGCCTGGCGTGCAGTGTCCATGGGGTTGCAAAGAGTCAGACACGACTGAGTTACTGAACTGAACTGAACTGATGATCACTGAGTGTTGGCAGGACTCCGCTCTTTGTATAACTGAGGCAGCCTCAGACACGTATAAGCTGGAAGTAGGTGCTGCCTTGGGGTCTGACTCTGACCATGGCATGCTTGGGGTGGGAGCGCTCTGGAGTCATCCTGGCAGCCCAGCTAGAGCAGCGTCAGTTTTCAACCAGCTGCCTCTGCACCAGGGCTGGGAGCAAGCAAGTCTGTATGTGCACTCTTCGAGGGCAGAATCTGTTTCTTATTGCTCTCCGGTAAGACTCCTTGGTTTTCAGATCATCCAAGGAGACTCATCTTCCTGGTGCCAGACCCCAGGTGCCAGAATCAAATCCTTTATTCCTAAGGGAAGTCCCCCAGACCTGTGATATACCCCTTCACTTCTGGGTCACCCACTAGAGATGTGGTTTCCAAATAGATCACTTCTTCTCCCCTCCTACTAGACTCTGCATGATTCTTCCTTTATTGCCCTGGTTCTAGAAGAGACATTCTGCCAGTCTTCTGGTGGTTCTCCATGAGAACTGCCCTAACTCTAGTTGTAGCTCTCATGTGTTCATAGTGGGGAGGTGAGCCAGGGCCTTCCTGTTCCATCATCTTGATCCCCCTCCTTCATTTCTTGATATAGAGAAGAGCTGTGACCTTATATCAGAGATAAAATTATCAAAATATCCACCAAGAGAATCCTTAAATATTGAAACTTACTACATATTTGTGACACTCTGGAACTCTCTCTTTATTGATAGTTGGCATGGCTAACAAGAATGAAACATTTTTTTAAATGTTGCTACTAAGATCCATATATATCTAAAAATATTATGACAACATAGTAAAGAATAATTACTGCATTGATATTAGTGATATACACTGTGAGTGGCCTTTGATTCTTTAGGGTTTTATTTTTCCGAAATAGACCACAATGTAGTACACAGAAAATTACCCCGCAGACAATAACTTGAGCATGACTTTCATCTGAGGTCTATTTATTTGATTTTTAGTGGTCTTTCAAATTTTTTAAAAACGAAAACACACATGGAAAACTGAAGTCATATGAAATTTTAAGGTGAAATGGAGATCTCAAAGAGTTTTTCTTTCTGGCCTTGACTGCTTTGAGCTATTAGTTACAACTGGACAAGCTGTCTAAAAGCCGAGGTGACACAAACCCCACAATAACAAGTTGTCCACAGATGTATGATAATTTGAGCATGACATGTTTCTGAATACTCTCTCCAGACTGTTGCATTTTCTTTTCTAGAAATCTCTGTTTGATACTCAGAAACAGCAAATGTGAAAGAGCATTGATGAATTTCATTACATCCGTGATTTCTGTATGCATGAGTCATGATCCCAGCGTCCCCTGTCTTCTAGGAAACATTAGCTCCACAGAGTATAGATGCCTGCAAGCTCCATGTTGCTTTTATTTGTCATGTCAGTTCCTTGAGGGACATGACTAATATTTTGATGTCCACCGTGATGACTGAAATGCATGTAGCAATGCCAAATCATATTTGGGGAGTAAATGCACGACTTGATGCCAAACTCAGCACAAAGATGAGACCGCAAGAAGTCATGTATTAACTGTTATTGCTCACAGCTGTTTTCTCATTGGTACTACTAAACGTGTCATTGACAAAATAAATACTATATCCTAGGGAAGTAAAGCTTCATCTTATCCTCTGGGCCCCCACAAACAAACCCATACTTTGGAATTTATATCTACATCAGTCAATCCACTACACTTTCTTGAATGTATTGGAAGCATATGGTTGAGTGACTCAGAACCAAGACTTGGCACTGAAACAGATCAAGCCATTTCCAACTGTATGTTCTTGAGAAGTCCCTCAATCTCTCTAGGACTCAGTTTCCTGAAATGCAAAATGAGGAATAATATTAATAACATATACCTCACTAGGAACTTGTAAAATTTAAATGAGTTCATATATGGAAAGTGCTAAACACTGTAGCCAGTAGAGTCTAAGTGCATAATGGATGTGATTACTACCCAGTAGCACGGGCTTCCCAGGTGGAACTACTGGTGAAGAACCCACCTGAATTATGCAGGAGACATAATAGACATGGGTTGGATCCATGGGTGGGGGAGATCCCCTGGAGGAGGGCATGGCAACCCACCCCAGTATTCTTTCCTGGAGAAGCCCACGGACAGAGGAGCCTGGCAGGCCACAGTTCATGGAGTCCCAAAGAGTCAGACACGACTGAAGTGCCTTAGCATGCACACCCTGTAGCCCAGCAACATTCTGCAGTGAATACAAGGAACCACACTCGGGCTCTGCCTCCAACACATTGCCACCTAGGTTGAATGAGTCAGATATGCACATGAGCAAACAAAATCCCAAAACGCAATGAGGAAGTGCTATTGCACAGCATCAAGTGAAGTCACTCAGTCGTGTCTGAGTCTTTGAGACCCGGTGGACTGTAGCCTACTAGGCTCCTCTATCCATGGAATCTTCTAGGCAAGAATACTGGAGTGGGTTGCATGCCCTCCTCAAGGGAATCTTCCCAGCCCAGGGATCAAACTGGGGTCTCCCGCATTGCAGGCAGATTCTTTATCATCTGAGCCACCAGGGAAGTCCATGTTAATACCACTAACACTGAATTAAGTCACGATGACCAGTTGTAACACCAGCTTGTCTGAGGACTCAGCAGCTACAGAGAGCTTTGAGACTGGGATACCCTTTACCATTGTCCCCAGTGTGGTAATGGGACTGAGCCCTTATATCCCATATGAATCTGTCCTTGGGGCTGGGTCCCTACAGGAATGGCATGGGACTGATAAGAAAGCTCTCTAAACAGAGGTGATCCCTGAGCTGACAGAGGAATAAGGCCTCCATTCCCAAAACAGCATGCAGATAACACAGCACAGTGCCCACCAGAGCCACCAGTACCTTTAAAGGCGTCAAATACAGAATAGTGCAATGGTGATTTATGATCTAGTCTAACTATTTCACTCCCATTTTTCCTGCCCTCACTTTAGGACTCTTCTCTGTACAGGGTTGCAATGGGAAAAAAATTAAAACGAGATGGGCAACTGAATTGGAATAAAACAAATGATACCTCTACCAAAGTTTCTTGAAGATATCAAGTGTGTTTACAACTCATGGAGAGTAAAATCTTTTAAAATCTTTTTTCCCCATTTCTTTCCTCCTTAGTATCTCTCATAGATGTCCCCTATGGCTCAGTGGGTAAAAGAATCCACCTGCAATGCAGGAGATGCATGTGACATGGGTCAAATCCTTGGGATGGAAAGATCCCCTGAAGAAGAAAATAGAAACCCACTCCAGTATTCTTGCCTGGAAAATCCCATGGACAGAGTCTGATGGACTAGAGTCCATGGGGTCCTAAGAGTCAGACACGACTGAGAAGCTAAGCATACAAGCGCATAGTATCTCGTATAAACATCACCTGCCCCCAGTTACCTCCCCTGACTCCTATATGAATATCAGCCACCCCAACGCCCTCCCCTGACTACTATTATCAGTTCAAACCCAGCCCCGCTGCTGTGCTTTCCCTCTTTGCACATCTGTTCCAGGCTCATCCATTGCAGCTCTCTTTGCCATCAGTGAACATCACCTCTGCCAGTTTATGTTCCTCTCTGATCTCCTTTCCACCACTACTCCAGGTTTTTACAGCCAGGGTCCAAGAGCACATGTAAGAGACACAATCTCATGCTGAAGGTTAGTTCATTATTTCCTCCCTAACTCCTATCATGCTCCTAACACTCTATCTATTACTGTAATGGCCCTGTAATCCCTTTGTAGAGTTGCTCTCAATAGATACTAAATGAACATATCAGACACCTCTCAGCCTGCAGTTTACTCCAGCAATTTCGGTGGCAGTCAGTTCTGCATGGGTATAACTAACAGCAACCGTTTCTGCTGTATCATCTGCCGCTTGTCGTCAGCCTCTTGCCTTCTCTAACGCTGTGAACTGGGACACCTGTGAATGTGACTCCCATTCATTCACGAACGATGGGGGAAACAAGAGCATTAAAACTCCAAGGGGCCACCCAGGATGAAAGACAGATGGAAGCTGGTAAATAAATACTCCCTCTCCAGTGGACAATTCTGAGGCACACCCTATATGGTCATCAGAAAGACCTTGTGGAATTGACTTCCGGTTACCAGCAATGGGGAACCATTTGAGGGCACAATCACAGACTGGCTCTGCCTCTGTCCCTGGTCTCCCTGTTCTGATCCTTGGGATGACTTCCTCCCTCAAAATCTTTCTTACACAGATTCCTGTCTCAGGCTCTGCTTTCTGGAAGAAACTCAGAAGAGACAAAGGCAATGAGTGAATAAATGGAGGAATGAATGAAAGTTGAATGAGTATAGGAGAGAACTCTATGGTGGGATAATTTCCCGGTACAATCGAGGAAGCTGTAAGAATTCCCTTATTACTTGAGATGTAGAAACAGCTTCATTGTTCTATTGCCCTATCAAACATTTTAAACACTTTAAATATAAGGAAAATGAATATTTCCATCTAGACTGCTTAGTATTTCTAGACATCATGAGTGCATCTGTCAAATTCTGCCTAATGTTTGCATGTGTTTATGGTACATGCTTATTTGTGTAGGCAAGAAGGAAAAAGGTTAGATGTGCCTTATAGAGCTTTTGCAAACATTGATGAGTTAGAAGCACAAATTTAATCACTGTCCATCCCTTTACAGAAAGAAATGGTAAATCAAAACAGCCTGGGACAATATAAATTAACTCTTGGAATTTTTATAAACTACCACCTGCTTTTGCACATTTACATAGGAAGCAAACTTTCATTAGATTAGAAAAAATTACCAAAAATTTTGCAGGCTTATTTCAAAATGCTCCTTTCAAATCACTCATTGAGAGAGAATTAATTTTCTTACTCTTTTGAAACTGGTAATGGGCGAACTTGCACATGCCATTTTCAGCTAGGATAACCATCTTATTTCAATGAGATCTGACGCTAATTCCCAGGTGTACCCATCCTCTTCTCACTCCATGCAAACTATTTCATCTCCCACATTTACCAACCCTGCTATCTGGGTATGCATTTTAGTTCACTGAATCGAAAAGATTAAAATTATTTCTGAAGTCACACTATAAGATCAGCTATTAAGACAATCCTCTACTGAAATGTCTATTCAATTTTAGAGATAAGAACGGAACTATGAGTTCCTGCGTGTGCTGGTTGGGAGGGGCAATGCTCTACCTGCCTTCCAGTTAATCCCCAAATATTTGACAACTGCTACATGTGAATCACTGTGTTAGATCTGTCACAATTACAAAGACCTACCATAGTCCCTCTCCCATGGTGAATTCCTCTTACACAGAAGGTAATGTCCTGAGATTTAATGAGTCACCCCTGCTGCTTCTCCCTGGGGCTACATGGGGCTTCTGTCTTTGTCCCAAATTAGTGGGAAATGGAGAAAGGTATCCCCCTTTGTCCCTTCTTCTGTTTCTCTCTTTTTACTTTCTTTTTTGTCTCTCTCCATCCATCCTTTTGCTCTTGAAGAATAAAGTCTTGAGGGGCAGACCTAAGAGTTTCAGCAAGATTTGTGTTGCCTGAGAACTCCCCTGATTGAGAAATGGTTAGCTCCATAGATTCTGACAGATCAGGGCTGAAGGAAAGCCTTGAGTCAGCTTCCTGACTAGAGGGCTAGAGCAGCCACATCTATCAGAGCAGGGATGGGAGGCAGGGGGCAGGCTCTGGGTGGGGCAGTTGTAAGGACAAGTCCTAATAGCAGAGGAGACTTGCTCACAGGAGGACGCATCACCGGTGACACACACCAGCAAGGGAGCAGAAATCGGAAATATTTCCACATTCCTGTGCTTAATGGATCTACTCCTAGGATGTCTCCCAGAATCTAAGAGCTATTATATCTGATGCAACATTATCTCAACTTTCATCAAAGGGGATGTGGAAGAGCTGTATGAAGCCTTGTCCTCTAATTGTAACACTGAAAGAAGTCAGTGGAAGAAATGGAATAACTCATATTTGATGTGTTTTATGGAAACTTTGCAATAAGACGATAAATGATTTTTCAACTTTTATTCTGATACATGCATTAAAAAAAAAGTTTCACATAATAGTTGAAGGAGTCAATGGCATTGAGTAACTGACATTATCAGACACTAGGTCTTATCTTTTGGACAAGGCAAATCAATCTCAAAGTATCTCAAAGCAATGGAGGTTATATCTTCCAACGAGGCTAAAAAGTATCAAGACGCTTGCAAATTTGAAATAAAGCAGATTGTAAAAATCAGAATACTTTTGGTTAAACCTTCAGAACTTAAGGCCATCCCAGTAAAAACTGATCTCTCTTCAAGAGAAAAATTTAACTTTAACTTAGGCAACAAATATTCATTGAGTATCTCCTATGTGCCAGGCACATACTTCTTAGTTGCTAGATGATTCACAATGATCTTTGAAAGACCTACAGGGAGGCTTTAACAAGTATAATTTATATCTTGGCTTGTTTTTTTTTTTGTTTGTTTGTTTGTTTTCAACCAGAAGAATATAGAAAATAATTTCAAGAAAACCTGAAATACATAGAAACATACAAATAAGCCGGCTAGGAAATTAGTCTATAAGGGCACACCGATGAAAGAGACCAATTGCTCCCCTCTGTGACATTTGGACCTTTCTTTCTTCTCTCTTCATTTTTATGGTCACCATGGTAAAAAGGCAGTAGCAGCAACATCCCCTGGTCAAAGGCAATTGAGAATTAGTTTCATAATATTCATCATTACTCATTTCAGATGCTTAAAATGTATTGCTACTCATTGTTTAACATGCAGCCTTTAAGGAAATGAAAAAAAAAATTAAGCAGATGGTGGTAGTATTTAGTACTTTAGGAATCAGAAAAGAGAGAGTTCACCATGAGCGAAATGGTCAGGGAAAACTTCAAGGAAAAGGTGAGATTTGAGTTGAGTCCCAAGGGACAGTTAGGATTTAGATAAGGAGCAAGTAGCAAAGGTATTCTAGATGATGGACAAATATATATATATATAAATGTCAAATAATTTAAGATATATTTGAGACAGTGAACTAAAAGTTAATATTTAGAAAAGTAATTTGAAATAGGTGATCTTGGAGGTTAAGGTGAGTGACAACATGAAGCACAGACTTAGAAGGATGTTGAGAATTCTTGAAATTTTTCTGAGGTCTATTGTCTATGAAGGATATATCAGCAGGACCACTATAGCTGAAAGAGTGCTTTCATTGTCAATTAGAATAAAAGGGCTCCCTTGAACTTAAGAATTTTTTTTTAAAGTTGGCATCTTAATAGCTATAACAAGTGAAACAAATATAAAATGACTTTAGTAAATTATACAAGTTGAGGTAGTAAACATAAAATTATATAAAATTGAAACTTTAATCACAATAAAGAACTCAATAAAATATAATTTATTATAAAATAATTATGTACTTACTTTCACAGGAAACAAAATCCTTTATGACTGCTTCAATGCTCACTTATGCTATTTCTGAACAGAAATTGGCTACTAAATTTAACAGCCTTTCTTGTGGCATTGTTTTTAAAAATATACATTGGGATTTGAGCTTCCACGATTGGCTTACACTGAAGCTCCAACCGACTCTGAAATCACGTGCCAAGGTTTTTAGTAAACCAACGAATCACTTTTCCCACTGAAATTTTGTGCCTGTTGCTTTTACAGGTTCTGCTTAGGTTTTGTATTTCCTTCTGCCTGCAATGCAGGAGACTCGGGTTTGATCCCTGAGTCAGGAAGATCCTCTGAAGAAGGAAATGGCAACCCACTCCAGTATGCTTGCTGAGAAATCCCATGGACGGAGGAGCCTGGCCGACTACAGCCCATGGGGTTGCAGAGTCGGATGGGACTGAACGACCTCACTTTCTATATGAGTAAATCCTCAATGCTTTAAACTAATTGCTTTGGAATTATTCCTTGATGGTTAATCCAGAGATCCCTTCCTATACACATGGTCCCTCGGTGTTTGGTCAGATTTTCACTGTCTGGTCAGGCAGAAACCACAACAGAACCCTCACTCTGTCTCAGAGTTATTTTTCCTTGATTAGTGTCATCATAATTCAAGTTAAATTTCAGAAGGTATTAAAAAAGGCATAAAATTTTTATGATCATAAATCTATTTTTTCAAAATTATATTGTTGAGTGCAAAATTTTTTTTAAATTGATTTGAAATTTAGTTTTGAATCCTGAACAGATAATGGATTTGAGGTCAAAGTAACTTTCCATTTTCTTTGTTGGATAAATTGGCATCAATGGAAAGAGGCTCACAATTTGTTTGGCGTCAATAATATTGCCTTTGTAAATACTATTGCTTCTAATTGTAAGATAATTCTAAATTACTTTGATGCTTGACATTATGTATATTAAATTTTGGTTTATGCATCATTTCATGTAAAACATTAAGCCAAATTAGTTCTTAGTGAATAAATTTTCAAAAATATAGTTTTGAAATAATTTTGGCTTGTGTTCTATAGTGTATGTCTTTATTAATATCACAATCAGTTTATGTAAGAGCACACACTGCTTCTAATTGAGTTTTAATGACCTAATGGCAATGACTTGAATTTTTCATTGTGGATTCTGCAATGGTTTTGAATTTGCATTTATTAAATGTTTTCAAACATTTCAGTGTTTCATTGAGGCCAAAAAGTATTAATTATATAGCCATCAGATAATGTTTATAAAGGAAAAAGAAACCCTAAGCAATAGTAAAAAAATTTTTTTGCTTCATTGTTTGTTACAGAACAAAACATTAAGAATGCTTTAGATTTTTTTCCCAAGGATCTTCTGTAGCAAAAGATTATGTTTTCCATGTCTCCAAACTGAGATGCTCTAGAATCCCAGGCTTCTAAAATGTTTGACTTACATTTACTCTTTTTTTTATCTAGTCTATTAAATGTATTTGTTTGTTTTACATATATTTATATATATATATATAATTTGCCAGGATCTGGTTTTATATTTCACTCCCTAAATAATGTGCAATATTATTTGTCAATGTTTATATTCTGCATAAAAGTTCTTCCATAACACTTTCAAATTTGATTTTGGTTTCTGTAAAATGAAAAGTCCCATTTCATGCATATAAAGCTTCTTGGATGATTTTCTGGGCAGTGGGCATCACTTTGCCAAAAGCAAAGTCATGTATTGTGCATTCAAAAATAGCACATCAATATTTTTATCATTAGTATAAAATGTCATCATATCATGGTAATTATATCAATAAAAATGATTTCAGTTTAAAAATACTATGACTGATGAGCATTTTACTTAGTTCATGTTTATGAAAATGCAGTAGGTAGTATGCAAAAAATTGTAGCATCGGTCTCAATCTTCAGTTGATTTGAGTTTAAAATATAAAAAAGAAAATTACACAATCATCAAAGATAATAAATTAAATGGAGTGCTATGGGTTTTTCACTATTTTGAAGAATTTGTGTCTAATACATTTCTGAAGACATCATATTAGTACTATCTTTTGGAAAACTAAAATGTCTTACTTATTTAGGCTATGTGCCTGGATCAGCAGACATAAGGTCATTGTGATTTTTCTATGCCTGTAAAAATTCTGAAGTGATAGCTTCTGTAGTGAAATTCTGTAGTGATAGCTTCCATGGGGACATGTTGTAAATTTACCCATGGCTTCATCTTTACCCTAACTGGCTGCATTCTGCTCACATTAATACCTCTGAAGTACTTTTCATTTTTTTCCACCTTTCCATTTTCTCCAAAATTTTATTCAACTGTTATAATATTATTTTATAATAACTTAAATGCTTTTTGATGAACACAATTTTTAATAAAACTTTTAAAAATTCTAATAATAGTTTAGCATTTTATCATTTAAAACAATTACAAATATATTTATGTAATAAATTGCTAAATTTTATTAGGAGTTAATTTTTGTACAGTAGATTTTTTGTAACAACAAATAATCAGCTATCATTGATTTTGTGGCTCATTACATGGTAATATTTAAATGTATGACATACCTTAGAGGTTATTAATGGCACATGGATTTTGCTCATTGTACTCTGATTCATATTATAATGAAAATTCTTGCACATTTAAATCAAGAACTAAGTAATATTGATACTATCTGATACAATAAATAAATAGTAAATAAAATTAACAAAAATATGGGTGTCAAATTTAGCCATGTACTAATATTAATAGGAAATTGTAAAAATTAGACATTTACTGGTCACTAAATATATTAACTGTAAAAACAACTTATTTAGTGCCACAACATATTTTAGATATGATCAGATCAACAGGGTCTTGCAGTTATCAAAGTTTCTCTTTCATATATTAATTGGCATAACATTATATGTGTATATATATATATATATATATATATATATAGTTATATATGTCTTAGTATAACACACCTTACTCCTATTAGTCACAAAATTATCATAGTATATTCATTTTTTTTAGAACAAGACACTACCACATCAGAAATTAAGTCAATAGACAACACAGAAAAGCTACATTTTGGGGGCAAGAACTGATATAAACCTGTGTTCTGGGTTTCTTGTTTTATAAGTGAATTCTATTTCCAGTTTTTAAGATTTTATAACAGTCAGGAAACTTTAAAATAGTCTATTACATTCAGCAATCCCAATAATGCTTTAAGAATATGATATAGCTAAGTTTTCCTATAATCAGCTTTCCAGGCTGGAGAAGCAAAATTAATTATAATCACTTCTGTTAAAGGCCAGAGCTGATATCCTACTTCAAAAGCATCTCCAAACACCTAGTTTCTATGGAGATTGATAAATTGCCTCAGAGCAACATGTTGGTGTATGGAAGGAGGTTTAAAATTGACTCTTTGATTTATTCAATGATTTTATAATAAATCAACTGCCTTCTGTATGCAGTAAAATGTTTTCTGTTAAACAACAGGTCGATTGGCTAAGCATCACAATTTTGTTGTTCTCTGTAAAATGTTATAGTGAGTAATATTTTTATGGCTGTGAGTAATGGACACTCCTACACTAGTTTTGATTTACTAACCTAATTCTTATCCACATGAACTGCCATTCTCAGCTGCATTTATCTTCTTTGGTTGTCCTGTCTTTTCTAAATACCATTGTTTTAGCTCTCCATAATACCATTATTTTTCTTAATTTTTAAGAACACAGACAACTTAACAAACAAGTTATTTGCTATTTATCTTTGGAGAGAATTTCAATATATTAGCCAAGTTAATTTATAGTAACTTAAGGCTTTTTTAGAATATTAGACTTTTTACTATAGATTGACCAGCAGATCTCTTCAATCTCAATTGCTTCACATAAAATCATATTCAAGCAACTTATGTGTATAGTTTTAACTTCACATGTTAGATCATTCTTTTTTCATCTCCCTATAGAAAATGAAATTGTTTGGAAGAACATTGTAAGTATGTCAGTTATTAATTTAAGAAGCTGATATAATAATATTCACCCCATCATTTTATTCCTGTTGCAAGATATATTAATGCTTACCAGACATATATGAAAAAAGGTGATGCCACTAGCCACATATTAAATAATGTCTTGGCAGCTTCTGTTAAAATGAGGAGATGGACTCAGAGTGGACTATTTCCTGGGTCAAGACATGTTTGATGTTTTTCTAGATTCCAAACGCCACCTATTGGTGGCAGGTTTCTGCAAAATACATTAAAACAAGCAAATACAACAAACAAAATCACAGGATAAGTCAGAATTGAGTGAGATATGTTCACCAAATACAGAGATCATACGTTTGCCTGAACTACAGATCTGGGTTATGGATGATTTTGAGGAATGAATATGACAAGAGAAAACTGCTATTTGATATTTTCCTCACCAGTGTTGTTTCTTTTTTTCCAACTTTTGGAATTTGTTCACTTAACACTTGCATGGAAATCACCATATTTCTTGGAACTACCCAAAAGTTTTAGACTTAGAACTATCCTTTGTTTGTAGTGTAGTCATGGACTAGAGGGGAGTTTCTGAAGGAGAAGTGTTTTACAAAAGCAAGTTTAGAAAGAATGTGAAGATAATTTTCAGTTATGAAAATTGGTCAAAATAAAGAACATGTTGTAATTATAATCTGAAAAGCACTTGTGTAAGTTGTTTGAATGGAATCAAATAATTAAGGTAAAAGTCAAACATTAAAAACAGAACAAGTGGGAGACTTTAATACCCCACTCACAACTATGGATAGATCAACTAAACAGAAAATTAACAAGGAAACACAAACCTTAAATGACACAATGGACCAGCTAGACCTAATTGATATCTATAGGACATTTCACCCCAAAACAATCAACTTCACCTTTTTCTCAAGTGCACACGGAACATTCTCCAGAATAGATCACATCCTGGGCCATAAATCTGGTCTTGGAAAATTCAAAAAAATTGAAATTATTCCAGTCATCTTTTCTGACCACAGTGCAGTAAGATTAGATCTCAATTACAGGGAAAAAATTGTTAAAACTTCAAACATATGGAGGCTAAATAACACGCTTCTGAATAACCAACAAATCATAGAAGAAATCAAAAAAGAAATCAAAATATGTATAGAAATGAATGAAAATGAAAACACAACAACCCAAAACCTATGGGACACTGTAAAAGCAGTGCTAAGGGGAAGGTTCATAGCATTACAGGCTTACATCAAGAAACAGGAAAAAAACCAATTAAATAACCTAACTCTACACCTAAAGCAATTAGAGAAGGAAGAAATGAAGAACCCCAGAGTTAGCAGAAGGAAAGAAATCTTAAAAATCAGGGCAGAAATAAATGCAAAAGAAACTAAAGAGACCATAGCAAAAATCAACAAAGCTAAAAGCTGGTTTTTTGAAAAAATAAACAAAATTGACAAACCATTAGCAAGACTCATTAAGAAACAAAGAGAGAAGAACCAAATTAACAAAATTAGAAATGAAAATGGAGAGATCACAACAGACAACACTGAAATACAAAGGATCATAAGAGACTACTACCAGCAGCTCTATGCCAATAAAATGGACAACTTGGATGAAATGGACAAATTCTTAGAAAAGTATAACTTTCCAAAACTGAACCAGGAAGAAATAGAAGATCTTAACAGACCCATCACAAGCAAGGAAATCGAAACTGTCATCAAAAATCTTCCAGCAAACAAAAGCCCAGGACCAGATGGCTTCACAGCTGAATTCTACCAAAAATTTAGAGAAGAGCTAACACCTATCTTACTCAAACTCTTCCAGAAAATTGCAGAAGAAGGTAAGCTTCCAAACTCATTCTATGAGGCCACCATCACCCTAATTCCAAAACCAGACAAAGATGCCACAAAAAAAGAAAACTACAGGCCAATATCACTGATGAACATAGATGCAAAAATCCTTAACAAAATTCTAGCAAACAGAATCCAACAACATATTAAAAAAATCATACACCATGACCAAGTGGGCTTTATCCCAGGAATGCAAGGATTCTTTAATATCCACAAATCAATCAATGTAATACACCACATTAACAAATTGAAAGATAAAAACCATATGATTATCTCAATAGATGCAGAGAAAGCCTTTGACAAAATTCAACACTCATTTATGATTAAAACTCTCCAAAAAGCAGGAATAGAAGGAACATACCTCAACATAATAAAAGCTATATATGACAAACCCACAGCAAGCATCACCCTCAATGGTGAAAAATTGAAGGCATTTCCCCTGAAATCAGGAACAAGACAAGGGTGCCCACTCTCACCACTACTATTCAACATAGTGTTGGAAGTTCTGGCCACAGCAATCAGAGCAGAAAAAGAAGTAAAAGGAATCCAGATAGGAAAAGAAGAAGTGAAACTCTCACTGTTTGCAGATGACATGATCCTCTACATAGAAAACCCTAAAGACTCTACCAGAAAATTACTAGAGCTAATCAATGAATATAGTAAAGTTGCAGGATATAAAATTAACACACAGAAATCCCTTGCATTCCTATATACTAACAATGAAAAAACAGAAAGAGAAATTAAGGAAACAATACCATTCACCATTGCAACAAAAAGAATAAAATACTTAGGAGTGTATCTGCCTAAAGAAACAAAAGACCTATACATAGAAAACTATAAAACACTGATGAAAGAAATCAAAGAGGACACAAACAGATGGAGAAACATACCGTGTTCATGGATTGGAAGAATTAATATTGTCAAAATGGCTATTCTACCCAAAGCAGTCTATAGATTCAATGCAATCCCTATCAAGCTACCAACGGTATTTTTCACAGAACTAGACCAAAGAATTTCACAATTTGTATGGAAATACAAAAAACCTCGAATAGCCAAAGTAATCTTGAGAAAGAAGAATGGAACTGGAGGAATCAACCTGCCTGACTTCAGACTCTACTACAAAGCCACAGTCATCAAGACAGTATGGTACTGGCACAAAGACAGAAATATAGATCAATGGAACAGAATAGAAAGCCCAGAGATAAATCCACCAACCTATGGACACCTTATCTTTGACAAAGGAGGCAAGGATATACAATGGAAAAAAGACAACCTCTTTAACAAGTGGTGCTGGGAAAACTGGTCAACCACTTGTAAAAGAATGAAACTAGAACACTTTCTAACACCATACACAAAAATAAACTCAAAATGGATTAAAGATCTAAATGTAAGACCAGAAACTATAAAACCCCTAGAGGAGAACATAGGCAAAACACTCTCTGACATAAATCAAAGCAAGATCCTCTATGACCCACCTCCCAGAATATTGGAAATAAAAGCAAAACTAAACAAATGGGACCTAATGAAACTTAAAAGCTTTTGCACTACAAAGGAAACTATAAGTAAGGTGAAAAGACAGCCCTCAGATTGGGAGAAAATAATAGCAAATGAAGAAACAGACAAAGGATTAATCTCAAAAATATACAAGCAACTCCTGCAGCTCAATTCCAGAAAAATAAATGACCCAATCAAAAAATGGGCCAAAGAACTAAACAGACATTTCTCCAAAGAAGACATACAGATGGCTAACAAACACATGAAAAGATGCTCAACATCACTCATTATTAGAGAAATGCAAATCAAAACCACAATGAGGTACCATTACACGCCAGTCAGGATGGCTGCTATCCAAAAGTCTACAAGCAATAAATGCTGGAGAGGGTGTGGAGAAAAGGGAACCCTCTTACACTGTTGGTGGGAATGCAAACTAGTACAGCCGCTATGGAAAACAGTGTGGAGATTCCTTAAAAAACTGGAAATAGAACTGCCATATGACCCAGCAATCCCACTTCTGGGCATACACACTGAGGAAACCAGATCTGAAAGAGACACGTGCACCCCAATGTTCATCGCAGCACTGTTTATAATAGCCAGGACATGGAAGCAACCTAGATGCCCATCAGCAGATGAATGGATAAGGAAGCTGTGGTACATATACACCATGGAATATTACTCAGCCATTAAAAAGAATTCATTTGAACCAGTCCTAATGAGATGGATGAAGCTGGAGCCCCTTATACAGAGTGAAGTAAGCCAGAAAGATAAAGAACATTACAGCATACTGACACATGTATATGGAATTTAGAAAGGTGATAACGATAACCCTATATGCAGAACAGAAAAAGAGACACAGAAATACAGAACAGACTTTTGAACTTTGTGGGAGAATGTGAGGGTGGGATATTTCAAAAGAACAGCATGTATACTATCTATGGTGAAACAGATCACCAGCCCAGGTGGGATGCACGAGACAAGTGCTCCGGCCCTGAGGAATCAGGTGGAGAGGGAGGTGGGAGGGGGGATCGGGATTGGGAATACATGTAAATCCATGGCTGATTCATATCAATGTATGACAAAACCCACTGGAAAAAAAATAATAATAATAATTTAAAAAAAAAGAAAAAAAATCCAAAAAAATAAAAAAATAAATAAAAATGCACCCTCATCCTGAAAAAAAATAAATAAATAAAAACAGAACAAGACTGTCAAAACAAAGGAAAATTATCCCAATAAACTAACAAAAAGTCACACAAAAGAAACAAATAGAGAAAGAGAGAACTAAGGATAGGCATCCCTGTTTCTACTTTGCTCACTTAGCCATATCTTCTCTTGATTCAAGACCTCAAGTCTACCCACGTGATTCAGATGCTGCTCTCCTGACCTCCTGCGGTAGTCCATGGGTATTTTATCACAGGCCTTTACGCCTTGCAAGGTAACTGTTTACTCCTCACTGACAGGAGACTAGGGATCAAATCATTCATCTCTGCATCAATGGTGCTTGCATAGTGCCTGGCCAAAATGACTTTTCACAATTTCTTGTTGGAAAGATGGGTAAACTCCAAGTTCACAACTCCTACAAATTCTGAATGGGCAAATGAAAAACATTTATTTCTCCTCCATCTTCTTTGTTCATTCTTCATTGTCACTCATGTCTCTTAAGTTTGGTGTGTCCCAAGACTTGTTTCTTATCTCCTATCTTCTAAGAATATTCAAATCTTTGATGGCATCGTTCCGTCACCTCATTTTAAATACCACTAGTGACCCACCAATGTACAACTTAAGCCCAGACCTTTTCCCAGAATCCCAACTGCATACTGTACATTTGTACTTAGATGTCTAATGGCATCTTAAACTTAGCATGTCCAAAATGAAACCTCTGGTTTCCAGCCCACCAAAATCTGCTCAGTCAGTGGCAACCCCATAACTGGAGTTATAGACCCAAATCCTGGAGTTATTCTTTCTCTCTTACACAGTATATGTCAGCAAATATTGTCATCTCTACTTTGAAAATATATCCAATATTGGACAACATCTAACTGCCTCCACCCCGACATGCCTTATCAGTGGTTTTCCTGCTTTGGCCTTTTCCAACCCTTTTATTCCCAGTGCAGCAGCCAGAATGATCCTATTTCACAGAAGTTAGATCATATTAGTCTCTGCCAGGGGGAGCAGTGCTAAAGTATCTGCTTCCTAAGGCCCACTTGACTTCACATTCCAGGATGTCTGGCTCTAGGTGAGTGATCACACCATCATGGTTATCTGGGTCATGAAGATCTTTTTTGTACAATTCTTCTGTGTATTCTTGCCACCTCTTCTTAATATCTTCTGCTTCTGTTACATCCCTACCATTTCTGTCCTTTATTGGGCCCATCTTCCATGAAATGTTCCCTTGGTATCTCTAATTTTCTTGAAGAGGTCTCTAGTCTTTCCCATTCTGTTCTTTTCCTTTATTTCTTTGCATTGATTGCTGAGGAAGGCTTTCTTATCTCTCTTTGCTATTCTTTGGAACTCTGCATTCAAATGGGAATATCTTTCCTTTTCTCCTTTGCTTTTTGCTTCTCTTCTTTTCACAGCTATTTGTAAGGCCTCCTCAGACAACCATTTTGCTTTTTTGCATTTCTTTTTCTTGGGGATGGTCTTGATTCCTGTCTCCTGTATATGTCATGAACCTCCATCCATAGTTCATCAGGCACTCTGTCTATCAGATCTAGTCCCTTAAATCTATTTCTCAGTTCCACAGTATAGTCATAAGGGATTTGATTTAGGTCATACCTGAATGGTCTAGTGGTTTTCCCTACTTTATTCAATTTCAGTCTGAGTTTGGCAATAAGGAGTTCATGATCTGAGCCACAGTTCGCTCCCGGTCTTGTTTTTGCTGAGTGTATAGAGCTTCTCCATCTTTGGCTGCAAAGAATATAATCAATCTGATTTCAGTGTTGACCACCTGGTGATGTCCATGTGTAGAGTCTTCTCTTGTGTTGTTGGAAGAGGGTGTTTGCTATGACCAGTGCGTTCTCTTGGCAGAACTCTATTAGCCTTTGCCCTGCTTCATTCCGTACTCCAAGGCCAAATTTGCCTGTTACTCCAGGTGTTTCTTGACTTCCTACTTTTGCATTCCAGTCCCCCATAATGAAAAGGACATCTTTTTTGGGTGTTAGTTCTAGAAGGTCTTGTAGGTCTTCATAGAAATGTTCAACTTCAGATTCTTCAGCATTACTGGTCGGGGCATAGGCTTGGATTACCGTGATATTGAATGGTTTGCCTTGGAAACAAACAGAGATCATTCTGTCGTTTTTGAGATTGCATCCAAGTACTGCATTTTGGACTCTTTTGTTGACTATGATGGCTACTCCATTTCTTCTAAGGGATTCCTCCCCACAGTAGTAGATATAATGGTCATCTGAGTTAAATTCACCCGTTCCAGTCCATCTTAGTTTGCTGATTCCTAGAATGTCAATGTTCACTCTTGCCATCTCCTGTTTGACCACTTCCAATTTGCCTTGATTCATGGACCTAACATTCCAGGTTCCTATGCAATATTGCTCTTTACAGCATTGAACCTTGCTTCTATCACCATTCCCATCCACAAGTGGGTATTGATTTTGCTTTGGCTCCATCCCTTCATTCTTTCTGGAGTTATTTCTCCACTGATTTCCAGTAGCCTATTGGGCACCTACCGACCTGGGGAGTTCTTCTTTCAGTGTCCTATCTTTTTGCCTTTCATACTGTTCATGGGGTTCTCAAGGCAAGAATACTGAAGTGGTTTGCCATTCCCTTCTCCAGTGGACCGCATTCTGTCAGACCTCTCCACCATGACCCGTCCGTCTGGGGTGGCCCCACACGGCATGGCTTAGTTTCCCTGAGTTAGACAAGGCTGTGGTCCGTGTGATCAGATTGGCTAGTTTTCTGTGATTATGGTTCCAGTCTGTCTGCCTTCTGATGCCCTCTGTCAGTGCCTGCCATCTTACTTGGGTTTCTCTTACCTTGGACGTGGGGTATCTCTTCACGGCCGCTCCAGCAAAGCACAGCCGCTGCTCCTTACCTTGGACGAGGGGTGGCTCCTCTCGGCCGCCACCCTGACCTTGGACGTGGGGTAGCTCCTCGCTGCCGCACTCCTGCACCATCACAGCTGCTGCAGGGGGCTCAGTGGTAAAGAATTTTCTTTCCAATGCAGGAGCCTCAAGCAACGCGGGTTTGATCCCTGGGTCAGGAAGACCCCCTGGAGAAGGAAATGGCAGCCCACTCCAGTATTCTTGCTTGGAGAATCTCATGGACAGAGGAGCCTGGCAGGCTACAGTCCTTGGGGTTGCAAAGAGCGGGACACGACTGACCAATCATATGTGAACATAATTTGGTGAATCATCTCTTTTTGATTCCCTCTCTTTGCTCTTCCTCCACATTATTACGTATGTTTTTCATCATCTATTTTCCCAATTGTTCTTTTACCTAACATATTTATTCCTTTTCACCTTCATGTGTCTTTCCTCTTTTCAGAAGTGAGAAAAACATAATTTAAACAAGAAATTTAAGTACCAAAAGAAAAATAGCCATAGATTTTAAACTGAACTTGAACATAAGCACACACACACACAAATTTTCTTAGCCTCTAAAGCTTGTAAGTGCCCAAGTCCTTTTCGTATCCTTAAAGGGTGTCCATCCATCTGCTTTTCCTTTTAACTCACTTTGTGAACACATTCATCTGATACACACAAACACACACATATATATCAAAACATTTCTCATTATTCAATGTTCTTAACTTTTCAATTTTAAAATATTATATTGTAATAGGATTGTTCATTATTTTACATTGTGTATGTGTGTATGTGTATCTGTGTGTGTATGTGTCTGTGTGTGTGAGTGAGAGTCCCTCAGTCATGTCTGACTCTTTGTGACCCTATGGACTATAGCCAACCAGACCCCTCTGTCCATGGAATTCTCCAGGCAAGAAATCTGGAGTGGGTTGCCATTCCCTTCTTCAGAGGATCTTCCTGACCCAGGGATCAAACCTGGGTCTTTTGCATTGCAGGCAGATTCTTCACTGACTAAGTCACCAGGGAAGTCCACATGTGTGTACGTATGTATGTATTAACATATATATGTTAATATGTATGTATATCACCTTGAGAAGTTAATTTGATATCATCTGAAGGAAATGGCAACCCACTCCAGTATTCTTGCCTGGAGAATCCCATGGACGGAGGAGCCTGGTGGGCTACAGTCCACGGGGTCGCAAAGAGTCGGACACGACTGAGTGACTTCACTACTTCACTTTCCCTAAACATACAGATAAACTTTTATATTACAGTTTATAACATTCTTGTTATTTGAAGACCATCTACATTTTAAAGAATGATCTTAATTAAAATTCATTTTCCAAAGCGTTTTTCACCTAAGTGGCAGGTAAGATGTGTAAGCTACATGAAAGCAGTAATTTTTGTCTGTTTACTTTTCACTGATGAATCCCTTGCCTCTAGAACAGCGCTGGGAACAGAATAGGCACTCGATAAATATTTGTTGAATGCACGAATAAAAGATATGACATGGGAATGAATATTGAATAAACTTAGATAAAAGTAAAGATGGCATCGCTGAATCTGATGGTTAATCCAGTTAAAAATGCTATAGATCACTTAGTATGTTTGCTGTCGTTGTTTAATCGCTAAGTAGTGTCCTACTCTTTTGCGATGCCATGGACTGTAGCCCTCCAGGCTCCTCTGTCCATGGGATTTCCCAGACAAGAATCTTGGAGAGAGTTGCCATTTCCTTCCCCAAGGGATTTTCCTGACCCAGGGATCAAACCCATGCCCTCTGCATTGGCAGGTGGGTTCTTCACCACTGAGATACCAGGGAAGCCCTCAGTTAGTAAAAGCTAGTTTTCATGTCTTTGATTTATAAGCATAAATTTATAGGGCTTATAGTTTTCTTTTGATTTCTTGGAATAAGGGAAAATATGAGCAGGACTTAGATATTTTCAGCCAGGAGAATTTTAAAGGGTTGGTACCAGGTGAAGCTTCTCCCTTTATCCCTCAGTGTTGTATTCATGGAAACAGGAGCTATGAGGGGTGGTTTGGAATTTCTGGAGCCACAACAGCGCATCTGGAGTGAGTCTTGAAGCTTTCTAATCATAGAATGGCTACATGGGACCTCAAATCTCAGAGGGCAAGATGAAAGTAAATATCAAATGAGCATCCAATGAGATGAAATAGTCACAGCCAGAGTTCAATAAATGATAGCCATAAGCTGTTTTAAATAAAAGTCTGATAATTACTTGATTTTGTACTATGACTTATACTTGTGGCTTTTCCTGTATCCACCACACACATAAAATCATCTGATAAGTGACAGACACTTACCATGGCTTATAGGCATTAAATTATGACTAGAATTACTCATGTCAAATACAAGAGAGAAATCTTTCAAACCTGAACTTAGAAAATCCTTTTTCCACATCACAGGGTGTAATTCCTTTCTCAAAACCTGCCACATATCCCATAATGTAAACATGACAGTCCAGGAAGAATCAAGACTGAGAAAGTAAGTTTACTTATTGCAAAGTGATAGGAAAATATATGTCTTTTTTTTCAGTTATCAATGAAGTAACAGAAATATTTTAGGTAGCAGGGTATAACAATTTAAACATATTTTGTTCTTCCAAATGATTGTATTCTTAGGAGATTTCTCAGTGGAAGCCTGGAGCAGAGACTAGCCAGAGAGGTCTCAATTTTTTTCTCTAGGACCTGTGGCAATGCAACTGGTGACCACGCAAATGAGACCCTTCTGCTGCAGGCCACTAAGAGGAAAAGGAACGAGTTTCAGGGCGGACAGTTGCCACCCATTTTCCCTAATCCCTTTCTCAGAAGGTGTCTATCAGGCAGTGGTCCAAGTTATTCCCTCCATTACTCACTGCAGTTCATGACAAGCTTCTTCAGTTGAACCGAGATTCACTTTCCCATACCCTTTCAACCAGGAATTGTATGATAATTAGAGGATAAACTCTAATTATCCATTTTAGATAATGGATATAATCTTTTCAGCACACACCCAACAAATAATCTTTTCAGCACAAGTTTGTTTGGCCCACACATTTTATCTTGAAACTGCTCTGGCAGTCTCTAAAATTACAATTCTCATGTAAACCTGGGTATACTGGTAGACCTTTCAATGAAGGTCATCTACCCTAAAATCATCTAAGATGAAGTGCCACCTATAGTGTGCAAAAAAGATACTATTGATGGGCGTGGACTTCAAATGGAACTGATTAATTTCTGTGATTCTTCCTCTAAACACTAAATATTGTGCTTAACTAAGATCCATCTAGTCAAAGGCTATGGTTTTTCCAGTAGTGATGTATGGATGTGAGAGTTGGACTATAAGGAAAGCTGAGCACCAAAGAATTGCTGCTTTTGAACTGTGGTGTTGGAGAAGACTCTTGAGAGTCCCTTGGACTGCAAGGAGACTCAACCAGACCACCCTAAAGTAGATCAGTCCTGGGTGTTCATTAGAAGGACTGATGTTAAAGCTGAAACTCCAGTACTTTGGCCACCTGATGCAAAGAGCTGATTCATTTGAAAAGACCCTGATGCTGGGAGGGATTGGGGGCAGGAGGAGAAGGGGACGACAGAGGATGAGATGGTTGGATGGCATTACTGACTCAATGGACATCCAACCATGTTTGAGTTTGGGTAGACTCCAGGAGTTGGTGATGGACAGGGAGGCCTTGTGTGCTGCAGTTCATGGGGTCGCAACGAGTCGGACAAAACTGAACGACAGAACTAACTAGCTAGCTATTTACACCATGGAAATCTAATGACCAAAGGAAGTTTAACCATATTTAAAAGTGAGCATTTCTCCACATGTCTCTTAGGAAATAGAATATGGGTAGAATAAAATAAATGTGAAAATCCAAATATTATTTCAAGTCTTAAAATGCTATTTAATATTTCACTTGGCTGGAATATTTAAGCTAATCATTACTATCTGAATATATGCATTGGTTCTGTCCTTTGCAGAAGAAAATCAAGCTTGAAACAAATTAATTGCAACTTCACATTAACCTTTGGGATTACTAATTACTAATTAAATTGGCAAATGAGCCTCTGCCAGAAAAATCTCATTCTAACTCCATGAAAACCAAAGGCCTTTAAAAGTAGCTTCATCAAAGGAAAATACTGGGGGGAAATGTTAGCTAGATCTTATTTCTAAATTAATTTGGTCTCCTTCTTTCAGCTTGCCTCTGTAATTATAATATATCATATGGGTGGTGGTGGTTTAGTTGCTAAGTCGGGTCCAACTCTTGCAACCCCATGGACTGTAGCCCTCCAGGGTCCTCTGTCCATGGAATTTTCTAGGCAAGAATACTGGAGTGAGTAGCCATTTCCTTCTCCAGGGGATCTTCCTGACCCAGGGATAGAACCCACGTCTCCTGAACTGCAGGCGGTTTCCAGCATTGCAGGCAGATTCTTTACAACTGAGCCACCAGAAGCCCAATATATGACATACTTTTTAGCTATCCCTGATGAGTCCATCTTTGGTCTTTGTTAGTTCATTTATACATTCACTCATTGATTCTCTGTATCTGTTAGCTTTCTTTGGTTGCAATCTGCAAAAACAGCATCTGCTAACAAAGCAAAAATTAATGAATTAGTGACTTACTGCATAGACATGGAATAGCTCACAAATCAAAGAAAAGATGAGTTAGTCCTTTTTCTTGACTTAGGAAAGGAAACAGATGAATACTCTATTCTCTTTAGCTGCATAGGCCTGGCCTGAGTTGGTCAGTCATGTCTGACTCTTTGCGACCCCATGGACTGTAGCCTACCATGCTCCTCTGCCCATGGGATTTTCCAGACAAGAGTACTGGAGTGGGCTGCCATTTCCTTCTCCACTATGCTCTTTAAGGTACCATCATATTGGATATGTGCTCATTCGCTCAGCTGTGTCTGACTCTCTGTGACCTCATGAACCTTAGCTAGTCAGGCTCCTCTGTCCATGGGATTTCCCAGGCAAGAATATTGGAGTTGGGTTGCCATTTCCTTCTCCACGGGATCTTTCTGACCCAGGGATTGAACCCACATCTCCAGTGTCTTCTCCATTGGCCGGTAGAGTCTTTACCACTGAGATACCTGGGAAGCCTGAGTATTGCATAAATGTTCTCGAAATACCATGTAGGGGTGTGTGTGTGTGAGAGAGAGAGAGAGAGACAGAGAGATGCCCACCTCTTTTCGGGGTGAGCAGCACCAGTATAGAAATGCTCTCCTCCAAGGCTAAATCAATTGGTGGACAGGTAGTTTCTCAAAGCCAAACTGAGAGTACTGCTAACTGAAGAATGGAGAATTGATGTTGGATAAATTAAAACAACTGATGACCACTACATCCACATTCTTTAAGTAAGTGTTGAACATTCCAGTCCATGTAGTATTCTGAAAAGGAACGTATTTAATTCCAACCCCTACTTCCACTAGTTCACAGGAGCTCATCATATTTCTCTTGTAAGGATACAAGGATTATTCCTACCCTTTTATTCCTTTGTTAAAGCAAACCTATGATAAACATACTAGCAATATATATGTTCGTATATCTATCATATTTACTTGTGGCAGCTTTCTGTAAGTGGGATTATTGAGTCAAGTGATATACAAATTTAATGTATTATATACATATATGCAGGGGCATGGGCTTCCCAGGTAGCTCAGCTGGTATAGAATCTGCCTACAATGCAGGAGACCTCGGTTCAATTCCTGGGTCAGGAAGATCCCCTGGAGAAGGGATAGGCTACCCAGTCCAGTATTCTTGGGCTTCCCTGATGACTCAGATGGTAAAGAATCTGACTGCAATGTGGGAGACCTGAGTTTGATCCCTGGATTGGGAAGATCCCCTGGAGGGGGCATGGCAACCCACACCACTATTCTTTCCTGGAGAATCCCCATGGACAGAGGAGCCTGGTGGGCTACAGTCCATGCGGTCATAAAGAGTTGGACATGACTGATCGACTAAGCACATGCAGGGTCATAGAGAAATATCTAGAAGACTATACACAAAAATGTAGTCAACAGCTACTACTGTGGTATATTTATAATCATGGGGGGAGGGTCTCTCATCTGGAAATTTACTCAGAGAAGAGGAAACTTCATAGAAGGCTTCCTTTGTCTCCTTGCTACTTCATTACTAGGAATCTGACATTTTCTTCTGAAGAAGCAAGTTTTAAAAAGAGTCCCCCTTTTTCTCCTCCTGCTCATCTCTATCTCCCTCCTCCCTCTCCTCTTCTTCATGTAACTCTGTGAACCTCTCTGGGTGTCCCTAACGGGGGAGAATCTTTTCGCCATTAACCTAGAAGTTTTCTTATCAGGGCTGTATAGTTGGAGAAGTCCTGAGACTACAGGAAGAATAAAACTGAAATCCAGAGGCAGGAGACTTAAGCCCAAAACCTGAGAACACCAGAAAACTCCTGACTACATGGAACTTTAAGTAATAAGTGACTGTCCAAAAGCCTTCATACCTACACTGAAACCAACCACCTCCCAAGAGCCAATAAGTTTTAGAGCAAGACATACCACGCAAATTCTCCAGCAACGCAGGAAAATAGCCCTGAACATCAACATACAGGCTGCCCAAGGTCACACCTAACACATTGACCCATCTCAAAACTCATTACTGGGCACTCCATTGCTCTCCAAAAGAAGAAATCAAGTTCCACGCACCAGAACACTGACGCAAGCTTCCCTAACCAGGAAACCTTGACAAGCCAATCGTCTAACCCCACACACTGGGTTAATCCTCCACAATAAAAAGGAACCACAGACCTCCAGAATACAGAAAGCCCACTCCAGATACAGCAATCTAAACAAGATGAAAAGGCAAAGAAATACCCAACAGGTAAAGGAACATGAAAAATGCCCACCAAGTCAAACAAAAGAGGAGGAGATAGGGAATCTACCTGAAAAGGAATTTAGAATAATGATAATAAAAATGATCCAAAATCTTGAAAACAAAATGGGGTTACAGATAAATAGCCTGGAAACAAAGATTGAAAAGATACAAGAAATGTTTAATAAAGACCTAGAAGAAATAAAAAAGAGTCAATTACAAATGAATAATGCAATGAATGAGATCAAAAACACTTTGGAGGGAACCAAGAGTAGAATAACGGAGGCAGAAGATAGGATAAGTGAGGTAGAAGATAAAATGGTGGAAATAAATGAAGCAGAGAGGAAAAAAGAAAAAAGGATCAAAAGAAATGAGGACAACCTCAGGGACCTCTGGGACACTGTGAAACGCCCCAACATTCGAATCATAGGAGTTCCAGAAGAAGAAGACAAAAAGAAAGGTCATGAGAAAATACTCGAAGAGATAATAGCTGAAAACTTCCCTAAAATGGGCAAGGAAATAGCCACCCAAGTCCAAGAAACCCAGAGAGTCCCAAACAGGATAAACCCAAGGCAAAACACCCCAAGACACATATTAATCAAATTAACAAAGATCAAACACAAAGAACAAATATTAAAAGCAGCAAGGGAGAAACAACAAATAACACACAAAGGGATTCCCATAAGGATAACAGCTGATCTATCAATAGAAACCCTCCAGGCCAGAAGGGAATGGCAGGACATACTGAAAGTGATGAAAGAGAATAACCTACAACCTAGATTACTGTATCCAGCAAGGATCTCATTCAGATATGAAGGAGAATTCAAAAGCTTTACAGACAAGCAAAAGCTGAGAGAATTCAGCACCACCAAACCAGCTCTTCAACAAATGCTAAAGGATCTTCTCTAGACAGGAAATGCAGAAAGGTTGTATAAACGTGAACCCAAAACAACAAAGTAAATGGCAACGGGACCACACCTATCAATAATTACCCTAAATGTAAATGGGTTGAATGCCCCAACCAAAAGACAAAGATTGGCTGAATGGATACAAAAACAAGACCCCTATATATGCTGTCTACAAGAGACCCACCTCAAAACAAGAGACACATACAGACTAAAAGTGAAAGGCTGGAAAAAAATATTTCATGCAAACGGAGACCAAAAGAAAGCAGGAGTCGCAATACTCATATCAGATAAAATAGACTTTCAAATAAAGGATGTGAAAAGAGACAAAGAAGGACACTACATAATGATCAAAGGATCAATCAAAGAAGAAGATATAACAATTATAAATATATATGCACCCAACATAGGAGCACCGCAATATGTGCGGCAAACACTAATGAGTATGAAAGAGGAAATTAATAGTAACACAATAATAGTGGGAGACTTTAATACCCCACTCACAACTATGGATAGATCAACAAAACAGAAAATTAACAAGGAAACACAAACCTTAAATGACACAATGGACCCGCTGGACCTAATTGATATCTATAGGACATTTCACCCCAAAACAATCAACTTCACCTTTTTCTCAAGTGCACACGGAACATTCTCCAGAATAGATCACATCCTGGGCCATAAATCTGGTCTTGGAAAATTCAAAAAAATTGAAATCATTCCAGTCATCTTTTCTGACCACAGTGCAGTAAGATTAGATCTCAATTACAGGAAAAAAATTGTTAAAACTTCAAACATATGGAGGCTAAATAACACGCTTCCGCATAACCAACAAATCATAGAAGAAATCAAAAAAGAAATCAAAATATGTATAGAAATGAATGAAAATGAAAACACAACAACCCAAAACCTATGGGACACTGTAAAAGCAGTGCTAAGGGGAAGGTTCATAGCATTACAGGCTTACATCAAGAAACAAGAAAAAAACCAAATAAATAACCTAACTCTACACCTAAAGCAATTAGAGAAGGAAGAAATGAAGAACCCCAGAGTTAGCAGAAGGAAAGAAATCTTAAAAATCAGGGCAGAAATAAATGCAAAAGAAACTAAAGAGACCATAGCAAAAGTCAACAAAGCTAAAAGCTGGTTTTTTGAAAAAATAAACAAAATTGACAAACCATTAGCAAGACTCATTAAGAAACAAAGAGAGAAGAACCAAATTAACAAAATTAGAAATGAAAATGGAGAGATCACCACAGACAACACTGAAATACAAAGGATCATAAGAGACTACTACCAGCAGCTCTATGCCAATAAAATGGACAATTTGGATGAAATGGACAAATTCTTAGAAAAGTATAACTTTCCAAAACTGAACCAGGAAGAAATAGAAGATCTTAACAGACCCATCACAAGCAAGGAAATCGAAACTGTCATCAAAAATCTTCCAGCAAACAAAAGCCCAGGACCAGATGGCTTCACAGCTGAATTCTACCAAAAATTTAGAGAAGAGCTAACACCTATCTTACTCAAACTCTTCCAGAAAATTGCAGATGAAGGTAAGCTTCCAAACTCATTCTATGAGGCCACCAACACCCTAATTCCAAAACCAGACAAAGATGCCACAAAAAAAGAAAACTACAGGCCAATATCACTGATGAACATAGATGCAAAAATCCTTAACAAAATTCTAGCAAACAGAATCCAACAACATATTAAAAAAATCATACACCATGACCAAGTGGGCTTTATCCCAGGAATGCAAGGATTCTTTAATATCTGCAAATCAATCAATGTAATACACCACATTAACAAATTGAAAGATAAAAACCATATGATTATCTCAATAGATGCAGAGAAAGCCTTTGACAAAATTCAACACTCATTTATGATTAAAACTCTCCAAAAAGCAGGAATAGAAGGAAAATACCTCAACATAATAAAAGCTATATATGACAAACCCACAGCAAGCATCACCCTCAATGGTGAAAAATTGAAAACATTTCCCCTGAAATCAGGAACAAGACAAGGGTGCCCACTCTCACCACCACTATTCAACATAGTGTTGGAAGTTCTGGCCATAGCAATCAGAGCAGAAAAAGAAGTAAAAGGAATCCAGATAGGAAAAGAAGAAGTGAAACTCTCGCTGTTTGCAGATGACATGATCCTCTACATAGAATACCCTAAAGACTCTACCAGAAAATTACTAGAGCTAATCAATGAATATAGTAAAGTTGCAGGATATAAAATTAACACACAGAAATCCCTTGCATTCCTATATACTAACAATGGAAAAACAGAAAGAGAAATTAAGGAAACAATACCATTCACCATTGCAACAAAAAGAATAAAATACTTAGGAGTATATCTACCTAAAGAAACAAAAGACCTATACATAGAAAACTATAAAACACTGATGAAAGAAATCAAAGAGGACACAAACAGATGGAGAAACATACCGTGTTCATGGATTGGAAGAATCAATATTGTCAAAATGGCTATTCTACCCAAAGCAGTCTATAGATTCAATGCAATCCCTATCAAGCTACCAACGGTATTTTTCACAGAACTAGACCAAAGAATTTCACAATTTGTATGGAAATACAAAAAACCTCGAATAGCCAAAGTAATCTTGAGAAAGAAGAATGGAACTGGAGGAATCAACCTGCCTGACTTCAGACTCTACTACAAAGCCACAGTCATCAAGACAGTATGGTACTGGCACAAAGACAGAAATATAGATCAATGGAACAGAATAGAAAGCCCAGAGATAAATCCACCAACCTATGGACACCTTATCTTTGACAAAGGAGGCAAGGATATACAATGGAAAAAAGACAACCTCTTTAACAAGTGGTGCTGGGAAAACTGGTCAACCACTTGTAAAAGAATGAAACTAGAACACTTTCTAACACCATACACAAAAATAAACTCAAAATGGATTAAAGATCTAAATGTAAGACCAGAAACTATAAAACTGCTAGAGGAGAACATAGGCAAAACACTCTCCGACATAAATCACAGCAAGATCCTCTATGACCCACCTCCCAGAATATTGGAAATAAAAGCAAAACTAAACAAATGGGACCTAATGAAACTTAAAAGCTTTTGCACTACAAAGGAAACTATAAGTAAGGTGAAAAGACAGCCCTCAGATTGGGAGAAAATAATAGCAAATGAAGAAACAGACAAAGGATTAATCTCAAAAATATACAAGCAACTCCTGCAGCTCAATTCCAGAAAAATAAATGGCCCAATCAAAAAATGGGCCAAAGAACTAAACAGACATTTCTCCAAAGAAGACATACAGATGGCTAACAAACACATGAAAAGATGCTCAACATCACTCATTATTAGAGAAATGCAAATCAAAACCACAATGAGGTACCATTACACGCCAGTCAGGATGGCTGCTATCCAAAAGTCTACAAGCAATAAATGCTGGAGAGGGTGTGGAGAAAAGGGAACCCTCTTACACTGTTGGTGGGAATGCAAACTAGTACAGCCGCTATGGAAAACAGTGTGGAGACTTCTTAAAAAACTGGAAATAGAACTGCCATATGACCCAACAATCCCACTCCTGGGCATACACACCAAGGAAACCAGATCTGAAAGAGACACGTGCACCCCAATGTTCATCGCAGCACTGTTTATAATAGCCAGGACATGGAAGCAACCTAGATGCCCATCAGCAGATGAATGGATAAGGAAGCTGTGGTACATATACACCATGGAATATTACTCAGCCATTAAAAAGAATTCATTTGAATCAGTTCTAATGAGATGGATGAGACTGGAGCCCATTATACAGAGTGAAGTAAGCCAGAAAGATAAAGACCATTACAGTATACCAATGCATATATATGGAATTTAGAAAGATGGTAACAATAACCCTATATGCAAAACAGAAAAAGAGACACAGAAATACAGAACAGACTTTTGAACTCTGTGGGAGAATGTGAGGGTGGGATATTTCAAAAGAACAGCATGTATACTATCTATGGTGAAACAGATCACCAGCCCAGGTGGGATGCATGAGACAAGTGCTCGGGCCTGGTGCACTGGGAAGACCCAGAGGAATCGGGTGGAGAGGGAAGTGGGAGCGGGGATTGGGATAGGTAAGACATGTAAATCCATGGCTGATTCATATCAATGTATGACAAAACCCACTGGAAAAAAAAAAAAAAAAACCAATAACCTTAAAAAGCGTAGTGTTCCCTTAAATTTTTTTAAAGACATTTTTATTGACATAATTTCAGTCATAGAAAAGTTGCAAAAATAGTACAAAAAAAAAAAAATAGATTCCCCAAAAGCTAATGTTTTATATTTGCTTTCTCTCTCTCTTCCTTTCCTTCTCTCTTTATATATGCATATATAGTTTTTAAACTCTGTTTGGGAGTAATCTGCAGAAATACTATCCTTTTAACTCTGTTATGGTTCAGTGGTAAAGAAACCACCTGCCAAGCAGGAGATGCAGGTTCGATCCCTGGGTCAAGAAGATCCCCTGGAGAAGGAAAATGGCAACCCACTCCAGTGTTCTCACCTGGAAAATCCCATGGCCAGAGGAACCTGGTGGGCTACAGTCTACGGGGTCAGAAGGAGTCAGATATGACTTAAGGGCTACACAACAACAATGACGACCTTGTGGTAAAGAGTCTGACTCCATTTTCTGAGGTTTGCTGACAACTTTAAACCTCACCCCCTCCTCTTCCCCTCGGAGCTATCAGATAGGAAATCCTGATGCTCTTTCCTTCAGAACCATGGAACAACCCAGACCATGCCACCCCTGCCTGAGCTTGGGAAACCTTAGTCTGGTCTTCCTCCTAACTACAATGAAATCCTGAGCCAATCTTCTGTCTTTTTTCTTCTCAGACCTGCTTGGGAGGCTTGCCCTGTTTTCCCAAGATACACCTATCATGTAAGCCATAATAAGTCTTCCATTCCCTCTTTAAGTGTGTATGGCATCATAAATCTCAATGTTGAAACAAGTTCTGTGTGAGGGACTGCCGTATACCTGCAGAGTGATCACCACAAACCCTAAATAAAATCTCTTACATAATTATCAAAATTAGGAAATCAGCATTTATTCACCTTGATTATCTAACCTACAAACCCTTTCAGATCTCTTCCTTTGCTCCAATAATGGTCCTCAAGACAAAGAAGATTTTGGATGATATTATTGGTCAAAGGGCATGTATATGTATCTCCTTTTCCTGGAACAGTTCCAGAGTTTTCCCTCGTCTTTCACGACACTGAAGAAGAGTTTGGAAGAGTACTGTTCTGCCACTTTGTAGAACGTTTCTCAATCTGGGTTTGATATCTATTCATAATGAAATTCAGGCTGTGCTGTATTGAAAGTTCCTTTTTTCTCTGCTTGCTGATTTTGTTTACCCTTTGCTCTGTCAAAACTCTTTTGCTCTTCCTATTTTCCTTAATAGCTCTCAGACAGGAGCAATACCAATCCAAATTTAAGTCTTGAATATCCAAAGGCTAAGACAAAACCATTGGATGATGTTTTCTACTGGCCCTCTTGTTATTGGTTTTATGGTGATAAAAGGTGTCAGTTACTGAGAGGTGGTGGATAAAGCATTGTATCATTTGTGTTTTCAAAATCTTGTGGAAGTTGTCCTCTCTTGAGTCAGGTTTGGCTAAGATGTAAATAAGAGATGCCATTTTGAAACCTCTTGAATAAACTTTTTCCTGCCTCTTTTGTTAAGTTACCCTAGAAATTCAAAGAGCTGCCAAAAACTGAAGGGAAGGGTGTGGTTTCTAGTAATTATAACACTACTACTAGGAGTTGGGCTGATCAAGGATTTTCACATTTTAATGTAGACATTTTTGGACTATTTATGAGAAACATGTACTTCTTTCATAGTAAAAATAATAAATAGGATGAAGTTTTCCCATTTAAAAAACATTGTCCAGAGTAGATTGCTAATTGGTGGTTACCAATGGGGAAAGAAAAGGTTGGGAAGGGCAGTATAGGAGCAGAGAAGTAAGAGATATAAACTATTAGGTATAAAATCAACTCAAGGCTAAATCATACAGCAAGGAATATACCCAATATTTTATAATAACTATTAATATAGCAGCATCTTTAAAATTGTGAATCAGTATATTGTACACCTGGAATTTATATTTTACAGCAACTATATTTCCGTTTAAAAAAAGCCTACACCTGACCAAGCTGGTTCTGACTCTGATTACGACTCTTTCCTTTTCTCTGCAGCCCAGTTCTAAAAAGAGCAGCAGCCCCTTGACGTCCCCACATGCTTCTGTCCCATTCAGTCCTTCAGGAACCTTCTCAGTCGTGGCACTTCTCCACTGTCTCTGGCACTTGATCAGCTTTGGCCACTTCCTCCTTTGGCATCTGATCGAACATCGTTTTTATTTTCACGGCTTCCGCCTCTCATGCCACAAATATTGCCACACTTGTTCCTCTTCTCATGTTCAACAAACTCCTACATTCCTGTGGACGTGGCTGCCACTTTCCACAACGATCCAACATCCACACCCGCATCCTAGTCCTTGCTCCCAGACTCGAGGATCTCAGAACCATCTGCTCAGCGCACTTTTCCGCTTTGTAAAGCCTCACAGCACCTTCAACTTGAGTCTTTGCTTCTCTATGCCCTTGGCTCATTTGCGTGCTCAGCACTGTCTCAGACAATGATTCTAAGATTCACACAGTCCTCCCAGTCAGGAATCTTAGAATCGTTGTTAGAGACGATGCTGAGCTCACGAACAAGTCAAGGCCACAAAGGAGTAAAGACCCAAGCTGCAGTTCCTGCGAGGCTTTGCAGTGGAAAAGTGCTGTAAGCAGGTGGCCCTGAGAACCTGGCGTTTAGGAGCGAGGACTGAACCCAGTTCCTACATCTGCAGATTTCTTCCACATCTGCTGTATTACCTAGCTATCATGAGAAATTTGGCATCAATTCACAAAAAATCATATTCACTATACGTCTCATAAATTTCAAGTTTACCCATTTTTTATTTCTTCTATCAGCTTTAAACTATCTCCACACTTGAAATTTCCCACTACCTTCATGTCAACATTCATTGAAAATTTATACAATACTTAGTAAAATCTCCTGGACCTTTCTTTCAGCAAAAATCAGAGAAAATAGCTGAAAGATATGAACCTCCACTTGTCTGATCCATTGAATGAGTTTCCAGATTTTAGTGAAAACAATTGAGGTGTTCAATCACTGATTTTTAAATTTCTCTTGATAGGACTTCCCTGGTGGTCTAGTGGTTAAGAATCTCCCCGCCATCG
Source organism: Dama dama (assembly GCF_033118175.1). Lineage (NCBI taxonomy): Eukaryota > Metazoa > Chordata > Mammalia > Artiodactyla > Cervidae > Dama > Dama dama. The sequence goes on from NC_083683.1 coordinate 69,172,381, forward strand.
CTGGGGACACAGGTTCAATCCCTGATCTGGGGAGATCCCGAATACCATGGAACAACAGATCCTGAGTGCCACAACTACTGAGCCCACACTCTGTGATCAGAAGTCATGAGCTTGTGCATCACAACTAGAGAGTAGCTCCCACTCACCTCAACTAGATAAAGCCCTTGCAGCAACCAAGACCCAGTGCAGCCAAAAATAACTAAATAAATAACTACTAAAAAATAAAATAAATTTCTCCTGACAGTGAAAAAGCATCATTTTTTAATCACTTCTCCTGGTATTATTCTTCAAATTTGATTTATTTTTCTATGTAAATACTCAGATGACCATTTTATCTACTACTGTGGGCAGGAATCCCTTAGAAGAAATGGAGTGGCCATGATAGTCAACAAAGGAGTCCAGAATGCAGTACTTGGATGCAATCTCAAAAACGACAGAATGATCTCTGTTTGTTTCCAAGGCAAACCATTCAATATCATAGTAATCCAAGTCTATGCCCTGACCAGTAATGCTGAAGAAGCTGAAGTTGAATGGTTCTATGAAATCCTACAAGACCTTCTAGAACTAACACCCAAAAACAATGTCCTTTTCATTATAGGGGACTGGAATGCAAAAGTAGGAAGTCAAGAAACACCTGGAGTAACAGACAAATTTGGCCTTGGAGTATGGAATGAAGCAGGGCAAAGGCTAATAGAGTTTTGCCAACAGAACACACTGGTCATAGCAAACACCCTCTTCCAACAACACGAGAGAAGACTCTACACATGGACATCACCAGATGGTCAACACCGAAATCAGATTGATTATATTTTTTTGCAGCCAGAGATGGAGAAGCTCTATACAGTCAGTAAAAACAAGACTGAAAGCTGACTATAGCTCAGATCATGAACTCCTTATTGCCAAATTCAGACTGAAATTGAAGAAAGTGGGGAAAACTGCTAGACCATTCAAGTATGACCTAAATCAAATCCCTTACGATTATACAGTGGAAGTGACAAATAGATTCAAGGGGTTGGATCTGATAGACAATGTGCTTGAAGAGCTATGGACAGAGGTTTGTGACACTGTACAGGAGGCAGTGATCAAGCCCATTACCAAGAAAAATAAATGCAAAAAGACAAAATGGTTGTCTGAGGAGGCCTTACAAATAGCTGTGAAAAGAAGAGAAGTGAAAGGCAAAGGAGAAAAGGAAAGATATACCCATCCAAATGCAGAGTTCCAAAGAATAGCCAGGAGAGATAAGAAAGCCTTCCTCAGCAATCAATGCAAAGAAATAGAAGAAAACAATAGAATGGGAAAGACTAGAGATCTCTTCAAGAAAATTAGAGATACCAAGGGAACATTTCATGCAAAGATGGGCCCAATAAAGGACAGAAACGGTATGAATCTAACAGAAGCAGAAGATATTAAGAAGAGGTGGCAAGAATACACAGAAGAACTATACAAAAAAGATCTTCATGGATTTACATGTAAATCCATGGCTGATTCATATCAATGTATGACAAAACCCACTGGAAAAAATAAAAAAAAAAAAAAAAAAAAAAAGATCTTCATGACCCAGATAACCATGATGGTGTGATCACTCACCTAGAGCAAGACATCCTGGAATGGAAAGTCAAGTGGGCCTCAGGAAGCATCACTATGAACAAAACTAGTGAAGGTGATAGAATTCCAGTTGAGCTATTTCAAATCCTAAAAGATGATGCTGTGAAAGTGCTGCACTCAATATGCCAGCAAATTTAGAAAACTCAGCAGTGGCTACAGGACTGGAAAAGGTCAGTTTTCATTCCAATCCCTAAGAAAGGCAATGCAATGCCAAAGAATGTTCAGACTCCTGCATAATTGTACTCATCTCACATGCTAGCAGAATAATGCTCAAAATTCTCCAAGTCAGGCTTCAGCAATACATGAACTGTGAACTTCCAGATGTTCAAGCTGGATTTAGAAAAGGCAGAGGAACCAGAGATCAAATTGCCAACATCCGCTGGATCATAGAAAAAGCAAGAGAGTTCCAGAAAAACATCTACTTCTGCACTATTGACTACGCCAAAGCCTTTGAGTGTGTGGATCACAACACACTGTGGAAACTTCTGAAAGAGATGGGAATACTAGACCACCTGACCTGCCTTCTGAGAATTCTATATACAGGTCAAGAAGCACCAGTTAGAACTGGACATGGAACAACAGACTGGTTCCAAGTCAGGAAAAGAGTACATCAAGGCTGTGTATGGTCACCCTCCTTACGTAACTTATATGCAGAGTACATCATGAGAAATGTTGGACTGGATGAAGTACAAGCTGGAATCAAGTTTTCTGGGAGAAACATCAATAACCTCAGATGTGCAGATGATACCACCATTATGGCAGAAAGCAAAGAAGAACTAAAGAGCCTCTTGATGAAAGTGAAAGAGGAGAGTGAAAAAGTTAGCTAAAATTCACCATTCAGAAAACTAAGATCATGGCATCTGGTCCCATCATATATGGCAAACAGATGGGGAAACAATGGAAACAGTGAGAGACTTTATTTTTGGAGGCTCCAAGGTCACTGCAGATGGTGACTGCAGCCATAAAATTAAAAGACTTTTGCTCCCGGAAAAAGAATTATGACCAACCTAGACAGTTGAAAAGCAGAGACATTACTTTGCTGACAAAAGTCTATCTAGTCAAAGCTATAGTTTTTCCAGTAGTCATGTATGGATGTGAGAGTTGGACTATAAGGAAAGCTGAGCACTGAAGAATTGTTGCTTTTGAACTGTGGTGTTGGAGAAGACTCTTGAGAGTCCCTTGGACTGCAAGGAGATCCAACCAGTCCATCCTAAAGGAAATCAGTCTTGAATATTCATTCAAAGGACTGATGCTGAAGCTGAAACTCCAATATTTTGGCCACCTGATGGAAAGAAATGACTCGTTTGAAAAGACCCTCATAATCAACCTGCCTGACTTCAGACTCTACTACAAAGCCACAGTCATCAAGACAGTATGGTACTGGCACAAAGACAGAAATATAGATCAATGGAACAGAATAGAAAGCCCAGAGATAAATCCACCAACCTATGGACACCTTATCTTTGACAAAGGAGGCAAGGATATACAATGGAAAAAAGACAACCTCTTTAACAAGTGGTGCTGGGAAAACTGGTCAACCACTTGTAAAAGAATGAAACTAGAACACTTTCTAACACCATACACAAAAATAAACTCAAAATGGATTAAAGATCTAAATGTAAGACCAGAAACTATAAAACTGCTAGAGGAGAACATAGGCAAAACACTCTCCGACATAAATCACAGCAAGATCCTCTATGACCCACCTCCCAGAATATTGGAAATAAAAGCAAAACTAAACAAATGGGACCTAATGAAACTTAAAAGCTTTTGCACTACAAAGGAAACTATAAGTAAGGTGAAAAGACAGCCCTCAGATTGGGAGAAAATAATAGCAAATGAAGAAACAGACAAAGGATTAATCTCAAAAATATACAAGCAACTCCTGCAGCTCAATTCCAGAAAAATAAATGACCCAATCAAAAAATGGGCCAAAGAACTAAACAGACATTTCTCCAAAGAAGACATACAGATGGCTAACAAACACATGAAAAGATGCTCCACATCACTCATTATCAGAGAAATGCAAATCAAAACCACAATGAGGTACCATTACACGCCAGTCAGGATGGCTGCTATCCAAAAGCCTACAAGCAATAAATGCTGGAGAGGGTGTGGAGAAAAGGGAACCCTCTTACACTGTTGGTGGGAATGCAAACTAGTACAGCCGCTATGGAAAACAGTGTGGAGATTTCTTAAAAAACTGGACATAGAACTGCCATATGACCCAGCAATCCCACTTCTGGGCATACACACTGAGGAAACCAGATCTGAAAGAGACACGTGCACCCCAATGTTCATCGCAGCACTGTTTATAATAGCCAGGACATGGAAACAACCTAGATGCCCATCAGCAGATGAGTGGATAAGGAAGCTGTGGTACATATACACCATGGAATATTACTCAGCCATTAAAAAGAATTCATTTGAACCAGTCCTAATGAGATGGATGAAGCTGGAGCCCATTATACAGAGTGAAGTAAGCCAGAAAGATAAAGAACATTACAGCATACTAACACATATATATGGAATTTAGAAAGGTGATAACGATAACCCTATATGCAGAACAGAAAAAGAGACACAGAAATACAGAACAGACTTTTGAACTTTGTGGGAGAATGTGAGGGTGGGATATTTCAAAAGAACAGCATGTATACTATCTATGGTGAAACAAATCACCAGCCCAGGTGGGATGCACGAGACAAGTCCTCCGGCCTGGTGCACTGGGAAGACCCAGAGGAATCGGGTGGAGAGGGAGGTGGGAGGGGGGATCGGGATTGGGAATACATGTAAATCCATGGCTGATTCATATCAATGTATGACAAAACCCACTGGAAAAAAATAATAATAATAATAAAAATTTAAAAAAAAAAGAAAAAAAAAAAAAAAAAGAAAAGACCCTCATGCTGGGAAAGATTGAAGACAGGAGGAGAAGAGGACAACAGAAGATGAGATGGCTGGATGTCATCATCGTCTCGATCAACATGAGTTTGGGTACGCTCCGGGAGTTGGTGATGAACAGGGAAGCCTGGCGTGCTGCAGTCCATGGGGTCACAAAGAGTCAGACACGACTGAGAGACTGATCTGAACTGAACACATTTTCATACACACTGTTACATAGATGATGACTTAACGTCTGGGTGGTGATCTTCCTGGAACTACTCTAAAGCTTGGTATTTTATTGTACATTGTTTGTGTCTGATTTCACATGTTTGCAGATTTGAGTCTGATGAGCTTCACCTAAAACTTTAAACAAGAAAAAAATAAATAAATAACCGAAAAGGAAAATCCCACTCATTGGAGGGCAAAATAAAAGCTTATCTTCTTGGATGCACATCTCCCGTTAGATCACAGTACTTCCAAGGTTGGGATTAACTTTTCAAATTGTGTCTGTGCTTCATAATGAACTTCTCACCTTGTCTGGGAAAGTCTTTCCCATCTTACACCTTCATTTGCAGCACTTCCCAGTAATGAGGTGAGACTAAAAAGAATAAGTAATTTTTCCTCAAAGTGCCAAATAATGACATGCCTGAAGAAATTGTGACACCAGAATGATTTCTTCGAAGACTCCAAGAATGGTTATTCATGGGGTCAAATTAGGACTTGGAATTAACGGCTTAGTATTTCTCTGAACACCGGTGAGAATACTATTCATGGCTGCAACATTATTTGCTACTTGGACATTATGTGAAGTTAACAGAAATTCGGTAGAAATGCAAAATGGCTTTAGCCACATCTCAAAACCTGTGGAATCTTACTCCCCCAGCCAGGGCTCAATCCCATACCCTCTCCATTGGAAGTGCAGAGTCTTAACCACTGGACCACCAGGGAAGTCCCAGAAATGCAAACATACGTATCTAAACAACTGTGTAAAAACAATACAAGATTCAGATAGAACAAACTTAAAAGAAGACAGTGAATCATCTATAAGCACTAACAATGAGAATGAGAAAGAAAATGTTTGTAAGAATCAAAATCTTATATGTATAGAGAGAGAGACAGAGATAGTAAGACTAGTGAAGACCAAGACCATCATTTGATACAGAAGAGATAATTAATAATATTTTAATTTATTCTGATATTGGTAATCTCTAGTACTGATTCCAGATGATTTGAGAGTTAATTTGTTTAAGAGCAGGAGTGAACCTCTTCATATTAAAGATGAACCTTTCCAGATCAATGAAAAGGACAAAAAAGCAAAGGAAGTGGTCGACACATAACAACTTCATGGTTTTATAAATTTCTATCAAATGGCAAAAAAGTGGAAAATTTGATTTATTCAAAATCACAGATTCATTCACTTTCTTTTTTACTGCACATTGTTTGCAAATACTGAGACAGAAGTTGGAACATCCTGCTTTACAACCAGCTTTAAAACCCAGAGGAATCGGGTGGAGAGGGAGGTGGGAGGGGGGATCGGGATGGGGAACACATGTAAATCCATGACTGATTCATGTCAATGTATGACAAAAACCACTACAATATTGCAAAGTAATTAGCCTCCAACTAATAAAAATAAATGAAAAAAAAAAAAAAAAAAAGAAGTAAGAATAGGGAAAAAAAACAAAAACAAAGTGGAAATTCACACCTCAGATCCTTGAGCTTGAGACGTATGGACATTTCTGCTACTTAGAGAAATGGAGGAAATCAGTAATGGTGTTGAGACTCGAAAAATTGTTGCTAAAACCTATCACATAGAAATATAAATAGAGGGAAAGTGGAGAGACACATTCTATCATTTTTTGGATGTATAATATTTTTAGCTATACATCTTCCCTTCTGTGGTCCTAAAGAGGATATCATCTACAAACAAATGCAACTTTTGGAGTTGTCAAAATTACTCTCAAATTACAATCCAAGTTTGAAGGAACATTTTATTAAAATTAAACAGATTATTCCTTCTAAGGGGAAAATAATTTCCTATTTGTCTCAGAAGATCATCTTCTGGAAAATCACATCAAAAAAGTAGTAATGGATTTTTTTTTAAGTTGTAATTATTTTCGATAGCTGAACTAATTAATGCAAAGGATGAATTGTCAATCCCACTCCCAAGAGTCAGAAATTTTACCCAATTGCAAACTTGACTGAGTTCCCAGGTGGTGCTAGTGGTAAAGAACCTGCCTGCAACGCATGAGACATCAGAGACCTGAACTCCATCCCTGGGTCGGGAAGATCCCCTGAGGGAGAGAATGGCAACCCATTCTTACCTAGAGAATCCCATGGACAGGGAAGCCTGCTAGGCTACGGTCAGTGGGGTCACAAGGAGTTGAACATGACTGAAGTGACTTAGTATGCATGCCACAGCTTTAAGGATAGAGACAATCAAGACACGCGGAGCCCAGGGGTCTGGAGCCTGTCACATGTCTCCACGAGTCCATCTTTTCTATGGACACGAGGACAAGAGAAAGGAAATCCCCCGCTGGCCTAGCGGTCAGGGAACTAAGGTTCCACAAGCCCCACAGCAAAGCCAGAAGGAAGAAGAGGAGGAGAAGGAGAAAAAAGACGAGGTCTTCACGACTCAGGCCAGGGGTATTCCTCACATTGCACAGGACATTCAACTTATGAAATATTTTCATGGTATACTTCAGAATATGGTACATAACAGGGGTCCCCACGCCCCAGGCCACGGCCCGCTGTTGGTCAGTGGCCTGTGAGGAACCAGGCCAGCGGGAGGTGAGCAGCCGGTCAGCAGAGGAAGCCTCACCTGCATTTACAGCCTCTCCCCACGGCTTGCACTACAGCCTGACCTCCGCCTCCCGTCAGATCACCGAGGCATAGCAAATGTAACGCCCGGGAGCCTCTGAGACCACCCCTCCGCCTCTCCTCCCGTGCCCCCGTCGGTGGAAAACTCGTCTTCTGTAACACCTTCCTGGTGCCAGAGAGGCCGGCGGCTGCTGGCCTGTGCGCGCACCTGCTGAGTCGCTTCAGTAACGTCGGACTCTCCGTGGCCCCACGGACTGTCGCCCACCAGGCCCCTCTGCCCGTGGGATTCTCCAGGCAAGCATGCTGGACTAGGTTGCCATGCCCTGCTCCAGGGCATCTTCCCGACCCAGGGGTTGAAACTGGGTCTCTCACCTCCCCTGCGTTGGCAGACAGGTTCTTCCCCATTAGTGCCACCCGGGAAGCCCCCTGCTGGTGTATAGCTTAGGGGAGATTCTCTAGGGAGTCAAGCCTCAAAGACTACGGGTTTATTTATTATAAGTGATCCGTCAGCCAGAGACATCCTGCAGATCATCCCTCTTTCTCCTAGCAGCTATCATTAATTTTTTAATACCTGGATGTCCATCTGACAGGGAGCCTAGGCTAGTCTTCTTTTCTTGCCCCTAGAGACATGCCTCTTTCTTCTTAAGGGAGTCAGAGATCTCAGGCCAGATCTGCAATTCCTTCCTTTGGTAATTGTTTTTGTAATTCATTCCTCCCAACAGCACTCACTGTTTCACACGATGAACATGCATGCAAAGTCAAAGGAAATGTCCATACCAAAGATAATAAAATTAAAATGAAGGAGTCTTTCTTGGGCATCTTTCCCGTTTCTGGAAAGATTGTGCTGAACTAACAAGACTTCGAAACAATGGATAGTGATGGATGGAAGATAGGAAGTTTGACAGAGATTCATAAAAATCCCAATTCACAGTAAATCTAGAAATTTCAAAATTGTCTTTGTTTCTCCTAGCAGCTTTCGAATGTCTTCAGAGTTAAAAATTGTCTACTAAATATCTTCACCCAAGTATTCATCCTAAATTTCTGTTATATTTGACAAAATATTCTGAAGTTTTTCTTCTGCAAAAAATCAAACAAATGGCTAAAAGATAGCAAACTTTGAAATTATTCCATCCATTGCTTTAGAATAAATGACCGGTTCTTAGTGACACTTGAATTGAGGCATTCGAATATAACTCTTTCCATTTGCTTTTTTGTTTTGCTTTGTCTTGTAAGCTTCAGTGAATTAATCTTGTTTCTTGTTGGTAAAAGTACTCTGCTCCAAATCTCTATTAAAAATCCAGAATAAGTAAAAAACTAGCTGCTGGTCTCACAACTATCTTGCAAACAACTATAAGTTTTCTCCAAGTTTCTGAAAGATAAAAAGAAGTTTGTTCAATGTTATGTGTGTCCTTCTAAAAATTTGCACTTTGAACTTTTAATTACACAAATATAATAATAGTGTAAATAGTCATCCAGTAACAAGTTAATAAATTTTAATAAATCAAGCACTTGCAAAAAAGTTCAATTTAAGTAACAAGTCATATTCTTATGTAACATTCTATTTTCTTGATTTGTTCTTTAGCATAAAACTAAAAATTTTAAAATATGTTGTATTTTAAAGATATATTTTATTTTGTATCAACTAAACCTGTCCAAATATAGTTAAGAAGTCTCCATAAGAGTAGATATTATTTTGGTGGCATGTATTGGAGAAGGCAATGGCACCCCACTCCAGTACTCTTGCCTGGAAAATCCCATGGATGGAGGAGCCTGGTGGGCTGCAGTCCATGGGGTCGCTCAGAGTTGGACACGACTGAGCGACTTCACTTTCACTTTTCACTTTCATGCATTGGAGAAGGAAATGGCAACCCACTCCAGTGTTCTTGCCTGGAGAATCCCAGGGACGGGGGAGCCTGGTGGGCTGCCGTCTATGGGGTCGCACAGAGTCGGACACGACTGAAGCGACTTAGCAGCAGCAGCATGTTCTTATGACAATTAAGTGTAACTATGCTATTGTCAGCTATTGTCAATAGCTCTAAGTATCTGAGTTAGCCTACTTAGGTGTTGCCTGTAATACTCTTGCCATCAAAACTGCTAGGATTTACTTTATGGGAAAATAAACAGAACATGTGCCTTACAATGCATTTATAATGGGCTGTGAACATTCTCAGTCTAACCACAGACTATTAGTCTGTTCCCCACTGACTGATATTTCAAATCAGTGTGTAAGACAGTCTTCTGAAAGTATCTTATATCCTTAGCAAGTATTTTCCAAAAAGTCTGCCAAAACAAAAATACTTCTGCCTCATCCATTACCATCTATCTGTACCAATTTTACTAGCTTCCATCAACAGAGCTATACTTTGGCTGACTCTTTCCTCTGTCCATGGAATTCTCCAGGCAAGAATACTGGAGTGGATAGCCATTCCCTTCTACAGGGGATCTTCCTGACCCAGGGATCAAATCCAGGTCTCCTACATGGCAGGCAGATTCTTTACCATCTAAGCCACCAGGAAAGCCCTCTACAATGTATTATGTGTGTTAAAATTAATTCCATCTTTCCTTCTGGGCTTTCCTGGTGGGTCAGTGGTAAAGAATCTACCTGCCAAGCAGGAGACACAGGTTTGATCCCTGGGTTGGAAAGATCATCTGGAAAAGGAAATTACAACCCACTCCAGTGTTCTTGCCTGGGAGTTCCCTTGGGTGGAGGAACCTGTTAGGCTACAGTCCATGGGGTCACAAGAGCTGGACATGACTTAGCAACTAGATGTCAGCGACAGCAAATCTTTCATTCAACACACATTTATTAAGTACCTTCTACCTGCTAGTGAAAGAAAAAGAAAGTGAAGTCGCTCAGTCGTGTCCGACTCTTTGCAACTCCATGGACGGTAGCCCACCAGGCTCCTCCATCTATGGAGTTCTCTAGGCAAGAGTACTAAATGCCAGTAAGAAGCTGTAAATGCCAAGGTAAAATATGTACCTCCTTCCTTTAACAAGATAATATCTGGAAATGTAGATAAATAAATAATACATTTTGGTTAATACCAACATAGGGGCTCCTTAAGAGGCTGGGAGGTATCTACTCTAGAGTTTACTCTGAAAGCTTGGGGGTTTGAAGGACACTAAGGATGACTTGGAAGTTGTTAACTAAAAAGGAGTAATAGCACACTAAAAAAATCACTCTGACCTAAACATGCATGCTGGGAAGTCCAGTTAATAGTCCCAAATTGCATCTCGTTAGAGGAACAGAAATCTAGAAAAGAGATTTATAAATATGATAGTTTGGCAGAAATGGCCATCAAACTTTTGTGCCCAGCAAATATCAGATTATTCATCTCAACAGAATGAGGCCATGGCTTATTCCTCTTTGTATACCAGACTATATTAAGCATACTTAAGGTAATATTTCTAAAAATTAAAACAAAGAAAAATTCTGAATTGTCTATATGTTACCCGCCTCTCCCCTACAAAAAAATTGAGAAGCAATGTGAAAGAACTACACTTTTCATTAGTTTCCCAGATTGGATTTATGTTGATATTGTGTTTCTTTTAGACTCAATGAAAGGCAATAGATGGTAGAATAATATCTATAAATTGGCAACTAAGAGAAGAAAATATCCACAAAACCCACAGTTGTCAAAATTGGCTACTGGGTAATTCAGAACTGGCTTTATTCATTCAACAAACGTGTATTGAGGGCCCTACTCTTTATTGGGCATTGAGCATGGGGTGAGGGTTTCTAATTTATAGGATTCCAAGTTTTAAAGGAGTGTAATGGTTTTTTCCCCTGTTTTAAACACATATAATGACTATGGAAATTACCCCTTTTTTCTTTCCTAGACTTCTTACTCATCTCCTGCTTTTCTGAGTATTATTTTAGTCTGTTTTGACCCTGTGCTGCAAACAGGTGATGATGATGTGTGTGTGCTCAGTCGAGTCTGACTCTTTGCGACCCCATGGACTGTAGCCCAACAGACTCCTCTGTCCATGGAATTTTCCAGGCAAGGATACTAGAGCAGGTTGCCATTTCCTTCTCCAGGGGATTTTCCCAACCCAGGGACCGAACCCACATCTCTTGCATCTCTTGCATTGGCAGGCAGATTCTTCTACCATGGAGTCACCGTGGAAGCCCCAAGGAATTGGAAACAAAACATGCTCCAGGACCAGAGAGATCTAACAGGAGAGTCAGAGCCTTCCTTGTGCAAAGCATCCCCCACATCCTAGTGAGAACACAGAGGAAACGCAACACAACGTAGACGTTTAATGACAAAGCTGGGAGCTCTAGTCAGGTTCTTTCTGCGAACTTCCCTGGCCTTGTGCGGGACAAGGACCATCATAAGCCATGTCTATCGTCAAGGCAACCATCCCGCTCTGAAGTGGATTCATCCCAAGGTACACGATGGTTTTTCTTTTATTTTTAAGCCTGTAGCACTGGGGATATTTCAAGCAATCAGCTAACTTATCCTCAAAAGGAAAAAGTCAAGTGGTGGATAGACAGTGGATGGATGAGGATGTGGAGAAATAGTCACCTCAAGAAGAAGTGCTTAGACATAGACATCTATAAATAATTAAGTTATTATTCTTAGCCTGCTTCTTTTTAGTCCCTCTCTCTACCCCCCACCCAAGTTGAAACAAAGATTTTTTTACCCAGCAACGTTTGAATGCTGTGGAACAAGAAGCCTGAGATCTGGTGGTGTCTTGGTTCATTTTCTTTGAAACACATTATGGTTAAGTAAATAACTCCTGTCAGATTCACCTGTTGGATGCATTGAGATCCAAAGTAAAGGCATCTTTTTGAAAATTTTTAAAAATTCATTTAAATAAAATGAAGGACTCAGAGAATAAGACAATCCAGAATTGAATCAGTTATAATGTTAGAATTTTCACCACAGGTTCAATATCATATTTAAAACCTCTATGTTAATTCAGTGTACTTTTATATTAGTAACTAATTTACTTTTGATTCTCAATGTCTTATGATGCAATATCCATAAAACATTATTTCCAGACTACAGAGGGTACACACAAAAAAGTGTTACATCCATGAGAAGTCATCTATAGACCTATAAAGTTTTATTTTATCCCCTTGTCAATTGTTTACTGGACATCCAATAATTGCCAAGAACTATGCAAGGCACTGGGAACTGTAAAGATGAAGGAAGGCTCCATTTCCTGGATGTGAATGGCTGTTTCACTAGGTTTATTAGAACTCAAAATTCTACATGTGGTTTGTTCATCCATCATCTCAGGAAAGTTATTGCAAAAAAAAAAAAAAAATCCCGAGTGTTTCAGTATATACTCAGACAGTTGTACACCAAAGGGGACAGATGTGGTCTCAACAGCTCACTGGTTGTCTGAGTTCCTTTTTAACACCTGTGTTAGAGAATGCCAGCTCACATTTATAAGCATGAGATCACCTAAGTGTTTTCTGCCTGTAATTTTGAATAAAGGGCAAGCCAACCCCAGGTGGGGATTGACCCCAAGATTTATTCTTTTTTTTAATGTGTGTGGCCACCTGCATTTGGACTCATTCATCTCCATCAAGTTTAACAAGCTGAGGGAAGGGGAGAATCCATTAATGGAACTGAGTGTTTTTCTCTTCAAAAGGTACTTGTTAAGAAAACAAGTGATCTTAAAACACACGTGCACACAAAGGCACACACTCACGCACACACACGTGGAAGCAAGATTTGGCACAACATAAAAAATAATAAAGCTGGAAATGTTTTTCTTCAGACTCCAGTGCTTATTAAGCTTTTAAAATAAATCCAGTGAAAATTAGTTCAGGTGGTACTCTGTGGCAAAACCATGAGACTGTTTCTTAAAATACAAAACGTTTCAAGATTTTTCTATTCTACTTTTATTGTCTAGAAAGTGAGTATGAAAAAGCATTATCCCCAAAAAAGAGATATTCTCCTTTTTTAAAATTTGTGCTTATTTTCAACTTAACACACAGTAAAATTCACCCTTTGGGGTATACTTTTCAATGAGTTTTGACCCATCAACCCCAAAGTTTCTTCATGATATCCTTGTTGTCCCTTCCCACCCTGAACCCCTAGTAACCACCATAGTTTTACCTTTAGTAAAGAATGAAATGTACATGTAATTATACAGAATGTAGCCTTTGTGGTCCAGCTTCTTTCACAAAGAGATCCATCTGTAGTATCAGTAACATATGCCTGTGTACTGCTAAATAGTATTTCCAAGTGATCTGATAACTTAGGCCTCACAACTTTAGATCATGATGTACACAGTCAAGTAATGTATTTCACTATTTCCCCACTCCTATTTAATTCTTGCTTTCCTTCCCAGTACCCATCAAGATATGCTACCCACATCTCTATGTCTCTATGGCCATGTGGGATTAGGGAAGGCAGGAACTTGTAAGCTTCTAAGTCAGAAAGATTTGGGTTGAATCCCATGAATTTTGGCAAGTAAATTAACTTTGTTGGCTCTCAGTTTTCTCATCTCTAAAAAGGGCATACTGTCAACTACCTTGTAGGATTCTTGATGATGATTAAATTGAATATCACATATCAACTGTCCATTACAGAGCCTGACCAACTCCTCCATACTGTAAAAAACTTATGTTGTTCTCAATCTCTGATATTGAAATTCATTCAACTTGGGGGACACATTCTGAATTCACTCTACCATGCAATACATGGGCTTTCCTGGTAGATCAGAAGGTAAAGAATCTGCCTACAATGTGGGAGACCTGGGTTCAATCCCTGGGTCAGGAAGATCCCCTGGCGAAGGGAATGGCTACCCACTCCAGTATTATTGCCTGGAGAATTCCATGGACGCAGGAGTCTGGCAGGCTACAGTCCTTGGGGTCACGAAGAGTTGGAATGACTGAGCAACTCACACACACACATATACAAACAGGCAATACACTTGTGGTAAGTTATGCTTTGGTTAAGCAACTCACTGACAAATGCACATTCACAGAATTTATTGATTTTTCTCTTTCCAGAAAAAAAAAATAATGGTTTGTTGTAAGAAAAGGAGAGAAAGATAAGAGTACTAGATGTCTAAAGCAGGAAAAGTGTACAGATAAGGATATATTCTGCTGGCCAAAAAGTTTGTTTGAGTTTTTCCATAACAGCTTATGCAAAAACCTGAACGATCTTTTTGGCCAACAAAATACATAAAAAGAATAGACTTGAGTCCACCAAAATTAAGTTTTATCTATTTTAAAGTTTTGTCTGACGATAGTTATATGTTTTAGAGACTAGCTTATAAGGCTATTCTTGTGGGACCTTGGTTTTGAGTAGCATATTATGTTCACCTACCATATGATAAATGAATTTGTGCTGTATAAGGTTTTTCCATTATTTCCAATAATAAACACAAGATTTCTTCTCAATTATATGCTATGACAAGTTGTATTATAGTAAAACTTTATTGTGGTGCGTGAAAGCTTTCCCTTTCCAAGCCTTTGGAGACAATCAATGCAGTTTCTGGCCAGGTGTCAATGATAAGAGGGAAAATTTGAGTTCTCACTTGGTGGCAATTCAAGCATTTGTTGTCAATCAAGATGAGTCCCACCTGCACAGTTTTCTTTTAGAGATGTGAATCTGGTCAAGAATACATGAGTATCTGTGAATCTGCTACTAATAGCCTGTCCATTGGCCACTTGCATTTGTAATATCACCAGCACTGCCCCACTCCCTCCACAAATGTGAAATGCTATCCCCCCAAAATCATCATTTTCCCACATATACTAAGCACTAAATTTATTAACTTTGAGAATAATATCTAAAGATAAGATTGTCATCAATTTGAAAATATGGCTTTCAAGATCAGAGAAGTGGAAATCTTAGTGGAATGTTTTTGGTGTGTTCCCTCCTCTGAATTTTCATATTCACTTATTTCTTTTTTATCATTTCACTGTTTTGTGTGTAAAGCATTCATTTCTCATCAAATTAGAAGTGATCTTGGAAAAAAAAAATAGGCAATTCCCAGGTAGGAATTTCATCTGAGTTTTTGGAAGGCAGAAAATTACATCTTATTTATCACAGTGTTCCTTTCATCACTGAAGGAAAATTATTCAACACCCAGTATGTTTCAGGCATCATATGAAGCAGAGAAGAGCCAATGACAAGACAGCTACACAGCTCCCAGGAGGACACAGTGAGAGCAGGGTTCATCTGAAACCACTGGGGCATCTGGCTGATTTGCAAATGTCTAGACTCCACTCGCAGAGAAGGCAATGGCACCCCACTCCAGTACTCTTGCCTGGAAAATCCCATGGATGGAGGAGCCTGGTGGGCTGCAGTCCATGGGGTCTCGAAGAGTCGGATACGACTGAGTGACTTCACTTTCACTTTTCACTCTCATGCATTGGAGAAGGAAGTGGCAACCCACTCCAGTGTTCTTGCCTGGAGAATCCCAGGGACGGGGGAGCCTGGTGGGCTGCCGTCTATGGGGTCGCACAGAGTCGGACACGACTGAAGCGACTTAGCAGCAGCAGCCCCAGACACCACTCAAGATCTACTAAATCAGCATCCATGCTGGATGTCCTGGGAATCACACCACATGAACTTCTGTGGCTTAGAGACTGTGTCTTGTTGTTCATTTTATTCCCAGGGCTTTTGAACTGTGATGCTGGAGAAGACTCTTCAGAGTCCTTTGGGCAGCAATGAGATCAAACCAGTCCATCCTAAAGGAAATCAACCCTGACTATTCATTGGAAGGACTGATGCTGAAGCTGAAATTCCAATACTTTGGCCACCTCATGCGAAGAACCGACTCCTTGGAAAAGACCCTGATGCTGGGAAAGATTGAGGGCAGGAGGAAAAGAGCAGTGACAGAGGATGAGATGGTTGGATGGCATCATTAACTCAGTGGACATGAGTTTGAGCAAACTCTGGAAGATAGGGAAGTACAGGGAAGCCTGGCTGCTGCAGTCCACGGGGTCGCAAGAGAGAGACACAACGGGGTGACCGAGCAACAAGACAAGCACCAAGTCCTTGACAGAGTGGGTGCTCAATACCTATTTGCTAACTGCTAGCATTCTACAAATATTTGCATGCCTTCGAGGAGACAGACATGGTTCTAGACATAAATCCCATTTTCATGGAGGGAAATTTCACTTTATATACAAGAAAAGGAAAGAGAGACTATCAATAAGAAACGCAATAAGAGAAGGCAGTCAGGTGTATTCATTAAGGTGCCAAGAGAGGCACCCCTGAGAAAGTGGCATTTGAGCAAGGCCTTGAAGGAAGCGAGAAGACGAGCCTAGGAAATACGTGAGGGAGACGAATCCCAGGAAGAGACCAGAGCGAGAACAAAGGGCGCAAGTCAGGCATGTGGCTGGCATGTTAGAGCAACAGCAAGAAGCCCCGTGGGCCAAGACTACCAAAGCAGGGAGAGCGGAGGCCAGGGAGCAAGGGAGGGGCAGGCCGCGTGAGCGCCTGCAGACCAGTGTGAGGGCTTGAAGTTAAATGAGTGAATGAATGGAGTGCCTACCAAGCCACTTGGCAAGTACCAAGCAGAGAAATTCGGGGGGTGCTCAGAGGGGAGCCCACTGTTGTAGGAATTCAAATATTGTTTTAATATTAGATATTTTCTTTTTGCAATTAAAAAGTACATTTTATTATCATCCATCTTGCCACTGGCTAGGGAAAACTAAATACAGTTCTAATAAGAGCACAGTTCTTTGTTTTTTCTTTTTTCTTAATACATGCACTATTTTTTAAGGGGAAAGAACATCCTCCTATTCTCACTTTTCCTAAAATAACTAATTAACCAATATGGAAAAAATAGAATAAAAGTCCTATGTCCAGTCTTTCAATCAAGAGGTTCTTCTGTTTTTTTTTTTTTTCACATTGTCTCAAGATATTCAGTGTCCGGTAAATCAGTTCTATGATTTCAAGAGCCATAAACGACAGTGGTCACTTTAAACCAATACAGTGTTATATGTGAATTGTGAGCTGCTCTGCTCAATCACTCAGTCGTGTCCGACTCTTTGTGACCACATAGACTGTGGCCCACCAGTCTCCTCTGTCCATGGAATTTTCCAAGCAAGAATACTGGAGAGGGTTACCATTTCCTACTCCAGGGGAGCTTCCCGACCCAGGGATGGAACCTGCGTCTCTTGTATCTCCTGTATTGGCAGGTGGATTCTTCACCACTGTGCCTCTTGGGAAGTCCCCCATGTCAATTATAGCTCAATAAAACTGGAAGGAAGAATCCCAACAGCAGCCTGAAGAGACTTCCCTTGTTCTGACTCTCTACCAAGTAAAAATGAAAATTGAAAAGGACTCTACATAGTGTCTAATGCCCTGAGTTTTTCTAAAAGGTTAGAGTTTGAATTTTTCCTGTAGCATCAGATGCTATTCTTCTTGAGGTTCGGTCATGACCATGGATGTTTCACACATTTTGATCAGATTTACACATCACTTTGTCACAGAAAAATTACAGTTTTCAAAGCAAACAATGAAACAAAACTAGACACTAGTCAAATACACAAGAACAACGCACGCACGCACACCCCAAGAGAAATAACTACACAGCCGTTTCAGAAAAAACATGGCAACAGACAAGAAGAGAGAAAACATGTTTTCAACCTGTTTATTTCATATGAAATCACCAAACTAATTTTAGAATCTCTAAATTTTTTCAGACTGTACATAGTGATAGATTTTTACATTTTATGGTAATTTAATTAGACTATTAAAAATATATATCAACTGCTATGCATACATAATAGAATCACAGTTTTACATTTGACATTAATATACTGCTGTATTTTAGTTAAATTTTAAAGCTTTTTCTCACTTTCTTTCAAGCTTTTATGATGCTTTCTTTTAATGACGGAATATTTGGGAACTGTAGTTTTTGGTGTTTGTCTAACATTAAATAGGCTGTGTCACACCATTCTCTTTATTCTCTGTTCCATGTGAAAAATCCTTCAACATTGAAATAGTCCTTTATGGAGCTATTATATAGTATTCATTCACATAATTTCTTTACTTATACTGCACCTAAGAAATTGTGCTAATTTGGTCATTTATAAAACCATCTATGTCAGCAAAGTATATGTAAAATAAGTATAAACTTGTAAAATGAACCCTATAGTCCCACATGGTTACAAATTATTAACATCTTTGTATTATATTAATATGTTAAATATTTTATACTATGGAAAATGTGTTACACATGCACTTGAAGTTTATGTTCTCCCTGGGAGCAATCCTGGAAAATACATCACTGAATTCTCTCATGCATATTAAAAATATACTTTTCTTCTTCCGTGATTTTAGATTTTTCTCATCTGTCTTGAGAGCTTCAGATAAATAAGAGGTGAAAAACTGAGATAGAAGGAATCAACAAAATAGAATCTTGATGTCTGTTGTTTATGTAGCTGAAGTCAACCACACATTTCTGTATTTTTATAATCCCCTGGGCATGAAAAGCTCACTGTCTGTTCATTAGTACATTCAAACATTGTAGTTTCAAGCTTTTACTTTATAGAGTGTCAATAAAAGCACAACATGAAGCCAGAGAGGTTGTTTATGAAGCGAGTTCTTGACTATAGCACTCAAATCATTGCTGCTTTAGAATACTGCGCCCTTTTACTACAATTAGTTTAATTCAGAGGCTGAGAAATTTGCTGATCTGATATAAAATAACATTTTTGCTGACAGAGTTGGGCTACTGATTGGTTTAAGCAAATGCTTTAATAGAGAGTACTAGATAAAATTTTCTTTCTCTCAACAAGATTCCCCACCCCTCCGACGCCCACTTTCCTTCCGCTCTTCTTCCTTTTTCTTCTCGCCTCCCACAGAATGTGCGCTCCGTTAGTCACATTCTTTTATCTTTGTCTTCTCTTCTCTTTCTCCTCTGTCTTCTCTCTTTGGGGCATTAGAGCTTTGCTCACTTCCTTTAACCTCTTTTCTGGACACTTCCCCTCTTTCATTTGGTTACATTAAAACCCTTTTGGCAAAAATCTCTCCTTTAGATACATCAGGGCCTTTGTATGAAATGCCTGGAAAATTAATTCCATGTACATTTTAGGAAATCTTGCTCACAGCTGCATTTTTCCATTAGAGACGGTTTCAAAGGCTACATAAAAAAACCACAGCCAAATGAGGCAAAGTTTAAGTGAGAAAACATATGTGGAGAATTAAGCCAAGTGACAGGAACGGGGATACATTTTCAGACAAGCAGAGAAGTTCTATAAATGCCTTTCAAATAAAACAAGAATATTTTTTGAACTTTAAAAATACAAATCAGATTGCCAACACAATAAAATTTATAAAAATAAGATTCACATTTGGTTTGAAAGAGAATTATAGCTCAGCTTCTTAACTGACTGGTAAACAGCAACCACATATGTCAAATAATAAAGTGTACCTGATAACGAGAGAGAGAGAGACAGTCATCTAAAAAGATCTCCATCCACATATTACTATTCCTTGTTAGTATTTTATCAAAAAGATTTTGTTAAATCATAGACTGCTAAAAATCTTGCTATTAATATTTGCCACATCTTCACTGGTTTGACTCCTTAATCTATGATGTCTTCTCTAACTTACATATTTTCTCTTTTCCCATTTTGGACCATGGTCTTCTTTTCTACAGATTTTTTAAATATAGCAAAGACACAGAATCAATGAGTAATACAAAATTAGCAGCCAGGAAGATTAAAATATTATCTAATCTTTAGCAAATTTCCCGGTACACAGGTTGCCCTGAAATCTCTATACTTTCGTGTAGGTCATGGAGAAGTGACGAAGAAGTGAACATGATGAAGAAGCGAACTTGCTTCTGTGCACAGTTATGTGTTTCAGAGGAAATAATAAAATGCCTGTATATTTCTTCATAACTTCCCAAGTTTCAGAAGACCTTTCATACATATTCTTATTTGATGTACACGTTTAATATCTTTGAGGGGCATAAAGCAAATTTCCTGCCTCTCTAAATAGCTTGGAAGGAAAAAGGATGGATCTCTACTAGAAAATTGAAAGGAGTCAGGAGTTGCTATGACATTTAATGAATAATCATCTTTATACAGGTGAGGGTTTATTGTAATTTGGGCCTCACATGTCCATAGAGAAGGAATCGTCATGAAGTAATAACTTGGTTTCCTAGAATCTCCACTAATTCTGGAAAAAGACTCCAATCAGGAAGCAATCAGGAAAGATATAAAAGCAAGTTTGCATCCTTATAACCTTTTCACTTTTCTGCTAGCCTAGGAAGATCAAATATGAAATATGACTTTTGCTCAATGAAATCTCCATCCATCCGCTCCTTCCACCTCCAAAATAATCAGTTTGAGTTGACATACTGAGTTAAAAGTGCAAATGAGCTGCCTTCTTTCCAACAACCTTTGACCCTCTCCAATACCTGATGATTAAGAGCTTCTTTCCAATTCTGTTCTGAAATGTCTGAGGGGCTGAAGCGGTTTGGAATAGGTTTAAGTAGAAGAAAAAAGCGAAAGTTGTTTATAGAGTAACTCTCAAATTCATTGTCCAAGCCAGGACACTCTTGACAGTGAAGAGGACCGCAGAGCTTTGGAGCATGATGACTAGGTGAAACTTCTTACCAACAAGAAGTTTAGAGACAGTCATTAAAAGAGAAAGTGTCCACTAAATAACAACAGCGACACACATAAAATCTCTACAGAAAAAAAAATAGTAAGTAATAACTGTTGACTCAACAGCTATTTTCATTTTCTTACTTTTCTTTGACCTTACAATGAAGTTTTTCCATAGCATATGATAACATTGTAAACGTCTGTGAACACAATAGTTCCACAGTCAAGCCTATTAAATTATCTCTTCATTCTATTTTTGTCCTGAAAAATTCCATACTGGAACTCCCTTCTTTTGTTCTAATCTTTACTGCCTACTCTCCAGTCCTAATTTTCATAATTTTCATCCAATCCTAATTTTCATCTTGAAAATTCCCTTTGCCTTTCTTTTCTTTTGCACCCTCTATATTGCATCATCTTCTTTTTTCTTTGCTCTTTATTTTGGCAGAGCACATCCTTCAAAAGAATTCTCAGAAGACTGCATGAGAGACAACTTTTTGAAATAGTTTTTGTCTGAAAATATTTTTATCCTGTCTCCACACAAGGTTGATATTTTGGCTATAGACAGAGTTCTAGATTGATAGTAATTTTAATTTTCACTTTCACTCATAATTAAAGCTATTGTCCCATTGTTTTATAGCTTCTGATATGTGAGAAGTCTCATGTTATTTTTATTCTTGATCTTTTGATGTGATGTTTAGTTTCTTTGGGGAAAAATAGTTTAGGACTTTATTGACTAATGGACTGTAGAATTACAATTACTTTGCTGCATAATTATTACAATAGTTTCTCCCATTTATTTGTATCAATTTTAATTTCTTTTGACGTTTTTATGTTCTCTACATTTAAAAGTGTTTTTTTCTGAGCTCATTTTTCCTTGTTTTAGTGTATTTTTTGAATATCAGAGTCTTTCCTCAAATATCAGATGATCTTTGGCTGCCCATTCATTTTTAATGCTGACATCCTGAAAAGCTAACTAAGAAATATGTCTGCATGAATACAACTTACCAGCTGGTAGATTTCACTCTAGGCTGACTAAGTGACCAACTGAATTAGGAATCGGCAGTATTTTTGCTTGAGATACTTAAGTTTCTCAGAAGGATACATATATCTCTTGCCAGAGCATTGGAGTAGAGGTAGGAATATAAGCCTGGATGCCAGTATTCTCATAAGGAGTGTACCTGGGGCTGATTACATTGTTCAATATGCTAGCATCCATTTTATCCCCGTTGTCAATCCAGCATCTCACCGTATAGACAGCTTGCTCCATGCTTTTGGTTACACCCAGCTAAATTATTGATAACAGTCTACCCAGTGCAGTCAAAGGCACTCACTGGAAATCATCCTACCTGGGTATTCAAATTGCCAGTATACTATATTTAGGAAAGAAAAAACATTTTGTTTTTACCAGCTAAAGTTGCAAACATAAATCTATTAACTGACGGTAAATATCACAAAGCTAGAGAGTTTGAAGGTTTTCTGGTATGTGCTTTATTATGAAACTTTAATCAAACAATGAATTCAAATAATATTAATTTGCAACAGGTAATCAATAATATTTGGTGCATTTAGACATTTTAAGATGCATTTTCAGATTGATGTCAACGATATTAAAATCAATGCAATAGCAGAATTGCAGTCAATGCATACTCACAAACACACACACACACATCTTATAAATGGAAGGACAAAGATAATTCTGTTAATTGAAGCAAATATTTTGCCAGTTTCTTTCCTCAAATGGTTCAATGAAATGGAAAATAAAGATGTAGAAGTAAAATAACCTTCATGATCTTTACCCACATCAGTTCCTCTGTAATAAAATACCTTGTGGCCTAATGAAATCACTTTAAATGGTGAGTTCTTCAACTTCTTCAGTATATTTCTGTTGATAAAAAACAAATATCTAACTTTCACCATACTCTGTAAACCAGGCTTCAAGATTACATATATACATATATACACCAAAATCTGTAAACCAGGATTCAAGATTACATATTACAACTTCATAGATATACATGAAGTTGCTTCTGTTGTGTTCGACTCTTTGTGACCCTATAGACTGTAGCCTGCCAGGCTCCTCTGTCCAAGGGGTTCTCCAGGCAAAAATACTGGAGTGGGTTGGTATGCCCGCCTCCAGGGGATCTTCCTGACCAAGGGACTGAACCTGCATTTCTTGTCTCTTGTATTGGCAGACAGGGTCTTTAGCACAAGTGCCGCCAGGGAAACTATATATATGTGGATATAGATATAATTATAGATATATATATAGTTATGTATAACTATATATATATACATATATATATATAAATCTCTTACCAACTTAACCTTCTACAGTCACATCAAATCTAACTTATTCAAAGTGAATCTGTCTGGCTAGCAAACATATGAAAAGATGCTCAACATCACTCATTATCAGAGAAATGCAAATCAAAACCGCAATGAGGTACCATCTCATGCTGGTGAGAATGGCTGCTATCAAAGTCTACAAACAGTAAATGCTGGAGAGGGTGTGGAGAAAAGGGGACCCTCTTACACTGTTGGTGGGAATGCAAACTGGTACAGCCACTATGGAGAACAGTGTGGAGATTCCTTAAAAAGCTGAAATAGAACTGCCATATGACCCAGCAATCCCACTCCTGGGCATACACACCGAGGAAACCAGATCTGAAAGACACGTGCACCCCAATGTTCATCGCAGCACTCTTTATAATAGCCAGGACATGGAAGCAACCTAGATGTCCATCGGCAGACGAATGGATAAGAAAGTTGTGGTACATATACACCATGGAATATTACTCAGCTATTAAAAAGCATACACTTGAATCAGTTCTAATGAGGTGGGTGAAACTGGAGCCCATCATACAGAGTGAAGTAAGCCAGAAAGAAAAACACCAATACAGTATACTGATGTATACATATGGAATTTAGAAAGATGGTAATGATGACCCTGTATGAGAGAAAGCAAAGGAGACACAGATGTAAAGAACAATCTTTTGGACTCTAGGAGAAGGCGAGGGTGGGATGATTTGAGAGAATAGCGTTGAAACATGTATACTACCATGTGAAATAGATCAGCAGTCCAGGTTTGATGCATGAGACAGGGTGCTCAGGGCTGGTGCACTGGGATGACCCAGAGGGATGGGATGGGGAGGGAGGTGGGAGGAGGGTTCAGGATGGGAACACATGTAAATCCATGGCTGATTCATGTCAATGTGTGGCAAAAACCACTACATTATTGTAAAGTAATTAGCCTCCAATTAAAATAAATAAATTAATTTAAAAAAAAAGAAAAAGTGAATCTGTCATTGATTCCAGAAACTAAGGTCTTCTCCTGTATTTCTTCTGAGATCCTTGGTGTCACCATCTGCTCATTGTTCCAAGCTAGAAGCCTGAGACTCAGAATTATCTTTGAGACATCCCAACACACACACACACACACACACACACACACACATCTAACTCTTCATAAAAGCTGGTCAAATCTATCTCAAAATTTCTCTCAGTTTCAATCCCTCTTTTCCAGATGTATTGGTGTCATTATCATTAATGACAAAGCCGTCTCTTTGCACAGACTTCCTTTTCAAATTCCCTGTCTGTCTTTAATACTACCACCAGATTTGCCTGTGGCCATAAATCTGCAAGTGGCACTCTTCTTATTAATGCCTCTGTGACCATCTACACCCAGAGGATGAAGGTATACAATCTATACCCTCATGATTTGGCCTCAATCTCTTCTACTCCTTGTACCTTACGCTACAGTGACAAGAACACAACTTTCTTCTTATGTGTGAGAGTTGCTTTGTTCACTATGATTTCAAGTTACTCAGGGCTGGTCATCTAACTAGAATGGTGTTTGCTCCCACTCCCCAGGTCTGGCACATTCCTGCTTAATTTTGAAACCTGGAACAGTAGCTTTGCTTATCTCTTGTGGGTAGATTGTGTCATATCATCAAGTGTCATATCTTCATAGGTATTTGTTCATACCCATGTCATGTCACTTATTACCTTTGACAATAGCTTACTTAAATTATCCATAATATACTACATATGAGTATTGCATAAAATTTATCATAGATCTTATATTTAGAGCTCTCAAAGTGCATAAAATATCAATAAAATGTAATTGGAATTCTATAAGTTTAATGGATAGCTAAAGCAATTTCCCTGGTGGTTCAGGTGGTAAAGACTCTGTCTGCAATGCAGGAGACCAGAGTTCGATCCCTGGGTTGGGAAGATCTCCTGGGGAAGGAAATGGAGAATTCCATGTACAGAAGAGCCTGGTGGGCTACAGTCTATGGGGTGGAAAAGAGTCGGACACAACTGAGTCACTTTCACTCAGTTTCAAAGCAATTTTACATAATTTTACCAGATTCTCAGTCATTCCTATGACCTTAAGCAACATCCATTAGGCCCATGTTACCTGCGAAGCTTTATTGCTCTGAAAGAAAAAAAAAAAAAAATGAAGTTTTGCTGAACAATTCGATCAACTCTGGTATGAGAAAGAATTTAAATAAAAAATCAGAAATAATTTCATGAATGACATGCCCATTTATTTTAAACCTTTGAAAATTGAATTGTTTTATTTTATAATCAAAACCTGTTTTTACTCTAATAGGATAATTTCCACTACTTTCTAATACTTAAAATTCTTACATCTCTACTCTTTTCTCACTTCTACTCTGCCCTTCCAAATATAAAGGATTTTCTTCACTTGTTTCCAAAAAGAACAAATGTTTTTTACATAGTTATCCCAGTGTTTATATTTAAAGTATATCCTGTGAGATGTTGAAAATTCAACTCAATTGGAAAACCATATGCTGATTTCTACTTTTTGCCAGGTACTGAAGTAATATTCTAACTGCTTTGAAAAAAAATGATATTATGATATAAGTAAAAGCCCTGGGATCCCAAGACAGAAGATCTGGATTCAAACTCACATTTCATTATTGCAAACTGCAGAAGCCCATGCAAGTTAGTAGAACATTTGTTCTTTAAGGACTTTCTTTGTTTCAGTGACATTTTCTTGATATCCTCCCTGCCTCAATTAGGGCAAGTTTGGTTGGAAAAAGCAAATTCTTTGTATTAATTTATGCAAAAGTTTGCATATCTTTCACAGTTCTGTAGAGATAATAGAAACCTCTATAGGTATTTTAAACAGAAAGGGATTTAATATAGGAATTAAATGCTCAGAAAGGTAAAAGGAGCTATAAAAAGGAGACTTACAGTGGAACCACTGAGTGCAAGAATTGTAAACCATAGCTTTGTTCCAGGGATCAGAAATACCCACTAATATCTCAGCTGCCTCTGGACACCCATGAAGCCAGTGATCAGACAGGAGCTCAGAGATCAGTGTCCATTTCCAGGACCACGCTGCTTCTCAACACTGCCCACAGAAACCGCAGAAGGGTGAAACCACCCCCCTCACTAGCAGCTTCCAAATCTCGCATAAGTGTATCTAACTGGTATCCAGAACTAGCTGCAAGAATCTAGAAATACAGAATTTTGTTTCTCCAGCCTCTAAAATGAATTCAGGAAGGCACATTGAAAGAGGGAAGAATAAAAATTGGTCACCTATTAATCATATCCAGATTGGAGAGTATTAATCATATCCACACTAGAAGCCGATCACCTATTAATCATATCTACCCTCATATTCAGGAAGATGGTTTATAAGGCTATTCATTACTTTCTGGCATTTAAGGACAGAAATGAATAAGATATAGCTATACATATTCAGATGAGAGCTAGGAAGGGGAAAGCAGTGATCTTGGGTTAGTTGCCCACTGTATCCCAAGAGCTGTGCCTTTTTCATCCCCATTCTAGCTCTTCCACTCTTTTTTCTACCCCCCCACCTCTCTCTCTTTCTCTCCTCTTCCTCCTGCCTACACAGATCTCTATAACATAAACTAAATGACTGGAGGATGGGGGGGGGGGGGAGGTAAATTATCTTAAAAAATGGAAGTGATCAAGCAGGCAATGATCCTTTTTGTTAATTTTGCTTTTACATCTCTCAGTGTATGTCAAGTTATCTAGGATAAAGAGACAAAAAAATAGAATTTGCCTCAGTTTCCTCATGTCTAAAGTGAAAATGGGCTTTCTTTGGTAGCTCAGATGGTAAAGAATCCTCCTGCAATGTGGGAGACCTGGGTTCGATCCCTGGGTTGGGAAGATCCCCTGGAGGAAGGCATGGCAACCCACTCCAGTCTTCTTGCCTGGAGAATCCCCATGGACAGAGGAGCCTGACAAGCTACAGTCCATGGGGTCGCAAAGAGTTGGACACAACTGAGCAACAAAGGACAGGAAGGTGAAAATGATATCTGCTCCTTTCCTTCAGAGTTGTTGTGAGAATCAAATTAAATAACCAAAAAAGGCTTGTATAAATGTTATCCTTTTTCAATGAGATGCACATCATCAGTTTTAAAATATCTAAGTCAGAAAAAAGAACAAAAGTATTATTTAGAACATCATCTTTCTATATGGTTTACTACAATTTATATAGCTTTATTATCTGATGCTGGGTCTCTGGTTCTCAGCAAATACTAATTGAATTGAATCTACATGTGCACTCATGTGTTTAGTAAATAGCGTCAATGCATCTATCTGTGAGATGTTTTTAGCATTGCTAATACCAATCCTTATTATTTTCTTCTGTGAAATCATCTGATAACAGACTGAATTTCCAACTGAGAAATTTGAGAACCAATCTGAGTGTCATTCTATGGAACAGCTATCCCACAACTAGTACATTCTGTTCATTCTTAATAGAGTTCAATTTATTCCAGAAATATGATTCCAGTACTTTTCATGGGGCATTGAACTATAGATAAGACAATTGCAGCCATAAAATTCTATACTTCTGTTGGCACTAAATAGCAATAGGTTTTAGTATAAAAATTGAAATCACTGTAAGACAAAATTAACTCTCTCCACAGCTCTAAGTAACAATTTCCTAGAAACCAAATATGAAAGAGAAAAGAAATAATATTTATTGGTGGACCACCTTAATCATTTTATATGTATTATTGTACTTGGACATTTTATTGATTAATCAGGCCTATTTCAAATAATTTAGACAGGCTCATTTTTTTTTTTCTTCTTTTAATTATTGAATGAGTATTTATTTAGACCGTGCCAGGAAGCATCCTCGGAACCTAATGATAAGAAAGATCAACCTCTGCCCTCATGGAACTTACATTCAGAGGATTTATGAATAAAAAGCCCACTGCAGTGTAATGCAAATTTGACATTAGTGTGCTGTGGGAAATCACAGTAAGGACTCTTAATTCAGCCTCTGGTAATCAGGAAAGACTTTCTGGAGGAAGTATCAGCTAAGGGACCTGAAGATGAGTAGGTCTGAGGCATAAGGAGCAAATGTTAGGGCGACAATACGTGAGACTTCTGTAAGGTCTTCTCTGACTTGTTAAGGCATTTGACTTAGTAAGGGAAACCGAGGACTTAAGTAGAGAGGGATGTGATGGAATTTGCTTTACAGAAAGAGCAGTCTGCCTGTGTCTATATAGACTGAAGGCTGGCGAGAGTGAGAGTGAAGCCTGGACGAACACTTGGGGGAAAATCTGTATAACGAAGGTGATGGGGGATGGTGTCTTGTTCGAGGCAGAGCTAGGGGGGCCTGAAAGAAGAAATATTTTCACAGTTTAAATGAAGGAATATTGTGATTCAATAGAGGGGTGAGGACAAAGGAGAGGTTATGGATGACATTGATAACTTATGTTTCTGGTTCAGATGGGACAACTGGAAGAATGAGAGGATCATTCATTGACATTGGGAGATGAGGAAGAGAAACCAAATTCTGGAAGAGATGACATAAGCTTTGAGCATTTTGAGAGTGAAGTGCTGCAAGGCATCTGGGTGAAGATAATAGACACTACTTTCTTTAGTTCTCCAAGTAGGTCTGGGGAGCTCTCTGAGAACAAGATCATAGAATCCAGGATCCTGAGAGAAGCTACCTGGAGAGAGTAAGCACTGTGTCCGTGAGTGACACGAACACTTGGCGCCAGCATTTGAGGGCGTGAAAATAGGCAAAGAGCAAAGTTTCCAAAGGAAACAGAGAGAGAAAACAAGTAGGAAAACATTGGGTCATAAAGCCAGTGTAAAGAGCAAGAAAGAGCAAGCGGCTAACAGTGTTAAACGCTACTAGAGAAACAAGCTCAATAAGTATTGGGAAGTGGCCCATGGGGTTCACTGGGACAGAAGCAAGATGACAATGAATTGGAAAAAGCAGATGTGAAGAAAAGAAGCTAGTGAGTATGGAGAGACCGTTCATAAAGTTTGACTGCAAAGGAAGTAGAATGATGGACGAATAGTTGGGGAGACATTTCATTACCAAGAGCTCTTCCCACGTTTTTTTGTTTGTTTAAGATGTGAAAGACATGCATAATTGTAAATGTTGAAAAAAGGAAGAACCAAAACACCAGAAACAGAAAGGTGTGTACAGGGCAGAGAAGATTCTCACCTCCAAGAGGGAAGAAGAGGAACCAGAGCCGGATAAAGATGCCTTGGCTTCAGATCCATCGAATCATTGATTCAACAAATACTTATTGAGAGTTCACTCAGGTCTGGAGATTTGAAAGTGAGAGGAGATAGAGGTAGGGGGGAAAAAGTAAGTAAGTTTTATGGAGAAAAATGTAAAACACAGCGGAACTGAATATGAACATGGTAAACAATGGGATTTGTTACTAAATGAAAGTGCAATTTATTCTCAAGGAGGCATTGAATTTAATAGCATTTTCCAGCTTAATATTCTTCACTGTGCTTTGTAAAGGTTTCCCAAAGTCATGTCTTTATCATCTTCCATCCCTGTTGAATCTTAGGTCAGCTTATTAACTGTAAAGGAGTTAATCAATCCAAGGTATTGTCTTCCTGGCTTTCCACAAAGCAACTCACTTATAAAAAGACAGGACTCATTACTCAGCAGGATTATTTTCTTAAAGTTCCAAAGAGATGTGGCCAAGAGAGCTCATTGAAAATCACCAATATTATCAGATAGGAACACTTACAAGCTCAAATGATAATAATAATGAGGAGCAGGCCACATCCCATGAACCTGAGGTCGCTTAACATCTTTTCATTCAAATGAATCAACCTTTTATAAAAGTATTAGTTGATGGTAGACTCAGGCCAAAATAAAACAGTGTCCCTGTACAAGGAGGAACTCACACACAGCTTTCTGTGCTGCAGATGAAAGACTCTGAGCAGAGGAGAATAATGTGTGGAGGCTCTTCCGAAAATGCTCCTTAGGTCTAGACCTCCAAGGAATCAGACTGACAATTGCATAAAAGGTTCTGATTCAACTGCTCCTTTCAAAAACACTTCAAAGGAAGGCGATGAGAGATACCAAAGGGATAAAAGTTTCTTTCAGGGCTGTGTTAATTTATTTGAGACCAAAGAACAAATGTCCCAATTGACAAGGTAGGTAATTCAGTCCTCCTGATTGCAGTGACAAACTTTAGAGAAAGACCAGGTCAGGAGGAGACTGGAAGAAATTTTAATCAATTGCACACCAACTTGCCTGTGAAGTAAGTCCCTTATGTCACTCTGATTGGAATTTATGTACTGATGGCTAGACCCAGAGAAAAGTCAGTGCAAGTGAGGTCTGGGAAGGGAAGTCAGGCAGATGGGAGCGGGCACTGCTTTTGCTTTCAGGCTTCTAATGACCTCTCCCTGGATGCAGGAGACAGGTGCAGACGAAGACAAAGGAAAACCAAAAATATTTTGTCACAACCAACTCCTTTGAGTCTATTATAGTTAGAAATGTATGGGCCTTGGAGTTTGAATTCTTGAGTATAGATTCCAAAATGCTGCTGGTTAGCTGTGAGACTGACAGCAAGTAACTTACTTTCTCTGTGTTACAATGGAGGCAATTTCTCAAGAGTAAATTACAGAGCCTTTGAGTGCCTTAAATGAGATGATATATTGACACCTTAAGGCACTTAGTAAACTCTAAAGTGCTACATGTTACTCTTTTGTAGTTATATTTGCAAGAATTAAACACATAATATTGTGTTAGAACTTTAAAAATCATATGAAGAAAGTCAGTGGTAAACATGTCACTAAGATACCTGAATGGGGGACAAACAGGAACTCAAATAAGCTGAATGAAAACCAAACTTACGAACCGTAAATGTTGGTAGCAATCCAGAAGTTACATTTGAAAAGATCCAGCAGAATAGATGGAACAGAAAAGAAAAAACATGTGAAATCTTGTTTTTGTCGTGATTTCAGCATGACTCAGTTGAAAGGCATTTGAGAAAGAATCCAATGCAAACTGCAGAGGATTGTGCTTAAACTGTGCTTTTGTTTTCAGCAGTAGAGATGCTAAAGATCTTCCTCCCTGCATTTTCTACTGTATTTGTTTTTTATATAAATATGAGTTTTTAAATTGAAGTATAGTTGATTTACAGCATTGTATTAGTTTCAAGAGTAAAGTATAGTGATTCAGGTTTATTTGTTTCCTCTCCAGAGTTTATTATTTGTAGGCTTTATAATGATGGCCATTCTGATCAGCGGTCAGGTGGCACATTGACCCTCTATCGTATTTAGTTTAAGTGCATCCTTTGCTTCTCCCCTTCACATAACACTTAAGCTATAAAAGGAGCCTGATTTCATTCATAATAAAGGTCATACAAATTGACATGACACCATTTTCCATCCATTATTTCAGCAAAAAATCAAATTCAAACATTGTGTTGGCAATGATGTGAGAATGTAGGCATCTCCGTATGTTGCTGGTGAGTGGGGAAACTTGCATAAGTTCAGTGCATGACAAGTTGTCAATATCTGTCAAAAGTACAAGTTCATTGACTAAACAATCCCACTACTAGGAATTTATCTTAGATTTTGCAGGTATGAGATGATGAAATTATTTGTATTTGTTATAGGAAAAGGTTGGGGAAAATTGAATTTTGTTTCTATGAGGTTGGTGAAATGAAATATGGAATAAAATACAATGAAAACTATGCACCTACATAAAATAATAAATAAGATTTTATGCACTGATATAGAACAATCTCCAAAATATGTTGCATAATGGAAGACATTAACATATAAAACAGTATGTGAAATAATCTACTGTTTGTGAAAAGGGGAAGTTATAAATAAATATTCATCTTTATATTTCCATATATGTTAAAATCTATGGAACAATGTGTTGGAACTTAGCAACACTGCCTATGTATTGGAGGGTATCTGTGAACTAGACAATGGTGGAAGGGAGACTTTTTATTGAAATTTTAATACTTTTTAATTTTAAAAACGCGAATATGTCATTATTTCAAAAATTTAGTTTTTAAAGAAAAGTGTTTCACTTAAACATATGTTTTCCTGCCAGATTATGTACTATGCCTTGTTCATTTCCCTTCTCATTGCCTAGCCATAACACCTGCTCAACAAACACTCGGTAAAGAACACTGCTTGGTAGAATGCTGTAATTGAGAACTTCTTGAAGGAAGGATCCTATCTTCTTTCCCAACAGAGTTCTAGATGTGATGAAAGTAAGTGACATTTTGTGGAAAGAACATGGAGAAACAGCAAAAAAAAAAAAAAAGCAACTGAGAAGATAAGAAAATGGATTTATGTGCAAAATCCTAATTTGAGATTTCATTAATTTTATAGTTCTTTCCAGAGTTTGCCAGCCAAGGTTGGGGTGAATAGAGTGAGGGAAAAAAAACTTCAAAATGTACTTTGAAGAAAGAGAGAGAAAAGAAAAAGAAATAAAGGGAAAAGAAAGAGAAATACAAAAAAAGTTCCAAGTATTAAGATAATGGGAGCATCAAGGTGATTTGGGGACCTTTTTGGTATTAGATAAACTACTTTATTTAGCGACTCCTGCTTTTTAAATGCTTGTTGGGTTTAAAATTTTTAATTCGTGCTTTGTTTTTATGTTTTTTAACTATTATCTTCTGAAAGATTTTTCTTTCTCCCAGCTTCAAAATATCCAGCCCACATTTAAGTACGAGTGGTGAACACACAGGTTCTGTCATGTGGCTTAGAGAAGTGGTTCGCAGTCTTGGCTGTGCATTGAAATTCACAGGGAGAATTAAAAATCATACTGATACCTGGGGTCCACGCCCAAACAAGCCGATTTAATTTGTTTATAGAATGACTTGGGCATCAGAATTTTTAAAATCTCCCCCAAGTGACTCTAGCACACAGCCAAGTATAAGAGCTACTGATTAATAACTTTCTTTATCCTTTGTCAGGAGAGAAACTATCTCTAAAATTGAATATGGAACTTATTTATTTTGAATAATTAAACTTTACAGTGAAGATTGTAAAATAAAATGCCATATCCATTTTCTTTCTTTTTGAAGGTAGCCACGCATTCACCATCTTGACCTTCTTAATAGAGGAGCTACATATCGTGACAAGCTCCTATTCACTTTGTACTTATGATCACAGGTCACAGCAACCTGAAGTGATATAGCTCTGTGGGTTCTTAGATTACTACTGCTCCTGTCAGTACACATTTCCCCAGTGTTGTTAGGAAAGCCTGTTGGGCTTGCTCTCAGATTAGTCACCTGTGTTTGCTCAACAATATCTGTGTAGTTGGAGAAGCAAAAAACTGGAAACAATTCAGATGCCTGAATCAGAAGAATGAATAAGTAGTTTGCTTTATATTATATATACACATGCATGCACAGGTGCACACACATATATATATGAGCACATTTGTGCAATAAAAAATAATTAGCTGGAATCATATGTAATAACATGGAGTAATCTTACAGTATCAAATGCAAAAACAATTCCCAGAAGACCACCTACAGCCATGATGTTCTTTTAGATCACCTACAGTTAAATTTGACAACTTACTTTTTGAGGGATTATGACTGGTTTGCCTATGTTCCACCTTGAGGAGCTAGGTACTAGAGAAATGACAGTGAAAATGCTAGTTAAGAATATTTTTTCACAGTGCCTGTTAATCATTTATTTACTAAGAGAGACTATTTGTTAGCCCAGATATTCATAGTTCATAGTTCAGGAACATAGGTAAGTGACAGACTTCCATGGAACTCAACCCAAAAAAGCTCTTTATATTCCAAATCACTTAGCAGTCTGAAAGATACAGTCTTTCCTGGAATCACAATTTCTGTGTAAATCTGCATATGCCTTCTTTGTTGCTTCAACCTCAGCAAGCTTATAGGAAGTCGCAACTCCCAGGGAGTCAATGAATGCTCCAACAGTATGAAATTGCAGATCTTGGCCATAAAAGACACACATCTGAAGTTCTGACAGATAACTGGACATGGTAGTTTTTCTTCTTGACAGCTCAACAATGATGTCCTTCCAGACTGATGGAGAAATGGACAAGAATAAATTTTTTAAGGGAGAAGTTCATATCTTAATGGAACTTATAGTCAAAAGAAACTCAAAAAGGGTGAGCAGGAGATTCCTCTGTCAGTAGAGGAGTAGAGATACAATCCTGTAAGAAAAGATACCATATTGTTAGTACCAGCGAGAGCTTCCTGAAGGAGTGGACATTTAAACTGAAGAATGTGTAAAAATAAGCCCAAGGAAGAGTGTTCAGGAGCACAGAGTAGCAGGCACAAATGGAGGAGAGAGTGCAAAAGGCATGCAGTGTCCCCGAGCTGACTGGGGAGACAGGATTAAAGAGAGAAGGAGAATTGAGGATAGCAAGAGACAAGGCAAGAAAAAGCAAGTAACAGACCAAGAAGGGACTTGCTCTGCCAGAGATCAGAGCTGCGCTGATGGGCAGTGTAAACGGACCCAGATTTCTGAAAAATCAGAAAGATTTTTCTGGAACACTATGAGAGAGAGTGCATTTCATTCCACCTACAACACACACTGGTGGTTTTTCTCTGTTCTAAAATAGAGGATCAAATGTAAATGCAAAATAAATAAGCCTCAAAAGGAGCAGATGAAGCAAAACACATTCTAAAGAACCTTGATTTTATTCTGTAGGCGATCAGGGGTGAATAAAGAGATTTATGTGTCCAATCTGCATTACCTATCTAAAGATTATTCTTGCACTAGTGTGAGTAAACTAGGAAGTTAAGGAGTGGAGCTGAGAGCTGTTACAGTGATAGAGTTGAGAGATGGCAGTGACCTAGGTAAGGGTAGTAGTCGTCGGGGAAGAAGAAAATGGAGAAGGATGGATATTGGAGCTGAGTTTGATCAGCGTTGTGGCAGAGGATGTGTGAGCTTCTGTGCCCTGCTGCTGCTGATCTGTATTTATGAAAACTTTGAAAAGTCATGGCTTCAGTGGTTTGGCTTTCATGAAGAGGGAGAAGAAAAATCCCAGACGGGGGTGGCTTTTGGAGAGTAGAGAGTTAGCAGCTATCTCTTCTTGAGTATTCCTGTGAGGTCCCAGAACTGCCCATTACCCCCACTTTCACCAATGTGGAAGTTGTCTATTTCATTTTCAAACATCTCCTGTTTGGTCAAAACACCTAACCTTGACTGTCCTCCATAATGAGATGTAAATTTATTAACACCTTTTAGACACCTGCCTGAAACTATATATTTTGGCCACCTCCCAAATCTTTAATTCCTTTATTGATGCATTTTGTGATGGTTATTGCTTCTGTTTAAAAGCATTTTGCAATCTTTGAGTTTTGGGAATACTATCTGTTTCTCTCCCATCCATGCTTTCAT
Organism: Dama dama; assembly: GCF_033118175.1. Classification (NCBI taxonomy): domain Eukaryota; kingdom Metazoa; phylum Chordata; class Mammalia; order Artiodactyla; family Cervidae; genus Dama; species Dama dama. The sequence goes on from NC_083683.1 coordinate 69,207,869, forward strand.
TAAAATTGATTTTCTCAGCTTCTCAAGTATTTCTGTTTGAGGCATAAAATTTTCAATAGATACCACAACCTAAGCACCAGAGGTAAAGATGCGGACAACTGAGATCTGAGTAATGTTATTTTAATTGCAATTTAAAGTCAAAAGGCAAGGACTTAGTAAAGAGCTGTTTTCATTACAGTTGTTCCATGCATGAAATGAACCATTACACATTGGAAAAGAAGAAATCATTCCAGAGCGGCTTAGTTCTAACAAACAAAATGAGTTCCAACAAGCTGTTTTTAGTCCCACAGCCAAAAAAATGCATTCTTCTGGTATTTAGGAATTTTTTCTAATGTGGTATGATATTTTTAAAATGTTATTTCTTGTCATACTCTCTTTGTGTAACATATTTGCATTGAATAATGAGAAAAATGACCGGATAGTCCGTTACAAAGTCCTTTATGGGAGACAGCAGGTTGATGGCAGATGGCAATTTTAGGTTCAAGTCTCACTCTAAATAGATTTGCATCACCATGTTGATGTGGGATATACAACCTTTCCCTGGTCTATGAGAGTGATGGTAGGGGAGTTTATTAAGAAACTCATTTACATTGTTGTTTTAACTTTTTTTTTTCCCTTGCTTCATTAAAGTGGGGAAGGCTTTGGATTCACTTTGGTTGAGTTTCAAGATCAAAGGTGGAAGTCACTCAACCACAACCTTTCTTATCTTTTGCTTTGAAAATCTGAATTGACTAAGGAAATGAAATGAGAGGGAGAAAAGGGAAAAGAAGGTCTTTGGGGTTGGAAAGCTGGAAGAACAATTCCATATCTTTGATAGGGGACATTCTGCAAGCCTGAAAGGGAGAAAGCAGTACCTGATGGAAAAGTAGGATTGACCCTGACACTTCCACCAACAAGGCTGTTAATCTTCAGAGGCTGTGCATTGGGTACAAGATCACCGTTTCTGTCCCTAGGCTTGGTGAAGGTGAGGCAGGGCCATCAGATTAAAGAGACACAGAGAAACAGAGTCTTCTGCTTTTGGAATGATCATGAAAGCTAAAATAATAAATCTCTTTGTAATCATCACATGGAAGACAAGAAACCCTAATCTTTCATAAACTGTTTAGACCCTGATTCTCTTGTGTGACCTTGTAAGGGCAAGACCAGGACCACTCCCACCCAGTCCCATTCCCTTATCCCTGGAAATGAATTTCTCACCATCTTGCTGATTGAAGATTTAGAATCTGGTTAAAAATACTTTAAAGATAGTGTGATATTTCTTGCATTGGAGTATAGTAGAAGAATATTTGAAATTTTCACAAATGTGGAAAGACAATTATTTAAGGTAGAACAATATAAAAGAAAAGGGTTTTGAAGCTATGATTCCAGATCCCACTGCATTTTAATTATCATCATAATTATGAGAAATATGAATATTAGACAAGCACAATGGTGGGGCGAATCATTTCCTGAGTAGATTCATGTCCTAAACCAGCATTGTACCACTGCTTTTCCAGTGTCCCTAAGAATCCTTGTGCTTCTGTCCTGAGTCCTTCATGTAGAGATGGGGATAAACTCCAACTCTTCAACATCTTCTTGCTATTGTTGTTCAGTTGCTAAGTCATGTCTGACCCTATGTGATCCCATGTATTGCAGCATGCCAGGCTTCCCTGTCCTTCACCATCTCCCTGAGTTTTCTCAAATTCATGTTCAATGAGTTGGTGATGCCATCCAACATCTCATCCTCTGTCACTCCCTTCTCCTCTTGCCCTCAGTCTTTCCCAGCATCAGGGTCTTTTCCAGTGAATTGGCTCTTTGCATCAGTTGGCCAAAGTTGCATCAGCTTCATCATCAGTCTTTCCAATGAATATTCAGGGTTAATTTCCTTTAGGATGGACTGGTTGGATCTCCTTGCAGTCCAAGGGACTCTCAAGAGTCTTCTCCAGCACCACAGTTTGAAAGCATCAGTTCTTCGGCACTCAGCCTTCTTTTGGTCCAACTCTCACTTCTGTACATGACTACTGGAAAAACCATAGCTTTGACTCTATGGACCTCTGTCACAAAATGTTGTCTCTGCTTTTTAATACACTGTCTAGGTTTGGCATAATCTAGTGTATCACTGTTCTTCATAAACGAAGATGGTTTGCCTTTCTCTTCACCAGGCTCAAGATTCTATTAGCTTTATCTCCCAATGTCTAGCTTCAAGGTTTTGTTCTTTTCTTTACACTCTTTAAAGGCACCTCTGTTTTCATATTCCATCAGCCATTTGTACTTGAGATCATTAAGGGCAGGGGAGCATAATGACAAGAACCAGGGAACAGCCCCAAACTGAAGCTCTGGGATCTTCGGAGGCAGCTGAAGCTCATCCATAGTCTTCCCTCGCGGCTCAGTGGTGAAGAATACAGCTGCAGTGCCGGGGACACAGGAGACGTGGATTCGATCTCTGGGTCGGGAAGATCCTGGAGGAGGAAATGGCAACCCACTCCAGTATTCTTGGCTGGAGAATTCCAAGGACAGAGTAGCCTGGTGGGACTCCAGGGGGACTGGACTCACAAGAGGGGGACTCCCATGGTGGGAGGACTCCCTGGGGTCGCAAAGAGTTGGACACAGCTGAAGTGACTTAGCATGCACGCATGGAACTCTTCCACATTCAGACTCTGCCACTTCCTGTCTGTGTGAGAAGTGTTATAAACTTCCCACCAGTCCTATAAACTCTCTATGGCTCCATGTCCACATTCACCTTAATAATTTTAAAAACTTGTAAGTATCTCAGGTTTTGACATCCTGGAAGACCTTACCGACTGCTTCTCCCTGGGCTAGTTCGTTCCTGAAGGCAGTCAACACCCTACTTGGGACCAGGTCTTTCATATGCTAATCAACCCATACTGGGTCTATACCCTCAACCAGCCTCCTTGCCTACCTCTCACGCAGCCTTAGATTCTCCCCACCCTAAAGCATCTCAGGGCCAGAGACCGGACAACTAGAGACCATCTCTATAGCCCAAAGTCCACTGAGATTGCTCATCCTAGCCGATCCTAAACTGCATACCCTGCCCTGCCTTTTACCTTTCCCATGGAAGCCCCAATAAGGTCGCTGTCCTAAACCTTCTCCTTCCCTCTGCTTCTGCCGCCTACCAAACCCGGGGCTTCTCTGCGGCCTTTGTGGAATTGCTTCCCCCTTCTCTTGGGAGCTGTAGGTCGTAAATTCTTTCAGTGGTATTGACCTCCCCTGTGTCACTCCTCAGCCACCTCGATAAATTCAAATCCCCTGGGTACACATGAGACAACGTTGAAAAATCAGAATGACTGTAATAACAGGCTGCCACGAGGATTAAAGAGCCAACAACATGCGCATGTGTATAAAGTCCTGTGACATCACTCGTGCATAGTAAGTGCTTTACTGATGGTGCCTATTATTTTTAATAAACTTTAACAAACAGTTATTGAGTACTAAATCTCTATCCCACTTTCTCAGTTGCTTCATCTCTAAAGGGGGATATGATGACAGTGTATTAACAGTAAAGGAATACCTTGATGATTAAAAAACTAATGAAGCTACTGTATTGATACACAGTATTACTTTGGAAAATTCCAATTATAACCATTGTAACTTGAAAAAAAAAAGTGTTGCTGTTAGGGCAATCTTATTGATCTAATGATATCACTAAGTAGATTCTTGAAATGACTGGATGATTAAGGCCAATTTGAAGATGTCACATTAATCTTCTGTAACAGTGTTCCAAGGAGACCACTTCGCCAGGGGCCTCCTAGCTCTTACTAATTCCCAATCTGCCCTCCGCAGGAAGAAAAGGTGCTTGGGGCAAGCTTGCCCATGATGGGAATGAGTGTCTCATCTGCACTTTGTTTTTGAGAAGCTTTAGCCACATTTCTGAATAATTTCCAAATCAGAACCACATTTTCTGCCTGTTTTCTTGTGTTCAGTGTGAACCACAAACTCTGGCCCAGGAGTGGTTCAGTGTGAGCCACAAACTCTGCACTCAAGGGCCGGTCTGGACCATGTTGTCTGTCTAACCTGTCCTGAAGCCCATGCTGGTCCCCGCCACACACCCTCTGAAGCCATCCCAAACCCTTTAAAGTGATGTAAGCACACACATGGCAGGAGACTGAGAAAGGAGTTACAGGTGAGGGAAGGGCTGTTCTGTGAAGAGAGCGGCAATGACCCCAAGCTTCTCGTGTTATACACAGATGCCCAGGGCTTTGCCCCACAGCTGTGGATGAAGGAAAGGGGTAAGAAAACAAAAAGGCACAGATTCTTGAGAATCTTGGCAGGCATCATGATCACCTCGAGGGCTTGTTAAAATGCAGGTTAGGGTGACCTTTCTTCTGAGAAAAGGGAGAGGCATGTTTTCCCTACTCCTCTGACTAAATACAATTCAAATCACCAAACATTTCATATGTAACAAACCTAAGAAGACTCTGAAGTAACAGCCCGACTAGGACCTTGAGACCTAAGGAGGGACAATGTGGAGAGTTTCCTGAGTTTTCTTTTTGCCTCACATCATCCCAGGCTTGGAGCAGAAGAAACTGCCAACCAGGAAATGCCGATGGTCTCAGACCAAAAAAAATCTCAACAAAAGGATTCAGAAAGAGGCAGCCTATGAAGACAGAAACTCTCTGAAAACAATAGTTCCATTCCAGCAAAACGCCACAGAAAAACAACCGGCCACACCTCCACCCAGGCCAGCAAAGAGCTAGACTTCCATCCTAGTAAGACTGGAATAAAATGCCCCAAGCCTGCTTCTGGGTGGCATTCAGGATGCCAAGCAAGGGGCCAGGACTCTCTTCCCCTCCAGCCAGTGATGAGCTCCCACCCTGTCAGTGGAGACCACTTGAGGCTCTTGGATCTTCATCACCACCTGCAGTAATGAGGTACTCCTGCTTCTGATATAAGAGAAGGCCAAACAGAGAATCCAGACATTCACCTATTATCCAGGAACAAAGAAGCCATCCTCCCCATAAAGTCAACGGATACCACTTCAGGAGCTTGAACTCCCACCCAGCCCAGCAGTATGGAGCCCCTTCTAGAGTGTCAGTGACGCTGAGTAGGGAACCTGGATATCCACTCCCAGCTGGTAGTAACAAGGAAACACACTGCCCCTCATCCCCGACTAGAGCAGTGTCAGGCAAAGCCAGCCAGCTTTAAATAAGATCCAGAATCTCCCAAAACACACACACAGTTCAAATTTCACTTGAAAGTTACTCATCAGACCTCAAATCAGGAATATCTCCAACTGAATGAAAAAAAAAGAAAAAAGACAATCAACAAATGATAGATGCCGACATCAAGATGATGACCATGTTACAATTATTGGACAGCGATTTTAGAGCAACCATCATACTGCTTCAACGAGCAGTGACAAATGTGCTTGAGACAACAATAAAGGAAAAAATCAAAAGCCTCAGCAAAGAAATAAAAAGTCTTTGCAAAATAATAGAAAATATAAAGAAGAACCAAGTGGAACTTTAGAAGTGGAAAATATAATAACTTAAATGTAAAAGTTCATTGGATAGAATTAATAGTGGCACGGAGAAGACAGAGGAAAGAATCAGTGAACTGGAAGATAGAGAGATGGAAACTCAATCTGAACAACAGAAAGAAACAAAAAACAAACAAACAAAAAATAGAGTCTCAGCAGCCACAGAACTGTTAATATTAAAAGAGATTTTCTGCCATTGAAATTCCAGAAGAAAGGAGAAACATGAAAGAGCTTTAAGAAAAGACTCAAATATTTTTGAAGCAAGGGCAAATAATATGGGGCAACGGAAATTTTGGGGAGGATAGAAGTGCTAGTTGTCTTTATTGTGGTGTTGGTTACATGAGTGTATACATTTGTCCAAACTTATCAAACTGTACCCTTAAAATGGGTGCATTTTATTAAATGTAAATTATATCTTATAAAATCAATTAAAAATAAAGTTAAGAATGAAAAAAACTCAAATAAATAGCAGCTGGAAAGTTCCCAAATTTGGCAAGAGCCCCAAACAAAACAAACCCAAAGAAATTCATTCTGAGACATATCATAATTAAGCTTCTGAAAACAAGAGACAAAATATCTTGATAGCAGCTAGAGAAAAACAACGCTTGTGGTCGCAAAACAAACCAATGACTGCAGATTTCCCACAGAAGCCATGGAGCCAGAGGGAAGTGGCACAATATTTTTCAGGTGCTGGCAAAAAAAAAAAAAAAAAGAGAGAGAGAGAGAGAATGAATGAATGAAAGAAATTCAATTTGAAATCCTATGTCCAGAAAAAACATTCTTTAGAAATGAAAGGAAAAGCAAGACATTTTCAGGTGAAGGAAAATTAAGATAGTTTGTTTTGAGCAGACATACATAGAATGGCTTAAGAAAGTTCTCTAACAGAAGCTGATTAAAGCAGAAATTCTGAAACATCAGAAAGGAGAAAGAACACAGGAAACAAAATTATAGACAAACACAACAGCCTTTTCTTGTCATCTAGAATTCTCTAAATTATGTTTATGTTTGAAACAAAAATTATAACACTATGTTATAGATGTGATTCTAAGCATATTTAGAAGAAATACTCAAGGCAATTATATTATAAATAAAGGAGATAAAAGGACATAAAGAGAGGTAAGTTTTCTATATTTCACTTAAAATATAGAAAATGATGCCAATAAACTTTGATAAGTTATGTATATATAATAGGAATGTAAAATGATACAGTCACTCTGCAGAATAGTTTGGAAATTCCTCTAAAAATGTAATATTCAACTACCATGCAAGGCAGTTATTGTCCCCTCGGTGTTTATCTAAGAAAATGAAGACTTATGTTCACACAGAAACCTGTCCACAAATGTTTATAATAGCTTTATTTGTAATAGTAAAAAAAGAAAACCCAGATGTCCTCAATGGGTGAATGGTTAAATAAACTGTGATTCATCTACACATGTACTTTTATTTAGCAATAAAAAGAAATGAACTATTGATGCAACAACCTGGATGAATCTCCAGAGAATTACGCTGAGTGGGAAAAAAAACAATCACAAAAGGTTACACACTCTATGCCTCCACATATATTGCATTCTTGAAATGACAAATTATAGAAACGGAGGGCAGATTAGTGGTTGCCAGGGCTCAAGGAGAGGGTGAGGACAGAGAGGAAGCGAATGTGGCAACACAGGGGCGACAAAGGAATAGAAATGGTCTGCGTCACTGCTGGTGTTCTGGCTGTGATATTACTGTACTATGGTTCTGCAAGACATCGCCACTGGTGAAAACTGAATCAAAGGTACAAGGGATCTCTCTATTGTTTTTTACAAGGGCATGTGAATATATGATTATCTCCAAATAAAAAGTGTAAAAACATGCAGATTGCAGAGCTTCTGATTTAGTTAAGTCCAGGGTAATGGCTGATAATCTGCATTTTAAAAAATTTTCCCAGTACTGACGGTCAGGACCACCCTTTGAGAACCACTATCCTAGGTGCCTCAGTTGGTAAAGAATCCACCTAAAATGCAGGAGACCTGGGTTTGATCCCTGGGTTGCAAAGACCCTCTGGAGAAGGAAATGGCAACCCACTCTAGTATTCTTGACTAGGAAATGCCGTGGACAGAGGAGCCTGGAGGGCTATAGGCTACAGGGTTGCAAAGAGTTGGATATGACTAAACCATCACCATATATGTATGTGTATGTATGCACCATGTATCCTAGAGAAAATGGTCTCCCCTAGTGGCTCAGTGGTAAAAAAAAAAAAATCTGCCTGCTAATGTAGGAGAAACAGGAGACACGTGTTCAATTCCTGAGTGGAGACATTCCCCTGGAGGAATAAATGGCAACCCACTCCAGGATTGCTTCTTGGAAAATCCCATGGACAGAGGAGCCTGGTGGGCTACAGTCCGTGGGTCACAAAGAGTCGGACACGACTGAGAAGCTAAACGGCAACACCTTAGAGAAAGAGGAATTTTTGTCACCAGAAAAAACCCCCAGGAGGCATCCTAACCAGAAACTCTTTCCTCTTGTCCCCAACAAAAATGTCAATATAAAGAACTCCTTCAAGGGTGCTAAGTACAGAAGCAAGAGAAAAGAAACAGATTGGAGAGAAACGAACCTTAAGGCTAGACCTGTTCTGGCCTCAAAACCAGTGTGGAAGTATCAGCGAGGTGCCATATTGGTCAACAAGACCAGATCATGTCACCAGAAAAAAAAAATCAGTGACTCTGTGATCACAGGGGGGGCCCTTCATCCTGGTCTGGAACCAGAAAAACTTGTGGTAAAAATACAAACGTTTTCTGGACCTCCCCCTCCCACCACCACACAAAACCAGTGGAATCAGAATCTCTTCTTGGAGGGCCCAGGATTCTATATTTCTCATCTTCTCCTCAGGTGAGGTATGTGCAATAAGAGAAACACTGGGCTGGAGACTTGGGATGCAAAGAAAAACCCAGGAAGAAGCACAGAACAAGCTGGCAGCTAGAATAGTCTGGATCACCAGTGGCTCCCAGGACCTTCCCTGCCTTCCAGGTAAAAGGACTTTTCCTTCAGCAGTTTTATTAACTGCCTTTTGTGGAGCATCTGCTGTGTATGAGACATGATACTTGGAGCATTGCAGACTTTCTCTAATTGCATTCTCACAATTGTCCTGCAAAACAGCTGCTATTATCCTCACTTTGTATATGAGGAACCGAGGTCTAGAGAAGTGAACTGCTCAATGTCATAGACCTGATTAGTAATCGAGCAGGGTTTCCAAGCTGGACCTTTCATCTGGCTAAGCTCAACTTCAAAGCTCACTTTGAATCACTGTACCACTTGGATTCTCTGTGACAGTGTATGAGAAGGGGATGGTAGGAGCGAAGGGTTAAGGTGAGTCAATAACAGAAGCAAAATAGCAAAAGCAACCACTAAAGTGTTTTGGGGGGAGCAGATAACAGAGTGCTGTGGGGAGGGGCATGGCCCAGAGAGCAAGGATTGGTTGCACAAGGTCAGTACAGGGTGAGGTGGGCAGACAGAGGGTGCCTTGGAAGGATGGAGCATGGAGCACTTATTGCTAATATTATAAAATTGGTTTATTTTAAATTCAAATGGAAATTTCTACTTAAAAAAAATAGCGCTATATAAATATTATTTAGAAAGCCACATATGCTTTAATGAAAGAGACTTAGCATAGTTTCTAGGGCATATAAATTACCAGACTAATGTACGACCTCATTGCTACAAAGAGGAGAACGTCTTCAGCTTTGCTAATTTCCAGTTGAAACAGTTGTTTTCTTAGAACATATGTCCTATAAATAATCTAACACCCAATATAAAATCTGGCAGCGAATCTAGTCCATTAAACTTCTACCATTGTGCTTTCTTTATCTGTCATGTTTTAATGTGATTTTATTAACTGTGATAATTGCTCCTTTACGGCTAATGATAGTATGACACTGTTAAAACTCAGCTTCCAAGGTAATTGTTTTTATGCTTTCCACCTCCCCTGGATCCTTGTACTCAAACTTTGTGCATGAGTCTTGAGTTAAAGAGGCTTGTGGGTTTTGTAATGGAATCAATTTGGTCTCCTCTCTCAATTTTAGTTGCTCAGTCATGTCCAACTCTTTGCAACCCGATGGACTACAGCCCACCAGGTTCCTTCCTCTGGCCATGGGGGTTCTCCAGGCAAGAATACTGGAGTGGGTTGCCATTCCCTTCTCCAGGGGATCTTCCTGACCCAGGGATCAAACCCAGGTCTCCTGCATTGCAGACAGATTCTTTCCCATCTGAGCTCCCAGGGAAGCCCAATGGTAAACCCAGGACTATGCTATCCCATTCCTCCAAATGTCCATGGTTTTACTTAGCCCCAGGAAAATAATACCCTTCCCCACACTTGTGTTGATTAAATGTAATAATAGATTACAGAGTCTACTGCACCACATGCTTATAATAATTGGCAGTGAGTAACTGTGTATAATAACAGTAGTGGTTGTAACTGACAGCAAACAGTGTTGTGAGTGTGCCCAATGCTCGATCATGTCCGACTCTTTGTGACGCTATGGACTGTAGCCCACCAGGCTCCTCTGCCCATGAAATTCTCCAGGCAAGACTATTGGAGTGGGTTGCCAGTTCCTACTCCAAGGGATCTTCCCAACCCAGGAGATTGCATCTCCTGCACTGGCAGGCAGATTCTTTACCACTGAGCCGCCTGGGAAGCAAGTAATAGCCGTAGTAACACCCAACAGAGGAATGAGCACTCCATATCTGTTGGTTTGGTTAAAGCAAGTTATCTTCCTTGCAGGGATTTCTCTTGTGTTGTTCAGAGGGGAAAATGTGAATATCTAGCCCATCTGAAGAGATATTTCAGGTTATCATTGTTTCCTGACCCCAGCCCTGAGGGCTTCAAGCTAACCTTTCTTGTTCTGAGTCCACGATTAGCAAACAACCTCTTGGTAATGGTTCATCTTTCCATGTGGGATTTTCACCCAGGGAAAGCATACACTGACCACCTCAGGCTTTTCATATTTTCCTCTCATTATAATCTAGTTTACAAAACAAGAGAAAGAAAATGAAACTTCTTGCCTTATGGAAATTCTAATTTAGTGCTTTTTTCCTATTTCCTTTTTATTCACTGAATTCTTCATTGAGTAGGGAAACATTTCTGCACAGCAGAGGAAATAATCAACAAAATGAAAAGGCAACCTACAGAATGGGAGAAAATATTTGCGAATCCTATATCTGACAAGGTTAATTTCCAAAATATATGAAAAACTCATACAACTCAACAGCAAAATATAAATAAAAACAACGAATAACCAGATGTTTTCTCAAACGGACTTAGAGCTAAAATAGACATTTTTCCAAAGAAAATGCTAGTAGTGGCAAATAGGTGCATAAAAAGATGCTCAACATCACTAATCATCAGGAAAATGCAAATCAAAACCACAAGTTATCACCTCACATCTGTTAGGATGACTATTTTTTTTTTAAAGTAATAAGCAATGGCAAAGATATGTACAAAAGGGAGAAAACGCACTGCTGGTGGGACTATAAAGTGATACAAAGACTATGGGAAAAAAGTATGGAGGTTTCTCAAAAGATTAAAAATACAACCACTATATGATCCAGCAACCGCACTTTGGGTATATATCAGAAGGAAGAATCTTGAAGAGGTATCTGTACTCCCACGTTCACTGTAGTATTATTCACAGCAGCCAAGATATGGAAACAGCTTACATTTCCATCAGTGGATGAATAAAGAAAGATGTGAGCTACACACACACACACAGATACGGTCCAGCCTTAAAAAGAAGGAAATCTCGTCATCTGGGGCAACGTGGATGAACTTTATGCTAAGTGAAATAAGCCAGTCACTGAAGAACATGTACTACAAGACGCCACTTTTAAAATGAATCTAAAATAATCAGACTCATAGAAGCAGAGGGTAGGATGATGATTACCGGGGGTTTGGGAAAGGGAAAACAGGAAGCTGCTGTTGACTGGGTATGAAATCTCAGTTAGGCAAGACACAGACCCTGTAGAGATCTGCTGTGAAACATAATGCCTCCAGCTGATAATACTGTATTGTACGCAAATTTTGTTAAGAGGCCAGATCTCATGTTAAGTGTTCTTACCACAATTTAAAAATGAAAAAAAACCAAAGGTGAGCCTTGAAGATGTTTCTCTGAGAAGAAAATAACCAAATGCTAAATACATGTCTTAAGTTTTTCTTAAGAAAGAAGCTTTCTAAAAAATAAATTAGGAAAAGTAATAGTAAGTAAGAAGAGCTCAGAATTCCATCCTGGAGTTACTAACTATAGATAATGGCCTCTGACAGGTTGCATTCCCTCTGGCTTCAGTTCCCATCAATAAGTGAAGGGGCTGGTCCAAGACACTATGCCAAATAAAATATGTGTCAATGAGGGTTGCATATGACCAGGAACCAATATTCATTTTATCTTCCAGATCAATACTACTCTGTTCCAGATATAAAAATACTTCCACATTGCCTCTCATCACCTAAAATGCAAAATAGTCATAGGGATGTTTAAACAAAGTGAAATATGGTTTAGGTTGGTGTTGGTAATTATAGATATGTTATCGTAGATGTTGAAATTTTCTGAGGCATGGTAAACCAGCTTCCATTGCAATATTGACTCAATTTCCCAAACATTTTCTTCTCAGCCAATATAGACATGGTAATTAAACTTCTTTTGGTCATAATTTGCTTCTCGTTTATTAAAAAACTTGTGATTTCTTTAGTCTTGCTTTAAACCGGGCCTTGTGTTGTAGCCTATGCATCTGGAAAAGTAAGGAAGAGAAAAATAGAATTACTTTTTCTTCCAGATTGTCACTCAACTGTCTATGAAACCAGTGTATTGTTACTAAGGTCTTGGAAATCTACAGAAATACCAGGAAAGCCTTCAAGGTTTATTAGAGTATGTTTATATTAATTCTGTGGCAGCTCAAACATTTGTTCCATGCGGTAGACTGTGAAATTTAACTCATCTGTGCTGTCTAGCCTGTCAGTTCTTTACAATAAGATTGGATGAAGAAGTCATTGTGAAGTGGAAATTTGACTATTCAACTAAAGTATGTTTGGGGAGACATGATGTTTCCAGTAAAAATAGGCAACCACTACTTGGATTACCAAATAGTCTCATTATTTGGGAATCAGTCTCTGAAATACATATCAAAATAAACAGATAATGCCTCCAGGGTGAACATAAGAGATTTTTAACTCCTGCCTCTTGCAAATATACATCCTTATTGCCATTGTACTCCTAGGCTGTGGAAGAGTACCTATGAAAATATTTTTTTAAATCAGACTGCAAAAGAAAAAACAGAATAATGAAGAAAAACACATAAAGACAGTGCTGGCCTTCTTGAACCAGTTCATTAAAGCTTATCTGTTTTGGTCTTATGAGGCACTTACATGGTGAGGTTATTTTAGGTATTGTGAATGGAACAGACTGTAAATACTGCTGTTACCACAAGTTTTCATTTACTGAGCATCTACACCCTCTATAGAACAAAGCATCATGCTTGCACTATGTGTGTGCTCAATCACTCAGTCGTGTCCAACTCTTTGCAACCCCATGGACTACAAGCCCACCAGGCCCCTCTGTCCATGGAGTTTTCCAGGCAAGAATACTGGAGTGGGTGGCCGTTTCCTCCTCTGGGGATCTTCCTGACTCCAGGATCAGACTTGCCTCTCTTGTGTCTCCTGCATTGGCAGGCAGATTCCTTACCACTGCGCCACCTGGGAAGTTTTGTTTCCCTATAAGAGGTGCACAAATCTGTGGAGAGATATTGTCATGACTGTCTACAGATGAGGAAATTGAGTTTCCCAGAATTGTAATGAATTCCTCAAATCATGCACCTCTACTTTGCAAAAGGTAGATCTGGGATTTGAACCCAGCTTCTAAGACTTGGTGGACAGCCCTCTAAAGAAACCAGATGTCACAAATTCCACTAGTAAAGTATTTTATCCTACAGTGACCTTAATTTAAAGATCACCCAATCAAACTACTCAATCCTCATTAAGGTGGTTGAAAACATTAGAGAATTCCTGCTATATTTGCATGTCAGTCCTCTCTTACCTCCCATCTAACACTTAGAATTTCAAGTCTGAGATCCCGACAGTTTTAAGCAGGATCACACATACAGAGAGTATGTGACACCAGTGAGAAAGAACTTGCCTGCCAATGCAGGAGACATGAGATGCGGGTTCTATCCCTGGGCACGGCAACCCGCTTCAGTATTCTTGCCTGGAGAATCCCATAGATAGAGGAGCCTGGCGGGCTATGGTCCATGAGTCACAAAGAGTCTGACAGGACTGAAGCGACTTAGCACACACACACACACACACACACACACACACGAGGGGAGAGGATTCAATTGAGCTAAAAGACAGAACGAACTTGGATCTGAGCAATTTCACTCAGAAAAAGAAACGACATTTTTTGAGAAAAAAAAAGTCTGTTAGGAAACGTGATGGAAGTTCTTAGAGTAAACTTGTTACTTTTGTGACTTCCCTGACAGTCCAGTAGTTAAGATTCTGCACTCTCAATGCAGGGGGCACAGGTTCAATCCCTGGATGGGGATCTAAGATCCCCTGTGCTGCATGGGGTGGCAAAAAAATTAAAACTTGCTACACTGCCTTTAAAACAGCATATAAACAAGGGGAACTGTTCTGAAACTTTTCTGATAAAAATAAAAATATTTTCTCAATAGGGAATTAGAAAATATTCATTAAAAAAGAGATGTTCAAGCTACTGTGACTGCCAAATCTGAAAGAAACATTAATAGTTCAAGAAAAAAAAAATGGAACAAAGAAATGAAAAAGAGGAAAAGGGGGAGGAATAAGGAAAGGGAGGAGGAGGAGATGAAGAAGATGAGCAGCGGCAAGAAGTAACGAGAAAAGAGAAAAAGGAAGGGAGACTAAAAGAGACATTTTAAAATGAAGAGCTGCTCATTTGCCTTCATTCCTTTCCTTCCATCAATCTTTAATTTCTATTGAATAACTACTCAATAAGGTATTTTATGGACCTTATCATTATTTTTGCTATGCTCAGAATGTTAGCTATGTTAGGTCAGAAATTTCTTTTTTTTTTTTTTTGCTTTCTTTGCTGTTTTCTCTCCAGCATCTAGAACATCATAGGCATATAGATGACATATATTATGTTTGATGAGTGAATTTTCAACCATACCTTCAAGTGCATTGAGTGATAGTTAGGTAATCAATCCATTTCTCATACTGAATGCATGAGTGTTAGACTCTCAGTCATGTTTGAGTCTTTGCGATCCCACTGACTGGAGTCCTCCAGGCTTCTCAACTTTGGAATTCTCCAGGCAAGAACACTGGAGTGGATTGCCATCCCCTTCTCCAGAGGAACTTCCCAACCCAGGGACAGAACCCTGGTCTCCTGCATCACAGGCAGATTCTTTACTGTTTGAGCTACAGGGAAGTCCAGGACTCAATATAAGTCCAGGACTTACATTGAATAACTTAGTAATAGAGAGAATAACTCTCTGAGGATACAATGAACTTTTCTGAGCAAATGCATTTCAATTTAACATCTAACATGCCAGTTTTGGAGATAATTCAGATACACAGTAAATTACCAAATTGATGTCAGTTGAGTCTGTGTACTGACTAGTTCCTATCTCCTCTCAGAAATTCTCTATTTACTACCTCCGCCAAGAAAATTTCTTCTTGACGCCCAAATTAAATATAATTGGGTGAGGAATAGGATCATTTTGACTGTGAAATACTTCTAGTCACAGGTCCAAAGAGAGAGTAAATGTGGGCTATGTTATCTTTTGCCCCTTCCTACTTTATTCTAGAAAAGATCAGGTTGTTCTGTAGGTACTTATGTGAGTGTAGCTACTACCATCCAAATATATATAAATATGTACATGTATATTTATATGTGATCAACAGTAGCAACAAAACAAGCCGCAGTCATTTTATTTAGCATTTACTAGATGCCAGGGGCTTTTTGGAGCATTTTCCATGTAGGAACTCCTTTAATCCTCAGAACAGCCCTGCAAGGCAAACACAACTTGATTCATTTGGAAGTCTCTCAATTCCTTTTCACCATCTCTCACCACTGAAGCTACAAGGATCTATTTCTGAGGTTGGGAGACTCCTGTTTATCGCTGGTTTCTATAAATAGTTATTGGCAAAGAGCCACGCGCATTCGTTTCTGTACTGTCTACCGCTGCTTTTGCATTGAAAAGCAGTTGCGATGGAGACTGCAGGATCCACAGAGCCAAAAGTGTTCACTACCTGGCAACTGAAGAAGGTCAGTCAACCCTTGACTCTACAGTCTGCAGAGGAATTCGGCAACTCTTGCTTCTTCCTTTCCAGCTGTCTGGGAGTTCTGCCCCACTTGTGTTTCTGCAGTCCCCAGGGTCCTGACACTCTGTTCCGCAGGGTGCAGACTTCAGAGCCCGGCTGAAAATGAAAGTGTTCGTCGCTGAGTCGTGTCCATGTCTCTGTGACCTCACGAACTGTGTAGCCCGCCAGGCTCTTCTGTGCATGGAATTGTCCAGGCAAGAATACTGGAGTGGGTAGCCATTCCCTTCTCCAAGAGATCTTCCCAGCCCAGGGACCGAACCTGGGTCTCACGTTGCATGCAGATTCTTTATAGTCTGAGCCCCCAGGGTACCCAGACTGGTGAGGATCAGATTCCTACTGCTCTGCGACCTTGGAAGCCTGCTCAAATGCTCTGTGCTGAAGTCGTGTCCCTGTGGCAACTGCTCCCTTTCTGCTCTGCTGCTGCTGTTTTGGCCACTCTCTGCCGTCATCCCTGCTTTACTGAAATGAGAGTCCTGAGGAAGCCGCCTGTGTGTTTGCTGCCAGAACAGATTCTCCCAAATCAGGCTGACCTTGCTGTCCGTTTACACAAAGCCAGAACCTGCGGCCTCCCATGAAGCTTTCCACCTTCAACCCTTTACAGGGAAGTGTCTCCTAGAAGCTAGAGTCGCTTACGGATGCTGTCGCCAAGCTGCATGGAGAAGGAAATCTGAATTTCTTCTCCCCAAACAGTTTCCGGGAGGCCCACAGAGCCCTCTCTGCTAGCTTCACTCTACAAGGCCGCCTACAGCTACTTAACTGCGCTTGTCCATTTGACCCTGGATGAGGATGAGGATGCTAAGGGCTTCTATTTGCGTCCCATGAAAAACATTATATAATGAAATGAACTCTACAAGTGGAATTGCCTTCATTCTAGTCCTGGCTCTGCCCCAAACAACTTCATGACCTTAAACTACCGCTTTAACTCGGCTCTATTTTCCTCTTCTCACCTCTAAAATCAGGCACATTAGATAATCTCTAAAGCCCCTTTAGCTGTAGGATTTTTAAGATGCTACATAACCGTGAACCGACTGAAAGGGACCCTTAAAACTTGCCCAAATGGAGTCTATTCAAAGAGAATTCAGCCTGCGACTATCAACTGTCTGGAGTACAGAAGCAATGGCCTTTGTCTTAGAGAAAGGGGTTAATGGGTCATCCCGTCTGAAGCTCCTTTATATCAAACAGGTTCAAAAATTGTAGAGAAAAAAAAAAAAAAAGCTTACATAGTCCTTTTAGAGCTACTGCTGGTGAGGGGTTTCTTGCAAAGAAAAAGAAATGACTTACTTTTCTTAGCGATCATTTCTACACCTCAAGCTATATTTTAACATGAACCTCTAGGCTCCTGGCAGAGGAAATATATGACAGTATATTGGAGGAGTTTAAATGTCAGATTTATTCAATGTTTTCAAAGCAATAGTTTCAATAAAAAGGGGGGGAAAGACACCCAAGGACTAAATTTGAGAACAAAGATTAAAGGCTATTCATCCTGTGAATAAGGTGGGGGAGGAGAATGACAAGATCATTTGGGAATTGAAAATCATATGAAAATGTGGACGTCTTAATTTCAATAACATAAAATAAAAATTTCAAACTCTCCTTGATACATTGTGAAGGGTCTTTAATTTTAATCCTATTTCAAGAGAACAGGATTAAAAGTATTGAATTTTGGTTTGTGAGAAACATTCCTCAAATTCCATTCCTGAGTAAAGAATGACTATAGTAAGCACAGGTTTTTGGCCCTAAACATTGTAAACAAACCTTTGAGGGTATGTTCATGGGCCCCTTTGATCAGTGACATATTGAAGATTATATTTCTCAGGTGCTATTTCAAGAGTTTTATCACTTCTGTTCAAACCCATTTAAAATGAAGAAGAGAGAAATCAAATTAAAAAACTAGTCTTTGGGTTTTGTAATTTATGGAGTCCAGTAAATGACTTCTTACAAATGGATTTATAATGCTTTTTCCAAAAAGGATATTAGAGATTCCTTAGTTTGGAATGTGTGTGTGGAGGGGGTTGTGCAAAGAAGTGACAAATAGCAGGAAGGGGTGGTTCATATCTTTATCCGGGTAGAAGAACTATGTTTAAACCACACACCTATCACTCCAGTCATCTCTGCAAGGCATGTAGTGCCCAAGATTGAAAGACAACGTGCCTATGGAAGTCCAGGGCCCGTGGCAGGGAAGTTTCACTGTCCAGCTTCTACTGATGCCAGCCTGTTGGGCTTTGTAGCACACTTACAAAGCTTGAATTTCTAGAAACACATTCAAAAAGGTTTAGAAACTCAAGACAGCTTTCAAAAATTTATCAGCAATGACAAGACAGTTGTTACAGCCTAACGGTGTCTCCTATTGTCTGTGAAAGCATCTGTGAGTTACCCTATCACTCACTTGGTGGACTTCCCTAGTAGTAGTTGAGATGGTAAAGTATCTGCTTGCAGTGAAAGAGACCTGAGTCCAAACCCTGGGTTGGGAAGATTCCCTGGAGAAGGAAATGGCAATTCACTCCAGCATTTTCGCCTGGAGAATTCCACGGACAGAGGAGCCTGGTGACTAACACACACTTAGTGGACCATCAGCAAGCTCTGCACTGAGGTGTCATGTGACTAGAACTGTTTCTTTTGCCTTGACCTCACTCTCATACACTCAAGAGGCTGAGTTCTCCTCTTGCATGTTCCAGTAAACAAGTCCTCCAGATCTGGCCCTGGCTAGCCTGCGTGCTGAGCCTCCTACGTGTAACCCCACTGAGATATACCCTCTTCTACAGATGTATACATGAACTTCTCAATCCCACATTCACTCAACAGGCCTTACTGTGGCAGTGTGTATAATCACTGGTAACCAAAGTAAATTTTACACCTTGATCGAAATTGATTTGTATAAAGACTTCGTGCGTGCATGCTAAGTTGCTTCATTCTTGTCCAACTCTTTGCGACACCATGGACTGTAGCCTGCCAGGCTCCTCTGTCCATGGGATTCTCCAGGCAAGGATACTGGAGTGGTTTGCTATGCCATCCTCCAGAGGATCTACCCCATCAAGGGATCGAGCCTGCATCTCTTATGTTTCCTGCACGGAAAGGCAGGTTCTTTACCACTAGCACCACGTGCCTGGGAATTCCGATAGGTAATCACTGAATGATTAAAACAAGCAAGCAAGCAACAACAAAATTCTGATAATTCAATAGGCTTAAAGATTTAGTGATTAAAGGTTCTAGGGTGCTTAATTTTTATGTGATAATTTTTAAATAAGACACACACAAATATACGTTGCCACATATAATCCTTTTCAGACCCATCATGATTTAAGACATATTTAAATGTTAAAATGTTCATGATATTTATGTCCCATGCATATTTGGTTTAGCTACTCTGGGCCGCAGCAATTTTCATGATTATTTTCCCTTTCAGAGCTTTCACAGTGATTTTATATTCCTCTTCTGAGATGCTGCATTGTGTAATCCTTTCAGCTTACTAAATGACTTGGACATCACAGTCAGTTGGGCACATTTGCCCTTTGTGGGTTGCAGGGTTGGGGAGGCAGGGGATTGTTACGGAACTGGATGGATTGTATGGTACGGTATTTTAGTGCTCATTTGTGTCTGTATAGCGGACAGAAGCTTATATGTCACCCAATGTAGGCCCACTTAGGCTGTCAACGCTGGTGCCCAATAGCAAATTGATTGTAAGTTATTCCTAGAGGAGCATGTGGCTGCCAGACACACAGCAGTGCTTCCCAGTCTTGCCTTTCCTTCATGTCCTCCCTCTCGCAGCCAGAGTCTGGCGCAGAAGGCTGGACTTCCAGCTGGTGCTTTAGGTCCAGTGGGCCACCATTGTCAAGGCAATGGACACACTTGACATTTACAGAATGTCTGCTCACTATTCACAACTGTAGCAGATAATAGGAGCTGAATTAATGAGTGACCAGTAGTCAGAGATATAGACCATCTCAATGGAGACCTCCCTGGAGTGTCAAAGCTTACCAACAGAAAGAAACACATTTGGAAGCAGAGAATGGTTTATGGATTAAGGGCACCAAATACATGCAAAGCTCAGCAGAAAGAACACAGCCAGGTATCTGAACTGGAGAACTGGAGAGCAACCCATGAGTTTCAAGGGAAGGGAGTTTGACCTCAACAGGTGTACCCAGCTTAATATAAAACTTGCATCCACAGTTAGCACCCAACTCAAGAGTTTCATAGGTTTGTATCAAGCCAAATATTTCATTATTTGACTGGTTGTTGAATAAACATATTAGGATTGTGCAGACTGGTATTTTCTGAAAATAAAGGAAATTAAGCCTTTCTTATCACCCTTAGAAAAAGAGGAGAGAATATTCCTTTATTCCTTTTTATTATTATAAAGAGATACACTTTTGTTAAAAATCAAAAATGCAAAAAGAAGGATATAAAAACCACCTGCCATCCTTATCATTTGAATAGACTCTGTAAATAGTTTGGTTAATATCCTTCTAGTGTCTTTTCAATATACATGCATGTCATTAATTTTAAATATATATATTAATAATACAAAGTATAAAGTATAAAAATACTTTTATAAAATATAATATAAATACTTTTATAAATATAAATACTTTTATAAAATATAATAAAAAGTATAAAAATGCTTTTATTTTTCCATACCAACACATGGTTTTAATCTTTCTGTGACATTAGTCTTCCACTGCTTAATTTTTAATGGCACATGATATTTCAGGACAATCCTACTGTAATTTACTTAACCTCATGCATTTATGTTACATCCACCTGTTTTGTTACTACAAGCAATGCTGTAATGAACCTTAAGAAGCATGGTCCTTGAAACTGGGTCCACTTTTAACATTTCCAAGCATTTTCTCTGCCCTTGCGTCCATTTTAATTATCCATGCACCTACCTATTTGCCAAACATCTAGTTTTCCTTTTTACCTGGAACTGTACTGAAGTCCTAACACAAACTGACAGGAAATAGTCAAACAGCTGCCATGTAGAAGAGGATTTATAATGGCTCAATGTTTTCTCTAGAACAGAACCTGGACCAATGGTGAGAAATTACAGGGCAACAGATGTCTGTCCACTCAACATGCAAACTTTGAAACAGTGGAAGAGGCAAAGCTGTAGAGTGAGGAGTTCACGGCCCTGAGATTCAAGCAGAGGCTGGAAAGACATCTGTCTGAGGTAGGAGATCGAGGGGCCCCTGGTCCAGATAGCTGGTGTTTGTCAAATGGAGTAAAATGAAGGTTTGTTCTCACCCAGACACTTCAAGAAAAAGCTGAATTCTACTGAAGTAAACAGATAAGATGAGCACTCCCGAGGTCAAGGGAGATGTCCCTGTCTGCACATGTGCAGGAAGGCTTCTTGGCAGTCAAAAAGGGAGGGGGCGCCACCCCATAATGACTGCAGACATACCCCCATAGTTCAGACAGTAAAGAATCCACCTGCAATGTGGGAGAGCTGGGCTCAATCCCTGGGTTGGGAAGATCCCCTGGGGGAGAGCATGGCAACCTACTACAGTAGCCTTGCCTGGAGAATCCCCAGAGACAGAGGAGTCTGGGGGGGGGCTGCAGTCCATGGGGTCACAAAGATTCGGTCATGGCTGAGCGACTAAGCATAGCACATACTCCCACAGGCCTCTGCGGTGGGACCCATCTTAGCAGAAAGTTGAGCACACATCTTGGGGAGGCTGCTATGGCCAATCAGGTATGAAAATAATAATAACAATAATTGGCCAATTGTAAACAAAGGCCGGGAAGGACTGTCCTTTATAAATGATTTAAATCACCTCCTTACTGAGTTCCTCCTGCAGTGCTCAAGCCCTGCTCTCTGGGTGTGTATATCCGCCGAGTGTCTGACTTACTGTGCTCGTCTCCATTAGAGAGGATGCTCATGCCCTTTCTCTCTGGACGTGCATTTCTGCCCTGCTTCTGTCTTAGATAAACTATTTCTCTGTGTGCTTTCCCACACGTTATGCTATGTCTCTCATAATAAACTTTGCACCTGTTTTTACAGTTTTTGCCCTCTGAAACATTCTTGCTTTCAAATGAGGGAAAGAGCCAGGGTCACGTTGCTTCTAACCTCTAGCCCCTGGTGGTCTGGGGTCTAGGATTCCATTTTTGTCCAGGCTACCCAGGTTCATTTCTTGGCCAGAGAACTAAGATCTTTCTTCAGGACTGCTCACTGTTCTCGCTTTGAGACCACATCCAAGGTGTTTTAGAAGAGATTCTTATTTTGACTGGGGAATAGATTAGATTAGACTTTTTCAAGCTTTTTGTTTTTCAAGTGGAAGCTTACCTGCAAATTTGTGTGAATGCTGTGTAAACAATAGCAACATTTTATTAGCATAAATGTGATTTAGTACATTCAACTTTTGTCACTTACTTATTGTAAAGCCATTCATGAGAAAATTTGAAAACTGGTGGTCCCCAATATATTTAAAACTTAAGTATCTGGCATATTTGAAGAGAGCTTTATTTTTAGTAATTTACACATTTATAAAATATAGTCCAAAAAATTGTTTTGAATCAAACAATTAGAGTTCTTGAACTATCTCCATAATTTTATGGTTTTTGTGGGAAGCAGATTGAAAACTAGAGCACCAGACTGTCCTTAAGAACCTTTCTAGTTCTAGGAATCCAAATTTCTGCAAAACTTGGAAAGGATTACATTTGTAGGAACCAGTTTCTTGATTTAAATATTGCTATATTCTATTCAGTGATGCATCTATTGACAAAGAGTGCAACAATTGTAGAGTATATGTGGAGTATTATCAGTCAGATTGAGGCAGGACCTGAACTTGAGATCCAGAAAAACCTGGAGTGAGTCCGCATTGGTTCTCAAAAGAGTTTGGGCTAACAAGTGTGGGATGGGAGAGTGAGTCAGGCAGCAGGGATCAAAAGCTTAAGACAACAAAAGTTGAAATCTCATTCACAGGTATTGATATCAGGAAAAGGCATCAGCAAGGAAGAAAGTAGCTTATTATATGGCAAATTTCATAGAAAATGGGAAGACTTTCCCTTTTTCCTACCAAAAGCAGGTCATACTCCCAAACAGAGGGCATTCCTGAGCTCAAAATTATAGGTTAGTAAAAGGTTCTGTTTTTGATGGCATGAAGATGCAGAGGCAGAGTAGAACATCTCTGACACAAATAGTTTGTGGATGGACAGCTAACTATGCTTAGAAATGGTGTTGGTTGGTCTGGTAAAGTTTTTAAGGACTCTGGGCTTATGAGCGCATGGTACGCTCTGGAGTGAGGAAGTCTAATTTGATGATATGAGGAGAAACTTTCAGAAAATTAATTTATCTTCCATTCTGAAGCAGAGAATGAATGAATCACCATGCAGTCATAGTGGTGTTTTCAGGGCAGCCCAGGCTTAGTCCTTGGTTTTCTATACAACAAAAGGAAGATGAAGAGGGCGTATTTGTTTTTTAGGACACTGGTGGTCCTCAGTCTAGTGGCTTTGTTACCAAACAAAATTTGAGTCTTCTCACTGAAGACACAGCAAAGCCAGTCCACTGACACCCGCTGTGGTGGAGGAAAGTACAGCGTTTACTGTGGGGCCCGGCAAGGAGATAGGAGACCCATCCTCGAAAGATCTGAGCTCCCCGGAGGTTATGGGGAAAGGGGGATTTTGTTTGTTTGTTTGTTTGTTTTGGCTTAAACAACATATTTATTTCTTAAACAACTCTGGTGGCTGAGAAGTTCAAGATCTAGGTGCTAGCTGATTCGGTTCCTGGCAAGCACCCTCTTAATGACTTGAAGATACTTGCCTTTTCACTGCATCCTTTCATGTCAGAGAGTAGCTCTGGTCTCTCTTCTTATGTCACTGATCCCATTGTGGGGGTCCCACTATCATGACTTCATTTAAACCTAGTTATCTCCCAAAGACACGTCCTCCAAATACCATCATATTGGGTATTGGGACTTCAATATTTGAATCTGGAGAGGACACAAACATTTAGTCCATAACAATATGCATCATGTTACGTGTGTGTATATATATATATATACATATATATGTATACTTATATATTAGAGAAGGAAATGGCAACCCACTCCAGTACCCTTGCCTGGAAAATCCCATGGACAGAGAAGCCTGCTAGGCTACAGTCCATGGGGTCACAAACAGTTGGACATGACTAAGCGACTTCACTTCACTCATTTCACTCACTTCATACTTTATCCCTGGAGAAGGAAATGGCAACCCACTCCAGTATTCTTGCCTGGAGAATCCCATGGAAAGAGGGCCATGGTCCATGGAGTCACAGAGAGTCGGACACAACTGAAGTGACTGAGCATGCACACATACTTATATATGGGCTTCCCTGGTAGCTCAACTGATGAAGAATCCACCTGCAATGCAGGAGACCCCAGTTCAATTCTTGGGTCAGGAAGATTCCCTGGAGAAGGGACAGGCTACCCACTGCAGTATTCTTGGGCTTCCCTGGTGGCTCAGAGGTAAAGAATCCGCCTGTAATGTGGGAGACCTGGGTTTGATCCCAGTAATGGGAAGATACCCTGGAGGAGGGCATGGCAAACCCACTCAATATTCTTGCCTGGGGAATCCTCACAGTCAGAAGAGCCTGGTGGGTTACAGTCCACTGGGCCACAAAGAGTCAGACACAGCTGAGCAGCTAAGCACAGCATACTGAAATATAGGTAATGTATGTAGGTATCCCCCACTTTTCAAAAGCTCACTGCACATCACTGCTTTTATGGAAGAGCTACATTAGTACCTGTTTTCGCTAACCAAAAGAAAGCTGAAGAGAATTTTCTTTTTTACAAAAAAAGTGAGAAATGAAAATAGCATTCCGCATTTGTTTTGCAGCAGAGTCATTATAGAGGCAGCACATACTCTGGGCAGCCAGGATGGCACCACCAAGATGGGGAAGAGTTTTGAGAGGCCGATTTGCAGCGGCAAGAATTGTTCCAGGGTGTGTGATCCACGTGTGGCCATGTTTCTGACTGGCTGGTGGTGAGGGAACGCGGTGGCATTTTAGGAGTCAACGTTATCAGCTTTCCGGCGGCAGTCAATCTGGGGGCTCTGTGCTGGTGGTGCGCTTGCTGGGTCCTCCACCTGGCGGGGGGGGGGTTGTTGTTTAGTCACTCAGTCGTGTCCAGCTCTCGGTGACCCCATGGACTGTAGCCCACCAGCCTCCTCTGTCCGTGGGATTCCCCAAGAAGAATGTTGGAGCGCGTTGCCATTCCCTTCTCCAGGGGATCTTCCTGACCCAGAAACTGAACCCGTGTCTCCTGCTTGGCAGGTGAATTCTTTGCCGTTGAGCCAGCTGGGAAGCCCAGGTGGAGGATTTAGTATCTGCAAAACAACTTAAGAACATACGTCAGACATAGCTTTACCTCTGGATCAGGACTGAGGGTCCTTCTGACGGATTTATTCAGTTAAGGCTACTTTCCTACATGACTGTCCTCTCTGCTCCTGCAGTTTTCCCCAAATGTTGACCGCTCTTCTTTGCCCCACCTGCAGGACCCAGGAGGGTCCAGAGTATCTCCAAAACCTCTTTTCTCAGGCAATAATAAGCAGGGACGCAGAGGGATCTGTAGGCAGGAAAGCCCCTGCATGTTCCTGCTTGGTTGCAACTTATCTGTATAAATAATACCCTCAGAAGTCATTTCAAAATCAAAACCTGCTATATATATGCTTACATATGACTTTATAGTTATGTAATTATTTTTATTTTGAAGGGAACATATTTATTCATTAAGTAATCATTCACTGATTAGCTATTTTTAGATCTCCCTATGCTAAATACTGCTAGGTACATAACTAAATGACTTCTGTGTTTAAGGAAATTAAAATGTTGCTGAGAAACACACAATATATACTTTCAAGCAGTAGTCTGTTGCTATGTGTTTTGCAGATTCTTTCCTGCGCTATCTCATTTTTTCCTCAACATTTCACAGATTTCCAGCTGAAAGAGATCCAAAAATCACCTCCTCCACTGGGGTATAAATGAAGAAAGATGAGACTGACTTGCTTGGACAATTAATATGAGAACCAAAATCCTCTGACCCAAGAGCAATGCACAGACTACATTCCCTCTTCCTGAACAAATAGATATGCCAGTGCTTCTTTTACTTTGTAATATAGATTTAATTTTCTGTTTGTCTAGTTCAATTCCAAACTTGTCAAATAGCTTGAACTACTTTTCATATATCTGAGGTTTGGCTTGATATGAATCATACTTATGAAGAACATTTTATTTTAATTTATATATATTTTAAGGAAGAATTAAAACATATGCTTCTGATTTATTTACAATTAACTCAGCCTTTTATTTTTCAATAGTCATTTGATGCTTAGATACTTCATTGTGGCTTCAAAATAGTTTCTCCTAAAATTTGAAATCATAGTTCATTAAGATTAAATAAATTACCTCTAAAAAATCTTTGTGTGTGTCTCAAAACTAATTTTCATAGTATTTTATTGAATTCCAAACTTAACAGACATTCCTAATTTTTGCTAAGGCAAACTTATTCTCCACTTAAAATCTTTTCCAACTCTTTATGTGCTATTCAGACAGTGATTCTATTTTACATTTTCTCAGAATCCTTTAGAATATGTATATCATAGTTATTAAAATGGATTTGTTGTCAAAAAGGGAAGAAAGAGGAAAAAACACTGAGTTTTTTTTTTTTTTCAAGAAAAGGTAATAAGAAGACTTTTAAATGAATACCTCTTTTCACCATTCAGACATGAGTGAACTTGGCATTAAACCCATTCTTAATTCAACCCATCTGTTCAGTGCCCACTGCTTTATTTTTAGTGCCACCATTTAAACCACCTGAAATAGTTCATAGTGAAAATTAACAAAGAACACAACATTCCCAATATAATAAACATATATTATATATTCCTAACACTATATACATATATGCATATTCACCAGTGAACCATCTTCTCTGATATGGTATGTTTATCTTGTGTCTCTTAATACCAACTACACTTTCTGAAAAAAATTCTACAATTTTTATGTCAGAGAAGTTTAAACATTAATCAAGTGGTCTATTCAACATGGCATCTGAGTGTAAATCATTCATTTAATGTAGTGTCAAATAAATAGACTGAATGTTAGCAATTACTAGCGTAAAAAAAAAAAGCAACAGAAGACAGAGGCATACTTTATCAACATATAAAAATGTAGGAGGCAGCGAAGACAAGCAACCTCTGTATATTTACTAAAATTCTGTAGATGGGGTTTGTCTGCAGTGGCCAGCTGTTTGCTGAAGCTCAGACTTTGTCGCTGTCTTCACCCCTCCTGAGTCCTACAGTGGTACAGCGACATGAAGGATGCCTGGGACAGCAAGCAGCAAGCCTTGGTGGTCTGCATCCAAGCTTCCCTTGCGGACCCTCCTCTTTCCCAAACAGCCCTGGGACTCTCTCAAAAAGACCTAATTGTACCTCTTTGGGCTACAGCTTCAGGCTCTGTGCTCCAGAGGTTCAGAACCAGAGTTTCCTGTTTCAACAGGAATTCCTGATATTTATTTTTAAAGCCAAAAATCAGAAGTTCCTCATACTCTAAAACTTTTTACTCTACATGAGTTGAACATCAAAGGTACATGACCAGGTAGCTTTCTTTTTATGAGATCCTGCAGTTTCAGCTTCTGGGGTCATATGTTTTGTGTAGGATTTTTTTTCCTAGTCTTTTCATTTCTAATGAGAATCTGAAAGCACTGGTGGGGATGGAGAGAGTGAAAATGTGTTCAGGCAAGTGCGTAACCCAATGTTTGTCTAGTGTTGAGCATATTTTTAAATATAAGTATTGCTATTATAAGAGGCAGGATAATCTAGTAGAGATGACAAAGTTTTCCTAGCTGCAAGGGACCTCAGAAAGCACAGTTGAATTCCTTGGTACATCGAAGCAGTCTTGCAAGGTTAAACAGCATCCCTGAGCAACAGCCATCCGCAGAACTAGTCCTCAGGTTCTACATCCATTATCTGTTCTCTCTGCCCCTACCTGGAATGAGAGTCAGAACGTGGTCTTTAGCTTTCCACCAACCGTATGACCTTTCTGGGACTCAATTTCCCCACCCCTGAAACAATGGTGGTCAGACTGGAGGTCCTTTCCAATATTAACATTCAATGTGTTCTAGACAGAAGGTTGCGTATATCTAATTTAAAGAATACACATTTATTTTGAAAAATGTAGAATTCTATATTTTATCTTCTAATCCTTCTTGAATGATTTGTTTCACTGTTCAGTGTGATATTGTGTGTGAAGACCTAAAAATGCCTGATACTCCATACGCGGTAGCCCTTAATGTTCTCATTTTTTTCTGAGGAAGCAGGAATATGTTCACTGCTTTGCCAAGAAGTCTTCTCAGCTATTTCCTACAGGACTTGGGCTCACCTCACTCCCTAGACATGTTCTCCAAGCTGAAAATGCAAACCAGGCAGGAGAGGCTTGGACAAAGGAAGCCGGGGAGCTGTGGAGGCATTGGGAAGGGTGAGACTGAGAAGGTGTTAGAAATGGAAAGAAATCTCATAATAAATAGCAAAAAAGAAAATACTTAAAGATAAAGTCTTTTAATAATGGACTACTCAGATTAATTAAAGAGGTCAAACGAATTTCTGGGGATTTCCTAGTAACTTCCAATCACCCCAGGGATAGCAAACATTAAGTATTCAATTAGCAGTGCCCAGAGACACCCAGGGAAGGCCTGATACAACTCTGAGGGATCTCTATGCTTAATTAGACCTCACTCCAGGGCTTAGAGCAGCTAATATGCAGCTAATATTCCCATCTTGCTTATCATGTATGTAGAATGTGCACTGCAAGGCAACCCTTGGGATTGCTTTGTAATTCCTGTTGGTTTTCCAGACGCTTGGATGCTGTAGCTGCAGATGTGAGATATGCCAATTTATCCAACTAGTTGCTCCAAGTTTTCCAAATAAGCTGAATCCCAAGTGAGTTTTTCTCCCAAAGCCCACTATGAAATAAACACTGCTACATCATGAGACAAGCTATTCTCAATCCACAGATGGCCTATCAATCAAAGGAGAGAGTGGGTGACTTCTAATTTTGAATACTCAGGAGTCCAGCTGGGTTAGAGAAATGATCCCTGAGGCAAGATCCTATCCATGGCCAAGTTTGCGACCCACCAGGGTACGGTTGAGCGCTCAGAAGCAAGAATCTGCTAAATTAAACTCTGGTATCCTCGGGAAATGAAGTCACCTGTAAAAAGAAGTTCTTGGGGAACAGGGTACTCAGGTACAGGATCTGGCCCCAAGGTTAATACGCCACCTCAAGGCTCCATGAATTTGTTTCCATGCTCAGAGGGAA
This sequence comes from Dama dama, assembly GCF_033118175.1. Taxonomy (NCBI): domain Eukaryota; kingdom Metazoa; phylum Chordata; class Mammalia; order Artiodactyla; family Cervidae; genus Dama; species Dama dama. The sequence continues at coordinate 69,236,954 of NC_083683.1, forward strand.
AAAGGAGAAATGAGGCAATGATTCTGGCTACTATGTCTGTTCTCCCTTACAGTTAGGCAGAGCCCTTTCTCTTCCTGAACTCCTGGAACAGTTTTTAGCTTGAGACATTTTGGGCTAATGAACTGTGTAGTAGCCTTCTGGGAGTTAATCTTGAGTTTAACTGGCAGACTGGCAGAACAATCTGCAGCTAGTGACCCCTTTGCATTTTCAATTTCCTTATCAAGAAATGGGGATAACTACCCTTGGTTCTCCATCTCATGGTGGCCTGTGTGATTAAGTAATTAATGTCAGTCAAGTTCATTGAAACCAGAAAGAACCATATAGATGCTAAGAAGTATTATTATAACAAACCCCAGTGGCTTGTCTGGTTAATTTCCTTGCTAAGCCAGACAAAAGGAAAAATTGAATTGGATTTGTAGCATGGGTATGACTGTTTTGAGTCAGCTGTGCCATGGTGACTTCAGATTGCTTATAGTACTTGCCAGAGTGATTTTTCCCCTGAAGACAAGAAGGATTTAAATTAAATTGCATTCTTTCATCCTTTGACTATGGAAAAGATCTAATACTTTTTCCTAATCCTGAATTTTATTTGACACCATCCTCTGTTTTACGGTCAGCAAGAATTTATTCAGTACCCACATACTGAATATATGTAATGAGAGATGGAAAACCTTCACTGTGTTAAACAAACTTCTCTATTCAGTCTGTTACTGGTAAGTGTCATGCCCCAAGAAGGGCCTCCGTGGTGGAGGCTCAGGGTAAAGAATTGTATGAAATGCAGGAGACCCAGGTTTGATCCATAGGTCAGTAAGATCCCCTGGAGAAGGGAATGGCAACCCACTCCAGTATTCTTGCTTGGAAAACCCCATGGACAGAGGAGCCTGGTGGGCTACAGTCCATGAGGTTACAAAGGGTCAGACATGACTTAGCAACTGAGCACACATGCACCCACTCATGCCCTAAGATTGACACCAAGTTGAAAAAGATACAACCGTGCTTTATGGGAAGTCACAGTCTAGCTGGGTAGCTGGACCCATACTTAGACAGTGAGAATGCAAGGGATGCATGAGTGGTATCACCTAAACACAAACACCCTCTAAGCGTGAACTTCCTAAAATAAAGACACACTCTAACCCAGGAGAGGGAAGAAACTGCATGTAGCAAGAAAGGCAGCCCTTGGGAAAGACCCTGATGCTGGGCAAGATTAAGGGCAAGAAGAGAATGGCCAACAGAGGATGAGATGGTTGAATGGCATCAGCATCACTGACTCCCAGAGATTGAACAAGTTCCAAGAGATAGTGAAGGACAGGGAAGCCTGGTGTGCTGCAGTCCTTGGGCTCACCAAGAGTCAGACACCGGTTAGGGGCTAAACAATGAACAACAGTAACAAGAAAGGCAGAATGCTGGTGGCGGAAGTGTGATCTCTATGATAAGGGCCAGCATACAGTGATGTTGGTTCAGAATATCTGCATTCATCGGGGGCACCTTGGAAACTAGAGCCCAGCTGGGCAGCCAAAGATCAGAGTGCTGTTTCCAGAGGTGACATTTTCTCAGAATATGCACACAGATTCTTTATATAACAAGGAGGTTAATGCTGTGATAAAACTATTAGCAAAACAAACACCAAAACTTTAATCTAGATAATATAAGTGATATTATATGTGGAATCTAAAAAACACAACACACTAGTGAATATAACATAAAAGAAGGAGACTCTTCATAGAGCACAAATCTAGTGGTTATCAGTGGGGAGAGAGAGGTGGGGAGAGGCAACATAGAGGTGGGGCTTAAGAAATACAAATAATTATGTATAAAATATGCTACAAGGATATATTGTACAATAAGGGGAACATAGCCAATTTTATAACTATAAATGGCATATAAACTTAAAAAATTCCAAATAACCATATTGCATGTCTGTAAATTATATAATATTTAACAACTATGTTACATTTAAAAAGAAGATTCAAAAAATTCTTTAAAAATAAAGACACAGTCATGCTCTTCCCAGGCTTCCCCCATGACTCAGGTGTGAAAACTCTGCCTGCAATGCAGAAGACCCAGATTCAATCCCTGAGTCAGGAAGATCTCCTGGAGAAGCAAATGGCAACCCGCTCCAGTATTCTTGCCTGGGAAATCCCATGGACAGAGGAGCTTGGAGGGCTACAGTCCCTGGAGTCGCAAAAGAGCCGGACATGACTGAGAGACTAAACAACAAAAACAAGAACATGCTCCTCCCGTCTAAACCGTGTCTTCAGGATAAAGTACAAACCTTGACATGGTTAAAGTGAACTTCATAATCTGGCTCCTGATTAGCGTCCGGCAACATGTTAGGTGACCTCACACCTAACATCAGGTGGCCCTTACCATTCAGTCCCAGGTTGCCAAATCCTCTGAGCCCTCTGTCATCTCCCCAGCACAAGGTATTCCCTTAGCCAGAGAAACATTCCCCCTGTGTCCCCTCCTTCTGCTCCCCCCAGCGCCTCCCCGTTTGTCTAGTTTCTGCCTCAGTCCCAATGCCTATATGGGATATCCCAGTGGGAATATTTCCGCTTCCAGTCACATCCTCCAGGAGCCTTCCCTGATGGCTTCAGGTCATTGTTATGACTCTTTACGAACTTGAATTTCTCCATTCTTAGCCATCACTGTGCAGTATTATGATGCCCGTCCTCTTGTATTTTGCGCTAGGCTGCTAGTTCAAGGGTGGCGGCACATGTTGCCAACATAGCACCAGCGTGGCAAGTGCCCAGTAAATATATGTGAGTGGACGAGTGAGTGAGTGTACAGTTGAGGAGTCTACCCAGAGCTGCAAAGTGCATCACGTAACTGCAAGAATACTAACCCCATTCTGTTTAATTTCTCCAAGACTGTTTTCATCTCAATTAAATTGTGTCTGGGGTCTGTCTCTGGCGCTCAGATGGTAAAAGAATCTTCCTGCAATGTGGGAGACTGGGTTTCAATCCCTGAGTCAGAAAGATCCCCTGGAGAAGGAAATGGCAACCCACTCCAATATTCTTGCCTGGAGAATTCCATGGACAGAGGAGCCTGGCGGGCTACAGTCCATGGAGTCACAGAAAGTCAGACATGACTGAGTGACCAACAAATTATGTCTAAAGCTAAGATCTATAGCTAAGATCGCTTTCTTGGACTACATCTCCTTAACAAGTATATATTGTTTACACAATAATGAGTTTCTATCTTTTAGGCAATGCTATTGTAACAAAAATACCAAGCTCAAGTGATATTACAGTCTTACTGTACTTTTAACCATAATCTTAAATTGAGTTTCTGTATAATCCGTATCATTCATAAAGGGGAAAACAGATTTATTGGCATGTTTGATACAATGTCCAAATCAAGTAAGATGTTTTTCAAAAATTTTAATGCATGCTGTCAATTTTCATTTTCCCTGAAAATCCATTTTGACATTGATCCAAACCCATTCTGTAAAAATGGTATTTTACTGCATATAATTATGTACTTCATGTTGCTCTACAGCTGTTCTCTGGTACTTTCATCAATCAATCAACCACACTTATTGAGTGCCTGCTAGGGGATTGCTCAGCACTAAGGTGGGAGCTAAGGGGGGAAGAGAGAAAAAGTATAATTAATCTGCTTCCTGGCCTCAGGCAGTGTGGAATCTAGTTAAGCAGTTGACTGACAAGCACAAACTGATTTTAAAATTCAAAATAATTATGGAACAGGTGCAAATCTCTATCCACAAGCTTAGGGAAAAATGAAATGTATTTTTCTTTACTTCCTTCCTGCTCCAAGTGTGGCTTGAGAATCCATAGCACCAACAACCATGATAAGTTTGTTTAAAATACAGATTCTCAAAGCAATTATACTCCAATAGAAAAAAAGCTATGATGGACCCAAATTTGGAACTTAAAATTTTCTAGTAGTACCAATAAAAGTTGAAATAAAACAAGGAAAATGAAATTAAATCACATATTTTCCTTATATAAATTATTTAGAGTATTATAATTTCTGCATATATTCATAATAAAATTATTAATGAGAAAAATTAATAAATTCAAATTCTCAGCCCTGGTGCTGGAACTACTGACTCAGAATCTGCATTTTAACAGGGCTCCCCGGTCATCAGGATGCTGAGAGAGTCAATTCTTAGGCAGGTTGATAAGAAGTCCGGGGGTCACCAAGGAGAGAGGGGTCTGGAATTCTCAAGGAGGAGGAAAGGACAAACTTCTTTTTCCCCTCTGCATTCCTTAGGATTATATAACAATAATGTATCCTGCTTGAGGACAGTTTCTGGAAAAAACCTTCTGGCTAATCCTGTAACCTTAAAATGTAAATTATGGGAGTGGGTCTAGTAAGATCTCTACAACCTCCAGACATTCTTTTGATTCATTGTAATAACTAATTAAAAAGTATATAACTGCGTTGCTAACACTAGCGAGGGGGTACTCTTTCTGATGTCTTTGTCAGAAGCTTTCTCTATCTCTTTTATACTTTAATAAAACTTTATTACACAAAAGCTCTGAGTGATCAAGCCCCGTCTCTGGCCCCAGATTGAATTCTTCTCCAGAGGCCAAGAATCCCGGCGTCTTCTGTGGTTCAGCAACAACCTTTCAACGCGTGGTAAAGCTTTTGAAGCACTGGTCTGGTAGATTATTTTTCAAAGGAGTCCACAGATGATCTGCACTGGGTCACCACGGGGCAGCACTAGTTACAAATGCAGGTTCAGCCAGACCTATAAAATCATAATATCTGAGCATCAAGCCCAGGAATATGCAGTTATAAAAAGCCCGTCAGGTGAGACATCTACTATCTAACATTTTGAAAATATTTGCCACACTGCTTAGAAATGAGGGAGTTTTATCTAATTATAGAATTAAAATTGCTTTTCAATAAAACCATACAAATCTGTCTAAACATTGAAAGATGCACTTATACATTTTCATGGAGAAGACAAGATTTATCTGATCATGTTAGATTGATCACAAAAATACAAAATGCTTACATTTCCAAAATATTTTAGAATTATATTCCAATGTAGTTCAGCTAAGTTCAACAAACATTTATTTAGCATCAGTTATGGATAAATATTGCATCGTTGCTAGAATAATTAACTAAATGTACATTTATTAATTTCCTACTGTGTGTCAGGGGTTGCATTGGGAGAACAGTGATGTAATACGATATGGACTCATTCGTCAAGGAAAACGAGTGAAGGAACGTTGTGGAGTTACAGTTTTGCTTAGAAGTATGTGTGTGCACGCGTGTGTGCACGCGTGTGCACTCACTCGCTCAGTCATGTCCAACTCCTTGAGACTCCATGGACGATAGCTCGCCAGGCTCCTTTCTCCATGGGCTTTCCAGGCAAGAATTCTGAAGTGGGTTGCCATTTCCTTCTCCAGGGGGTCTTCGGAACCCAGGGACCAAAGCGAAGTCTCCCGTGTCTCCTGCATTTCAGACAGATTCTTTACTGCTGAGCCATCACGGAAGCCCTTGCTCAGAAGTATCTCACCTTAAAAAGGAAAGAGTAGAAAGAAGCTTCTTTGTGGGACTCTCCTAAAGAATATGGTTAATGACTATTTTACCTTAGTAGAAGTAAATATCATATGGAATATGTTTTTATAGTTCAAGTGTATCAGATTAGGTGAAATTTCACACTTATCATTCATCAGGGAACATTTAACAGGAGGATTCCTGCATGCTGTTTTCTACTTCTCATAAATCCTCTGTTCCTTATCAGTTCCTGGCAATGGGAACAAGTGAAACAGCACACAGTTCTCAGGACTGAGATCATGGGAAAGGATATGCTTGGATTCCTTTCAGTAACTCCCTTCAGTGACTCTTTTCTGCGTCAGCGACCTTGTATGTATTAGACTATCCATATTGTGACTATTGATAAAATTTCATCCTGTGTAATAGCTGGGTAATCATCTTACTAAAGATATATAAGCCTGCATTTCTGCTAATAAAATACCCTTGCTCCATCAGAGCTTGGGTCCCCATGTCTTTCTTTCTCTCTTTCTCTCCCTCTCTCCGACTCTCTCTTTCACTTTCTTATCGTCAACTCCAGACCACCAGATTCCAGTCCATTAAAGGACCCCAGCAATTATTGAGACAAATATTGAACACAATATTGAACACAAATATTTCCACTTTTGTTATTAATTATCTTTGTTACACAATTATATCAAGCAGAACAGGCTGTTATTCTGCAGTAACAAACAACTCCAAAATCTTTGTGGTTTAAAAACAAGTTTATTTTTGTTCATGCTTTATGTGAATTATATTTGACCAAAAGGGCCCTTTGTGGTAGCCACTCAGGGATTGGGGCTGATGAAGGCTTCATCTTGACACAGGCTTCCCTGATTAAAGATCAGGAAAAAGAGGATATAATGGACAAACATGCTGACTCTCAAAGCTTCAGCCAGGAGGTGATGCATGTCGCTGCAGCTCTCTTTTCAATGGCTAAAACAAGCCAGATCGCTGCCCAAGCTCAACAGAATGGGGATGTATTGGGTTGGCCAAAAAGTTCACTTGGGTTTTTTCCATAACATCTTACAGAAAAATCCGAATGAATTTCTTGGCCAACCCAGTATCATCCTTTTGCCTGGGGTGGGGTGGGGGGGCACCAAATATTTACATAGTCTATCACAGTAAACAGATAAAACATTCAATAGAATGATAACTAAGTCGATCAGACTTAAGCTCTAGGTTCAAATAGTGAGATCTATAGTTTAGCCAGAAGCAGGGTAAGGGGGAAGAAAAAATAGCAGGGAAAATCCCCATACTGTTTCCAAACTGAGCTTGGGTCCACTCACCTGACATGCAGGAAAGCCAGTCTACTAACATCAGGTTGAGGTGAAGCAAAGTAAGTATCTATTGCAAGTCAAAGCAAGGAGAAGAGGAAGCTCATGCCTAAAAGACCCAAATCCTCCAATGACTTGCAGGAAAGGGTATTTTAAGACAGTGTAAGGGAGAAGGAGAGTTGCAAGGTACATGATCAACTCTTCCTCAATTCTCTAATTGGTTGATGGTGAGGTAACAGGGTGATGTTTCAAAAAACTCAATCATCAACCTTCTGGTTCCAACCAGTCTGGGGTCTACATTCTGGTGATCAGCATGCAGTTAACTTCCTCTACCTGGTAAATGGGTTTAATCTCTGCCAAACAACTCAAGGATATGTCTCAGGATACTATCTACAGTCCTTGAGGAGGAAGTAGAAGGCTCGGACTTTGTTTTATGACTAGGCCATCAGCATTGTGTCTTTCTGGACTGCTTTTCTTTGTTTCTGAATTTTCTCACTTCTCTGATTAAATTTATTCTTTGGAACTTGGGAAAGGTCCAGGAGGCCAAAGTGTTTTTTTGCAAACAAGAGGCAGAGGACACAGGGAGGGATGATCCTGTCCCTAGGAAGGCCCTGCAGAGTCCTGCTCAGTTTCAAGACAAGGAATGGAATTGCTGTGGTATACATCTAAGTTTTTCAGTAAATGCCCTGAGCCTCAGTGTGGTCCTTCTGAATTTCTTCTCCAAATAAGCTAGACGCAGCAGTATTCAAGTCATTGTCTGGAAGAGTCATTAATTCTTTTCCATGCCAACCATTTTACTTCCAAAGGTAAATGCCTTAATCTTGAAAGCATCAAGTTTGGCATCTAGAGGTGGGAGAGATCCACTAACTGGGAGGTTCATTTTTTTCTCCTTTTCCCATCCTCTTCTCTTTATTTAAGTGCTTAGTATTAAGAACGCTTTATTCCACTGGTTTATGCAGGTTAGGGAAGAGTGGGATAATCCATTTCCCACAACTTTAATTCCTTCACCAAATAAACAGAGGTTTTCTATATATCTTAAACAAATATTACAACACATTTGCTAAGAACTAGCTAGAGGTGTAAAGGTAACGCTGAAAAACATTGGGTAAATGGGTAAAATATGTTTTGTGCTTTCAAGTATGCCACAGTCTCATATTACATAAGGATGTTCAAAGATAGAAAAATTAAAAATTTTTCAGAGTAGAGTGTCTAAATACTGAAGAAGTAGAAACCAAGGCAGAAAATGCAAAATGACCAGGTTGTCTGGTCAGGCACATAATGGACAGATATGACCCACAATTTAAAGAAAGACAATCTTGTGTGCAGTCGGCGGAGTCACAGGGATGAGGCAGAAAGATGTTGCAGTAGGCTGGATGGGAGGGGCTGGCAGAAATAGAATTTAAAAGACCTATTGATGGATGGGAGATGCAGGAGATCAGAAGAGGAGTCAAGATTGACCACCAGTCTTGTTCACTCCCTATAGGAAGCCCTACCTGTTTGGGAATATCTACTGGCAGACAAGAAACACCAGAATTCAGGAAGTCCACCTAAATATGAAACCACCATGTAAGTAGGACTGTACAGTTTCCCTCAGGGTTTTCTCCTAATGAGAAGAGTGAATATAACCAGGTTACAAAGGTTAGTCATTGCTTCTGCAATTGAAGTTATGTCAGGTCATAGCTCTCAGACCACTTACCTGATATTTTATGTCTCAGGGATTCTCCCTTGGATTTGTCAAAATACGGCCTCCCTGAAAATCACTTCTTTTGCTACTTATTTTCTTGCCAATGACAATCCATTCTTACGTCAATGGCATTATCTCTTTTCATTCTGTTACCCTTGGATAGGGGAGCAAACTTCTGTTTCCTTGGTAACAGAGATGGTTAGACTTTTTTGTGTTTCCTTCATCTGAGAGAAGAGATGGTTAGAGTGGGTTGGGTTGATGAGATCTTCTGAGACCACGAGGGTCCAATAATAGAGCTACAACTGCACATTTAGCTCCTTATGATCAGTTAAGGGCCATGGGGGCTGTGATGGGAAACCTTCAAGTTCATTAAGAAGATATACTTGGTCTTTTTCTCCAAAAGCCTCTTCCCAATGTAATAGTCATAAAGTTCCTCCCATTGATATGTCACTAAAAATGGAGAGTAGGAGGGTAACAATGATGGAATAAATTATGTAAGGAGATGGGTAAAAAAAAGTGAGGGAAGGAAAGGGAAAAGTGAGGAGATAGGAATATGTAAATAGGAAGAGTTGATCTATTGAGAAGGACAGTTGTGGAAGTGGATTAGGACATTAGCCAAGTGGCATCTCCGATGGGCAATAGTGATGTAGAGGTGTTTAGTTGGGCGTAAGTGCTCTTCATCAATCTGAGGACCAAGTGGCAGGACAGAGCAGGGATCTGTTACAGATTCCTTTATCTTCTTTCTGAGATCCTGGGGGGACAAACAGTCCTTGGTGTGGAATCAGTGTGACCCAAATGAGGGCCAAGGTGGACAGTGCTTTTCGGAAATGTGCATACTGCTGCTTCTAACTTAGCCCAGACACCCATAAATATATTGGTGAATCAGCTTGTGAGGGTTCTGTGATGTTGAATTGTGAGTTGGAGGGGGAGGGCTTTGAAGACAAATGCACGGCGGTGAATTCCCTAAAGACATGGTTGGTTGCTGAGGCTATATGCTTCTGGTTGTGAAGAACGCCATTTGTATTGATAAAATTTATAGATTACTTTTAGGGTTGTTTTCTCTTTACTCTCCTAATCACCCCACTAAGGGGCAGTGTAAAATGGGTGGAGGATTAATGTGTGAGAATTTTACGTACTATTTTAAAGAAGGTGAAAGCTGCTGTCTTGTGGTTCCCCTTTTAATGCTGATTTAAATAGGGTCGGTGTCATTCCACAGCCCTACAAGAGGCCCCTAACACTTCTTAGGTACACAAATCCCATGAGACGAAAGGGTGAGAGAGAAGCAGAGATGGAGAAAAGGGGTTAGGAGGGCGGCCTATTATTATTTGTATAATAATAAAGGTATTATACAAACCCCAAGGCCAGAGCTCTGATTACCAAAAATATATATTTTTTTCATCTTCAACTCTGGAATCTGTATATCTCTCATGAGAAAACTAATCCCACAATTTATGATGCATCTATGCCTCATTAACACTTAATTTATCAAAGCCACATTTTTTCAGATAATTCTAAGATAACAGACAGATGACAGGCTTCTTTATTAAGCCAGTTTAAGAGGTAATTCTTGAAAGTGAAAAAAAAAAATAGACTTTACCCAAACTTACTAGAATTTGTTCTTGAATTGGATTCAACTCCGAGTATTTCACAGCTTGGAGGATTTCAAACATGAAACAACCTGCTCTCCAATCTAATTATCAAGCTAAGCTTTCACTGACGAGGTATATTTTATTTATCAGACACTTGTGTCATCAAGGGTTTTAACCAACTCCATATTGGGCAAGACCTGGCTACCTCCCAGCTTATAATATGCCATCTGATCACTTTGGAGCCACGGGGCCAGCAATCATCCAAGTCATCTATACTGACACAATAAAAACAGATTAGCCATCTAAAACAAATGGATTTACAATTAGGTCATTAAGAAGACGGCCGCCCTCCTAACCCCTTTTCTCCATCTCTGTCAGAAAGAAGGCCAAATAGGTCTGCTCATTTCCCACTCTATTCCCCCTAACCCCTGAGGTATTTGGTGAGTGAAAAACCTATAAACTTCTCCTAGCGCTTTTTATCTTTGGCCATTCTCCTCCCTCCTGCCGCAGGTCATTTAAATAAATGTTTGCTGCAGGAATTCATTTGTCCTGGTGGCAATGATTAATGTACCTGCTTGGTTTAATTTTATATGCATTTTATATCACCCATTGTGCATTTTCAGACTTATTAAGTAAGTGCTCAATCTTTTCACATAGTCAGTAAGCATTTTATTTATACAACGTTTGTGTGTATATATCTGATTTTAAAAAGCATTTTCTTTTCCTTTGAAAATATAAATACCTATAGCCTTAACCGCCTAGGGTTATGTTTGTTTTCTAATGCACGTGCTACAATACAAAGTGAAGACAAAGCTCTGAAGTTAATAATCGGTTTCATTCATTTAAAACAAAACAGCTTCAAATTTAACTCCTTATTGACAACACTTTAAGTAGATTTCCTAATCACTTACCCAGAAGCAAATATCTACACTTTTCTTAACAAATGGCTTTGGGTTAGAGGACTTTATAATATGGTTTATAGGCAGGATTTTTACGTGATTTTTATAAATTCAGTTTCATTAATGTGAAAAGTCCTATTTTGATTTTGCGTGCGTGCGTGGTTACTTCAGTCATGTCCAACTCTTTGCAACCCTCTGGACTGTAGCTTTTCAGGCTCCTCTGTCCATGGGATTCTCCAGGCACGAATACGGGCTTTCCCAGATGGATCAGTGGGTAAAGAATTCGCCTGCAATGCAGGAGACATAGGAGACACCAGTTCGATCCCTGTTAGGGAAGATTCCTCGGAGGAGGGCATGGCAACCCACTCCAGTTCCATCACCAGGTATGCAAGGAATTTTACTAGACCTAGTGGATTAAATCACTAATTTCAAAGCTTCTTTTATTCTGCCTTTGATACATTAAAGGTAATATTTTCTCCTCTATACCTGGTCCTATAATTTGAATATGATGTCACTGGAGAGCGCTAAAAGCCAGCGAGTGTTACCAGTGGGTAATTACGACCAAATGTGCACACAAAATGCACACAAGCACACACATACACATACACACAATACTAAGAGGTGAAACAAAAGCTTTTGGTTGAAAGATAATGCTCATCTAGACCAATAGTTTCAACCATGATCTGTAAAATCCCCAACTTATTCAAACATTCTGGAACATTCTGCAAGCTTTTGGTATAAATTTTGATACATTTTAAACTCACTTTAAAACTATAACTAAAAAAGCAATAATCCCACTCAAAATTGCTGCAGTAATACATTTTGCCAGTCGGAGGCGATCTGCATACTAACTAGGACAGTTAGGTTCATTGGCTTTTGTGCCCATCTAAGAATTAGTTTTCCTCTGCCACATCGGCATATATGTCACATAACTTTGAGGCAGTAGTTCTGCGAAGTTTTGCTTGTTTGTTCGTTTGACTTTTTAAAATTCAGATTTGAACATGCCTATATAAAAGACCCTGATGCTGGGAGGGATTGGGGGCAGGAGGAGAAGGGGACAACAGAGGATGAGAGGGCTGGATGGCATCACCGACTCGATGGGCATGAGTTTGAGTAAACTCCGGGAGTTGGTGATGGACAGGGAGGCCTGGCGTGCTGTGATTCATGGGGTCACAAAGAGTCGGACACGACTGAGCGACTGAACTGAACTGAGAACTGAACTGATATCTATAAAAGGTAGTTCTCACTAGCATAGACTCTGGCCATGGCATAAAATTTAGTTAGACAATAACAAACAATATTACTCAAATTCACATTTATTCAGCAACTTACTGTGTACCACACAACACTTTAAGTTCTCTGCACAATCTATCTGGTTTAATGCACACACAACCCTATAAACTAGCTACTACGATTAACAAAATATTGAATAAATGAGGAAACTAAGGCCCAGAGAGGTAAGTAATCTGCCCCAAATCATGTAAGTAGTAGTCAGAAGAGCTTCCCAAGTGGCATGAGTGGTAAAGAACCCACCTGCCAACACAGGAGACGTAAGAGATGTGGGTTTGATCCCTGGGTCGGGAAGATCTCCTGGAGGAGGGCATGGCCACCCACTCCAGTATTCTCGCCTGGAAAATCCCTTGGATAGAGGATCCTGGTGAGCTACAGTCGATGAGGTCACAAGGAATCAGACACAGCTGAAGTGACTCAGCAGCAGCAGTAGGCGAAAGTGGTGAGTTCTTAACCTAGGGGTGTGTGTGTCATAGTCGCTCAGTCGTGTCTGACTCTTTGGGAGCCCGTGGACTGTAGCCTGCCAGGCTTCTCTGTCCATGGAGTTCTCCAGGGAAGAATATTGGAGTGGGTTGTCATTTCTTCTCCAGGGGATCTTCCTGACCCAGGAATCAAACTCAGGTCTCCTGCATTTCAGGCAGACTCTTTACCATCTGAGCCGCCAGGGAAGCCCTCTCAACCTAGCTGGTCAGGTTTCAATGCCCATACAGTCTGCACTTAATACCCATATCCAACTGTTTCTCATACTTTTTTGTTTAAAGTGAGACTTCTGAGACATACAAATATATCTCTCCACATTCTGTCTAATCATGGGAAATGCTGATATTCATAGTCTATGAGATAAAATTCTCTTTCATTTGTTAATGTAACTCTGCTAAGTCATTCAAGCTTGCAATTATTTGCCTGCCCAATAAATCTTGTTAAGAATATATGCTAGGTACAGGTGAAATAGAAAACACAGTTCTTGCCCTCAAGTTCACAGTCTCATCTGTGAGACAATTGATTCCAGATAATAAAAATACTCTAACTGATATGATAGACTCAAACAAAATTCTGTGGGAACAGATAAGAGGGATACCTCACAGATGGGAAAATAAAAGACTTCCCAGGAGGAGTGATGGCTGAGCTGATCTTTAAGGATGCTAAGACGTCAATGAAATCAGTCCTGAAAATACATTGGAAGGACTGATGCTGAAGCTGAAACTCCAATATTTTGGCCACCTGATGAGAAGAACTGACTCATTGGAAAAGACCCTGATGCTGGGAAAGATTGAAGGCAGGAGAAGGGGATGACAGAGGACGAGGTGGTTGGATGGCATCACCGACTCAATGGACGTGAGTTTGAGCAAGCTCCGGGAGTTAGTGATGGACAGGGAAGCCTGGCATGCTGCAGTCCACGGGGTCACAAAGAGTCAGACATGACTGAACGCCTGAACTGAACTGAGATGTCTGTGAATCAAATGAAGGTGGGGAAGCCATTCCAGATAGGGCCATTAGTGGGGAATTTCAAGTAAATAACTCAGTATGGCTAGAGGTCAGGGTTTAATGAGGGCAATAAGGTGGAGATGTTGAAAAATGAACTTGGAAAACCAAGTAGGATGAAATTAAAGAGGGCTGCGTGTGCTATGAAAGTAGCTTGGGTGCTGGTATGAAAGGAATGAGAAGTCCTTGAAGATTTTAAGCAAAATAGTGACCTCATAAGCTTGGGGAAATGAATTGAAAGGGGAGCCGAGAATGGATGAGGAAGGCCACAGGTAGAATCCATGTGAGAAATGAAGTGAAGGAAATGGTAGTTCCAGTGATGCTGAGGGGAGGCTGGATTAGATAAACGTCTCTCCCAGTGGACTGAGAGAAACATGTTCCTGGCTGTGGAGGACTGAGGTGTGAACCTGAGACTCCTGGCAACTTTGTCCTCTAACCTAAGAAGAAGCCAGTCTACCCTAGAAGATAATGACACCAACATGTCTACACTAGAAGATAATGACACCAATATTCAGGAAGAAACAGAAGTGAGAATCCTTGTTCAAATGCTACTAGCAAATTCCTCTTTGCAGTTTTTTTTTTCTATTTTCATTTGTAATAAAGTGTCCTTGAATAATACAAGCAGAAAAAACTGAGCAAGTGGTCTTAAACCAAGGATTACAATAAAGAGTTGACCTTGTGGAAACCTCAATTTATGACTTCTTCAACTCTTCATTCTTGTTATTTATTTGGTAAATTTCAGTTGTCAGTATATGAAAATAGTCAAAGGGAGTTTCATCAGAGATGATGTCTTTGCCGTTTCCCTTTCCCCACAGTTTCCAAAGTCAATGACATATTCATTCATTTATTCTGTTCTTGTTTACTGAGTATGTACTATTCCAGGCACAGAGGATAAAACAGTAGAAAAAGGAAGTCCAGTTTTCATGGAGCTTACATTTTAATAGAGATGTATAGTAATGTAACAAGAAAGTGGAATGAAACTAGGGACTTTCCCATATGAAAAATAGTTTATTTTCAGGTTTATGTTCTTGGGTTACTCCAGGAAGCTTGATTTTGGCTGAAACAATGCCCATTATTTTAACTACTCAGTTTTCATCTTGATGCTGGGAAAGATTGAAGGCAGGAGGAGGAGGGGATGGCAGAGAATAAGATGGTTGGATGACATCACAGACTCAATGGGCATGAGTTTGAGCAAACTCCTGGAGATGGTGAAGGAAGGGAAGCCTGGCGTGATGCAGTCCAAGGGGTTGCAAAGAGTCGGACACAACTGAATGACTGAACAACAATAACAAATGTGGAAGTATCCGTGGCAATATATAAAATAATGGACATGGTTATGTTCCAATAAAACTTTATTTACAAGACCATTAGATGGGTTAGGTTTGGCCTGTGAATTGTAGTTTGCCAACCCCTTGACTGGATCATAGGATTTCTAAATCCAGGAGACTTCAGGTAACAAACTACACAACCTCAAAGATCAAATGGGTTTCCCACTGGCTCAGTGGTAGAGAACCCACCTGCCAATGCAGGAGACGCCAGTTCGATCCCTGCATCGGGAAGATTCCCTGGAGAAGGCAATGGTAACCCACTCCAGTATTCTCGCCTGGGGACGCCCATGGACAGAGGAGTCTGGTTGGGCTACAGTCCATGGTGTCTTAAAAGAGTCAGACATGACTTAGCCACTAAACATCACCAAAGGATCAAATACATTTTGCCAAAAGTTTTTGGCTGTTTAACTTTTGTTGTTGTTGTTTTGTCACGAAGTCATGTGCAACTCTTTGGGACCCCATGGACTGTAGCCCAACCAGGCTCTTCTGTCTAGGGGATTTCCCAGGCAAGAATACTAGAGTGGGTTGCCATTTCCTTCTCCAGGGGATCTTCCCCACCCAGGGATCAAACTGGCATCTCCTGCATTGACACAGATTCTTTACTGCTGAGCCATTGGGAAGCCTTCTGTTTAAGTTTCAAATAAAGAAAAAAAATAAAAAAAATAAAGAAAGCAAACTGTGAGTTAAACCAAATGGAAAATGTATCATAAATCCTTATATGCTTTAAATATGGCTTGAAATTATACTGCAAATCCCAAAAGTACTAACGAGGTAGAGATCATAAACATGCATGCATGCTCAATCACTCAGTCGTGTTCGACTCTGTGTGATCCTGTGGATTGTAGCCCAGCCAGACTCCTCTATCCATGGGATTCTCCAGGCAAGAATACTGGGGAGGGTTGCCATGCTCGCCTGCAGGGGATCTTCCCGACCCAGAGATAGAACCTGAGTCTCTTATGTCTCCCACAGTGGCGGGCAGGTTCTTTACCATTAGCACCACTTGAGAAGGCTTTTTTTTTACTCTTAAAACTATTGTATAATCTACGGTGTTGCTTTATATAGATGGCATCTAAGAATTGAGGAAACATAGTATTCCTTTCATGAGGAAGTTTGTTTCAACAGAAATTGTGTAAAAGTAGAATTAAAGCTTAGGGATGTATTTGTGTTTATCCAGTACTGTTTAAAAGAGAGTATATTCTGACAGATGTGAATATTTCAGTGCCTGGTATAGTAAACACAGTAATGGACAAATACTTTTCAAGTTTGATTAAAATATTCTATAATAATAGAAAAAGCAAAAATAAACAGCAACTTTCTTTTATCATATTCGATGTTCATCAGACTACCTACTGATTATTCATATGATTTTCTAGATACTAGGATAAGAGAAACAGATCATGTTCACATGATCTTCATTAATAATATCTACTGCTTATTAACTGACTCTACTTGCATAAAATGTACTTTATATAATTTCTCATGACAATTTCACAAAATGGGACAATTATCTTCATTTTATATTGAATAGGTGAATAAGACTTACAGAATTATGTAAAGTTATACAACTAGTAAGTGGTGGATCTTAATTTAAATTCAAGACTGACTGACCCTAATACCCACACTATTAACCTCTGATCATTCTTGCCACTGGAAAGAAATAACCACCCACTGGAAACTATTAAATGGGCCTTCTGGGTGGTAAACTCAGTTCTGCTGAGGTTGGTTGATATGAATCAGTTGCTAAGCTATATAGATAGGAACAGATCTTTGAATACCAGGGGTTCCAATGTGATAAGTGCCCAAAAATGACCCAGTCATACTTTATTCTAAGCCATTTTTCTGGCAGTTCAACTGCACCATTACAGTGGTTAACTTTGATAACGTTCCTAAAGATAAATAAATATAAAGTACAAATAAGCACGAATTCTAGAGCCAAATTTCCTGGGCTTGTATCCCCACTTACCAGCTGTGTGGCCTTGGACTGGTTACTTAAGCCTGAATTTACTCGTCTATAAAATGGAGATTCTATTTGGACCTGCCTCATAACGTTATAGAAATGACTAAATGAGATAATCTATGTAAAGCACTTAATACAGCATTTAGAACACAGTAAATGAGTAACAATAAATATCTTTTTTAAAAAAGCCATGACTCAGATAGTTGTCAGTGTTCAAAAACAATCCTCTTAATGTTCCCCTCTGCCATACTGAAGCCAAAATGATTGACTGCTTTGCTTTGAGAAACAAACCCACACCTGTAGCAGAGTACATATAATGGTAAAAGTTCCAGTTTCTCAAAGGCCCCTCATTTCCCCCTTGACATGTCTAATAAATTTTAGATGACATAGTAAAATGCAAGGTGTCCTTTCTGAATGACATTTCAAACATGGAGCCCCAAATTAGAGACTGGATCAGCCAACCCAGTTTCTGCCCACTTAATGGGGTAGTCAGTTCTGTCCTAAGGCTCGCTACAAAATTATCACTAGCAAAATCATTTCAATATGTTAGAAGCTGTCCTCTGGACTGCTTGCATCAGTCATGGAAACCGTTAAGATGAACTACCTAGCTGAGGTCAGGCAAAGAGTGTTCTGAAATTTAGTCATGACACCTAAAGACTGACTGGGGGGAAGTCTCCATTCATACCATCTCAACTCCACTTGCTCAGATCAGCTTATTCCAAACAAGCCACACAGCAGCTCTACCATACAGGCAGATGAATGCTTGTGAAAATGTTAATAAAATGGCTGTTAGTTAAATCTCACAGCTTTGAGATTTGGGAGCCAGTCCTCTAGATAAATATGAAAGTAACTGGACAATGGCTCTAACCTGAACCTAGCCTTTATGTCTGACTCTGTGTCTGTTTCTGGCATTTTTCTAAGTATGTGCTTAGAAATAATAATTAGAATAAATTGGCACTAGTGCAAGTGATGTGTCTTTCTTTCCTCTCCAGTATAATTCTGATTTTTAGAAATGAGGAATTATGAATGTATTTTGCAAGTGAAGAAACTTGAAAAAATGATGGAAGAGGACCATGTGGTATATGTAGGTATTATATTTTTTAGATTCCAACCATATAGCTTAAAGTTAATTTCAGCCCCTGAATGGACTGTAATGCAAATATTAACACAGATAAAAATTGCAAAATCAAATAATTACCTTGTCAAAAACTAAAAAAGAAAACTTTTTAGGGCTTCTTTTTCACTTCTGAAAATATCTATTAGTACATAAGTTTATTATTATTAAAAAGAAACTTTACTTCGACTGTGTTTTAAGGCTTTCTTTTTCTTTTTTTTAAATTGTAAATATTCTCTAGAGTACCAGTTACAAATAGATCAGTACACTCAATGTACTATAATAAGTACTAATGCAGTTTTTGCAACTTACAGCACTTTCTATGCTTCTGAAAGCATTTTTTATGAATAATGGTATTGATCCCTAGACTAACATCCTTTAAGGTCGAATTCAAATCTAATCTCCTCTACAGAACTGTCTCTAAAAGACTGCAGACTAAAGGACATCTAATGTCTTAGAGTACACATTTTCTGCCCATGTGCTTGGTTTTTATCTTTTATTTTCCATCACCTAATTAATGACTTAATTATCAGCTCATTTGTAATTATTCACCTTCTCATTCATCCATTCAACCTTTAATATATGTATACTGAGTACATTCAATATATCCACCATTGTGCTAAAATCTGAGATATTAAATTACATGATGGTAATTGCTTTATAATAGATACTATACATAATATAAAAAGAGGACCAGAAGTCAGAAAACCTATCTCTGTCAAGAGGAGTCGAAGAAAGCATCACAGAGGAAAAGACATTGGGACTGGGACTTCCAGGATTGGATACAGATAGTTTGCTAGGTGAGAAAGAGATCATTCCAGACCAAAGGATACGAAGAAATTATAAAATGGCAAGGAAGTTCACAAAAGTGGATACATTTTCCCTGGCATTTCAACTCTCGGCCTGGATACATCATTTCCCAGTGGCCACTTTCTTCTGAGCATGAAGGCTTTCTCTGTTCCTACTTGAATGGAAACACGGTCACACAAATCCCTGTTTGGAAAGGATCCTGCAAGGGAACTAGATAACCTTTCAATTATCAGAGTAATTAAATGCCCTGGGTTTCCCTTGTGGCTCAGGAGTAAAGTATCCGCCTACAATGCAGGAGACCTGGGTTCGATACCTGGCTTGGGAAGATCCCCTGGAGGAGGGAAAGGCTACCCACTCCAGCATTCTGGCCTAGGGAAGCCCATGGACTGTATAGTTCATGGGGTCAAAAAGAGTCAGACACAGCTGAGCGACTTTCACTTCACTTCACTTCTGAGTAAGACACCCTGTTGTGACAGAATGCCTTTATTTGGAAGGCACAGAAAGAATGAATTGATAAATCTAATGCTCCTTGGCATACGATGATAAAATCTGGCCTCTGGAAAGGCATATACTATAGTTGTCAGGACTGGATATTACCCTTTTCTGTAATGACGCACACGTGTGTGCATGCTCAGTCACTCAGTGGTGTCTGACTCTTTGCAACCCCGTGGACTGTAGTTCACCAGGCTCCTACGTCCATGGAATTTTCCAGGCAAGAATACTGGAATGGGTTGCCATTTTTTTCTCCGGGGGATCTGCCCCACCCAAGGATTGAACCTGCATCTCCTGTGGCTCCTGCGTTGGCAGGCGGATTCTTTACCACTGCACATTGGGGAAGCCCAAAGCTGCACACACGTCTATACAAAAAGACACCTTGGTTCAGCAGACCTGTTGGATTGTCTGTGTAGAAATAAAACAAAATGAAGAGAAGAAGGCAGGAAGGTGCCATCTCAGAGTGCCTCAGTCAGGGCTGCTGCAGGAGACCTGTGGAGCGTGAGCTATGCCTCAAAATTATCCTGAAAATAACAAGGAAGGTGGATTTTCATACCCCAGTACCCAATAAATTAGGCCACCTAGAGGCACATGGAATTTGCTAGGCACTTTTGTCTCTCAAGGTATACAGACAGTGTCCTGTGATAGCCTGAAGATGGGTTACCAAAAAAAAAAAAAAAACGACAGAGGCTGGCTCTTGGAAAAGACAGATGCTGGGTATTGGAAAAGAAGGAGCATTTTTTAGGAGGGCCCTTTGGGAGTCATGCAGGATCTTAGCTCCGCAACCGGGGATAGAACCTGTGCCCCCTGCAGCGGAGTCTTAACCACTGGACGACCAGGGAATTACCAAGAAGGAGTATTTTAAAGAGAGAGAAAAAAGCAAAAAGTGAAAGGAATGGAGGGAAAGGGAGAAAGAGGAAGGGAAGGAAAAGAGGAGGAGAAGACAAGAGAAAAGGGACGAGGTGGGAGGGGAAAAGAAAATAACAGTGAAAAGGGAAGGAACGTAAGAGAGCTACATGGAGCCCTGATACAGGCTAACTTGAGAATAACCTAAGAAAACGCTAGATGTAAAATCTGATACCTATTTTAATTTTCCTTACCCGTCTTACCTGCCGCCTGAGGAAACTTTATTATTAACCTGTTAGTCCCAGCACTGGGGGATTCGGAAGTGCTTAGTTGGGGCAGGATGAGAACACACCACTCTGCTTTATTTGCGTGCCACCCGCTATCCTCCCTCTGGATGCGGCTGTGGTACTTCAGTGTCTGCACGGAACTTATTCTAGAGAAATTCTGTCCAAGTCGATTCACACAGTCCTGTCATGGGTTGTGGGTGACTCTTACTTGTCACTTTCTTTTGCATATGCTTTCTGAGCTCAAAATTTTGTAACCCACATTGGGTCCCCCTGTCATTAGTGTGAGGTGAGAGATTATGCTTCTGCATGAAATAAGCAGGTATGTATTAGTTTGGTTTCTCAGCAGGGGAGAGAACCGGAAGGTAATTTGCATGCTCTGATGCTCCAAGAGCGCTGAAAAGTTACCCCTTCTTTCCTTGACAGTGATGAGACCAGACTATACCCACAGGCAATGACTCAAGGTCACACTTTGGATTTTCCTTCATCTTTGATTTCCCTTCATTCAATCCATGCAAATTTATATTGGTAAAATGAGCTCACTTTGTATTGAATGACCCGTCTTAATGAATACTGATGTTGTGTAACTTCTCATACTCCGAGTTCTGTCAGGCATTTTACATGACAGTCTCTAGTGAATAGAGCAGGTTAGAATTGAATGGTTCCATGAATTCCTTTCTGCCCAAGGAGCTAAATGTTTCTACCAGCTTCAGTGAGATTTAAAAAGAAGAAGAATTTTTTATTTTATTTCTGATAAAATTCTGTGCCTCGAATCTTTTGTTTCTGCTATCTTCAAAGGACATATCTTGATATCACTATTTGTTAATACATGTGAAGGTACTACCTCCATGTTTTCAAAATCAATTTAAAACATTGTTATAAATATCGAAGAAAGCAGCCAAATGAAACTTGAAATTAATTGCATTTGTATTTGTAAAACTCTTAAATTAAGAAAACAATTTAAATCTTTTCATGTACATTGAGAAAATAGACTATAAGATCAGCTTTATTCCTTTTTAAAAAAACCTTCATTGATAGTAGCGCATAATATGATATGCGTGAATGCTCAGTTGTGTCCACCCCTTTATGACCCCATAGATTGCAACCGCCCAGGCTCCTCTATCAGTGAAATTTTCCAAGCAAAAATACTGGAACGGGTTGCCATTTCCTCCTCCAGAGGATCTTTCAGATCCAGGAATCGAAACCGGGGCAGATTCTTTACCACTGAGCCACCTGGGAAGCCCTGAATAATACAGAAGTGCTGCCAAATCCAGGTTCCCATGTCCAAGGCACAGTGAGGCCAGACACACACAGACATCAGGGTTTGGACCAGACGAAGGTTTATATCAGGGCTCCAAGCAAAAAGAACAGATGGCTCACGCTCAAAAGACCCAAACTCAAGGGTGGTTTTCAGGAGTTTTTAAAGGCAAAATTAGGGATGAGGGCTACAGGGTGTGTGACTTTCTTCTGGTTGATTGATGGTGAGGTAAGAGGGTGATATTTCTGGAGTCTTGATTGACCTCTGGTTCCAGTCGGTCTGGGGTCTATATTCTTGTGGTCAGCCTGCAGTCACCATCCTCCACCCCAGGAGGGATCCTAGTTTCTCTTGTTAGCTATTCAGTCGTGTCCGACTCCCGGGATTTCCCAGGAAAGAATACTGGAGTTGGGTGCCATTTTCTTCTCCAGAGCATCTTCCCAACCCGGGGGTAGAGTCTCTGCCTCCGACACTGGCAGGAGGGTTCTTTACCACTGAGCCGCATGGGAAGGCCTGTAGAACAGCTCAAAGACTGGCACCAGATGGTTGTCTAAATGCCTTCAGGAGGAACTAAAAGTCTTGTGAATCTCTTATGCAATTAACTGCTTGATTCTGCTCTTTGGGACTCAGGGAAGGCCTAGGAGACTAAATCCTTTTTTCTACAAACAAGAAAGAGTCAAGGAGGGGTTTTGTACCCAGAAGGACCCTGCAGGATCCTGCTTGGTTTCAGAAGCACCATAATTGGTTTTCTCTATTCCCTGTTAATGGATATTCACATTTTCTCTAAGTGTTTAATCTAACAAATAATGCTACAAACACCTTCATTTTACACCTACACATACAAGTTAAGATTCCTAAAATGATATTGCTAGATCAAGGGGTAGGTGCATTTTAAATGTTGAGATGTTGGTCAATTATTCCCAAAGAATTATACCAAAGTCCACTTCCCCCAACAATAACAGAGTTCTCTTCACCACTTATCATCACAAAATTATATTAATCTTTATGTGTTTTTCATTATTATTGGCATTTGTATTATCTGTATGAATAGCGTGTCCTTTTTGTACATATTAAAATTTGGTCATTTTTGTTCCTCAAAATGATTTGTAATGTGTTAAGAATATTATTTGAAGGAGTTTAATTTATATATATACTTTATGCCAGTTTCTTCTTGATGTTTTGCTTATAGTATTTCCCTCTGTAATGAATTTTGAGTTTTCAATCTTTTCTCTTTTATGGCTTTTGAGCTTGAGATTTTCTTAACTTATCCTCACTCCTAAATTTTTAAAAAAAATTCTGTTTTAAAGAATGTGATTCCCTCTGAGTCAATCTTGGTCTCCATCTTCCCTGGACACAGTGATTGGCTTAAATATGAGCACATGACCCAGCTGCTGCTTACAATGGGAAGATCTCTCTGTCCTTTGGAGGGACACTCGCGGGGGATGAATCTGCTGTTCTGGCAGCCATCTTTCTTGCCATACCGTCTCATGCGTGTGTGCTTAAGTAGGTTCAGTTGTGTCCAGCTCTATGGACTGTATAGCCTGCCAGGATTCTCTATCCATGGGATGCTCTAGGCAAGAAGACTGGAGTGGGTTGCCAGGCCCTCCTCCAGGGGAGCTTCTGGACCCAGGGTTTGAACCCCTCTGTCTTATGTCTCCTGCTTGGAGGATGCGTTCCTTACCACTAGGAAGCCCCCACTGAGCTTTGGCACCCAGAACAAAATGCAGCCCTCCTGATTTCTCCCGATCAGCCACATCAGACAGAGGGGTCCTGTTACTGCCCTGACGTGGCTTTAGTTTTGTTTATGTTGTCACAGAAAGGCCAGGAGCAAAGTGCTATTAGCCCCTCTTGACTCATCTTTATGGCGCTTCTTGTCACCTAAAAGTCCCCTGTTATCACGTACAGAAGGGTCCCCTTCTCTTTCTGGGCACCATTTCACCAAGACCCTGTGCTTCCTGACCCATGGGTCAAACCTGGTATTTATCTCACTCACCTAGCCTGCTGTTACTTCATCTGTCCTGCCCCTTAGATTGCACTTGAATCCCAAATCTCTCACCCAGCACAATTGCTACAATTTTACAGAACTGTGACCTCAACCTTTTAGCACAACATTGGTAAAATATATTGAATAGAATAGAAATGAGAAGAGACACTGGTGGCATCCTGCTGGAAAATACTTTTTCTTTCTTCCTTCCTTCCCTCTTTCTTCTTCATCTTCCTCTTCCTCCTCCTCCTCTTTATCCTCCTTTTGTATGTGTTACTAGACGGAGAATCAGACTCTGGATGAGAGTTGTCTTGCTCCAGTTATAGCTTCTCTACTTATTAATGGCATGACTGTGGGGGAAGTTAGTCAAATTTCCTATGCCTCAGTGGTCTCATCTACAAAATGGGAATTCAAATGGGAATAAAATAATAATAGCACTTGACTCCCAGTGTTTTTATGAGGATTCAGTGAGTGTTTCATGTGGTACAAGATGAGATAGCTGGTGACTGGCAGAGACAGAAAGTGCTTGGTAGAGGTGTGCATTTAAATTCAAGTCGTGCTGCTGTTCAACACTACCTACCACCTCTCGACAATTAATACAAGTTTCCCTCTGTGAAATGAAGATGTTAATCATACCAGCTTATGTAATTCTGAGTATCACCAAAGATGATGCATGTAAAGCACTTAGGCACTGTAGCTGGTACCTAGACATCACTAAATTCAGTGTAGCTTTATTGCTACGAGTGTTGTTATTTATAAAAGCATTCAGTTCTTTTGATTTCCTGTGCATTATTCGTTCCATTATTTTATATTACTCAGGTCCCTCTTTTCACAACTAAGCTATTTGGCTGTTGGTACCTAAATAAATCTTTGTTCTTTTAAAGGAAGTAAAATGAAAATAAAATTAAAAATTTATATATAATCCACCCCAATTTTAATAACTCCCCCTACAATAGACTTCTAAATGTAGTGCTTAGAATACTATTTCTAAGAGTTAATAAATCTTCAGGGCCTTTTATTTTTCTAGCTGTGTTTCGAGTTTCTTTCATTACATGTAGAAAGATCATGCTATGACTTTAGAACGGTTCTGCTGCTCATTCTGCAGTCCTCAGTTGCCCTTGAAATAAGATCAAGCCGTCACATTGCTATTATTGTAGGATTCTCAAGTTAGAAAAAAAAAAAAAAATCAGTGCATGTTAGGCCCCTTACCACCATCTTTTATTGACAATATATCTGAGTATATATGATGTTTTATCACATGGAAATTCGCCTCAGGTACCAGATACTAATGAAAGTTCTGATACGGGGAAATAATGATTGATGCACTAGATTGCTTTTAGGGAGGTCTTCCCTAGGACTCTCCGGTCAGGTGAAGGTGGCAAGAACCGTATGTCTGTGCTCCTGGCAGCCACGCAATACACCTCTGCTTATTGGCCCTGGCACCTGCTCATGTTGCTAGATTCCCATCTGTGAATCCTCTGAGGTTCTGATTCTCCCCTCAAGAATTATTTCCTTGACTCCTGACTCAAACGCGGCCCCATCCTTCTACTGCAGGGCTCTGTGGTCTCCCATGGTCTCTGAACAGTCCTTCTTTTGAGCTCTTCTTGCAGGTTGACTGGTGAAGGCTGCTGTCTGGCCCCCCACCTCTCTTCACATCCCTCTTCCCAGGCCCTGCTCCCAGAAGAACTGCCCCCAGATACAGGTCATCTGGAATTCTATGAACTACTTGGTTGACTGTTACCTGGATAATTTGGGATAAATACAGATTATGGATTTCCAAGTTCATTTGGTCTTGGTATATATATCTGTATGATTTAAAAGCTTCCCAGATAATCCTGAAGTACATCTAAGTTTGGCAGCTACCTCTTACATAATCACTACCACCTCAGTTTTCCTAAATCATGGTTCAGATCATGCCAAGTTCCTATTCGAAATACCTTAATGTTGCTCCAATGCCTACAAATTAAATTCAAAATCTCTAACCTGATACATAAGATCACCATAATTTGTTAATATTTACTTATTTATTTATTTATTTGGCTGCTCCAGTCAGGTCTTGGTGGGCTATTTAGTTGAGGCATGCCAGATCTTTTTTTTCTTTTCAGTGGAGGCATGCAAACCCTTAGTTGTGGCATTCGGGATATTTTTTTTTTTTTTTTTTTTTAGTTGAGACATTTGAACTCTTAGTTGTGGCATGTGGGATCTAGCTCCTGACCAGGGATTGAACCCAGGCTCCCTGCATTGAGAGCACAGAGTCTTAGCTACTGGACCACCAGGGAAGTTCCAAGATCCCCCAAATTTAGCTCCAACAATTATCTACTTTCCTTTCCATTGCTCCCATGTATGCATCATTTTCTCTGCCATAGGTTTCCAGTCTCTGTGATTTAACAAATGCCTTGCCCTCCACCTAGAACACCCTATTCCTACCTCCATTAGCTTCTGAAAACTCTTACCATCTTGTAAGACTCAACTCAAACTCTACATCAGAGCCTCACCTAATGTTCCTTCACCACCTTCATCCCCATATGGAATCTTCATTCACTCAATCCACAGATCTTTACTGAGAAGCAAACGTGTGCCTGGTAGTAGGGAAAACACTGGTGATACTGGGCCCCATGGAACAGAGCCTTCATGGAGCTTACAGTCTAGCAGATTTATGTCTTTGAACCCTTGCATCACTTGACTTATGCCTTTTTCCTGACACTGACCTTGTCGAAGTTATTTCTGTGTATGCCCTGTGTTCTCTCTTAAATTATAAATCTATCTATTGTGCCCTGCAGCATCTGCCGTGGGGTTGTACACATGGCTGGTGCTCATTTAAGTGTTATTGGTCTGAACTGAATTCCTCTACGGAGATGAGCACAAAGTAGGTGCTCAACATTGATTGACATGAGACATGTCAACTACCGAGGATCGTTGTCTGCAATAGAAAATAACACAAAGCAGCAAAACAGGCAAAATATTGCTCAACTTTTAAAGGTAAGTGTGTTTTTCTCAAAATGCCCTTAATATTAGCATCTGAAGCTAGAATACTTTGAATTACCCTTCAGAGGAAAGTACTGAAATAATTATAAGCCCATGTATGATTTATCAACCACATTGGTGAATTGAGATAAGAGAATATGCACAAGGTGCCCACATCAGCTTCATTCTCAGGAATAAAATTGAAGAGTTTCCTTTCTTGAAAATACCAAGGTAGGCAGGCTCAAGAAGAAATAATAGTAATAAAAGCAGCTTGGAGGTATGTGATCAGCCTCTAAATTCTGCAGTAAATGCACTTTGTTGAACATTAGTGTCAGCATGTCATAACGTCAGCTTATTTGATGTGGCATAACTCCTGTAAGTCTTCTTAGAATGTCAAAATACAGGCTAGAGCTCTTTTTTTTCCCCTGTAAAGGAAATAAGAAATAGTAATAAATTTTTCTACTGTGTGCAGGCTGCTGGCCAGGTCTGTTTCCAGCCCCTGGGTTGGGTGTCAAGTGGTTCTACCTTTGAGGAACATGAAACGTTGTCCCCTGGGTATATGGTGATGTGTCTCCTGTGTTTACTAAAAGGCTAACAGGTAGAGGTACCAGTGGCAAGCAGAAGTGAAGGGCAAGGAAAACCTGGGGAAACTCCTCTGTTCAGAAAATGGACCTGGCTGCACAGTGCGTCTGCCCAGCATTGTGTCAGGCAAGCAGGAGACGCTGAATATGTCCTTTGTTATTGTTGTTCAGTCACCTGGTCGTGTCCAACACTTTCCAACCCCATGAACTGCAGCACACCAGGCTTCCCCGTCCCTCACCAGCTCCCAAAGTCTGACTGTTCTTTGAAGCATCGGATTTTACTTTCATCACCACTTTCACAACTGAGAGTCGTTTCTGCTTTGGCCCAGCCGCTTCATTCTTTCTGGGGCTGTTGATAGTACTCCTCCTTTCCTCCCCAGGAGCATTTGGACACCTTCAAACCTGAGGGACACATCTTTCAGTGTCATTTCATTGTGTCCTTTTATACAGTTCATCAGGTTCTCTCGGCAAGTATACTGGGGTGGTTTGCCATTTCCTCCTCCAGCGGATCACATTTTGTCAGAACTCTCCGCTATGACCCTTCCATCTTGGGTAGCCTTATACGGCATGATTCATAGTTTCATCGACTAACCCAAGCCCCTTTGCCAGGTCAAGGTAGCAATCCATGAAGAGCAAGACATCCTTGTTGTTCACGGGCAAATGCTGAATGAATCCTAGCTTCTCAATACTGGTGTGCACAGAGGTTGGTTCTCGGGCTGAAAAAACACGTGATAAACCTATGGAGCTTCTCCATCTACGTGATAGAGCTTCAAAACAGTCCAGAGAAACATAATTCAATATATATTCCTAACTTCCCTCCTCCAATCTGTTTAGAAATATCCTCTTACACTAGCAATGATAAGCTTCTCAAGAGCAGGCTATACGACTTATATATCTGTGTATTCTCCTTAGCTCCCATAAACTTCAGAACATGCTTGATGCATGATTATTAGCTAATTAAGAATGGGAAGCAAATAGGCAAGAGGGAACTTTGGTGTCAAGACACATGTCAGACCCACAAACCCGAAGAGAAAATATGGCGTGGTCCCCAGTGGGGCTTTGAGACCCAGCTGCTTCCACTGTTTCTGTCTCCTCCTCTCTGTCCCAGCCTCTCCTCCACTTGTCGCTGCTGAGGTAGAGGAACTGTGTCTGATGAAGAGTGGAAACTAAACACACGTTAGTATTCTTCCCTCACTCGTAAGTAAGCCAAACTTTTCTGCCACTTACTGGGTCCCTTTCCTGCATAGTGAGTCTATCTTTTTGGCTGGTTCCATGGAAGTTTCTTGAAAGCATAGGCGTCCACCTTTCACCACCTTATTGCCCTCCTACACGCTTTGAAATATCTATCAGGGAAAGTTTTTTTTCTTTTTCTACCCCACCCCCCCAAAAAAAAATTCTCATGTCGATGTCAAAGTCTAAATCTGAAGAGATTCAAATGATTCCTTCAGAGTTGGCACAATTGAAAGCATTCAAAGTCACATTAACCTTTCTGAGAACAGTGTCTCTGTAAGGAGAGTCCCGGGTAGAACAGTGTCTCTGTAAGGAGAGTCCCGGGTAGAACAGTGTCTCTGTAAGGAGAGTCCCGGGTAGAACAGTGTCTCTGTAAGGAGAGTCCCGGGTAGAACAGTGTCTCTGTAAGGAGAGTCCCGGGTAGAACAGTGTCTCTGTAAGGAGAGTCCCGGGTAGAACAGTGTCTCTGTAAGGAGAGTCCCGGGTAGAACAGTGTCTCTGTAAGGAGAGTCCCGGGTAGAACAGTGTCTCTCTAAGAACAGTCCCGGGTACATTCTACTGAAGTTGTCAGCAGGCGCGCAAACGCTTCAGTCAAACCTGAAGGATACGCTACGTGAAACAGGTGTCCCAAGCCGAATCCTCAACATGAGCTATTTCCTCAGCCCAGGCCCAGTCCCTCAACTCTGACATCAGCCAGAGGACATGGTAAACAAGTATAGTATGTCAAGGAGTGAAGTAATTCCCCAGCTTTGTCAGGACTGACAAGGGTAACTTGATTTGTGAAAAGACTCTTGGATTAAAGACGCTTGCTTTCAGACCTGACAAGTCACTTATTAACTGTGTGTCCTAGGGCCAGTCACTTCACCTGTGTATAATCCTCTTTCTTCAGAGCGAACATGTGTTCTTCAAACTCTCATAGACCTTCTAAGGATTTGGTGAGTTAATGTACAGGAAAAAAAAACAACTGTGAAATGTTACCCACATGCAAGGCAATGGCTCTGCTCTGATATGTACAGAGATGAGGCAACAGTCCTGTAACCAGCGGGACTCTCTTTCTTCATTCATTGACTCATTCATTTAATCTATCAACAGATAAGTATTGAATTCCTATGTACCAGGCAGTGTCGTAGGAGTTCGAGATACAGAAGTAAAAAAGCAAAATGTTTGCCTTCATGAAGCTCGGGTGCTGGTGGAGACAGCCGAATGATAAGTGTAATGCAAGGAACTCCCTTGGAGCTCTGTGATAACGTAGAGGGTGGGACGGGGGTGACGGGAGGGAGGCTGCGGAGGGAGGGGATGTCTGTATTCTTATTGATGATTCACATTGTCCTGCAGTAGAAACCAGTGCGACGTTGTAAAGCAATTACCCTCCAGTGAAAAATAAATTTGAAGATAAGTGCTATGAAGCAAAATGAAGCAGTGTTGTGGATAGAATCGATTTTTGTGGGGGAATATATTACATATAGGGTAGGAAGGGAAGGCTTCTCTGATGCAGTGACAATTGGGCAGACCCCAGAAGGAGACAAGGGACAAAGGCATGGGATTATCTGGAGAAGCAGTATTCCAAACAGAAAGGACAGTGAGTGCAAATGCCCTGAGCAGGAAACATACTCTGCTCTCAGGAACGGGAAGGAGACTGGTGCAGCCCAGTGAGCAAGGATAAGAGAGGCTGCAGGGATAGTCTGGTGGTAAGGGGCCAGGAAGCGTGGGCAAAACATGGCTCACTGTTGTCATGGGTCTGATGAAAGGTACTGGAGGGCTTTGGAGAAGAGCGAGACAAGACCTATCTTTCTTTTTAAGAGGACCTCTCAGACTGGATGGTAGATCTTGAGAGCAGGGATGGAGGCAGAGAGACCAGTTAGAAGTATTTTCCAGTAAAGCACCAAGAA
This sequence comes from Dama dama, assembly GCF_033118175.1. Classification (NCBI taxonomy): domain Eukaryota; kingdom Metazoa; phylum Chordata; class Mammalia; order Artiodactyla; family Cervidae; genus Dama; species Dama dama. Next base: position 69,267,417 of record NC_083683.1, read on the forward strand.
TTCATGAGGATTTGGATTAGGGAGCCGATGATGAAAATAGTGATTCTGGATATATTTTGAAGATAGAGCCAACAGGATTGCTGATGTATTGGATGTGAGATGTAGAGAATAAGATGAGTAGGAAATGATTTGACTTTTCTTTTGAAGGCTAGGGAATTGGGAGGGGAGGAATCAAGGAGATAAAACGTAGCATTAATTTTCCTAAAAAATGATTTATTGAACTCCCAATATATATGACATGATTTCTGACCTCAAAGGAACTCACGAACCATTTGGGGAAGCCAGATCCAAATGAAGAGTGGGAAAAATTAAACAACAATGTTTGAAAGATAACCAATTACAAATCTCACAGTTTTTAAAATATGTGACTTTTTAAATGGAAAAAAAATTAAGCAGTGCATCATCCAGTAAAATTATCTCTGGCTGGTTCACTGAGGCCAAGATTGAAATCTGAATGCTGCTGTAAATTGTGCAATTTGAAGCCAATAAGCCATTGTGGCCACAACAATATAATACAAATATTTGCACACATGGAAGTCCCTTCAGTCGGGTCTGACCCTTTGAGATGCTATGGACTGTAGCCCACCAGGCTCCTCTGTCCATGGGGATTCTCCAGGTAGGAATACTTGAGTGGGTTGCCATGCCTTCCTCCAAGGGATCTTCCTGACCCAGGGATCAAACCCATGTCTCTTATGTCTCCAGCACTGGCAAGCAAGTTCCTTACCACCAGTGACACCTGGGAAGTCCAAAACAAATGTTTACTTTTTCCTAATCAGATTCAGGTTCAGTTGGATAGATCTGGATTCAAACAATAGTTCCATTACTTATTAGTGTGACCTTGGGCAAGTTCATTTTGTGCTCCTAACCTAGTCGCCTCCTCAGTGTACTCTGAGTAATAATACTGGGTAACTCAATGGACTGCCACTGAAGATGATGATGTGATATGATATTTGATGCATAGCTCTCAATAACTAGCTGGTTCTGGAATTCCCTGGTGTCCAGTGATTAGAACTCTGTGCTTCTACTGCAAGGGGCACAGGTCCAATCCCTGGTCAGAGAACTAAGATCTCAAATGCCATGTGGTACATTAAAAAAAAAAAAAATCAAAAACAAAAACTGGTTGGTGCTATTGCCATTGTTATCAACACTTGCTCTGCAAGGCTCCTCACATGCTCTGCAAGCCAGCCTCACTCATTCAGATGCCTACTATGCAGGGTACTCTCACAGAGATTGCTGGTCTGGGTCACAAATGGCAAGAATCGTTTTTATACGCTTCGCATTCCCTGACTGCCTGGCCCTGTGCTGAGTGCTAGGCGGAGTGGAAGATGTGTTTGCTGTTTGACATGCAGCAAAGTCATATGAAAATATTTGCTCATTGGCATGAAGCAGGGTGATATGGGAGGGTTTGCTGATTGACCAGTTGCAAAGCAGTAGCAGGCGAAGTGTTCCCTAAATCGTACAAGTGAGGAAGAACAACACGAACCTCACAACTTGGCTCTTTCTCAGTTTATTCATTTGGAAGGGCTGCCACAACATAGTACCATAGACTGAGTGGGTTAAACAACAGAAATGTATTATCCCAGTTCTGGAAGCTAGAGTCTCAAGATCAAAATGGCAGCAGGGCTGATTCCTACTGAGGGCAGTGAAGAACTTTCTGACCACACTTGGCATTCTTTATCTTGTAAGCATCACCCCAATCTCTGCCTTTGTCTTCACATAGTGGTCTCCCGGTGGAGCTGCATCCAAGTTGCCCATTTTTATAAGGACACCAGTCATGCTGGAATAAGTGTTCCTATTCAAGTGTGTTGTTGATATTCAGTCGCTCAGTCTTGTATGACTCTTTGTGACCCCACGCCAGGCTTCCCTGTCCTTCTCTATCTCCCAGAGCTTGCTCAAACTCATGTCTATTGAGTCAATGATGCCATCCAACCATCTCATCCTCTGTCGTCCCCTTCTCCTCCTGCCTTCAATCTTTCCCAACATCAGGGTCTTTTCCATTGAGTCAGTTCTTCGCATCAGGTGGCCAAAGCATTGGAGCTTCAGCTTCAGCATCAGTCCTTCCAGTGAATATTCAGGACTTATGTCCTTTAATATTGACTGGTTTGACTTATTTCCTTTAAGACTGACTGCAGTCCAAGGGACTCTCAAGAGTCTTCTCCAACACCCCAGTTCAAAAGCATCCATGCTTTGGCGCTCAGCCTTCTTTATGGGCCAACTCTCTCATCCAGACACGACTACTGGAAAAAACCATAGTTTTGACTAGACAGACCTTTGTGACTCAAATGTGACCTCATCTTAACTACTTACATACAGAAATAACCTGATTTCCAAATAAAGCCACACACCCTGAGGTACTGGGGAGTTAGGGCTTCAGCATACGAATTTGGGGGAACACAATTAAACCCAAAGCACAGTCAGGCCCCACATCACCCTCGTCCAGGACCTGCCGCCTTCCTCCTCCTCGTTCTTTCCGCTCCCATTTCCTAGCTGGCGTCTCACAAGCCCGCACCCAGGAGTCACCTGCAACCCTGCACCGCATGCCCTGCATTCTGGTCACCGCTGACTTTGCACCTTATAATTCAGGCCTTGTGCTCTGAAGAGAAGGAGATTTGCTATCTTGGGAGCCCTCCAGATTCTAAAGAACAAACAGAACAAATGGTCTGAAGGACCTTTGATGACTTATCATTCCTACCCTCCTATTGTCTTTGCGCGTTTCTCCTTACTCACTGGCCTTGCTTCTTGGCAAACTGCTCCAGACAAAGCGCTCACCTTCTCTTTCAACTCAGCCCGCCCAGCAGAGGCATCCTGTGTGTGGGCCATGCACTGGAATGACCAGCATGGGCACCATGGAGCACGGGTAACGAGGAGCGGTTTTAATTCTCTGGCCTTCTCCACACCCTCCTCTCCATTTATATTTTCAACATATGGTCGGCTTTATAATGTTGCTTTAATGTTTTCTCTTGTATTTAATTATTTAAAGATTTAATAACAAACTGCTGAGAATCAATCGCACACAAGGGACACATTGCTTTGAATTCTTGCTCTTTTTTTCTGCTTTTACATAAGAGTGATTTTAAGTCACTGGAAACTTAAAAACACAAAGCTAAAGGGGGAAGAGAAGAGAATGACTTAAATACTTTCAGAAAAGGGTATCTGGAGGTGAAATCAAACTCTCAACAATATCTGATACCTATCTATTATCAGCAGTGGGCAGTGGTGATAACCAAGGAGCATCAAAAAAGTAGCTTTAATTCCATTTTCTTTCTAAGAAGGTAAAGGCAATAGCTTACACCTCAACTTTTTTCTTTTTAAAATAAATTCCTCTTGGGCTTAGTTCTGAGTGTTGGGGACCAGGAGACAGGAGGAGAAATACTGCTGCAGGGCTCTGGGGCTAGTGACAGAGAAAGGGGTTTTTAAAAATAAAAATCACATTTAGAATTTTAAATGGCTCATTGCCCAGTATTTTGGGCTCTCCTTTCCTCCTTTCTAGCTATTAGCGGGATGAGCTAACCTAGTTAGGAAGACATGCGTTCATAAACTTATCCACACGTTTTGCACGACCAGCTCAGCTGAATACTGTGTCAGGCACTAAGGATTCAGCGAGAAGCGATGCCGACTCCATCCTGCCTTTACAGCCACTCACATCCACCCTTGGGGAGCAGAGTTCCGGAAAGGACAGCTGTAGGGTATGCGCTCTGCTGGAGGGAAGTACAAGATGTCATAGAAGCCCAGAGGAAGGCACTAACCCAGAGGCAGAGGAAAGGAGAGAGGCTTCCTGGAAGAAGAAACAACTAACAGGAGACCTGAAAAGTCAGTCGGAGTATGACCAACGAGGGGCTTCCCTGATGTCTCAGACGGTCAAGAATCCGCCCGCAACTGGGAAGACCTGGATTTGATCCCTGGGTTGGGAAGATCCCCTGGAGGAGGGCATGGTAACCCCCTCCAGCATTCTTGCCTGGAGAATCCCCAAGGACAGAGGAGCCTGATGGGCTACAGTCCATGGGGTCACGAAGAGTCAGACACGGCTGAGCGACTAAGCACAGCGCAGTGTACAGAACGGACCTCAAACTGCGGCACGTTATGAGAGCGGATCTTAAAAATCCTGTCAAAGCAGTGAGTTGCCTGATGAAGCCTTGTGTTTCCATGCTTAAGAGACTGAGGAAGCAAGAAGAGGATTGGAGAAAGGATCTGGGGAGTAGGGGGTTACATGATAAATTATTACTATTTTAATGTCACAAATAAAATACCCGAGTTTCATTTTCATCGGAAGGATCATTTGAGATCAATATCAATAGCAAAGACCAGAGCTTTCATATAAAAATATTTAATAGCTGGTGATTGTGCTAGTAATATAGCGGCAGCAATAGTAATGAGTTGTTAGAAAAAAGAGGGAGAGAAAAAATAAAATACAGAATAGTAGAGGAAAATTTCAGATATACTATAATGTTTCTAGCCAGAGAAAAACGTTTTATATTTTTCATGTTTCTTTCGACTTCCCTCGTGGCTCAGATGGTAAAGAATCCCCCTGCAATGCAGGAGACCTGGGTTCGATCCCTGGGTGGGGAAGATCCACTGGAGAAGGGAATAGCACCCTACTCCAGATTCTTACCTGGAGAATTCCATGGATGGAGGAGCCTGGTAGGCCACAGTTCATGAGATCACAGAGTCGGACAGGACTGAGTGACTAACACTTTCACTTAGGATGGATGGATGGATAGAAGAATGAATAGGAAAGAAAGAGAGAGGGAGAGAAAGAAGTGAGGAACGATGGTTGAAGTAAAGGAACACAGGAGAAAGGAAGATAATCTGGAAGGAAGGAAGAATGGGAGGAAGGATGTTAAAGAAAGACATGAGCGATGAACTTTGAAGGCTTTCCTTTTGCCTTAGTATAGAATGATAAGTTGGTAGATACAGGATATCTCAAAACCGTTTTCCTCCAGAACTTTGTATACACTGTCTTGTTATTTTTTTTAACATACCGTGAGGCAACAGAGCATTCTGCTATTAGCCCAATTCTTGCTTTTTGTAAGCAACTTTTTCTCTCCCTTAACTCTCTGGATTTTCCTTCTACTTTCACTCACAGGTTTCATAAACATGTTCCCATCAGTGTTTCTTTTTATGTTTCTTTTAGTTTCCTCCTTCCCTGTCACGTCTTTATTCATATCAGAAAATTTTACTTATATTTATCTTCCTTGCTCGTTTATCCTCTATTTTATTTACTTCTTTTAGTATTATAAGACAAATATTGACTATCTTAGATCTTCCACATCTCAGCAAAAGGGACAACTTTTTTTCTCCCTCAGCAGTGAAGACTTGCTAATCACAGAAATTTTGACTGCAGTGAGTGAGGGAAAGTGAACAAAGAGAGAGCTTGACTCCTGAGCCTTCGGACTCTGTGTCCACTGCTTTATTCCACCACTTCCCTTGGAATCAATACTCATGCTGGAATTTCCCATAAATCAATGCCCCATTTGTTTAAAGAACTATTCCTGCATCGCTAAACTGCAGCAAATGCTGATTCAGCCACTTAACGGTGGAGACTTGAGCAGTTGGTCCCACAGGCCTTTTAGTAATCACCACATAAGCACCCCTTGGCTTATTCTATTTGCAAGTCTTGAATTTCTGACCTAGGGATTTTTCCTGAATGCAGTTGGGAAAATTCCTTCTTGAATGATGCTCACTTTTGTTTTTATGGGCCACAGGCAGCCCTCGATCAATCCAAGTCCATCTGCTATGTGCCTTCTAGAGATTCCTTAGTGTTCTTGGCCTATGTATAGTGCATTTTCCAAGGGCTTCCAAAAATGTATTTTTTTTTTTTACTTCCCAGTTGTATGCAGTGGCTCTGCCCTTTTTCAGTTTCTAGTTTCACAATGGGTTTTTCCATTTTATATTTTTTCCTATCATTTCAGTAGGATCACAGAGAAAGAAAATGGATATTCTTAATCAGACATTTTTAACTGGAGCTGTTGAATTAAGATTTTTTTTCTTTTTTTATAACTATTTTTTAAAATCAAAGTACAGTGAATTTACAATGCTGTTTCAGATATGCAAGTCATTTAGTTATATATATATATATATATATATATATATATATATGTAGTTTTTAATATTCTTTTCCATTGTAGGTTATTATAAGATATTGAAAATAGTTCCCCGTGTTCTACAGTGCACCCATGTTATTTATTTTATATGTAGTAGTATATATATATATGTGTGTGTTAATCCCAAACTCCTAATTTTTCTCCCCCATCCATAGTTTTAACCACAAGTTTGTTTTCTATGTCTGTGAGTGTTGAATGACATTTCAATTGTTCATTTCTATGCCTGTCTTTCCCATTAGATTACAAGCCCCTTGATGCCAAGACCTCTGTATTACTTCATTTTTATATACCTGCCCCTGACACATAGAATCCACAAAATAGAGGTTACTTAATGCATAACTGATTAAATTAGGTAGAATGGCTGTAAACAGATATTCTATTACATTCCTATTACATTCCGTGTGCATAACTAAGTCATGGAAATCAGTCATCTCTTGAACTTGCTGCTGAGTGATGGGGAGGGAAGTTCTGCTGCCGCCAGGGCACTTCCATTGTGCCGTGCAGAGGAGGAGGCTTGTAAAGAACGCAGTATTTTACGGGCGCTCAGACAAGGGTGCCTAGAGCGGCTGGGGTGAAGGGAGGGTGAGGAGCAGAGGGATAAGTTATTCTCAACTGCGCCCCTCGCCCTGTCTTTGGAGAGATTTCATTCTCGTCTCATGCCTTCCACACTCTTGATCAGCTCTCCTCTTGCCTGAATTCACGTTTAGCTTCATTTCTCTGGCTACCCTCTGGTTTCCTACCCCCGCTTCCCTGACTCACATCTGGCTAAATTCAATCCTCAGAAATCCTGCTGCTGCCCTTGCGACCTGTGCCACAACTTCCCTCCTCCCAGCTGCAGAAGTCAGAACTGGACACGTTTGTACACATACTGGCCTAACCTAAACTTAACCCTAAGAAAGTTAGGATTATAATTCCCTTTCCTTCAGTCCAGGGCTAATGGCAAGTTCAATGCATCATCATTTATTTTCAGAGCATTCAAGAAGTATAAATTGTACCTAATGGATGCAAGAGTCATGTAGCTATTAGCAAAAATGGGTAAATAAAATGTCAAAGCACCAAGGCTTCCTGAGTTACTAGACACTCGCCCCTCCCCACCTCCAAGTTAAAAGCAGTGATGAATAAAAGTCTATGTGTATTGTTGTTGTTTTGTCATTAAGTCCCGTCTGACTCTTTGCAACCCTGTGGATTATAGCCCACCAGGCTTCTCTGTCCATGGGATTCTCCAGGCAAGAATACTGGAGTGGGTTGCCATTCCCTCGTCCAGGGGATCTTTCTGACCCAGAGATGGAATCTCCTGCATTGTCAGGCAGATTCTTTACCACTGAGGTACCAGGAAGGCCCCTAGGTGCATTCAGAAGGCAAAGTAATCCAACCTGATTTTTCAAATTACATGTAACAAATAAAGAGAGCAACAAAGATGATTGTAGCACCATAAAAGCAAAGAACTTATGACTGAATAAATGTACACATTTTACTGTTAGTCATTCTAGCAGCTAATGTAGCCAACTGTTTCCTTATCTGAAGAACAGGTGTTGCTCTGGGTCATTTTGAGGCATTGAGTGTAATAAGCTGGAGAGTATATGCGGTGAATTTTTACTTGTGACAAGTTTCCCATCAGTGTTACATTTAGAATTCAAGATTGAATCTTGATTCATTGTTGAGATTGGTGAAAATGGGCCAGTTTGTGGGGATAGATAGATGTGCAATATTGACAGTATCTAAAATGAGTGAGGGGGAAAATAATCATTGGAGGTAAATTCATTCTCAAAGGCCCATTTTATCATTTACACTTTTTTTCTGGCTTTACGGTGATGGGTAAATTTGGTTATTTTTCAGACCTTAGAAAAAAAAGAGCTCTGGAAAAGCTGACTGTGGCAGAAACTAACCAGCCTTTCACAAAATTAATTTTCTCTTCTTCCAGGATCCCAGGAGGCTACATTTCCCTGTTACTTTTCCACTGAGACTTGGCCTGGTGCTAGAATGCGCACATCACCACTTTTATTGCAGGTGCTCAAAATCCCCCCACATGTGATCGTTTCCATTCTTTTCCCGTCCTCTGGCTAAATGTGGACAACTCTGAGGTCCTAGAGGAGGAGGGAGCCAGAAGACAGAAGAAGACTAAATCCCAAAAAGTCACATGCAAAGAACACCCACGTTGAATTGTTACATAAACAAGAAATTAGATTCTATTACGTTTAGCCACTGAGATTTGGGGGATTAGTTTGTGATGGCAGCTAGCTTTAACCTTACTGATTTATGATACCGATGTTTAAGTTACTGGCTAGCCTTTCAAAAGTAGAATTGGTCCCCATGGCAAAGAAACTTTCTTAATAATCTTAATGACCGTGGACGTAGGAATAGAACTAAACAGATGGTGAAAGTAAACCAAATACCTGCAAGGGCAAATGTTTTAACTCACCTCAGGTAAGCTTAACTCTTCAGGATCTGCCCATTGTATCTTCTCATAGAAGTCCAGTCATCACATCACATCAACCGGAATTGCTGTTCCTACTACATGACATTCTCTTTAGAACTAATCACTCATTTTCAATTGTCTTAGACTATTATTTGTTTGCTTGTTTGTTTACCTGCTGTCACCCTCCCTCTCAAATGTCTCTCTTTTCTCTCTTATGAGAAAGGAGACCTTGCCACTCATGTCGTCTCTTAATACCCAGCAACTTGGATGCTTGCTCTGTGTTAGACACTCGGTGGTCATTTTTGTTGAATTAATAAATGACCTTTGATGTCCATGACCAAAATAGTTTGCTTTCTGTTATTAGATTCTTCCTCCAGTCAACAAATATCCTAACTTAAAAGGAGCCTAAGACATTAGTCAGTGGTCTCAGGGAGTCTGCAGTCCAGATGAGGAAAGATAGGACAGGACAGGGTACGGTTCCACAAACGGTGAGTGATAAATGCTCAGCTTAATGAAGGTGGTAGAATTCAAGTGTTTTGGGACTTCAGAGCGAAAGAATGGGTGGTTACTTCCATAGGAAAGGCAGCTTGAGTTAAATCTTAAAGAGTCAGGAGGAATTGGTAGCCTAGAGCTGCGTTCACCAAGTGAGAAGTGCTTAGCCAGAGGCAGGGTGGGGTGAGTCTCACCGGACACCCCTTGGAGAGGAGGGAGAAACTATGAGAACATTCGTGTGTGCTCACTTTTCATTTTGTGCTTTTTAAAAATAAAGCTTAACTAATATTTACCATGTGCACTAATAATATACATGCACACAACTTATAAAATAAACATGCACATATTACGGGGGCTTGTTCATAATTAGAAAGTTTGAAGAGTGCTTGCATACAGCGGGCATTTTAATGAGGAGATGTTAAGGGGGTATGGGTGCAGGAATGACAAAGGGGATTAACTGAACCACAGCTTGGGTGGCACAAGGGCCGTGTAAGGAGCGAAGTGTAAGTAAACGTCACAGCAGACAGCTGTAGCCAAATCATGGGGAGTGTTAAATGTCTGGTGGAGGGGGTGGCTTAGTTGATAAGCCGTGTCTCACTCTTGCAGCCCCACTGTAGCCCACCAGGCTCCTCTGTCCATGGAATTTCCCAGGTAAGAACCATGGGGTGGGTTGCCATTTCCTTCTCCAGGGGATCTTCCCAACCCAGGGATCAAACCCATGTCTCCTGCATTGCAGGGGATTTCTTTACTGCCGAGCCACCAGGGAAGCCCTAAATGTCAGTAAAAGCATTTATATTTGATTACTGATTCCTCCTTATGTGTCCACCGTTTTCATCTCCATGATTGCCTCCCTAAGGGAAGCCCCCTTCAATCAAGCTTGGGGTGACGGCAACACCCCCTAAATCATCTCACTGCTTTCATGCTGGCCCCACTACTGTCTCTCCTGGCAAAGTGGCCATGGTGATATTTTAAAAGTTTGAGTGGATTTTAATTTAAGTGGATTTAAAATTTTAAATCCACTCCCTTACTCATAAGTTTCAAATGATACGCCATTGCACTTAGAATAAAAATCAAATTTCTACCATTTCTATATAATCTGTCCCTGTTTATTTTTTCAGACTCATCTTGTATCACTCCTGCCCTCGCTCCCCTACTCAAACCACATCAGTCTGTTGTCCAACCTCGTGCAAGCAGATCATTTCTCTCCATAGTCTTGCTGCGCTAGCCGTGTCTGTGCTTGGGAGTGTTTCTCTGCACGGATGCATGACATCCCCCCCTTCTCCTCGTCTAAGCTACCCCTTGTGGGGTACTTGCATATACACTTACCATTAATTTTAGCCCCCCCCCCCATTTGGTCCTCATCCCAATTCTGTCAAGTAAAAAGAAATTTATAGAGGTGAGATTGAAAAGATTGTGACTTCACAGAAAGAGAAAAACGAATATTGTATATTAACACATAGGTGTGGAATCTAGAAAAAATGGTATAGATGATCTTATTTGCAAAGCAGAAATAGAGCCAGATACACCGGGAATGAACATATGGATACCAAGGTGGAAAGGGAGCAAGTGGGATGAACTGGGAGATTGGAATTGACATATATACACTGGATCTATAACATAACTCATGAAAACCCACTGTATAGCACAGGGAACTCTATGCTCTGTGATGACCGAAATGGTAGAGAAATCCAAAAAAGAGGGGAACATATGTAAACATATAGCTGATTCACTTTGCTGTACAGTGGAAATTAACACAACACTATAGAGCAACTATACTCCAATAAAAATTAATAATAATAAAAGAACGATTGTGACTTCACCCAAGTCACACCCAGATTGTAAGTGCTGTCTCGAGGATGCCATAAAGGTCATTTGGTTTCACAACCTCCTGGTCTTTTTTCTACACCCCCCGTGGAGATAGAAGCAGTTTCAAGAATGACAGGTGAGGCAATAGCATCTCTTAGAGAGTCAGTGAAGAAAAAAAAAAAAATGTATTCATTAGGAAGTCATCAGTGGCCTCTGATAACATAATGAAAAGCCAACACATTTGTTAAAATTAAAACATTCATTAAATCTCTACCATGTACACTGTACTGACTGAGGCTCAAAGCAGCATTAAGAGCTGTTCTTATTCCCTAAGGTGGAATTTGCAAAGAATAATGGGAACAGAGGTCAAATGAAATGAGTATGAGATGCAGGGCTCTGGAGAAAGAGGAAGCACAGCCAGGTCAGTTCTCTGAGAATCTGGCCATGAAAGTGGAGACACCAGTTACGTGAGAGGAAGAATGAGCAGATCCATGAAGGTAGCATTCAAGACCCAAGACAACAAGCAACGAGGTGAATTTCAGCTCTTTTAGCCTGACATTGTTCTGTGGGCCTCTAGGCTCTGTTAATAAATGTGCATTCCACCTCAGGCCTCCAGTTACCAAGTTTCCGGGGTCTCATCAAATTAACTTTTCCTAAGGACCTCTTCTGGGAGCACCTGTCGGTACTGAACACTCCAGGGAGGAGTGATGCTGACTCACAGAAAATGCCTTCTGATGACAGATTCTTGCCGCCTCAAGCTGGCAGAGTGACACTGTGACCCACAGCCTTCTAGGATCTGGCTGATCCTTGGGGATAAGACGAGAGCCTGGAAAGCCTCATAACTGCCCTGGTGGGGGCAGGGGGCGTTTGATAGATACACACATCTGGCTGCGTGTACTCATTGGTACTCTAGAGACTTAACGGATAAGAAATCAACCTCCAAAATTCTGCTTATTTACTCAAGAAGAGTAGAATGACTCTAGAATTTAACTTAACTTTCCTATTAGATCTGATTTCAGTTTACAGTGGGTCTTTCATTAGCACTGTTTTAAATTGCGGATATCATCCTTCACTGCCCAATTGTCCAGTTTCTGCGTTCGATCAGCATTCCTCAAAAGGGTCAGTATATGAGAAAGTGAAGCATGGCCTCAAGAAGTGAGGTAACTTAGGGAATTTTTAATAAGATTCCCCAGGAGAAGAGATGAAAGTATGACAAGGAAGGACGCTGAAGTGGAAAGCTAGGTGCACTGAAGGGTTTAGGCCAGGACAAAACAAAAGTCAGCCTACGAGGTAAGTGGTTAGCGACTGGACACGATGTCCAGAGAAAGCAAGGACACGGTAGGTTAATTCAGCACACTTAGAAACTGTATCTGGTCCGTTAATTAGGAAATGCTAAATGGTCTCTATAAGCTACATGCAAACAGAATTCTCGGGGAAGCTCAGTATTTAAGCATCATTTCTCTTAATCTGGGTCTTGGTCTGGAAGCCTTGGGGATGGGAATTGTTTTCTGATTCTAGTCCAAAGCCTTCCTTCTCTCCATCTTGTCTGATATTCCTGTTAATTCTACTTTCAGACCTTTCCTTTACTGTGCTGGGAGGCTGTCTCTGTTCCACATAATAACTTTTGCTCATATAATAACGTTGTGTAAAACATTATCCATCTTGGAGAAGAAAGGTAGGAAGGCACCCTTACAATGTATTTCAATGGAATTTTTTCTAGCTTTTTTTTCCCAACTATTACTATCTCTCCATACCAACCTCTCACAAATACTCAACTGCTACCCTAATCCTGTTTCTCTTTTCTCATCATTTTTCTTCTCTCAAATTCCCTCCCAGAAGCTCCAAGAGAAAAAAGTAAAACCCAGTAGCCATGGGAGTGACAATCCAGTGCTCCTCCAATTGACAATAAACCCAATATTTCTCCTGGTCTGTATGATCAGCATGAACCAATTATGCTTTGGAAAATACAGATTTAATCCATAGACATTAGATAAGGAGTTTGCCTGTTCTTGCAACAGTATGGATAAGCAAGTTGAATATTCTCAAAGATCCAGACGTGGCAATATCTGGGGCAATATCTGAGAAGGGGCAACATATGATTAAGTGGTTCTCAACCCCGGATGCATACCCGACTTTGAAAACATACAAATGCTAAGGTCTCATTGCAGACCAATTAACTCACAACGCATGAATGTGGAGTCACTCTTATCTTATCAAAGCTCCGGGCTATGCTCTTAGGCAGCAGATTGAGAAGCACTGATATCACACTCAAGGAGTTTAAGACTGAGAACTGATGCTAGTCTCTACTCCATACTCACCTGCTCAATGACCTTGAACAATTTACCTAGCCCGTTGGATTTGAGTATCCTCCTCCATAAAATGTCTTCAGCCTCCTCTCTCTTTCCCTCTTCTTTCACTTGAACAAAGCACAACTATCTTCCGTTTGTAAAGGTTTATAATTTTTAATGGCTCAAATGGGATTATTGTGGCTTCCCAGGTGTCAACAGAACAACAGGATTTCCCAAATGTTAATTCTTCATGGACTTAGTAGGAAAATAATAAGGAAGGAATTCCAAAGATAGTTGATAAAGCAGTAGAGCCATGGAAGAGTTCCAATGGGACATATCAGAATATTTATGGTTCCACTTTTGTATTTTCAATTCTACACTTTGCAAGGAATAGAACAAAATAAGCTTGAGGATCTAGTCTTATTTGATGTGAATGCTATGTCTAACATACATCTATGTATCTATTCCAATACACATATTCATATTGGTTACATGTCAATGTAAGTGTATTTGTATGTTCAGTGCAGTTTTTCATTAAACAAATATACATCAAGCACTCAGCAAGTGTTTCACATACTGAGGATATAGCATACAAAAAACAGCAAATTTCCTTCCCTATGAGAGCTTTCAGTCTAGTGGAGAAGACGAACTATAAACAAGCTAAGAGAAAACTAAAGAGAAAAATATTGCAGGAAAAGTTGGGTAGGGAACCAGAGACAAAGATAATCCCACATATTTTATTTGGCTTTAGATCAAATTAACTTAAGTTTTTATTTGTGAAATGAAGGTTGTTTGCCTTCCTCTCCGGGTTTGTTGACAGAGCTAAGTGAAATTTTGTATAGTCCTTGATAAAGTGCCTGAAAGGTACTAAGGGGCTCAATTAGTAGACAAAGGAAAAAAGAACAGGGAGACTGAACTAACCCAGAGTCAGTGGCAGGTCAATAGCAGAGCTAGAAGCTAAACTCAGACCTTCAGATTTCATGGTGGGTGCCTGCTCCTTCCCATCTCAGCCCTGCAGGATTGTATTTGAAGACTGGTTCTGAACATTTTAAGTTTTGCCAGTCACACCACACCTGGGAGAACATGTGAGGTCAACAAAGGCAGAAAGGGACAGTCTGCTACCCACAGTAATCCAGTCCAGTCTAGTTCAGTTCAGTTCAGTTCAGTCGCTCAGTTGTGTCTGACTATTTGCGACCCCATGAATCATAGCTCGCCAGGCCTCCCTGTCCATCACCAACTCCCGGAGTTCACCCAAACCCATGTCCATTGAGTTGGTGATGCCATCAAACCATCTCATCCTCTGTCATCCCCTTCTCCTCCTGCCCTCAATCTTTCCCAGCATCAGGGTCTTTTCAAGTGAGTCAGCTCTTTGCATCAAGTGGCCAAAATATTGGAGTTTTAGCGTCAGCATCAGTCCTTCCAATGAACACCCAGGACTGATTTCCTTTAGGATGGACTGGTTGGATCTCTTTGCAGTCCAAGGGACTCTTAAGAGTCTTCTCCAACACCACAGTTCAAAAGCATCAATTCTTCGGCGCTCAGCTTTCTTTATAGTCCAACTCTCACATCCATACATGACCACTGAAAAAGCCATAGCCTTGACTAGATGGACCTTTGTTGACAAAGTAATGTCTCTGCTTTTTAATATGCTATTGGTTGGTCATAACTTTCCTTCCAAGGAGTAAGCGTCTTTTAATTTCCTGGCTGCAATCACCATCTGCAGTGATTTTGGAGCCCCTAAAAATAAAGTCTGACACTGTTTCCACTGTTTCCCCATCTATTTGCCATGAAGTGATGGGACTGGATGCCATGATCTTAGTTTTCTGAATGTTGAGCTTTAAGCCAGCTTTTTCACTCTCCTCCTTCACTTTCATCAAGTGGTCCTTTCGTTCTTCTTCACTTTCTGCCATGAGGATGGTGTCATCTGCATATCTGAGGTTATTGAGATTTCTCCTGGCAATCTTGATTCCAGTTTGTGCTTCCTCCAGCCCAGCGTTTCTCATGATGTACTCTGCATATAAGTTAAATAAGCAGGGTGACAATATACAGCCTTGATGTACTCCTTTTCCTGTTTGGAACCAGTCTGTTGTTCCATGTCCAGTTCTAACTGTTGCTTCCTGACCTGCATACAGGTTTCTCAAGAGGCAGGTCAGGTGGTCTGGTATTCCCATCTCTTTCAGAATTTTCCACACTACTTACTACCCTCATTTCTAAAGGCAACACATAGAATTCAGCAAATATGAGCCATGGAAATGCTGCACCTCTGTAGGTGTATTTGGTTTTACACTGTGTGCTGAATGAGTCACGAGCACACATTTAACCCAATTAATGTTTTGTTTATTGGTTCAGTTTACTTTGGATTATATGAGAGTAAGTGGATTTCCAGGTTAGAAATAAGAAAACAAAAAGGTGCCATTTTGAATAAATATTTACTTTTTCCAAAATCTTATCTATCACCATGGCATATCAATTCCCAAGCTACTGTCTCTGCAAATAAAGAAAAAAGGTTTGTATTTTAATTACAACACATGCTGCTTCCATGTCTAAGTTCCATACCCACTCTTGCCCTATAATGGACACCACTCTTTAGAAGATCACTGATGCCTCTTTAGGACCTCAATTCAGCCCCCTTGGCTTCCCAGGAGAGCCCTGGTGAACATCTTCAGCCCTCCTCAAAACGTCCCTTCCCTCAGCTTCCTGAAGTCTGGACTTCTGGTTATTCACCCTCTCCACTCCCTCTTCCTCATCTTTCAGCACATACGCCTTCCTCTTCCTGCTCCCTACATGTTGTCACCCCCAGGATGTTGTCCACATTCCTCTTCTCTTCTCCCTCCATTAACCTGTGCTTGTTGTTTCAATCTTGACTTCTATTATCACCTTTATGAGGGATGCCTCCAATTCCATTTCCAGGTCGTTCTTCTGGGATGGCTCCTAGGTCTGCATTTATGTAACCAAAACAGTTTCTTTGGTATACATCTCTGTTCTTATGTGCATAGCCCACCCAGAATGTAACTCTATCCTCAGGCCATCCTCCTCCCCTTTCTGTATTCTCTACCCCTGCTCATGGCATGGCAGTCCATCTGCTTACCCAGGCTTAAAACTCCATCTCTTAAGTCCTGTCCTCTATTCCCCATGTGGGACGAGCCATCAGATCCAGTGCACTCGGGTTCCTGGTGTTTCCCACATCCATCCCTCTTGTTTAACTTGCTCTGTGACGGCCAACGTCAACTCCTACCCCCACTGCTGACTCTGGGAGTTCTGTCTCCCTGTATCCTTCAGTTCTAATTGTATGCTCCTTCTGTTGGTGCCAAAATAAAGCATCTAAATAAAAGCAAATAAACAGATGCAAATAAATTTTGTGTTTAAAATTCATAACACTCTGACCCCGAATACCCTTCCTCAGTTTCCTATCCTTCCCGTCTCACGTTCTGTCTCTCAGCTGTAGCAAGTCACTCCCTATTACTCAGGCCTGCTGCTTTAGTGCTATCGTTGCCTCTGTGGTCCTTCACACCTGGAACGCACCGCCTCTCTTCTTCCTACCGAGTCCTTCCCCCCTTCCTTCCAGGTCCTCCTTCAGGGTGTTTCTCTGGGTTCTCCCAAAGTAAGGTCGCATATTTGGCCTCTGTGCTCTGTGAGTACTTCATCTGCTCTTTTCTCATCCCGCATCACCCTGTCTTTCAGTGTAGTCGTAAGTGCACACGTTGTCGAGATATTCGGTCATGTGGCCACAGGCTTCCCTCCCCACTACTGTTCATTGTATTGACCGAGAATATCCTCCCTGAGTCTCCTATTACTTTGTTATTACCCAAACAGTCACCAGGCTCAGCTAGTCTCCATCATCCCCTTTTGACAAGCTTGGCTCCCTTTGGCAACTTAGCCCAGCACGGCTCACCCTAATAAGGACTCTCCTTTGAGAAAGGGCAAGAAACTTCAGTTAACCTGTTGTGTTTACATCTCCCTTTTCCCTTTCACTTAAGGTTGCAAATCAATTCTTTCTAATCACCACTTTCCCCATCAGCCTCAAAGATCTAACATCTTCCCCTGCCTTAGGCTAAGATCCTTAGAGCAGAGTCCTCATGCAAAACAGGGGCACCTCTCCTAGGAAACTCTTCATTTCGCAGTTTAAAATCTATGTGGCAGGCCGGCCTGACCACTTCAGAGCTGAGAATTCAAATTCCCTTGCCAGAGGCTGTTATGTGTTTACTCAGCAGCACGGAGAGTATTTTCTAAATAATTAATTGCAAGTTCAGGATCTTCTTGACCTGTTCTCAGTTCCTGGAATCCACCCTGAAGGATCCTATGTACCTGTCGCTATTGCTGCAGTTTGCCTCTGGATGCTTCTGATTTTTCTTTCTGTTTTTCTCCAAGGAGGGGGGGGGGGGGGGGGGGCGGGAATGAATTCTCAGTTACAGTGTCATTTTAAAGATTTCTTTTGATTAGTCAAAAACGGAGACAATGAAAAAGCTTTTCCCTGGGATCCTAATCCTCCGAATGCTTACATTTGAATTTGTCCTTGGCTTGCTGTTTCTCACAGTCCTGCTCACACCATCTCAATTCTTTGCCTGAGCATGCTTCCCATCTTTGCTTTTGTTTCGAGGCTTAGTGTCTTAGACTACAAGTGGTGCAAATTTTAAACAAAGCAGGGGAGAATGATGGGTCATATCAAAGGATACCTGTGCAAGCAGTCAGAAAATTATTTTCCCACAACCTCCTAAATTCATTTTGACCAGGTAAAACTTACAGGCCTAAACCAGATAATAACTCAAAATTAGCTTCATGATAAATAAATATTCTAAATCTCCCTAGAATTATGGTTGCTTATTTTTTTCTTCAGCATTGTATTATGGCAATAAAATAGGCTGTTAGGACCTGCAAAAATTACTATACCAAAACAAAGACTCATAATTGATATAAAAGACAAAGGGTATCAGTTGCTCTTGGTGCCCCAGAAATGAACATCATACAATTGTGTTAATAGAGCTGTGAGCCATCATCCAAGCCAGCCCTCTTAGGAAACTGAGGCTCAGACAGGTAAAGAAGCTTCCCAACCTAGGTCTCACAATTCTTTTATTAGTGTTCAAACTCTTTTAAGTCACGCCACTGATCTAATCTAATCACATCTAATATTGTATTGTACATATGAGGTAGCCTGTTGAGATTTGCCCAGAGTTTATCAAGAGAAACCATATTTTAAGAAAACAAAAGAATCCCATCAACTGTTGAATGAAGTTTCTTATTTGGAGTGAGGATGGGATAAGGATGATATGAAATTAAATCAAAGTCATCTGAAGCTTGAGGATCTAATAATCATGTATTCAAACAAACAGGAGATAAATCTGCTACCCAATGATCTTTTTTTGTTCTCCACTCTTAGATTTCTTCTCTCTTCTTTTGCTTCCAGTCCCTTTCTTTCCTCTCCTCTTCCCTATCCTACTAAAGAATCCAATCAAAATTAGCCCGTAGCTCTTAAATTAACCCAGCTAGGGTGAATCTTCTCTGCCATTTCCCTTTAATTAATCAAATGGCAAATGTGAAGAGTTGCTCAGAGCCAGCTTCTGGGGAATCTTTGTGATAAGTGTGCTATCAAGGTTCAAGAGCTGTCAATGCAGCTAGAAGCCTTCTTCTCTTCATTAGAAATAGATTCAACCTGATTACTTAAGTGGTTTGAATGGATATTTAAAGTGACTTCATTTAAGTGGTAGCCATCCACGGCTGAGCCGTCGGAGTCCAGTGTATGAGAACCAAAGAATCAGATCTTGACAAAACTTTTTATCTCCATGGAGACCTAGAAGCTATAGGAAAGCTCATGATACCGCCCTTTAACCCTCCTCACCATCCTGCCTGCACAAAGCCCTGCTGGTCCTTTCTCACCATCAAGCTCCACCCAATCAACTTCTTATACACTCTTCTAGGACAAAAAGGTCCCAATTAAGTGATACAAGACCTGGTGTTTTGTGTTTCATCTTTCTATAGACTGTACAGCTTTTAAGATTTGTCCCACAGTGAGACCTGTGCAAAAATGGCCTTTAATATGTTCCTTTGTCCAGACCCAATTTCTCCTTTAGGTTTTTTTCTATTTTATTTCTCTTAATCCGATCTGGGGTTTTCTGTAACATTTCAGTGCATAAGTTCCAAGGGCTGTGTTTTATTCATCTTGTAACCTTTATCCTAGGGCAGTGCCTGGTAAATAACAAGTATTTGACTTGTTGAATGAAGAAATAAATAAGCGCTCAGATTTCTACTTTTTCTATGAGCCGTGTCTTTGAATCTCTTTACCTCTATATTCCTTTCTGCTCACAACACTTTCCTCATCTCTGTCTGAACTTTTTCTGCAGACTTTCCCATGTAGTCTTATAAGCATCTTTCAGCTGCAGATTCTATCTACTTTCATGACGGGGCTGGAATACCACGTGTTTTTCTGGCTGTATCTTTTTTCTAAGGCAACCGGGGACATTTCTAGCAAATATATCATTAGAGTGATTTTTCAGTGGCTAACCAAGCTGTCGTAGGCATTTAGTACAGCCAAAGAGTAAAGATCTTTGACACTACTTGGTACCCAGTCCTGCCTTATTTATACAAAATATTTCAGTGCTTTGTGTGTGTGTGTGCATGCACTTGAAACAGCTCCAGAGAAGTGCAACAAGAAGCAAGTGAACAGGGGGATTAATGGGGCTTTGTTTGTAGAATGCAGAATTCTGTAATAATTCTAGAGGCAGATTTCTAGAGCATGAGATGTTTTCAAATTCATTCTGGGGTTTTTAGAGCATAATTTTCTATATGAGCAGCATCTTGGGACTGTTAGGAATGGAATTAGCGAGAGAGGTGGCTTTATTGGCAGATAATTTTCCTTTTTATACTTGGAAGCTCTCTTGCCCTTGTGGAATGTGATTAGTGGATTCAACAGTTGGGGGTATTTGAGTGAGAGGAAAGAGAGAAGGCTTGATTCTAAGAACTTTCAGCAATGGTTAATCAAGAGGTAGGACTTTTAAATAAATATGCATATATTTATATATAGATATAATAAATAGATATAATAAAGAAATATATATACATATATATATTTCTTTAATCCTGTTTGTGCAGGTGTGCTCAATCACTAAGTCATGTCCGACTCTTTTGGGACCCAGTGGACTGTAGCCTGCCAGGCTCCTCTGTCCATGGAATTCTCCCAGGCAAGAATACTGGACTTGGTTGCCAGTAATCCCTTCCTCCAGGGGTTCTTCCTGACACAGGGATCAAACCCAAGTCTCCTGCATCTCCTGCATTGCAGGCAAATTCTTTACGCTGCACTACCAGGGAAGTCCATACCAGATCTATACTACAGAGCAACTGATCTTTCGATTTTATCAGGTTGGGGAGTCCAAAAACACTTCACTGTATTGATTAAGGACTTAGCATTTCTGTGCAACCTACCTGCTTGCATCTCAGGCACCTTGCAAGAGTAGGGGTCACCATCTCAAGATCACATGATAAATTTATTATTTTAATTATTGGTCCTAATTTTTTACTAAATTTGATACAGAAAAAAAATTGGAGTAAAGGGTAAAATATCTTGCAAGATTTTTCCATCAAGAGAGATCTTTTCCATTTATTACAAAAAGTGTCCCTTGAAAAGAAAAACGAAAGTGCTCCCCCTTCTCCACTTTGCCTTGTGGGCTGTAGTCACGCCAGCTTCTGGTCTCTATGACGGAGTCTGTGAGATGTGACTGGAGTGGAAAAGAAGTTCATTTCTTCCTTTGATAGAGCACCTATGGAAAGGTGGGGAGAGGGGAGGTGGGGTGCATCCCCAGTGCCAGTCAGAATGAAAGCTCCTGAATGGAGAAGTTAGATGGAAAAGCAGAGACATTACTTTGTCAACAAAGGTCCATCTAGTCAAAGCTATGGTTTTTCCAGTGGTCATGTATGGATGCAAGAATTGGACTATTAATAAAAGTGAGCGCCGAAGAATTGATGCTTTTGAACTGTGGTATTGGAGAAGACTCTTGAGAGTCCCTTGGACTGCAAGGAGATCCAACCAGTCCATCCTAAAGGAAATGAACCCTGAATATTCACAGGAACAAGATGCTGAAGCTGAAGCTTTAATACTTTGGCCACCTGATGCGAAGAGCTGACTCATTGAAAAAGATCCTGATGCTGGGAAAGATTGAAGGCAGGAGAAGGGGATGACAGAGGATGAGACGGCATCACTGACTCAACTGAACAAACTCTGGAAGATAGTGAAGGACAGGGAAGTCTGGCATGTTGCAGTCTGTGGAATCACAAAGAGTCAGACGTGACTGTCTGAGAAGCAACAGCCCAGTCAGGACCCTCTTACTCCCACCAAAACATTGGTAACCATTGCTTTAATCCTAAGGAAACTGTGTGTCACTCTCTTCACTCAGGGAACATCATCAGCTAGTAAAAAAAAAAAAAAACAAAACACCCAGATTTCTTCTTTCTCCCCCAGTATTAGAAGCAATTCTTGGTCTGACTCAGGTTGCTTGCTGTGGGATCACTGCCACTTGGCCCTGGGGTCCTCATCCCCTGGTGCACTGCACTCCTCAAGGCTTCTCACTCTGGTTTGTGTCTACAGACTCTTTGGAAATTATCAGACTAAAAAGCAGCTGATCGTTCCACAACTCCAAATGACTCAACTTATGTGGCCATCTTGTAAATAGAATAAATTGTCATCCAGGCTTCCCAGGTGGTGTTAGCGGCAAAGAACCCACCTGCCAATTCAGGAGACATAAGAGACTTGGGTTTGATCTCTGGATCGGGAAGAGGATGTGGCAACCCACTCCAGTCTTCTTGTCTGGAGAATCCCATGGACAGAGGAGCCTGGCAGACTGTAGTCCATAGCATCACAAAGAGTCAAACATGACAAGCATAAATAGAATGAGTTGTCATCAGTAGATGTGACACAGTTCTAGCAAGCAAAAGGGAGGCTATATACACAACGGCTAAGGGCCTCCAGCATGACTCACTGGGTGATCTGGTGCAAGTTCCATAACTTCCCCAGGCCTCAATCCTCATCTTCAAATTTGAATCCATACTAGCACTTACTCACAGGGCTCACGGAAGGTTATCGCACATGTAAAGTACCTAGAAGACACTCAGTAAATTCAAGACTAATTGTTTTATCACACCATCAATATTGTGGTTATAATTTCTCAGCTCTTATCACCATTTCACTTATCTGAAGCAAAACATATTCCCACTGGCTTTCTGGGGGCTTATTCCGCCCCCTTCTCCGGGTGTCCTTTTCAGCCATACGAGGCACCATCACTTTGCTCCAGAGCATAGTGAAGAGAGAAAGGTATCAAATCAAATTCAGAAAAACGGATATAAACCCACAAAATCTCCCACAAAGGCCTCCTTCTGGGGCTCTTTGTTCCAGGAGTCTCCAACACATACCATAGATGCCTGAGAAATAAACTTGGAAACTTAGTTTCAGCCTAGGATCACAGTGCAATAAAAGAAATAGGCTTAAAACCTTGGAAAAACTAACATAAATGGAAAAGCTCATTATTTCATCATTGGATAACTTTGATAACAGACAGAATTAAATGATTATAGGGGATATTGATGCTTGCTGATGTGATGGAAAGGAAATGAATATAAAGCCAAACAGCTGTAGTAGCCTCTATTGCTATGGACTGTACATAGCTGGTGCCTGCTATTAGTCAGTAAGGGACAAAGACTGGCCTCCCAGGAAGAACGCCAAGTGAGAGGACAGTGAGTAACCACGATCTGAAGCTATGATTCCAAAGAGTTAAAGAAATTATGATAATAGAGCTCTCAAACCTCCTGAAACAACACAGAAGCATAACTTTAAAACTGGCGTATGAAATATTACAAGGAGCAACATAAAGGACCAGTTCATTACAATAAGATATTACATTATTGTCTTCACTGTTGAAAGTCCTTAAAATGTCAATACCCAATAATGTCTCAGTAAAATAATGGGAATTTGCTTTTCTCACAAAGCAATTATGAGGATAATGATGATGATTAAGGGATAATGATAGAGGAATGGTAATGTTCAACCATACTAGTTTGGGGAATAAACAATGACACTACAATAACAACCCCAGAGTACATTTCTAGCCCAAATGGCAGGGAAGCCTGAGGGTTCCCTGGGGTTCTCAGTCACCTGCAAAATCCAACAATATCAGGAGGTACTTATTCATGTGCAAATATTTGGTTTTTGTGACTTTTGATACTTTATTACTAGTAAACATTGAATCAGATGCACTTTCTTAAGATCAGAGGACTCCACAACTACTCATCCAAATGTTAAAATTGTTAGTTGCTTAGTTGTGTCCAAAATCACTGCAGATGGTGATTGCAACCATGAAATTAAAAGACGCTTACTCCTTGGAAGAAAAGTTACGACCAACCTAGACAGCATATTAAAGAGCAGAGACATTACTTTGCCAACAAAGGTCCATTTAGTCAAAGCTACTGTTTTTCCAGTGGTCGTGTATGGATGTGAGAGTTGGACTGTGAAGAAAGCTGAGCACCAAAGAATTGATGCTTTTGAACTGTGGTTTGGAGAAGACTCTTGAGAGTCCCTTGGACTGCAAAGAGATCCAACCAGTCCATCCTAAAGGAGATCAGTCCTGGGTGTTAATTGGAAGGACTGATGCTGAAGCTGAAACTCCAATACTTTGGCCACCTCGTGCGAAGAGCTGACTCATTGGAAATGACCCTGATGCTGGGCGGGATTGGGGGCAGGAGGAGAAGGGGACGACAGAGGGTGAGATGGCTGGATGGCATCACCGACTCGATGGACATGAGTTTGAGTAAACTCCGGGAGTTGGTGATGGACAGGGAGGCCTGGCGTGCTGCGGTCCATGGGGTTGCAAAGAGTTGGACACGACTGAGTGACTGAACTGAACTGAGCTAGTTGTGTCCAATTCTTGGCAACCCAGAGGTTATAGCCTGCCAGTGTGATTTCACAACAAGAGCAACATTAACACCAGGTAAGATTTCTGAGCACTTGCTATGAGCCAGGAACTGAGCAAGGCACTTGCTCATTAAATCAGGTATGGTTGGGTAAAGTTGTGGGTATTATTCATTCAGGACTACAATTTCCCTCCCTGTTTGAGCCTGTAGAACTCAAGAAACAAGTTATCTGCTCCCATAATACAATGAATAGGATATCAATTATAGACATTCTGGTTCAAAGAGGGAGAAAATAGAAGGAAAATAAGTCACCACTCCCAGGAAATTTTGAAATTTAGCCAAGCATATTTCATTTGGTTTCAAGGTCTGAGAATAAACCTCTGGGGCTTGAGACTCTATGCTTGGGATCAAATCTCTGCCCTTAGGAAAAAGTAGCATGTTTGCAGTAGGTTCTTGGGGTTTGTTTTGTATTAAGACTTTTTTAAGATCAGTCACAGCAAAATTAAGGGAAGGAAAATAGATTTTTCATTTATCCCTTGTCCCATACATGTGTATCATCCCCCATGTCAGCATTCCCCACCAGAGTGGTATATTTGTAACAATTGATAAGCCTACAATAACATATCATATTCACCTAAAGTCCAGAGTTTATATTATAGCTCATTCTTGGTATTGTACATTCTACAGGTTTGAACAAATGTAGAATTTTTTAGACTCTTTTCTAGGTTATATTGTACTTGTTAGGTTATTCTCAATAGAGTCATACTGTAAAAACTGCATTTTAACTTAGTTTTTAAGCCTAACAACACCTCATAGATATATATTTCTGAAATAGATATATATTTCTTAAAAATAATTTTTAATGACCACATAGTATTCCATCATGTAGGCATGCCCATAATTTTGTTTAACCAGTTCTCTATTGTTTTACATTTAGGTTATTTCCATCTTTGAGGGAATAATTCAGAGTAGGCACAATTCCTAGGAAATGAACTAGCAGCAAAATATGAAAACAATTTAAAAATTCAAACGTGAAAAATTGCTTTGAAAAGTACAAAGTGTCTGAAAATCTCAACCGTAAAAAGTTAGTACTGTCAATAGGTGGGGGCAAGAATCAATATAAATCTTAGAATATTTATTTTTGGACCTGTTCTCTTTGCCAATTTTTATGTGGGTCATTTTTCTGAATTAAATAGCTTTAACTAAATAATTTAAATCAAGCCTGGTTCAGTGATGAAGCTCTTTGCTTGTTCATTTCATCACATGGTTTTTCATCAAAGTTAAAATTAGTACTGAGTAATGTGCCTCTGATGAGAAGGGAAAAAACTTTCTAAATCAAGACAGAAAATGAAAAAGCAGAGTGTGATGGCATTGGGAAGCAGTGGAGAGAATATAGGGATTAGTTACTGGAAGACTCAAATAGCATTATTGTTCTGAATATGCCAAGATCAGATTAATCTGAAATATGAAAATAGTGCTGGCAGTCATATCTTGGGTTGGTATCACACTCTTCAAGGAGACATTTCCAACACAAAGTCATTCACCTTGGCTGTGAATGCTGGCAGAGATAATATTGCCCTAATCCAAATTATGAATTGATCTTCATGAGTCATTTGTCCTGAAATTCTAAGCAGACACTCTACCTTGTTCCCTGGTAAAATTTTCTGTACTGTGGAGTTACAGGATAAAGGCAGGAAGTATCAACTGCTGTCATGGATTAAAATTATTTCTAAATTGTTACTAGCTGCATTTCTTGTTGTGACACTAGGGTAGTTAAAATGAGTCTAACAAACTAATGCCCTCTTGAAGTCCTATCAGAAATCCTCGACACTTCCAGGATGTGACACAACATCTTCAAAAACTTTTTGAAAAGTAACTTATTTCCTCTAAGTGTATCAAAGTCTTTAAAAAGTGATAATAGATATATAACTGAATATGACTATATATAATCTAATCATATATATATATATACATATATATATATATATAAAACTGATGATAGAAGTAAAGTCCAGTGCTGCAAAGAACAATATGGAATAGGAATCTGGAATGTTAGGTCCATGAATCAAGGTAAATTGGAAGTGGTCAAATAGGATATGGCGAGAGTGAGCATCAACACTTTAGGAATCAATGAACTAAAATGGACTGAAATGGATGAATTTAACTCAGATGACCATTATATCTACTACTGCAGGCAAGAATCCCTTAGAAGAAATGGTGTACCTATCATAGTCAACAAAAGAGTTTGAAATGCAGTTCTGGGGTGCAGTCTCAAAAACGACATGATGATCTCTGTTTGTTTCCAAGGCAAACCATTCAATATCACAGTAACCCAGGTCTATGCCCCAATGAATAATGCTGAAGAAACTGAAGTTGAATGGTTCCATGAAGATCTACAAGACCTTCTAGAACTAATACCCAAAAAAGATATCCTTTTCATCATAGGGGACTGGAATGCAAAAGTAGGAAGTCAAGAGATACCTGGAGTAACAGGCAAATTTAGTCTTGGAGTACAAAATGAAGCAGGGCAAAGGACAGCAGAGTCTTGCCAAGAGAATGAACTGGTCATAGCAAACACCCACTTCCAACAACACAAGAGAAGACTCTACACATGGACATCACCAGATGGTCAACACCAAAATCATATTGATTATATGCTTTGCAGCCAAAGATGGAGAAGCTCTATACAGTCAGAAAAACAAGACCAGGAGCTCCTGTGTGGCTCAGATCATGAACTCTTTATTACAAAATTCAGACTTAAATTGAAAACTATGGAAAACCACTAGACCATTCAGATATGACCTAAATCAAATCCCTTATGATTATACAGTGGAAGTGAGAAATAGATTCAAGGGATTAGATCTGATGGACAGAGTGCCAGAAGAACTGTGGACAGAGGTTAATGACACTGTACAGGAGGCAGTGATCAAGACCATCCCCAAGAAAAAGAAATGCAAAAAGGCAAAATGGTTGTCTGAGGAGGCATTACAAATAGTAACTGTAAAAAGAAGACAAGCATAAGGCAAAGGGGGAAAGGAAAGATATTCCCATTTGAATGCAGAGTTCCAAAGAATAGCAAGGAGAGACAAGAAAGAACGGACTCATTTGAAAAGACACTGATGCTGGGAAATATTGAAGGCAGGAGGAGAAGGGGACAACAGAGGATGAGATGATTGGATGGCATCACTGACTCAATGCACATGGGTTTGAGAAAGCTCTGAGAGTTGGTGATGGACAGGGAAGCCTGGCGTGCTGCAGTCCATGTGGTCGCAAAGAGTAGGACACGACTGAGTGACTGAACTGAACTGATAACTAAATCACTTTCCTGTTTACCTGAAACCATCACAACATTGTAAATTAACTATACTACAATTTTTTAAAAAGGCATAGGAACCAAGAGAAAGAGATAGACGAAAAGTATTCAAAGAAAAGAAAATCAAAATGACCAATAAAACATGGAAAATCTAAATATATTAGTAATCATGAAACTGCAAATTAATTCTTCAATAAAATAATTATTTCATGTAAATAATGTATGGGTAGTTACCACACACTAGGGAAAGAGGGAGAAAGAAAGGAACTGAGCACCAAGCAGTCTCCAGAACTTAGAATCGTGCCCATACACAGTAAGTTCTCAATAAATGCTGAGTAAATAGAAAGTAAGGAGAAAGGGGACAGGGGAAGAAGGAAGATAAGATAAGGAACTCCTTATCTTTTTGTGGAGTTATAGAAAAGCCCTAAGCTGGGAGGCAGGACACCTGGGTCCCCACAGTCAGCCACTAACCTTGTAGAATTTGGGCAAGTTATTTCTCTCCCCGATCCTTAATTTCCTGCAGTGCAAGATTGCTGGTTCATTTCAGTTGAAAGTTCTAGAATGCTCTAAATAAAAGTGGTCATTTATTTTTCTTAGTCGTCTTTTGCTCACACACAGCCATCCTCATGGAAGAAGCTCAACACACCTTTCTCTCTCCTATGTTCCTCATTAAAAAGCATCAGGCTTGAGGATAATCCTTTGAGCCCTAATTCTGTATCCTAAAGATAAATATTACTTTATTTTATTTTTTTGGTCATATCCTTGCCTTTCTCTTTGACGACAGGAAAGGTAGCCAGTTGGATTTTGTCCAGGTATATATCACATCATGCAATTCTAAGTCAAACAGACCATCTGGAAACGCAAGCTCTTCTAGTAAGGATGAGTGTCCTAACATGGCTCAGCTGGGTTGGACCTATAGCAGCTTCTTTCAGAGGTGGTGCGGGGTGGGTATGCTTCAGTCGCTTCCCACTCTTTGCAACCCCATGGACCATAGCTCATCAGGCTCCTCTGTCTATGGAGCTATTCACGCAATAATTACTTGGAGTGGTTTGCCATGCCCTCCTCCAGGGAAGAAGCTAAAGATTCCTGGTTTATCTAGCTGTGGTTACAGGCAGTGAGTTTGCTAATGCTGCTTTCCTGTATCTTTTTAGCTGCTACCTTCTGGGCCCCCATTAAAAACCTATTGTATGATAATTACTACTCTTTGCTTCTTCAAAATGTCATAGAGCCTACTTAGCCAATAGATCACCTCATACAGGGCTATAATCTCTCTTTTAAATATTGCCTTCATGGTTTAAATGTCACATGATGTGAATTACTAGCTTGGCAACAAATGGTTTTTCCTCTCGGTTCTTTTTATTCCTTCTCTTATTACTACAGAAAAGCCGAACCAATACTTCACAATGTACAGTTCTGTTATGTCCTCAGGGTCTAAGTAATATCCCTTTGTCTCCATCTGTCATTCAACACGTATACGGTGCTATAGAGGCTTACCCTCCCGGTCATGCCCATCAAGGACATGGCCCCCCATTGGTACATCAGCTGAATTCTAAGGAGGGTGCACAGTTGAGGAGAGGGAGTGAAAGGCATCTCAGATGACTCCAAGAACTAGTTCTGGTCTAGCTCTGTCACAGATCAGCTATGCAACCTAGGAGAAGTCAATTAACTCCTCTGAATTCTTCTCTAATATAAGGGAGATATAAAGATCATCTTAGTTTTGAAATTCTGTGATAGTTATCAAAACAGGCTCATGATGCTTGAAAGACATACAAGTTTTTGTAAAAACAGTCACAGCAAACTTGATCAGTGAAGGCAGTACACAGTTCATTACTTGTTAAGCAAGTTGTAATTTAATGAATCTAACTGATGATTACTCTTAGTTTCATGATTATTAGACTTCTCTGGCCAAAGTATTTTAGAAAGAGAATAGAGTTTCTATGGCAAGAAGCTTACACTGTAAACTCTGGTCAGCAAGTGAAAGTGAAAGTCGCTCAGTCGTGTCCGACTGTTTGTGACCCCATGGACTATACCGTCCCCGGAATCCTCCAGGCCAGGATACTGGAGTGGATAGCCTTTCCCTTTTCCAGGGGAGCTTCCCAACCCAGGGTTCAAACCCAGGTCTAAGACATTGCAGGTGAATTCTTCACCAGCTGAGCCACAAGGGAAGCCCAAGAATACTGGAGTGGGTAGCCTATCCCTTCTGCGGCAGATCTTCCCACACCTCAGCATGCTGATTCACATGATACATGAGAAGAGTGGTTGGTATTGGGGTATATGATACTTTCTGAAATTAGACTAGTGATGCAATAAAGGCTCAGTTCTTTGGAATACAACTTCTTATCTCACATCCTGGATCTATTATTTATGATGGCCTTAAGCAAATCATCTAAATTATCTAACGTCAGTTTCCCTCATTTGTACAAGTATATGTGTGTATTTGTGTTTCTTGTCTGTGATATTGTTAGGGGAAGCACACTGATTGAAACCGCCCACCCTGGTCAGGTACCATAGTAACCATTTGCATGAGTTGTTTTATGACAGGAGATCCTGATAAGGAATACGGAACTAATAGGCCACCACCAGCCGGAAGAGTTCGGGAAAGATCGAGAGGAGACACTACCTGTCCGTCCACTTCCCAGAATCCCTCTTGCTAGCATCCATCTTGGCTGAGCGATGCGTGCGCCACCAGGAAAGACTCTGAATTAGAATGATTGGCCAAAGACCACCCGGAAACTAATCCCATCACCATAAAACCCAAGACTGCGAGCCACGCGGCAGAGCAGTTCTCCTGGGTTCCCTTACCTACTGCTCTCCACTCGGGTGCCCTTTCCCAATAAAATCTCTTGCTTTGTCAGCACGTGTCTCCTCGGACAATTCTTTTCTGAGTGTTAGACAAGAGCCCAACTTTGGGCCCTGGAAGGGGGTCCCCGTTCCTACAACAATATTGTGAATGGGGTGGCTGTGTCAATTTTGAGAAACATTTGCTGAAGGAGTCTTTGGGCCTAGAAAAGAAAACAACGGTCTCAAAGGCCCTTGCTGAATCTAACTTCAGGGAAAACAAAACCGAACTTTAGGTCCCACCCTGATGCTCTGGGCCTGTTGCATCTACCTGAGGCTTATCACCCCCTGCCCAAAACCTCCCACCCCCTGTTCAACTACAAATGCCATCTCAACTAAAGAATACCCAAAAGGTCCCGCCTGACTAACGTTTCCCCTTATTGCTTCCACAAACTTCCCTTTAAATATGAAGCCTCCCTGATCCCTCTCCCACTCAGCCTGGTCGTTAGGTCGTTAGTCTGACTGTCGCCCCTTCCTTGCCTGAGTAAAGGCAGAAGTTAAAGCGTCTGCCTGCAGTGCAGCAGACCTGGGTTCGATCCCTGGGTCGGGAAGATACCCTGGTGAAGGAAATGGCAACCCACTCCAGTATTCTTGCCTGGAGAATCCCATGGATGGAGGAGCCTGGTGGGCTACAGTCCACG
This sequence comes from Dama dama, assembly GCF_033118175.1. Taxonomy (NCBI): domain Eukaryota; kingdom Metazoa; phylum Chordata; class Mammalia; order Artiodactyla; family Cervidae; genus Dama; species Dama dama. Next base: position 69,298,199 of record NC_083683.1, read on the forward strand.
GGGTCGCAAAGAGTCGGACACGACTGAGCGACTTCACTTTCACTTTCACCTCCGTTGAGGTCGTCTCTCCTTTTCTGCCTCGGCCTTAATTATACCTTACAGTTGCCATGTCCCTGTGTCTAACCGGTCTTCTCACAGTATGGTAATTACACGAGTCTGAGTCTGTGCCACCATGGCTGAGAGTTTCTGTGTCCTGGGAATGTCCGTGGCCCTTGTCACGCCCTTATTGTCTTGGGTGGGTAGACTGGGTTTATCACAGCAGTGTGGCTGAGTGCTGCTAGGCTTGTATGAGATGTCCACCTTAACTGCCTTACAGAGGTGCTGTGAGGATGAAATAAAATGATGAGCTGGAACAATGCACCACATTTCTGTAACATTTTAAAACTGTGAAATGAAAATATATCCTGCCATATCAATAAACAAGAAATGTCACAGCCATCAGCAATTGCTAGCCTCCAAATGTGAATGAGGGCTCCCAAAGCTAGGTGCATATGAAAGGAATGAATTCAGGGAGCCCTGAAGCTTGCATCTTCCCACACAGAGGACGCTAAATTCCTTAACTTGATATCTGACCTTTGATGTGCAGATTGCCTGCTCTCTTGTGCCTCAGCTGGTAAAGAATCTGCCTGCAATGTGGGCAGACCTGGGTTCAGTCCCTGGCTTGGGAAGATTCCCTGGAGAAGGGAAAGTCTACCTACTCATTCTAGGCTGGAGAATTCCATGGACCATGCAGTCCATGGGGTCACAAACAGCCGGACACGACTGAGGGACTTTCACTTTCACTTTCATCGCAGACTTGTATATAGCTTGACTCCCGCAGCAGCCTCCTTGGAGCAGTTTTCTCAGAGTTACTGAGATCCTGTCTCCTGGGCTAGACTTCCTAACATTCCCACCAAATAACTCTCTACTTTCAGGTTGTGACTGTATTTTTTGGTCAACAAAAATTTATAAAGGGCTTGCCCATATGACATCTGTTTTTGGCATCCTAACAGCTGCATGAGGTGTTTTATTACTTGTGCTATTATCACTGTATAGATGAGGAGACCTAGAACTTAACTTGAAGTAACTCAGCTAATCAAGGGAATAGCTTTATTAACCTAGATCTTTGTCTTTGTAAAGAAGTTGCAAGGTTTATTGTAAAGCATATTACAAATGTAAGACACCATTTGTAATATTGGTTGATATTATAGAAAGACACCATTTGTAATATTGGTTGATATTATAGAAAGCTCTGGAAGAAAGTCTATGCATTTGTAATTTCCTAGGTTATTTTTTGGTCAGGTTTTCCTAAGTAATTACATTATTTCCTACTTTTTTACCATTATAGATGTAGCTGAAGTTGACAGAAAACCCAGGGGAAAGTCACAGCTTTAGAAGCCAGCTGGTAAAGGAATTTGTCTGAAAGACTCAGATCACATGTTCTGTGACTGAAATTGCTGTAATGTCTGCTTAACACCTTCAGTGTACAGACTGAGCCTGCTCCTGATTTGCTCTGTGATCGATACTTTCTCCAGCAGACATTGCAAAGTCCTCACCTTTCCTATCCTAAGATACCACCATTGAGTAATCAGCAGACTAGGGCATGAGCTGTGAACTACGCCTACAAGGGCAGAGGTGAAATTGCACTGAGCTAATTTCCTCTTTCTTATCGCCCTGGTGACCACTTGCTCAGGGTAGGAGCTGATCCCATGATCAAGCTCTTTAAATTCCTTTAACTATCAAAGCCTGGCGTGCTACACTCCATGGCATCACAAAGAGTCAGACACGACCGGGCAACTGAACAACTGTCAAACAGCCTAACAGCAGCTATTTTGTGGTGTTGGTATGAGAACTTATAAAATAGTGTGTGCAGAGTGGTTTACAAAGTAAATAATAATTATTTTAATACAGACATTATTACAAGGAAATCACACCCAGATCTTTGCCTTTAAGCATAGAACTCCCATCAGCTTAGTCAAGAATCGAGCCATCAGTTCAGTCAGTTCAGTTCAGTCGCTCAATCGTGTCCGACTCTTTGCGATCCCATGAATTGCAGCACGCCAGGCCTCCCTGTCCATCACCAACTCCCGGAGTCTACCCAAACCCATGCCCATCAAGTCGGTGATGCCATCCAGCCATCTCATCCTCTGTCATCCCCTTCTCCTCCTGCCCCTAATCCCTCCCAGCATCAGGGTCTTTTCCAATGAGTCTCTATTTACATTTTATATTCTGACACTTAAAGGGAGTCGGGAGAGGAGAGGTTAGCTAATTAAACAAACACGTTTACTAAGAAATATTCTTAAATCAAGGGCTTCCCTGGTGGCCTAATGCAGGAGATGGGTTCAATCCCTGCATTGGAAAGATCACCCAGAGAAGAAAATGACAACCCACTCCAGTATTCCTGCCTGGGAAATCCCATGAACAGAGGAGCCTGGCGGGAGATAGTCCACGGGGTTGACAAAGAATTGGACATGACTTAGTGACTAAACAGCAATTCTTAAACCAAAGGGACCTAACTATGAAATTTCTTATGTAAGCTTTGTGAGTTTGTTACTGCTTTCTTTGGAGAATGAATAAATTAATTTCTCTTATCACTTGGCTGAGGAAGCCTTTGTTGGTGCTGTTTATGCACAAGAGGCAAGCGTGCAGTCTGTACTTAAAAGAGATAAACTTCATAGGCCTGGGATTTCCCTGCTGGTCCAGAGGTTAAGAATCCACCTTGCCTTGCAAAGGGACATGATTTCGATCCCCCGTTGGGGAATTAAGATCCCACGTGCTTCAACTAAGACCCAGCGCTTTCAAAAATGAAAGAATAAAAAGGAAAATTCATAGGCTTCTGCCAGTTTACAGGCAAGAAGTTAGCACACTGTTATTAGTATTGTTGTTAACATTTATTTATTTAACACACAGTGTATGCCAGGTTCTGAACTCATATTTTTATGTATACCATTCATTCATTCATTCATTCATTTAATGAGTTCCTACCCTGTGCCAGGAATTATAGTCAAATAAATCACTGAGAAGCCAGAGACCGATCTCTGCACAATAACATGCCTGGTTTTAAAAAGAATCACAAATCATGATTTTTCTGAGCCTCGTATTCCTCGTCTGTATTCTGGGGATAATAAAAAGCTGTTTTTCTGTCCAGGACTACTATGAAGAGGAAAAGAGACAATAAACATAAATCCTTGTGAATAATTAAGAATTTCAAAAATATGAATGTTAAAAATAGCACTGAAATTCTTGGTTTCAATATTTGTATTGTTCATTTATTTGTTTTTTAGATTCTGAAACATCTTTTGTGTCAGCTAAGATTCTATTAGTCTGCTTTCCAGAGAAAAGCCAAACTAAACTGATTTAACTGGAAAATACTTATTTTTGCCAAATAACAAAAAATATGGGAGTAGGTAGTCTAAGGCTCAAATTTCTATTAAGGACCAGGTTAACTCTATGTTCTTGCCACTCCAAATTCAGAGTTTGGTTTTCTTCTTCATGATCATACAATGGCTGCATCACCTCTGGGATTGCATCTACATTCCAGGCAGATATATTTCTGAAGTTTTGTCAGATCCTTCAGGAAAAGAAGATCTTTCCAGGTATATTTAGAATTCAAGATACAAATCATAAATTTCACCACAGGGAAAAAAAATGGTCAATTTATTAATAAACAAAAAGAATGAGATGCTTTATTCATATCACACTCATAATTCATATTTATATTGCAGACCCAAAGGTCAAAAGGGAAATTAAAAGGAACTTAAATGGATATATGCCTGGAACCAAATTCACTCACAGAAATAAGGGGGAACTGGAGGGCTTCATTACTCATATGATCAGAGCAGGAGCAAGGAAAGAATAAAATAACGTAAAGATGAGATTAAACTAGAGTAGAAAAGCAGTCTCTCTGAGGAGAATGTGTTAGTCAGAGCTCTCCAGGGAAACAGAGCCAGTTGTAATCCAGGAAAGAGTTGATGCTATAACTTGAGTTCAAAGGTCAGCAGCTGGTAGAATTCCTCCTCAAGGGATGTAAGATTTTTTTCTTAACGTCTTCTACTAATGGGATTAGGCCCACCACACTGTGGAGGGTAACCTGCTTTACTCTATGCCCACTGACTTAAATGTTATTGCTGTTTAGTTGCTAAGTTATGCCTGACCCTTTTGTGACCCCATGGATTATAATCCACCAGACTCCTCTGTCTGGAATTTCCCAGGCAAGAACATGGGAGTAAGTTGCCATTTCCTTCCCAGGGGATCTTCCCAGCCCTGGGAGCAAACATGTGTCTTCAGTTCAGCAGGTGGATTCCTTACCACTGAGCCACCAGTGAAGAAATTTAAATATTAATCTCATAAAAAAACACCTGCGCAGCAACATCCAGATATGTTTGACCGTACAGGTAGGTACTGTAGCCTAGACAAGCTGACACATTAAAACAAACCATTACAGGGACTACTGAGATCTTAAAAAATTTAGCCAGACAGATAGGAAATGCAGATATTAGTGATTTTTCTTTCCAGCATGTCAGGATCCAGGAAATGATTAGGAGGCACCCTCCTAAAACTCAGAAAGTCCATATTAAAAAATAAAGAATCCCTTGAATTTCAGGAGAGTTACAGAAAACGGGACAGAATTGAGAGAGTAAGAACAGGATGATTACCAAACATGCAAACGTTATTATAGTAGAGTTTTAAAATAATGGCCTCCATGAATTGTTCCTCCTTTTGTTCATTCTCATTTGTATGTCATTTTGCTATGCCTTCCATCCAAAGGTGGAGCTCATTTCCTCACTCCTTAAACCTATGATTATATAGTAACTCTTTAGACCAAGAGAATACAGCAGAACTGATGCTATACAATTTCCAGGGATTGCATCTCCTGCTTTCATTCTCTTTATACTACTCCGAGACCACCATGCTGCAGAGAAATCCAGGCATGTGGAAAGAGAGGCCCTATTGTCCCAGCTGTGGCTGCTGAGTCCAGTCCCCACTGACCCGCCAGCCACATGTAGCCTCATGAGTGAGTCCAGGCAGAAACTAGCAGATAAACAAGTCAACACAAAGAAATATAAAAAGCAATAATTCTACTATGAAGAGGTTCCTGTTGTTCTCAGCCACTGAGTATCAAGGTAGTTGGTTGTACAACTGTAGATAACTAAAACATAACTGCAATTCATTTATTTTTATGGCTATCTAGTTGAATAACTTCCCAATTTTAAAAAATTCATTTCTCTTTGTTTCTTTTTTTTATTGACATGTACTTCATTTACAATATTATGTTAGTCTGGTATACAGCAAAGTGATTGAGTTACATATATATATGTATATATTTTCTCATATTTTTATTATGGTTTATTACAGGCTATTGAATATAGTTCCCTGTGCGATACAGCAAGACATTGTTGTTTTTCCAATACATATGTATCAGTTTGCATCTACGAATCCCAAACTCGCAACCCAGCCCGCCCCCTTGGCAACTACAGGTCTGTTCTCTACGTCTGTGAATCTCTTTCTTTTTTGTAGATAAGTTCATTTGTGTCATATTTTAGATTCTACATATGAGTGACATCATGTGATAATCTATGACTTACTTCACTTAGTAGGATAATCTCTAGGTACATCTATGTTGCTGCAAATGGCATTATTACACTCTTTCATGGCTGAGTAATATTCTATTGTGTTTATATATGACTTTTTCTTTATCCATTCATCCGGACAGACATTTAGGTTGCTTCCATGTCTTGGTTCCCAGTTTATCACTGTTAAGAAAAATGCCACTTATGAACATTTATATACATTTATGGGATTCCCCTCATAGCTCAGTTGGTAAAGAACTGCCTGCAATGCAGGAGACCTGGGTTCGATTCCTGGGCTGAGAAGATCCCCTGGAGAAGGAAATGGCAACACACTCCAGTATTCTTGCCTGGGAAATCCCATGGACAGAGGAGCCTGGTGGTCTATAGCCCATGGGGTCACAAGAGTTGGACACTACTTAGGGACTAAAACCACCATATACATTTATATGAACAGTTGTACAAATACAAGAATTTCTCTGGAAAATATACTTAGGAGTAGAATAGCAGATGAAGAATTATGAATCAATGAGAGAAAAGATAAACAACTTATTAGGAAAAATATAAACAAACATGTCACAGAAGGAAAAAAAATGGCCCATAAACATATAAAATGGGTTTCCAGTTCATTAGTAAATAAGGAAATGCATTTCTTAAGGAACCCAGGACACTTCTTTGTCACTTTAAAGTGGGTGGATGACGTTGGTTTTACGTGTTGCAGTGTATGGAATCCACATCGCAACTCTAGCTAGTGGGGTTGATTTAATTGTCCCCTACTTATACACAGGCTCCCCAGATGGTACTAGTGGTAAAGAATCTGCCTGCCAATGCAGGAGATACAAGAGACACAGGTTCAATCTCTAGATCAGGAAGATTCCCTGGAGGAGGAAATGGCAACCCACTCCAGTATTCTTGCCTGGATAATCCCAAGGACAGAGGAGCCTGGTGGGCCACAGTCCATGGGGTCGCAAAGGGTTGGACACTTTGAGCATGCACTCCACAATGATACTGGTAAAACAAAATTTATGTCTCACAATTATTTACTTACTAAATTTCTCTCTTAAAGATTCAAAAATAAAAGAATCTGAAAATGAAATAGTGATAGTACAACACAGGACACTGATGCAGGTGCAGGGGAAGGTAAGTGATTCTACAGGTAAGAATATAAGTGAATACATTTTTAGAGAGGGATTTGGCAATATACACCAAAAGCTCTTTAAATGTGTATAGTCTGGGTCAAGGATTTGACTTTGGGGAATTTATTAGCCAACTGCAGAGATATATGCATTAGAATTGTTGATTACTACTTGCTTGACCGTTTGCCCTTCTAAAGTATCTGCCTCACCTATAGTTCTTCCTGAGCGGTGAGGCCAACTTTTACACCACGTGAACCTGACCTCACCCTGCCAGAGGTGAACGGACTGAATGGTCAGGCGTAAAGTGATGAGCACAGACCACAGCAAATCAAGAGACTAGAGCTGTCGGTTACAGAGACAGAACCAAAACAATGGGTTCAGGGTTCCCACACTGCATTAATACAGACAGAGAAGGTCATCACATAAACAGAGACAAGAGTTATGAGGAAGGACGCTGGTAGTAAAAAGAAGTGAATGCAACAGATGTGCAGAGAGGAGCAACTGTCCTAGGGCTGCCTTAAACGGCCACAGCTTTCTGGGTCCAGCACCAGCCCACATGCATCACTGCAATGAAGCACTTTTTCATTGAGAAGACTTGAGCAAGGGTATTTCTTGAAACCAAGATGGTTCTGCCTAAAATGACCCCAAATGAAATAATGTGTAAGGACATAAAATTGTGATGCTGAAGCCTACTGATTAAATGACAAGTTCATGATAAGTTTTTTGTCTCCTCTATGTGATATGTGGTCTGCACCTTTTGTGCAAGTACTTCTGGAAAAGAAAATTAGTAGGAAACTTTGATTATCATAGGATCAAGCTATGTTTTCTGATCTAATCCCACCAGGAATATACAACATTTTAAGTGACCCAAAATAAGTTAATAAAAGCAAAAGACAAAGGAGCCCATTCAGAAAAGTACATCTAAATATTTGCATTTCTTCCTTGACATTTAGATATACAGTATGTGATACACAGACATAGATCCCAAAGAATGCACATCAAAATATTGACTGTGACCATCTCTGAATGGTGATGTGATTAACATTTTTTTAACTCTATGTGTTCTTTGTCTCAAATGAAATGGATTATTTCAGAAATAAATAATGTGAGCTTGTGAATATTTGTACCATTGGATAACACCCCCACATGTTTCTTCCGGGGAAAGGCCAGTTCCATGGGACTAGTTTGAGGGTGCTGGTTCATGGTCTAATGTTTCACACTTACTCTCATAAGTGAACACTTCAGAAGGTCAGAAATACAAGGTAAGGGTTAGCCCTGCATTTGGACATCGGGAAGCTGTTGACAGTTTTAACTGAGCTCCTGGCTAAGCCACTTCAGGACCACCATAGTTAGAACGCCTGATCATTCTATGTGCAAGTGCCCTGCTTTGCTCATGAAATTTAGGAGGAAATGCCATAGACTGTTATTGGCAAAGTGAGTTATTTGATGTATTATTCAACATCAAAAAGTTGTTTTAATGAGAAAAAATTAGCAGCTGAGTTTATTTTTGTGATACTGTTTTGAATTAAAATTCTCTGATAAACTTGTCATTAAGGTTTTATAAGATGATTGTTCCATGTTAGTTTATTATTACAGACTATTTATTTAGTAATGGCTTTAAAATAGATTCTATTTACAATGTGCAGCAAATAGGATTTTAATAATCAAGAAATTGTTACTTTTATGCCACGTTAATCACTAAATTGAGCCAGGAAATAACAGAGTTGGATCAGACGAAAATATTAAAACTTTAGCAGGAGGCTGGATAAAACCATTTGATCATGGGAGGTTTACCTATGAATTAACTATTGTGAAATGATAATAAATGATTTCATTATTTCCCATCTGTTGGAAATTCAATTAAATGCCTTTTAGTTTCTATAACCATGAAGCTCCTGCCATCCTTCCACTCTCAGTATTATCTCTACTGCATATTGGTACCACTGGAGGGTAAACCACCATCATCTAGAGAAGGGAAATAGCGTGAATCTTGTTTTAGATCCATGGCATAGCAACATTTCATCCACCATGCTTCATTCACTCATCTTATCAGTGGCATACAGCAGCGTGTCCCCTGAATCCCCAGGCAGGCTTGGTCCTCCACCCTCAGCATCCCTCTGACACGTGGGAGCTCTCTCTGCACTGACCTTGCAGTGCTCCCATGAGGTGCTTACCTGCCTACTTCTTCACAAAATGATGAGTTCTTTAAGGTCAGAGACAATATCTAATTTACTATGATGTAATGGGACAAAAAATATTAAAGCCAAAGCTGACGATAGCAACTTGTACCCATTAGGAAAAACGCCACAGTTCTCTTAGACAGAAAGGACTTTTGATGTGCTCTGTTCTTTTTCTCAGGCTTCCCTGGTGCACAGTGGTAAAGAATTTGATCTTTGGTTCGGGAAGATCCCTTGGAGAAGTAAATGGCAATCCATTCCCTGGGGGAAACCCCATGGACAGGGGAGCCTGGTGGGCTACAGTCCATGGGGTCACAAAAGAATCGGACTTGACTTAGTGACCAACCAACAATAACAATTCTCTCTCAGAGATTCTTGTAGAGAGAGAAAAGACAAGACCAAAACTGCAAGACCGCGTCCAATTCTTTTGTGCTCTTTCGTGGTGGGAACTAGAGTACACAGCCATTGTTTAGCAGAACGCCTTAGATGGGTCTCCACATATTCAGAAGTACATCCAAAGCAGAGGAACAGGAAATACCATAAATCGCTCTACGTAACACAGTAAGGAGAACTGAATTTCCCAGGGTTGCTTAAGGGTGGGGAGGGGGGGTTATCCCACTAAATCAAAAGCTGGAGATTCTGGAGAATGTTTCTCAAACTCTCTGTGGTGAGGGACAGGGTTTTGGGTTTTGTTTAAGTTTTTTCTTGTTGGAGTGTGCTACTTTTGGAGGGGGGTAATTTTCAATCATCCCTGATCAATTGTTGTAAATGCTTACTCTCAATTCCAAGGTTAACCGCACAGTGAATTGATAAGAGTCCACCACTTTGAGCAGCATTGGTCTAGAAGGTGCGGAGGTTGAAGGACTCTCAAGGACAATATTGTCTAATGTTCAATTTTAAGTTGTCATTGCTGATGTATATGTACCCCTTTAGGGCTTCCCTGGTGGCTCAGATGGCAAAGAATCTGCCTGCAATGCAGGAGATGCAAGTCCGATCCCTGGATCAAGGCGATCCCCTGGAGAAGGAAATGGCTATCCACTCCAGTATTCTGGCCTGCAGAATTCTATAGACAGAGGAGGCTGGTAGGCTACAGTCCATGGCGTCTCAAAGAGTCAGATATGACTGAGCAACTCACACTTTCGCTTCACTTTCACTTTTCATGTGCCATTTATGTCACCAGAATATTAAATGCTTTGCACAAATGGATTTTGTGTTGGTCAAACTTGGGGACTGAGGAATTTTGGAAAGCAAAAAAGGGAGACAATTTTATGTCTTAGTCAGCATGGAGCAGATAAGAGATGGGAATGATGGTGATACATAAAATTTCAATGAGACCAAAAACTAAACCCAGAGCCACCTTGAGGATATAATCCATGTGTGTGTGTGTGTGCATGCGTGCTTAGTCAGTCAGTTGTGTCTGACTCTTTGTAACCCCATGGACTGTAGCCAGCCAGGTTCCTCTGTCTGTTGGGACTCTCCAGGCAATAATACTAGCTTGGGTTGCCATGCCCTCCTCCAGGGGATCTTCCCTACCCAGGAATCGAACCCAGATCTCCCACATAGCAGGCAGATTCTTTATGGTTTGAGCCACCAGGGAAACCCAAGAATGCTAGAGTGGGTAGCCTATCCCTTCTCTAGGGGATTTTCCTGACCCAGGAATCGATCCAGAGTCTCCTGCATTGCAGATAGATTCTTTAACAGCTGAGCTTCTGATTGCCAACTACCCAAAAAGCCCACCAAAATTTTATAGATTAAGCAAAGCCAAGTTTATTTCTCCTCCCAATAAAGGAGGTCATTACCTTGACAGACTCTTAACAACATCTTTAAAGGGAGTACAAAGGAAAGATACGGGCCTGATTTAAGATGAGTCCTTCAATGTGAAAGGAGAATTGAGTGAAATTTGTGATGTAATAGTTTAGTTGGCAGACACAGAGAGGAAAAGGTTTTAAAGAAAATCTTGGAGAATAAACAGTCCTTTGATAAACCCAGTTGAATAAATCCATTGTTCTAGGGAGGAAACTGTTTACCTTGATGAAGGCTACTTGGGTAGTTCATTATTGAAATAAATGGATTTCAGAAAGTCCATGAGACAGACATCTTCCTGGATAAGAGTTTCCCAGAAAAAATAAAGCCTGATTACTGAAGAGTGTTGATGAGTAAAGTCATGCTTAGATTGACAGTAAGCTGCAGGTTTCAGTTCTGAGTAACCAGTAAATGCAAACCCTGCAGAAGATATTAGATTTCTCAGAGTCCTTAGGATAGGAAATTGGTCTCATGTGACATCTGGCTTATATCTGTCATCCCTGTCATTCATCCCTATCACCAGCTTCCCTGGTGGCTCAGACGGTAAAGCGTCTGCCTGCCATGAAGAAGACCCAGGTTCAATCCCTGGGTCGGAAAGATTCCCCTGGAGAAGGAAAAGGCAACCCACTGCAGTATTCTTGCCTGGAAAATCCCATGGTCAGAGGAGCCTGATAGGTTACAGTCCATGGGGTCGCAAAGAGTCAGACACAACTAAGCGACTTCACTTTTTGTCATTCAGCAGTAGCAGGCATGTGGTAGGAACTTGACAAATACTTATGAAAAAGAATGAATAAGTAAATAAATGAGTGCAAATAAACAGTCCCTATTACTGTTTAATTCAAAGCCTTAAAACTTTTTTTTAATGTCCACCATAATAACTTCTTGTTTCAACACCTACTTCATCAAGAAGAGAAAGCAAAAGAACCGTGCTAAGCCTCAGACATGGGCACACGACAAGCATGTCTGGTGCATGACTTTAGACCACTGATACCTTACAGAACCATCTCAAACTGGCTGGGAATCTGGTCTCCCAGCATGTGGTTGGATGGCATCACCGACTCAATGGACATGAGTTTGAGAGAACTCCGGGAGATAGTGAATGACAAGGACGTTTGGTGTGTTGCAGTCCATGGGGTCACATAGAGTCAGACCTAACTGAACAACAACATCAGTCCCCTGAAACCCGAAAGTGACCATTATAAAGAAATGGTGTCTCTGCCATGGGAGGCAGTCAGAGCCCTGAACTCAGAATCCCGCCTGTGATCCCTCCTTTGGTGCCCTGTTAATCTCCACTTGGAGAGACTCACTGTCCTCGTAGCTGACTGATGGGATTTTGCCAAGCAATCAATAAATTCAGCTTTGTTTCAATTCTTAATTTGATGGTCATTTTTCCTTTGTGTTTAACAATTCTAATAGAATCAGAATCCCAAGATATAATGAAGAGGTAGACTATGAATAAAAACCCAATCCCATGGTCAATGAGATTCTAAAAATATAAATATTGTTTTCTCCAAAACTATAGTCCAAAACTTTAACAATAGTGTAATTTTTTTAATAACTGAGGTTTTTTTTTTTTGGTGGGGGGGGTGTGTGCTGCAGAGCTTGTAGAATCTAAGGGTCCCGAGAGTGAAAAATGCAGAGTCCTAACCACTGGGCCACCAGAGATTCCCTATAATCGTGTGATTTTAAAATGCAGTCATTAGGGACTGAGGCACATACATTGTGGCTGATTGGTCACGTGTTTCAAACAAATATTAAAACATTCTATGGACAATGACAAGACCTATTTGAAACCAGAACTGCCCCAGAAATTCTAGGACACTGGGGTATTGAATTCAAAAGCACCTCCACTCACACTCCTTCCATTGTGTACTTTTTTCTCCGAGACTGTTTGAAATTCCTTTAAGATATGTGTTGAAACCAGTGGCATTTTTTTGAAAGTAAACTTCTCTAGGAAGTACAGGGCATTATTCATTTATATACACTCATATATATATTATGAATTTGGTCAAATAAGGGCATATGACTTTGGTACTTACTAGATAACAGGGGAAGGTCTGAGTCTGAGTCAGCCACCTCAAATTTCTGCTTAGGACAGAAAGCGCTCTAAGGACTTCCCTGGTGGTCCAGTGGTTAAGAATCCACCTTCCAAAGCAGGGGATGTGGGTTCAATCCCTGATCAAGGAAAAAAGATCCCACATGCCATGGGGCAAGTAAGCCCTTGAGCCATAACTACTGAACCTGCATGGTCTAGAGCCTGTGTGCCTCAACTCGAGAGAGCACATACCACAACTAAAGACCCAGTGCCGCCAAAAATAAATAAATATTTTTTTGAAAAATGAAAGTTCTCTAAGCCAATAAGCCCTGGGAGATTAATTGTCCAAAGGGAGAAGGGAATATGTACATTCAAGGAACAGTCTCCAAAACCAAAGGTGGTCTGGATCTCCCTCTCTTTGTGAGTTGGGACCTGCCTTTAAGACTTTTAGGATGTCTTGGTCATTGAAATACTATGATCTGTGAGCAGATGGGGAGAGATACCTCAGCTATATATATTTTTGAAATATTTTCATTTTGTTTGTCTCTCCAGCTGAGCTTGGGCTTCCAACCTGATAGTCTCCATTTAAAATGTTCTGTTGGAGTATTCAGTTCATTTATTTTTAATTAAAATATTATTAAGATTATAAAATTGGTATAAAGATTAAAAGCAGACAGGACGAATTACGTATGTGCCGTGGTAACATTAAATATTCACCCACTCAGCTAATTTGGATAACTTCAGAGTGAAGAGCAAGAAATCACTATGGCTTTCAACTTTGCTCTTTCCAGTTTCCCATCAGAAGTCCCTGGGCACCTTCCACTCTGTTGTGATTCACGAGTCTGGCCTGCTAGACTGCTTCTAATGGAAACTTGCAAATAAATGATGTCTCACCAGCCCATCAGAGTAGAGAAACAGGGGAAAGGCAGTGAAGAGTCAGTTACCAGTTATCATCCCAAATAAGAGAAACCAGTTTCATGATCAATAGAGTCCATGAAACAGATGTCCCATGGGTACACTGACATGACGAAAGCGCTTCAGTGCGCATAAGGCATCTCCAACAGTCGGTTCCAGGACCCCCAGGAAAGGTAACTACGTGCAGACCGGCAACAGCACTACAGTTGATTTGGCTTTGACATGACTCCTACCCTTGTAGGTAGGTGCTAGAAATGCTGAGAATACGCCTACCAAGAAGCCATAGCTTAAGAGGAAGAGAAATTAGAGCTAACAAGTACTTCAGAATTCATGAGCTCTCTTCAGTCAGTTCAGTTCAGTCGCTCAGTCATGTCTTACTCTTAGCGACCCCATGAACCGCAGCACGCCAGGCCTCCCTGTCCATCACCAACTCCCGGAGTCCACCCAAACCCATGTCCATCAAGTCGGTGATGCCATCCAACCATCTCGTCCTCTGTCATCCCCTTCTCCTTCTGCCCTCAATCTTTCCCAGCATCAGGGTCTTTTCAAATAAATCAGCTCTTTGCATCAGGTGGCCAAAGTATTGGAGTTTCAGCTTCAACATTGGTCCTTCCATTGAACACCCAGGACTGATCTCCTTTAGGGTTAGGGTAGAAGGCAATGGCACCCCACTCCAGTACTCTTGCCTGGAAAATCCCATGGATGGAGGAGCCTGGTGGGCTGCAGTCCATGGGGTCGCAAAGAGTCGGACACAACTGAGCGACTTCACTTTCACTTTTCACTTTCATGCATTGGAGAAGGAAATGGCAACCCACTCCAGTGTTCTTGCCTGGAGAACCCCAGGGATGGGGGAGCCTGATGGGCTCCCGTCTATGGGGTCACACAGAGTCGGACACGACTGAAGTGACTTAGCAGCAGCTTTCAACAATCCATTGTGGTTGAGAATAAAAGGGAACAAAACAGAAATGACCTACTCAAGGCCACTCTAAAGGTTTGCAGGTAGTAGAAAATTGGTACTAGCTTCTAAGTCCTACAGTCTTTCTACTACACCAAGCAAAGAATTCTAGGTGAGATATATGCACGCATGTGTGTATGTCTGTGTGTAAGACACAGAGAGAAAGAAACAGACTTCTATATAGGATGTACAAACCCTGCACTTTCTTACTCTTGTTTCTGGAGTGTGTAATTGTATTAGTTGATCTCAGCTATGAATTTTTATAAATATAGCACTTGACCCACTTTGGAAAGCTGGATCAGCTTATCTGACCATCAGTAGATTATGTCAGATTATTCTTAGAGGTTTCTTAAAATCTAAGTTAATGTTTTGTATGAAACTTTTATTAAAGAGAACAAATTCAGAAGGAAAAAAGTATACTTTTCTCGCTAAATGTTACACAGTAAAAAGCAGGCAATCTTAAAAAGATCAAATATTTCAAAAATAAAATTAATATAAATGAAAGATTCTAAAATGGTTTAGGAAAACTGGAAGCAACTGGAAATTTTTCATTAAAACAATCCTTTTCAAAGAAAGAGGAAAAATAACTAAATTGATTCCTGAGTTTCTTAGCTAAAGAAATCCTAAACTGCATCAGAGGTTTGCTTCAGATTAGAATCTACGTTAGCTTAGGAAAAGCTAGATGTCTTTTCCTAAGTCCTGGGTCTAGGATTCAAATGCAAGCTGTAGGGCCTGTGTCCCTGAGGCCCAGTAGGGTTCCCGCTGGAGTAGCCAGCACGTCACTGGAGAAGGTAAGCTTGGGCAGTCTCCAAATTCAATTGTCTGGCCCTCTCAGAGTTTCTGTGAGCTCCCGGGGCTTCTTTAATTCACTCCTTTCTGTTTAAACAGCCTAGACTGACCTTTGTTTCTTGAACCCCCTCACACAGAGGCACACATGAAGTACACCCTCCACACAACGGCCAGAGTGAGTTTCTAGGCAATTATCGATATATTACACTTCCTTGATCAAAACCCTCCAATGGACTCCCCATTGCCACCACACTATGGCGCAGACTCCTCAGCAAGACTGGGCCACACCTGGACCTGCAGACCTCTGCTGCAGCCTCCATGCCTGAAGATCCGCCCCACACGTCTCCCTCCCCTGCCTGTCAATCACTCCACTCCAGCTGCAGTCGCTTGGTTCTGTCCCTCAGACATACCAGCTCCTTCCCATCTCAGAGCCATGCACTCACTATTCCTTCTGCTTCCAGAACCTCACTGTAGCTCCTGACCTCACGTCACTGAGATCTCAGTAAAATAATCACTGTCTCAGCTACTTTACCACTCTAGACCCTCTCTATTACATTCCCTCATTTTATCTTCTACTTAGTTCTCACATGTACAAAAATTATTTTATTGATTTATTCCCTTAACTACATTTGGTCTATTTCCTCATATGTGAATGTAGACAGTTTGAGGGTAGGCACTCTGTCTCAATCCAGCACTTGGAACAATGCCAAGTAAATCATAGATATTCAATAAGTATTTACTACCTGACAGACTTTCAAAATATCTTTGAAGGTCTTTATGAAGTTTAGGTTAAAACATATATTGCTTATTTTCTAAAAGAAGGCAATGGATTCTCATTTCAAATAGCTTGGAAGATAAAAAAGTTACAAAGGAGAAGATGGAAATCATCTTTATTTCCACACTTAGGAACAAGAACTAAGAACAGTTTGATCTATTTCCCTTACACATTTTTTTCTATAGAACATAGGGTCATTTTACGTAACTGAAATTATTTTCCATACTGTATTAGTTTCCCAGGGTTACAAATTACAATTTGCTACTACAAATTGCTACAAACTAGAGGTTTTAAAAATAAAAGAGATAAGCAGCTTACAGACTGGGAGAAAATATTTGCAAATCATATATCTGATAAGGAGTTAATATCCAAAATGTATAAAGAATTCTTACAACTCAGGAAAACACAAATAATCCAATTTAACAAATGGGCAGAAGATCTGAATAGACATTTCTCCAAAGATATAATATGGCTGATGAAGAAATGCTCATCATCACTATCCATTACGGAAATGCAAATCAAAATCCCAATGAGATATTACCTAACAGCTATTAAAATGGCAGGTCCCAAAATGACAAGAGATAAAAGTGTTGGCCTGAAGAGGTAGAAAAATTGGAACTCTTGTGCGCTGTCAGTGGGGATGTAAAATGGTGCAACCACTATGGAAAACCGCGTGGAGGTTTCTCAAAAAGTTAAAAATAGAACTAACAAATGATCCAGCAATCCCACATCTGGGTATATATTCAAAATAATTGAAATAAGAATCTTGAAGATGTTGTTTGTGCATTTATGTTCACAACATCATTATTCACAATAGCCAAGAGGTAGAAATAATTTAAGCATCCATCTATGGGTGAATAAAGCAAGTTTGGTGTATACATAAAACAGATTAATATCCAGCCATAAAAAAAGAAGGAAATCCTGTTCCAGACTAAAACATGACTCTTGAGGACATTGTGTTAAGTATAATAAAAGCCAGCTACAGAAGAACAAATACTGCCTTGATTCCACAAACATGAGGTATCTAAAATATTTAAATTCACAGAAACACAAAGTAGAATGTTAGCTGCCAGGGACTGGAAGGAAGGGAGAACAGAAGGCTGCTGGTCAACTCAGAGAGAGTTTCAGTCATGCAAAATGAAAACGTTCCACAGATCTGATATACATTATACACTTAAACATTTGTTAAGAGGGTGGATCTCTTGTGTTTTACCATGATTTTTTCAAAATATTTTTGAGAAAAGAGGCTTATTCATTCACAATTCAAGAGGCCACAAGTGCAGAATCAGGGCGCCGCCCCCTCTGAACACTCTCGGGAAGCTTGAGCCCCTTTCCTCCTAACTTCTGCCCGTTTCCGACTCTGTCTGGCATTTCTTGACTTACCGACACATCACTTCAGTCTCTGCTTCTGTCATCACGTGACTTTCTTCTCCATGTACCTAGGTCCCTGTGTGTTCACGTGGCCGTCTAAAAAAACACCAGTCATCGGAATTCAGGGCCCACCCTAATCTAGTACGTGTACTAAATTGCTTCGGTCGTGTCTGACCCTTTGGGACCCTAGCATTGTAGCCTGCTCTGTCCACGAGATTCTCCAGGCAAGAATGCTTAGACGAGTTGCCATGCCCTCTTCCAGGGGATATTCCAGACCCAGGGATTAAACCGGCGTATCTTATGTCTCCTGCATTGGCAGGCAAGTTCGTTACTACCAGCACCACCTGGGAAGCCCAATCTAGTATGACCTCATCTTAATTCCTTGCATCTGTGGGACCTCCCTGGTGGTCCAGTGATTGGGAATCTTCCTTGCAATGCAGGAGCTGTGAGGTTTATCCATGGTTGGGGAACTGAGATCCCACATGCCTTAGAGCAAGAGCCTGCACCCCACAATCCTGAGCCCTCGAGCTCTGGGGGCAGAGCACCACAGCTAGAGAGTTCCACAGCGAAAGATCCCTCATGAGGCAACAGAGATCCCGCGTGCCGCAACTAAGACCCAAGGCAGCCAAATAAATACATAAATATTTTTTTAAAACAGACTTCTTCCAATTCAGGGGGCGCCAGTTCAATCCTTCTTTGGAGAGCTAAGATCCCATATGCCTTGCAGCCAAAAAAACCAAAACATGAAATAGAAACGATATTGTAACAAATTCAGTAAAGACTTTAAAAAATTAGTCACATTTTTGAAGACCCTACTTGTAAACAAGGTCACATTTCTGTAGATCTCAGTTCAGTTCAGTTCAGTCGCTCAGTCGTGTCTGACTCTTTGCGACCCCATGGATCGCAGCACGCCAGGCCTCCCTGTCCAACAACAACTCCCGGAGTCCACCCAAACCCATGCCCATCGAGTCGGTGATGCCATCCAGTCATCTCGTTCTCTGTCGTCCCTTCTCCTGTGTTCAATCTTTCCCAGCATCAGGGTCTTTTCAAATGAGTCAACTTTTCGCATCAGGTGGCCAAAGTACTGGAGTTTCAGCTTCAGCATCAGTCCTTCCAATGAACACCCAGGACTGATCTCCTTTAGGATGGACTGGTTGGATCTCTTTGCAGTCCAAGGGACTCTCAAGAGTCTTCTCCAACAACACAGTTCAAAAGCATCAATTCTTCTGTGCTCAGCTTTCTTCACAGTCCAACTCTCACATCCATACATGACCACTAGAAAAGCCATAGCCTTGACTGGACGGACTTTTGTTGGCAAAGTAATGTCTGTGCTTTTTAATATGCTGTCCAGGTTGGTCATAACTTTCCTTCCAAGGAGTAAGTGTCTTTTAATTTCCTGGCTGCAACCACCATCTGCAGTGATTTTGAAGCCCAGAAAAATAAAGTCAGCCACTGTTTCCACTGTTTCCCCTGCCAGAACTTGGCTCAACTTCTTTCAGGCTTTACTCTAAGACCCAGGTTCAAAGCTATGCTTCAGCTCTGAAATGACCCCAGCCTCTCAGTCCTCCTACCTCTGCTCCTCTGGGTGAGGCAGTTCTATTCTGGCTCCAAAGACGGGCAGTTCTTTGCCGCCAGATTACCCCTCTACTCACCCTACAGTTTTCTTCTTTACCACTACTAGAGATTTCTCTGATCTTAGCCCTGGAAAGCTGACCTCAAGCCCTTAAACCATTTCTTTTTATTCGTGTAATTTATTTGAAGTGCATTCACACAGAGATTCTACAACTGGTTCCACCCTTCAAAGAGGTTCAACTTTTTCACATGTAGCTCTATGACAGCGCTTGGACTTGGTTTTTTTTGTGAGGCCTCCTAGGTGGATCTTCTCTAACTAGCTTATCAGAGGTGGGCTTCCATCATCTTTTAAGAGTTTATGTACTATTGAACATGGCCTTGAATTTCTGGAATTCCATCTCATCCAAAGAACAGAAAGACCAAGAATGTGCCAGGCTAAGGAATGCTCAGGCAATACCCTTGGCTCATTTCTGCTCTTCCAGTCAGCCTTCTCCCAGGAAAGCATCATTCAGACAATGTCAAAATACATTTGAAAATACAGATATATTAAGATACATTTCTCAGAGGCATTAGAGATTTTTGGTTAGAATTGCACTTGGAAAAGCTAGTTCTTGTAGCAAGTGCAGGGAATAAAGGAGAGGAAAGAGACTAGAGAGGAGAATGGTCAGTAGGTCATTTCAAGACTGGAAGAAATTTGGGAGCTGGGGGAGGACCACAGAGGGGGAAAAGGTCATGGGACCTCTGCTATTCTGACATGACCCACTTTCCCCCTTGTCAAGGACATGTGTCATTGAGCTGGTTTAGACACATATGGACTATTAGAAGAATATCTGCCTGGGACTTCCCTGGTGAAGACTTCACGCTTCCAAGGCAGGGGCCTGGGTTCGATTCCTGGTCAGAGAACTAGATTCCACATGCCACAGCTAAGACCCAACAGAGCTAAAAAAAATAAAGAAGAACATCTGTCTAAAAGAGACTGAGTGGAGTGCCAGTGGCAGGAAGATGACAACACAAGCTTTGATGCTGGTGCTTGAGCAAAGCAACACGGGAAACAGAAAATCTCTAGGTGGCTTGTGAGGGTAGAATGCCGTCAGGGCCAACAAGCTTTTCCAATCCTACATGTTCCCATGGAATAAAGACAGACTGCAGAAGGCAGACTACTTTGCTTAACAAATACCAATGCTTGAGAAAATAGAAAAATATTCATGTTCTAAAGAAAATTGTTAAACAAGATACCGGTGTGCTCATTATAAAAATATTACTATAATAATCAAAGAAACCATAGAAGTCATGAAGAATTAATTTACTGACCAGAATTTTAAAAAGAGTAGGACTTGGACCCTACCATTTCTAGTATTGAAAATTGCACATTTAAATATCATTAAAAAATTATTTGGGGACTACTTTACTTTCAAATTCTAAAAAGGAGGAACTGTGAAGGAAATAACTTTGTACTTCCTTGGGCACAAGAAATATGACATAATCCGTTTTATCATTCTTGTTTTCCTGTGGAAAAATTCAAAGCCAGAAATATGATTCAAGTTAAGAACCTTTAACCTTATTTCATGTGATGCTGTGCTGTTTGTTATTAGGACAGTTCTGATTAGAGGTTTATTGACTCAATAGACTCTCTATTATATATTACTGTTTTAAAGGAGCAAAACCAACTCATTAGTTAGAAACCAGCAAAGCATACAAGTGTTTTGTTCAACTGACAATGAGAGAGAGAACCAGCGGAAATTTACTGCTGGAAAACATTATCACCAGGAGATGTTCACTGAACTGACAATTTTTGACATTTCCCATGTTCCTTCTGAAAATATTTGTGTTATAATCAGACCTTTCAACATCACCAAATGACATCTGTTCAACTTCCATGTGATTTTGCA
The DNA here is from genome assembly GCF_033118175.1 of Dama dama. Classification (NCBI taxonomy): domain Eukaryota; kingdom Metazoa; phylum Chordata; class Mammalia; order Artiodactyla; family Cervidae; genus Dama; species Dama dama. The sequence continues at coordinate 69,319,162 of NC_083683.1, forward strand.
AACTCTGGAAACTAAAGTATAGGTAAGATGGGCCAACTGTTTCTGAATCTACACACCAGCCCCGAAGCCACACCAACATCACCCATGCCCCAATCACCAACACCACCAAGGCTGAGCTTGAATGTAAGAGCCCCTTGTGTAACCCGTGTTTCTGAGTGGGTGAGTGAAAGTCATTCAATTGTGTCTGACTCTTTGCCATCCCATGGACCATAGCCCACGAGGTTCCTCTGTCCATGGAATTCTCCAGGCAAAAATACTGGCACGGGTAGCCATTCCCTTCTCCAAGGCATCTTCCCAAACCAAGGATCAAACTCAGGTCTCCCTCATTGCAGGTGGATTCTTTACCATCTGAACTAGCAGGGAAGCCTATGTTTCTAACTCATCCCAAAAAAACCTTACAGAAGAGAACAATCAAAGCACATGACAAAGAAAAACAATAACAATACTAAGAAAAATAGCCTTGCCTTTGACATAGGGGAATGGCTGGGTCTTTCTTTCTCTGGCAGGGAAATTCCTGCTCCATATCACCTGTTCTCTGTGGAGCCCTCACTGGCACTTGCTGCATCGTCTTGCTGTCTGCCGTCCAATGATCTGACTGATGCAGTCCCTGGCATGCTCCTGTTCCTGCTACATCCACTCCAGATTTACCCTCAAAATTTACTACTGGGGTTGCTGGGGCTCAGCCTTTCTCAAATCACAACTTCCACTGCCTTCACTGAGTGAGTAAAATTCCCTTCATGCACCCGGAGAGAGTGCCCTATTTCAGAGGATGATTTGCTTTTCCTGCCCAAAGGACTTTCCTAAGCACCACCATCCAGGGCTTACACAGCGTTTATTCTACATAACATCGTTTCATAACAAGGGACCCACCTGACTGCAGCCGCAGGGCTGATGGAGCCATGGAATGACCTTTTGAAAGTGCTGCCGGGGCAGCACCTTAGAGATGATGCTGGGACTAGTGAGTGTCCTCCAGGATGCAGCGCACGCCTTCAAATAACAACCCCAAGCTGGGCTCCCTATGCCGCAGGGAACAGGGCCCTGTGACGTCTTAGAGGGATGGAGTGGACGAGAGGGATGGAGGGAGACACGAGAGGGAGGGAATACATGTATGCTTCTAACTGGTTCACATAGCTCTACAACACAAACGAACACGACATTGTGAAGCAATCATCCTGCAATTTTTAAAAACGACAACAAAAACAAACAAGATAACCACCAGGCGTTGGGGTGTGTTCCAGTAGGTCAGATACACAGGTCCAGGGGTAGGCAGCTTATTTGCCCCCTTTCCTGTATGTTCACCTCTCTTTTCCTCAGACCTTAATCATAAAGCTGAGATCAATGGGCCACATTTAAGCTAATTCTTGATTTTTGCTTCACTGAATATAGACAATGCCTTGCCTAACCTGTTGATTCCTCTCCTGGGTTAGAAAAAAATAAGAAGTAAGATTTAAGTGGTTGAAGAAGACTGATTCTCTACCCTCAGTTTCCCCTTTAGCATATTTATGCCTAATAATTGCAATGTCCAGTATTAAGCATTCAGCTCCTAACCTGGAAAGAGCTGTCTTTGAAAGGATAGCAAGTAGGGAGTTTCTCTATTTTATTCTTTGTGTGCCTCAGATCTCTAGCTAAACAACCAATTTTGCTAGAATAACCCATTCTCTCCTCTCTGATCAAGACTTCTACTTGGGTGGAGGGAAGGTGGATGGGGTAAGCCCAGTTGGCTCTCTAACAAAACTCTCACATCTCTCTGTTAAAATAAAACTATTTCCAGCACTTTGCTCAACCATCTACATTCTTTATCCACCAGCCTAATCTCCTGGCTGCCTCCAGAGGGCACTATATTCTCTACAGCCTTCTCTACAGCCTACATGCCATGCTCTCCGATCTCAAAGTTGACGCTCTCTGACAAGCCCTACAATGCCTCTGTCTTCTGGAATCCCCCTACAATGCCTCTGTCTTCTGGAATCCCATGGTTACACGTCGAGCATGAAAATATATTCCTCTAGAGTTCTCTCTTGTTTTAGATAGGCTTGCCTTGTCTCAAGTGAAACTAAGAACTCCTTCCAGGGAGAGATTCACATTCCAAGTGAACTTGGAGGATGGTAAGCATCCATCATGGCTGTCTTCCAATGGATATTGATATCCATTGTCCCACTGGCTATAAAATCGAATACATCTGTTCATGTGGGCAAAGGAACAGCCTAGATCTACTGCATTCCCAATAAAAAAAGAACAAAATCTCCTTGGAGAGATAGCTGATTCTAGAGCTTTGGGAGGAAAGAACAAAATAAGCCTAGATAGACATGGTTCTGTGTCAGATGTGCTCAGAAAATAATGATGACCTATCAAGAGGACATAGGATTCAGTGTGAGGGGCTCCCTCTGGTCCAATCTGACAACTGAGCCTCAAATTAAATATTGGTTTAATAAATTATAAATCATTGAGTGAGATAAAAATCCACAAGTCTATATTGATAAATAAATTATCTATCTTTGCCTCTTCCTAGGTCACAAAGATATTTTCATATGATTTCTTCCAGAAGCCTTATAGTTGTAGAAGTTATATTTAGACCTGCAGTTCACCTCAGATTCATTTTTGTGTAGAATATGAAGTAGAGATCAAGGTTAATTTTTTTTTCATATGTTTATCCAGTTGTTCCAGTACTCTTACTGAAAAAGAAAAATCTCTATCTTAACCTAATTTGTTCCTTGGTTAAAAAAAAAATCTATAGGCCATATATTTGTTGCTGTTTAATTGTTAAGTTGTGTCCAACTCTTTATGACCCCATGGACTGTAGCCTGCCAGGTTCTTCTGTCCACGGGATTTCCCAGGCAAGAATACTAGAGTGGGTTGCCATTTCCTCCTCCTGGGGGTCTTTCTGACCCAGGGATGGAATCCACATCTCCTTCGACTCTTCCTTCATGGCAGGTGGATTCTTTACCATTGAGTCCCCAGGGAAGCTCCCTGGTTCTACTTCTAGATTTTATTCTGTTCTGTTCTTTCCCTCTTGTTTTCTCTTGATAATTCTGCCATGTTTTGAAAGTTGTGGGCTTTATAGAAATTTCTGAAATCTAATTAGGTAAATTTTAAAGACTGTTAGTTTCCTTCCTTTCAGAGATATTTTGTCTCAATTTCCATCCACCTCAGCATCCCAAACTTTGCCTTCTAATTTTTCAGGGCAATACCTCTGCACCTCTCCCATAGGCCTCATGAAGACCAGAAGAAGTGACTTCTGGAGAAGAGCCTTCTGTATGTGGATTTCACCCAATGTAGCAATTTCCTTCTTTTAAGGGTTAAATCCCCTGCAGTTCTTGCTAGCTTTTGAAGATATATATAAATATATAGAGAGAGTCTATTACAGTGGTCAAAAGAAGAATTAGATTAATACAAGCTGTTTGGCCATTACTGGGAGACATAACCTTTCCACTGGCTTTCTATACTGAATTTCAGGTCTTTGCTGATAGCTCCCTTCAGCCCTGGTAAGGGTCCTTGGGGGCTCAGATGGTAAAGAATCTGCCTGCAATGCAGGAGACCCGGGTTTGATCCCTGGGTCAGAAATGTCCCCTGGAGAAGGAAATGGCAACCCACTCCAGTGTTCTTGCCTGGAGAATTCCACGGACAGAGGAGCCTGGTGAGCTACAGTCCGTGGGATCACAAGGAGTCGGACAAGACTGAGTGACTGACCTAACCCACCAGCCCTACCTGAAGATTCCTACCGAATGGGTGAGCTAGAAACCACGCTCTGTTGTCCCTGCAGCTCTTCGTTTCCTCAATGGCTCTGGCCAGGTCTCCCCACTCCCAGACAGCCTCATCGCGGCATTGCCGTGCTCCTAGCTGACCATCTAGTTCCTCTGTGAGTGCAGTTTCAAGCTTCCTTCAGGACAAATGGGGACAGAAACAAAACCAGAAAGAATCACCTGTATACAACCAGAGGAAGGATGGAAGAGACCTGGGGTGGGGGAAAAGGAGAACAGGAACCTCAGCCACATCTAAAGGTAAGCGGGTGTATAGAGGAGGTACTGGGGCCAGGGATGCTAGGATTTAGAACAAAGTCTTATCTTTTGTGGGAGCTATTTATCAGTGTCTGTTGGTATTGAAGAAAGAGCATTATTACTCTATTGAGACTGTCTTTGTCCTCCCTGGGACCACTAATCCCTTAATTATTCCCTGGGGAAGCAAAACTATAATTACACTTCCAGCTACACTTGATTCCCTGGACAGCCTGGATATCACAGTCCTGTCAAATCTCCGTTCCCTGCCATGGCTTCTTTTGTCTCTTCCCCTTTCAAAGGCATTCTTATTTCTGAACCACCCCTATTATTAATCTTTTTCAGTTCCTATAAAAAGAAAAACTACACATTTTCTAGTGAAAAGGAAATTCATCCACCTTTGGAAATTGTCCTTGTCTTTGAAAACCATGTAGTCATTTCAGTGGGAAGGGCATGAAGGAAAAAAATCATTATAATCATCTTCAGCTGCCATTGAGTAAAACGTGAAGAGCCTCAGGTTATGAGACTTAAGGTTTATCGGAGAGAGATAAGGTAAGCCCTAAACAAATCCAGTGGTATGCTTGTTTTCTGACCTTTCATTGAGCAGTTATCAGTTGTCACTTTGGCTTGCAGACTGACATTAAGAAGGATGAAAATATTGCTTTTTAAGAAGGATGAGAATATTGCTTTCTTAGTACAGCTTCCTAATGACATATCTTTTGTTCAAGCTATGATGCTCTGACAAATTAGCCCCAAAAAGTGGAGCAGGAAAGACTGTCTCTATTTCTGCTTATTATCACCTTTAATGTTATTAGAGCAGTTATCATTCCATATGCTCCCAACTTGTCACTGCTTACCAAGGAATCAGATATGCATAAATTAATTGATAGCAAACTAGATTGTGAACTCTGTGGGCAGGGAGCTTTTTTCAGACTCTCCCACAGCACTTGGCATACTTCTGGACACATGAGGCTGTATTACATTGCTAAGTCTCTGCAGCTGTGCCTCACTCTTTGCGACCCTACGGACTGTAGCCTGCTAGGCTCCTCTGTCCATGGAGATTTTCCAGGCCAGAATACTGAAGTGGATCGCTGAACCCTCCTCCAAGGGATCTTCCTGACCCAGCAATTGAACCCGTGTCTCTTATGTCTCCTGCACTGGCAAGCAGATTCTTTACCCCTAGTGCCACCTGGGAAGACTCAGTAAATCTCGTTTGATCATATAGCTCACAAGTTGCTGTCCAATGTTAATACTACATACTCAGTCTCTGTTTCCCAGAGTGTCAAAAATCCACATTAATTTTGTCCTGGTTCTATGTTACAGCAATGTCTTTTTTTCATGGGTTTTGTAAATATAGTGTCAAAACCTTTAATAACACTGGTTAATGGATTTTATCTTGAGCTTTTTCTGTACTTAGTAATCAAACTGAAGGATTACTCTCTTTTTAGCACACTCAAATCCATGTAATATGCTTCACATTATAATGGCAGATTCTATTTCAGCACATTTCATACTAAGAAATAGTGTTGATAGTATGATATTACTTGGTGTGGTGATTAGTGCCTTGAATATGTTTGACCAACCAGAATCCACTAAGTAATTTCCAACTCTCCTTTGCTCTCTGTACTCTGGAGACTAAAATATGGCAAATTACTTGGGGGAAAAATTTTTCTTGGCCCTAATTGCTTTGCTTCTAATAGGAGAATGATAACATCTGTCCAGCATATCCATCAGATTTGTTTTGAGGGTCAAATGGGATAATCCATGAAAAAATTAGTTGTAAACTGCAATGCTTTGCACAAATGCAAGTTATCATAATTTGCACTGTACAGCCTTCCAGGCCAAAGAACCATTCTAGACTTCTCAAATAAACACTGTAAACTATCTCTAAGTCTGCAGCATGTAATGTCAACTGTTTCTTTCTGTGCCACAAATCAATGACGATACTGCCTCATCACTTATTTCGTCTGATGGGCCCCTAAATAAAAATAATTAAAAGCTAATCTGCCTACCATGTATTCTTATTGCCACATACAGCCTTACAAGCTAGTAACAGATCAATTAATCAGTGTTTCCCTCTATTATGGTCTGTCAGCAGATCAATCTACCAAACCAATCAACAATACTATGGGCTTATAGATGTGCAGGAATGAATTTTGCAGGTGTGGAGTTATTTCTTTTGAAAGGAAAGGGTGAGAAATGATTGTTATACCTCACCTTTTCTGCAAGCATAAGGAGTTTTCAACTGATGGAAAGGTTATGTTGACAATTCACAATAAGATACTTGGAATCCATGTGTAAACTTTGTGAAGGACGTAGCCCTGGCACAGAAGACCTGAGACAGTCTAAGAGAGGCCTCATTTGTTTTTTTCTCCTAGCACATCAGGAAAATGAACCCCACCAGCATATTCCTTTGTGGGTAAGAAAGAGCACAAGGCCCTGTTTCTGAACCTACATAAAGGAATTGATAATAATGTCACTACTCTTAGAAAAGACATAAGGTTCCAAGGTGAATATCTTTGTATGTTTGTGTATATTCGCTGTGACATGCAGGACACTAAGACAGTTTTCATTAACACTTTTCATTAACTTTCATTAACAGACACTTTCATTAACATTAACAGTTTTCATGGACACTATTTTAACTTAAATGCAAGCTTTTAAATAAGGAAGAATTGCAATAATTTTGTTCCTCTAAAAAAATACCCCCCGTTAACACATTTCATTTACTATTGAATCCTACCTCATTTGGGTTTACTTTTTCTTTTATTTTCTCCTTCTCTGAAAGAGAATCTGGTGAGGAGACAAAGGGAGAGATCTGAATGCTTAGGCAGACTTGGCCTTCACTGTACTTAATTAGGTACACGGGGACTCTTAAAGGTTTGTTTTCCTTTCTGGAATATGAAAAGCTTAATGCACAATGAACTTCTTAGGAAAGTTCTCCCAAGTGAGTTTTCATTTCTAAGGCATCAGGAGGTAGATTCTGGGTAATGCAAGGTGTTTATGAGACCCTATGCTGTGCTTAGTCGCTCAACAGTATCTGACTCTTTGCTGCCCCATGGACTACAGCCCACCAGGCTCCTCTGTCCGTGGGGATTCTCCAGGCAAGAACTCTGGATTGGGTTGCCATGACTTCCTCCAGGGGATCTTCCCAACCCAGGGATCAAACCAAGGTCTCCTTCATTACAAGATGTCTTAGCCTGTAGGATTTACGTTGCAGGGATTCTTTACTATCTGAGCCTCCAGAGAAGCCCTATGAGACCCTAAGCGAAGTAAGTGAAGTCGCTCAGTCGTGTCCAACTCTTTGCGACCCTGTGGACTGTAGCCCACCAGGCTCCTCCGTCCTTGCCTGGGATTCTCCAGGCAAGAGTACTGGAATGGGTTGCCATTTCCTTCTCCACGGGATCTTCCTGACCCAGGGATTGAACCCAGGTCCAGGTCTCCCACATTGCAGGCAGATGCTTTAACCTCTGAGCCACCAGGGAAGTCCTATGAGACCCTACAAGTGTAGAAATCATGAGTCCTCTATCTTCTTCTCTCTTTCCTTTGTTATTCTATCCCCTTCCTCTAGACAGTTTAATCTGTGTTATCATTTACAGCTGGAAAAAAGATTTAGTTTGGGTTTCCATCAGTGATTTCTTAAACCTTTTCAAAAAATGATCAATACCTGGGTCCCACCCCTAGATATTTAGTTGGCTTGGAGTAGGATCTGGAAAATAAGGAGATTTTAAGAATCTCCTTGAGTAATTTTAATGTGTGACCAGAGTCTAGAATGCAATTTATAATGGATCTTAGAAAAACTAACTCTGCTTGGGAAATGCCATGGTTTACGGAATTTATGTTATAAACTGCTTCCTGGTCACATGTTCTAAAGAAATATACTTAAGTTTCTTATATGTTGTGGGTATGAGCCTTGCATTGATTCATTCCTATGTATCCTGTTAACCCTGTGGAACTGTGGAGAAGTGGAGCATATTAAAGAGGAAAATTAATCTGTTTTGGAGTTTTAGAAAGAACTACAAAAGCTCCCACAGAGGCCCTGAGCAGAAGCTGCCAAAGGTGAGTTTGATTCTAACAGGCTGCAGGAAGAGGCCCCTTTGGCTGACATTAAGAAGAAAAGAGAAAAATGAAAGAGGAAACTGTTTCTTATATACCTTGAGTGACTAATTTATTTAGGGTAACAGGAAGAAGAGACTCATTTGGTGGGAAGAAATTTTCCCACCACTTTCATTTCTCCATGAGAATAAAAGATGAACTTAAGAGTGGAGCATGGGGCGCTGGGGACTTTGAGAGGTTATATAAGAAACGTGACATCTTGTCCCAGCGTAAATTTAATTAAATGATATCTTGATGCTTTGGGGAGGTTTCTGGAGAAAATAAGCAAAATATATTTATGAAGTTTTGGGGAATAGAAACTGCACACTTCCTTGGCCTAAATGGATATGTAAACATGATGATTGATTGGAGCAATAGTTTCTCAAAGGTGTGTGTTTGTGTGTTCAGTTGTGTCTGATTCTTTGTAACCCCATGGACTGTATAGCCTGCCAGGCTCTTCTGTCTGTGGAATTTTCCAGGCAAGAATAATGGAGCAGGTTGCCATTTCCTACTCTAAGAGATTTTTCCAACTCTGGGATCAAGACACCACACTGCCAGCAGATTTTTCACCATCTGAGCTCCCCAGGAAGCCCTTAATAAAAGGGAATGGGGTAAGGGCAACAGAGTGGGTGGCTTAAGTCTGCTCTGCTGAAATGAGAATCTTCTTTCTCTTGGATCCATCATTTGACCGCCCAAAAGATGATAAAACTCCAGTGAAGAAAAGGCGTGGCCATGAGGAAAGGAGCCAAGAATGCCCATTGGCCTACTCTTGGCAAAGGGTCTTGGAACAGATGCACAAACAGGACCATGGAGGCTCTCATTTTCTCCGTTCCAGTCCACCGTGTTTAGAAACAAGAGCTCCATGAAGGGAACTACAGAAGAAATGAGGGGAAATCCCCAGCTCAACTGATGATAGATCTGAAAACCTGCAGTATCAGCAGTGCTGAAGATGCAGAGCGTTGACTCCTGGCCACCCCGAGCTCTTGCCGTGGAGCCTACAACAATTAGCAGTGAAAGCTGGTACCCTCTGCTCTCACCCTTCCTCCTTATCTCCTCTCCGTTCTCAGGCGGAGTCACGTGGTTTGCTAAGTCTCATGCATCATTTTGCTTTGATCACTACATCAAATAAATATTATGACTGCCCTTATCTGCCTGTCCTGGTCAGACTACATTTTCTAAGCATAGTTTGAGCCCCAATTTTTACCTAAGTACCTAGAACCTCTGCAATTTTCATTAAAATGAAATATTTTCTATATCTTCCCCCATGTTCAACACCAAGTTATCTGAAACTGCATAATCATTTAGTAATGACTAAAAAAAAAAAAAAAAATAGGAAAGCACACACATGCATACAAGGACCTCTATTCCTCGGGAAATGTAAATTAAGAATTAAAGCTTAGAGGTCACTGACCCCTGATTTCTAGAATCTGGCACTAGGCTATAGTCCTTGCTCATAAGAAGTCAATTTTACTTTCCTGAATTATGCATTGATAGCAAATTATGAAAGTAACATTTTGTTGCTTTGTTTGCTTATTTATTTTAGCAAACACATATTTTATTTATTTAATTTGTCATCATATACCTCCGAGTAGAACACCTCTCATGGTACTGTGGGCTGAATTACAAATGAATGGGAGCATTAGCAAATGAGAACATTGCAGTTATTTCATTATAATGAGATTCCATTTTCCTCTCCAAATGTTTGTTTTACAGCCTAACTCTTCAGGGAAAGGACACAAAGGTGATTTGGATAAGTTCAGCAGCCCAGACTTTCATTTTATATCAACAAAGATGAAGATACTGTCACTCAAGACCAAAAATGAAATATAAATGGAAGATTGAAAGATATGGTCCCCCTAACAAGTTCTTTCTTTCAAAAATTACAGTATTCAAATGTATTACAAAATCAGGGGTTGAAGTGTCCAGAACTGTGAAAAGTCTGAGATTTTTTCCCCCTGTTTGCAACGTAACAAGTTTACTCAATCACAGTTTGGTACGTTGCCGGCAGAAGACATCAGACTCCTGGGTCAGAGGCAAAGAACTCACATCATGACAAGCAGCGTGAGCTTTGTGTTCACACAGTGCCCTCTCCTTCCCAAGCCCACATCACCTGGAGACAATGTGGGGGACTTCCCTGGTGGTCCAGTGGTTAAGACTCCGAGCCCCCAATGCAGGTGACCCAGGATCCATCTCTGGTCTGGGAACTAGATTTCACATGCTGCAACTAAGAGTTTGCATGCTGCTACTTAAAGATCTCCCATGCTGCCATGAAGATTGAAAATTCTGTGTGCTGCAACTAATTCCTGGCGAAGCCAAGTAAATAAATAAATACTGAAACAATGTGAAACAGCCATGGTGGATGCTGAGCATGCAGTGGGTTTACATCAGAGCTGAGGACTACCAGACTTAAAGATCCCAAGTCTTCTATAAAGTACTACGATCAAACCTACCTCAACCTTTGCCCCAGAATAGCAAATTATCTTTACTATACAGAAAAGTATATACAACAGTCGTGTATGGATGTGAGAGTTGGAATATAAAGAAAGCTGAGAGGTGAAGAATTGATGCTTTTGAACTGTGGTGTTGGACATGACTTGAGAGTTCCTTGGACTGCAAGGAGATCCAACCAGTCAACCCTAAAGGAAATCAGTCCTGAATACTCATTGGAAGAACTGATGCTGAAGTTGATTGGGCCACCTGATGCCAATAACTGACTCATTGGAAAGACCCTGATACTGGGAAAGATTGAAGGCAGGAGGAGAAGGGGATGACAGACGATGGTTGGATGGCATCACTGACTTGATGGACATGAGTCTGAGCAAGCTGGTGATGGACAGGGAAACCTGGCTTGCTGCAGTCCATGGGGTTGCAAAGTGTTGGACACAACTAAGCGACTGAACTGTACCGACAAGTAAACAAATATACTCTCTGTTCCACACAAACATAATTCTAATGTTTCCAGGCCATTTTCTATACAAACACCTCTGAAAAGATAATCCAGAACAAAAAGACTGTCTGTGCCTCTGCTAATGAGACATGCAGAGTGTTCCATAGAGAATGGGCCCCCAACATGAAAGTTATTATGAAGCAGCCCATCAAAGTAGACTCTAGTTCACATATGAATGAACGAAAGCATTTGTTTGCTTAGTCTCTAATAATCCACCTCCTCCCAATTAGACTCTATACTCCTAGAAGGGATAATCTGGTTTGTCTTCATGTCTCCATGGCAGAGCCCAGAACACTGCATAACCAGTACAGTTCAGTTCAGTCACTCAGTCACGTCCGACACTTTACAATCCCATGGACTGCAGCACAGCAGGCTTCCCTGTCCATCAGCAACTCCCGGAGCTTGCTCAAACTCATGTCCATTGAATCAGTGATATCATCCAACCATCTCATCCTCTGTCATCCCCTTCTCCATCTCATCCTCTGTCGTCCCCTTCTCCTCCTGTCTTCAATCTTTCCCAGACTCAGGGTCTTTCCCAATGAGTCAGTTCTTTGCATCAGGTGGCCAAAGTATTGGAGTTTCAGCTTCAGCATCAGTCCTTCAATAAATATTCAGGACTGATTTCTTTAGGATGGACTGGTTGGGTCTCCTTGCAGTCCAAGGGACTCTCCAGAGTCTTCCCCAACACCACAGTTCAAAAGCATCAATTCTTCGACGCTGAGCTTTCTTTATGGTCCAACTCTCACATCCATACATGACCACTGGAAAAACCATAACTCTGACTATATGGGACTTTATCACCAAAGTACATTTGATTACTTTTCTGTATCAGAGATATTACTTATTTTAAAAAACAGCTTTTTAATATGTCTATCTTGGTCATAGATTTTCTTCCAAGGAGCAAAAATCTTTTAATTTCACTGCTGCAGTCACCATATGCAGTGATTTTGGAGCCCAAGAAAATAAAGTCTGTCACTGTTTGCACTGTTTCCCCATCTATTTGCCATGAAGTGGTGGGACCAGATGCCATGGTCTTAGTTTTCTGAATGTTGAGTTTTAAGCCAACATTTTCACTCTCCTCTTTCACTTTCATCAGAGGCTCTTTAGTTTCTCTTCACTTTCTGCCATAAGAGTGGTGTCATCTGCATATCTGAGGTTATTGATATTTCTCCTGACCATCTTGATTCCAGCTTGTACTTCATCCAGTCCAGCATTTCTCATGATGTACCTTGCATATAAATTAAATAAGCAGGATGAAAATATATAGCCTTGACATACTCCTTTCCTAATTTGGAACCAGGCTGTTGTTCCATGTCCAGTTCTAACTGTTGCTTTCTGACCTGCATACAGATTTCACAGGAGCCAGGTCAGGTGGTCTGGTATTCCCATCTCTTTAAGAGTTTTGCACATTTGTTGTGATCCACACAGTCAAAGGCTTTAGTGTAGTAAATGAAGCAGAAGTAGATGTTTTTCTGGTATTCTCTTACTTTTTCAATGATCCAATGGATGGTGGTAATTTGATCTCTGGTTCCTTTGCCTTTTCTAAATGCAGTTTGAACATCTGGAAGTTCTCAATTCATGTACTATTAAAACCCAGCTTGGAGAATTTTGAGCATTACTTTGCTAGCGTGTGAAATGAGTGCAATTGTGCAGTAGTTTGAACATTCTTTGGCATTGCCTTTCTTTGGGATTGGAATGAAAACTGACCTTTCCCTAATAAATAGGGAAACAATTGAGACCACACAAAATCTGCTTTATGATAATCTAAAGATGCAAAATATGTCACATTAGGGAGAAATTAATTTCTTATTATTCATTCATTATTATATTCAGGAATAAACTGGCCGTTAATAGATATGGGTATCCATGTGTGCCAAAGCCTCTTGCTGTTGTTGTTATTCAGTTGATCAGTCATGTCTCACTCTTTGTGATCCCATGGACTGCAGCATACCAGGTTTCCCTGTCCATCCCCATCTCCTGGAGCTTGTTCAAACATATGTCCATTGAGTCAGTGATATCATCCAACCAACTCATCCTGGGTCATCCCCTTCTCTTCCTGCCTTCAGTCTTTCCCAGAATCAGGGTCTCTCCCAATGAGTCAGTTATTTGCATCAGGTGGCCAAAGTGTTGGAGTTTCAGCTTCAGTATCAGTCCTTCAGTGAATATTCAGGACTGATTTCTTTAGGATGGACTGGTTGGGTCTCCTTGCAGTCCAAGGGACTCTCAAGAGTCTTCTCCAACACCACAGTTCAAAAGCATCAATTCCTTGGTGCTCAACTTTCTTTATGGTCCAACTCTCACATCCATACATGACCACTGGAAAAACCACGACTCTGACTATATGGGACTTTGTCGGCAAAGTACATTTGATTACTTTCCTGTATCAGAGATATTACTTATTTAAAAAACAGCTTTTTAATATGTCTAGCTTAGTCACAACTTTTCTTCCAAGCAGCAAAAAAAAAAAACTTTTAATTTTATGCCTGCAGTCACCATATGCAGTGATTTTGGAGCCCAAGAAAATAAAGTCTGTTACTGTTTCCATTGTTTCCTCATCTATTTGCTATGAGGTGATGGAACCAGATGCCATGATCTTAGTCTTCTGAACGTTGAACTTTAAGCCAAGTTTTTCACTCTCTTCTTTCACTTTCATCAGAGGCTCTTTAGTTCTTTGTTTTCTGCCATAAGAGTGGTGTCATCTGCATATCTGAGGTTATTGATATTTCCCCTGGCAATCTTGATTCCAGCTTGTGCTTCATCCAGTCCAGCATTTCTCATGATGTACTCTGCATATAAGTTAAATAAGCAGGGTGACAATATACAGCCTTTATATAGTCCTTTCCCTATTTGGAACCAGTCTGTTGTTCCATGTCCAGTTCTAACTGTTGCTTGTTGACCTGCCTGCAGATTTCTCAGGAGGCAGGTCAGGTGGTCTGGTATTCCCACCTCTTTAAGAATTCTCCACAATTTGTTGTGATCCATGCAGTCAAAGGCTTTGGCATAGTCAGTAAAGCAGAAGTAGATGTTTTTCTGGGACACTCTTGCTTTTTTGATGATCCAGCGGATATTGGCAATTTGATCTCTGGTTCCTCTGCCCTTTCTAAAACCAGCTTGAACATGTGGAAGTTCATGGTTCACGTATTGCTGAAGCCTGGTTTGGAGAATTTTGAGCATTACTTTGCTAGCATGTGAGATGAGTGCAGTTGTGCAGTAGTTTGAGCATTCTTTGGCATTGCCTTTCTTTTGGATTGGAATGAAAACGGACCTTTTCCAGCCCTGTGGCCACTGCTGAGTTTTCCAAATTTGCTGGCATATTGAGTGCAGCACTTTCACAGCATCATCTTTCAGGATTTGAAATAGCTCAACTGGAATTCCATCACCTCCACTAGCTTTGTTCGTAGTGAAGCTTCCTAAGGCCCACTTGACTTCACATTCCAGGATATCTGGCTCTAGGTGAGTGATCACACCATCGTGATTATCTGGGTCATGAAGATCTTTTTTGTACAGTTCTGTGTATTCTTGCCACCTCTTCATAATAATTTATGCCCTTACTTTAGCAGATCAGAAAAATGGAGGATTGTTTGTTTGTTTTTCTTTTCTCTTTATACTGGGAGAAAGAAAGCTCCCTCATGGACTCATTCCACAGAAATATGCCATCATCTCAAGTCTTGAAAAGAAAACATTGACTTTGCCATGGAAGGCCTGCTAACACTTAGTTGTGATACTAACACTGCTTTTGCACCTAACTGATGAGTTACACACTGTTTCCTAACATCCTTAGGCCTTCTCTCCTTTAGGCCCCGTTTGTCACCTGTGCAATTGCCTCCCATTGATGGTGTTTCCAAATTTCCAGATTGGTTAATCTTTCTTTGACCACTCAATGTTGCATCATCAGTTTTTTGTTCATCTCCTCTGATGCATCTTGACATGGCTTTCCTTCATCCTTCCAGATTCTTTGATCTCCTCTTTAGCCCTCTTCCTATATCTAAGGGCATAAGCCCAGCACCATTGGTTACCTGTTTTGCACCCTACTTTGGCTTCCTCATCTCTGAATTCCCTTTGCTCTTAAGCCTTTCTGATGTTTTTCTGGGCTTTGAGATAGCTAGTCAATGTCTCCCTTAGTATATTCATCATTTTTACTTCCATTTAAAGAATTCATTTATTCAACAGAAGGTATTGATTGCCTGTTACATACCAGATCCTGCCTATAAAATTTCCATGCCAATTATATCAACAACAAATTCTAATGCGTCATTCATTTCTAAACTTGCCATTTCTTGATATACATACATTTTGTGGCTAAATGGCAAAAGTTAGAGGATGAAAACTCTTCTGAGTTACAACAGATATTCCAATTCATGGGAACATAGCTCCATTAGAGGAGCAAATGCATCATGATCGTGTGCTATTAATGCTGCTGGTGCAAGCTGCTTGCTGAAGCAATGAGGAATGTTTGGGGAGGTGGGAGAGGAAAACTTCATCTGGAATGACTAGCACAACTCCACAATTTCTTTCACAACTGCCATCACTCACTCCACAGTAGAATATGACCCTCACCTGGCTTCAAAGGTCAAAACAATTAAGACAATAATGACATCATACTTTCATTTTATTATAAATTACCTAAGTCTGTGATTTCTAGATTGTTTTTCAAATCCCAGTCATCCATGTTCTCTGTGCAGAAGGGAGGACAATTTTTTTTACAGGCTTTAGAAAAAGTGAAGGAACGAAAACAATCAGAACAAAAGAAAAAGCATCTTGGAAATCTGGCCATAGGGTTCATATAAAAAGATCTTCATTTTGGATTGCGCTCTGGTGCATTGTATGAAATGTAGTTTATGATCATCTCAGTGGAGGAGAGTTTCATTCTCAAAAAGTGCTCCACAGCTAAGCTAATTGCATTTACAACTCAAGAAAAGGAAAGTTTAAGTCCTATCGCCCTTTCAAAATAACTGAAATTCAAAAAATAGAAGGCATAAAAAATAAAAACCCACTTCACCAAAAGGACAATTTGGGGTGTATGAAGGAACAATTTGTACTTTTGCTGAGTTCAGAAAAGATTCATTTAGAGGGCAACTATGAAATCTAGTAGCGAACCAGCAACTTAGTTAAATTGCTGGCTGGAGGGCAAAGCCTGCTCTGGCAGCAGCTTTTATCCTTTGCATCTCAGCCACATCCCAGGAGCACCCAGCAGGACCCACTGCTGAAGCGCTACACTGCCATCTACAGGAGCTGCCGCACCGAGCGCCACATCCGGCCAGGTCACACCCCGGTGCGTCTGCTTTGCGTGCTGTCTTTACTAGAAGACTACAGCTAATTTTTCATTAAGAGTAATCACTCTGTGCAAAGCCCAGGTCATCACTGACTTAACACCGGCAATCAACATACTAAATAACCTTAAGGGGTACTTTGCCTTGTTTCAGCGGAGCTGTTTTTAAATCTAAAACACTTCCTGTAGAAAAATGAATAAATCAGTAATGCATCTACTGTATTGTTGTTCTTCCCTGTCAGAGTATGACTAGACAATCAACAAGCGCTGAGCCAGGAGGAAACCATTTTCCTTGACCTTCCTTTCTAAAATATTCTCCAAATAGAGTTCATTTACATCCAGAGTCATGTGAATAGGATGCCCTTTAAGAAAAAAAAAAAAGCACATTTGTATATTTGGTATTTAAAACATGATTACAGGTTCCTATCTGTGCAGCACAACGTAACCCAAGGCAGTCTATGTAGCTTGGGTCCCCAGATGATGGTCTGGGGTCTGTTCAGCAGGGGAGGCGCCACAGAGAACAATATAGAATTATTCTAGAGTTGAGCCTCCTACAAAGGTATGTCCTTGTTTATTTATACAGTTGCTCCCTTAGACCGAGCAGGATAAATTTTTCATATGTGGCTGAAGATGACCAAAAAAGACCCAGAAAAGGCTCAGTATCAAATGAAACGGTAACTGCCAGGCTGGTTTGTCTCTGCTTTAATAGAAGTGCGCGTGCCTGATTTGATAAACCACAAACAACCGCATGTTAAACCATTCCAGACTCTCTCCTTTTTTTCCTCCACACAAATGCTCCAAAGGCAGACTTGTTTTTAAACATCTCAGAAGTGCACATTTAAAAGGATGCAGAGGCCCCGGAAAATGTGAGGTTTCTTTCACTGCTTTCTGGTGGATCGACTGGAACAGCAATGCTGACTTATTGAAACTGATATGCAAAGCAGAAGGATAATTAGGGCTCATTTCTATTTGAAGCAACAGCCTGAAATTTTCATTGAATTTAGACAAATTAGAGAGAAAAAAAAATCAAAGTTGGCATTATCTCACTTTGAAGTTTCTCGCTCCTACCAAGAGGGTCCACCTTATCAGCCTGACGGGGGTGAGGAAGGAGAGGAAGGCCAACATGCCATGTGGGTTTATAGCTGCTGTTTCCTTTCACTGTTTTTCTTCCCTCTATGTCATCTTTCTTATTTTTTTTTAATTGACTTTGTCTTGCTCTATTGTTAGCCTCTTTGAAAGACACTCTGAATCTTTTCTAGGATACAATGAGAAGAAAAATAAATAGGTATATGAATTTTGTGGCTGCAAATTATGATGGTCCTCAGACTTTTCATCTCTCTCTGGAATTCAACGGATCTGTTCGAGTGGACCAAACCAAGCCTGTCAATTATGCAGCCAGTCACTTCTCAGGACTGGCCCTGTGTGGTTCAATGTGCAGCATCCTTGACCCAGGCAAAACCATGCAAGGACTTTAGGAACCAGGAGTCTTTCTAAACCAGCTGCCTCATAGCAACAGAAAAGTATTCTCTGCCCATTCTGGAGGACAGACGTCTCAGATCAAGACATCCCCAGGGCCAGGCTCTCTCTGAAGCCTCTAGAAGAAGTGAAAAGGGTAGTCACATAGTCGTGTCTGAATCTTTGCGGTCCCATGCACTGTAGCTCACCAGGCTCCACTGTCCATGGAATTCTCCAGCCAAGAATACTGGAGTGGGTTGCCATTTCCTTCTCCAGGGGATCTTTCTGATCCGGGGATCTAACCTGGATCTCCTGCATTGCAGGCAGATTTTTTACCTTCTGAGCCACCAGGCTCTTATTTGACTCTCCTAGTTTCTGATGCTGCTAGCAACCTTGTTGTTCCCTGGCTTGGAAATGCAGTGTTCTAGTCTCTGCCTCCATCTTCACATGGACCTCCCCTTGTGTCTCTGTCTTCATATGGTGTCCTCTCTGTCCAAATATCCCTCTTCTTAGAAGGACACCAGTCACTGGATTGGGATCCAGCCTAATTCAGTGTGATCTCATTTTCACTTGATTTTGTCCACAAAGATCCATTACCAAATAAAGTCACATTCTGAGACATTAGCAGATGTAAATTTGGGGGCACAAGGTATTATTCAACCCAGTAGAATGTGTAGAACTGGAATGATAGTAGCTCACACCAGAGACAGCTGCGTGACAATAGGCAGGACTCTCCATGGCACGTACTGAGCGCAAACTTAAAATTCAACCACGCCTTCCTCTACTTCTCATAGCCTTGTCCTCAGCAATGATTATTTTATCAGGAGCCCAAACTCAGCTGTCTCCTTCATTTTTATTTCTGCATGCTTCTCTTTAAAGCAAGCTTTCTTGATGCATTTTAAATATTTTTCACTGTTTTCCCAAAATTGACCAAGATTTTACATTGGTTAAACGGTCTACGTATATTAAGCAACTTGCTTTACTACAAAAGATAAGGAACTGTCCCAATTATTTGACACTCATGGTGGGAAAGCAGGTGGGAGTCAAAGTTTGGGACAGAGACAGGACTTGTTTGCAGATGCTGGCTGGAGGTCAGAAGCACCTGCTCTGGGACTCAACAGCTCTTTTAAGTTTGTTTGCCCTGGGCCTTTCTTGGAGTTCCATTCACCCCCACACCCCTTTCACTCTTTTCTTATTGCTTCTAGAGACTGGGAGTAGGACCCTATTTTCCCCTTCCCTCCAATAATCCAGAGAAGCTAGTGAAAGCTTAAAGAGACAGGACAAAGCTAGCATGAAAACACATGTTCAGATGCAATTCAGAGCAGCACCAAGTAATTATTCAACTTGAGCAGACAAAACAGAACCTCCAGTGAGAGAGAGAAATACGGAATTATTCTAGCCATTTGATGTTCTTGTTAACCTAAACAGCCTTTCTCACCATCACTCATGCTCCAGAGAAGTTTGGCACGGAATGAACCCTGGATGCTATGCTTTTGCCTCATTTAAAGAGGACTAACCCCAGGTTTATCATGATGCAGCAGCAATTCTAGTTTTAAAACATTTTCATGAGTGTCTTTCCAACCATTAGGTGTATCCAGGCTTAACTTGGCCAGGATAAATGCGTTCCACATGCTTCCCAGGAGGCTCAGTGGTAAAAAAGCTGCCTGCCAATGCAGGAGACTGAGGAGATGCAGTTTCGATCCCTGGGTCGGGAAGATCTCCTAGAGTAGGAAGTGGCAACCCACTCCAGTATTCTTGCCTGGAGAATCCCATGGACAGAGGAGTCTGGCGAGCTACAGTCCATGGGGTTGCAAAGTGTCAGAACAGCTGAGCACACATCCATGCATGCACACAGTGAATACTCAGCAGCTTGGGGCTGTTCTTGAATCCTGGGATCCATCACCAGGATCCTTGATGCTGACCACTTGGATGGCAGCTATGGAACATGCTTGCTGGTGCTTCTTACCAACGTGTCCTTTGGGGGCACCGACCACACAGTATCTCTGTGGCCACAGTCTCTTCTCACACACGCTTGTCCTTCAGGCAGGGTCACATATGTGGCAGGAAAAACTGAAACATCCTTCTTTTAGGGAGA
Source organism: Dama dama (assembly GCF_033118175.1). Taxonomy (NCBI): domain Eukaryota; kingdom Metazoa; phylum Chordata; class Mammalia; order Artiodactyla; family Cervidae; genus Dama; species Dama dama. The sequence goes on from NC_083683.1 coordinate 69,339,012, forward strand.
AAGTTTGGAGCCAAGAGTTGATGTTTCCCATCTGTGTGGCAATGGAAGTCACTTAGAGTGAATGCAAGGTTTTGTGATCTAAGCTAGAAGCAGGAAGGAACACTGTTATACCAGAACAAGAATTAAGCAGTGGTAAGATTAGAGTTCTGTTAAGAGGAGCAGGTCTTTTATATGGAAGGCAACTGTGTTGTCTCTAATAGAAGCTAATAATGCTTGCTTCAGCAAGGAGCCCTGTCTTGTAAATATACCAGAGCAAATCAGCTTTTCAGCTCTGGCAGAAGAAAAGATGAGGATCACATTGGAATACTTCACCCTGAAGCTAAGGAAGCTTCAGCTTCAGATCCCCATGAGTGCTGGGAGTTGCTCAGAAATGCAGCATTCTAGGTGGTTAGAAAAAGCCAGGCTGCAACCAGGAAGCATTTTGATCCTAAGCATTTCTGGTAAATTGCCTTAAAGGTCTTTTAAGATGCTGGAGCTCCAAGGTTCTGATAGTTAGCTGCGAATTCTTTGCCTATTCTATCATTTATCTACTTATTTGGTTTATACTCTTGTCCTCTTTTGTCTTGGAAAAAAAAAAAGAAGGAGACTCAGAATTTTATTTGTTGCTGGCTCTACAAAGCCAAATATCCCCTGACTCTCACTTATGGGACAAAGCGGCCCTGCCCTCCTTTCTGGAATCAACACTGAGTCATCAGAGGCAAATGATCATGGCTGGAAGGAAGGGCAGGGAAGTGGACCTTCTACTGTCAAATGCAGTGTTGTCTCCAGAGTGAGACTTTAGACTAAGGGCTTCCCTGGTGGCTCAGACAGTAAAGAATCCGCCTGCAATGCGGGAGACCTGGGTTCGACCCCTGCTTTGGGAAGATCCCCTGGAGGAGGATGTGGCAGCCCACAACAGTGTTCTTGCCTGGAGAATCCCCAGGGACAGAGGTGCCCCGAGGGCTACAGTCCACGGGGTCTCGAAGAGTTGGACTCAACTAAGCGACTAAGCACAGCCCTGAGCTACTGAGGAGACTCACTGAAGTGAAGTTAAAGTCACTCAGTTGAGTCCGACTCTTTGCGACTCCTTGGACTGTAGCCTGCCAGGCTCCTCTGTCCATGGAATTCTCCAGGCAAGAATACTGGAGTAGGTAGCCATTTCCTTCTCCCAACCCAGGAATTGAACTGAAGTCTCCTGCAATGCAGGCGGATTCTTCACCACCTGACTTAAACTATGGGTCCTTTCTGTGGATGGACCCAGGATTCCTTTCATGCTCTTTAGAGGCCTAACTGATCCTTCATAAAGAAGCTATGAGGCTTCCCTGGTGGCAACAGCATATTAGAAAGCAGATACATTACTTTGCCGACAAAAGTCCGTCTTGTCAAAGCTATGGTTTTTCCAGTTGTTGTGTATGGATGTGAGAGTTGAACCATAAAGAAAGCTGAGCACTGAAGAATTGATGCTTTTGAACTGTGGTGTTGGAGAAGACTCTTGAGAGTCCCTTGGACTGCAAGGAGATCCAACCAGTCCATCCTAAGGGAGATCAGTCCTGGGTGTTCATTGGAAGGACTGATGCTGAAGCTGAAACTCCAGTACTTTGGCCACCTCATGCGAAGAGCTGAGTCATTGGAAAAGACCCTGATGCTGGGAAAGATTGAAGACAGGAGAAGGGGATGACAGAGAATGAGATGGTTGGATGGCATCATTGACTCAATGACATGAGTGTGAGCAAGCTCAGGGAGTTGGTGATGGACAGGGAAACATGGCATGCTGCAGTCTAGGGTGTTGCAAAGATTTGTACATGACTGAGCGACTGAACTGAAAGAAGCTATGAACTTCCGCTATGGGGCTTGTGGGTAAAGCAGGAGATCCTCAGGATGGGATGGTAGCCACTTTTCTTCTTTTCTTGTGTTTTTTGTTTTTTTTAATTTTAGTAGCCACTTCTTAACTAGGGTGTGGAGTTTCAGTGAACTTGGGTCTGGGAAGACATACCCTGGTGGATTCCTAAACAGATTTGCCATTGGTTTTTGGCCGCAGCAAGAACATTTCATGGGCTATTACCAAGAAAATCCCAAAGCAAGAGAAACATTAAGAATGAACTTCCTGTTCGCCATCCTTCAGACATAATGACAATAAACAATTCCTTCTGAGATTAAAATCAGGTACTCTGCCTCACCCACACTGCATTTGTATGATTGTGTATGTGTGGAGTTCATGCTTTGTTGGTTTCAGACTAAGAAAAATGAGACTGTACAAAACATCTAAAATTTAAATTACACCCCAGGTGGTGATGATGATATCTTGTGGGAGAAGGAATATAAAGGCTTTGCTCTAAAACATGACTATAACATTGGGACTGCATATTGTAAAAAAAAATAAATAAATTTCTTCCAACAATGGACCTTTTAAAATGCATATGCCAGTTCTTCCAGTAATATGCTGCTGCTGCTGCTGCTAAGTCGCTTCAGTCCTGTCCGACTCTGTGTGACCCCATAGACGGCAGCCCACCAGACTCCCTTGTCCCTGGGATTCTCCAGGCAAGAACACTGGAGGGGGTTGTCATTTCCTTCTCCAGTAATATAGTACTGTCTAAAAACATGGATACTAATTACATTGGGAGTGTAAACATTTTCATTGAAATATATATATATATATATATATATATATATGCTATTATGCAGTTTAAAGCCTTCAAGACCATCCATGAGGAGGAAGCTGTATACTGATGCCAAAGATTCAGTATGGAAAGAGGGAAAAGAGACCAGCAGCGTCCCCAGAGAACCAAGAGGAAGAACTGGATGGTCAAGCCAACTGGAAAGTCCATTATACCATTTGATTTTTGAGGACAATGTGTGTGTGTGTGTGTGTGTGTGTGTCCAACTCTTTGCAACCCCACGGACTGTAGCCCACCAGGCTTCTCTGTCCATGGTTCTCCAGGCAAAAATTCTGGAGTAAGTTGCCATTCCCTTTACAATCCAGGGATAGAACCTGGGTCTCCTGCATTGCAGGCAGATTCTTTACCATCTGAGCCACCAGGGAAGCGCTTTAAGAACAATAAATAACCTTGGTTTACTTATTTTTCTATCTCTTCTAAAATGTATTATAATATCCTACATATAGTAGAAACTTGGCAGATATTTGTTGAATGAATAAATAAAATGTAACAAATCAGTTTAAAGGTACAACGTGTGATTAGTTGCTCAGTCGTGTCTGACTCTTTGCGACCCCATGGATTATAGCCTGCCCGGCTCCTCTGACCATGGAATTCTCCCAGCAAGAATACTGGAGTGGGTGGGTTGCTATGCCCTCCTCCAGGGGATCTTCCCAGCCCAGGGATGGAGCCCAGGTCCCCTGCATTGCAGGTGGATTCTTTACTGTCTGAGCCGCCAGGGAAGCCCTAAGTGTACAATAGTAGGCACCAATGAGTTAGGTCAAGGCTTCTCGGAATCATTTAAAGAACTTTTTAAAAATACGATGTCCCACCAAGACAAATTAAATCTTGAATATCTGGGGTTATACATCTTTTTCAAAAGTTCCTCGGGTGATCCTGATATACAGAGAGCAGTGAGATCCACTAAGTAGAATAATTTCAAGATCCTTTCCAAGACCAGGATTCTGTGGTTTCTAGAACACAGTCAGACTCTTTGGACTGCGTGCCAGCACCACGTGCCTAAAACTCCTCCAACGGCAGCCAGCGCCAACCATAGCTTGCAGGGCTCAATGCAAATAAAAAGGTAGGGCTCCTTATCCAAAATTATTAAAGGTGAAAAATTATTAATAATTTCAAGATGGCAGCTGTGGAGCATTAAATCAAGCATGGGGTTTTATAAGAACAGGTCCGTGTGATCGCGCTGGTTGCACAGGCGTGAAGCCTATTGATAGAACCTAGCCCAACAAATAACCACCTAATAACCTTTATTTGCATCCTACTTCAACTCTCTGTTCTTGTACTTTCAGAAAAGTGACAAAACTCCCGTGTGCTCTTTTCTGCTTCATGAAATTTTAAGAGATAAAAAAGAATATTGGAAATAATCTGTCCTAACTTTATATCTAAAGAAAGAATTCCCTTCCAATTGTCTCTGGGGTAGTGAAAAATCCAATGAATCATCTAGTAACCTAGAAAAAGTGACTTATTTCCCATGACCCCATTTTACTCATCTGTTAATGAAGACAGTGATGCCCACTGCTTCTTGCTGCTATGAGGATTATTAATTCAGAGGTACAGAATAGAGGGGCTATTTTTCCATGACTCATCATGGTTGCTCTGAACCTATTTTAGGGCTATTTTAGCATTTACTGGTTTCCAAAAAACATAGCTAAAGCCACAATTCATTAATAAAGAAATGTATATTTTGCAGAAGATTAGGTAGGAAGGTGGGAGGAAAAGATTTTGTACTGGAAACCTTTCAACATAAAGGTCATCTAATTCCTCATTTGGCATCTCTGCACTTCTCTCAAAAGTTATTTCCACCAGCAACGACCTTACCTCACATTTTTTTCTTCCTTGAAACAACCACGCTAAACCGCAGCTCCCCACCCTCTTTTCACTATCATGAATATAGATGTCTCCCCTCAGTTTGCAGATGGAATTCCCCAACAACATCAACAAAAAGGAGGTCTGTTAGACAGCTGAACAAGGACCATCTGCTGCCCCACTGGGTGTGAATATCCCAATACCCACCCTGCAGGCTTCTCCGTAAATTCCCTCCCTCAGAAAGATGGTAGAGGTTTGAAAGTGTCTGCTGCCAAGAAAATAAAGTTCCCTCTGAATAACCATATAGGTAGAGTGTCTAGCTCACAGTCAACGTAACTACCATCTGTCTTCCCTCCCTCCTTACCGTCTCTTCCCTAACATGTCCAGTAGAAGAGGAACTCTCTCCCTCACAAAATAATTCCTTTCTATTTTTCAGCAGCTCTACTTTCTGGAAAATTCTTCCTTATCCTGACCCCGAATCTGCTTCCCTGTAACTTTTATCTGAAGTTCATCATTCCCTCAGGACAGTTAGAGTAAACATCCTTCTTTTTCAAGATGGTGGCTTCCCTCCATAGATTTCTCCTGAGTTCATTTACAGCTCTTTCCTGTGATGAACTTCAAATTCTACACTGTGCTAGCTGCCCTCTCCTGAACAGTTTCCTACGCCCTCCTTCTAAAAAGTTTGTCCCAAACTAAATACAGTCTCTAAATGTAGCCTTGGATGTAATGTAGATTGCCAAAGGACTGTCTCTTCCCTTGATCTGGGCACACACTGATTAATTATTTAATCAAAGCTTCACTCCATTTCCTCAGCTCCTTGGGCAGCCCTCTCAGGAGACTCTTCAAAGTAGCACAGGGGTAAAAGCAGAGAGCTGATGCCAACCAAGCCTTATATTGTAGTTCAGTCACTAAGCCATACTGATGCAGGCCACTAAGAGTTTCAGCAGAGTCAGAGACGGAGTGACTCACAGCAGAGGCATCAAAACGGCATTACTTGAAGGAACAAATGCCCCAAGTAACAGACTCCTTACTCTAAAAGCTGTCGATGGACCCAGACAATAAACACTGCATCCAACATAGACCTGCCTGCCCCTGTCCCCCTGTGGGCCAACCAAGTGAACCCCTGCCATCTCTCAGGGGCTTTGCTGACTTGACCCCTTTCTCAAGCAACTTAGAGCCTGATGGTGGCAAACAAGCCCTGGAGAGCCATGATAAGAGCTGGGTGTTATGGGGTAAGTGCTAAGGAAAGTGTTTGAAGGATATTACATAGAAGAGTCAGATGGTCTGATTTAGGTTTTTAAAAGAGAAATAGCTGTTTTTAAGGGAGAAATTGGAGGGATTCATGATAGGAAATTGAAGACCCATTTAGAGGCTTTTGTAGTTCAGGTGAGAGACTGATGGTGGCTTGAATATCTCTGAAAACAGTGAAAATACAAAAGATGAGCAGATTTGAAAAGCAATTTATGTATCAGAATTTCAACTAAACTTTAACTCATCTGATCTAGGTATCTATACACACCTAGATATACCTAGGAATTCATAAAATGTCGTCCTGACATTGGGGTTAATGCACCAAAAGCATTAGGATGACTGGGAACTTGCTGCTGCTGCTAAGTCGCTTCAGTCGTGTCCGACTCTGTGCGACCCCATAGACGGCAGCCCACCAGGCTCCCCCGTCCCTGGGATTCTCCAGGCAGGAACACTGGAGTGGGTTGCCATTTCCTTCTCCAATGCATGACAGTGAAAAGTGAAAGGGAAGTCTCTCAGTCGTTTCCGACTCTTAGCGACCCCATGGACTGCAGCCTACCAGGCTCCTCCGTCCATGGGATTTTCCAGGCAAGAGGACTGGAGTGGGGAGCCATGGCCTTCTCCGCTGGGAACTTGACATAAATTCAGATCTCAGGCTTCACTCTAGACCTACTGAATCAGAAAAGCTGGAGGAAGCTAGTTCTAACAAGCCCTTCAGGGTCTTCTGACGCATGCTGAAGTTTGAGAGCCGCCCTCCGACCTACAGGAATTCATTAACTTTGAGCTCTCTGAACACAACAAAACATGTGTGCAGAATTACTGAGCCAATATTATGAAATTAAAACACATTTACTATACAGTTAAAAAACCTAGATCAGTATGACAGGCTGTTGAATATTGCAGTAGTATTACATTCTAGTTCCTATGTATCGCACGCATGCTTAGCCGCGTCCTCTTCTTTGTGACCCTATGGACCATAGCCCGCCAGACTCCTCTGCCCATGGGATTCTCCAGGCAAGCATACCAGAGTAGGTTGCCATTTCCTCCTCCAGGGGATCTTCCTGACCCAGAGGTTGAACCCCCATCTCCAGTGTCTCCTTCATTTCAGGTGGACTCTACCCGCTGAGCCATCAGGGAAGCCCTCCCAAGTGTTAGGAATTTGTATGAAATACTTGACTATTAAGGTGAAGAGAATGCTCTCCTGGTCCTGCCAGCACACTTTTTTTTTTTTTTTAATCCTTACTTTGTCCCAGCCAAGCAGCTATTCTTGTATTTTCCATGAAAGTTTGTATTAGGATGGTTGCATCCTTGTATCCAGCCCTCAGTCTTTAATGACTTCTTGTGGATTTCTTTGAATAGTCTATTTTGGATTCCATGGAGATTCCTCCCTTCAATATACTCCTAGAAATGTCAGTTGCCTGCTTTATTAATCATGGGAATAAGATTTCTTTTGGTTTGCTTTGGTGCTTTCTCTTATCCTGGGAGGAAAGTTTGATTTATTCCCTTGGATAGGAAAATCCACTACCTGACCTGGGCATAAATTAAAAGTGGCTATCCCCTGTCATGCAGTGCCATGACACCTCCTTTGGCTTGCCATCAAAAGTCCTCTTGGAAGCGCTGGTTTAAGGATGTCACTAGCATACTATTTTACAACACTTTTGGGGGGCTAACTTGTAGGGATCAGCATAGACTATTGAGCTGTAGATTTACAGCTCAACTCGGAGAGTAGCAATCTGAGTTTCAAGCTTGGAGTTTGGGTTTGAAAAAGGAAAAGACATGGGGATGGATTCTAGAAACTAGGAGTCAGGGCAAAATGGTAGAGCTCCCAGAGTATGGAAATCCCCAGGGAGAAGCAAACACAACCACTTCCCAGTAAGATCCTCAGGTCTAGAATAGTGTCCAGAATAGTAGTTGGTGTTAAAAGGTTAATTATTCATTCATCTTTGAAAAGGAGTGAAATTCTGAGATATGCCACTCAGATGAACTTCAAAAGCACCATGCTAAGTGAAATAAGCCAATCACAAAAGGACAAATACTATAGTATTTGGTTCCACTTATATGAGGTCCTTAGAGTAGACAAGCTCATAAATACATACAGTAGAATCAAGACTACCAGAGGCTGTGGGGAGGGAGAATTGTTTAAGAGATGCTGAATTTCTGTTCAGGATGATGAAAATGTTCTGGAACTGGATAGTTGTGTTGATTGCACAACTCTATGGATATGCTTGAAGCTGCTAAATTGTACTCAAGATGGCTAAAGCAGTCATTTTTATATTATATATGTTTTACCACAATTTAAAAAAAAATTTAAATTTTCAATTGAGTTCAAAAACAGCATTGAATAAATACTTGCCTACTGATCCCTCCACAGGGCTGTCATAAAGGTGAAAAGCCATGACATAAAATGACTGCATACAGTCATCATCAGTATCATTATTATATATTCTGAAATCATTGTTTACCCTCTGTATTATCAAGAGACCTCACAGTTGGAATACAAGAGATCTGTATTTAGAAAGCAGACATTATGAACAAAGAAAGTGAAAGTGTCAGTCGCTCAGTCTTGTCCTTGCAGCCTGCCAGGTCCTCTGTCCAAGGAATTCTCCAGGCAAGAATCCTGGAGTGGGCCGCCATTCCCTTCTCCGGGGGATCTTCCTGTCCCAGGGATCAAACCTGGATCTCCCACATTGCAGGTGGATTCTTTACCATCTGAGCCATCAGGGAAGCCCCTAATGAACAGTAGGATTCTGCAAATGTGACCATAAATATCACTCATTAGTCCTTGGAACTCCTAGACCAAATACCTTCATCCTTGATCTACCAAATACATTGGGTGTCAGTGATTAATGAGTCTATTTCACAAATCTACTTTACATGTTCATCTTAATCCACCAAAGGAATAGAAATTTTATTGTGGGCTCCTTTCATTTCTTTTTACACTAAGCCTAAGAAGTCAATAATATGTAAAAGCTGAGCAGTTTCTAATTTTAGTTCACACTTTTTTTCTGTAAACTGCAAAAAGCCACCAGAGAATTTTTATGCATAGTTTTCTCAGAAGGGGGTTGCATATGAAAACATCCTCACTGCTCTGAAAAGAAAATACAATTCCTGATCTGTAACTACCAGTACACCCACCTGTCCCTTCTTCCCTAATGAGATGAAATTATAAAGGGGAGAGCAATTTACAAGGATCCGCCCCTTAGCTGATTTATGCTCCTACAACATGTGTGTCAAATCTGTTCGGAATTCTTGGTGCTGCATGCAAGGGAAGACATTTAGAAGAAAGGTTTTTGGAGTGCTTCTAATCTTTTAAATCAACAATAGAGAAAAAAGAAAAAGTAAAGATCAAGATTTTGATACACTGCTTCTCAAATACATCCCATACTGAGTAAAATGCCATGAAATCATCTGTCAGAACCGACTTTCTTCTCCAGACTACATTCCAAGAGCGTGAAGCGAGCTGGAGCAGCTATTGATGGTTTTCTTAGATTCCAATGCACCTTAATCATATTCACAAGACTGAACTTTTTCATCACTGCAGGAGCTGACAGAATTTTGTGACAATTCTGGGAAATGCTTTCAGATGGCCCCCTCCATGAATTATGAATGTTCCACAAAGCTCGGTGGTGAGTGGACGAGCCTTGTTCTCCACTAATGCAGGGGCTGATTAGGAGGTGGCCTTCCTTTGTCTCCTTGCCTTGAAATTTCACATTCTTTGCATAGATAGAAAATAAATTTTGATACAGTAAATAGGTTTTGACTAATTGTGAACATTTTGTCTCATAAAAATCACATTTATTTTACTCATTAGAGAAGATCACACAAGTTTCATGATTTTCTTCTCCAGAATGTGTTTAATGTGATGGTGAACAGATTTATAAGTGGCTCCTTTTAGGTGCTAATAAAAAAATATACTTATATAAAAAATATGTCAGACAGAGAAAGACTAATACTGTATGTTTTCACTTATATGTGGAATCTATAAATGTAATAGAACAGAAACGACTCACAGATACAGAGTACAATCTAGCGATTACCAGTGTAGGCAGAGAGGGGCAAGTGGGAAGAGGATTAAGAGAGAGGTATAAAATAAATAAGTTATAAGCATGTAATGTACAGCACAGGAAATACAGTCAATATCTTACAATAGCTTTGTATGGAGAGTAACTTATAAAAATATCAAATTATTATGTTGTACACCTGAAACAAATATAGTATTGTGTCCATAGCACTTTGAGTAAAATATATATTATATTAATATATATGAGTTTCAAGTATATACATATAGATCTCCTGCATTCCAGGCAGATTCTTCACTATCTGAGCAACCAGGGAAGCCCATATATACACGCACACATAAAATATTCATTATGCTCTTCCAGTTATGTTCTATAAATTTGCTTATAGTTATGCTCTATAAATTGTTCTACAAACACTGAATTAGTGAATACTGGCGCATTGCTCCTAGGGGAGATGCAGAAGTCGATTCCTGTGAGCCTCTGGCCACGTTTTTGTTAACTGGACAATACATAGCCTTGGGTCGCGTGTTTCTGTTTAGAGATACCTTTCCTAATATACGCAGTCGACACTAACGCTGGACTCAGCCCACGGCCCCATACCTCGCGCCTGAAGGACGCGTATCTAGCACACCATCTCCTCCATTAAGACCCACCAGGGCCCTGCGGCGCTGACAATCCCTGGCCGGCACGTCGGCGCTGTGCTTGGAGGGCGTTTCAAACCCTGAACCCGCCACCGAGCGAGCACAGAGACGGGAACAAATGTGCGCTGAGGAGGCCGCAGGAGGCCCGTGTTCACAGCGTGAAGACACAGGGTCGCCTTGTGTGACTCTAGCTGCGAATGGTGCGTCAGGCAACTCGAATTGTGTCTTCTGGGCATGTCCATGGATGACCGCACAAGTGTCAGAACATTGATTTGGGGGTTACAAATAGACTTTACTGAGGAGGTGAATCCACAAGTATGAAGCCCACGAATAAATAAAGATGTCCATATTCACCTGACACATTGTTCTCAGTGTGGAGATGATTCTTTTCGCTTCAAATCAGCGGTCAGTTGTTAGCAAACAGTGAGGAAAGCCCACCCAGTTGGTGTGAGATCCACGACGAAGGTGTCTCCGTTCTACTTCCAGAGTCTCTAGATAGACTTGTCATAAACGTTACCTTATTCCCTGCCCTTTGTTTTGCAGTGAACTTGGTGTTATGGCAGACTGGAAGCTGTCTGAGCTGATGGGGTGAGCAGAGCCTGTCTGGACTGCCTGCGACTCGTAGGGAGAAGTTTCTGGAATCAAAGTTTTCAGCCATGTCGCAAGGCAGACAGACACAGAACTTATGCTAGACGACTAAACATCCCTTGGTGCAGTGGGGTCCGGGGAGTCACTGAGATAACCATCCCGAGGATCACGTTGGACGAGTAAGGAGAAGGTGAAATGTGAGAGAAGGAGGCAGGAGCTGAGAGGATTTACAATAAGAAGGCAAGGCTTCGAGGAGTTTCCAGGGTAAGTGTCAGTCTTTAACCACAAACAGAGAGCTCTGTAGTTTCCCACTCTGAGGTATTTGATATGTAAGTCCCCAGCTCAGGAAAGTTACTTAGAAAGAATCATGCAAGACAGGAGAGAAATCTTATTTATTAAGCATTAAGTTTAGCCGACTCAATGGACATGAGTTTGAGTAAACTCCGGGAGTTGGCGATGGACAGGGAGGCCTGGCGTGCTGCAGTCCATGGGGTTGCAGAGAGTCGGACACGACTGAGTGACTGAACTGAACTGAAGTTTTGCTCAGGCTTAATAGACTCTCAGCTGTATGACTTCAATAAATACAAAGTGTATTTTGTCTCCTAGGTAACAGTTTACCACAGACAAAGATAAAAACCACAAACATCTCAAAATCAGACGTTCGGCCCTTGTGTGTGTGCCTGGGTGCTCAACTGTTTCCAACTCTTTGCGACCCCACAAACTGTAGCCTGCAAGACTCCTCTGTCCATGGGGATTCTCCAGGCAAGAAGACTGGGGCGGGCTGCCCTGCCCTCCTCCAGGGGATCTTCCCGACCCAGGCTTCGAACCCATGTCTCCTGCGTCTCCCCCATTAACAAGTGGACTCATTACCACTGAGCCCGCTGGGAAGCCTGTCCACCCCTTAAATCTTCCCAGAGATATATGTCTATTTTATTCCTAAATATTACCAAAAGTGGAAAGTTTAAGCTTTCCACTGGTAGCTCATTTCTGTGGTTTTATCACAGTAAGTCCTTATTCCATGAATTTAAGTCCTCATTCCATGAATTTGCTTTTAGTAATGAAAGAACACTATTTCTATGACATACAGATAGCTATCCAAAGAGCTCTCAGAAATTCTTCAGCTCTTAGTAAGTCACTTGAGAAAGGCTAATAAAGTAATTTTCTATCAAATGAATACTTTCTCCACCAGAAACAGGGCTGCAAGATTTTTTTTTTCTCAACAAGATAGTACAGAATGGGGGCAAAATCTGTTTTTTGTTTTTCTTCTAACATGTTCTCCAGACGCCTCTTGTAAGGCAGTTTTATCGTGTGATAATCATGTGTTTATATATTTGGTTTTCCTCTAGACCCCAGCCTCGCTGAATGGAGGGATTATGCCTTGTTTATCTTCAGCACCCATCACAGTGTTGAAAATATTCAAAAAATATTTTATGAAGGAATGCATGCATGTGTGTGTGCTCAGTCATGTTTGACTCTTTTCAACCACATGAACCCGTCAGGCTGCTCTGTCCATAGGATTTTTCAGGCAAGAATACTGGAGCGGGTTGCCATTTCCTTCTCCAGGGGATCGTTCCAACTCAGGGATCGAACCTGTGTGTCCTGAGTCTCCTGCATTGGCAGGCAAATTCTTTACCACTGTGGACCTGGGAAGCACTCATGAAAGAATAAATACAATCATATGCCAGGTCTGTCTTCTTCTACACGTGTTATCTTTTCACCTGTATTTTGTCTTAATTTAACAAAGAAGCGAGGACGGGGTGTAAATCCAATGACTTCATTCCTCCTCTAAAGTTCTCTGAGGGCCACATGGGCATGTCTGTCCAGACCCTGAGCAAAATGTCTTTGCTGAGCTCCCTTTCCAGGCCAGATGCACCCAAAGCACCAGCGTGAGTATGGAGATCTGCTCACTGAATTTGCTTTGGCAATCTATCCTAGACTGGAACTTTCTTCCTTTGAGGATAACATCCTAGAGATGATCCCACTGCCCAAGAAAACTCTAGAATAATAAGAGACCTTCCCCAAATCCTACTTTATGATTCAAGTAGGATCAGGGTAGCGACTGACCCTTCTGCACCCTCTTTTCCCTGGAAGTGATTTTCTAGACTTTCCAGTGTCCTAAGGGCATCCCAGAGCCAAAGAAACCTTCACAATAGCATTATCTGAGGTATGGGAGGAGTACGTGCTATGGAGTCTTAAGCCTAGGGACCAAAGCCATGTTCCATCTCTTTGGACAAGTCATTGGTTAAGCTTTGAGCTTCAATTTCCTCATCTGTAAAGTGAAAATGATAAATGTCTTGCAGTGATATACAAATAAAATAATGGATGTGAAAAGATTAGATGAACCAAAAAGTTATGCACATTAGTTCTGTTAATTAAGCTCTAGCCACACAGCCTTTCTACCTGTTCTGCAAATGTGACAAGCTCCTCCTTGCCCCAGGCCCTTTACATTTGCTGCTTCTTCTACCTAGGATGCTGTTTACTAGTTCTCTTCATGGTTAATTCCTACTTCAATCATGTCTCTACTTAATGTTACCTCCTCAGAGATAACCTCCCAGATCATTCTCTCTAAAACGGCACTTCTTGGCCCTTTTATTATTTTAAACTGTTTTATTTTTTCTTGATGGCACTTACTGACAATATTACATTTGTTTGGTTGGTTACTGTCTCTCTCTCTCTCATTGAAACACAACTTTTTTGAGGGCAGGGACTTTGTCTTCTACTGTGTCACTAAAAGCTACAATGGTCCACACAGAGTAGGCACCCATTAAATATTTGTAGAGTAAGTTAATAAATAAGCCAACACAAGCATAGGAATGGAAAAAGTCCTGATGATGAGATGCAGTTAAAAGCCAAAAAGTAACAAAAAGGAACAGAAAAGTGTTTGATTTGAAATGAACCCTAAAGCAGAATTTGAGAATTTTGAAAAGGAAGCTCTGTGATTTTTCCATAGGCATAAATTATCAACATCTCAAATTTATAGGCTGTAAATTCTTTAAGGACAAAGAACTTACTTTTATCTCTTTGTACGTCCCTCTCCCATTGCCAAGCAGGTTACCTAGTGAAACTAAATAAAATGCTAATTTATTTGTTTACAGAGACATCAATACAATGCTGCTGACAGCTTACTAGGGTATTGATCTAGTACTAATTCAGAGAAAAAATAATGGCTCCAAGACAAATTATAGACATTGTTTATGTCACAATTATATTTCTTGGTAATGTCTTGCCTAAATAAACCCAAAGCTTGCTTAAAAAAATATATATATATTAAAAATCACACCCTGTGGGTAGAGAGGAGCACTCCAGAAGAGAAATTTATGAAGGAAAAATGCCTGTCCATCCATGGATTTCCCCTGTTTCGTTCTCACTTCTTGTTGTCACAACTTTTCAATTTCAGGAAAGATGGTGATCAGTTAGGGAAGGGGAGAAGGCAGGAGGGATGATTAAAGGAGGGAAGACAAGAACAGAGTGTAAGGGATGGAGCCCACGTAGAGCAGATGAAAATGGCAGGAAATCTATGAGCCGGGATTGAATGTGTACCTTGTCAATGACCTGTTGTGATGAAAGCCAACTGCACAAAGGATCTTGCAAGTTGTAGAAAAAAATTTATGGGAGAGTTATTTTAGCACATGAATACAAATTCTTTAAAGTATTAATTATTTTTAATCAATTCATTCTGCATTCATGTTTAAATACTGTCCATGGGCATGCCATTACCAAACCACAGAGGTACTATTTTACATGAATAATATTTGTATTATATTTGAGAAAATGACTAAGACTACCATTCAATTATTCCAATCTGTCAATATTTAGACAGCCAAATCTATCAATTCATTTAAATAATATTTAATGAGTAACTATTACATTTTGAGAAGTCAGTGCAGGGCCACTCAGAATACATGACTTGTCTTCCTTATCCTCAAAGAACTTATGTTGGTGAGAAAACAGCAAATGATTGTGTCTAACAAATAAGTGTGTGTATTGTCATCAGACTGAGTTTCTCAGCTACATGTTTGTGTTTTACCGGCTTCCCCAGTAGCTCAGCATTAAAGAATCCACCTACAATGCAAGAGCCAGCTGCAGGAGATGGGTGGGGAGGAGTCCCGTGGAGGAGAGCATGGCAACCGACTCCAGTATTCTTGCCTGGAGAACCCCATGGGACAGAGGGTCAGAAAGAGCTGGACACGACTGAAGCGACTTAGCGTGCAGTTTGTGTTTTATTGCTATGTGTAAGAAAGACGATGAATATTCATGGACAATTTCAAAAAGGAGATACCATTTATGCCTTGGAGGGCATTCACCAGAAGGACAAAAAGGGGAAGGACATTCCAGGTAGAAAGGAAATCAAGAGCAGAGGGAGAAGGTGAAGTTATAAGTGTAGGTAAGATCTCTTTGCAGTAAAAGGGCAGAGTGAGAAGAGAGAAAAAGAGAGATCTGGTTTCAGAACTCCTAGAAACACCAAGGTCTAAGGCTTGGGCCAAGTGGAAGGAGCCACTGTGAACAATTCCTCCAAATTTTCCACCCCTTCTTGCAACTGCATTGGTACTTGTGATGGGTTAGAGGAATCTGCGAAAAAGTGATATGTGCCGATGTAGACCTGATGCATGAAATCACCTCACTCAACCTTCTTTCCTTGTCTTTCAGCTGGAGGCTAATGCCCAAGCCTTTCTGGAGCCATGCTGAAGATGTATAGCAGAACCTCATCAGCTTAAGTCTCCCAATGACTCTTTGAAACAGAGTCCCTTACTCCCAAACCCCTACTGCCTCCATCTCCATTAGACTAAGACATTATCCAAAAATAAACTTATTATTATTAAGCCACTGAGATTTACTACAAGACTTAGCCTAGAATGATGGATTCAAAAAATTGTATTTCAAGTTACAATATAATGCTAACAAGCAAGGATTTGCACAACACTTAAAGAATTAGAAATGGGAAAGACTAGAGATCTCTTCAAGAAAATTAGAGATACCAAGGGAACATTTCATGCAAAGATGGGCTCGATAAAGGACAGAAATGGTATGGACCTAACAGAAACAGAAGATATTAAGAAGAGGTGGCAAGAATACACAGAAGAACTGTACAAAAAAGATCTTCATGACCCAGATAATCACGATGGTGTGATCACTCACCTAGAGCCAGACATCCTGGAATGTGAAGTCAAGTGGGCCTTAGGAAGCATCACTACAAAGAAAGCCAGTGGAGATGATGAAATTCCAGTTGAGCTATTTCAAATCCTGAAAGTTGATGCTGTGAAAGTGCTGCACTCAATATGCCAGCAAATTTGGAAAACTCAGCAGTGGCCACAAGACTGGAAAAGGTCAGTTTTCATTCCAGTCCAAAAGAAAGGCAATGCCAAAGAATGTTCAAACTACCACACAATTGCATTCATCTCACACGCTAGTGAAGTAATGCTCAAAATTCTCCAAGCCAGGCTTCAGCAATACGTGAACCGAGAACTTCCAGATGTTCAAGCTGGTTTTAGAAAGGGCAGAGGAACCAGAGATCAAATCGCCAACATCTGCTGGATCATCGAAAAAACAAGAGAGTTCCAGAAAAAGATCTATTTCTGTTTTATCGACTATGCCAAAGTCTTTGACTGTGTGGATCACAATAAACTGTGGAAAATTCTGAAAGAGATGGGAATACCAGACCACCTGACCTGCCTCTTGAGAAACCTATATGCAGGTCAGGAGGCAATAGTTAGAACTGGACATGAAACAACAGACTGGTTCCAAATAGGAAAAGGAGTATGTCAAGGCTGTATATTGTCACCCTGCTTATTTAACTTATATGCAAAGTACATCATGAGAAATGCTGGGCTGGAAGAAGCACAAGCTGGAATCAAAATTGCTGGGAGAAATATCAATAACCTCAGATATGCAGATGACACCACCCTTATGGCAGAAAGTGAGAGGAACTAAAAAGCCTCTTGATGAAAGTGAAAGAGGAGAGTGAAAACATTGGCTTAAAGCTCAACATTCAGAAAACCAATATCATGGCATCTGGTCCCATCACTTCATGGGAAATAGATGGGAAAAGTATCACACTTTATTTTTCTGGGCTCCAAAATCACTGCAGATGGAGATTGCAGCCATGAAATTAAAAGACGCTTACTCCTTGGAAGGAAAGTTATGACCAACCTAGACAGCATATTAAAAAGCAGAGTCATCACTTTGCCAACAAATGTCCATCTAGTCAAGGCTATGGTTTTCCAGTGGTCATGTATGGATGTGAGAGTTGGACTGTGAAGAAAGCTGAGTGCTGAAGAATTAATGTTTTTGAACTGTGGTGTTGGAGAAGACTCTTGAGAGTCCCTTGGACTGCAAAGAGATCCAACCAGTCCATCCTAAAGGAGATCAATCCTGGGTGTTCATTGGAAGGACTGATGTTGAAGCTGAAACTCCAATACTTTGGCCACCTGATGTGAAGAGTTGACTCATTGGAAAAGACCCTGATGCTTGGAGGGATTGGGGGCAGGAGGAGAAGTGGATGACAGAGGATGAGATGGCTGGATGGCACCACCGACTCAATGGATATGGGTTTGGGTAGACTTCAGGAGTTGGTGATGGACAGGGAGGCCTGGCGTGCTGCGATTCATGGGGTCGCAAAGAGTTGGGACATGACTGAGCGACTGAAGTGAACTGATCTGAACTAAGGAATTAGGGTCCTAAGGTAAAAGAAAAGCCATGGCTGGCCTTCAGGAAATTTAGGTAGATGGGAAATATAGGGAAATATTCCTGCTGATAATCTCTCCTGACTGCAAAACCAAAGCAGGTGATTTGCAGGAGCTCTCTTGGAAGCTGCTGTAAATCTCCTGTCTGCTGCCTGCCAATGTGTCTGCCTGCAGCTGCCACCAGAGAAAAATGGCTTTTCCTTTCTTATCTTCCAAATCTTGCACAGTCCTTCTTTTTGGCAGAATCTAACCCAGAACCCTGCTGGAAATGGAATTCTGAAAGGTCTAATTCAGCTGTTTCTACCCTGAGATGCAGAAGAGAGTTTGGAAGGGGATGGAAGGAAGAAAGGAAGAAAAGTCTTGAATGATTGGTGAATAGTGACTGTTAGAATTCCCCAATGCTGAAGGCAGAGAACTTCTCTTTAGCAGGCTTTTGGAAGTTTCCTCAGAACAGCACAAGAGATTAGGGGGAAGATAGGGAGATGTACAAAATTGGACAATACGTTTCTGAAGCCACATTCTAACAAAGAAAATTTCTACAGTGCAGGAAGAGAAAGAAAACTAGTAGCTACATAACTGCTAGGCCACCACGGCCTGCAATACCCTTGTCTTAGAAATCCCTCCCTGTTTCCTGCCTATTACCACCTGCAGGGCCTCCCTCTATAGATTCCTCCTCCTCCTCCTGGAAGACTTTGGGGATTAAATCTAGAGATTCCTGAAGACTTCCAGAGATTTTTAGAGACTTCTGACTCTGCCTCGCTCCCTCAATATTTCTCATTTTCCCCTTGGTGGGAAATTTTTTACGTATGTATTGTAGACAGAGCTGTGTCTTCTCCTTCAGAAGGTTTTCCTTCCACATTTCATTGCAGGATGGTTCTAAACAAAAGAAGTGCTGTAATGTTAGCTAGAACCGGGCCTTCAGATAAAAGACCCTCAGTGAAGATTTTCTGAATGAAGAATGAGCAAGCATGAATGAAATGCACCTCACTAAATCCCGACTAAATGCCTCAGTTAGGGCCTGGAAGAGTTTGAGTACTAAGAGTAATCAGGCTGGATGGTTATTTATCATTTGCCAGTTCCAGGTGACCATTCTCACTTTTGTTGGTGATAATAGGTTTAGATAGATCAAGAGTGTTAATTTTTCATTTTGCTTTTTAAAAATTGCATCAGCTTGCTACAGGCATGTTTTATCCTAACCTATTCCCTCATATTTGCCCTTTTAGGATTTGTGATATAATAAAATCAACAATAACTTTGCAAAAAAATAGTTGCATGTCAGTTGCAAAAGAAAGAAGGTCCAATAGACTGACTCTGGTCCCTGGGTGGAAACCAGGGACTGGTTTGGAAACAGGCTCCAAGCAGGCGTTCCTCCATCACCAGCAGCATCACCAACAGCAGCAAAACAACAAGAATAATAACTGGTAACACTTATTGAATGCTTGGGCTTCCCTGGTGCCTCAGACAGTAAAGAATCTGCCTACATTGTGGGAGACACAGGTTCAGTCCCTGGCTTGGGAAGACCCCCTGGAGGAGGAGATGGCAACCCACTCCAGTATTCTTGCCTGGACAATTCCCCTGGACAGAGGTGCCTGGCAGGCTACAGTCCATGGGGTCACAAAGAGTCAAACACAACTGAGCAATGAAACCCAGCAAGCACAGCACTGGGTCCTCATAGAAATCTCCAGGAACAGGCTAAACGGTGATGGTAGTTTAGTCTCTTAACTCATGTCTGACTCTGCGACCCCATGGACTGTTACATGCCAGGCTCCTCTCTCCATGGGGCTTCTCCAGGCAAGAAAACTGGAGTGGATTGCCATTTCCTCCTCCAGGGAATCTTCCAGACCCAGGGACCAAATCCTTGTCTCTTATGTCTGCTGTATTCACACGTGGGTTTTTTTTACCACTAGTACCACCCGGGAAACCCAAATTATACGCTACTTAAACACAAAGTTAATATTGCTCTTTTTATCTGTTAAACTGGTTTGAGCAAGATGAAAACATATGAACAGCCCTTGTCAATTGTTTACTCCGCATGTTCCTAGTTTGCCACCATAAAAACGAGGTGCAAGTCCTAGGGACTGAGGAAGGGAGCTACGTTCTCTATCAGCTCACTCAAAAGACAATCCAAGAAATCATCTCATCTAACAAGTCTTAGCATGCCTGGCAATGTGCGTGACAGCACAGCTGCCGTGTCCTTGCGGCTTCAGCACGGCCTCCAGGCCCGAGTGCCGGCCGAGTGCAAAGCACCCAAAGGCCGCTGTGCGGGCCGTCGCGTCTGGCTCTTGGCAGCTCTGAGGTCTGCGGCCCACCAGGCTCCTCCGTCTGTGGGACTACACCAGCGAGAGCACTGGAGCGGGTTGCTGGTCCTTTACTGGACCGGAACCTGGCGGTCCGGAGTCGACGATGAGAGAGTGAAAGAAGGAAAGAAGCTAATATTCCCAGGGTAATGCAGTCGGCTTTCACGCTCCAGGGCATCAGCCAGAAATACATATATATATATATATATATATAGAGAGAGAGAGAGAGAGAGAGAGAGAGAGAGAGAGAAAGGCATGGAGACCCAAGCTCTGATAGAGCAGAGGTGCTTTAATCAGCACGGTGTGGGCATATATACTGTCTTACAAGGTAGTTATTCTCAGCAAAGATAAAGATTAAAATTCCAGACTTACAAAACACAAGGCGATCCCTATTAAAGAGAGAAGAGGGTACTTATCACCATAATGAGAAACTAACAAAGGAAATGCCTGGATTCCTCAGCCCCGGGAAAGCCCTGCCTCTCCTCTTAATTCCTGAATATTCAGGAATTAATAAGGACCAAAGGATTCCTGACAGATCCAAAACAGCACCCAGGAAGCCTCCTGTTAAATGCTTCCTGACAGTGGGTAGCCATTTCCTTTTCCAGAAGATCTTCCTGACCCAGGGATTGAACCCACATCTGCATTAGCAGGTAAATTCTTTACCTCTGAGCCACCAGGGAAGCCCTAGACCCACATCCAAATTATGTAAACTTTGTGCACTTTAGACTTTCATCTGCAAAATCAGTGTCTTGAAGCAAAGAATAACAGCTTATCGCTGATTTTCATGAGCACTTATAAGGTGCTTTCCTAAGTATTATATAATTTGCCATTTGAGTTACCCACACGTTACCAAATTTCCTAGGAAGAGACTATGCTGGTGGCCAACTGCACATAATATCTGAAAGTACAAAAATTGACTTCCATTATGACTATAGTGCTGTGTGGTTTCACCGGCGTTCTCCAGAGGAGGCTGAGGGAGGTGGTGGCATCACACAGTCTCCAAAGCTCACCGTCTTCCTTGCTCAAATTCATTGGCTTCCCCAGACACACTTCCTCACCACCTACACTGATAACGCTGCTCTTGTGACTTCAACAAAACAAACTAGAAAAAAAGCAAGTCTGAAAACATTAAACAAAGAAAAACCCTGATGACTGGTCAAAACAATAACCATTTCCTGGCTCTCGGGCATGCTCCTGGGGAGACTTGATTCATCCTACCAAGGGCTTACCAGCTCAATGAGGTAAGCGGGGCAAGGACTATGAGGCGTATGGCTCATTAGCTGCAAATCCAAGCCTCCCATCCTTATCTCCTGACTCAGGCACAGAATTACTTTTATTATACCCCAAAATGCCCTCTAAGGACTCTTCTTGCATCTCTGAAATAGTATGATTCTTGGAAATGTAGAAATAAGCACAATGCAATAGTGTGAACAAGGAATAATAGCATGTGTAATGTTCAGTTTTTGAGAACTTTCAAACTCAACTTGCCCATCCTCGCTTTACCGAGCATGTGGATTGAATTTGGAGTCACTGCAAAGGGCAGTCCTTGTGCCAGTAATGGCCACATTTCAAAATGCATGGGGATTTACATCCTTATTTCCTATGCAAAATCTAAGAAAAACAAAAGAGAAGGAATTTAGCAATGAATGTCCAGAATGGACCAGGCACTTTGCTTGGTACTTACACTATCCTCAAAACAGCCTCACAAATCGGGCCTTATTCCCATTTTATTTACGAGGACACCAAGACACCAAGAACCTACAGTCCTAGTGGAAGTTCACACAGCTTGTCAATGGAAAAGCCAGATTGTGAATACAGATGTATTGGATACCAAGGCCCCAAAGAAACCTCTCTGCTGCATAACCCAATGTGCTAACTGGATACCTTTAACTACGCTTCTAGGCGTGGACATTCTGAACTCCTTTTTCCATCTCCACTGGGAAGGTGAGAGTTCAAGGGCAGGTCTGCCTCTTGCTGAGTATAAGTTGGTAGTCATGCTTAGGAAGGTCTGTCTAGACTCAGATAGCTCAGCTTGAAACTTTGCCTGTAGAAAAGGGACAGTTGACCCTCTGCCAGGCTTTTATGATAAGACTAGAAATTATTGTTACAGATGAGACGTTGACAGGTTGAACTGATACATGGTGGTGGTAAAGATCGCCTGGGCGATATGGATTTGAGAGGATTTATTTAAGAAGCTGAAATGGCAGGTCTCACTGATGATGAGATGTGAACAGTAGGACAGAGGAATCAAAGGTGGCCCAGCAAGGGAAATCAACGCGGGCCTCTCTGAAGAGCAGAGAGGAGGCTGAGAGCAGGCGGAGGGGTGAGTGCAAGAGGGCCTGGGAGGCCCCTGTCCAGGGCCTGTGGTCGGAGGACAATCGCTGTCTTTCAGGCGCAGAAAGAATGGAGTCACTGCAGTGAAAAGGAAGATGGGAAATGGAGAAGAGTTTGGAGAGATTTAAGGAATCTGTTCATAGGGCTTCCCTGGTGGCTCAGTGGTAAAGAATCTGCCAGCCAAGCAGGAGATGTGGGTTCCATCCTTGGCTCAGGATGATCCCCTGGAGAAGGAAATGGCAACCCACTCCAATATTCTTGCCTGGGAAATCCCATGGACAGAGGAGCCTGGCGGGCTACAGTCCATGGGGTCGCAAAGTCTGACACGACTTAACAACTAAGCAAAAACACAAAGGAATCTGATCATATGGGTCAGTTAGACCTTGATAAGGAATTCAGAATTTATCCCAAGAGTAATAGAAATATAAGGTTTTAAAAGTAAGTGAAGGGCTTCCCTGGTAGTTATAAGTTTTTAAAAGGGAAGAATATATTCTGATATATGTTTTAAAAAGATTGTTCAGACTGTGAGTTAATGTTCTCACTCTCACTAATGGAGTACAAATATGACCAAGTAAGACTGTTTTCAGCATTTCTCTATCAAAATATCATTATGCTTGTTTTCTTCATAGATCTTACCATAACTTATTTTATATATATATATATATATATGTGTGTGTGTGTGTGTGTGTGTGTTTATATATATAAAATTTAGTGTGTGTGTTTCCCACTACATTTTAAGGACAAATTGGGTCTGTCAATTGCATGCTCACTCCCAAGTCCAGTGTTTGTTATATTTAAGAGACACTGCTTAAATATTTATTAAATGAGTGCTACTCTCTAAAGGGAGAAGGAAATGGCAACCCACTCCAGTATTCTTGCCTAGAGAATCCCGAGCACAGAGGAGCCTGGTGGGCTGCTGTCCATAGGGTCACACAGAATCACGACTGAAGCGACTTAGCATGCATGCTTGCATTGGAGAAGGAAATGGCAACCCACTCCAGTAGTCTTGCCTGGAGAATCCCAGGGACAGAGGAGCCTGGCGGGCTGCCATCTATGCAGTCTCACAGAGTCGGACATGACTGAACTGACTTAGCAGAAGCAGCAGCACTTTATAAAAACCTTAGGATAAGAAATGAATTAATATCATCTTTGCCCCCATGATCACTTCCAGACTATTGTTTGAGGCCATCATTCAATAATCTTTCTTTTAAAGTCTTTGCTGCCTATCACTTTTCCCTTTTTCCATCTTCTCTAGGCTTTGCCTCTTCCATCATAATTTAAACGTTTCCTTAACAGTCCCACCCTCCTACAGTGTCGAAGCTGATGATCTTTCAGCATTCTTGTATCACACGTCCTTAAATTTGGCTATGTGCACTACTGTCATCTTCATTATTTTTTAGTCTCCATAAGCCTAGCCACAGGCTTCCCTTGTGGTTCACCTGGTAAAGAATTCACCTACAATGCAGGAGACCCCGGTTCGATTCCTGAGTCAGGAAGGCCCGCTGGAGAAGGGATAGGCTACCCACTCCAGCATTCTTGGGCTTCCCTTGTGGCTCAGCTGGTAAAGAATCCGCCTGCAATGCGGGAGACCCAGATTCAATCCCTGAGTTGGAAAGATCTCCTAGAGAATGGAAAGTCTACCCACTCCAGTGTTCTGGAGAATTCCATGGACTGTATAGTCCATGGGGTTGCAAAGAGTTGGGCATGACTGAGTGACTTTCACTTTCAAGCCTAGCCACATCTGAGCACTCTGCATCTAGGCCCCTTTGTCATTCTTCACATATGACTCACTCACTCTTCCCAAGCCTCACCTTCATCTTCATCACCTTCAAACCCCAGTCCCCTCCTGTTCTGTTCTTCCTGCCCATTAGCCCCTTCCTGGATCATGTCTCTTTACGCACAAGCTGGATGGCATGATCAGCCACACTCTCAAGAACATGCTGAGCACCCTCACTCTCTTTCTCTATCACACAGTTCTATCTTCCTCTTTAGGAAAGCCCATTGTCTGCTTTCTCCAATCTATCTTATAGATGGCTGGGCATTGCTGAGAAAATTACAAGCACAGAAGAATCACTTTAAAGGCACACTCTCTCCCTTCTATTTTGTTACCCGTGCCGCTAGTCAAGTATCTCAAATATCTAAGGTGGATCATCTCTTTCACTCTCCAGGATCTCTTCCAAATTTTTTCCGCTCAGACTCTCACACTATCTTCTGGTGCCTCCTGATGAAATTGAGATCAACTGTCTCCTACGCAAGGTACATTCCTGATAAAATTGATGTCAACTAAATTGTTGTTGTTGTTCAGACACTCCATCGTGTCTGACTCTTTGAGACCCCATGAACTGCAGCACACCAGGCTCCCCTGTCCATCACCATCTCCCAGAGCTTGCTCAAGCTCATGTCCATTGAGTGGGTGATGCCATCCAATCGTCTCGTCCTCTGCCATCCCCGTCTCCTCCTGCCTTCAATCTTTCCCAGCATCAGGGTCTTTTCTAATGAGTCAGCTCTTTGCATCAGGGGCCAAGTATTGGAACTTCAGCATCAGTCCTTCCAATGAATATTCAGGATTTCCTTTAGGATTGACTGATGTTCATGCTCTCCAAGAGACTCTCAAGAGTCTTCTCCAACACCACAGTTCAAAAGCATCAGTTCTTTAATGCTCAGCATCCTCTCAATTCTTTTCTCCCTATCTACTTGCCTCCAGTCCTTCCCTAATCTTTTCTTCCTCCTGTCTCAGAGAAAAAAAACTGTTCTTTTTTTTTTTTTTTGGCCACACCATGCAGCATATGGGATCTTAGTTCCCTGGTGAGGGATCGAGCTGACACCCCTTGCACTGGAAGTCCAAGTCTTAACCACTAGACAAACAGGGAAGTCTCTTCACTTTTCTCTCTTGATCTTGGACCTACACCTCTTGCTTCACCCAAGATATTGATCTATTAATTGTTCCATCTCTCTCTTGAATTTTTTATATCTCCCTATGCTGGTTCCTTTCTCTTGACCTATACATATAATTGAGCTTCCCAGGTTGCGCGAGTGGTAAAGAGCTCACCCATCAGGAGAGGTAAGAGACGTGGTTTCAACCCCTAGGTTGGGGAGATCCCCTGGAGGAGGGTATGGCAACTCACTCCAGTTTTCTTGCCTAGAAGATCTCATGGACAGAGGAGCCTGGCGTGCTACAGTCAATAGGGTCACGGAGTCAGACATGACTGAAGAGACTTAGCATACATGCATACACCTAATTATATTCTCTATCTTAATGGGAAAAAAAGTTCTTCTAGGAATTCAACTGTCCCTCTGATGCACTGTTCCAGAACTCTCTTTCTTTCTGACTACAAAAAGCAATTTAAACTCCCTGTATTTAATTCCTCAGCCCAGGTCACTTAAAAAAAAGTCCTGAAATCTTATTTGTAAAGCTAACAGGCTGCTGAAATGTTTTCTCAAAGGCCACTTGTACCCTTCTGGTTATCAAGTTCAGAGTACTTTCCTTAATGTTCACTCTTCTTGATCTCCGAATAATTAAATTTATGTTCACTACCTCTTCCTTCCTAAAATTTGTGCTTTTCTTGAATGAAAGAATTTCCTTGAATGATGGTTCCAGTGTCTGAGAGTTTCCATTAACACCTGGAGAATCTGGATCGTTCCTATTCTGGATACCATTGAGTAAACTGCGTGCAGCTTTACTCAATCAAAACACTTAGGGACTTCCCTGGTGGTCCAGTGGTTAGGAATCCATCTTCTAGTGCAGTAGATGTGAGTCTGATGCCTGGTTCAGGAATTAAGATCCCACAGGCCAAGGGCCCACGTGCTGCAACTAAGACCCGACACAGCCAAATAAGCTTAAAAAGAATAAATGGGAAAAAAAATAAAAATAAAAAACAAAAAACAAAAAAAACAGGCCAACCTCCAGAGGTGTCCTATAGGCCAAACTTATGCTCCTCTCTGACATATATTTCTTTCTACTGGATTGACTCCAAAGTTCATTAGCATCCGACGGAAAAACCCCAAATGAATGTTTTGGTCAACCCAACACTCTAACGCTATCACCTCTAAGTTAAATATTTCTCTGAAGTCAGTTTCTAAGGTTCTTCTCCATCCCTTTCCTTGAAAAAACTAAACTGATGGCTTGAGATTTTCTGAAATGAAGGTTAAAGTAGTAGAAAATACAGATATTTTTAAACTTAAATTGCACTTTTAGCTGTAAGATTATTTGATTTTATACTAATTCATACTAGACCTTATTTTGCTTTTAATCTATACTACAGTGCTTGGAGGAGGAAATGGCAACCCACTCCAGTATTCTTGCCTGGGAAATCCCATGGACAGAGGAGCCTGGTGGGCTGCAGTCCGTGGGGTCGCAAAGAGTCAGGACTGAGTGACTAAGCATACACACCACAGCTTTTGCCAAAAGACTTGCAGATAATTTCAACAGTTTTTAAAAGGACACTGACACCCAAAGTGAAAAGAATAGAGGCTATTGTTGAATATTAGCATATTAATAGTGTAGACTCCATGAAAGATGGAATTCAATATATGCCTTTAATGAGATATCAGTTTTTCCAAGTTGTGATGGTAATGAGTGAGAAATTTGCAGAAAGATTTGTCCAGTGGCTTTTTTTTTTTTTCCAAGTCTCAGAGAACACAAGTGTCAAACTGATATAGCACATCCTGACCCCACCAAGACATCACAAGATGTAGAAGACAGATCTCAGGAAGCTGAACTGTAGCAACACAAACCCTTCATTCACCAGGTTCAAGAGCTGGTAATGAGAAAGGACAGCTAAGCATTCAAAAGCATCTCTATTGAACCCATTTCTGACTTAGATTTGCATTAAAACCATGAGATTCTTATTTAGAATTTCATATATTGTGAGCTATTTCTCTACTAATTTGGCATTATGTCACATTTCAGCTGACCTTTGTTTCCCGAAGAAAATTAGAAATGAAATTATTTCTTCCCGATTAGCATCAGTGAAATGACATCTACTTAGCTTTGCTGTCCTGGCAAATCCTACTCTTCAGGGGACATGCAACATGGTTTTAGTGGGTTGATGAATCGTATTCTTTTTCTGCTGTATGTGCGCGTGTGTGTGCACCCATGACATGTTGATTTTGGATTAGGTTTCCAAACAGCAATGCATTGTCTCATCTCTTCCATGATGCCTCCAGGGATTAGCTAAAGAGACACAATTGCTAATAAAATTTCACACCAGTAAACTTGGCTCAAAGAGCTGCTGTAAAAACCCCACTGATTGTCACAGCGTTCATTCATAAGAACGCACACCACCGAGCATATGTGGGACAGGATGTTTTGCTATGCCAAAAGCGAATTTTCATGCTGTTGCATTTATGCATTTCCTGCTGCTCCTCCAAAGGCTTGTCTGCATGTGCAGGCAGGGAAGAACTCTCTCTGTGGAAAAATGTTCCTCTTCTGTTTGTGTCAAAAGGTCTGACCTGTACTCAACTTCCCATTCAGAGGTAATTTGCAAGCTATGTTTGTTAATCTCTTTTTCAAAAATCCACCAGGAAAGAATACTGGGTTAATTTTTGCTTGAAAAGAAAAGGGCTATAAAGAGCATATTAGGAAGGCAGAAAATGGTCTTAAAATGGAAACCAAAAGAGGCATTTGGGAAAGATAAATGTAACATCCCCTTCACCCTCAGGAAATGAAATTTTTCTGACAGGGTCAGAGACTCTGCTTGGCAAACCTTCTTAAATTAATTACCTTCTTGACATTTTAAAGGAAGGTTTCAGATTGTAAATTTAACCCAGACAAAGCATTCTTTTTAATCTTGTCAGTATGCAAACTACTTTGCACTGCAGTCTGTGAATTATTTATCAGAGGAACGACCCCAAAGGGCGAAAGGAAAAAGCAGGCGTATTTGATCTGAGGTTCCGTGGCAAGATGTAGCTCTTTGCCTTAGATCTGTACCTGTTACAACTGCTTAACTTTTTCTGCTTTTGATGTTTTTAATACCCTGAGCATTCTTTGTCTCTGAGAGGAAGACATTCGGTGCCATTTTATAATGTGCTTATTAAGATGAGAAAAATATATAGCTCGGCAGGTTTTATATGGCAGCCACAGTTGGGATGGGATGGGAAAACAACGGGGCTTCTTTTCAATGTACTTTCACATTATATATGCTAGGCAAGCCACATCTTACTGACTCTTGTGCTCATGTGAAATGAAATCTGCAGAGATGGATTGTCAAGGAAATTAACTCTTCTAACTACCGATAAACTGGTCTACATGATATTTCAACAAACATTAACAGGTTTGTTTGGGGCTTAAAGAAAACTGAAATTTACAGTGCCTAGAAGCTATAAAAAAAAGTTGTGGCTTTAGTTCTAGAATTAAGTATTCTTAAATTAAATGATTTGAGATCAAGACCATCCATGCAACGGGCTATACTCATTAGTTCTAAAACATCATCGAGTAAATGTAGAACTGCCCTAGGGTAGCAGTAGGCCACATAGCGTCACTGAGCATAGTCTCTGGGCCCTCCCCAGAGTTTGTAGAGTGATGGCAAACCTCAACTTTGAAAAACATCTCAGTGGCTTAGTTCCTAGGAGACTGGACTTACATACAGATCCCAAGGTCTTGCCTGGTAAGTCTTCACATGACCTGCTACTGCCTTTTCTCAGGAAACTCCTGGGCGTCCCTTGAGAGAAAAGACACGCAACATCACTGTCCCTCCTCCTGCCATTTCACTCTGAACAGACAGCCACAGTGTAAATGAAAAAACCAGGGGGGTATCCCTAGCCATTGTAAATGAAGACACACGCCACGCACAGCTTCACTTCTGCATCAGAGACTCCTCCCAAACTTAATAAAAGAAGTAAATGTGATAACTAAAATAAAATTTTTAAGTTGCCATTTATTGTGTAATTTTTATCTTCCATTCCCTTGCAACTCACTTATGAAGTAGGTCTTAACTGTCCTCGGTCCCCACTCGTCCCCCACTCTTTTTTTTTTTTTAAGCTGAGAAACCTTAGCCTTGGAGAGAAATTTTCAAGTCAATGATCCTGCAGCTAACAAGGCTGAGATTCAAAGCCAGATCTCCATGACCCTAAATTCCACATGCTCTGCCTCTCTAAGCACGTGATGTGATCTTAATTCCATTTGGTTGCCTGTAATTCTTCTCTTTATGTGCTTTGAAATCTAGTAGGAGTGTGATAACTCTAGCATAAAGAGTACACTTTCTAATTTTTGGTCTTGCTATATTGTTTCAAGCTTATATTGGTATCTTAGCAATCTATTGTGTGTGGTTTATTTAAACTAAACAAATGAAAGACAGCATATAGATTGGAGGTTCAGCAAGCATGTTTTCCATGAGAATTAGGTAGGCACCTACCACAGAGATAACATGCGAACAGCAGCAAGTAAATTGATGTTTGTTAGTCTGTGCTCTCTCAGATACACAGAGGATTTACCTACTTAATAGGACTTATAAGAACAAATCCCCTGAGCATGAATGAGAGAAGCTGGGCTCTGAGGTTCGCCTTTTCACAGAGCTATCACACATACTAATTCAAGGACCACAAACTTTCTGTTTGCTTTTTTTTCTGATCATTCCTCTTTCACTCACCTTTCACTCACCTGAATAAATACCAGATGGAGAGCACTTGATCCTCCATGCCAAGGTCACCTTCATCTGATGAACCTGAACTGTCGGGACCAGACCCAGGGAGGAGGTCCTTTTAGAGTCATGGCATATCAGATTTTCAGAAGTGGGAGGAAACATAGAGATCACCTAGCCCACTCTTCTATTTACTAGGAAGTGAAGAGACAGCTACTAGGCAGCCCACTGTGTCTAAGCTAGAGCAAGGACTCATCAGCCCTCACGTGTCTTGAGACTCATGGTGGCTTTGACTGAGACAGCATTTGACAAAAAAAAAAAATATATATATATATATATATATAAAACTTAGAAATGTGGATTTGGATTCTCCACAGAAACAAAACCAGTAGAACATAGAGCTTTTATAAAGAATTGACTCATCTGATTATGAAGGCTGGCAAGTCCTGGTATCTGCAGGTGAGTCAGCAAGCTGGAGACCCAGGACAGCCAGTGGTATAGCTCCAGTCTGGCAGGTTCAAATCCAGAAAAAGACTATGTTTCTATTCCTAAAACAGAGGGAAAAAAAATAAAAACATGTTCTAGTTCTAGAACAGGCAGACAGAAAGAGTTCTCTCTTAGTCTGGGGAGGATCAGCTTTTTGCTCTATTCAGGCCTTCAACTGATTGAACAAGGCCCATTCAGATTAGAGACAGCAATTTGTATTACTCCATCTACTGATTGAAATGTTAATCTCAGTCAAAATCACAGACACACTCAGAATAATTTTTGACCAACTATCTGGGCATCTCATGGTAAAGTAGATATATAAAATTAATCATCACATCACCTAAGCTGAGGACTGTATTTTATTCACATATCTGTTAAGGACCAATTCTTTTATTTAAAAGCTAAAAGAAAAGCAATTCAGATATTCCAAAAATACTGTAATTATTATTAAAGCAAAAAGAAACAAATGCATTTGTGCTTATCTGTTAAAAGTTTACCAGTTCCATGGAGAGGTCAATTTGCATCTAACAAAATCTTCAATGGCATTTACTTGTTCTATCTAATGTTTTGATTTGGATATTTAAATAACTCTTTCTTGTTCTTTAATACACAAGAGCAAAACTCACAGATGTAAATAATATAATTAAACTTTAATCTAGTTAATTTCCATGTTTATTTAGACATTTAAACCACTTAATCTAACATGTGAAAATACAGGGTATTGCAATTTGTAGTCTAAAGGATGTGAAAAACTAAGACTTCTCTACTGTAAAATGTAACAGCACACTTGGTCTAGTCCTTCATGAATGGTTAATATTAATAGAAATAAAACAGGTTTATCATTTATTTATTAAGCAGATTCATACAAATAGATGTATATTTAAGATAATGTAGGCGATGGCTTTAAGATACATCCATAAAAAATGTTGATGCTTCTCCCTTCAAGAGGTAGAGCTTAACGTCCCTTCCCCTTGAGAGTGGGCTAGGCTTTGTGACTCCCTCGTAACAAATAGTGTACGGCAGAAACGACGGGGTAAAACGTCTGTGATTAGGTCATAAAAGAACGTAACTTCTGCCTTTCTCTTTCTTGAATTGCTATCTCTGTAAGAAGCCAGATACAATTTCACTCAAAGAGCCCTAAGTAGAGTCCATCTAGCCAGGCAGTAAGGCCTCTCTACAACATCCAGCAAGGAGCTGAAGCCTCTGGCCAACAGCCAGATGACAGTGAACCGTCTTGGAAGCAACTTCTCCAGCCCCAGTCACACCTTCAGATGACCGCAGCCCCTGCCGAGCTTCTCACTGTAACTGACTGCAACAGAAAGCAGCCCGAATTAGAGCCGCCTAGCTCAGCTTCACCCAGATTTCTCATCCAAGAAACCAAAATAATAAATATTTGTTACTTTCAGCTGCTGAATTTGGGGATAATTTGTTATGTAGCAATAGATAACTCATATATATGAAGTCTAAATTGCACCTATAATAAGACTTTATGTCCATAAATTATCATTCATTTACAGTAGGTTGGGTTCATCATTTACAGGTCAAGCATTTTTAAGCCAAAATAGATTTATGTGTGTGTCTATAAGATTAACACAATTTTAACATTTGTAAAATATTATTTTCTTCATAGAATATCACTAAGCACAAGTGAAAAAATTGTTTTCTGATGTTTTGGTGAACAAATTGTCATGTTACAATAGCAAAAACTTGAAAGTTGCTTTGAAATTCACATTAATCTTACTCCTCTTTGTTTTTTCCAGTTGTAATGTTATAGTTTTATGAGAAAACATAAATGATGGCTAGTACTTCCATTTTTTTTCACATGGAAAGCTCAAGGATAAGTTAAAAGCACAATTAATTCTAAATAAACTCTATAAAAGTAAACAATATCTATAATTATTTCTCCAAGTTTGAAATGCTTTCTCCTTTTTTATCAAATCATTTAAATTTTTTCTTCTCTTAACACATCTTCATTCTACATTAAGATTTGTTTATTTGATCTTTTATTCTCTGTGCACCCCTACATTGTTGTTCTTGTCTAACTACTCTCAGGCCTTATCTCTTTCCTGATTTTTTATTCTATCCCTCCACCGAGCTCTAATCCCTCCCTTCTCTTCACTTCAGCTGCACTTATACCTTAAAAGTTAAATACACTACTGTTTATATCTATTTTTAATTAGTTCAACTATGTCACTCTTGTCTCTCAAACAAGATTGCAAGCTGCTTCAATATTTTTTCCTTTTATGTTTTTGATGCCTAACCCAGCGCTTGTACACAGGAAGCACTCAGCAAAATTATGTAGCACTGTATTTATTTCCTTCTCCCAGTGGTCCTTGCCTCCTAGTACCTTACTTTCTGCTTTTGAGAAGAGCCTTATCTGGCACTCAGCACAACTGCAAAGAAAAATAGAAGAGCAACAGACAGGATGCAGGGATTTATAGAAACAGAAGCTATCAAGGAGACATGTGGCCATGGCACTCTCATGCCTTTTAAATATGTTCCTGAATACACGTTAACTCCAGGGACACAAAATCATTGTCTCCTCTCTTTTTTTACTTTTTCTTTGACCATCATATTGACAAAGTAGAAATATATAGGCAGTGTCACTGCACTGCTTCAGTAAAGTTAGCGCTTAAGGTTTCCTCATATCTACCCAGCCAGCTGAGTTTCATCATTGTCTTATACTTGAATGTATATTTATGCATCTTTTAGAATCTCAATGTTTCCCAAATGCCCACTGCAATATATTTTTTCTGACATGTTCTATTGTCTATAATAGAGTTGGCATATAGTGGTGGATGGTTTTACCTTCTATGTGTGTATTTGTTCACTGCACTTCTTAATCTAGCATTCAGTATTTATTTTTCATCATTGACAGTAGACTGCTCTGTCTCAAATATTTGCGAAAGAGAAAAAGTGAGAGTAAAGTAGGCAAGAATTGCTGATAACTCAGGTTTAGGAGTGTTAACAGTGATTATTTCTCAAAGCAAATGAAGAGTGAGGAGGACAGCAAAGATATACAGGGCAGGGCCGGGGGAGTTCACATCCTCTATCTGCTACTCTTCGTTAACTAATATAGAAGAGTCTTTTTTGGTTGTTCAGATTTGCTCAGCTCTAGAATAAGATAGACATGTGATGATTGGCTCTGGTCTAATTATTTTCTCTAAATCTGCCTTTGCTGGGTCATTTGTCTCCTCTAGAACTTGTTAGATAACTAGCTTTCTTAAACTCTTCACCTTCACAAAATATTTGTAAATAGTATGAAATGGAAAGAAGAAAACCAGAGAGTAAAAAGTTGTGTGAGGAGCAAACATATAAAATGTCTTACTAAAATAGACAAGGTTTGCATGGATGGAGAACCATAAGGCAAGAGGAGAACTGAGGGCTTATCAATTTGCTTTACCTAGGGATTTGTGTCTTAAAGAATGAGAGCTAGCTTTCAAGATGGAGAAGAAAGGGAAGTCCAGTCAAAGGCACATAGCAAATTCAAAGAAAGATGAATAATTAGGTATTTCTGAGCCTAATGTACATGGTAGGGAGTGGTGGGTGGAGAAAGAGTCCTACAGGGTATATTCAGACTAGTCTGAGAAAAACTTTGTACCCATCTACTCTTTCAAAAATATTGAGGCCCTACCATGCGCACCCATAGGCTTCCCTCGTAGCTCAGTCGGTAAAGAATCTGCCTGCAGTGCAGACCCGGGTTTGATTCCTGGGTTGGGAAGATCCCCTAGAGAAGGAAATGGCAACCCACTCCAGTATTCTTGCCTGGAGAATTCCATGGACAGAGGAGCCTGTCAGACTACAGTCTACAGGGTCGCAAGAGTCGGACACGACTTAGCAACTAAACCACTACCACCTACTATGCGCACTGTACCAGATGAACACAAACTCTGCCCCTTAATATGTTTCACCCTCACTATGTTCCCACTTTTGATATATACGTTTTTATTACAGAAAATATCCTACTACATTATCACATTGGATTTGGGGATCTTTCTTCCTCACTATAGAATGAACTTTTTAAAGGTGAGGATCATATCTCCAACATGTAGTACAAAGAATAGTAAATAGTATATAAATATTTATTATTGAATCATAACCAGTGTAACATCCCTACTCAGGCCCAACTAATAAGATAGGGATAGAAAACAGATTTCAACTTATCAACTCCAGTAAGTTACTCACGCTGCCTGGAGCTTTTGTGGAGAAAGAGGTCATGATCCCATTCCTCAGTGGGAAAGAATTCCATCATTAAGTAGAGACTTCTGCCATGATGTAAGAAGCAGCACAATTATTTTCTATCCATGTGCCTAGTTTTATTCTCAGTAAGGTAATCATTTACTCACTCAACAAATATTCATCATGCATCTGGCACTGCTGCTGAGCATCAGGGGACAGGACACGGAGACCATGAACACACAGCCCTTATCTTCAGGGATCTCAGAGATCTGGAAAGTAAGTGATGCGACAACACCTGCAATTTACTCAGTTGTATAATAATAACTTGCTATATGAGGTCATGATGATTGTGGTTAAGAGAGGAACCAGAGAGTATATATGTCATCTCCTATATTTCTTAGGATGGAAAATGTGTTAACCAACACTCAAGAGAATTCCAGTCCCCAGGATAGGTGGTTACGCTGCATCCTGCTGCCATTGTTTAATGAGATCATTCCTTCACTTAACAAATGTTTATTGAATGACTACTACATGTTAGTCTATATTGGTAGACACTGGATAGACTGTAGCAAGTAAAATAATCCAAATAAAGAGATAAATATTAAACAAGTAATGTCACAACAAAGTATGTGATTATAAATTATGGTGAGTGAGAACATCACAATCTATTTTTTTAAGTCAAACCAATCTTCTGAATGCAATTTTGATCCCTAGATGAACTCCTTTCATAAGGTAGGAATGGATTAACCATTTATGTAAATATTTCATTCTGGTTTTCTCTCTCATAGTAAAGGGGTATACCAGTCAGTCTCATGTGGTCAGTAATTATACATTGTTCTCCAGAGTCCTTTATTCTATCACCTCCAGGGTAACCAATCTGCATTTCTGGACAAGAAACATGTGGGCTTCACCTGGATTGCTTTTATCTCTAAGTCAGAGATTCGCTGTTTTAATGGCAACCTCCCTCTAGGTATTGCTTAACTGTTTTGAAATCTATATTTCTAATAAGCCTAACCTCTAATCAAGACAATCACAGAAAGTTTCTACACAATTTTATTTGAAAAAATTAAATGCAATAGAAAAGAGCTTTGAAATAAAACAAACATATATATATATATACACACACACACATATATATGTATACAGACTGAAGTCATTCACCAATTAAGCATTCATTAATATCATATAGTATTCGTTTCACCATAAAATCCTTATGGTCTTAGAAATTCATTGAAAAGTATATTCTACCATCTAGAATTGTTTCACATACCATTTTACAAGGAATCAGCTTCCACAAAATTTTTACATCATTTTCCACATGTTTTCTTTTCAGTTTTTTGTTCTTGTTGTCTCCTGTCTTATACAAACTTTGTATTTTATGTTGTATGTGCCCTCTTTCCTCTTTATAGATCCACTGCCGCTGCCTGTATACTATTACTCCATCTCAAGGTCGTAACTATACTCAACACAATTATGATATAGCTCCTTCACTAAAATAACTCTCCCTTTATTCATTTACTCTTCTGTGGTGGATGTTATAAAACCAGGAGTTGAGTGTAAGCAGTTGAGGATCACAGAATCTTGGGATTGTTAGCTTGCCACCCAATCCAGCCTCCCAACACCCTGTAAAAGTCCCTGCTGGTAAGTGCCTGGGCAGAGCTAGAAAATCACTTAAAACCAGGGGCCAGCCTCAGCTGACACTTGGCCACAGGAGTCTGAACTAGTCAGTCCTGTGGTAGGATTTAGTTCCTTTTTACATCTGTTTCAAAAGTTTGCTGTTATCACATGCGCAGAAGTGCCTTGTAAACCGTGAGGCACTCCACCAGTGCCGGCGTGGCCCGGGAGTCCCGTGTGCCCCGGGCCTGGGCTCTGCCTTCCGTCCAGAGTAACACGGCAGGCGGAGCACGGGCTCGGGGACCATAACCTAAATCTCTTGCACAGCATCAGACAAGTAATACAACCCTCTTCACTTTTGGTTTCCTCATCAATCGGGGTTACAGTGCCCAACTGAGGAGGGGCTAGTATAAGAAATGTGCAGGTTTTTTTCTGATAATAGTTGCCATTGTTCAATCACTTAGTCATGTCCAACTCTTTGCAACCCCGTGGACTGCCACATGCCAGGTTTCCCCTTCCTTCACCATCTCCTGGAGCTTGCTCAAACTCATGTCCATTGAGTCAGTGATACTATCCAACCATCTCATCCTCTGTCACCCCCTTCTCCTCTTGCCCTCAATCTTTCCCAGCATCAGGGTCTTCTACAATAAGTTAGTTCTTCATATCAGGTGACCAAAGTTTTAAGAGCTCCAGTTTCAGCATCTGTCCTTCCAATGAATATTCAGGGTTGATTTCCTTTAGGATGGACTGGTTTGATCTTGTTGTCCAAGGGACTCTAAAGGGTCTTCTCCAACACCACAGTTCAAATAGACCGGTGTTCAATACATGTTTTGCTTTTTTGTTGCTTGATTTTTTGTTTTCTAACTGCTGGTAGTGGTCTCTGTAATAACTCAAAACAATCCTAAATTCTGCTTTCACATGGTAGTCCCTCCTCTAAAGGCAAGAAGCTACTATGACCTTCTCATCTAACAATTCCTCTTCTTAAATTGTGCTGCCTTCTCAACCTCCCATCAAGATCTCTGAGTGCTTCCCTGTTCCCATCTATCTATAGGGCTTTCTCAAGCCTGTCTTCCTTCCCTTACAAAGAGGCCTCCAAGGCTGCCTTCCAGCCAGGGGTGGAAGTGTTTTTGCTTTCTGGTGGTAATTACTTCTGCTGCATCTGTGTTTACTTTAGAACCTGTGGCTAAGGTAATTAGCTGACAGCTGGCTAAGCCTTAGATAATAATATGCCTGACATTTTAGGTATCTCTTCTCTAGAAATAATTTTTTTACTTTATTTCACTTGCACAGTCAACAGATAGTAATGGCAGATTATCCCTGTGTGGAACACAGTTAGGGTTCATTTGCATCTGGAAGGATACCTGCTTTTTTAAATGTGGTTGGGTTGAGAATGACTGCTTTTACACATAGAGTGTTTTTTGAGTGGGGTGCTTTTTTATTTACCCACTATTTATTGAGGACCTGCTATGTGTAGACCCTGGGCTAGTGTGCTAAGAACACAAACACACCCCTTTCCTCAAAGATTTTGAAATTTGAAGAAAGATGGACAAACAAATATGGGTCCATGCCAAGTCCTGTGGGACGTAAAGAGTGGACTAGTGAGCGTTCAGGAGGAAACTCTGGAGCAGAGTCTTAAAAGGCAAATAGATACATAAATATTTACTGGGCATGCTGGAGGATCCAACAGACAACTTCATTCTGGACTGAGGAGTAAAAACAAAACTGTGAGGGTTTTATGGGCTCAACACAGCATGATTAGTTGACAATTAGAAGACAAGACTAGAGTAAAGTAAGCAAGGCATCTAGGGTGTGCAGTATTCAAGGAGGCACAGCAAGCTCAGGGTTGACCAGAAGCCTTCAGAAATGACACTCATTTGCACCACCCTGAAAGGGAATGCCTCCTTAAATGTGCACCCTGGGCACATCTCCCTTGCATCACCCCAACCCTGAAATTGTACAGGAGGCAGTGATGAAGACCATCCCCAAGAAAAAGAAATGCAAAATGGTTGTCTGAGGAGGCCTTACAAATAGCTATGAAAAGAAGAGAAGGGAAAGGCAAAGGAGAAAAGGAAAGATATACCCATCTGTATGCAGAGTTCCAAAGAATAGCAAGGAGAAATAAGAAAGCCTTACTCAGTGATCAGTGCAAAGAAATAGAGGAAAACAACAGAATGGGAAAGACTAGAGATCTCTTCAAGAAATTAGAGATACCAAGGGAATGTTTCATGCAATGATGGGGCACAATAAAGGACAGAAATGGTATGAACCTAACAGAAGAAGAAGATATTTTTTAAAAAGGTGGCAAGAATACACAGAACTATACAAAAAAGATCTTCATGACCCAGATAACCACGATAGTGTAACCACTCACCTAGAGCCAGACATCCCAGAGTCTGAAGTCAGGTGGGCCTTAGGAAGCATTACTCTGAACAAAGCTAG
The DNA here is from genome assembly GCF_033118175.1 of Dama dama. Classification (NCBI taxonomy): domain Eukaryota; kingdom Metazoa; phylum Chordata; class Mammalia; order Artiodactyla; family Cervidae; genus Dama; species Dama dama. Next base: position 69,377,571 of record NC_083683.1, read on the forward strand.
TAGAGGTGATGGAATTCCAGCTAAGCTATTTCAAGTCCTAAAAGTTGATGCTGTTAACATGCTGACCTCAACATGCCAGCAAATTTGGAAAACTCAGCAGTGGTGAGAGGACTGGAAAAGATCCCTTTTCATTCCAATACCAAAGAAAGGAAATGCCAAAGAATGCTCAAACTACTGCACAATTGTACTCATCCCACATGCTAGCAAAGTAATGTTCAAAATTCTCCAAGCCAGGCTTCAACAGTATGTGAACTGTGAACTTCCAGATGTTCAAGCTAGCTTTAGAAAAACCAAGGAAACCAGATATCAAATTGCCAACATCCACTGAATAATAGAAAAAGCAAGAGAGTTCCAGAAAAGCATCTATTTCTACTTTATTGACTATGTCAAATCCTTTGTGTGAATCACAACCAACTGTGGAAAATTCTTCAAGAGATGGGAATACCAGACCACCTGACCTGCCTCCTGAGAAATCTGTATGCAGATCAAGAAGCAATAATTAGAAATGGACATGGAACTACAAATTGGTTTCAAATTGAGAAAGGAGTATGTCAAGACTGTATACTGTCATGCTGCTTATTTAACTTAGATGCAGAGCACATCATGCAAAATACCAACTGGATGAAGTGCAGGCTAGAATCAAGATTGCCGGGAGAAATATAAATATCTACAGATGTGCAGATGACACCACTCTTATGGCAGAAAGTGAAGAGGAACAGAAGAGTCTCTTGATGAAAGAGGAAAGTGAAAATGTTGGCCTAAAACTCAACATTCAGAAAACGAAGATCATGGCATCCGGTCCCATCACTTCATGGCAAATAGATGGGGAAAGAATGGAAATGGTGAGAGATTTTATTTTCTTGGGCTCCGAAAGCACTGCAGATGGTGACTGCAGCCATGAAATTAAAACACGCTTGCTGCTTGGAAGAAAAGCTATGACCAACCTAGACAGCATATTAAAAAACGGAGAGATTACTTTGCCAACAAAGGTCCGTCTAGTCAAAGCTATGGTTTTTCCAGTAGTCGTATATGGATGTGAGTTGGACCATAAAGAAAGCTTTTGAACTGTGCTGTTGGAGAAGACTCTTCAGAGTCCCTTAGACTGTACAGAGATCAAACCAGTCCATCCTCAAGGAAATCAGTCCTGAATATTCATTGGAAGGAGTGATGCTGAAGCTGAATCCCCAATACTTTGGCCACCTGATGCAAAGAACTGACTTACTGGAAAAGACCCTGATGCTAGGAAAGACTGAAGGCAGGAGGAGAAGGGGACAACAGAGGATGAGATGGTTGGATGGTATCACCAACTTGATGGACATGCGTTTGAACAGGCTCCGGCAGTTGGTGATGGACAGGGAAGCCTGGTGTGCTGCAGTCCATGGGGTCACAAATAGTCAGACACAACTGAGCAACTGAACTGAACTGAACTGAACTGAACTGAACTGAACTGAGAGCCAATTAACAAGGTTGTGGTAGTTTAAGGTGGACAACAAAGGGACTTAGCCATACACATACATGTATCCGTTCTCCCCGAAACTCCCCTCCCATCCAGGCTGCCGTAACATTGAGGAGAGTACCCTGTGCTATACAGCAGGACCTTGTTGTACATCCATTTTAAATATACCAGTGTGTGTGTGTCGGCCCAGACTCCCTAATTATGCCATCCCATCACTCTCCCCCCGGCAACCGTAAGTTCGTTCTCAAATCTGTGACTCTGTTTCTGTTCAAACAGTGCTTACACTTCCCCCAACAGAAAGGTCTGTGCCTGATCGCCTCTAACCTAATGAGAGGAGCTCACTTTAAAGAAATGGAGCAAGAGAAAATGAAACTTTCAAACACTCATAATCCCAGTCATTTGATATGTGATAGCCTATAATCATCCAATATTTTCTTTACAACTGAAAAAGTTATTTGTATCTAGATAATCTAAATTGTCTGGTGGGGGGGGGGAGGTGATTCGGGACTTAGGTCTAAAATACAGAATAATTAATGAAGCCTTTTATTAGTGAGACTAAAAAGAAAGATTTTTATAGAAGAGTGAATAGAAGGACAGATCTGTGAAGCATTTCCAAAAATGGGGTGCGAGTAGGTGTTGGTGGGTCTACTGTTACACAATCCTATATACTGAGACACGGGAATTACCTCAAGTCTGAGACAGGGTAAATGATAAAATCTTATAAGATTCCTGAGAGAGTAGAAATCACACAATTAGGTAATTGCAGAGTAAGCCTGCATAACAGCAGATGTGTAATGTTATAGGACTACCACCTGATGGGTTAGCAAATAGAATATTTCATTTCTATTCTTCAACTAATCCTACGTCATGATTGCCTAATGACAGTCATGTGAGATTTCCACACGTTTTCCAGCTCACTGCATTGAACATCAGTGATTTGTTAAGTGGAGCTATGATTTCACTTTGACAGTGTTCAAAATTTAACTGCCTGTGTTAAAATTTAACTGCTTGTGTTCATTAGCATATTTATATATACATAGGATTTTTTTTTTCCCGATGCAGTCTCTACCTCTCCCCCGTCATCCCCCACATCCTCAAAGCCTATCATGGCTCTAGACCTTCTGTCCTACATCCTTGGGACCCTGCTTCCCAATCATGGATTAAAACTCGCTGGCGGACCTGGCCCTGACCTTGCTGACCGTGGTACTCCAGCCCACACTCTGTGTCTGGCACCTCACAGGGTCTTAATAAGTATCTGCTGAACAGATCATGCAACGATGACTATGATAGTGTGTATTCATGCGTGGGGTGACAATGTGTGTCTGCTTCTAACTCAGCAAGCTGGGTGATGCTTGACAACATATATAGCCTCGCATTTCCTCTGATTAGAACTCTCCAAGGGCCTCACATTTCACTCAGAGTAAGAGCTCAGGTCCTCGCAGTGGCTTATGAGCCCCCCGGGTGATGATACAGACCCCATAATCCCGCTGGTCCCACCCTCTTTTCACTCTCCTCTCCAGTCACAATTACTTCCTTGCCACTTTTTGTTTTTCTTTTCTGACATGCAAGGCATGCAGCCTCTTGAGTGCCTTTGCTAGAATCCCTACCTCAAGTTTCTTAGCACTCACCGGCACACTCCTGCATCTCTCTGAGTCTTTTCTCAAATCCCACCTTCCCAGGGAGGCCTCCCCTACCGTTGGCATTTTCTGTATGTGCTCGTCCCTTCATCTCCATTGCTCTTTATCCTTCTAAAGTACTATATAATTTACTTATTAATACTATTTTGTTTTACTGACCCCCTTTCCCTGTTAGAAGTTAAGCTCTCCAGGGCAGGGATTTGTCTGTTCAGTTTGGTGATCCATCCCACGTGCCCAGAACCATACCTGAACCATAAATGTTTGTTGAATTCGTGATCCACAGATCACAGCTGAATAAGTGCTCCCAAATTTCATTTAATATTTTAAATATTATGCACCGTTTTCTTGTCTTACTTTATCCCAACAACATTTGGTGATAGGTGCTATTATTATTATCCTCAGTTTTAGATAGAGAAATTGACCCTGAGAAGTTGAGTGGCTTGCCCTTTGAATCTTCCCTCATAGGTCAGTTCTGTATGCTTCTGAGAATCAGAACTGGAGGCCAGTCTATAACACACATCTTCAGACCTTCCAATCAATCCTGCAAGCCCCTAGACAGTTCAGTTCAGTTCATTCGCTCAGTGGTGTCCAACTTTTCGTGACCCCATATTCTGCAGCACGCTAGACTTCCCTGTCCATCACAAACTCCCAGAGCTTGCCCAAACTCATGTCCATCGAGTCAGTGATGCCATCAAACTATCTCATCCTCTGTTGTCCCCTTCTCCTCCTGCCTTCAATCTTTCCAAGCATCAGGGTCTTTTCCAGTAAGTCAGTTCTTCACATCAGGTGGCCAAAGTATTGGAGTTTCAGCTTCAGCATCAGTCCTTCCAATGAATATTCAGAACTGATTTCCTTTAGGATGGACTGGTTGGATCTCCTTGCAAGCCCCTAATCCTCTATGTTAAATTCCTCTCTACTTAATATACCTAAAATGACTTCTATTTCTATTCTGAACCTGATGGATAAGACTTCAGATCACATTATGAAAACCAGATCCTCCTTCTAGTGCCATTCTATTCAACAAACTATTTCCCAAGCTCTTATCTTTAGGTCTATGACTACAAATGCAAATATGCAATAATGCATAATAACAACATTTTCTTGAGATTCATCTCATCTGCAGAATTGGGAAGCCCTGGCCCTTTTCAAATCCCTCATAATTCAGGAGAGCTCCAGGGACTATTTCACATGTGCTTCCAAATACCATCTCCCATTAACCACTGGATGCTTCCTCCTCCTTGTGACCACCCACAGTCATATGAAAGCAACCCTGATGTTCCCAACATGGGTTAAAAATGGATAAAGTGCCAGGGTAGAGCTGAGACATGCACAAGAAGTGGTTTCTCCTCCATTCCTCTGTCTCAGGAGGAGAAAATACTCCTCACTCCCCCTTGTACTGCACTCCAGGCATAAAACAGCACTAAAGAAGTATAGTAAAAATAGCCCAGAGTCATGGAGTGTTGAAAGGTTTAGTCACTCAGTCATGCCTGATTCTTTGCGACCCCATGGACTGCAATCCGGCAGGCTCCTCTGTCCATGAAATTCTCCAGGCAAGAATACTGGAGTGGGTAGCCATTTCCTTCTCCAGGGGATCTTCCCAACCTAGGGATCAGACTCAGGTCTCTCTCTCATTGTAGGCAAATTCTTTACTGTCTGAGCCACCAAGGAAGCCCCAAGAATTCTGGAATCATCTGCCAAATGATGGTTGTGAGATTTTAAAATGTTTATTTAACCACTCTGAGCCTCGGAACCTTCATCAGTAAAATGAATAAAAACATTTACATACATTTCATTCTGATTAAAACTGCAAGAATATTCCCATTCTACTAGGGAGGAAAGTTGATAACTACTATTACTAATGCTTTTGCTTTTGCTACTACTATTATTATCATCACCCTCATGTTTCTCAGATATTCAAATAATACAGATCTCTGCTTTGTTACAACTTCTCTCAGATTTAAAGAGGTAAGTGACCAGCCCTGAGCAGTGCTGAATGAGACACAATTTGAGTAAAACAGCCCCTGACATATTCAAAATAGTTTCTCCACTGTCATTGTTCTTGGCCCAAACTTGAGAATCTCCGTCCTCCTTTCCCAATCCATGAGAAGCTTCCCAAGAGCCCCTTATGTTCAAGCACATCCCTCCATGACCCGTAGCCTACTCCCTTCTTCTTTTAGGTATGTCAGAGATTGTTGAACTCACAGAAAACATACAAAGAGGTCATAACCTCCTGATACTCAGCACCAACCACCTCTACTTTACAGAGATGAGTAGGACATGTCTTGCTCTCAGGAAGCCTGTAACATAATTCTAAAGAAGTGGGAAATAAATATTAATTTACAAAGCTGAGCACGCGGATGGATGGTGTGGCGTGTGCATGACAATAGGAAGAACGCAGGCTCTGAAGTCGAGAAGACTCCAGTTTACATCTTTCCTCTGCAACGTTCCAACACTAGGACCATAAGCAAGTGATATAGACTTGTCGGTTCTCAGCTTCCTTTCCTGAAAAATCAGATAGTTAGGAGGACAAAGCAAAATGACTGCGTAGGGCACTAGGCATGTAGTCATCACTAAATAAACAGAAGCTCTTATTATTTTCATTAGTTGAGTGGGTTCATCATATTTAAGTGTGTGGGACAGAAAACTAGAAAATGTTCACTGTTGCACAAATCTTTGTAGCTTTTCTCATTACATATTGGTGTCCCATCCTCAAAAAGATGTGTTATCTAGTGTGATGATAAATTACTTTTTCAACAGCTAATATCGAAATGTATTGCACACTGAACAACACAAAACATTGATATGAGTTTATCACTGGCCAACATTTATATCTCAAGCAAATAAATTTATATATTAAATATAGCCTAAGTTATTTACTCTTCATTATTTTTCATGATAATGCTATATTCTAAAGGATTATATTTCTTTTCAATGTAATTGCATTTGATGCTTTTTTCTGTTACATAGACTTTAATTACCAATTCCAAATTTAGTTACTATAATTAACCCACCACAATTTTAAATTTTTATCCATTTTTCTTCCTTTGCACAGACATCTGAGGGAGATGAGCTATTAATGATTTCTGCCTATGAAACTCCAAATTAAATACCATCAGAGCAGAGAAGATGACTGGTGAAAGGGTAAAAGCCTTCTAACACAGTCTTGCCCACCTGCTTTTGATTAAAATGTACAGTTTCCCTGGTGGAACAGGGACCCAGCTTCTAAGACTGAAATTCTGGGTCTGACACCAAGGCCTTGAATCAAAATAAACAGCAAGAAAATGCAGGAAGTACAGTTTTATAAATATTATCAGCTTTATGAGAATGAAGAAATATTCTGTCTTGGCAAGTCCTGTTCCCATCTTGGTCACTTATCACCTAGACTCAAGACTTCTTGTCAAATTGAACTCCTTCCTTCCTCACCCTTGACTTTCAGTCAACAAACCCTATTGCTTCCTCTTTTACCAACTTTCTCATCACCTACTTATTTCTACAATTGTTACCTAAAGTCAAGTCTTTGGTACTTTATGTCTGGATTACTCTGTGTTGTAATTTTACTTATTTATTTTTATCTGTGCTGTATCTTTGACCATTGCACGGGCTCTTCTCTTGTGGTGAGCAGGGGTACCCTCTAGATGCAATGCTCAGGCATCTCAGTACAGAGGATTCTCTTGCTGCAGAGTATGGTGTCTAGAGCACATGGGTTCAGTAGTTGTGGCTCCCTGGCTTTAGAGTTGTGATGCATGGGCTTTCCTCAGTTAGTAAAGAATCAGCCTGCAATGCAGGAAACCCGGTCTGATTCCTGGGTTGGGAAGGCCCCCTGGAGAAGGAAACGGCAACCCACTGCAGTGTTTTTGCCTGGAGAATCCCATGGACAGAGGAGCCTGGCAGGCTGCAGTCCATGGGATCACAAGAGTCAGACACAACTTAGGGACTAAAGAGAGAGATGGGCTTCGTTGCTCTGAGGTATGTGGGATCTTCCCAGATCAGGGATCAAAACCAAGCCTCCCTCACTGAAAGGCAGATTCTTTACCACTGAGCCACCAGGGAAGTCCCTGTCTGGGTTATTGCAACAGCCTCACACGGGTCCTTCAATTTCTAATTTCTGCCCTACCCAATCCTTTGGACAACTTAACCTGCAAGTGTGTGCTTAGCCGTTCAGTCATGTCCAGCTCTCTGTGACCCCATGGACTATATCCCGCCAGGTTCCTCCATCAGTGGGATTCTCCAGGCAAGAATACTGGAGTGGGTAGACATTCCCTTCTTCAGGGGATCTTCTCGATCCAGGGATCAAACCCTTATCTTCTGCATTGCAGGTGAATTCTTTACCATCTGAGCCACCAGGGAAGCCCTTAACTTGAATAAAATATTACTTTTATGTAGTGGAATGGGTCACATCCTTGATCAAAAATCATCAATGATACTTCAAAGACTGCATATACAGTAGGTGCTCAAATTTAGCTTAAACTTATTTATTTATAAATGCATAAATAAGCACATACGTATTCATAAGAAAGTTCTAGAAATAGTTCGCTCACTTTTACTTTGTGTATCTGCTACATTTCTAAACCATCTGCTTTCTTTAACTGATAATAGATCTGTGTCAAAGAAAATGTTCCCTAAAAATGAGTATACTTACAAAGAATGCCCCAGAACCAACAAATTTTTCTAAGCATTTAAGAAGAAAAAAAAATAACACCAATGCTCATTAATTTTTCCAAATCACACTTTCTAGCTTATACTTTGAATCTGGAAGAACCATGACACCAAAACCTGGCAAGGATATACAAGAAAGCAAGTTAGAGGCCATTCTCTCTCTTCAACAAAAATGTAAAAACCTTAAACAAAATGTTAGCAAAATGAATCTAGCAATAAATAAAAATGATAATACATCATGACCAACTTGTGTTTATCCCAGGAATGAAAGGTTGGGTTTTATATTAGGCAATCAATCAGTGTAATTCAGCACATTAACAGAGCATAGGAGAAAAATCATGTGATTATTCTCACAGATGCAGAGAAAACATTTGACAAATTTAGTATCTATTCATTATAAAAGTGCTCAGCAAATTAGAAACAGAATATCTGTAATTTAATAAAAAGTAACTACAAAAGACTTACTTTGTAGTTTAATGGTGACACATAGAAGGCCTGTACAAGAATGAGACAAAATTGGTTGCTATCACCTCTTCTATTTAGTGTGGTAAGGAGGTCTTGGCAAGGTGTTAAGACAGGGAAAATGAAGGATTGAGAACTAAAAAGGACAAAATATAATGCCATCCTGTTTACAGACAACATGATTCTATGCATGGAAAATTCAAGACTCTTCAGATAAATTATTAGATTTAATAAATGAATTTACTAAGGTCACTGGAAGCTAAAACAATATCAAAAATCTATTTTAATTCTACATACAAGCAACAAATGACAATGCACAGAAAATTTTAAAGTAACATTATTTAAAACAGCATCAAATACCTATGAATAAATATAATCACAAAGGTAATGTGCAAGACCTTTATACAAATAATTGTAAACCATTTTAGGAAAACTATAGAATATTTAAATAAATAGAGGGCTATGTCATGACTATGGATTGAAACTCTCAATATTGTCATAATGCTCATTCTCAAATTTATATATAGATTCAATGCAATCCAGATAAAAATTTTAGCAGATATACTTGTGGAAATTGAGAAGTTGATTCTAAAATTCATTTGGAAATGCCAAAGACATACTGAAAGCAATCCTATTTCTTGAAAAAGAAAAACAAAGTCAGAAGTAGATATTCCCAGATATAAAGGCTTATTATAAAGCTATAGTAATTAAAACTGTGAGACTGTCTATAGAAAGAGAAATACATGGAACAGACTAGAGAGCCTGGAAACAGACCCCTATATATATGGGCCTTTATTAAAAATTTAGTGATGCGCACCAGTGGAGAAAGAATAGATGATTAAATAAATGACACCAGGTCAAATTTGCATCCATATGGGGAAAACTTGAATCTTGACCCTTTACCTCACATCATACGATTCCATATGAATTATAGACCTAAATATAAAAGCTAAAGCAAAAAATCTGGGGGCAATTTTATGTATAAAAAATAATATTTTCATGACAATAATTTAGACAGAAACTTTTTTAAATCCCTTGGGAAAACAAAAATATATTAGCCATATAAGAAAAGATTAATAACTTGATCTCCATTAAAATTAGGAACTTTTGTTAAATGAGATATTATTTAGGAAGACAAAAATGAAAACCACTATATACCAGAATGGCTAAAATTTTTAAGTCTTATACTATCAAGTGTTAGCAAAAATATATGGAGTTCTCATATATTGCTAGTAGGAGTGTAAAATGATACAAGTACTATGAAAATATTTTTGTACTACCTATTAAAACTAAATATATATGTGTACCCTATAACCTAAATATTCCATTTCTTTGTATATACTATATAGAAGGGGGCAGTGTATAAAACAGTCACTTTATTATTGGTGGTAATTCCAATGGCAGTTCTCTTGGAGATCAAGAATTTTGATTATAGAGTGATATATTTCAATTATATAACAGCAACCACTATACATTTTCATAGTAGTATTAGAGCAGTAGCCATAACATTTACATGGCATGTAGAATTTACAATGAAGATTGACTAGTTTATCATTGAATAGCATTATGTTTTTTATTGAACTATGATGATGTATAATAGTTACCTCTTGAGTCCATATGATATGCCAAATGCTATGCTATACATTTTATAAAGATTATCTTCTTTAAACCTTATTGCAACTTTGGCATATAAGGATAGTGATCAACATTTTGTAGGTAAGAAAAATGAAGCTAAGAACAAAGTAGTAGGTTGTCCAAAGTCAACACAGTTATGAAGCCATCTCTAAAACCAGTTAAATTGCCTACTAACACTTGTATCTATTAATTGAGATTGTACACAGAAGATGACTAAACTAAATCAAATTATATTTAATCCAGATTAAGCATCAGAGTGGAGTATATCATGAGACACATCAATGGAAATAATTATGGTCCTTGTTTTAATTTAATAAATAAGTATAATGAGATACTAACTTATGGAAGTTTACTTCAATTTTCATAAACCTGAAGCTAGAATACTGTATTTACCAGTGACATGCTGAATAAATTTTGACCAAAAAAAAAAAAAAAGAAGGTATACATATTTAGTCTTTCTGGCTTATTAAATATTGTAAAGCCTACATGTCAAACACCACTGTTTACATAGCTCTGTCCCAGTGAAACACATGGTCCCGTTACCTGATTTCCTAGGCAAAATAGACTTAACCCTCCTTGACACTTACAGGACTTTCTGTCCCCAGCTAAGCCTCTTGTGGTGGTGGTGGTTTAGACGCTAAGTCGTGTCTGACTCTTGTGACCCCATGGACTGTAGCCTGCCAGGTTCTTCTATCCATGGGATTCTCCAGGCAAAAATACTGGAGCCATTTCCTTCTCCAGGGGATCTTTCCGACCCAGGGATCGAACCTGGATCTCCTGCATTGCAGGCAGATGTTTTATCAACTTGATGCCTCAAATAGATGAGCAAATCTGTCCTTAGTTCACTTGGCAGGAACTTAGATAATACACAACAAATTAATATGAGTAAATGGGCACTGATTCTCCTAAAGGAAAGAACCTACTATACGTATGATGCCTAATGTCCTAGTTTCTGCTGTAAAATTTTAAACAGACCTGAATCACCCTTGCTGAACTAAGCTGCAAAGAGTCGAATAGGTTAAACAGTTTATGGAGTCAAAAATCTAAATGTTAAGTGCAACAGAGTGTACATCACTACTCTTCTGGAAGGAGGGAAGCAGAATCATTATTTTGATGCCCTGGAGCCCATAAGATGAAAGAAAAGCTGAAGCGTCAACGATAATTGACTTAGTTTCACTTGGAACAGAGATGGTCTCTTGTTGACAGCTAATCGAAAAAGAGTGGTTTCAGACAAAATGTTGGTGAACATCTTCTGTATATTTAACTAGGATGGTTAGAATCAGGGGGTGCCTTGTTATCTTGTTAAATAATACCTTTGAAGTAGAGCTAAAAATTACGAAGGAAATATTTCAGCGAAAGTCATTGCAAGTTTTAATTAGGTCTGAAGTGTCTGGGCACTGGTATTAGTAACATTAGGACACAGCTTTAGCCAGTGGTGAATGATGTGTGTTACAATTAAGGGACTCCTATCGGGGTAGAGCTGATGCTCAACTTGTGGATTTTGCATGGAGCACCAGACTGCCTGTCTCCCAAAGACACAGTTAACAATACTCATTTCCTATCCATGAATCTAAGCTTTAAAATTTATACTGCACACGAACAAATTAGTCCTCACATTGCCTCTGAACATCAGGTCAAATTTTTAAGTCTTTTTCAGAGCAGGAATCTATATTTATGAGACATTTACAAGGCCACAGAAATGACAGGTGATGGAGTCTGGGATTAAAAATTTAAATTTCCAGTGCCTCCTCTCATATCCACAGGATTTCAAAACTCTGTGATTTAAATTCTATGTGTGAAGATCAAATAATCTTGTGCTGTGTTTTCATTAATTCCTTTTTTATTTATACATACCTTTATGTATACACACCTTTCCCTGTTCTAGTAAGGATGTAAAGTGACATGTTGAAATGCAATGACAAATGCATAAGATCTAAAACAAGCAGTTGAAGATGAGAAAAGGGGGAAAGAAGGAGAAAGGTAAGATAAAGACAGAATAAACTTCACTTACACAATGTAGAACACTTTGTGAGAGGTGGGGTAGAGATTTTGGAGCTTTGTTTTCTTTTGGCCAATGCAAAATGATAATCAGTGTCTATAATATAAAAGCAAATATGATGCCCATATGGAATAAAAATATTGCTGATTCTAATACCTGAAAAATCATTTGCCTCCATCTGGATAAACAGAAATGTCTGTGATATAATGAATTATCACCCTCACAATATCCTGCAACTAAATACAACACATTTCACAGGGCAGATTCTTGACAGTCCCTCAGCCTAAACAGAGGGAATACATTGGAGGTTTAGGGAATGATAAATAGAAATTTTCTTTATTTCTAAAAACACAAACTGTTGGTGTTGTCTTTCCTGCTTGCTCAGAGATTACTACTTGTCAGAAAAGACCCTAAGACCGAAGCCATTGCTGGACTGAGACTGTCAGCTGGGCTGGCCCTGAAGCAACCGCCTCTTACTATCAGTCATGTTGTTCCTTCCCTGAGGTTGTCAGAAACAAAGGGGGTCAGCTCATCCTCACCTCTGCCAAATTGTTTTCCCTGCCAGTCAGAGATAGGAAGGCCTAAAACTATAAATGTGGGCAGACATGTGTTTTTTTCAATTCAATTTTCTTAAAGGAGACTATTAGTCAGGAAAAAATAGCAATTGGGGAAATATTTGAGCACTGTTTCAGGACAAAACTTTATCACCAAGGTGCCTAAATTGGAAGTATCATATTGCAAGTTTGGATGTCCTAATATTAACAGGGAATATTGACAAAGTGTGAGTCACACAGGGATCAAAGTATCAGCTTTACTTGTGGTTTGGATAAGTTCCCAGAGCTGTCAATCCATAGGATTGTTGGGGAAACTGCTGATGAGCATGGCTTGAATTTGAGAGCAAAGTTAGGGTGTCACAACCTCACTCTGCTTAATGTAGAACGTTGAACTCGAATTACTGGCCTGAAATGTTGGGACAATGAGCTGGTTCACTGCATGAAAACTGAAAATGAAAGGTGATTTCCCCGAGCCCAACCAGAAGGAATCCAAAAGGGTAAAGAAGAGGCAGGAGCGGTTCCTCTTAAGCCCACCTGCCGATGAAAAGTGGTCCAAGGGATGTAATCTCTTACTAATCAGCTCTGCTTCTCTTTACCGCCTATAAAAAAGAAAGTTCAAAGAGGAGCAACAGAGGCTGAAAGCGGTTACTCCAATATTCCTCAGTCACAGAAGCAGATCACAAGCTCCATCACCCAGGAAACTTAGAGGGCAGGTGAATAACGGTTACCAACCGAGTGAGGCCAGCTTCGTGGACAGGACCTGTGTAACCACACGGGGACCTGTGCCTAGAGGAGTCCCGTGCTTGGCTTAACGCCCTGCGGTCGCTGCCTTGACATTCTTACTAATCTTTGAACAAGGATTCATATTTTCATTTTATATTGAACTCACAAATTATATAACTGGCCCGACAACAGACAAGTAAGATGACAATTACATTAAAGAAAGGGACCGTGAGCCAAGGGCAAAAATTGTCTAGCTATGAGGGAAATTGACACCAGGATCAGTGGGTGAGAGTAACCAAAGGAAGAGTAGCTAATATAATCTGATGCGAGCAACGACGTCGGGGGTGGGGGACTAGAAATGAGGAGGAGAGAAGTTCAGGGGACGCCCTTCTCACACCCAGTACCAGCTGTGAGGGTTACGGGAGGAGAACAACCACTGCTTGAAAGGGCTGCCGGAGAGGCGGTGTGTCTACAGGGGAATGACTGTGTGTGTGTGTGTGTTCACATCCAGAGAGTGGGAGAGAGGGGGCAAAAGAGAAGAATCCAGAAACTTTAAGCCAGAAAATGGTCATACAAAGTGAGGAGAGTGTAGAATGCTGATTATATCATCTACACAAGAATTATAACCCTGGAAAAAGGTGGATTATTGGTCTTCCAGGTCTTCTGAGATGAGGCTTTTTTAAAATCCAAGCTGAAAGTTCTAGGAGAAACATCAGGAAGCATCTGAGGAAAGCAGTTGAGGAAAAAGGACCTGACCCTTCTGATTTATGGGGAGAATTTTCCCTCTGCTGTCTCCTACTGTGCCCCTTGATGGCTATTATAAAAGCAAACCAGAAATTAATAAAATATGTGAGAGACTAAGAATGAGAGAGGAAAAAAAGGATTTTTCAATATATCAAAAATATTAAGAGATCCAATACTAAAAGATCTAAGCAAGATAAAAACAAAGTTAAAATGAATTCAATGAGTCAAAGTTACCAGTTTTAATATCCAAGTTTAATATACAAGTTACAAGTTAAATACATAAGACTTCAAATGAAATATAAAGACCAATAAAATTAAAGATTAATACCTCTTGAAATAGTTTTTTTATTTGGTCATTGCTCAGAACTAACAAATGGTTGACCTTGTCCTGAAGCAGTGTACAAGTAACATTTATTCTTCTTCCCATCAAAGGTAATAGACAATGTTTTGTCTTTAAATTGGCTTCAGTGTCATATAAGCAAAAGCAAGCAAAAAAATTAAAGACACAAAGAAATTAGGCAATAGTATAACATGGTCAAGTAGTATTTATTCTTGGAATGCAAGGATAGTTTAACATATTAAAATTAATCAGTGTAATACATGACATTAACAAAATGAAAGGGAAAGAAAAACATGGTCATCTCAAATGATGTGGGGAAAATGTTTACAAAATCCAACACTTTCATTATTAAAATACTCAGCAAACTAAGAATAGAAGGAATAGAAGAATGCAATACAATAAAAGAATATATTTAAAACCTATAATTAACATCATAATCAGTAATGAAAACTGAAAGCTTTTTCTCTAAGATCAGGAATAAACCAAGGATTCTTGTTTTCATCACTTCTACTCAGTGTAATACTAGAAGTTCTACCCAAAGTCATTAGGTAAGAAGAAATTGAGGCAGCCAAATTAAAAAGGAAAACAGCAAAATAATCTCCATTCACAGATAATATGATCTTTTATGGAGAAATCCCTAAATACTCCATACACAAAAAGCTGTTAGAACTAATAAACAAATTCAGCAAAATAGTAGTCAATACACAAAAGTCAATTACATATCTATACAATAACAATGAACAATTTGAAAAGGAAATTAAGAAAATAATTTACAAGAGCATCAGCAAGAATAAAATGCTAAAGAGTTAACCAAGGAAATGAAAGACTTGCACAATGGAAGTTATAAATATTGCTGAAATTAGAGATATAAATTAATGACAAGACAGCCCATGCTCATAAATTGGAAAACAGCATTGGGCTATAGAGCACAGGCTTAATAATTGTGGTGCGTGGAAGCAGCCCAAATATCCACCGATGGATAAATGGATAAGCAAAATGGGGCATATATGCACATGGTGGACTATTTTTCTGCCTTAAAAAAGGAAATTCTAATATATGCTATAACATAGATGAGTCTTAAAAACATTATGCTAAATGAAATGATCCAGTCACAAGGAAGACAAATACAGTATGATTCCACTTGTATGAGGTATTTAAAGTGGTCAGAAACAAAGACACAAAAAGTACAAAGGTGGTTGCCAGGGCCTTGTGGGAAAGAGAGAGACTGAGTTATTGTTTGATGGACATAGACCTTCAGTTCTGCAAGATGGAGAGTTTTGAACAGGGATGGTGGTGACGACTGCACAGCAATATGTATATACTTGATACCATTACAGTCTTTAAACGGTTAGGGTAATAGCGTTTATGTTATACGGGTTTTGTCAAAGTAAAGAAAAAAATGAAAAACAATGCAGGATGCCCAGGTGAATTTGACTGTCAATTGTGCAGGGAGTGGTTTTGTATTATAAGTATGTTTCAAATATTGTATGTACCATCCTTATACTCCAGAAGCTAACATTTACTTGGACTTCTAGTTTTACTGGGTGTCCTACATATTATTGGAAGGGAGGGAGGAAGGAAGGACAGACAAATTAGGTAACACCTGGAAGTCTCCTGAGGATAGTTTTATTACTGCTTCTCCTGCCCTTGGTCAGCTTTATCTGACTTAATATTGGAAACATATGTCAACAAGCTAATCAAGATATAAGACTTTACTTTTGCTTTAAAAATTACAATACAAACATAACTGAAACCTTGATGGGTGGTTTTGGATACGTGGCTATTTCAAAAACGGGGAGAAGTGTGTGATCTTTATTCTAATTCAGGATACTGGAAATGAAGACAGTTTTCTAACCAGAGAAATTCTGTCATGGGAGGATGGAGAAATCTTGTGTCTGAGCTCTTTTATTCCTCTTTGCGTTTTTCTAGCCTCTGCAAATGCTTGCAAAACTTTATTTCCATTAGTGGATTTGGACATTAAGGCTATGAGCATCCTTTAGTACCATGGAAATAAACTATTATATTACTTCTGACATTATCTCCTAATTTTTTTCTCCCCTTCAGTGAAACTTTCCAAGCTATATATTTCCTATATTAATATTTGCAGATAGCTGCTTTATATTTCAATGTACTGAGTAATTTTATTCCATGCCTCTCACTCTATCACCTTGATTTTGGTCTCAGTATTTTTTTGTGGCACAGATCCAGTTTATTGTTCACAATTTCCGCCAAGGTCATTTAAAAAGTTCACACAGGCATTTCCTCTAGACTGAAGACTTTCATCCTGACTCCTAAACTAATACAATATCTTTTTTCCTGTTACATCTCCCGCATACACATGCTCCCTTCTTAAACATTTTTAAAATTTTGTTCTTTATCTTATTTCTTGAGGAATTCCTGTATATTTCTCAAGCCTTCTGATAAATTACTGACAATCAGTTCTTTCCTTCTCAGTGTGAAGCAGGCACTCACCCAGACTCCTAACCTTTGGATAACCACGTCCAGTCAGTTATTTTCACTTTATGACTAACTGTCCAGTAACAGCAGAGAGACAGATTTTATAAGAGTTTATTTTTCCAATCTCAGATGAAATTCATGAAGATCCAAGTTTGTTTTTGATTCTTCAGAGTATGAGATGCCCTGTTTACATGGAGAGCAAACAGGCTTTGAATAGTGGCTTCTAGGATTTTTCTCAACTCAAAAACAGTAGAAATGACTTTCAAAAGGAAAACAAGGAGGTTTTCCATTATCCGAACCATTTGTGCCTTTGTCCTTAACAACATTGTAGGCTACAAATGGCATCCAACGTGCCTTTGAACACTCCCACTCCAATCTCAAATCAACTGTGTTTAGTATCACTTCATTAGATTTTACAGTCAATACACCATTACAGACTTGATTAAGTGAACTCCACTGGGCTCTATAACATTAATTATAGCCGCACAACTCCTGCAGCATCAGAGAACATTCATTATGTATGACTCCATCCACAGAAGGAGAAATCGCTGACTATTTGGGTGATGTCTTTTCAGAGGAAGTCCGTAGAATCTTTTTGATCAACAAAGGATATCCTGATTTATACAAATATAAACCTTTTGAGGAATGTATCAGATAATATGAACTTTGTCGGATCATTTTGCCCCTTAAATATGGCAATGGTAGAAGTGTGTCCTAGTGCTAAGGTTTTGCATCCTATGTTAGCTGTGCCCGATAGAACAAATACAGTTTCTTCAGACTTTACTGTTATTCACTAAATGTTTATTAGGTAGCAGATACATTTCCTACTCTGCACTGGAGCTCTGCAATATGCAAAGATGATGTTCTAACATCAAAAATTTATATAGGCTATAATATCAACTATGTGCAAAAAAAACATGGAGTTAACAAAGTATCAGATGAAATTTTTTAAAGTGTGGATTCAAGAATAAAAGAGTTCTTAAACCCTAATTCTACTTTTGGCTCCTGTTACTTCCAACATAGGAATCGTTCATGTTTACGCCCACTTCTGAGGTGGTGGGCTCATGGAACATGTAGTCAGGATGCCCAAGACTACTTGATTCTATATTAGTGACTGCTACATGATTACCTAATTCCTCCTGGATTTGGGGTTTTCTGCTTGTAGAAAGGTTCTTGAATAGAGAAGAGGTTAGAAGCAAAGAAAGAAGGGACCAAAAATATTATGACTAAGATAAGTACACAATTATAAAACAGTTAACTGAAAATATATTTGTGTTTATGCTATCATTTAAACCTGTATCAGGCAGGCACAGTTCTTGGTTGACTCTCTGAGTTTACTTAATAGATTGTGATAAGATTCTTAACTGTAAAAATGCCATTTCTACTGCTAATATGCCTTCTCTTTTACTTTATCAATTATTCTTTTTCTTTAAATCTGTTTTCTAAATGCAGTGCCAAAAATATGACTCTAAGTAGGAGATCATTTTATCACCACAAGGAAAAAAAATGCAAATTGTTCTTTCTGCAGTTGAAGCCATATATCTCTGATACATGACTCTGAGAGTCCTATGGTTTCTAAACCCAGAAGGCACGGTCTCTCTGTTTCTCTTGTCATGAAAAATCTGACAATGGCAAGGCTGTGACAACTCTTGGGCCGCAGTAACTGGCTTGAGGCCAGTAAAGGAAAGCATTCACCCTTTCCCGCTCATCACACATGAGCCATACTAATTTTCATGAAATTAGCTTCTGTTGCCAGTTGCAACTTAAGCATAGTATTCAAGGAAGAATTCAAGGAATTTGAGGCATAATTCATGGAGAAGATGAAAAAGTCTCTTTTCTCTTTTCAGTAACACTGATGGCAAAGTTTCTTTGCTTGACCACGCCTTTAGTCAGGCCACTGAAACATCTCCTAGGCCCATGTGGCTACTTTCTTGTAAACTCTAGCTGTTAGCAAGAATCCTACTATGTCAGTTTAGCAAGAATCCCTCCTCCTCCTTATCTGATCACTCTCATATCTGATCAGGCTCCTCATCCTCCACTATTTTCCATGTATGTCTGACCATCCTAGCCTGTCTTTAGTGAGAATCTTGTGTCAATAAATTCCCACTTGCACAGGCTGTGTGCGGCGTTGAGCCCAATCTCTCTCCCCCATTGGAACATCCCACTGGAGGGGTCCCTACACTTAGAAACAGAGTCTTAAATAAAGTCTGTCTTACCATCTTTGACAAGTGTCATGAATATTTTTTAACACTGGCCAAACAGCAAAAGTGATTTCCTCTGCACATCCCAGACTCAGCTGAACAAATCACAAAGGAGAGTTTCAGACACATTCTACTTCCACACCCTCATTTGGGCATATGACTTTTTCCCCTCAAGAGATTTCTCACACATTAAATATAGTGTCACTTTAAACAAATGTATTAAAACAGTCAGTCTCTTCAAAGAGGCATGTCTGCTTAGGCTGCATTTTTCCCAGCTGCAAAGAGCACCGTCTCTCTGCAGCCTCCCTCTGAAGAGCTCTTTAGAAGTGCCCTTTTTAGAATGAGCTTCTGATGTGCCATCATCAATACTTCATCCTATGTGTCAGGCATCAGCAAGTGCACTTGCCAGTGGAGAGTTTGCCAAAGCTAGTACTTCAAGGTGAGGGTGCAGCCATCCCCTGAGACTCACTACGAGGTGCATTGACCACAGTCATCCCCGATATCAAGCGGCCCAGAGGATCTGCAGTGTGGGCAGCAATAGCTGCTGAGGGTAGCCCAGGAGATCCAGAGCTCACTGGCAACCAGGCTGCTCCTGTGGACTGTCAGAGAAGGCCTGTTTATCCAACACTGTGCTTCCTTTCCGTGACTTCTGATTATATGTCAGTCTAGTCAAGAAAAATGACAGGAAGATTATAAAGAGTAAACAAGCAATTTGGCCCAGTGTTTTCTAAGTTTGCCTTATCAGAAGCTTATTAGGGGGAGCCCATTAAGAATTGTCTTCCCTGATGGCTCAGTGGAAGAGAATCTGCCTGCAATACAGGAGACCCAGGTTCAATCCCTGAGTCAGGAAGATACCATGGAAAAGGAAATGGCAGCCTACCCCTGGAGTGGAGTGGAGAATTGGAGTGCGGTGGAATTCTCTTGCCTGGAGGATTCCATGTACAGAGAAGCCTAGCAGGCTACAGTCCATGGAATCACAGAGTCAGACACAACGGAGGGACTAACACTTTCACTTTCACTGCTAAGTCACTGAAGTCGTGTCCGACTCTGTGCGACCCCATAGACGGCAGCCCACCAGGCTCCCCCGTCCCTGGGATTCTCCAGGCAAGAACACTGGAGTGGGCTGCCACTGCCTTCTCCTAAGGATACAGAATTCCAGTCCAAACCTGAGACCCACTGAATCAGAATCTACAAAGGAGAATCTGATGATGGCTAATTTTTTTATCAAACACTTTTGATAAAAGTTCACTGAACTTCAGTAAAACTGAAGTTCAAGTAAGGATGAGAAAAACTATTTTAGCCAGTCATTCACTGAAACACTGAATGTTGAATAAAATCCAAGCTCCCTTAATCCAGCAGTCTAGACCCACTACAACTTGACATTAGCCTACTATTTACTGCTCATCTCAAGGCAAAAAGCAGTGTGGAGTAAGCACTGGAATCAGAGCCATAGCTCATAAATCTGGTCTTTTTATGGCTTTGAGTTAATTACCTAGACTCACAGCATTTCTATTTGATCATCAGTAATGTAGTAATAGCAAATTTTACCTCAAAGTATTGTTGTGAAGATTAAATTATATCACTTTAAAGCAATATTTATTAAATCCTTACTTTGTGTCAAATTCTATGCTAAATACTTTTTCTTCTTCTGGGCTAAATACATCATAGTCATTCAATAATTGTTGGTGGAACAAATGAATTATAATAGATGGACAAGCAGGAGCTATTTAGGATAAAGTGTATAAAATAACATTAAGTTATTATATGACACAGCATAGTTTTTAAAACAGCTCTGCTCTATTAAATCTACGTTGTAAACTGTTTCTAGAAGAGAGGAAAGTCTGATGGAGGGGATGATTGTGGAGTCCACCAGCACAGATTGTGCCTCCGTTCTTGCAGAGCATCCGTTCAGAGCACGGAAACCACCATTCATAAATCAGCTGGTTAATGCTAGACTAGCTTCCGAGCACAAACAGAAGTAACAAGCCCTCACAAGGAGGCCAAATAACCATATCAGGGAGCAACAGCCAGGAGAGTTTTGTTGTGGGGCGTGTTACACATGAGGAGTTTCATTTAATTCCAGGTACATGTGAAGAGTTGCTCTAACAGACTAGGAGATAAGGAGTCTACAATTCATTTAGCAAGTACTACTGAGTGTCTGGTAAATATTACTACTGCACTACCTCATAGAAGATATAAGTATTTCTCTCCAAAACACTCAAATACCTCAAGAAACTCCACTTTGTGAGGGATAAAGACAAGTAAGCAGGTGAGCACCGGACAGCACTGTTCTCTACACTGTGCTCTTAAGAAAGGAACTCTGCCCCCCTCCCTCCAAGACGGGGAACTCTTGCTCTAGCTGGTCAGAGTCTATGATACTTCGGGGACATATTTTCTAGGAATACAGCTTTCAAATGTGGGTAGAGTCGCTTGTATGTCCTACTTTCCTCTCCCACCCAAGCAGATGCAGAAGTATATTAACAAATGAACCAGACATGTGCCAATCATTGTTTCTTTCTTTGAGCACTTTGTCTCCTTCGTATGACCTCAAGGATGGAGATATTAGCCAGGTCACATCTTAAGCTGGGCTTCCGCAGTGAGTCAGGGGTAAAGATTTCATCTGCCTTGCAGGGGAGGTGCAGGAGACACGGTTTCAAACCCTGGGTCAGAGAAGATCCCCTGGAGGAGGAAATGGCAACCTACTTCAGTATTCTTGCCTGGAAAGTTCTGGGGACAGGGGACCCTGGCGGGCTACAGTCCATGGGGTTGTGAAGAGTTAGACATGACAGCATGCACACTGTGTCTTCAGCCAGCTCAGCACTGGGCTTGGAGACTAAAGCAGCACCGTGTCTTGTACCTGATTCCTGGTTCCCTGACACTGCAGGTGGGTGTTGGATGGACACTTCCTTGCCTCTGATGTTAATATCCTCTGAGTTAATTGGTAAGGAATCTAATGGGCCTCATAGTATGCTCTTGTTTGAAGTTACTTAGGCATAACTAGCTTAGAAAAGGAGAGTTTTATATTTGGTCAATTGGATCTATTAGCTGTGCATTAGAGTTAAAAGTATAAGAATTAAAGAAGTCTATACAAAAGATGAAAAATTCACAGAGAAAGGCTACTCAATACTATTTGGGAGGCAAGGGAGAAGCAATGAGTGACAATTTCCAGGAAGAAGAGAAGCCAGACAGGCAAAGACTACCAAGGATGCTCCATGCAGAGTGATAAATACCACATACCAAGCCTAGGGTAGGATACGGTAGGAAAGAGGGCTTAATATCCCAGGGAAGATTCAAGGATTTGCACCTGGAGTGAGGAATCTAGAAATAATGCTCCAAAACAAATGTCTAAAGGAATGAAAGATGTCTTATCTTTTTAAGAGAAAGTTTGAGTAGAGCTGTGATTATATTTTAAGAGTATCCTGTGGGTGGTATACTACGGTCTACTCTCCTTTTCCAGAAAATGGAATTAATAGCAACAGGGAAATGAGCAGACAGCGAACTTTGCTCAGTATAAAGGAGGTGCCTCCTACAGGAGCTGACTCACAGGGGGACTGCTTGCCCTTGGAGTTGTCCAGGAGGAGGTAGAGACACGCACGCAGACGTGGAAAAGGACAGTCACGTGTCAGGTGGGAGTTCAGCCTATGTGACCGCCTCAGTCTTTCTAACTCATGATTCTATCACCAGCCAATTCTTGGCCACAATTCTATGCTGAAATGAGATTCTTTCGCGTGCACTTTCTCTTCAGCTTAAAGGATAGGAGAATGAATATTGCATTTAAATACTGCAACCTTTTACTTATCAGGTTAGGGCATGGTTAAAGGAATATAATATATTTCAAATAACAAAGTACACTTGAGCTAAAATTCTCCTACAAAATAATTTCATTTTTTAAAAAAATTCATAAGTCATTTTCAAACCTTGCAGGACATCACCTTTTTTTTTTCCCTTATATGCATGGTGGCACTTTTGACATTATACACAATTTACCTGATTACATTGCCTTCTCAAATAAACTATGAGCTCCTTTAAAGCAAGGACTTCCATTTATCTCAGTATCTCCAGGTCCATTACATTATAGGAAGGAGGTTCAGAGGAAATTAATGAATCAATCTCTTGATTATTGCAAATTTTTCAAGTTGCCATATTCTTATGGAGCACTTGCTACAAAACAAGATAACAGAGTTCAATGTAATGGTATTAACACAAGTGTTCATTCTCTGTATCTTTCTAAGCTACTTTTCATTTTTCTTTCTGTTACAAGTCAAAGGATAAAACTCCTCAACATTGAAATCTTGTTTCTGATCCACACTTTGCCTCTCTCTTGTTTTTCATTTGTAACTGTTGGTAGTTTGCTAAAGCTGACTTTTTTTTTAAGGTTTTCCTTGTTATCTGTCAGGTAGAATGAAATTACTAGCCCAGTTAAGTGTGGGTATGTATTAGTGACAGTGTGCTAGGCATGCCTAAATGCTTCAATAACCTCTCCCTGCAGTCTGATAAGTTTTCTGAAGGATGATCAGCGCTGTTCATTTGGTGATGCTATCTGATAGCTGATTGACTAGGTCATTTACACTTTCTTATCTGGCTGTTTGTTTGCATACTCCGAAAGCTTAGCCAGGATCAAAGTCTCTGAGTCAAGTCCCTTTAATAATTTAAAATGTTCAATTTTCTTCCAGCTTACTCCTTGTGTGGGAGTTATATCTTTTCCCCCCTAATGATATAATGTAGTTTTCACAGGAGCAGAATGATCGCAGGCTTCCTTCACATCTCTGCAGTCACATATCTTATTAGAATCCTCATTATCCATAAGCAGAAGTGAATTTTCTAAATACATTGGCCTCTGCTTTCTGGTGGCTTGGTGCTGGGACTTGCCATATTACATTTGAGTTTTGGCTCTGGTTTCCTATGAAGACTCTTAGCCCTCTTATAGATTTAAATAGTATTAATAATATTAGGTTATCTCTATATGCTGAGCACTGTGCCAAGTGATGGAATAGCACATGGCAGCAATAATAAATTCTTATGCCTCCAAAGCATGAAATTAGAGCCACAGAACTAAACCCATGTGGAATAAAAAATTCAGAGGCAAACAGAGTCAAATTAACATATTAAACAGCCCCCTTTCTGTGCATCAGACATAGCTTCCTGAGTTTACAGAGTTTTCAGATGTAGGCAGGCAAAGCCAAAGGAGGGGATTACAGGGCACAGAGCTTCATAGGAAGACACTGTTGCAGGACTAACCACCTGTCCAGATGAAGCAAACTGATCATGAAGTGATCAACAACAATAAAAACCCCAGGTTATCACTGCTAGAGAAAAGGTGAGTGGTCACCAGAATGAGTCACTTTATGACAGACGATGAGTTTTTACAGCGGAATCAGGAAAGATGGCCAAAAAGACAGCATCCACTTCAGGAGACTCCCTTCTGCCCCCAACTCTTATTTTATTTTATTTTTTTGGTCATGTGTTGAGTGCTTAATATATACCAAACACTAAACTCAGCCGTCATCCGACTTTCTCTGATTTAATCCACACTAAAATCCTTTTGAAGGAACCCTCCTACCCTGTCAATGGGAATGTAAATTGGTGCAGCCATGATGGAAAACAGTATGGAGGTTCCTTAAAAAACTGAAAATAGAGTTACCAAATGATCCAGCAATCCCACTTCCAGGAATATATCCAGAAAATACAAAACTATAATTCAAAAAGAAAAAAAGCATACACCTCAATGTTTATGGAATCATTATTTACAGCAGCCAAGACATGGAAACAACCTAAGTGTCCCTCTACAGATGAATGGATAAAGAAGATGTGGTACATATATACAATGGAATACTACTCAGTCATGAAAAAGAGTGAAATAATGCCATCTGCAGAAAATTGGATAGATTATCATACTAAGTGAAATAAGTCAGATAGAGAAAGACAAATATTGTACAAAATCACTTATATGTGGACTCTAAAAAATGATGCAAATCAACTTATTTACAAAACAGAAATAGACTCATAGACATTGAAAATGAGTTTATGATTACCAAAGGAGAAAGAGGAGGAGGGATAAATTAGAAGCTTGAGATGAACAGATACATACTACTATATATAAAATAAACAGCAAGTCCTACTACATAGCACAGGGAACTATATTCAATATGCTATAATAACCCGTAAAGGAAAAGAATCTGAAAAAAGATATGTATATATATCTTTTTTGGATTTAAAGACTATAAATATGTATATCTGTATATATATTCTTTCTCAGATTCATATAAATATGGGCTTCCCAGATGGCGCTCGTGGTAACGAATCTGCCTGCCAATACAGGAGATACAAGAGGAGCAGTTTCGTTCCCTGGATCAAGAAGGTCCCCTGGAGAAGGAAATGGCACCGCACTCCAGTCTCCTTGCCTGGAAAACTCCGTAGGTAGAGGGGCCTGGCAGGCTATTGGCCAAAGGGCTACAGAGATGGACACAACTGAGCAGCTGACCATACAGACACACACATACGTGTGCGTGTGTATCAGTGTGTGTGTGTGAGTGTGTGTGTGTGAGTGTGTGTGTGTGTGCTCAGCAGTGTCCGTCTTTGTGATCACATGGACTCTAGCCAGCCAGGCTCCTCTGTTCATGGAATTTTCCAGGCAAGGAGACTGGAGTGGGTTGCCATTTCCTTCTCCAGGAGATCTTTCTGATTCAGGGATTGAACCCACATCTGTTGCATTTCCTGTGTTAGCAGGCAGATTCTTTACCACTAGCGCCATCTGGGAAGCCTGTATATGTATATGTGTACGTATGTATAGTTGAATCACTTTGCTGTACTCCTGAAACGTTGTAAATTAACTATACTTCAATCTTTTTAAAAAACCATTTTGAGGAAGATATTTATGTCCCTATTTTATAGATGGGGAAACAGGAGCTGAGAGTGAGAGGTAAAGTAACTCACCCGGCGGCAGAGCTAGCGTATAAAGCCAGATCTTCTCTTCCCAAAATCCATGCTTTTCACTACTACACCAGGCTTTTAGACAAATAAATCAGTTAGCATTCTGCAGAGCACATTTAAGAGAACTATTTCTTTAGAACCCAATTTTCAAGTATTTTGGCTGAACTGTGAGTTTTTTGAGATATGATGAATAAGAACTTAGTAATTACAGACTCAACCTAAAAACAGAGAGGTGTAGACCTGAGCTACATGAGGCTGAATTTTCTTCATTATAATCAAGGCTCTAATGCTCAGTGTTAGAAAGTCCAGGCAAGCAGCACATCTTCCTAAAGCCATCTTAGAAAGGTTTGTTCTTGCCCAGGCACCAAACAGTATAGCAAAACACATTCCCCTGAAATGCAATACTCAAGGTTAAAAAAAAAAAAAAAAAGAGAAAAGGTCTGGCTGTAGGAAAGAAGGCTAAGCTTCTGTTTGTCCATCGCTCTGCCACGCAGACATCCTACTTTATTCCATGGGTTTCAGTTCTCCTTTAGCCCTATGATGCTTGTCAAGGCTTTGAAACTTGAGATTTATAACTCTAAATCTTGAGCACTTTTGCCCTGGGAGAATTTTCTCTTCCATTTTATCATCCTTCTTCTTCTAGGCAGTGGTGATGTATCTGTGTAGAAGCCTGGTTCAAGTGATCAGGAGATCCATAAACACAGATGCTGTAAGAAACATCGATGTGATCCATTTTTATAAAAATTAGCCCTTCGTGAAAATAGCTGTGAAAATTTTTTTGTAATACATAGTACTTACCAAGCCAAAGTCCCACACAAAATCATGGTAGAGTTTGGTTCTCATTACATAAAGTATTTACTATTCTTGGTTGCAGCTGACTCTGACTTTCTTCTGGTCCTCAGATTAGAGGTTCCTCTGTCACCTGTTCCAGGGCTGTCATAAGCATCTCCTTCATGAGGGAGAGGTGGGGCTCTGGAGCTTGGCCAGCATTGCAGCAATGATCTTTATAACCATTCTATGTACAATGATCAACCGGTGACTACCTATTTCCAGAGTATGTCACTGAAAGTTTCTCAACACTTTCAGTTTTCTTCTCTTTAAAGTGAAAACCCAGAATGTTAACCAATGCTCCTAACTTGAAACATAAAGGGATGACTGTTTCTCATATGGGGTCAGCTTTTCCGTGCTGCAGTTCATCCACTGGGTCATAGACATCCATTCATTCAATAATGTCTGTTCATTCAGCTCTGCCACATGGGGTGCTGTTTCTGGCACTGAAAATGTAACAGAGAACAAAACTGAGTCTCTATCCATGAGAAGGTTACTTTCTAATAAAGGGGCTAAAGAGCACACATATGCCTTGTCGGATGATGATGCATACTATGAGGGGAAAATTAAGCAGGGTAAGAAGTCTAGGTAGTAGGAAAGGGGGATTGGTTGCTTTAACTGGGTGATCATAGAGACTTCATTGATCATGTAATATTGGAGCAGAGATCTGAAGGAGCAGAGAACCTGAAGCACAGAAGGAGCGCCTAGCAACTAAGAGGAAGAGCAAGGAGACCAGAATGGCCAAAGGAGTGAGCAAAACCCAGCACGGTGGCAGGAGAGATCCGGCAGGAAGTGGGGCTCTTGCCAGTACCCTATTGATTGCAGAAATATTTAAAGAAAAGCAGTACAAATTTTGCTGACTTTTAAAGTTGAATTTGAATTGTAAGTACAATAATTAAAATTTGGTGACCAATCTATGAGGAAGAAAAGACCTCAAATGTTTAGATAATGTCTGAGAGTCAAGAGGTAGAAGAGCTACATGGTACCTTTAGAGAAAAACTGGTCAAGTTATAAATATCTTTATTAACAACCATTTATTAAGCACCTATTATGTGTCAGGTTCTGCGCCAACTGTCAAAAACAAGCAAAAAAATCCAGTATTCTCCATGCTGCTTTCTTAAAGGGTCTAGAACTTCCTACCTGGAAAGTGTAAAATTCATCAGGACTGATCCTTTACATTCTAAGGAAGATAACATATAATGGGCTATGTGGTATAGCAAAACCAAATAAGATTTTTAAATAACTTTGGTTTTAACCCAGCTCTGAGATAAGTGTATAAAGTACTCAGTGAATGACAGACATATAACTGGTTCTCAACCCATAATAGTACAGTAATTTTCTTATTATTATTTTAAACAAGAGTGAAACATTTCCCATTCCAAATGCTTTTTTAGATACTGGATCTATCAAATTTGAAATGTGCACACAAAAGATTTTTATTAAACACTTTTTTCCAATTTTCACAATTTGAAAATTACCTCAGAAGAAAATCATGTGTGTTTCAGATAAGTATGGCTGCAAAGAAAACAGCCCTCACACTTGGTGTTTTTAAATAATAATTTGTTATCTCTCAGCTTCTGTGTGCTATGTGGAGTTAGTTGGGGCCATTCTCACTTGGAATCTCATGCAGGTGCAGTCATAGGGCCGCTGGGACTGGAGTCGTCTGAAAGCTTGACTGGGTGGGGAGGAAACTCACGGGCTTGGCAGCTGCTGCTGAATGTCAGGCTGGAGCTCAGCTAGAGCTGCCAACTAGGGCTCCTCCCTGTGGCCCCAGCATGTGCATTCTGAAGGGGAGTTCCCCAAGAGTGAGTGTTTTAAGAAGTCCAACAAGAAGCTGAAAGTCTGCTAATGAGTGAGCTTCAGAAGTCCCTGTCACTTCTGCTATATTCTGTTGGTCTCCCAAGTTACCGAGTCCAGCCCACATCGAGGAGAGGAGCTCCATCTCATGATGTGTGAAGCAGGAAGCACATTCTGGGAGAGAAGGAAGAGTGATAGCTGGCATCTTGGAAGCCGCATCCCACAGCACAATACTTGGGAATTGCAGTCTGAGCTGGTGTCCTTTATCATGGAACATTCTTGAATACCACCTTTACATAAAACTTTCACTTTAATGACAGAGACCTTGGAATTTATGTGTAAAATCTTTGTCCAGAGTGTCCATTCAGAAGATTAGATGGTTGGATAGCATCACCAACTCAATGGACATGAGCTTGAGCAAACTCCAGGAGACAGTGAAGGACAGAGAAGCCTGGTGTGCTACAGTCCCTGGGGTTGTAAAGAGTCAGACATGACTTAGTGACTGAACAACAACAAGAAAAATAACAAGAGTGTCCTATGCAGAGTTAAGCATTCAGTAAATGTTACTAACTGACTAAGCAGGCCTCCAAACCCAACTTCCAACTGGTGTCCACAAGGAAATGTTGGCTCTACAAGGAAATGTGAGAATTTTTAAATTCTCACACTCAGCTAGAATTTTTGTTCAGCCAGGCTATATCTCTTAACAGAGGCAGCAGAAAAGAATAAAAATAATTATGTCCATTTGTCAATAGCTTTATTCTTTGGAAAGCATTTTCACAGTCATAAATTCACTTGATATTTGCAACTATCCACATGAAGTAAACAGAAAAAGCAATATTGCCAGTGTGTTCAGCAGAGGAATTAAAATCTCAGAGAAGTGCTCACCCAATATATATTGGAGGAGCTACACCCTGAAAACTTCAGAAACTAAATTGAACAACCTTGCTACAAAGTCACACTATTTTCCCAGTAGATATCTTGGGAGAGGGTTGATTACCTTCCAAGGCATCAATAATAGTAATAACAAGCATTAATTAGATGCTCATGTGCCAAGCTACCAAGCATTTTGTGTGTATAACTCATCTAATTCTCACAACCACCCCATGAGATGGGAGTAACTTTATCCCTGCTGTGCATCAGAGAAGCTAAATTCATGCCCCTAGAAAGTGGCAAAGCCAGCATTTTAATTCAGTCATTCTGGGTTAGTGCCTGTACTCTTAATGATCACATCATGTCAAAATACTGTTGCAATACCTCAAAACATGTCTGCCGCTGCTGCTGCTAAGTCGCGTCAGTCGTGTCTGACTCTGCGTGACCCCATAGACGGCAGCCCACCAGGCTCCCCCGTCCCTGGGATTCTCCAGGCAGGAACACTGGAGTGGGTTGCCATTTCCTTCTCCAATGCATGAAAGTGAAAAGTGAAAGGGAAGTCGCTCAGTCGTGTCCAACTCTTAGTGACCCCATGGACCACAGCCTACCAGGCTCCTCCGTCCATGGGATTCTCCAGGTAAGAGGACTGGAGTGGGATGCCATTGCCTTCTCCCCAAACATGTCTAACATCTCCTAAATTTATTATGAAACTGATATCCAAGAATTATCCAAATCTTTCTCAACTTGTACCTATGTCTTATGGTAAGACATACTAAAAGTTTGACCCTACTTAACAAAAACTAGAAATTGGTTTGGCTCTCATGTGGGGAGAAAACGGATTTTGTTTCAGGGCCACATATGCCCTTGACCTTGAGCAACTATCTCACCAATGTAGACTGTTCTTCACAAGGGCAAGTTTAATGAGAGAACAGAGAGGTCAACGTAGCGCTACTTTTGCTGGTCACTTCGCATCTGTCAGGGAGATTTTATTCATATAAAAATATAAACTTGGATAAGATGCTCTTGGAGGCCTCTTCTAACCTTAGGGTATGATTATGCCCCATAATGCCACAGGCATACAATGGCCAGTTGTGAGAGCACCTTTGTATACTCGAACATAGAATTTCCTCTGTAAGTAGATGGTAGCCACTCATATACTGGCAGAAAGAGCAATGCTCAAAGTTCGGGAGAATAGTAACATTTTTGCTAGCACCATTTTATATTAGGCCTCTAATAGATTAACAAATATGTTTGTGGAAAAAGAAAAATAACTAAGAAGATAGCCCTGGTTGGCATGATACATTGGGGAAGTTTTCTCTTCCATGGTTTAAAAGGATGTGTGATATAAAGACAGAATTGAGTGACAATCAAAAACTCTCAATCAGGGCTCCATTCACAAAGCCTGTGACCTTGGACAGGTCACTCTCAGGCTTGCTTCTTCATCTGTAAAATAAGAAGCCTAACGTGAGCTGATCTTACAGCCCATTCAGTTTTAAATTCTACATTTCAACTTGTTCTGATGGTCTGAATTTGAAGATAAGAATATAAATGAGAAAGCACACATTTTCTTTGTAATTTATATACTATTTTGTGCTGCAGAGTTGTGAATACATTTGACATAAGGTGAAATGAATAGATATTAGTGTTAGTACATAAAGTCTTTCCTATTTCCTAGGAATGGAGAAGGTGGGGAAGAGGACAAATCAAAACATTTTCTAACCTGTTACTTTAAAAGATTCTGACCTTCTTTTTTATTAAAAAAAAAATGAAAAAATATAGCAATGTATACTCTAAAAATGAACAGGCTGCCTCAATTTCTAGTTTTTAGAAAACACTTTGGTATTATTCAAAGGCAAACTTGTTTGGTAGCTAAGGTATTCTTAGGTCTAATGATGTTGTAATTTTAAGAGATTTATTTAAAATATGACTCCTTGGATGAAGTTTTGCAATCTTTCCACGGAGAGATAAAGAGTCATATCCTAAGTGAGTTCATTTTCATTATTGTTATCCATGACAAGTGCACAAAGTGATGTGCAGTAAAAGGAGATGGACCAGTAGATGCCTCCTGTGACATCAAGGCTGGTTTTCCCTTGAGCTCCCCTTGTATTCTGCTGATATATTTCAATCTTTCAGTCATTCTCCCTTAGGGTCACAAAGTCATTTTGTTGCCAAAAACCTTGACAATCTTTTTCTACTTCTGAAATTTTGGGATTACATTCATGTCATTTTCCTGGTCAGGAATCTTTGTGCTCTTCAGCTGTCCTTTGATTTTTGTTTCTTTTTTACAAACCCTGAACCTAATTACTTGGGTCTCACACAGCCTTAAGTGGTATCTAATATTTCTCTATTACAATTATACAATAAAGATGAAATAATATAATGGGTGTTATTAAAACAAGTATATAAATATATATGGTTCTTAATTTTATATCTATGTGTTAATCATTCACACACCTAAACTACTATAAAAAGTTCAAGTTTGAAAAGTAATTAATTAAAATTAATTAATTAATTAAAAATTAATTAATTGATCAGGTCATGTTTTAGAAGTTAGTAATAAGGACTTTCAGTTCAGTTCAGTTCAGTCACTCAGTCGTGTCTGACTCTTTGCGACCCGATGAACTGCAGCACGCCAGGCTTCCCTGTCCATCACCAACTCCCGGAGTTTACTCAAACTCATGTCCCTTGAGTTGGTGATGCCACACAACCATCTCATCCTCTGTCGTCCCCTTCTCTTCCTGCCCTCAATCCCTCCCAGCATCAGGGTCTTTTCCAATGAGTCAACTCTTCACATCAGGTGGCCAAAGTATTGGAGTTTCAGCTTCAGCATCAGTCCTTCCAATGAACACCCAGGACTGGTCTCCTTTAGGATGGACTGGTTGGATCTCCTTGCAGTCCGAGGGACTCTCAAGAGTCTTCTCCAACACCACAGTTCAAAAGCATCAATTCTTCTGCACTCAGCTTTCTTCACAGTCCAACTCTCACATCCATACATGACCACTGGAAAAACCATAGCCTTGACTAGATAGACCTTTGTTGGCAAAGTAATGTCTCTGCTTTTAAATATGCCATCTAGGTTGGTCATAATTTTCTTGCAAGGAGTAAGCATCTTTTAATTTCCTGGCTGCAGTCACCATCTGCAGTGATTTTGGAGCCCAGAAAAATAAAGTCTGACACTGTTTCCATTGTTTCCCATCTATTTCCCGTGAAGTGATGGGACGAGATGCCATGATCTTAGTTTCCTGAATGTTGAGCTTTAAGCCAACTTTTTCACTCTCCTCTTTCACTTTCATCAAGAGTCTTTTTTGTTCCTCTTCACTTTCCGCCATAAGGGTGGTGTCATCTGCATATCAGAGGTTACTGATATTTCTCCCAGCAATCTTGATTCCAGCTTGTGCTTCTTCCAGCTAGCGTTTCTCATGATGTACTCTACATATAAGTTAAATAAGCAGGGTGACAATATACAGCCTTGATATACTCCTTTCCCAATTTGGAACCAGTCTGTTGTTCCATGTCCAGTTCTAACTGTTGCTTCCTGACCTGAATACAGGTTTCTCAAGAGACAGGTCAGGTGGTCTGGTATTACCATCTCTTTCAGAATACAGTTTATTGTGATCCACACAGTCAAAAGCTTTGGCATAGTCCATAAAGCAGAAATAGATGTTTTTCTGGAACTCTCTTGCTTTTTCGATGATCCAGGGGATGTTGGCAATTTGATGTCTGGTTCCTCTGCCTTTTCTAAAACCAGCTTGAACATCTGAAGTTCATGGTTCACGTATTGCTGAAACCTGGCTTGGAAAATTTTGAGTATTACTTTACTAGCATGTGAGATGAGTGCAATTGTGTGATAGTTTGAGCATTCCTTGGGATTACCTTTCTTTGAGATTGGAATGAAAACTGACCTTTTCCAGTCTTGTGGCCACTGCTGAGTTTTCCAAATTTGCTGGCATATTGAGTGCGGCACTTGCACAGCATCATCTTTCAGGATTTGAAATAGCTCAACTGGAATTCCATCACCTCCACTAGCTTTGTTTGTAGTAATGCTTGCTAAGACCCACTTGACCTCACATTCCAGGATGTCTGGCTGTAGGAGAGTGATCATACCATCATGATTATCTGGGTCATGAAGATCTTTTTTGTATAGTTCTGTGTATTCTTCCCACCTCTTCTTAATATTTTCTGCTTCTGTTAGGTCCATACAATTTCTGTCCTTTTTTGTGCCATATTTGCATGAAATGTTCCCTTGCTATCTCTAATTTTCTTGAAGAGATCTCTAGTCTTTCCCATTCTATTGTTTTCCTTTATTTCTTCATTGGTCGCTGAGGAAGGCTTTCTTATCTCTCCTTGCTGTTCTTTGGAACTCTGCATTCAGATGGCTATATCTTTCCTTCTCTCCTTTGCCTTTCACTTCTCTTCTTTCCACAGCTATTTGTAAGCCTCTTTAGACAACCATTTTGCCTTTTTGCATTTCTTTTCCTTGGGGATGGTCTTGATCCCTGCCTCCTGTACAATGTCACAAACCTCTGTCCATAGATCTTCAGGCACTCTGTCTATCAAATCTAATCCCTTGCATCTATTTCTCACTTCCACTGTATAATCACAAGGCATTTGATTTAGGTCATACCTGAATGGTCTAGTGGTTTTCCCTACTTTCTTTAACTTAAGTCTGAATTTGGCAATAAGGAGTTCATGATCTGAGCCACAGTCAACTCCTGGTCTTGTTTTTGTTGACTGTATAGAACTTATCTGTCTTTGGTTGCAAAGAATATAATCAATCTGATTTCGATATTGATCATCTGGTGATGTCCACGTGTAGCATCTTCTCTTGTGTTGTTTGAAGAGGATATGTGCTTTCACTAGTGTGTTCTCTTGGCAAAATTCTATTAGTCTTTGCCCCGCTTCATTCTGTATTCCAAGGCCAAATTTGCCTGTTACTCCAGGTATTTCTTGACCTCCTATTTTTGTATTCCAGTCCACTATAATGAAAAGGACATCTTTTGTGGGTGTTAGTTCTTGAAGGTCTTATAGGACTTCATAGAATCGTTCAACTTCAGCTTCTTTAGCATTAATGGTCAGGGCATAGACTTGGACTACTGTGATATTGAATAGTTTGCCTTGGAAACGAACAGAGATCATTCTA
This sequence comes from Dama dama, assembly GCF_033118175.1. Lineage (NCBI taxonomy): Eukaryota > Metazoa > Chordata > Mammalia > Artiodactyla > Cervidae > Dama > Dama dama. The sequence goes on from NC_083683.1 coordinate 69,412,000, forward strand.
TCATTTTGAGATTGCATCCAAGTACTGCATTTCAGACTCTTCTATTGACTATAATGACTACTCCATTTCTTCTAAGGGATTCTTGCCCAGTAGTAGATATAATGGTCATCTGAGTTAAGTTCACTTATTCCAGTCCATTTTAGTTTGCTGATTCCTAAAACATTGACATTCACTCTTTTCATCTCCTGTCTGACCATTTTCAATTTGCCTTGATTCATGGACCTAACATTCCAGGTTCCTATGCAATATTGCTCTTTACAGCATCGGACTTTACTTCCATCATCAGTCATATCCACGAATCTCTCATAAAAATCCCAGTTCCCTCTCCTGGTGTCTGTTCACTGAGGAGTCTCTAGTGTCTTTGTGTAAGCAACTTTCTGATTTTGAGATTTGAAAACAAAATAAAGCTTACCTCAAGGGCTCTTGTCCTTTCAAGTACAGCTTTGGCTCAAAAATCAATTTTAAAAATCTAGAGTGTACATGAAGACCTTTTCCCTTCTCCATAAACACATTTATTTAAATACCATATCTATCTTCCATGATAATGCAAAAACTTTCACCACATTTTGACACCTAATTTATCAGAAAATTTTTCCATCATTAAGAATATGGCTCTCCATAGCCATCTTTACCCACCAGCAATTAGGGAAACTTAAGATTTACAAATCAAAGCTAAAGAAATGTGAAATATGAATCAGTGGTTTGAACTTCACTAGTCCAGGAACCCAGATAAATATTCATTGGCTAAACTAGGAAATGGTCCCTTTTTATCCATTGAGACAAAAAATACAAAAGAAAAAAGAAAAAATTCAGCACTAATAGAACTGTTTTTCACTTGAGCTCCTAAGATCTATAACTTGCCAGGCTGATTAACCAACATGCTTGAAAATCATTATTTAAAAAATAAAGCTTTTCTGAAACCATCCTTAGTAGTGTCCTATATTTTCAAAAGATTTCAACTCAAATAATTAGTGTTTTCCATGTATAATTTAGCCAGTCTTTTGTACTAAACTTCCCAATTTAACCAACTCACTTATTTTGGGAGGCTTTTCTGGAATATATACCACATATGCACTGTATGTGCTCAGCTGTGTCTGACTCTTTGTGACCCCATGGACTGTGACCCTCTAGGTTCATCTGTCCATGGGATTTTCCAGGTGAGACTACTGGAGTGGGTTGCCATTTTCTACTCTAGGGGATCTTCCCAACTCAGGAATCAAGCCTGCGTCTCTTGCATCTCCTGCATTGGCAGGCGGGTTCTTTATCACAGATTCTCAAGCCTATACACCAGGTATAAGCAAACATGTATAAAAATTTACATATATCTGTGATGGGTAATTTTGTTTACAAGAATTCTACTTTTGTAGAAATACCAATTCAAGCATTTGTTGCTATTTCTGATTTGAGAATTTTGCATAATCAACCTGAAATTTTAAAAAGTAAGAGGAAGTTTATTATATTCTTTATGCCCCTAAAGCAGTGCATCATGCATAGATAGACCTAGTCTAGTGGAAATATGCTTAGAATTCTAGCTTAAACAACTTAAGAAGCAGACACCAATCCTTGTACAGCCTGCATGATGCTGGAGGTGAAATAGTTAAAAGAACTAACTTGAATCTCTGGGATTTGGGTGAGACAGAGAGATTTAGTGACTTTACAATGGAAGTATCCTGACGTCTATTTCTCTGCCAGTGGGTGATTTGTTTTTATTTCAGATCCCAAATAGAAAGTTACTCTTCCCACCAGAAAATGCAGAATAAAACTCCTGAAGGAACAGAGCCCAGGTAGCATATACATATGAAGAACATAAGGTCAGAATTCTTAGCAATACCAGGAAAAGAGTCAGTTCTCAGCAGAGGCAAGAGGCTATGTGAAAACCCCAAGTCAGCAGAGTTAGTATTTGAATTGATCACCGTAATGAAGTAGAATGTCAATTTTCCTCCTCAGAGCTTAAAGATTGTGATGTTTTCATCTGGACATCCTTTATAATACTTACAGATATCTATAGGAGATATTCAATATAGACATAATTTTTTCAGTTGGATGTTGTTATCAATTATCTTTTTCCAAGTGAATGCAATTCTTTTAGCTACTAAGTTACAATACAGTCTAGGATTTTCTTGTCAACTTGGTCTTCGTAGAAAAAAGCGGATTCCAGATATGGTATGTCAGGTGTGTGGGTATCAATGCCCTGGCCAACCTGGACCAACTTTAGTAGAATAAGCTTGTGGGCATTTCCACTCTCAATTTATTATTGGTTCATTTAACTAATGACTGCTGCTTTTCCTAAAAATGCTAATATAGCATATACTATTCATTGATAATGAAAAATGATACATTTTAATTGAGTCCATTTGTTTTTCTCCAGCAGTAATTAGTAATAACTGTACTGTATATTGATATGTTATTAATACTTAACAAGAAAAAAAAAGAGGCCTTCACTATGGTAAACACGACCAGTTTATTCTTTTATTTACCTTTCATAGTTCAGAGACTGGGGCACCACCTTAAAAGCATGTAAGAAGCTGGCCATGTGTGCATGTGTGTGCACACATAAGCACATTTTTTTTCTATATAGCTGAAGGTATTGGCCTACATCACCGAGTGAAAATTACACAAAAAGAACATTTTTATTTCGAGGTATGAAGCAGATCCATTAGTTGCGATATTTGACATGATATGAAATCAATCAACGAGTTGAAGGCTTGCTGGGCCCCTGAGAGTTGTATGCAATATGATAGCTCATAAATAATGCATGAAAAGAAAAATTTGGATATCTGAAAGCAAATAATCTCAGGACTCAGAAAGCCCACTCTGAAAATTCAATCTCAGTACATGGAGAATTCAACCTGTCACTTGCAGCTGGCAAAGAAAGAGTCTGAGCATTCCACTAATAATCGTTTTTGCTTTGGGTTTGCTTCCCTGTTAGCCCAGACAGTAAAGAATCTGCCTGCAGTGCAGGAAACCCAGGTTCAATCCCTGGGTAGGGAGGATCCCCTGGAGAAGGAAATGGAAACCCACTCCAATATTCTTGCCTGGAAAATCCCATGGAAGGAGGAACCTGGCAGACTACAGTCCATGAGGTTGCAAAGAGTCAGACACAACTGAGCAATTTCTCTCACTTTCCCAAAGAGGCTATTAATTGGGATAAGCATAAGTTGTGATATCAAACTGTTTTCTAAGGAAAGTTTTTCCCCTTTCCTTGGATGAATGCCAGTGTGTCTGTCAAAGGAAGGATTAATTAAGTGGGTTTTTTCATTACTGTAGTCTAATGCTGCTGCTACCTGCTTCAGCTTTGAACTTTTCAAGAAGGAACTGATACAAAGTTATTAGAAGTTTTTCTCAGATGTTAAAAATTTGTCACATAAATGAAGAAATAGGCAAGTGCCTAAATTCAATATTAATCAAAGATGCTAAGCCTTTAGAAGCTGATTTTTATGTGACTTTCATGAATCCATTAATCAAAAGTACATGAAGAAATGGCCGGGTTTTGAGTTTCAAAGATCCACCAGATATTTATTTTTAGAGCAATGAGACCATCTGTAACCTTTGAAACTGCTATAAACCAAACAGAGGGGGGCTCTGGAATTTCTATAAAGGAAGGTCTCAGGCACCAGTCTGTTGGAATAGAATTCTAGAAATTCCTTTGATGATGCACTGCACAGCAAGCACATTCTTTTTCCTTGGATTGCATGCTGATTTGGTTTGGTTAAAAGAGGCAGAGACTGAGATTATGAGAAACTCAAAATTGCTTTCCCTTTGGCATCTCCCCTAAGCATCCTGGTTCATTTTGAGCAGTGCCTCACACCTTATATCTAAGCCTCAGAGGTGGCAGATCTTCACATTAAGGCGTAAGCCACGTAAACCGCGTCAGATACAGGGCAGCGAGGAGTCAAGAGCAAGGCTGCTAGCGCTGGGCCGTCTGGTTTGAGTCGTGACTCCAGCCTTTTATGGGGCTGGGTGACATTGGACCGGTTAATTGACCTCCTTGTCACTCAATTTTCTTATGCATAGTATGAGGGGAAACTTACAATGGTTTCCTTATTGGATTATTGTGTAGATAGAGCGAATGCCTAATAAAAAGATAAGCACATAGAAAGGTTGTTTAGTGCTTTCAAACTTGATAGGAAGGAGTCTAAGGCCGAGGCTTCACGTTCCCAACAGAGCAAAACCCAGGTGGTCCAGGTGGTGCTGGGTGAGAGCATTTTGTCCTAAGGGAATGATTCTTCATGTTAATCTTCTCAAAGAAAGGAAATAAATAGCCACTAAGGAATCCCTCATAAAACAGCAGCTAAAATCCAATGCCCATCATACATTGTGAGCAGACAAGAGAGATTACATCCTGTCTAATCTTATAAACCTAATATACAATGGAAATTAATCACATATGTTTAACTAAGAGCAACAGAATCAATGGGTTCTGATTTACTTTCTGCCATGTACATTCACATGTATGTAAGTGACCTGTGCCTTTGAAATGCCAGAGAGGGTAACAACATTCAATAAAAATTGGGTAGGTCCATTGAGAGACACCTACTGAGCAAAGACACATGAAGGGTCCCAGACATAAGTCTTTGAGGATGGCAGTGAGAAGAGACAGAGGCAAGATGAGTGGAAGGAAAGCCAGAACTCAAGCGATGATCAGATGCCTCAGAGCATCAAAACGGGGTTCCTTTAGGAGAGGGTAACAAGATCCATAGATAGAAAAAGTAAAGGAAAGGATGGCTGAGAACAGAGGCCAGGCAATCTTGATTACAGTTTGGAAAGGAGCCTCATCTGGAAAATCTGAGTTTTTAAGATACATATTCGGATTTTGGTGGTTTCCAAAGTAGTATTGATTCCTAGGTAAGAAACAGAGAACAGAAAAGCTATGTCCCAGGGTATCTGAGAGTCTTCCCAAAGGGGCAATCGTGTTCCATTCACATAATGGCACATGCATTCACAAACAGAGGGTAAAACAACTCTTGTGGGTTAACATCTAGAAACAGCTTTTAATCTCACTTGCAGCACCTGGAAACAATTCTCAAAAGTCTGTATACTCTCAAACATCATACTTTTGTTTCTCCTAAATTATACCTATGACTATGTTCTTTATCTTTTAGCAAATAAGTGAGCTTAAATTTCCCCTTGTTTTGATTTTATTCTTAAATTATTTTACATGCTCCTCAAAGCTGGTAAGGAAAAATGGGTACCTGTTGCTTTTAGAGTTCTAGCAATTTCCAAACAGCTAAACTTTCTCAAATATGATTGAATCACAATATATCAGATAAATTGTGACTCATTCCTTGATTCACAAATGCTCTCTGTGTAGTAAAATCTATTTTTATCAATTGAGCAGTATTGTCTTTATTATTTATTGAGCACCATCTACACAGAGCTATAAAACTGAATGAAGATGTCAAAGTTCTGCCTTGTGGTTTTATAATCTACTCATAAAAGGTGAATGATCCAGCTGAGTAAAAACTTTGATGTACCTACTTAGGGTCATTCATGATTTCCCCTTGGGTCATGCAGATAAGTAAAATCAGACACCTAACTGTCTTAGGGAATATTTATTCTGTTATTTATAGTGCTCTCATCCAAATATCTCAGTTCTTAGTTCTCATAGCCCCAGGAAAAATAAAAAACATAAGCTACACAATAAGCCATTTTCTTTATAAGAAAAATAGAAATGCATGAGTCAACAATCACAGGGCAATGGCTACCTATTCATATTCATGAAAATGCATGGGAAGCAGGTTCCTGCATGGAAATCCACACTGTTCACACTAACCTAGCTGCACACTCAACTTGACCTCCAGTTCTGATGATAATACGTGCAGATATCAGCTGCAGTGGGAACAGCAGATATTCCTTACAGTCTCTCTCAGATAGAGATACTTTGGGCAAGGATGATGTCAGAAATAAAAATACAGGTTCAACACAGAACACATGGAACCAGTTTTCAGCAACATGAAGATTTATTTGGCAGGAAATACTTGTAGGGAATGGGAAAGCACAAAAGAAAAGAAAGACACTGGTCCAAGAAAAAAGTCAATATAAATCAGCAGAAGAATGAAGCTTATCCACTAACAAAGTACTTTCACATACATGAACCTCATTTTATCCTCGTAATATATTATAAGTGGTACATAATCAGGCTTTTGAGGAATCACTATCAAGAATATTTAAACATAAAAGTTTTAATTTTCCAACTTCCACTTTCAGCCATGTTAACTGTACTGACTCATCATTCAAGATTGTCTTGGGAAGATCCCACTTTTTTAAGGATTTTTTTTTTTAGAGCAGCTTTAGGTTTGCAGGAAAATTACACAGAAAGAACAGAGTCCCCCTATTCCCCACAGTTTCTTTCATTATTAACATCTTGCATTAATATGGTACATTTGTTTCTATTAGATCCGCTGTTACTCAGTTACTTATATGGCCTTCTCTCAAGGCCATATACCTTTTATTTATCATAGTCTTTCCCCCTAGAGGCTTAGTGGTTGTTCACAAGACCCCCGAAAACCTACAGCGAAGAAGGGTTCTAGAACTGGGCTGGCTGGGTCTGTGTTCCAGCTCAGCCTCTTTCTACCACATGACTTCAGGCAAGTTGTCTGAACTCTCTGTCTTGAAAATAAACCACTACCTACCTTATAGAATGTTTTTAACAAAGGAGTACATGTAAAAGACTAGGAACAGTGCCTGGCACGTAGTAAACTCAATAAGAATTGGATTTATTATTATTATTACTAAGTTTATTACACTCACACTCTTATTTCTCAAGCTCTCTCCCTGTTGAACTGACCTCAAGCTCAAGCCCCACGGTCTTAATGACAAAATGAGAAAAAAGCTCAAAAATGGCAAAAGGCCCAGAATCCACGTCAGAATGGACCTGAGACTTTGAGTCAAACTTAATCCTACGGGAGCTGGGAGGTTGTTGGGAGGAAGGCCAGGAGGAGCCACAGCATCTGGCCAGGCAGAGCAGCCCTCCTGGGCTCTCATACACACAGTAGACGGGGCAGTCATTAGCCATGTCCCACCCCACGCCCAACCCAAGGTCACTGCCCTGTCCCCATAATTTGCTAGAGGTGCAGGGTTCTCTGAAAACAAAAGCATTGGGGGCACCTGGGGTCTTCTGGAGGCCTGGTCTGACTGAGGGTCTCTCATCAGCCCTCTGCAGTTTTGAAAATCCAAGGCATGAAGGCAAGAACTTGGTACTGCTAAGGCCCCAAAAGAAGGAGCATTGACAACACAGGCATTCTCTCTTCACATTGTGCCTGGGATCGCCGTGACAATCATTTAGTGCAGATGTGTGGGCAGCAAGGGACGGCAAGGTAAACCGGAAACAAGGTTGGCCATTTGCTAATCCATTTTGAACTTGGGTAATAGGTGCATTGAAATTTGTTTCACTCTTTTCTCCACGTTTTTGCATGCCTAAAAATATCATAATAAAAAGCAAAAAAAAAAAAAAATTAAGCCAAAGATTTTTTTTTTCTAATAGTTCATTAAGAATTGAAGGGTGAAAAAAAAGAATTGAAGGGGAGATTTCTTCTCCTATTTTATCTGAATTCCTGGTGGACGGCAGAGCCTCCTACAGAGAGTGGTACCCAGTCTATAGACATTGATTGAATGAATATTGGAGAGTTAAATGTCAGATACAGGGTCAATAAGCAGAGAGACAGAGGGAGAGAAATGAAGACAAATGTGCACAAATGCACTCATGAGCGCGTGCACACACTCACAGGGACCAAGGATAAACAGTGACAAAAACACAGATCCTGCCCTCATGCCGCTGCTGCGTGACTTTGTCTCTTTCTTTCCATCTTTGATGTATTATTATTATTATTATTATTATTATTATTATTATTATTGGAGGATAATGGCTTTGGACTTCCCTGGTGGCTCAGATGGCAAAGAACCCCCCCGTGCAATGCAGGAGACCCAAGTTCAATCCCTGGATAGGGATTTCCACCACCATCCCCACTACCCCTGAGAAGGGAATGGCTACCCACTCCAGTATTCTTGCCTAGAGAAGCTGTGGACAGAGGAGCCTGGCAGGCTACAGTCCATGAGGTCATAAAGACTAGGACACAACAGAGCGACTAAGCGTGCACACACACACACACACACACACACACCAACTGCTTTACGTTGTGTTGTTGCCACCATACAACAATGCAAATCAGCCATAACTGTATCTATACGGCCCCCTCTTCTTGAGCCTCCCTCCCAACCACCCCCCATCCCACTCCTTTAGGGTTTTGTCTTTTGATCCTGTCAACTATTTGCCTATGGTAGTAGGAGGTTGTAGCAGAGTAGAATCTGTGGGGAGAAGAAAGCAATTATATGAACAAGCTCCAGGAGTGAAATCATCTAGTAAGTTTCCTGCTTACAAGGTTAAAAAAAAAAGATTGGAATTCAGATCTGGCCTGGTTCCCAGTCTTATATGTTGTTTATTAGACTTCCCTTCCCTTACTGAATATTGATCAAGCCCTTCCATCCATTGCCTCCAGCATCTCTCCAGGCCTTCTTTGGAGAGGAGATGCATAACTCTGGGACAGGATAACAGGACAGCCAGTGAGTCTCCAGGACAGACTTGGATTCAAATATCACGAGAGAAACTATATTTAACTAAAGGCTTGTCTGAAAGAGCTGCTATGGGAGTTTACTCATTTAACATTTCTGAAGGTTTTGAAACACAAGGGGAATTTAAGTACAGAGCCTGGTCTTTACCAACCCAAGCAAGTTACAGATATATGATTTGCTTGTTTTGGTGTGCATTGGGAACAAGGTTGCTCTTGAGGCCTAATTTATGTCTCTGCTCTTTTACACTGGAGAAGACAATCATAAAACACCTTTCTGCATAAAAGTTAGTGTCAAATCAAAAGAACAGCTTCGCAGCAAGGGCATTCATTTCCAGGTGACAATATACATGAGAAGCCTCAGATGTGAGCAGTAACGAAAACAAACAAAGGATAAGGATTACCCGGAGGAAGATAGGAGGTTGCCTTTACCTTGCAAATAAATATCAAGTATCTCTGGGGACCTTGTAGAAGGATAATGAAGCTGTATTTAAAGATAAACAACAAATAAGAGGACCGGACAATACTTTTGACAAAATATGTAGAAAAGAGGCAACATATGAGAGTAGCAGCTACTATTTTAAGTATCTGCCACCATGCCAGGCTCTGCCTGCTGCGCATTTGCAGGCGTCTCATTTAATCCTCAGGAGCACTCTGTGAGGTGTTATGTTGTTCAGTTCAGTTCTTACGTCTATGTTACCATTGAAAATATCTCTTTGGCAGTGTCAAGCATCCGTCTTAAGGTAGCACATAGTAGGTGGCAGAGCTGGAATTCAAGCCCAGACCATAGAACTCCAAAGTCCATGGTTTTAGGCATCTTATAACTCTGACTCTTGTGCTCTAGGGCACATTAATCAGCAAAATAAAGGGTGAAAAACATCTTAAACGGAAAGGCCTAATAGCGTCAAGGGAGAGGCGAAAGGGGGAACAGAACTCCCAGGAAGGGTTGGGGAGTATGGGGACAAGACTTCTGGGCTGGCTAGAAGAGGCAGGCTGCTGCCAGGACAACAAGCTCAACCGGGATCCAGGGGAGAACGCTCCACGAAGGCAGAGCGGAAACAGCAGACTGAGCCAGGGCGGTGGTGAGGACGCGGGGCGGGGCCGGAAGTCTTTCTCTGAAGACTTCCGGAAAATTGTGCCAAATGTTCATGAAGACCAGACAGTGTTTTAAATGCTGAAAATCCACTCAGTCTGCCATACTTTCCAATAAATAACTGCCACATCAATTAATGGTGTCCCTGGGAAGCTTCTGTGTAGACTCCTTCCCCTAGGATCACATAAGGTTTGTCCCCTAGATTTTTTTCTCTCCTCACCTTCACGGCCACTTAAATACCCCTGAGAGGAAAAGAAAGAGAAGGGTTCATATGAAGAGAGAAATTTGGGGATCATCTCCCAGATGGGATGCTGGAGCACTGGGCGAAGCTGGAGTTAAATTGTGGCCAAGTCTCCAGTTTAAATAGTGGAGAATTAGCCCATCACTGGAGGGGACCTGGAGTGTTAGAGTCTTTACCTCAAAACCAGGCAACTTACTGAAGGGCAATAATTATAACAGAAAGAACTTTCTTAGCAGGTGGGTTACTCAGTCTCTAGAACCTCCTCATTCCGGTCCAGAAACCAATGGGCATCTGATGCAGCCTGAAAATTTACCACATTATCATTCCACCTATATTAGTCTCCTAAGGCTGCTGTCACAAATTACCACATAGTTGCTGGCTTAAAACAATAGGAATTTACTCCCCCATAGCTCTGAAGACCAGATGTCAAAAATCAACATTTCAGCGGGCCATAATTCCTCTGAAGGCTCTGGGGACGAGTCCCTCCTTTCTCTTCCAGACTCTGGTGGCTCCTGGCATTCCTTTACATGTGGCAACGTCACTCCAGTCTTTACCTCCATTTTCACATGGCCACCTTCTCATGTGTGTCTCTGAGTCCTCTTCTCAAGTCATTGGATTTAGGGTCTACCCTAAATCCAGAATAATTTCACCTCAAGGTCCTTAACCAATGACATCTTCAGTAGTCCTATTTTCAAATAAAGTAAATTTCTGAGGTTTTGAATAGACGTAAATTCAATGTACCATATCACCTAATTGAACCCCTCATTGCAACTGTGGATTAAATTTGCATTTTTCCACCAACCAATTTCCTTGGAGATCAATCTACATTTTTTTTCTGGCTGAGTGAATGACTGGTATCTTATCAGTTCAAGCTTATAACAGAATGCCAGAGACAGGGAAGCTAGAAGTCTGAGATCAGGATCCAGCATGGTCAGGTGCTGCTAAGGACTCTCTTCCAGACTGTAGACAACTGGTAGCATTGTGACCTCACATGATAGAGAGGGCAAGAAAGCTCCCTGGCATCTCTTTTGTAAGGATACAAATTCTATTCATGAGGGTTCCATCCTCATGACCTAACCACCTTTCCAAATCCCTACCTCCTAATATCATCATCCTGAGGCTTAAGATCTCAACATGTGAATTTGTGGCTAGTACAAACATTCAGTCCACAACAACTGGTACAAAAAAAATTCTAGTAAGTATAAACCACTGTGGGAACATTCACAGTGCAGTCTTTTTCTCATTGTCTCTCTTTAATAAGACTGGATGCAAAGGATGAAGTCACTCAGGAGAGGCTGTATGAGGACATACCAGCATTTAAACCCTTCAGTCCCTGGGCAGGCCCAAGCTTCTTTGCCAGGCAGCCCTGAGTCAGATAGCTGGAGTTTACGGGGAATAAGAGTATTTCTTCAAAAGACCTTCTCCAAGTAGGTGAGAAAACTCTTTAACACATGCCACAATCAAATTTTATTCTCCACTTGGGTCCATAGAAATCTTCAGTCACTCATAGTAATGGAGAAGACTAATGCCATTAGAAGAGATTCATATTCAACTCTCCAGCTTGTTGTTTGACAGAAAACTATCAAAAACATTTTCTCTAATCCTTTTATTATTGTCATAAAATATTTTAATAAAGCTTTTTATCACAGAGGTATAAAATATAAGGCCAAAATAATCAGTTTGATTTTATAAAAATTAAAGATTTTTGTTCAACAAAAAATGTCACCGACCAAGTTAACAGAGATATGACAAATTTGGGAAAAAATATGAGCAATGTCTGAAACTGACATGGGATTCCTGCAATCAACAAGGAGAAGACTGTAATTCCAATAGAGAATAGGCAAAAAGAAAAAGAAGTATTCAATGTATAGGAGATGAAATATAAAAAGCCCACATATAAAGAGAAACCATTTGTGGAAAATACATTCATTTTAAAATGTAGGGCCTCTCCTGGTGGTCCAGTGGTTAGGACTTGGTGCTTTTACTGCCGAAGGACCTGGGGTTCAATCCCTGGTCTGGGAACTAAGATCCCTCAAGCTGCATAGCACAGCTTAAAAAAAAAAGTTGTTAAAAAATGTAAGTTAAAGCTATCATGGATTATCACTTCAGAGCCATTGGACCAGCAAAAGGAGGGAGGTAGATGATGCCAAGCTGGCAGAAACACCAGGACAGAATGTAGGAGCCCTTTCTACCGCTGGCGGGGAGAAAGACTCCAGAGCCATCCTGGGGAGGAAGGGACTGCCGTTAGTTAAATTCACTATAAAACTTTGCACATATGTGTTATTAATCCCACGTGGCCATAAGGGGACGAGCTCCAGGATGCTCACCACGACACCACTTCTGGAGTGGGATGTCAATGACAATCTGGCGTCCAACACTGAGGAGGAAGTGAATGCAATGTAGTGGGCAGGTCCCCAAGGAGGACTGTGCAGCAATTAAAGCTAGGTATTAGATGTTCACTCAGTTATGCAGTGGATCATAGTATGCAGGGGGAAAAAAATTAAAATAATAATAATAGCGAGATGATTTGTAGCACAATGCAGTGCCAATTATAAATTCATGCACACAAAATAACTCGTATTTTACAAAATGTAAAAGCAAAAGGATCACAGAAAACATGAATATCGCTGTGTATAGAAGACTGGGCAGGGTCTTAGGAATAGGAAATAGAGACATAAGTGAATAAACAACATCAGAGAGTTCCTTGTCCTCATAAAAGGATCTAATATAGAGAGCTCTGGAAGCCAGACATTTTTCACAATGGAGTAGTTTGAAAATCTGATCAGAAAGGGCAGTGAGATGGAAGGAAAAAGAGCAATCACTTCCTTTTAAATCCATCACTTTCAGATTATTGACTGTAACACCAATCAAGTCAGGACCAGTAAGCACTGACAGCCTCAATGTTTCTGAAAATTAAAGTTAAAGAACCATTTCTTCCCATTTGCTCATTGATTCAACCATTACGAAGTATCTATTATGTGCCATGAAGACACTCCTGTTCAGTCCCCCCACTTTGCAGAGAAAGAAATTCTTTCTCCTTTGCTGCCTGACCCCCTCTTCTACTGCAGCACCCTGAAGCTCGTGCCCAAAGCAGAAATCTGGGGGGGAAACTCTGTGGATGGCTTTCCTTTTCCCCGCTTCTCCTCAGCCCAGCCCCGTACATCACGTCTCCTAAGAGGTTGTCACTGGTGGCTCAGATGGTGAAGAACTTGCCTGTGATGTGGGAGACCAGGTTCGATCCCTGGAGAAGGGAATGGCTACCCATTCCAGTATTCTCGCCCAGAGAATTCCACAGACAGAGGAACCTGGCAGGCTGTAGTCCATGGGGTCACAGTGTTGGACACGATCGAGTGAAAAATGCTTTTTTTCACTTTTCAAGAGGCTCTCAAAAATACTCTGTAAATCTCCTGACTTCTTAACCGTAGCAGAATCTTCTCTCCCATGGTGCTGGGAGAACATGTGTTAAGATACAAGATACGGCAGTCACCCAATATGCCCTTCTCTTTCCCCTTTTCCAAACAGTTAATGAAAAGGATAGTTTAGAAAACAGGTGCACACCAGGGTTGAGCAGGAGGGAAGACCCTTTCCCTCCCTCTGGTTCACAGAGCTGTGCCTCCCACCTCAAAGGCTGCTAGATCTGGGGATAAACTTTTGCCTGTTTAAGAGTTTATGAAACTTCTAACTCAGGAAAGAAAATTCGATTAAGACTTAAATCTTCTTAGACAGGCCTCCTCAGTCAGCCCTACTTAATGGAGTTCATTATCTGTTGTTCAGTTCTGTGCAGGATTCCTTTTCCCTTCGAGAAACAGAAATTGAGTGTAGTAATTAGAATTGAGAGCAGAGTTAAGAAATGTAGATGTATGCTTAAAGTGAAATATTGCATTGTGCTGGTCAGTGGTACATGAATTATTCAAGATGTAGAAATGAATATCATATAAGCTAGCCCAAAAAAGCACATGTAAGATTAATTTTAGGAGTGGGTATTTTAGGCCAAATTCAAAACTCTTCCTAATTCCCTCAGTAGAAATTGAGTTCTCTATAAGAATCCCATTCTTGATAAGTTATGTTTTGTGTGCCTCTCTAGATTTCCAATGGCACCCCACTCCAGTGCTCTTGCCTGGAAAATCCCATGGGCGGAGGAGCCTGGTAGGCTGCAGTCCATGGGGTCACTGGGAGTCAGGCACAACGGAGCAACTTCATTTTCACTCTTCACTTTCATGCATTGGAGAAGGAAATGGCAACCCACTCCAGTGATCTTGCCTGGAGAATCCTAGGGATGGGGGAGCCTGGTGGGCTGCCGTCTATGGGGTCACACAGAGTCAGACACTACTGAAGTGACTTAGCAGCAGCAGCAACTAGATTTCCAATTATATATTTTTTATAATCGTTGGTGGGAAACTGAAGGACAAAGATGAGCTTCCTTCTCTTCTAGTTTTAAGTCATGACTTGGGAAGAAAAAGGTAGCAATCGGATATGAAGAACTAATCTGGTATATGAGAATGAGGGTCTCCAGATCAGATTCTTGGGTCACCTCTACACTGGGGGGGGGGGGGGGGGGGCGACGTGGGGAAAGGAGCCACAGAGAAAGAGCCCCAGGAGATGTGTAAGAATTAGAAGAGTATATCATCTCATGTGTTTAGAAATTGCATGGGGCAGAAAGTCAAAGGCTCAGAGAGCTATCAGGGAATGAAAAATAAGAAAATTACACTAAATTCAACTTGGAGGTCACTTTAAGAAAGTGGCTTCTGTAGAGAAAGTGGTGAGGGCTAAAGGGACAAAGAATAAAGTGTAAAAAAAAAAAGAATAAAGTGTAGAATAGGCAGCTGATCATTCATGACTGTTAGTATTATAACTTCATCTTCTCAGAAGTAGATGGGTAATGGTGATCATAACACTGGGTTGGCAAAAAAGTGCTTTTGGGTTTTTCCGTAAGATGTTACAGAAAAACCCAGACTAACCTTTTGGCCAGCCCAGTAGTAACCATGATTTACTGGGCACTTGCTACATGCCAATAACTGTGCTGTTTGATACTTATTGTATCCATAACTTAAAAAAAAACAACAAAAAAAACTGAGATATAGTTGATGTACAATATTGTTTCGAGCATACAACATAGCAATTCACAATTTTTAAAGGTTATACTGAATTTGTAGATTTACAGAATGTTCGTTACGTTCCCTGTGTTATACAATGTATCCTTGTAGCTTAGTTTATACCTAAGAGTTTGTACCTCTTAATTCTCAACTCTATATTGTCCCTACCCCCTTCCCTCTCCCAACTAATAGCCACTAGTTTGTTTTCTGTATTTGTAAGACTCTTTTTTGTTATATGCCATAGTTTGTTGTAGTTGTTTTTTTTTTATGATTTTACTTTGTTTTTTAGCTATGCTGGGTCTTCCCTGCCACGCACGGGCTTTCCCTAGTTCTGGCAAGCGGGGGCTACTCTCTAGGTAAGGCACACAGGCGTCTCATTGTGCTGGCTTCCCTTGTTGCAGAGCGCAGGCTCTAGAGCATGTGGGCTGTAGCTGTTGCAGCGCATGGGCTCAATAGTTGCAGCTTGCAGGCTCTAGAGCTTGGGCTCAGTAGTTGTGCACACAGGCCTAGTTGCCCTGCTGCATGTGGGATCATCCTGGATCAGGGATCGAACTCATGTCTGCTATGTTGGCAGGAGGATTCTTTACCACTGAGCCACCAGGGAAGCCCTGCTGCAGCTTTTAGATTCTACATGTAAGTGATATCACGAAATACATGTCTTTATTTCACGTAGGATAACATTCTCCAAGTCTATCCACGTTGTTGCAAATGGCGAATTTTCATTCTTTTTATGGCTGAGTAATATTTCATGGTAAATATGTACCACATCTGCTTTATCCATTCATGTGTCAGTGAACATTTGGTTTGCTCCCATATCTTGGCAATTAGAAATAATGCTGCTATGAACATTAGAGCGCATGTATCATTTCAAATGAGTGTTTTCAGGGTTTTTTGGATATATACCCAGGGGTGGAATAGCTGGGTCATACGGCAGTTCTATTTCTAGTTGTTTGAGAAACCGCCACACTGTTCTCCACGGTGGCTGCCCAGGGTACCTTCCCACCAAGCATGTATGAGGGTTCTCTTTTCTGCACATCCTTGCCATCATTTGTTTTCTGTGTTCTTCTTGAGAATAGCTATCCTTACAGGTGTGGGGTGATTCCTCAGTGTGGTTTCGACTTTCATTTCCCTGTAATTAGCAGTATTGAGCATCTTTCCATGGACCTGCTGACCATCTGCATGTTTTCTTTGGAGAAATGTCTGTCCAGGTCTTCCACCCATTTTTAATTGGGTTGCTTGGATTTTAATGCTCAGTTATATGAGCTGCTTATATATTTTGAATATTAATCTCTTATCAGTCACATCATTTGCAAATATTTTCTCCCACTCAATAGGTTGTCTTTTTGTTTTGTTGTTAGTTTCTTTTCCTGTGCAAAGGCTTTTAAGTTTAATTAGGTCTCATTTGTTCATCTTTGCTTTAATTTCCTATGCTTTAGGAGACAAATTTTAAAAAATATTGCTATAGTTTATGTCAATGAGTGTCTGCCTATGTTTTCCAGTAGGAGTTTAACGGTTTTCAGTCTTACATTTAGATCTTTAATCCACTTTTTAATTTTTGTATATGGTGTTAGAGAATTATATACATATTAATTTAAAAAGTATCTATTAAGAAATTCTACCTCCAAAATGTACTCCAGTTTCACCTACTCTCATCACCTCCTGTGTGGTCACACCGGGGTAAATTCCTGCTCCCCTTGCCCCAACTAGTCCCAGAGCCTCCTCTGCCATGACCCTGTCTCTACAGAACATTATCTACAAGAGCAGACAAAAATGATTAAATGCAACCAGATTAAATAAAAACCCTGCAATGACTTTCCATTTCATTTACATAAGGTCCAAATTTCTCCAAAGACCTGTGTGCTCTGGCCCCCACTTTTCTCTCTAACCCCATGTCCTAAGCTTCTCCCCTTCATTCCTGTTGCTCTAGACACATTGGCTTCTATCAGTCCTTGAACAGAAAACCTTCATTCCTGAAGGTAAAAAAGTTAAAAGTCAAGGTAAATAAGCAGAGGTGAACTGCATGCAACAGAAAAAGTAATAATTTCATTATCAATTCCCTGATGCAGGAAGATGTCACAATGTTCATAAATGTTGACAAAATGCTGAACTCAGTTTTATTTATCAAGAAGCCTATTTGATCTTTCAAAGGATAGAAAATTGATTGAGGTTACTGGATATTCAAGACTCATTCATCTCTTGAAACTAGTAGGCGACAGGCACACGTTGCAAAGGGGACCTAGGAAAAAGAGCTCCTCTAAAGGAAGAGGAAAAGCAAAGAATAAACAGCTATAATGCAATGTGTTTAGGACTCTAATAGAGGAAACAAACGGTGTTATTGGAGCCCTGAAGAATGAACTTAAGCTGAGGCTTGAAAGGCGCAAGAAGAGCTCCTCACCAAGTGAGCATGTGAGTGAGTGGGTAGGTGTTCTCAGCAGAGGGACAGATGACAAGAATGTAATGAATTGGTACGTATGAGAGATGATCTGAACATTTAACAGCTGGTGTGGTGGGCACCAACCAGCAGTCACTAGCTTTAAACAGCCAGCACAGCTGCCCCAGTGCTACTGGGCCTGGTGTCAGAGCTGATGAGGTTGGTGGGAAGGGATAATACTGGAAAGGAGGAAAGAGTCCAATCTACCAAAAATCTAATCTCTGGAAATTAACTTGCTAAAAGTTAAGGCACTGAAAATCAGTTCACCAAAACTCAACTTTCCAAGTACTCAACTCACCAAAGTATCAGGACACTACTCAAGTATTCAGGGTTTTAGTTTTGCCAAGACTTTGCCAGCTGGGACACATACCATTTTTGCATGTGTTTTATATTTCAGATGTTCAATATTCAATGTGACTGGAATGATTTTCAACTTTTGTCTTCTCTATTTCTGTTATTGAGTCACCACTTTTGACAGGCCAATAAGTGACAGAAGAGCTGTTGAGGCAAGGAAAACAACTTTATTTAGAAAGCTGGCAGAATGAGAAAATGGCAGACTAATGTCTCAAAATAAACGTCTTCTCAGGGTCTGGATGCCAGTTTCTTTTATAGAACACAGAAAGGGAGGAGGTGAGGAAGGAAAGCTAAAATGCCATTAATCTTGCAAATATCTCCTGGATTGGCCAGTCTCAGGGAGGGGATGTGTTAGTATTCAGACAGAGGGGCAGGGTTCTTTGAGGCAGTATCCATTTAGTGAATAAAAGAAATGGGAAGCAAAATTAAACGAAAAGAAACAGAGTTTCCCCTATAACATTTTTTTAGATTTTTACAGACTTATGTCTTACCTCCACCTCTGCCCTTGCCTTTGTCTTTGCAGAGGACTGTCCTAGACCCAGCTTACTGTATTTCTTTGACAGTTTTGACTTGATTATTCAGTAAATTGCCTTTTGCAAATAGTCCTAGAGTCACAAAGTTGATAAAACAGAAATCAGATCGTAACAGGCTTTTAGAGACAACGTATATAATGGTTACGAATCCATTTTTCTGGAGCTCCCATTCAGAGTTCAAATTCAAGTTTGGCCACCTACCTTCCAGCAGTGTGACTTTGGGCATTTAAACCTCACTTGCCTCCTCTTCATCCATAAGATAGAGATAATAATAGAACTTAACTCAGAGGTTTATTATAATGAATGAATGTGAATGAAATGCTTAGAACAGTGTCTGGCACATAGTGAACAATCAATCAATGACAGTCATTAATAGCACACTCTGCTAAGGAGGGTTAATCTATGCTAAAGATGAGGGGGAGGCAGCGAAAGACTTCACAGGTGAGAGAACAGATTAGAAATGCTGGAGGATGGATGCTGTTGCACTAGTCCAGTAAAGAGTGATGAAGATACGAGCTAAGTTTTGTCAGTGAGGAAGAAGTGAGATAACATGAGGAGAACACAAAGTTGCCTTGAATGAGGTCAGATTTCTAGGTTCACAGAAAGGATGAAAATTTAGTTGATGGGTTTGTACTGTCAAACTGATGCTAGTCATCTTAAAGAAAACATGTAAAATGATAGAAGTGCCAGAAGAAAGGCAAGCAAAGAGCATCCAATTTTCAAAAACAGAAATTCTATTACTACAGCACAGAGACCCAGATGGATTGTTAATGAAATACGTTGTATTAGGACAAGTCAGGCCAAATGAATTTCATTTCCTTTCCTTGGTGATAATTAAAAGAGAAATAGTTTTGGGAAAATGTCAGCCTTATTGTCTGTATTTTGACTGTGTTGAACCAGATGGAACACTTTACTCTGTGGACAAATGAAAACACGGGCTTGATTCATCACTTGTTAAATCTGCCTAAACAGTTTGTTAGTACCAAATTACCCCATCATACAATTTCCTCATTAACTATCTTTCAGGATGCCACCTGCATCTATTTGTTACTAATACAAACTACAAAAATATAAAGTGTTAAAGCATTAAAGGTAAAATCATATTTTTCATATAATTTCCATAATTTCACATAATTTTATAATTTAGTGAAGAAAATCTACTTGCTCTTATTTGAAATAGGAAAGGTCCGCTGGCAACAAATTTTTTTAGTTTCTCTTTGTTTTGGTTTCCCCTTCATTCCCAAAAGATATTTTCACTGGATATAGAGTTCTGGGTTGACAGCTATTTTATTCTCAGCCTCTGAAACATGTTATGCTGCTTCCTTTTAACCTTCATGGTTTCTGAGAGATTCTATGTCATTCAAATTGCTTTTCCCCTGTAGGTAAGATGTCACCTCTCTCATTTGTTTTTAGTGTTCAGAAGTTTGACTAGGATGTATTTTGGTGTGGAATTTTTGGAGGATCATCTTGTTTTAGAGTTTACTCAGCTTCCTGAAACTATAGGTTTATATCTTTTGTCACACTTGCGACATTTCCATTCATTATTTCTTTCAGTACTTTTTCAGCTTGTTCTCTTTCCATGACTCTGATGATATGAATGTTAAATCTTTTGTTACAGTTCCATAGATTTTCAAGCCCATGTTTGTTCTTTTTAAGTCTATTTCCCTCTGTTGTTGAGATTGTGAGTTCAGTTCACTCTATGGTTATTTATCTCACTTTACCTTAAAGTTCACTGACTTCTTTGCTCCATTTAGCTTTGATTCTTCATAGTCTTTTACTCAAATCAGTTTATTTTTGGTTCCAGAAGTTTTATTTGGTTCTTCTTTATGTTTTCTATGTCTTTGCTGAGACTTTCTATTTTTTAAAATATGTTTCAAGGGTGTTCATAACTGCTGACTGAAGCATTTTTAGAATGGCTACTTTAAAATCTTTGTCAAATAAATCTAGTATCTCTGTCATATTGGTGTTAGCATCTATTTCTTGTCCTTTTTTATTCAGTTTGAGGTCTTTCTTGTTCTTGGTGATCGTAATGAGTGGTTTTAGATTGAAACCTGGGCCTCTCACGTATTATTATAAGTCTTTGAATCTTAGTCAGCCTCCTGTTTTTCTGACTTTCTCTGATACCTTCCCCTCGGGAAAGGGGATAGACTGGGTTGGCTCATTCCTGCCAGGTGAGGAGGGAGACCCCGGTCCCCACGTGGCTTTCATTGACCCCTGGGGAGGAGGAGTATTCCTTGTTGCTGCTCGTGAAGGTTGAGAGTTCTGGCTCCTTCCTGGGTGCTCAGTGAGGCCTCACTGGTGATCGTAAGCAGGGTGCTTCCTTACTGCTTTCCTTCTGACCTCCACTGACACCAGGAGAAGGCCAGTAAGTGGCCTCATTATTGATGGGCGGTGGTCATCCTATGTCAATCACACCAGTGGACAGGCCCAGTGGACATCCTCTTATGTCACTCATTACTCCCAGGTGGGGCAGAAGTCCCAGGTCCCTACTCAGCCCCGTCTGATACTCCCTGACGGGGGAATCTGGGGCCTTGTTCCAGCATGAACGTGAAAGTTCATGGCCCCCACTCAGTCTTGGCAAGGGTGGAGGCAGGCTCACGTTCTTTTGGTGGAGTACAACAGTTATTGTCTGAAGGATCTTTTGTCTTGCTAGGCTGTTCCTTTCCTGGTCTTTTGGCTTGAGAGTGCAGGTTTTTGATGGGAGCATTTTTTTGTCTACACTCATTGACCATTCCAGGTTACTGCTTCTCCAAGGAATACCCGAGGCAAAAAGAAAACCCAAGGAACTTACCACTGTGTCCTTCCTTGAATCCCAAGGCCTCTAACCTGTCTGCCTGCTTTTCTAAACTTTTCTTTATTTTATATATAGTATTTAGGGGTTTTCATTGTACTTAATAGTTAGAATAGGGAAAAGTACCTCTACTTCGTCTTCTCAGAAGTGGATGTCTCCCTAAGTAAGACTGTTTAGAACTTCCCTGAAGGTCTGGTGGTTAGTAATCCACTTGCCAATGCAAGGAACAAGGGTTTGATCTCTGTCTGGGAAGATCCCATGTGCCACGGAGCAGCTAAGCCCATGTGCCTCAACTTCTGAAGCCCATGTGCCCTGGAGCCCCTGCTCTGCCACAAGAGAAGGCACCGCAGTGAGAAGCACGTGCCCATCAAGTAGTAGCCCCCACTTGTTGCAACTAGAGAAAGTCCGCACACAGCAACAAAGACCCAGTGTGGCCAATAGCTGAAAAAAATGTAAAACAGTGTTTAATGAGAGCAATGTGGATGTGAGAATTAGTCATCTCATGATATTTTACTTCCCAATATGACAGTCACACAGTTCATGTAAGGAGTGGAAGTATTGCTGTGCCATGACCTTGGTCTATGCACAAAATGGTAATAATACTGCCTTCAATCCACCATCACTTTGCAGAAATATTTTTTAGGTCACTTAATATTTTCTTCCCCCATTTTATGAACTGTGCTTTTGAATCTAGTAAGTAGGTAGACGAGTACTATACAGTGATATTACACATGAAAATGGTCTATATTGAAATACAAAGCCATGAAAATTGAAGAGATAGTGAATATGCTTGATGATGGAATAAGAATATCTAAAAGTGTCTAAAAGCTACAATGTGAGCAGAACCTATCAAGAAGAAATGTAACAAGCAAAGATATGAAAATCTTAATACAAGATTAAAAATGTATGCCACAAGGGAAATACAGGATGAAGATAACTTGACCGACAGGGAAGATAGCCTTCTCTCCATTCACCCCTTCTTTCACATAGAAAGTACCTAGAGATATGGCAATGACAAGCTCAGTTCAAAGCAGCCCAAAGCAAGCTGCTTAAAGGATGGCAGAGTGGCTTGTACAAAATGGACACGAAACAAATGTTTGAATGCCTTACACTGAAGGAGGTGGTGCAACATTAGTCTGCAACAGAAGTATCACAGCACATGGGCACAAGGAAAGTAATCACTCCACGTGGGTCTGCATTAGTCAATCGTATCTGAAATTTCACATGCAGTCTTGTACAACATGTTAGAAGTTAAAAGCATGTTCTTGTTTTACTTCTTGGGTTATAAAAGCAATACGTACCCATTGTAAGCAATTTAAAAGATGTAGGAAGAATAAAGAAATCAGCCATCAATAACCACTGTAAATTACTTCCAGGTGCTGCACTTTCTAATCTCATTAATTCTGTATACTTTCTGAATGTTTACAATGTGACTGATTCAACAGGAATCATGTTAGACACCTGTGATGCAGGGGTAACCAAGAAGCATAGTCCTTGACCTTAGGAAGGAGGGGCATGAGAAGATCAAGTGAGCCAGCAGTCTGTAAAGGAAGGCCCATGACAATCACAAGTACAGTAAGCACGTTATTTGAGAAATAAGGCAGTTGAAGGAAATAAGTCTGTTTAGTTGATGTAATACTAGGGAGAAATTTTGTAAATGGTTTGTAGTATTTAAAGGAACTAAATTAGTAAGAGAGACTAGGTTTTATTAGATTTTCTTAGAGGACAAAGTTAAGATTTATATATGGAATTTGCAAAGGGGATATAAGAAAGAATTTTCTAGTAGTTGGATTGGGCCAAAACTGTTAAAGGCCTCTGTAGAAGTGGTAAATTCTCCATCCTGAAAGTGGCAAGGCTGGATGGCAATCACTAAGAATTCCAGAGAGACAGTTAATGCAAAGCAGAGATCAGGCCTTTGTCTTCTGCCAAAGGAAAGCTCAGAGGCCAAAGGAATCAGTTGTAGACACTTTGGAAAAATACCACAATATAGACTGACCCTGATTTTGCTTGTTTGTCTGTTTCATCTCAGGGTGTGAATTGTTTTCTTTTTCTTAGCCCGAGACATGAAGTACAAGATAAGATTGCATTATAATTTCAAATTCTGAGATTTCAAAATGATATGGTGGAATTGGGACTACCAAATTATAGTGCTTCATGAAAGTGAACAAGAGGTTAACAAGAAGATGGCCTAAGGTTAAGACTGGCAACATGTAGACTGTTGGAATGTAGGCAAGATGTCTGGAGCAACAGGAACCATCTTATGGTCATAAGACAAACATCATGAAGAAAAAACCAAAAGAATTTCACAACCTGCTGAATCAACAAAGAGATCTATCTACCTCCAGTTTTGTTTTTTTTTTTTTTTAATTTCTAAAACAAATGGTTAAGTGTTAAAGCACTGTAGATGAGTTATTTGCAGCTGAAATTATTCCTTCTTGTTACATATGAAAATCAAATGCTCTAGCATAAGTGGGAGAAAACCCCACTTATGTAGTAGGATGTATTTTTGAGGTGATAATGTGTATTTTGTTCTCTCTTATCTTCCTTCCATCCCCTGCTATTTTTCTAGCAGGTAGCAGGCTTTGCACTTCACTACCATAGGAGATTTACAGAACAGAAAGCCAATGATCCTTGAAGTCAGCTACTCTCTTTATTTTCAGAAGAGCCCACCACCATTGATTCCCTGGTGACTTGGATGGTAAAGTGTCTGCCCATAATGCAGGAGGCCCGGGTTCCATCCCTGGGTCAGGAAGATCCCCTGGAGAAGGAAATGGCAACCCACTCCATACTCTTGCCTAGAAAGTTCTATGGATGGAGGAGCCTAGTGGGCTACAGTCCATGGGGTCACAAAGAGTTGGACACGACTTAGGACTTCACTTTCACTTTCTTTTCACCATCATTGATGACACCACACTTATGGCAGAAAGCAAAGAAGAACTAAAGAGCCTCTTGATGAAAGTGAAAGAGGAGAGTGAAAAAGTTGGCTTAAAACTCAACATTCAGAAAATGAAGATCATGGCATCTGGTCCCATCACTTCATGGCAAATAGATGGGGAAACAATGAAAACAGTGAGAGTCTTTCTTCCCGGGGGCTCCAAAATCATCGCAGATGGTAACTGCAGCCATGAAATTAAAAGACACTTACTCCTTGGAAGAAAAGCTATGGCCAGTCTAGACAGTATATTAAAAAGCAGAGACTTGGCTTCCAATGAAGTCGTCTAGTCAAAGTTATGATTTTTCCAGTAGTTATCTATGGATGTGAGAGTTGGACCATAAAGAAGGCTGAGCATCAAAGAGTTGATGCTTTTGAAGTGTGGTGTTGGAGAAGACTCTTGAGAGTCCCTTGGACTGCAAGGAGATCAAACCAGTCAGTCCTAAAGGAAATCAGTCCTGAATATTCATTGGAAGGACTGATGCTGAAGCTGAAACTCCAGTACTTTGGCCATCTGATGCAAAGAACTGACTCACTGGAAATGACCATGATGCTGGGAAAGATTGAAGGCAGGAGGAGAAGGGGATGACCGAGGATGAGACGGTTGGATGGCATCATCAACTGGATGGACATGAGTCTGAGCAAGCTCCGGGAGTTGATGATGGACAGGGAGGCCTGGCGCACTGCAGTCCATGGGGTAACAAAGAGTCGGACACGACTGAGCAACTGAACTGAACTGAATATCTTTGAAAGATTGTGTCAGGTGAGCAGAAGGAGGAGAGAGGGGGAGACCATGATTCTGAGAGTGTGAGGGAGATAATAGAGTGAGTTCACCTGAAAGCAGGAGATAAGTGTTGGATCCTAAGACTCCCTTCTTCATGAGAAACAGCAAGATCTTGGAAGGAAGATCCTCCTTTGGAAGGAAGACTCCTAAGCTGCCAATTTCCAACCTCCAAAGGATTCTCAGCTCCAACCATGGTCTTGAAGCAGCAGTCACTGGACCTGAAGAAACCATATGGCTTGAGACCACAAGTGCCTTTTAGTGACCAATGGGGACCGCAGACCAGGGGTCATGCTCATGTCTGGCTCCGAACAAAATCAAAGCATCAGCTCATCCCCAAGGTGGTGTGAGGGATGGGTGGCTCAGCAGAGGGAGGATCTAGAACAAGATTTAAACTGATACCTAGAAAAATTGTAAATGTCCTATTATTTCTTGCACACCTGAGTCTATATCAACACCCGGCCTGATTTACCTATTTTATTTCCAACAACTATCTGCAAAATTTTTCCTTGAAACAAAATATACACTGCATCTTTTCTCACACAACTCAAGTCTTGCATCTTCTTGCCTCAAATTGAGATTTCTTAAACTTTTGGAGGTGACAGATCTCAAGGATACAAGAACAAAACTCTCCCTAAAGTGCACAAACACACACAGAGAATGTTTCCAACAATTTCAGAGGATATACATCCCTTGAAGGGTTCTTGGACCTTATTCTTAAGAAATTTGTCTCTTTATTTCTTGTACTTTTAGATCTCTCTCACACCCTTTCTCTCTATGTCAGTCTCTGTTTCTCTGCATATCTTTACATGTCTGTGTTTTTAACTCCATCTGTATTCACAAATTCAATGCATGCTTAGCTTCCTGTCTTCATAAAAGTTTTTTTTTTCTTCCCAAATAAGATGACATGCAGAAGATATTGAGAAGAGGTGGCAAGAATACACAGAAGAACTGTACAAAAGAGATCTTCATGACCCAGATAATCACAATGGTGTGATCACTCACCTAGAGCCAGACATCCTGGAATGTGAAGTCAAGTGGGCCTTAGGAAGCATCACTACAAACAAAGCTAGTGGAGGTGATGGAATTCCAGTTGAGCTATTTCAAATCCTGAAAGTTGATGCTGTGAAAGTGCTGCACTCAATATGCCAGCAAATTTGGAAAACTCAGCAGTGGCCACAGGACTGAAAAAGGTCAGTTTTCATTCCAATCCCAAAGAAAGGCAATGCCAAAGAATGCTCAAGCTACCGCACAATTGCACTCATCTCACACTCTAGTAAAGTAATGCTCAAAATTCTCCAAGCCAGGCTTCAGCAATACATGAACTGTGAACTTCCAGATGTTCAAGCTGGTTTTAGAAAAGGCAGAGGAACCAGACATCAAATTGCCAACATCTGCTAGATCACTGAAAAAGCAAGAGAGTTCCAGAAAAACATCTATTTCTGCTTTATTGACTATGCCAAAGCCTTTGACTGTGTGGATCACAATAAACTGTGGAAAATTCTGAAAGAGAGGGGAATACCAGGCCACCTGACCTGCCTCTTGAGAAACCTGTATTCAGGTCAGGAAGCAGCAGTTAGAACTGGACATGGAACAACAGACTGGTTCCAGATAGGAAAAGGAGTATGTCAAAGCTGTATATTGTCACCCTGCTTATTTAACTTATATGCAGAGTACATCATGAGGAATGGTGGGCTGGAGGAAGCACAAGCTGGAATCAAGATTGCCAGGAGAAATATCAATAACCTCAGATATGCAGATGACACCACCCTTATGGCAGAAAGTGAAGAAGAACTAAAGAGCCTCTTGATGAAATTGAAAGAGGAGAGTGAAAACATTGGCTTAAAGCTCAACATTCAGAAAACTAAGATCATGGCATCTGGTCCCATCACTTCATGGGAAATAGATGGGAAAACAGTGGAAACAGTGTCAGACTTTATTTTTCTGGGCTCCAAAATCACTGCAGATGGTGATTGCAGCCATGAAATTAAAGGACGCTTACTCTTTGGAAGGAAAGTTATGACCAACCTAGATAGCATATTAAAAAGTAGAGACATTACTTTGCCAACAAAGGTCCATCTAGTCAAGGCTATGGTTTTTCCAGTAATCATGTATGGATGTGAGAGTTGGATGGTGAAGAAAGCTGAGCACCGAAGAATTGACACTTTTGAACTGTGGTGTTGGAGAATTCTTGAGAGTCCCTTGGACTGCAAGAAGATCCAACCAGTCCATCGTAAAGGAGATCAGTCCTGGGTGTTCATTGGAAGGAGTGATGCTGAAGCTGAAACTCCAATACTTTGGCCACCTCATGCAAAGAGCTGAGTCATTGGAAAAGACCCTGATGTTGGGAAGGATTGGGGGCAGGAGGAAAAGGGGACGACAGAGGATGAGATGGCTGGATGGCATCACCGACTCAATGCACATGGGTTTGGGTAGATTCTGGGAGTTGGTGATAGACAGGGAGGCCTGGTGTGCTGTGATTCATGGGGTCACAAAGAGTTGGACGTGACTGAGCGACCGAACTGGAACTGGAACTGGAAGATGACATGCATGAGCCATGTCCAGTACAAGAAATGTCTAGGATGCCCATGTGGCTGACCCTTTGGCCTTTTATACAGACAAGAAGCCCACCTAAAGTTTACTGTGTGGCAATTCTAAACCATGACTACAAATTCTTGAGTGTTCCTCCTATCAAGGAGTGAAGTCTATATTTTCAGGGCAGGCTAGTTGACTAGCTATATTTGCTTGAATAAGGGAAGGCTAGTTGAATACTTTCTTTAGTAAAGTACAAGAGAAGCAATGCTGTATGTCTTCTGAAGCTAGGTCTACAAGGCCATCCAACCTCTGCCTTGAGCTGTGGAACACCTGCTCTTACAACCCCAAGCTGTTTTGTAAGAAGCATGACCACCTGAGGTCACCATGCTCTAAGGAAGCTCAAGTCACACAAAGAGCCACATGCACTGATCCAGCTGATAGTCTCAGATAAGTGCAATATCTGAGGACCCCAGCCCTGGCACCAGATATGTGAGTGAAGACCCCGGGTAATTCAGACCATCAGCTACTGAAGCCATGCCCGATCGTTAGAGCCTTCTCATCCGAGTCCCAGACATGTGAAAGCAGAAATATTTCCAGTCTGAATTCCTCACCCACAGGATGAGTGCACGTAATAAAACAGTTGTTGTTTTGTACCACAGACTTTGGAATAGTTTCGGATAACTGCAAAACAGCCCTTGACAGAGACTGGAAGAGAAGAGGATATCACAACAAGACAGAATATCTTGAACATTATCTTTAAAAGCCAAGAAGATTTTAAGCTGAGAAGACAGTAAGATGAGCTCATAATATGATCTTTTAAAGCAACACATGATGAGAAATGAGAGTCCTCGTGTTAAGCTCAATGTGGTTCAATTATGAGGCTAATTCTGTCAGTTCAGTCACTCAGTTCGTGTCCGACTCTTTGTTACCCCATGGACTGCAGCACACCGGGCCTCCCTGTCCATCGTCAACTCCCAGAGCTTGCTCAAACTCATGTCCATCCAGTTGGTGATTCCATCCAACCATCTCATCCTCAGTCATCCCCTTCTCCTCTTGCTTTCAATCTTTCCCAGCATCAGGGTCTTTTCCAATGAGTCAGTTCTTTACATCAGGTGGCCAAAGTATTGGAGTTTCAGCTTAAGCATCAGTCCTTCCAATGAATATTCAAGACTGATCTCCTTTAGGACTGACTGGTTTGATCTCCTTCCAGTCCAAGGAACTCTCAAGAGTCTTCTCCAACACCACAGTTCAAAAGCATCAATTCTTCAGTGCTCAGTTTTCTTTATGGTCCAACTCTCACATCCATATATGACTACTGGAAAAATCATAACTTTGACTGTGAGGCTAATTGCACACCAATAAAAAAATGGGGAATTGGAAATGGAAGAGCACGCATTGGGGCAAGAGTTATTGGATGAAGAGAGATATAGTGTGGAATAAAAAGAATAAAGATCTCACAGGTTTTCATCGAGTTTAGGAACTTTGCCAGCAGCTTCTAACCTTGTGAAGGTTAACTTCCTAGCTAATATCTTTATGCAACTTAAATGATGAAACTCAGTTAAATGGCCTATTTTTTATAACATGCTCACAATGATTCTTTATGTCTAGCACTCCCTACTAGCCAGTGTAAATTAAATTTTATTTTATGAAAGGGGGAATCCTTCCATTATAGTTGCAGATATTGTGAAGCTTGTAAAAA
Organism: Dama dama; assembly: GCF_033118175.1. Classification (NCBI taxonomy): domain Eukaryota; kingdom Metazoa; phylum Chordata; class Mammalia; order Artiodactyla; family Cervidae; genus Dama; species Dama dama. Next base: position 69,441,047 of record NC_083683.1, read on the forward strand.
TTATGCTAACTGATATAAGCACAAAGTTTCAATGAACAATAATAGGAAAAGGTATTGAAAAAGAAAGTTTATAATGTTATTCTGCTCCTGACGGGAAGTTGTTGTTTTGTTTTGTTTTGTTTTGTTTCTCATTTTTTCACTGTGGCCTTCTCTAATGGGTAAAAGGAAAGCTTTCTAGTACCCCAAGCTCCTCCGAGTGACAGTATTATCAATGTCTATTTGCTGGCTAAAAAGAATCTAAGGGGGATATTTCTCATTGTTGCTTTGAATCAACTAAAAATTTTCATATTTTGTCATTCAGTGGGATTCAGAAAAAAAGTCCAAAAAGTGATATTTATACTTCCAGAACAGTTGACTTTCCCATAAAATGATACAATACATTTGTAGATCAGCCATGAAGTGGGCATTCTTAGTGAACAATCTATCTCACTCTCACTATGACTCGAAAAACCCAGTTACCACAATGTTTGATATGGATCTGGGTCAGCTCGGTAGTTACAACTGAACTTAAAGTTCTAGTCAATATACAATTGCTCAGTTGTGTTTGACTCTTTGTGACCCCATGGACTGTAGACCCCAGGTGCCTCTGTCCATGGAATTCTCCAGCCAAGAATACTGGAGCGGGTTGCTGTTCCCTCCTCTAGGGGATCTTTCTGACCCAGGGATCGAACCTGGGTTCAATCAAGGGTCTCCTGCATTGCAGGCAGATTCTTCACCCATTGAGCCACCAGTGAAGCCTTCCTCAAATAAACTCTAATCATTCTAAGGGTGGGGTTAAACCTTTATTTCTTACTTTATCATTTTTAAAATATATCACATGCTTAGCTAGAGGATGAGAAAAGACACTAAAGACAGACATTAAAATGACCACAGCCACCCCTGCTCTGGCCACAGTCCAATCACTCTTTTCAACTTTTTTCAGTTCAGTCGCTCAGTCGTGTCCGACTCTTTGCGACCCCATGAACTGCAGCATGCCAGGCCTCCCTTTCCATCACCAACTCCCGGAGTTTACCCAAACTCATGTCCATCAAGTCGGTGATGCCACCTCGTGTCAAAATCTCTTCATTAACTCTCCCAGGAAGTGGGTCTCACTCAGCATTGCCACTAAAAGAATTAATCATTGTTTCTCTGCATTCAAGTTTAACTGGGGCATCCTGTATTTTTATTTCCTAAGTTTAGCAACCCTATGTCTTAAGAACTGGAAGAACTGTTCTCCTTTCTTATGGACCACTCCCAGCCCTCCAGGGGAAATCTAGGGTTTGCCACTGATACGGTTACCACAGAGCTATATGAGAAGTTCAGGCAAGGAACATCTCTGTTACACGTATACAAACTTCTAGTGTCCGGGTTTCATGTAGGCAGTGGTGTTTGCTGTTTCCTGTGCCTCAGTTTAACTCCTCCCCACTGACTCTCACGGGCACACACAGATGATAAACACAAGCTCCTCTGACTTTCTCCGCCAAGATGAAACAGATCTGGTCAAGAAGCAGGAAGAAAATCCCCTCCTCTATGATCCAGCACAATGGCCCTCCTGCAACCACCAGACAGGCTCTGTGAGGCTATTACCACCATCATCTACCTTTTTTCTTTTTTTCTTTTTGACCAAGAACCTTGTGGGATCTTAGGTCCGTCAAGGAGGGAGTGAACCCAGGGCAATTACAGGGAAAGTGCCAAGTCCTAACCACTAGACTGCCAGAGAAGTTGCCATTGTCAATGTTAAGGAGGGTTTCCACTTGCTAGACCACACTATCATGTAATTGAACATCTTCATAAATAGAATCTTGCCTATTCTGAAATTTAAAAGGGACAATTTGTGTTACTGGAAGATTCCAAATCTCTCCTTGCTACAGTTTCTCCCACACTAGGTAGATAATACCTCCCATCCACACTGGGTCATCATCCCTCACCTCGATCTATGAAATGCCGCCACTAGCTCAGATCCACCTCTTTGGTTAGTACGTCTCTGTATTATACTCGTTGCAGTTCAAAGAAAGAATTAACAGCCCTGTAGTCTAAAACTCAGGGAGATCCCCTGGAGGAGGGCAGGGCAACCCACTCCAGTATTCCTGCCTAGAGAATGCCATGGACAGAGAAGCCTGGTGGGCTACAGTCCAGAGGGTCCCACAGAGTCAGACATGACTGAAGCAACTCAGCAGCAGTCTAAACCTCATATTTTATAAACGGGACTGCTGAAGCCCAGATGTGACACGTCGAAGCCAGAGAGGTAATTAAGAGCCAACACTGGACAAGGTCCCCTGTTTTCCAACCATTCAGTGTTCTTTCCAACATCACCCTCTACCTCCCTCAACAACTCTGCTTTGTTGACTAAGAAAGAGCTCATCAAGTCAAATCCCAGGGAAATAGTTCCTACTATGCATTGTATTAAGTAATTTGGCCTTTCTACTTAAGTAGGGTTTTAACTGATTTCCATTTCCAGTGCAAGGGGCTGGAGATCCCACTTACAATCAGAACTAACTACCAATGGCTGGATTGTGTGGTAGCCATAGAGATGCCCCAACACAAATCTCCCTTTAAGAGAACTTTCTATGAAGCACATAGCTCCCTAAAAACCTCCAACTCTCACACTTTTGTGTCCACCCAGGGGCAACATTTGCACCAAGACCACATTTTCCTAGGGCTGTTCTCAGAAAACAACTGAACTTGGTGGGGCAATTTCTATCCAACATGGGATTATTCTAAAGCAAAGTTAAGTAAAAAAAGTTTAAGTTGTTTTTTTTTTCTCTAAAGTGGTAAAAGTATTTTAGATTTTTATATTTTTCTAGCCCTTCATTCTCTGTTGCAACTACTCAACTCTGCCATTTTATCATGAAAAACAGCCAAGGGTGATATGTAAATGAAAGGGTGTGACAGTATTCCAATAAAGTTTTCTTTACAAAACCAGGCAGCAGGCTAGAATCTGTGCCATGGGCCATGGTTTACCAACTCCTGCTCTAAAGGATTTAGAGTCAGGGATTCCCCACCGACTGGCTGGAAGTTTCTCAGAACGATGCTGTGGCCTGAAGCTCTTCTTACCCAATCTTCCCAAGGCCACAGGCATCAGAGCTGTTTATTCCTGCTTTCCTTGCCTACACCTCCTCCCTCCTCCTTTATTCTTCCCAGAGGGAAAAAGTGTGATGTGAGGGAAATTACAATCTGGCCTCAGAAGACCCGAAATGAGCTCTTGCTTTGCTATTTTCTGGCCCTCTGGACTTCAGCTCCTCCAGCTTATCTCAGAAATGTGTTCATCCTGCTTTGTGTACCTGAAAGGATTGCTGAGAGAACATGTGAAAGAACAAATCGCTATCATTCAAGACACGACCCATGTTTGACACCACGTTTGAAATCACTGCACTTCTTTTTATCCTTGGTCATGTCCATAGCGTTTTGTTGAGAAGTTAAGGTGTTATTTTAGAGGAAAAAAAAGATCATTCCATGTAGAGGGATAACAAAGCTTATGCATAGTTCAAATAAGCTGTTCTGACTAAAGCAAGAAGGTGATGCAGCCAACATTGCAAACCTGATCCCTTCACTGACCAATTAATTTTGAACTGACCACAAATAAGGCATCTCCCACCTACATCAATAGCCCTGCCTCCAAAGGGAAGAGACACACCATCACCGTTACAGAATTAAATACTCAAAATTCATATCCTGTTTACTAATAAAAAGGAGTGTCATCTTGTAATCCTGAGCACAGCCCCACCCCTGCCTGGCTAAAGCCACGGATTTCTCATTGGCCCCTCTTGACTGAAATGGATGGGTATTCATTCTTCAGATACGAAAGGAGGCAAGAGAAATAACTGAAAATCTCCTCCGGTTTATATTTTATTAGAGCAGGGAGACATAGAAGGCAACAGCCAGAGCAGTCCTGAACCTGTGTGAGTTTCAAAAGTCAACCTTGGTGAATTGGAGCAGGTTACATAAAATAACTCTTTTGTCAAGATAATGGACTAAGCGTAACAAGCTCAGGAACTCAACGTGCAAAAAGATCATGTGAAAGGAGGAAGGCAAGAGGCTGGGGAAAAGCTTTTAAGGATGCTTATGGAAACTTATGGTTACTAATGGAAAAAGGGAGGGTGAAGGATAGATTATGAGTTGGGATTAATATATACATGTATTTTTATGTATTAATATAAAACAAACAAAAAGGAGCTACAGTATAGCACAGAGAAGTATACTCAATATTTTATAATAAGCTATAAGGGAAAATAATGTGGGAAACAATAGATAAATATTTATAACTTAATTACTTTGCTATACACCTGAAACTAACACATTTTAAAGCAATTATGCTTCAATATTTAAAAAAATTTTTTTTAAAGAGTGCTTGTTGAACTGCAAGAAGTTAGCATAAGCTCAAAGAGTCACAAAGTGCACCTATTCATTCATCCAAAAATATTTATTGAGTACCTACTATGTGCCAAGCCCTGCTCTAGATACAAGGATTTGGCAATGTCAAGACAGGCAGTATGGGCTTCCCAGGTATTGCTAGGTAAAAGACTCTGCCTGCCAATTCAGGAGATATAAGAGACATAGGTTTGATCCCTGAGTTGGGAAGATCTCCTGGAGGTGGGCATAGCAACCCACTATAGTATCCTTGCATGGAGAATCCCATGGACAGAGGAGCCCGGCAAGCTGCAGTCTATGGATAGCAGAGTCAGACACGACTAGAGCAACTTAGCACGCATGCAAGACACGTGGCTCAGTGGTAAGAAATCTGCCTGCCAATGCAGGAGACGCAGAGATGTGGTAACACCCCTGGGTCAGGAAGATCCCCTGGAGGAGGAAATGGCAACCCACTGCAGTATTCTTGCCTGCAGAATTCTATGGACAGAGGAGCCTTGTGGGCTACAGTCTATGGGGTCGCAAGGAGTCAGACATGACTGAGTGAGCACACACAGACAGGTAAGAGTCTGCTTACATTTTATAGTGAAAACATAACCCCAAAGAGCAATGCATACTTCAAAGTTATTTTCAGAGATGATAAGGGCCATGCAGCAAATAAACCAAGGTAAAACATACAGAGAGGAGACAATGAGGTGAGGGAAAGCCTCTTGGAAGAGGTCACATTTGAGCCTAGACACAAATGATGCAAAGGGGCCAGTCACAGGATGACGGGGGAAGGAGTTTAAATGTAGAGGAAGAGGCAAGTGCAAAGGCCCTGAGGCAAGGACAAGCTCAGACCATGCCAGGAACAGAGAAAAGGGCCAGTGTATCTGAAGTTTAGTGAAGTAGGGGAAGAGGAGGGTGAAATCAGGTCACAGAGGCAAGCGGGGGCAAGTAAAGGCTTCAGGTCCTTGACAAGGAGCTCAGAATTTATTCCAGGTGAAAAAAGAAGCCAGTGGAGGCTTTTAATCATCTGATTAATAGGTGGAGACAAGCAGATCAACCAGTATGACTCCTTCTTAAAGACAGAGACCTTGTCTTACTCACCCCTTTATCTTCTTGTGACCTGGTCAGTGCTGATCACATGGTGATCTCACTGATGACTAAATTGAGAAAAACAATTTGTGTCCACCTTGCACTAATCTTTATATACTCTGAGCACTTCAAGGGGTATACTTGTTTCTTGTTTTTTATTCTTTTTTTGTAATTTCAAAGACTGGAAAAATATCTGGTATTGCACTTTCCAGAAATATTTATGAATGAATGGATGAAGCAGATATGGAAATTATGCAGAAAAGTAGTTACTGGACAGATAGACTGCATCCTGGAAAGAACTGTGACTTCCAGGATCTACTCTAACTAGGGAAATACTTTTGAGGATGAAAGGGAGCTACTGTTAATAATTGTGTTGGAATGAAATGTGAAGGGGGACTATCTTTGGGCATGTCAGAACACTTGGTCACACTGAATATAGGTTTTAATAAATCTTTCCAAATCATCAGTTTTATCCACTATTCATTGGTTCCATAATCAACAAGAAAACTTCTGATGGCCAATTTTTTTTTTGCCTCATTTTTAAACCAAGCTATGAAGAATATTAGAATATCTAAATCAGTTCTCTAGTTAGAGATTAACATTGGATTAAAAATGTAGCTTGGTCTAACTTCTTTCTTGAGAAATCAATATGCTTTTTTCCCCTCAAACTATACTTTATTGGTATATTGACCCAATCACAAAGTTCATATTCAAAACCATGGTATACTATTCTTTATAAAGCTTTTATATTCTCCACCTTTGGAATCAAGCTGTCACTCATTTCTGGAATTTTCTTCTTTTTAAATAAACATCTGACCTAGTATTTTCAGCGACACATTGTTGCCTGTAGTTTGTTTATCTTTCCTTTGACAAAGCCAGTGGTACACTATAGCATTTTACTATACTTTGCTTTCAAACATGAGTGATTTTCCCTCAGTTTTGTCAGTTGCAGGAATAAGAAAATAGGTTTTGTCTAAACAAGTTCTTTAATAGAGTAATCCTGGTAGGCTGGCTTCCTATAATCATATTCATTTGTTTTAAGTTTACTTTTCAGCTGATTTGCCAAAAAGCTTTGGCTTGTCAGAACAGAGCCTGGACAGAAGGAAAAGCTATAAAATGGAAAAAAAATAAAATGATAGAGTCGAAGTTTCCTATTTGAGTTTGCAGTTTCCTCTATATTATTCTGAAAATTGGCACAGATCAAAGCACAGCCCGAGGAATGGGGCAAGCGAGAGAGTGTATCTACCTCAAGCGGCATCTCCGAGGCTTGTTAAATTGCATTCTAATGTCATAAGTTCAGCTTCACACAGTAATGTGACTGCCCAGAAGTCCAACGCTCCCAAGAAGAGCTTGGGAAAAGCCATGATTGTCCTCTAGTTACACACAGCAGGAGAGGCTTGCTAATCTGTAAATCAGTTCTGCAGAAATGGAAACCAACCACTTCCCAAAAGTCACTGCAGGCTTTCTCTCCCAAACATGCCCTGTTTATGGAATTTGGAAGAGATGATCCCTCCACCTGAAACATTCATCCCCCAAGTCTTCCCATGACTGACTCTCTCTCTTCATTCAGCTGAGAGTTCACCTCCATAGAAAAGCCTTTCCCAACAGTGGTCCCACTCGTTACCCTGGCTTTCTCTTTTGGCAGTGTGGGTTCACTTACGTGTCCATGCATTTCCTATGTGCCCCACATGTTCACACACTTTCAACTAAGTCTTCTGAGGATAGGAACTTTGTCTATCTTGTTCATTGTTATAACCCCAATGTCTGGGACAGTGCCTGGCATGATGCAGTACACAGTAAAATTTAGGTAAGTGACGAATGAATGCCCTCCAGGGCCCTGAGACCCTCTGCAATGAGCATCCCAGATTCCCCCCTCCAGAGCACCTACATGGGCAACCATTACTCCAGCACTGAGTCCTTTTCCTGTCTCTAAACCACTAACTTGTGAGCAACTTAAGGCCACAGGCCACATCGGATCTTCTAATGTCACTTCATGCTTAGGTGTTTGAATAACTCCTTCCCTCTCAATATTGTCAGTTTCAGGTAAACCCAAACCACTTCTAATTCATCTGTGTTCTCCCTGCATCCAGCAACAAAGCCAATCACAGAAGTTCTGTGCGTGCCTGCTCAGTTGCTTGTCCTGTCCAACTCTTGGTGACCCCATGGTCTGTAGCCCACCAGGCTCCTCTGTCCATGGGATTCTCCAGGCAAGAATACTGGAGTGGGTTGCCATGCCCTCTCCCAGGGGATCTTCCCAACCCAGGGATCAAACTTGGGTCTTCTGCATCTGTTTGTGGAACCATAATTGTATTCCTTATTTAACCTCTTTTTCAGTGTGATAGATACTAATAATTTCAAAACAAATATTCTTTCCTCATTCCATAATAGTCCAATATCTTCTTTTTGTCCAGATTTATTGAGATGTCATTGACATATAACATTGTGTAAGTTTAAGGTGTTATATTGATTTATCATATATTGCAATATTATTATCATATATTGCAATATTAATATTGCAATAATATTATAGTGATACTGTAGTTTTAAATAGCTAACACTTCCACCATTATCTTCCAATAGGGAAAATCAAGAAAAGGCATTATAGAATAAGAAATTTTTACAAACTGTATATTTCTTGAGACTCTCTTAAGTTAATCATAATAAATATTAATGGACTAACTTGTCAGTTGACAAGAAGAGAGGTTGTCAGATCATGTGTGTATATACACACATGTACATGTATGTGTGTGTATGTATATGTGTTTTATAAGAATTACTCTTAATGCATAAGAATATGGCAAGTTTGAAAGTAAAAGGAAAGTATATATCAGACAAATGCATAGCTATATTAACACCAGACACAACAAACTTTAGGACAAAAAATTTTAAATGATAAGAATATTGATTAGTAATGATAAAAATTCAATTCATAAGAAAGATAGGAATATTCAAAATTTAATACACCTAAAAATAAACTGAAATATATAAAGCAAAATTGACAAAATTATAGGAATAGGTTTTAAAATTCATCATCATAGAGACTTTAAACATATCCTTCAATTATTAATAAGTCAAAGAGACAAAAATTCAAAAATACAAAATATTTGAACACAATTAATAAGCCTGACCCAAATGACATATTTCAAGTTCTGATCTCAAGATTCAAGCAATAGATGTTATTCTCAAGCACACATGAACATTTACAACAATTAATACTAGGCCAAGAATCAATGAATTTCAAAATATCAATACTATATAAAGTATATTTTCTGACCACACAATTAAGTTAAAAATTAATAACAGAATGTACTAACACAGTGGGACTTTAAAATATACTATAAATAATTTCATGGATTCAAGAAGAAAACATAACGGGAATTTTAAAATTTAGAATTGAATAATAATGAAAATGTTGCGTAGTAAACCTTGTGGGTGGAGAAGGGCATGGCAACCCACTCCAGTGTTCTTGCCTGGCAAATCGCACGGACAGAGGAGCCTGGCAGGCTACAGTTCATAGGATTGCAAAGACTTGGACACAACCGAAGTGACCTAGCATACACACAGACCTGGCGAGATACAGTAAAAGTAGTAGCTTCATTCACATATTATAAAAGATTGGCTTGTTATCTAGATGTCCAGTTAGGAAGTTACTAAAAGAACAGTAAAACCAATCCAAAGAAAGAGAAGGAAAGATGATAACAGCAGAAATTCATGAAATAAAAATATTTATAGCTGAAGGAATTGGTAACAACAAAAGATTGCTCTTTGAAAAGACTAATAAGATAGCGAACCTCAGGCAAAAGTGATCAAAAGAAAAGAAAAACATAAACAATAGTACTAGAATGGAATAAATGAAATAAAAGTGTAGATGCAGAAGACATTTTAAAAGAAAATAAAGAATTCTGTAAACAATTTAATGCCCATAAACTTGAAATCTTGCAAAAATGGAAAAAATTCCTAGCAAAACATACCGTACTCACTGGTTTAAGAAAACATTGAATTTTCCTATAATTGTTAAGAAAACTGAAACAGTAGTTTGAAATCCTTCCGCAAGGAAAACACTAAACCTAAATGATTTATAAAAAAAATACAATCACTCTCCAAGAAACTAAATGTATCAGTCTTAAAAAAAAGTCTCCCAGAAAACAGAAAAAGAAGGAATGCTCCCCAAGTCATTCCATTGGTTGAATATGACATTGATACCAAAACCTGACAATGCTATATTTAAAATGAATAACCAACAAGGATCTGCTCTACAGCACAGGAAACTGTTCAGTGTTATGTGGCAGCCTGGATGGGAGGGAACTTGGGGGAGAATGGGTATATGTATGTGTATCTAAGTATGTGTATGACTGAGTCCTTCATGAAAATATCACATGAAATATCCACATGAAAATATCACATTGTTAATCATCTATATTCCAAGACAAAATTAAAAGTTCAATTTTAAAAAATCAGACAGAGAACAAAAAAGAAAAATTAAAGGCAATATAACTCATGAAAATAAATACAAATATCCTAAATAAAACAACAAAAAGTAATCTAAGGATGCAAAAAGGCAGGAGATCTAAATAGACATTTTTCCAAAGAAGATATACAGATGATCAATAGGTACATGAAAAGATGCTCATCATGGCTAATTATTAGAGAAATGCGAATCAAAACTACAATGAAGTACCACTCCACCCTGGTCAGAATGGCCATCATTACAAAGTTTACAAATAATAAATGCTGGAGAGAGGATGTGAAGAAAAGTAAACCACCCATACTGTTGGTGGGAATGTAAATTGTTGCTGACACTGTGGATAATAGTAAGGAGGTTCTTTAGAAAACTAAAACTAGAACTGTCATATGACCCAGCAATTCCATTCCTGGGCGTGTATCTGGAGAAAACTATAATTTGGAAAGATGCGTGCACCCCAGGGCTCACAGCAGCACTGTTTACAACAGCCAAGACATGGAAGCAACCTAAATGTCTATGAATGAATGAATGGACAAAGAAGATGTGGTGTATACTCATACAAAATGAAATAATACTCAGCCGTAAAAAAAGAGCAAAGTAATGCCATTTGCAGCAACAGGGATGGGCCTAGAGACTATCATACTAAGTGAAGTAAGTCAGAAAGAGAAAGATAATACCACATGATATCACTTATATGTGCAATCTAAAACATGGCACAAAGGAACTCATTTATGAGAAAGAAACAGACTCACAGTCATAGAAAACTAACATATGTTTACAAAGGAAGTAACTGGGGAATGGATAAATCAGAAATGTTGGATTAGCAGATATGAACTACTATATATAAAATACATAAACAGCAAGGACCTACTGTATAGCATGGGAAATTATATTCAATATACTTTAATAATTAATAAAGGAAAAGAATATGAAAAAATATGTATACATATGTATAATTGAATCACTTTTCTGTATACCAGAAATTAATAGAACATTGTAAATCAATTATACTTCAATTTAAAAATACATTAGGATAAATATGAGAGTTTAGCAAGGTCAGTGAGTCAGTCAGTTCAGTTGCTCAGTCGTGTCCAACTCTTTGCGACCCCATGAACCGCAACACACCAGGCCTCCCTGTCCATCACCAACTCCCAGAGTTTACCCAAACTCATGTCCATCGAGTTGGTGATGCCATCCAGCCATCTCATCCTCTGTCGTCCCCTTCTTCTCCTGCCCCCAATCCCTCCCAGCATCAGGGTCTTTTCCAATGAGTCAGCTCTTCGCATCAGGTGGCCAAAGTATTGGAGTTTCAGCTTCAGCATCAGTCCTTCCAATGAACACCCAGGACTGATCTCCTTCAGGATGGACTGGTTGGGTCTCCTTGCAGTCCAAGGGACTCTCAAGAGTCTTTCCAACACCACAGTTCAAAAGTGTCAATATTTCGGTGCTCAGCTTTCTTCACAGTCCAACTCTCACATCCATACATGACCACTAGAGAAACCCTAGCCTTGACTAGATGGACCTTCGTTGGCAAAGTAATGTCTCTGCTTTTTAATATGCTATCTAGGTTGGTCATAACTTTCCTTCCAAGGAGTAAGTGTCTTTTAATTTCATGGCTGCAATCTCCATCTGCAGTGATTTTGGAGTCCAGAAAAATAAAGTCTGACACTGTTTCCCCATCTATTTCCCATGAAGTGATGGGACCGGATGCCATGATCTTAGTTTTCTGAATGTTGAGCTTTAAACCAACTTTTTCACTCTCCTCTTCCACTTTCATCAAGAGGCTCTTTATTTCTTCTTTGCTTTCTGCCATAAGGGTGGTGTCATCTGCATATCTGAGGTTACTGATATTTCTCCCAGCAATCTTGATTCCAGCTTGTGCTTCTTCCAGCCCGGCATTTCTCATGATGTACTCTGCATGTAAGTTAAATAAGCAGGGTGACAATATACAACCCTGATGTACCCCTTTTCCTATTTGGAACCAGTCTGTGGTTCCATGTCCAGTTCTAACTGCTGCAGATATAAAAGCAGTTATAAATAAACTGCTTATTTATAAATAATAAGGCAATAAAGCAGAAATAGATGTTTTTCTGGAACTCTCTTGTTTTTTCGATGATCCAGCAGATGCTGGCAATTTGATCTCTGGTTCCTCTGCCTTTTCAAAAACCAGCTTGAACATCTGGAAGTTCACAGTTCACATTTTGCTGAAGCTGGAGAATTTTGAGCATTACTTTGCTAGAGTGTGAGATGAGTGCAATTGTAGGGTAGTTTGAGCATTTCTTTGGCATTTCCTTTCTTTGGGATTGGAATGAGAGCTGACCTTTTCCAGTCCTGTGGCCACTGCTGAATTCTCCAAATTTGCTGACATATTGGGTGCAGCACTTTCACAGCATCATCTTTCAGGATTTGAAATAGCTCAACTGGAATCCATCACTTCCACTAGTTTTGTTCATAGTGATGCTTCCTAAGGCCCACTTGACTTCACATTCCAGGATGTCTGGCTCTAGGTGAGTGTGAGTGATCATACTATCGTGATTATCTGGGTCACGAAGATCTTTTTTGTACAGTTCTTCTGTGTATTCTTGCCATCTCTTCTTAATATCTTCTGCTTCTGTTAGGTCCATACCATTTCTGTCCTTATTGAGCCCATCTTTGCATGAAATATTCCCTTGGTATCTCTAATTTTCTTGAAGAGATCTCTAGTCTTTCCCTTTCTATTGTTTTCCTCTATTTCTTTGCATTGATTGCTGAGGAAGGCTTTCTTATCTCTCCTTGCTATTCTTTGGAACTCTCCATTCAAATGGGTATATCTTTCCTTTTTTCCTTTGCCTTTCTCTTCTCTTTTTTCACAGCTATTTGTAAGGCCTCCTCAGACAGCCATTTTGCTTTTTTCATATCTTTTTCTTGGGAATGGTGTTGATTCCTGTCTCCTGTACAATTTCATGAACCTCTGTCCATAGTTCATCAGGCACTCTGTCTATCAGATCTAGTCCCTTAAATCCATTTCTCACTTCCACTGTATAGTCATAAGGGATTTGATTTAGGTCATACCTGAATGATCTAGTGGTTTTCCCCACTTTCTTCAATTTAAGCCTGAATTTGGCAAAAAGGAGTTAATGATCTGAGCCACAGTCAGATCCTGGTTTTGTTTTTGCTGACTGTATAGAGCTTCTCCATCTTTGGCTGCAAAGAATATAATCAATCTGATTTCAATGTTGACCATCTGGTGATGTCCATGTATAAAGTCTTCTCTTGGTTTGTTGGAAGAGGGTGTTTTCTATGACCAGTGCTTCTCTTGGCAGAACTGTATTAACCTTTTCCCTGTTTCATTTTTTACTCCAAGGCCAAATTTGCCTATTACTCCAGGTGCTTCTTGACTTCTTACTTTTGCATTCCAGTCCCTTATAATAAAAAGGACATCTTCTGGGGGTGTTAGTTCTAGAAGGTCTTGTTAGACTCTCAAAAATACAATATTGAAAAAACAAAACAAATTCACAAAAATTATAAAAAATATATACATGAAATTTGCTTTAAAAATATGGTCTTTTTTGCAAGGTAATAGTAGGTTATAAAAATGAAAAAGAAGTAATAAAGAACTTAAAAATTAAAAAATTTTAAATTAAAAAATAATAATAGTAAAATATATCTAGGAATTTCCCTGGAGCTGTTGAGGGCAGTGTGGGGTCAGTTCAGTTTCAGATAGTTCCTTGTTCCAGCTTATACTTCTTCTCAAGGTCTACAGGCCCCTTCAAATGCAGTCAGCACTAACTACAGGGATTTAATCTGTTGCACCTCTCACTTCCAGATCCATTCCCTCTTCTTTGTTTATTTTGGCTTCCTCTGTTTGCACGTCTCTTCAGTGTCTGATTTCTGCCCTGACACAAGGGGGTGACGGTGGTCACTCATTTAGGCTCACTTGTTCAGTTGTGCTCTGGGGAGGGAGGAGCACCGCAAAGAAATATCCCTGGCGTGTGTGGGGAGCGCTCGCAGTGGCTGGGCCACCCTGGGTTTGCCCCGCTCACGGTGTGTCTGCTTTCCCGGTCTACAGGGCTCAGGCTCCAGGTTGCTCTGCAGGGGCTCTGTCTAAAGCGGGCCCTGGGTTGCATGCACTTCCCAGGTCTAAGCCGCTCAGGTTCAGGTTCCCAGCTACTCCACAAAGGCACAGACTTGGCTGGGCCTGCGTTTCGTGCCCGTCCCAGGTCTGAGCAGCTCAGGAGACCAGGTGTTTGGCGCGCACACTCCCCCGGCCAGGCGGTGCGCCTTATCACCTCCCCGGTCCCAGCCCCTCGGTTTCCCGGGTGAGCCCTGAGAGCGCCATCTCAGTTGCGCCGTGTGTGTCCTCTGGGGAGCTGATCTCTGGCTGTGACCCTCCTGGTGGATGTCAACTGTCCAGGATCTCAGGAAGGCTTGGTTAGTCACTGGGAGCCTGCTCACAGTTTGGTAGAGGATGCCGTCTCTGGGGTCGAGATTGCCCCTGGCCTTCCGCCTCTGGCTGTCATCCGCCTGCCTCTCCCTCCAGCGTGGGCGAGGGGCCGGTCTGTGCCGGCTAGCTCTCCTCTGGTGTTCACTCCATCCTTTGTTCTGTGAGCGGGCCATGCTGTCCCGGGAAAGTTCTCTCTCTCTCTCTCTATTTTTTTTTATTTTTCTCTCTGGCTGTCCCACAGTTTGGGTTGCTGTCTCATGGTAGCTCCCTCAGATTGTCCTCGGGGCACTCAGGCCCTATCCTTACCCTAAGCACGCATCCTGCACCTCCCTGTTCAGCCCCTGCTCGCTGCTGGCCAAGTCCAGCGTCCGGGCTACCTCTCTGCTGGAAGTCGTGGCTGGGCGCATAATCTGTGGGTTCTCTTTCCCTCCCGGTTATGTTTCCCTCCAAGATTCCAAAACTCCCCACAGACCCACGGGTGAGAGGGTTTCCTGGTGTTTGGAAACTTCTCCTCCTTCACAACTCCCTTCCCTGGACGGGTCTCATTCCCTAACTCTTTTGTCTCTCTTTTTATCTTTTATATTTTGTTCTACCTCCTTTTGAAAAGAAAGGGCTGTTTTTCTGGGTGCCTGGTGTCCTCTGCCAGCGTTCAGAAGTTGTTTTGTGGAATTTGCTCGGTGTTCAAATGACCTTCTGAATGAATTTGTGGGGGAGAAAGTGGTCTCCCCATCCTATTCCTCCTCCATCTTCTGCACTCCAAACTAATTCACAATTTACAAGGAAAAGCAAAAGGTCAAGAATAGTCAAAATACTGCTTAAGAAGAAAAAGAAGTTGGAGGGCACCCCCTCTACACCAATGTAAATTCTTATTACAAAGCTATAATATTTAAGACTGCAATATTGGAGCAAATACATATAAACTGACTAATGGAAAGAAAAGAAAGTCCAGAAACAGATCCATGAAAATATGCAAGTATCATCACTAAGGCAATCATGTGCAAACCCCATTCTCAATGCCGAACTCAAGATATTTCTCACCCATTTTACAGAGACAAAAACTGAGGATCAAGAGGGTGATTAACATGTCCTGTCTCATAAGGCTAGTAAATTACAGAGCCTCAATTTGAAGACAGGTCTGCCTGAATCCAAAAGTCACACCCTACTGGGGCAGAGAACCTGTCTTATTTGCCTTTGTATCCCCCGCAGACCTGCTCAATGCTTGGCACATAGAGGTCTATCGGCACCCTTTTATCCTGACTTGTCACCTAATTCACATAGGGTATATTGACCTTTAACATATTTTATCACGTCACAGTAACTTTTACTTTAGAGAAAAGAAGAAACCATTTTCTTTTGTGTAAAACTGGCCTAATCCCTTTGATATTTTGAGTAACATGAAAATAAACATAAGGGAAGGGAAATTATTCTTTAACAAACAGCTAATGTGCATCAGACATTCTTCTACATGTTCATAAAACTATCTTATCTTTATTATATTGTACAGCATTGGAGATACGGATTTGAATCTTGGTTGTCTCTTATCAGTGGAGTGAACTCTAGAAAGTCACGATCTCGCCGAGCCTCTGAGTACTTAACTGTAAATGAAGACTATTAGTAGTAGTTCAGCTACGATGTCTAGGAGACACTGAAAGATCCAAATGGGTTTATATGTGTAAAAGAGCACACCAAACTGTAATGCAATGCACAAACCAAAGAATGGTGAGGAGCTCACTGTTGATAATTTTACATGGTAATTCTCGTATTTCACTATACACAAGTCTGGCATAAAATGTGAAACTTTTAACTTAAAATTACAGCACTTCTTCCTCCCACTGTTTTAAGCTTATCACCATGTACTGGGAGTCCTGAATGACCCAAAGTGGAACTGCTACTCACTGAACTGTGCCCTTTTAAGACTTAGGCTATCATTTCTCTGAGCTGACATCCGGGAAGGAACTTGAGACCAAAGAGCTCAAAGAATATTTTCAAATCGTTTCCCTTTAGAGAGTTCTAGATGAAGTGACATTTTCTAGCAAGTAGAATGACAGATGATTACCAGGGTTAAAACATTTAGATTCTTGCTTGCTTTAAGTGCAATTTTGCCCCTCGCTTTCCTCAAATGCAATGGAAATTGAGCTGAATTAGTCTTTAACACAAACTGGGAAATATAGTCCTGATTTAAATGCATAAAATGCATTAATATTAAACTGTATTAAAGAGTCAACTGTAAGTAGGTTTCCCTTCAAGGTTTTCCAATTTTTACACTTATTAAGTGAGCTGGTAAGGTAATTTTTAGTTCATAAGAAACGACATTATTATGATAGGAAAAGGTGTCTGGGAAATTGATTAATCTTGGGCTATACAAGATCAGAATAACTCTGAACTCTGAAACTCTCTGGTCACCAAATGCATTTTCCCCAAAACAAGTAAAACTTCAAAATATCCTCAAATTCATGACCAAAATTCAAGAAATACCAATGATTAAAATACTAATATAGAGATATTTGTACTCACACACATCTCTGGTTAAGCTACAAAAACGAGGTAGGTGGTAGATTCTCCGAAGCTTGCAATTTGAAACATGATAAAAGAAAGTCAAGCCGTATAATCCTTACTAAATAAAGAGAACTACAGCTTACCTTGCTCGTGGCTATCTTCAGACTACAAAGACCTTGCTAGGAGGAAAGAAAAACATGCTTAACTCCATTTTTATTACATGGCTATAGAGCTAGTTCATTATTCAATATAATGAAATTGGACCTTCTGTTAAGAGATGGAAATAACTGGATTTTAAAAATAAAGGATTTAACTCCCTACATTCATCCTGTTAATCTGATGAAGCTAGTGATTTAAAAATCCAGAATCATAAGGTAAAATTCTCCCTCCTCTACTAAGGATATCTCTGAACTCCAGGAGATAGCCTTGAACAGGTGAATAAAATATTTAGCCAGAAATAATTTTTCTCAGTTGAGGCAGAGTTTCTGTCAGGAAAATTTGCTTATACCACAGTGGCGGGGGGGGGGGAAGAGGGGGGGCTGAAATGTGAAAATAAAACTTCCACTTGTTGGCACATGAAGTAATAGTTTCCTTTGTTAATATGCTCTTTAGGTTCATTATCAAAACTTGATTTGAACTTTTATGGTACATTAGCTGAGCTATTTCTAACGTTCTTTTCAAAATGAGAAGATTCATGTCAAAAACTGGTTATCTGTGACCTATTTCTAATAAATAAATGAATAGGTGAATATTAGCTGTTTCTGTGATTCCCACTGACTAGAAAAACTGCTTACTTTGGACCATTTTGGGATAATTCTAGAAAGTCATAATCATTTTTCTGGGCCCATACAAACGATGAAACTCTGAAAAAGTGATTGCATTACCACAGTTTTACCATCACATTCAGTATATGAAACTGAACCTTTTGTCAACAGTTAAAAATATTTCAGATTTGCTGAAGCCATCTGTGTAATGCTAATGTGTCTGAGTTGACTTCATAATTGAGACAACAAGAGCCCTCCTGAATGCAGTTTTTAATGACAGAAAGTTAACCTAAAGAAAGTAGGAACAGGGAGCACTTCATACATTCTCAACCATTTTCAGCTGGTCTGTCAGTTTTAACAGGGAATGTATCAACTGCTGAATATTTTATTGCTGTACAACCACTGAAGATATTGTGTAGACAGGTAAGATATTTTAATTTTCCCCCCTCTGGTGAATACAGGACCTCTCAATGTCAGGAGTGGCACAGTGCAGCTGTAAAGTAAAATTTTCTTTTGCGTTTCAACAGCAGAAAAACATCTCTGGCTGCCAACCGTATCTGTATTTAAATTCTTCAACACCACAGTTGCTTGCACTTGCAAAGGACAAACACTAGGACCTGTATGGCCTTTGAAAGTCATCTGTTTGAATTTGAGTGAGGGCTAAATTATATATCTTTTCCATAGAGGAAGAAAGAAGATAGATTAAAAAAAGAAAGAGAGCTGTTTGAAATGCAGAAGGTCTCTGCTTGGAACAGGAGGAATTGCATTCAGAGGAGGCTGAATTCCAGACTAGTAAACAGGCTGGTAATCCTTTCTTTGTTTACCGAAAATGAATCACTCTTCGATTCTGAAAGGAAACAAAGAAATATACTTTGTGTTTGCAAAGGCTATAAATCCTCCAGTTGAGGCCACTTGGAGCTCATGGAGGCTGCTGGTTGATTGAGTCATGCTCTCATGAATGCCATGGCACAGATTCAGGAAGAAAATCAGCAACGTTGTTGAGCGAACTGATGGTAATGCTCCAGGAGAATCAGCCCTCAGCCCCCTGCCCACAGTCAGGTCACTGATTTATTCCTCTGTGTCAAATGGTAAATGAGTTCGAGCTGGTAAAGGTCGGTCTCCATGGCAACAGGTCCAACTCTTACCCCTGGAGAGAAAGCTGGAAACCATTTTGGACACTACTTACTGGTTCAGGAATGTCAGCTGAACTTGGAAACCTGCCCAGACCGTGTTTGGCCATGACTGGCAGAGATAGAGGCAGGGTCCTGCGTGACTTCTCAGCACCACAGGGACAAAGATGAACACTTCTGCACTGGAAATAACCAACTTGCAAAAAAAGTTAGTGATGCTGGTTCTTAGGCAAAGCCCATTTTACATAATATTATTTTCCGGTTTTGATACTCTTGTTTATCACTTAAAAGAATAATACTTGCCACATCTTGCAGGAGGTTATATTCTTTTAAAAGATAAACTGAAGTGTATCAAAAACATTGAGTTAATTTGAGCAAAAATCTATTCAAGTTGGACAGCACCAAACCAGAAGTGGTTAAAAGCCATCAGTGAACCAGAGCCAGGGGAAAGACGTACATAGAGAAAGTGCAGAAACAGAGAAAAATTATTTGATTAGCTGCAGCTCAAATGCTTAGTTGGCTGTTGGGAATTGGCTGTCCTTTGCGTTTTGATTTTGTAACCTTGAGGCAATTAGAGGCTTAGATTTTGGTTTGCTTACATAGACCTCCACAGCATTACAACCACCATAGTCTAACAGTCTCCTCATTTCCATGGAATTCTCCAGGCCAGAATACTGGAGTGGGTAGCCTTTCGCTTCTCCAGGGGATCTTCCCAACCCAGGGATCAAAGCCAGGTCTCCCGCATTGCAGGCAGATTCTTTACCAGTTGATCCACAAGGGAAGCCCTTAACTAATTTAAGAGTTCTTAAAATACTGAACTGCAAGAAAATGACATAGCCAGTGAAAAATAGTACAACTATAGTTAAAAGGCTGGAAAGAGCTTCTCTCTCAACATATTTGAAAATTAAAACATAACAGGGGGAAAAAAAAATCACATCTTAGGTGTTGGGTGGATTTTCTAAGAGGTCTGCTTTTAGCCATAAGGTTCATAAAAGTCATTAAAAAGCAAGTAAACCCTCTTTTGCCAAAATAGCAAAAGTACCAGAATTTTGTTTTTAACGTAAAGAAAACAATCTAAAGACACTTTCCAGATCATCTAACATTTCAAATATGTCAGACATTATTCTTACGTAAATCTGTGCTCCCTAGTAAATTACCTCACTGGGAGATTTTGAGCATCTGGAAACCCTTTTTAAAATACCAATTCTTAAGCATCACCCCCAACCCACAGAATCAGAATCTCCAGAGCCCTTGAATCTTTATTTGTCTTAGCGCTTCACAGGTCATTCTGATAACTGGGACTCATTGGTCACCGAGGGAGTTTAAGTTCCCTGAAGGCTCAGTGGTAAAGAATCCATCTGCCAAAGCAGGAGACACAAGAGATTCAGGGTTCTAACCCTGAGTAAGGAAGATCCCCTGGAGAAGGAAATGACAACCCATTCCAGTATTTTTGCCTGGGAAATCGCATGGACAGAGGATCCTGGCAGGCTACAATCCACGGAGTCGCAAAAGAGTCAGTCATGACTTAGCAACGACACAACAAAAAGAAAAGACATGATAAAAATGTAAACCACATGAAACTTTTAAGATTTAAATTATGTTTGTATCTTTGATTACATCTTGAATATCTAATCCTGAAATGTATGTTCAGTTATCAAAACTTAAATTTTATATCTAAAAAAAACTTTTCATATATGTTGTTCTATTTATGGTATAAAGAATGCATAGGTTTCTAAAATTATCATGTGATGTGATTAATAATACAATTTGAAAGTTTATACGATGTCAGTGGTTTCATCACAACTCAAAAATTCTAGAAATTAGTGCTTTTGAACACTGTTTAGCCTAAGAGTGCTAATTTAGCTCTGTGTCTTGCTGAGCTTCATTAATTAACTTGTCACCATATATTTAATAAGTTCACAATTTAACTAATGTGGTAGGAAAATAAATGAGCAGTAACGAGCAAACTTACTGATGCCAATTATGTTTACTGTTTGCTTTCTTCTTTTTTAAAAAAAAACTAATTTTAAGTCATGTCACCATTAGCATGGAATCTCAGGCATGGATGGTACAAGAGCTCATGAAGATAAAGCACAGTGAATGAATATCTCCTTCAAGTGGAGTATTAATGACCCTTACAACCTGGACAAAGACTGCTAATTGTGCTGCCTGCCAGCCTTGGCCTCCAGCCATCCCCCACCATTACATGGGAGAGGATTAAATTCCTGTTTTATTTAAGACACTGTTATTTTATCTGTTAGAGTAAAACCAACTCCTAATGCATAGCCAATGCTGGTTGCTCTGTCTACTTTAAGGCTGCTCTAAATCCAAGCCTATCATTTTGATCAGCTATTTATTGCTAGTGTTTGAAATGATCTCAAGTGTGCACGTGTGTGTGCTCATGCAGGCACACACATACACACACCATATCCAGTGACCGTCTTTCCTTAACCAAACCTTACTCAGGCTCCCCTGGACTTTGTTCAACTAAGCCCTGACTTCTGGGCTTCTGTATGTCACTGCATTTTCTAATTCTAGCAAGAATCTTGGTAAGTCAGTTTAGCCGTAATCCCTCATCCTTAATAGCTGATCACCCTCAATATCTGATTGTGTTTCTCATCACCTATTATCCTCCAAGTGAGTCTGATCACCTTGGCCTGCCTTCAGCAAGAATCCTTAACAGAAACTTAGCAGTCAGATTTTTGGGCTTCCCTGGTGTCTCAGATGGTAAAGAATCTGACTGCAATGTGAGAGACATGGGTTCAATACCTGGGTTGGGAAGATCCCCTGGAGAAGGAAATGGCAACCCACTCCAGTGCCCTTGCCTGGGAAATCCCATGGACAGAGGAGCCTGGCCAGGATACAGTCCATGGAGCTGCAAAGGGTCAGACAGGACTGAGCAACCAATGCTTTCACACCATGGTCAGTTTAGCTAAAATCTCCCCCTACTTCTGATGTTTCCACTTAGTAATTTTCCATCCACTGACCTCCACTCTGCCCCTAGGTTATAAATTTCTCACTTTTCCTTATATTTGGACTTATATATTCTTTCCCCACTGAACAAGCCCCACTGTAATGTCCCTATGCCTATCGCAATGGTCTTTAATAAAGTCTGTCTTACCATTCTTTAACGTGTTAAGACTGAATCACTTTTTTTTTTAACATGAATCAGTAAATCAGTAGCATCTACACTGATAACAATATTCCTGTTAACTGAAGTACCTGATAGTAGAAATGAGGCCAATGGCCAGCTCATAGTACAACAGGGTTTCAGTACTTCCCTGGGTTTACTGTATCTGCCATAACCTGTCCTGAATAACATAGTAGGCAGGAGAAAAGGAAATACTTATGTTAGGTAGTTAGAGTAAAGAGTCCAAAATGGCAGTTAAAAAGCAGCGGCTAAAACTCAGACAAAGAAAGGAAAAAGCCCGCACAAAACAACAGGCCCCATTTCCTGATTAGTCTTGTATACAGACCCTGTTTGACATGGGACAAAAACAAATCAGGCTCAGAGGACTGCCTGGGGGAGGGAATAAGGATTTAAAAAGAAAAACCTTAAACAGGGCAGGACCACTCACACCGGAGTCGGTCTGCTCTCACATCTCCAAAGTGTATTTTCATGTTGCTTGTTAATAAATGCTGCCTGCCTGAGCTTTCCTGGGCTGTCGTCTTAATTATTTTACCACGACAAGACAAGGACCAAGGGAAAAAAATCTACACCTAACATTTCAATAATTAGAAATCAAAAATCTTAATGTCAGTTATAAGCACATTTATGGATACTTGGTCTAAACTCTCAGTTAAAGAAGTCATAATCTCTTTGCTACAATTATGCCAATATGAAGTCAATCTATCACTGGACTGCTTGTTCTTGATGAAAATTGTTAATCAATGAGAGCTTTGGTGAAAATCAGCAACTGGGTGTTTTCAGCAGAAAAGGAGACAACTAGACCATATTCTGCCCTGAAGGATGTTTTGATGGCAGGTGAATCTGGGTTAGAGAGAACTTAGCTCCTAGTGATAGGTTGCCTTTTACTCTCAAAATCATTCACTAACACCAATGAATATTCCTTATTTTTTCAGATAGATTCTCACATGTGAAGTTGTCTTGGAAAAGAGGATGCTCCTTTTTTTTCTTTATTTCATGCTCCATTTTTAAAGGTAAATCTTTCAGAATTTTGACTTCCTGTATGATTTCTTTCTTTTTGCCGTTGGTTTGTTTACGGACACTAATTTCTTTCACGTGTGTTCTAAGGCAATACATGCTTTCCTAATGAATGCTTTTAAAACACCTCTTCTGCTTTCCACTAGGATTACCCAGAATACCTCGTTATTTGTCTAGCAAGCATATTTTATGATGGATTGTTTTTTGTTTCATCTTGAACTTCTTTATAGAATCAGACTTGCAAAACACCCAATTTTACAAAAGGTGAGAGATGAAACACTGACCATTGGAAAGGCTCAGTCCCTGGTCTAATGCTCTCTTCACCAGCCTATCTTCCCTGTTTTTCCCTACATACACTGGTGAGATTCACTGCAGGTATTCCAGCATTTGGCCAATAAGTCAATGACCATGTACTCCCTTAAAGCACGTTCAGATTATTTAGACAACATAGAATTTCATCATAGAAGAGTACCATTTTCTGCTTAAAGGATCATCCTCCACCAAGTATAAGAAAGTAGCTCTCTTTCTTATACCTACTGGAATCTAGACAAGTGGAATCTCCCATACAAGTCTAGTGCCTGGCACTGAGTTTGTGTTCAGGAAAGATTTGTGAAATCTTGCCTATCACAAATGAATGACAAGGGGGAAAAAATTGGTGTAGATTTCCTGTCTAAAAGAAGTAAAAGCTTAAACAGTACATTCTACTAATTCATTTCAGTGCTTAAAAGATAGTCTTTCTCGTGCTTAACTCTAATCACTCTGCTTTATTTTAGCTGTATTTTCCCTTGTCAGTTCCTTAACTCTACCTATACACCTGGCTGTCTTTCCTTTCTGCTCATTATATCATTTTTAACATCTTTGTGACATTAGAAGCTTTTATGTTTGTGAGGCTGAGAATAACTATCCAATCCTCAAGTGAATCCGTAGTTTATCACTGGCTACCTCTTCAATTAGATTCTCTCTTCAAAGCAGAGTATCAGTAACTTATTTTTAATTCTGGAAAAAGCATCTTCCTTTAAGTAGACCTTTTCATCCTCATTTTCTGATTGTGGAAGCACATTTTTAAGAATTTAAAATATAACTGTAGTCATCATAATACATAAGAAAATTTTACACTGCAGAAAAATTGACCACAAATCCTTTTGGTTGCCACAGTTATTTTAATGCGCAACATTTATAATTTCCCCCATAAAGCTATGTCTAACAAGATATATTAAATATAAAATAAATAGGCCTTCACATACATCATTTCTCTGTGTAAATACCTTTAATGATTCCCCCACTGAAAAAAACATAAATCCCTTAGTTTAGCATCCAAAGCTTTCTGTTATGTAACCCTGAACTCCCTGTCCAATCAAATCCAAGTATCTTATGGTACAAGAAAATGGACTAATCCTTACCCCTCAAATATAGCTTTTACTTTCCCATATTCATGACTAAACCCATATTCATTCTCTCCACCCTGCCTGGTGGAATCCTACCTCTCTATTCTTCCTCTACCTTCTGTCCAACTTCTACCTGCCATTATTTTTACTTTTTAGCCTCATTTTAATGACCACCTCTTCCACACAGGCTTTCTTGATCATACCAACCTGCTTAAGAATCTTCTTGTGCAACCTGGATCAGGTGGATCCAGGATCCACCTGGATAATCCAGGATAATTTCTTCATTGCAATCATATTTTTTCAGTTCACTGCCTCATCTTTTCTGCCACATGAAGTAATATTCACCATTTGGCCATAATTCACAGGTTCCAAGGATTAGGACATGATTGTCTTTGGGGGCCACTGTTCAACCTACCACAGCAAGTTTAATTTAGCAATATTTCACTAGTACTGCTAATTTTTCTTTTTTTGCCTGTAGTTGGGAGAGTGCTAGTGAGATTTCTGACCTACTCAAGGTCATGTGACTGTTTAAAAACACAATTTTATTATGTGAACCTTTTGACAAAAAGAGGATACTGAATAATTTACAAAGTGATTTCTTATTTAATCATCAGGACAACTCAGTGAGGCCAATATTGTTGTTACCTAGTTTAAACCACTGGGTGGTCCCTCCCAGGGCTGCTCTGCTAGCCAGCCAGGTCAACCTGACTTCTTCCTCTTGACACCCTAGAACCACTAGCTCTTGCTTTTTTTCCCCCCTAGGCACTTTTCCCACTTCCAAAGTACCCCCTCTGTTAAAACTTTGTAAACCACACACATTTATAGGCTTTCAAAATGTCACCATTCAATGCAAAACTCAAAATATCCATACCTGCTGAGTCTCCACCTATGGAAAAGTTTCCCCACTAACAGCCAATGTCCTCAGAGGTGTGAATCCAACCCTCACAGTCTCAGCTTCTGTCTGTGAGACCCTTCTGAGTCCTTTGCCCCTGAGAACTGACTTGGTCTGCCCACTTTCTCTTCTAGACTTGTTAGTTCTCTTTCAGGAGACTCACTTTCAAAGCCATTTCTTGGAAGGTAGTGACTACTTATAGTAGGAACTGTCTACTCCTTATTGAATAGGAAAATGGCTGCCTCTCCGTCCTTTCTTCCTTCTTACAGTCTAAGACTTTCTGATGGAGTCAGACTCCTGAGACATATGTACTCTACAACCTGGCTGTCTACACACAAGTGTCTTTGCTCATAGCATGGCCTCTAATAGAAATATCTGCTCTCATCTCTCCTTCGACTGCTGGAAAATGCCAACTCTTCCTTCAGGGCTCAGCTCCACTCCCCATCTCTGTTAAATATTTCTTGTGTGACTTCCTCCAAGCAGACCTGGCCCTGAACGTTTCTGTCCCACCAGGTATTTAGGATTTTGCTTAAATAGTACTTACCATACTGAATGGCCTTGGTGTTTATCTCCCCAGAGCAGCCTGAAAATTCCCAAGGGCCAAAGCTGTGTATAATTCATATTTGCATTCCACTTCTCTGACTCTCAATTTCCTCATTATAGAAAAATGATAATAATAATTCCTATCTTGTAGAGTTGTTGTGAGGATTAAATGAATTAATACACACAGAATAGTTGGCATAGTGCCTGGCACATTTGTTATTGTTGTTCAGTCACTAAGTTGTGTCCTACTCTTTGTGATCCCATGAACTGAAGCACACCAGGCTTCCCTGCCCTTCACTGTCTCCCTGAGTTTGCTCAAACTCATGTCCGTCGAGTCAGTAATGCTATCCAACTGTCTCATCCTCTGTCGCGCCCTTCTCCTCTTGCCCTCAGTCTTTTCCATAGAAGTGATCAATAAATACTAGCTATTATTATTCATGAAATGTATCATATTCTGACATTGTTTTTATGTTTTATTCAGGTGCTTAGAATGTAAGCTCTGTAATGGCAGGGATTTTTGTCTATTTTGGTCGTCAGTATATCCTCAGATCCCAGGGAAACTATGCCTGGCACACAGCATGCTCTCAAAATTTCAGTGAACAGCTATGTGAACGAATGAAAACCAAGCACCTACCATTATATTTATTATGCAGTAAGCACATAGTATATGTTTACTTCAGTTTGATTAAATTTTTTCTTTATGTTTTTACATATCTGGCTAAAACTGACAAACTGCATCTTCAACCAAGTATTTTCCTGAATTTTAATGAAAGAACATTACATTGTCATAACCAAAACCCTGAAAATTTCTTCAACTCAACTCTTCAAGTATTTTCCGTCCAGAACTATTATTATTTGTTTTTAGTGGCTAAGTCATGACTCAATGGACATGAGTTTGAGCAAACTCTGAGAGACAGTGAAGGACAGGAAAGCCTGCCGTGCTATAGTCCATGGGGTCACAAAGAGCTGGACATAACTTAGCAACTGAACAACAATGTGTCTGACTCTTGTGACCCCATGGACTGCAGCCCCCCAGGCTCTTCTGTCCATGGGATTTCCCAGGCAAGGATACTGGAGTGGGTTGCCATTTCCTTCTCCAGAAGATCTTCCTGACCCAGGGATCAAACCAGCATCTCCTTCATTGCAGGTGGGTCCTTTACCACTGAGGCACCAGGGAAGCCCCCATAAGGTTTTCACCAGGTTTTCTCCTGCAGTTAAAGAAAATTTTTAAAGTTTCAATCAGCGTGCCCAGTTAAATTTAAGCTAATTGCAACTGAAAAAAATTTGAATTTCAGTTTCTCATTTACTTTGGCCACATTTCACATACTCAATAGCCACGTGTGGTCAGTGGATACCATATTGGTTAGGGCAGATATGCAACATTTCCAACACTGCAGAAAGTTTCAGAGGGGTCTGGTTGAGGTTGTGCTGTAGTAACAACCACACCAAAATCTCAGAGGTTTAACACAGCAAAAGTTTATTTTCATGCACTCAATGTCCAAGTTGACATGACTCTTGGGCACTCACCTCCACGTGCTAGTCCAGCACTGTGGACCATTTTGGTTTTGTGGCCCATCCATCTACACATTTACTCCCACAACCATTGTAGCAGAGGAAGAAAGCACGCAGACTCATGCACCAGTTCCTAAGTGCTTCCATCGGGAAATGATAGCCATGCCTAACCACAACGGTCTTGGATGCCTAATCCTCTGTGTACACAAAAATAGAAGGATATGAGTAACTGTTGGTGCTATCTGCTACATTAGACATGGCCATCCCTGTTCAAACAGAATCATTGTATGTACCCTTTTATAACTAAGACTACTTATGTGAAAATACTCAATTTAGATTTGAGTATACAATAGGTTATAAGTAAATGCTGCTTCTCAACCTTCTTCTCTTTGCAAAAGGTTTTTATATAATGTCCCAGGTTCCAATCTCAGCCTTATTTTATTCACTTTCTATAATACTATCAGAATGACCAGATTACTTTCCTGCTCAAATTCTTCCATATTTCTTCACTGAATACAGATCAAAATGCAGTCTAACATGATATCCAAGGTCTCCGAGAGTCTGGTCCCTCACACTCCAGCAATATAGCACACATGGCTGCCCTACCCCCGGTCTCAGGAGTTACACCCCATCCTTATGTCCCGAGTTTCTTTCTGAAATGACCTTCGTCTTCTTCCCTACCCTTGATTTCCTCAGCTAAAATTCCATCCAATAGCCTCTCATAGCTCACATCTTACTCTGGTTATGAATCTCTTACGAGTAGCCTGAGAAAAAGGATGGGGTCTTAATAATCTTAGATTCTGTTACTCAACGCCAGGAACATAGTCTGTGCTTAGTAAATGTTTGATGAATGTAATAAAACCTCCCTCTCAGGAGCTTCTCTTCAGAAATTTTCCACCAAAACTATTAATGTCTTATAAGAAAAACAATATATCCACAGTTTAGAAATATAACTTTTTTTCAATATACATTAATATAGTACCCCTAATATTAAAGAATGAGACACTGCAACCAACCAGAATTCAGTTGAAAATACAAGAAATGGATGGATAGCTTAAAAAGAAATTACTCAATGTTGTACTCCTTATAGAAGTAAACATTTTATTTAAGCAGTATTGAGTCAGCATTTTCTGAGACTTTAGAGAAATGGAAGATTATATTTTAAATACCTTTTAACTAGAAATCAGGAAAGTTAGAGAATATTTTAAAATAGTCCACAAGAACTTCCTGTGCCCTTGAAATGTCTGTGTATGTGTCAATGCTATAAGAGGAAGTAATGTAAATTACCTCTATAATTTCAATATCATTATGAAAGCATTGAAAAGAGAGATTGAAAAGAGATAGCAAAGACTTAAATTTGAAAATGGAAGTAGAAGAAAAGATGGGATATAATTTGTTAAATTACACAAGGATAAGAAGAAATATTTTTTTCAAAGAATAGAAAATGGCAAAAGGAAAGACATTATCTCAAAACATCTGGAGAGGAATGATAATCACTCTCAAATAGGATAAAAACCTAGAAGAAATATTATCTCGATGATAGTCTACATGGAAGGAAAAAAGCTGGGATGTTTCTCTAAGCCACCTACAGATATTATCTGTAAAACAGAAGATAGATGACAAGCAGATAAAGATATAACAGGTTATTTCCAAGGAGAGTCTTTGTAGGAGAAAGGAACTTACAGCTGATTTTTTTATTTGAGTTTTTTAAAAGTAAGCTCTATTTAAAAATATACCCTCCCTCATTTTCAAAGGATCACAGGAAATGTATAATCTCACTTTCATACACCCCTTTTGTAGCAAAGCAGCTGGTTTTCTCAAAGCTGGTCCACATCCTCAAAACATCATGGTGGATGGATGCCTACCCAAGAAAGTCAAAGGAAAACAACACCCTTGGATTGGATGAGCCAATCACAAAAATAAGGAGTAGAGTTATGGCTGCATGACTGGCAACATTCTTTAACTCTTCCCTTAGATTCTGCTGTGGTGCCCACACTATTAATAAATAAATTAGCTCTACTAGAACTGAATCCTGGGATCAAAGCTATAGATGTAATCCACATCCAGGCTCAGAGTCAGAAATTAATGTCATTGGTCACAAGAATTTGAATCAAGATGTAGGATCAGAGTACGGGAGATAGTATCCAGATTTAGCCTTGGAAAACTTTCATTTAAAAAGGTTTCTAAGGACTATGAGCAGTGAATCTCTACCCAAAATCTCTACCCAACCTAGAAGGCAAACCAGCCAGCTTGTCACAGTTTACCTTAAGACTAAATGCATTGTAGGACGGACAAAACAAGTCTCTGAGAAAGTGTAAAGAATGTAGAACTCATTCTAGGGGCGCTGCACAGACTCTCCTAGATTCACCCCTTTAAGGTCTAAGATGAATGGGGCTAGAGGGAAACACTTGTGTTGTCCATGACTCTAAATGGCAAGAGTCTTGTAGTTCTGGTGGGACACTGACCTGGATTCTGCCTTGTCTGACTTAGTCTGACCTCAGTCTGATTACCAAGTCTCAGCTGGTCTGAACACACATCTTTTCTTGGCATCTGATGCCTCACCCTGTTGCTATGACCAGTCCTCCTGACCTGTTCTTGCTTGGCCTTCCTTTACTGCTGATCTTTGCCTATTGCCAGTGCCATGTTCCCATCCACTCATGCCTGATCTCCTGTAGAAGTAGCAGAAGCTATAGGAACAAAATGGCCCTTTGGTCTAACTGACCCAGCAGGAACACCTCTGAGAAGCAATCTGGGCAATACAGACACCCATCACATCACTCTCAACACACCTGTCACCTTCAGTGTCCTGGTATCTTTCTTCATGATATCTTCCCTGCAAAGGAAGCCTCTTTCCATCCACCTCCCCCTCAGTGCCACCTGTACCTCCATCCATCCTCCATGATCCACATGGGATGTCACCTCCTCCAGGAAGCCTTCTCAAGGTAGAAGGTTCTCATATGCACACATATATATCCACTATAGCCATTTTAGTATTTAATCATAATTATTTTCAACCTCTGTCTCCTCTATTCTGTGACCTGGTTAAAAGCTAAGAGTGTTCCTTTTCTTTCCTCTGTGGAACCTTGGCACTTACAGTACTTGATTCACTGTAGATGTTTAACAAGTGTTTCTTAAATATATAAATACTGTTTTCAAAATCACAACTTCCAGAAAGTTAGGAAGTGCCGCAATGTTGACTGTGGTACTATTTCCTTTTCACTAAGGAGGTACAACTTAAGTTCAGAGGAGCCTGAAATTAGTAGCTAGTTTGCTTACTAAATATCTGATATGAAGGAAGTTGTGGCCACCCAGTCACCAACAACTTCCCTTCCAGTTGATCAGCCTGCCCTTTTAGAGACGGTGACCTTCCATCCACTGTGTCAGTCGGTCACAGTTACAAGTCATGTCCAACTCTTCACTTCCCCATGAACTGCAGCACCCCAGGTTTCCCTGTCCCTCACCATCTCCTGAAGTTTGCCCAAGTTCATGTCCATTGCATTGGTGATGTCATCCAACCATCTCATCCTCTGTCACCCTCTTCTTCTTCCCTCAATCTTTCCTAGCATCAGGGTCTTTTCCAATGGGTCAGCTGTTCACATCAAGTGGCCAAAATATTGAAGCTTCAGCTTCAGCATCAGTCCTTCCAATGAGTATTCAGGATTGATTTCCTTTAAGGTTCCTTTAAGATTCCCTTAAGATTGTTTCATCCATTATGGGACACGATGGGACAGCCACAAATGGATCACTCCCACCCCCCGACCAGGCAACAGAGGTTTCATTACTGAGCACAATAAGTCTTTTGGTTGTTGTTAGCAGTAAGAGAGGGGGCCATGTCAACCACCAGATCCTGCAGCTTCAGAAAACATATATAAGGCCCCTTGACTCCAACGGTGTGTTTAAGTTGAGCAGAGTTCTGAAATCTTAAGGGAGGTGACCCTGGAAGATGGTTCCGGAAAGTTAGCAGAGTGACCCATCCTCAAATTAACACTTTAGGGGGAAAAGTCTACTTATGCCTTAAAATTAAGAGATACCTAGACTTTGAGAAAACCCTCTGCAAGGGGCAGAGCCACCCCAGCCCATACCCAGACACTTTTTCGAGGAAAAGTCTAAACTGTAGGTCCACTTTGGTCCCCTGGCTCAGTTAGAAAGTCAGCTTAAGGGGGCAACCCAATATGACAATTAAAAGCATCAATTTTGACGTCAGGCAGATCTAGGTTTGAATCAGCTCCACCAATTAGCCTCAGTGTGATTTTGGGCAAATGCTTTGACCTGTATAAGCCTGGCTTCCTTTCTCTAAAATGGGGATGAAACTTCTTCATAAGATTAAGAGTTAAATGAGATTACTGCTACATATACAATAAACAACAAATAAATACTGGTAATATTATTGCTATTATATACCCTTCCTTTACCATATCCTAAGATGCTCTGTCAGGAATGATGCTCACTTATGAAATCTTAAAAATTCTAAGACTCAACAAGCAATAAATGCTGAAGAGGGTGTGGAGAAAAGGGAACCCTCTTAAACTATTGGTAGGAATGCAAACTAGTACAGCCTCTATGGAGAACAGTGTGGAGATTCCTTAAAAAACTGGAAATAGAACTGCCATATGACCCAGCAATCCCACTTCTGGGTATACACACCAAGAAAACCAGAACTGAAAGAGACATGTGTACCCCAATGTTCATCACAGCACTGTTCATAATAGCCAGGACATGGAAGCAACCTAGATGCCCATCAGCAGACGAATGGATAAGAAAGCTGTGGTATATATACACAATGGAATATTACTCAGCCGTTAAAAAGAATTCATTTGAATCAGTTCTAATGAGATGGATGAAACTGGAGCCCATTATACAGAGTGAAGTAAGCCAGAAAGATAAACACCAATACAGTATACTAACACATATATATGTGGAATTTAGAAAGATGGTAACGATAACACTATACACAAGACAGGAAAAGAGACACAGATGTACAGAACAGACTTTTGGACTCTGTGGGAGAAGGCGAGGGTGGGATGATTTGAGAGAATAGCATTGAAACATGTATATTATCAAGTGTGAAACAGATCACCAGTCCAGGTGGGATGCATGAGACAAGTGCTCGGGGCTGGTGCACTGGGAAGACCCAGAGGGATGGGATGGGGAGGGAGTTGGGAGGGGGGTTCAAGATGGGGAACACATGTAAATCCATGGCTGAGTCACGTCAATGTATGGCAAAAACCACTACAATATTGTGAAGTATTAGACTCCAACTAATAAAAATAAAGGAAAAAAAAAATTCTAAGATTCAGGCACATATTCTTATCTAAAGCCAATCCATGGATTTCATCAGGTCTGAAGATCTGTGATGTGGTTTGGGAATCATCAGTGGCATCAGCTGTGAAATGATGCTTCATACATTTTTTATCTGTTAGGATACCTATAATATGATATCTCGTCCTCCAGTTCTGAGGACAGAGAAGTAATGAACTCCCTAAGGGCAGAAATCAGATCCCCTACTGATGGAGTGACCTACCATACATCTGGAAAATAATAGGCATTCAACAAATATTTGGTGTAATGGAAACCCAAAACATCCTACCCCCAGCCTATGAGTCTGGAGTTAACTCGTCTAATTCAACACAAATTGAGTAACTCCCATTACCATATCATTGTACTAGGTGCTGAGAGGCCAGAAATAAGATACAGCCCTTAACCTTAGAGAGCTTACACTTTTGATGGTGTTATTTTCCCCAACTCTAACACACATTGACCTTCTACGATGATCTCTTAGACCATTGCTAAAATTGAGCACCAATCTGTTTCCACCCTGGAAATGATATAATTTTAAATACATGCTTGGCCTTGAAACACCATTCCTGAGCTTCTCTATTTCCATCACCCATTAAGCCAGTACCAGGGTATATAGAGGGCTTCCCTGGTGGTTCAGTGGTGAAGAATTTGCCTGCAACGCAGGAGACTCAGATTTGATCCCAGGGTTGGAAAGATCCCCTGGAGAAGGAAATGGAAACCCACTCCACATTCTTGCCTAGAAAATCCCATGGACAGAGGAGCATAGTGGGCTACAGTCCATGGGGTCATAAGAGTCAGAGACAATTTAGCAACTAAACTGCTGCCACCACCACCAGGGCGTAGGGAGTTCATATGCATGTGTGCTTAGCTGCTCAGTCATGTCCAGCTCTTAGAGAGACTTTGTACTTTACCCCACCTGACTCCTTTGTTCCCGGGATTTTTTAGGCAAGAATACTGGAGTGGGTTGCCATTTCCTTCTCCAGGGGATCTTCTTAATCCAGAGATCAAACTTACATCTCCTGTTTCCTGCACTGCAGGTGGGATCTTTACCCATGAGCCATCTGGGAAGCCCCCAAGGAGTTCGCATACTCCCTACACAAACACAGCCACTGGGGACTTCCAAGTTGTGTAGGTCTATGACCCTTAAAGTCAGGTAGAATCCCAACTTTTCCACCTGCCATCAGTACTAATAGTTATTATAAAATCTCTCTGGGACTCATTTTTATTTTTAAACAGAAAAAAAAAAAAAAGGCTGGTTGTCACAAATCTGATTTGTCATGAAGATTAAGCAAGATGGTGGGTATGATGCACCTAAGACTATACCTCAGCCTTTGCAGGCACTTATTACAGCAAATGGCAACACACTCCGGTATTCTCGCCTGGAAAATCCCACGGACTGAGGATCCTGGTAGGCTACAGTTGATGGGATCGCAGAGTCGGACACGACTGAACGACTTCACTTCACTTCACGTCAGTACAGCAAAATGTTGTCCTGAATCTACGCAGTAAGACAGAGGCAATGCCTGCTGTGTTCATCGTCATCCCCTCAATTCTTAGCACAGTCCCTGGGGCTTCCTTGGCGGTCCATTAAGAATCCACCTTGCAAGGCAGGGGACCCCAGTTCGATCCCTGGTCTGGGAAGATCCCATATGCCCCAGAGCAACAAATCCCACACGCCACCAGTACTGAGCTCAAGCACTTTAGAGTCTCCACTCACTGCAACTCGAGAAAGCCTGCACACGGCAGCAAAGACCCAGAACAGGTGAGAAATAAACAACAAATAAACAAATAATAAAATATTGGGAAAAAACCCACAGGGTCTGGACCGTAGTGAGCACTGAGTTACTATTTAAACAGTTAATTAACAAAGGCATGGGCTTGCTGAGCCTCCCTCTTCTCCCATCTGGTCCCCTATAATAAGAAAGAGAGTAAGGCCAGGGAAGGTCGGTGGGGCACAATATCACTGTGTAATAGACCTGAGTGGTTAGCCATAATTCAAGCAAAACTAGTCCTCAGAGGGACATACATCCAGGTTTACATCAGAGTAAGAGACCATGTCTGAGGCTCATCTTGGCATATGGACGACTATGACAGTCAGCCCGTGTACCGTTCTCTCTCTGTTCCTGTTCTTTCTCCAAAGGCGTTCAAGGTCAGCAAGCCTCTTCAGAGCCCTGTCCTGGAGGAATGCTCTGGGACTTCTATGCCCATGAAGTATCCTCTGCCAGATCATCCCTGTCACCATCATCCCTGAAGGCATCCATGTCAGTTAAGAATCGGATTTGTCTGCAAGTCAAGAGATCTGTCTACAGTGGTTCACACACACAGAGGTTGATCATCATCAACAGCAAGTATGAGGGTAGCAACTGCTGTCCCTAGTTCAGCAGCTCAAAGATTTCAGAACCAAGGTCTCTGTGATTCTCCTGGCCTTTGCCTCATTCTCTCTGGTGTCCAGATAGCAAGTGTGTATTCCAGGCATGAAGGAGAGAATGGAAAAGCCAGAAATTATAGCATCTATAGTAGGAAAACGACAGTGTTTCCAGAAGTCTCATACTTCAGTTTATGCATCACGGGGCAATATTCATCCCATGGCCCCTACAGGTGCAAGAGAAGTTTGGAAATGTGCAGCTGGCCATTCACTTTGCAGAAAGATGCTTTTCATCTAACAGTAGGGTCAATCTTATGCCCAGTCAAGAAAAGTTACTTCTCTTCCTCATAAAAGACATCTCCAAGCCAATTGAATAAACGGAATCAATAGTTTTTCATTACCTTAAATATCAAGTTGACAGCTGAGCTCTGCCCTCTGCACAGTAGAATCCATACAAGATCACCACACCCACACTGCTTCCCAGTGAGTGAAGAGTCTCCTAATGACTTCCCCCTCCCCCCAAGACACACATCTCCAAGGCTATGGAAAAAAATTTATCTCACAGAGCGCCAATGTACCCAGGTCAGTCTGAAAATATACCTAGAGCCTCTATGATCTCACATGCATGAAATAGCCAAAAGCCTTGAGAAATCACTTGCAGTGGGAGGCCATAACACAACCTCTACCGATCCTCTTAGTTCTCTGAACAGTTATGCCAGGAACCCACCCTTAAAGAAAATCTCCAAATGCAGAACCTGAGAACTCGTAACTCCTCAAAAACATAAATAATTATTCTGATCACTATATTGAACCAGGCACAAAACAACACCCTCAATTCATATACTCCCATACTCCTCTCAATCCAAATTTCAAGCTGATTAAAAATGGCTCCTTTATTTAGATTATAGGAAACAGAGCCTAGGGACCTTCCTTCTCAAGCTGTGTCAGAGCAGCAGGGTGGAGTGGCATCATGCGAAAGACATCACAGAACAGAAAACAACTGCTGAATGCCCACCTCCCCGAGCTGAGGTCTAGAAGGTGTCAATGAAAAACTTAAGCCCTTGGGGATCTGGTCCATGTACCTCCCGAGCCTCCCCTCCTCTGACCCCCCTTCGGACTGTCTCTCCATCAGGCTGCGCTCTCTCTGACCTCTTTATTTCATGCATGTTGCTCCCCTGCCTCGAACACCGCTTCTACCCCATTCCTGCACTCTGCTTGGCTAACTCCTGCTTGCTCTTAAGGACGCAGCTGGGATATCACTTTGGGGTTAGATGTCTCACATCTCTGCGTCTATTTCCCTCAACAAGCCCCTGTCATACATTTGATACAACACAACTGTCACTGGCCTCTTGCTACCTTCCTCCCACCCCCACCCCCCACCCCACAACAAACCCCAAGAGGGCAGCAGCTCTGCCCGCCTTCTCACACAGGCGTCTCTCACGCCCGAAACTGCCTGCACATGGTAGGCGCCCAGGAGGCATTTACTGAGTGAATGAGCATCTATTTCTTGTGGATCACAACAAACTGTGGAAAATTCTGAAAGAGATGGGAATACCAGACCACCTGACCTGCCTCTTGAGAAACCTGTATGCAGGTCAGGAAGCAACAATTAGAACTGGACATGGAACAACAGACTGGTTCCAAATAGGAAAAAGAGTACATCAAGGCTGTATATTGTCAGTCTGCTTATTTAACTTATAGGCAGAGTACATCATGAGAAACGCTGGGCTGGAAGAAGCACAAGCTGGAATCAAGATTGCTGGGAGAAATATCAATAACGTCAGATATGGAGATGACACCACCCTTATGGCAGAAAGTGAAGAAGAACTAAAAAGCCTCTTGATGAAAGTGAAAGAAGAGAGTGAAAAAGTTGGCTTAAAGCTCAACATTCAGAAAACTAAGATCATGGCATCTGGTCCCATCACTTCATGGCAAATAGATGGGGAGACAGTGGAAACAGTGTCAGACTTTATTTTGGGGGGCTCCAAAATCACTGCAGATGGTGATTGCAACCATGAAATTAAAAGACGCTTACTCCTTGGAAGGAAAGTTATGGCCAACCTAGATAGCATATTAAAAAGCAGAGACATTACTTTGCCAACAAATGTCCATCTAGTCAAGGCTATGGTTTTTCCAGTGGTCATGTATGGATGTGAGAGTTGGACTGTGAAGAAAGCTGAGCACCGAAGAATTGATGCTTTTGAACTGTGGTGTTGGAGAAGACTCTTGAGAGTCCCTTGGACTGCAAGGAGATCCAACCAGTCCATCCTAAAGGAGATCAATCCTAGGTGTTCATTGGAAGGACTGATGCTGAAGCTGAAACTCCAATACTTTGGCCACCTGATACGAAGAGCTGAGTCACTGGAAAAGACTCTGATGCTGGGAGGGATTGGGGGCAGGAGGAGAAGGGGACGACAGAGGATGAGATGGCTGGATGGCATCACTGACTCAATGGGCATGAGTTTGAGTAAACTCTGGGAGTTGGTGATGGACAGGGAGTCTTGGCGAGCTGCGATTCATGGGGTCACAGAGTCGGACACGACTGAGCGACTGAACTGAACTGAACTGACTGAGCGTGGGGACAGGGACCGCTTCTCTCTGCCTTCATCCCATACAACACCCAGTCATCCGGGGCATTGCATGCTTATGTCTCTTGATATTTTTTTGAAGGGGAATGGTTGCCAAAGAGAACTGGGGCGTTGGGCATTTGACTAGAGCTCACTAAGCTTTTTTCATTGTTTAATTGATACTTAATTCCATGACATCAACAATCTTCAATTCTAATATAATTATGCTTTTGATTATTTTCCCCCAAAACCTTATGCCTGTTTTGCCACTAGGTAGCTAGAGTGTCTCTAAATAGTTATTGAATTGCTTCAAAATTCCATTAACTTTTACTTTTTATCTAGCGTGCTCATTCATTTAATCCATGAAATTTGACTAATGGAAATTGATTTCTTTCTCCTGAGTGTCATTTTCTCACCACCATCTAACCCAAATCTTTTGCTGCAAACTAGGTTTTGATGCAGTCGTTTCTGGTGATAAATTTGTAAATTATGCTTATACCTCTTATACTTGAAGAATAGTTCTTATTATCTTTCTAAGATTATTTAATCTATAATACAGTGTTCCATTTCAGGAGATTTGAACTTTTTGTTAGCAGAAACTCAGTTGAGATCATTACCATCTCATAAAACAAACATTCAAATGCCCATCAGGCTCCAGGTCTTTGAAGGCTCTGTTGCTATTGCCAGCCATTGGCAGACTCTAGGAATGGTTTACCATGTAAAATAGGCCTTAGTATTACTCCATGAGCAGGCGAGATATCTTGATCATGCAAATCTCTGGTCACGTCTACTTATTTTAATGATCTGTGTGACCTTGGGAACATCAGTCTACCTCCCTGAGCTGGTTTCTGCATCTGTATCTGAGTCACAGGGCTGCTGGAAGATTTGTATAAGAAAATGTTTGAGAAAGTTCCAGGGAGTCACCTGCCATATAATAGGGAGTTAAATAAATAAAGGTTCATTATCTTTCTTAATCATCTACTTGGAGATTCTCCTCTCTTCCTGTCCTTGTTCTATACCCTAAGGGCCTTGCTGTCAGACTAGCTAATGATTCTTCAATAGGGAACTTTTAATAGGAGACTCTGAATGCCTGAAAAAAAATTAATGTTCGGAAGAAATGAAATTAGGGCATGAGGAGAGGTGATAGGGGAAAATTCTGGGGCCAGAAACTCTCCTGCTCCCATCACACTACATTGTTTTAGACTATGGCTTCTGCCCTCTGGAAAAGATCCATCCT
The DNA here is from genome assembly GCF_033118175.1 of Dama dama. Classification (NCBI taxonomy): domain Eukaryota; kingdom Metazoa; phylum Chordata; class Mammalia; order Artiodactyla; family Cervidae; genus Dama; species Dama dama. Next base: position 69,479,707 of record NC_083683.1, read on the forward strand.
CTGGGCTCATTTTTATAGTCAGGCAAAAAAAGATAAAAAAAAATTTGAGTTTTTCAGGATATTTGAAATTAGATGAGCCGCTAGGGAACAGTGGCGCTTCCCTCTGAATTTTGGCCACAGGGTTCCACATTCCCCTAATGAGAAGAGAAGAGAACAAGATAAAAAATATCTTTAAAAAATTAAAGACACGGCGGAGTCTCTGAAGCAGATGTCTTAGTGGCTATCGGCACATTACCGTTCCCCAAGGCCCATTCTCTTTAAAGCTTTGTAATGAAGCACTTTAAAATTCAGCCACGAAATAAAATGATGGGTGTGGTCAGGAGTATCCTGCAGCCTTCCAGCTCTCCTACAGGTGAGATTATCTGTGGGGATTTTAAAATGCTTCTTACTTTTATTCATTGTCAGTTCTGGTGCTCAGCAGTAATTAAACTGAGAGGAAAATGTCAAGAATGATAAATTACTATTACAGGTTTATTCTTTCTTTTCTTTTCATAAACTAGTCAGCCCTGTATCATGAGATTCTAAAATATTAACTTTGAGAGTATCGAAAGAGAAAGCCTTCCTGCTATGTTATTTTTTATAAATGATGTCTCATATCCATGTGAATTATAAGTTCTATGATTTAAATACAAGCCATGGTGTCTGAATAGTCCATATTTATTCAATTTCATTCAGAACTACTTGACCCTGCAGAATTAAGCTGGTATAGCTGAAACAGGCATACGTGGCCCAGTTTGCTATATGACTAACAGGAAATAACTTAATATTTCAATATCCAACCTAGGGAACAAAGAGGGGCTTAGTGAATGATTTTTCTAAATAAAGTTGATCATTATTAAAGCTTTTAAGAGACAAAGTTCCAAGTGTCTCTGGCATTTCCATTGAGCCTAAATAGAGATTTAGGAATCATGAGGAAAAGCATGAAAAGCCTGTTACTTTTTCTGGGCATTGGATTCCAGGCTGTAAGTCTCATTATTTGAGATAATCAAATTTCCAGCTTATTGCTCAAACAAAGAGAAGTTAAGATAATAAATAGAGAGGAGGTATGGGGCAATTTAAAGACCCTAACAATTGATTAGTTTTGGATGACTATAACTAATTGCAAAGAGGGTGTGTATAAAATCTAGGAACATAGTTTTCAAATCAGCAGCCTATGTTAGGTAGTAGGTTTCTTCAGAGAAACAGAACCAAAAGAATTTAGACAGATAGAGATATGTAATATGGATATATTATACCTAAATATATTACAATATAATATACATTATATGTGACATTGTAGATTTTATAGAGAGATTTGCGATTAGTTATATTCTGGGCACTTGGCTCACACAGGTATGGAGGCTGAGAATTCCACAATCTGCTACCTGCAAGCTGAAGCCTCAGGAAAGCCAGTGATGCAGTTTGGTTCAAGAGTGAGGGCCTAAGAACCAGAGTGCCAAGATTTTCACTCCACAGAGGGAAACGATCGGAAAACTCAAGGATGGCAAATAAGAGGGCAAAGCATAATCAATCCTGAAGTTATGATTATAAGAGTTAACATTAATGATATACCCAGCTCTGTTAATGAGCCCCCCTGGTGGCTCAGCCAGTAAAGAATGCACCAGCAATGCATGAGACTTGGGTTCAATCCCTGGGTCAGGAAGATCACCTGGAGAAGGGAATGGCCATCCACTCCAGTATTCTTGCCTGGAGAATTCCATGGACAGAGAAAACTGGTGGGCTACAGTCCACGGGGTCGCAAAGAGTGGGACATGACTGAGTGACTAAGCATGCATGCATGCATGTTCTGTTAAAGCTTATAATCACATTTTGTATTCACAACAAACCGTTTTAGAGATGAGGAGCCTGAGGCCCAGAGAGTTTAAGTATCTTTCTCAGAGTCACCCAACTAGTAAGAGGTCAGAAAGTCTGACCAGAGTCATTGCTTTAGCTACAATTCAGGGTCTCCTCTCATTTCAGGAGGAACAACTATTGTACCCGAGAGTAGAGATTATGGTCTAGAAGTATAACAGAGGGAATCAGCAGAATAAACGCTGAAACGTTTTATCAGATTTAAAATTTAATAAAAATATTAACATGAATTAAAGCTTTTTTTTTTTTAGGTTCCACCTGCAAAGTTGCAATTTATTACTCTGCATAAAAAAGGATAGCTAACAATTAAGTGGCCCACTTTTATAAAAGACAGTTGTTCTTTGTGGCAAATAGCTTGTAAATAGATTTGAGAGTATTTCAGCCTTTGGGAATAAAAAAAAATGTTGTGACAGAGAACCTGCATTTCAAACCTCTTATGTGTTTCTCTCAAATCTACAACACTCATTTTGACCATAAAATCCAAAGTTTACAGAGTTAAGTTCTACAAATTTGCCATATTACTATGCATTTATTTTGCTATACTGCTAAAAACAGAATTATAAAAATAAACATTTTGTGTTCAATTCAAATCAAATTTTCTAAATACTCTTCTAAGTAAAAGAGGAGAAAACTTCACACATAAACACCTTTGCTTTTTTAACAATGGAACTTTCCTAAAGTAGCAACCAGATATAAGGTTAAGGACTTGTGAGTTTATACTCCTTTTCAACAAAAATTATTTAGAATAACCCCACCCCCAGCAGCACTAATTTCTAACAGACTTTCAAATCACAAGTCCTCCTTCCCCCTATTTCTTCAGCTCTCCCCATTCTCTATTTCCTGATATTGTACAAAAAAGATCTTCATGACCCAGATAACCATGATGGTGTTATCACTCATCTAGAGCCAGATATCCTGGAATGTTAAGTCAAGTGGGCCTTAGGAAGTATCACTACGAACAAAGCTAGTGGAGGTGATGGAATTACAGTTGAGCTATTTCAAATCCTGAAAGATGATGCTGTGAAAGTGCTGCACTCAATATGTCAGCAAATTTGGAAAATTCCGCAGTGGCCACAGGACTGGAAAAGGTCAGTTTTCATTCCAATCCCAAATGAAAGGCAATGCCAAAGAATGCTCAAACTACTGCACAATTGCACTCATCTCACATGCTAGTAAAGTAATGCTCAAAATTCTCCAAGCCAGGCTTCAACAATATGTAAACCATAAACTTCCAGATGTTCAAGCTGGTTTTAGAAAAGGTAGAGGAACAAGAGGTCAAATTGCCAACATCCGCTGAATCATCAAGAAATCAAGAGAGTTCCAGAAAAACATCTATTTCTGCTTTATTGACTATGCCAAAGCCTTGACTGTGTGGATCACAATAAACTGTGGAAAATCCTGAAAGATGGGAATACCAGACCACCTGACCTGCCTCTTGAGAAACCTGTATGCAGGTCAGGAAGCAACAATTAGAACTGGACATGGAACAACAGACTGGTTCCAAATAGGAAAAAGAGTACGTCAAGGCTGTATATTGTCAGTCTGCTTATTTAACTTACAGGCAGAGTGCATCATGAGAAACGCTGGGCTGGAAGAAGCACAAGCTGGAATCAAGATTGCTTGGAGAAATATCAATAACCTCAGATATGCAGATGACACCACCCTTATGGCAGAAAGTGAAGAAGAAGAAGAAGAAGAAGCTTCTTGATGAAAGTGAAAGAGGAGAGTGAACAAGTTGGCTTAAAGCTCAACATTCAGAAAACTAAGATCATGGCATCTGGTCCCATCACTTCATGGCAAATAGATGGGGAGACAGTGGAAACAGTGTCAGACTTTATTTTTCTGGGCTCCAAAATCACTGCAGATGGTCATTGCAGCCATGAAATTAAAAGACGCTTACTCCTTGGAAGGAAAGTTATGACCAACCTAGATAGCATATTTAAAAGCAGAGACATTACTTTGCCAACAAAGGTCCATCTAATCAAGGCTATGGTTTTTCCAGTGGTCATGTATGGATGTGAGAGTTGGACTGTGAAGAAAGCTGAGCACCGAAGAATTGATGCTTTTGAACTGTGGTGTTGGAGAAGACTCTTGAGAGTCCCTTGGACTGCAAGGAGATCCAACCAGTCCATCCTAAAGGAGATCAATCCTAGGTGTTCATTGGAAGGACTGATGCTGAAGCTGAAACTCCAATACTTTGGCCACCTGATACGAAGAGCTGAGTCATTGGAAAAGACCCTGATGGTGGGAAAGATTGAGGGCAGGAAGAGAAGGGGACGACTGAGGGTAAGATGGCTGGATGGCATCACCAACTCAATGGACATGGGTTTGGGTAGACTCCGGGTGTTGGTGATGGACAGGGAGACCTAGCATGCTGCAATTCATGGGATCGCAAAGAGTCAGACACAACTGAGCGACTGAACTGAACTGAACAGTTCTAGTGATACTCCAGTCCATAAGGATCAATCATTTCTTGCCTCTGTACAAGGGCAAAGCAATCAGTTCTCTTTTGGTGTTATATAGTGTGGCAGACAGATGGCCCCCATGATTCCTTCATGATTCCCATACCCTCAGGTTCCTGCCTTTGTGTGATCTCCTCCCTTTGAGAGTGGGTCGTGCTTCTAACCAATAGAACATGCCAAAGGTGATGGGATGCTACTCCCTTGATTATAATAAGTTAGACTTCTCCTTGCTGGCAGACTCAATTCAGAAATTATCCTTGTTCATTTGATAAAATAAGCTGCCATGGTGGTGGCAATCCTACATGGCAAGGACCTCTAGGAACCAAAGGCTGCCTCTAGGAACTGAAGATGGCCTCCCGCTGACAGCCACCAGCAACCTGGACCTTTGGTTCCACAACTTCAAAGAAATGAATTCTACCAAGAACCTGAGTGAGCTTGGAAGTGTTTTCTTACCCAGTCATGCCTCCAGATGAAAAGGCAGTCCAGCTGATACCTTCATTACAGCTTTGTGGGACCTTGGGGAATGGACCTAGCTAAGCCATGCCCAGACTCCTAACCCACAGAAATTGTAAAACAACAAATGTATGTTGCTTTAAGCCACTGTTTGTGACTAATTTGTTACACAGCATGAAAATACAAGTATATAAGCCTTCCTCTGAAATCTTCAACCCAAACACCTCACACTGAAACCTCCCATTCTTCTAGCTCTTCAGTTCAGTTCAGTCACTCAGTCATGTCCAACTCTTTGCAACCCCATGGACTGCAGCACACCAGGCCTCCCTGTCCATCACCAACTCCCAGAGTTTACTCAAACTCATGTCCATTAAGTCGATGATGCCATCCAACCATCTCATCCTCTGTTGTCCCCTTCTCCTCCAGCCGTCGATCTTTCCCAACATCTACCTCTTAGTTATTTGACTTCAGAGAATCCTCCAGACCCTAACTCCCCTTTTCTTGTCTGGTATTGACTTTTCTCGGAAATGTGCCTTCTTCTAAATTCAACTGAGGATCCATATTCCCTCACTTTATCCAGTTTCTTGCCAATATCCTCAACAACCTGTTCCATTTTCTTCCATAAGAAATACCTGGAAAAGCCCCAAACCTGAATAAACTATTTTCCTTCTCCATTCTTATCTTGTGGTCACTGAGAATATTATTCAGCTGTATAAAGTGATGATTCTGGAAATTCATACATACAGAAACATTTGTTTTATTAAAAAAATAATCAAGGTAGGCACTTCCCTGGTGGTTAAGAACCCACAAGCCAATGCAAGGGGCATGGCTTTGATCCCTGGTGTGGGAAGATCCCACATGGCATGGGGCAGCCAGGCCCATGAACCACAACTACTGAGCCCAAATCCATATAGCCCATGCTCTGCAACGAGAGGAACCACCACGACGAGAAGCCCGAGTACCACGGTGAAGAGCAGCCTTGGCTTGCCACAACTAGTGAAAGACCGTGCACATCGATGAAGGCTCAGCACAGCCAAAACTAAAACAAATAAATGAGAAAAAAATTTAGAGACAAATAACCTCATAAAACGGAGAAGGCAGTGGCACCCCACTCCAGTACTCTTGCCTGGAATCTCCCATGGACGGAGGAGCCTGGTGGGCTGCAGTCCATGGGGTCGCTAAGAGTCGGACACAACTGAGCGACTTCACTTTCCCTTTTCACTTTCACGCATTGGAGAAGGCAATGGCAGCCCACTCCAGTGTTCTTGCCTGGAGAATCCCAGGGACGGGGGAGCCTGGTGGGCTTCCGTCTATGGGGTCGCACAGAGTCGGACACGACTGAAGCGACTTAGCAGCAGCAGCAGCAGCAGCAACCTTATAAAAGTAAAAATAAATTGATAAAGTGTGTGAATTTTGCACAGAATATAGAGAAAAGACTGACAAAGTACTATATGCAAATTTAAATAAGAATTCTCTCCACTGGTGAATAATACATAAAAGGGTGACTTCTTCAGAATTTAGGTAATGCTATTTCAACTATATTTGTAAGCTCTGCAAATGGTTATTTAGTCGTTCCTGCTATGTCTGACTCAAAGGAACACTGGAAATAGGGGTTCCGAAAATCCTTCCCTCCCTCTGACTCAATAGAAGTCGTGTCATAGGCTTTCTGTTCTCTTTAAGAAACAATAATATTCTTCATGTTATTTGATGGGAAGTTAACTTTGATATTCTAATTTGCTTTGACTTCAGATATTATCGGTATTATCAGTCAGAATGCCGGTGGCTCCTAAGGGCATAATGTGATGGTTTATAGTCCTTGAGAGCGTGAAAAATATAGCTAGACATCTTGTCAAAGGTATTAGATTGATTTTTCTTTGTTACTGTCCTTGTGGTATACTAACAGAAACTCTCTTTACTGCATTTCCCCCTACAAATGTTCCTAAATGCATCATTTCTATATTTTACCTTTTTTCAGATACAAGGAATCCATAAAGTAGGCAGTTAGTGTTATTTTAATGAACTTCTACTTGTTCTAAAATATTAATTTATCCAGTAACTTGAAACAAATACATTAAATGATTAGCATTGTATATTCAGGACAGCTTTATCATCTGAGAACTGGTATTTTTTCAATCCTAAGGGTATGTATCTTAAAGTTAGTAGAATTTTGCTATTTTGCTTGTATTTGCAAGTATGGCAGGGAACTGTCTTCTTTCTAACTTTTTACTTTCCTAAAATATCTTGTTAGCTCCCCCTCTAGCTTTAATATTTTCTATCTTCCTCCCTCTCTTCCTTTTTTTTCTAACAGTTTCACAAAAGTAGCCCTAAGATATCCAAAACTAGATCCAAAAGATAAGTTTCATTCCCTTTTTATACATAGGAATTATGTTTAGCTGATAATGGGCCACAAAATAATGTTTAAAAATGAATACAGTATTCATTTATTCATCACTCCTTCTAGAGCAAGCTTTACGGAAAGCTATGAATTCACTTCGGTTATGTGCCTGCCAGATTCTGTGAAGTAAGTGAAGTTAATCGTAAGTTTCTTTTATTCCCTGTGAACTCTCTTTCCATCCTTTCAGCAACCACCTCCTTATATCAAAGGAAAAGTTGCCATCTGACAGCTAGCTCCCAGCTTTGGTTCCTTTCCCTAAGAACCTATTCATTCAACAAATGTCTACTGAATGCTTACTATATGGAAGATGTTGTGCTGCTGCTAAGTCACTTCAGTCGTGTCCGACTCTGTGTGACCCCACAGACGGCAGCCCACCAGGCTCCGCTGTCCCTGGGATTCTCCAGGCAAGAACACTGGAGTGGATTGCCATTTCCTTCTCCAGTGCATGAAAGTGAAAAGTGAAAGTGAAGCCGCTCAGTCGTATCCAACTCTTCGCGACCCCATGGACTGCAGCCCACCAGGCTCCTCCATCCATGGGATTTTCCAGGCAAGAGTACTGGAGTGGGGTGCCATTGCCTTCTCCGATGTTGTGCTGGAGGTGTGCATTCTTCTGGTTTTGCTCTTCTCTTCTGCTTAGAGTAACTTCTGTCTGTGCGCTGCCCTTCACCTGATCTGGGCTGGTTAACACTCACCATCAGGTCTCCAATTAGTCAATACTTCCTCTAGGAAGCTGTCCTTAACTGAGCTCTGCACCTTTGCCTAGTGATCCCAAGGCACTTTTCTTTACCTCTTTGTATCTTTCTGTGTTATGGTTATCTGTTCACTTTTTCGTGATGCTCATTAGGCTGTAAGACTTTTGAGGTCAGTGAATTTTTCTAGGTGGGATTACCCAACACCTAGCATAGGACTGACACAGTACTGAACAAACATGGGATCACAGAGGAAGGACAGCTACAGTGCTATGGGAATCAAAGCGGCAATGGGCTAATTTTCCTGGGAGAATTATTGAAGACTTGGTGATTCACAATGAACTTAGTAGGATAGATAGATTTGGACAGAAGGTATTTCAAAAGAAAGAAAATTTGAACCAATGATGATGTCGGCTTTGTGAAAAGTAGTGGAACGTAACATAGATCGGAATCAGGATGGTGAATGAAAGCATTCTGGCTTGATTTTTCTACAGTCAACTACATTCTTAAAATAGATTGGGGCAAAAATAGAAATAAAAGAAGTAGAATTCATCATTAAGCCTCTGTTTTCATCTGAGATGCTCTTTGTCCACATATACTCTCCATATTTTTACTCAACTGCTTTTGCCAACCTAATCCCTCCACCCAAAATGACCTTCCATCCAAGTGCTGAATGTCCAGATCCTATGTCCTATACAACAAAGTATGCATACAAAGACTCCCCTCTATAAAACCACCAGTAAAGTTAATCACAAGGATGATGATGATGGTAACTGCTGCTTATTGAAAACCTATCATGTCCCCAAGGACTTTTTAAGGCACATTAAGCACAGTTTAGCAATCTTATCGACCCCCAAATTATGGGCATTTTAATACTCATTTTACAAAGAGGGAAATAGACTCTCAATGTTACGAAGGAACCCAGTCAATATTCAAACCCTAGTCCATTAACTTCAGTGCCTGCACCCCTTCTACTACATAGCATGTTTTTTGGACTTTCCTACTCTGGATCCCCATGACATCTCTTTCACACCTCAGTCATAGCAACTGCCTTATCTCTCTTGTAATTATTTCTGTACCACACTATGACAAACCTAGACAGCATATTAAAAAGCAGAGACATCACTTTGCCAGCAAAGGTGCATATAGTCAGCTATGGTTTTTTTCCAGTAGTCATGTACAGATGTGAGAGTCGGACCATAAAGGAAGCGAAGAATTGATGCTTTCAGATTGTGGTGCTGGAGAGGACTCTTGAGGGTCCCTTGGACAGCAAGGACATCAAATCAGCCAATCCCAAAGGAAATCAACCCTGAATATTCATTGAAAGGACTGATGTTAAAGCTGAAGCTCCAATACTTTGGCCACCTGATGTGAAGAGCTGACTCACTGGAAAAGACTTTAATGTTGGGAAAGATTGAGGGCAAAAGAAGAATGGGGTGACAGGAAGAGATGGTTGGATGGCATCACTGACTCAATGGACGTGAGTTTGAGCAAACTCAGGGAGATAGTGAAGACAGAGAAGACTGGCATGCTGCAGTCCATGGGGTCGCAAAGTGTCGGATGGGAGTTAGCGACTGAACAACAACAGTCTCATTAATCCTCCTTCTTGAGTGAGCTATTTACCTTGAACATCCTGTGTGACCCCACTTATCACCAAGCAGTGCATAAATTATCCAGTGTGGTCAATAAACAGTCATTGAATGAAATAACTTTAAAGGTCATTTTCTTTAAAAGCCTAAATTTAGCTGCCTTAATGAGATGCAGGAAATCAACTTGCTAGAGGTGTTAATTATATTTGGAGTTCAGCTCTTCCAAACTGTTTTTTGTTGTTGTTTCTACAATATCTAAATAAGAGAAAGAGAAAGAAAAGGAGAGAGAAATCCTATCATTGGAATGAGATGCATTATCTTTGGTCACACAGGCTTAGAGGGAAATCACCTTTTATTTTTATTCATAGAAAGAGGCATATCCAATGCCCCTTTTCAAAGGGCTTTGGCTTTCATCACAAGTCTTCTCTGCAGTTTTTGAAAAGAAACCTTGGCTAGTAACCAGCACTCTGATTTCACAAATATAAACCAGGAGAAATTGATGATTCTTCCCCCAGTACAAGCAGGGAGAAATAAATTCCTACTCTCTGATATATACACAAACTGAAAGCCTCATGGGTGACCCACATGCTTAACTTTTCCTCTTTGAAAATTTAACTAAAGCCATAGAATTTAACCAAAGTGACTACGTAACCCAGTTTAAGATTCATTCATCACAGAAAAATTAAAGTCAATTTAGTCCCATCAATAGGGCCTCTATTGCCGTTGTCATCAGAAATAACTTGGCATATGTTTGTGCAGTCAGATTTTAGTCATTTCAGCATTTGTTCTTATATAGCCTATTTCCCTTTGAATTACGTAAGCAAGATGAAATGTATAAAATAAGAACTCAAAGGAAAGAAAGCAGGTTTGATACAGAGAAAAACATTTTACTGTTATACTATCTTATGGAGGATTGTGTGTGTGTGCGTGCGCGTGTGCATTCACACACGTACACCCACTCCTGCTCCTTGTATCCTGTGGAGCTGATCTGAATAAGACACTAGCTCTGAAATAAAACATGCATGAGACAGCCGCAGAGATAGAAGGAAGCTGTAACACTGGCCAGGCAAGGATACTGGAGTGGGTAGCCGTTCCTTTCTCCAGGGGATCTTCCCAACCCTTCAGGTCTCCCACATTGCAGGCAGATTCTTTACAGTCTGAGCCATGAGGGAAGCCCCCGGGTTAGGCAAGATCCAGTCAAAAGTCGGCTCATATTTTTCTCAGTCTTTGACTTCCTAACATTTTTGGTGAATGGGACTGGCAACGCACTCCAGTATTCTTGTCTGGAGAATCCCATGGACGGAGAAGCCTGGTAGGCTACAGTCCACGGGGTCGCAAAGAGTCGGACACGACTGAGCAACTTCACTTTCTATATTTATAGTATTAATATCCTATGAAATGAATTACACGATTTGCAACTCCACTTATGCTTATTTCCTGAGATCAGATATATCCAGCCAAAAAGAAATGAGTTGAAAAAAAGCCACACAAGGTTTTTCCTTCAGTCCTGACAGTTTATGTCATCACTACGGTATTAATTTCCCCTTATCAGCTAAAGAAGAACTACCCTAAAAATGCGCCCCAAGTGTGCAATCAGGATGCATAAGGACATGTGAGAAAAATCTGACCACTCTATGACTGAGGGCTTGTGGACTTTCTATACATGATGGAGTGGAATAAAATCCCCATTCCAGATAATAGAGGAGAAACTTGGGCATCAGAGAGAGAGCTGGTGTGTGAACCACCCATCACCTCAGACATTTTCTGTAAAATCTATGGGGAGCCTTTCTAATAAAAACCAGGTCAGGAAGAGGCAAATATGCTTTAATTTAATAGAGTCAGATCTATTGTATTGCAAAAAGGGTCAAAGACATAGAAGGAATATCCATTCCTTCACATACCAGACTAGGTCATCCTCAGAAGAAAATTAGTTCTCACTGCAGTATGTATTTAGCTTTAAGTAAATGAAGACCTGCCATATCATGGATGAAGAGTTAACTGGGGTTAAAGCTCTCACTGTCATACTTATTATCCAACTAATTTAAGGAGACAGACTTCACAGGGCACCAAAAGGAAACGGGGACAGGACTGTGTTATCCTGAGACGAAGGGAAGCATACTGTGAGGAGGGGATGGAAGAGCCACAGAGATTCTAGAAAAGGACAGATGAAAGATAAGCCTCAGGAAACACTGGTAAGAGTCAAAGAACAGGGGAGATGGTGAGTCTTTGTCTCATTGTTCAGACAAAGAAATGAGTCTAAAGAAAAACAATTCCCAAATTTCTGACACTATACTGCTCAGGGATACCCACTTGAAGCCTTCTTAATCTCTGTACCGAGTTTAACATGAACTGAATCTGGGGGAATAATGGCCAACACCTGAGCAGAAGTGGGGCAGGATGGGGAGATGGTAGGTATGCAGTGGGCAGCCTCGGCCCCTTGCTCATCTGACAGAGACTGTTTTGCCCTTTACAGATCTTAGGGCTCTCCAACCTGCAGACTACTTCCCTGATTGATTATAATTTAATCCCCTGACATCAGTGGCCCTGCGCTTGGTGAAGACAGCCCCATCAAGGAGAGTCTAGCCATAGAGATGACGTGAGGTTCTACACAGAAACACATCTTAAATCCCCTGTGCCTGAAAAACATGAGCCCAAATGAATCCTCATTATTCAATAGTTTGGAACTCCATCTCCCTAAGAACACAGCTACTTTTTCAGGGGAGAAAATGGTGTGACCTGTTGGAAGGGTAATCAAGAAGCAAGAGCTTTAAAAAAATTTTTTTTCTAGACTTTTCTAAAGCTAAGAAGGGAACTCTTCCCCTCCTTTCCTGGTAGGCTTGAAGACCTTTATTTCTCTCCTTCATCTGAGCTAAGACATGTTGTGCCGTCCATTCCATCCTACCCATCCACTCTAAGGATCAAGCGAGAAGAGCAGTACTGTCTGCCTTGAAGATCTTTTCCCTCTTCTCCTCCTGGGATGCACACCTTTATGAAACTCTCATCAAGTCTCCAGTTTACCACTCCTTACCAAGAACTGGAACCAAGCTGCTGTTTTGGGGGTACTAGGGTCAGCTAGAAGTCAATTACTAATCTAAGTACAGTTCTTTATCCAATGATAGATGTATGTCAGTAAAAACAACTATAATCTACTATTGATGAACGTCAAGAGAGTACACTATTTGAAGGAAGGTTTAAAGAAACAAAATAATGAAGATACAGCACGTAGGCTTAGCTTATTCATGTAAATTAATTATAGTCGCTGTGGAACTTAATCCAATCTTGGTTTCACCTTTTTCCAGGAACAAAGACTTCAGTTCCGCATTCACTTCAGTGTGGGGCCACTTCTGCGTTCACTGAGGTTTATTCCTGTAGTCCTATGCAGACTTCTTCCAACCCTAGTCACAAGCCACCCAGGATGGTGCTTTTATTAATTCTAAGAATGTGTGTCTAGCGTGCAAAGGCCTGCCTTAAAACTCTGCTCTTTGATCATCTAAAAACATATGTTCTGGAGACTTCTCTGGCAGTTCAGTGGTTAAGAATCTGCCTTGTAATGCAGGGGACACGGGTTCAGTTGCTGGTCAGGGCGCTGAGGTCCCACATGCCACAGAGCAACTGGTCTCATGTGCCACAACCACAACAAAGGTCTTACGTGCCACAATTAAGACCCCAATGCAGCCAGATAAATAAATAAGATTTTAAAAGAACCTGTTCTGAACCTGTTCTGCTCTTCTGCCCTTTCACCTGCTCCAAATCAAATACAGTCATCTCAAAAAAAAAAAAAAAAAAAAACAAATACGGTCATCTCTTCTCAGTGGGAACTTCCGGTTTCCTCCTCTTATATCCAGTCCCCTGAACCTCTCATCAGACTGTGAAGACCTGAATCATTGAGTCACTAGAACACATTCCTTCATTTTTCCTAATGAATTCACGTCTGATTGGCAGTAGAAGAGCAACATAAATATCTAATGCCGATTAGAACAGAATCATGAAAAATATACTAAATAAATGCTACCTTTCACACCTTTAGTCCATTTCATTCATAAGTTTCAAAAGTCCAAGTCTTCTGCATTAACCTGAAAAGTCCTGGCTACTTCCCCAAAACTTACCTAACAAGGATATAGAATCCCAGTCACTCTTTTTTCTTGATTTTTTTCTAGAATACATTGTGAGTTTATGTCCCCCTATTTCTTACCCCATCATTTCTCAACTTTCCCAAAATAAAATTCTTGAGTTGTATGATATTATTGTATTTTTAGATCCCATGTGTGAATTTAATGGCATTTTTCCTTATATCAATAATTATTTATATCTATATCAGTATATCGTAGTTTGGATGCTTCACAAAGAACAAAAAAAGTCTAAGTATTTCCCTGTGTGTGGAGGTTAGCAGGGCAACACATGTAAAAAGACATTTAATTAATGAATTTCTGTCATAATAAGAATCAACATCATCCATCTAGCATTTTTTCATTAGCCCACACTGCCCTCTTCATAACCAACATGCATTTTAGAAAATGAACAATTTCTCCATTTCCATGACTGACTACTCAGGGAAATTTGCTTGTCAATATAATAACTTCAATGTGATGATAATATTTCCCCAGTTAGATTTAGTGCCATGTGGATACAATATGGATTGAAAACATGGATCCTGTCAGAACCGATGAATTCACTCATGAAATGTGTTAGTAATACACAAGACCAGGAAGCCAGTGATCCAAAACCAATATAAAGTGTGTAGGTCCGGTCTACACCGGATTCAGTAGGACAACCTGACTTCAGGATAACTCTTTACTCATGTTTTCTTGGAAGCCAAATACTCAGGAGCCATAATAACGATGGGAGTGAGACAAAGCGTGTACAACTTCAGTGAACTAGAACTTAACTGGATGATCCCTCACTTTTCCATTTTTTACTACGTTCTGATTCCACAGTCCCCTCAGCAACCACTTTAAGCCCAAAAGCTCACAGTACACTCACAGTAAGAATTTAGATGTTAGGGACTTTCCTGACAGTCCATGGTTAAGACTCCACACATTCACTGCAGGGGACCATCCCTCATTGGGAAACTAAGATTCCACATGCCATGTGGCCCCCAAATTTTTTTTTTAATTTTAAAAAGAATTTAGCTTTTAAACCACTGCATCAGGGAATACATTCTAGGACTGGTGCACCTTTAGCCCAAGGCTCTTCCCATTCTTCATTTTTACATTGAACATTTATGTTCACATTAATGACACCAAAGTGGTGCCAGATCTTCAATCTTCAAAAAAAGGATTCAACATTAGACATGAAATTCTACCTGCTAAATGTATACTATCTATGGTGAAACAGATCACCAGCCCAGGTGGGATGCACGAGACAAGTGCTCCGGCCTGGTGCACTGGGAAGACCCAGAGGAATCGGGTGGAGAGGGAGGTGGGAGGGGGGATCGGGATTGGGAATACATGTAAATCCATGGCTGATTCATATCAATGTATGACAAAACCCACTGGAAAAAAAAAATAAAAATAAAAAAAAAAAAAAAAAAGAAATTCTACCTGCTAAATCAAGAAGAATCTTGTTTACACTGTCAAAGTAAAAAACAGGGTTTTTTAATCTTTTAGTAAGCAAAAATTTTAATTAACCAAGAGTTCATGCCTTATCATTTTTATCCATCATTGTATTACTTTATAAATGGCTTGAGAATTATCCATTCTTTGGTATATTCTATGTGTCTCCTTCATTTGAGTAATCAAGATGCGTCTGCATCTGAAAATAAGCTTGTATGATTTTAAATCAACAGTTAACATATGAATGGGTTTTGTTTTCAGGAATTTTGTGCTCCATCCCAGAGAGAAAAGATTCTCAACAGGTATTTTCCAATAATGAATTCTGAGTCTGAGATCATTTCCTTTTGGGATCTATTTTGTGGAAGAAAAATATGTGACTGTCCCACTCAGTTCATCCTTGAAGACTCTCCACAAACCCTCAGACAACATCGTTCAGTAGAAATTCCAGCAGCATACTAAATGTCAGCTGGAAATGGAAGGCAGTATGTGCACTGATTGATGTCTTAAATGATAAAATAATATGAAATGATAAGCTGTGGTTATCAAAATAGCTACCACTGAGTGGTCCTATCTACTTTGTATTTAATATGCACCACTGCTGTGCTGTATAATATATACTATCAGCCAATGAGCTCATTTCATAAACCACATATAATCATCAGACCTGTCAATTTATAAGCACAGCTTGGGTATACCATTAGGGAAAGCACAATATATTGAAACCCTCAATTAACTAAACTTTCACTGCATTCTCCTTTCATGAGAGAAGCTAATCATAAGAAAACTCAAGGAGCGAACATTTTAAAATCCATTAAATCCTAGGGTTCCATGCACATTAAGGCCAATCTCCTATATTAGTGGGGTTTAATCATGTTTTAAGCAGGGGAGGTTTTTTCCAAATAAAACAAAAAAAGGGGGAATTATTATGGAGGAAGCATAGGGGTGGGAGATGGGGAGGGGTCCGGTCCACAGCTCTGTCTCCTTCTACCTTACAGATTAGCCAGATATGAGTGGGATATGTTGTGTTACTAAGAAATCTCTAAATCTCGGTGGCTTGAAATAGCAAAGGTTATGTCTGACACACCTAGGCTGCAGAGGCTTCATCTTGACACGTGCCTCTATTATTACCATGAAACGAGAAGGGTAAAGGAGATACTAAAGCCTTGCAATTAAAGGCTTCTACCCAAAATGACACACATCACTTCTGTTCCCATTTCCTTGACCAGAGAAGGTACATGGCCCTGCCTAATCACAAAGTGGTAGAAAGGACAAATGCTTTCAGGAGAATAAGACAGCAGTGAACAGGAATCTTGCTGACATATACAATACTAGCTGTGTCAACTACAACACAGCTCAAAGCCACCACCCCCCCTGTCTTCACCCAGTGTTATTCACAATGAAGCACTGCAAGATGCAAAGTGATCAGGAAGAAAAATTTCCTCCACACTGTAGATTTATGAGAAAAAATAAATGAACTCACATATTGAGGAAAGATCTTAACAACAAGAAGGATTTCAGGAATATCCCTTCAGTAAGTTGGAAAATTCAAGTAGCCACAGCACAATTTCCCAAATATATCATCTAACTTGGATTTACCCATTTTACTTTTTTAATGAGGTTCAGTGATACTTAACACAAAACAACTCTCAAAAATTACAAGAGAACCAAGACCTCCTCATCTCCGCTTCTCTACACTGTCAATCTGTTTAGATGGCCCCAAACCAGAAGCAAGCAGGAAAAAAAACTACAGAGCATCATTGAAAACAACTTCAATGACCATCTATGTCACACGATAGTTACTGTCACCTTTGGGTGACTATTGATTTCATATTGTTTGTAAAATTGAGGGTATCAGCTTGAACTGCATGAGTAGCCTTAGTGACCTTCTTTCCTTTCCTATCATACAGTGGGCATAAGATTAGAGGCAACAAGAATCATCAAAGAACTCCCAAAAGCAGCAGTAAAAAAAAAAAAAAAAAAAAGGCAATAAACTGAAAAACAAAATGGAGACCTATGTAGAAAAACTTCTCCATTCATGAGGCAGTGGGGGGGGGGGGGGGGGGGGGCGGGGAGCAGGGTGAATAAGCTGCACATAGCAATTCTCCCTCTGTGTGTTACAGGACAACCTAACAATCAATGTTGATAATGATCCTAAGTCATGAATAAAATATTAAAACTGTAATGATCTTGGGTGCATCACTTAGCCTCATTAGTGTTTAGCTTTATTATCTAAAAATAAGCAAGTAAGAATAACTGATCTCTGGTCACTTTGTGATTCTACAAGACTATAGACTATTGATTATCACTAACAAATATGAACTGGAAACCTAAAGAAAAAAACATGAAACTGAAATGGGGCAAGGAAATAAGCAAAGGGAATAATCAATGAAGTAGGCTGCCCAAATGCTTCCATGATTAAATACGCTGAAAATATGTGCATCAGTCATAAGCATTTGGGTTGCAAATAAGAGAAACCCTAGCACAAACCAGTTAAAACAGTAAAGAAATGTATTAGTTTTTATCCCTGGAAAGTTCAAGATTAATGTGGGCTTGAGGTTTCAGTTCAGTTCTGTTCAGTCACTCAGTCGTGTCCGACTCTTTGCAACCCCATGAACTGCAGCACGCCAGGCCTCCCTGTCCATCACCAACTCCCGGAGTCCACCCAAACCCATGTCCACTGTGTCAGTGATGCCATCCAACCATCTCATCCTCCGTCGTCCCCTTCTCCTCCTATCCTCAATCTTTCCCAGCATCAGGGTCTTTTCAAATGAGTCGGTTCTTCCCATCAGGTGGCCAAAGTATTGGAGTTTCAGCTTCAACGTCAGTCCTTCTAATGAACACTCAGGACTGATCTCCTTTAGGATGGACTGGCTGGATCTCCTTGCAGTCCAAGGGACTCTCAAGAGTCTTCTCCAACACCACAGTTCAAAAGTATCACTTCTTCAATGCTCAGCTTTCTTTATAGTCCAACTCTCACATCCATACATGACCACTGGAAAAGCCATAGCCTTGACTAGACGGACATTTGTTGGCAAAGTAATGTCTCTGCTTTTTAATATGCTGTCTAGGTTGGTCATAACTTTCCTTCCAAGGAGTAAGCGTCTTTTAATTTCATTGCCTCAATCACCATCTGCAGTGATTTTGGAGCCCAGAAAAATAAAGTCAGCCATTGTTTCCACTGTTTCCCCATCTATTTGCTATGAAGTGATGGGACTGGATGTCATGACCTTAGTTTTCTGAATGTTGAGCTTTAAGCCAACGTTTTCACTCTCCTCTTTCACTTTCATCAAGAAGCTCTTTAGTTCTTCTTCACTTTCTGCCGTGAGGGTGGTGTCATCTGCATATCTGAGATTATTGATATTTCTCCCAGCAATCTTGATTCCAGCTTATGCTTCCTCCAGCCCACCATTTCTCATGATGTACTCTGCATATAAGTTAAATAATCAGGGTGACAATATACAACCTTGACATACTCCTTTTCCTATTTGAAACCAGGCTGTTGTTCCATGTCCAGTTCTAACTGTTGCTTTCTGACCTGCATACAGGTTTCTCAGGAGGCAGGTCAGGTGGTCTGGTATTCCCATCTCTTTCAGGATTTCCACAGTTTATTGTGATCCACACAGTCAAAGGCTTTGGCATAGTCAATAAAGCAGAAGTAGATGTTTTTCCAGAACTCTCTTGCTTTTTTGATGATCCAGCAGATGTTGGCAATTTGAGGTTTAGTTTAAGCCAAGAGCACAAAAATATCCAAAAAGAAACCCAACCTCTGTTTCTGTTCTGCCTTCCACAATGTCTAACTCATCCTGAAGCTACTTTCCTCGTGGTTGCAACATGGCTGTCAACAAATCCCAGGGCTACACACAGGTCCATGCTGGGTCTCATGTTTGTTCTTCATCCAAACACTATAGCCAGGTTATAGAGAGTGTTGCTTGGCCCAAGTCAGTGAGGGCCAGTGAATCTTGGGATGGGATGACATTCCCCAGATATATACAAGGTCCATAAGAGGAAAGGCAGATATCCAACGTAAAAGTAGAAGTGCTGGCAAGAAAAAGGATGACTGGAGATAATAAGCAAATGTCCACAATACCCAGAAGAAAGTAAGATAGTAAAGGAGCAATTCAACAAGTTATTTTAATTTATTGGGAAAATCTTCAAAGACTTAAAGGGCAAAGCATTGTGCTATACATTAGTAGAGTGATCCAGAAGTCAGTAATACATAGCCCCTCCCCTCCAAGGAACTTACATCTAATGGACAAGAGCCGGCATATGAATAGCTGCTTAATATAAGGCAGAATAATATTGTTGCAGAAATGCAAGGTGAGGGATATGGGAATACATTTATAAAACCTTGATGCTTTTAAGAAAGCACTTCCCAAAGTACTTACACTATCAGGCAGACAACAATTTACATTCCCTGGAACATAAATAAAATTTCCCCCAGAATTAAAAGCGGTATAGGTAAATGTCCAGGCATTGAAATTAGACAGGACTAACACAGAAATCTGCCAGCTTGTTTTGATTCCCAAAAAGACACAAAAGCAAGTATTCAAACAATTTTCAAAATCCAAAGCAAAGTACTTAAAGCAAAAATCTTAAGCAAAATACTCAAAGAAATCAAGATAGTAATGAAGAGTCAGCCCTCTGCCCCAGGGAGGTGTCCTGCCCTTGATGAATATCAGTCATCGGTGAGGCTGAGGCTTTGGGAACATGCAGGATTGAGTGTAGAACCATCAAACATTTCTGAATACCTACTATGCTACAGCTGCTAAGAATAGTATAGCAGTGGAGACAGATATGTAAGCAGATCATGAAGCAGCTGGCAAAACCCTGGCTCCCTCACCCCCACTTCCACTTTGTGCAAACCTCCAACTGCAACTGTCTTCTTAACTAGAGAAACATTGCATTTATACCATACTTTTAATTCTTCACCTTCCCCAAATTCCATCTAAATGGCCAACAGAATATCCAACTAGGGGAAATTAAGCAAAAGTGCTATAAACTAGAGGACAGCAATACCCACATGACAGAAACAGTGGGGGATTTCTGCTAGCGATTGTGCAGATTGGAGCAAGGACCTACCTAACCCACAATTCCTTGTATGAGATGGAATTGTTGGCCATGAAGTAAGAGGACAGGCATCCATAAAACTTCTAATTCTGACAAGCATAGACCAACCCTCCAAAGGACAAAGAAAAATCACAGAGTGCATGAAGCCACATGGCAGTTCAAATGAAGGGCACCATGCTAAGAAATCAAAGCAACTTCCTCCAATGAACGAGGATAGCTAAAGGAAATTTTACAAAGCTATAATTTGTATTCTTAACAACAATCACAAGACATTACATCCAAGAAACTAGGACAGGTGTGAGTAGGTCTCTGAAATAATAAAAGACCTCATGAAATGACAACGATTAAGTCCACGTTAGATTCTACAATGAAGGCATGTGACCAACAGATCCACTATCACAAAAAAGTAAAAGTAAACAGAAGGATTAACAGCTCCAAAAGCTAAGAGGCAAGAAGGACAGATCCAGTTCATTATAGTAAGAACTCCAGAAGCAGAAAACAGAAAAAAAAAGCAAAAATAATAGAACATTCCTAAGCTGAAGAGAAACTAAAGTGCTCATACTAAGGGAGGTTAACAAGTAGCAGACATGACTTGTTAAAAGATTCTGTATTAGTTTGTGAGGGTTATTATGGCAAAAACAAACACCGTGGGTTGGCTTAAACAAGAGAAATTTACTGCTCACACTCTGGAGGCGGGAGGCTCACGACCCAGGTGTAGGCAGGCTTGGCCACTTCTCACTACATCTACACAGAGTTTTTCCCCTGTGTGCACATCCCTGGACACTCACTGTGTGTCCAAAGTTCCTCTTTCTATACGGTCACTAGTTAGACTAGATTAGAGTCCACCCGAACAGCCTCATTTTAACTTAATCACATGTTTAAAGATCTTATCTCTAAATGTAGTTACATTCTGAGGTACGCCAGGGGTTATGGTTTCAATATGAATTTGGAGAGGGGCATACATAATTTGGGTTATAACAGATTCCAAACCAAGATGCTTTCTGGTTATTTCATTTTAAGGATAAAAAATTATATTATCAGAATAGGAAATAACAAATAACTAAATAGCAATAACAACAAAATTAAGCTAGTTTAGATTTCTCATCTACTTTGCTAAGCACCACAGTTATCACTGGAAAAAGTTTGAAGATTTCCGGGGAAAAGAAATATGATCCAAATAATCCATTCACAACAGATTATATGTCCTGGATAACAGGGACATTCTCAGACATAAAAAAGTAAAGAATGTATGACACCCGTATGCTCTTTCCAAAAATACTTACTTCAAAATTTAAATTAAAAAATTGGTAAGTTTTAGTATTAAAAAATTCTAATCAGTAATGAAGATATTTAAAGATAGAGTTCAAATAATTATAGATAACAGCATAATAAAACATAACATGATTTTAATAGTTCTTTAAATATAATAGTTATGATATAAAAATAATGAAAATGTAAAATAAAAATATGAATCTAACACATCAGATTATATCAAGGATACCAGGAAGGAGGGAAAAAAGAGGGAAATAAAAGAACACTAAATCAGAGAAAAACTGATTTAAATATATATCAATTAACAACATATACAAAGATGGAGAGGGTCTATACAGTCAGCAAAAACAAGACCGGGAGCTGACTGTGGCTCAGATCATGAACTCCTTTTTGCCAAATTCAGACTGAAATTGAAGAAAGTGGAGAAAACCACTAGACCATTCAGGTATGAACTAAATCAAATTCCTTATGACTATACAGTGGCAGTGAGAAATAGATTTAAGGGACGAGATCTGATAGACAGCGTGCCTGATGAACGATGGACGGAGGTTCGTGACATTGTACAGGAGACAGGAATCAAGACCATCCCCAAGAAAAAGAAATGCAAAAAAGCAAAATGGCTGTCTGAGGAGGCCTTACAAATAGCTGTGAAAAGAAGAGAAGTGAAAAGCAAAGGAGAAAAGGAAAGATCTTCCCATTTGAATGCAGAGTTCCAAAGAATAGCAAGGAGAGATAAGAAAGCCTTCTTCAGCAATCAATGCAAAGAAATAGAGGAAAACAATAGAATGGGAAAGACTAGAGATCTCTTCAAGAAAATCAGAGATACCAAGGAAATTTTTTATGCAAAGATGGGCTCAATAAAGGACAGAAATGGTATGGACCTAACAGAAGCAGCAGAGATTAAGAAGAGGTGGCAAGAATACACAGAAGAACTGTACAAAAAAGATCTTCATGACCCAGATAATCACGATGGTGTGAGCACTCACCTAGAGCCAGACATCCTGAAATGTGAAATCAAGTGGGCCTTAGGAAGCATCATTATGAACAAAACTAGTGGAGGTGATGGAATTCCAATTGAGATATTTCAAATCCTGAAAGATGATGCTGTGAAAGTGCTGCACTCAATAAGCCAGCAAATTTGGAAAACTCAGCAGTGGCCACAGGACTGAAAAAGGTCCTTTTTCATTCCAATCCCAAAGAAAGGCAATGCCAAAGAATGCTCAAACTACCCTACAATTGTGCTCATCTCACACGCTAGTAAAGTAACGCTTAAAATTCTTCAAGCCAGGCTTTAGCAATACATGAACTGTGAACTTCCAGATGTTCAAGCTGGTTTTAGAAAAGGCAGAGGAACCAGACATCAAATTGCCAACATCTGCTGATTCATCAAAAAAGCAAGAGAGTTCCAGAAAAAGATCTATTTCTGCTTTATTGACTATGCCAAAGCCTTTGACTGTGTGGATCACAATAAACTGTGGAAAATTCTGAAAGAGATGGGAACCTTGAGAAACCTGTATGCAGGTCAGGAAGCAACAGTTACAGCTGAACATGAAACAAGAGACTGGTTCCAAATAGGAAAAGGAGTACATCAAGGCTGCATATTGTCACCCTGCTTATTTAACTTATATGCAGAGTACATCATGAGAAACGCTGGGCTGGAAGAAGCACAAGCTGGAATCAAGATTGCCGGGAGAAATATCAATAACCTCAGATATGCAGATGACACCACCCTCATGGCAAAAAGTGAAGAGGAACTAAAGAGCTTCTTGATGAGAGTTAAAGAGGAGAGTGAAAAAGTTGGCTTAAAGCTCAACATTCAGAAAACTAAGATCATGGCATCTGGTCCCATCATTTCATTGCAAATAGATGAGGAGACAGTGGAAACATTGGCTGACTTTATTTTTCTGGGCTCCAAAATCATTGCAGATGGTGATTGAGGCAATGAAATTAAAAGACACTTACTCCTCAGAAGGAAAGTTATGACCAACCTAGACAGCATATTAAAAAGCAGAGACATTACTTTGCCAACAGAGGTCCATCTAGTCAAGGCTATGGTTTTTCCAGTGGTCATGTATGGATGTGAGAGTTGGACTATAAAGAAAGCTGAGCACAGAATTGATGCTTTTGAACTGTGGTGTTGGAGAAGACTCTTGAGAGTCCCTTGGACTGCAAGGAGATCCAACCAGTCCATCCTAAAGGAGATCAGTCCTGGGCATTCATTGGAAGGACTGATGTTGAAGCTGAAACTCCAAACTCTTCACCACCTCATGCAAAGAAGTGATTCGTTTGAAAAGACCCTGATGCTGGGAAAGATTGAGGTCAGGAAGAGGAGGGGACGACAGAAGATGAGATGATGGGATGGCATCACCAACTCAATGGACATGGGTTGGGTGGACTCCGGGAGTTGGTGATGGACAGGGAGACCTGGTGTGCTGCGGTTCATGGGGTCACAAAGAGTCGGACATGACTGAGAGACTGAACTGAACTGAAAATAGGTTAAAAACTTTTAAATTATTGAAAATAGCAAAGAAAAATACTCCAAATAGCGAAAAAAAAAAGAAGAAGAAGAAGCAAAAAATTTTATTTTTAAAAATAAAAGAGTATAGAATAAAGTTACACTGAACCAAACCTATCATTTGTAACAATAAATATGAATAGATTAAACTTGTTTTAAGACCCAACTTAAGAATCCAATAAAGTTTTCTTCTTTGCACTTTTCTTTAGTTTAAAAACTGATTTCAATAAAGATGTGTCAATTTTATAATTATAAAAGTGATAGCTATTGTTGTAAATTAAAGGAAAAAACTAAAAGTAAGTAATGGAGTCTGTTTTGATGTGCACATTGTAAATTTGCTCATTCTTATGATGTCAACTAGACGCTGCTGGTACCACAGTGAGCAAACCTGAGCATGCCCCTTCAGAGGCATCGCTGTCCCAGCCACAGTCACTAGCAAAGCGCCCGCTCTGCTGCTGACACCCCGCCTCCTCTCCCTCCTGAGCACCCCGGCCAGAGCTGATCAGACAGACCACCCAAGGTCAACCAGTCCATGGGCTTACTTACGGCTTGGCGGGGAAAGCTGAGCTAGAGTAATTAGATTCCCAGCCTGGGGCATTTTGGAGCTGGACATGTGGGAGAAAAATTCAGTCCTCAGTGAGAGCCAAAGTTGTTCTGCTCTGAACAGCTCCCTAGGAAGCCCTGTGACAAGTTCTCCTTCTTCCAGGAGCAACTGGAACAACTCTTCTCCAGCACTCAAAAGAGCCTGAATCAAAACATGATGGGGAAGCGGAAGACTCCATTAATTAAATAATCTACTACACATCAAATGTAAAAATTGATTAAATTGACTGAATCGATTCATTTTTACCACATTGCAAGGATATGATTTTTCACTCCACACCAGAGTTACTCTTTAGAGTTCTGCCTAGCAAGATATGCCAAGAAACTGTGTTAAAATGTTTAGATAGAGTGACTAAAGCAATTAACAAGTTGCCAAGTGTCTTCACATTTATTTGAGTGAACACCCACACTTCTCTCTCCACAGACAGAATCTACACTGTTCTCTATATTCAGGCAAACCTTTCACAGGGGTAGTTCAGTTCAGTTCAGTTCAGTTGCTCAGTCATGTCCAATTCTTTGCAACACCATGGACTGCAGCATGCCAGATTTCCCTGTCCATCACCAATTCCCAGAGCCTACTCAAACTCATGTCCATCACATCGGTGATGCCATCCAACCATCTCATCCTCTGTAGTCCCATCAGGGTCAATGAGTCGGTTCTTCCCATCAGGTGGCCAAAGTATTGGAGTTTCAGCTTCAGCATCAGTCCTTCCAATAAATATTCATGACTGACTTCCTTTAGGATGGACTGGTTGGATCTCCTTGCAGTCCAAGGGATGCTCAAGAGTCTTCTCCAACACCACAGTTCAAAAGCATTAATTCTTTGGCGCTCAGATTTCTTTATAGTCCAACTCTCACATCCATACATGATTACAGGAAAATCCATGGCTTTGATTAGATGGACCTTTGTTGGTAAAGTAATCTGTCTCTTTTTAATATGCTGTCTAGTTTAGTCATAGCTTATCTTCCAAGGAGTAAGCATCTTTTAATTTCAGGGCTGCAGTCACCATCTACAGTGATTTCGGAGCCCAAAGGAATAAAGTCTCTCACTGTTTCTATTGTTTCCCCATCTATTTGCTATGAAGTGATAGGACCAGATGTCATGATGTTAGTTTTCTGAATGTTGAATTTAATCCAACTTTTTCACTTTCCTCTTTCACTTTCATCAAGAGGCTCTTTAGTTCTTCTTCACTTTCTGCCATAGGGTGGTGTCATCTGCATATCTGAGGTGATTGATATTTCTCCCAGCAATCTTAATTCCAGTTTGTGCTTCATCCAGCCTGGCACTTCGCATGATGTACTCTGCATATAAGTTAAAAAAGCAGGGTGACAATATACAGCCTTGACGTACTCCTTTCCCAATTTGGAACCAGTCTGTTGTTCCATGTTCAGTTCTAACTGTTGCTTCTTGACCTGCCTACAGATTTCTTAGGAGGCAGGTCAGGTGGTCTGGTATTACCATCTCTTGAAGAATTTTCCACAGTTTATTGTGATCCACACAATCAAAGTCTTTGATGTAGTTAATAAAGCAAAAGTAGGTATTTTTCTGTAACTCTCTTGCTTTTTCAGTGATCCAGCAAACGTTGGTAATTTTATCTCTGGTTCCTCTGCATGTTGGCAATTTGATCTCTGGTTCCTCTGCCTTTTCTAAACCCAGCTTGAACATCTGGAAGTTCACGGTTCATGTACTGTTGAAGCCTGGCTTGGAGAATGTTGAGCATCACTTTGCTAGCGTGGGCTAATCCTGTTGCGAATTTCTCATTATCTCTTCTGGGTTGAAAGAATGATAATTTGCTGAATTTAATTCCTTTTAATAAAATCTTTCCTTGAGGGTTCATGGTGGCTGATAGTTTTTAAAGTGGTAGCATCTGTCTGGTTCCTGTTTTTCAGAATCAGCCATCACTGTCATGTTTTGTGTTGACTGTATATATGATCACTGAAAAGAAATAAATAAACGTACCTGAAGGCTGTGTTTGCTGGCTGCCCTGCCCATGTATCTCGTAGGATCCATTTGTTAAGCCAGAATTCTGTACAGGGTGCTGTAGAGCTTCCTTGTTTGCTGACTTTTGAGTAGCAGAGTCTTCACTAGAATAATCAAGAGAGGTCAGCCAGTATAGCTCCATAAAAAAAAAAAAAAAAAAGGACAAAAAACAAAAACTTTTGTTTTCCTATGAAAACAGTGATAGGATAGGTGGAGAATGCCAGGACTCAAACTATGGTTTTTATTTATTCAATGAGTGATCAGATTTATAAACAAATAAATGAATGACAAAATTAATGAATAAGTGAATAAAGAAAATGAAAATTTTAGAAACAGTTTACCTTTCAGTTAAACAATTACACATAGAAACAAAGAATCATTTACTGTAATGTTAAGGAAGTAACTAAGTAATTAATGTCTAACTCCTCACACTGGCAAGAGGAGAAGGGGGCAACAGAGGATGAGATGGCTGGATGGCATCACCGACTCAATGGACATGAGTTTGAGCAAACTCAGGAAGATAGTGAAGGACAGGGAAGCCTGGCATGCTGAAGTCCATGGGGTCGCAAAGAGTCGGACATGACTTAGCAACTGAACAACACCACATTGAAAACAGTAGCTTCTTTAATCGAAGAAGCTAAAAAGGTAGTCTTTCTTTTAGTCTTTTCTTTATTGTATCTTCTTTTCAGTTTTTTCTTATCCTTTCCTGTATGTCCCACGTTTTTCTGGTCAGAAATATTTGCTTATCAGAATTTCAGAGCTGATGTTACCAATTATAGAGAAATCAGTTCAGTTCAGTTGAGTCACTAAGTCATGTCCGACTCTTTGCGACCCCATGAACTGCAGCACGCCAGGCCTCCCTGTCCATCACCAACTCCCAGAGTCCCCCCAAACCCATGTCCATTGAGTCAGTGATGCCATCCAACCATCTCGTCCTCTGTCGTCCCCTTCTCCTCCTGCCCTCAATCTTTCCCAGCATCAGCATCTTTTCCAATGAGTCAGCTCTCCTTATCAGGTGGCCAAAGTATTGGAGTTTCAGCTTCAGCATCAGTCCTTCCAATGAACACCCAGGATTGAGCTCCTTTAGGATGGACTGGCTGGATCTCCTTGCAGTCCAAGGGACTCTCAAGAGTCTTCTCCAACACCACAGTTCAAAAGTATCTTCGGCGCTCAGCTTTCTTTATAGTCCAACTCTCACATCCATACATGACCACTGGAAAAACCATAGCCTTGAGTAGACGGACCTTTGTTGACAAAGTAATGTCTGCTTTTTAATATGCTGTCTAGTTTGGTCATAACTTTCCTTTCAAGGAGTAAATGTCTTTTAATTTCATGGCTGCAATCACCATCTGCAGTGATTTTGGAGCCCAGAAAAATAAAATCAGCCACTGTTTCCACTGTTTCCCCATGTATTTCCCATGAAGTGATGGGACCGGATGCCATAATCTCAGTTTTCTGAATGTTGAGCTTTAAGCCAACTTTTCCACTCTCCTCTTTCACTTTCATCAAGAGGCTCTTTAGTTTTTCACTTTCTGCCATAAGAGAGGAGTCATCTGCATATCTGAGGTTATTGATATTTCTCCGGGCAATCTTGAGTCCAGCTTGTGGCTTCCTCCAGCCCATTATATATATTGGCTCAATGTGCCTTGTAAACATAGCCTTTCTTAATGGCACTGGTAAGAGAGGAAAGTAATTTCCAAAATGTCAACCATGTCCCATATTTATTCCATAGGGATGTTTTTTATTTCCGTTGGCTTGTTGTCATAGCTCTGTGCTACTTGCTCTCTCTCTCTCTCTCTCTCTCTCTCTCTCTCTCTCTCTCTCTGATGCACATTCTCATGGCATACCAAAAGAACAGAGTGTTATATTCAAATACTTAGGAGAGAAAAACAATTTTCTGACCAGAAAACAGACTCCCCTATCGGATGGACATGTAGCCACCATATCATTTCTTCCATCATCTCATTAAATATTCCCTCCGCCAACTTAGCTGCTCAGTTTGGTTGTATAGGTTCATTTTAATATTGATATCTAAGTGTCCTCTTTCTTTCTTTAATTTTTGTTTATTAATTCCCGGCTGTGCTGGGCCTTCGTTGTTGCGTCCTGCTCCAGCCACACAGAGCTGGGGGCTGCTCTGGTTGCAGGGCGTGGGCTTCCCGTGTGACAGCTTCTCCCGCTGCGGGCCCCTGGCTCTGAACTAGGGACTCAGTACTTGTGGTGCGCAGGCTTAGTTGCTCTGCAGCACGTGGGATCTTAGTTCCTGGACCAGGGATTGGGCCCGTGTCCCCCATATTGGCACACAGATTCTTAACCCCTGGATCACCAGGAAAAGCCTGAGTATTCTCTTTCTGCCATTCAGCCTTTCAGTAAAAATGGAACCTCTGATCTGTTGTGTCTTTCTAATGCTCTATTAAATTAATCTAGAATATTTTTCTATCATCAGCTTTCAAAAGCTGGAACTCCATGGTACCTAATAGTATTTTCTATATATGCAAATTAAATTAATTTGAAATGACTTAATATTATCGGGGGCTTTAAAAATGTGGAAAATAGTACAGTATGTAAAATAATCAAAACATTCAATACGTGGGGAAACTTTGGGCATATGAAAAAGGAAAATATTAATAAATGCAGCCAAAATATAATTTAACTTATTACATGGATTTGGAGATATATTAAGTGTTAAACCACATCTCTTGAAATGTAACTTCAGAGTAAAATTCTAATGTAACACAGTTATTCTTCGGGCTTTGTTCTCCCAGCTCCATCTCCTTGATGGGGTCTGATCTCATGGACTAGCCTGGCTAGCTAAGAAAAAATAAGATAGAACCGATGCAGAAAAATATCTGGACAATGAGGTCTGCCATGTCAGAAAAAACATTCTGAAATGGAATTGTGACAAGTGTCAGCTCCTGGGGACATAGAAAATTAGTTTGCTCAAAATTCCAAAAGGCACGCTCGAGGAAGACAGTTTAAATCAATGCAAAGGATGGGAGATGGGCTCACTAGCCTGCCAGGCTTGTTCCCTTCTCTCTGCCTCTAAACGTGTCTGAGGCACATTAAGAAAACATTTATGTGCTGCTCACCTTGAATGCAAAGGCGCGCACGGCTTCTCCCACACAGCCCAGGCAGGACCTTTCATTTTCGAGTTTACCAAGAATAAAATAAAATTAGAGCTTGTCACCTTTAAGGGGAAAGAAAACAGACTCAAATCATGCAGACACTTCAATGGCTCAGTCTTCAATAGAGAGTTTGTTAGGAACAGCAGTGAGGAAGTTTTCACACCCAATGCCACTCACTTATAATTGCTGTCGGGACCTGAAACTTTCTTTCACCTGACGCTGGAGTCATGAAGTCCCCAGACTTTGTTCACAGACACCATAGCTCGAGGTGGTTAAGCTGTGGTGACCTGCGTCTTCATTCTCCCCTCCCAATATGCATTGCACAATCTCATCCACTCAGATTCCACGATCTAAGAATTGTGGACACTTCAGAAAGTAATTGGGGCTGAAGCTTACCTTACCTGTGAAGGGAATATTTCCAAGATATTATTATTGTAAACCAAACTGCAGCAAAATGGAATAAATTCCACCACACAGGCAACACCAAGAAAGCCTTGCGCTTCCCTCAGCTTGCCTCAACTTTAGACAGGTAGAGACTGCCTAACAACTGCCCCCTGACACCACCATCCCTTTCCCTAAAGCATGTAGTTTAGAAAAACTGGAATTGCAAATTCTTTCCCTGCCCCTTTGAGAAATAAACCTTCTACAACCCAGGAATATCTTTCTCAAGGACTTGGAAGTTATCCCTTTGAAATGCAATTGTCTAGAAAAACAGCACCCTTATCTCCCAGCCTCTGTGCAAGGGTAGGAGCCTAACTTCCATTAGTAACAATTAAACCAGTTCGTTGACCAATGTGCCCCCAACATCCTCCAGCACTGAAAATCTTCCTGCCTTTTGTTTGAACAGAGTTAAGCTCATCTCAATGAACCAGTGCAAGTTTTCTTTTACAAACAGTATTTCATGATCCCATCATCCACTATACCCTTCTTACTCTTAGAACCCAGTTGTATTAAGGTTGTAGTGTTCTCAGCTAAATGATTACATGCCCGAGCCTTCCCAGCACTTGAGTGTGTCCATGCCTGTCCCAGCAGCCATCTGGACCTAGACGCTCTATACTAAGAATGGCCCAGGAGTGAGAATGACTGACAGCCTCATGGAACTGCCATTAATTAAAGCTTCAATTGCTTAACCCATACTCCCTTCACATGAGAGAGAAACACACTTTGCTTCAGACACAGTGATTTGGGGCAAGGGGAGGAGGAGCTTAAATTGCATGAAGGAAACTCTTCAATCTTCCTCCAAAATCTCAAAAGCATCTATTTCCCCTATATCTCAGGACTTGAAGGGATATTTTAAAAAAAGCTAATCCTCACCCTCTATTTTACAGATGGGAAAACTGAAGAGACCCAAAAATTTCAATCAGCTTGACCAAAATCCTTTATATAGACCTAGAGAGAAAATGTAAAGCTTTATTTCTTCCCAGTGTCCAGCCTGCTGCCTTACACATCTAGAGGTTTATATGTTTAGTGAGTAAAAGAGCATGTAAACAAACAACTACATTCAATGTGTAACTATTATAACAGACAAATAAATGAACTGATGCAGGAATATCAAAGTGCATACCACTAGCCACTCTACTTGCTAGCCACTGTTTATGCCACCTTTAAAGTTTACTCATGTTTGGAGATATACTTGCTTTTAATCCCTTAAATCAAACTTTCCACTAATAAGAACTGGCCTTTGTATTAGTGATTTCTATATTGATCTCATCAGGTACCTTGTTCAACACACAGAGTCTGGCTAAAATAGTCCACAGATCCAGTTCTCTTTCCATATGAACATCATTCTCAGAGTGCCAGACACCCTTCCTCCTGGGGTCTGTCACTCAAGGTCTGTGCAAATTCAGGGCAGGGAAATGAAAATATGAAATCTCTCAGTTGGATTCGTTCTGCTGTTGCATGTAAATTCACACCAAACATGCCAAACCGAAGTGCAAGTTCTTTCCTGGATTTATAATCTTATTGCTAACTGCATCTTAAGATCTAAAAACACTTAAAGTAAAAAACATAGATGCAAACTTTCTACTAAAGCACACATCATATTAAACGAGAAGCCTGGATGTCTGTTTGTTTGCTTCCAGAAGTGTTAACATGCAGATGATGCTACGTATCTGAAGCATCCTCCAGTCAGTTACTTTGCTTTTGTGGAGCTGTTTCCTCATCTCTAATCCTGAATCTGACCAGACAGAACTCCAGGTCCTGTTGGCTCTGACAGTCTATAATATTGTGATTGGTTTAACTTCTACACTGTGTAATATGAGCCGTGCTTCCTTCTCCTCTCCCACACGCCACACAGAGAAGTAACTTCTGCTCCACTTCCGAAGTCAACAGGACAAACACATGGGTTCTCTCCCTCCATCCCCTCACTCACTCACTTGTTCACTCCTACCAGTGGGAGGGGGAGTGATTTCTCTGATGGGTGAGTCAAGGAGCTCCTGAAATCCACAAGACCTTGCTTACCAAGGGGAAAATCACAGCACCAAAAATTGCACAAGTCATGTCTCTTTCGATCTTGCTCTATGGGCTCTAATGCCCCCATGCTGGGCACTCTGCCCCTCTGTCTCCTGCCCCAAATAGTACTTTTCCTCCAGCAGGAGCTCCAAGATTCTCTAGCCTCTCTGCTAGTGACTGATGGACAAGTTTCAACTCGGGTATGAGATGAAGCCAGGCTACCATTCATCCAACTCGGCTTTCCTTGTATAAAGTTGACAGTGTATTTTAATCCATACCTGACAACTGTTGTCCACTATCCGTTATTGAGAACACGACATGTAGTAATTATTCCAGAACAAAAACCCAAGCTGGTTATCCTCTACACATTCCAGAAAGTCAGAACGTGGCCCGTTGTAGAGACGAGGGATGTACCTATAACCCTGGCTATAACTATAACTAAGGCTGGGCCTCCACAGCTGGGCAATATGTGGACTAGGGAATAAATTCATATGTGAAAAGTCACGGGAAGGCAAAGAGGAACTACTCCCAATGAAGTCCACAGTGGATGATACTTGTATCAGTTTCCAACTTAGCCCAAGGGAATGCACACCCAATATTTAACAAAACAGCAAACTTTCAGAAGAAGGTTCATAAGCAACTTGGATCATCAGGGAATCTGTAAGAGGTAGGGTCAAACCACTTGATTCCCAAGACAACACAGAGATAGAGTTTGCAACAGTCAGAGAGGAGGTTCTTTCTCTTCTCCCACTCAGCAGTGAGGGGAGCAGCTCGTGTCGGGAAGCAAGGACAAGAAGAGCAGCCACAGCTAAGAGGACAGAGAAGCATGGAGTGAAGAAGGCAGGAGAACGGATTCTGCCCAGAGCCGTGGCTCAGAGTGGATGCTACTGAGGAGCCCCAGAAGAGACCCCAGGAACAAGGTCCCTGAATGCCAGGACTTGGTGACCAAAGTTCCAGGAAATTTTCACAGCTTACTGTGGAATGCCAGAGGATCATTTGCCATGACATGTGCTCTGAGAAAGCTTTCCCGGTGGCTCAGTGGTAAAGAACCTGCCTGCCAATACAGGAGACCCTGGTTCAATCCTTGGGTCAGGAAGATTCCCGGAGAAGGAAATGGCAAACCTCTCCAGTATTCTTGCCTGGAAAAATCCCATGGATAGAGGAGTCAAATCATATAAGTGAATTGTCTAGTAGCTGTGTCAAAAAAGTAAGAAATAAGCAGGTGAAATTAATTTAATAATATGTTATAGTAACCCAATATATCCAAAATATTACTTTCAAAATTTAATCAATATAGAAAATTATTGATTTTTTTATTTTTTAATATCATCTTTGAAACCTACTATTTAATTTACCCTTAATACATAGCTCAATTCAGACTAGTTACATGTGGCTAGGCTTCCCTGATAGGTCAGTTGGTAAAGAATTCGCCTGCAATGCAGGCGACCCTGGTTCGATTCCTGGGTCAGGAAGATCCGCTAGAGAAGGGATAGGCTACCCACTCCAGTATTCTTGGGCTTCCTTTGTGGCTCAGCTGGTGAAGAATCTGCCTGAGATGCAGGAGACCTGGGTTCGGTTCCTGGTTGGAAAGATCCCTTGGAGAAGGGAAAGGCTACCCACTCCAGTATTCTGGCCTGGAGAAATCCATGGACTGTATAGTCCTTGGGGTTGCAGAGTCGGACACGACTGAGCAACTTTCACTTAACTTCACTTTCACATGTGACTAGTGGCCTTGACACTTGATAATACAGTCTTAAATTGTAGCCAACAATCTGGGTACAATGGGAAACAGGAATGCAATGTGTGTGAATAAGACATCTCCCAACAGCAACAGAATTCTAAAATGTTAACTTTGAAATGTAAAAACATCACTATTGAATCAAACTGTGGATGATGTTATCTTGCAAAGGAGATGATGTTCTTAATCTGCAATCACGGTTTACCCTCACATTGTAGGTTTTATTCTAGGGTCCAAAAAAATGGTCTTTGGTTTCAGAGTATCACAAACCTGGCCACTCAAAGCTGCATTTTAAAACCTGCAGTTCTGATATTAATTCATTCAATGTTGGCATCTCCTGAGCAACTCTTTGCCTTCCTTTACTGCAGTCCCGGGTTCATGTGAATGCGTTGCCCACGAAGTGGCCTCTGCTCTAGAGGGCAAAACACTGAAGCTCAACTGTCATCCTCCGTCTCCGTGGGCATCCAACAAAGGCTGATCCCATAAATTGTCAAGGACTATTCATCTTCTCAAACCATGAAATCATTTCCAGATTTACGCTAGTGAAAGATTAGCCAACAATGGAAAGTCGTTGTCATCAGAATTTGCATCAGTGGATCCGTTTCCCACCCTTTCACAGACTTCCTCAACATTTGTGAAACCGGAGATCTAGTTGATGATTTTAAGAAAAATATAGCCGTCTACCCCTATAAAAATGTGCTCTTGAGAGAAAAAGATGAGCTGCCTAATATCAGAGAAGGTAGTCTTGTTTGAAGTATGTCTTCTATAAGATACATAAGTTAATGCACCCTGAAGGCAACCTCAGCTTTCATGCCAACAAACCATTACATTTTTTTTACAAATTTTTCCTACTGATTTTACATTTAAAAAGTGAATAGTTAATATAGAAAAAGCAAGTATGTTCCTGCAAAAACATATATAGCAAAATAGAACAAATGGTCCTCCTTTTTTTTTTCACTACTGAATCAAATTCTAAGCTCCCGCAATTAGCAGACCCCGAGTGATCAATACCCAAGATTGATTTGCTTGGGCACTTGTGAAGCTAGATTTTGACAGCAAGAGTTAGTGCAGTGTGCTAGCGAGAAATCAGAGAGAGAACTTTGGGGAAAGAGTGAAGGGATGGTTTCATTGCGTGTCAACTGTGCTCATCTTGCAATTTAGTCCTCAGAGCTCAAGGTGACTGAGCATGCCCACACACAAGTGACCTGACTTTTTGAAATCCTTCAACAGACATGTCATCCCTCAACTCACAAAAACCTTAATCATCCTCTCCTGTGCTCGTGACTGTAATTATTCGGACACATCCAGTCTTTAAAGATACACAATAATTGCTTACATGCCTCTTCATCATTAGCCCACTTTAGCTTTAAGCTATCAGGCTAACCTCTCCCAATGGTGGGTGTCGACAAACTCTCTTGTATGAATACTGGCATTGTTTTAAAAAGGATTTTACCAGCTAATTTTTAAGCCTGATGGCCCAAAGTTACAGAACCTCTCTTAGTCAAGCCTCCCAGAAACTCCCCTTTTATGGAGCTATGATGGACAAAACTCTATCATTTTATTTCTACTTAAAAAGGGGGAAATATTTAAATAATGACTCTCATTAAGTAAACATAAAGAGTGGTATAAGATTCCAGAAAGAATTGCAGTTCAGTTTAAGTCTTGCTTTACATACTTAAACATATAAATGTGTTAGTCACTCAGTCGTGTCCAACTCTTTACGATCCCCATGGACTGTAGCCTGCCAGCTCATCTGTCCATGGAATTCTCCAGGCAAGAATACTGGAGTCGGTTAGTCATGCCCTCCTCCAGGGGATCTTCCCAACCCAGGGGTAGGACCCAGGTCTCCCGCATTGCAACCAGATTCTTTACCATCTGAGCCATCAGGGAAGCCTAAATATACAAATGTTGAAAGCCAATTTTTTAGTGGCACATCTTTAGGAAGTCTTCAATACACGACTATCCAGTAACTCAATTTTCCTTTATGGAAAGCTTTTACAGTGTCTCTTCTCTGAATCCCCAGTAAGAAATTGATAAAATTCGCCTGCCCGACCTCCCTCCCAGTCATCCTCCCTGACCAGTTGTTCCACTGGCGCCGTTCCCTCCACACCGCCACTACTCAACCTCGTCTCATCCTGAAGAGACAGGGTGCGATCAAAGTGCTGACCACATGACCACTCCAGACCAACTAGGAAAAGTCCACTCGGAGCGCCTGGGACTTCAGGGAGCAGCACTTGGATATGCCTGATAGGGCCTGCCACTTGAAAAGAGATTTTTTTGTCCATAACTTTGGTCTTCATTGTGTCTGGCGACCACAGATGTCACACAGAAGAGAACTCATAAAAGTCATCCTGGCCACATTCTGTGTCGGGCACACACCTGGACCACCCTCCCGTCTGGACCTCAGGGCGCCCCGACTCTCCTGGCTTCATACTCAGGTTCTCAGCATCAGCATCAAGAGCACCCTCTGGCAGCCAGTCTGAATTCTCTTCATATGCTTCTTGTTCGGCCCCTATGTCATGTCCTTCTTCTGCAGTCCCATAGACTGCATCATGCCAGGCTTCCCTGTGCTTCTCTATCTCCTTGAGTTTACTGAAACACTGCATTCCTAACCTGATACCCTGCTGCACCCTACTCATTCTCACCCACATCCATGCAGGCTAGCCCCCTCTCTCCACAATTCCCCCCAGAAGAGAATGACTGCACATTCTCGTCCTGAACTCCTGAATATCAACCACATCACATCTCTTTGGATTCCCCATCACTGTGCTCCATCTGCCTGCTTATGTGGTACCCATCAGTTACTTCAGCTTGAGGTGGACTTCCTACCTAGGCTAGGACCTTCAGATTTTACGTTTGGGTAAATGCCCACCAGCATTAGCAACTGAATCTATCTCCTCCCCCCTCCTCCACCCTACTCCTGTAAATAGGACATTCCCTTGTCTTATACCTTCTTCCTTCCCCACCCCAAGTCACCTCCCTTTCACTTAGTCTGCCAGATTCTTTCCTAGTTATCAGGCCATTCCTGGCTCTCTCTGTGAAAACAGCTGCTCTTAAAATGATGTGGATTTCAGATAATTGAGCAGGAGTCGAGAAGTTGGACATCTTTTCTTCTCATCCTAAGTTTAGCAATCACTGGAATCTCACCATTTCCTTTAAAGCAGTTTTCCAGAACATCAAACACATACATATTCATCAACTCCTATCTATATTAGATTATCCATGCTTCTGCCTTCTTCCATTAGTGCAGTTAATCAAGAGCATTAGAAAGCAGAGCTCACCTTATGAAGTCTGAATTTTGTGACAAGGTGTGTGCCGCGCTAGCAGATACTCTTGCTGCATTTGTTGACCTCTCATGAAGGTGCAACGGAAACCGAAAGCTTCAAGTATTTCAAAGGATTTGAAATGGTTTGAGAGGATTTTTATTTGCTCAGAAGCCTTCTCTAAAGGGAATTGCATTTTGAGCTGTTATATCACATATACATTTTTATTGCCATTTCTGTTCACTAAGTCATCCTAATACCAAGCTAGAGCATTGAACCGTTGGACACAAGGATGAATTCCAAGGAGATTAGAGAACCAGGAAAGTGCAGAATGGGCTTAATGACTCATGGGTAAAACATTAGTCATTGGTCATAAACCAATATGGAACCAGAGACACTGGGAACGAATTCAGGCTGCAGAGCAGCAGGCTCGGCGGGTTCCAATTAACAGTTCAAGCGCTGACTCAACACTTCCACTGAGCTTACAAAACAAAGCCCAGCTGGCTTACTCTGTCTCATCTTCCACTTAACCTTTTACAATCAAGGTCTCTTTTGGCATGTAGAACAATATGAAAAAAAAGAAAAAAGGGGTTGCTGGGAAAATAAGATTCCTAAGAGAGAGAACAATGATCTAAGATACTCAGATACACACACAAGTAAAAG
This sequence comes from Dama dama, assembly GCF_033118175.1. Lineage (NCBI taxonomy): Eukaryota > Metazoa > Chordata > Mammalia > Artiodactyla > Cervidae > Dama > Dama dama. Next base: position 69,517,373 of record NC_083683.1, read on the forward strand.
GCTGTAATGGCTGAGTTAGGAATATTTGTTTAAAATGAATGCATTGAAATATAGCTTCTACCATAAGAAGTGCCCAGTGGTTTCGTGGATGACTGGGAATGAGGAATTCTGGCTCTGTTTAATTCTGCCCACAATTCAGACTGTAACTTTAGTCTGATGGTGCCTGATTCCCCATTTTGGACTCATGGGCAGGAATGTCCTGGAATCCTTTTCAGGCCTGCCCACATTTCTGAAGGCTTCTCTGACTCCTCCCCTTTCTGTAAATTACTCTCCTCTCTGGACCACCTCGATCCCATAGGTGTTTCCCCATTTGCACTTACCTATCTTTATTAGCGGTTTACCAGCTGATTTTAGCCCCCTGTACACCACGCAACCCCTCATATGCTAGCAAGAGGGGTTCATCATTGTTTAGGGCTAATGAATTTTGGGAGGGATCCAATTGGACAAGACATCTCAAGATTAGAAAAAGTATCATGGCTTTAGATTAACTGACCAGCACTATGGGTCTAGGTGTCTTTGGAATTCTGATCCCCTATGTCTGTATTCAGTGAAATAACCAACAGGATATAACATACAAAGACCATGGATTTTGAAGTCAGAGAGACTTGGATTCAAACTCAAGTTTGGCCTGAAATCCACTTTAATTCCTCATTCAACAAGGACACACTAATATCTGCTATGTTCCCGGCAGGGCTGCCCAGATGGCCCACTGGTAAGGAATCTGCCCGCCAAGCAGGAGGTGTGGGTTTGATCCCTGGGCTGGGAGGATCCCCTGGGGGAGGAAATGGCCACCCACTCCCGTATTCTTGCCTGGGAAAGTTCATGGCCAGAGGAGCCGAGTGAGCTACAGTCCATGGGGTCGCAAAGAGTCAGACAGACTTAGCAACTGAACAGTAACAGTTCCAGATGCTGGGAGTGTAGCAATTCAAAAAAGATATTAATAAACTAACTAAAGAATTGTGAACCGGGAAGAACCTTTAGGGGTTTTCTACGTGTGACTGGGGCAACCCCAGACCATTCGCTGACATGCCGTCTCCGGCTGCTTGCCTCACAACAGCAGACTTCAATGGCTGTGCCGGAAACTGAATGGACTGAAACATTCTAAAATATTTACTTTACAGAAATTTTTTTTCTTTGCAGAAAGGACTTTTTCTCTAAGGGTTTCTCACAGATATTGACTGCTGGCTGTATACCAAAACTTTCTTCTAGGCTTTGGGAATATGGTAGCAATGAATGCCTATCCACTCCCTGTCTTCAGGGAGCTTTCAGTTTTGGAAAGATGTGTGCTAAGTCACTTCAGTCCTGTCTGACTCTTAGAGATCCTATGGACTGCAACTCCTCTGTCCATGGGATTCTCTAGGCAAGAATACTGGAGTGGGTTGCCATGCCCTCCTCCAGGGGTTTTTCCCAATCCAGGGATGGAACATGCGTCTCTTATGTCTCCTGAATTGGCAGGCAGGTTCTTTACTGCTAGCGCCACCTGGGAATCCCCACTTGGAAATTTCCACTTGGAAATTCTTACTTAGAAACGTCCATTTGGAACGACAGGACAAGTAAGTAGGCCATGAGTATCAAATAAGATAAACAGATCTTTCACTGTTTTGTTTACTGATGTAGCCCAAGCACCTAGTGCCTGGCATATTGAAAATATTTAAGAAATATTTTTTTAATGAATTAATTCCCCAATGAAAGGGATGTCTCAACAAAAGTTTAAGGACTTTTTAGGCAACTAGGAAAGGTTTCTGGCAACTAGGGAAAGGGGTGGGGGAGAATGTACATGCAAAGGCCAAGAGGCTATTGAATATATGTGCTATTTTCAATGCAGTAGATCAGTGGACCTCTGTAAGGAGAAAAATTTGGGTTTTGTTTCTTTGGGGGGGTCTTGCTGAGAGGCATGCAGGATCTGAGTTCCCCAGCTAGGGATGGAACTCATGCCCCCTGCATTGAGAACTCAAGTCTTAAACACTGGACCACCAGGGAAGCCCCAGCAGACCTCCTTAGAAGGAGAGGTGGGAACGAAGGAAGGAAGAGCCAGACCAGTTAGCAAAGGACAGACCTCGCAGTGTCTATTAAGACATGGTGATGAGTTGGGACTTGAACTGAGAGTCACTAAAGGATTTCAAGGTTGAGTGTGATGTGTTTAGATACACACTTTAAAAACACAGCTGTAGCCACAGTGTGGGAACCTGGTGTGAGAGAACCTTCCCCAAAAGAGAGAAGTCTAAGCTCAGACCTGCTCAGGCAGGTGGTTTCAGGTGTTTGGGCATCTATGCGCCTTGAGTTGATGCCAGTGAGACATACGAAAGCTCAGGAAAAGATAGGTCAACAAAGCAATGGACAGACAACTGGGAACGGTGAAACAACAAGGAAATGTGGTGTTAGAGGAACTGGAGCTTTTAAATAGATAATTCGGAAAATCCAGAGACGCCTGGCCAGCAAGGGGAAAGCAATGCTTATCTTCTCTGTAAACCATTTTCACATAAAGCTGATTCACAATTCAGTCAGGGCAAAACTCCTCCCGTTCCCTTGAAACTCAAACCCAGTGTGTGGCTCCTGTTCCTAGATTTTCCTCTTTCCCCATGGTGAGTGGGAGGTGTGCAGCAAGGTCCCAGGTCACTAGGGTGACCTCTGGGGACACACATTGCCTTGCTGGACTCATTGCTGTCCAAGGTGGTCCTGGTGTGAACCTGGGACATTCCAAGCTCAAGTCCTGGAGATCATCAGACTCAGGGAGACTGACTCTGGCCTACTAAGTTCACAAAAGACTGAGGCATCAACCAGAAAACCAACTTCTGATTTTACCATGATAAATGTAAGCCTCAGAAAGGTTAGTAGCATCTTCAGTCCCATGTGTTACTTTTTCTCTAGGCAAAAATACTGGAGTGGGTAGTCATCCCCTTCAGTTGGTTGGGGATCATCCCAACCCAGGGATCAAACCCAGGTCTCCTGCATTCCAGGGAGATTCTTTACCATCTGAGCCACCAGGGAAGCCCCAAGAAAACTCTATGGGGAGCTAAATTATAATCGTATTTCATGAGAAGTACGAGATGCTCACAAAGTAAGTCAGTTCTACACTTTGAATGTGTAGTGGCATTGGGTAGACAGCCTTAGATGACATCCCACCATGTAGATGGTCTTGCCAATGGGGAAGAAATATTCAAAGTCCCTTAGTTCAGATTCCTCCTCCCCTGGGAAGTTCCAGGAGGGCAATGTCACCAATGTCTGCCTCTCTGACTTTCCATTTTCTGTTCTTCCCCTGCTGGCAGACTGCAGTTCTGAATGATAAGTTCTCTCTTTAGATATGTTAATACATTTAATCAGGTTACAGTCCAGTCTTGCTGACTTCATTTAAAGTCATTCTCAGAAGTGACTTTCATGTCTTTATCCTAGCCCACTCGGTGCAGTGGGCGCTTTTATTCCCTGGTTTGCAAATTCTTGGGCGCACTTTTCTCTTGCTCCCCTGTGCAGATGCAGTTTCTGATGTTGGCTGATCTTTGCCATCACTGCCACCCCTCTGCTCCCCCACACCATCCCCCCAGCCCCTCATGTATTATGTACTTCTCTTGCTTTTCACTAGAGTGAATTTTTCTGTATTTAAATCCTGGTTTGCTTAAGATACCATTAAAGCATTTCTATCCTTATACTGATTAAATTTTAAGATCTCATGGATAGAAGAGACAGAAATAACACTACAACTTACACAGTGCTTGCTATTTACGGGCACTGGGCTGATCACTTTCTATACATTACCTCATTGGAGCCTCTAACTTTACCCTCCCTTTGTGTATGGGGGAAACTGAGGCTGGAAGAAAAATGGTTCCCGAAGGGCACTAAGGTACACTGCTGGAATTCAAAACTAGGTCCCGCATCATCAAAGTATGTAAATCACCTCCAGTTCACAAATGTTAAAGAACGAACCTGACTACTCTCAGAGGGGAGCCTCGCTTTTCCATATGCATTGCACTTCTCAACTCTGTGGGGAAACCAAGAAAGGGTAAGCATATTGTATTTCGATGGCTGTCCATCTGGCTCCTCTGATGTTGGTTTTGACCAAGTGTTCCCAACCTGAGGTTCTACATCTCTGATACTGGCAGCCCTGGTGTGTCCCAGCACTTTGACAGGTGTATTATTGCCTAGGAATAAGTTGAGAAACATCATTTGATGTTGTTATGGTCTAATTTCCCCTCATCATGTTTCCAGGCACTAGCAATCAGACTGAACTAGCTCATCCCAAATTGTTACAAGCTGCGTGGTCGGATGGATTCTAATGTTTCCCAGGTGTGGCTCTGCTGACCTTCAAAATATCTATTTGTGCCACCTACATCCCCAGGGGAAAGAAGAATTTGAACTGATTGGTGAGAGAATGAAGTTTCATTTATCTTAACACAGTGAGTTCCAAACTAGGTTGATCATCAGAATCACTTCATAGATTCTTAAGCATATGGATTCCTGAGCCCACTCTAGGGATCAATAAAATATAAAAGCCCCAGGGCCAGTCTGGAAAGTCATCCAGGTTTAGGAACCCCAGTGTAGTGGATCTACCCATGGCTGCTAAGATCAGAAGACCTGTGTTTCAGGCCTTGTCTGCTACCACGTAATCTTGGGCAAATTAATCCCCTGAAGCATCAATTTCCTCTTAAGTGGAGAGAGGTTATAAAATACTTATTTCTTAGTATGTGGTGGAGAGGACTGAAAAAAAGATAACTTAGGTGAAAAACATTCATAAATAATTATTTTCATTTAATATTAACATATCTCTTTAAAAAAAGACTCAAGAAAAAATAGGCATGCAACCCAATTTATGATTCATTTTTTGGCTCTTCATGCATCTCACCACATCACCTTTGAATTCAATAATTCCAAATTGATGACTGATATAGCCATAGCTATCCCTTACAAAAGCTTATAAACATAAGCTTAACAGTTATATTTAAAGAGAAGCCAAGAATCCTGAGAAGCCCTTTTTTTGTCCTTAAGCTATGAATGTGTCTGTCTTTGGGGAAAGGGTGTTTTGGATTTCTTGCTGTCAATCCTTCACTTAATGTGAAACTTTCATGAATTCCAGCTGCTAGCCACATAATTTCTCTCTACATTTGGTTTTTGGACTTTTCCCTTGTCTCTAAATCCTTCCCATATGTTAGTCAGGGGGCCCTGGGACTGGTGGGGCAGAGGATGGCAGGCTCAGAGCCGCTCTCTGTCCAAGGGCTAACGTGATGCCTGGGACCACGTCAGAAGCCACACATGCCCTTAGTTGGAGATGCTCTGTCTTCTGACCAGGCCTTCTGCCCTCCAGGCTGCAGCAGACACCTGTTCCTTATTTTCCTGAGCTATTCTTCAATTCACCATGTTATAAAAAACACACACACACACACAAAAAGTATACTTTTTTCAGCTGAAACCGCCCCTAGACTGTCTACATTCTAGCTTTGTTTACAAAGGCTCTGCAGTATTCTTGACAAGGGAAGAAGAGGGGGGGAAAAATACCCACTTCATCTTCAATTTGACCTTTTACAATCAAGGTCTCTTTTGGAACAACTAGAAAAATATGAAACAGTGGTTCCCATGGGAAAAATAGGATTCCTAAGAGAACAGTGGCTCAAAACACTCAAATGCACACACAGGTGAAAGGTGGCAATTTTTAAGCTAGGAATATTTGGTTAAAATGAAATGCATTGGATGTAGCTTCTAACATAAGGAGCATCTCATGGTTTCACAGTTGACTTGAAAGCAGGTATCCTGGGGATGTTATATTTTGCCAGTTTAGACTGTGCCTCAGCCCGGGCGTGGTAGATCCCTTGTACGCTCTGTCTCTCCATCATGGCATATGTGATGAGAAACCAGGCCAGCTCAAGCTCCTGAGAAAGATGCTTCATTTATCTTATCACCACGAGTTAATCATGCTCTTCTCTGGACCATGTCTCCATCCACTGTAGCCCACACCACTTCAGGATGACTCGACCACTTCTTCAGCCTCCCCAACTAGGCCGAGCCCTCGGTAAGGTCAAGATTGCACCTTATTTATCCGAATCCTGCACAATCACTAACCCCTCAGAGCCTGCCACACCTTGGGTGTTTGTTGGTGAGCTTCGCCAGCAGCAAGGTGTCAAGTATCTTTGACGTGTTCATCTGAGATTATTTCCCCTCCACCCTCACTCTTCCCTTACTCTCTGCCCTAAACTCTTCTCTGAATAGACTATATTGGAGGGCTTATTTAATTCTGAGCACCGGCTCTTGAAAGGGATGTGTAGTGACTGGAGCACGTCCAGAGCTCAGCAGAAGCTGGGTGGGCAGCGGCGGCATCAGATACCTCTGGCATCCCATTTCTGATTCTCTAGGTCCCACCTGTCCATCATTCCAGCCACGGCCCTAGGGCCAGATCAACTTCCCCCAGGTGAACCTGTCAGCACTTGCCTCAGAAACAGCCTCCTATCCTTCACGTCCTCCAGGGGCTTCTCTGCCAAGAGGCGAGGTTCAGGAGAGTCTCAGGCAGGAGAGTTATCCAGCTAGGCGCGCCTCTGACCAAAGGGGGATGGAGCCAAAGGGGAATGCTTCACTTGGACCGACAGCCCTGAGATGCTGCCCACCCGGTTCCCTGAGTCCTGCCTCGGGATGAAACGCTTGTCTCCCAAGCGAGGGCCAATCTGGAAGTGCATCTTTTATTGACTCTCTCTCTTTCCTGCATGACTCCCCCACCCCTCACTTCTGCTCCCTAGATCAGACACCCCAGGAAAACAGTTACACAGAAGCTTTGACCAATACTGGAGTGAATAGATCAGGATGTTGAATGTCTACAAATGGGGCAGAAAGAACCAGGGAAAGGTGGTTTTCTAAAAAGAAAGAGCATGAAAGAATATAGAACCTGTCCTGTAGAAGAGATTTATTCCGTGTTGCTCCAATCAAGTTAAACTAAAATCATAAATAAAAGTTTTAACGAGGAAGACTGTGACTCAATGGAGAGTTAGGAAAATGTTCAACAATTACAGATGGCCTCCCTGCTTGCCTGGGTCCTAGCTGCCAACTCTCCTCCTGGGTCCATCCTGCCAGGATTCACAGGATTTTCCTTTAATCCACATCCCATTAATCAAGTTATCCCTGGTTTGAACACCTCCAGTAGCTTGCAGTTCCCTTAAGAACCAAGTTCACACTCTGGTGTTAGAACTGTTTGGCAAGCAGCCATATTGGGAGGTGAGGAGCAGTCCATCACACGGAGTGTTGGAGTTACGGCCAGTTTGGCAGATGTGCTATAAATAAGGTTCTCTCCCAATCCTTATTTCCAGGTGCCTGCTAGCCACGCCCACTCTGGTATGCCACGACCACTTTGTACTTAGTCCATCTCCAGCAGCAGTCCCTGACAATTTTGGCACCAGAGATCATTTTCATGAAAGAAAACTTATCCACAGACAGGGTGGGGGTTGGTTTTGAGATGACTCAAGTGCATTAGATCTATTGCACACTTTATTTCTATTATTATTACATCAGCTCCACCTCAGATCATCAAGCATTAGATCCTGGAGGTTAGGGACCCCTGATCTAAAGTAGAATTCATTCAGGTCCTTCCCAACCTCACCAACTTACTTTCTTTATTTCTGATGTGGCAGTTTCCCATCCCCTGAAGAATTCCCAGCCACAAGGAAGACCCTGCTCAAATCCTACCTCCACCATCACCCTCTTCTGTTTCCATGCCTACATAACACTCAACACATGCAATTATAGGTGTGGAAAACAGAAACAAGTGTTTGAACATTCTAAGAACAAAGTCTCACTTTTTTTTTTTTTTCAACAATCTCAGCACCTAATCAGAGTACTAAACATAATAACCACTCAGAAAGTACTTGGTCAATTAGTCACTAAAAGAATAAAGCAATGTTAAGGGATGTGATTCCTTAGACTACCACTCAGTAAGACCTGAGCATCATCGCCCCTCCCTTCAAATCCCAAAATCAATCACCAGTCTTGCTTCTTCACTCCAATCCCAGATATTTCACCTGGTTTATACCTCTGTCCCACTGATCCAGGCTGGACCCTGAATCTCATTCAACAACTTCCCAGCCAGGGTCCCTACCTCCAGTCACTTTCAACACCTTTCAACATCCATTCACTGAAGATAAAAACATCAAATTATTCTTCCTAAAAATCCCACTAATGGCTTCCTTCTATCCATCAGATAAAATTCAAGGGCCTCCTGAGCCTCTCTTTCCCGCATTATTTCCCTTACTCCTTACATCAAACTGGGCGGCTTTGCTCCCTGGATCCCCAATCACGGCTCCTGCATTTCTTCTGCCTGGCTACATCCTACACTTTTTAAGCATCTGTTCAAATCCCCTCACTCCCATGAAGACTGTTCTAATGACCAAGTCCCAGGCATTCACTCTGTTCTCTGAAATTCTGATGTACTTACTGCCTACAACCACCCTCTAACATTACCCCTTACAAAGAAAGAGAGAGAGAGAGAAAGAAAAGGCCACCAAGTGACGTCAAATAAGTTTGGGAGATGGATATCTATATGTATTAATACATAGCAATAATGATTAACAACTTTTGAAGGTATTTACAAAGGTCTGTCTAGTCAAGGCTAGGGTTTTTCCAGTAGTCATGTATGGATGTGAACATTGGACCATAAAGAAAGCTGAGTGCCAAAGAATTGATGCTTTTGAACTGTGGTGTTGGAGAAGACTCTTGAGAGTCCCTTGGACTACAAGGAGAGCCAACCAGTCCATCCTAAAGGAGATCAGTCCTGGGTGTTCATTGGAAGTGCCCAGCCATTAGCTTTATGTACATTGTTGTTCCAATTAATCCTTATGTCTGGGAAGGGAAAAATTTCCCCCGACCCTTCCTGAATTGTTTTGGCCAATCTAATAATTAAACGGACACAAGACAGAGTAACAGGAAAAAATCAAATTTAATTTCATATGTACAAAAGTCTCATAGAGGACCTAAAGAAATGATCAAAGCAGACAGCTTTTATACTTTTTAGACAAAACAACAACAAATCTATGAAGAACTGACAAAACAAAAAAGTTTGGGCTTGGTGTAATACATCAGAAAAGCAGTAATAAGGCTTGTTTGACATCCTTATCAGCCCTGAATTTCCCACAAATGGCGATAAGGATGTGTCTCTACTATCCGAGACAGGGCGGGTACCATTCATAGCAGAGACTTACTTCCTGTTTTCTGGGAGATAAAGAGGAGGGTCAGAGTGCCCCTCTTACACTCAACAACTCAAGTTGTTTCTTGAGTAACTTTAATTCAAACTAATCAGCATGCCTCTTTGGCAGAGCTGGAGTCACCTGCCCTGAGCCCCAACATTCACAAGAGCCCCATGAGGCACTATTCATATCTGCATCTACAGATAAGAAAACTAAGTTGAGATACTTGACCCCCTTAAGCCTCAATTTTCTTTCTACTTTTTGGCCATGTCTCACACCTTGCGGGATCGTAGCTCCTCTGACAAGGGATAGAACCTGAACCACTGCAATGGAAGGGCAGAGTGTTAACCACTGAACCACCAGGGAAATCCTGAGCCTCAATTTTCTCATCTGTAAACTTGGACTCAACCCAGACAGGGCTTGTGATATTCTCATCTTGAATACGTAGAGTCAGTCAAATTTTCAGGTATCAGTTCAGTTCAGTCACTCAGTTGTGTCTGACTCTTTGAGACCCCATGGACTGCAGCATGCCAGGCCTCCCTGTCCATCACCAACTCCCAGAGCTTGCTCAAACTCATGTTCATCAAGTCAGTGATGCCATCTAACCATCTCATCCTCTGTCATTCCCTTCTCCTCCTGCCTTCAATCTTTCCCAGCACCAGGGTCTTTTCCAACAAGTCAGTTTTTCACATCAGGTGACCAAAATATTGGAGTTTCAGCTTCAGTCCTTCCAATGAATGCTGCTGCTGCTGCTAAGTCACTTCAGCCGTGTCCGACTCTGCACGACCCCATAGATGGCAGCCCACCAGGCTCCCCCGTCCCTGGGATTCTCCAGGCAAGAACAATGGAGTGGGTTGCCATTTCCTTCTCCAATGCATGAAAGTGAAAAGTGAAAGTGAAGTCGCTCAGTCGTGTCCGACTCTTCGCGACCCCATGGACTGCAGCCCACCAGGCTCCTCCGTCCATGGGATTTTCCAGGCAAGAGTACTGGAGTGGGGTGCCATTGCCTTCTCCATTGCAATGAATATTCAGGACCAATTTCCTTTAAGATTGACTGGTTTGATCTCCTTGCAGTCCAAAGGACTCTCAAGATTCTTCTCCAACACCACAGTTCCAAAGCACCAATTCTTCAGCGCTCAACTTTCTTTATAGTTCAACTCTCACATCCATACATGACCACTGGAAAAACCATAGCTGTGATTAGATGGACTTTTGTTGGCAAAATAATGTCTCTGCTTTTTAATATGCTTTCTAGGTTGGTCATAGCTTATCTTCCAAGGAGTAAGTGTCTTTTAATTTCATGGCTGCAGTCACCATCTGCAGTGATTTTGGAGCCCAGAAAAATAAACTCTATCACTGTTTCCATTGTTTCCCCATCTGTTTGCCATGGGACCGGATGCCATGATCTTAGTTTTATGAATGTTGTGTTTTAAGCCAGCCTTTTCACTCTCCTCTTTCACTTTCATCGAGAGGCTCTTCAGTTCTTCACTTTCTGCCATAAAGGTGGTGTCATCTGTGTTTCTGAGGTTGTTATTTCTCCTGGCAATCTTGATTCCAGCTTGTGCTTCATCCAGCCCAACATTTTGCCTGATGTATTCTGCATATAAGTTAAATAAGCAGGGTGACAATATACAGCATTGACGTACTCCTTTCCCAATTTGGAACCAGTCTGTTGCTTTGTTTTGGAACCAGTCTGTTATTTTCAGGTACAGAAAATGCAATATAAATGTCAGAACTTGCCACTACCAATACTGTTTTTGTTCCTCAATAAACGGAAGTTCTGAGAGCAATACCAGCCCGGTTCCCATCTGTGTCTCCATAGCAGAGAGCACAAGGAACACCCATCCACCCAGTAAAATTTTTCCTTCAATTTTCATATTATTAAAAAGACTATTTTCAATGTATAAAAACAATGTTTTAATTTTTCACAGCCCTTTGCCATCTATTAATTTATTTTCACAGCAGTGCTCAGGTGGGTCAGTATTTCAGCACTTTTTAGACACAAGAAGATGGAGATATGGAGAAAGTAAACCATCTGCCCAGGAGCGGACATAGAGGGTGTGGAAGGCAGGGGCTCCCCACTCCTCACTGCTGGGCAGGCCGCTCACTCCTCCCAACACAGGGGCCCTGGCCAGCACCTCTGGGAGGGGCTAGGTGGTCCACACTGAGGTCCACACTGAGGAAGACTCCTTATTCAGTCTCCACTGGACCGTCAATCTCAGAGATCTATAAATTGTAACTATCTGTTAAGGAAAAATTAATAAAGGTTTTCTGATATGTCTAAAAAGTGAAAGTGTTAGTTGCTCAGTTATATCTGACTCTTTGCCACCCCATAGACTGTAACCTGCCGGGCTTGTCTGTCCATGGAATTCTCCAGGCAAGAATACTGGAGTGGGTAGCCATTCCCTTCTCCAGGGGATCATCCCAACCCAAACCTGGGTCTCCTGCATTGCAAGCAGACTCTTTACCTTCTGAGCCATCAGGGACCTCAAATATATTCAACACCCCTGTTTTGTGGAAATTAAAACAGTCTCTCTAAGGTGAATTACTAGAGAAACACCTGAGGTTACAGAAATCAAGCCCCTAATTCCTTTTGTTACTACTTTGTTGTTCTAAACTTTCTGCATATACAATTGTGTCCCCTGTTTGTATTCAGTATTTGAACACTATATTTGAAACATAAAATACAATGTTTTTACACAATAAATATAATAATATATATTTAATACATAATAAATATATTTAATACATAATAAATATATTTAATACATAATAAATACAATAAATATAATATTTTTACATCTCCCTATGGATACGTGTATGGGAATTGTTCACATGCTGGCACAGATGTACCCTGGACTGGGGGGAACTCAGTTCCCTGGTCTGTGAAGCTCACATTTCTTATTCTCTGAGCTTCACCAAAATAATGGACTTTGGTATTTCTATTAGCAGTAATCTACTTTCTCTCAAAAATTCCCTCTGGTCTAAGGGAGAGGTTGTTTTCAATGAATTTCTCTGTTCTTTCCTTCCCTATCTCCTTTTCCTGATCAACGTTTTAGTCTAACTACTTGATTTTCAAATTACTTTGTAATTACAAAATGTTTGGCTAATTTTAGCCTCACTCCAAAAAGCAATTTTCACTGATGCCACCTCATCTTTCTCTGTGGCTTTCCTTGGCAATAGTGTAGCTAGAAGTAAAATTAATTGCGGCCTGATTGTAACAATGCCACCTGAACTGGCTAGCTGTTCTTCTTTAAGGAAGCATCAATTTAAAAAAAAAAAAGCATTCAAGCTGATAGATAAAAGAATTAGGATCTCTTAGCCTGGAAAAGTGTAGAGGGGTGACTACAGTGGCTTTTAAGTACATAGGAGATAATGGCTAGTTGTTGGCGGGGAGAATAGAACAAAAGGAAACAGGTTTTAAGAGGAAAAGTGGAGATTCAGAATGTAGATAAGGAATAAATTACTGTCTAAAGACAGAGCCAGTGTTACTTGCACACAAGACAAATCCAAGGGGTGCGTGATGTTCTGGAGGTTCCCAGGAGGGCTCCTGGTGCATCATGAGTTTCTCTCTCCCGCAGAGCTTTGGGGCGCTCTCCCTCTCCTCCATCGTTCATCCTTGCCACTCTCCTTTAAAATCAAACCTTTTTATGATTCATTAAGACACAAGCACATCAGTATGGCTTCCAGGACCAGCAACATAATTTGCAGGGCCCAGTATGAAATGAAAATGTAGAGCCACTTGTTCAAAAAGTAAGGACTTCAAGACGGCAACAGCAAGCATTAAAACCACACATGAAGCCCTTCTAGATGCAGGGCGCCTTGCCACCAGACAGTCACACTCTAAGGAGCTGACCCTCATGGCTCAGCTGGGTCAGATGTAGAAAACAAGGAGGTTGGACCGTGTGGCTTCTAAAAGCCCATAAGAACCTGTCAAACATTGGACCTAGATCCAGGACCCAATCACAGCTCAACAAGCCTTCTGAGACCATGATGGCGAGATGAGGACGTCAGGAGGAAAGGAGAGAAGAGCCTGCGATATGCGCCTCGCTATTCCCACTCTCTGTGCTGTAAGCTCAGGTGTTAATGGGCTTCCCTTGTAGTCCAGACGGTAAAGAATCCGCCTGCAGTGCAAGAGACCTGGGTTTGATCCCTGGGTTGGGAAGATCTCCTGGAGAAGGGAATGGCTACCCACTCCAGTATTCTTGCCTGAAGAATTCCATATGGACAGAGGAGCCCGGCCGGGGGGGGGGGGGGGGGGGCACAAAGAGTTGGACACAACTGAGCAACTAAGTACTCATGTAATGTCTCAACACCTAAATCTCCTGTCCCTAAAATGGTTCACTTGACATGAAGGAAGATCAAATCCAACTTTCCAAGGCCTTGGAGAACAGTCCAAAAAACAGCAAGTCCAAAGTTGAAAATAAGGTGGTTTTTTTAAATGATAAACATACATGTGAATCTTACTTTCTAGACCTTAATAGAGTTGTGTCTATTTTCATATTCTTAAGAAACTGTGATTTTTCAAAATACATCTAGAACAAAATGTTATCTACATTTTCATTTTTCTCTAGGCATAAATAAAAATTTTGACTCAGTATAAGTGTGACAAGAAGCCACACTGATATTTGAGAGTGTTTGTTTTCATTTTATTTTTATTTAGAATAATTAGAAATTCAAAACCACCAGTTCATAAGGTGACAAAACTCATTTTTCAAAAACTAGCTGTGGGGTTTGGCCAAGGCCAGTCTACCACTTTTTCTCTACAAACTTGGTACTAGCCCTTGGGACCAATAAAATTAGCATATGTTCTCCCAAAACAGAATGTCTGGTTCATTTTGATGTAACTGATTCGCTAAAAGTCAACAATTTCTTGATAACACAAAAGTAATAGATAACAACTTTTCCAATCATGTACTCTTTGAGTTGTAAAGAAAGGATAAAATTGGTCAACACAGAAAAGGTGTATTTAGAGGATTTTCTTGTGCATTCTATCAGCAAGACACTTACAAGAACAGAAAGTCAAACTTAAACTCTGTTCCTATGTTTTCTACATAGACATCTGGATGCTCCACATTTATCCTGTGGCTTCACAGGATTAAAAACAAACAAACAAAAAAAGTGCTGGCCAATGTCCCTGAACGTGTTAGTTGCTCAGTTGACCCCATGGACTGTAGCCCACCAGGCTCCTCTGTCCATGGGGTTTCCCAAGAAACCCAGGGATTGAACCCAGGTCTCCCGCACTGGGGGCGGCTTCTTTACCAGCTGAGCCACTAGAAAAGCCCAAGAATACTGGACTGGGTGGTTATTCCCTTCTCCAGGGGATCTTCCCAGCCCAGGGATCGAACCTGGGTCTCCTGCATTAGCAGAAGCCAGTCTGGGAGATAGTGAAGGACAGGGAAACCTGACATGCTGCAGTCCTTGGGGTTGCAGAGAGTCGCACATGACATAGTGACTGAACACTCACTATCTCCTGGAGACTATATATTCATTACTGATTGACTTTAATAAGTATCAACAAGAAAATAACGGCTGTCGTTTTTTGACCACGTCTCACAGACCAAGCACAATGCCAAAGTCCCTGCATGGGTTATCTCAGTCTCACTGATGCTAAAGAGGAAGGGTGATTATTTCTCTGAGTCATTACAAGGATCAGAAGAGCTAAGTGCTCAAAGTCAGCTAATGTTAGCTAATCTACATGTGCTATTTTCTTTAATCCTTTTAATAATCTCATGATTAATAAATTAATAAGATCAAAGTATTAAGCAACAGATGAAATTTTACGCCAGTTCAATAAAGTGGAAAACCTGTAAACTGAGCAGGCAGACTCTTTGGGGCCTTCCTGGGACAGATGCCCCCATGTCCTCCACCTGCTTCTTTTTTTGTAGAAAAACTTAAGCCTCCTATGTAGGGTAAGGGAGTTACAGAAGGCGAGGTTTGGAAAAAGAAGAGACCGGCACTTTACAGGAACAGATCGCCTTTAATGAGGTGAGAAGGGGCAGCAGTAAGATTAGTGATCTGCTGCACTAACCCAAGAAAAGAGTAAGGCATGTATGTGGAAAGCTACTGTCTTAAGGGGGCCTGTTCTTCTCCAAGGCTGTTTGGAGTAGTTATCTCTTAAACGGCTGGGGCAAGGAATTCTGGAGATCGGCCACAGGCTAGACCGTCTGAGAGCTGGGAGTAATCAACCTCAATGTCCATTTTTTTTTCCTTCCGTGAGAGAGTTCTTTGTTTTGCATAGAATGGTGGGGAGGACCTGGAGGGGAGTTTTAACTCCAGGCTATTTTGAGCCATGTATGATGCTTACTCCTTGGAAGGAAAGTTATGACTAACCTAGATAGCAAATTAAAAAGCAGAGACATTACCAACAAAGGTCCGTCTAGTCAAGGCTATGGTTTTTCCAGTGGGCATGTATGGATGTGAGTTGGACTGTGTAGAAAGCTGAGCACCAAAGAATTGATGCTTTTGAACTGTGGTGTTGGAGAAGACTCTTGAGAATCCCTTGAACTGCAAGGAGATCCAACCAGTCCATCCTAAAGGAGACCAGTCCTGGGTGTTCATTGGAAGGACTGATGCTGAAGCTGAAACTCCAGTACTCTGGCCACCTCATGAGAAAAGTTGACTCACTGGAAAAGACCCTGATGCTGGGAGGGATTGGGGGCAGGAGAAGGGGATGACAGAGGATGAGATGGCTGGATGGCATCACCGACTCGATGGACATGAGTTTGAGTAAACTCCAGGAGTTGGTGATGGACAGGGAGGCCTGGCGTGCTGCGATTCATGGGGTCGCAGAGTTGGACACGACTAAGCGACTGAACTGACTAACTGACTAACTTTCCTTCATTCTAGGCCTTCCCTGAGTTGCAAAGAAAAAGAACAAATTTAATCGGAGAAGTGAGATTATACAGAAACAAAGAACAGCCAAGCAAGACAAATAATGGTTGAGTCCTCAAAACAAAGTCAAGGATATTTGATTCCTCTTCAAGGGCTACAGAGGGCTTCCCTGGTGGCTCAGTTTTAAAGAATCCAGCTGCCAGTGCAGGAGACTTGAGTTCCATCCGAGTCAGGAAGATGCCCTGGAAAAGGAAATGGCAACCCTCTCGTATTCTTGCCTGGGAAATTCCATGGACAGAGGAGCCTGGTGGACTACAGTCCATGGGGTTGCAAAGAGTCAGATACAACTGAGCAACCAAACAGCAACACCAGGGCTGTGGGTAACATCCTGAGCCATATCCTTGAGTTATTTTGCCACTTTCTCAAAAAGGCCTTCCCTGCCACCCAACCTAGAGCAGCCCCAACCCCACACTCCAGGCGCACAACCCCATCACTCTTTCTCCTCCACAGAGCGCTTCCTGCTACCCATGGGTTCCACGATCATCACCTGTGTCCCCTCACGAGCATGTCAGCTTCCTGAGAAGAGGGATCTCACCTTGGTCACCACTGCAAACCTGAGACCAGGATTGGCATCTGGTAAGCATCGGGTGGTCGTGAATGAATCAATCTGCTGTACCACATAGCTCCTCAAGAATCGGTTTTCTTCAAGGAACACAGCTTCAACCTCAGCCCACTTTCCTAATCGAAACGCACCTTCCCCGCGGTAACATATCAGTCACCCGGACAGATCCTTCCGTGACTTCTACTGCTGTTACTACCACTACTAATAGTATCTATCACATGTTGAGTGCTTGCCACATACCAGAGTACTAATCATTTTATAAACATTATCCCATTTGCCAACGTTACTATCCTCTTAACAAAGAACAAATTTAGTCAGAGAAGTGAGATGATGCAGAAACAAAGGAGAACAGTCAAGCAAGACAAATACTAGTTGAGTCCTCAAAACAAAGTCAAGGATATTTGGTTCCTCTTCAAGGACTACTGAGGGCTTCCTTGGTGGCTCAGTGTAAAAGAACATTTTAAAGGAGAGGATCCTGGAATTACCTTCATGAGGTCATGGGGCTTGAAAGTCAGAAAGCTAGTAAGTGGTAGAACTAGAACTCGAATCCACGTTTTTCTGACTATAAACCCCCTCTGTCTGACTATGACATCTCCTCTCCTCTTTCAAAAGCATGCATTTCCAAGTGTGTGATTTAAAAGTTTGAGAAAAACTAAACTAAATGATGGAACTTCAACTGGGGAGAGCCCAGAGAAAATATTTCTAGACAACTTTGGAGGGTTCTGGGTTACAGACAGGGAGGTGAATACATCCTTTGAAAGAAAAGTGGAAAGTGCTTCCCCCCCCCCCAAAAAAAAGGCTTAGTTAGTCGGTTATCCTTTGCTAAAGGTGTCAAGACAATCATTAATCACACCACTTTTGAGAGCCCCAATGGTGAAAGTGGCCTCCTGAAGCAAGGACAGATATTAGGTTTGCAAGAAATGCAACTGGGAAGATAAAAAGACTGCAAAGCACATAGTCCCCACTACACTCAGCTATGCCTGATGCTCAGCCTCCACAGTATGGTCTGCAAAGTTAGGAAAATGGAGCTGCACATTTTAGGCAAAGGAGGGAGCAAAAATCCTGCAGAGTTTTTAAGCGTATTATAGATTATTGGAGTGGTCAGTAGGTTTCCAAAATGTGGTGTATACCCTGTCTCTCTAATCCTGATAAATGTAGGGTCCATGATAAATAACGGGTAATCAACCTTGAGATTCACCGAGAGACAGTCTGAGTTGGGGGAAGTTTCTGTGAATCCAGCAATAATGCTATAGGTATAAGAATACACAGGCAACCAAATGACCCAGGTTGTGAAAATAAAGAAGATCTTGTGAGGTAATTTGTGACACCACTTTTCAAGGCTGAAAATGGTGAAAAGAGGATGAGAGGAAAAGACGAGGTTTTGGAGGCAATATAAAATTTAGAGCTTCTTGGTTTATAGTCAAATGCATTTAAGACTCCACTAGGAAAGCTAAGGACCTTGATTATCATGTGGCTTCGGCATTTCAGATGATGTTATTCTCAGTATGCATCCTATCAGTATTGGGGCCTATATTTCCTTTTCCTAATTCTTAATATTTGATCATTTTTCAAATAGAAAAACGCAGCCTATATCCCCGCTGAATTTACCAGGGAGAAATTCTTTTAAAGACATAGCAGTGTATCAGTCCAATGTGTTGGGTCTTCACCTAATAAATGGCCCTTATATGTGCACATCTCGTGTGTCATTAATTGATTTTAATACTCCATTACTAACGAGTCCTTCTTGAAGCCATAGTTCTATACTGCTGGGAAACAATCTTTAAAAAAAAAAAAAAAGCTGAACCAGAAATAGAAAGAGTTAGTCCTCTATTAGGCTCTCACCATAGAGAGCATGGGTGCAGTTCTGTTTTAATAGCAGAATAAATGGTAGAGTGATGATGTTTCACACTAATAAATTAAATTTGGGTCGCCAGTGTAAAATAGAAATGTTTCTGATAGTTATGGCCTGGAATACAGAATCTGAAAAATAAGTACAATCTCTAGAAAATGTTTCTTTGTATTTAAAAAAGAAGGCTTATCGTTTTAACATTTCTCTTAACTTTGCTAAAAATAATAACCATGACAGAATGCTTTTTCCCCACTAACAGGAATGCCAAATGGAAAAAAAGATAACTAAAGAACCACAGTGTCCCCTAGTGAGAAGAAGCTGAATCGTTCTTCACACACAGTAGCTAGTCACCTACACAGAGCATTTGTGAGCAAAAATGGTCTCTTTCCACAAATGAAATAGGAAGAAAACGATAGTATAATTGATTCCAAAAAATAATTTAGCATTCATGCCTGGTCCTGATTTTCTTCGTTTTTAGCAGTTTTACATTGCTAGGCGATAGTTTATGTAGTGATCATGCCATATGCATGTTGATTTACTCTTAACATGACAACCCACTCACTTCCTTATGTTATTCAAAACCCTCATAAACTCCTTTGTAATGTACCATGATTTATTTATCCTTTTCATTTTTATAAGAAACTTTAAGTGAATTAAAAATGCTTTTAAACAAACAAAAATTTTGTAAAGGAATCCAAATAGGATTACCAAAGAATTTCCAGGTAAGGAAGGTCCTTGGGCAGCTGCTTTAAGAAACTCATGATTTAAAAGACAATTTGTAATTAAAACATCAATTATTCTATGATCCTCGCTACCATTAATGTCGGATACACGTGGGAAGGACGTAACAAAAGCAGGGGTACTGGAGGGACAGGACCAAGGTGATTAAAACACACATGCATGCAAACAGTGCAAGGCAGTGCACTGAGGTAGGAAGTAAAAGACACAGCCATCTATGGAGATCAGAAGGCTGAAGGCAGCAGCCCTCTAGAAAAGCCATCAGGAGAGCCAGCAAGGAGATGGCCAGCTGGAGATGAGAGCAAAGATATATTCAAGATACAGTGAATAACAGAAGCAAAATTACAGAGGCTGGAGCTCAGCTTTCCCAAAGGACGGAGAGGAAATGGTTCCAGCAGAGGGCTTAGAAGGAACATTTCTTATGATACAAAGGGAAGGGGGTGGGAAAAATATGTGCTGAGCCTCATTCCATGTCCCAGTCGGCATGCTGGGAGGGTTACACACTCATCTCACTTACTCAGCACAACCTTGCAGCTATGGGTGCCGTTGACCTCATTTTAAAATGAGGAAGCTGGAAGTCTCAAAGGGGATGACTCTTGGCCAATAAGTAGAAAAGATAAGATTTGAACCCAATCAGTTGTCCTGTATGGGTTATATTTTCTAAAGCAAAAAAAGAAAAAACCTTATCCCTTGCCATTATGTTTCATCTATCCACTTAGAAAAAGAAAACCCTTTTATCCTGGAAAGAGTGGTAGCATACTTCAGTCAAGTTACTGCCTCAGTGATCATAGATGTAAAATCCGTAGCTTCTGAATAAATTATGACTGCAGTTAAATGGCCTAAACTCTTTCCAACTCCTCAAACCACAGTTTTCTCATGTGTGTGGAATTTTGTGAAGGCTGGAAACGGGCACTCAGAGTAAGGATCTAAATCCTTTGTGAAACTGCCGGAAGGGTAGACTCCTTCCCTCCCAAAGCAGAGGGGGCGGCAGAGTGAAATCCAAGCAAGAACTGCAAGCTGTCTCTTGGGATGGCCTTTGGTTATGCTGGTCGTGCGCTCAGGCAGCTGCACATGCCCGTGACATTTCTCTGCAGAAGAGAACTAGCATTTACAGCACCCCCACCAATGACCCCATGCCCTTCACATGCGTTGCCCATTTAAGGCTCACACCCAGCTACCCAGGGCCGCAGGGCTCTGAGAAGCTGCGGCCACGCAGCGCAGGTGCTCACAGTTCTCCCACTCAAGATGTTAAGTCCAGCAACACAGAGTCGATGCAAACTAACTCGAGCTCTCTGCTTGCATTTCTCAAATATTCTGAAGGGAGTATGTAGGTCACAGCCACACTCTTTTAAAATTCCCTTTTTCTCTCTCCTTTACTTCCCTCACCAACCACAACTATTCCAGTACCTCCCATCTTGCAAAACTCCTCAAAACAATCATTTTTCCAAAGTAAAAACTTCTGTCCCAAAGACACTGTTAAGAGGATAAAAGGACAAGCCATAGACTGGGGAAAATGTTTCCACAGGGAGCAAATATTTGCCAAACACACATCTGACAAAGGACTTGTATCCAGAATATACAGAGAATTCTTAAAACCCAACAATAAAATTGTTTTTAAAAAGCCCAATTAAAAAGTGAGGGGAAAAAATCTGAACAGACACCTCACCAAAAAAGATATACAGCTGGCAAATAAGCATATGAAAAGATGCTCAACATTAAATTGCAAATTTAGTTGCAAATTAAAACAAAAATATACCACTATACACCTATTTGAATGGCTAAAATCCAAAACACTGACAATGACAAATGCTAATGAGGGTGTGGAGCAACAGGAACTTTCATTCTTTGCTAGTGAGAATGCAAAATGGCATGGCCACTTTGGAAGACAGTTTGGCAGTTATTTTTTTTACAAAACTAAATGTACTATTACCATACAATCCAGCAATCACAGTCCTTGATGTTTACCCAAATGAGCTGAAAGCTTGCATCCACGCAAAAACCTTGCATACTGAGATTACAGCAACTTTAATAATAATTGCCAAGAGAAGCAGCTTGACCATCAACGTGTGCTCACTCAGTCATGTCAGACTCTGAGACCCCATGAACTGTAGCCTGCAAGACTCCTGTCTGTCCATGGAATTTTCCAGGCAAGAATACCAGAGTGAGTTGCCATTTCCTTTCCACTTGATCATCAATAGGGTGATGAATAAACAAACTGCGATATCTCCATACAATCAAATATTATTCAGCAGTAAAAAGAAATGAGCTATCAAACCACAAAAAGACATGGAGGAAGCCAATGTGAAAAGGCTACATGCTGTATGTTTCTGACTAAATGGCATTCTGAAAAAGGTAGAACTATGGAGACAGTAAAAAGATCAATAGTTTCCAAGGAGTGGTAGCAGAGGGGAAGGAAGGATAAACAGCTGAAGCACAGTGGGTTTTTAGGGCAGTGAGGTTATTCTGTATGGCCCTATTTTGGTGGGTACATTACATTATGCATTTGGCAAAACTCATAGACCTTTGCAAAACAGAAAATGAACTCTAAACTATGGATCTTAGTTAATAAGAGAGTATCAATATTGGTTTGTCAGTTGTTACAAACATGCCACACCGATGCAAAAATTAGTGACAGGGAAACTCAGGGGAAAGGTGTGGAGTATGTGGAAATGCTCTGTACTTTCTGCTTATTTTTTCTAGAAACCTAAAGCTGATCTACAAAATGCCATCTACAAATTTTTTTAACTTTATTTTTAATTGGCAGGTGATTACAATATTGTGATGGTTTCTGCCATATATCAACATGTATAATATTTTTTTTTATTATTTTTCTCTCCACATGTAAGTGGCCATTGGAACCACCCACCCCCCAACCCCTATAGCTATCGTGAGTGCCAAAGGACCAGAAGACCAAGAAAGATGTGTCCTCCTCCTCACTCACGTGCTCTTTGACCCTCTCCCTTTCTTCTTGGCCATGATTTTGTTTACTCGGGATTAACTTCCGTCTTGTCCCTCTGGCACTCCTATACCCGTGTCACAGAGCCCCGCAGGTGGGGCCGCGTGGCCTCTGACAGGCCCAGAAGACAGATGGCCCACTCCTCCCAAGCGGGGCTCTTCATGGAGGGCGTCAACGGAACAGTCTAGGAGGTGACAAGGGTCGCTCCACAGGAAAGCAGTGATGACTCTGTGTGCTGTGTCTTCCCAAAAGGATACCTTGCAAAAGAGCTCAGAGCTAATAGTAGTGACTCCAGGTGCCCAGACCAGAGTCTGACCTGAAGACGGACCAGGAGCAAGGTGGGCCTTTGGGAGGAACGACACTCCCTGCTTTGCATGGTTGCTCAGAGAAATCGTCCTTCAGAAACTGCCCTTGCGTCTGCTCCTCTGTGAAGACTTTGTTACAGAAAAGACACCCACGGTCCAGGTCTCTCCAGATCTTATGAGTTGTCTTCAGAACCTAGTTTGGAAGCAGTCCATATTAAACCCCAAAGCAGTCCATATTAAAGCACAGTTGGCCCTCCATATCCTTGGGTTCCACATTGAAGGGTTCAACCAACCATAGATCAAAAATATTCCTTTAAAAAATTCTAGAAAGTTCTGAAAAGCAAAACTTGAATTTGCCACTCACCGGCATCTAGTTACATAGCATTCACACTGTATTTATAACAACTTACAAGGCATTTACATTGTGTTTGGTATTATAAATAACCTAGAAATGACATAAAGGGAGGATGTGGTAGGATATAGGCAAACACACTATGCCATTTTATATCAGGATTTGAGCATCCTCAGGCTTTGGCATCCCTGCAGGGAGGCAGGGTCCTAGAATGAATCCCCCCATGGGCAGAGGGACAATTGTATTCAGGGCTTTCCTGGTGGCTCAGACTGTAAAGAATCCACCTACAATGTGGGAGACCCAAGTTCGAGCCCTGGGTTGGGAAGATCCCCTGGGGAAGGAAATGGCAACCCACTCCAGTGTTCTTGCCTGGAAAATCCCATGGACAAAGGAGCCTGGAAGGCTATAGTCCATGGGGTCACAAAGAGTTGGACATGACTGAGCAACTAGCTTTCACTTTCACTTTTCTGAAACAGGACAGAACATAAAATATGCTAAGTAATAAAAATCTCCCCAAAAAACTTGTGTAAGAGACTCACAAGTCATTATAACTAACAAACGGTACCAAGCCTCAAATTAATATAGATCATCAGTCATCTGCAATTGAGTTCAAAAATAACATCTCTTAGTTGGAAGAACTCACTTTCTGGATTTAAGGCTTAAACATGCAAATAACCTTCTGTCTTATCCCTTATTTTCAAGGGTTAAATTTTTCCTAAGGCTCTAAATACCCTTCCTCTTCTTGACTGATCATTGTCAGTCTGCCAAATCACTCAGAAGGAAATGTTTACAATGCAGTACCTACGTTTTCAGTTTATCATTTTGCCATCTGTTCGTGGAAAGCCGTCAACATCAGCCTGTACGTACACATTGTCCTCTCATCTTCTGCTACCTCAGCAGTAAATACCAGGAGACATTTGGCAACTGTTAGCAGCAGATGACCTTTTGCTGGATATGCACAGAATATTGTCCAAAAAGAATGTACTGGATTCAGTAGGATATCAAATCAATGGATTCATTTCACAGGAAAAACCATTTTTCTCAGACAACGTTAATTAAAATTGCAAAAATATAGAACTGGGATGTTTTTTAAAAGACATCTTTCATGTAAGAAAGATAACCATGATTTCTACTGATTTACAATATTTAGCACAGACATATGCCCTTCATAATTTTCAAATTGTTATGCATGTTACTTTTACCAGTAAAGAAGAGTGTTAAATTTACTTAATGTTTCCTGAGTATCTGTTTTGAGATGACTGCTCATTATAGCCTCCTTGTAAACATATGGAGAATTTTATAATCCCCTTAAAATGTGGTAACTCTACCAGAGAGTGTTCTGTGATATCCAAAATTTAAATTTACATTTCTGTGTGTTTTGATCTTTCATGTTATTAAAGATTCATCCCTTTCATTATAGATTTGATTTTTGAAATTTCAGCTGCACTTTTCTGAAAGGTTGGTCTAAACAGGGTTGAGCAGCATACATTTGTGGGACTGCTGACCTCACTGACTCAAGAAATGAATACATTGAGAAGAGACGGTTTGTCCTAGGTTTACTGGATCTTGACTAAATTTAAGCAAGTTATTACTTCTCTTACAAAATCTCAAATAAAAATAGGAATATGATACCTTTATAGAGTAACTGTTCATTTCCTGGGTTGGTTCTTTCAGCCCAATAATGTCTAGTCCTAATGAGACCTGCAGTGGGGATTTGAACCTCAAATGGACCACCTTCCTTTGCACCAGGAAAACCTCTCTTGATTGCCCATTAAGCCTCTCAAAGATGTATCATTTTTGTTGCCATGGATACTAGGAAAGAAATATGGATGGATCTGCACAAATCCATAATCACTAATCATTTCTGGAAAAATCAACCAGAACTTCAGGATGTACTGAAAATGACCCATACATCATTTTAAATAGAAATAAATGCACCTTTTTTTCCCCCATTGAAGTAAAAATTCTAAAAGCTAAAGCTCACTGTCACAAGCTCTGCCTTATCCACCATGTATGTATATATATGGAAAAGAATAATGTCAATCAATACCATAGCTATCTGCACTTTCAGTTCTAAATCCAACAAAAGAAAATCAGGGCAAAACATACTTTTTTTCTAATATGCTAGGATCCTGCCTTGATTTCAGCCATGGAGACAAAAGATAAAATTAAAATATTAGGAGATTCTCTTTAAAATCATGCAGGGAAATATTTCTGCCAAGAGGCCTACAATGTAAAGACAAAAGCAGATGATTAATATGAAAGCACCACTTACCAAAAACCTGCACATCATCAAATTAATATATATTTTTAGGCCCCAGCCATGAGCCAAGCACTCAAGCTATTAAAGGAAATTCAAAACCTGCCACTTTAGAAAAGCTTATGCTCTGCTTAGGAAAATGAGGCATGCATTCCAAAACACTGTGTGAACAATGAAGACAGTATCTAACCATATTCTGGAAAAGATAACCTGAATATGTACTACGGGAATAAAGAAACACAAAGATCTTTGTGGAATGGAGTAATTGAAGAAAAGCTTGCTGGAGATGGGGCAGACTTGAATTGGCTTGGAGGTAAGTAAAAGGACAGGTATCCTAGGTCAAAAGAGGCTGCTTACTTTTGTGAGGAGGCTGAGGAAACCTCTCTGAGGAGATGGTGTTTGAGCTCAGACCTAAATTATGAGGAGCAAACTTGCAGCCATCAGGCAGCGGGAACAGCAAGAGTATATAACCTCAGGAGAAAAGCAGTTCATGTTCATTGTTACAGATCAAATGGAGGCCAGTGTGAAAGGTATACGGTGACTGGGGCAGTGGCATCGGTGAAGTCAGTGACGGGAGGCTGGTGCGGGTAAACTCAGGGAAACGGGCAGAGACTTATCCAGGCAACTTTCTCCCACCGTACAAGAGATTTACCTTTTAGATACAATAGAAAGTCAGTGAACTCTTTTAGATTTGGGTAAGTGATGCACACAGGCAAGGTAAATGAGATCATTTATATTTTTTAAAGATCACTGCAGTAGCCCTGAGAAGAAGGGATTGTGGAGAGAGGGACAAGAATAGAACCAAGGAGATGTGAGGAGGATGCTGTAGCAGCCTCGCTGGCTGGGACCAGGGCGGGTGGTGAAAGCAAGGGTGAGAGAAGCAAAATGCCCACAGACACAAAGAACCTCCAGGACTTGCTAGCAATTGTAAATCAAGAGGAGGGAGGAGAGGAAAAGAAGACCTAAGGATGACATCTAGCCTTTAACTTGTGCAGTCTTGAGGGTAGTGAAACTTCTTAGTGAACTGGGGAAGACTTGAAAAATTTGAGGGGAAAGGGTAGGGGCAAAGTCAAGAGTTCTTTATTAGTCATGTTATTTTTTTTTTAATGCTTGTTCTATATCTGTATCACTCATGGATAGGAATTGTTTGCAGAAACTTTATAGCAAGGATCTATATTTTTCTTATATAGTAAAGAGTCCAGAAAGGGACTGGCAATCTGGGGCTGGGAGAGCTACTCAAAGTCCCCCTTCCTTTCCTGCTTAAGTACCAAAAATGAAAAAACTTTCATTCTTGTGGTCACCCCATGATTACAATATATGTTCTGTCTGCAACTTCTGGTCTGTGTTTCAGACAGAAATAAGAAGGAAGCCAGATGAGGAAGGATATGTGTCTATATCAAAACTGAAAATTTCCCAGAAATCTCTGGAAGACTTTGATTGACATTTCTCATGACTACCCAAAGGTACAAGGGAGTCTGAAAAAAAATGTAATGCTTAGCTTGGTCATATCATTACCTCCAAAATATCCACACTGGATGAAGCACAAGTTGGAATCAAGATTGCTGGGAGAAATAACAATAACCTCAGATATGCAGATGACACCACCCTCATGGCAGAAAGTGAAGAAGGACTAAAGAGCCTCTTGATGAAAGTGAAAGAGGAGAGCGAAAAAGTTGGCTTGAAACTCAACATTCAGAAAACTAAGATCATGGCATCTGGTCCCATCACTTCATAGCAAATAGATGGAAACAATGGAAACAGTGAGAGACTTTATTCCTTTGGGCTCCAAAATCATTGTAGATGGTGACTGCAGCCATGAAATTAAAAGACGCTTACTTCTTGGAAGGAAAGTTATGACCAACCTAGACAGCATGTTAAAAAGCAGAGACATTACTTTGTCAACAAAGGTCCATCTAGTCAAGGCTGTGGATTTTCCAGTAGTCATGTATGGATGTGAGAGTTGGATCATAAAGAAAGCTGAGCCGAAGAATTGATGCTTTTGAACTGTGGTGTTGGAGAAGACTCTTGAGAGTCCTTTGGGCTGCAAGGAGATCAAGCCAGTCGATCTTAAAGGAAATCAGTCCTGAATATTCATTGGAAGGACTGATGCTGAAGCTGAAACTCCAATACTTTGGCCACCTGATGCTAAGAACTGACTCACTGGAAAAGACCCTGATGCTGGGGAAGATTTAAGTAGGAGGAGAAGGGAACAACAGAGGATGAGATGGTTGGATGGTATCACCGACTCGATGGACATGAGTTTGAGCAACTGGGAGCTGCTCCCATCCGGGAGTTGGTGGTGGACGGGGAAGCCTGGCGTGCTGCAGTCCGTGGGGTCACAAAGAGTCGGACACGACTGAGGGACTGAATAACTAACTGGAGAAAGTGGACACAGGGAAGGTGACCCACTATGCGAGCCACCGCACACAAGTCCAAAGCAGAAGAAGTCTGAAGTCTGGGGGAGTGGTTACAGACGTGAAAACGTCATCAGCCAACAGAGGATATTTAATGCCATGAGACTGAATAGAGTTAGTTAGGTAAAAAGTAAAGACAGAGAAGAGAGCTCCACGCTGAGCCTGGGAGCCTATCAACATTCTGAAGTCCAATAAAGGAAGTAGCAAAGAAAATTGAAAGGAGAGTCAGAAAGACAGAGGGAAAGTCAGAAGAATGTGCTGAACCCTGCTAAGAGGTCACGTGAGACTGGTCAAAGGAAGGGCCCCTACGTTTTGCATCATGGAGATTGTAGGTAATCATGGAGAGAGTAATTCAGTAGAGTAATGAAT
Organism: Dama dama; assembly: GCF_033118175.1. Classification (NCBI taxonomy): domain Eukaryota; kingdom Metazoa; phylum Chordata; class Mammalia; order Artiodactyla; family Cervidae; genus Dama; species Dama dama. Next base: position 69,545,218 of record NC_083683.1, read on the forward strand.
TCAAGGGCAAGATTGGAATGGGTAAAGAGTGACTAGAAGGCAAGAAAGGGGAGGTGAGTAAAGACAATTATCTCAAGCAGTTTTGCTACTACAAAAAAAAAAAAAAAAGATAAAGCAACAATAGAGGATACGTGACTACAAGAGAAGCCATGGGATTTTTGCTTGTTTGCTTGCTTTGTACATGAAAGGTACCAGAATACATTTCTCTTCTGTAGGAAGACCTTGAATTCCATGTAGAGAGGCTGAGATTTAATTTTGGAAACATTGCAAGTGTTTAAGCCAGAAAATGACATGATGAAGTCAGTGTTTTAGGAAGATTCATCTGAAAAGAGCTGCCCATAAATTGTATAAAATTGGAAAAGTATACATAGCCATGAAAAGTGCTGGATGTCACCCAAAGGGAGCCGACTAATGCAACAGAAAACGGCCTTAAAGAGGCTCCCGAATGAGGTAAGTCAGCTGTGAGTCTTTCAATGGCTAAAGAATGGGCCCCAGAAGGGGCATTCGGAATTGATGCCTCTCCAAACAGCAAAATTTCAGCTTAAAGTCTGTCTCTGAGAGACCACCATAAAAACTCCAAACGCTGTAAAATATCTGAGAATAAAATATTGAAGTCATCACTAAAATCTGCTAAATATTAAATGGATGAATGTGTTGGCTCAGCACTTATTTCTATTCTTATAATTTATAGTGCTGTGTAAATGTATGTGGTACTTTATAGAACATAAAGCACAAAAGACAGAATTCCTGTCCAGTGAAGTTTACAGTCTCTTTCAGACATAAACTAAAACAGTGGATGATGACCCTAAAATATTTTTTTCAGCCAAAGCGATTGGAAAAGACATGAGTATAGCCAACACAATGGATCAATGTTTTACGTGTCCTAGTGCACAATCCCAGTAGAAAACCTTGTTAGAGACCATGGCTCTTACCCATTTCTTCTTCTTCTTCTTCTTCTTTTTTTTTTTCATTTATTTTTATTAGTTGGAGGCTAATTACTTCACAACATTGCAGTGGGTTTTGTCATACATTGACATGAATCAGCCATGGAGTTACATGTGTTCCCCATCCCGATCCCCGCCCCCCCCCCCACCTCCCTCTCCACCCGATTCCTCTGGGTCTTCCCAGTGCACCAGGCCCGAGCACTTGTCTCATGCATCCCACCTGGGCCGGTGGTCTGTTTCACCCTTGATAATATACATGCTGTTCTCTCGAAACATCCCACCCTCACCTTCTCCCACAGAGTCCAAAGGTCTGTTCTGTACATCTGTGTCTCTTTTTCTGTTTTGCATATAGGGTTATCATTACCGTCTTTCTAAATTCCATATATATGTGTTAGTATGCTGTAATGTTCTTTATCTTTCTGGCTTACTTCACTCTGTATAATGGGCTCCAGTTTCATCCATCTCATTAGAACTGATTCAAATGAATTCTTTTTAATGGCTGAGTAATGTTCCATGTGTATATGTACCACAGCTTCCTTATCCATTCGTCTGCTGATGGGCATCTAGGTTGCTTCCATGTCCTGGCTATTATAAACAGTGCTGCGATGAACATTGGGGTGCATGTGTCTCTTTCAGATCTGGTTTCCTCAGTGTGTATGCCCAGAAGTGGGATTGCTGGGTCATATGGCAGTTCTATTTCCAGTTTTTTAAGAAATCTCCACACTGTTCTCCATAGCAGCTGTACTAGTTTGCATTCCCACCAATAGTGTAAGAGGGTTCCCTTTTCTCCACACCCTCTCCAGCATTTATTGCTTGTAGACTTTTGGATAGCAGCCATCCTGACTGGCGTGTAATGGTACCTCATTGTGGTTTTGATTTGCATTTCTCTGATAATGAGTGATGTTGAGCATCTTTTCATGTGTTTGTTAGCCATCTGTATGTCTCCTTTGGAGAAATGTCTGTTTAGTTCTTTGGCCCATTTTTTGATTGGGTCATTTATTTTTCTGGAATTGAGCTTCAGGAGTTGCTTGTATATTTTTGAGATTAATCCTTTGTCTGTTGCTTCATTTGCTATTATTTTCTCCCAATCTGAGGGCTGTCTTTTCACCTTACTTATAGTTTCCTTTGTTGTGCAAAAGCTTTTAAGTTTCATTAGGTCCCATTTGTTTATTTTTGCTTTTATTTCCAATATTCTGGGAGGTGGGTCATAGAGGATCCTGCTGTGATTTATGTCGGAGAGTGTTTTGCCTATGTTCTCCTCCAGGAGTTTTATAGTTTCTGGTCTTACATTTAGATCTTTAATCCATTTTGAGTTTATTTTTGTGTATGGTGTTAGAAAGTGTTCTAGTTTCATTCTTTTACAAGTGGTTGACCAGTTTTCCCAGCACCACTTGTTAAAGAGGTTGTCTTTTTTCCATTGTATATCCTTGCCTCCTTTGTCAAAGATAAGGTGTCCATAGGTTCGTGGATTTATCTCTGGGCTTTCTATTCTGTTCCATTGATCTATATTTCTGTCTTTGTGCCAGTACCATACTGTCTTGATGACTGTGGCTTTGTAGTAGAGTCTGAAGTCAGGCAGGTTGATTCCTCCAGTTCCATTCTTCTTTCTCAAGATTACTTTGGCTATTTGAGGTTTTTTGTATTTCCATACAAATTGTGAAATTATTTGTTCGAGTTCTGTGAAAAATATCATTGGTAACTTGATAGGGATTGCATTGAATCTATAGACTGCTTTGGGTAGAATAGCCATTTTGACAATAGTGATTCTTCCAATCCATGAACACGGTATGTTTCTCCATCTGTTTGTGTCCTCTTTGATTTCTTTCATCAGTGTTTTATAGTTTTCTATGTATAGGTCTTTTGTTTCTTTAGGTAGATATACTCCTAAGTATTTTATTCTTTTTGTTGCAGTGGTGAATGGTATTGTTTCCTTAATTTCTCTTTCTGTTTTCTCATTGTTAGTGTATAGGAATGCAAGGGATTTCTGTGTGTTAATTTTATATCCTGCAACTTTACTATATTCATTGATTAGCTCTAGTAATTTTCTGGTAGAGTCTTTAGGGTTTTCTATGTAGAGGATCATGTCATCTGCAAACAGCGAGAGTTTCACTTCTTCTTTTCCTATCTGGATTCCTTTTACTTCTTTTTCTGCTCTGATTGCTGTAGCCAAAACTTCCAACACTATGTTGAATAGTAGTGGTGAGAGTGGGCACCCTTGTCTTGTTCCTGATTTCAGGGGAAATGCTTTCAATTTTTCACCATTGAGGGTGATGCTTGCTGTGGGTTTGTCATATATATCTTTTATTATGTTGAGGTATGTTCCTTCTATTCCTGCTTTTTGGAGAGTTTTAATCATAAATGAGTGTTGAATTTTGTCAAAGGCTTTCTCTGTATCTATTGAGATAATCATATGGTTTTTATCTTTCAATTTGTTAATGTGGTGTATTACATTGATTGATTTGTGGATATTAAAGAATCCTTGCATTCCTGGGATAAAGCCCACTTGGTCGTGGTGTATGATTTTTTTTAATATGTTGTTGGATTCTGTTTGCTAGAATTTTGTTAAGGATTTTTGCATCCCATTTCTTCTTTAGTTGTGTTGCATATATATTCTAAAATATCTGGGAAAGAAAATATACTTATTTGCATGTGGTGGTTTAGTTGCTAATTGTGTCCAACACTTGCGACCCCATGGGCTGTCGCCTGCCAGGCCCCTCTGTCCATGGAATTTTCCAGGCAAGGATACTGGAGTGGGCTGCCATTCCCTTCTCTCTAATAACAATTAGATAACAATTAGAATTTGTTAGAGTTCTCTTGATAACAATTAAAATTCATTAAAATTAGAATTTTAGATTCTAATTAGAATTCATTAAAAGACTCAGATCAGAGAATAAGTATATTAGAACCATAACAATCAAGTGGCCCAATCAACTCACTTTTGAGATGGAGCTGACAGCCAACAAGGTGAAGATGGAATAATTCACAAAAGGTCATTCCACCAATTAGCAGATCTGGAACTTGAACATGAAAACAGTGTACAGTCTAGGACTTCTCCTCTTTTCTCCTTTGGAAGAAAATCAGCTCATAGATGTTCTATTTATTTATTTCCCCCATTGATTCTCATGAAAAACATGTGGCTTTTATGCTCTTTCCTCTGAAATCATCTGCATTATGTTGCACGTTAACAAAAACATGCAGGGAAGAAGATCGGGGGTTGCTTTCTATGTCCAAATCCTACATTCTGGTGACCCAGAATCAACAACTAGCCACATTTAACGCAGTCAGGCTTCCCAGATGGCATAGTGGTAAAGAATCCGCCTGCCAGTGCAGGAGACCAAGCAATGTGGGTTCTATCCCTGGGTCTGGAAGAGCCCCTGGAGTAGGAAATGGCAACCCACTTCAGTACTCTTGCCTGGAACATTCCATGGATAGAGGAGCCTGGCAGGCTGCAGTCCAGGGGATTGCAAACAATGGGACATAACTGAGCATCTGAGCACATACAACGTAGAGCCAGCTCCGACAGAAGACGTTTCTGTCTCTTGAATCTATTTTTGAAGCTTTTTTTGCCCTATAAACCAGATGGTGCCCACTCTGAGCAGCCGCATTCTCATCAACCTAAAGATATAGAAATAAACTTGCTCTTTGTGGGTTTCAGGTGCCTACAACACAGCCTACAGAAAACAGCATATAATACGTGGTAGATTAGTTGACTGTGAAATTACAGTTCAAGCAACAAAGCTTTTTAAAGTGTTAGGAACATAGAAGAGCATGTGAGCAAACCGATTTTCAGTATTTGTTGAAAACCGTTCGCCTTTTCTCTGTGCCTTCCCTCTTCTTTTCTCTTTACAAATGTCTTACAAGCACTTTCTCTGGGATCATTTCATTTATAAGGCTTTCCTAAACAGCACTCCTTGAAAAGCGAGATTTATTTGGAGAGGTGCTGAATGATTTTAGCTAAAGTGATCTGCAGTGGTTTCTGTGGATATTAAAAGCTAATAAAGCACTGAACAAGTCAAAGGTATTATATTAATGTTATTATGATGAATACAAAAGGTGAATGGTCATTATTGATGAGCAGCTTAGTGATTGCTCAGCACTTTACAACTACAAAGGACAATAGAGAAAATTAACCAGCCCAATTCATTTGGAAAATGGGGACCAATAAGGATAAGTGATTTGTCCAGTATCCAATAACTAGTTAAAGGCTGAGTTGGAGATGGAAATCTTATAAAGTGTAAGGATTATAAAAGCGCATCCCCAAGGAATTTCTCTTGTGTGATACCCTCAGGTCTTGGCACTATACCTCCCACCAAACCACACCTGCAGATCCCTTAGTCTTGCCCAAGAGCAGCCTATGAGTCAATGACTGCAAATATCCAGGGCTAAAGCCAACCACCAAGACAGGTCAGTCATTATTAGACCCACATTTCCCAAAGGTAAAGCCAGGAAAACTGAGACAACTATTTTGGAAAAGGAATGCTATTAGAATATTTATTCCATGATATTTAGCCTTTGATCCCCGAAATATAGGGAAAATAAATGCATTCGGTTAGATTTTTTTTTTAAATGCTCAATTTTCAAAATATTCTTTTTTTCCCCCATGCCATCAGAGTTCTACAATATGCCCAAGTTGACTTTTCTGGTTCCGAACACCCATACTGGTGTCCTACATGATAATCATTTGATACGGTACCCGTATGATGATTGTGCAGAGTCCATTTGATGAAAATTCTATTTGTCACTGGACTTTACTATGATCTGTTGCCTCTTTCTCATATCATCCAGGAAAGGTTAGAATATGCCCAGCAAAATGGGTGGAACTTTTTGCATTCAGAATAAGAGAATGCATTACAAATTTAATGTCACGCTAAGAAATATTGATTCCTAAATTTTAGGTTTTTCAAAGTATTGTCAACTCTATGGAAGCTTGTTACAGATATGATGCCTGGGTCAGGCTCCTAATTCACAGGAACACAGTAGGATTAGGAAGCCAGCAATGGGTGACTTCCAGTTCTAGTGGACGTGAGAGAGAGGGCAGGCAATTATAAAGCTCAAGAGGAAATATAGTGAGTGGCTAGGGAAGGAAGAGGTAGAAGTTAGCATGTGCATCCTTCCCCATACAATGAGCAATGCAAATGCCCAACACGCATGGATCCATTCTCTTTGCATAAAGCTTTCTGCGCTATGATCCCTTCATTCCAGAGGCAGTCTGACTCTCATTCCAGCTATTAGCTGACTTTTCATGGCTGCCAACATACCAACAAGATCCTCAGTAGAGTCCACTCAAGTTAGAGGCGGTCTTACCACCCATGAGGGGGAGGTAGAAAGAAGAAACTGCTCCCTGTGGGTTGTTCTCCTAACTTGGGCATTTGGTCAACAGATTCCAAGGAAAGATTTGCTTTCCTCACAGCAGCACTATAGTTCTCAGCAGTTTACATAAATCAGGGTGAGAACCCTCACAAGGGCAGAAATAAGGTTTCTGGGTCTCAAAGTGAAATCTCCAAATTTGGAGAAGGGAGATGACAAAGCTCAACCTCAGAATTTTCCAACCAGATCAAGTAATGATAGTGGTCATTTATTCATTTGCTCAGCAAATATCTATTGAGTGTCTAATCCAAGCCAGACACTATTCCAGATGCTAAGGATACAGTAGTAAACAGACCAGGAAAGTGAACAACTGTAGTATGTCAGAGGGTGATAAATGCTGTGGAAAAAAAGGAAATTAGGCAAGGGAGAGAGATAGGGACTTGGAAAGGTGGCACGGGTTGTAATTTTTAAATAAGGTATCCAAAGAAAGTCTCATTGAAAGGGTGACATGTGAATCAAGGCCTGTGGGGTGAGTGAACCAGACAACTATCTGGGACAACAGCAGGGATAAGAGCAAGTTCAAAGGCCCTGAGGCAGGAGTCTACCTGGAATGTTGGAGGAATTGCAAGGAAGCCAGTGTGGCTGGAAGGGAGATTAGTAGGTGGTGAGGACAGAGAGAGAATCTATAGGGTTTTGGAAATCAGAGTAAGGACTCTCAAACATCCGAATGAAGATGCTGGTGTAAGGATTTGGTTATGCAGGTCTAGAACCGGGGGAAGAGTTCTGGGCTAGTGATATAAATGTCAGTCACCAATACAAAGCTTCTCCACTGTCTGACTCCACCTCCATGCTGTCTCTTCACGTTCTGAACTTGATTATTCCTTCATACCCTTTGACATAAAGGGGCTCTGCTCCTACAGAATTCAGTCACTCAGTATTTGTCCTCCTGCAGAAATATCTTATTTTAGGACTCAACTGACTGACTGGAAAAGGAAATTATTACTGTTCTAATGTTTCTAGAACCAGAGTTTTTAAGGTTTTCTCTGTTAATCACTAAAGAACCTTGAAGGAGACTCTTTGAAAAGAAAAAAGTAAGGAATTCTCCAGTAGAAGTATTATAGAATTCAGTTTGTGACTTTCTTCATGATGGTTTTGTGAGATATTCTGCACATGTCATTGCTATAGCAATGCAGGTCATTTTTTACATTGTTATTAGAAATTGCTTATAGACTCTGTTTCCTCAGTAGAAAATCTTAGGTTTCTTTTGACCAGTTCCTAAAATGTGAGGACACATTATTGCCGTGTTGGTAGTCCAAGATCTAAGAAAATGTCCCCTGGTCACCCGGGCGAAACACTTGCCTCCCTTTGTGCTTAATCACTTAGTCATGTCTGATGCTTTGTGACCCCATAGACTGCAGCCTGCAAGGCTCCTCTGTCCATGAGGATTTTCCAGGCAAGAGTACTGGAGTGGGTTGCCATGCCCTCCTCCAGGGCATCTTCCCAATCCAGGGACCAAACCCAGGGCTCCCGCATTGCAGGCAGATTCTTTACCATCTGAGCCACCAGGGAAGCCTCCCTTTAGGAATTTGATAATTAGAAATCGTTCCATCTCTATCTTTAACCTCTCTTCCATAGAGCTCTTAAATCTACCTGTCAATTATCAGAAGGAGAATCTCTTCACAGCAGACTGAGATATTATTAAAAAGTCAATAAACTAATTGAACCACTATTTTCTATTGGCTTCTGCAAAACCTGAGGTCTCTGTCTTAGATTACAAGCACACCACGGGCTCAGGAAACAGCCATGTTGTGCAAAGGCAGGAATCAGAAGCTGTCTGTTGTGGCCAAAATAACGTAGACATATTTAATCAGGTCCTTTTCTTACCCGGGCATCCAAAAAATACTAATTATAATTAAAATATATCTTTCTAACTTACTCTGACTTTTCTTTTATTTAAAACTTCAAAATGACTCCTAGTGCAGAACCCAGCAAACTTTCTCTGTAGAAGGCCAGGAAGTCAACATGTTAGGCTTTATGAGCCATAAACTCTGTCACACCACTCGCCATTGTTTCTACTTTTGTTCAATTCCAATATTCTTAGCCTATAAAAAGAGATGCCAGAAATCATATTTGGATATCTTAAAATATATATTCACATTTTAGTGACCATAGATAAGAACTTGAAACACTAGTGAGTGCTTTTGATTATAATCCTAAAATTCCCAGAACAGCAGAATCACAAGAATGGAATAGGGTCTCAGATTCTCTAAGAGAATCAGGTATTCTAACTCTCCCTACTGGAACACTACCTAAGTACCAGTGCTAATTTATTTGGGGGATATAGAGACTCTGGCAGCCAAGCTCCAAGATGGCATCAATGAACCCCACACCTGGCATAGTCCCTCCCCACATTGCACCAGGGTTAGCCGGTGTGACCCACAAAATAAAGCACAAGACAGAACATAACATCTGGAATCAGACTCTCAATGACCCTGCCGCTTCTGTCTTGGTTGCTGTGTCTTGCCCTGCTCTCTTAGATCATTTGCTCAGTATGGTTGCTGCCAAGTCACAACCTTCCTACGAAGGGACCCACAGGGTGAGGAAGTGAGCCTTCAGCCAGCGTCCGTATGAACTGGCTTGAAGGTCACTCCTCCAGCCCATCAGAAGACTGCAGACTGGTCAATAGCTTAACTATAACCTCATGAGATACCCAGAGGCAGAACCAGCCAGCTAAGCAAGTGTGTGAGATAATAAATATCTGTTGTATTAATATGCTGAGCAATGGGATAATCAGTTACATAGCAATAGATAATCAAACAAATATCTAATATGTAAATTTATTTACATGAAAACAGCTTGTGATTCATTTGTAGTCAGTATAGAAAAGACTGATAATATTCAAAAGCAGACAAGAAATAAAATCTCTTCAGGTATTGCAACCAGCCCCTGAAAGTTAGCTCACACTGGTAGATCCAGCCCTCACCTGTGAATGTGAGTTCAGGTGACCAAAATATGCGGCAATACTTCCTGCTCAGACCTGGCCCTGAAATCCCATCTTCTTTCCATCCTTCTACTTAGGTCAGTGTGGAGACTGCATTCATTCTTTGTGACGCGGCTCAACTTCTTCCCCAACACTTTTCAAACCACACCAGCACCACTTGGCTCTGTCTTCGCTCAATTCTTATTGCATTGGATTCTGTGCCACAGAGTTTATGACTGTTAACTAGTAATTAATCTCCCTAAGTACTTTGAGAATAGGATGTTTTTTATAAGAATTTTCTACTTCTCACCTCATCCTATCCTTATCTTCTGATATCATTCATTTGTTAGCAACAGGACCCACTCTCATGACCATGCTAGCAATTGTGAGGCAGGATCTATGCTAGATACTATATATGGCACTCATCATCAATTTTCAATCTCTTCCAAGATGCCCACCTACCCCCACCCCGCCCCTGGATTCTAGGACTGAGGCTGAACACTACAATTCCTAGACTCTCCTGCAGCTATGATTCTGGATACAATATAGGTTCTGCTAGTAAGATGCACTTATATGAGATCTGGAAGGTAGAAAACAGGTAGAATACTTATTTTTTCAGTTGTGATTGGGGAGACATAGCCAACATGAGTGCTGGCAGTAGGAAGTTACAAAAAGTGAAGTTGCTTAGTCGTGTCCGACTCTTTACGACCTCATGGACTATAGACTACCAGGCTCCTCCATCCATGGGATTTTCCAGGCAAGAGTACTGGAGTGGGTTGCCATTTCCTTCTCCAGGGGATCTTCCCAACCCAGGGATCAAACCCAAGTCTCCCGCATTGCAGGCAGACTCTTTACCCTCTGAGCCACCAGGGAAGCCCCAGGAAGTTACAAAAGCAGTAACAATGGCGATAGGAGTAGCTCCCTGACCTCAAGTCACAGCTGGTCAAAAAGTCCAGGGGATCCACTACCTCCAGGCCTTCCAATGATTTTTAAGCACCCAGGTCCTTGTAGTAAATCCCTCTCAGGGTAAGATGCCCTGTTGCCTGCGTTGAACTCTTACTGATATACATACCATGCAGCTTTCATTTTTTAAGTCTTTGCTGATTACCTGGTACTTTTTTTTTTTCATTCATTCATCCACTCAACTAGCCATGGACATTTTCTGAGTGAACAGACAAGTGGAGAAGAAAAGAATGTCTCAAAGGAAAGAAAAGAATTTTTGTTTTTGATAATATGCTTACAGGTTCTCCAAGTGGGGATAACCAACAGATGGAGAAGTCCAGGGCCTGTGATGCAGGAGAAAAGTCTAAAGCTTCCTTCACGACCCTGACCGCTGCCAGGGAGGGAACCGTCAGGTGAAGGGTGGTTGCTCTCACTGTTGATTACCTCGAGTCTGCAAATCACTCATTACTTTGAATAAGTCAGAGTCATGAGAGAAGGTGAAGAGGAGGATGTGAGGGTTAACTCTTAACTCTTTCATAAATGCTTTTCATTGGGAAAGAAAATGCACTTTTACAATCATAATCTTCAACATTTCAGTAACTACCATAGTACTTTAAGGTCAGTTTAAAAGAGCAGAATTATTTTCAACACCTTTGCTTGCTTCAGCAAGATTCAAGAAGGAAAAAAAAAAAGATATCAGTAGGACTTCCTCAGATGGGACTTTTAAAAACTTGACCCTTCCAAATCACTCCAGCAGAGCCCTTCTGGACTCCAAGGACGCATAGAAAATTGTGGCTACTTAAATATATAGTGTTAACTAAAACTGGCATATTAGTTTTCAATCAGATTTATGATAGAATGGAATTACATTTTTAACTGCTATGTGTATACTCGATACTATAATAGAGCCTCAACTACAATCAAAGTATATGGGACACTTATGCCCATTTTTACAGCATTTGGATTGGAATTTTATTTTTTTTAAGCAATTATAAATGTTTATGGTAGCTGGAGCTTTATCATATTGTTATTAACAATAATGTTAACAGAGCTGGGGTGCCCAGGGCTGAGTGAAGCATATCCCCCAATATAACATGTTTTCTCTGCATAAAAATCGGATTTTGCACACACACTGTAACACGCTGTAAGCAGACAGCACAGCCTCCACTTCTCTGCATCTCCCACAGGACTGAGAACGGTTCAGGGTACGAAGATGGTACTAGTATGGCCTTCTTGCTTGAGGAAATGCTCCGGTGTGTGTATATCAGTAAAAACACTCTGCATCTGAAAACCTCGTTATTCTTGACTTGATAATGCTCTCCCCTCTTCCAGCTGTTTGTCACACATGTCCTTCTACAAGTTAGAGGGTGCCCTGACCCCCCAGGATAGTCCCTGATGAACTATAGCATGTTAAAATCATGAGTCTGGTAGAGATAAAAATGGCTTCCCCAGCTAATCTCCTTTCCCCAACCATCTCTGTTCTTCCTGAACCATGGATCACTGCTCTCCGAGCTGTTTGTGAGCCCATAGTCAGGTCTCATTGCCTCCGTGTCACATGCCTCTACTCCCCAGCCTTTCATTCCACCATCATGCATTAAAGACCCACTATATGTCAGGCACCAGTGAGACAGTAGCTCATGTAGCTAAGAGGACAGGCTATGAAGCCAGACTGCCTGGGTGTTCATAACCTAGCTCCACCTGTTACCAGCTGTGTGGCATCAAGTAAGTTACTTAACCTCTCTGGGCCCCAGTTCCTCATTGATACAATGGAGATTAAATTAGCACTTACCTCACAAGGGAATTTGAAGGATTAAAGGAGCTAATACACATTTTTTTGTATAGCATTTGGTGCACAAAAAAATGCACAACAATTAGGACAAGCCTTGGGGATACAAAATTTATTAAGTAATCCTGTGTGTGTGTGCTAAGTCACTTCAGTCATGTCCAAATCTGCAACACTACGGACTGTAGCCCACCAGGCTCCTCTGTCCATGGGGATTCTCCAGGCAAGAACACTGGACTGGGTTGCCATGCCCTCCTCCACTGGATCTTCCCAACCCAGGAATTGAACCCATGTCTCTTATGTCTTCTGCATTGGCAGGCAGGTTCGTTACCACTAGCACCACCTGTGAAGCTTTCCTACCCTCAGGGAAACCACGGTCTAGTAAGGAAAGAAGATGATCAACCATTACTTGCAGTATCACTGTTATGACAAAGGGAAGCACTGACAGGGTAAAATGTTTAAATTATGAAAGAAGACAAATATGTGATATTGCTTACAAATATGTGATATCGCTTAAAACAGTGATACAAATGAACTCATATACAGACAGACTCACAGACTTAGAGACCAAATTTATGGTTACTGGGGGGAACAGTGGGAGGGAGAGATAGATGGGGAGTTTGGGATGGACACGTACACACTGTTATATTTTAAATGGGTGACCAGCAAGGACCTACTGTACACACAGGGCACTCTGCTCAATATTATGTAACAACCTAAATGGAAAAAGGATTTGAAAAAGAATAGATAACAAGCATATTTATAACTGAATCACTTTGCTGTCCACCTGAAATTAATACAGCCTTGTTAATCAACTGTACTCCAATATAAAGTTAAAAGCTTTTTAAAAAGAGAATAAAGGGCTTCCCTGGTGGCTCAATCAGTAAAGAATCCACCTACAATGCAGGAGATGTGGGTTCAATCCCTGGGGCAGGAAGATCCTCTGGAGAAAGAAACCCACTCCAGTATTGTTGCCTGGGAAATCCCATGGACAGCGGAGCCTAATGGGCTATACAGTCCATGAGGTTGCAAGAGTCGGACTTAGCAACTAAACCACCACCAAATAAATAAAATAAAAACCAACAAGGACCTACTGTATAGCACCAAGAACTCAGCTCCATATTCTGCAATAACTTCAATGGGGAAAGAGCTTGAAAAAGAACAGACACTCCCACATGTATAATGGCATCACCTTGCCGTATACCTGAAACTAACACAACAGTGTTAATCAACTATATTCTAATATAAAATAAACATTTTTAAACAGCGAGAAGAAAATAGACTGCAAGTCTGGTAGACTTCCTAGAGGAATCAGTATTTGAACCAAGCTCTGACCAAGAAAGTATGGAGAAGACATTCTAGCCAGAGGCAGCAACATCATGAATGCCAGGAGGCAGAAGGCTGAACCAGCCAGAGGAATGACCGAAGCTTCAGTGCAGCTGGAGAAGCTGAAGTCAGAGGGGGTGATGATGACAGAACTTACACACCACCCTAAGGGATGCAAACTCTAACAATTAAGTCAGAGGTACCAATGAATGACTTGCATTTTGAAAAGATCGTTATGGCCTGAGGGTGGAAATTAAAGATGTGTCAGGTAGCTCCACATCTCAAGCTCAGCAGCAAAGGATAGGAAACAGCCACCCTGTCCACTTTATTATCTGTTGTCACTGTCCCTGATAAGGCTTTGTCAAGGACCTGCTCTTTGCCCTCTCACTAAGCCAACCTCTCACTAAGTAAACTTAATGAAGTTTACTCAAAATAGCAACTTTAAAATAACACACGGACTCTAGATTCCATTATACACGCTAGAGTTAAAGAGAATTTCAGACCATCTATATTTGATCGGCTCAACTAGAAAACTAGTAATGTGACAACCTCCATTGTTATATTAAATTTGCCTTCATTCATGAGGTGAGTCTGCCCAAAGATCCAGGTGAGAATCGTAACTCTATTTTTAACTTTCTATTCTTCCCAAGTGAAACAGGTTAATTATATTTCAGAAGTAACCTTTTCCTTCCTTTAGATTGGTAATGGTGTCAAATAATTTCATAATGGATAATAAAATTCCCATTAGTATTATGAATTATATTAATATGAATCTTTTCCAAAGTCTTAAAATGTTTTAGCTGATATTTTAACTGTCTTAAAATTATAGTATAAAGTACTTTCTTTTAATTCTCTCATAGTTCAATCCCAGCTCATCCAAAAGGGATGATCTGTACTGTGTTAGTTCAAGTCCTCTCGCTTACATACTGGTAATTCTGTAGATATGCCCTTACTACTTCTGTTCCCGTATATTCAGGTCTTTACATTGCAAAAGCAAGACTTAATTGTTCAAGGAAGCTGCTTACAACTCAGAACACTCAATGAATGCCTCCTAGGGCAGTGAATATTAGGTGGAGAAAAGAATTGCCCCCAAATCAAGTGAATTTAAATGTCCTTTGCTGTGTGATTGTTTCTGGTTTCTCATTACAAAATGTAACAGAACATAATCATTGCAGTGACTTCTCATCACTTTGGTCATATTCTACTGGTTAGAAAAAAGGCATAGATTCCACCCATAATCAAAGGGAGGGAGTCCAAGGGCATGACTCATCGGGGTTCATCTTAAGGGTGGGTCTGACACATAGGTGCTTAAGCTACTACTTTCTAGCCTGGAGTATATCCTACCTTTCTATTCAAAATAAATATAGAGTACAAACAATCTTATTACAATTTAAATTTATCAACACAGCATCTGAAATAATATTATTTAAAAAGAAAAAAAAGTATAATTAATACACTTTCTCTTGTGTTTTGAGACACCCTGCTGAGGTTTTGAGAGACCCTGAGGTTTAATAACAATTGTGGGGGCCTGGCTTTGGCATTTTTCAGAAAAGCAAGCAGGATAGTCAGAGTAGAAGAGTACCCATCTGCAGGGCCTCCTGCTTATCTTACTTAAGTTGGCTGAGGGCATTTAGCTCACAAATTCACTGGGTTTCTACAGTTCCGAAACCCACTGGGTTTCTGAGTATCTGCAGTTATACCACGTTAGCAGGCTTGAATGTTCTGTATAAATCTATCTGAAGAGGTCCTTCAAGGCCTTAAGCTTCTCAGTGCTGAGGCAATCAATGCAGCCTTTATCAAGAAATCCTTGATGAGATTCTCTTGGTTGAATTCAACGATGGGCCTCAGCAGGAAAAAAAAAAAAAAGGAATTTATTCTTCACAATGTAATTTTCCAGAACGATTCTTAAATGTCTTGGGAATATTTGGCAAGTTGACAATGGAAGATTGGATCAGTTCTGCTCTGGACATACCACGACTGAAATCCTTAAAAATTTTTCAAATCAGAACTGAAAACCATTCATAGTGCATGGTGTTGATCCTCATGACTTTTGGCTTTGCAAAAACCAATTCGAGGAAGAAGGGATTACCAGAGGTCTGATTTTGCAGCTTTTAGCATAGGTTCCCCTGGAGTAGGAAATGGCAACCCACTCCAGTATTCTTGCCTGGAAAATTCCATGGACAGAGGTGCCTGGCGGGCCGTATGCAGTCCGTGGAGTCACAGAGTCAGACACGACTGAGCATGCAAGCACTGGCTCGTAGCGTGGGTTTAAAAAAATGTATGCTTCGCTGTCACCAGAGCGCAAAAAAGCACGGACTCTGCTCTCTTTCTCTTGCCACCTCTCCTTCTCACTGCTAACGTGGTCATCGGACACATGACCTACTTAAAAGAATGCTCCGCATCACCTCAGAAATCCACCCAAAGACTTGAGGCAATTGTCACAATGATTAAATAAAACCAAAGCAGAAGCCCCCAAACATCTTCTTCTATAAAAACTAGAGTTGAAACAACTTTTTGCTTTAATAATATATAGTTTGAAAATACTGGAAGGAGAAACAATCAGAATTTATTTTTTAGATAATAATATCTATAATAATCTCAAATATTTCCATTACTTCACATATTAACTAAATGTAACAAGAATAATGAGCCAAGATCCTGGAAGATAACCATCTCTTCTGCCTTCGTCCACTCAGTCAATATCAACAAGTCTGCAAGTTTCCCCTCTGGGAACTTAGAAACTGCAATCATGACTTGTAAAGCCTCCTGGCCCTGCACATTTATGTAATGTGCTTTATGAAATATGTACTCAATTCTAATGTATACTAAATTAAATTAAAAGTGGACCAATAATGTAATTCCATTGAAATACATAGATCAGTATTTACACACACACTGTTGGTTTTACATAGAAAGACTGGACAAGGGTTAAATGCATATTTCATTCTTTCATTGCTTCTTATCTCATTTATTCAGGATTTGTACATTACTAGAGATCAATTGCATGTACAATCCTTAGTGAAGAATAAATGATAAAGTCATTTTTATTTCACTAAAAAATATTGTTCCCAAAGGCCAACTTCAGCATGTAAAGTCTACCAAATTATTGACTGATTATTTACCTTCATCCTCTATTTTAATAGAGTCATTTTTAAAACTAATAATGAAATCTTGCTTTCATATAGTACTTGATACTCAACATAGTCTTTAAAAGTAGAGAAGGCAAAGTCAGACTCCTGTATTTAACTGTCAGAAAAATCTGAGGCAGGCCTGTTCCTTAATCTCATGAACTTGTGTACATTGGGTGGTAGGACGTTGGACAGGGCAGGAGTGGGTTTGTGAAGAGGCATCAGCTTGGAGCACAACATTCCATGGGAATGACTAACTGTGCATTTTGGGAACCTTTCTTAACTTCTCTTGGATTCAGCTTCTTTCATCTGTAAAATGGGTATAAGTACTATTGCAGAGGTCAATACCAAATGGAAGAATGTATTTAAAGCATTTTGCACGCAGAGGGCATTCAAAATAATGGTTGCTATTACTTCACCAATAAACTAAGGGTGATAAAATACCCCGCTCACAGGGTGCTGTGGAATTGCATTGGTAAACGCCTGAGGACGCATAGGCACAGTGCCTGATGTTCAATAGGTGTGCAAGCTTGGTCGCTTCAGTCGTGTCCGACTCTTTGCAACCTATGGACTGTAGCCCGCCAGGCTCCTCTGTCCACAGGATTCTCCAGGCAAGAATACTGGAGTGGGTTGCCATGCCCTCCTCCAAGGGATCTTCCCAACCCAGAGATTGAACCCTCCTCTCCCACACTGCAAGCAGATTCTTTACTGCTGAGCCATTAGGAAAGCCCATTCAATAGGTATCAAGAGACATTTACTATAGGTAAACAAGCGTGCCTGTGTGTGTGTGTGCATGCATGTGCTTGCCAAAGTGTTTATCTTCTGAACTATCATACAGACTGAATTGAAAAGAACTAAACTGTTACACCTAGACAGCATATTAAAAAGCAGAGACATCACTTTGCCAACAAAGGTCCGTCTAGTCAAGGCTATGGTTTTCCCAGTGGTCATGTATGAATGTGAGAGTTGGACTATAAGGTAAGCTGAGCACCGAAGAATTGATGCTTTGAACTGTGGTTTTGGAGAAGTCCCTTGAACTGCAAGGAGATCCAACCAGTCTGTCCTAAAGGAAATCAGTCCTGGGTGTTCATTGGAAGGGCTGATGCTGAAGCTGAAACTCCAATACTTTGGCCACCTGATGCGAAGAGTTGACTCATTTGAAAAGACCCTGATGCTGGGGAAGATTGAGGGCAGGAGGAGAAGGGGACGACAGAGGATGAGATGGTTGGATGGCATCACCAACTCAATGGACAGGGGTTTGGGTGGACTCCGGGAGTTGGTGATGGACAGGGAGGCCTGGCGTGCTGCGGTTCATAGGGTCGCCAAGAGTCGGACATGACTGAGCGACTGAACTGAGCTGAAATTGTTACGCTGGGAAATATGCAAAATAAAAAGGCTAATTTTGCCACATGTCCTACAATCTGTATGGTTAAAATAACCTAATAAGATCCATGGGGTTTCCCTGGTGGCTCAGAGGGTAAAAACTCTGCCTGCAATGTGGGAGACCTGGGTTGGATCCCTGGGTCAGGAAGATCCCCTGGAGAAGGGAAAGGCTATTTTGGAGAAGGAAATGGCAACCCATTCCAGTATTCTTGCCTGGAGAATCCCATGAACAAAGGAGCCTGGCAGGCTACAGTCCATGGGGTCGCAAGAGTTGGACACGACTCAGTGATCCTGTTTCATTAAGATCCTATTTCGCTAGCATTGCCAACAATGCCCTGGGAAGCTCTGAAGTTGCCACCATCTAGCAGATAGTCTGCTTTCAGTTTGCCCCCTTTCCGAGCATTTTTCTCATGTCTTTATCATCACTCTTTGGCTCTCTCCCTCTCTGTGGGATCCAGGCTTGTGCACTCTGGCTCCTCATTTCCCCAGGTAGTTTTCATTCCCTAAACCTTCCAGTACAATGCAAATTAAAAATAATGCATGAGCGTTTGTTAATATGAATAATAAATAATACTTCTGTAGCTTCTTTGATGTTGGTTTAAGATGTTTTTAAACTATTAACCGGTTAGCACTTCCTTCTAAAGGCAGCATTCTTGAGCAGGTGGCCTTCCCCATTAGCAACAAGTCTTCCCTCAAAAGCAAGAAAAATTGCAAAGTTGATTGCTGTCGTACTGATGAAGCGATCCTCTCAATATTGCCTACTGTGTGAAGTTTAGAGCTGGAATCTGAACATCACGATTGTAAAGATTAGAATGCCTAATGTTTTCTGTGCGGATATGTAATAAACTACACCTTGATTTACAGAGCTCTGCACTCTATTTCTCTTTGCTTTGTTCTGTCCGCAGATATTGACGCCCATGTTACAAGTTTACCCACCACAGAATATTTGGTCTATGAACAAGAACACCTTCTTATCCTATTTTATCATTATTTTATTGAAAGCATTGTCCAAACTTAATTTCCAATCTGACAAAAAATCTCCCACCTTCTCTGCCTTTGTATTAGAGAATATATAGATTCTTCTATGTGTTTCTTAGGCCAACACTGGCACTGTCCTTAGTTAAGCAGAAGTTCGTTTCCCTCCAGTCACAGGTGGTGGAGAGCTGGCAGGGCGGTCGAGCTTAGCAAAGTCATCACAGCATCAGAGCCCTTCCTTCCCACTGCTCCGCTAACCCTGCCTAGGTGCCGGCCCTCATTCACGTGGCTCAGGGAAGCTCATCTCCAGTCCATCTTCTCGGCAGCAGGAGGAAGAAAAGGAGTGGGAAGAAGGGGCACCACCCTCTCTTTAAGAATGATTTTCATAAGTCTGCCTATTGTTTTTCACATCTCACTGGCCAGCCCGTAGACACGTGGTCACACCTTGCTGAAGGGGAGGTTTAGGATATATAGTCATTGTTTCAGAACTCAGAGGCAAAGGTTCTATTGTAGAAGGAAAAGGGAAGGTGACTATTGAATCACAATTATTCCTCCCTGCCATACCCTTTTTAGAAATCTGGTGATCATGAAACAACTCTGCAAAGAAGTTTCTTTCAGTAAGGACTTCCGGAGTTGGGAGAGGGGAAAACAAATTAAACCTAAAAGAGAAACATAAGGAATGACCATTATGGATAGAGGTCAGCTGATAAAATGAAAAGACAAAAAAGTTAGTGCTAAAAATTTGAGCTTTACAAGGGTGTCCTCAATTACTTTTCTGCTAATTACACTGACTTTTCTAAAATATTGTCTATTCTTGAATGTCAACAGGACATGAGCTCTCCTGACTTTTGTTTTTATGATTTGGGAATTGGCGATTTCCTTTTAGTGTAGCATTTACCCAGAATGAGGTTATATAGGAAAACTTAAAGGCGTCAGATTTGTCTGCTTCACTCTACGAAGCTTTTCAGAGGAAAGCTTTTAATATTAACACCACCCATGTGTATATGTTAACCTCATGAGGTATAACCACCCTTGAAGTAGGTAAAGCAGAAATCATGACCCCAGTATTTCTAGCCCAGAGATAGCTGGTATAATGAAAAGTACACTAGGTTAGGGGCCCTGAGGCCAGAGCTGTGGCATTGAATCTTCTTTTCAGCCATTCGAACTCCAGCAAGTCAAGTAATCACTTTGTAATTTCTAACAATTTAATTGGTTGGAAAAGAGGTGCAAGTGGAAACTGGCATGCTCAAGACACTGATTATTTTTTTGATGGATTAATATAATACAGTGTCTAATGAGACTATTGATTTAAATACTACAGGAAACCTGCACTAAAAGGGATGTGTGTATTTTCTTAAAAGCAAGTTCAATAAAAACTGTCCATCTGATCCCACTATAATTGGCACAGCACCAAGCTGAGTATCAAAACTACATCCAACCCAGATTGTGGCCTTTTTTAGCAATAGGTGTCTCACAAAACCACAGGGTCGGTCTCATGCTTACAGCGAGCTCTTCCTCTATTTTTCATGACAGCTGGGAACAGGGGTCCACAAGAGTCCTTTTCAGACGCGGGCTCCTCTAACTTGTCTCCACTTCCTGTGTGAAGCCTGAAAATTATTAAAAATGTGGATTTTATTTCTGAAGGTTTTGTTCTGCAAACTTGTGCATTAAAGCATTAAGGGACAAAATAGAGAGTAATCATTCACTAAACAAATACTTATGAAGAGACAAGCATTTGCCAAACTAATGGGGACTGTGAATTAATGGTTTAAAATACTGGGACATATAAGCCCTGGCCCTATCCTCAAAGAGGTGACAACCCAGTAGCTGAGACCAGCACACATACACAGTTACAAATGGGCACAAACAGGCCCCAAAGGGGAAATGTGGAGAAGGGGTCACCCCTTGGGCTGGAGTGACGGTTACAGTTGGTGGAGGAGGACAGTCAGAGAAGTGATGTAAAATGGTGAAGAAACAGCTCGGGGTCTGGGCTCAGAAAGGCTGGCTTTGCTGTGTGGGAGCAGAGTGACAGAAATTAACAATATTATAATAATTAATAATAACATGCTGCACGTGTGTGTGCCCAGTAGCTCAGGCATGTCTAATGCTACGCGATGCCATGGACTGTGGCCTGCCAGGCTCCTCTGTCCGTGGGATTCTTCCAGGCAGGAATACTGGAGTGGGTAGCCATTTCCTCCTCCAGGGAATCTTCTTGACCCAGGGGTCAAACTTGCATCTCTTGTATCTCCTGCATTGGCAAACAGATTCTTTACCACTAGTGCCACCTGGGAAGCCCCTGTTTGTCTTTATTTTTGTCGTTCTGAAGTACCACCAGCTTTTAAAGACACAGAAAGGTCCAACTGAGGAACAAGCCTGTCTCATTTCTTTTTTTACTTTTAAATCTCCAGTTAGTACGCCTCTGCCCCTGAAACGGACAAATGGCACCACAGAGATGCAAATGACCAAGGTGGATGAAGGGATCACTGAAGATACTTCAAAATCCCACTGAAACCTTTTTCTGAGGAAAAAATATGCAGGGAAAAACTACTTTGACTATGATATGAAATCCTTTTTTGGCAGATACTTTAAGGATTAAACAGAGATTAAACATTTACCCTCTTTAACCTCCAACCAAAAGGAAACTGACAAGAAATCTTAGGTACACCCAAATTAGGTTTGACCTAAGCACTGCGCAATTCCTGAGGTGTTTTTCTTTAGCACGACATAGCCTGACTTGTGAATTCACCCAGGCTGTGAATGGCAGAATGTGAATGAAGCAGAACTATCTGAAGTCTTTGAACTTAAGGCTTCAAGGAAAGAGTGGTCCTCAAAAATAAAGCTTGTCCTCATCAAATAGCTACTTCTTAGCAAACCAAGGGATGCCAGAGAAAGATCAGAAAGGCAGAATAGAATCAAGCCTATAGAAGTTTATTTCATTTTGTCAGTCCTTCATCCTCTGCCCACTTTTCAGAAAACTAGATGGACCAAAAAATGATGATGTTGAAAAACAGCAAAGAAACAAAAACTTCTCTTTTTCCCAAAGAAAGAGCCTTTGAAAGCTCATTCTGATTTTGGTATGTAGTGATTTTCATGATTCTTCTGTTGTTCTTGGTTTAGGGAGGGCTTTTTTTTTTTTTTTTTTTTTTGGTGATATAAGAGGAATTGTATTGTTTTCTTGATCTGTCCCTCAAGTTCACTGCACCCACTTCAGTGTGCTATAAAACTGACTAAACAGTGAATAAACTGAACAATGAGTTACCACAGTGTCTTATTTTCAGTAGTTGAGATGACTGGTACTAAAGCCTTATGCTCACTGCGGGAGAACGGATTCTTCCCCAGCTCTTGCTAAAGAAAAGCTAGCTCAGCCACCATGGAGATACAGCTCCCCACACACCCTGAAATGGAATGCCGCTTCAGGAAAGCAGGATATCACAACATTCTTTGTTTTTATCCACACACAGGTAATTTGAGGATAAAGAAATTACAGATTAGAATCTGACTCATCTTCAGAGCAAGAAAAATAATGTCAATTAAGCAATTGATTTTGTTCTGTACAACAATATTTTGAAATATGGATGTGTTGGGTAAAAATCCTTTAAAAGGTTGTGTTGGCAAATTCTGTATAAGCTGCAAAAAATGTTGTCCCTACATTAAAGGTAGTTCTATATTTTAACACAGTAAGCCTTATATGTCTGTGGCTTTTACAAAGGGGTGTACAAGAGGTTGTGGTTGTAAAGGTGGTAATGGTGCAGGTGATGCTCGTTTTTAATAAATGAATTACCTTTGATTTGTTTTTTATTTGAAAGTTAGGAAACAGAAGATGAACCAGAAGCAAAGCAGCAGGCCTACATTACTTGGAAATTCATAGGACTCAAATTTTGTATTAGAAACATTGCACATAGGTGGTAAGTCAAGCCAGAATTTGGTCTTCTGAGGACTAGCACATTATATTTCTATGAGAAATGCAGATGAAATAGCATCTAAATAATCAGATACTGGGACTATCACAAATGAATTTGTTAGAATTTTATTTACTAAATGGGTGATCTTGGGCAAGCTATTTGACCTCTTTAATATTCAGTTTCTAGTCAGTATATGGGGATAATAGTATCTACCTCAAGGACTGTTGCATCATTCAAAATAGTTAATAAATGTAAAATATTCAGCCCATGGTAAGTACTGAACAAATATCAATCTCTTCCTCCCTTGCTCCTTATTTTCTTCTAGCATTCTCATTTTTTTCCAATAATGTTATCTTGATATAAGGATTAAATGTCTTGGAAACACTAATAAGGCATATTGAATAGTTCCATAAATTAATTCAATTTAAGACCTATCTTCAGTGGTACAACACCTTATAAGCTACAGACACATAAGACTTAATATGTTAAAAGATCAGAAGCTCATCAGAGACAGGTCTAAGGCACACCTAAATATTTGATGGTCTTTGTTCTATTCTATTCAGCACATTGCTTCCATCATTTGCTCAATCACCATCTTCTCTCAAGGAAAAAAAAATATTAGATATTACTTCTTAATACATGAAACTTCAGACAGTTATTGATTTGGGATTAAAAAAGCAATTTTTGGTATAAGTAACACTCCTATTCTATCCCTCTCCAAGAAAACAGTACCTCACCTAATAACCTGTGCCTCTGAGATAAATGAATGCATTAAAGCTCTTCACACCCCTTTGATGGACTACAAATGGTCACAATACAGGAAAATATTTGAACAATAATGATTTCTGCTTTCTTCTTAAGTGTAAGCTGATCACAAAGGCTCCCAGACCACACGAAGTAAATAGCTAAAGGGTCATGAATCTTAATAGCGTCCAAATCAGAAAGATCTGCAACTTATACGCTCTGACTGGAGTGTGGATGGAATGTATAAATATTAATAGGTCTGGCAGAGCCTCTGCAGACAAGCTGTCTAAAATTTCATGGGAGGAAGATTGAAGTTGCCGTGTACAAAGCAGACATGAGCCTCCCACCTGGAAATGAGCTGTCAGCATGTGTGTAAATACATTTTTCCTGAAGCAATATTTAACACCCGCTGCTGCCCTGACACCCAACGACGCTATGCATTGATACTTAACTCCAGTCCATTATTTAAGATTATGAACATGCAGACCAGGCTCAACTCTGGAAACACTAAGACAGGAATCCTAGTTCTCAGAGTCTCAAAACACAGCATGGTAAACAGCAGAAGATCCCTGGAAGCCTCTAAAACAGCACTCAGCTCCCCCACCCAATGACTTGCTCACTATTGGGGCACACCTCAGTTCTGTAACGTCCTGTTCTCCATGCAGAGGACACACGGCGTTAATTGACCTAATCAAGGTAGAGAGATTTCATAATGCCATCTGCAACAAAACGTATAGACCTAGAGATTATCATACCAAGTGAAGTCAAGGAAGAGAAAGACAAACAATATGATATCACTTATATGTGGAATCCAAAATATGACACAAATGAACCCATCTACAAAGTAGAAATGGACTCACAGACACAGAGGACAGACCTACAGTTGGCAAGGGTGGGGGTAGGGGAGGGAAGGGTTGGAAGTTTGGGACTAGCAGATGCAAACTTTTATATACAAAATGAATACCCAACAAAGTCCTACTGTATCACATAGGGCACTATATTCAATATCCCATGACAAACTATAGTGGAAAAGAATATGAAAAAGAATATATAGATATATACATTCTTACATATATATATATATACACACACATTCTTTTTCATTTTCAGATATATATATATATCTGAACAGTGTATATATACTGTAAATGATAAACAGTAAATGGGAATGGTAAATGATAAACACTAGTAAAAATGATACCAGAAAGAAGAAAATTAACTTTAGAATAAAGTCTTTGTTGAGCAATAAAGTTTTTCTCTTTTCTAACCCATGGCATCCTGGAAAGCGTAAGATCTGTATGTCAACTTTTCGATACTTTTTCCTGTAAACTGGAAATCTCTCAGTACCAAGTATGGGAACCCTACTTTGCTATTCACATGTGAAAGGAAAGAATGAACAGAAATAAGTGGTATTCTTAGGAGTAGTCTAGAAAATTTGGTCATATTAGAAAATAATCCATACTTTATTTTTCAATATTTGTGAGGGAAAAATACATAGCAATATTAAACCTTCAGTTTGTCTTTTCATGAAAAGAATGAGAGTTAAGATTTTAAATCTCAACCCAATTCTGACTTCTGTTAAACTTGGACAAAAGCAAAATCAAAAATTTCTCCCCTCCTTCCAAAAAGAATAGTATTGATCATTATTTGCCCTCAAATGAGAGAGGCAATGAAGCCCTCAAGGAAAAGCAAATACTCCTTAGGATTAAAGATTTTGTAATTTTATTCCTGCTAAAGATTTATCAAAAATTTGTCTTCACCAAGTTGGGATTCTCAAAAGAAATCACTTGAGATTTGTTAGATTTTTCAAACCAAAGGCTATCATGGACAGCCAAACCAACAAAGCCTCACCTACCAACTTTTCACAGAAAGGCAACTTTAAAAAACTAAGTACCACCCCAAAATAATTCAAGCTGAAAGCAAACTTAGAATCCAAACAACAGTCTTAGTGTAATAATCAAGATCACCCCCAGCTTCGTCAGCCAAAGAATGTACCATGAGTTGCCATCATTGGATCAGTTATGTGCTGCCTTTACTGCAGGGAAAGCTCTAATTCATAAACAAATGAGATTCTGGGCAACTGGGCACATAACTTGATCCTTCCACTTGGTTTCAGACTTATTTTGTTTTCATCTCCAGTAGATCTTCCAACATGAATTATTCCTAACACTTTAGTTCTAAATTCCTCTGTCTTTTTCCTTCTTCCTCTAGCATCTCTCATAACCATGGGAGAACCCATGTGTGTGTGCTCAGGTGATCAGTTGTGTCCAGCTCTTTGCCACTGCATGGACTACAGCCCACCAGGCTCCTCTGTCCATGGGATTACCCAGGCAAGGATACTGGAGTGGGTTGCCGTGTCCTTCTCCAATGGTAGAACTCAAGGAACTCCAGTATCTGATCGTTATGTCTGGAATTTTTTTAAGCTGTAACATATTTGTGTGAACATTTAATAAAGAGTAGAATTTCATTAGCAACTTTCAATTGCCCAAGAAAATTCTAACTCTACTAAAAAGAGATAGACATTCCTCGAAAGCATGACATGAAGTATAATCCTGGCTAACCCACATTTGGCAATCAAAATCCTAGAGTGATTAGTACCTCAGTCATCCTTCAAATTACAGATTTGTAAGATTAGATCTGCAGTCCAAAGCTGCCAGCCTTCAGCCTGCAACCTGCAGATAAAAGAGCAGTCCTTAGAGGTCATTGCTGGAAGTCTTTAAGTGTCAATTGTGGCCATCCAAGGTCTTAATGTCCTTTTGGCTTTTTATATTTATAAAATGCCTGTCTTTATCTCCCTAACTTCTGAAACTTGTTCTTTCTATTTGAGGGATGTGCAGAGCATGGGTACATTTTTATCCCCAGGTTTAGATTTCTTGTCTATAAAGACAACTTCAATCTCAACTTAAATGTGGCCTCTTTTGGTGAGTATTGATGCCCTTGTTCAGGGTACAGCAGCTAAAATAAAGATTTGTATATATTCTTATGCTCCATTTCTTAAAAGTACATGTATCGGTGGTCCATCAGCAGAGAATTACATTTCTGAAATTTATGATCGCAGGACTGTGTATCCCAAAGGTTTTCTTGTCCTGGGACACTTTCAAAGCCTGGAGAGAATCACCCTCAGCTGAACCACAATTGCCACTTACTCCCAAATACTCCTTTTGTCATCATGCTTTCCACTACTGCACAAAGCAGATGCTTTGGCAGATGGGGGAATGAGCTGATAACTGGCTGTCATACGTACTGAACGCATTAGAGCACTAACAAGCCCACAAGTTTACTGCACAGTGAAAATGGTTTAGAAACGCTGTACTAGAATGGCCACACTACATCACTGAGCTGAGTCTTTATATTTAGAGGCATACGAGGGTCTACTCAAGTGATCATAGCTGACAAGCTCTCTTACTCTTCTGTTTATCTGTTTTAAATTGGTCAGAATTCAGTTGAATGTCTTCTGTGCACCCCAAGACACTCTGGAATTAGGGTATAAAATCGTGCACCCACACGGAGGCAAGCAGCAGCAGTGCCAGTCACTCAGTCATTCTGACTCTTTGCAACCCCTGGACTGTAGCCTGCCTGACCCCTCTGTCCATGGGATTCTCCAGACAGGAATACTGAAGTGGGTTGCCATTCCTTTCTGCAAGGGATCTTCCCAACCCAGAGATGGAACCCAGGTCTCCTGCATTGCAGGCAGATTCTTTACCGTCTGAGCTACAGGGAAGCCCGGCAGCTTATGTAGCCCTATGTAGGCAAACAGCTTCAAAATTCCCCAGGTCAATAGAGCATTCTGGTGTTCTCTTTGTAACTGACAATTCTCCTACAGACTCCAGAATTGGTGCAAAGGTGATTTTACTGAAAATTGATCATAATTAACTATACTTCAGCATATTCAGAACTTATTTCAACCAGAGAATTTCCAAAATCATTGTGCCTCTTTTTACTTTTCAAAATATACATACTAAACTACATTTTACACAATGCTTTCAAGCATAAAGTTCAAACAGAGAAAAACACTGGTTTCCCAGAATAAGCCATTAAGACAGTCCTTAAATGTCTAGGTAATACTACTGGGCCTATATTTACATGTAAATTAGGCCCAGCACATCAAACAAAAATGTCTTGACTTTTAGATACTATCATTAAATTCTGCACAAAAACTTTACATTATTCACTTTAATAATTAATATGTCTGAATCTGCATTTAATTCAATGTTATTTTTCAAAGTTTTTCTTTATTTTTTATGAAATATGGCCCCTTATACTAGCTTAAGGTATTTTCCCAATATTTAAGATGTTCTTATATTGTTGCTATTAATATATTTAAGGGGTTTTTTCCAAACATGGTCAGAATGAAGTTTGGTGACTTGCCTGCATTAAGTAGCACCAGATACTTATAAGCACAAGTTCATCTCTATTTTACAAAGGAGGAAACTAAGGATCAGAGAGAAGAAATTATTTCTCTACCATCACATAGCTAAGACAGAAAATATCTCCTAATTTACTCAATTTAGTCAAGCAAAACAGTGAAAAACAAGGAAATACAAAAACATAATAACTATTTCTAAAAGAAACTTGGGATTCTGAACTTTGTCAAAATCAAAATCAATTACACTAGATGTGAATAAATATAGTATCTAAAATAGTATCAAGAGGGTCATCATTAAACTGTTATTGCAAAATGTTGTAACATCTAATTAATTTCTTTCTCACTAAGAAAAACCATTTAATTATAGCCACCCTCACAGTGTGGTTAAAAATTAAATAATCTCTCAATATCATTCTTAATTATATTTGACTATCCTAATGGCAATATTTATTTTGACACGAATGTTAAAAACAAGGTTGGCAAAAAAAAAAAAAAAACAATATAGCAAAGAAGTGGGAACATGAAGATGGGGTAAAACATTCTTAAATCTATATCTTAGTGATAGCTCATGGTGAACAATGTCAGATTTGTGATCTCTGAAGAAGATTTAACTTCAGGACCAGGCACCAGGCTTGATCACTCAAGAGCTTTGGCACAGTAGAGTTTTATTAAAGCGAAAGGGGACAGAGAAAGCTTCTGACACAGACATCAGAAGGGGACGGAGAATAAGAAAGCTTCTGACACAGACATCAGAAGGGGACGGAGAATGCCCCCTCACTAGTGTTAGCAAAGGAGTTATATACCTTTCAATTATTACAATAAATCAAAAGAATGTCTCAAGTTTGTGAAAATTTTACCAGACCCACTCCCACAATTTACATTTTAGGATAATAGGCTTAGAACTTAATAATAGAAAGATCCTACCAGACCCACTCCCATAATATACATTCTAAGATATGAGGAGATCAGTCCTGGGTGTTCATTGGAAGGACTGATGCTGAAGCTGAAACTCCAATACTTTGGCCACCTGATGTGAACAGTTGACTCATCGGAAAAGACCCTGATGCTGGGAAGGATTGGGGTCAGGAGGAGAAGGGGACGACAGAGGATGAGATGGCTGGATGGCATCACCGACTCGATGGACATGAGTTTGAGTAAACTCCGGGAGTTGGTGATGGACAGGGAGGCCTGGCGTGCTGCGATTCGTGGGGTTGCAAAGAGTCGGACACGACTGAGTGACTGAACTGAACTGAAGATATGAGGATTAGTCAGAAGGTTTTCAGGAAGGAAAAACTGTCCTCAAGCAGGATTCATTGTTGTTACATAATCCCTAGTACAGAGATTAAACTGAGTGGTTTGTTGTGTAATCATCAGTTCCAGGCTTAAAGAAAAAAAAACGTTTTATGTGACTAAGACTAAGGAATCTAGAGGGAAAAAAAAGTTTGTTCCTTTCCTCCTCCTTGAGAACTCCAGACCCCTCTCCTCGGGGACCCCCAGACTTCTTATCAACCTGCCTAGGAATTGACTCATAGTAAAAGTAATTTAGAAGTCTTAAATATATGCAGGCCCTTTACCCAGCAATTCAACTTCTAAGAATGCATCCTAAATTAATCATTCTAATTCTGAGACAAAATAATTGGAGCACAAATATATTTACTAATGTTTTATATATAAGAGTAAAAATTGAATACAACCTAAATGGCAAAACATAGACAATGGTTCTATAAAGTGATGTAGTATATTTAACGTGCAGATCATGCAGTTAGCAAGATGGTAATTAAGTATACATCATAATAGCAAACAAGTCCATATGGTATATATTAAATTTTTAAAAGATATAAAAATAGACATACAAAATGCAATATAATATAAGCAATGGAATGTAAAAAAATCATGGAGAACAGATTGGGAGGAAATTGACAAATACAAGGAAGGAGTGAGTTTATGACAGATTTTCTATTTTTTGGATTTTTAGGCATTTAAAATTTTTTAATAATGATTATTTGAAAATTATAAACCTTCTTTAAAAAAGAAAAAAGAAAAGGTCAACTTTTAGTTCTAATAATGGAGAATTCGGTAGTTAGAACCAATCCCTTTGCTGTGGACAATTAAAAGGCTAGGTGAAATATAAAAATATCTGCTTGAAGGCATCTGAGACCTAACAAAATAGCAAAGAATAACTGAGCTCACTTCAGTTCAGTCTCTCAGTCGTGTCCAACTCTTTGCAACCCCATGGACTGTAGCAGGTCAGGCCTCCCTGTTCATCACCAACTCCCAGAGTTTACTCAAAGTCATGTCCATTGAGTCAGTGATGCCATCCAACCATCTCATCCTCTGTCGTCCCCTTCTCCTCCTGCCCCTAATCCCTCCCAGCATCAGGGTCTTTTCAAATGAGTCAGTTCTTCCCATCAGGTGGCCAAAGTATTGGAGTTTCAGCTTCAACATCAGTCCTTCCAATGAATATTCAGGGCTGATTTCATTTAGGATTGACTGGTTGGATCTCCTTGCAGTCCAAGGGACTCTTAAGAGTCTTCTCCAACACCACAGTTCAAAAGCATCAATTCAGTGCTCGGCTTTCTTTATAGTCCAACTCTCACATCCATACATGACTACTGGAAAAACCATAGCCTTGAGTAGACGGACCTTTGTTGGCAAAGTAACGTCTCTGCTTTTTAACATGCTGTCTAGGTTGGTCATAACTTTTCTCCCAAGGAGTAAGCATCTTTAATTTCATGGCTGGATAACTGAGCTCAGATCTTGGAAAAAACAAAAATCCAAAGAAGTAAGATTTTCCTTGGGATCTACTTTTGCCTTAGGACAAATTCCAGAAGAGGCTGCGGAAAGCAAACCTACTGCTGACAATCTCATCACCTAGTGTTTCAAAATTCGGTGGCCAGACCTGCTAAAAGTAGCTGCTCAGATAAATCTGTAGTGTCTTGGGTTGGGATCCCAAAGATCTGCATCATATTCATAAGGGAAATCTTATGGATGACCCTGAAATTTTTTTTATTCCTAAAATTGGAAAAAGGTGATCCTAGATTACTAGCACCCTCAGGTTCCTTAAAAAAGCTAATTCTCTCCAGTCAAGAAAAACCTTTGAAATCATTCTAAATTTCAAACTACTTCCACAAACAATTTTAGTACAAAGCCTAGATAACCAGACAGGCAAAGATAGGCGATTACATGACAAAAAAACAGCAAACAAGTGAAACAGATCTATAGGAGTTCTAGATATCTAAACATTTAAAATAAATCTGCTTACCCTATTCAAGGAGCTAAGAGACAATGTTTCATTTTCAACAGAAAAAAAAGCTCAAAAGATGCAGAGAAAATTTAAACAAATACCAAAATTATGAACTAACAGATTTAACAGCCCATTAAATGCAATCAGACAAAAATTAGTGAACTAAAAATCAGAAGAAACTAAGCAGAATAAAGTATAGAACACAAAGGAATAGAAAATACAGAGGAGAATGTAACAAACATAGAGAATACATACACATAACATGCATTTAGTGGAAGTCCCAGAAAGAGAGCAAATGGCAAAGCAATTTTAAAATATAATGGCAAAAAATTTCCAAAACTGATGAAAAATATCCACTCATAGATTTAAGAACCCTGTCAAAAAACAAAATGAAGGAAGACTCAGGATTTTGATGATTCAACTCATACCACACGGGCAAGTCATGTTAATCTCCCTGAATATCTGTTTCATCGTATCAATATGGAGGGGGGGCGAATCATTGGATTATATAATTTCTAAAAATTTATCAAATATGTTCCTAATAACAGCTATTATGTTCAAATATAGTCTTTATTATATCATAATCTTACAGACTTTTTAAAACCCCTACACAAAAACATATCCCATATCAAGCAGCAATGTCATAAGCCTACATTTCTACTAGTCTGTAACATTCTACTACAGTTATCTTTTGAATTATCAAACAAAGCCAGGCTATTTTATCTTAAAGGATATTATGTAAATGTCCATATGCTATCTGATATCTGAGATGAGAGAAAAGCAACTCCTGGACTTTAACAGAGTAACATAAATTGGATTTATTTATTATACTGTAATACTATCAATTGACAAAGAATTAAGATAAGGTACACAAAATAAGTAAGTTTCAAGAAAATAAATCACCAGATAAAGTAAACAATAAAGCTAGCAACATAAATAGAAAAGTAGAAATATTATTAAATGCTCCAAATATATCTAAATTCTGATAGTCAATGTGATTAAATATAAAATTATAATATTTAGCAGTGTCAGTTTAACAGTACCAAGTTATAAACACAAAAACAAAAATTGAAATTACAAGAATAGCAATGTTTTACCACCAAATTATTTATAATAACTTCTATAATCCCTAAATTACCTCTTATTTCTTAAAATGAAACAGAAAAGAAAAAATAACAGGAAGAAACCAAATAAATGATATTACTAAATATTCTCCTATCATGCTACAGGCAACAGGGTTTTTTCAATGTGCCTATTTAAATAAGAAATGTGAACAATGAATCCACCATGTTCTTGAGCTAAAGATACGGTATATAATATTTCTATTGCCATTAATAAAAGCTGAATAACTTTCCACTAAGCTAGTTCTAACAGTTACTGATCTTTTTTAATCAATTCTTTAAGTGTTATAAACAAGAAACTTTTTATATTTGGTGTTGTTCAGTCCCCAAGTCATGTCCAGCTCTTTGCGACCCCATGGACTACAGTACACCAGGCTCTTCTGTCTTTCACTATCTCCCTGAGTTTGCGCAAATTCATGTCCTTTGAGTCAGTGATGTCATCCAATAATCTCATCCTTTGTTGTCCCCTTCTCCTTTTGCCCTCAATCTTTCTCAGCATTAGGGTCTTTTCCAATGAGTCAGCTCTTCACATTAGGTGGCCAAAGTACTGGAGCTTCAGCTTTAGCGTCAGTCCTTCCAATATTCAGGGTTGATTTCCTTTAGGATTGACTGGTTTGGTCTCCTTGCAGCCCAAAGGACTCTCAAGAGTCTTCTCCAGCACCAAAATTTGAAAGCATCAATTCTTTGGCCTTCTCTAGGGTCCAACTCTCACATCTATACATGACTATTGGAAAAACCATAGCTTTGACTAGATGGACCTTTGTTGGCAAAGTGATATCTCTGCTTTTTAATACTTTGTCTAGGTTTGCCATAGCTTTCCTTCCAAGGACCAAGTGTCTTCTGATTTCAAGGCTACAGTCCCTGTCCACAGTGATTTTGGAGCCCAAGAAAATAAAATTTGTCACTTCTTCCACTTTTCCCCTTTCTATTCACCATGAAGTGATGGGACTGGATGCCATGATTTTAGTTTTTTTAATGTTGAGCTTCCAGCTAGCTTTTTCACTCTCCTCTTTCACCCTCATCAAGAGGCTCTTTAGTTCCTCTTTGCTTTCTGCTATTAAAGTGATATCATCTGCATATCTGAGGTTGTTGATATTTTCCTGGCAGTGTTGATTCCATCTTGTGCTTCTTCCAGCCCAGCGTTTCTCATGATGTACTCTGCATGTAAGTTAAATAAGCAGGGTGACAATATACAGCCTTGACGTACTGCTTTCCCAATTTGAAACCAATCTGTTATTCCATGTCCAGTTCTAACTGTTTCTTCTTGACCAGCATACAGGTTTCTCAGGAAATGGGTAAAGTGGTCTGGCACTCTCATCTCTAAGAATTTTCCAGAGTTTCTTGTGATCCACACAGACAAAGGCTTTAAGGTAGTCAATGAAGCAGAAATAGAGGTTTTTCTGAAACTCCCTTGCTTTCTCTATCATCCAGAGAACATTGGCAATTTGATCTCTGGTATCTTTGCCTTTTCTAAACCTGGTTTGTACATTTGGAAGGTATCAGTTACGTACTGCTGAAGCCTAACTTGAAGGATTTTGAGCATAACCTTGCTAGTATGTGAAATGAGCACAACTGTTCAGTAGTTTGAACATTCTTTGGCATCACCCTTCTTTGCAAATACAATGCAATACAACAACCTTTTCCAGTCCTGTGGTCACTGCTGAGTTTTCCAAATTTGCTGAAATATTGCATGCACAATTTTAACAGCATCATGTTTTAGGATTTGAAATAGCTCAACTTGAATTCCGTTACCTCCACTAACTTTGATTGTAGTAATGATTCCTAAGGCCCACTTGACTTCACACCCCAGGATATCTGATTTTAGGTGAGTGACCACACCATCATGGCTATCCAGGTCACTAAGACCTTTTTTTGTATAATTCTTATGTGTATTTTTGTCACCTCTACTTAATATCTTCTGCTTCTGTAGGTCCATACCATTTCTGTCCTTTATTGTGCCCATCCTTGCATGACATTTTCCCTTGATATCTCCAATTTTTTTAAAGAGATCTCTGCTATTTCCCATTCTATTGTTTTCCTCTATTTCTTTGCATTGTTCATTAAAGAAGGGCTTCTTATCTCTCCTTGCTATTCTCTGGAATTTTGCACTCAGTTGATTGTATCTTTCCCTTTCAGCCATGCCTTTTACTTCTCTTCTTTTCTCAGCTATTTGTAAAGCCTCCTCAGACAACTTCTTGCCTTCTTGCATTACTTTTTCTTTGGAATAGTTTGGTCACAGCCTTCTGTACAATGTAATGAACCTCCATCCATAGTTCTTCACCCTATCTACCAGATCTAATCCCTTGAACCTATTCATAACCTCTATTGTTTAATCATAAGGAATTTGATTTAGGTCATAGCTGAATGGCCTACTGGTTTTCCCTACTTTCTTCCATTAAAGCCTGAATTTTGCAATGAAGAGCTCATGATAATTTCTTAAATTAATGACTCAAATGTAATTTGGTAAGAGGTGTGTTTTTTTTTAATTAGAAACAACAGAAATCCTATCTGATTTCTAATACTTAATGAAATGCAAATTGAACACTTTACTCTGTTAAACATCAGAAGGGTCAATATATAAGTTATCTCTAATATTAAGATTCATGCTGTGAATTTTAAATTCTAATTCCATAGTTCACTTCTCTCTTGCCTCACCACTGATAATATCTGTTCAGCCCATCCCTGGGATAAGGTTCATTCTCCCTGGTGATAAAGACATTGAAATTTGGCTTTTTCTGGTTTTCCTGAAGCACTACATTTGTCATTTCCATTGAAGGTCCAGTAGGTCTTACTAATCATGCAAATTTGCAGAAATTTAAAAGTTCTACAAAATTTTTGGAGTATTTTCAAGAAAACTGAATAAGCTCAAGCTAACATTGCGGGGGAGAGGAAAGCACTGAACAGGGTTAGGGTCTTTTAAAGTTATGTATGTAGAAGATGGTTTACAATGAAATATCATCCATGAAAACCCAAATGTAACCCTGCAAAATTAGCAATGAAAGCAGTTGATATACAGCAGATACAAACCCAACACGTTGTTATGCTATTCTAGTTACACGCTTCATACTAGAATGCTAGAGGCGAAACATTGCCGAGTAATACACTTCAGGGAAAAAAGTCAGGGGTAGGTCCTCTCACTTAACATTTTACATATAAAATGAATGGCAACGAGTTCAAAGCACTACAGGTAAACCCTATAACAACAGTCTGGACATAAAAACTGGGGCACCATATGTGTGATCCAAACACTCCACTCCTTGGGGGGAAGCTGGGATTTGTTGGTTCCCTCCCGACCGTAAGGCAACATTCCTGGAGGTGAGGTTTATGCTGAGAGAGTCTCAGCCTTTCTTACCTGTTTCAGTGTGGATGTTTTCTCAGCTGCCCATTGTGGAGGAGTCACTCAAATTGTTTCTGAATTTCTCTCAGAGGAAACTGACCGTTGTGTGGCTGTATATTCAGTGAATGTTGGGAGGAAGGAAATTCGGGCTCCTTTTACGGCGCTATCTGAGTGACTTCTCTCACTCATCTCTTTATCCCTCTAACCACCCAATGCAGTTCATGAAAACAGTAGGTGTTTCATAAACACTTATTTAATTAGAGGAGAAGGATATTATAAAATGTACTCAAAACAGAGCTTCAATGGTGAAAAATCAAACTTGTCACCTTACCAAACAATCTTCTAATTTTATAGATATAAATCTAAATAAAAATAGCTGTAGATATACAACATAGGTCAGGTTCCTAGAAAACTCATTTGCATGGAAGAATTCTTCCCCCATTATCGATGAATAAATAAAGTATTTCTCTATTTTAGAAAACTGAATGCAAAAATCCTCAAAAAATTTTAGTAAACAGAATCCAACAACACATTAAAAGGATCATACATTATGATCAAGTGAGCTTTATCCCAGAGACGCAAGGATTCTTCAGTATATGTAAATCAATCAATGTGATATACCATATTAACAAACTGAAAGATAAAAATCATATGATCTACACACCAGTCAGGATGGCTGCTATCCAAAAGTCTACAAGCAATAAATGCTGGAGAGGGTGTGGAGAAAAGGGAACCCTCTTACACTGTTGGTGGGAATGCAAACTAGTACAGCCGCTATGGAGAACAGTGTGGAGATTTCTTAAAAAACTGGAAATAGAACTGCCATATGACCCAGCAATCCCACTTCTGGGCATACACACCGAGGAAACCAGATCTGAAAGAGACATGTGCACCCCAATGTTCATCACAGCACTGTTTATAATAGCCAGGACATGGAAGCAACCTAGATGCCCATCAGCAGATGAATGGATAAGGAAGCTGTGGTACATATAGACCATGGAATATTACTCAGCCATTGAAAAGAATTCATTTGAATCAGTTCTAATGAGATGGATGAAACTGGAGCCCATTATACAGAGTGAAGTAAGCCAGAAAGATAAAGACCAATACAGTATACTAATGCATATATATGGAATTTAGAAAGATGGTAATGATAACCCTATATGCAAGACAGAAAAAGAGACACAGAAGTACAGAACAGACTTTTGGACTCTGTGGGAGAAGGCGAGGGTGGGATGTTTCGAGAGAACAGCATCGAAACATGTATATTATCTAGGGTGAAACAGATCACCAGCCCAGGCTAGATGCATGAGACAAGTGCTCGGGCCTGGTGCACTGGGAAGACCCAGAGGGATTGGGTAGAGAGGGAGGTGGGAGGGGGGATCGGGACGGGGAACACATGTAACTCCATGGCTGATTCATGTCAATGTATGACAAAAACCACCACCATATTGTAAAGTGATTAGCCTCCAACTAATAAAAATAAATGGGGAAAAAAATCATATGATCATCTCACTAGATGCATAGAAAGATTCTGACAAAATTCAATACTCATTTATGATAGAAAACTGAAATTTGACAAACTCTTTTTTTTTAATTTATACAGAGTTTTAGGGAAAATAGTATATACAGCAATTATATGTAAAACAGTATACTCAAATAGTTGCAACTATCAAAATAGTGAGAAGTTAATAATTGAGTACTTGAACTATACCTATTTTTAATGTGTTTTAAGGGCTAAGCAGGGGTAAGTAAATTAGTTAAGGGTAATAGAATGGGCAAATCCACTATCTAAAAGAAAGACCCTGAACTTTCATCTCAACTATTAAAACTTGCCTTATAAAGAGACATTATTTCGTACAAAATAGAATTTTACTTTCTTTATTGGACTTTGCACCATAAGATTTTAGTAAAAAGTATCTGTGAAGAAGTTATAAGAACCAGAAGTATTAGTGACATTAAAATGGTATTGTTTTCACTGAACTATTTATGACAATATTAAAAATAGCTTTTGTCAATAATTCTGAAGTAGAAACTAAAATTCAAAGAGGGAAGAGTTATCCTATTTCGTTTTTTTTACTTTGTTTTATTATTATTTTATATCTTCCATGTAAGTTCTCAAACTTCAGAGGTCATCAAATCACCTAAAGAGATTTTTGAAATGTGGATTATTGGACTTTACTCCCAGAGTTTCTAATTTCCCTGGTGGCTCAGATGGTCAAGAATCTGCCTGCAATGCAGGAGACCCAAGTTCCATCCCTGGGTCGGGAAGATCTTCCAGAGAAGAAAATAGCAACCCACTCCAGCATTCTTGTCTGGAGAATTCCATGGACAGAGGAGACCCAGTGTGCTATACAGTCCATTGGGTCACAAAGAGTCAAACATGCCTGAACAACTAGCACTTTCCCTTTCAGATCTCAGGTGGGACCCTAGAATCTGCATTTCTAACAAGCTTCCAGGTGGTATCTATCCTGCTTACTGGGACCACATGGTTGAGAGGCACTCTTCTGTAGAGTTGCCAACAATTTATTATAATAAAGTAGTTTTCTGAAATATTTTCCAAACTAGGAACACTGAGAAAGCACCTACATTTTACTTTACACAAGACATTTGTTTAAATTGGTCTACAACATCCATTTGTGTATTTCAAATTCTGTGGTACAGTGCCTAGAGAGGACAATGTTTGTTATTTTAGAAAACCTGTGATGTATTCTGGCACAAAGTGAAAAATACTTTGGTAAATCAAAAAATTGGTTGGTAGAGCCTGTGGTGGAAAGAAGTATACTTTCATTGGTTTAATCACCTACAGGATCTCACACATTTGTGGACATGTAGCTTTGGCTCAACAAACACATGTTGACTGATAAATAATCCCCTGCTGTATGGAGTATACAAGTCTAGGTTTTTAAAAATCTAGTTCATTTTAAACACACTTTCCTAAAGCATTTTCTCGTGTCCATTACGTGGAACCTCTTGAACTCCAAAGTCATCTCTAAACCACCGTCTCCTGCATCCAGCCCTCCCCCTCTCCCTCTAGTTTTACCTTCACTTCAATCATATTGAAACGTTAAGTTCCTTGGTCTCTCCATTTTCTCACATCTTCCAGCTACCTACGGCTTCATGTCCTTCTTCTCAGCCCCATGATGAATTATCTCAACCACTCTCAAAACACTTCCCGTGATTATCTAGTCTTTCTTTTGCCTCAACACCGTTCTTTAAACAAAAGCCCCATGCTGGATCGCACCAATCATCCAGCGTCACCATTTCTGCGTCTCTGCATCTGAGGGAGAAAAATCACACCATCAGGCAAGATGGTGCACCTGCACATTTTTGGTTTTCTATTTCATCAGAACGAGTTCTCATCCCAACCTGGCCTGACGGTTCTACCCATGGAAGGGGCTGCTTTCCCATTCTCCCGAGGAGTGATTCCAAACCTCAGCCCTCGCCTCCAAACTCCCCCTTCCACCCTCTCACTCAGAAAACGCCGCTGCCTCCCGCTTCACTGAGAGACCCGAAGCCACAGGTCAGCCTCTTTCTCGGTTTCCTCCCGGGTCTCCCACACTGCCCTTGACAGAGCAGAAGGACTTGAGTTCTGTGCTGGCCGTCCTCTCAGGTGGACCCCAGTGATCCCCACCTGCTGGTGTTCACGCCGTTTGTAGCTCCTCCCACACCGTCCCAGGATTGACACGTACAAACAGAAGTGATGGTAAACGACGCCATTACACCAACGTTCGCTTACAAAAGGCACAGCAGCGTCTATTTGGGCTTTTGCTTTCTTCCACGCTCTTGGATCGCTTGCCCTAGAAACCTTGTCATCAGCAGCCCTGTGGGGAGGCCTGTGTGGTGAGAAACATAAGCTCCTTGTCACCAGTTCAGACGCAGCTGCTCCAGCGCCAGTCAACTCTTCAGAGACTGTAGCTCTGGCCGCCATCTTAACTGCACCCTCCCAAGACATCTGGAGCCAGAACTACCCAGCTAAGCAGCTCTCAGATTCCTGACCTTCAGAAATCATGTAAGATATTAAACGTTTATCATATAAGCTGCTAAATTTTCAGGTAATCTGTTACTTAGCAACCGAAAACTAGTGTAGAGTCTAAGACTAAATCACACTTCTCCTTGCCCCTTCAGAGGCATTATGCTGCCATCTTTTCACCCTATATCTCGAGCTTTTCTATTCTGCCTCCTTCCCTGTATGAGATTGCTCCAAGACTCTCTTTTCTCAAAAAAGAAAGAAAGAAAGAAAGAAAGAAACAACAAAACCACTCCTTGGGAATCCCCTGGTAGTCCAGTAGTTAGGGCTGCAAGCTTCCACTGCTGTGATCCAGATTCAGTTCCTGGTCAGGGAACTAAAGATCCCATGAGCTGTGCAGTGTGGCCAGGGAAAAAAAAGAAGAGAAAAACAAAAAACAAAAAACACTCTTCTATCCCTTATGCCATCTTTTGTTGCCCCCTTACCTCTCCCCTCATCTTCATATCGAAATTCCCAAAATGCTGACTGGCCAGCCACAATTTCTAAACTGCCACTGGCTCCTTCACCCTCAGTAGACTGCTATTCACAGGCACAGCTTCACTAAAGTTTCTCACAGAACCTGTTAATGCGCTCCATGTTGCCAAAGGCAATGGCTATGGTAAGGAGTTTGGGTTTTATTCCAAGGGCAGAAACAAGCAGGCAAGAGGCAGCCAACTACAGTGGCTAGAAGCACACAGCTCATGGCCAAGCGGCCTGGGAAGCAGAAACAGCAGTTAGAGAAAGGGCTGGAGTAGCAGCCAGGAGGGAAAAGATGATGACTTGCTCCAAGGTTGTGGCAGAGGAACTGGAAAGAAAGACTATGTTTTTGGAAACTGAAACAATAGAACTTGCTGATGGACTGCTTATGAGAAGAAAGAGAATAGAAGAAATTGAAAATGACTTCCAAGTTTGGAGCTGGAGTGACTGGTGACAATTGATGATTTTATTAAGATATAAGGCTGGGGGAAAATAGGTTGCGGAAGGAGAGGTAAATGTGAAGAGTTTTGGCATTATGTTTGAGATGCCTAGCAGACATCCAGATAGAAATACCATGAAATGAAAACATGTGGAACAGTATCTTGACCACTAATAACTCCTGACCATTTTTAAAATATGACGAGTGAATTCAAAAACATCTATAAGAAACAGCTCATTATTTGTATATTTTAGCAAGTGTAAAGAAACTACTTTCCATAGGTTCAGCAGTACTTGAAATCCTCATTTGATTCATATTTCTTGAAATTAAGGCTCAACTAGGGTTTAATATTACATGAGCAATCAAACACAGGCAGAGTTCAAAATTTGTGACTTTCAGAATCAAACTCTGAAGCGATTTTAGGCTTCTGATTAAAATATATTGACAGCACATAATTTAGGGTTAAGTTTATCTCAGTTTTGGTACTGTAACTTTAGTCCCAGAGGAGAAATAAGACCTAACATATTAAGCATCCATCAGGAAGTCTGAAAACCAAGATCTAATATGAGTAAGTCTTTTATTGGATCACCATGTCCTTACACTCATGAAAACAAACACAGAAAAAATAGAATAAATGAAGTTAAAATAATAAATAATAAGTAATGCCAGAAGGAACAACGGTAATAAGAAATAAACAAAAAGCAAAAATAAATTATTGTGATCAGAAATTCATTTAAAAATAAAAATTATCTTGATATTAGATGGACACCTAGCTAATACTACCAAACATTTAAAGAACTAACACGTGCTTTTCTCAAATTATTTCAAAAATTTAAGAGGAGGGAATATTTCTGAACTTATTCTACAAAGTCAGTATCATCCTAATACCAAAACCAGGAAAAGACATCACAAAAAGAAGAAAATTAGAGGCCACTGATTAACATAGATGCAAAAATCCTCCACAAAATATTAGCCAACCAAACTTAACAATACATTAAAAGAATCATAAACTATGATCAAATGGAGTTAGTTCCAGAGAGCCAAAGATAGTACATCTGCAAATCAACCAATTTGATATACATGATTAACAAATTAAAGAACAAAAATCATTTGATCATCTTGAGATATAGAAAAAGTATTTGACAAAATTCAACATTCATTTGTGATAAGAACTCTCAGCAAGATGTGTATAGGGGGAACATACCTAAATATAATAAAGGCCATTTATGATCATCTCACAACTAACATCACACCCAGTGGTGAAAAGCTGAAAGCTTTTCCTCTAAGATCAGGAACAAGACAAAGATGCCCACTCTCATCATTTTTATTCAACATAGTATTGGAGGTCCTAGCCACAGCAATTAGACCAGGAAAAAAAAAAAAAAAGAGGCATCTAAATCAGAAAAAGAGCAGTAAAATTGTCACTCTTTGCAGATGGCATATTATATACAGAAAATTCTAAAGATGTCACCAAAATCTATTAGAACTAATAAATGAATTCTGTAAAGTAGGACACAAAGTTAGTATATAGACATCTGTTGCACTAACAATGAACTATCAGAAAGAGAATTGAAGGAAACAATCCCATGTATGACTACATCAAAAAAGAATAAAATAACTGGAACTAAATCTAACAAAGGAGGAAAAGATATACACTCAGAAAGCTCTAAGACATTGATGAAAGAATTGACGATGACACAAACACATGGAAAGATATACATCCTGTTGGGTCTTCCTTGGTGGTCCAGTGGCTAAGACTCCATGTTCCCAATGCAGGAGGTCAGGGTTCGATCCCTGGTCAGGGAACTAGATTCCCACATGCCACAACTAAAGATCCAGCATGCCTTAACTAAGATCTGGTACAGTCAAATAAATAATTAAAAAAAAAAAAAAGATATACCATATTTATGGGCTGGAAGAACTAATGTTGTTAAAGTGACCATACAACCCAAAGCAATCTACAAATTCATACAAGTTCTATCAAAATACCAGTGGCATTTTTCACAGAACAAATCTAAACTTTGTATGAAAACCCAAAAACATCTCAACTAGCCAAAACAATCTTAAGAAAGAAAAACAGATTTGGAAGTACGACACACTCTCTGATTTCAAACTATACTACAAAGCTACAGTAGTATAATCAAAGCACTTGGTACGGGCACAAACTAATCAGACCAGTATAGTATCATAAACAAAAACAGACAAATGGATCAACAGAAAAAAAAAAAAAAACAAACAGCACAGAAATGAACCACACTCGTTGTTTTTGTTCAGCGGCTAAGTCGTGTCTGATTCTATCCGACCCCATGGACTGCAGCAGGCCAGGCTCCTCTGTCCTCCACTATCTCCCAGAGTTTGCTCAAACTCATGTCCATTGAGTCAGTGATGTTGTCTAACCTTCTCATCCCCTGCCACTTCCCTCTCCTTTTGCCTTCAGTCTTTCCCAGCATCAGGGTCTTTTCCAATGAGTCGGCTCTTCACATCAGGTAGCCCAAGTATTGGAGCTTCAGCTTCAGCATCAGTCATTCCAATGAATATTTGGGGTTAATTTCTTTTTGGATTGACTTGTTTGGTCTCCTTGCAGTCCAAGAGACTCTTAAGAGTCTTATTCAGCACCACAATTCAAAAGCATCGATTCTTTTGTACTCAGCCTTCTTTATGGTACAACTCTTACATGGTCAATTAGGCTACAATAAAGGAGGCAAGATCACACAATGGGAAAAAGATAGCCTCTTCACTAAATAATGTTGGGAAAACTAGACAACTATATACCAAAGAATCAAACTGGACTGCTTTCTCACATCATACATAACACACACACACACACACACACACACACACACACACACACACACACCACAAAACCTCTATATGGACAAAGACTTGAATGTAAGACCAGAAACCATAAAACTTCTAGAAGAAAACATAGGCAGCATGCTTCTTTGACTTCAGTCTTAACAATAGTTTTTTGGATGTGTCTCCTTGGGGAAGGAAAACAAAAGCAAAAATAAACAAATGGGAGCAAATGAAACCAAAAAGTTTTACACAGTGAAGAAAAGTATCAACAAAATGCAAAGGCGGTCAACTGAATGGGAGAAAATATTTGCAACTAATATATCTGATAAGAGATTAATATCCAAAATACACAAAGAGTTCATAAACTCAACATCAAAAAACCAAACAGCTTTATTTAAAATGAGTTGAGGATCTGAATGGACATTTTTCCGAAGAAAACATGGTTAACTGGCACACAAAAAGCTGCTCAATATAACTAATAACAGGGCTTTCCCAGTGGCTCAGAAGGTAAAGAATATGCCTACAATACAGGAGACTTGCAGGAAACATGGATTCCATCCCTGGGTCGAGAAGATGCCCTGGAGGAGGAAATGGCAACCCACTCCAATATTCTTGCCTATAAAATCCCATGGAGAGAGGAGCCTGGTAGGCTACAGTCCAAAGGGTAGTAAAGAGTCAGACATGACTGAGCATGCACAGAGGCACAAATCACTAATACTCAGGGACATGTAAATCAAAACCACAAGGAAATTTAGCTTCCCACCTGCCAGAATGGCTATTACCAAAAAGACAAGAAATAACAAGTGTTGGCAAGGATGGAGAGAAAGGGGAACCCTCATACTGTTGGTAGTATTACAAACTGGTATAGCCACTGTGGAAAACAGTATGGAAATTCCTCAGAAAATTAAAAATAGAACTACCA
Organism: Dama dama; assembly: GCF_033118175.1. Lineage (NCBI taxonomy): Eukaryota > Metazoa > Chordata > Mammalia > Artiodactyla > Cervidae > Dama > Dama dama. The sequence goes on from NC_083683.1 coordinate 69,589,343, forward strand.
GCGGATTCAGCAATTTCATTTCTAAGTATTTACATGAGGAAAACAAATTCTAATTTAATTCTAAATTCTAAAAAAAAACCACTAATTCAAAAAGATACATGCAACCCTATGTTCATCAGGTCATTATTTACAGTAGCCAAGATATGGTAACAACCTGTGTCCACTGATAAATAAACAGTTAAAGAAGGTATGGTGAATATAATATATATGCCATACCTATACTACATATATGTATACATATACATGTGTGTATGTGTGTGTGTGTGTGTATATATATATATTATATATAATATATATATAAGTAATACTCCACTATATATATAGTGGAGTATTACTGAGCCATAAAAAATAAAATCTTGCCATTTGCAAAAGCATGGGTGAATCTAGAAGATATTATGCTAAGTGAAATAAGTCAGATAAAGACAGATACTGTTTAATCTCATTTACATGTGGTATCTAAAAGTAAAACAAGCAAGTGTTTTATAGAAATAAAATAGAAATAGAATCATAGATACAGAGTACAAACTGGTAGATGTCAGAGGGGAAATAGTAGGGAAGTGGTTAAGGAAGACTAATAAGTCTGAACTTCCAATTATAAAATATATAAATCACAGAAATGTAATATAGAGCCTAGGGAATGTGATCAAATAATATTGTAATAACTATATGATGACAGATGGCAACTGGACTTCTCGTGGTGATTATTTTGTAATATATAAAAATAGCGAATCACTATGTTGTATACCTGAAACTACTACAATACTCCAAGTCAATTATACTTTAATAAAAAAGAAAACAAGAAAGTCCACAGTTATAATTTTCTTTTTGGCACTGCAGAGTTGAAAGCTATAAAAGATATGTTAAGTGTACTCTAAGGAAAAGACTTATAAAATGATAAATTAGACTGAGAATCTGTAACAATAGATGCTGGAGATAATATTGCTAAAGCACTCATGGAAAATAGCTCAACCTTAAGTGCTTTTCCATCTAAATTAGGATAGAGGAATTCACGCAAAATAAAAACATCTTTAGAACATCAGAGACAGAGATTTACACTCATAGACACTCTCTGAGAGAACTACTAAGTGACATACTTCAGCAAAAAGGAAATTAAACCCAGGAGGAAGGAAAAGAGAGTATGAAGCAACAGTGAGGAAAGAGGGGTAAATATAAGTAAGCAATGGCTTATTCATAATAATAATTGACTAATTTGGGCAGGGTATGAAAAACAAGTTTTAACTAACTTAACAGACAAAATTTAAATTGAACAAGGTTGCCAGTTTATGCAAACAGATGGGGGGGAAATGGAAACAGTGACAGGCTTTATTTTCTTGAGTTCCAAAATCACAGCAGATGGTGACTGCAGCCATGAAATTAAAAGATGCTTGCTCCTTGGAAGAAAAGATAACAACAAACCTAGACAGCATATTAAAAAGCAGAGACATTACTTTGCTGACAAAGGTCCATCTAGTTAAAGCTATGGTTTTTCCAGTAGTCATGTATAGATGTGAGAGTTAAACCTTAAAGAAGGCTGAACATCGAAGAATTGTTGTTTTCTAACTGTGGTCCTAGAGAAGATTCTTAAGAGTTCCTTGCACAGCAAGGAGATCAAATCAGTCAATTCTAAAGGAAATCAACCCTGAATATTCATTGGAAGGACTGATGCTGAAGCTGAAGTTCCAATACTTTGGCCACCTAGTTCAAAGAGCCAACTCATTGGAAAAGAGTTTGATGCTGGGAAAGACTGAGGGCAGAAGGAGAAGGGGGCAACAGAAGATGAGATGGTTGGATGGTATCATTGACTCGACACGAGTTTGAGCAAGCTCCGGGAGATAGTAAAGGACAGGGAAGACTGGTGTGCTGAGGTGCATGGGTTGCAAAGAGTCAGTCACAACTGAGCAACTGAACAACAAGGTTGTTGGAAGAGGCTGAGGAACAGACTTAAAACTTTCTAAACCCCTCCCCAAAATTGTTCCAGAGGAAAATAAAGAGACTGATAAATTTTAAATATTATAAAGTTTAGGATAAATGTCAATTTTAGGGGAAATCAGTATGAAAATAGAATATGTAACTTCCAAAACAACAAATGGAGAACAAGGAATAAAGAAATCTGGATCTTGCTGCAGAAGGGGAAAGTGAAAGTGAAAGTCACTCAATCATGTCTGACTCTGCAACCCCATGGACTCTGCAGTCCATGGAAATCTCCTGGCCAGAATATTGGAGTGGGTAGCCTTTCCTTTCTCCAGGGGATCTTCCCAATCCAGGTCTCCCACGTGCAGGCAGATTCTTCACCAGCTAAGCCACAAGGGATGCCGAAGAATACTGGAGTGGGTAGCCTATCCCCTCTCCAGGGGATCTTCCCCACCCAGGAATCGAACCCCGGTCTTCCGAATTGCATGCAGATTCTTTACCAACTGAGCTATCAGGGAAGCCCTACAGAAGCGGGAGGGAGTAAGCAAGGAAAAAGCAAAGTAAAATCCATGTAATAAATAAGTATAAATATAGCATTAATAAAAACTAATGCAATTGGATTAAAGTATCTATTAAAAGGTAATAAATTTAAAACAGAAACAAAGCCAGTCATAAACTTCTCAAAGATATTTTTAAAGTAAGATTAACAGAAAAGGAAAAATTACATACCAGGCAAATACTAAGAGCCAAAAGAAATATAGGCTAGAATGTTAATATTAACAAGAAAAATAAAAGCATTAATAAGAAAAAGAAGGGACACTATAATGATAAAAGGTAAAAACTGTGAATCAATAAGTACCTAACATCATATCTTTTTAATATACTCCTTATAGAAAGCAACAGACTAAGCAGAAAAAGTTAAGGAAATATAGAAACAGCACAGTAAACTACTTGAACTAACATCTATAAAGAACCTTTCCTCCACAGATATCAAATATGTATTCTTTTCACGGATACATGATACATTTACATAAATTGACCAGGTAATAAAAATCAAAAGAAGTTTTAATAACGTTTAAAGAACTGATGATAGAAAAAAAATTGATCTGAACACAGGGCTATTAAAGTAGAAACAAATACTTAATGGGGTGCTCACTAATGCATCTTTACAATGTCATAAAATTTGCAAACAAAAGTCCAAAATAGAAGAATAAATTAAATGTGGTGTGTGTGTGTATATATATACATACAATAGAATATATGGAAATATGACAGATCTCCAAAATACAATAATGAGTAACAACAGCAAGAGGATGAATGGTAAGGTAAGTATGGTAAATTTATGTTTATTTATGTAAATACTGAAAACACATGAGAAAACTTCACAGTTGGATATATATGCCTTAAAGTATCAAAACATAAATTGAAAGGATACTTGCCAAAATAATGATAATGGTGGCCTCAGAATGAAGGGAGATGTTGGGGACTGCAAAGAGGCTTTATAAGTATGCTCTATTTCTAGAGACACAGTACTGGGTCATGATTAAGAGTGCAGGTTCAGGGCTGGACTGCCTGGGCTCAAATCCTAATTATGCCACTCTCTGTGTCCCAGGGTCCTCACCTGTTTATTTTAGTTAATAATACTCCCTACCTAGGAGGGCTGTTTGGGTTTAGATAAGCTAATGTGTGTAAAACATTAGAACAGTGCTTGGTACATTGTAGCCACTCAAGAAATAAATGTTAATTTTTCTTTTTTTTTTTTTTTAGTTGAGAATTTGTAAAGATGAGAAATTAGAGAGAGTGTGTCAAAAAAACTCTTTGAAGAAGTCTGGCTACAAAAAACAAAGAAATATAGCTTTGCAGCTAAAGCAGTATGTGGAGTCCAGAAGAGTTTATTTAAAATGGGAGATAATTGAGTGTGTTTGTAAACAAATGAAAATGGATCAAATGAAGGGGAAAGATTGATGGTACGGAAAAGAGAGGAAAGAGCCTAAGTGACTGTCTTTATCAAGGATAGGGCTTTGATAAGGAATAAGGGTTCACAGCCATGTGGAAAAATAATTCCTTGTGGGAAGGAGAAACAAACTTCTCCTATTTCAGGAAAGGAGAAAATGATACAGACATGGAAGTTTGAGAGGAAAGGCTGATGAAAGTCCCTTTTGTTGATTTTTGTTTTCTCAGTGAATTTGAGGAGCAGCCTTCAGTGGAAGTCTAAGAACCTGGAAGATGTAAATCCATGCAGCATATGAAAGATTGAGCTTACCAGAGAGCAGCAGCAAGGGAGAGTGCAGAATTGAACTGGCGCTGAAGGTAGTGATCGGGAGGCGACGCTGTTTCCAACCTGGCTGTCAGGCAGCAACACTTGCCGTGTGGGCGTATGCGTGGAGATGGGAGCAGGCTGGACCCACATGGAGCGTAGATTTGTCAGGAGCTAAAGTGACGACTCCATTACATTAAATATCATATGGTCAAAATTATCATGGGTTCAAGGTGGATGAGGAGGAGGGGAATAAAGACCAAAGAGGTCTGAGGGGTAGAGAGAACATGGGTTAAAGCTCTCAGAGTCTTCTTAGAACTGTTTCTATGGGTGACCAAGGAGCTAAACAGGAAAGACGTTCCTCAGAGAATGAGATGCATGAATTTACTGTGACACTTGGATTTTAAAATTGAAGCAGTGAGAGAATACGTAGCTGACTTGGAGGGGAAGGAATACTAACTGGGGATGAGATGGCTAAGACATCAGAGTATTGGCTAAGTCAGCTACAGGACCCTGACGGTGCGGAAAGCTGAGGAGCAGATAAAACACCTGATCAGGTTTGTATTTTATCAATAGAAACATCCCAGCTACAACAAGGATGATAGATCTGAAAGGATCAAGACTGGAGAAAGGGAGACCATTCCTGCAAAACTGTAAGATCATGGCGGTTCAGATCAATGTGGTGGAAAAGCGGGAAAGAAAGGGACGTTTTCAAGAGATGCTGAGATGGCAGAAGGGCTTTGGGTTTTGTGGCAGGAGGTGGGAGTGAGGAAGGAGTCAAGACAGCAAGATAAGGTAACTGAGGCAGATGCTCACACCATTCTCTGGACAAGGGGAAAGAGAACATCTTAGCCATCTGCCTCAGTTACCTTATCTTGCTGCTCTAGGGACCACCTAAACTGGAGATAAATCACCTAATCAGTATGGATATAAAAATAGTACAGCAATGACAACAATGAATATCTAGAGGTCAAAATCCCAGCTAAGGTTTAGAATTCAAATGTTGATAATACATTTCCGTGGTTTGATACCATTTCTATAAAATAGTAGCACACAGGGAAGTCTTTTAAGTCTAGAAGAAAATTTAAATTATTAATAAATTTGGTCTGTACATAATTGCTTTGCCTGAAGATTAAAGGACTCCCAAACATCATAAAGATTAAATATTAAAATAAGTTACTTCCATTTCTTGATAGATGGGTCAATAGCTCGTTTTTAAATTTGCATTTAAAAAATCAGTTAAGAAGCATAACATCAGTGCAGCTTGATTGGACTAGTATTTCGAAACTCTCACTAATGAAATTAACATGGTTCCCCATAATACACAACTTAAATATTTAAAAAATGAATATATAACTTTGTTACATGCTATGTTTTCTCAATGATGTTGATGTTGTGAGCACAGATTTTAGAAAGAGTTGTGTTTCTAAAAAAGTTACTTTTATACATCTTTCATTTGCTGAATATTAACCTTCTAAATATAATGGAAAAGTCAACTTGCATAGTAAGAATTTCTGATTCATTCAAATAATAACCCAATATCCATGTTAATTACTGTGATTTAATTATGGCATCTTCCCCCTTTCCAGAATATTTATGAATTATTCTTTGTGTAATCCCAAGGTATGTTATTAATGCAAATGAAAGGACATTTTAGTTATAAATATTAATGACCTAGGCAAAGTAACTTTGGGCCTGGAATTTTATAACACAGTCAATTTTTGTCTTTAATTCCTCATATTGCTTGATTATAGATGTTTCAATCAGGCATAGATTTTGTTTTATTCTCTTTGATGAAAGGTTAGAAATAATAGTATTATAATAATCAAATTTTTTAAAATACAGCATAATGTAATCTGTGGTAGTTTTTGAAATTTCCATTTGGTTGTAAAATATGTTCTCCTGTAATAATTAAGTACATAATGAATTTAAGGGCTAAAGAACAGCTGCTTTATAACATTTACAAGAAGTAATTTACATTTCTGAGAGGAAGTAAGAAATTTTTAACATAAATGTAATTAGAATCTGCTGGACCCCTTTTCTATTAGTCTTTTAAAGATAGGTTTCTCTGATACACATTTTTCAACCACTATTAAAGAAACTCAGTACTTTCCTTCTCCACTTGTAATATAAGTGTTTAAGGGTATATGAAATTCTTCAGGCACTTTACTTTCGGGTCTACATGACGAATTATCAGGGTGACTATAACTATTGTAGCTTCAATAATTCATAACTAATTCTCAATTATTATCTTATGTAGCTTTAAACACGGAAGTGTATTCTAGGAAAGTCTGCAAATAAATACTCCATTTACTATTTGGAGTGCTAAAATTTAATAAAGATGTCAAAGACTTGAAGAGTTCTCTAGTTAAGGCTAGAAATAACTAATATTTAGTAAATATTTTGGGTAAACAAGATTGCCAGATTCTGAATTAATTTCTCCCCAAATAATTAGAAAGCTGTTAATAACAGTAACGAGTACTTGAAGTAGTATTAAAACTGTCAGCCATCTGTGTCATTCTTACCATGACAGAGCATGAGAAATGGGTAAAAGCCAATTATAATAGCAGTGTTCATTCAGTTCAGTTCAGTCATTCAGTCTTATCTGACTTTTTGCAACCCCATGGACTGCAGCACACCAGGCCTCCCTGTCCATCACCAATCCCGGAGCTTACTCAAACTCATGTCCACTGAGTCAGTGATGCCATCCAACCATCTCATCCTCTGTCATCCCCTCCTCCTGCCTTCAGTCTTTCCCATCATCAGGGTCTTTTCCAATGAGTCAGTTCTTCACATCAGGTAGCCCAAGTATTGGAGCTTCAGCTTCAGCATCAGTCCTTCCAATGAACACCCAGGACTGATCTCCTTTAGGATGGACTGGTTGGATCTCCCTGTAGTCCAAGGGACTCTCAAGAGTATTCTCCAACACCACAGTTCAAAAGCATCAATTCTTCGGTGCTTAGCTTTCTTTATAGTCCAACTCTCACGTCCATACATGACTACTGGAAAAACCATAGCTTTGACTGGACAGATTTTTGTTGGAAAAGTAATATCTCTGCTTTTTAATACGCTGTCTAGGTTGGTCATAGCTTTTCTTCCAAGGAGCAAGCGTCTTTTAATTTCATGACTGCAGTCACCATCTGCAGTGATTTTGGAGCCCAAGAAAACAGTTTGTCACTGTTTCCATTGTTTCCCCATCTATTTTTCATGAAGTGATGGGACCGGATGCCATGATCTTAGTTTTTTGAATGTTGAGTTTTAAACCAGCTTTTTCACTCTCCTCTTTCACTTTCATCAAGAGGCTCTTCAGTTCCTCTTCGCTTTCTGCCATAAGGGTGGTGTCATCTGCGTATCTGAGGTTATTGTCCCGGAAATCTTGATTCCAGCTTGTGCTTCATCCAGCCCAGCATTTCACATGATGTACTCTGCACATAAGTTAAATAAACAGGGTGACAATATACAGCCTTAATGTACTCCTTTCCCAATTTCGAACCAGTCCATTGTTCCATGTCCAGTTCTAACTGTTGCTTCTTGACTTGCACACAGATTTCTTGGGAGGAAGGTAAGGTGGTCTGGTATTCCCAATATTCACAGTGTTCATTGAGAGCCTGCAAAGTGCAAGTCACTAGGCTAAGTGTTTATCACTTCACGGTTTAATCAGTCCTTGTTACTAACCTATGAAGCGGATACTATTATTGCTTCCATTTAAGAGACCAGGAGCCTGAGCCTTTGTACAAGCAGTTTGACCATGGTCTCCAGAAGGCTGTTGGCTTCAACCCTCCCCTTTCTGATCCCAAAGACTGTTGTCCTTCAACCCTCCCCTACATCCCCTCCAGGTAGGATAGCATGATGGTCAAGAGCACAGACAGCATGCTCTCCCGTTTCTTCAGCAGTCATCTTTAAAAACATGGTCTGCCTCATGGTGGTAAAGAAATCTAGGGAATTGCTTAAGTAAACTACACAGGGTCCCTTCCAAGTCTGATACAACCAGCACTGAGAAACTTGATCCTAACATCATGAATACCCTTCACTTTAGAAGTCAATAGTAACAAAAGCAGATTGACAATCAAGAGGATGCAAAGAGAAAAGTGTAGCCACTTTTTCACATGCACCTTTATTCTACTTTGAGCCCCTGATGCTCAGAGCCTCTAACTGTCCAGTCACACCTTTCCACAACTGGATACAGAGACACTGACTCCTGAGATAATGGGAAAGCAGGCCCTCTTTTACAGAAATTTTCCATTATCCTTAAGAAGCACTAGGGATTCCTCTGGCTTCATGGCAGCTACTTTTTATTTCTGTCCTTGGAGAATATCAAGTTTTAGAGTCAAAATGCTAGAATAGGACTTTCCTGGTGGTCCAGTGGTTAAGAATCTGCCTGCCAATGTAGGGTACATGGGTTTGATCCCTGGTCTGGGAAGATTCTACATGCTGTGGGGCATCAAACCTCAAGGGTCACCTAAACCCATGTGACACAACTTCTGAGCCGGTGCGCTAGAGTTTGAGAGCTACAACTGCTGAAGCCCAAGAGTCTAGACCCTGTGCTTGGAAACAAGAGAAGCCACCCCCACAAGAAACCTGTGCACCACAACTACAGAGAGCTCACGTGCAGCAGTAAAGGCCTAGCGCAGCCACAAGTAAACAGAAACCTGTAACAACCTTCCAAGGTTTTCTGATTAACAGCCTTAAGTTCAGGTAAAAATATCCTCCTCTGGTCAGCGTGTCCAGCCTATGTGTGAATCTTCCAGGAGCCAAATCAGCTTAGGAAGAGGACAATCCAAACATAGAGAAGTTCTAATTATTAGCCTCCTTATTCTGAGCCATCATCTGCTTCCATTTTATTTCCATCCTCTGCACTCAGGCAAATCTCTTTCACGATCAGCCTTTCAACTTTTGAAGACAGCAATCAAATCTCCTTTCAGCCTCAAATGCTCCAACTCATCCCCAATTCCTTCGAACATTTCTCATTTGGCATGGATAGCCAGACCCTCTGCCAATTCCACCAACCTATTCCATCAGTGGCCCTCTTGAAATGTGTTCCACCCCCAGAAATGCACAGAATGCCACAAACATTATTGAATGAGAATCAAATATAATGGTGACAATGCCTCCAAATAGTCAGGACGTCAAGCTTTCATGGATGCAACCTGAGATTGTATTGAGTTTGGAGCAGAAAAATCACATAGGTCAGACATTGAGTTCACACAGTGCCGACCATGAATTCATGTTATCATGTTTAGTTACTTCATTATATATGTCCTGTGTATTATCAATAACCTAAGCACCCTCCAGTTCTACAGCCAAAGCTTTACTAAAAATTTACTTTCCCATTAATTTGCCCTATGAATAACTTGATTCTCGCCCCTTTATAAAACTTATATCTAACATATATTGAGTTCTTCCTACATGCAAGAGCTGTGCCTCCGACATACATGCCTCATCTTCTGGTGCTTCCCCACAGGATAGAGACTTTCTTATCATATCCATTTTTCAGATGAGGAAAGTAAGGTTCAGAGGGATTGAGTGAGTTTTCCAAGGTCTCAGTGCTAAGTAAAAAGCAAAGTCGGAAGTTAAACCCAGTTGTGTTGAAGCCCCAAAGGCTCTACAAATCTTGTTCTTTTTATCTCACGATGTCCTCAAACATATTCTGTTTTGCGGTTGCAGCTGCTTGTTTTCTTCCTGCCCATTAAGTTACAGTGCAGAGCCCTCTGGGTCCATTTGGAGATCTGCCAAGCTCTTCTCTGATCCTCCAGGAGTTATCTGGAAATAGCAGGAAGCCTGATCTACCACTATAAAATGAAAACCTCAAACTGTTTACTACAGCTAATTCATGCAAAATTAAATACAATAAATTATAAACAATATAAAGGGAGATGCTAGTATAATTAATGCCTATTTCTCAGTCCACAATAATTCTGATCTAGCTGCCTAACTGTCTCCATGAGAAAATATTCTGGTTTTCTCTCTTTTCATTTTGCTTAGGGTTTGCTAAACCTCTTCTGCTCTTGCCATTTGCCAACCTATTCTGGGACATTCCCATTATAATGCCTGGGCCTTGATCACCATCTGTACAAAATTAGTAGTATTTACATCTGCAATTGTAAATATGTGATATTTATCAACAATATTGCTAAGGAGGTTTTCCTTCTTTCCCATATGCTCGGCAAGACAGACCTGACACTGATGACTACTCCTTGCTGGGGATGTGTGTCTCTTCAGTTTGTGACGACTGTGGCTCTTCTGCCTGGGGGTCCCTTGTTCATTATTTTTGTGTTCTGTCCCTTCCTTGACAAGTAGAGAGATTATGTTAACTTCTCTATTTGGTAAAAAAAAAAAAAAAAAAAAAGAATATCTTAAAATCCAGATGTCAGCTAAGACAAAGTTCCCCATCAGGCAAAAAGTCAAGGCCGTGATACTTCCTATGGATTAAAACTCAGCATCTTTACTGATGGCAGCAGATTAGAGTTTTGAGTTTAACCATTTATACCGGTGCTCATGTGGACTACTTACACCTCTTCAGGTTGTATAGTATGCAATGATAAGAGTATTTCTCATTCTCTTCCTACATGTTCCCTTTCTTCTGACAAACTATATAGACTAAGAGCTAAAAGCCATAGAAAATATGGCATAAAATCAACAGCATATTACACTGTGCAGTGGACAATTATGTCTTTGGGCAGATAAACATGAATTCTTCCCTTCTTTTAATAACACCATTGTGGTGTTCTTCTAAGGAATTATCCCTCCTGCACTGGATACAGTGGGATAAGACCATTCAGTAAGAAACCCTGTTGGCACTAACCATGGGAGGAAAGGGTAGAGAGTTATGACCCTGCTGACACAATAAGATCCTTCTCCCAAGAATCTGACCCTGAGCCCCCATTCATTCTAGCAGTAGCATTCTGATGAGACCATAGATTCCTGAAGCCCCCTCAGTTCTTTTCCTGCTCTGAATCTAGTTTTCCAGTCCTGCTGCTCCTCTATACCCTTCCAACAAATTCTCTTTTTACCAAGAGTCAGTTTCTGTAGCTTTTATCCCAATATCCTTGATGGGTACACATCTCTCTAATGCCACCTCTCATGGACATAGCCTGTGTCTTAAATAGCATCATGCATACTAGATCACATCATCATCTGGGGAAAGAAAATGAAAACTAAACTGATTATTTCCATTGGCTTTAGCATTTTGCCCAAATGAAACTGCCATTGAAACTCACCAGCAGCTCTCACAGGGATTTTCTGAAGTATGGCACTATTTTGTGTTTTGTGTCAATTTATGCAGACAGTCCACCACTTAGGGGTTCTCTTGGAAAGGGAAACCTCTTTTCATTGACTTACATTCCAATGAGAACCACTCACATTTGAATTCTGAGCTTGTGGCTTATTCGTCTTTCATTCTAGAGAGGAAAGGGGTGGCATGAGGAAAAGAAATGAGTTTATGGCATATTCCCATTTTAAGTAAGAGCAGAGGTTAGAATATTCTTATTCAAACACCAAGATACGAGGAGTGAAAGGTAAAAACACCTTATTACCTCTTGTTGGTTTAATTCACTTCAAACAACCTAAAATTAGTACACATTTCCAGGCAGGCTGAATTTTTTTCTATCCACACAACCAGTGACTAGTTATGGAGCCCAAACAAGTCTGTAAGGACAGCCTTCCTGACTTCCGAGTCTGTAGACTTCACCCCAAGTTCACCCTGAATGAGACAAGAATTTGTGTTAGGTGTGAGAGTCAGAGGCCAGGAAGTCCCAGAGACTGGTGGAAGTGAGAATTTAGCCAACACTGTACACCTTATTTTGTGTGTGTCAGAATGTTTATATTCATTCAGTACTGTTTCCTTCCTGTCGGGGAAGTGTCAAAGCCAAGAATTCAGTTTATTAACTCAGTGTGATCTGTTTTTCTTCTTTTTCCTCACGCCTGAAACATCTGCTGTCAGTTTATATCTCTGCTGCCATATATGGAGAACTCTTGCCATTTAAAGAATCCAAGGAAGCCATATCCATAATCTTATAAAATAAACCTCATTTTTAGCCACTTGAATATTTTTTTCTGCCTCACTCATATGACTTTGGCAGAAATATAACATAAGAGTATTGCAATATAATAAAGCAATTAATACTGCTCGAGGCCAAGAAAAGATGTAATGGAATGCTTCTTTCACCTCTAATACATTAGATGTAGGCTGTAGAATATGAACTATGGTTGCCTTTATCTTTATACTACCAAAGAAAATCATAAAGAATGACAGCATCTGAAAAAGAGTTAGCATTTCCAAACCTACCTGTCATTCCAAATGGCAGATGAAACAGAGAAACAGACTAGAATGGAAGCCAAAAGACAGAAGAAAGGAACTGGGGGGGAAAAAAACACTCTTGATGTCCCTCATTTCTTAAAAAGAATGGTTTTAATATCATATGGTCTCATGTTCATTACAAAGGAAATTAGAACAATATGCCTTCACACACCAAAAGGGAAGAAGGAGGGAAAGGGGGAAAGCGGGGGTGGAAGTGACTGGAAAGGAAATCTGGAAAGATAGATCACAGACATTCCCTGAAACAAAGGATGAAAACCAGGCTTCTGAGCCATGATCATTTCTCAGCAGCCTGTACTGTTGCCACATGAACTTCTGTGATTTGTGAGGGTGTTTACTTAGGCCTTATTTTTGAGCAGTCTTGGCCTATGATATTTTCCATTTTAAAGAACTGGAATAAAATCTGAGTTTGGAACCCATCAAGAGACACAGCACATTGCATTAATATATTCTTTCCCATTATATCATTAAAAATTAGAGAGACCAGCAGCTGCTTGTTCTAATTCTCCAAGACGGCAGCTATTAGAGCCTAAATCTGCAAGCAAATAAAATATATATATATACATATTTATAAATAGATCTATGCCAGATTCTTATGGCAAAAGGGACAATATTTAGTGGGAATTTGATTTATGTGGATCAAATTCCTTCTCCTTCTTATTTTTTAAAGAAAACAAGAAACATTTCATATGGAATAGTTGGATACAGTTTTGTGAACATATGGTAGTTCTTGGAAAAATAAGCGTCTTTCACCTCTGCTCATTCCTTTCTAATGAGATCTTCCCCATCTATATTCAAACCATGGTCATCTAATATCTTCTTTCTGTTGTGCATAACATTTATTTTAGAAGTTATAGTCTAATTGTTGTGGCAAGACTAACTCAATATTCTCTATCAAAATGTGTGCTCTAGAAAACAGAATCAATATGTTCATATTTTACAGCTTCGTTTCTTTTAACTCTTTAGTAGCTAAACCTATAATAACAGGCAATTTTAATAATTCTTTGCATTTTACCCTCCCCCCTTCTTGTATGAGTTGCCACTTTATTCAAAGCTCTGATTACTCCAGAAATTAAAGTCATTTCTAGATGTATTTTTTTTATCTAAATAAAATATATAAAATGTGTAATCCAACATCTTAAGTTTAGAGATACGTAAAAACACATTGGGCTTCTGAAAGGTCTCAGTGGTAAGAATCTGTCTGCCAAGTAGGAGACCTGCGTTCAATTCCTGGCTCTGGAAGATCCCCTGAAGAAGGAAATGGCCACCCACACCAGTATTCCTGCCTGGGAAATCTCATGGACAGAGGAGCCTGGTGGCCTACAGTCCATGGGGTCACAAAGAGTCAGTCACGACTTAGCAACTAAACAACAAAATCACACTAGTAAGACCATGTGGACCAGTAGGAAAAGGCCCAGACTTTGGAGTTGAACAGAATGAGCATCACAAGCTCTATGAACACTATGTGATGTTGCTAAACTTCTTTAAGCCTTTGTTTGCTAATAATTAAAATAGGCAGGATAATGTCTAAATATCCTAAAGGATATCCTAAATATCCTATGTCTAAATAATCTAAAGATACTGTAAAGCGTAAAAAAGAAGAGGGAGTGACTTGCTTTATACAGCGCCTAGCAGAGTACTTTTTCAATAAATATTTATTGGATGAGCAAAATCTCACACCCACTTATAAACCCAAGAGAAAGAGTGCACATTCCCACAAAATATTTCCACAAGAATGTACTTAGCACTTTATTCAGAATAACTAAAACCTGGAATCAACCTAAATGTCCATCAACAGGAGAACATATAAACTATTTGGATTTTTAAGTATTAGGGTAACATTTTGTGTATGATAAGCAGGCAAATAACAACATTTAAACTGAAGTACGTAGCACACAGTACCAAATTCCTTCACTTCGGTCTGCATGCTTTCCTATACAAACATCCTTTGTTAGATCGAAACAGTGGGATTCCCTCCCCATGTCCTCTGCCTGCCTTTTGCCTGTAGAAAAACATTAGTCAAAGAATAGATTTAATCAGAGAAGTGAGAAAATCTAGAAGCAAAGGATAAGAGTCAAACAGGACAAAATAATAATAACTGAGTCATTACGCAAAGGTTCCTTGAGGAGGAACCTTTAAGGGCTATAGAAAACATTCTGAGCCGTCTCCTTTGAGCTGTCTTGTAGATATTGAAACCCTCACCAGGTGGAAGAAGTTAACTACCTTCTTCTGACCAGACAGTAGCCAGGACATAAGTTGCCACACTTCTGAGAACTGGCCTCAAAGGAATGGGAACAAATCAACCCTAGAACTAAAGATTATCTATACTCAACACAATCAGGATGATTGTGATCAGACCACTGCACGACCAATTTCAAGGTGACTGTCAGAACTGACTGTACTATTTCTGCATACAGCCCCCTCCTGCCTGTAGCCCACACATCCCTGAAACTCCCCTTTGTAAGTTCTTGCCCACTGACTCCCAGTGGGGAGTTGGCCTCTGGACATGAGTCCACCTTCTCCCCCAAATTGCCAGTCTTGGAAATAAAGAAAACTCTCCTCTCTATCAACCTCGCCTCTCAAGTATCGACTTTCAGTGGTGAACAGCCAGACCCCACTTTCAGTAACAAGGTCCTATAATGGGCTTGATGAAGCTTCAGCAACATTTGCTCCAAACCCCTCATCAACATGAAGCAACATGCTCAGCAGACATGGGTATAAGCAGAGTCAAGGCAAGTACCCAGGTGACCTGACTCTGAATTCAGTGCTCCTTCTACTGCTCCACAAGGCAATATGACATGGTGTAAAGAGCTCTGGAATCAAACCACGGTTCCACCACTGACCAGCTCTTTCATCTCTGTGTGGCTTTGATCTCTCTTAGTCTGCATACTCCCTATGTTGTAGAGATGCTAACAGAACCGTGTCGAAGATTTGCTGTAAGGGTAAATGAAACAATACAAGTCACTGGCACAGTAATCAATCAATGAAACTCAAATGTACTTTACCCTTTAAAGCAAAATTCCACCTGTTATCAAGTAAGACGGGAGCCGAGTCACAGCCATTTCATGAAAGCCTGTCATCATATCCCCAACCAGAAAATTCCATAACATTCTACTTGAAAGTTGAATGTATTTAAATATGAATTCTCACTGGCCCTTTCCAAGAAAATAGCCCAGGTTCTTCTAAAAGCAAATGTCTTTGAATAAGTTTGTAAATATTATATTTTATATTCTAACTGAAGGGGTTGATTTATTTCTTTTATCAAGGAATATATTTGCATCTTAAAAAGTATACTAGATTACCTAGTATCAAACCATGGTTTGATTCCTAGTGTGGATTTATACTTTTATCAAGTTATTGTGCTTAAATGTTTTGAAAACTGAAGGGATACATGGAATTAGTAGGAGGGTGGAAAACACTTGGAAAACACCACCCAAATAAAGAATATATATAATATATATATATATGGTCATCTAAAACCATAAATAGAAGCTGGCAGCAATGCCTCCCCTTACAAAATGCAGTTTTTCATAAAATCAGAGATCCTACAAATGATCCCATTTCTTTACAAACTCTGAAGTTGTCCTTTGTTTTTACTAAACAAGACCTAAAGTCGATTGATGCACAGGCCACTCCCTGAAGCTGAAACATCAGAAATGATATTGCTTTATTATATGACACTTTTGGAATCTATAATGGGTGGTGGAAGGCAGCAGTCAGGGTCCCTAAAGGGCATCACCAGACATGTGTGGTCCTCTGAATGGACCACATCAGTCCATTAAGAACCAAGTGCCTTTCCTTGTCGGAGCATAATTTGATGGTGGTAAAGGCTTTATACATCCTTTGTTGTTTCTGAAAAGAAATAGGAAATATACTATTTAAATTCTAAGGCAGCTAAAATAGAAGGATTTTTGTGGCAGATGGGATTTTTATGAGCTGTTTGTCACCATATACCAGTCTTGTTAAGAAGCAATCGTTTTCTGCTTCATTACACTAAGATAGCTCTGTTTAGGGTTCCACTCAGCTGTGAAATGATTTTAAAACTTCTGTGAGAAGTAGAGATGGGTTTTTTCATATAATAAAAGATTGTTGACAAAAATGTACTAAAACACAAAAAAGTGGTCAAATGCACTATTTTTGTGTCGGGGAAATAGAGATATGCTGAATCTCCTACTTATGTTTAATCTACTCATTTATGCCAACAGAGAAAACTACATAATACTTTTATTTTCTTGGCCTAAGAAAGGTAAGAGTTCCTTTTATGATTTTACATAGTCTTCATGGCATATATCAAATAAACATAAAGGAAAGAGCACTTGAGGAGCAGTTTCAGCTTAAAATATGTAAAAAGAAAAAAATTAGTAAATACATTAAAACATATTTTAATGGCTTTATTTTCCTGAAAACTTATCTACTTTTATGTTTCTTTTCATATTTGGCCATGTGTTTAAAGGATGACCATTGGGGGGAAAAAAAAAAAAGGATAACCATTGGGACCAGGAGAAGACTAAGCTTGTTATTTCAAAGATTATAAATTTATCATGTCACCTTTTCTGGCTCTAATCCCCATTCAGTGCAATTTGCGGGAGTCAGGAGGGCTTAGATCACATTCTGACCCAGTCACTTACTTATGTAACCTTCAGTTCAGTCGCTCAGTCGTGTCTGACTCTTTGCAGCCCCATGAACCACAGCACACCAGGCCTCCCTGTCCATCACCAACACCCGGAGTCCACCCAAACTCATGTCCATTGAGTCGATGATGCCATCCAACCATCTCATCCTCTGTCGTCCCCTTCTCCTCCTGCCCTCAATCTTTCCCAGCATCAGGATCTTTTCCAATGAGTCAACTCTTCGCATCAGGTAGCCAAAGTATTGGAGTTTCAGCTTCAGCATCAGTCCTTCCAATGAACACCCAGGACTGATCTCCTTTAGGATGGACTGGTTGGATCTCCCTGTAGTCCAAGGGACTCTCAAGAGTCTTCTCCAACACCACAGTTCAAAAGCATCAATCCTTCGGCACTCAGCTTTCTATATAGTCCAACTCTCACATCCATACATGACCACTGGAAAAACCATAGCCTTGACTAGATGGACCTTTGTTGGCAAAGTAATGTCTCTGCTTTTTAATATGCTGTCTAGGTTGGTCATAACTTTCCTTCCAAGGAGTAAGCATCTTTTAATTTCATGGCTACGGTCATCATCTGCAGTGATTTTGGAGCCCGGAAAAATAAAGTCTGACACTGTGTCCACTGTTTCCCCGTCTATCTGCCATGAAGTGATGGGACCAAATGCCATGATCTTAGTTTTCTGAAAGTTGAGCTTTAAGTCAACGTTTTCACTCTCCTCTTTCACTTTCATCAAGAGGCTCTTTAGTTCCTCTTCACTTTCTGCCATAAGGGTGGTATCATCTGCATATCTGAGGTTATTGATATTTCTTCCAGCAATCTTGATTCCAGCTTGTGCTTCTTCCAACCCAGCGTTTCTCATGATGTACTCTGCATATAAGTTAAATAAGCAGGGTGACAATATACAGCCTTGATGTACTCCTAACCTTAGGTACATCAATTAATCCTTCTGAGCTTCAGCTTCCTTATCAATAAAAAGGTGACTGGCAATACAAACCTGGCAGTATCAGTGATTTATTGCCCCAATAATGCTGCTTCCCAAGTGGCGCGCGGTAACGAATCTGCCTGCCAATGCAGGAGATGCAGATTTGATCCCTGGGTCGGGAAGATTCCATGGAGAAGGAAATGGCAACCTACTTCAGTATTCTTGCCTGGAAAATTCCATGGACAGAGAAGCCTGGCAGGCTACAATCCACAGTGTCACAAAAAGTCAAAGACAACTGAGAACACACACAGCACAAAGCTATACAAGAAATAACCACAAAATCTCAGTGGTAGACAATGGTGAACATTTATTTAGCTGGTAAGTCTGCTGGGCGTGGTTGTTTTAGGCTGAGTGCAACCAGGCTTAGCTCTGCACACTCATGTGTCTGCAGCTTGGCTGGCCTGTGCATGTCTGTAGGTTGGCGCTGCTAGGGCTGGGCTTGCAGTTGGCTGATCGAGGGTGGCCTCAGCTTATCCAGTTAGGGCAATCTCGCCCTGCTTCCTGTGTTTCCCATCCTCCAGCCAGCTAAGCTAGTCTCCTTCTCATGACATGGTAAGGGTGCTAAGAGGGAACAAACCCAATCACACACGTTCTTTTTAATCCTTGCTTGCATCACATTCGCTTACCTTAAACGGCCAAGGCAAGTCACACACCACAGTATAGAATCAGGTGGAATGGTTTTACACAGCGGCATGGCAAAAAGGAAAAACTGGGCCATTAACTCCGTCAATCTGCACAGCTGTTGATGTCTGTGAAGACAGAGGCATCTTGTGAATGTTTACAAAGCCATAAGCACAGCACTTGGTACGCAGCAAACTGAAAGTGTTCGTCACTCAGTCGCCTCCAACTCTCTGCTATTCCATGGACTGCAGCCCGCCAGGCTCCTCTGTCCATGGAACTCTCCAGACAAGAATACTGGAGTGGGTAGCCATTCCCTTCTCCAGGGGATCTTCCCAACCCAAGGATCATCCCAGGTCTCCTGCATTGCAAGCGGATTCTTTACCATCTGAGCCGCCAGGGTCCCCAGCAGGGCCTCGGTAAAGGCTTGTTTTCCTCCCTCCTCAATGCTCCCAGGCTCTTGAAGCCCCATCTCAATTAATCTCCTGAGATTTTTGTCTCTTCAAAAGACCAAATGAAAACAAAAGTTACTATATACAATTCTTGTAGTTTTCTTTCCTTCTCAAACCAGGGTACTCAGCCTCAGGGAGATAAGAAACTATGTGGTGCCTCTTTATTAGACATTTATGCAAATCTGGGGAAATGAAATATTTTTATGCTGAAATACATGCAGATAGTGTATGGACTGCTTTGGGCTCCACTGGAAGTGTGCAGCATGTAACATGGTCTCTCCACTCTGCCCTTCGGAGAAAATAATGTGACAATCTGGAAAGTTGAACCCCTAAGTTTGAGCCCATTCTGCAGTAGCCAATGCTCCCTATAAACCTTCTGCTTCTGAAATTTTCCTAAAATCCAAGGCTTAACCCAGTAAAAGAAGCTCTGAAACAAAGTCAAATAGTAAGAGTGGAAGAGCACACCATATTCACCTTGCAAGCAAATAAAGTTTGCATAAGCAAAGGGTAGGATGCTGGGGAGAGCCCATTTAGAGGAAAGCAGGAGTGCTTTTTTCTCAGAAAGGAGGAGCCAGCACACTGAAGGAGAGACAATGGATTCGCTAGTCCATGGTGGTTCTGTGGGAGCTTCCACAGTCCCCAGAAAGCCACATCAAACAGTCTCTACCCATCCCACCTCACATACACCACTCAGGCTAGTCCTCAGCAGGACCAGACCATCTACTCTGGCAGTGAGATGCTATGGCTTCAAGTGCTTTGATGTATGGACCAAAAAGGCCACAGAGACAGAGGTGAGCAATAACCAAGCCCTTCCAGAGACGAGATTCAGCCCCGAGCAGCCTCTCCTCATTCACCAAACTCCCAACTCGCTTCAAGACACTCTCCTATCATGAACATACTTGTAAACTCTGAATTTTACTTCATAATGTCCCCTGCAAGTTTCAGTGAAGTAAATATTTTTTCTTTCTGGTCTTCGAGAACAGATGCACTGGGAAAAAGCACCAAATAACTTTGCCCGTGTTTTGCCCAGATGCCAGAATGAGCAGTACACTCCAAAGCTAGGAGAAAAGATCAAAATAAATCTGAAGAAAGCAGGAAGAAGGAATTAAATGGTAAAAGTATTTAATGGTAAACTGACTAATTAGAAAACTGGAAGACAACAAAATTTACAGCATTTGCATCTAAAAGCTACTCACCAAAAAGACACATAGAATAGAAAAATCTACACCATCAAGGAGGAGATCCAGCTTGCTACCTATGCTAATGAATCCAGTTTATCAAGCACTAAATATCAGAGCTCAATAGCCATTGGGAGCACAAAAAAGAAACAACTTAGGAAGAGGAGAAATTTATTATTTATTAGTAGTAGAAGTATAATCAGTATCCTCAAAGTTATTAGTATTCTCAACTGATTGTGAAGAAAAATGAACAATCAGGGACAAGAAAGTTTTCAGAGATGAAAAACGTGATTGCCAAAATTTTTAAATTCAGTTTGTATGGGATAATCTGATTTTGTTAGTAGTATATATGTTTGCATTCAAGGAAATCTGACGTTTATATCCCAGACCATTGACAGAAAAGTGTCTCTGAAAACTGGAATAGGATTGGTGACCTGAGCAGGGGATAAAATTTTACTAGTTCATTCAGTGTTTAAGAACAGACGCATGCATGCATGCTTAGTCAGTCATGCCCAATTCTTTGAAACCCCATGGACTGTACCCCACCAGGCTCCTCTATCCATGGGATTCTCCAGGCAATAATACTGGAGTGGGTTGCCATTTCCTCCTCCAGGGGAGCTTCCCAACCCCGGGATCGAACCCAGGTCTCCTATGTCTCCTGTATTGCAGGTGGATTCTTCACCCAACCTACAACAAACTCAAAAGAAACAGAAATCCCACTGAACTCTGAGCAAGCTACTTAACACACACACACACAATGGAGTGCTTCTCAGCCTTAAGAGGAAAACACTGCCATTGGCGACAATACAGACAGAGCTTGAGGGCATTGTGCTGTGATATGTCACACAGAGAAAGACAAACACCTATGTCTTCACTGATATATGGAATCTAAAAAAATCCCAAATTCATAGAAATAGAAACCAGAATGATGGTTTCCAGAAGCTGGCAGTTGGGGGAGACAGATGTTGGTCAAAAGGTCCAAACTTCTAATTATGAGTGAGTTCTGGGAATCTAATGCACAGCATGGTGATCACAGTTAACAATCTTATATTATTTACCTGAAGGTTATATACTAAGAGAATAGATCTTAAATGTTCTCACCATACACACAGCCACACACAATGGTAGTTATGAGGCTTGAGACAGGTATTAGCTAATGCTATGCTGGTAATCATTTTGAAATATATGACTGTATCAAATCAACATTTTGTACACCTTCAACTTATGCAATACTACATGTCAATTATATCTCAATAAACCTGGGGAGGGGGATAAGTGTAGCTCTCAAACACATTAATTTATACAGTTATGCCTCTAAGAAACTAAGCATTTCTGAAACTTGGCTTAAACTGATGGCCCAATGGGATAGAAAGAGCATCTATAGACGCCCTTCATTCAGATCATTCTTACACAGAAGCAAGTTCAGACCAAGTTCATACTGCTACTGAGAGATGCTCCTCACCCTGCGCAAAATTCTGATGGTTCTGGGTAGGTGCAGTTATGTAAATCTAGCACATCTGAAGTATGCTAGGGGAGTCTGAATTTTAAACAATCTTATGGTGAATCTTTCTGTAAAGCAAATTATTTACTTAATTTTCTTGTTTCATAAAATCAGATTTTGATATGTGACATGTTTAAAGTTGGATAAATCTATAATTCTGCTTCATAAAGTGTGTAATCTTCTGCGACTGCAGGCATCAACATTCATGGTTCCATGAGATATGCAACCTCACGCGTTGGATTAAGCAAATGCCGTTCTGCATGCCTAATTAAGGGCAGAGATGGTGGCCTGCTGTTTCCCTTCTTCAGCCCCACTCCATCTAGGGACTCTCAACCGCCTGAGGAAGTTATACAGACATCCCTGTTTCTGCGCCTCGTGTACTCGAAACCAAGCCCTGTAACCGAATTAGCTTCACTCTGCTCAGAACCCTGCATTTTCTCTGCTCAGAACCCTGCATCTTCTCTGCTCAGAACTCTGCATCTTCTCTGCTCAGAGCCCTGCATCTTCTCTGCTCAGAGCCCTGCATCTTCTCTGCTCAGAGCCCTGCATCTTCTCTGCTCAGAGCCCTGCATCTTCTCTGCTCAGAACTCTGCATCTTCTGGCTTTTTTAAAACTGGCTCCCTACTACTCTTAAGTTTGTATTTTCAATTATTAAAGAAAAGAGACCCCTTATCAAAACTACAACTCCTCTCATTAAAAAAAAAGAAAGAAACCTATGTCTCTCTCTCTTAGGCAGAAAGCTAACACTTTTAGACGCCTGTCAGTCTGAGTTAGGTGTGCGGCTGAGTTGCTGAAACATATTGCATTCACGTGTACTACATCCTTAAAATGAAAACACAACACTGGCTTAACTCAGAAGCCCTCATCAGGACTTCCCTGGGGGTCCAGGGGCTAAGCATCCAGCTGCCAGTGCAGGGGACATGGGTTCGATCCCTGGTCTGGGAAGGGATTCCACCCGCTGCAGAGCAACAAAGCCTGTGGACCAAAACTACCAAAGCCCATGCCCCTAGAGCCTGTGCTCCGCAACAAGAGAAGCCACTGCAAGGAGAAGCCCACACACCGCAACTAGAGAGTAAGCCCCGCTTGCTGCAACTAGGGAAAGCCTGTGTAGCAACAAAGACCCAGTGCAACCAAAAATAAACAAACATATTTTTAAAGCCCTAATCAGTATAACTCAATACTTTAATTCACTGAAACAAACATGTTTATGGGGTCGCAAAGAGTCGGAAACGACTGAAGCGACTTAGCATGCATGCGTGCATTGGAGAAGGAAATGGCAACCCACTCCAGTGTTCCTGCCTGGAGAATCCCAGGGACGGTGGCCTGGTGGGCTGCCGTCTATGGGGTCGCACAGAGTCGGACACACTGAAGTGACTTAGCAGCAGCAGCAGCAGCAAACATGTTTTAAAAGCTAATTTGAGCTAGAAAGTCCAATAAAGAAGTAAATGTTAGTGAAGCAAAGGGGACCGAGGTGGCAAAGGAGAAAAAAAATTACATATTATAAAGGCACAAGATGGCATTTTGATGGTCAAGAAATTCCTTCTATTGTGCCAGGTGCCTTAAAACCACCATTTCAGATATCTATGGGTGCTATTATGGAAAAAATAAATGTCACTAGGCCACTTTGTATTATAAGATATGCATTGTGATTTTTAAATTAAATTAACTAGCTTTTAGTTTTTACATGAAAAACATTTTAAACCTCAGAATCAGACTGGCTTAAAATCTCTATCCGGTATATGACAAATGATGCACTTGTGAGCTGACCTTGATTTTGAGAATTGCCTTTAAAAAATCATTATGAGAAAGAGAGGACCTGAAGGAATTCCTTCCGACATATTAATAGCTCTCACCAAGACAATTAGGTCATGGCTGAATCAAGTCAAAAGCACTTTCATCTCTGGAATATATTGAAATTTTTAAAGAATTTTTCAGTCATGCATTTTGCAGAACACCTTCAAATGCAAAGCATGACTCTCTCCTTAGAGACTGGGTTCTTTTGGACCTTTCAGAGAGTCAGGGGCCAGAGACTATTTCTATTCTATTGCATCTCTGCTAAGCACTTCAGGTGGGAAATAACATGGCCATGGGTGTTTCAGGGAATAATTCAAATGACAATGTAGAAATAATGAGGTTCTGAACTAGGGCAGTATCCATGGGAATGGCAAAGAGGGAATGAGTCAAGAAATCCTGAAGATACAAAATGAATGTGGTTTCTTAACTAACTAGATGCAGGAAATAAGGGGCATGACAAAATTTCTAGGTTGAGTGAATAAAGGAGAAGGAAAATCACACTGAAGGAAGGAAATGAATTCCACATAGACATGTTGAGTTTTAAAAATGTTTAGTGCACACAACAAACAATTGTAAATACAGATCTGAAGTTCAAGAAAGAGAAATACATCCTAAAGAATAAGATCTGGGGATGTATAATAAAGTTCAACCCAGGAAGGAATAGGAGATTCCCTGAGGAAAGGAGTGGGGAAGACAGCTTAGAAGTTTGGAAATGGCTAAGTGCAATTAGCAGGCAGGAGAAGATAAACCATTCCTTCATTCAGTAAACAGGTTGAATCAAACAACCTCTCTCTTCTACTTTGTAAAGAGAATTTGTTTGTTGGGTAGGTGGGTTGGGAGGAGACGCTACGGAGTTCTCTGTCCTGCGGTGAGACTGGGGTAGGATGGTAAACAGCCAAAGGCGGAGGAGCTCCATGAACACAGCAAGCGCCGCGGGGGCCACGTCGGAAGTCTCCGCACCGGGTCAAGCGGAAACAACTTCAATCGCAAAGTCGAAGGAAGGGGGTGACGTTGCACCACCCTCCCTCTCACACTGCCCCACCGTTGCTAAACACCACCACCTCTCACCCTCTTCTCAGGCTTCAGGGCTTTCTTCCACAAGTCAGCAAAGTTTGGATCAAAACATCAGGTATCTTTCCGGTAAAGGGGAGTATGTACCTGTTCAGCACAGTAGAATCACTCAGAGTAAAGGACGAAGGCTTCCTGCAGTAAATGCACACAGGAAACACACACACACACCCCCCTCCACAAGCATATTCACAGCTTCCTTCCTGGCCTCATAGAAGTTTCCAGAATTCCTTTACACCACCAGCTCCTTCCCCCACCCCTCCATTCTCTTTCTCTCCATCACTGCAGCTTAACTCTAATGTACCCCACGCCCTTTCTTTCTTCTGTGTCTGAGTGTGTCTGAATGCTCCTCTCCAGATACGCGGCTCTGCGCCTGTCTCTGGCCCTCCGGCCCTCCGTTCACACCAGCTCCTGCTCTTGTTTCTTCTTCCATGCGTATGATGACCCTAAAAAGTACAGAAGGTCTTGCATACCGTTAACACTTAAAACCTACACAAATCAGCCAGCCAAGTCTGTCAGGCAAAGTGTTCCTCCTATACCAGCTGCAAGGAGCGTACATAGAGTAGTTACTGTGGATATAAACTCTCATATTAAAAATTCAGAGTACAATTGTGGCCCAAGCCAAGGGAACTTCAAAAATACATCAGAAATAAGCAGCCTTCAGAGAGTCGTACTGCTCTGAAGATATACATAATTTCCTGAAGCAGAATCTTCCTTTTATGAGCTAAAGCATAAATCCCCATTTTTGCCAATTGTTCAGAATTATCAGGTCAGAATAACTACTTTAAGTAAACATTCATAATGTTTTCATTATTTTATGTGTAAAGAGCTGTTCTGATTCAAATATATACCCTGTAACTTTGCAAATCGTTGTTTTCATCATTACTGTTCATACGCTTTTACTACAAAAGCTCACTGTTGCTGATCTATGGCATTTTTCTTGCCATCAGATTATTTGCTAAATCTATCTAATCCTTTTGCCCTCTGTATAATATTTCAATTTAGAAAGAAATATCAATATGTTGACTCCTGTGCTGAGAATACTTTTTATGGTGAAAAATCTAATGGCATATTCAATCACCCTATTATTGTTATCAGTATATCTGGATCCAGGGGTAAATGTCTTGAGAAAGCTAAAGTCTTGAGGAAAAAAAGTGAGGTCATCCACAGGGGATACATATATAGTGATTATTACTGGGCTCATGTTTTCAATTTAATCACTCCCTATGATCCATTTGCCCTGAGGCTATGACTGTTGAAACAAAATTATTTCAGTTATACTCCTGTTAATGGGAACTGTAACTCTCGTCAGCAGCCCTTTGTGTTACAAAAGACTCAACCTCTTCCTAATCATTCACAAGGTTTAGGAATGAATTAAAATTCAAATACAATTTCTCTCATAAGGTAATAGAGCATGTGACCCTTTTA
Organism: Dama dama; assembly: GCF_033118175.1. NCBI lineage: Eukaryota > Metazoa > Chordata > Mammalia > Artiodactyla > Cervidae > Dama > Dama dama. The sequence continues at coordinate 69,615,474 of NC_083683.1, forward strand.
TGATAAACTATAATGCTGGGGTGCATAATACAGTTGTTCCATCATTTGCTATTCCCAGAAGTAAAACATATAGTAATAGTAATATATGCTGCTCTATGTATTTCATGCAACACTACCTAATAACACATCCTTTTATTTTCTCGACAGTGATTTAAAAGTATTACAAACTTCTCCTATATTCAAGAAAGAATATTTTCATAGTCTTAATCTTCTTTCAATCTCTCTAGCACAATGTTCCTTAGAATTATTCTTTATCACAAGACAAAATATGTCCCCCCAAAAATCCAGGTAATCCTCTCTTTCTTTTATTCTTCTATTTACTTTGCTTCAACAAAGCAAACACCGTAGGATCAGAACTGAGGAAAATGAGACATCTTTGAAGTGACTTTCTTGTTGTTTCAGCCCACCAGTCAGAACCAAGACACTTTTCCACTAGTTGTGGGCCCAAAAGACAAGATTCTGAGTGCCTAAATCCAAGAGCATCTACCTGTCATGATAGCCCACAGCAGCTACTTCCTCCAGCACCATGCCCCGTTCACTTCCATATTTCCCTGAAGATACAAGCAAGAAGACACTCCAGGAAAATGTGTGTAGTGGCTGGACACCTGACCTTGCCTCCTTCCACCTATGGTGAATTGGGCCAGGCCCGTCATGAGCCTCAGACTCTCTCTTGCCTTTGGCACAGGTCTGGATGATGACCTGCTTCCTCCACCCCCATCTCTCCTGCCATCTGGGTCCCACTGTGGTCCCGCTTCTTCCCTGGGGTGCCTCCAGGTTACAGGCAATCCTAGCACCAGCTTCCCAAGAGAAAAACAGGCAGAAATACAGATAAATGAATACCTTCGGGCCAGCCCCTGATCAAAGCAGGATCAAACTGTCCACTTCCTGCTTCCTTTCCTGGTGTTGATTCCCAACCCCCACTCAAACCAGGCCTGCCCTGGCCTTCCAAGTCTCTGATGACCTGCCAATGAGAAATATTCCTGGCCCATCTTATCACAGTTTTACCTCACCATAACTGCTTGTGGAAGGGAAGAGAGGAAGGGGAAGGGAAGAAATGAAAGGGAAGAAGATAGCAAGGAAGGAAGTGGGGGTTGGGAGAGAGTGCAAATGAGGGAAGGAGGGAAATGAGAGTGTATGCTGAAAACACTCCCAGCTCACCAGCCTTGGATAAAACCAGCCCTCCTCCTCAAGCGTCTTTCACTAGATGGGATGGGGCTGTTAGTAGCTGTTGGTAACTCCAACAAAGCCACCTTTTCTGGGGTGGATCTGTGGTTAGTTTCCTGGCTCACTGGACACGTTCAAAATTTTCAAGCTCTTTTTCTTTCATCAAAATAAAAGGGAAAACAAAACGCAATAAATGATAAAATGGAAAACATTAGAAATTTTAAAAAGGAAACATTGACCTCCCAAAGCAACACTAGTTTGTCAAAACTGTTATGCCCGATGTCCGAATCCCCAAGCGGGAAGAGAGAGAAGGCTTCCAAGACAATGCAACTCGCAAAAAGGGAAGTTTATTACTGTCTCGAGCCAGGGCCTTCTGCCACCAACATCATAATGGTGCAGGGTCAGAAAGCGCCGAGCTCAAGCTTGTTACACAAATTTATGAGATATGCAAAAGCGGTTAGTAACTGGCTTAAGCGGATTGGTTACATGTTTGCAAAGCAATTCTATCCGTACAGACTTTCGCGGGCTTTTCAGCTCTCCCTTTGTTCTTACTGGGCGCATATTGATTGGCTGGCTCCAGGTTACTTGATGGGGGTAGGGAATCTTACCATTTCGGGGGAAGCTAAAACTTAGGTCCAGGCCGCCCGTCATGGTATTAACCCTGGCAGCCTCACATTCCCCCCTGTCTTCTTGTTCCTGTAGAGGAATCTTTCTCTTCATCCTGGGCTACCATCTGATATTGCTGCCTCAATACCATAATCTGAATGGTATTTAGACGTTCTCTAATAAATGACATTAGCCGGTTTAAAATACAAGGGCCAAATGTAAGTGTTAATAATAGCACTATAAGCGGGCCCAGGAGGGTGGAAACTAAGGTGGTCAGCCAGGGGGAGCGTTGAAACCAAGACTCAAACCATCCCTGTTGGGCCTCCCGTTCCCTCTTTCGTTGCGCCAGCCCTTCTCTTACTTTTGCCATAGATTCTCTTACCACTCCTGTATGGTCTGCATAGAAACAACATTCTTCTCCCAGAGCCGCGCAGACCCCACCCTGTTGGAGAAAAATCAAGTCTAATCCTCTCCTATTCTGCAAGACCACCTCAGACAAGGAAGTCAGAGACTTCTCTAAGTGGCTGATTGATTCTTCTATGCGAGTTATATCTTCATCTATGGCAGCTCGTAGGGAAGAAAACCCTTGGCCTTGCAGAGATAGTGAAGCTATTCCTGTCCCTGCTCCTGCCAGCCCAAGACTGAACAAGGCTGCCATGGTGATCGCACTGATTAGCTCTCTCTTTTGTCTTAGCAATTCTCGGTCCCAATGTGAGTACATAACCTCTTCAGAGTGGTATAAGATTTTTGGCATTACAGCAACCAGGACACAGAATTCTTGACTCTGGTTAAAAACCTTCACATTTAAACATGGGGTTAGCCCAGTATGTGAACAAATCCACCAGCCCCCAACCTCTGGCACAATCCAATTTTTGCCATATAAGCGTAGGTTACTAATAGTCCGGGCACAGAGGGAAGTTTTATCACGTGGCACTGTGCCCAAACAGAGTCCCTGTCCCCAAACTTCATTCATTGTGAGGCCAACCTTGCGTTCTTCCCATCGGCATGGGGGTGGGTCCTGGCCTGAAGATAAGTGGTAAGAGACATTGAGGCCTATGGCCTCATAGAAGGGGGGGTGAAGATTATAACAAAGCCAACAGGACTGGGTTGCATTAGGGTTGGTATGGTTTATGACCGTAAAGGCTGCATTCACTAAGGCCCATAGGGGGTCCTGAATTGCTGAGCTAATGGTAACAGCCAGAGAGCCAGGGGTTTCTGTCAGTTTGCCTCTGAGGCTCGGGGTAGAAGAGATGTTAAATGTTCCTGGCAAGCTTGGTCTGAAGGGGGTTGGCTTGGGGGTCGCCTTGTGCCCCTGTAATGCTTTGACCAGATTGGGACCTAAACTATGTACCTGCACCGGCTCAATAACCTGTTTAATGATTAAAAGCTCGCCTGGGTAGGGGCCGGGCCAATTTACGTGAAGCTGAAAACCCCAAGTCAGTCCTGAGGTCCAGCGGTTTTCTTTTTTCGCCCGTTCCTGGTTAAATCGTACTCGTACCTGAGGCCCCTGGTGTCTACGGTCCCTGAAGGTGAAGCTAACTAGATCTCTGTTTCCGACATCCCACCTCTGGGGTCCATCACAAGAGGTCACACAACTCCAGCTCCTGCAATAATAGCTTTCTATGCCACCACAGGTTTTCCAGTTATTTTTTACATAGCCCGGGCAAGCCCAAAACCCCAACCTATGGTTTTTTATCCCATCTCTATAGTACTTATCATAGAGACCAGCCTGCTTTGCGAAGAGGCTTGAGAGGTCGAAGTTCAGGTCTGGCCACCAGGTATTTGGAGGGTGGATTCCTGAGGTCTCATTGAGCAGCTCATGAGTTTGCCCGTCGTTGAGTTTCCATGTGATCTTAGCAGGTTGATGGGGGTTATGACTGGTCGCTCCTGGGTCGATGAGAGCTGCCATCAGCAGGAGAATTAGGAGGCCTCCCAGCGGACGAGTTTCAGTTTCAAAGGATTTGACGGGTGAGGACTCGCCTTCCATTCTGCTCGCGCTTTTTCCTGTTCTTCCGATGTAGCTTGCCGCACGTGATTGCAGTGAACCCAGGGTCCAATCCCGTCGACCTGGCCTTACCTCGGTGAAATCTATCTCCCAATGTTGCCCTGGCTTTTCCCCTCGGTACCTCGTTCCCGAGTGCTGCTTCTTCTCTGCCCTCATCAGCTGGCACGCTTCGCAGGCTTGAATTATCTCTCGTACAGTTGCATTTTGTCGAGGGAACCTCAGGCAGGCCATCTGGAGAAGTGTTAGAGTCTTTTTTTCTCCCAAGTGTGTAGTTGTGTGCAGGTGTTCACACAGGTGACGACCCAGGGTGGCAGGCAAGATCAGGTTGTTGTTTTGATCTCGGTACCATCCATCTTGGTCATCTTTCTGGAGGGTGGTATCCTTGTTGATCCAGGCGAGATCAGGGAGGGAATATTCGGGAACTGGTGGCAAGGTCCCCATACCAGGGGGTGGAAGGCCCACGGCTAATATGGGGGCGGCATAGTCCCGGCTAGCCGCTTCTCGAGCGGCCGCATCAGCAGCACGATTGCCTCGCGCCTTAGGGTCTTCTCCCTTCTGGTGACCGGGGACATGTACTATAGCTACTGCCCGGGGTAGTTGGACAGCTTCCAAGAGCCTGCGAATCTCAGGCAGATTTTTTACCTCTTTTCCCTCAGCTATCCGAAATCCCCTTTCTTGGTATATGGGACCTTGAATATGGGCAGTGCTGAAAGCATATCGGCTGTCAGTAAAAATGGTGACTCTCTTCCCTTTGGCTTGCTCCAGAGCCTGTATTAGGGCAATCAATTCTGCTTTTTGTGCAGAAGTGTTTGGGGGTAGTGTCTCAGCCCATATCGTCCGCCCTGAATCATCAACTATGGCGGCTCCCGCCTTCCTTTGCCCATCTTTTACATAACTGCTCCCATCGGTGAACCATACTAGCTCACTGTTGCTTAGGGGTACATCAGTTAAGTCTTTTCGTGCCGCCAGGGCCTCAGCCAGTATCTCACTGCAATCATGGAGAGGGCTGTCCTTCGCTGGGTTGGGTAGGAGCGTGGCCGGATTTAGGGAGCAAGGGGTCTGAAAACGCACCCGTGGGGCATCGAGCAGCAAGGCCTGGTAGTGTGTCAAGCGGGCATTGGAGATCCACTTACCCGGCAGCTGCTTTAAAACCCCTTCCACTGCGTGGGGGGTGTAAACCGAGAGTTGCTGTCCATACGTCAACTTGTCAGCGTCGCGGACGAGAAGGGCTGTAGCTGCAATGATGCGAAGGCAAGGGGGCCACCCAGCGGCCACCGGGTCTAATCGCTTCGAAAGGTATGCTACCGGCCGCTTCCATGGTCCCCATTGTTGAGTCAAGACCCCCTTTCCTATTCCTTGCTTTTCATCTACAAACAGCTGGAATGACTTATTTGGGTTAGGCAGGGCAAGGGCTGGGGCTTCTAGTAGGGCCCGTCTGAGTGTCTGGAAAGCCTGTTTCATTGGCTCAGTCCAAGTCCACTTTGGGGTCTCTTTACTTCCCTCATATAAGGGCCGGGCCTTCTCAGCAAACGCCATAATCCACAGTCTGCAATATCCAACAGTCCCCAGAAACTCTCTCACCTGGCGAGGGTTTTTGGGCTCTGGTATCTGCAATATTGTTTCTTTCATGGCCTGGGTTAGCCACCTTTGCCCCTGCCTGATCTTATACCCCAAATAGGTGACCTCTTGCCGGGCTATTTGTGCCTTCTTTGCGCTAGCGCGATACCCCAAGATGCCTAGGGTCTGTAATAGGTCCCCAGTGGCACGGCTGCAAGCTTCCTCTGTGGTTCCAGCCAACATAAGGTCATCTACATATTGTAGCAGAATGACCTCTGGGTGGCAAGCCCGATATTCGTAGAGGTCCTCACTCAGAGCCTCATTAAACAAGGTAGGGGAGTTCTTGAACCCCTGTGGGAGGCGGGTCCAAGTTAATTGTACTACCGGTTGGCCTTCCCCCTCAGTCCACTCAAAGGCAAATATCTCCTGGCTCTGGACTGCCAGGGGTAGGCTGAAAAAGGCATCCTTCAAGTCCAGCACAGTGTACCAAGTGTACTCAGGCAGTAAACTGCTCAGGAGAGTATACGGGTTAGGGACAGTTGGGTGTATGTCACTCACCCGTTTGTTGACTTCTCGCAGGTCTTGGACAGGTCTGTAATCCGTCCCCCCTGGCTTCTTCACCGGCAGTAAGGGGGTGTTCCAAGGGGATTGGCATCGCCTGAGAATTCCGGCCTCCATGAGCCGTCGAATGTGGGGAGTGATCCCCCGCCGAGCTTCTTGGCTCATAGGGTACTGTCTCACCCTCACAGGAACTGCCTCGGCCTTTAGCTCGATGACGACCGGATGTCTCTGTTTAGCTAGTCCCATTCCTGCTGTTTCTGCCCAGGCCAATGGATATTTATGGACCCACGGTTGTACATCTAGTGCTATGGTCTCTGAGGGCTTAGGCGCAAAAAGTCTGTATTCATCCCTTAAGGCTAGGGACAAGACATGTATCGGTTGTCCAAGTCCATCCGTGACTGACATTCCCCTGGGGTCAAAATGGATCTGAGCATTAACTTTAGTCAACAAGTCTCTTCCAAGTAGAGGGGCTGGGCACTCTGGTATCACCAAAAACGAATGGGACACCTGGTGGGTCCCCAGATTTACTTTCCGTTCTGTGGTCCAACAATATCTTTTTGTCCCCGTGGCTCCTTGCACTAAGCTGGCTTTCTTAGACATTGGTCCCAGTTTTTTATTTAAAACAGAGTGTTGGGCGCCAGTATCTACCATGAAGCCAACGGGTTTCCCCTCCACATGTATGGTTACCCAGGACTCAGGGAGGGGTGCCGAGTCTCGACTCCCCTAGTCACTGTCTTCCCCCGCATATAGAACTCGAGTTCCAGGGGGGATTTTTTCTCTCTGGGTCATTCCTCTCTTTGAGTCCCTCTTAGGGCACTCGTTTTTCCAGTGCCCCTGTTCTTTGCAGTAGGCGCACTGATCCTTCTTTAGGGCCTGCCTTTTTGGTTTTTCTTTTTCTCCCGTCTGGGGGTTTCGAGGTTCCCTCAATTCTGTTCCAGCCTTTATCCCCGCAAAAAGAATCTGGGCTAGCTCCTTCTGGTTCTTCCGGTTTTCTCTAGCCCTATGTTCCCTGTCTTCTTTCCTGATCTTCTCCGCTAATTCCCTTTCCTCCCGCCGAATTCGCTCTTCCCTTTCTTCTGGGGTCTCCCTATTATTAAATACCTTTTCAGCTACTTTCAGTAAATCCTGTATTGTCTGTTCTCCCAATCCCTCTACTTTTTGTAATTTCTTCCTAATATCTGGGGCTGCCTAATTTACAAATGCTAACAGAACTGCAGCGCGTGACTCCTCAGCCTGGGGGTCCATAGGTGTATATTGCCTGAAAGCTTCCATCAGCCTCTCTAGGAAGGCTGCCGGGCTTTCAGTGGGCTCTTGCCTTACTAAATTTACCTTTGCCAGATTTGTCGGCTTTCTTGCTGCAGCCCGCAGGCCAGCCATTAGAGTCTGGCGGTACACTCGGAGACGCTCCCTACCTTCCACCTGCTCAAAATCCCAGTTAGGCCGCAACAGAGGAAACCCCTCGTCCACAAGATGAGGCTGGGCAGTTGGCCTCCCGTCGACCCCTGGTACCCGTTTCCGCGCCTCTGCCAGAATTCGCTCCCGTTCTTCCGTGGTGAAGAGCACCTGCAACAGCTGCTGACAATCATCCCAGGTGGGATTATGAGTGAACAAAATGGAATCTAAGAGGTCAATGAGGCCTTGGGGCTTCTCTGAGAAAGGAGGGTTTTGGGTCTTCCAATTGTACAGGTCACTCGTGGAAAAGGGCCAGTACTGATAGGTTCGCTCTCCGTCCGGGTTAGTTGGTCCCACTCGGACAGGGAGCGCCTGAACAGTGGATGAAGGTAACTCTGGGTCCCCAGGGTCTTGCTTACCCCCTATCTCCCTTAGTTTTCCCCCGGGTCCCCAATGCCGGTCCCCCCTCATGGTCGGTTCCCGTTGGCCCTCTTAATCCTCTCGGTTCACCTGTGGGAGCTTCTCTCCTCAGAGGGGATTGCAAGGAGGGCACATATGGCGGAGGCCTTATCTCCGTTTCTAGATCTATCAGGTTTGGATAAGATGATTCCTGAAGGACTGGTTTTGGGTCCTCTTTCTTTTTGGTTTCCTCCGGGGGGGTCTCCATCACCAGGACCTGTGAACTGGAGGAACTAGGAAGTTTGTAAACAAAAGGTTTTAACCATTTAGGCGGATTTTCCACTAGATCCTGCCAGACCATGACATAGGGGACCTGACTCAGATGGCCCCAGGGATCAGGAGCCATAATCTTTTCCTTCACAGCCTGTATGATGGACGGTTGAAAGGTGCCTTCCGGAGGCCATCCAACCTGAAAGGCGGGCCACTCTGCAGAACAAAAAGTTATTAATTTACTTTTCTTGACCAGCAAAGACAAGTCATGGGCCCTGGCCCTGACATCCGAAAAATGGTCAGTCATGAGAGAAAGTGGGGTAGATTCTCCTTGCCCCATGGTCAAAGAATTAACGGTAAGGAAGAGAGAGAAAGTCACTGAGAACGACCACCAAAAATCCTACCGGGAGTGGTGGCGGCCAAGAGGTTGGGCTTATGGTATGCTTTTGGAACTGTTTATGTGCCTGCGTCGTTGCACGGAAGTTTTCTTGCTGGGGGCGGGCCCCCTAGGGGTTTCTAGCCCGTTCCGTGACCCCCTTATCCTCTCACGGGAGTCTTCAAGTGGCAGGCGCCCTAATGGCCTTTATGTGCCTGACCCGTGCCCACAAGAAGAATTTTAGGCCACGTCCTCAGTTAGGGATGTTAAAGGAGAGTTTCACCCGGTCGGGCTCTAGTTACTGAGGCTTACTTATTGTAGGGCCTTCAGAGTCCGCCAGAGCGTAGCCCTGGCCAGGACTCATCAATTGCCCCCACAACCGTTTGCCTGTTCACTGAAACTCCCGAAAAGAAAAGGAGTTGGGGGCAGATCAGAGAAGTAAGAGAAAGAGAATAAGTCAGAAGTGAGAGAGAACAATGCACCAGAAGAGAACGAGACTAGAGACAATGCCGGCACACATAAAAACACGGAGAGCCAAAGACAAACACACGGACAAACAAACGTCGGCCGACGACACAGCGCTGGGTTTTCGGGCCCCCTGAATTTTCTTGCCTCCCGGTAGCAGATTCACCTTACCGAATGACGTCCGCTGTTCATCAGACTCGGGGTCGGGAGAGGAACTTTCCTTCCCGCGGAGTCGGCTGCCTCCCAGCGCGTCCGCTGGCCTTGGCCTTACGCCGGCTGGCTCCCCCTTTATAAAAAGCCTTCCCATGGAGTCGGCTGCCTCCCAGCGCGTCCGCTGGCCTAGGCCTTACGCTGCTGGCTCCCCCTTTATAAAAAACCTTCTTTCTGTGCCAGATACCTCCCTGCTTCCTGAGCACCGGTGTTATTATTTATCCTTCCCCTTTGTTCTGTAAGCGTTCTCTTCTCCCGGTCAAGGGATCCCGGACGAGCCCCCAAATGTTATGCCCGATGTCCGAATCCCCAAGCGGGAAGAGAGAGAAGGCTTCCAAGACAATGCAACTCGCAAAAAGGGAAGTTTATTACTGTCTCGAGCCAGGGCCTTCTGCCACCAACATCACAATGGTGCAGGGTCAGAAAGCGCCGAGCTCAAGCTTGTTACACAAATTTATGAGATATGCAAAAGCGGTTAGTAACTGGCTTAAGCGGATTGGTTACATGTTTGCAAAGCAATTCTATCCGTACAGACTTTCGCGGGCTTTTCAGCTCTCCCTTTGTTCTTACTGGGCGCATATTGATTGGCTGGCTCCAGGTTACTTGATGGGGGTAGGGAATCTTACCATTTCGGGGGAAGCTAAAACTTAGGTCCAGGCCGCCCGTCATGGTATTAACCCTGGCAGCCTCACAAAAACCAAACTATTTTATAGATTTATTAAAATTATACTTCAACTGGAATCCATTTTAGACCTTGACGATTCCAGGAAATCGTTCAACCAGGATGTCTAGTTGAGAACTAAACTTAATGAGTGTCATTGGGGATAAAAGAGGAGGAATCAGATACCCACTCAATCAGTCAGAGTTTAACAAAGGAAGAAGAACCAGCCAAAATCGTGTGTGTACATTAACAAAGAATTGGTTTATGCAACTGTGAGGACCAGTTAAATAATGTCCATAGGGTCGACATTCAAAAAAGAGAAGAAATGAAAAGCTGTTACCTGTGAGCACAGGCTGAAGCTCCTGTCCAGAGGCAATCACAAAGGAAGATTACAAGCAGGATGAAGGCAACAAGACAAAGGCTGAAGTTTACTGTCCCCGGGCCATTAAGAAGGGGAAAGTATGAGCAGGCTGCAATCCCAAGATCCAGCGTGTGTTAGTTGTTTAGTCGTGTCCGTGTTCGACTCTATGACCCCAGCGACTGCAGCCCGCCAGACTCCTCTATCCATGGGATTTGCAAGGCAAGAATACTGGAGTGGGTGGCCATTTCCCTCTCCACCGGATCTTCCCAACCCAGGGATCAAACATGCATCTCCTGCATTGCAGGCAGATTCTTCACTGTCTGAGCCACCAGGGAAGCAAAATCCAGTGAAGAAAAGCAAATGCAGACCCAGCAGCTGCGGGAGTCTGGAGTCCAGGGAGGGCCTCTTTGAAAGGGCTCGCTTGACTAGGCCAGGCCCACCCAGGGTAATCTTCCTTTTTATTAACTTCAAGTCTACTGATTAAGAACTTCAAATTTCAAACTCCTTTGTTGCAGCATCTAAATTAGTGTTTGATTGAATAGCTAAGGACTATTGTTCAGTACAGCCAAGTTGACACATCAATAAGCTATCATACCCACTGTCCCCTAAAACTACTTGGGGAACTCTACTAGTCTACATTTATTCAATGCATAAGCATTTACTTTATGCAAGGCCCCGTGCTGTGCACAAAGGTTCATAGAGTCACAGCTAGGGTTTTTCCAGTAGTCATCTGTGGATGTGAGAGTTGGACCATAAGGAAGGCTGAGCGCCAAAGAACTGATACTTTTGAACTGTGGTGTTGGAGAAGACCCTTAAGAGTCCCTAGGACTGCAAGGAGATCAAACCAGTCAATCCTAAAAGAAATCAATCCTGAATCATTAGAAGGGCTGATACTAAAGGTGAAGCTCCAATATGTTGGCCACCTGATGCAAAGAGCTGACTCACTAGAAAAGACCCTGCTGCTGGGAAAGACTGAAGGCAGGAGAAGGGGACAAGGGAGGACAAGATGGCTGGATGGCATTGCCAACTCAACGGACATGAGTTTGAGCAAACTCCGGGAGGTGGTAAAGAAGCCTGGCTTGCTGCAGTCCATGGGGTCACAAAGAGTCAGACACAACCGAGCAACTGAACAACAATCATGCTCTGCACTAGGGGAAACTGACTTTATTGTACAGAACACTACAAAAAGGCTTCTGAAAGTGAGGCACCAGCAAGAGCAGAAATGTCTAATGAATCACTTTGCTATACAGCAGAAATTAACACAACATTGTCAAGCCACTGTACACCAGTAAAAGTTAATTTTAAAATAATTTTTTAAATTAATTTTAGAAAACACAATTAATGACAAAGAGCAAAAGATTTAAAAATAAAATATATACAGATTTTAAAAATTATCTTAGAAAAAAAATAAAAAATAACATTGTCTTAGGAACCAGTGCAATAAAAAAAAAAAAAAACCCACCTGCTTTCCATTAAAATAAAAAGAGAGGAAAAGACATTCACATTGGTATGGTGTCAAAGTCATGTTACACTGGCAGTAATAACATCCTCAGAGTACAGACTATGGCTTCGTTTTGCTTTTCCCAATGAAGTTTTCTCAAGTTTTACAGATTTATAAATACATAAAATATGTTAAAGAGAAAAGCATACTTAAGAGTTCCTGAGAGGAACCACTCCAATTCCAGACCATAAAAATTAAATTTAACCCTCAATAGAACTGCATGTTATAAAAACGACATGTCTATCATTGTTGTTCTGGTTGTGCTCAAGAGAATGAAAGGTAATGCAAAAACACAGCTCAGAAAAAAGGTGAGGAAAGAATAAAGTCATGAAGATTTTGCATATAATTAGTTGTGAGAACTGTCACACTTACGAATACTGATCCCTCTCTGCTTAACAGTGTAACCTGCATAAGAGGGGGCTTCCTGGAGTCCAGCCTGAGCACATGGCACATCCTAAGTCTGTCTCTCCCCTCCCAGCTCCTCTTCATCATACTCCCAGATTTATTCATTCTTACTGTCTGTCTGAATGGTCCAGTGGTTTTCCCCACTTCCTTCAATTAGACCATTCAGGAATGACCTAAATCAAATCCTTTATGATTATACAGCGGAAGTGAGAAATATTTAAGTGACTAGATCTGATAGACAGCGTGCCTGATGAACTATGGACGGAGGCTTGTGACGTTGTACAGGAGACAGGGGGCAAGACCATCCCCAAGAAAAAGAAATGCAAAAAAGCAACATGGCTGTCTGAGGAGGCCTTACAAATAGCTGTGAAAAGAAGGGAAGTGAAAAGCAAAGGAGAAAAGGAAAGATATTCCCATTTGAATGCAGAGTTCCAAAGAATAGCAAAGAGAGCTAAGAAAGCCTTCCTCAATGATCAATGCAAAGAAAAAGAGGAAAACAATAGGTTAGCAATGACTAGAGATCTCTTCAAGGAAATTAGAGATACCAAGGGAACATTTCATGCAAAGATGGCCTCAATAAAGGACAGAAACGGTATGGACCTAACAGAAGCAGAAGATATTAAGAAGAGGTGGCAAGAATACACAGAAGAACTATACAAAATAGATCTTCATGACCCAGATAACCATGATGGTGTGAGTACTCACCTAAAGACAGACATCCTGGAGTGTGAAGTCAAGTGGGCCTTAGAAAGCATCACTATGAACAAAGCTACTGGAGGTGACAGAATTCCAGTTGAGCTATTTCAAATCCTAAAAGATGATGCTGTGAAAGTGCTGCACTCAATATGTCAGCAAAATTTGTAAAACTCAGCAGTGGCCACAAGACTGGAAAAGGTCAGTTTTCATTGCAAGCCCAAAGAAAGGCAGTGCCAAGGAATTCTCAAACTACTGCACAATTGCACTCATTTCACACACTAGTAAAATAATGCTCAAAATTCTCCAAGCCAGACTTCAGCAATATGTGAACCATGAACTTCCAGATGTTCAAGCTGGTTTTAGAAAAGGCAGAGGAACCAGAGGTCAAATTGCCAACATCCACTGGATCATCAAAAAAGCAAGAGAGTTCCAGAAAACATCTATTTCTGCTTTATTGACTATGCCAAAGCCTTTGACTGTGTGGATCACAATAAACTGTGGAAAATTCTGAAAGAGATGGGCATACCAGACCACCTGACCTGCCTCTTGAGAAACCTGACCTGTTTGCAGATCAGGAAGAAACAGTTAGAACTGGACATGGAACAACAGGCTGGTTCCAAATAGGAAAAGGAGTATGTCAAGGTTGTATATTGTCACCATGCTTATTTAACTTATATGCAGAGTACATCATGAGAAATGCTGGGCTGGAGGAAGCACAAGCTGGAATCAAGATTGCTGGGAGAAATATCAATAACCTCAGATATGCAGATGACACCACCCTTATGGCAGAAAGTGAAGAGGAACTAAAGAGCCTCTTGATGAAAGTGAAAGAGGAGAGTGAAAACGTTGGCTTAAAGCTCAACATTCAGAAAACTAAGATCATGGCATCTGGTCCCATCACTTCATGGGAAATAGATGGGGAAACAGTGGAAACAGTGGCTGACTTTATTTTTCTGGGCTCCAAAATCACTGCAGATGATAATTGCAGCCATGAAATTAAAAGACGCTTACTCCTTGGAAAGAAAGTTATGACCAACCTAGATAGCATATTAAAAAGCAGAGACATTACTTTGCCAACAAAGGTCCGTCTAGTCAAGGCTATGGTTTTTCCAGTGGTCATATATGTATGTAAGAGTTCGACTGTGAAGAAAGCTAAGTGCCGAAGAATTGATGCTTATGAACTGTGGTGTTGGAGAAGACTCTTGAGAGTCCCTTGGACTGCAAGGAGATCCAACCAGTCCATCCTAAAGGAGATCAGTCCTGGGTGTTCATTGGAAGGACTGATGCTAAAGCTGAAACTCCAATACCTTGGCCACCTCTTACAAAGAGCTGACTCATTGGAAAAGACCCTGATGCTGGGAGAGATTGGGGGCAGGAGGAGAAGGGGATGACAGAGAATAAGATGGCTGGATGGCATCACCAACTCAGTGGACATGAGTTTGAGTAAGCTCTGGGAGTTGGCAATGGACAGGGAGGCCTGACGTGCTGCGATTCATGGGGTCACAAAGAGTCGGATGCGACTGAGCGACTGAACTGAGACTTCTCCCTCCTGAGTCTTCCTCCCATCCCCCTATCCCAACCCTCTAGGCTAGCATTTTAAAATAGCAAACCAGAGTATAACTGTGTGTCTTCTATAACTGAAAGCACTGAAAGAAAAGCGTGCCTAGGGAAAGCAAGGCTAACTTGAAGAAGGCAAAGGTCTCTGACATCAGTACCCGGGAGTTGGTGATGGACAGGGAGGCCTGGCGTGCTGCAGTTCATGGGGTCGCAAAGAGTCGGACATGATTGAGCGACTGAACTGAACTGATTGTCTGTCGGTTTCCCTCTCCGTCCCCCTCCCCCACTCTCTCTCTTCTTCCCTGCCTGCTTCTGCCCTTGAATCTCCTCATCCTCTCCTCTCCTAACACAGAGTGTGGGCTAAGTCATTTCAGTTGTGTCGACTCTTCTCCACCCCATGTTCTGTAGCCCACCAGTCTCCTTTGTCCATGGAATTCTCCAGGCAAAAATGCTAGAGTGGGTTGCCATTCCCCTCTCCAGGGTATCTTCCCAATCCAGGGATCAAACCCAGATCCCTGACATCTCCTGCTTTGGCAGGCAGGTTCTTTAGAGCTAGGGCCACCTGGGAAGCCCCTGACATAGAGTAACCGAGATTACCCAAACTCTGCCTTTCTCCTCCTCACTCTCCACCCCACACCTCATTCAGCACAACAGGGGCCCTGTCTCAGGCCAAGAGAACAAAGAACCATTCCTCCGTGGAAGGTAAGGGGAGCGAACAGTTGCAAATACCCATTACTTTATGTAGTTTTTTCCTGATAAAGCAGTAAATCTCCAATGCATTTGCAAGTAATGAATCAGAACTAGTTCTTTCATTTCTCAGACACAGGGGGGAGAAAAAGCCAGAAAAAAAAAAAGAAAAAGATAAATATACCCATCCCAGGTGTCACACTGAAATTTTTTAAAAAATGTGTTTTATTTGCTCATTTGCTGAACTGCTTTTAAGATTTTTATTTCTCTAGATGAAATGCCAGGTATTGGGGACCAAAAAAGATACAGGTTTATTCTTTATTGGATTATATTTAAAGTAATAGAAAAGGAATCTTATGGCTGCGAATGGTTTTGAGATGGAAAAAAATAAAAATACAGAATTGATGCCCAGCATTATTCGTGCCTGAGATGAAAACCAGATTTGTCACAGCTGACTCTCAATTATTTCAGGAGCTGACTGGGCAATTTGTGAATTAACCGGAATCTCTGCTTCTCTTTTTGCCTCCCCTTCAGGGCTCCTGGCCACTGCACTGCAGGTCGGGACTTTTGCAGGAAGGCGAACACAGAGGAGAGAAGCCATCAGTCCATTCTGCTTGCTACTTGCTAAAAAGCTTAGTGAGATTGAAAAAATAATAAAATTAGATGTGTAGATGTCGAGGGAGGGCACTCCAATTACCTCTGCTATTCCTGCCCCTCATTATTTTTCACATTCAAGCGTAGGTTTCCTATTCAGATATGTAATTTCATCATCCAAATTCATTACCCAGGCTGAATTAAAAGAAAACTCTATATCAACAAGTTAATATTTAGTGTAATAATTTCAACATTATAAGTCAAAAGAATAAGGTTTAATAAAAATATTTAACATTTTTATTCTAGAATTAAGATGGCCCATCCTACTTATTCATTCAAGATTTTCTCTCGAGATGTTTATTTCTTGAGGTGCAAAACCTTCACTGCTCATTCAAAAAATTGCATTTAAAAATTTTTAAATGTTTGTCAAAACCTTTAATGCCTGCCTTATTCAAGCACAAAACAATATATACACAGTAATGAAATACAAGAAATGAAAAGTCTTGAGAACTCAGTTTAGACATGTGTAAGGAAAATAGACTGAAAAGAAAGACAAAGGTTTCTTTGCATGAAAAAAAACTGGTGTCAGAGTTCCATAATGCTGGGTGCCTCCCTGCTGACCTTATCAATGTGTGTACAGGTGATATGTCTCACTCCTGTATTCATTCACTCACTCATTTAGTAGACATTTCTTGACTAATAACCCTAAGCCAGGCACTGTGCTAGACCCTGAGGATACAGACATGAGATGAGAGACGGGGAAGAATGTGAAGGGCTACAGATAAGAAGAAAGGGAGCTGTGAGGGTTTTGAACAGCATGCTGACAGAGGCTGGTTCAGGAAAGTGCCCAAGGGCCTCAGCAAACAGTGTTCTGTTGAGTTGGTTATGAAAGAAAGGGGACTCGTGGACCTGCAGCAGGCAGACTGTGCGTGCAGACTCTGAGCTTCTGTGAAACCCCAAAGCACACAGTGAGCCCTATCCAGAAACAAGCTGACAGGAAGAGAGAAAAACAGTGACAGCCAGCCTGCCTTGGACCTCTGCTCCCAGCAAGAGTCCACATTTTCCTCCCAGCAATGGTCCACAGTCCTCCTGACTGTGTCTTTGCTATTATATAAATATAATAGCTCCCTGCTGAATCTACCCACAAGCCGTTGCTTCTCTATTACTAACCTGGACCATGAAGGAAGCAGCAAGTCTATCTGGGGCCTCCGCGCCACCATCTGGCGGGGACTGTCGTGGTTCCTGTGGCTCTTAGCCGACCCGGCACCTGGTGTGTGAGAACCAAGCCTAAACATCTGAGCGGCCCTGCGCTGACCTCCCTCTCCACGATCTGCCCAATACCACTGCCTCCTCCTATTCTATAGTCATTAATTCAGGTCTTCCTTCTACACATGTTTACTGAGTGTTGGTCCTTTAATGGACCGGAACCTGGTGGTCCAGAGTCGATGATAAGAAAGTAAGAGAGAGAGAGAGAGAGAGAAAGAAAGAAAGAAAGACACGGAGACCCAAGCTCTGATGGAGCAGAGGTGCTTTAATCAGCATGGTGTGGGCATATATACTGTCTTACAAGGTAGTTATTCTCAGCAAAGATAAAGACTAAAATTCCAGACTTACAAAACACAAGGCGATCCCTATTAAAGAGAGAAGAGGGGGGTACTTATCACCATAATGAGAAGCTAACAAAGGAAATGCCTGGATTCCTCAGCCCCAGGGAAGGTGTGCCTCTCCTCTTAATTCCTGAATATTCAGGAATTAATAAGAACCAAAGGATTCCTGACAGATCCAAAACAGCACCCAGGAAGCCTCCTGAAAAATGCTTCCTGACAACTGAGCACTTAGTATGTGCCAGACACCCTACTGGTGCTGGGAACTGAGAGGTAAACAGAACTGAAGCAGCCCAGGCTTCCTGGAACATTCATTCAGGAAGTCCGTTTCTAGAACTGGAGCTCCTATCCTCAACTCAAAGTCATTTGGCTCGCCTCTGAAACCACGCTCTCACTAGCATTCCGCCCTCGGAGGTGCCAGGCCCCCTCACACAGTCATGCTGTCGCTGTTTATTCGCTCAGTCGTGTCGGACTCTTTGTGACCCCGTGGACTGTAGCCCACGAGGCTCCTCCGCCCGTGGGATTTCCCAGCAGGAATACTAGAGTAGGTTACCATTTCCTCCTCCAAGGGATCTTCCTGACCCAGGGGTCACACCTGAGTCTCCTGCTTAGCAGGTGGACTCTTTAGTTCGGAGCCCCCTGGGAAGTACACAGTCATGGCCAGGCAATAACATGGAGCTGTGGGAGGAGAGAGGGGGAAATGTGAGATGAAATATTTTCTGCTCTTCACTCCACTAGTAAACAAGCCTTTTCCAAATGCAAATTTCTAGCCCAGGTGAAACAAAGCCAGCTATTTGGAGGCCATCAGCTACTTCTTCCCTGGTAAGCTCTAAGAAGATAGGCAGGGATGAGAGAGGTGGCATCTGCCATGTTCACCATCTTTTATGGTAAACAAGGAATTGGCAGGTGAACAATAAAGAAAGCAGAATTGGCCTCAGAGAGCTAGATGCATATGAAAGAGATGACTTCGGCAAGCCCGGATGCTTGCATCTTCCTAGACACAGAAGATTGCTAAATCTCTTCATGTGAGAGATTTAGTTCTCTCTTACTTAATAGTGGCTTCCCTGGTGTCTCAACCAGTAAAGAATCCACCTGCAATGTGGGAGACCCAGGTTCGATCCCTGGGTTGCAAAGATCCCCTGGAGAAGGGAACAGCTATCCACTCCAGTATTCTGGCCTGGAGAATTCCATGGACTGTATAGTCCATGGGGTAACAAAAAGTCAGACACTACTGAGTGACTTTGACTTTCACTAATTAACAGTAATCTTTTCATATTCAGATTGCCTGCCCCTTGCAGCAAACTTATATATAGTCTGGCCCCTCCCCTCCTTCCTCGGAATCAGCTCTCCCAAGGTCACCTGAGATATTGTCTTTTGGGCTCCAGTCCTAACATTCCCACTGAATAAAACCTAACTCTCAACTTTTAGGTTACTCATATTTTTTTAGTTGACAGAGTCATTTTCACTTTTAGCTATGGAGAAGGCTGTATCACCAAGCCAAGAGAATGATCTGAAAACAAATCCGAATGTGCTTGGGACCCATGGGCCATGAAACCCAGTCATCTGCATCACCAAATCAGAGAAGAGTTTCTGATAACAGCTCAGGCAGCCACCAGGCTAAAGGTAAGAGACAGGTAGGTCCAGCAGGCAGGTGGGAGAGGAAATGGAAGAAGTCGAACCCAGCATAGTGGAATAGCCAGGTCCTGTTACCTGCTATGTACCTCAGCTTCTCCATCTGTAAAATGGAAACAAAAATACAGGCATACCTGGGAGATATTGCAGGTTCAGTTCCAGACCACCATAATAAGCTGAATATTGCAGTGAAGCAGTCACATAATTTTGTTTTTCAGCGATTATACATGTTATGTTTATACTATATTAAGTCTATTAAGTATGCAATGGGCTTACCTCATGACTCAGATGGTAAAGAGTCTGCCTGCAGTGCAGGAGACCTGGGTTTGATCCCGGGTTTAATTAGAATACCTTAATTAAAAAAATACTTTCCTGTTAAAAAATACTAACCATCATCTGAGTCTTAAGCAAGTCACAATCTTTTTGCTGGTAGAGGATTTGAAATATGGCAAGAATTACCAAAATGTAACACAGAGACATGAAGTGAGCAAATGCTGTTAGTAAAATGCTTGATGCAAGGTGGTCACAAACCTTCCATTTGTTTTTAAAAATACAATACCTGCAAAGTGCAATAAAAGGAGGTCTGCCTGTAGTATACTCATGAGGCTGTTGTAAGGATTCAGTGACTTAATGCATTTAAATTATGGTGCCAGAAACACCATAAGCTCCATAATAAATGTTAACTTCTACTGTTCCTCTCCCTGCGGAGGTCAGAGAAACCACCGGAGAAGGCTTCTCTGAGTTCAGTTTCAAGGGACCTTTCTCTTCCGCTCCACAGACTACATGCTGCATGACATATTCGTAAGAAAACAATTAAGGTGTGATAGCTTCCCTTGGTAGATAACAAGGCTGACAAGCAGTCAGAATCTTCAGGCAAAGTGACATGAAGAGTTCTTTGATAAACTATAAGATATTGGGAATGTTGAGTGTAAGATGGGCAGGAGGACCTCTCATGGAGCCAGGCAGAGGGGCTGGTGGTAGGAAACCCAGCCAGCTTCCCACTTCACAGACCCAGCCTTGGCCCTCCTGGAATGGAGTTGCTAGTAGTGCATCTTCCCAAAGATGGAGAAGGCAATGGCACCCCACTCCAGTATTCTTGCCTGGAAAATCCCATGGACAGAGGAGCCTGATAGGCTGCAGTCCATGGGGGTAGCTACGAGTATGACACGACTGAGCAACTTCACATTCACTTTTTACTTCCACGCAGTGGAGAAGGAAATGGCAACCCACTCCAGTGTTCTTGCCTGGAGAATCCCAGGGACGGGGGAGCCTGGTGGGCTGCCGTCTATGGGGTCGCACAGAGTCGGACACCACTGAAGCGACTTAGCAGCAGCAGCAGCAGCATCTTCCTAAAGAAAACCCTTTCTAACCGCCCAGCATTTTGAAGCATAGTCAGGCACTTTGGTTCGTTTGCCCTGTAAATCTCCGGCTTTTTCGTCTGCGCCTCCGTCACCTGCTTTGTTATGGATCCAGTTTTGTGGCTCACAAACAAAACCTGCTCAGAAGTGTCCTGTGAAGCAGCCCTCAAGGGGCTGCTTGGGACCTGAGCGCTTTCACTCCCACCCCTGTAGAGAGCGGCAAAGACTCAGCACGGAGACCAGAAATGAGGGAAGAGGCGGAGGGGCGCCTTTAGTGGTCAGGCTTAGAAGTTTGCCCTTTTAGCTGCAGTAATTCCTTCGCTCTTTTCTGGGGTTCTGAAATACATTTTTGACCTCATATCTTAATCAACATAAATTTACTAGAAAATAAGGCATCTTCTAAGGGGCAGTTTGAATTTTTGCTTTATTCATTGTACCTATTTATATTATTTAAGGTGATTCTGTTCAACTGTGGTTTTGCAAATAGATGGAATCATTTCCAGAAAAGTAATAATAATAAATCAATGTCTTATTTCAGAATTATAAAAGCATAAGCCTCTTTTTAAATAACTATAGTTGCACATCAAGAAATCTAAACAAATGTGTAGTTAAGAATGATTGCTATACCTTAGGGACTTCGCTTCTACAAGACAGATTAGCAAGATAGGAGCCTCATTATGCATGAAAGTCATTTGTTTTCCCATGAATCTAGCACAGCACAAGTTCTGGGGTTGCAATTCATAAAGAGAATGAGTGTGAAGACTGAGAGCTGTTAGGACATTAATCTTCATGACTATGGAAACAAGTGAATTATTATCTTTCTCTTTACAAGGTGAAAAGAATTGTCGCAACAAATTTGAATCTTGGTGTTTGTTGGGATGTGAGAACTGAAGGGCCTTAGTTTAGCCCTTCTTTTCATAGGAGACTCACTCACCTTTAACCGGCCAGTCAGTGGCAAAACTCCCCAAATCAGGGATCTTTTCATTGACCCAAAAGGGGCCAATTTTCTCCTAATCCCATTTTTTCTAAGCAATCAAGAGGCCTCTTGGGACATCTCTGGTGGTCCGGGGTGAAGATTTCATCTTCCAGTGTGGGAGGGTTCAGGTTCAATCCCTGGTCAGGGAGCTAAGAGTCCACATTCCTCATGGCCATAAAACCAAAACACAAACTAGAAGCAATATTGTAACAAATGCAATAAAGACTAAAGATGATCCACATCAAAAAAAAAAAAAAATCTTTAAAAAAAAACAGGCCTCTTCAACATATTTACTATGGGGTCTTAAATTACATGTAAGTAATCAATTTTCGACTGCTTGTCTTAAGCTAACCCACTTTTCGGTATTTACCTTCATTTTGCCTATATTTATGCTACACAAATTCCACTGTCAATAAACTCTCAATTCAGTTAATGTCCAGAATTATGAATCTGAACCTTTCTGTTCAGGACCTCAGCACCATGCTTAGTAAGGAAAGATTCCAGGCAGCTCAGCTTTGGCTGTGCCCTCATATATTCATATCTGAGATTTAAAAATTCCACTGAAAATCCATTGACATTCCATTAAGTGTAAAATATTGCTATTTCTGGGGAGCTATTAAGGTCTTTTTGGAGAAGCAAGATTCCTTTAAAAAGAACTAAAAAATATATTTTTAAAGGTAAAGCAGGCAATCAAATGCTTTAGAGTCCTTCAAACCACCTTAGAGTCCTCTCTCATTGGAACTATTACTAATTATCCACATGTATTCTATTAATTTATGTCAGCTCTATTAACCTGTTAAAGGATTTAGCAGAAGAAAGGCATTTAGAAACTAGACTAGAAATCAAAGACTTCAAATTTAAGCATGATATTTCCTTGCCAGGGAATACAGTGAAAGAATGGTATAATGATGAGAAACCAGCCTGCCTCCCACGTCTTAGCTGACCACCTACCGCTTATGTGCACTTGAACATGTTTTAATCCCTGGGCTTCAGCTGCATCCTTGTTAGTGAAAATAAGCATAATTCCTACATCAAGGGTGGAGGTAAGAAACTGGATAACATATATGAAGCCAACAGAAAGCCAGACTCATAATAGGGGCTCAGTGAATGCTAGTTTGTTATCTCTTCCAGGGCATCCCTACCTTCACTTTCCCTGACCTCTCTGTTCCTAATCCAGATAACCTATATTACAAGAGAACTGTAAGGACTGACTTTAGGATGATGCACAGAAAAGATACAGAGCATCTATGTTGCAAAAATCCTTCCATAGACAAAAGAATTGCTTAAAGAAAAATACATAACAAAAAGATCTCCTTCCAAGACAAGACCCATGGAGGAGGCACAGGTAATAGAACTAACTGGTAACTGCAAGGTGAGAAGGACTGGTTGAGGGGAGAGAGCCTTCTTCTGGCTGAAGTAATGGAGTGACCAAAGATGCCGTGAACTGAGGTGGGCAAGGTAGAGGATAGGACGGGCAGAGGCTCTGATGAGGGGGGATAATGGGTTTAACTCTGGATGGTCATGGATTGGGTTCTAGACCTGGCTATGGTCTGAATGTCTGTGTCCCCCTCAAATTCCTACGTTGAAATCCTAATCCCCAGGTTGATGGCATTAGGAGGTGGGTCCTTCGGGAGGTGATTAGGTCAGGCGGGCAGACCCTCCTGATTTAGATCAGTGCTCTTACACGAGAGACTCCTGCAGAGCTGCCTGGGTCCTTCCACCATGTGCCGTGTGCTCAGTCGTGTCCGACTCTGTGATCCCACGGACCATAGCCCACCAGGCTCCCCCCAGTCTGTGGAATTCTCCAGGCGAGAATACTGGAGTGGGTTACCGTTTCCTTCTCCATCCACCATGTGAGGACACGGCAAAAAGATACCAAAAAGGAACCAGACAGTGGGTTCTCACCAGAACCTGACATGCTGGCACCCTGACCTTGGACTTCCAGCCTCCTGAACTGTAAGCAATAAATTGCTGCTGCTTATAAGCCACCCAGTCTATGGTATTTTGTTACAACTGCCCAGACTAAGACAAATATGTTGGGTGTGAGCTTTATGATTCTCTAATCAGCCCCCTAAATAGACAGTAGTCTCTAAACAAATGTTTCAAGCATGTGCATGCCCTTAAAATAACCTAATTTATAAGAAACCCTTTTTATACAAAGAATCACTTGATAAAGCAACTCCTTGACATATCTGTTTTGTGAATTCCGGTCTCAGTATATCAGGTTTTCCCCCAAGAAAAGCAAACCTGCACGTATGCTCATTAAGGTCTTCAAGACTAGATTTTCTAATTCGTTTCTCCAGGAATGATGACTGCCAATTCAGAAACCTGAGTCGTATATCACAACTTTTATTTGTTCCTGTTTATCATTTCAAAATTAAGTTGCTGTCTTTGTCCAGAAGGGAAGAATTTGGTTTTTAAGGAGCATTTTTGAAGTCACCTATGAGTTTCTCAGAAATTATCACATTTAACACATGGCTTTTAACTTGGGTCATAGTTTTCAAGAAGTTTTCCTTCTATCCAAAACCTCATCCCTTCCTTTCACCCTACGCCACCCTCATTCCCACCTATCCTCCACCACCATTACCATCAAAAACCCATGAAAAGTCTAGGAGTTCTTACTTCAGAGGTACTACCACCATTTCAAACATACTAAAACTAGTCATGCAAATCACTTATAACTTGACTGGTTGAGTTGCAGAAGACTAGATGATATAATGTCATGTTCTAAACATATTTAAAGTGCTCATGGTTTCTTTTTTTTTTTTTTTTTTTTGAGCACAAGCCACTCATTGTCCATACTGGCCTGGCAACAAAATCTTCTCTGCTCAAAAAAAAAAAAAAGAAGGAAAGAAAAAGATACTTAAATTAAATGTTAATTAATATCAATTTTATCAAATTGAACTTTTTTAATTTTGGAAAAAAAGAGAGAAATTACAAACATTGTTGTAGGCCCTTGAAAAGTCTGTTGTCCATTAAGCTCTTTTTCAATAGCTGGTGGATAAAACAGTCCCACAACAAAGACTTCTCAGAGAAGTAAAGGCACTAGCACTTTCTGATATTTTTGCTGATCTTTCCCCCCTCACATATAAAGCATTTGTATTAAGTGTTCCTTATCATGGGCTCTTCTATCCTCATGTAAGAGATGGCAGGATGCACCATGAGGATTGGGACTTGACTGCCTCACTTGTCCTGGAGGTGGGGGCCACCCCTTCCCGCCCCTGGGATCTCTAGTGGACTCGGGCATGATGTGGCGGGAGGGCACAGCTGGCCAGGTTTGGACACCTCCGTCCTGTTACAAGACCTCTCAGCAAACACCGCAGGGCCTTCTACGTGATCCACATGAGGCCTAAGGTAGAGCATGGTCTTCTATGAGATTGCACTCCAAGTACTCTGAATTTTGAAAGATATTCACAGGACAGGTGTTACCAGAAGCAAAACATGATTATTTAAAAGACTTATCTCTTCAAAGTATCAAATATGCCATAGGTATCTGCCTTGGCAGAAATCCGTAGCAGAAACATACTGAAAACAAAGCTTCTCTAGGTTCACAGCTGATTTCAGAAGCTACTTTGTCAGATTCCTCCCGCAGCTGAAAAGCCAAGGATAGGAAGGACCCAGGATAGGAAGGACCCAGGATAGGAAGGACCTCTGTTGCTCCTTCCCAGCCCAGTGCAGTCACTCTGCTAACCCTGGTCACTCTTTGGGAAAAAGGAGAACAGGAGGCAAGCAAGGGGGAGGGATGAATGGAAGGGGCTGCGAGCTGCACAAAGACTGCGTTCGTCTCCTGCTCCTCGCGCTCAAACCTATACGCTTCTCTGTGAAGACAGTCTGAGCTGAGAGAGCAGGAGACAAAGGCCGATTTAGCCAATAATTTGATAATATTTTTTGGACACCGCTTATCTCTAATTAGATAGCCACTTTCTTTTGACAATGGAAGAAAAAGTAGTTCTTACAATATTAACTTCTCAAATAGCAAGGTTGTGTTGAATTTACTGTGCTCATTTAAGCTGCTCATTTCACTCCACGAAAGACAGTGTTGAGAGAATTGATTTTATAAAAAACTGTAGCACATGATAATTGCAACTTATTGATGGTATTAATTATCTCAATTCCTGTTTTGTCATTTGGTATACAGTTTAAAGGCTTGAGAACTTAAATGTAAAAGGGGGGAATTGATTTTAAAATAAAGCTAGTTATTTATTTTGACAAAAGATAAAATCAAAGGGCTTTTTTTTTTCTTATTTATGAATAGAAATTCTGTGTAATGTTATCACTAATAGAGTATTGATTTCCCCCTTTTGACTTTTGCAATGTGCTTTGGATCTGCCTTTTATGTATTTTAAATATACGGGTTTTGCGTTACAGTTGGGAAAACATGCAAATACAGAGAATATATTTTCCCAAATAGATCTAGATATTTTGGTTGTCAGAAATCAATTTCACACACACTATTCTAGTGTCAGACCAACTGTGGCACATATAAGAAAAATAAGTTGAAACTGAAGAATTCATCAATAACTTCTCAATGAAAACAGATTGATTGCAAACCAGGAATAATTTAAGCCTGATTATGATTTTTTTAATTTTATTTCATTTTTAATTGGAGGATAATTATTTTACAATACTGTGTTAGTTTTCTGCCATACATCAACATGAATCAGCCGTAAGTATACATATGTCCCCTCCCTCCCGAAACTCTCTTCCGCCTCCTTCCCCTTCCCACCCTTCTGTCAACCTGGTTTTAAATTAAAGGCAAAAAAATATATGTGGAGATGATTGTGAATACTTATACTTCCTGAAAAGCTTCCCCTCTCCTCTCCACACTCCCACCCGCCTCAATCACATTATTTGCACGCTGAAAAATAATCAACTTGGTAGCAGAGCTGGCAGCCCCTTAAACTGACACTCATCTTCAATCTTCTTACCAATCCCTTCTCTGAGGACAAAAATGTGAGATGCAAAAAAATAAAGCAAAAGAAACTGTTACATATTTGAATGAGACTTTGTGACATACAAAAGTCAAACGTGATCTCTCTGTATTAACTCAGTCCAGAGTCCCCAACTTCTAACTTAATTTCGGGCGTGGCGAAATCCTCAAGGGAAGTCAGTGATTTACCTCCGCCTGTGAATCTGAAGGATGGATTTGGAAGCAGTTCCCTGGTGGCTCAGATGGTAAAGAATCCACCTGCAACAGAGGAGACCTGGGTTCGATCCCTGGGTTGGGAGGATCCCCTGGAGGGAGGGCATGGCAGCCCACTCCAGTATTCTTGCCTGGAGAATCCCCACAGACAGAGGAGCCTGGTGGGCTAGGAGTCCATGGGGTCGCAAAGAGTCGGACACAACTGAGCCACTAACATTTTCTTTTCTTTTTCAAAATCAGGAGAAGCAGCTTATTTAGAAAGCAGAAAAGCCTCAGACTTGGAATCAGATGTCTTTGGCTTGGTATCTAATTAGCTGTGTTGCCTTGGGCATGTCGCTAGGCCTTTCTGAGTGTTTTCCTCCCCAGTGGTATGGATGAATTGGACAGGATGATAGCCACGGTCTCTGCTAGTTAACTGCCAGCCGAAAAGCACTGATTGAGCAAGTGCCTGATCCCAGCTCAGCGCAGAATGAAGCAGAGGGCTGTGAAAACACTCCATGTGTGTCTACCTCCCCTATCGGTCTTTAACTTAAAGGCAAATCCGTGCCCAGCTCTTCTTTCTCTTTCCTGGCGTTTTTCACAATGCCTTGCAAAATAAAAGCAACCAACAATTTCTTTGGTGAGTAAATGAACATGTGAAAGCTTTCATAGGAGCTTTATAGTCTCCCTGGGAAAATATCAAAAATGCATTCTGTCTTTGGCAGGGAAAGGGGGAGAGCAGTGAGGGTTATAACTAATAGAACCAAGAAATATATTGAACAGAGGAATTTCATTTATCCCACTCAGAAGCAATAAATTAAAACAGAATATTATAGTACTCTCCTGAATTTAAGACCATGAGCCCATTTTATAACTGGAAGAGCATCCAAATGAACAGGTGACGTTGCTCATCTCTCCCGCCACACCTAAAATGACTGATGCTTTGAAAGGAAATCTCTTGCTAATAATCATTTAGCAAGTGCATCAGTTGATGCCTCAAAAAGCTTTCCACCAAGATTGCTACCTTGGTGGATGACATTTCCTTACAAAATGGGAGATTTTAATCCCCAGTGAAGTCGTCATAGAATTGCAAACATTGGAATTTATTTCATGAGGCTTGAAAATCATTTTTCTCTAAAATAACAAGCTTAACTTTTAAGGAGAAAGGACATTTAAATAGAAGGGAGGAAATCTTTTCCAAACACAATTTTTCAGTTTTCACAGTTAAATAACTGAAACTAAAGCTCCACTCGACTTAAAAGTAAGCAGGAGTCTAAACCAAAGCCACAAACACTGCAACACACAATCAGTTTACTCCCCTGAGAGCTCTTTGGCGAGGGGATGGGGAGGCGTCTTATTTGTCAGTCAGGGTGAAAGACAGCGAACCAAGGTGTCATTTAAAGAAACAGATCCATGCCTCTATAATGTCTTCTAAAAGTCCCCTGTCAAAACATCTCCACACGTTGTAGCCTTGCTCATTTCATCTCCTTAGACATCACACATCATCTCAGTCTGTCAAGACAAAGAGCTGAAAAACATTTACATTCCAAAATCTCTCAAACATGAGATAGGTCTCAAACACAAAGTGCACTCTGGTTATCAACTATGATTGGACACTTCAGGTGACAAGTTCCGCTTCAGGCTCTTAACTCTCCCCTCCCACCATCAGGCTCAGAGAATTGCACATGAGACACAAAATACAACCACACTCAGAAGGCTGGTTCACTTCCCCCTGAGGAATGACCAGTCTCATTCCTATGACGCGGAAAGGCAAGCAGCACCCACTGTGACCAGACTTCCTCCCAACATTCCCCGCAAAGTATCACTGGTTCCGAGATGGTGTCCTGTGAGGAAGGGGAAAGCCCAGCTGCTCCTCCCTACCAGCCAAAGCTGCCACCCCCGGTAGCCTGCCACACGGGGGTCAGTCTTTGAGTGACAGCATTTGCTCATAACCAAACATGCAAGACACAGTACTGCCATTAAGGACAGAGTTGAGTGGACGAACCAGAGAGAAAGTCTGCAGTTACTGTGGAACAGTGGGTGTCTATGAGAAGGAGAGAGAAGGAAGGCTCTGGAAAGAAAAGGCATGGGGTTGACTCCAGACAGTCTTAGCCTACCTTCACATGCCTTCTCTACAGCTCTGAGACCGGGAACAGGAGCCTCAGGGTGATGAGAAAGCATCAGGAGTCGCTGGGTGTGTAGGCCGCCAGCAGGGACTCCCCTCCTCTCCTTGGACCTACTCCAGGGCTCTTGTAAACACCACCCCAACACAAGGCTTCTAAATGTTTGACTCGACATTCGTTTTCACCCTCAACTCACAAGTTCAAACCTGTAAGTGGCTTATTTTATGAAACTGTAGCTTTTTCATTTATAAATACATTTTGCTACAAAGATCCAAGTGTGTGCCCATCTTAACTTTGTCAATTTTGTGACCTCTGCAAGAAAACTCTCCCACCATAACGGTTTAGCTAAATAGCACCCATCGTTCAAAACTCAACTCCTATCTCATCTCCTCTGAAAAGAACCTCATTAAAGGGTGATAGTTCCCCCTTCAAAACCTCTACAGTATTTTTACATAAATCACAGAGTCAGAGAGAGAGAGAGTGTGTGTGTGTGTGTGTGTGTAACAGCATATCAACACTGCACAGAGTTCTTACCTAACTTCTGGATGCCCAGGTTGGCTGGGTGGGCAGAGCATAGCGTACTGCCATCCCGGTTCCAAGGATACCCCAGGATAGGGCACTCGGTACATTTTAGTATAGGTCTCCAGTCTAACCAATCCCCCTCAGGAATGATTTCCAGCATCCAAACACTGTACAGTTCTAAAGAAAATTACTCTAGCCTGAAACTAATGACAGCAAATAATTTTTGCCAACATTGAAACAAGGCTGCTTCCTCATAATTGGGAGATGAATCTTCATGTTGTTGCATGTCTCCATGTTCTACTGTTTCACTTCACTTTTATACCAGTTTTTCCATTTTGCCTTCATTACTGTACTATCAAATCTTTCAAATGAAGGAGCTAAAGTAGACTTTCTTTTTCTATATTTTTCCTTAAAAATTTATTTCAGATTTAGAAAATAGATGTAGTTATCCAATGAAAGTAAGTAATATCATTTCTGTATTAGAATATTTTTCAAACACTAAGGTAACTAATTTTTTAATGTTTCTGATTTGGTTTAGTTCTAGGAAATTAGATTTCCCTTATCTATAATCTATTATGTGACTAATGTGTGTAGTGTTTACTTTTGAAAGAATCCAAAATAAGGAATTTAGTATGTTAGCTCATTGTTTACATTCACATTAACCAACCACTTAAATTGACTTTTTTTCTTTTTTCAAATTTTTTCAAGTCTTTGATGCCTGCCATTATGCTTCATTTTTTTTTTTTTTTTTTTTTTTTAGGCTTAGGTGGTATTTAATAAAAAAGTTTTCCAAGGATTCTTAAGGAAATTGTATATCTTCATGCCCTCCACTAAAATTGCTTATTTTCTCTGAGCTTAGATTTCAAGACAGGAATTGTAAAATACTTAACAGAAAACAAACAATTTTAAAGACAAGTACTCCTGCAACTAATACATAGATAAATTACACAAAGGGTAAAAAAGGTCCACGGCAAAAATACTCTTTAAGGGTAGAAATGTACGTGAGAGTCATGGAATATGCTTTGGTAGATTCATTTTGTTCACTGAGAGTTTTCTTCCCCAGCTGTTTTCTTTTTTTAATTTATTTTTTTTTAATTGAAGGATAATTGCTTTACAGAATTTAGTTGCTTTCTATCAAAGCTTAACATGAATCAGCCATAGATATACATATATACCCTCCTTTTAAACCTCCCTCCCCTCTCCCTCCCCATCCCACCCCTCTAGGTTGGTACAGAGCCCCTGTTTGAGTTTCCTGAGACATACAGCAGATTCCCATTGGCTATCTATTTTACATATGGTAATGTAAAGTTTTCAGATTACTCTTTCCACATCTCACCCTCTCCTCCCCTCTCCCCATGTCCATGTATGATGCTTACTCCTTGGAAGGAAAGTTATGACCAACCTAGATAGCATATTAAAAAGCAGAGACATTACATAGCCAACAAAGGCTATGGTTTTTCCAGTAGTCGTGTATGGATGTGAGAGTTGAAATATAAAGAAAGCTGAGCACCAAAGAATTGATGCTTTTGAACTGTGGTGTTGGAGAAGACTCTTGAGAGTCCCTTGGACTGCAAGGAGATCCCACCAGTCCATCCTAAAGGAGATCAGTCCTGGGTGTTCACTGAAAGGACTGATGCTGAAGCTGAAACTCCAATACTTTGGCCATCTCATGCGAAGAGCTGACTCATTGGAAAAGACCCTGATGCTGGGAAAGCTTGAGGGCAGCAGAAGGGAACAACAGAGGATGAGATGGTTGGATGGCATCACTGACTCAATGGACATGGGTTTGGGTGGACTCCAGGAGTTGGTGATGGACAGGGAGGCCTGGCATGCTGTGGTTCATGGGATTGCAAAGAGTCGGACATGACTGAGCAACTGAACTGAAATGAACAGCCTTCTTTATAGTCCAACTCTCACATCCATACATGACTACTGGAAAAACCATAGCTTTAACTCTATGGATCTTCAATGTCTCTGCTTTTTAACATGTTGTCTAAGTTTGTCATAGCTTTCCTTCCAAGGAGCAAGTGTCTTTAAATTTCATGGCTGCAGTCATTGTCCACAGTGATTTTGGAGCCCAAGAAAGGAAAATCTGTCACGGCTTCCACTTTATCCCTTTCTGTTTGCCATGAAGTGATGGGACCGGAATCCATGATCTTAGTTTTTTAATGTTGAGTTAAATTGGGTTTTTAAAAGTTTGTGTTATCCTCACACACATCCTCCCCAGCATTATGATGGACCACATAAATGTTACTATTTAAATGTAGCAGATAGATTTCTTACATTTTAGATACTTAGTAATACTAGTTCTAATTGAGTGAATTGCTGTTACTTAAGTACTGACTTGAGTTTATCAGTCACTTATAACATGTTATCTCATTATATTAACCTCAAGAAGTGAGTATTCTACTTTTCATTTTACTGATTAAGAAACTGAGGATCAGAGTGGCATTCCTAAGTGGCTGAACTGAAGTTCACAGTTAGTCATAAAGACCCTGATCTTTTCACTGTCCCATGTGCCCAAATTAAGCCTCTCTTGCCAACAAGTTTGTGAGGGCAGAGATAATATGACACCCAAGAGGGGACAAGGAGATTAGAGGAGATAATTGATGCCTTTCCTAACACTTAGCCCAAAAAGCTCCAAGGGGACTTCAACTTAGTCATGAAGCCATAGATTAAAAACTTACAAAATACCTAGTTTAGCACAGGATTACAGAGTCACACAGTTACTTACGGTACTTGTTCAGCTATACGATGAGCTCTAGGGCATTTCCCAGAACAACTATCTACTGAAAACAACTGTTCTTAGTTACTCCTGAGTTGTGTCCAGCTCCTTGTGACTCCAAGGACTGTAGCCCATCAGGCTCCTCTGTCCATGGGATTCTCCAGGCAAGAATTCTTGAGTGGGTTGCCATGCCCTCCTCCAGGGCATCTTCCCAACCCAGGGATCAAACCCAGGTCTCCTGCACTGCAGGCAGATTCTTTACCGTCTGAGCCACCAGGGAAGCCCACCGAAAACAACTAGAAAGAGCAATATTAAAAAAAAAAAAAAAAAAGAAAACACAGAATAAAATAAGTCTCTGTTGAGAGTGATATAGTGCCCCCTTCTCTGTGGCACTAAAATTTAGAGACATAGCTAGGGCATCAGTTCTGTACCTGCCTGCCTACCTGTTCTATACCTAAAATACCAGAAAGGGGAAATAAAGAGAATGAAGCAGCATGGCCCCAGAATACAAGGCACAATCAGACACTCCTTACACTGTTGCTTTTCCTAATTCAATCCCTGGCCCCAAGCCCTGGAGCCTTGGCATAACCCTGTCCTGTGCCCTAGAAATCTAGAGTTGACTAGGCAATAGTCCTGGACTTCCAAAAGCTCAAGGTCTAATGAGGAAAACAGGATGAGAGAGAAAAGTACACAGATCATTCTACTTGTAAGTGGCATCATCCATGTCATGAAGAAAGATTTAGCAGGGTTCAAAGGCAGCGACAATGACCCTGTGAGTGCCATTTGAGATGGGTCAGTGGGTAGGATATCAATAGGTGGAGAGGTGGGACACAAGCAAAGGCTGACAGGGTGGGCATCTTCCAGAAAAGGAGCTTGGTTCCTGGGCTGTTGAGGTCAGGTTGACTGGTACCACACTGTGGAGGGCCTGGCACACCACGGTGAGGATTCTGTGTCTAATGGATGACCTCTGAGAGAGTTGTTTCCATGGAGAGGAAATATCTAAAATCAAACCCCAAAGTGGGATTTCCATTCATGAATACAGTGGCCAGCCGCCCCCCCCACTCTTTTCCTTTCTTCTTGACAGGCTGCTGCCAACATCTGAAACTTGACTCAACACCTGACAAGTCATTTTCTCACTTTCTATCCTCCTTGGAAGGTTTCATTAGTGATACATTCAAAGTAAAATAAACAAAGGGGAAAAAAAGATATTAAAGTGGTGGCAGAAAGATCAGCCGGAGATCAGCCTAAGGAAGGGATCAAGGGATCTTGTAAGTAGGAAGAAGTCTGCACGCCCAGCCATCACCCTCCCCCAACACTCACAATCCGCTGCAGAAGGTGAAGGTCAAATGGTGAGGAAAGAGGAGGTTCCAGGTTTCTCAGGGATTCAACAGATCCACAGCCAGTGAGCACTGTAGTTAAAACACACAGATCTGGAGTCAGATAGATGCAGTTTCGGTGTACACTCACAGGCGGTGTGAACCTGAGCCGGCTACAACCTCTCGGGCCCTCCGTTTACCTGTCTGTGTAAAATGGAAATACTGGTAGCATTCACTTTACAGGGTTCTTGAAGAGAAGAAAGGAAATGATGCAAGAGAAAGAACTTATCCTAGTGAGCCCTGAAAATGACTTCTCTTACCATCACCTAAAACTTACAATAACTTTTCATGGAAGTAGAGTTCAGCTCCATTACTTTCTGCTGCATTCAGAGCAGGGAGTCACAAACCCTCCCTACCCCCATGTGTGCATGAGAGAGAGAAAATCAGAAAAATTTCACTCTCAGATTGTTTTGGCTTTTTTTTAAGAAG
The DNA here is from genome assembly GCF_033118175.1 of Dama dama. Lineage (NCBI taxonomy): Eukaryota > Metazoa > Chordata > Mammalia > Artiodactyla > Cervidae > Dama > Dama dama. The sequence continues at coordinate 69,648,808 of NC_083683.1, forward strand.
AAAGAACCCTCCCCAGAGCCCCATGATGAGTACCTTAATGCCATTCTGGGGAAGAATTAGAAATCAAGGCCCACTTAAAAGGGACAGGCAGAGTAAAAAGAAATAAGGGTTGAGTTTTGTGGCGATCTGGCATCCAGAGTCCGGGACTAGAAAAAGCAAAGTTAACTAAAGTGAGATCCTAAGGATGTGAAAAGTACACGTGTGTGTACCAGAGAAGATGTGCTTTGATCACATACACACATGCACTGCTGATTAGAGTGGTATGGGGAAAGCACAGCTCCCATCTGTCCCATTTGATTATTTGAAACATCTGAAAATGTCAAGGGTTTGAGACAACCAGGATGCCCAAAGGCCGGGAATGGTGCGGACGTCTGCAGTCACAGGGTACCGGCTGGTTCACGTCAGGTGCTGCACGGGAATATGAGGACTGGACAGTTTACCTGGAGAAGTGGAGCAGCGATGCTGTTTAAAGCAAACGAGGACCACGGGACTCGTGCCTGCCCCCAGGAGTGGGGCCACGCTTGACCATAGGCTCCCTAACTCCTCTGACACTGACTCAAGGAATTCAGTGCCTACTGTAGGAATCCTACTATACCTTGGCTTTTCTGAACATGCCCAGAGCTAAAGACTCTGGAAAATGAAAAGTCCCCAAGAATGACCACCTACAAAAATTTTTAATGCTTCTTCAGGCTACTCTACAGAAATTATTGCACAAAGAACCAGAATGCAAATGGTCACTAACACGTATTTCAGCAGAGCCCAGGGTTGGACTGAATGCCATCTTTTTCAAAAAGTGTGATCTGTATATAAATAGAGCCTTAGTCTTGTTCACATGAAGCATCCAAACATTTTGGCAAATTAACTGTCATCTGCCAAGCCAAAGGCCAGGAGCTTCCTTGGGGAGGAAGCGGAGGACAATTAGCAGTTTAACAAAACACAGCTGCAACCCAGAAAAACCGCCTTCATTCTCAGCCCCTTCACCTTCCATCAGAAGAAAACAGAATACAGCTAAAAGCACTCCCAAGACTCCCACCCCTCAGGTCACAAAATTAAAGAACATTTCTAACAGGTCCTGAAACACCCACAGCATCAGAGGAAGACCAACAGCCCACACCCCCATTCGACACCCAGCACCCTGGTGCTCTGAAACCCCAATCTGTGGCTGCGAATTTGGGATTTATTTAGTTACCATCTCTAATGTACCCTTTCCTGGATGAGGTAAATATATTGGTGTAGTTCATCCATGGAAAGGAACTATTGATTTTTATTATGGAAAAGCAGACTGGGTGAATTGTACACTTGGATTTAATTACTTTTGTCAGCAGTCCAATGACTTCAAGGATAAACCTGGAGTAAGCACTTCCAGCAGATAAATGGAAAATCTCCAACAGCTCTGACTTTGTATGAGAGGCTGTGACCTCAGTTCAGCTGGAGTTGGATTTTACCTTGGGTAGTGTGTTTATGAGTCTGTGTGAGGAATGAAGAATCAATTATTAAAACAAAAGATCTTAAACTTGGAATGAAAACTCACAAGTTAACATAGTGGTTTTAGCTTTTATATACTATAGCTTGTGAGAACTAGAAGAGCCCCTTATCACCTCATCCTATTCTTTCATTTTACAGATGAGGAAGATGGGAGAATTGGTGACTTGTCCAAGGTCACCTCCCTCCTTTGAAATACACTTTCCACTGTATGATAGTGACCTTCAAGTGAAATTTGCCCAGTGAAATGCTGCCCCCAGTGCAGCCTCTTGCTACGGGTACTGAAGGACTCCAGGTACTGGAAAATTAGCTTATCCTTTCTCTGCTAAAAAGGATATTGTGCTCAATACCCTGGTTTAACAGATAAGGACCTCTGCATTTACAACCAACCTGTATTCAAAATCTTTGTAAACAGTGGTTTAGAATTTGAACTCTACTTTCCCCATAGAAATAATATTAGAAACCGTGGGTTGGTGCCAAGACAACTCATAGAATTGTATTTAAATTAAGAGTCAATGCCAGGGGGACTATAGAAAAATATAATCAATAGCAAATACTTTTGCAATTCTTCCAATTAATGATTTAAAAAAATAGAAAAGCAATCCATTCCAAAGTAAACTATCAGCACTTAGGTTATGTTGAATATTGATGCTTTTTTTAAAAGCAGTTTTAATAAGTATTCATTTAACAGGGATATTCTGAGTACCTACCTCTAAGAAGCAACGGGAGCCTGGAAGGGACAAGAAAACAAAGAAAGTGAGAAGGTTAGAGACATGTCCTAAGGTACAAAAGGAACACAACTGCCTGGAGATATTAGGAGGGACCTTGCAGAGGAGGCGACTTCTGATTCAGTCCTCAAAGGATGAGCAGGAGTTTGACAGGAAGGTGAAGAAAGGAACGTCATGCTGGGAAGTAGACAGAAATGCGCAGAGACTATCCAGATGAGAATTTGAGCACTCTCGGGACTAATTAGTTCTCATTTCACTTAAGAATGTGGAGCTTCCCTATTTGCCAAATACAGATATTTCACTAGCACTGCTCATTGAGGAACTGAGGAACGCTGCTCATTGTTCCTCAGTCATAATAAAGACTAGATTTAGCTGCGAATGAAAGAAAGAGCAAAGGAAGAAAAGGGTACTGAGCAAGAGCTGAAAATGCAATCGGAAGACCCAGCTCAAATGTCACGTGTTTGCCATCCCTGTAGGATGCCAGGGTCTTGACTCATTTGCTTTTGAAGTCTTCACAGCACAGTGTGGGGCCTGTATTAGGTACTTAGCAAATGTGTATTTGAGTCAAAAGTCAAAATTTTCCACAATGAGATACCACTTTATAACCACAAGCGTGGCTGTAACAAAAAAATAAAATTAAATTAAAAAACAGGTAATAACAAGTGTCAATGTAAGACACAGAGAAATTGAAATCGTTAACTATGTTGGTGGGAATGTAAAATGGTTAAAGAACTTTAGGAAACAGTTTGGTAGCTCCTCAAAAGATTAGGCATAGAGCTACCATATTACCTCACAATCCCACTTCGAGGTATATAATAAAGGGAAACGGAAACACACCACACAACAAGAAACATACATTAGTGTCAACAATAATGGAAACAGTATTCAGAATATCCAGAAAGTGGAAACAATCCATCAGCTAATGAATGGATAAATAAAATCCGATCAATCCATAAGACAGAACATTATTCTGCCATAAAAAGAAACGAAGTACTGGCATATGTTACAACATGGATAAATTGGTGTTTTTTAATAAATAAATTATGCTTGACACACAATATTAGTTTCAGGCGTGCGTGTGTGCAAGCTAAGTCACTTCAGTCATGTCTGACTCTTTGTAACCCTATGGACTGTAGCCTGCCAGGCTCCTCTGTCCATGGGATTCTCCAGGCAAGAATACTGGAGTGAGTTGCCTTGTCCTCTTCCAGGGGATCTTCCAGACCCCGGGATCCAACTCTCATCTCTTAGGTCTCCTGCAATGGCAGGTGGGTTCTATACCTCTAGCGCCACCAGGGAAAACCCAGTTACAGGCATACAACACAGTAATTCTATTTTTATACATTATGAAACAGTCACCACTGTAAATCCAGTTACCATCTACCACCATACAAAGTTATTATAACATTATTGACTATATTCCCTGCATGTACCTTACAATTCTGTGACTTATTTTATAGCTAGAAGTTTGTACCTGTTAATCTCCTTCACCTGTTCTGTCTGTTCCCCAGCCCCACTCCCCTCTGGCAACCACTAGTTCATTCTGTAAGTCTATATCTATAAGTCTGTTTCTATTTTCTTTCTTTGGTTCATTTGTTTTGCTTTTTAGATTCCACATGAGTGGAATCACATTATCCATCCACATTGTCACAAATGGCAAGATTTCATTCATTTTATCTAGATAGATAGATAAAATGAAATAATGCAACCACAAAAAAAGAATTGTATATAAATATATAATATATACTATATATATATATGGGCTTCCCGGGTGGCGCTTGTGGTAAAGAACTCACCTGCCAGTGCAGGAGATACAAGAGACGCTGGTTCAGTCCCTGGGTCAGGAAGCTCCCCAAGAGGAGGTAACGGTAACCCACTCCAGTATTCTTGCCTGGAGAATCCCATGGACAGAAGACCCTGATGGGCTCCAGTCTAAAGGGTCACATAGAGTCCGACATGACTGAAGCAACTTGGCTATATATATATATATATAAAACTATATATATAGTGTGTGTGTATATATATATATATAGACAATCCCAGATATAGATATATAGATATTCCCAGAAACAGAATTGCTGGATTTTACAGGAGTCCTATGTTTAGTTTTCTGAGAAACCTCCTTCCTGTTTTCCATAATGCCTGCACCAGTTTGCGTTCCACCAACAGCACACAGGATTCCCTTTCTCCACATCCTCATCAACACTGTGGTTTCCTGTCTTCTATGATAAGAGCCATTCTGACAGGTGTGAGGTGACAAAAGTATTGTGGTTTTGATTTGCCTTTCTCTGATGAATGGTGAGCACCTTTTCATGTGCCTCTTGACCATCTGTATGTCTTCTTTGGAAAAAATGTTTATTCAGGTCCTTTGCAGATGTGTTAATAAAATTCTTTGCTTTTTATGTTGACTTGTATGAGTTTTTTGTATAGTTTGGATATTAATCCTTTATTGGATATACCATTTGAAAATATCTTCACCCATTTGGTAGGTTGCCTTTTCACTGTTAGTGGTTTCCTTTAAGTTTTTAGTTAGACATAGACCTGTTTGTTTATTTTTGGCTTTTGTTGAGTCACTCAGATTCTCTATTCTTGCCCAGAGTTTGATGAGCTTCTTTATGATTGTTTCTTTGAACTCTTTATCAGGTAAATTAGTTATCTCCATTTCATTAGGGTTTTTTGAGGGGGTTTTATTAATATTTTGTTCTTTTATTTGGAACATATTCCTCCTCCTCATTTGTATGACTAGATATACAAGCTGGATTTAGCAAAGGCAGAAGAACCAGAGATCAAATTGCCAACATCTGTTGGATCATAGAAAAAGCAAGAGAATTCCAGAAAAACATCTAATTTTGCTTCACTGACTATGCTAAAGCCTTTGAGTGGTGGATCACAACAAACTGGAAAATTCTTCAAGAGATGAGAATACCAGACCACCTTACCTGCCTCCTGAGAAATCTGTATGCTGGTCAAGAAGCAACAGCTAGAACTGGACATGGAACAATGGACTGGTTCCAAATTAGGAAAGGAGTACATCAAGGCTGTATATTGTCACCCTGCTTATTTAACTTATATGCAGAGTACATCATGTGAAATTCTGGACTGGATGAAGCACAAGCTGGAATCAAGACTATGGGAGAAATATCAATAACCTCAGATATGCAGATGACAACCCCTATGGCAGAAAGCAAAGAGGAAAATAAAGAGCCTCTTAATGAAGGTGAAAGAGGGGAATGAAAAAGCTAGCTTAAAACTCAACAGTCAGGAAACTAAGATCATGGCCACTGGTCCCATCACTTCATGGCAAATAGATGGGGAAACAATGGAAACAGTGACAGACTATTTTCTTGAGCTCCAAAATGACTGCAGATGGTGACTGCAGCAATGAAATTAAAAGATGCTTGCTCCTTGGCAGAAAGGCTATGACTAACCTAGACAGCATATTAAAAAGCAGAGACATTACTTTGCCAACAAAGCTCCATACATTCATAGGTATGGTTTTTCCAATAGTCATGTATGGATGTGAGAGTTGGACCATAAAGAAATCTGAGCACCGAAGTATTGATCCCAACATCAGAAAAGACCCGGATGTTGGAAAAGATTGAGGGCAGGAGGAGAAGGAGATGACAGAGGATGAGACGGTTGGATGGCATCACCGACTCAATGGACATGGGTTTGAGCAAGTTCCAGGAGTTGGTGATGGATGGGGAAACATGGTGTGCTGCAGTCCAGGGAGTCCAAAGAGTTAGACATGACTGAGAGACTGAACTGAACTTCTATGAATTAAGCAAAACAGCTACTTCTCCTGGTCATGAAGGAGTGGCCTTGTGTGGAAGCATCACTTGTGCCTGGGGCATGGGCAGGCTGACGGAGGCTGGAGCCGGCCATGCTGTGGGCGGTCCCTGGAGAGCACTGCCCCTGAGGCTGCCTTGGCGGGAAGCAGGGCTGGGGTTAGAGAGGGTGTGGTCTAGGGGGCCGCCCGGGGGAATCAAACAATGGCGCTCCCCAGAGCCCCCTGCCCCAGAGAGGGCTCTCATTTCGCAGAGGCGCTAATGTTAGTCAATGAAATTTTTCTTCCCATATAGTCTAGGTATCGTTTAAAATGCTGCTTCTTCGCTGTGTCTCAGGGTGGGTGAGTCTGCACTCGGGCCCCTCACCTCTATCCCATGCTATTCCTGGTTGCTATGACAGGTAGGGGCGCCCATGGTTACCATGTCTCCTTCTTTCCTACCAGTTTCTGTGTGGTCCTTCTAGGTGCAGTAGCTGGCCCATCAGCCCCCAGATCTTCTTCAGGAAGAATCGCTCCACACGCAGGTGTAGATTCAGTTACACATGGGAAGAGGTAAGCTCAGGGCCTTCCTACACTGTCATCTTGAGCAACCCCCACCAACATGGATGGACTCTGAAAACATTAAGTGAAAGGAACAAGTTAAAAAAGGCCAAATATGGTCTTTTCCATTTATATGATGTATCCAGAATATGTAAATCTATAGAGACAGAAAGTGACCAGTGATTGCCTAAGGCTGAGGCTAAACTCAACATTCAAAAGGCTAAACTCAACATTCAAAAAGCTAAGAACCTGTCTCAAGAATTCATGGCAAATAGATGGGGAAACAATAGAAACAGTGACAGACATTATTTTGAGGGGCTCCAGAATCACCGTGGATGGTGACTGCAGCCATGAAATTAAAAGACACTTGCTCCTTGGAAGAAAGGCTATGACAAACCTAGAAAATGTGTTAAAAAAGCAGAGACATCACTTTGCCAACAAAGGTCTGCATAGTGAAAGCTATGGTTTTTCCGGTAGTCATGTATGGATGTGAGAGTTGGACCATAAAGAAGGCTGAGTGCCAAAGAATGGATGCTTTCGAATTGTGATGTTGGAGAAGACTCTTGAGAGTCCCTTGGACTGCAAAGAGACTAAACCAGTCAATCCTAAAGGAAGTAAACCCTGAATATTCATTGGAAGGACTGATGATGAAGCTGAAACTCCAATACTTTGGCCACCTGATGCAAAGAACTGACTCATTGGAAAAGACCCTGATGCTGGGAAAGATTGAAGGCAGAAGGAGAAGGGGATGACAGTGGATGAGATACTTGGATGACATCATCAACTCGATGGACATGAGTTTGAGCAAACTCAGGGAGATGGTGAGGGGCAGGGAAGCCTGGTGTGCTGCAGTCCACGAGGTCACAAAGAATTGGACACGACTGGGTGACCGAACAGCAATGAAGGCTGAGGGATTGGGGGAAATGGAGAGGGGCTCTTAACAGTTACATGGTTTCTTTGGGGGTTATTAAAAGCATTCTAAACTTGATCATGGTGATGGTTTCACAATTCTGTGAATATACTAAAAGCCACTGAACTGTACATTTTTATTTTTTTTGGCCGCACCTTGTGGCATGTGGGATCCTAGTCCCCTGACCAGGTATCAAACCCCTGCATTGAAAGTGCGGGCTCTTAACCACTGGACGATCACAGAAGTTCGTTTTTTTCTTAGTTTTTCTTTTTTCATGTGGACCATTTTTTAAAGTCTTCTATTGACTTTTTTACAACACTGCTTCTGTTTTATGTTTTGGTTTTTGGCCATGAGGCATGTGGGATCTAGTTCCCCTACCAAGAATCGAAACTTCCAATTCTGTGTTGGAAGGCGAAGAGTTCACCTTCTGTTACTCCTTCTGGAAGGCTAAGTGTTAACCACTGGTCTGCCAGGGAAGCCCCTGAACTGTACACTTTATTTTTTTAATAATTTTATTTGCTTATTTTTGGTTGTGTTGGTTCTTCACTGCTGCACAGGCTTCTCTCTCATTCCGGCAGGCAGGGGCCACTCCCAGCTGGAGTGCACAGGTTTCTCGCTGTTGGCTTTTCTTGCTGCAGAGCACACGCCCTAGGGCATGGGTGCTTCAGTAGTTGTGGCTCACCAGCTTAGTTGCTCTGAGGTGTGTGGGATCTTCCTGACCCAGGGATTGAACTCATGTCTCCTGCATTGGCAGATTCTCTACCACTGAGCCCCCAGAGAAGCCCAGCTACGCGCTTTAGATGGGTGGATTACGTGTTATGTGAATTTTATCTCAACAGGGCTTCCCCGGTGACTCAGTGGACAAAGAGTCTGCCTGCAATGCAGGATCTGCAGGCGACGCTGGTTAGATCCCTGGGTCAGGAAGATCCCCTGGAGGAGGAAGTGGCAATCTACTCCAGTATCCTTGCCTGGAAAAAATCGCATGGACAGAGGAGCCAGGCAGGCTACAATCCGTGGAGTCGCAAAGAGTCAGACACAACTGAGCACACACGACATGCTTTTTAAATTAGCCATGAGGCAAGCATGTCTATGAGATGTCTTTATCCATTCTTTCCACAAATATTTTTTAAGCCCACACTCTATGCCAGGCACAGCTAGAGATCTGATACAGAATGGTAAGCAAGACAAAGTCCCTACCCTGAAGGTATTTATGGTGCGGGGAGGAGTGGACAATAAGCAAAAAATTAAGGGATTCAATTCAGTTCAGTTCAGCCACTCAGTCGTGTCCGACTCTTTGCGACCCCATGAACCGCAGCACGCCAGGCCTCCCTGTCCATCACCAACTCCCAGGGTTTACTCAAACTCATGTCCATCAAGTTGGTGATGCCATCCAACTATCTCATCCTCTGTTGTCCGATTCTCCTCCTGCCCCCAATCCCCCCCAGCATCAGGGTTCTTTCCAATGAGTCAACTCTTCGCATGAGGTGGCCAAAGTATTGGAGTTTCAGCTTCAGCATCAGTCCTTCCAATGAACACCTAGGACTGATCTCCTTTAGGATGGACTGGTTGGATCTCCTTGCAGTCCAAGGGACTCTCAAGAGTCTTCTCCAAGAAAAAAGGATCAAAAGAAATGAGGACAACCTCAGGGACCTCTGGGACAATGTGAAACGCCCCAACATTTGAATCATAGGGATCCCAGAAGAAGAAGACAAAAAGAAAGGCCATGAGAAAATACTCGAGGAGATAATAGCTGAAAACTTCCCTAAAATGGGGAAGGAAATAGCCACCCAAGTCCAAGAAACCCAGAGAGTCCCAAACAGGATAAACCCAAGGTGAAACACCCCAAGACACATATTAATCAAATTAACAGAGATCAAACACAAAGAACAAATATTAAAAGCAGCAAGGGAGAAACAACAAATAACACACAAAGGGATTCCCATAAGGATAACAGCTGATCTATCAATAGAAACCCTCCAGGCCAGAAGGGAATGGCAGGACATACTGAAAGTAATGAAAGAGAATAACCTACAACCTAGATTACTGTACCCAGCAAGGATCTCATTCAGATATGAAGGGGAATTCAAAAGCTTTACAGACAAGCAAAAGCTGAGAGAATTCAGCACCACCAAACCAGTTCTTCAACAAATGCTAAAGGATCTTCTCTAGATAGGAAATGCAGAAAGGTTGTATAAACGTGAACCCAAAACAACAAAGTAAATGGCAACGGGACCACACCTATCAATAATTACCTTAAATGTAAATGGGTTGAATGCCCCAACCAAAAGACAAAGATTGACTGAATGGATACAAAAACAAGACTCCTATATATGCTGTCTACAAGAGACCCACCTCAAAGCAAGAGACACATACAGACTAAAAGTGAAGGGCTGGAAAAAAATATTTCACGCAAACAGAGACCAAAAGAAAGCAGGAGTTGCAATACTCATATCAGATGAAATAGACTTTCAAATAAAGGATGCGAAAAGAGACAAAGAAGGACACTACATAATGATCAAAGGATTAATGCAAGAAGAAGATATAACAATTATAAATATATATGCACCCAACATAGGAGCACTGCAATATGTACGGCAGATGCTAACGAGTATGAAAGAGGAAATTAATAGTAACACAATAATAGTGGGAGACTTTAATACCCCACTCACAACTATGGATAGATCAACTAAACAGAAAATTAACAAGGAAACACAAACCTTGAATGACACAGTGGACAAGCTAGACCTAATTGATATCTATAGGACATTTCACCCCCAAACAATCAACTTCACCTTTTTCTCAAGTGCACACAGGACCTTCTCCAGAATAGATCACATCCTGGGCCATAAATCTGGTCTTGGAAAATTCAAACAAATTGAAATCATTCCAGTCATCTTTTCTGACCACAGTGCAGTAAGATTAGATCTCAATTACAGGAAAAAAAATTGTTAAAAATTCAAACACATGGAGGCTAAATAACACGCTTCTGAATAACCAACAAATCACAGAAGAAATCAAAAAAGAAATCAAAATATGCATAGAAATGAATGAAAATGAAAACACAACAACCCAAAACCTATGGGATACTGTAAAAGCAGTGCTAAGGGGAAGGTTCATAGCATTACAGGCTTACATCAAGAAACAAGAAAAAAGCCAAATAAATAACCCAACTCTACACCTAAAGCAATTAGAAAAGGAAGAAATGAAGAGCCCCAGGGTTAGCAGAAGGAAAGAAATCTTAAAAATTAGGGCAGAAATAAATGCAAAAGAAACTAAAGAGACCATAGCAAACATCAACAAAGCTAAAAGCTGGTTTTTTGAAAAAATAAACAAAATTGACAAACCATTAGCAAGACTCATTAAGAAGCAAAGACAGAAGAACCAAATTAACAAAATTAGAAATGAAAATGGAGAGATCACAACAGACAACACTGAAATACAAAGGATCATAAGAGACTACTACCAGCAGCTCTATGCCAATAAAATGGACAACTTGGATGAAATGGACAAATTCTTAGAAAAGTATAACCTTCCAAAACTGAATCAGGAAGAAATAGAAGATCTTAACAGACCCATCACAAGCAAGGAAATCGAAACTGTAATCAAAAATCTTCCAGCAAACAAAAGCCCAGGACCAGATGGCTTCACAGCTGAATTCTACCAAAAATTTAGAGAAGAGCTAACACCTATCTTACTCAAACTCTTCCAGAAAATTGCAGAAGAAGGTAAACTTCCAAACTTATTCTATGAGGCCACCATCACCCTAATTCCAAAACCAGACAAAGATGCCACAAAAAAAGAAAACTACAGGCCAATATCACTGATGAACATAGATGCAAAAATCCTTAACAAAATTCTAGCAAACAGAATCCAACAACATATTAAAAAAATCATACACCACGACCAAGTGGGCTTTATCCCAGGAATGCAAGGATTCTTTAATATCTGCAAATCAATCAATGTAATACACCACATTAACAAATTGAAAGATAAAAACCATATGATTATCTCAATAGATGCAGAGAAAGCCTTTGACAAAATCCAACACCCATTCATGATTAAAACTCTCCAAAAAGCAGGAACAGAAGGAACATACCTCAACATAATAAAAGATACATATGACAAACCCACAGCAAGTATCACCCTCAATGGTGAAAAATAGAAAGCATTTCCCCTGAAATCAGGAACAAGACAAGGATGCCCACTCTCACCACTACTATTCAACATAGTGTTGGAAGTTTTGGCCACAGCAATCAGAGCAGAAAAAGAAGTAAAAGGAATCCAGATAGGAAAAGAAGAAGTGAAACTCTCACTGTTTGCAGATGACATGATCCTCTACATAGAAAACCCTAAAGACTCTACCAGAAAATTACTAGAGCTAATCAATGAATATAGTAAAGTTGCAGGATATAAAATTAACACACAGAAATCCCTTGCATTCCTATATACTAACAATGAAAAAACAGAAAGAGAAATTAAGGAAACAATACCATTCACCATTGCAACAAAAAGAATAAAATACTTAGGAGTATATCTACCTAAAGAAACAAAAGACCTATACATAGAAAACTATAAAACACTGATGAAAGAAATCAAAGAGGACACAAACAGATGGAGAAACATACCGTGTTCATGGATTGGAAGAATTAATATTGTCAAAATGGCTATTCTACCCAAAGCAGTCTATAGATTCAATGCAATCCCTATCAAGCTACCAACGATATTTTTCACAGAACTAGAACAAATAATTTCACAATTTGTATGGAAATACAAAAAAACCTCGAATAGCCAAAGTAATCTTGAGAAAGAAGAATGGAACTGGAGGAATCAACCTGCCTGACTTCAGACTCTACTACAAAGCCACAGTCATCCAGACAGTATGGTACTGGCACAAAGACAGAAATATAGATCAATGGAACAGAATAGAAAGCCCAGAGATAAATCCACGAACCTATGGACACCTTATCTTTGACAAAGGAGGCAAGGATATACAATGGAAAAAAGACAACCTCTTTAACAAGTGGTGCTGGGAAAACTGGTCAACCACTTGTAAAAGAATGAAACTAGAACACTTTCTAACACCATACACAAAAATAAACTCAAAATGGATTAAAGATCTAAATGTAAGACCAGAAACTATAAAACTCCTGGAGGAGAACATAGGCAAAACACTCTCCGACATAAACCACAGCAAGATCCTCTATGACCCACCTCCCAGAATATTGGAAATAAAAGCAAAAATAAACAAATGGGACCTAATGAAACTTAAAAGCTTTTGCACTACAAAGGAAACTATAAGTAAGCTGAAAAGACAACCCTCAGATTGGGAGAAAATAATAGCAAATGAAGCAACAGACAAAGGATTAATCTCAAAAATATACAAGCAACTCCTGAAGCTCAATTCCAGGAAAATAAATGACCCAATCAAAAAATGGGCCAAAGAACTAAACAGACATTTCTCCAAAGAAGACATACAGATGGCTAACAAACACATGAAAAGATGCTCAACATCACTCATTATCAGAGAAATGCAAATCAAAACCACAATGAGGTACCATTACACGCCAGTCAGGATGGCTGCTATCCAAAAGTCTACAAGCAATAAATGCTGGAGAGGGTGTGGAGAAAAGGGAACCCTCTTACACTGTTGGTGGGAATGCAAACTAGTACAGCCACTATGGAGAACAGTGTGGAGATTTCTTAAAAAACTGGAAATAGAACTGCCATATGATCCAGCAATCCCACTTCTGGGCATATATACCAAGGAAACCAGATCTGAAAGAGACACGTGCACCCCAATGTTCATCGCAGCACTGTTTATAATAGCCAGGACATGGAAGCAACCTAGATGCCCATCAGCAGAAGAATGGATAAGGAAGCTGTGGTACATATACACCATGGAATATTACTCAGCTGTTAAAAAGAATTCATTTGAACCAGTTCTAATGAGATGGAGGAAACTGGAGCCCATTATACAGAGTGAAGTAAGCCAGAAAGATAAAGAACATTACAGCATACTAACACATATATATGGAATTTAGAAAGATGGTAACGACAACCCTTTATACAAAACAGAAAAAGAGACACAGAAGTACAGAACAGACTTTTGAACTCTGTGGGAGAAGGTGAGGGTGGGATGTTGCGAAAGAACAGCATGTATATTATCTATGGTGAAACAGATCACCAGCCCAGGTGGGATGCATGAGACAAGTGCTCGGGCCTGGTGCACTGGGAAGACCCAGAGGAATCGGGTGGAGAGAGAGGTGGGAGGGGGGATCGGGATGGGGAATATGTGTAAATCTATTGATGATTCATGTCAATGTATGACAAAACCCACTGAAAAAATAAATTAATTAATTAATTAAATAAAATAAAATTAAAAAAATTTTCTAGAGGAGAAAAAAAAAAAAAGAGTCTTCTCCAACACCACAGTTCAGGTAAACACAATTAGTTGAAAACAGGCCCCTATATACTCCCCTCTCTCCTACATCCCAGTAAAATGACTGCCAGGCACTAAAAATGTGTTAAAAAGCAGAGACAAAGAGAATAGGAAATAACCCCAGACAAAACATGACATGAACTTTTGTAATAGGGAAAGAAGATGGACAAAAGATATCTTAACATGTCCACTGGGAAGTCACTAAAGGTTTGTAAGCAACTAGAGTGACTTGAATTAATACTGAGCCCATTACTCTGGCTGCTCTGTGTAGAACAGATAATAGAGCAAGAAAGTAGAAGGCAAGAGAACAATTATATGTTATTGCCATAATCCCAGTAAATGGTGGTGCCCTTTGAACAGTGGAAACAGAAAAAGTGGTATTGAACTTGGGATATATCTTGAAGGTAGAACCAATAGGACTTGCTAATACATTGACCCCGGGGAAGGAAGAGAAAGAGGAATCAAAAATTACCACCAGATATTTTACTTGAGCAGCTAGGTAGATGATGCAACATTTATTCAAATGAAGATGCAGAAGGAAAGTTCGGGGGATGGGGACAAGGAATTAAGAATCAAGCAGTTTGGACATTTGAAGTCTTAAATGCCTATAAGATATCCAAGTGCCCAAGATGGATGCCCAAGATAGATATTTCATGTGTAAGTTGTACTAAAGATAGAGATTTGGGAATCATCAGCACATATATACTATTTAAATTCATGGAACTAAGAGGGGAAGAGGGCCCAGATCTGAGCCCTGAAGTTTTTTGGGGTTTTTTTTCCATTTATTTTTATTAGTTGGAGGCTAATTACTTTACAATATTGTAGTGGTTTTTGCCATACATTGACATGAATCAGCCATGGATTTACATGTGTTCCCCATCCCGATCCCCCCTCCCACCTCCCTCCCCACCCCATCCCTCTGGGTCTTCCCAGTGCACCAGCCCTGAGCACTTGTCTCATGCATCCAACCTGGACTGGTGATCTGTTTCACACTTGATAATATACTTGTTTCGATGCTGTTCTCTCAGATCATCCCACCCTCGCCTTCTCCCACAGAGTCCAGAAGTCTGTTCTATACATCTGTGTCTCTTTTTCTGTCTTGCATATAGGGTTATCGTTGCCATCTTTCTAAATTCCACATATATGCGTTAGTATACTGTATTGGTCTTTATCTTTCTGGCTTACTTCACTCTGTATAATGTGAGCCCTGAAGTTTTAAGAGGTGAGCCACAGGCTCCAGAATTTTGTTCTTTACATTTGTTTGTGAAATAGTTTATTCTACAGAAATTTTCAATCACCTTCTAATAGTTCTGCTTTCCATGACATCCTGGGCTTCCCTGGTGACTCAGATGGTAAAGAATCTGCCTGCAATGCAGGAGACCCAGGTTCAATCGCTGGGTCAGGAAGATCCCCTGGAGAAGGGAATAGCTACCCACTTCAGGATTCTTGCCTGGAAAATTCTATGGACAGAGAAGCCTGGCGAGCTATATAGTCCATGGGGTTGCAAAAGAGTCAGACACGACAGCGACTAATGCGTGCACGCACACACACACACACACCCCCTAAGAAAGGCCTTCTCCGTTTGATATGACATAATTTTCCTCCTACACATCCTTCTAGTATATTCAGCACTTATATGTATATCTTTAATGCAGAGTTGGGCTAGAGATCTGAATGGATGCAGAAGGCAATAAGCTGGTGCAATCATAGTATTCACCTCATTTTATTCCCATCTCTCAGGGACCCCAGGCCTTTGCTGTCTGATGTCCAGCATCTTGAAAACTATCCTACATCTTTTTTTTTTTCTTTCCACGTTTAATATAACGAGGATATGCAAATATATAGAGTAATTTCATTTTTCGTTTGGTTTTTTATATTTTTTTGGCCATGCCACATGGCATGTGGGATCTTAGTTCCCTGACCAGGGATCATGTTCCCTTTGCATTGGAAGCTCAGAGTCTTAACTACTGGACCACCACGGAGGTGCCCAGTAATTTCATTTCTATACAAATAAAATATGCAAACATAAATACATACATATACAAATGTGCACACAACTTGCAAGTTCATACAAAATGAACTGGAATGATTTATATCAAACTATTAACAGTGGTAACCCTTACAAGTAAAGGAATAAAGGTAAAATAAGAATCATTTTTATTTTATTTAAACTGCCTTTCAGGGTTTTAATTTTATAGTAATTATATATTATCATAAAATAAAATATCGATAAGAATATTTTAAATCATTACCCCTCACTACCCTCTTCAATTCAGTGCATTGTGTTGAAGAAAGGGTGTCTATGATTGACTAGCTCACATACAGTTCAAATGACATTGTTCCCTTTACTTTGTGATTTCCCATTAAGGCTTCCTAGACTGTGTCTGCCTCCCATGTTTTGAAAGGCTAACCATTTAATCCAAATAACATAAGAAGGAAGACAATTTAAATCAATAATTGTATACCTTAAACTCTGCTGGAGAAAAATACCTACATCAACTGTAATTTGAAATATAGCTATGACTATTACCATCCCCACTGAAACATTCTCGCTGGTAGAAAGGTTGTTTTGTCTCCAGAGAAAATACAGAGGCTGTCAAGCAAATTTCACCACGTGGTACAACCCATCCTCACCATATCCAAAAAGCTGATTTCTTGTTTTGAATACTGTATTTAAGTTAGCTGACAGCTTTTGCATTGCAAATTGATGGGGAAGGTTCTTGTGCAAGCAAATGTCAATCTTGTTCCCAGAGCTTAGGACCCCAAATGTAAATTCCACTGTATATTCTGCTGAGGCTGCTGCTGCTGCTGCTAAGTCGCTTCAGTCGTGTCCAACTCTGTGTGACCCCATAGACTGCAGCCCACCAGGCTCCTCTGTCCCTGGGATTCTCCAGGCAAGAATACTGGAGTGGGTTGCCATTTTCTTCTCCGAATGCACTTTAAACAAAAGAGTTCAGCAAAAGAGATGGGCCTGTATGTGAAGAAATGCTTCTTAATGAAGGTCTCTAAGTGGCATATCAACTGTTCTAGCATTATGCAGGGAAAACTGTTTCTCTACTCACAACACCAGGCGTAAATGTGTAGGTGGGTGTTCCACACCAGGCAATTCTCCAGTTCTCTGCAGGCATCAACTGAGGGTCCTAAAGTGTAATTAAATTCTGACACTAACCACCCAGAGTTACCACAGAGCCCACAGATCAATGGCTCAGTCCCATAAGACTGCCCCCACTTCAGATGCCAATCTCAAGTACTGGGTTCCCAGGCTACCCACACTTCTGTCTGACTTGGGTACAAATCAGGGGTACCCACAACCCCTGCTCAGGTTCAATAATTTGCTAGAACTGCTCACAGAACTCAGAGAAATGGCACTACTTATGTTTACTTATTTATGACAAACGAGATTACAAAATAAACCAACACAGCCAGATGAAGAGGGTACCTCGGGGCCAGATCTGGAAGGGTCCTGAGTGCAGGAACTTCTGTCCCCGTGGAGTTGGGACACACCACTTTCCCAACACATGGGTACTTTCAGCATCCCGGAAGCTCTCTGAACCCTATAGTTTAGCGATTTTTATAGAGGCTTTATCACACAGCCACAATCAGTTATTAACTCAATCTCCAGCCCTTTCACTCTCCCCAGAGAATGAAAAGTGTACTGGAGTTCCAAGCTTCTAGTCATGGCGTGGTCTTAGGTGACCAGCCCCATCCTGAAGCCATCCTGTAGCCCACCAAGGGTCACCTCATTAGAGCAGAAGACATTCCTATCACCCAGGAATTTCCAAGTGATTTAGAAGCTCTGTGCAGGATCCGCCTATCACTCCCATCAGTCGGGGAAAGGTTTCAGGGGCTCTGTGTGAGGAACTGCAGGCAGAGCCCAAATATCGTGACCAATATCACAAATTGGTCAGCACGTAATATACAATATATCAAACTTTTTCTTTCTATAGCAGAAAGATGACATGAAGCTCTCTGGAGGTGCCTTCAAACTTTATGCTTCATTTAAATCTGTCATGTACTTTGTACTCCTATAAACACACACACCACACACACAGCATGCATGCTCATCTCTATTCCTGAATTTTGATCTTCAAACTACTTTAGATTTTCAGTAGATGATAAACTTCCAAAAGTGCCAGCACTTTAGATATCAAGACTGTGGAGAAAGTAGAATTCAACACTTTGAGATTCAATTGACTAAAATGAAAAAACACCTAAAACTATGCCCAGAACCTGGTAGAAGCCAGGGACGACATTCAAAACATTTTAGCATCAGCATGATGTGGTCACCCACCAATCACAACAAACAGCAGAGGTAAACACCAGTAGGAATATACCACAGCATATTGGCTAAATGATCAGAGCTGATAAAAACTCATCCAACGTTTGGATTTTTTTCTTCTGTGAGCCTTCTTTCACATAGGATTTATCGAGCCAGAATTAATATTTATATGACATTATTATCACAGTATATATGCTTTCTTAATTGAGTTATATAATTATATTTACACTTTGTTCATTAATCTCTTATTGATACTAGAGGACTACATCTCCCATTAGCTTGGAAATGAGAGAAATAAGATCTCCCTTTGACAGTTAGACTAAAAAACAAACTTTACTGGGAGGAGTTACCAGGCATAATGGCTGAAGAAATGTCCTCAAATTAAGTAATCCAAGGGGAACTCGAAGTCAAATTCATTATCATGTTAAAGCTGTGGAATACCTAAATTCCCAAGTAGAGAGAAAGAGAAGCAACAGAAAACATTCAGAACAATGGAAAACGCAAATCAGACAATGGCCTAGAGCAGGGTGCCCTGACCAGCATACTCAGAGTATACTGGGCCAAGTCAAGGCTGCCCCTAGAGGTAGGGAGTCTCCCGAGAGATTTTATTAAAGGATTTCTCCTGAGATTGACTAAATCCCTTTCATTATGACCTACTCACTGATTTGTTGAGGAATGGGGGAAATGACCTGCTCACATAGCCCTAAGCAGACAGCTCATCCTGGTTCCTATGAAGTTCTTTCTCACTCTCAACTACTAATTTGATATTGTGGTGCTTAGGTGCTTAAGTCAGCCCCAAGTGCACTTTACTTAGTACAGGTCAGCCCCCGGCGCCTGATGACCTCTCAGTACTCATGAGAGGATAGGTGGTAGGGTCTACTGCTAAAAATTGCAAGATATTAAGTCACTCAGTGAAAGCAAAAGTCGCTCAGTCACATCCAACTCTTTGTGACTCTATGGACTATAGCCTACCTGGCTCCTCTGTCCAGGGAATTCTCCAGGCCAGAATACTGGAAGGGGTAGCCTTTCCCTCCTCCAGGGGATCTTCCCAGCCCAGGGATCAAACCCAGGTCTCCCACATTGCAGGTGGATTCTTTACCAGCTGAGCCACCTGGGAAGCCCAAGAATACTGGAGTGGGTCTCCAGTGGGTCTTCCCGACCCAGGAATCAAACTGGGGTCTCCTACATTTCAGGAGGATTCTTTACCAGCTGAGTTTTACACATTGATGAAAATATGGATAGTTAATTCTTCCCACATAACGTTATTGGAAAATTCAATGTAGCAAAGTTTGTGAATTGCTGTCATCATCTTTAAAAGTGAGTCTCTGAGCTTTCAGACCAGAAGACACATCCCCATGACCAGCACTCCACACACCCTTGGGAGGCCCACCCACATCACATCTTTATCTGTCATCTTCAAATGTCTACAAACGTACTGAGACCTATCTGCCTGGGGTCTCCTGGATGGACTCTGAGCTCACAGATGCCTCTGTATCCCCAGGGTCTCCCTCGCAATGGGTTTGCTTTGTTCTCTTGAATTGTCTTAAATTGTGGGAAAACAACACTACATCAACAAGGAAGCACATCATTAGAGTTCTGACCACACGTTTACTAATACAACAATTGTTCTCAGCACAGTGACCACTTAGAAATGGAGAGGTGTACAGTATGACAGGTAGCTATGTTAATATTCTTATTTGTCTAATTCAATTTTCATAAGAGACTCTGCTGTCTCATTACTCAGTTCAGTTCAGTCACTCAGTCATGTCCTACTCTTTGCTACCCCATGGACTGCAGCACGCCAGGCTTCCCTGTCCATCACCAACTCCGAGAACTTCCTCAAACTCATGTTCATCGAGTCAGAGATGCCGTCCAACCATCTCATCCCCAGTTGTCCCCTTCTCCTCCTGCCTTCAGTCTTTCCCAGCATCAGGATCTTTTCCAGTGAGTCAGTTCTTCGCATCAGGTGGCCAAACTATTGGAGCTTCAGCTTCAGCATCAGTCCTTCCAATGAATATTCAGGACTGATTTCCTTTACGATTGACTAGTTTGATCTCCTTGCAGTTCAAGGGATTCTCAAGCGTCTTATCCAATACCACAGTTCAAAAGCATCAATTCTTCAGTGCTCAGCTTTCTTTATAGTCCAACACTCACATCCATACATGACTACTGGAAAAACCATACCTTTGACTAGATGGACCTTTGTCAGCAAAGTAATGTCTCTGCTTTTTAATTTGCTGTCTAGGTTAGTCATAGCTTTTCTTCCAAGGAGCAATCATCTTTTAATTTCATGGCTGTAATCACCATCTCCAATGATTTTGGAGCCCAAGAAAATAGTCTGTCACTCTTTCCATTGTTTCCCCATCTATTTGCCCTGAAGTGATGGGATTGGATGCCATGATCTTAGTTTTTTGAATGTTGAGTTTTAAGCCAGCTTTTTCACTCTCCTCTTTCACTTTCAAGAGGCTCTTTAGTTCCTCTTTACTTTCTGCCATAAGGGTGGTGTCATTTGTGTATCTGAGGTTATTGTTATTTCTCCCAGAAATCTTGATTCCAGCTTGTGCTTCTTCCAGCCTGGCATTTTGCATGATGTCTCATAACTATTGCCCCTTTATTTCTACATTAAAAAAAAAAAAAGTAGCACAACACAGTAAAGCAACTATACCCCAATAAAAATTCATAAATGAAAAGAACCAGAAAAAAAGGGAAAAAATTTAAGTAACTTACAAGAAAAACACAGAGTCAGAGGTGAAACAGAGATCCTAGGATGCTTCCAGTGTGTTTTTGACAATATCACACCCCCACCACAACCAGACACACACACCCCTCAATTAGTTGCTATAAATCTGAAGGTACTGCTATGAACCTAAACAATATTTGACACAAAAAGTCAGTTGGCAAAATATATATATATATTTAACATAGGAAGATACTAGAAACTGAGTCAGTTTCTTCCAAATGTTAAGAGCCTATACTAGACCAGGGTGACTGTCAGGGGACATTATTCCCTTGTTCTTAATTATTTCATCCACAGGAAGGGTGTTCAAGGGTATGAATCTTGGACCCACTGTGCCCCCAGGGCATTGGAGTGATGGCTCTGATTGGCAATTTGAGGAGATTTAATGAAGTGTGCATGCTCAGCTCTGTCCCATCTCCTTGGTGAATGGGGATATTTGAAGGAGTCTGTGTATTCTGCTACTCATCCCTCAAACATGGAGGTCTCCCCAGACCCAAGGCTTCCATGACTGCAAGAGCCACTCTCTCCAGTTTGTGTATTCATTTATCAGGCTTTTTGGCCCTCACATCAAGTCATATATTCTAAACAGAACTTTACTGGTAATTGAGGTGATCCTCCACTTGATTCCTTTGTTTTATTCTTAATTTAACCAAAACTCAAACAAATCAGAAGAATGCCATTTATTGAACTGCTCAAACACCCCTACATTATAAACTCTGATATTAGCAATGTCATCTTGGACAAGTTGGTTATCTACCTGGTAATCTGGGACAAATTACATAATCTCCCTGAAACTCAGTTCCAACATATATAAGGTACACTAAATACTACTCAGATTAAACAGGAACAAGAATACACACACACACACACACACACACACACACATATATATATATATCTCAAGGGTTCCCAAACTTTCAAACTGAATCAAACATCAGAGTCACCTAGAGGAATTGTTAAAACTCAGAGTGCTAGACTGCACTCCTAGTTTCTCCACTCCTAGTTTCTGACTCAGGAGATGAGTCCTACAATTTGCTGATCTTTCTGAACAGGAAACTACACTTTGGGAACCACTGAGATTACACATATATGCACACACAAGCATACACACATGTATGTGTGTATGTATGTACATATAGAGACAGACAGAGAGAGAGAGAGATCTTGTTAACACAGCACCTGTTCCGTGGGATGCCCTCAGTAAAGTAGTACTGGTGCCAGTTTTGTTTTGATACAAAAAGAAAATACTTGAAGGCAGTGACTCTCCATCAGGGGTGATTTTCCGTGCATACACACACACCTACAAGTATATTTGGTGGGCGCCTTTGTCACAACCGGAGGGTGGAGGGACGGCTGCTATCATCCACTAATCCACTGAGTACAGGCCAGAGACTCTGCTAAACATCCTACAGCACACAACAGCCCCCCCTCACTTTCTCCAACAAAAAATTATCTGGCTCAAAATGTCAATAGTTCCAAAACTGAGAAATCCCGCTCCAAGGCCGTGCCTAAAACCTCGTCTATAACTCATCATCAATGCTAACATGTTTTTCATACACACAAACATTCTCACCACCTGATAGGTACTTGACCCATTAGAGACCGATTAGGCCAAGAGGAATAGTCCAAAGACCTTGTGAAATTGTCCAAATGGAACTTGAAATTGTTCTGTCGGATTACATTAGATATGTCAACAGAATAAGGACTTTAATAAAGGAGAAGAAGGAAGAGTGAAGTTCTGAGACCATAGGTATATAGGGGAAGAGGTTTCTTTAAGATTAATCTATAAATGTGTGAAGAAGACATGTATATGCAAGTCAGGTATAAAATCATTGTTTAAATGCAGACATTTAAAACAAATTATATAAAAGTTGTCTGCTCATTAAATTTTCATGCTTGGCATGTTTAGAAATGTTAAGAGCTAAGGAAAAATATTTTTCTCCCTGAAATTATCCTGAGTAAATTTTCCTTATCAGCAAATAAACAAGATGCAATTTTAGTGGTCAGCAGTTTTAGGAGTATAGAATAGTTTGTACTTTTTTTCATCTATTTGGGAAAATTAGATGGGCCTTCCAACATAATTCTTTTGAGTGATCTTTTCTTGCTCACAGAAAAATGTGATTGGAAAAAAATCAAATTTTTTTTTAAGATCTGGGTTCTGACACATGGCTTTTCCCTCTTTCTCTGTCACAACTTCTCTGGGCCTCAGTTTTCTTAGTATGTAGAGCACAGATTTCAGAAATTACAAAGTGGCAATGCATGGGCAAAACAAGCCTCATAACTGCCGTTTTTTTTACCTTACTAGCTTTTTGTAAACTTTGCCCCTTTGGGCGTATGTTTCACCGCAGCCTAGTTTCAGTATCCACCAGAAATCCAGGGAAGTCTTTGAGTCAGGCCAAGTCAGGTATTAATTAGCATGAGGCCTCTTTAGCCTGGGAAAGGCAGTGACCTGTCAGACTGGACGGACACTAGCCCAGGTCTCTGACCCACAAGCCATGAAGAAATAATTTCCTGGTTGCTGAACACAAAGTAAAAAGAAGTCACTACAGGAAGAAACAGTTCAGTGAACAGTCTCAGTCTGGAGCTATTGTTTGCCGGGAACTGAAGAACTTTGACAGTAGAAATGCAGACTCAATTTCAAACTGCCTTCTTGTGTTCCCCCAGGAAAATCTTCAGACTCCCCCAGATAAAAGAGCTGTAATAAATTTTAAAAGTGGCCTAAGTTTATTTCAAAAATACCACCAACTGAGATTCAGAAAAAAGGGAGAGACACATGACCTAATTTCGTGGCCCCAAACCAGACTCTAACCAGACTGAGGCCTGGCAAACACAGATGAGGATAGAGCTATTTCACATCTACCAAAGGGCCCAAATTTACATTTGTTATGCACTCTCTTAATTAAAGAGAGTGAAAAGCTGGTTTAAAACTCAACACTCAAAAAACCAAAATCATGGCATCCAGTCCCAGCACTTTTTGGCAAATAGAAGGGGGGAAAGTGGAAACAGAGGCAGATTTTATTTTCTTGGGCTCCAAAATCACTGGAGATGATGGATGCAGCATGAAAATTATGCTTGTTTCTTGAAAGGAGAGCTATGACAAACCTGGACAGTATATTAAAAAGCAGAGACATCACTTTGCTGACAAAGGTCCATATAGTCAAAGCGATGGTTTTTCCAGTAGTCATGTACAGATGTGAGAGTTGGACCATAAAGAAGGCTGAGCACTGAAGATCTGATGCTTTCAAACTGTGGTGCTGGAGAAGACTCTGAGAATCCCTTGGACTGCAAGATCAAACCGGTCAAACCTAAAGGGAATCAACCCTGAATATTCATTGGAAGGACTGATGCTGAAGCTGAAGCTCCAATACTTTGGCCACCTGATGTGAAGAGCCCACTCACTGGAAAAGATCTTGATGCTGGGAAACACTGAGGGCAGGAAGAAAAGGGGCAACAGAGGATGAGATGGTTAGATGGCATTACCAACTCAGTGGACAGGAGTTTGAGTAAACTTGGGGAGATAGTGAAGGACCGGGAAGCCTGGAGTGCTGCAGTCCATGGGGTAACAAAGAGTCAGACAAGACTGAGCAACTGAAAAACAACCCTAAATTAAGTATAAGGTATAATCAGTGTCAGAGTTATATTGAAAGTGTTAATTTATCGAAAGTAAATATTTGTAATGGGGCCAAATTTTTTGAGTCTTATTTTGCTATTTCCTCATCTCTGAACATAGAAAGAGCTTTAAAAAATTGGCCTGGGGCTTATCCCAACCTCTGGGGAAGTCTGTTCGGGGTTAGATATTGAGGCAAAGCAAAGGAACCGCGAAAGGCCCAAAGCGCTAAACCAGCACGTCTGCTGGCTCCAGCCTCCAAAAGCAGCATCCCCTGAGAGAAAGTGGAGGAAACCTGAGAGCAAGGGGTGAGGGTGGGGTGGGGCGCTGCTTGGTAAGTGCTTATGTGGGAGGCCGGCTTTGGCAGGGGGAGGTAACACGCACAGCGAGACAGGATGGAACAGGAACAGAACTGCGGGCGTCTGGGCCCGGCTCATCCTACGTTCCTCAGCATCTGTTGCTTCTGCTGTTGAGTCACTAAGTCGTGTTGGACTCTTTTGTGACCCCAGAGACTGTAGCCTGCTGGATCTCTGTCCATGGGATTTCCCAAGCAAGAATACTGGAGTAGGTTGCCATTTCCTGACTGCCCCCGGACGAATGATGCCTGCCCTGCACCTGGTCCTCCAGAGAGAGATCAGGGCAGGATAGGAAACTTGTGCTTGTGTGAAGAGCTGAAGAAGGTAAGTGAGGACTAACCATCCCTGGAGGGTGGCTTCTCCGCATCCAAGCCCCAGGGCCAGTGAATAAGCATGCAAAGGAGAGCATTCCAGTGTTGCTTCTTCCTGGCAAGGAGGGGCAAAGGGTGAAATTCTGACCTGGCAAGCTGTTTCATGGGTGGCAGGAAAGATAAAACAAAGAAGAAATGTGAAATGTAAAATATACAAAGAATGTAAATGGAAGAAATAAATGGCAGAATGGAAACATCCAGGGCACAAATCAGAGATTGGAAAGAGTAGATTATGGTAACCTTCCAAACAGAAGAAAGAAACAACAAAGAAATAGATAATATAAAATAGAGGCTAACAAGGGTGGAGGCTAGCAGGAGAAGTGGTAATATCCAGACAATAGGAATCCTAGACAAAGAAAAATATAAAAATAAAGATTTATTTATTTTTTATTATTTTTGTGTATATTTGAAAACTCACAAATAAAAATTTTAAGGCAATTTAAAATATATGAAAAAATAATGATGATATATTTCATGACATTAAAAAAAAAGAAAGACCTCAGATTGAACTGTCACAAGGTTATGTTATTTCTCCAATGAGGAGAAATTAGAAAAACCTTAGTCTCTCTGAAACTTAAGACTGCCAAAAACGAAGAGAAAAATCTTAAATCTTAGAGAAAGAAAGAGCAATCAACATAAAATGGAACCCCAAAAATGGATAACATTAGATACAAGATAATGAAGCTATATTTTCAATATATATTATAACCTAGTCCCTTCTCAGAGTTTTTCCAATATACAAGGATGGTTTAACATTAGAATATCAGTGAGTATAATTTACAGCTTTAATGAGTTAAAAGAGAAATACCACATGACCATGGAGTTTAAAAGTGCAAAAAATGTATTTTTTAAAATTCAACATTGATCCACAACTTTATAAAACTCAACATCGATCTGCATTCTTAACCTAAAGGAGATCACAAACCGAGAGGTTCTATTATCCTAGATGGAGCTGTTACTGGAAGGCAAGACGTCCCTAGAGCTCCAGCACTAATGGATATCGCTGCTCCAGAGGAGAGAGGGCGTGGGCATCTCCGAGGAAAGTGGGGAGCTCTACATGTGCAAGGGACAGCATGAAGGGCTGGGGCAAGGGGGACTCATAAGCGCAAACATAAAGATTAACGTGGGCAGAGGCCTACTCTAAAATATTCCCTAGGGTAAATGCTGTCACTTCACCCCAACTTAGCCTTAAGAAGCCAGTTCCAACATCATTAAATCTTTTTTTTCAATTGAAGTATACCTGATGGACAATATTATATGTTATACAATATAATCACTCACAATTTTTAAAGGTTATATTCCATTTATAGTAATTATAAGATATTCCCTGTGTTGCACAATATATTCCAGTAGCTTATCTTATATGGAACAGTTTGTACCTCTTAATCCCGTCTTTTTTTTTTTTTTTTTTTTCCATACTGTTCATGTGGAAAAGACCTTGATGCTGGGAAAGATTGAAGGCAGGAGGAGAAGGGGAAGACAGAGGATGAGATGGTTGGATGGCATCACCAAATCGAGGGACATGAGTTTGAGCAAGCTTCACAAGTTGGTGATGGACAGGGAGGCCTGGTGTGCTGCAGTCCATGCGGTCGCAAAGAGTCGGACACGCCTGAGAGACTGAACTGAACTGAATCCTCTACTCCTGTATTGTCATTAGATCTGGATGGATCTGCCTTCCCTCATATTCATTACCTGCAGTGATGGGTCAGAGGCTCTAGGCAGGGGTCAAGAGAGTCTTAACTGAGCAGCCAGGACCTCTAAGGGGCCACCCCTGGCAACTGGGGGCCTTGATTGAGCATGCACGTCATTTGAAGTGCTCAAACTTTAGTCTCTGAAGACACTGAAAAGACCTTCAAGTGTCAGGGTTGCTTTTGTCTTTTATGCTTTCATTACTTTTTTTCCTATAACTTAAATCCAAGTGCATAATGTAGAACCGTGAGAAAGAAGATGGACTCACTGTGCTTGAGATGGTACTCTGGGCTCCAACTTTGTGAAGAGGTGACTCTTCTCCCCCAGACAGCAGCTAAAGTAGCATAGGTTTGGAAGCTATAGAGCATGCAGTGTAAAATAAAAACTCGAAGGGAAAAATGCTGTCCCAAGGAGCTTATGTGTACGTGCTAAGTCACTTCAGTCATATACAACTCTCTGCAACTCATAGACTGCAGCCCACCAGGCCCCTCTGTCCATTGGATTCTCCAAGCAAGAACACTGGAATGGGTTGCCATGCCCTCCTTCAGGTGATCTTCTCAACGCAGGGACTGAACCTACGTTTCCTGTGGTTCCTGAATTGCAGGCAGATTCTTTACCATTGAGCCACCAGGGAAGCCCCAAGGAGCTTATAATCTGTGTTTGTGAATTCATGTACCAAAAAAAAAAAAAAAAAAGTAGCATGGAAGAGGGTGCTTAAATCTTAGAAGTCTAGGATCTGCTAAACTATTTCCTTTGTTCATTTTCTTTTCATAATTGTGAGGCTTTTAAGACTGGAAAAGATAAAGAAAACTGAGCATTTATCATCTATGTTATTAAATACCATGTTTATTTTATAAGAGGAAAATTTCCATTATTGGACCAGTGTATATGAAGAGAAAGAGAGAGAGAAGGCCCTGAGGACCTCTCTGCAGAGACATCTAGAATTCGGCACTACTTACCACTGGAGTGCTCCAAGTTTTTAATTAAGTTGCATTATATTTTATAGGACATTACTTGCAGATGAAAGTTTCTAACTCTGCAAAAGCTGAGTAGGGAATTTAACAGCACTGTAACAGGATGAGCTGTTATCTCATATATTTGAAATTTTAAAGAAAAAAAAAAAGCTCTAGAACAAAGAAAATAACCATAGATTTCATTCAGGCACACCTGTGGTAGCATTTGGACACTGTAATAAAGAACGAGTAGGTTTTCACCAGATAGACCAGATGGGAAAGAAAATGTTCAGAGAAGAGGAGACCCCTCCATACACAGCACAAAAAGGTAGAACATACGCAGGGCCCAGCGCATGGTGCCGGGCAGGAGGGGCACAGAATGCTCTCACAACACTGAGCTGTGAGGTTGGGGGAACAGAAGGAGGGCCATGTCATCAGGAGCCTCGTTTGCCCCTTTATCATTCAAGAACTTTCCTGCCACAAGTGAAAAAGGACCCAATTCCCACCAGCTTAAGCAAAAACAACAACAACAAAAAAAAGATCCAGGTGTAGGCTTCAGGCACAGCTGGATTCAAGGTTCAAACAACGTCCGTCAGTAGGTTCTTCTCAGCCTTCTGCTGGGTTGGCTTGATTCTCAGACTCCACGTGGAAATTTCCAGAATCAGCTCCAGAATCCATCCAGGGCCCAGACTAGAGTAGACTGAGGGAAGCACTCACCACCTCAGGCACAAAATTTAAGGGGTTACCCCAAAACTCAGTAATCAAGATAAATAACATCCTAATGCAATATTTTTAAATTGAACAGGAAAAGAAATCTGTGATGAACAAAAATATCAGAACTTAAAGATAAGATCTGTATGACTGATTTTTTCCTTTTGCCTCAGGCTCCACCATTATGACAAAGACAGAATCATAATGGTGCTACTGATACTAGAAGAATGAAAGGATGATGGGGTTGGGGAGGGCACAACGTGATGATCACCACATCATAGTTAGAAGTTTGGTCTTTATCTGTAGGCAGTGGACGATCATGGAAGACCAGGCAAGGGACATAAGACAATGGATGGAAAGACGTGTTGGGAGGGATGGAGGAGGAAATTCAAGGACAGAAGTTAGGATCCTTTTATCCCAAAAAAATACATGATAAAGCACAGACATAAAGCAGTACCAGTTGGGGATGGGGAGGGGCGGTGGGAGGGAATATGGGGACATGGGGGCTGGAACTGAGCTCTGGTTAGGAATATCAGTAGAACTTGGAGAGATGGGACATGTTAAACAGTCAGGGATGGTTCTCAGGTTTCTGGCTCTAGGGGCTGGCTGAACGGTAACACAATAAACAAGATTAAGATTTCGGGACATAGGTAAGTGGATGATCAGCCAAAGAGAGGTCAGGGTGAGGAAAAGATGAAGTTCTAGATGAGTGACACTGAGGTGGCAATATCCAGCAGACAACAGGGTCTGAATCTCACAAGAGAGGTCTGGGCTAAAGAAGTGGTTTTGGAAGCCACGGTGTGCAGAGGAGGGAGAGAAGGAGACTAAAGACGGAATTGATACCATTAGGAGTTCTCTCCAGTGAAATTCAAAAAATTAATCCTGGCCCTAAAATATTTTCCTTATTGATCTTATGACAATTCCTAAAAAAAAAATTAACTCTTTTTTTCTGCCTTGGATTAAGTCACCAATAGCCTTTTGATGTACTGCTAATGCTGTCTATATGGCTTTATACAAGCTAACAGAGCTGGAAGAACCACCTAGAAAACAGCCATAGAGAACATAATTTCCAAAAAGTAGACAGGAAAAGGAAAGGGAAGACAGGTGCTACCTGCTGGGTTTGTGACCACCTTAAAAAACCTTGGTCTATACTTGACTTCTCAGGTTGGGCCTGAAAGAATTACAGAGTTATAAAGGTTCCCTGATACACCTTTTGAACCATATGATTAAATTGGAGAGTTTAAGAGAAACAGAAAATGCAAAGAAAAAGAAGGCTCAAGGTGGGGTCTGGGATCTGGGCCTAATGTAGTTTTCTGTATCCTTTTCTCTCTCCCTTTAAGTTAGAAGTGGAAAAAAAAAAAAAAAATCAGTCATCTCGGGAGGTCCCTTACTGGTGCCAACTGTAGGAGAAATGTTAGAAGTAAGATGGCATTATTTGACTCTTACCAAATGGGCAGAGAGACAGGAGAGGCACTCATCTGTCTTTTGAACAAGGGGCCTCAGTCAAGTATCTGAAATATTTGAGTATTCCATCAGGAAATACCCAATTCAGTAATAGTCTGCAGTGAAACTTTTTAAAAAGCCCAATAAGATCTACAAGGAGAGAGATTACTTTCATTTGCAGCTAAGGCTGGAGTCATTATTTTTTATAGTGTGAGGTTTGGCGGAATTTAAAAATCTTTTGTTATTCTGCAACTTTAGCCTGTTTTTAATTAAGACACCCATGTCGGTTGAAAAATGTGGCATATTTGCATAGAAATAACTGTAGCAAACCAAAACCTTCATTTTAAGCCATTTTAATCACTTTCCCAGAAATGCTGGTAATTACTTCTGGTTGACACCACTGAAGTGCTTTTCAGCAGCACTGAATATATTCATATCAATTGAAGTTTTCCCTCATGCCCAAAGATGAGTGAGGTGCCACGGATAGAGCTGGGAGTGGGCAAATCACATTTTTCATCAGTGCCT
Source organism: Dama dama (assembly GCF_033118175.1). Classification (NCBI taxonomy): domain Eukaryota; kingdom Metazoa; phylum Chordata; class Mammalia; order Artiodactyla; family Cervidae; genus Dama; species Dama dama. Next base: position 69,679,362 of record NC_083683.1, read on the forward strand.
AATAATTAGCAGAAATTCATTATTCTGTGTTTGTTTGAGCCTGAATAATATCAGCCTGTAATTACTGGTAGCTTAGGGCAAGGTAAATATTTGATGTGATGCTGGTAAATCAGTTTTTAGTGATACAAAGAGTTGATCCTGTATTTCTTTAGCCTTTAATAAGATTGTGAGCATTAACCATAAAGGTGAGGCTAAACCTCCCCCATCTGTTGTACCTTGATGCTGCAGACAAATAGCAAGAAAGAGCCTGCCCGTGGAACACCAAGCTAATGAACCCCTGGGGGACTGGGGCTGTCTACTTGGGTTAAAAACAGGAAATTGCTTTTAGCAAATTCAGTGCAGGAAAAATAGCTTCAGTAGCCTAATCGCTAATGTCCTAAAGCCTGTTACAGGGCTAAGCTTTGGCCTAGTTTTGATTTAAATCTTTAATTTTTTTCTTTTTTGAGTCTGAACACCTGACACTGGAGGCAAATTTAAGCCTTCTTGGTTGGTTTACTAGATTTTTTTTTTTAAGTCTTAAAATTAAACAATATTCTTTAGGTAATAAACACAGCAGGTAAGTTCCAGAAGATCCAGAAGAATCTTCTCCAGTGGTAAATATACAGGAGGTAATAAAAGTGCACAGAACTTTGTAACAATCTAAACATGAATACCAACGGGTAATTCATGTACCTCACTACAGCCCGGCAAGGCAGACAGACCCAGTGATGTTATCTCCACTTTAGAATGAGGAACTTGAGTCTCAGGGAGGTGACGGCCCTGACAGCGGGCCACAGCTTTAGTCCGCGGAGGAGTCGGGCTGAGCACAGACCATCTCTCCCCTGGTTTAGAACTCTTTGGCAATTTCATCAGTTACCTGTGGATCTATGCCACGCCCAAGCCAGCAGGGATGGGTTCAGAACCAGAGATGGGGCCCCTGTAGAGGTTCCGGAGCGCTGGCAGCAAGTTACACGACATGAGGGAGACTCTAGGTATGTCAACAGTTCCCCAAAGCGCCATGTAAATACTCACCTAACGGGATCAAGGACAAACCAGAAAAAGAACCGGTTTAGAAAGCAGACTCGGTAGACATCCACTGAAGCCTCTTGAGCACAGAGATTAGACTTCTCTCTTCTTTATAGCCCACAGCCCAGCACAGTATCCCCAGTCAGAGGCTCGGTAGCTATGTGCCATATTCATGTGCCCGGCTGGGAGGAACGGGGAAGACAGGAGCAGAGGAATAAGACAGGGTGTACCAATCCAGTCTCCAACCGACATCAGATTCTTCCCATACGAAGTTCTATCAAACCTTTCCTGTGCTCATAAATCATCAAGGGTTCCATGTTACCTGCCACTGGGCTGGCATTCAAAACTCTCATTAATAACTCCTCTCTCCCCTGTGGACACAGCCAAAATGGATGACTGCTCTTTCCAAACATGCCCAGTGAGTCTCACTGTGGTAGAACTGGCCCCCTTTGACATCCTATCCACCTGTTCAGAACAGACTCATCTCAAAGACTGTCTCCTGTTTAAGACCTTTCTGGTTCCTCCAGTTGAATAAGATTCCATTCTCCCCCTGAACTCCCATGGATGAACTTTTCCACTTACCCTCTTACTCTGCCTTAAATAGGTTGAACAGATGAAGCTGCCAATGTTCATATGTTTCAATCTAGTATTATCATTTTCCCCATGTTAGAGAACTTCTAGAAGACTGAAACTATGTGTATTCCTCTTGGTCAGTGTCCTCCAAATGACTGGACTGAAAAAGATGAACAATAATTTTTGGTCAACGTAAAAAATGTATGGGTTGGTCCCTAAACTCTTTGGTTTTCTTTTACGTTATATTCATTATGTAAGTTTATCAGGACTCAACATCATCCCCCACTCTCTCTGCCTCTCTCTCTCTACACTGAACCCATTTTAGGAATTCCACTTCCCTAATAGTCCCCATGCTGAAGACAACTGACTAATATATCTAACTACATCCTGTAGAAACAAAGATGACCTTCATATTCCATTTGTTCTTCTATCCAGCTAACATACGCTGAGGACTGTCATTTCACCAAACACTTGGAGCCACCAGACAGACAGCTAAAGCACTGTCTGTTCCAATCCCAGCCCGATGGGGAAGATAAACGAGAAAGCCAGAGACTGCCATGGAATGCAGCAGGCGCCATGAGAGGGTACACAGGGTCCTACTGGGGACCCAAAGGATGGGTTCCTGATTCATTCTATGGAGAGGGGGATTCAAAGAAGGCTTTCCCCAAAACCTAACTGGGCCTCGGGAGAAAAGTTTACTGGGTGGGAAAAAAGTAGAACTTTTTTTCCAGAGGGAGAGAATAACGTTCAAAGGCAGAGACCTGTGTCAAAACACCCATTTTGATGGAATAATGGGTTTGCTGGGCATTAGAGAAGGGGGTACAGCAAGAGAAGAGACTGGAGAGGTGGGCAAAGGGTAGATGATGGTGGACCTCATGTGCCAAGTCAAGGAGCTTCAACTTCATCCTGAAAATGACTGGAAGCTGTCAGAGAGAGGAGAGTGTGTGTGTGTGTGTGTGTGTGTGTTTATAAATTATAAACATATGTGGAGAGGGATAAGTAGAGATTCTAAAACACACAGCAGCTGAAGATTGTGCATTACGGTTGACAGTATGGAACACTGATTTGCAAATTAATATTTGTACACAGGGTAATAACCTAGTATAGCATTTGTTCTGGAAAGGACAGTTTAGAGATCATCTATCCAATAATCACATTTTACACATGGAGAGATGGAAGGTCTTGCCTCTGGTCATGGGCCTTGTGAGCATCCAGGTCAATAATTATTGCCAATAATAATCTTTTCTTTTTATCGTTAGCATATGTGTCAAAATTGTGTTTGAATTAACAAGAATTTTATTTGGCCTGTATTTAACATCAACAACTGAAGAGGTCAATATCTCAAATACTTTATGTAATAAATTGAATTCAAATATAAGCTATATCCAGTAGGAATAAAATGGATTTTTCACAGCAAAATCAGTGTAGTCTTTTTGGGAGGCCACATACTTAAGTCATTGTCATCAATGTCAATAACACGTACAATGTCATTAACATTGATGCTGGCAATGCCCACAGCAACTTTGGAATTCATTTTTGGGAAATGCCTTTGAACTTAGAGAGGTAGTAAAGGGTAGTGACTGAGTGTTGGCCTCCTGAGCCCAGGTGTCTGCAGTTGATTTTGGCTCTGCCCTTCATGAGATGAGGGACCTGGGACACTGATTACTGCTTTGTGTCCCAATTTCCCTATGCATGGAAAAAGAAAAACTACTGGTACCTACCTCTAGGGCTGTTATGAGGATTAAATGAGTTACTACTCTAATGGGCTGAGAATAGCCTGGAACATGATAGGTGTTACATGGGCATATGTTAAAACAGTAAAGCCAGATATAAACCCCATGAAACAGTTGGTAAGATGAATTTCTAATTATGCTCTGGTTAAAGCTAACAAACAGAATTCTAAAACCACAGAGAATTTCATGCTGTAGATGTTAATGGCATTAGTCCATCATTAGCTCCTATTTGTAATTTATGAATATGTATTCCTCCATTATTCATTATTATTGTTCATTATTTAATGCTAGCAGATCTTTTACACATCTGTCTACATGTTAAAAGCCCTCAAAGGACAAAAGCCATGCCCTTCAAACTTGCCCTCTAAGGTGTCAAGTCCAAGTGGGCACTTTCTGGTAATGGGGATTAAGCTGAACAAATAAGTTCCTTTGCGCCCTTTATGAGTCAGCTTTACTTGGCTTTTTGGTGCCCATGTATGTTTTTCCTTTTCATTTCATTACTTTTTCTTTTGACAGGAAGAGGAATGGTGGGCGAGTCTACCACTATCCTCAGGTAGAGCTGAGGTGTTTGTAATATCATTTTATTCCCACTAGGTGCAGTCAGCTTTATGACTGCCTTTTTGCTAACACAGTCTTCAGTAAGTCCCTGAAGACCTCGGGCAGGTTTAATTCAGAGACGAGACTTGGCGAGACCTACCAACTGGAAGAGGCAAAGATTTCACAGCAGCACAGCTGTTTCCCATCTGATTCAAAGGACCTGCTCATTGACTCAGCCCAGAGAGCCTTGAATTCACACTCTAATCAATGTGATGAAGTAAACAATACAAAATAGGATGCTGGCATGAATCTGAGTGATTTCATACTTTGTGAGAAACAGCAACTCACCAAAGCACACAAAGAAAGGGGAAAATGTCAGGAAAAAACAATACATATAGAATTAAAGCAAATTTAATTGGTCACCTTCCCCCAAAAAAAGACAAATTAAGCTATTTCAATTCCATTTCTTATTTATCTACTCCGTAATCCAATGCTTTGTTGGATAAAATCTACATGTACTTTCTGAATAGTAGCAGAACACTATTTGAAGAGAAAACTGGCAAAGGAAAAAGTTAACTCTCCGTCACAATATTCCTTAGAAATAAGAAGGAGGCAAGATCAACACACTGAGAATCAACCTAAACATAACATTCGTTTAACTGAAAATGAAGTGCAGGCTCTGGCTAGAATAAAACCTGAGACAGAAAGGTCCTCCTTAGTATGCCCACAATGACCATAAAATATATTCAATAATAATAAGTTAAATAATATCCTTGTGAGGGACAGTGAAACTGGTGAGAAGCTGGATCTGTTCCAGAATTATAGAAGTATCGTCAGAGCCCTCACCACAATAGCCCAGCCAGGAGGTTCGTGGTCCCATGAAGATCTGTGGCACAGCTGACTGAGTTAATCAGTAAAGATAGTATAAAAGAAACATTCTCTTGACATGGAAATGCTTCCATACAATCTATTTGAACTATTACCAAAAAATGTTTTTTTTTTTTCCAATGAGCTTCCAAGTGTTGAAAACAAGGTCAGAGAACAAGAATTATGCAAGAAATGAATTAAGCCAAGGAGGTGGGACTTTCTCTGCTGTTGGTACCAAGTTAACATACCCGACAGGCAGGTACAAAACACGTGCTGTCACTGGCAGCCTCCCCCACGGCGTGGGTTTGGTGCTCCGGAAGCATCTTTACTGTCTTCATAAGAAAGCATCTCTGCTGTCTTCATAAGAAAGCATCTCTACTGTCTTCATGAGAAAGCCCTCAGATTTGTACCAAGGCTGAAGATATTAAAGCATAAGATATGCATTCTCAGTGTGACAGAGAAATGTATTAATATCAAACTGCCTAAATTCAAAGAAACAAAGAACTTTCCTGATGATGACGTTACATCATCTTCTCTTCACACCTTCAAAGGTCACATCTTTGAGGAATTAAGAAACTCACCTGTTTCACATCAGGAAATGAAATGCCAAATGAAATCCTCAAAGATCAGCAAATCTATTTTTTTTCCAAAAAATGTCCCTGCTATCAATTCATCAAAGATGTCCAAAAAGAGTGATTTGTGATCCAAATCTCTTTCAACAGAAAATATATACGTTTCCACTCTGCTTCATGACTAACAGGAATAGCCAACATTAATACACTTAATTATTTATAGTTTGACCTTTACTTTTCACAGAAATTCAAAGAGCAGCTCTCCTTATAAATTCAAGATAATGACCACACTAACTTTTTGAATATAAATCAACTTTTAAAATTAATGGTGTACCAACTACCATTTTGATTTCTTGTTGAATAATGAGATGAGAGAAGATCAAAACTGGGATTTCAATATACCAGAAAATCTCTTTAACTTCATTTCTTCAATAAGTGTGTACGCAGTTCCTCCTATCAGCAGGGCACTGAACACATATAACATGAGAGAGAAGAGTTAGATAAACTATATACAAAACTGGGACTTCCCTGGTGGTCCAGCGGTTAAGAAGCCACTTGCCAATGCAAGGGACACAGGTTTGATCTCTAGTCTGGGAAGACTCTACATGCCGCGAGGCAACGAAGCCCATGCACCACAACTACTGAAGCCTGTACGCCAAGAGCCCGAGGTCCCCAATAAGAAAAGCCACTGCAGTGAGAAGCCCACACACCGCAACTAGAGCAGCCTCCGCTCAGCGCAACTAGAGAAAAGCACACACAACAAGGAAGACCCAGCACGGCCAAAAATAAAGAAAGAAAGAAAAAGTAGAAATACATATTTATACATGTACAAAATAGTGACTTCCATTTAAGAAGACAAAATTTTATTAAGGAGGCCAAAGAATTTGCCTAAATAGGTAAAATTATTAAGTGAGGTTAAAACGCAAAGTGGGCTTTCCATGTGGCACTAGTGGGAAAGAACCTGCCTGCCAATGCAGGAGACTTAAGAGACACAGGTTCCATCTCTGGGTCGAGAAGATCCCCTGGAAAAGGAAATGGCAACCCACTCCAGTATTCTTGCCTGGAGAATCCCATGGACAGAGGAGCCTGGCGGGCTATGGTCCATAGGGTCACAGAGAGTCTGACACCACTGAAGGACTTCATGCACACGCACACAAAAGGCAAAGTAATCATCTGACACAAAGAATGTCTCTAACAGCTGAAAGAATGACAAATAAAGGAATGATTGCTATTGAATTTGGGAGCAGGCAGGCTGTTATCCTGGGGAAGATTTTTGAGCAAGTTAAATTTTGAATAGAGTCTAGAGGGAGGTAGCTTCTCAGAAAGTTGCTTTCCTAGAATGACCTTCTGTTCATCACTCTCTTTAAGCCACAATTGTTCATTCACTACAAAAATAAAATACCTGAAACCCGTCTTCAGAGAACACAGCAGCAGAGAAAGACCACTCCTGGGCATATTTCTGGAAAAAATGAGACACTAATTCAGAAGGATAAATGCAACTTAATGTTCAGAGCAGCACAATTTACAATAGCCAAGATATGGAAGGAATCTAAGTGTCCATCAACAGATGAGTGAATAGAGAAGATGAGGTACATATATACCAAAAAAATATTACTCGACTGTAAGAAAGAATGAAATTTAGCAGTAAAATAGATGGGGTTAGAGAATATTATGTTTAGTGAAATAAGTCAGACAGAGAAAGACAAATACTGTATAATATCACTTATATGTAAAATCTAAAAAATAATACAAGTGAATGTATAAGGCAAAACACAAGAAGATCACAGACATAGAGAACAAACAAGCGTAGGAACAAACTACAGTGAGAAGAGATATGACGGGGCACATTAGTGATATGCGGTTAAGAGATATAAACTACTATGTATAAAATAGATAAGCAACAAGGAATTATTGTACAGTACAGGGGATTCTAGCCATTATCTTGTAATAACTTTAAATGGAGTATAAATGGTAAAAATACTGAATCACTATGCTGTACGCCTGAAACTGATATTATAACTAAACCACACTTCAATCTAAAAAATGAATATAATGAGAGTGGTAACAGTGTAGTCAGGTTACAAAAGAAAAATAGTTCCACCTGACAAGTGAGAGATGTTTTCAAAATGTAGAACTTAAATGGAGTGTTGAGAGAGGAACAGAAGTTTCCATAAAAAGAGTGGGGTGAGAAGGCCATACCAGGAATAACAACCATGCAAAGTTTGCAGGGCTCCATTGAAGGCAGGAGGAAAGGGGGGGACAGAGGATGAGCTGATTGGATGGCATCACCAACTCAATGGACATGAGTTTGAGCAAGCTCCAGGAGACGGTGAATGACAGAGAAACCTGGCATACTGAAGTCCATGGGGTCGGAAAGTCAGACACAACTGAGCGACTGAACAACAACAATTGAAAAAGACCCTGATGCTGGGAAAGACTGAGAGCAGAAGAAGGGGGTGGCAGAGGACGAGATGGCTGGATGGCATCACCAACTCTATGGACATGAGTTTGAGCGAACGCTGGGAGAAAATGAAAGACAAGGAAGGCTGGCGTACTTCAGTCCACGGGGTTGCAAAGAGACACGACTTAGCAACTGAACAATGGTAGAAGAGAGCGTGGTTTTCCAGAGCCTGAGAGCAGGGAGTCAGGGACGACGGAAGATCTGATGGAAAGCCGACCTGGGCCAGAATGTAAAGGTCTTTCATATGCAGGACTTTTATTTCCTCCTCAGCATTAAACACACTTCAAGAACAATGACAATTTTATTTATTTATTTGCATTTTTTACCCCCAGCATTTTTATTCAGTCGGTCTCTGGGGAGCCACGAAGGAAAGAACTATCAGATACTCACAATTTATTGTTTGGTATTGTTCTAAAATTAATAATCCTTGTAACAGCGAAAGAAGCATGAAAGAAACAAATGTGTTTTATGTTAAATGTTGACTTCTAGCACTAATTTCAGTTCTTAAATAGGACAATTTTTATTATTCAGAAAAGACTAAATGTATAATATGGGACAGAGATTGCATTTATTAGCAAGCATTTCGCTTAATCAGCCAGATAGTTACCACTGGCCAGACAAGTGCTTATGAATTATGGCATTGCTTTTGGCAAAACTATTTATCTGTGTGACATGATATGTCACTTTTGAACTTCAACTTGACATCCATAAAATTACATTTTCATCAAACTGAAAGATCAAGCTTTCCATGCTGACTCACTTGGGTCAACATTTTGCAAATGCCTGGATTTACCACTTGAACCATAAACCCTTTGTGAATAATTCTGCGCACTGATGTTTGATAGCCTAGGGCACAGATCATCATTTCTGAGCAGAAGAAGGGGCATTAAAGCAAAATGCATTTCCTTTCTGCATGCCCAATGACTTCCTCCAAAGAGTATTCTCATCAGGTCATTTTGAAATTACTGGATTAAACACTAACTTTGTGGAGCCCTGAAAGAAAGTAAAGAGCATCCATGGTGCATTGTTTACTTCTTAGGATTAGGAAAGAGCATTACCCCCACTGCCAGAGGATATTCACTAGCATACAGGCACTTGCCACAATTTGGGGTCCATGCGTGCTAAGTCAATCCAGTCGTATCCAACTCTTTGAGACCCTATGGACCGTAGTCTGCCAGGCTCCTTCTGCCCATGAGATTCTCCAGGCAAGAATACTGGAATGGGTTGCCATATGCTCCTCCAGAATATCTTCCCAAACCGAGGATCAAACCCACGTCTCTTAATATCTCCTGCACTGACAGATGGGTTCTTTACTACTGAGCCACCAAAGAAGCCCCTGGTGGGGCTTCTGAAAGTTTCCTTCTTTGTGTTAGACTTAATTTCAGGTTCTTTAAAAATATGCAATGAGGAGAAAACCTCAAAACTGATCAAAAGACCTAGAAAGAGTCATCAGTTATTCTGCCCTTAATTCTCTACTCAAAACAAACAAACAAACATAAAGATACCCCATGCAACATTCAGGTGTTACTGCTCTTTTCTGAACCTTGTTTATGAGGTAGATTTTTTTTCCTGTGAACAACACAGATCTGGACCTCTCACCCTGGCAAGTAAACATAGTGGTTTGGCCCTCAGGTGACTGTTTAAAAGAGGAAATGACCCTATGCCCCTGTAGTCTTTTGGGACAGAAATGACTGGCTGTGATGAAATTCAGTCATCACCTCAAATAGTCCATTTGAGAATTATTAAGTGAACAGGTTCCCCACTGACCTTTACTAACCACATTAAAGAACAATCTGGCTCCATTTTTGAAGCAAGATTTTTCACAGTAATTTTGCAAGAACAAATAACCCATTTGGTGCAATAATGTAACCTTTGTCTTCCAAGAAAGGTGCATACTAGTTTTGGTACTATTTACACAAGAACAAACTGTGAGCTCCAAATCTTGTCCAAGGCAAAGGAAGAGAAACAGTAAACATGGTGATTATTATGGTAACTTCACTAAAGGCTGGAAGAAATGATGACAAAAATTCTTGCCATCTTCTCTCGCAGGTAGCAAGTTTGAAGGCAAATCTTTGGCAAGTGCTCTGACCCTGCTATCATGTGAAATTGGAATGCTGTTGACAGAGTTGACTGGGCTAACCATAACCCTAAGGGTGGAAGAGAGGTGCCTGGCATTTTAGAGATGTCTGCAAGAACCACACAGATTTTAACTAAGATGGTACTGAATTCTTGGGAGGAGGTTGGACTTAGTGTTAGGTACTCAGCACTTACAAGAATCTCTTTTTGGCACGACTTGTCATAAACCAGTTTCAATAATATTGGTATAGACCCCACAGAGTCTCAAAAGTTAAAAGGCCAAGTTACTAAATCAGATGACTGAGAAAAAGATATATCACTTTTACTTCCTGTTGCAACTGAAAGAAAATTCTATCCAGCCTAGATTAAATAGCAAAGTAGACTTATTAGCTCACTTAACTAAAAAGTCCAAAGATAAAGAGACTTTAGGTTAGACTTGATATACCACTCAACCATATGAGAAAAAGAAATTTCCTTCCATCTCTCTTCTCTGCCTCCCACAGGGTCAAGTTTATCCTAGACCTGGCTCTCTTATAGTCACAGGGAGCTCCCAGGGTTCCAAGCCTCTTTATTCAAGCTCGGGACAATGGGCAGTCTTCTGGTACCACCCAAGGAACCTCAGGAAAGCTCTCTTTCCAGAAGATTCTAGAAATATCTCCTTAACTCTCAATGGTGTGAATCCCGTGCTTATCCCCGAACTAATCAATGTGACTGGTAACCAAGGCATATAGCTTGTCATGTCCTAGACTTTAAGTCCAAGACTAAGAATTTTTTTTCATCTAATGATCCGCCCTTGATGTAGGGGCCTTCACCCTGGGCCAATTCCAAGCAGACCATGCAAGGAAGGCTCCACAAAGAGACTTCTCTCCAAGGGCCCCTCCCAGCTTCGTCCTCCTGCGAGCAATGACTGCTTCTGCTCCCCAACAGGGAGCACACAGCAGGGGGTGCCTGGGAGGAGTCTGAGGAGCCAGCTTCTCTCAGCTCTGACTTCATCTGCAACTGAGTTTTTACTTCCTTGTGTTTACTTGCACTAACTTTAGCCTGGGAAAGCGACTTTTGAACCCTGCTTAAACCATTTTGGATTACAGGCTACTGCATCAAAGGCCTCCCAGCAAAGTTGTGGGATTTTTCTCTCTCTCTTTTCAGCTTCAGGCTAAGCAAACCCCTTCCAGTAAGACCTTAAACTAAAGCTTACAAGGAGTCAAAAATCTGCCGACATCCTCAATTTTCTCTACCAAGTTTCTCAATGCTCTGCCTTTGTAGGCAAAAGATCTAAGAGCCAAATTATAGGGCAGGTCTTAGGTCAACCAGCTGTTCCATTACTAAGAGTAAGAACAAATAATTTTCCAGGCTTGGATAATAAGACCTCAATGCTCTCTGCTCAACTCCCCAGGGTCAGTCAATTCCACATTGTCAGGTGTATCTATCTAAAATACTCCTATTAACAGTAGCAAAAAACAGAAATAGATTTTGACAACTCTTAACAAAAGGGAATTTGTTGGAAAGTATTGAGGGCCCATGAAACAACAGGAGGTTGGAGGACTAGGCTTAGAAACGGAGAGAAGTGAAGTAAAGTTGCTCAGTTGTGTTCAACTCTTTGTGATCCCATGCACTCTAGCCCTCCAGGCTCCTGTGCCCATGAGATTCTCTAGGCAAGAATACTAGAGTGGGTTGCCATTTCCTTCTCCAGAGGATCTTCCTGACCCAGGGATCAAACCCACATCTCCTGTGTCTCCTGCATTTCAGGTGGATTCTCTATCATCTGAGCCACCAGGAAAACCCAGAAAATGGATAGTCTCTCTATTAATTAGGATATGGATCTCGCTTCTTTAGCAGAGGCCAAACAACAGTGACTTAACCAACACAGAAAATTGGTTTCTTTCCTGTGTGGGGAGAAGGGAACCAGACCGTAGGCTGTTCTACCCAATCTTCTTCCACCTGGTTTTCCATTCTCTAAGACATCATCTTCATCTATAAGGTGGCATCACCAGGACCACACCCAGGCTCCAGCCAAGGAAATAGAGGGGAATAAAGGGTAAATAGCTTCCTTTTAAAGATTTGACCTGAAAGTTGTACACATCACTCCTACCTACTGCTAACTGGCCAAAATTAGTCACCTGGTCATATCTAGCTGCAAGGGAAACTTGAAAAATCTGTAACCAATATTTAGGATGTAAGATGTCTTTTTCTTAAAAGAGAGAAAGGGTATTGAAGACTCTGGTAATCTCTACCGCAGTAATCCAGTGTTATGACTTGAATGGTTGTGTCCCCACCTCCAGAAATTCATATCTTAAAGTCCTAATGCCCAATGTGATGCTGGTATTAGGAGGCAGGGGCTTTGAGGGAGATTAGGTCATAACAGTGGGGTCCTCCTGAATTGGATTAATGTCTTTATAAAAAAAAGACCCACAGAGGTCCCTAGCCCCTTCTACCATGTGAGGATACAAGAAGTCTGTGACCCAGAAGCAGGCCCACACCCAAACTTGCTGGCACCCTGATCTCAGACTTCCATTTTCCAGAACTGTGAGAAAGATTTCTATTGCTTATAAGCCACCCAGTCTATGGTATTTGGTTATAGTGGCCTGAAGAGAGTAAGGCCCCAGGAAGCTCTAGAGGATCAAGAAGCAGGATAGACAGCATCTCCAAGCAAGAACAGCCACCCAGACTGCAACCAGCCCTCCTGCAGAACACTGCCGCCACCACCAGGCTTCACTTCCTGCTGCCAGGGATAAGTGACAGCTGACCTTTCATCTTTGAGTCACCCACTTGAGAACCAAGGTCCGGGTCAAAGTACCTGATTGTTCAGGCCAAATCTGTGCTCACGTCCTGGCAGCTAAGAAGTGGTGAGATGGAAATCCTGCCTCCCACCGAGAACATGCCTGATCAAGCATTCCTCAGGAATGAGAAGGAAGTCTAGATATTGGGTAGCCAAACAAAAATGACACCTGTCCACTACAGATGAGGATACTGATTCTCTCAGATATCATTTATCAAAGTACTTTGTTAGTCTGCTCAAAATCAATGGATATTGAAGGAGTGTGCCCTTGGCTCATGTTTACTAGAAAACAAGTTAACATAACCTCAGTAACAACAGTGAACTATTGTTATGTTAAGATGTTGAGAACTATCATCTTCTTTAGGAGGTACATAGAAATATTTGAGGGGAGGGTTTCATGACTCAAGGAAGGAGTTTCAGTAACCCTATAGACTCAAGCTTCCACATGTGGGTGGGGAAATGCTTCCTATTTGCTTCAGCAAACATAATCTTTTTCATCTAAATCAGCCTTAGAAATCATCACATTCCATGTCTCCATGAAGGAAACTCTCTGAAAATCTCACTTAAAGTTTTTGGTTAATCAAGAGAACATCATCATTACAGAAAAGTAATGCTTTCCATGAGTAGGATATCAGGCTTAATAAAGATACAGAGAGCCTATTAAAAGAAAGACCTTTGCCCTTAGATCCACTTGCAGCAGTGTTTCTGGAGGAGGACACCACTGCCACGTGGGAGAGACAATGCTCAGCTGTGCGGGACTGCTTCATGCATACCCCGTAACCCTGTACAATATTTAAAATTCCAGGCCACTAGGCATTAGTGCCAGCGCACCTCGTTATAACATACGTCACCATCACTATATACTGCCATTATAATAACAAAGACGTCATATCCTTTTCAAATGTTCCCTGAAGGTTCCTACTGCTAGCTGGTTAGAATTTAGCTGGTGAGACAACATATACAAAAAAGACCCAAAACTCGGGGAGCAGTCAACAAAAGTTGGGAAATAATCCACAGTGGCGCCCAGAACAGGGCCTGGAAATAAAGGTCAAATGAATTGAATGGATGAACAAATGAAGATGGGACTTCACTGGCTCCCATGGAGTGGAACGGTAGTACACAGAATGCGGACCGGGAGTTTAAGGAACAGTAAATAGACCTATAGTTACTATTTCTATTAAGAAACATGCAAGAAAAGTGTGGTCTGGATAGAAGAAGGTCTTCAATGTCAGGTGGGAATTTGATTTTCCCAGTCTGCCACTTAACATGCAATTTTGGACAAGATAATCAATTCCTTGCATTTCATATTTTTTTTAATCTGTGAGATGAGGGTGCATGCCTCATATAGTTGTTGTGAGGATGGAATGTTACAAAACCCAACATGGTGCTTAGTACACAGGTGGCTAATAATAAATGGTAACTGTTACTATTCCTATTATGCCATGATAGCAAGCTAGATTTAAACTTAAAATGTTTATCTAGGAGTCAGTGCAGTAAGGAAAACAACATGAACAAAGTGATGTGAAGAAAAGGGTACTAGAGAACAGAAAAGCCAGAACTGGAGCCCTGTTAATCCAGAGTGGTCCATTTCAGCACTTTTCACTTAAAACAATAGTTTCATTACAAGTTGTCTTAGTTTCCTAGTCACAAGGCTATGTTTTTTTAAAGGCCTTATAATAAGATATACACCATGATATTGATAGGATTTACAAATCAGTTTGTGATTCTGGGTCTTTTTTGCCCTTTTATCTTTATAATATTTTCTATTTTTTTACTCTATTTTTTCAGTTTATTTTCTATTGAAGTACAGTTGATGTATAATACTATATGGTACAGGTGTATAATATAGTGATTGTACTAATCATTAATTTCCTAATTTTTCACTATAAACCATTTTAATCTGTTTTATTTTGAATAGTTCTTATGCAAATATTTTTATATAAAAAGATTTACAGTGAAGTCAATTTTGAAAGCTGGGAACTCATTGAACAGCCTAGATGGATTGAGCAAAATCTTGCCGTTAATGTCTCAAACCACCAGCAATCTACACGGAGTCATTAAGAGTGAACAGGTGGTACCTCCAAGAAGCTGATGTATATTCCAGGAGAGGAATCAATGGTACCCAGAGAAGCAAGAGGAGGAGAGGGCCATGGCTGTGTTCACAGGCTTAGGAACTCAATTACTGTCTCCATCACATTTCAGTTCATGTCCCATCAGAGAGAATTTCTGTCACTCTTGGGTAATTATCAGAACTGGGTTAAAATAAAAAGCCATTTATTTAAAACAAGTTTTTAAAGCATGGCTTTAAGTTTCTCTGTGAGTTTACATGCTCCTTTGCTTATAAAATTCAATAAATATTTATTGATGTGATATGTTATTCAAAATACAAAGTGAAAGTGAAAGTCACTGCTGCTGCTGCTGCTGCTAAGTCACTTCAGTCGTGTCCAACTCTGTGCGACCCCATAGATGGCAGCCCACCAGGCTCCACCATTCCTGGGATTCTCCAGGCAAGAACACTGGAGTGGGTTGCCATTTCCTTCTCCAATGCATGAAAGTGAAAAGTGAAAGGGAAGTCACTCAGTCGTGTCCAACTCTTAGCGACCCCATGGACTGTAGCCCTCGAGGCTCCTCTGTCCATGGGATTTTCCAGGCACGAGTACTGAGTGGGGTGCCATTGCCTTCTCCAGAAAGTCACTGAGTCGTGTCCAACTCTTTGCGACCCCATGGACTGTAGAGTCCATGGAATTCTCCAGGCCAGAATACTGGAATGGGTAGCCTTTCCCTTCTTCAGAGGATCTTCCCAACCCAGGGATTGAACCCAGGTCTCCTGCATTGCAGGTGGATTTTTTAGCAGCTGAGCCACAAGGGAAACCCAAACTATAAGGTGACTAATAGCAAACAGTGACTGTTAAATCTACAAAGCAGCTGTATTCAACACCATTCATATAATTATGCTCCATAGTAATAGTTACAACTGTATCATACAATATTGGAGGCAAGTTATCAACAATAGTGATTTTTGCATTTAAATATTTAATTTGTCCTTCTCTTATACTGATAATATGGCAGAAAAACAACTGCTTGAAGAGTTTTAAAATTCCTTAAAATGGTAATTTAGACGAATATAGGTTTTTAATTGTATGCACAGACACAGCCCTATACTGAAATTTTGGTATGTTCTATGAATCGGAAAGTTCATGTTCTTATACTTCAACTGTAATCTGGTCTCATTTATCAAAAGATTTCCCACCTATCCTGAACAACTGAATTTAACTAACCAATATGCAGATAACATCAGCAGCATTTGGAGACATTTTTTCAGCAAAGGATTTTTTTAATCCTCAGTTCAGTCACTCAGTCATGACTGGCTCTTTGAGACCTCCATGGACTGCAGCAAGCCAGAATTCCCTGTCAATCACCAACTCCGGGAGCTTGCTCAAACTCTTGTCCATTGAGTCCGTGATGCCATCCAACCATCTCATCCTCTATCATCCCCTTCTCCTCCTGCTTTCATTCTTTCCCAGCATTCAGGGTCTTTTTCCAATGAGTCAGTTCTTCGCATCAGCTGGCCAGAGTATTGGAGTTTCAGCTTCAGTCCTTCCAAAGAATATTCAGGACTGATTTCCTTTAGGGTGGACTGGTTGGATCTCCTTGCTGTCCAAGGGACTCTCAAGAGTATCCTCCAACACCACAGTTCAAAAGCATCCTCTTCAGCTTTCTTTATGGTCCAACTCTCACATCCATACATGACTACTGGAAAAACCATGGCTTTGACTAGATGAAACTTTGTCAGCAAGATAATGTCTCTGCTTTTTAATATGCTGTCTAGGTTGATCATAGCTTTTCTTCCAAGGAGCAAGGATCTTGATTTCATGACTGCAGTCACTAGCTGCAGTGATTTTGGAGCCCCCCAAAATAAAGTCTCTCACTGTTTCCCCATCTTTTGTCATGAAGTGATGGGACTGGATGCCATGATCTTAGTTTTATGAATGTTGAGTTTGAAGCCAACTTTTTCACTCTCCTCTTCCACTTTCATCAAGAGGCTCTTTAGTTCCTCTTCACTTTCTGCTATAAAGGTGGTGTCATCTACATACGTGACGTTATTAATATTTCTGCCTCAATCTTGATTCCCTCTTGTTCTTCATCCAGCCCAGCATAATTTATATGCAACCCGGACTCTGTACATAAGTTAAATAAGCAGGATGACAATATACACCTTTTATGTACTCCTTTCCCAATTTGGAACCAGTCTGCTGTTCCATGTCCAGTTCTTATGGT
This sequence comes from Dama dama, assembly GCF_033118175.1. Taxonomy (NCBI): domain Eukaryota; kingdom Metazoa; phylum Chordata; class Mammalia; order Artiodactyla; family Cervidae; genus Dama; species Dama dama. The sequence goes on from NC_083683.1 coordinate 69,696,240, forward strand.
TGCTTCTTTACCTGCATACAGATTTCTCAGGAGGCAGGTAAGGTGGTCTGGTATTCCCATCTCTTTAAGAATTTTCCACAGTTTGTTGTGATCCACATAGTCAAAGGCTTTAGCATAGTCAATAAAGCAGAAGTAGATGTTTTTCTGGAATTCTCTTGCTTTTTTTGATGATTCCACAGATGTTGGCAATTTGATCTCTTGTTCCTCTGCCTTTTCTAAACCCAGCTTGAATATCTGGAAGTTCACAGTTCACATACTGTTGAAGCCTGGTTTGGAGAATTTTGAGCATTACTTTGCTAACATGTGAAATGAGAGCAATTGTTCAGTAGTTTGAATATTCTTTGGCATAGACTTTCTTTGGGATTGGAATGAAAACTGACCTTTTCCAGTCCTGTGGCCACTGCCAAGTTTTCCAAATTTGCTGGCATATTGAGTGCAGCACTTTCACAGCATCATCTTTTAAGATTTGAAATAGCTCAACTGGAATTCCATCACCTCCACTAGCTTTGTTCGTAGTGATGCTTCCTAGCCCACTTGACTTCCCACTCCAGGATGTCTGGTTCTAGGTGAGTAGTCACACCCTCGTGGTTATCTGGGTAGTGAAGATCTTTTTTGTATAGTTTTTCTGTGTATTCTTGCCATCTTTTCTTATTATCATCTGCTTCTATTAGGTTCATACCATTTCTGTCCTTTATTGAGTCCATGTTTGCATGAAATGTTCCCTTGGTATCTCTAATTTTCTTGAAGGGATCTCTAGTCTTACATTCTATTGTTTTCATCTATTTCTTTGCACTGATCACTGAGGAGGGCTTTCTTATCCCTCCTTGCTATTCTTTGGAACTCTGCATTCAGATGGATATATCTTTCCTTTTCTCAAAATTTGCCTTTCGCTTCTCTTCTTTTCTCAGCTATTTGGAAGGCCTCCTCAGACAATCATTTTGCCTTTTTGCATTTCTTTTTCTTGGGGATGGTTTTGATCATGGCCTCCTGTACAATGTTAGAAACCTCCATCCATAATTCTTCAGGCAATCTGTCTATCAGATCTAATCCCTTGAATCTATTTGTCACTTCCACTATATAATTGTAAGGGATTTGATTCAGGTCATACCTGCATGGTCTAATGGTTTTTCCTACTTTCTTCAATTTAAGTCTGAATTTGGCGATAAAGAGTTCATGATCTGAGACACAGTCAGCTCCTGGTCTTGTTTTTGTTGACTATATAGAACTTCTCCATCTTTGGCTGCAAAGAATATAATCAATCTGATTTCAATATTGACCATCTGGTGATGTCCATGTGTAGAGTCATCTCTCGTGTTGTCGAAAGAGGGTGTTTGCTATGACCCATGTGTTCTCTTGGCAAAACTCTGTTAGCCTTTGCCCTGCTTCATTTTGTACTCCAAGGCCAAACTTGCCTATTATGCCAGATATCTCTTGACTTCCTATTTTTGCATTCCATTTTTTAATCTAAAACCCAGGAAAAATAAAGATGTAAAGGGAGAAAATGTTTCAACCTTCCCTAGTTTAAGCTTTTGGATTGTCTCCCTCTGGGACTTAATCACAACTGTTTTTTTTAAAAAAAGAATGAAAAAGAAAAAAGCTAGCTTTTATTGATTTCTTAGCTCAATATCGCTAATCATCAAGAAAATATCAATCAAAACCACAATGAGATATCTCCTCACACCTATCAGAATAGCTATTGTCAAAAAGTCTACAAATAAAAAATGTTGACAAGGATGTGAAGAAAAGTGAACCCTTATACACTGTTGCTGGGAATGTAATTGGTGCAGCCACTGTGGAAAACAGTGGGGAGGTCTCTCAAAAAACTAAAAATAGAACTACCATATGACCCAGCAATTCCACTCCTGGGTATATATCCCCCAAAAAACAAAAACACTAATTTGAAAAGATACATACATTCCAATGTCCATAGCAGCATTACTTACAATTGCAACACATGAAAACAACCTACATGCCCATTAACAGATGGATAGATAAAGAAGATGTGGTAAATATACACAATGGAATACTACTCGGCCATTAAAAAAATGAAATTTTGTCATCTGCAGCAACATGAATGGACTTGGAAAGCATTATGCCAAGTGAAATAAGTCAGACAGGTAAAGACAGACACTGTATGATATCACTTATATGTGGAATCTAAAAAAAATAGAATGAAACAGTGAATTGAAACAAAAAAAGGAAACAGACTTATAACTAGAGAAAAAAAACTAGTGGGTACCAGTGAAAGTGGGAATGGCAATACAGGGGTTAGGGACTGGGTGGCTCAAACTGCTGGGTGTAAGGTTGGCTCAAAGATGTATTGTACAGCACAGGAAATATAACCAATATTTTGTAATAATTGTATATGCAAAATAACCTTTAAAATTGTATAAAAATAAAGAATGTAAAATAAAAATTTTAAATAAAATATTAAAGTGTAAAAAAACTAGCTTTTATTGAGCACTTACCATGGACCAACCAGGTATTATGAAAAGTGTTTTCCATACTGCGACTTTTAATCCCTCCCCAATGATCCTTTACAAGTGAAGAAACTATGGCTCAGAAGTAAGGGGCCTGCCTAAGGTCACTTTTCTACAAGTGGCAGAACCAAAATTTAATCCCTACCTGTTCAACTCCAAAAGCCTCTGTTCACGACAATTTCTCTCTGGCCCCAACTCATGCGAGCCTGAGCCATCCTGAGATAAGTGACCCAATCAGCAACTTCAACAGGTCAGCGCTGCTGGGTAGCTTTCAGGCTGTCCTGGGGTGCTGTATGTCTCCTATGAATGTTCACGTCCAATAAAAATCACATCTTAGAGAAAAAGATTAAATGATTATACTATACACTGTACGTAGCACTTATTGTGTCAGGCACTGTATAAATATAATGCATGTTTATTTTTAATCCTCAAAAGCCTACACGTTAGGTATCATTACCATCAGCTCTAATTTACAGGTAGTAATTTAAAATAGAGAAAGTAAGTAAACTGTCTAGGGTGACATGGTTGGCAAGTAGAAAATCTGAGATCCAAAGTAAGACAGGCTAGTGCCAAGGGCCAGGTTCCAACCGCCTACAGGTCTTCTCACAGAGACCAGGCTATTGTTTTCACATCTTCCCCCTGACTCTGGATAGAGCAAGGACCAAGGCTTTGGGAAGCAGATTTACTATTTGAGGTCTGGAAATACACTTCTTGGCAAAGTGTTTGGGGATGTGGAGATAAATTATTCAATTCAAAAAATATTCTGTTTGTATGCTCATGTACCTTTTTGTACAAAACACTCTAGACTTGTATTTTCTTTGGTAAGACCTAAAAGGGGAAATAAAAATGTTTCATCATAATAAGAGGGCTTTTAAAATATATATAGGCCCCAAGACCTTTCTTCTAGTCAGATAATATCTAACTGACTATATGAAGATTAACAACTGGAAGACAATGCACTTGAATTGCAGAAAATTAATATTTAATTTGGTGTCCATGGTATATTCTCGGGCACAGGACAGGGTGATTTTTAAGAGCAAAATAAGGATATAGTGCAGTTCACAAAGCACTCAATTGTTGTGAACCCCCTCTAGAGCCAGATTAACATGAGTTAATCAGCCTATTAATTAAATAATTCAATCACCTATATGAACCTTTTCCTAATATGATCTCATAACCTTTGGCCGCATAGAAATGGAACTCATTCAAACTAATTAAGCTGCTGCACATTGGCTATGTCAGGCAGAAAAAAAGGAAATTTCTCATCCAGCAATATTCTAGTGCAGAAGAGAGATTCTAGAGACTGGGAATGAAGCCATCCAACTGAATGCCCCCTCTCTCCTGATTTAATTGTACTGCACTGAATTGACTAACAAGACCAAAATGAGAAAACCCATCCAATTATTAAGCATTGGGTGTATCCATTGCCCTTCATACATCATTGACTTGATTCACTTTGGAAAGCAGTGCAGATAAAAGAAATTCAAATATTTAAGTAGACTCTTTGTCCTGGGAGAGAAAATGCTCTTGTCACAGGGCTGAAATCATCCTGAAGTACAAGAAAGGGTGCTGGATGCTGAAAACTGTGACCCTGGGAACTGAAAGGCAGCCTAGGGCTTCCCTGGTGGCTCAGTGGTAAAGAACCTGCCTGCCAATGCAGGAGATGTGGATCCAAACCCTGGGTCAGGAAGATTCCCCTGGACAAGAATGTGGCAACAACTCCAGTATGCTTCCCTGGGAGATCCTATGGACACAGGAGCCTGAGGGGCTACAGTCCTTGTGGAGTCGGACATGAGTGAGCAACTGAGCATGTATGCATGCATGCACTTGGCAATGAAAATTTAGCCTGAACACAATGGCAAAAGCCAGTAGTAATAAAAGGTGGCCTAATGACAAAAAGATTCAAGGGATTTGATCTGAGAGACAGAGTGCCTGAAGAATTATGGACAGAGGTTCGTGACATTGTGCAGGAGGCAGTGATCAATACCATCCCCAAGAAAAAGAAATGCAAAAAGGCAGAATGGTTGTCTGAGGAGGCCTTACAAATAGCTGTGAAAGGAAGAGAAGCAAAAGCAAAAGAGAAATGGAAAGATGTTCCCATTTGCATGCAGAGTTCAAAAAAATAGCAAGGAGAGATAAGAACACCTTCCTCAGTATTCAATGCAAAGAAATAGAGGAAAACAATGGAATGGGAAAGACTAGAGATCTCTTCAAGAACATTAGAGACACCAAGAGAACATTTCATACAAAGATGGGCACAATAAAGGACAGGAATGGTATGGACCTAACAGAAGAAGAAGATATTAAGAAAAGATGGCAAGAATACACGGAAGAACTATACAAAAAAGATCTTCATGACCCAGATAACCACAATGGTGTGATCACTCACCTAGAACCAGACATCCTGGAATGCTAAATCAAGTGGGCCTTAGGAAGCATCTCTATGAACAAAGTTAGCAGAGGTGATGGAGTTCCAGTTGAGCTATTTCAAATCTTAAAAGATGATGCTATGAAAGTGCTGCACTCAATATGCCAGCAAATTTGGAAAACTCAGCAGTGGCCACAGGACTGGAAAAGGTCAGTTTTCATTCCGATCCCAAAGAATGTTCAAACTACCACACAACTCATCTCACGCGCTAGTAAAGTAATGCTTAAAATTCTCCAAGCCAGGCTTCAGCAATACGTGAACCGTGAACTTCCAGATGTTCAAGCTGGTTTTAGAAAAGGCAGAGGCACCAGAGATCAAATTGTCAACATCCGCTGGATCATTGAAAAAGCAAGAGAGTTCCAGAAAAACATCTATTTCTGCTTTATTGACTACGCCAAAGCCTTTGACTGTGTGGATCACAATAAACTGTGGAAAATTCTTCAAGAGGTGGGAGTACCAGACCATCTGACCTGTCTCTTGAGAAACCTGTATACAGGTCAGGAAGCAACAGTTAGAACTGGACATGGAACAATAGACTGGTTCCGAATAGGAAAAGGAGTACGTCAAGGCTGTATATTGTCACCCTGCTTATTTAACTTATATGCAAAGTACATCATGAGAAACACTGGGCTGGAAGAAGCACAAGCTGGAATCAAGATTGCCGGGAGAAATATCAATAACCTCAGATATGCAGATGACACCACCCTTATGGCAGAAAGTGAAGAGGAACTAAAAAGCCTCTTGATGAAAGTGAAGGAGGAAAGTGAAAAAGTTGGCTTAAAGCTCAACATTCAGAAAACTAAGATCATGGCATCTGGTCCCATCACTTCATGGGAAATAGATGGGGAGACAGTGGAAACAGTGACAGACTTTAATTTTGGGGGCTCCAAAATCACTGCAGATGGTGACTGCAGCCATGAAATTAAAAGATGCTTACTCCTTGGAAGGAAAGTTATGACCAACCTAGATAGCATATTAAAAAGCAGAGACATTACTTTGCCAACAAAGGTCCATCTGGTCGATTACAGTTTTTTCCAGTAGTCATGTATGGGTGAGAGTTGGTCTGTGAAGAAAGTTGAGTGCTGAAAAATTGATGCTTTTGAACTGTGGTGTTGGAGAAGACTCTTGAGAGTCCCTTGGACTGCAAGGAGATCCAACCAGTCCATCCTAAAGGAGATCAGTCCTGGGTGTTCATTGGAAGGACTGATGCTGAAGCTGAAACTCCAGTACTTTGGCCACCTCATGCGAAAAGTTGACTCATTGGAAAAGACCCTGATGCTGGGAGGGATTAGGGGGCAGGAGGAGAAGGGGACGACAGAGGATGAGATGGCTGGATGGAATCACCAACTCGATGGACATGGGTTTGAGTAAACTCCGGGAGTTGGTGATGGATAGGGAGGCCTGGCGTGCTACAATTCATGGGGTCGCAAAGAGTCAGACACGACTGAGCAACTGAACTGAACTGAAATGAAATGAAAGTGTACTATCTATGGTTGCAGAAATAGAAATAAGTCTCACTTACTGAAAGTGAAGTACTTGCTAAACTTGGGGCAGGGGGCGGGATGTAACACATTGAGACAGACACGGTATTAGTAGTCAGGCAGCCTGGGATCTGGTTCTGACACGTCCACCTGTGTGACATTTTGAGGTTTACTTCCCTTTGTAAGACGGGGTCAATGACACCCATCTGACTGCGTCACTGTCAGGATCAGGTGAGATAATGTATGTGTGGCAGAGGTTGCTATGTGGACTCCCAACTTTCAGCGAGACGCTTGGCTCCTTGGAATAAGCACTATTTCCCAGACTCCCTTGCAGCTGAGTGTGGGTACAGACTACATTACCGTCAATGGGAAGCAGACACCTGTGTATGTGGAAGTTTTCATTCACCCCCTTTCACTCAGTCATCCTCATGGCAACCTGGTGATCTAGCTTGCAGGAGAAAGAGATAAAGCATACACTCCTGAGGATGACTGATCCCCCTTATTCACACTCCCGGCTAATACCCAGGGTGTGAGTATGAGAGGATAGCTGAGGATAACTGTCTCTTCCCTGGAGGATGAGACATAGGCAAGATTGTCCTCATGGAGAGCAGTGATCTCAAAAGAGGAGACCTTTTGCCTGAGTCCACAGTGTGGCCAGAGAACATGAGGTTTCTTGACACCTTGGATAATCCAAAGTGATGCGATGGTTGATCAAAAGTCGGGATTTGTGAAGGGTTCTCTTTACCAGGGCAGCCAATAGTAATTTATGATACTGTTATCATTTGACAAAATCACTGTGTTTTTAATCATGAGTTCAAAGAGCTTGCAAAACCTCTCACGATCCAACTTTTGCCCACCTTCAGAGGTTGATGCCAGTCATTCGACTGTACAGTTGCCATACGATCCCACCCCTTACAAAGGCTCACATCCCTGCCACCGGCTGAACCCCCACACATCCTCCAGGACTGAGCTCGGACGCCTTCCCTCTGTAAAGTTTCTCGTGATTTCCACAGGTGGAGAAAAATGCCCCTCCAACACACTAGCCACTGCAGCATTTTGTCCACATGACTGTCTTCCCCACCTGACCATGGGCTCTTGCAGAGTAGGGACCACACGTCTTTCTATCCCCAGCATTCGGGACTTAGATATCTTAGACTCAAGTTACAGATAAATGTATCAACTAGCACTTAATCAAAAATTAACTGGCTGTCTAGCTAAAAGGATGTCTTCATGATCTGAATGGACTCAAAGTTAATCCCCCCTCAAAATAAATCAGATCCTGGATATCAGGAACATCGTACCCCAGAGAGATATGTATTATATTAGCAAATCTCTCAAACTAATTTTAGCAGGGAGGACCAGGATACGAAAGTTTGAGGACAGTTAAATACACACATACCCTGCTGATGTTGCTTCTCAATCACTTCAGTCATGTCCAACTCTGTGCAACCCCATGAACCGTAGCCCACCAGGCTCCTCTGTCCATGGGATTCTCCAGGCAAGGATACAGGAGTGGGTTGCTGTGCCCTCCTCCAGGGGATCTTTACAACCCAGGGATGGAACCTGTGTCTCTTACATCTAACCGATATTAGCAGGTGGGTTTTTTTACCACTAGCATCACCTGGGAAGCCTACGTACATACCCTATGACCCAACAATTTCACTCCGAGGTTTACACCCAAAAGAAATGAACATGCATATCCACACAAACAGTTGTACATGAATATTTGTAGTAAAACTGGAAACAACCCAAATATCTACCAACAGGTAAGTAGATAAGCAAACTGTGGTATGCTCATATAATAGCATATGAATATTACAAATAAAAAGCGGAAAGCTATGAATACATGCAACAACACAGATGAATCTCAAAACAATATGCTGACTAACTATTCCATTCTCATGAAGTCAAACAATAAACCAAAAGAATGTATCTATAGTGGTTGTCCTGGGTGGAAGGATTTGACTAAAAAGGGGGTACATGGGAATTTTCAAAGATTAAAAAATGTTTCATATCTCAATTTGAATGATGATAATCCAGGTGAATATATTCATCAGAAGTTGTTGAACTAAAGATCTGTGTACTTTACTACATGTAAACTATTCCTCAATAAAGAAAAAAGTTTGAGGACTACTGCTTTATAAAAATCACACACTTCAAGAAGTAACACTATAGATATTTTCCCTTGGGAGGTGGGAAACTGGAGCATAGCTCTATTTGAGACATCCGCTCATAGGAGGGAATATATGGTGCTATAGCCAGCATAACGACAGTGCGAAATATAAACCCTATTAAAAATGACAAACTGTCAGTCTATTGAGGCATCAAAGAGGAAAAACTGTTGTTCAAAAGCCTTCATTAGAATTTCACTTTTGCTTGCCTGTCCATAATAGATCTCAAATCAATTCTTTCATGATGAATTGACTATTATAATATTGCCTATTATATTTAGCCTCTTTTCTCTGAAAGTGGAAAGAAAAATACTTTAACTTGAGGAGGCAATCAGGGAAATGTGATTGTAAATGACAGCGACCAAAAGCATTTTATGAAGCTGGAGTGACTGGTAAGTGCTTTGAGATCTGTGAACTCAGAGCTATCAGCCTGAGCCTGGTCGCTGCATAAGAAAATGTTTTTATTTTCAATAATCTGCACAATTGATACCAGTGATCAACACATTTACCCCAAACCTGTACTTTATATTTACTCCTCGGATGTAATTCAGTGTTTCTAAGCCTTTAATACTGAATATCCTCCTTGGTGTCCTGGTAAATATTGTAGAAACAGGAACTCCTCTACTGGTGGACACACACACCATGTTTACCTTCCACTCACTGGGTGTGCTCTCAATTTATGGTCCAAACTCTCCCACTTATTAGCTCTGGAAACTTGAGCAATTTATTTAACCTCTCTTCTCCAGATCTTTCATCTGTAAAATGATACAATAACAGAATGCACCTCAAAATCATTTACAGGTTAAATATAGTTATGTGTTTAGCACAGGATCTAGCTCATAGCAAGCATCAGTAAATGCTAGGAAAAAAGCAACCACGCAGTAGAACTTCTCAATTAATAAAAAAAAGATACTGATGCTGAGAGGGGGGAAATTGATTTCCTAAAATCATGCAGATGTTTGATGACAGAAATGGTACTAGAACAGAAGTTTCCTGATTCCCAGACCAATGGTCTTTCCAAAATCCCTGCTCTTTTCTCTTCTGTCCCCCAACTTTTACTACGCCATGACTAAGAAGACACTGTGATGATCAGAGTCAAGAGACTCACATTCTACTCCCAGACTGACACCTCCCTGAACTTCTGATTTCTCTTCTATAAAATGAAAAAATTGGAAACAAGACTGCAAAGATTCTGACCAGCAAAAGTATTCCGTGATTCCATTAGCAAATCTAAACTCTGCACCATTTTTATGGATGCAGAGTGGGACAGAAGTCAGTTACACCACCAACTGTAGTCTTCTGCTCTGACTGATCACTGGTCCAGTTGTCCAGTCATCCGTCATTCATCACCTTGATATCTCCCTCCAAAGTTCTCACCCTCTGCCTGGAGCAACGTGGGCAGGAATGTAGTGAGCACAGGTGAGGCAGGAAAAGGCGATCTAAGGAGGCTCTCTAGGAGACTAGAGAGCATGTTTCTCACGCCTGATCGTTTATACAACAGCCACCTAAATTAAAGCGCAACCATCAATTCTATTAATATAAGAGCAAATAACATGTTTTATGAAAATAAGCAGTAGACAAAGTCTGGGAACTAAGTTCAGTTCTGACTGCAAGAAAATGTATTCCTCTTCTTTCTCTACCATGAAAAAAGAGTGCTTATTTAGAGAAACAAGTTCTGTACACACAAGTTTTATAAGACTCCCAGGTGTAAGTAAGCATGTGGATGCCATAGGTTAAAAGAATAGAGGTGAGTTACACCACTGTGATAAGCTAGAAGCCAACTCATCATCTCTCTGCTGGCTTTTAGACAGCTTACGACAGACTCAGATGCGCTGCCTGTCTTGTCCCTGAATTCTTTTTTCCTAAAAGCCCACATAGTCCATCATATCCACAGCAGAGGATCTGACCCACATAGGTGGGAACAAGTGGTTTATCAGCTCATCCAACATGAAGTAAAAGTAAGGACACTGAATAGTCTTACCCTCTACCCAGAGGGAGGACAATACAGGGATCCCCTTCATAGGAGGAACAGAGGAAGGAACTGAGGATGTTTAGCTTAGAAAAAAGGTCAACTGAAGCAAAGAAGGAAACACCAGACATGAAAAGGGCCAAGCCATGGTGGAGAAAAACAGTCACTTCCCCTTCACTAGAGTGAACATAACTCTCATTGTCCCTGGGATGCTACTGGCTTATGTCTGTGGACCCAGGGCCAGTTTAGCCTTCATCCCATTGGAGATATTTTTATTAAAGCTGCATTAAGATAACTTAGAATGAGGTTGGTAGACTTCCACTTTGTACTTCCAGCTTCTGCCCTCATTCTCCTTTAGCTTTGTCTAAGATCCATATGTAATAAACAGAGATCTAACTTTAACACGTGGTTGCCAACTGAGAGATGATTAGCCACGCATCTCTCTTTTCCCGACCCTTTCCGGAGGCAATGTAACCAGCACCTCCCTTTCAACAACGGGGTACGGTTTGCCCTCTTACCCAAGTGAGAGAAGATATTCATACACAAACAGGAGAAACCACCCATCTCAGTTCTGGACGACAGATTCAGGACTGCTCCCTCTGCTGGCAGCTTGGTAGACTGGCCGCTGAGATGCTCAGATGCACCATGAGGCCACGCCCCACAGTTTACCAAAGCGTGGGCTATTTTCTGTTGAGTGCTTAAGTCACATCCGACTCTTTGTGACCCCATGGACTGCAACACGCCAGCCTCCTCTATCCTTCACTGTTTCCCAGAGTTTGCTCAAATTCATGTCCACTGAGTTGGTGGCACTATCTAACCATCTCATCCTCTACCACTCTCTTCTTCTTTTGCCTTTAGTCTTTCCCAGAGTGGGAAACATGGGAAGCTTAGACTCTGCACGGTTCTGCCATAGAGAGAAATACAGAAAGTAGTCTAAACGCGCTTACTCTAGTGTAGCTGTCATGTACTGTATGGTGTTTAATTGGTAATTTTTTTAATTTTGTAATAAATCTTTTGGCAGCAATGATTTTTTTAACTACTTACTCATAAAATAGTAAGCACTAAATTTCTATTTTTCAAGAATGTTAAGAGTTGCCATCCATCATGGGGCCTATAGCAACATCACTGACCACATGGAAACCTGAAGACCTGAACCTATAAAAAGCGTCAGCATCTACTTCAAAAGTTATTTTCAGAAGACTGTGACCCAAAATTAAGATTTCACACTTTCAGTTGCACAAGGTATATTTTTATATCACTCTATGAGGCACTAATTTTGATCTAGATCAAATGAATGTTCTAAATTAATTTTACTTATTTTATATTCCAAATGTTTCTGTGCAGATTCCAAAAATAAAGAGAAAGCTGGATGGATTGCCTCTGTAAGCAGAAACTGTCTGTTTTATATCAGTGTCAGCACTGAAGTTTCAAAGAGAAAAAATAATTGGTTAATTCCAAAAACAGATCTAATATTTTTAATATTTCTACCCATCTCATAAAAAACTTCAACAGTGAATATTAAAATTCCTATGTGGAAATATAATTTTTGAAATACAATATCATGGTTAATGCAATATTCTTACTAAATTAAGGAACCCATGGGGAGAGCAGCTGAAAAGAAAAGCTTGATTAAAATCCATGTGTTCTAGAAGACATACAGATGGCTAACAAACACATGAAAAGATGCTCAACATCACTCATTATTAGAGAAATGCAAATCAAAACCACAATGAGGTACCATTAACACCAGTCAGGATGGCTGCTATCCAAAAGTCTACAAGCAATAAACGCTGGAGAGGGTGTGGAGAAAAGGGAACCCTCTTACACTGTTGGTGGGAATGCAAACTAGTACAGCCACTATGGAGAACAGTATGGGGACTCCTTAAAAAACTGGAAGTAGAACTGCCATATGACCCAGCAATCCCACTTCTGAGCGTACACACCAAGGAAACCAGATCTGAAAGAGACACGTGCACCCCAATGTTCATCGCAGCACTGTTTACAATAGTTAGGACATGGAAGCAACCTAGATGCCCATCGGCAGACAAATGGATAAGAAAGCTGTGGTACATATACACAATGGGATATTATTCAGCCATTAAAAAGAATCAGTTCTAATGAGGTGGATGAAACTGGAGCCCATTCTACAGAGTGAAGTAAGTCAGAAAGAAAAACACCAATACAGTACATTAATGCATATATATGGAATTTAGAAAGATGGTAACGATGACCCTATATGCGAGAAAGCAAAAGAGACACAAAGAACAGACTTTTGGACTCTGTGGGAGAAGGCGAGGGTGGGATGATTTGAGAGAATAGATTTGAAACATGTATATTACTATATGTGAAACAGATCACCAGTCCAAGTTCAATGCATGAAAAGGGGACTCAAAGTCGGTGCACTGGGACAGCTCTGAGGAATGGGACGGGGAGGGAGGCGGGAGGGGGTGCAGGATGGGGGACACATGTACACCCACGGCTGATTCATGTCAGTGTATGGCAAAAATCACTACAATATTGTAAAGTAATTAGCCTCCAATTAAAATAAATTAATTTTTTAAAATAAAATAAAATCCATGTGTTCTAAACATGCTATGTCAATGGCTCTTCTGATAAGTCTGATGTATTTCTTAGCACAAACAAAAACAACAAATGTAAGTACAACCTACGGAGCAGAAATGATTTGGCTTTGGTTAAGATACAACATAATTTAGAATTATGTCCAAATAAGTTGCAACATTCCACCAATAAAAATTAAACATAATGGTAAAATTTTACAAATTTTTTATTTATATAATGGTTACAGTAATTGAGCCTGAAAATAGTTTACTGAAGTTGATGTAAAATGCAGAAAGAACAATTTGCCCATGAATTAGAAAATACTTCAGAAAACTGTGCATTTTAATTATTTGTAGCTCCTTTCACTTTCAAAAGTCTTAATTTTTCTCCAAAGTGTTCTGAAGGGCACTCCATCTAAAACTCAGGAGAACAAAATGAATACAATCAGAGGAAGGCAGGAAGAGGCAGATTTCAATTCAAGGTAAGAAAGCTTTCATCTAATCAGAGACATTTGACAAGAGGGAGCATAGTGTGGTAGGAAGATCACCTGCCACGATGTCCAACGAGGCAGCCGATTCCATTATTGACAATGGGATGGGCCGCTGTGAGAGGCTATGGGCTCACCATCACTGGAAATGTTTAAACACTATCAGTGAAGGGACCTCCCTGAGTTGGAGAAGGATCCAGAATTTCTCTGAGCTTCCTTTAAACCCTGTGACTGATTCATTCAACAAATGATCATTGCTCTCTCTTGCACTGCTCACCCTGGGAGTAGCTAGTCAACCACTATGTCGTGAGGCATCTTACACACACGTTGTGTGAGATGATAAATGTTTGTTGTCTAAAGTTGTTAGAAAAAATTTGAGTGCCTGTTACATGTGAGGCATGGTTCTAGCGGTGGTGAACAACTGTATGAAATGCCAATAATTGCTTGATATCTGGCTACCAGAAAAATAGGCCAATAAATCAAGCAGTGAAAAATGTGAAAATGAGTATGTGAAAAAGGACTGAAAACTGTCAAGTACAACACAGATGCAAGCTATAATTGTTGTTAAATTGAACTATGTATTTATGTTTTTAATTTATTCTTTGATAATTAGTCATACATAGAGCTGTTTTATATAGATGATTCTAATCTTCCAGGTTCAGGTTTTCAGATTTCTGTTTTCAGTTGGGTACCCCTTAATTGGTGTTAACTTCTATTTAGTTTTGTGAAGCCATCCTTCCATGTAAGCATGTTCTACTTCCAGAATACCTTGTGTCAGTCTCAAGGTCAAGGTCACATCTTCCCTCTTTCCACTCAGCACTCACAGTGTTTAGATCAAGGTCGAGTACTCATAGAAATATCAGGACACAAGATTGGTTCCACAAAGATACTTTCTTCCCCATTTTGTGTCAGTTAAGTTTCAAATTTTTCCCACCTTTTTTTTTTTTTTTCATAAGAAAAAACATTTATTTCAGGAAATAAGAAAATATGTGGTAAGAAAAAGCCATTAGCACACAGAGGATGTGCTAATAAGAGAAAAAAATATTTTATCTACCTGGTATACATTTTTCTCTTGGAAAATGTATATTTTAGTAGGTAAATATGCTACTAGGAGTAAATATACTAGGTAAATATACCTACTAGGTAGGTACCTACTAGGTACCTACTAGGAGAGCTGTGAAAAGGATGTTCTAATTGAGAAGAGGCATATTTCTGAAGGAGACAGTGCCTTGGACAGTGGAAGGAATGACCTGTGGCAGTTGTCCGTCTTGATCCGTGCTGGCGGGCTCTGCCTGGAGGGGGACCTGGCTCCCTGCATAGGAAGGTCCACGTGTCCCTGGGACTGTGCCACTCATCTGGCCCGCGGGAGTAGCTCAGTGATGGCAAGCTGGTTGTCTCATCACTCGCCTGTGTTCTTGATGGGAGAGAAACCTACGCTAGCAGTAAGGTGGACCTACTGGGGCCTGGAGTTCTGCCTTGTACCCATTTAATACTGAGGAACGAGGTCCGTGGTGAAGCTCCACCTTCTCTTCTAAGATCTGTCCAACAACTGTCATGAGAGTCTGAGCCTCAGCAGCATCGCTGTCTGTAATCAGACTTCTTCTGACAGTTCTGTGGCTCTGAGCAGTTCCAGCTGCAGTCTTGCCTTTTTGGTGGGGCTGTTCTGGTCTTTTGCCTTTCTGGGGAAAAATCCACTGCAGAAAGTGCTTAATCCTTTCTCTGAAGTGGTTTTCTAAAGAAACCTTCCCCTTCTTCAGGATTAACTGGTGAGACTTGCTTCGTAGGGACTCTGCCGATTCCTTTCTCTGGCCAGGGTGGTTCATCTTGCAGGCCTGGTAGGACCTCCATACTGCCAACCCCTTTTTTATTTTATTTTTTAATTGAAGGATAATTGCTTTACAGAATTTTGTTTTCTGTCAAACCTCAAAGTGAATCAGCCATAGGTATACATTTATCCCCTCCCTTCTGAACCTCCCTCCCGTCTCCCTCCCCATCCCACCCCTCTAGGTTAATACAGAGCCCCTGTTTGAGTTTCCTGAGACATACGGCAGTTCCCGTTGGCTGTCTATTTTGCATATGGTCATGTCAGTTTCCATATTACTCTCTCCATACATCTCACCCTCTCCTCCCCTCTCCCCATGTCCATAAGTCTATTCTCTATGTCTGTTTCTCCATTGCTGCCCTGTAAATAGATTCTTCAGTACCATTTTTCTAGATTCCAGATATATGTGTTAGAATACGATATTTATCTTTCACTTTCTGAGTTACTTCACTCTGTATAATAGGTTCTAGGTTCATCCACCTCATTAGAACTGACTAAAAGGCATTCCTTTTTCTAGCTGAGTAATATTCCATTGTGTATATATACCACAACTTCTTTATCCATTCATCTATCAAGGGACATCTAGGTTGCTTCCATGTTCTAGCTATTGTAAATAGTGCTGCAATGACCAATGGGATACATGTGTCTTTTTCAGTTTTGGTTTCCTCAGGGTATATGCCTAGGAGTGGGATTGCTGGGTCATATGGTGGTTTTATTTCTAGTTCTTTAAAGAATCTCCATACGCTCTTCCATAGTGGCTGTATCAGTTTACATTCCCACCAACACTGCAAGAGCATTCCCTTTTCTCCACACCCTCTCCAGAATTTATTGTTTGTAGACTTTGATGATGGCCATTCTGACTGGTGTGAGGTGAAATTTCATTGTAGTTTTGATTTGCATTTCTCTAATAATGAGCGATGTTGAGTATCTTTTCATGTGTTTCTTAGCTATCTGTATGTCTTCTTTGGAGAAGTGTCTGTTTAGGTCTTTTTCCCACTTTTTGATTGGATTGTTTTTTTCTGGTATTGAGTTGTATCAGCTGCTTATATATTTTGCAAATTAATCCTTTGTCAGTTGTTTCATTTGCTATTATTTTCTCCCATTTTGAGGATTGTCTTTTCACATTGCTTCTAGTTTCCTTTGCTGTGCAAAAGCTTTTAAGTTTAATCAGGTCCCAGTTGTTTACTTTTGTTTTTATTTCCATTACTCTAGGAGGTGGGTCATAGAGGATCTTGCTTTGATTCATGTCATCCAGTGTTCTGCCTTTCTTTTCCTCTAAGAGTTTTATAGTTTCTGCTCTTACATTTAGATCTTTCATCCATGTTGAGCTGATCTTTGTGTATGGTGTTAGGAATTATTCTAATTTCATTCTTTTACATGTTGCTGTCAAGTTTTCCCAGCACCATTTATTGAAGAGGCTGTCTTTGCCCCATTGTATATTCTTGCCTCTTTAGTCAAAAAGAGGTACCCATAGGTGCAGGGGTTTATTTCTGGACTTTCTTGTTTCATTGGTCTATATTTCTGCTCTTGTGCTAGTACCATACTGTCTTGATGACCATAGCTTTGTAGTATAATCTGAAGTCAGGAAGATTGATTCCTCCAGCTCCATTCTTCTTTCTCATGACCACTTTGACTATTCAGGGTCTTTTGTGTTTCTACATGAACTGTAAAATTTTTTGATCTAGTTCTGTGAAAAATGTCATGGGTGATTTGATAGGGATCACAATGAATCTGTAGATTGCATTTGGTAGTAAAGTCATTTTCACAATATAGATTCTTCCTACCCAAAAACATGGAATATCTCTCCATCTGTTTATGTTGTCTTTGATTTCTTTCATTAGTTCAGTTCAGTCACTCAGTTGTGTCCAACTCTTTGCAACCCCATGGACTACAGCACGCCAGGCCTCCCTATCCATCACCAATTCCTAGAGTTTACTCAAACTCATGTCCAGTGAGTTGGTGATGCTATCCAATCATCTCATCCTCCATCATCACTTTTTCCTCCCACCTTCAATATTTCCCAGCATCAGGGTCTTTTCAAATGAGTCAGTTCTTCACCTCAGGTGGCCAAAGTATTGAAGTTTCAGCTTCAACATCAGTCTTTCCAATGAATATTCAGGACTGATTGCTTTGAGGATGGACTGGTTGGATCTCAGTGCAGTCTAAGGGACTCTCAAGAGTCTTCTCCAACGCCACAGTGTAAAAGCATCAATTCTTTGGCACTCAGCTTTCTTTATAGTCCAACTCTCACATCCACACATGGCTACAGGAAAAACCATAGCTTTGACCAGATGGACCTTTGTTACCAAAGTAATGTCTCTGCTTTTTAATATGCAGTCTTGGCTGGTCATAACTTTTCTTCCAAGGAGCAAACAGCTTTTAATTTCGTGACTGCAGTCACCATCTGCAGTGATTTTGGAGCCCAGAAAAATAAAGTTTGTCATTGTTTCCCCATCTATTTGCCAGGAAGTGATGGGACCGGGTGCCATGATCTTAGTTTTCTGAATGTTGAGTTTGAAGCCAACTTTTTCACTCTCCTCTTTCACTTTCACCAAGAGGCTCTTTAGTTCTTCTTCACTTTCTGCCAGAATGGTGGTATCATCTGCATACCTGAGGTGATTGATATTTCTCCCGGCAGTCTTGATTCCAGCTTGGGCTTCTTCCAGCCCACTGTTTCTCATGATGTACTCTGCGTATAAGTTAAATAAGCAGGGGGACAGTATACAGCCGTGACATACTGCTTTCCCGATTTGGAACCAGTCTTTCATTCCATGTCCAGTTCTAACTGTTGCTTCCTGGCCTGCATACAGATTTCTCAAGAGGCAGGTCAGGTGGCCTGGTATTCCCATCTCTTTCAGAATTTTCAAGAGTTTGTTGTGGTCCTCACAGTCAAAGGCTTTGGCATAGTCAATAAAACAGAAGTAGATATTTTTCTGGAACTCTCTTCCTTTTTCTGTGATCCAACAGATGATGGCAATTTGACCTCTGGTTCCTCTGCCTTTTCTAAAACCAGCTTGAACATCTAAGTTCACAGTTCACATACTGTTGAAGCCTTGCTTGGAGAATTTTGAGCAATACTTTACTAGCATGTGAGATGAGTGCAATTGTGCAGTAGTTTGGGCATTCTTTGGCATAGACTTTCCGACTGGAATGAAAACTGAACTTTTCTATTCCTGTGGCCACTGCCAAGTTTTCCAAATTTGCTGGCATATTGAGTGCAGCACTTTCACAGCATCATCTTTCAGGATTTGAACTAGCTCAACTGGAATTCCATCACTTCCACTAGCTTTGTTCATAGTGATGCTTCCTAACACCCACTTGGCTTCACATTCAAGGACGTCTGGCTCTTGGTGAGTGATCACACCATTGTGATTATCTGGGTCATGAAGATCTTTTTTGTATAGTTCTTCTGTGTATTCTTGCCACCTCTTCTTAATATCTTCTGCTTCTATTAGGTCCATACCATTTCTGTCCTTCACATCTTTGCATGAAATATTCCCTCGTTATCTCTAATTTTCTTGAAAAGATCTCTAGTCTTTCCCATTCTGTTGTTTTCCTCTATTTCTTTGCATTGATCACTGAGGAAGGCTTTCTTATCTCTCCTTGCTATTCTTTGGAACTCTGCATTCAAATGGGTATATCCTTCCTTTTCTCCTTTGCCTTTCACTTCTTTTCTATTCACACCTATTTGTAAGGCCTCCTCAGACAACCATTTGGGCTTTCTGCATTTCTTTTCCTTGGGGATGGCCTTGATCCCTGACTCCTGTACAATGTCACAAACCTCCATCCATAGTTCTTCAGGCACTCTGTGTATCATATCTAATCCCTTGAATCTATTTCTCACTTCCACTGTATAATCATAAGGGGTTTCATTTAGGTCATACCTGAATGGTCTAGTGGTTTTCCCTACTGTCTTCAATTTAAGTCTGAATTTGGCAATAAGGAGTTCATGATCTGAGCCACAGTCAGCTCCTGGTCTTGTTTTTGGTGACTGTATAGAGCTTCTCCATCTTTGGCTGCAAAGAATATAATCAATCTGATTTTGGTGTTGACCATCTGGTGATGCCCATGTGTAGAGTCTTCTCTTGTGTTGCTGGAAGAGGGTGTTTGCTGTGACCAGTGCGTTTTCTTGGCAAAACTCTATTAGCTTTTGCCCTTACTCCAGATTTTTCTTGACTTCCTACTTTTGCATTCCAGTCCCCTATAATGAAAAAGACATCTTTTGGGGATGTTAATTCTAGAAGGTCTTGCAAGATTTTTTTTGCCTGTGGCAGCTCTGCCCAGCGAGAGTTGAGCGTGAAGGTGGCACAGCTGCTTGGCTTGCAGGGAGCCTGGTGGTGCCCAGTGTGCAGGGACACAGGCTGCTTCTGCCGCAGGAGTTGTGGCCCGATCAGAGTCTTTTTTCGAGCCTCTTTGCAGCTGGCGATCAGCAGGCCTCTTTGGCCAGTCTTTCTCCATAGCTCTGCACATTCAGGCACTTAGAGGGTTCCCTTGTCTGGGGTCTTTCTCTGTTGTTTGGCATGTCAAGCACGTAGAGAGGCCCCCCTGGCTGGGGTCCTACTCTGTAGATTGGTGTGTCACACACTTAAAGGGGAACCCTGGGTGGGGTCCTACTCTGTACTTCAGTAGGTCAGGTGTTTGATGGGCCAGCCTCTCTATTGTTCAGCTGCCAATGCTAGCATGGGGTGGGAGAGAGCCTATGGCGATGGCTCCACCCCCTTTGTGTGTCTCAGCAGTATTGCCTTGCTTCATGGCTGCCCGGCTCTCCTCCACAGGCATTTCCCACCACGATCTCCTCCCTCACTTCCCCTCAATCCGTCTCTCCACTGTCAACAGCATCCCTCACCCTGGGATCGCTCCACAATCCTTCAACTCCAGCTCCCAGATGCTACACCTTCCAGGGGACCTGTGTCCCTGTCCGGGGTGTGTATGGCTGTGGCAAGGACTGTCTGATTCTCATTCCATTTAGGCTTGCCACAGGTCAGCTGTTTCATTCTCAGCCTTAAATGTTTCTCCTCTGACTCAGACAATTGCCTTGATTTGGGGATCAGACCCCTGCTTCAGTTCCACCACCTGCCGAGGGCAGGTCCAGTCCTACTAACACTCCTGTTTTTTCCCCCTAGTTCCTACGTCCTACCGAGTTTTGCATGGTTCTATATATTCTTTTTCACTGGTCAGGCACTCCTGTCCACTCTCAGCTGGTGTTCTGCATGCATGTCTGTATCTGAAGGTGTGTTCCTCATGGACCCACGGAGAGAGATGTACTCCCTGTCCACCTACTCCTCCGCCATCTTGTTCTCCCCCACCTTTCTTTTATAAAGAGTAAGCCTTTTCTGTTCTCCTTCATTGTTCCCATCTCCTACTATTCCCCCACAAAATGAAATGTTATTATGACCAAGATTCAGCAAACAAAACTAACACAATTCAAATCCTTAAAACCTAAGAATACATCTCAATAGAAATTCAAACCCACTGCTGTGCCCAGCAGCTTTTGATTCCCAAAAAAAGATAAAAACCTGTGCCTTAATATCGAATTCTTCTCCCACTCCCCTTAATCACACTGGATCCTTTTATCATTATTATAATGTTTATTTGCATAAATGGCTGAAAGCATTCTATGCTCTTGAGAGCTCGTCTGAATCACACCCACACAGATCATATTGGGTGAACTTGCAATTATTTCCTGCGAATGCTCCATGAATGTGCCAAAACCAAGCATGAACACTGCCGGCCCAAGTGCATTTTTATTTTTCCCCAAGACTTTACAGCATCTAATTTCTGGAAACAAGGGGTGTAAATAGTAGTTTCTAACACAAAACTGTAGGTGCTCAATTTGCAGAGGCAAAAAGTTTCCAGTTCCTACATTAATGATTTTAATGCTTAAATTGGGCTTCCCTCATAGCTCATTTAGTAAGGAATCCGCCTGCAATGCAGGAGACCCCAGTTCGATTCCTGGATTGGGAAGATCCACCGGAGAAGGGATAGGCTACCTACTCCAGTATTCTTGGGCTTCCCTTGTAGCTCATCTGGTAAAGAATCTGCCTGCAATGCAGGAGACCTGGTTCGACTCCTGGGTTGGGAAGATCTGCTGGAGAAGGGAAAGGCTACCCACTCCAGTGTTCTGGCCTGGAGCACTCCATGGACTGTATAGTCCCTGGGGTCACAGAGTCGGACACGACTGAGCGGCTTTCACTTTCACCCGTCCACCTTCAGTAAAACCATAAATAGTATTTGATCAGCTGCCACATCTCTTTCATTCCCAACAAATGTTATGACAGAAAACGTCCACAGTTTAAGGACAACACGGGCTCCCACTGTCTTCTAATGTGCACATAACTGGGAAGACATTTGTGAAACTCTTACTGATACATGGTTCATGTTCCCTGACCGCTATTTCATATGCCAGGGAGCATGAAGGTGCGATGGGAGGGGAGAGTCAACACCACACCAGGAAGGAGGAGAATGTGACATGGAGGAAGGCCCTTCCGCACAGGAAGAGAAAACGGAAAGCCTCCCACTTCCAGATCTCAATGCAATACAAGGAGGAGCGATCAAACGCCTGTGACTTCCCTGTGACTTCCCTGTGACTACCCAAGGAGTAGAAGCCATGATAGAAACATCCAGACAAGCAGACACAGAGACGCATGAGAACTTTGGGTAGGATCTGTGACTTGGCGTGCTTTCCTGAGCAGAGCTTGGGGAGCCTCTGAGGCTACAGGGAGGGTTTCACCCTAAGTAGCATGGGCATGAAGTTCAGTCCTGGAGGGGGGGAGCCTGGACAGAGGAGCCCTGGCAGTGCTCCTGGCCTCCGAGGCTTGAGCAAGGTGTGCCCCCAGCAAGGACCACTGTACAGCACAGGGAACTGTATTAAGCATCTTGGAACAACAGCTACTGAAAAAGAAACTGGAAAAGAATATGTGTGTGCAGGGGAGAGATTCCCAGATGACTCGGTAGTAAAGAATCTCCCTGCCAATGCAGGTTCAATACCTGGATCAGGAAGATCCCCTGGAGATGAAATGGCAATCCAGTCCAGTATTCTTAAATGGAAAATTCCATGGACAGAGAGTCAGACACAGCTGAGCAACTGAATACACACATATACATGGAACTGAATCACTTTGCTCTACACCTGATACTAACACAACATTGTAAATCAACTACACTCAAATAAAAAATTTAAAGGCATCCAAGAGATCTTGGACCTCCCACCTGCTCTGGAACAGCAGTTCAGAGACCAGAAGGGATTTGTGACGGACTGTGATTAGGATGAAACAGTTGCAGCAGAAAAAACTTCATGATCGAAGGCAAAGGCAAGAACACAATATTGGAGATCTGACATTCAAATGACCAGAGGGGCCCATCTCCAGCAGTAGCACAGGGAACAGATGGAGCAGCCACAGCACAGAGAAGATCAGTGAGGGGCCAAAGACCACTGCATGGATCTGAAATTCCCACCCCTCCCCTGAGGACAGGAGGTCACACGTACCTCGCACTTTGATCTACCTCACTACCATCTTAGAGTAGAAGGGGCAGGAGGGACGGACTGAATAATAAAAGACTGAATAGTTACCCAAAGGGGACTTAGTCATCCAAGGGAGGCTATTTAAACCCAAATGTACAGAGATAGCCTATATCTTTGTGACTGTGTGGATCACAAAAAACTGTGTAAAATTCTCAGAGATATGGGAATACCAGACCACCTTACCTGCCTCTTGAGAAACCTGTCTGAAGCAACAGCTAGAACCAGACATGGAACAACGGACTGGCTCCAAATTGGGAAAGGAGTACATCAAGGCTGTATGTTGGCACCCTGCTTATTTAATTTATATGCAGAGTACAATGCGAGAAATGCTGAGCTGGATGAGGCACAAGCTGGAATCAAGATTGTGGGGAGAAATATCAGTAAACTCAGAGATGCAGATGACAGCAGCATTCTTATGACAAAAAGCAAAGAACTAAAGAGCCTCTTGATGAAAGTGAAAGAGGAGAGTGAAAAACTTGGCTTAAAACTCAACATTCAGAAAACTAAGATCGTGGCATCTGGTGCCATTACTTCATGGCAAATAGATGGGGAAACAATGGAAACAGTGACAGACTTTATTTTGGGGGGTTCCAAAATCACTGTAGATGGTGACTGCAGCCATGAAATTAAAAGACACTTGCTCCTTGAAAGAAAAGCTATTGCTTTTTAAAAAGCAGAGACATTACTTTGCCAACAAGCATCTGTATAGTCAAAGCTCTGGTTTTTCCAGTAGTCATGTACAGATGTGAGAGTTGGACCATAAAGAAGGCTGAGCATCGAAGAATTGATGCTTTTGAACTGTGGTGTTGGAGACGACTCTTGAGAGTTCCTTGGACTGTGAGGAGATCAAACCAGTCCATCCTAAAGGAGATCAGTCCCGAATATTCATTGGAAGGACTGATGCTGAAGCTGAAGCTCTAATACTTTGGCCACCTGATGTGAAGAACTGACTCATTGGAAAAGACCCTTATGCTGGGAAGGATTGAAGGAGGGAGGAGAAGGGGTCAACAGAGGAAGAGATGGATGGCATCACTGACTCAATGGACATGAGTTTGAGCAAACTCTGGGAGATGGTGAAGAACAGGGAAACCTGGCATGCTACAGTCCATGGGCTTGCAAAGAGTTGGATACGACTGAGTGACTAAACAACAGGAATAGAAATAAACTGACAAGTTAAAGTTAATTTCCACACCTCCCACTACCTATCCCCACCCAGCTGAGTATGGTCTGGTAAGGAAGATCACATCAGATTTAGGAAACAAAGAAATCCCATTTGCTTTGCGCATCTGTGTGAGTCATGTGAATTTAACATACTACTTACTATCCACAGTCCTAAGCTCTCCCTTGCTACCATCCAATTATAAAATACTCAATTTATTTCAAATGTTGTGTGTGTGTGTGTGTTTTCGGTCCCAATAAGATTTCCTTTTTCTTCTAGGTCTTATCTCATCAAGATGTACCTGAGAAAGTTTGGAAACTTGGTAAAAGATGCCCCCCAAAAATCCCAACACTGCCCTGACAAAACCAATGGGGAGACATCCCCAGACCGCTAGCCACTGGGATCCAAGGGCTACGCTGACTTAATGAAATCAGGAAGGAAGAAGTGTGTGTGTTCCTGTTGCCAGGCCAACGAGCTCTGCCATTCACCCACTGAAACATTCAAAACCAGACTGGGGGGTTCCAGGGGCATCTAAATGTAAGGGAGACCTTTAAATTTCCCCAAATGAAACACACATCCCCTCCAAATCTGCAAAGCCTTAAAGGTGGCTGCAAACTGACCCAGTGGTAGGAGATTACAGTGAACCACCCCTACACACACAGAGCAATCTTGTGTTAGCTTCCCACCACCACCTAACATGCCATCACCATGGTAACAAGGCTAACCTGTCCCCTCTCTCATCCCAGGGGTAGTCTCCTGCTTGAGACTCTATGTTACCCATTTGTAAGTTATTTTCCTCCATTCAAGTTCACCTTTGGTATTCCATCAACATCTTTAAATCCTTTTTGGAAAGAGAAAGCGAGTGAGTAAATTCATTTTATTCTTATAAAAATGAATACCATTCCAAGATTAACCTGGGACAGGAGTAGAAAGGATGGAACATGTGCCTTTCTCAAGGCAAGCCAAAGCTGCAGGACAGGATTCCAGGGTCTGACTGCTGTTCCTTCTATTGCTGTCAACAAAGTCCCTTCCTGCTGACAATTTTCTTTGCTTTCATCTGTCCACGGCCTACCATGGTTTGAGTTGTTTAGGCCTGAGACCCCATTCTGTGTAGTGATGTCAGAGACCTTTGCCTTCTTCAAGTTAGCCTTGCCTCTACACTCTCCCTACGCACCCTTCTCTAGGCAGCATGCTTTCAGTTACAGAAGACACACCGTTATACTCTGGTTTGCTATTTTAAAGTGCTAGCTGAGAGGGTTGGGATAGGGAGATGGGAGGAAGGCTCAGGAGGGAGGGGATATATATATATATAGCTGTGACTAATTTGTGTTGTTGTATCACACATTGTAAAGCAATTATCCTCCAATTAAAAAATAAATAAAAGGCTTCCCTGGTGGCTCAGCGACAAAGAATCTACCTGCCAATGCAAGGGACACAGATTTGATCCCTGATCCAGGAAGATCCCACATGCCTCGGAGCAACTAAACCTGAGCACCACAACTAAAGAGCCTGTGCTCCAGAGCCGGGGAGCCACAACTGCTGCGCCCGTGTGCCGCGATGATTGAAGCCTGAGAGCCCTGGAGCATGTGATGCGCAACAAGAAGAGCCACCGCAGTGAGAAATCCAGGTACCGCAGCTAGGGAGGAGCCCCCGCTTGCCAGGACTAGAGAAAAGCCTGAGCAGCAATGAAGGCCCAGGACAGCCAAAAATAAATGAATAAAATTATTATTAAAAAGAAAGAAAGAAAGAAAGAAAAACAGCCCCAAAAAGTGCTAGTTCTTTCTTATATTCTGCCTTGTAAAATGCCTCCCTTCTCTCACATCTCAGGCAATAATTAGCATCTGGGGGAGCTGGGGATGGGGCGTGGGGAAGGGGGGTCTGCTGTTAAAACACAAAAGGCATCCTCCTTCCAAATAATTTTCTTCCTCCTTGAGGTCCAGGCATCACTGGATGATGAAAAAGTCCAGTTGCTGCTGCTGCTAAGGCGCTTCAGTCGTGTCCGACTCTGTGCGGCCCCATAGACGGCAGCCCTCCAGGCTCCCCCGTCCCTGGGATTCTCCAGGCAAGAACAATGGAGTGGGTTGCCATTTCCTTCTCCAATGCATGAAAGTGAAAAGTGAAAGTGAAGTCGCTCAGTCGTGTCCGACTCTTAGCGACCCCATGGACTGCAGCCCGCCAGGCTCCTCCGTCCATGGGATTGTCCAGGCAAGAGCACTGGAGTGGGGTGCCATCTCGCCTTCTCTGGAAAAGTCCAGTGCATGTGGATTGTATTTCCCAGAGTTGCTCTTTCCATTTTCACTAGTAGAAACTTTTTTTAAAATGCTCTATCAATATTTAATGATAGCAATTATCTTTGGCAAAAGTTCCTTCAATTACATAAGATAGAAGGACAACATTTGTACAGCCCTGGTTTTAAAGATTCTCATTCCATTACATTCGGGGGGCGGGGCGGGGGGGGGGGGGATGTGATAAATTATTAACTACCTAAAATTGTTGCCGTGAATAATAACGTGGTCAGCGAGGACTTCCATAAATACACAAAATCAATCCTATGAAGATGCCGCCACCTACAACCGTATACACAGCCCTCCCTGCTGACTCCTGAGGCAACCCCGGGCCCGTTTCCACCCTGACTACACCTCCTCTTCCTGAACTGGTGTCAGTGCTGAGAAATGAAATCTGAAATCCTGAGAGAGGCACAGAGGTTTCTGAAGGGGACGTCTGGCTGGGAGCAGGGCCCTCAGCCCACGATGTCACCACTGATGCTGAAACGGGGAACCCCAGTGCAGTCCTGACGGTGCTGTGCCTCGTCGCTCGATGTGTCCCACTCTTTGGGACCCCGTGGACTGTAGCCCACCAGGCTCCTCTGTCCATGGGATTCTCCAGGCAAGGATACTGGAGCAGATTACCATGCCCTCCTCCAGGGGATCTTCCCAACCCAGGGATTGAACCCGGGTCTCCCGAATTGCAGATGAATTCTTTACTGTCTGAGCTGCGGGGGAAGCCTCACAGGCTCTGTGAACTCTGGCCACTGGCCCGAACTCTCCCAGATTCTTCCCAAGGCTGACTGTGTGACTTCCACCAACGCTGTTTTGAAAAAGGCAAGATAAAAGAAACTTGAGGTTTCATGTGAAAAACAATTGAGCATTTACATCTTCCCAAATATTTCTAGAACTCTAAGCCAGTAATGAACTCTAATCAGTAATAAAAAAAATTACTGACAAACAAAAATTAGAAGCCACTTTCTTAGCGCCACAGCTAAATAGTTCTCCCTTGTGGACCCCAACGGCCCTGAGGCTTCTCACTGCAGTGAAAGTGAAGGTGTTAGTCGCCCAGTCCTGTCAACTCTGTGTCCTGCATGGACTGTGATACTGTAGGCTGGCTGTCCGTGGGATTCTCCAGACAAGAGTACTGGAGTGGGTTGCCATTCCCTCCTCCAGGAAGCTTCCCGACCCAGGGATCAAACCCAGGTCTCCTGCGTTGCAGGCAGTTTCTGTACCATCTCAGCCACCAGGGAAGCCCAATCACAGCAGCGATTCCCACTACTTTGTCCCAGGTGGCACTTTCTGCCACGGCTACTTGAGCTCCTTTTCAAGAAGAATGCAGCTCTCCCTGGGAGAGGAGTGAAGACGACCAAGGGACTGTCACATCCGATCCTTCATCACATCTTCCTGAACATGGAAGAAAAGTTCTTCAGGAGGGAACCTGAGGATTTCTCCCAGCTTCATCCTAAACCTGGAATCCATACCTCTTTGCACTGCATTCATGGTGTATTTTCTACCCAAATATATCTCTGTCATTACTGCAACTACCTTCTCTACCACCACAGCTCATCCCTGTGACCATTAGTAAAAGAATATAGATCATCTCTATGAGAATCAGCTGATAAACCCAGTGGGCAAAAATTCACCTAGCTAGACGACTGAAGCTAGCCTCGACCAAGCACATCCAAGATTTCATCAACGGGAAAGGAAACAGGCCTTGGTCCAGATGCCCCACTGTCTGTTTGATGTCCATAAGAAGAGCATTCCTCATGGTCTTGAAGGATTCTTACTCAAAATGGCAGCAGGATAAAGAATACAAGGAAGCAAATATCACATGGGCTCCCAGGACTTGATGTAGAATATAATGTGTCAGAAGGAGCAGAATCGCACACGCGGTGGTGTGGAGCAGAAACTGCAGAGCATCTCTGCCTGGCAGGAAAGGAGATGAATGCCAAAAGCAACTCAGCTCTGAAGCTGCCAACAAAGAAGGCTCTGTAATTGAACCCCAGTTTACAAGAGAGAGCAGGAAGCAGTTTGTAGTCTGAATGGAAACTAGTCTGCACGACAATGAAAACGTTCTCTGTATAATGTTGGTCCTAAAACTAATCATTACTTCACATGAAAATGAAGGAATTTGGTAATACTTACTCAATATCTCCCCCAACTTTACTTTTTTTCATTTTTCTGTGACTACTAACAAATAAATGGTTTTTAATTAAATATGGTATATTACTAAAGATTATCAAGTTATGGCTTAAATTTATAACTTAATTTGCTACCTTGAAAAAAATTAACAGCTGAATTGAGGTTTACACAATTCAAGGAAAGCAGGGAGGGAGGGAAAGAGAGAGGGGAGAGACGGGAAACAATCCACTTGTCTGAAAATTGCAGAATGCTAATCTATACGATGGAATATTTCTAGAACCATTAAAATCATTTTCACAAAAAAATAATCTATGTCATGGGGAAATGTTCATGATACAGCAAGTAAAAAATCAGGAAATAATACATTGTAAGACAATTTTTCTAAAACAAAATAAAAATAAAACAACTTAGCCCTGGTAAAAAATACCCCAAAATACTCACTTTTTCCCCTTGATGATATGATAGAAGAATTTTTATTTCCTTTATTTTTTTCTGTGTGTGCATGCATGCTAAATCGCTTCAGTCATGTCCAGCTTTTTGCAACCCCATGGACTGTAGCCCTCTGTCCATAGGATTTCCCAGGCAAAACACTGGAGTGGGTTGCCGTGCCTTCTCCAGGGGAGCTTCCTGACCCAGGGATCGAAACTGCAGCTCCTGCACCGCAGGCAGATTCCTAACTGCTGAGCCCCCAGGGAAGCCCGTATTTTTCTGTATTTTCTACAATACATGCATGTAACTTTTATGTTCAAAAAAATAATTGTATTTTTAAAAGACTATCTCAATCATAAGACTTAAATCATAAGGATTTAAGCATGTAAAAAGATAAGGTAAAGGATCAGAGAGGTAGATATTGGCCGTGACCTTCCAAGTTCCATCCGGGGTATGACCCTGGAGACGACCCCAGCTGATATTAGGGGTAAGAGCAGCAGGCTGTCCCTGACTGATGCTATTTAGGATTCAGATTAGAACCACCTCTTCACCTGGGGGGTTCATTGTTGCTGAAAAGTTCTCCTGAAATTCAGTTGTATCTGAATTAAGTGGGTAAAATTTCTAACCTGTGATTATTCCCTAATCTTGCCATGTCTTATGATTTTATGCAAGGATTAAGATAGGCTTTACAAGCCTAGAGATAAATCCATCCACCTATGGACACCTTATCTTTGACAAACGAGGCAAGAATATACAATGGAGAAAAGACAATCTCTTTAACAAGTGATGCTGAGAAAACTGGTCAACAACTTGTAAAAGAATGAAACTAGAACACTTTCTAACATCATACACAAAAATAAACTCAGAATGGATTAAAGATCTAAATGTAAGACCAGAAACTATAAAACTCCTAGAGGAAAACATAGGCAAAACATTCTCTGACATAAACCACAGCAGGATCCTCTATGACCCACCTCCCAGAATATTGGAAATAAAAGCAAAACTAAACAAATGGGACCTAATGAAACTTAAAAGTTTTGCACAACAAAGGAAACTATAAGCAAGGTGAAAAGACTGCCTTCAGAATGGGAGAAAATAATAGAAAATGAAGCAATGGACAAAGAATTAATCTCAAAAATATACAAGCAACTCCTGCAGCTCAATTCCAGAAAAATAAATGACCCAATCAAAAAGTGGGCCAAAGAACTAAACAGACATTTCTCCAAAGGAGACATACAGATGGCTAACAAACACATGAAAAGATGCTCAACATCACTCATTATCAGAGAAATGCAAATCGAAACCACAATGAGGTACCATTACACACCAGTCAGGATGGCTGCTATCCAAAAGTCTACAAGCAATAAATGCTGGAGAGGGTGTGGAGAAAAGGGAACCCTCTTACACTGTTGGTGGGAATGCAAACTAGTACAGCCACTATGCAGAACAGTGTGGAGATTCCTTAAAACCTGGAAGTAGAATTGCCATATGACCCAGCAATCCCACTCCTGGGCATACACCGAGGAAACCAGATCTGAAAGAGACACGTGCACCCCAATGGTCATCACAGGTCTGTTTATAATAGCCAGGACATGGAAGCAACCTAGATGCCCATCAGCAGACGAATGGATAAGGAAGCTGTGGTACATATACACCATGGAATATCACTCAGCCATTAAAAAGAATACATTTGAATCAGTTCTAATGAGGTGGATGAAACTGGAGCCCATTCTACAGAGTGAAGTAAGTCAGAAAGAAAAACACCAATACAGTATACTGATGTATACATATGGAATTTAGAAAGATGGTAATGATAACCCTATATGTGAGACAGCAAAAGGGACACAGATGTAAAGAACAGATTTTTAAACTCTGTGGGAGAGGCGAGGGTGGGATGATTTGAGAGAATAGCATTGAAACATGTATATTATCCCATGTGAAACAGATCGCCAGTCCAGGTTTGATGCATGAGACAGGGTGCTCGGGGCTGGTGCACTGGGATGACCCAGAGGGATGGGATGGGGAGGGAGGTGGGAGGGGTGTTCAGGATGGGGAACACATGTAAATCCATGGCTGATTCATGTCAATGTATGGCAAAAAACCACTATAATATTGTAAAGAAATTAGCCTCCAATTAAAATATATAAATTTTTTTAAAAAAGAAAAAACAAACCAAAAAAATAAAATAGGCTTTACAATTGTAGAAGCTTTGTCTTATAACAAGACAGTCAGACAGGAAGACAGTGCCTATCTCTTTATATTGCATGGACGAAAAATCCAATGAAGATATCTGTCCCTCAGGATGAAGAACAGAGAAATTAATCAATCTTAAATTTTCTCAAAATTTTTCATCTTCGTTGAATGTTCAACTATCCAAGGCCCTTTGTTTGCTCTATTAGATCATAAATCTAATTTAATAGCCAGCAAAACCTAAGCAATTTTAGGTCCAAGTGGACTGTTTACCAGTTTTCCTTTAATTAAAGATGATTTTCTTCTTAAAGGAGACTCCTGCTTCTGATTTTACATTTTCTTTCTCAAAGAGGGAGCTGATATTGTTTCTACATACAACTTACATCCTGGCAGCTGCAGTACCCAGCTTTACCAGACAGTAGCCTTCAAGCCATGGTGTTCAAGGTGCTGGAGGCTCCGTTTTCATAGGGAATGGGATCTGGGTTAATACAGCAGGTCACTGAGGTTGCGGAGGGCTAAGGATGTTTCTAGAGGACTTCTCAGAACTATGTGGCCTTAGTATCTCTGCATAGAACTTGTCCCCCACAGCCTACCCTTCAGAGCACCAACATTTCTCCAAAATCTGGCATTTGCCACCCTCAAGGTTTAGATTCCTATTCAACATTTATCTGTGTTTTCCCAATATCTAATAAAACTCATTCCCTAAACAGAAGCATATTGAGCATCTCCACTCTGCTCAACAGACACTGTGATAAGTGTTGGTTTGAAGGCATTGAACAAGACAGACCCAGCTGCCATTCTCAAAAGAGTTCATTCAATAGGGAGAAATAGATGGGAAGAATACTTAAGCCCAATTTCAGTCAGCGTGAGATCAGTGAGGAAAATCAAGCACAGTAATGAAATAGCAAGCTACAGGGGCAAGAGCTTAGGTTGGATGAACAGGGAAGGCTCCATTGAGGAGGAGGAATTGAAGCTTAAATCTCATACAGAGAAGGAGCTGCCATTAAGAGATCAAGGGAGGTGAGCACCGAGAAGAGAACTCCAAATTCAGAAGAACTGAGGCAGAGCGAGCTTCATTCACGAGAGGAACAAGCAGGGAGCTGGTCTGGCTAGCGTCTGGGGAAAGGAGGGCCAGACAACGTCAGAGAGGTGGACTGAGGCCAAGTCGTGCACAATCTTGTAAGAAGGAAGCTCGCATTTTATTTTAAACATGGATGGGAAGATGCCACAGCTGTACTATCACTGTCTGAAGAAGCTATCATCTTATCTATAAAACTTAGGAAGGACGATTCTGGTCTGTACCATTTTACTTCAAGGCACCCCCAGCCCTGGGATTTCCTAACGGACACAGCTCCAGGGCATCTGAAGTAGCTTCATGAATTAGAGGCAAGCCAATCAGTCCTTCTGTATTCATTTTTCATCTAAAATAGTTGCGCTTTCCCTTTACTTTTAGAAGATATCACAAACTTTAATTGTGGTTAGAGAGAGTATTGGAGAAGGCAATGGCACCCCACTCCAGTCCTCTTGCCTGGAAAATCCCATGGACGGAGGAGCCTGGTAGGCTGCAGTCCATGGGGTCGCTCTGAGTCGGACAAGACTGAGCGACTTCACATTCACTTTTCACTTTCACACATTGGAGAAGGAAATGGCAGCCCACTCCAGTGTTCTTGCCTGGAGAATCCCAGGGACGGGGGAGCCTGGTGGGCTGCCGTCTATGGGGTCGCACAGAGTCGGACACGACTGAAGTGACTTAGCAGCAGCAGAGAGAGTATAGCCAAGTTCCACATGCCCGACTGCCTCCACAAGTACCCCCAAGCTCAATCTCAACCCATTCCCACCTGTTCTTCTCTGAAACCCACCTCTCCATAGCATCCTGCATCCAAGGACCAACAAATTCACTTCTCTAGTTTCAAAAGCCAGGTATTTCGGAATTATCTAACACCTTGCACACCGTCACCTCCTATTTAATCCTCACCGAGTCTTTATAAAACCCTCAATTCCATCTGCTTCTCTCCAGCTCAGCCACCATCATACAGCAAGTATCTCTGAACTGGTCTTCTCACAGTCACTTTTGTTCTCCTGTAATACACCGCAGCCTGAAAGGTCTTAAAGACGCTCAAAGAGCTCTGCAAGAGCCTCTCGATGTGCTTAGGACAACTACTGAGCCAGCCTACGAGGCTCTGTGCGGTCAGGCTCGTTACTCACTCTAGACTCATTTGTATATCTCTGCTCCAGCCACCCTGGCCCCAGTCCATTCCTTAAATCATCTCGAGGTCTCTGCCCTTATTTTCACAACCCCTATCTTTGCTTCACTTGGTTAATGCCTACTGATTTTTAAGATCTCACCACAAACATCACTTCCTTAGGAAAGCTTTCTTGGGTTTCCCTATTCAATTTTCTCACAGCTTGTGTATTCATTTAGCGCTTATGAAAACAGAGGAAACACTGCACAAAACTAATTCAATTGTTTTTATTTCGCATCCTGATACATGCGCATTCTAGCAAGCTTAGGTTAACTGATGAGGAAGGAAGGACTGAAAGGAATAGGAACTCTAGGTTGTCTAGTCTTTCCTTTAAGTCATCATTCTCAGTGTAAGCAACTGGCTAATGGAGGGAAGTAACAAGTGAAAATGGGCAAGATAGACTTCTCTGGTGTCTGACATTTCTTAGAATGCTATTGTTAACTCTCATCACTCAAAGCAAGTTCTGGTTCAAATGCAAAGTGTGGCTTCCTGGGTGGGGTTGCCAGAGTTTGCAAATAAAAAATGCAAGGCATTTAAATCTGGATCACAGATAAATAACAAATCATTTTTCAGTATAAGTACATCCCAGATATTGCACGGGACAGACTGTATCTCAGGGCTGTTGTTGCTCCCTGCTTCCTCAGTCCTAAGTATAATCTTTTTTTTAATTGTGATAAAATACATGTAACATAAAATTTACCATACCAACCGTTTCCATGACTCAGTTGCATTAACTACATTCACATTGTGCAACCATCACCACCAAACACCCACAGAATTATTTTTATCTTGCAAAACTGAAACTCTAAACCCCTTAAACACGAACTTCACTTTCCCCTCCCCAAAGTCCCTAGCAACCACCGTTCTGCTCTGTGTCTCTATGGCTTTAGCTACACTAAGTGCTTCAGATGATTTAATCATAGAGGCTTGGGTTTGTTGGGTTTTTTTTACAGTGTTTTATAGACAGGCTATTTCAGTTAGCATAACGTCTTCAAGGTTCCCCTATGTTCACCAAGTGTATGTCAAGATTTCTTTCCCTTTTTTGTAAAAAAAAAAATAATAATCTTTTTTCAGCTTTATTGATGTATAATTGACAAAGATTGTATATTTCAAAGGTGTACAATGTGATGGTTTCATGTACGTATACACTGAAATGATCACCAAATCAAGCTAACTAGCATTCATTACCTCATAATTACCCAGCCTCCTCCCGCTCTGGCGACCACCTGTTTGTTCTCTGTATCTATGATTCTGTTTCTGTTTTGTTATGCTTGTTCCTCTATTTTTTAGACTCCATGTATTAGTGAAATCATACCATATTTGTCCTTCTCTGTCTGACTTACTATCTGTCTCACTTAGGATACCACCTTCTAGGTGCATCCATGTTGCCGGCAAGATTTCATTCTTCTTTATGATTAATATTCTGTTGCATATACCTACCATGTCTTCTTTCTCCATCTGTCTATCAGTGGACACTTAGGTTGCTTCTATGTCTTGGTCATTGCACACAATGCTGCAATGAACCCAGGGGTGCACACATCTCTTTGAAACAGTGCTTTTCTTTTCTTTGAAAAAGAGCCTGGGGTGGAATTGCTTTATCACATGGTAGTTCTACTTTTAATTTTTTGAGGAAACTACATATTGCTTTCCATAGTGGCTACACCAATTTACTTTCCCACCAGCAGTACGCAAGCAGTCCCTTTTCTCCACATCCTCATCAAGACTTGTTTATTGTTGTCTTTGGGCGATAGATTCTGAGAAGTGTGAGGTGATATCTCATTGTGGTTTTGACTTGCATTTCCCTGATGATGAGCGATGCTGAGCATCTTTTCATGTGTCTTGTGGCCATTAGTAAGACATTGGGGAAATGTCTATTCAGGACCTCAGCGCATTTTTCAATCAGGTTGTTTGTTTTTTGATGTTGAGTTGTATGAATTCTTGGCATATTTTGGATATTAACTCTTATCAGATATATTGTTTGCAAATACCTTCTCCCATTAGTAGGATACTTTTTCATTTTGTTGATAGTTTTCTTCATTATGCAAAAGCTATTCACTGTGATACAGTCCCATTTTGTTTCCCTGAGGAAATAGATCCAAAAAATATTGCTACGATAAGGTGGAAGAGCATACTGCCTACGTTTTCTTCTTAGAGTTTTATGGTTTCAGGTCTTACCTTTAAGTCTAATCCATTTAGAGTTTATTTTTGTACCTGGTGTGAGAAAGTAGTACAGGTTGATTCTTTTGCATATAGCTGTCCAGCTTGGGGGTTTCCCTACTGTATAGCTTCACTGTATTTCACCGTTTCTTTATATCATTTATCAAAGTTTGTGAGTAAATTTTAAATTTAATTATTACAGTATTCAATCAAGCTGTCCTACAAGTCTATGAGCTCCATGAGGATAAGGGTGTTGTCTTAGTTAGCCATCACCATGATCATCTAATACTGAGCTGAGCACCTAAGAGATGTTCAACAAATATTTGTTGACTGAATGAATGGGTTGTAACACCCAAGACTGCAATTGCATTCACATTCTATGCATAGCACAAGCTAGGTGCTATGGTGATGTGAAGGAACTAAATGTGACCCTACCCTCAAGAAGATCTGGAGATGAAAACAGACACACAGTAACAGAGAAGGTGTGAGAAGCACCTGAATAACAGAAGCAGCCAGAGAAGGGAGAGGTTAATTCTCTAAAGGAGATGGAGGCAAAGTTAGGAGATATGGTCTGAATCCCCAACTTTCATCTAGACTTTCTTCAATCTCCTAACAGATTTTACATCCTACTCAATACTTTAGCTTTCCAAAATGAAGATCTAATTCTTTAGTCTATTAATTTGTATATTGGACCAAAGCATATAAAGGTGAAATGGAAATAAAATAATCACTTTTATTTTCAAACCTGATACAGTCTTTCTTCTCCATCCAAAGCTGCTTGGAATGCTATCAGAAGATCTCAACACCAAGATCTCTGCTCCAGCCTTGCTGTGTGTGTTAGTCAGCTCAGGCTGCTGTAACAAAATGCCATAGACCAGGTGGTTTAGACAACAGACATTTATTTTCCCACAGTTCTGGAGTCTAGAAGTTCAAGATCAGGTTGCCAGCATGGTCAGGCTCTGGTAAGAACTCTCCTCCTGGGCTGTCGATGGCCACTGTAGGGGAAATTCACTGTTTTTACCTCTATCCTCACGTTCTCAGCACTTCAGGTATCAGATACTTGGGGCTTTTTCCCTGACCAGTTTTCCGACCCCAGCTGAATGTCCTACAGCTCAATTCTGGAGTTACCACTAACCCCAGAGGATAAAGATTCAGTCCTATAAGACTGCCTCCCTCCTCAGATGTTAATTGCAAGTAGTAGGTCCCCAGGTCTCTGTCTGACTTGGCTATAAATCATGTCTCCCCACCTCCATTTCAGGTTTGAGAATTTGCTAGAGTGACTCACAGAACTCCAAAAACAGTTTACTTACTACAGCCCATTCAGTATAAGTGGTATTTTAAAGGATATAAATGACCCGTCAGATGAAGAAATACATAATCACTCTGGAAGCGTCCTTTCCTGTGAAGTTGGGGTGTGCCACGCTCCCAGCATGTGGGTTGTTCACCAGCCTGGAAGCTCTATCAACCCTGTACTTTGGGACTTTTATGGAGGTTTCATCACATAGTAAAAAAGTAGTCACTCAGTCGTGTCCAACTCTTGTGACCACATGGACTGTAGCCCACCAGGCTCCTCTGTCCATGGGATTTTCCAGGCAAGAATACTGGAGTGGGTTGCCGTAGGCTTGACCAATTATTAACTCAACTTCTAGTCCTTCTGCCCTCTATGGAGAACGCAGGATGGAGCTTAAAGTTCCAAGCTTCTAGTCATGGCTTGATCTTTCTGGTGACCAGCCCTCACCCAGGAACTCATCAAAATTGACCTTATTAGAGCAACAGATACTTCTATGACCTGGCAAGATTCCAAGGCATTTTAGGAGCTCTATGCCAGGAACCAGGGGCAGATACAAGTAAATTTTCTATTATTTCACATCTGTTTTTTCCCCTGTGTCCTCACATGGTGGAGAGAGAGAGAAAGTGATCAGGCTCTCTGGTGTCTCTCCTTACAAGGACAGTAATCTTACCATATCAGGGACCCAGCCTATGAGCTCATTTAACCTTAATGACGTCTCTGTAGTCCCTATCCAAATATAATCACTTTGGCAGTTAGGGCTTCCACATATGAATTGGAGGATGGGGAACACAATTCAGTCCATATTTCTGTGATCTTGATCAAATGCCAAACTACTGTGGTCTTCGTCTTCAACAAGAGCCCACAAGCTTCCTGTTTTTGTGTATAAAGTTTGATTGGATTGCAGCCATGCCCAATCATTTACATGTTGCCTATGGCTGTGTTTGCACTTCAAAGGTATAGTTGAATAGTTGCAACAGTGATCTATCTAACAGCCTGCAAAGGCTAATACGCTGACGACCTGGCCCTACGCAGAGAAAGTTTGCTGACCTTGCACTTTGGTGATCCCTCAGGACTCTTTCGGCTTTAACATTCTAGGATCCTATACATGCCTTCGACCTGGAATAACTTTTAGTTCAAGCCTTCAGTTTCCGTAAAAAACATTAGTGACCTAATGGCTGTTTTAGTGAGTATTAAATGCTTATACCAATAGAGATGTTTTCTTTAATCTCACACTGTAGCTAACCTCTGCACTGTTATTAAATGAGCTTAAGTACACATGGAACGAAGTCCTTCCACATAGTAAATGCATTTTATATCTGCATAGCCAAATACATTCCCGCTAAATCATTGTTTTAGGGGCTCTGTTGAGTGCCTAATGTAGCGAGAAAAGTCAGAAGTAGCAGTGTTCTGGCCTCACTGGTTTCCCCTCTCTGCTCTTGTATAGCCCCTCTAATCTGCACCACACAATCTGGCACCGTTTTGAACTGCTTTCTAATTACATCATGTGCGTTAGCCTTGTATCCCACACTAGATAGCCAGCAGCTTGGGATCAGGCATCATGATTTCTGAATCAAAAAAGTACAGAATTATAGAATTAAAGAGCTGGAAGAGAT
The DNA here is from genome assembly GCF_033118175.1 of Dama dama. Classification (NCBI taxonomy): domain Eukaryota; kingdom Metazoa; phylum Chordata; class Mammalia; order Artiodactyla; family Cervidae; genus Dama; species Dama dama. The sequence goes on from NC_083683.1 coordinate 69,734,650, forward strand.
ATTAATCTTCATAATCCAACTTTCTTGCTTCACACGTGAATAAACTGAGGCTCAGACCAAACAAATAGCTTATCTTACTTCTCGTTAACTGCCATAGTACTTATCAAGTGCTTGAGTCAGCATTTCTGTGTGGCAAGGACTTGCAAAATGATTAGAGAAGGAAATTTCCTGGGCCTTGACTTGAAAGACTTCTGGCGGTATGTTCTAGGAAGCAATCTAAACTCAACATTTTCATGTACCTCTAACAGGGCATTTTCTAACATGTAGTCTGTGGAACACCAACCCCAAGAGATACTTCAAGAAACTATGGTCTGATAGTTAAGTAAGTCTGGAAAAGGCCTCATACTGCATGCCTGCCTGAAGACCCACATGCGTGTCATTACAGCAAGGCTCTGAGCAGCTCTGAGGTGGGTGTACCTGATTTACACCAAGATGCACAAACTCCTGGCAACAGAGCAACTTTTTCTTCACAGAATATCCATCATCTTCTCAGAAACACGGGGAAATATACAAGAGAGACAGAGGCGGACAAACGTGGAGTTTGGTTAAACCAGTGGATAACTGCCCACTCTCTAATAACAGGTGAACTCTCTCAAGTCAGGCCAGTACACTGACTAGATTTTCACTCCCACAACCTACATACAACTGAAACACTGATGTTCCGTTCAAAGAAGGCAATTATCTTCTTCTCAAAATGAGTGCAATAATATCTTTCCAATTAAAAGTAGAAGCCACTCTATTGGCACCCTGCTAGAATAAGTTGAGTTGATGAAGACAGCTATCAGTAATAACGGTGGGTGTCAAATGGTAAAAGTAACAAATTAATGGAACATTTTTTGAGAGAAGCAAAGGTCTATTTAGGAACCACATGTAACTTGCTCTTCAGGCTTGGTCACAGACCTAGTGAGTTGGTGTTTAAAACACTCCCAGAGACTCCCACTGCTGGCCAAGACCGGATAGCAGGGACCAGATTTACCTTCCCAACTAAATCAAAAAGTGGACAAGTGTATGAAATAATACTTTTCAAGGCATAGGACATAGGCAACAAAGAACAATGATTCCTGAAACACAGAAAACAAATGAGGTGAACCGTACAACTGATCTGGCTTAGTGCCTTGAGAAAGCTCCATGCCACAACACAGAGAGAGGGAGTCCTGGCAGAGCCCGTAGACAGCCTGAGCCAGAGAGAGCCGGGGTTTGGGGAGACCCAGACAGCCTGAGCCAGAGAGAGCCGGGGTATGGGGAGACCCAGACAGCCTGAGCCAGAGACAGCCGGGGTCTGGGGAGACCCAGACAGCCAGAATTCGTAAGATAGAGCATCGGAGAGAAGAGGCATGAGACATAACTGCAGAAATCTGAAGACACCGCCTGGAAAGATTAAAGGGAGCAATGCCCAGCTGTTCCCACCATCCAGATTGGAAAACCTCATGGCTCATGGGGCCCTGGGTAGAATGACTTGCAGAGAAGTGACTTGCACTGACAATAGGGGATAATTGTTTAGTTGCCAAGTCATGTCTGACTCTTTTGTGACCCCATGGACTGTAGCCAGAGGGAATAATTAACCCAAGACTAAATGCTGCCCTGCTCCTCAAAATAAACCTTAAAAGCAAGACCCCGAAAGAACAAATATTTTCAAGTAAGTTAATTGTTCCCATGAACAAGGCTCAAGAATATTAATAGTTATACAAAAATATCCAGTGTATAACACAGTAAAATTCAATGTCTTCTATTCAAACAGAAAATTACCAGATATGCAAAGAACCAGAAAAATACAAGCAAAAATGAGGACAAAAAGCAAATTAGAATTGACACAGATGTTAGCATTAACAGATAAGACATTAAAACAGTTATTACAACTGTGTTTTGTATGTTTAAAATGTTAACTAGAGACATGGTAATATAAAAAGACCCAAATTGAATTTCTATAGATGCATATGACAATGTCCAAAATAAAAAAATCATTTGTGAAAACAATTGGAGTCATTTTTCTAAATTCAAATCTCTACAAAATCAACTGCTTTCTTAATTAAGAAAGCAATTGCTGACAATTTTCAATTTACCAATGAGTTTACAGATTCCCAAAGTTTTACCTGGTCAGACCTAGTGTGGAATTAAGAACTTATTGCCTATGAAAACAATGCTCTTCTTTATTGATTCACTCAGCAAACTTCTAGAAGATTGCCAATAATATTGATTCCTTTGAGGATTCAGAGTATGCAGGACATTGTTCCTGTATACAAAGAGTATTTTAGTAGAGAAGATAAGCAAAAAACAAAATTAAATTAAAAATATATATATATAATATATGTTGATGTATGTTAAGTACTAAGAATATCATTTAGATCAGTGTTCCTTAAAATTTGGTCTATACCTAGTGAGCACCCCAATTCCCTAGGACTTGCTTAAAATGTAGATCCTTTAGTCTTTCTCCACTCTCCTGAACCCAGATCTCTGGAAGTTATTTGTAGAAACACCAAAGTTTCAGGATAATGGCATAAGTGATATACAAGCAATATACGCTAGAAAAAAAAATTTTTTTAATCTCTTTCAGCTGCTATGGTCAGGAAAAGGTTTAGAAATTCAGAAATTGATTAAAAGAATTTCATTACATGGAAACTGAAACTCAAAGCATTTTATGCAAGGGTCTGACTTCTGAATAACAGAACGCATGTGTGTGTGCTCAGTCACTAAGTCATATCTGACTCTTTACAACCCCACGGACTGTAGCCCACCAGGTCGCCCTGTTCATGAGATTTCGCAGCCAAGAATACTGGAGTGGGCTGCAAGGATCTTCCTGACCCAGGGGTCAAACCCGCATCTCCTGCATTGGCAGGTGGATTTTTTACCACTGAGCCACCTGGGAGGCCTGACTGACAGAGTAAGGATTCCAAAAATCCACTCCTCCCATAAAAAAGCAATGAGAATACTAGCAAAACTTGTCAAAATTATGTTTCTCAGGACTCTAGAAATTAGCCAAAGTTTTTAACAATCCAAGGTGGGTTTATTCAAAACAGTAGCTGAATCTCCATAAAAAACAGGAAGTTTTGTTTACCTAGCCCTATTCCCATTCCTCTCTCCCTAGCTCTGCAATGATCTTAAAAACCAACAGCCTTGCAATCACAATAGTCATGAACACCAGCAACCTAGAAACCATTAGAAGGGAAAGATTGAATTTGGGGCTTGATTCAAAAGCCCCACTCCACTATTTGACCTACCTGGAACATCCCTAAAAACCCCCCAATTTCAAGGTTCATATTTATTCCTCCTGATTCAGAGCTCATTCAGCAAAAACAGCCTTTTCCCCTTGAGTTACTGTTCAAAAACAATCAGCAGCAATTGCTTAATATTAGCTCGCTGAGGCAGCAATAACAGCTGGGACAAATGAGATGCTCACCAAAAACTTAAGGGGAAAAGCTGGAGAATGGGATGTCCAGAGGGAACTGTGAAGGGTTGTAGCCTATTTTTGGATATTTAGAAGGTCTTTTGCTGGACTGGGTATAATTCTCACCTCCGGCTGACCATGAAGCTCTGGACAAGCAGGAAATAAAGACTAAGGTAGTGTTGTAAACTGTCTGCCACAGCATTAAAAACATTTCCTGACACACACAAACACACACACACACACACACACACACACACACACACACACACCCTTGCCGAGGCTTTAAGATTTATTAGTGCAAAGCATTTAAGGGAATCTCTGTCTTATCATTAACTGACCACTAAGCTAACTGAGCAGAGACTGCAGTGACCACACACAACAAAGAGTACAGGCTTTGCCGAATTAGTTCAGGAAAGTCACTAAACCAGAAAACAAACAACAGCAACAAAGCCACGGCAGCAGCAACAACCAAAACAAACAGCAATAACAAATCCAGGTGAGGACGCATAGGGAGTGGAATCTGACCTCCAGAATTCCTATATTACATTATTTTAAATGTCCCAATTTTAACAAAAAATTATGAGACATGCAAACAAACAGGTGAATAAGGCCCATATAGAATGTGAGGGGCAATAAATATCAGCTGTTCCTAAAGTAGCTGTGTATCAGAATTACTAGACAAAGACTTTAACTTAGATTAAGATGTTAAAAGAACTAAAGAAACTTATGTCTATAAGAGTAGAAGAACAAAGTCTCACCAAACAGAAAATATCAATAAAAAGACAGCAAGTATTAAAAAGAAACAAAATTATTGAGTTGAAAAGTACAATAACTGAAATGAAAAATTCAGTAGAACACTTAGCATAATTGAGTATACAGAGGAAAGAATCCATGACCCTGACAATACAACAATTGAAATTATCCAGTCTGACAATACAACAAAGCTACAGTAATCAAAACAGCACATTGGCACAGAAACAGACACAGGGATCAATGGAAGATACTAGAGAGACCAGAAATAAACCCACACACCTACAGTCTATCAACTTTCAGCAAAAGACACAAAAATGAGAAAAAAGTCTCTTTAGCAAGTAGTGTTGGGAAAGTTGGACAATCTCTTGTAAAGCAGTAAATTTAAAACACACCCTCTTACCATACACAAAAATTAAATCAAAATGACTTAAAGATTTAAACAAAAGACATGACACCATAAAATTCCTAGAAAAGAACATACGAAAAACACTCTCTGGGAGGAGGAGCCAAGATGGCGGAGGAGCAGGACGGGGAGACCGCTTTCTCTCCTACAAATTCATCAAAAGAATAACTGAACGCAGAGCAAACTTCGCAAAACAACTTCTGATCGCTAGCTGAGGTCATCAGGCGCCCAGAAAAGCAGCCCATTGTCTTTGAAAGGAGGTAGGACAAAATATAAAAGATAAAAAGTGAGACAAAAGAGCTAAGGACGGAGATCCGTCCCGGGAAGGGAGTCTTAGGCGGCATTGCTTGGGGTAGGGTCCGGGCCTGAGTGCCCTGAGGACAATCGGAGGGAGCTTCTGTGAGTTGCCAACTTGAACTGTGGGAGACCAAAAGAGAGAGTAAATTAACCGGCCGGAACACACTGCCGGCCGTTCGCAGAACAAAGAGACCGAGAGGGTCCAGAGAGGAGCTCGCAAGCTGCGGACCGGCCCAGCCCGGCCGGAGGCAGGAGGCAGGGGGGAGGGGAAGGTCGCGGCGAGACACAGGGCGCAGGCACCCGACCGGCGCGGGCGGGGACTGGGGCTGGGGACGCGGAGGGCAGAAGGCGCGCGCACCCGACTGGCGCCAGCGGAAACTGAGACTGGGTCCGCGGAAGGGAGTGGGCGCGCCACACCTGGTGGGGGTGCGCCCACCAAGCCCCTCGCTGCCTGGACCGCTCTGACGGGGAAGGCACAGAGAGCAGGCGCAGCTTTTCCTTCCGCGCTTTTGTGGAACACCCGAGGGCTGGAACCTCGCGCAGCGCGGGGCGCGCTCCATATAGAACAGCCGGGAGCCTGAGCAGCGCAGACGGAGAGAGCAGCGTCAGCCCCTCCCCGGAGCGCCAGCCCGTCCCCGCGGCGCCAGCCCCTCCCCGCAGAGCGACGGAACTAGCTACCTGAATAAGAGTCCACCTCCGCCCGCCTGTGTCAGGGCGGAAATGAGGCTCTGAAGAGACCGGCAAACAGAAGCCAAATAAACAAAGGGAACCGCTTCAGCAGGGACTGGTGCAACAGATTAAAATCCCTGTAGAAAACACCGACTACACCGGAGGAGCCTATAGATATCGAGAAGCGTAAGCTGGAACGAGGAGCTATCTGAAACTGAGCCGAACCCACACTGACCGCAACAGCTCCAGAGAAACTCCTAGATATAATTTTACTTTTTTCTCTTTTTTTTTTTTTTCTCTTTTTTTAATTTTTTATTTTTTCTCTTTTATTTTCCTTTAAAATCCCCTATTACTCCCCCATTACTCCTTAACTTTCATTTCCATAGATTTTTATGATTTTTTTTAATTAGGGGGAAAAAAAATTTTTTTTTCTTTTTTTTTTCTTTTTCTTTTTTTTTCTTTTTTCTTCTTTTTTTCTTTCCTTTTTCTCTTCTATTTCCTATTTTTCTTTTTCTCTTATTTCTTTTAAAGTCCTCTAGTACTCCTCTACTACTCCTTAATTTTCATTTCCAATACACTATAACCTTACAAAAAAAAAAAAAGAAGAGAAGCCCTATTTTTAAACCGAAGATTATTCTCTCCCAATCTTGACTGTCTGTTTTCTACCTCAGAACACCTCTATTTCCTCCTTTCCCCTTCTCTTCCCAATCCAATTCTGTGAATCTTTGTAGGTGACTGGGCTACGGAGAACACTCTGGGAACAGACAGCTGCGTAGATCTGTCTCTCTCCTCTTGAGTCCCCCTTTTTCTCCTCCTGTTCATCTCTATCTCCCTCCTCCCTCTCCTCTTCTTCATGTGACTCTGTGAACCTCTCTGGGTGTCCCTAACGGGGGAGAATCTTTTAGCCATTAACCTAGAAGTTTTCTTATCAGGGCTGTATAGTTGGAGAAGTACTGAGACTACAGGAAGAATAAAACTGAAATCCAGAGGCAGGAGACTTAAGCCCAAAACCTGAAAACACCAGAAAACTCCTGACTACATGGAACTTTAAGTAATAAGTGACTGTCCAAAAGCCTTCATACCTACACTGAAACCAACCACCACCCAAGAGCCAATAAGTTTTAGAGCAAGACATACCACGCAAATTCTCCAGCAACGCAGGAACATAGCCCTGAACATCAACATGCAGGCTGCCCAAGGTCACACCTAACACATAGACCCATCTCAAAACTCATTACTGGGCACTCCATTGCTGTCCAAAGAGAAGAAATCAAGTTCCATGCACCAGAACACTGACGCAAGCTTCCCTAACCAGGAAACCTTGACAAGCCAATCGTCTAACCCCACACACTGGGTTAATCCTCCACAATAAAAAGGAACCACAGACCTCCAGAATACAGAAAGCCCACTCCAGATACAGCAATCTAAACAAGATGAAAAGGCAAAGAAATACCCAACAGGTAAAACAACATGAAAAATGTCCACCAAGTCAAACAAAAGAGGAGGAGATAGGGAATCTACCTGAAAAAGAATTTAGAATAATGATAATAAAAATGATCCAAAATCTTGAAAACAAAATGGAGTTACAGATAAATAGCCTGGAAACAAAGATTGAAAAGATTCAAGAAATGTTTAATAAAGACCTAGAAGAAATAAAAAAGAGTCAATTAAAAATGAATAATGCAATGAATGAGATCAAAAACACTTTGGAGGGAACCAAGAGTAGAATAACGGAGGCAGAAGATAGGATAAGTGAGGTAGAAGATAAAATGATGGAAATAAATGAAGCAGAGAGGAAAAAAGAAAAAAAGATCAAAAGAAATGAGGACAACCTCAGGGACCTCTGGGACACTGTGAAATGCCCCAACATTCGAATCATAGGAGTCCCAGAAGAAGAAGACAAAAAGAAAGGCCATGAGAAAATACTCGAGGAGATAATAGCTGAAAACTTCCCTAAAATGGGGAAGGAAATAGCCACCCAAGTCCAAGAAACCCAGAGAGTCCCAAACAGGATAAACCCAAGGTGAAACACCCCAAGACACATATTAATCAAATTAACAAAGATCAAACACAAAGAACAAATATTAAAAGCAGCAAGGGAGAAACAACAAATAACACACAAAGGGATTCCCATAAGGATAACAGATGATCTATCAATAGAAACCCTCCAGGCCAGAAGGGAATGGCAGGACGTACTGAAAGTAATGAAAGAGAATAACCTACAACCTAGATTATTGTATCCAGCAAGGATCTCATTCAGATATGAAGGAGAATTCAAAAGCTTTACAGATAAGCAAAAGCTGAGAGAATTCAGCACCACCAAACCAGCTCTTCAACAAATGCTAAAGGATCTTCTCTAGACAGGAAATGAAGAAAGGTTGTATAAACGTGAACCCAAAACAACAAAGTAAATGGCAACGGGACCACACTTATCAATAATTACCCTAAATGTAAATGGGTTGAATGCCCCAACCAAAAGACAAAGATTGGCTGAATGGATACAAAAACAAGACCCCTATATATGCTGTCTACAAGAGACCCACCTCAAAACAAGAGACACATACAGACTAAAAGTGAAGGGCTGGAAAAAACTATTTCATGCAAACGGAGACCAAAAGAAAGCAGGAGTCGCAATACTCATATCAGATAAAATAGACTTTCAAATAAAGGATGTGAAAAGAGACAAAGAAGGACACTACATAATGATCAAAGGATCAATCAAAGAAGAAGATATAACAATTATAAATATATATGCACCCAACATAGGAGCACCACAATATGTGCGGAAAACACTAACGAGTATGAAAGAGGAAATTAATAGTAACACAATAATAGTGGGAGACTTTAATACCCCACTCACAACTATGGATAGATCAACTAAACAGAAAATTAACAAGGAAACACAAACCTTAAATGACACAATGGACCACCTAGACCTAATTGATATCTATAGGACATTTCACCCCAAAACAATCAACTTCACCTTTTTCTCAAGTGCACACGGGACCTTCTCCAGAATAGATCACATCCTGGGCCATAAATCTGGTCTTGGAAAATTCAAAAAAATTGAAATCATTCCAGTCATCTTTTCTGACCACAGTGCAGTAAGATTAGATCTCAATTACAGGAAAAAAATTGTTAAAACTTCAAACATATGGAGGCTAAATAACACGCTTCTGAATAACCAACAAATCATAGAAGAAATCAAAAAAGAAATCAAAATATGTATAGAAATGAATGAAAATGAAAACACAACAACCCAAAACCTATGGGACACTGTAAAAGCAGTGCTAAAGGGAAGGTTCATAGCATTACAGGCTTACATCAAGAAACAAGAAAAAAAACAAATAAATAACCTAACTCTACACCTAAAGCAATTAGAGAAGGAAGAAATGAAGAACCCCAGGGTTAGCAGAGGGAAAGAAATCTTAAAAATTAGGGCAGAAATAAATGCAAAAGAAACTAAAGAGACCATAGCAAAAATCAACAAAGCTAAAAGCTGGTTTTTTGAAAAAATAAACAAAATTGACAAACCATTAGCAAGACTCATTAAGAAGCAAAGAGAGAAGAACCAAATTAACAAAATTAGAAATGAAAATGGAGAGATCACAACAGACAACACTGAAATACAAAGGATCATAAGAGACTACTACCAGCAGCTCTATGCCAATAAAATGGACAACTTGGATGAAATGGACAAATTCTTAGAAAAGTATAACTTTCCAAAACTGAATCAGGAGGAAATAGAAGATCTTAACAGAACCATCACAAGCAAGGAAATCGAAACTGTAATCAAAAATCTTCCAGCAAACAAAAGCCCAGGACCAGATGGCTTCACAGCTGAATTCTACCAAAAATTTAGAGAAGAGCTAACACCTATATTACTCAAACTCTTCCAGAAAATTGCAGATGAAAGTAAGCTTCCAAACTCATTCTATGAGGCCACCATCACCCTAATTCCAAAACCAGACAAAGATGCCACAAAAAAAGAAAACTACAGGCCAATATCACTGATGAACATAGATGCAAAAATCCTTAACAAAATTCTAGCAAACAGAATCCAACAACATATTAAAAAAATCATACACCACGACCAAGTGGGCTTTATCCCAGGAATGCAAGGATTCTTTAATATCCGCAAATCAATCAATGTAATACACCACATTAACAAATTGAAAGATAAAACCCATATGATTATCTCAATAGATGCAGAGAAAGCCTTTGACAAAATTCAACACTCATTTATGATTAAAACTCTCCAAAAAGCAGGAATAGAAGGAACATACCTCAACATAATAAAAGCTATATATGACAAACCCACAGCAAGCATCACCCTCAATGGTGAAAAATTGAAAGCATTTCCCCTGAAATCAGGAACAAGACAAGGGTGCCCACTCTCACCACTACTATTCAACATAGTGTTGGAAGTTCTGGCCACAGCAATCAGAGCAGAAAAAGAAGTAAAAGGAATCCAGATAGGAAAAGAAGAAGTGAAACTCTCACTGTTTGCAGATGACATGATCCTCTACATAGAAAACCCTAAAGACTCTACCAGAAAATTACTAGAGCTAATCAATGAATATAGTAAAGTTGCAGGATATAAAATTAACACACAGAAATCCCTTGCATTCCTATATACTAACAATGAAAAAACAGAAAGAGAAATTAAGGAAACAATACCATTCACCATTGCAACAAAAAGAATAAAATACTTAGGAGTATATCTACCTAAAGAAACAAAAGACCTATACATAGAAAACTATAAAACACTGATGAAAGAAATCAAAGAGGACACAAACAGATGGAGAAACATACCGTGTTCATGGATTGGAAGAATCAATATTATCAAAATGGCTATTCTACCCAAAGCTGTCTATAGATTCAATGCAATCCCTATCAAGCTACCAACGATATTTTTCACAGAACTAGACCAAAGAATTTCACAATTTGTATGGAAATACAAAAAACCTCGAATAGCCAAAGTAATCTTGAGAAAGAAGAATGGAACTGGAGGAATCAACCTGCCTGACTTCAGACTCTACTACCAAGCCACAGTCATCAAGACAGTATGGTACTGGCACAAAGACAGAAATATAGATCAATGGAACAGAATAGAAAGCCCAGAGATAAATCCACGAACCTATGGACACCTTATCTTTGACAAAGGAGGCAAGGATATACAATGGAAAAAAGACAACCTCTTTAACAAGTGGTGCTGGGAAAACTGGTCAACCACTTGTAAAAGAATGAAACTAGAACACTTTCTAACACCATACACAAAAATAAACTCAAAATGGATTAAAGATCTAAATGTAAGACCAGAAACTATAAAACTCCTGGAGGAGAACATAGGCAAAACACTCTCCGACATAAACCACAGCAAGATCCTCTATGACCCACCTCCCAGAATATTGGAAATAAAAGCAAAAATAAACAAATGGGACCTAATGAAACTTAAAAGCTTTTGCACTACAAAGGAAACTATAAGTAAGGTGAAAAGACAGCTCTCAGATTGGGAGAAAATAATAGCAAATGAAGAAACAGACAAAGGATTAATCTCAAAAATATACAAGCAACTCCTGAAGCTCAATTCCAGAAAAATAAATGACCCAATCAAAAAATGGGCCAAAGAACTAAACAGACATTTCTCCAAAGAAGACATACAGATGGCTAACAAACACATGAAAAGATGCTCAACATCACTCATTATTAGAGAAATGCAAATCAAAACCACAATGAGGTACCATTACACACCAGTCAGGATGGCTGCTATCCAAAAGTCTACAAGCAATAAATGCTGGAGAGGGTGTGGAGAAAAGGGAACCCTCTTACACTGTTGGTGGGAATGCAAACTAGTACAGCCGCTATGGAAAACAGTGTGGAGATTTCCTAAAAAACTGGAAATAGAACTGCCATATGACCCAGCAATCCCACTTCTGGGCATACACACTGAGGAAACCAGATCTGAAAGAGACACGTGCACCCCAATGTTCATCGCAGCACTGTTTATAATAGCCAGGACATGGAAACAACCTAGATGCCCATCAGCAGATGAATGGATAAGGAAGCTGTGGTACATATACACCATGGAATATTACTCAGCCGTTAAAAAGAATTCATTTGAACCAGTCCTAATGAGATGGATGAAGCTGGAGCCCCTTATACAGAGTGAAGTAAGCCAGAAAGATAAAGAACATTACAGCATACTATCACATATATATGGAATTTAGAAAGATGGTAACGATAACCCTATATGCAAAACAGAAAAAGAGACACAGAAATACAGAACAGACTTTTGAACTCTGTGGGAGAATGTGAGGGTGGGATATTTCAAAAGAACAGCATGTATACTATCTATGGTGAAACAGATCACCAGCCCAGGTGGGATGCATGAGACAAGTGCTCCAGCCTGGTGCACTGGGAGGACTCGGGGGAATCGGGTGGAGAGGGAGGTGGGAGCGGGGATCGGGATGGGGAATATGTGTAAATCCATGGCTGATTCATATCAATGTATGACAAAACCCACTGAAATGTTGTGAAGTGATTGGCCTCCAACTAATAAAAAAAAAAAAAAAAAAAAAACACTCTCTGATGTAAATCATACCAGTGTTTTCCTAGGTCAATCTCTCAGGGTGATAGAAATACAAACAAAAATATATAAAGGGGTCCTAATCAAACTTACAAGCTTTTGCACAGCAAAAGAAACCATAAGCAAAATGAAAAGACAACCTACAGAATGGGAGAAAGTATTTGCATACTATAAAACTAATAAGGGCTTAATTTTCAAATATACAAACAGCTCACATAACTCAAAACAATAGGCAACCTATCTGAAAAATGGGCAGAAGACCTAAATAGATATTTCTCCTAGTGGAGAAATACAGACAGCCAACAGGCACGTGAAAAAATGTTCAACATCGCTAATTATCAGAGAAACGCAAATCAGAACTATAACGAGGTACCGCCTCACACGAATCAGAATGACCATCATTTAAAATTCAACAAATAATAAATGCTAGAGAGGGTATGGAGGCTACACATTGGCGGGAATGTAAGTTGATGCCATCACTGTGGAAAGCAGAATGGAGTTTCCTCAGAAAATTGAAAATAGAATTACCCTATGATCCAGCAATCCCACTCCTGGGCATATATCCAGACAAAACTTTAATTCAAAAAGATACAAGCATCTCTGTCTTCATAGCAGCACTCTTCACAATAGCCAGGACCTGGAAACAACCTAAATGTGTATTGACAATGAACGGATAAGAAAGATATGGAGAGAAAAGAGAAGGCAAGAATATTTGTAAAAATAACAGCCAATGGTAAAGGAAAAAATAAACATTAATCAGATCCAAGAAACTCAACAAACTTCAAGTGGAATAAACTCACAGATATCCTCACCCACACACATTACCATCAAACTACTGAAAGCCAAAGTATTCTGTACAGGGCAGGAGAGAGTAAAGGATCTGGATTAGATATGCAGAGTTCCAGGATAAGTAGGAGAAAGCAGAGTTTAAAAAGTTCATTTGGGATTAGGCTCCCAAAATAGTACCAGCTTGAAGCGATAAAGGCCTGAACCAAAATAGCAGCATTGAAAAATGGAAAGGAAGGAATAAAATAGAACATTGTAAAAGCCACATCAGTAGACCTAGACACTGCTGTCATTGGCAGTGTGTATGGGGAGCACTCAGAAGTGACCCAAGCATTCAAGTCTCAGTCGCTGCAAGATGGCAAAAGTAAAGAAATCAGGAATGGTTGGTTAGAAAAGGAAAGAAAATATATGAATAGTGTGACTTAGGATATGTGGAATCTGAAGCCCTGAACAGACACAGAAACCACTGTAGTAAGGGATGGAAAATTTGGAACTGAGAGAGATGGGAAGGGCTGCAGTCCTGGTGGACGCCTACTGCCCTGACATCACATCCAGCTTAGCATTTGTGCCAGGCAACAGGGTCCCAATTTGGGTAATAAATTACATGACCACATTATCTCTGAGGGAGAAAGTAAAAAGATGAGCTAAAAAGCTCACAGCACAGAACACTGGGAAATGCCCACAGATAGGTGAGAAGAGAAGGAATAAAAATGAGTCATGGAAACAGGAAAACAGAATCAGAGAAATAGGAAAGTATCTTCAGAGAAGAGAACAATGTGTATGACTGGGGGAAGATGGTCGTCTTTGATGTGATTTTTCAGAAACCCCAGGAGAGCAGATTCCATCAGGTGGATTATGAAATGTCCAAATTTTTTTATTTTTGTCATTCAGTTCAGCTCAGTTCAGTCACTCAGTCGTGTCCGACTCTTTGCAACCCCATGAATCGCAGCACACCAGGCCTCCCTGTCCATCACCAACTCCCAGAGCTTACCCAAACCCATGTCCATTGAGTTGGTGATGCCATCTAGCCATCTCATCCTCTGTCGTCCCCTTCTCCTCCTGCCCCCAATCCGTCCCAGCATCAGGGTCTTTTCAAATGAGTCAGCTCTTCACATCAGGAGGCCAAAGTATTGGAGTTTCAGCGTCAACATCAGTCCTTCCAATGAATACCCAGGACTGATCTCCTTTAGGATGGACTGGTTGGATCTCCTTGCAGTCGAAGGGACTCTCAAGAGTCTTCTCCAACACCACAGTTCAAAAGCATCAATTCTTCTGTGCTCAGCTGTCTTTATAGTCCAACTCTCACATCCATACATGACTATTGGAAAAACCATAGCCTTGATTAGACGGACCTTTGTTGACAAAGTAATGTCTCTGCTTTTTAATATGCTGTCTAGGTTGGTCATAACTTTCCTTCCAAGGAGCAAGCATCTTTTAATTTCATGGCTACAGTCACCATCTGCAGTGATTTTGGAGCCCAAAAAAATCAAGTCTGACACTGTTTCCATTGTTTCCTCATCTATTTCCCATGAAGCGATGGGACCGGATGCCATGATCTTAGTTTTCTGAATGTTGAGCTTTACGCCAGCTTTTTCATTCTCCTTTTTCACTTTCATCAAAAGGCTCTTTAGTTCTTCTTCACTTTCTGCCATAAGGGTGGTGTCATCTGCATATCTGAGGTTATTGATATTTCTCCCAGCAACCTTGATTCCAGCCTGTGCTTCCTCCAGCCCAGCATTTCTCATAATGTACTCTGCATGTAAGTTAATTAAGCAGGGTGACAATATACAGCCTTGATGTACTCCTTTTCCTATTTGGAACCAGTCTGTTGTTCCATGTCCTGTTCTAACTGTTGCTTCCTGACCAGCATACAGGTTTCTCAAGAGGCAGGTCAGGTGGTCTGGTATTCCCATCTCTTTCAGAATTTTCCACAGCTTATTGTGATCCACACAGTCAAAGGCTTTGGCATAGTCAATAAAGCAGAAATAGATGTTTTTCTGAAACTCTCTTGCTTTTTCAATAATCCAACGGATGTTGGCAATTTGATCTCTGGTTCCTCTGCCTTTTCTAAATCCAGCTTGAACATCTGGAAGTTCACGGCTCACATATTGCTGAAGCCTAGCTTGGACAATTTTGAGCATTACCTTACTAGCATGTGAGACGAGTGCAATTGTGCGGTAGTTTGAACATTCTTTGGCATTGCCTTTCTTTGGGATTGGAATGAAAACGGACCTTTTTCAGTTCTGTGGCCACTGCTGAGTTTTCCAAATTTGCTGACATATTGAGTGCAGCACTTTCACAGCATCATCTTCTAGGATTTGAAACAGCTCAAGTGGAATTCCATCACCTCCACTAGCTTTGTTCATAGTGATGCTTCCTAAGGTCTACTTGACTTCACATTCCAGGATGTCTGGCTCTAGATGAGTGTGAGTGATCACACCATCATGATTATCTGGGTCGTGAAGATCTTTTTTGTACAGTTCTTCTATGTATTCTTGCCACCTCTTCTTAATATCTTCTGCTTCTGTTAGGTCCTTACCATTTCTGTCCTTTATTGAGCCATAACAGAAGAAAGGAACAGAAAATGAAGGCGTTATCATTCCTTGCAGTCTGGAATGGCCCTTATTTATTGAGTGTAAATGCACCTGACCACGTGGATTCAAAGGCAGCTCTGCCACCAATTCTGTTACTTCAAGCAAGTTGTCCGACCTCTCTGTTCTTCCATTGCCTCATCTATAAGAATAATCATATCATTGTTGTAAGGTTGAGTGTACACAAGCAAAAGTGCTTAGAATAGTATGTATACAAGTAACACTTACACAAGTAACAGTGCTTACTATGTGAGCACTCAATTATTATTTGCCTAGTATTATCTGAAGCTGCCTAAATATCCCACAAATAAATGAAATCAGAGTCAACGTAATCTGCTGGAATGGTGTTGAAAAATAAAGATCAAGAAGATGAGAATGCTAGAATTCTACAGAAGGCAAAATTAAAATAACTAACATATCAAGATCATGGTTAAGCGAGAGACTCCTAAAACCAAAGAAAGTTGATGGTGACTGGTATGTGATAAGGATGAAGGGAAATCTGGGTAGGTGTCAGGGAACGTGAGGGGAAGAATCCAGCAAGCTAAATGATGAAGTCTCCAATATTCCTATATAATGAAATGCCCTAATTATCCCCACAGGTCTGGGAGATCATATTAAGACAACGTATTACAGAAAAGCACTTGCCAATTATGCACACACATGGAAACCAGAGAAAGATGCAAAAATCTTCTTTGCTTTCTCATTAAGTCATCTTTCAGTTAATTTAGTCCACCTCAAATAAACTGCCTGAAGTTTCACATTGTCTTTCTGGATTTCTTCCCTCTTCCATCTCTCCCTGCGCCACCTCAACTCACAGGTCCTCTTCTACCCCCTTCCTCTACTTCCAAGTCCCAGCTCCACCCAAAAGGGGCAATATTCCCATATAAAGAGACTCCAGGACCTTCCAATCTTTCTCAATTAACATTGACAATGTCTTAGAGTAAACCTGTCTGACTCTTTGTGACCCCACGGACTAAAGCCCACCAGCTTCCTCTGTCCATGGGATTCTCCAGGAAAGAATACTGGAGTGGGTTGCCATCTCCTCTTCCAGGGGATCTTCTCGACCCAGGGGTGGAACTCACATCTTCTGCAGCTCCTGCATTGGCGGGCAGATTCTTTACCACTGTGCCACCTGGGAAGCCAAGAGCAAACTTACTGCTATATTAGCAAAATCTCTATCTCTGCATTTGAATTTAGAAAACACATACCTAAGATGAGAAAAGGAACAGAAGGTGGCAGGGGCAAAGAAGGTCCTGTCCTGTCAGGTAATCATTTTAAACACAAAGTTGGTCCCAGCCTCCAGAACGGTGTCTAAACATGATTGTCCCCTAAGGAACTTCGGATGGATGAATAAATGAATAAATACTAACCTCAATGTAAAACATGACTGCCTTGAACAGTAATGAGTGCTGGCATCTATGATAGTCTTTCCTGAACTTTTCGTTTGCTAACTCACAGTTAGACCTAATTGCACTGAGTCCCAGCATTTCTCACTTCCCTGTATCCACACCCTTGGCCAGTTGTCTTCTCACCTTGACACTGGGCATGGCATTTGATCTGCTTTGGAGAATGAGAGAAAGCAGTCAACTGGACTGAGCAGAAGCTTAAAAAGGTGCTTGTATATGAACTGTCATGAACATGAGAACAAGCCTGAGCTAACCTAGTGGAGGAATGTAACAAACACACAGGAAGGACGGATGACGTGTCCCTGTCAAGGTCGTACTAGGCCCACCGGCCACCAGCCTACCCACCAGCTGATCACATCATTGAGATCAGAAGAACCACCAAATTCATGAAATATAGTAGTTTCTGTTTGAAACCACAAGGTTTGAGGTCATTAAGCAACAATGGCTAAATTGTAACAAATCCCTCCCCCTACCCCCCCCCCCCAACTGCATTAGACCGACAGCCCCACTGCACCACTCTGAAGTGGGGAGGACCATTTACACCATCATCTATGTTGTGCAATGCAGGGCTTTTCAGGCTGCACACAGCAGCACCGCTGGGGGAGCACCAGAGTAAATCAAACCCTCTCTCCCCTGCTTGCCCTTCACCTTTAATGACAAAGGGAGAAAGTGAAAAGAAAGTTAAAGGTAGCCTGAGCTACCAAAAATAACTGCATATTGCAAAAGGAACCATTTCGCTTGACTGAACAGTTCAAACAAATTTCAGCTCCTGAGCATTTTAAACACAGAGAGAAAACAATATAAATAATGTATGTGTGTGTGTGTATGTGTGTGTACATACATACTCATACATATATATCTATATGGCTGTTAATGAATCATTTGCAAGGGACATTTTGAATGTAAAACGGTGTGAATTTCTTTCTGGCTTTCCAGGCACAAGTGCCATCAATCTCTAAACCCTGACACCAGGCAGTTCATTGTTTTTCAAATTTATGACATTTTTCAGTCCATTGTTTTTAAACTGTCACCCTCAGTGGGTAGCTGGCACAACTCATTGCAACTCTCATCTCCCACTGAGCTCATCGCCCTAGGAGTGATGTGCTAGCAAAATTTTCAGTTGACTGATCTCCAGGATGGCAAACACTCTCTGTGTGCTTCCTCTGATGACATCATTAGTTTTGTCCTCCAACCTTATCCAGAACAGAAATAATTAAGATTGTGATTGTCCATCCCAAACACAGATAATGAAAATGAAGGTAATTGAAAATAGAACCAGTCATTCTACTCAATCTCTTGGTGAAATAGACTAACTCTCTCCCAGACATCCCAATAGTTTTATGTGACCGTTGCAAAACGTCTGTAATATTGCAGGGTCTATCTGGTCTATTGAGAGACTATTCTGTATCTGGTTCTTTGCTGGAACAGGCTTATTTTGATCTGCTGGATTTTCTCATTTATTTTATGAAATGCATAACTTATGCACTCAATTCTCATCTCAGGAAACAGCCTGATTTCTCCCAGAGTTCTCAAACTAAGTACGTGGAATTCCATGCATGTGGAAGTCAGATTCTCCCCTTTGTCCTTGGTTGGACATTAGGGTGGAGTATGTGCCTGAATGAGCTTGCCAGGTGACTCAGTGGTAAAGAATTCACCTGCCAGGAAGGAGATGCAGGTTCAGTCCCTGGGTTGGGAAGATCCCCTGGAGAATGGAAATGGCAACCCACCCCGGTATTCTTGCCTGGGAAATCCCATAGATAGAGGAACCTGGCAGGCTACAGTCCATGGGATCACAAAGAGTTGGACATGACTGAGCGACTGTTAGGTAGTTAGAATAGAAAAAAGGAGTTCAAAATGGTGGTGACTAAAAGACAAAGAAGGGAAAAGCCCATGACAATAGAACAAAGGAAGGTGCAAGGACCGGAGTGAGGACCTCAGGTAACAACATCCCTACTGGCTAGCCCAATTTACATAGGGCAGGCCCAGGAGGAGGAGAAAAAACATATAAAAAGAGGAGCCAAAATTGAGCCAGGGGCCTCTCTTCTCTTCTCGTCTTTTGGGTCAGCATGCCCTCATGCTTCAAGGATATATTTTCCCTTACTTTCTAAATAAAATGGAGCTATAACACTGGTCCATTTGAGGGCTGTAACGCTGGTCCATCCGTCGCTTCAGATTTTTGTCACAACAAGACAGAACCGAGAATATTACACATTCCCCCAACACGAATAAAAAACAACATGTGCCTGAGTAGAGGAATCAGAAAACCAGGATCAGCTGCTTCCGCCCCAAGCAGGGGGGCAACCTGCATACGTCACAGTCATGTCTGATCTTCAGACTCCTTAGCAATGAAACAGGGCTTGGATGATCTCCAAGGCGCTGAGAGCTTATGTATCGGGTTGGGCAAAAAGTTCATCCGAGTTTTCTCAACAGATCTTACGGAAAACCCAAATGAACTTTTTGGCCAGATCAATATTATCCACAGATTTTTGTGATATTTCCGTTCACTTTTCTAGAGAGCATACACTTATTTCAACCTTTATGGCATTTCCAATCGATATACCTCCTTTTGTTAATTGTTTGCCTGGATAAAATTTTCTTGAGTATATTTTTAATTCCCCCTTCAATCTTGGGGTTGAAAGTATCTGAAAAGTAATTGTGCAACTCACTCACTCAACAAACATTTTGTGAGCACTTATTTTGCGCCAGGCCCTAGGCTATGGAAAAATAAAATGCAAGTAATTATAATACTGATGTTCCTAATTATTTCTCTTCAAAAACACTGAGTGGGAGACTTGATCTCAGCCTCAACCCAAAGTATACATCTAGTCTAAGAAAATGTTTAATTCAAAAGATCACTATGTTATCCCAGACCCAAGAAGAGACTAAAACCTTTTGCTGGCATGGTATTGGCAACACATACCCTCCAGCCCATTTTAAAGAGATAGTGTGAAAGTGATTTGAGCTCTAAAAGTGTGTTAGTTGCTCAGCCGTGTCTGACTCTGCAACACTGTGGACTGTAGCCTGCCAGGTTCCTCTTCCCATGGGATTCTCCAGGCAAGCATACTGCAGTGGGTTGCTGTCTCCTTGACTTGTCTAGCCAGGGCCTGGTACAGTAGGGAAGAACTATTGTAAGTTTTATCTTCCTACCCCTCCTTCCTTTCTTTCCATCTCTTTTTCCCTAAAATTAACCTGACTTCTCTCTCACTCTTCCTACCCCAGCTGAAATCAAAGGGTATGTCACTGAAGCAGCAAGATCAGCCAGCATCTTCTTCATCCCCACTTTATACACTAATGAACTAACAACTGCCTTCTTTGCTTCTAACCCAACTACATTCCCAACCTTTTGTTCAGTACATGCTTCAGTTCAGTTCAGTCGCTCAGTCGTGTCCGACTCTTTGTGACCCCATGAACCGCAGCACGCCAGGCCTCCCTGTCCATCACCAACTCCCGGAGTACATGCTTAACCAATATAAACTGGAAACCAAAGTAGGTGAAAGGAAACCTGGCATTATCCATAGTTTGCTATGTTATTAAGAAAGCTGCAGAGTCTGATATTAACCAGGAAGTCAAATAATTCTCATTTGCAGGAAAATTCTACATCTACTGTTCCCCACTCCCTGACAAGGCTTGGTGAGATTGAACCTGTTGTGTGACCACATATTTACATAACAGATTTTTCTCTGCTTTTTTGTTGATTTAGCTAATTGATTTACAATGTAACTCTAATCTCCGGTGCCCCTCCCACCAGGAACTAAGTCTATTAGAATTCAAGAAAAATGAAGACTCATTAGTAGTGGTGTATAAGTCATTAGAAAAGATAATTCCCCACACAAAGAAAAGAAATAATTAAAAAGGCTTTCAAACACAGTGTTTGGTCACTTTTTTAATCAAATATATCCTAAGATGCAATCACATGGACCACAGCCTTGTCTAACTCAATGAAACTATGAGCAATGCCATGTAGGGCCACCCAAGATGAATGGGTCATGGTGGAGACTTCTGACAAAATGTGGTCCACTGGAGAAGGGAATGGCAAACCACTTCAGTATTCTTGCCTTGAGAAGCCCATGAACAGTGTGAAAAGTCAAAAGGATAGGACACCGAAAGATGAACTCCCCAGGTCGGTAGGTGCCCAATATGCTACCGGAGATCAGTGGAGAAATAACTCCAGAAAGAATGAAGGGATGAACCCAAAGTAAAAACTTTGTGGATGGGACTGGTGATAGAAGCAAGGTCAGATGCTGTAAAGAACAATATTGCATAGGAACGTGGAAAGTTAGGTCCATGAACAAGGCAAATTCAAAGTGGTCAAACAGGAGATGGCAAGAGTGAACGTCGACATCCTAGGAATCAGCGAACTAAAATGGACTGGAATAGGTGAATTTAACTCAGATGACCATTATATCTACCACTGTGGGCAAAAATCCCTCAGAAGAAATGGAGTAGCCATCATAGTAAACAAAAGAGTCTGAAATGCAGTACTTGGATGCAATCTCAAAAAAGACAGAATGATCTCTGTTCATTTCCAAGGTAAACCATTCAATATCATGGGAATCCAAGTCTATGTCCCAACGAGTAATGCTGAAGAAGCTGAAGTTGAATGGTTCTATGAAGACCTACAAGACCTTCTAGAATTAACACCCAAAAAAGATGTCCTTTTTATATAGGGAACTGGAATGCAAAAGTAGGAGGTTGAGAAATACCTGGAGTAATAAGTAATTTGGCCTTGGAGTACAGAATGAAGAAGGGCAAAGGCTAATATTCTTGCCAAGAGAACACACCAGTCATAGCAAACATCTTCTTCCAACAACACAAGAGAATATTCTACATATGGACATCACCAGATGGTCAACACTGAAATCAGATTGATTATATTCTTTGCAGCCAAAGATGGAGAAGCTCTATACAGTCAGCAAAAACAAGACCAGGAGCTGACTATGGCTCAGATCATGAGCTCCTTATTGCCAAATTCAGACTTAAATTGAAGAAAGTAGGGAAAACCATTAGACCATTCAGGCATGACCTAAATCAAATCCCTTATGATTATACAGTGGAAGTGACAAATAGATTTAAGGGGCTAGATCTGATAGATAGAGTGCCTGATGAACTATGGACAGAGGTTTGTGACATTGTACAGGAAACAGGAATCGAGACCATCCCCAAGGGGAAAAAAAATGCAAAAAGGATTTGTCTGAGAAGGCCTTACAAATAGCTGTGAAAAGAAGAGAAGCAAAAAGCAAAGGAGAAAAAGAAAGATGTACCTATTTGAATGCAGAGTTCCAAAGAACAGCAAGGAGAGACAAGAAAGCCTTCCTCAGGGATCAGTGCAAAGAAATAGAGGAAAACAATAGAATGGGAAAGACTAGAGATCTCTTCAAGAAAATTAGAGATACCAAGTGAACATTTCATACAAAGATGGGCTCAATAAAGGGCAGAAATAGTATGGACCTAACAGAAGCAGAAGATATTAAGAAGATGTGGCAAGAATACACAGAAGAACTATACAAAAAAGATCTCATGACCCAGATAATCACAATGGTGTGATCACTCACCTAGAACCAGACATCCTGGAATGTGAAGTCAAGTGGACCTTAGGAAGCATCACTATGAACAAAGCTAGTGGAAGTGATGGAATTCCACTTGAGCTGTTTCAAATCCTAAAAGATGATTCTGTGAAAGTGCTGCACTCAATATTTCAGCAAATTTGGAAAACTCAGCAGTGGCCACAGGAATGGAAAAGGTCAGTTTTCATTCTAATCCCAAAGAAAGGCAATGCCAAAGAATGTTCAAACTACCACACAATTGCACTCATCTCACATACTAGTAAGGTAATGCTCAAAATTCTCCAAGCTAGGCTTCAACAGTCTGTGAACCATGAATTTCCAGATGTTCAAGCTAGATTTAGAAAAGGCAGAGGAACCAGAGATCAAATTGCCAACATCCGTTGGATCATGGAAAAAGCAAGAGAATTCCAGAAAAACATCTATTTCTGCTTTATTGACTATGCCAAAGCCTTTGACTGTGTGGATCACAACAAACTGTGGAAAATTCTGAAAGAAATGGGACCACCAGACCACCACACATGCATCCTGACAAATCTGTATGCAGGTCAAGAAGCAACAGTTAAACTGGTCATGGAACAACAGACTGGTTCCAAATTGGGAAAGGAGTATGTCAAAGCTGTATATTGTCACCCTGCTTATTTAACTTACATGCAGAGTACACCATTCGAAATGCTGGACTGGATGAAGCACAAGCTGGAATCAAGATTGCTGGGAGAAATATCAATAACCTCAGATATGCAGATGACACCACCCTCACGGCAGAAAGTGAAGAACTAAAGAATCTCTGGATGAAAATGAATGAGGAGAGTGAAAAAGTTGGCTTAAAATTCAACATTCAGAAAACTAAGATCATGGCATTTGGTCCCATCACTTCCTGGCAAATAGATAGGGAAACAATGGAAACAGTGGCTGACTTTATTTTGGGGGGCTCCAAAATCACTGCAGATGGTGACTGCAGCCATGAAATTAAAAGACACTTGCTACTTGGAAGAAAAGCTATGATCAACCTAGACAGCATATTAAAAAGCAGAGACATTACTTTGCTGACAAGGTCCATTTGTCAAAGCTATAGTTTTTCCAGTAGTCATGTATGGACGTGAGAGTTGGACCATAAAGAAGGCTGAGCGCCAAAGATTTGATGCTTTTGAACTGTGGTGTTGGAGAAGACTCTTGAGAGTCCCTTGGCCTGGAAGGAGATCCACCCAGTCCATCCTAAAGGAGATCAGTCCTGAATATTCATTGGAAGGACTGATGCTGAAGCTGAAGCTCCTATACTTTGGCCACGATGTGTCAGAAAAGACCCTGATGCTGGGAAAGATTGAAGGCAGGAGGAGAACGGGATGACAGAGAACAAGATGGTTGGTTGGCATCACTGACTCAATGGACATGAGTTTGAGCAAGCTCCAGGAGATGGGGAAGGACAGGGAAGCCTGGCGTGCTCAAGTCCATGGGGTCACAAAGAGTCGGACATGACTAACAACTGAACAAAAAAAACAGGCACATGAAATTTATGTCTGGAAATGAGAAAGGTGAAGGGAAGGAAATGAAGTTGGAGAATTAAGCAGGAGTTCACATACTGAATGCTTTCTCCCAGAGAGAATGTGAAACCATGGGAGGATTTTAAGTGTGATCCTATTTGCATTTAAGAGAGGAAACATCGACTGTTTTACGAAGAATAGGCTGGAGGGGGCAAGAGAGTTTAGGGCAACAAGTTAAGAGATTGGTGCCTATCCCAGCCACTAGGCTCTCTCTACAACACCAGTATCAAGACACTTTGAGGCTCCTTCACAGCCTTTATCCCTCTATTTTATGCTTTGAAGCATTTATTCTCTCTCCTTCCAGAACACTCTTCTTAAGGGTGGGAACTAAGTCACATAGCCTCATAATAGCTAGCAATTAACACTTACATACTAGTGCCCTAGGTACAATGCAGGAGACTCTGGTTCGATTCCTGGGTAGGGAAGATCCACTGGAGAAGGGATAGGCTACCCACTCCAGTATTCTTGGGCTTCCCTTGTGACTCAGCTACTAAAGAATCCACCTGCAATGCAGGAGACCTGGGTTCAGTCCCTGGGTTGGGAAGATCCCCTGGAGAAAGGAAAGGCTACCCACTCCAGTACTCTGGCCTGGAAAATCCCATGGACTGTCTTGTCCATGGGGTCACAAAGAGTCAAACATGACTGGAAGACTTTCACTTTCACCTTTAGGTACAAAACTTTTAATTCCACAGTAACCATGGTTATGGTTGGTTGAAGTCACTCAGTCGTGTCCTACTCTTTGCGACCCCATGGACTAATGTAGCCCACCAGGCTCCTCCGTCCATGGGATTCTCCAGGCAAGAATACTGGAGTGGATTGCCATTTCCTTCTCCAGGGGATCTTCCTGACCCAGGGTTATACAGTAACCATACGAGATAGCTATTATTCCCCATTTACCGATGAAGAAACTCTCATTCAGAAATATTTGCCCAAATAAGCTGGTAAATAGTGGCACTTGGATTCCCACTCAAGTCTGCCCTGCTCCGGGTCTCTCTTCCCTCCTGCAGTGATCAATAAACACACATACCGCTGAGGTGCAGGATGTCTGAATCCAATCTTATCAAACTATAGATTTTCTTTTGATGTGTGCTTTCCGACAGATGGGTGGAAAACTGTTAACCATATTTCAGGCTGTTTTTTTCCCTAGAGTATGCTATACCAGGGGGCTTTTTATTCTCACAGTAAATGTGAGGGTGCAATTTGGGGGTTTTCAAAACAATACCATAAGTACTGAACAGACTTCCCAGAAAGGTTGGATGAAAAGGAAAAGGATGCTGGAACCAAAGAGGAAAGCCAAGGCCAGCCAAGAGCACCAGCGGCAGGCTCTGTGCAGTACCAGGAAACATTAAAGGCTGGCATCACTCCCCTCTTCATCCATAATGTGACTGAGCCGCAACCCCAGTGGTTTTGAGAAAAAAGAATCAGCAGAATTTTGCAACTTTAATAGAATGTATAAGCAACTAAAAGTTTCAGGGACGCCTTCCCTTCATTACCTCAGCAGTCATACTCTGACCTTGTGGCCACTCTTTGTGAAAAACCCTTTTATGTTTTCTCACTTAAGTAGAATTAACATTTTTCCTCTGTGGCATGAACTCGCGGTAGACGAAAGCTTGCATAGATAGCAAGCAGTTTTTCAATGTCACATTCCTATCACAGTGCTATGGAACAAAACTAATTGTCATCAGGATTGAAGGCAATTCTATTCACAGCAAGATAAATTGGATTTCTAAACTATGATTTCCATTGTGTTACCTCTGTGTATCACGAAAGTTATCCTGATGTGCACAGCAGTCAGGCTACTTGCTTATACAGTGAGGTCCAGCTTTCTGCTGAATCTGTCATCTTTTGCTTCCCAAGGGAGGACAGAAGCACAACAGAAGCATAATTGTAGACCACCATTCAGTGGGAGGGGTTAATGAGGGTACACTGCTTCAAACATCAGTGTGAACATTCAAAGACTACAGGAAAAGAGTCCATTCCCTTAGAAGAGTAGGCATCCTTGTGAATTATCCATTTCATCACTGTGGAGTTTTATGTGTATGTGAGGTTTTCTCTCTCTCTCTCTCTGCTTTTTTAATAATACTTTTTTAGATATATGCATACAGTATAACTGGGTTTCCCAGGTGGCTCAGTGGTAAAGAATCTGCCTGCCAATGCAGGAGACACGAGAGACAAGGGTTCGATCCCTGGGTAGGGAAGATCCCCTGGAGGAGGAAATGGCAACCCACCCTAGCATTCCTGCCTGGGAAATCCCATGAACAGAGAAACCTGGAGGGCTACAGGTGGTCGCAAAGAGTCAGACACGACTGAGAACAGCATCAGTTCAGTTCAGTCGCTCAGTCGTGTCTGACTCTTTGTGACCCCATGAATCGCAGCAAGCCAGGCCTCCCTGTCCATCACCAACTCCCGGAGCTTAGTCAAACTCATGTGCATCAAGTCGGTGATGCCAACCAGCCATCTCATCCTCTGTTGTCCCCTTCTCCTCCTGTCCCCAATCCCTTGCAGCATCAGGGTCTTTTCCAATGAGTCAACTCTTCACATGAAGTGGCCAAAGTATTGCAGTTTCAGCTTCAGCATCAGTCCTTCCAATGAACACCCAGGACTGATCTCCTTCAGGATGGACTGGTTGGATCTCCTTGCTGTCCAAGGGACTCTCAAGAGTCTTCTCCAACACCACAGTTCAAAAGCATCAATTCTTGAGTGCTCAGCTTTCATCACAGTCCAACTGTCACATCCATACATGACCACTGGAAAAACCATAGCCTTGACTAGATGGACCTTTGTTGGCAAAGTAATGTCTCTGCTTTCTAATATGCTATCTAGGTTGGTCATAACTTTCCTTCCAAGGCGTAAGCGCCTTAATTTCATGACTGCAGTCACCATCTGCAGTGATTTTGGAGCCCAAAAAAATAAAGTCTGACACTGTTTCCACTGTCTCCCCATCTACTTCCCATGAAGTGATGGGACCAGATGCCATGATCTTAGTTTTCTGAATGTTGAGCTTTAAGCCAACTTTTTCACTCTCCTCTTTCACTTTCATCAAGAGGCTTTTCAATTCCTCTTCACTTTCTGCCATAAGGGTGGTGTCATCTGCATATCTGAGGTTATTGATATTTCTCCTGGCAATCTTGATTCCAGCTTGTGCTTCTTCCAGCCCAGCGTTTCTCATGATGTACTCTGCATATAAGTTAAATAAGTAGGGTGACAATATGCAGCCTTGACGTACTCCTTTTCCTATTTTGAACCAGAGAACAGAATACAGTATAACTATTTCAAAATGTAAGCTGCCATCAATAAAAATATCCCATCTTGCAATCTGTAAATTTGGACTCCACTAATCTTAACTTTTAATATATTGAGCAATGTCTTGGGTGGCATTTTCAAAATCTTTTAGAAAGAAATAAGATTTTCTAAGTGAATTAATAGATTAAACATATTATGGAAAACGAGATGGACAGTGCAAATGTTCATGCTATTGTCATTAAAAGGCAAACTGGGACTTGCGTGGTGTCCAGGGGCTAAGACTCCGACCTCCCAACATTGGGAACCCAGATCTGATCCCTAGTCAGGAAACTAGATCCCACATGCCGCAACTAAGAGAATGAGTTCCGCAACAAAGATCAAAGATGCTGCATGCCGCAATTAAGACCCAGTGCAGCCAAAGTTAAAAAAAAAAAAAAAAACATTTTTTTTAAAGGCCTCCCACACACACACACACACACACACACACAAAAAAGTGGCAAACTGGGGATAATAAAACTTAGAACCATGGACTTCAGAGTCAATCCTCTGGGTTCAAATCTTGTCTCACCACTGTTGTGATCTGGACAAATTACTGAACCTTACTGTGTCTCCATTCTCTTATCTGTAAAACGTAGATCACAGTAATACACACTTCATAGTAGGTTGTCATGAAGATTAGAGCTAACAACACACTTAGAAAAATTCCTGGCACGCACTAAACACTCGGTGATACAGCTTATTATTACTACTATTATTGTTATTATCTGAAAGCAGCCTGTTTTTTAAACAAATAAGTGATAAACTACTCATAGTTCTATCTCAATCACTCAAGCAGGTTAACTTAAAATCTCTTGCAAGCAGTATTATGTTGCCTCACTCACATTTCTAAGCATCTTTGAAAATGAGAACATTGCAGTCCTAAAAAAAAGAAAAAAAACTTTTTACAGTTTACTTTTCCCCACTTATTTTTTATTGACGGTAATTTTCTGTGTTGAAAGCAAATCCAGGTTATCCAGCCCATTGCTCTTGTTCAGCCACTAAGTCCTGTCTGACTCTCTGCGACCCCACGGACTGCAGCATGGCAGGCTTCCCTGTTCTTCACTATCTCCCAAAGTTTGCTCAAACTCATGTCTGTTGAGTAAGCGATGCCATCCAACCATTTCATCCCATGTTACCCGCTTCTCCTCCTGCCCTCAATCTTTCCCAGTATCAGGGTCTTTTCCAGTGAGTCGGCTCTTCACATCAGGTGGCCAACGTAGTGGAGCTTCAGCACTGCAGGCAAAAGAACAAAATCTGCCACTGTTTCCACTTTTTCCCCTTCTGCTCACCACGAAGTGATGGGACTGGAGGTCATGATCTTCGTTTTTTGTCTTCTTTTTTTTTTTTAATTGGATACTAATTACTTTACAATATTGTGATGGTTTTGCCATACATTCACATGAATCAGCCATGGTGGTACATGTGTTCCCCATCCTGACCTCCCTCCCACCTCCCTCCCCATCCCATCTCTCAGGGTTATCCCGTTTTTTGAATGTTGAGTTTTAAGCCAGCTTTTTCACTCGCCTCTTTCACCCTCATCAAGAGACTCTTTAGTTCCTCTTTGCTTTCTGCCAATAGAGTGGTATCATCTGCATACCTGAGGTTGTTGATATTTCTCCTGGCAATCTTGATCTAGTTTGTGAGTCATGACAACCCGGCATTTCTCATGATGTGCTCTGCATATAAGTTAAATAAGCAAGGTGACAATGTACAGCCTTGATGTATTCCTTTCCCCATTTGGAACTAGTCCATTGTTCCATATCTGGTTCTGACTGTTGCTACTTGAACTGCATATAGATTTCTCAGGAGGCAGATAAGGTGGTCTGGTAGTCCCATCTCTTTAAGGATTTTCAAAAAAAAAAAAAGAATTTTCCAGTTTGTTGTGATCCACACAGTCAAAGGCTTTAGCATAGTCAATGAACCAGAAATAGATGTTTTTCTGGAATTTCCTTGCTTTTTCTATGATCCAGAGGATGTTGGCAATTTGACCTCTGGTTCCTCTGCCTTTTCCAAATCCAACTTGTACATCTAGAAGTTCTCGGTTCACTTACTACTGAAGCCTAGCTTGAAGAATTCTGAGCATTACCTTTGCTAGCATGTGAAATGAGTGCAACTGTATAGTTTAAATATTCTTTGGCATTGCCTTTCTTTGGGATTAAAATGAAAACTGCCCTTTTCCAGTCCTGTGGCCATTGCTGAGTTTTCCAGATTTGCTGGCATATTGAGTGCAGCACTTTCACAGCGTCAGCTTTCAGGATCTGAAACAGCTCAGCTGGAATTCCATCTCCTCCACTAGCTTTGATTGGTGTCCAATCAATACCTGGGCCATTTTCCTTTGTGTCCTGTCAAATCCGTATAGGATCTTGGAAAATATCACCACCTGCAACATTCCCCGCTATAAGACACAAGGTAAAATTCCTTTGTTTTTGGCATGGTCACTTATGTATACTGGAAATTATACAATCATGAGTCTTATCTGCTAAATACTAAAGGGAAAGGAGACATTATACCACCTTAGAGTGTTTTAGAAAGAGGTAAAATAAAGAGAATTCAAACAGGTAATGGTTTCCTAGTTCACTTGGATTAAAGAGAATTCCTAGTTACACACGATGAGGTTTTCACAAGCAGCAAGTTAGAGAACCTATATTTTTGTGTCAATGCAAAACTGCCAAATGACTTTTCCTAAAATTTAAATTTTTCCATCTAACAGAACTGATTTTCTTGAATCCAAGGAGGGCATATTATTCATCCAGGCAGTATCTAACAAATATAGAGTGTACAGTATTTATTGACCTAAGTAAATCTGAATGGCACAGCACTGGACTCAAGGGAGACACTCAAATATTTTTCGAATGGAATGAATGAATCAGAGGAAGACTGATGGAAACTGGTTCCGGGTGATCTGCCTTGCAGGTTGTAATCCAGATTAAGACAGAACTATAGGAGGGAAGAATGGATACCATCCCAAAGCAACACACACACATGCATATCTAATACAGAAAGTCCCCTCCACATGAGTGCCTTCCATTCTGATACCACGCTCCATTTGTTTAGTTGATTGTCAAGTCCAACAAAGGTAGCCCAGGTACCCAACTAACACAACTGGGTATATAGTACTGTACTGTGATAGGGTCATAATACTTTTCACACAAATAATACATTAAAAAAACACAAAAAAATGAAACACGCTTAATCTTTCAGTACAGCACCTTGAAAAGCACAGTAATACAGAACAAGAGTATCACAGGAGCTGGCATCAAGTGAACAGACAAGAGGAGTTACTGACCAGAGGAGGGGGAGGAGGTGGGAGACGGTAGAGCCAAAGGATCGTCAGCAACAGGAGATGGAAGACAAGCTTCAATTTCACTCATGCCTGCCACTGATGACATAGGTCCTGGCTTCTTGCTGAAACCAGATGCACATTTCCCACCTTTGAAAGTTTGCGACTTGAAGATTCATAGTAGCAGACTTGTTGTATATGCATTCACATGCACACCCTGAAGCAACCTCAATAATTAATATTCAAAATTAGTAGGAACCAGGACTTCTCTGCTGGTTTAATGGCTAAAGACTCCAAGTTCCCAATGCTGGGGCACTGAGCTCAATCTCTGGTCAGGAAACTAGATCCTGCTTTCTGCAACTAAAAGATCCCACATGCAGCAATGAAGATGGAAGATCTTGGAAGTCACAACTATTATATAAATAATAACAATATTAAACAAATTGCTTGGATATAATCCACCATTTACAATAGGCTTGATCTGTTCTTGAGGTAGAAAATTTCCCCAATTTATATAGCTTTGGCTTTTAAATCTGAAAAAAAGGAAAGAAACTTTCTGAAGTGTCTACTGAGATAGATCTAAACTCCTGCATCCCTGTTCATCACACTCAAGTCTAGAGTAACCATGTGTCATCATCATTCCTCAGCACAGGACCTGAGAACTGAGATCAGTCCTCCCACATGACATCATTATTCCTAAGATCTTTCAAGGCATTTGAAAGCCCCTCAAACTCTCTTATTCTTCTCAGTCCCTGTCCAGTCCAACCAGGAAGGCAGACAGTTGCCAGAACAGTTAGGTCAAGGATTGAAACAAGTGGGGAATATCTCTTTCTACAATGATGAGTATATTCATTCTATGCAAAAAGATAAGTAGATAGAGGTAAATCTATATTATAATCAAGGGTACTGCTCTCCATAGTAGAAATACGCAAGACATTTCCTCCAGATTTTATTTCATATGCCATCATTTCTCAACACTGATTTCTGTTCATAAACAAGTTTCACTGAGAAATTTCCATTTAAGACAGTATACTTAAAGTAGCCCAAAGAGAAGCCATTTACACATTCTGCTGTAGTTCTGAGTAAGGTCAATTCCACTGAGGCATATGGCAAAATTTTTAAAATACTTAAAAGTCATTGAAAAAAGTGCATAATCAGAGGAGATCATATGCATGTTCACAGAGGAGATGCAGATGTTACATTGAGATTTGTCTGGTTGTCAAGGGAAACAACTCAGGGCCAGGGTCAGAAGGAAGGAATTCTTGTCTCCTAAGGCTAACCAAAGTAAGGGGAAGCACCCCAGCTTGCCTATGCCAAGAATGCTATTCCATAGCAATTAAAAACTCTGGATGGAATACTGAAAACATCTTTTTTTTAATGCAAGTATGGGCTTATCGAGAAAGCAGAGTCCTCAAAACCCAAAAGTCAAGAGAAAGGGGAAACACAGAGAAGCAGAGCCCCAAAACTGACATTTATTCTGACAGCATTTGCCAAACCCTAGAGTCCTTAAACTTCATTTTCTGACCTTAAAGATCCTAAGGGTCAGTTTAAAGTGGGAGACTCTGTAAGAGATTCCCTCCCTCCATAATGTGGAACCACAAAAGGCCACACTCACAATGTCAGAGTGAAATAGAAATCAGCCAGCCCCTGTTCAAGGAGGCAGCAAATAAAATTGCCTGCCTGCCCTAAATGCTGTCTCTAGATTGGGGGTGGGGGTAGAGGGGGTGAATCTCCCTTGAGAATTCTTAACACAAGCTGATTCTTTCTGATGCCCGTAGCCCAGACAAATAATACCTTGGAGTGAGAAACCTTAAATAGACACTTCAGAATAAAACGATCTCATGTTGGTAATGCCCCAGACATCTAGCAGAAACAAATGAAAACCCTAGAAGAACCCACCTTCAATGTAGGCCTCAAAAATTCTCATGGATAAAAATATGAAATCAGAGTCAAAAATCCCAAACCAGGGAAGGATGTAACTCACTGTGAAAGGCAGCAGAAACAGCAGAAGACATAAACTAACTTGTAAACTTCAAATATAGGAAGAAACCTACAAGTATGTTTACTTTTGTTTAAAAATTAAAAAGGGAGGATTGAAGCTGTGACTAAGAAGAAAAAGAATTCAGTAGTCACAGGAAGAAGCAGAGTCTCTGGAGCTATGGCAGGAAAAGAGAGACAGGTAGGGACAGGGCCACCTCGCCCGCAGTCAGCCATCCCCCAGGCTCCCAGCCTGCATGCCTGCTGCCCCCAGGGGAGCTTAAGTATCAGAGATAGACACCTGAATGGATACCTGAATGGTCTAGTGGTTTTCCCTACTGTCTTTAATTTAAGTTTGAATTTCACAATAAGGAGTTCATGATCTGAGCCACAGTCAGCTCCTGGTCTTGTTTTTGCTGACTGTATAGAACTTCTCCATCTTTGGCTGCAAAGAACATAATCAACCTGATTTCGGTGTTGGCCATCTGGTGATGCCCATGTGTGGAGTCTTCTCTTGTGTTGTTGGAAGAGGGTGTTTGCTATGACCAGTGCGTTCTCTTGGCAAAACTCTATTAGCCTTTGCCCTTCTTCATTCTGTACTCCAAGGCCAAATTTGCCTGTTACTCCAGGTATTTTTTGACTTCCTACTTCTGCATTCCAGTCCCCTATAATGAAAAGGACATTTTTTAGGTGTTAGTTCTATAAGGTCTTGTAGGTTTTCATAGAACCGTTCAACTTCAGCTTCTTCAGCATTACTGGTCGGGACATAGACTTGGATTACTGTAACACTGAATGGTTTGCTTTGGAAATGAACAGAGATCATTCTGTCGTTTTTGAGACTGCATCCAAGTACTGCATTTCAGACTCTTTTGTTGATTATGATGGCCGCTCCATTT
The DNA here is from genome assembly GCF_033118175.1 of Dama dama. NCBI lineage: Eukaryota > Metazoa > Chordata > Mammalia > Artiodactyla > Cervidae > Dama > Dama dama. The sequence goes on from NC_083683.1 coordinate 69,768,063, forward strand.
CTTCTGAGGGATTTTTGCCCACAGTAGTAGATATAATTGTCATCTGAGTTAAATTCACCTATACCAGTCCATTTTAGTTCGCTGATTCCTAAAATTTCGATGTTCACTCTTGCCATCTCCTGTTTGACCATTTCCAATTTGCCTTGATTCATGGATCTAACATTCCAGAGGTTCCCATGCAATATTGCTCTTTACACCATCAGACTTCACTTTCATCACCAGTCACGTCCACAACTGGGTGTTGTTTTTGCTTTGGCAAATAGATGGGGAAACAATGGAAACAGTGAGAGACTTTATTTTTGAGGGCTCCAATGCAGATGGTGATTGCAGCCATGAAATTAAAAGATACTTGCTCCTTGGAAGAAAAGTTATCATCAACCTAGACAGCATGTTAAAAAGCAGAGACATTACTTTGCCAACAAATGTCCATCTAATCAAAACTTTAATTTTTCCAGTAGTCACGTATGGATGTGAATTGGACTATAAAGAAAACTGAGCACTGAAGTATTGATTCTTTTGACCTGTGTGTTGAAGAAAACTCTTGAGAGTCCCTTGGACTGCAAGGAGATCCAACCAGTCCATCCTAAAGGAAATCAGTCCTAAATATTCATTGGAAGGACTGATGCTGAAGCTGAAACTCCAATATTTTGGCCACCTGATGTGAAGAACTCATCAGAAAAGACCCTGATGATTGGAAAGATTGAAGGCAGGAGGAGAGAAGGGGCCGACAGAGGACGAGATGGTTGGATGGCATCACTGACTCAATGGACATGAATTTGAGTAAGATCCGGGAGTTGGTGATGGAGAGGGAGGCCTGTCATGCTGCAGTCCATGGGGTCGCAAAGAGTGGGACATGACTGAGTGACTGAACTGAACTGAACTGAACTGACAGATTTATCACGTCCTTCGCTGTGACTTCCAGAGAATGACGACACTCTCACCAGCTCATTGTCAGTATTCCTAACATAGGTGTGCTACCGACTGAGAGGTGAATTTCCTCTGCTGACATTCAAATGTGTTTTCTGAAAGGGTGTTTGTGAGGAGTTGCTGTGGTTTATCAATCAAGGGATCCACAAACATTAAGGAGATGCCTTCCAAACAGGGTGAAAACCTAGGATGCCCACGGGTCCCGAGATTTCTTGGACAGCCTGGAACTCTTCACCAGAAAAGAAGGGGGCGAAGGCCCAGTTTACAGGTTTCAGGGGAGGCTTTGGGGGTTCCATATACAAAGATGTGGATTCAGATTATTCAGATCAAGGAATAATCAACTTCAAAGGTGACTGACACAATCAAAACCAGCCCTGAAAACAGAAGAATCATCTTCTCTGCTTGGACTCCAAAAGACCTTCCTCTCATAAATCCCTCTGACCCCGCCTCTGTGCCATGCCCTCTGCCTCTTCTGTGTGGGGAACCGTGAGCTGACCTGCTGGCTGTACCGGAGGTCGGGAGACAGGGCCTCCGGGTGCCCTTCAACATCGCCACATGGTCAGTGAATTTCAAGAGAGGTATACAGCGATTCCCCCAAATTTGAGCAAGCTAAATACCATCAGTCATAATAATGGCTAGTGTGGTTATGAACACTTAATGTTGATTTGTTTTATATCTTGCTGTAATAAAGAAGCGTTCTGCATTCAGAGAAAGACTTTAGAAAAAATTTTAATAGAATCCTTAGAAATAAAAATCTCATAATTAAAATTTAAAACTCAGTGAATAAGTTTACTGTGTGGCTAGACCCACTGAAAGAGCATTTGTGAAATAGATGACAATGCTGAAGAAGTCAGCAAGAATGTGGAGCAGAGAGACAAAGAAGTTGAAAATAATCAAACAATCATTAAAAAGCAAAGATAAAGTGAGATGCAATGGGAGATCTAAGTCAATGAGGTAAGCCAAGAAAAAGAAATAAATGAATTAAGTACTAGAAATGAAGAAACAACTTTATTTGTGTATGATAAGTTATCTATACAGAAACCTCTGAAAAAAAATCATCATAGTTTTTTAATAAACAGTAGAACTTAACATGAGGTCTGGATATAAAATCAATTGTCCTTCTAAACCACCAGCAAAGAGTTCAAATGCATAGTTTTTTAAAAAGATAAAATTTATGGAATTTTTAAAATATGAAGAACCTAAAAATAAGCATACCAAAGATATTTATAAGAAAAAAATTATAAACTTTATTAATAGACATTAAAAAATACCTAAATAAATTGAGGCCATGTTCATGTATAAAGAGAATCATTATTAAAAAGATGTCAATTCTCCTCAACTTAATTTACAGATTCAAGGCAGTCGAAACTGTAGAGAGTCTTCTGAGTCTTGACAAGCTAATTCTAAAATACATATGGAATAGAAAACATCCCATAAAGCCTAAGGTATGCCTGAGGAAGTAGGTGGGAGAAGTTGTTTTTTAAGTGATACATGAAGCTATGTTAATTAATATATTGTGGCATTTGCATTGGAATAGGCAAATACACCACTAGGACAGGAGAGAAACCCAGAAACAGCCCCATGTGTTCAGAATGTGATTTATATTAATAGCAAAGATGTGGGAGCTTGGGGCAGTGGGAGAACGCTGGATTCCCAATGGATTATGCTGCCCCGACTAGTTATCCTTATTAGTAAGGGGTGGGAAATCTCACCAAACCCACAAAACTCAATTCTATATCAAAACTCAATTCTATATGGATTAAAACTTAAATGTAGAAGGCAAAACCATAAAATGTTTGGGTGAAAATCTCAAAGATTATGCTTATGATATTAGGGTAGGGAAGGATTTCTTTAGTAAAGTACACATATGTGTGTACACAAACACACACGCACATACTCCTAACCATAAGGATGAGTAAGTTTGAGAAAGTTAAAATTAAGAAATTCTGTTTACCAAAAGATACCATTAAGAGAGTGAAAAGGCAAGGCACAGAGTAAGGACCTGACAAAATGACAAAATGTTCAGATCTAGACTATATGTGGAATGAATACAAATAAATAAGGAAAAAACAAACAATCCAATAGAAAAATGAGCAAAGATGAACAGAAGTTTTGTGGAAGAGGAAGATAAAAAAATGTTCAACAAGCACTGGAAAAGAAACCAATCTCGTTAGTAATTTGATTCAGTTCAGTTCAGTTGCTCAGTCATGTCCAACTCTTTGCAACCCCATGGACTGCAGCACACCAGGCCTCCCTGTCTATCACCAACTCCCAGAGCTTACTCAAACTCATGTCCATTGAGTCAGTGATGCCATCCAACCAACTCATCCTCTGTCGGCTGTCTCTCACTGTTTCCATTGATTCCCCACCTATTTGCCATGAAGTGATGGGACCGGATGATGTGATCTTAGTTTTCTGATGTTGAGTTGGAAGCCAACTTTTTCACTCTCCTCTTTCACTTTCATCAGGAGGCTCTTTAGTTCTTCACTTTCTGCCATAAGGGTGGTGTCATCTGCATATCTGAGGTTATTGATATTTCTCCCAGCAATCTTGATTCCAGCTTGTGCCTCATTCAGCCTGGCATTTGGCGTGTTGTACTCTGCATATAAGTTATATAAGCAAGGTGACAATATACAGCCTTGACGTACTCCTGTCCCGATTTGGAACCAGTCTGTTGTTCTTTAGTAATTAGGAAAATGCAGTAAGTTATGACTTAGAGCCATAAGTTATGACTTTACTCCTGCCAGATTTGCAAAAATTTAAAGATAATGTTATCAAGTGTTGGCAAGGATGTGGGATAACAGAAACAGTGATATCCGCTGGTAGGGAGGGTAAATTGGTAAAAATCACTTTGACGTTTATATAGTTTGTCTGAACGTGCACACAGTGTAGGATCTATCAGCTTCATTCCTAGATAAACTTGAGAAGCTCTTGTACATGGGCACCAACTAACAATGTTCAGAGCACCACTGTTTGCTAGGGGAATGGATAAATTATGCTACCTCATGTAATGGAATTCTTTGCTGACATGAGCTACAGCTACATGCAAACAAAGTGGATGAACCTTAGAAACATGCTGAGTGTAAGCATTTATCAAAGAAAACTTACAATATGATCACATTTATATGTCAGGAACATGTAAGCTAAGTACTATATTATTTGTGGACACAGATTTATGTAGCAAAACCACAAAGAAAAATGAGGGAATGATAAACTCAAAATTCAGGGTTGTGATTGTTCTGAAAAGAGGGTGGAACCAAAGGGACACATTCAGGACTTCATGAGTGATGAGTAAGTACAAGTTTTTAAACTGGGTCATGAATTCCTGGCAATTTATTCTATTGCCATTCTTTGGAGATTAAACATATTTCATATATACTGTTTTGTATTTGCAATATTTAATTTAAAAAATTTTAAAGATGATAAGACAAATAAGTGACAGAAAATATCTATCATACGTGCAAAAACAGACAAAATGAAAAGCACAAAATAAAATAATCTTCTACCAGTTACTAAGAGAAAATGAAAACACAGTAGAAAAATGAGCAAAGGGTATTGTGCAAATCACACAATAAGAAATACAAATGGCCAACAAATACATGAAAAGACATTTAATTTCACTAATCAGTGCAAATGAAACAGAACTATATTTCACCCATCAAACTGGAAGCATTTTTTAATGTGATAATAGCAAGGTTAGTAATGGTATGAAAAATGAACTGACAAAGTCTTGTGGAGGACAATCTGATGTTATCTATCAAATTTTAAATGTAAATACTCTTCTGCTCAGCAATTCTGTATCTAAGAACCCATCTGATAGAAATACACATACATTTTGGTCATGTTGTATATAAAATGCTCATTGTAGCATTGTAATAAAGGAAAATTGGAAACGACTTAAATGTCCATCAATAAAAAACAGTTTATTTAGAATACAACTATATTTTATCATTTTGAAATGTCTTCAACTACCAGCAGAAATTGTGCCTTAAATAAATAGGGACTCTTTTTTTTTTTTTATCACATAACAAGCTCTGAATAAAACTCATACCACTATTTGCTCAGTTGCTCCACTTTGTCATCAAGGACCCAACATCTTTTCACCCCTCAACTCCTCCGTCCTTGAGTGCTGACTGGATTATGTTCTCAGCTCTTCACTCTGCAGTGTAACCTCGCAGTGTGCTAGAACAGGCTGATGTTAGACTTGGCCTTGCAACCTTGATTGGCCAGTTGAATGTGAGTGGAAGTAACTGTGTATATGCCAGTTTTAAGCCAAGATCATAAGTATCTTGTGTTTCTACTCACCTCTTTGCACTCCTGGGTTCCTTCATAAAAAGAACTACATTAGAGAGCTACTGATGCAAGGAAAATGAGGAAATACATAGAACAGACCTGAACCTAACACCCAACCTGGAGCCACACCCAGCCAGTCTCAAATGAGCCCAGCAGAGCCCGAGATAGCTTGCATATCTCTGAGCGTGGAAACAAAAGTTTACACTTGTAATCCACTGTGATTTCAAGGTGGTTTGTTAGACAGAAAAATGAAATAATAAGCTTGGCATGTTGACTTTGCAGCCTTATGCCTGTGGCCTTGTGGCCTCAAGATAGTTTCAAGTTCCAGAAATTGCAACTGACTTCAAAGCAGGAAGTGGAGGATGTGAGAACGGCCAAGGCAGAGATAAACCTCCTTAAGATGCTTTCGCTCTTTTTCAAGGAATAGAGATCCCCCAGACACCTCTCTGCCAACTTCCCCTCACATTTCCTAGTCCGGATGGTGTCACTCGGTCTCTCCAGCTATTACAAAGGGTGGGGAGTACATACTTGCAAAGAGGGCTGACTGGCTGGAGAAAGGGCCTACCTTCGCTGAGAACAAGAGATATTTGCCCTTTCAGTCAGTTCGGTTCAGTCGCTCAGTCCTGTCTGACTCTTTGCGACCCCATGACTGCAGCACGCCAGGCTTCCCTGTCGATCACCAACCCCCGGAGCTTGCTCCAACTCATGTCCACCGAGTTGGTGATGCCACCCTTTACCTGGACCAAATCAAGGGCTTACTGGCAAAGTATGCATAGCTGTGGTTTCTTCCACACACGTTCTGTAACACTGAGCAAAGCTCAGATAGAATACGGTAGATTTATATATAGTGACATGAAAAAATTTTAAGATCATTCAAAAAGAATAGCAAATTGCAAAACAATACATGTAATATTTTCACTCATGTTAAAAAATAAGAGATTCAAGTTAAAGTGCATACATATGTATGTAAATACACAGGAAAGGGTCTGAAAAATACACATCAAACTGTCCTAGCAATCACTTTTGAGGAAGAGGTGGTTTGGGAAAAGGATGCATTGAAAAGAACCTTCCTGAGAACCTTCCGAAAAACAAATACAGTGTATTAACATATATATGGAATCTAGAAGAACCAACCTATTTGCAGGGCAGGAATAGAGAGGCAGACCTAGAGAATGGACTTGTGGACATAGCATGGGAAGGAGAGAGTGAGGCAAACTGAGAAAGCAGTGTGAGAGTCAATTCCTAGGTAGGTCGATAAGAAGTCCGGGGAGCCCGGGTCCCCAGGAGAGAGGAGCCTGGGGTCCTTGAGGAGATAGGGGTCTGGAATTCTCAAGGAGGAGGAAAGGACAAACATCTTTTTTCTATACATTCCTTAGTCTTAGTCACATAAAACATTTTTTTCTTTAAGCCCCAAACTAATGATTACACAACAAAAAACTCACTTCAAACTCTATACTAAGGATTATATAACAACAGTGTATCCTGCTTGAGGACAATTTGTCCTTCCTGAAAACCTTCTGACTCATCCTGTTATCTTAAAATGTACATTATGGGAGTGGGTCTGGTAAAATCTTTACAACCTTGAGACATTCTTTTTATTGTAATAACCAATTTAAAAAGAATATAGTTCCCTTGCTAAAGTCTAGCGAGGGGGGCTCTGTCCATCCCCCTTCTGATGTCTCTTTCAGAAGCTTTCTCTGTTCCTTTTCTTACTTTACTAAAACTCTGCTACACAAAAGCCCTTGAGTGATCAAGGCTGGTCCCTGGTCCCGAAGCTAAATCTTCTTGGGAGATCACGAATCGGACACCATTCACTGTAAGCTATCAGTAGCAATGACACATACACACTACCATGGTAAACAGATGGTTCCTGGGAAGCTGCTGCATAACAAAGGGAAATCAGCTGGGTGCTCTGTGATGACCAAGAGGGTTTGGATTCGGGATGGAGTGAGAGTGAGGCTTAAGAGGGAATGGTAGGTGTCAGTCACTCAGTCCTGTCCAATTCTCTGCAACCCCAGGGTCTGTCCATAGGATTCTCCAGGCAAGAATACTGGAATGGATTGCTATTCTCTTCTTCAGGGGATCTTCCTGATCTGGGGATCGAACCCATGTCTCCTGCATTGCAGGCAGATTCTTTACCATCTGAGAAGATACGTATACTTGTAGCTGTCTCACATCGTTGTACGGCAGAAATCAACACAACATAGTAAAGCAATTAACAGTCAGTCGGTTCAGTTGTTCAGTCGTGTCTGACTCTGCGATCCCATGGACTGCAGCATGACAGGCCTCCCTGTCCATCACCAACTCCCGGAGCTTACTCAAATTCATGTCCATTGAGTCGGTGACGCCATCCAACCATCTCATCCTCTGTCAGCCCCTTCTCTTCCTGCCTTCAGTCTTTCCCAGCATCAGGGTCTTTTCCAATGAGTCAGTTCTTCACATCAGGTGCCCAAAGTATTGAAGTTTTAGCTTCAGCATCAGTCCTTCCAATAAATATTCAGGACTGATTTCCTTTAGGATGGACTGGTTGGATTTCCTTGCAGTCCAAGAGACTCTCAAGAGTCTTCTCCAACACCACAGATCAAAAGCATCAGTTCTTCGGTGCTCAGCTTTCTTTACAGTCCAACTCTCACGTCCTTACAAGACTACTGCATAAGCAATAATATTCCCATTTAAATTCCATATAAGCAATTATATTCAATTCAAAAGTAAATTTTTAAAAAGTTAAATTCTATTAAAAGTAAAAGGACTTTCTCTTGTTGCTCTATGCCCTTACTTCTGTATTGCTTGAATTCTTAAGAACATACAATAATTTACAGATTGCTTCTTTTAAAATTTACTTTTCATTAAAAACTAAAAGCTACATAAGTGAGAAAACTGAACACTGAAAGAGAATATGAAATAGAAGACCTGTAAATTTTTTCTCACTCAAAGGGAGGAAAAAAAACTTTTTTCTCTATAATCCAATCAATTTCTGGCTCCTAGGAAGAAAACAAAATCCCTCAGAGAGATGTTTTATTTGTGCATTGTGAAGTCAAGTGGGCCTTAGGAGAAATCACTATGAACAAAGCTAGTGGAGGTGATGGAATTCCAGTTGAGCTATTTCAAATCCTGAAAGATGATGCTGTGAAAGTGCTGCACTCAATATGCCAGCAAATTTGGAAAACTCTGCAGTGGCCACAGACTGGAAAAGGTCAGTTTTCATTCCAATCCCAAAGAAAGGCAATGCCAAAGAATGTTCGAACTACCACACAATTACACTCATCTCACACACTAGTAAAGTAATGCTCAAAATTCTCCAAGCCAGGCTTTAGCAATATGTGAGCCGTGAACTTCCAGATGTTCAAGCTGGATTTAGAAAAGACAGAGGAACCAGAGATCAAATTGCCAACATCGGTTGGATCGTTGAAAAAGCAAGAGAGTTTCAGAAAAACATCTACTTCTGCTTTATTGACTATGCCAAAGCCTTTGACTGTGTTGTGTGGATCACAATAAACTGGAAAATTCTTAAAGACATGGGAATACCAGGCCACCTGACTCGCCTCCTGAGAAATCTGTATGCAGGTCAGGAAGCAACAGTTAGAACTGGACATGGAACAACAGACTGGTTCCAAATAGGAAAAGGAGTACGTCAAGGCTGTATATTGTCACCCTGCTTATTTAACTTAAATGCAGAGTACATCATGAGAAACGCTGGGTTAGATGAAGCACAGGCTGGAATCAAGATTGCCGGGAGAAATATCAATAACCTCAGATATGCAGATGACACCACCCCTGTGGCAGAAAGTGAAGAAGACTTAAAGAGCCTCTTGATTAAAGTGAAAGAGGAAAGAGGAGAATGAAAAAGTTGGCTTCAAACGCAACATTCAGAAAACAAAGATCATGGCATCTGATCCCATCACTTCATGGCAGATAGACGGGGAAACAATGGAAACAGTGACAGACTTTATTTTGGGGGGCTCCAAAATCACTACAGATGGTGACTGCAGCCATGAAATTAAAAGATGCTTGCTCCTTGGAAGGAAAGCTATGATCAACCTAGACAGCATATTAAATAGCAGAGACATTACTTTGCCAACAAATGTCCATCTAGTCAAAGCCACGGTTTTTCCAGTAGTCATGTATGGATGTGAGTTGGACTATAAAAAAAACTGAGCACTAAAGAATTGATGCTTTTGAACTGTGGTGTTGGAGAATACTCTTTAGAGTCCCTTGGACTGCAAGGAGATCCAACCAGTCCATCCTAAAGGAAGTCAGTCCTGAATACTCATTGGAAGGACTGATGTTGAAGCTGAAATGCCAATACTTTGGGCACCTGGTGTGAAGAGCTGACTCAATTGAAAAGACCCTGACACTGGGAAAGATTGAAGGCAGGAGGAGGAGGGGCTGACAGAGGATGAGATGGTTGGATGGCATCACTAACTTGATGGACATAAAATTGAGTAAGCTCTGGGAATTGGAGATGGACAAGGAAGTCTGGCATGCTGCAGTCCATGGGGTCACAAAGAGTTGGACAAGCTGAGCAACTGAACTGAACTTGCCATGTCTTTAAAATTGAAATCCTTTGTAAAGTCCTATCTCGCTTGTTAACAAGTTTCATTGAGAATGTTAGACTACCCAGCATTAATCTCCGCATACCCCAGCCTTCCTAACTGGGCAACTCAAAGACTAGCTTATTTATTGTGAAATGTTCATTGTAAGTGCATTCTCTTATACTCACATTGCCAGCACATGTAAGCACTTTCATGTAAGTTCAATCTGCCTCAGATGAAATCATCCTTTACTTTTAAAACCGTGAGTATATAATCAAAGATGTTACCAAATCCAAAGATCACTGAGGAAAAAGAAAGACAGTATAGTTCAAAACATAGCTTTTATAGAAAGTATTTCTATATTCTGAGCACTCTTTATAATGTAAGAAAATTTTCTGTATTAAATAAATAAGAGAGTAGGGAACTTGTTTCTTTTATAAAAGATTTTATAATTCTTATGGAAACTTCTTTATTTTACAATATATATAAACACTTGAAACTATAAAATAGTGTCATTTCAATTCCATTTATTAAGAGCTGAACTAGGAATGAAACTGGGATCTGGGTTCCAAAAAGATGAGTTAGTTGTGCTTCCTCCCCACAAAAAGCTTGTCATACGGTCAGAAACACAGAAGTAAAAGTAGATGAATTTAATCAAATGGGTAACCAACTTTAAAAGGGTAGAAATGTAATGAGACAGAGAAAATCGTGTTTTTCCGGAACTCCTCTCGAGGTTAACATGTGAGGTTGGAAGACAGACTTGGGAAGAAGAAAGGAGATCAGGGAAGGAAGGAGGTGAGAACCAGAGGGCGCAACTTGATTGGAGAGAGCTGATGGATTACTCACCACCCCCAACCCACACTGCGGTCTCCTTCAGTGGTGTGTATGGCTGGAGGTGTTAACTCCTAGGGGTCCTGCCTTTCCTTCTCCTCTCTGGGCCCTCAGCCTCTCCTCCAAACCTGTGTGGACAACGTATTAGGAGAGAGAGATATTGTAGATGCAGGTGTTTTTTGTTTTTTTGGTTTTTTTGAAGTATAGTTGATTGACAATGTTGTGCTAATTTCTGCTATACAACAAAGTTATTCAGTTGTACATACATATATTCTTTTTTTTTTACATCCTTTTTCATTATGGTTTACCACCAGATATTGAATGTAGTTCCCTATACTATATGGGCTATTGAATGGGCCTCCCTAGTGGCTCAGATGGTGAAGAATTTGCCTGCAATTTGGGAGAGCTGGGTTCGATTCCTGGTAAGGAAGATCTCCTGGGGAAGGGAATGGCAACCCACTCAAGTATTCTTGCCCGGAGAATTCCATGCACAGAGGAGCCTGGTGGACTACAGTTCATGGGGTACTACAGTTCACAAAGAGTTGGGCATGACTGAGCAACTAACACTTTCACTTTACTTTTCTTGCTATATAGTAAGACCTTGTTGTTTAGCCATTTTGTATATAATAGTTTGTATCTACTGACCCCAGACTCCCACTCCATCACCCCCAGTCCCCTCCTCCTGGGCAACCACAAGCCTGTTCTCTATGTCTGTGAGTCTCTTTCGATTTCATAGGTAAGTTCATTTGTGTCATATTTTACATTCCACATATAAGTGATATTACAGGATATGTGTTTTTCTGACTTACTTCACTTGGTTTAATAATCTCTAGTTTCATGTTGCTGCAGATAGCATCACTTCATCCTTTTTTATGGCTGAGTAGCATTCCATTGTATATATGTACAACATCTTCTCTATCAATCAATGAACATATAGGTTGTTTCCATGACTTGGCTACTGTAAATAGTCCTGCTATGAACATAGGGGTGTATGTATCTTTTTGAATTACAGTTTTGTCTGGATATATACCCAGGAGTGGGATTGCTGGATCACATGACAACTCTATTTTTAGTTTTTTGAGGAATCTCCATATTGTTTTCCGTAGTGGCTGCACCAATTTACATTCCCACCAACAGTATAGGAGAGTTCTCTTTTCTTCACACCCTCTCCAGCATTTGTTATTTAGACTTTAATGATAGCCATTCTGACCAATGTAGTGAAGTGGTACACTTCATGTGAAGTGGTACCTCACTGTAGTTTCAATTTGTATTTCTCTAATAACTAGCGATGTTGAGAATCTTTACATGTGCCCATTGGCCATTTGTATGCCTTCTTTGGAGAAATGTTTACTTAGCTTTTCTGTTCATTTTTCTATTGGGTCATTCATTTGTTGTTGTTGTTGAGTTGTATGAACAGTTTGTATATTTTAGAAATTAAGCCCTTGTTGGTTACACAGTTTGTAAATATTTTCTCCCATTCTGCAAGTTGTCTTTTCATTTTGATTATGGTATCTTTTGCTGGGAAGCACTTTTATTTTAATCATTGCTGCAAAAGAACCACAAACAGAGTGAGTTGCTTCTTAAGGCCAGAAACATACTGAAATCCATAATGTGTAGACAAAATACTTAAAAAAAAAAAAAAAGCATTAAGTTAAATTCGTGGATTTCCACTATACTATCTCTTCCCTGAGAGGCTGGCACTTCTCTTCTGAGCTCCAGACCTACATCCCTCATCACCAGAGTCAATCTCCTCATCTTTGCCCAGCAAACCTGCCTTCCTTATTTTAGCAGATCAAACACACATCAACTACTTTGCCTTCACCAGAAACAGGGAAGTTAGTCTTCACTCCTCTATAGTGAGTCCCTGTCTGATCAAGGCTACCTGCTGAGCATCTTTCAAATGCAACTCTGTAATCCCGGTGCCCTGTCACTGCCTTAGTTCAGATCCTCAGCACAGCCCCCTTCCTTCCGCAGCAGCTCTCAGCGCTGTCTCTGCTCCAGCCTCACCAGCCTCGAGCTGTGCATCTTTCTATTGCTGCCAATGACCTTTCTAAAATGATCATTTGATTATGTTATGTTACAATTCTTCAGCGCTATCATCCACCTACAGAAAGTTCAAACTTTTTAACATGGTGAACAAAGTGTGTGATGATCTTTTTCAGCCAGGCTTTTCAGTCTCATCTCCCATCGCTCCCTACATGCAAATCCTATCCTTGACATGTGTTCTGACTCTGAGAGCCTCGTCTACTTTTGCTAGACGTGAACCCTTTAGTGAACCCTAGAGACACAAGAGTGAGCCGAGAGAGCAGGGCCCAGTCCTCTGGAACTTAGAGTGCCCTTGCAGGACCCCAAGGGAAGCCCCCCTCCCTGCCCTCTGTACCTCTGCACCTGCTTTTCACCTGCCCACATCCTGCCTTGTCAGAGGCATAGCCGCGCTGGCCCAGCCAATGGTTGACTGGGTGAGGGAATCACTTAACCCCTCCAGGCCTCAGTCTTTAATCTATGACATGTCTAGGTAGCCCACATGATCTTTAAAATTTCTCCCATTTTTGCAAGTTATAAATCTAAAGAATACTTCTAAATTTCCAAATTAGAGAAGAAAGAGTCCTCAGAAATGTCCCAACAAATAGTGATGTTTAAACTCTTGTAAGCAGCACTGTGAACATGTTGAAACTGCCAAGTTTTCTTTTGCCATAAAAGAAGGGATCCAGATTTCAAGCGAGATGTGTTCTCCACTGACTCTCAAGCTCCGACACCTAATTAAGGTGTAGCTTTATTTAACTAACACCCTTTGCAAATTAGAAAGCACTAAAGAAAATGTTTCTGTCATTCCTTTAACTGTGTGCTGCGCTATTTTTCCATGAAGTCATTATATAAGTGCATTCCCTGAATTTCAAGGGAAAGGAAGATGACCTCACCTCTGAAAGCTGTTTCTTTTCAGTCTAACAAAAGGAAAGTGGGACTTTGGCATTTTTTTGCTGGACACCTCAAATCCAAATTTATACCACTGAATTACAAATAAATCTCCTGGAATAGGGTCAGACAGTGCCAAACTGTCTTCAACTCAAAATAAAGCTAGCTTTGATGCATTTTTAACCTAGGTTCATAAATTAACTTTCAGAGAAAAACCCATATTTCAAGCTGAAATAAAACTGAAATACATATAATTAACCAAATCATGAACAGTTTTCATTTTGATTCTTTCACTAGACTTTTAAAGGGAAAATGTTATCAGATACATTTTTAAATGTACTATTATTGTGCTAGTGTCAATTTCCCAGTTTTGATATTGAACTAGGGTTATATAAGATGTTTACTTCAATAGCTAAGGGAAGTTGGGTGAAGGATACATATGCCTCTCTTTACAATTTTTGCAACTTCCTATGAGTTTATAGGGGGCTTCCCTGGTGGCTCAGATGGTAAAGAATCTGCCTGCAATGCAGGAGACCGGGGTTTGATCCCTGGGTCGGGAAGACCCACTGGAGAAGGGAATGGCAGCCCATTCCAATATTTTTGCCCAGTGAATTCTATGGACAGACCCTAGGGTCACAAAGAGTCAGACATGACTGAGCAACTATATAGGATGGGATGAGTTTATAATTACTTCAAAATAAAAGTCAGGGTCCACCTAATGAATTAATGAATCTAATCAGGGATCACCAATGGTTGTTACCATCACAAAAAGAGAGATAATTGGGTATCATACATCCCCTAGTAGAAGCATAAGTCCATCCATGAATAGTGAGTGAAAGTCACTCAGTCATGTCCCACTCTTTGTGATCCCATGGATATACAGTCCATGGAATTCTCCAGGCAGGAGTATTGGAGTGGGTAGCTGTTCCTTTCTCCAAGGGATCTTCCCAACCCAGGAATGGAACCCAGGTCTCCTTCATTGCAGGCAGATTCTTCAAGAGCTGAGCCACCAGGGAAGCCCAAGAATATTGGAGTGGGTAGCCTATCCCTTCTCCAGCGGATCTTCCCAACCCAGGAATCAAACCGGGGTCTTCTGCATTGCAGATGGATTCTTCACCATATTCTTTACTCATCCTTGAATGAGTCTTTCCAAAAAGCAGCCATGAATGTAATCCAATCTCCATCCAATGACCAATTTGTAGGAAAATAAAGAGCAGAAAAATAGACTGAGAGATATCACAAGGGGGGTACAATCAGCAAGATCCAGATAATGGGAAAATCTACAGAACAAATGATCTTGTTTCTTCAACAAGTAAGTTGCAAAGAGAGACAACAGAGAGAGAGATGAGGAAAATCTGAGGACAAGAGCCTTAAAGACACACCAACCAGCCTCAATGCATGGGCCTTATTTAGATTCTGCTTTGAACAAACTGTTAAGATTAAAAATCCTATCGGATTTAAGAAATGATTCAGCATTTTAACACTCATTGAATAATTTATAATTTTTTAATGTTAACTTTAAAAAAAGTCCACATTTTATACATATAATACTTTTATTGACATGTATTAATGGCATCTTCCTAAGTGTTTAAGTGTTTCTGTATGGAGGGTACAGTGCCTGAATTGTGGTAACTAGACCCAATAATGACCTAAAGCCCTGGTCTGCAGGGAGCATCTGGTCACCAGGAGGAAAAGAAAGCAGGAAGGTTGAGAATTAGACACTGACTTAGATTTGTCCTCCTCTTCCAGTGAGGTTCCATAACTCTTCAGCTGAAATATTAAACACTTGGCAAAGCTAAATACCGGATAGGTTTCTTTCATCAGCCTGGGCGGTTCCAGGTGTGCGGGAGTGAAGCCTATCCAAATAGAAATCACTCTGCCCCATCAGCCTGAGATATGGTTGAAAAGAAACTTCGATTACTACTCCTGTTCTCAAGTGTTTATTATCTGGACAAATTACCACTTCCACCTAAGTCTCCTACAGTTCTCAGCAAAAAACAAAACAAAAGTGAGTGTTTTAGGGCAGTGTTAACTAAATTTTAATTTTAGAAGTCTCAATATGTTAAGTATGTTTTGTTCAGGAATTTTTCAGCAAGACTTTGATGACAACTACCTCCTTCAGAATTTTTCTCTGTGTGATTTACTCAATGTCCTTTGGGAATTTGAGAGGAGAGATTAAAGTTTACTAAACCTAGTTCTCAGGAAATAGCTGAGATTTTATAAACACACCAAGCCTTCCCAAGGGTGAACTGAATTGGGGTGATGTCCCTAATCCTTCCTTTTAATGGGGCTGCTCAGCTGTAATAAAGGATGGGAGATCCCTTGGGATGGCAGCAAGAGAGAGAAAAGGAGGTGGCTCTTATGGTTGGTTTTTTAAATCTCAGAGAGAGAGGTATATAGATTTATATGGAATTCATGTATTTGCATATAAACCCAAATATCAGTCTCTGCCACCCACCCCACACACCCCCACATCCCCCCCTGCCCCGCTCAAAGGGAACCTCCCTCCAGTGTAATTTTCCTTTCATCAGCTCCTGCATGGAATTTAAGCTGCAGCCTCTCTGTACCCCAGGAGCAACTATCATGCATTGCCAGCCACAGCCTGTTCCCTTGGACCTCAACCTGCTGCTCAACACAGGATCAGCAGGTTGGGGAGTGGGGCGGGCAGCCACATCTTCCTTTGCTGCCCACCCCCTTTATTCCCTCGAATCATCCCTAAACCTGGTTCTACGAGTCTGTCACATCTTGCTAAAAGGATTGCTTGCAACAACACAAACAGTTGGCAATTAAATATTAAATATCCTGACCATCCGCCACTCCACTTAAATTCATTCATAAAGAAATATGTATTGATCATCTACAATATGCCAGATACTCTGATAAGCTTAAGGGTTGTATTGGTCAGAGTTAAACTACAGATAACAGATATTATACCAGCTAGTTTAAACAGAGAATAGTTTTCAAAAGAATTTAGATGCTCCCCCAAAAGTCACTGGCAAGACAAGAGAAGCCTCTAGGCTAAGCAAAGCAGCCAAGAGAATGTGTGCTCAGATCTTTTTTTGAGAAGAACCTTGCTTTGAGGAGCATGGTTAGCTGACCGCTGCCACCTGCAGGGACCACTGCAGGGCACAGACAAGGCCACACGCCGTCCAGGCTGCCCCCAGCCCCTGGCTGAGCCCAGGGCGGGTGCTGGATCAGGTTCCTCCTGCACTAGCTGAATTATTGAGCAGTCTTTCCTCAGGGACTTCCAGTCATCCTGGCCGAGATTTTCTCAGAACTATGCTACAATCTGAGGGTCCCCCTTCCTTCCCTCCAGATGTCGGAACTTCATCATGGTCTGAAACTCTCCTCACCCACTCCCGCCGCCTCCCCCTTGCTTCTTCACAAGCACTTCCTCCAGTACATTTCTTGCACATTTAACTCCATCTTGATACCTGCTTCCCAGCCCACCTGAACTGACTCTCTGGGCCTCCAGGAACAACTCCCAAAACAATGCAACAAAAGTGGACCACCAAAAGGGCCACACATGATCCGGAAGCCAGGGAACCGGACCACTCGGCTGGGTTCAAATCAGACCACACAGCTAGGTTCAAAGAACCACCTGTCTGAGTCACCACACCCTGCTACTCAACATGCACGATGCTGGGAAGAGTCTCCACTACAGTTACCATGAGGGAAACAAATTCCACTCACAGGATCATGCCTGCCAGAAAAAGAAAATAACAGGAATGGCAAAAATGTGGCCTCTTCCTCACAGTGTTCATGCTGGCAATGCAGGTCACCTTCAGTGTTCAATCTCTAATAAGGTTGGATCGCAGGCCAGAAAGTATTTCTCAAAAGGAATACTGATCTGGAGAGGATGGAAGAGCTTTGCTCAAAAACCTAAAGACTGCTCAAGTATTTATGATGGAGTTTGTCAAGGACACATCCAGAAACATTGAATATGTTGGGTCATATGTTCATCTTTTTCTTATCGATTTTAGGAAGTGTGTGTGTGTGTGTGTGTGTGTGTGTGTGTGTGTGTATTTATATATCAGTTCAGTTCAGTGGCTCAGTCATGTCCGACTCTTTGCCACCCCATGGACTGCAGCGTGTCAGACCTCCCTGTCCATCACCAACTCCCGGAGCTTACTCAAACTCATGCCCATTGAGTTGGTGATGCCATCCAACCATCTCATCCTCTGTCAGTCCCTTCTCCTCCTGCCTTCAATCTTTCCCAGCATCAGGGTCTTTTCCAATGAGTCAGCTCTTCGCATCAGGTGGACAAAGTTTTGGAGTTTCAGCTTCAACATCAATCCTTCCAATGAATATTCAGGCCTGATCTCCTTTAGGATGGACTGGTTGGATCTCCTTGCAGTCCAAGGGACTCTCAAGAGTCTTCTCCAACACCACAGTTCAAAAGCATCAATTCTTTGGCACTCAGCTTTCTTTATAGTCCAACTCTCACATCCATACATGACTACTAGAAAAACCATAGCCTTGATTAGACGGACCTTTGTTGACAAAGTAATGTCTCTGCTTTTTAATATGCTGTCTAGGTTGGTCATAACTTTCCTTCCAAGGAGTAAGCATCTTTTAATTTCATGGTTGCAGTCACCATCTGCAGTGATTTTAGAGCCCAAGAAAGTAAATTCTGACACTGTTTCTACTGTTTCCCCATCTATTTCCCATGAGGTGATGGGACCAGATGCCATGATCTTAGTTTTCTGAACGTTGAGCTTTAAGCCAACTTTTTCACTCTCTTCTTTCACTTTCATCAAGTGGCTCTTCAGTTCTTAACTTTCTGCCATAAGGGTGGTGTCATCTGCATATCTAAGGTTATTGATATTTCTCCCAGCAATCTTGATTCCAGCTTGTGCTTCATCCAGCCCAGCATTTCTCATGATGTACTCTGCATATAAGTTAAATAAGCAGGGTGACAAAATACAGCCTTGATGTTCTCCTTTCCCAATTTGGAACAAGTCTTTCGTTCCATGTCCAGTTCTCACTGTTGCTTCTTGACCTGCATACAGATTTCTCAAGAGGCAGGTCAGGTGGTTTGGTATTCCCATCTCTCTAAGAATTTTCCACAGTTTTTTGTGATCCACACAGTTAAAGGCTTTGGCATAGTCAATAAAGAAGAAATAGATGTTTTTCTGGAACTCTTGCTTGTTTGATGATCCAACAGATGTTGGCAATTTGATCTCTGGTTCCTCTGCCTTTTCTAAATCCAGCTTGAACATCTGGAAGTTCACAGTTCACGTATTGCTGAAGCCTGGCTTGGAGAATTTTGAGCATTACTTTACTAGTGTGTGAGATGAGTACAATTGTGCAGTAGCTTGAACATTCTTTGGCATTGGAATGAAAACTGACCTTTTCCATTCCTGTGGCCATTGCTGAGTTTTCCAAATAGGCTGGCATATTGAGTGCAGCACTTCACAGCATCATCTTTCAGGATTTGAAATAGCTCAACTGGAGTTCCATCACCTCCACTAGCTTTGTTCATAGTGATTTCTCCTAAGGCCCACTTGACTTCACATTCCAGGATGTCTGGCTCTAGGTGAGTGATCACACCATTGTGATTATCTGGGTCTTGAGATCTTTCTTGTACAGTTCTTCTGTGTATTCTTGCCACCTCTTCTTAATATCTTCCTCTTATGTTAGGTCCATACCATTTCTGTCCTTTATTGAGCTCATCTTTGTATGAAATGTTCCCTTGGTGTCTCTAATTTTCTTGAGGGGATCTCTAGTCTTTCCCATTCTATTGTTTTCCTCTATTTCTTTGCACTGATCAATGAGGAAGGCTTTCTTATCTCTCCTTGCTGTTCTTTGGAACTGTGTATTCAAATGGGTATATCTTTCCTTTTCTCCTTTGCTTTTTGCTTCTCTTCTTTTCAAAGCTATTTGTAAGGCCTCCTCAGACAGCCATGTTGCTTTTTTGCATTTCTTTTTCTTGGGGATGGTCTTGCTCCCTGTCTCCTGTACAATGTCACAAACTTCCGTCCATAGTTCATCAGGCTCTCTGTCTCTCAGATCTCGTCCCTTAAATCTATTTGTCACTTCCATTGTATAATCGTTAGGGATTTGATTTAGGTCATGCCTGAATGATCTAGTGGTTTTCCCTACTTTCTTCAATTTAAGTCTGAATTTGGCAATAAGGAGTTCATGATCTGAGCCACAGTCAGCTCCTGGTCTTGTTTTTGCTGGCTGTATAGAGCTTCTCCATCTTTGGCTGCAAAGAATATAATCAATCTGATTTCGGTGTTGACCGTCTGGTGATGTCCATGTGTAGAGTCTTCTCTTGTGTTGTTGGAAGAGGGTGTTTGCTATGACCAGTGCATTCTCTTGGCAGAACTCTATCAGCCTTTGCCCTTCTTCATTCTGTACTCCAAGGCCAAATTTGCATGTTACTCCAAGTGTTTCTTGACTTCCTACTTTTGCATTCCAGTCCCCTATAATGAAACGGACATTTTTTGGGGGTGTTAATTCTAGAAGGTCTTGTAGGTCTTCATAGACTACTATAGGTCTTGTCTTCATAGACTACTTGTCTTCATAGACTACTTCATAGACTCTTGTAGGTCTTCAACTTCAGCTTCTTAGCATTACTGGTTGGGGCATAGACTTGGGTTACCATGATATTGAATGGTTTGCCTTGGAGACAGAGATCATTCCATCATTTTTGAGAATGCATCCAAGTACTCCATTTTGGACTCTTTTGTTGACTGTGATGGCTACTCCATTTCTTCTAAGGGATTCCTGCCCACAGTAGTAGATATAATGATCATCTGAGTTAAATTCACCCATTCCAGTCCATTTTAGTTTGCTGATTCCTAAAATGTCAACTTTCACTCTTGCCATCTCCTGTTTGATCACTTCCAATCTGCTTGATTAATGGACCTAAGATTCCAGATTCCTATGCAATATTGCTCTTTACACCAGCGGACCTTGCTTCCATCACCAGTCACATCCACAACTGGGCATTGTTTTTGTTTTCGCTCCATCTCTTCATTCTTTCTGGAGTTATTTCTCCACTGATCTCCAGTAGCATATTGGGCATCTACTGACCTGGGGAGTTCATCTTTCAATGTCCTATCTTTTTGCCTCTTCATATTGTTCATGGGGTTCTCAAGGCAGGAATACTGAAGTGGTTTGCCATTCCCTTCTCCAGTGGACCACATTTTGTCAGAATTCTCCACCATGACCCATCCGTCTTGGGTGTCCCTACACGGCATGTCTCATAGTTTCATTGAGTTAGACAAGGCTGTGGTCCATGTGATCAGATTGGTTAGTTTTCTGTCATTGTGGTTTTCAGCCTGTCTTCCCTCTGATGGAGAAGGATAAGAGGCTTATGGAAGCTTCCTGATGGGAGAGACTGACTGAGGGGGAAACTGGGTCTTGTTCTGATGGGTGGGGCCATGCTCAGTAAATCTTTAATCCAATTTTCTGTTGATGGGTGGAGCTGTGTTCCCTCCCTGCTATTTACCTGGGGCCAAACTATGGTGGAGGTGATGAAGATAGTGGTGGCCTCCCTCAAAAGACCCCAGGCATGTACTGCTACAGTCCGTGCCCCCAATGCTGCAGCAGGCCACCACCCACCCACGCCTCCACTGGAGACTCCTGGACACCCACAGTCAAGTCTCCTGTGGGGTCACTGCTCCTTTCTCCTGGGTCCTGGTGCACAAGGCTCTTTTGTGCCCTCCAAGAGTCTACTTCCCTATATATATATATATATATATATATATACATATATATATATATTCTAGACATTAAGCCATTGTCAGTTACATAGGATTGAAATTATCTTCTCCTAGGTTGTGGCTTATCTTTTCGTGTTATTTATATGCTTTTCTGATGGGCAGACATTATTTTTAATGTAGTTTTTTAATGTAGTTCAATTTATCAATCTTTTCATTTGTAGGACTTGCTCTTTGTGTCTTGTTTTAAAATCCTTCCCAAACCTGAGGGCATGAAGATATCCTCCAACATTTTCTTCTAAAATTTTAAATATTTACCTTTAACATTTTAAGTCTTTAATCCTTCCAGAATTGGTTTCTGTCTATGATACAAGTAGTAATCCTTTTTCTTCCAATAGAGACAGCCAATTTCCTAACACTTTCTATTGAATACTCCATTCTTCACTACAGCCTGAAATATGCCATATATCCTTCCATGTACAAATGGGTCTATTTCTGGACTCTCTTTTCTGTTTCATTAACCTGTTTATCTCTCCATGAACCAATTCCATATTATCGAAATATTTGCACAAGATTTATAGTAGAATCTGTTTCCCATCTCATTATTCTTCAGCAATATATTAGCCATTTTTAATTCTTTGCTTCTCAATTTAAATTTTAGAGTAAGTTTTTCAAGGTCACCATAAACTCCTTTTAGGTTTTTTACTGGAATTTTATTGAACCTAATTGATTGATTTGAGGATAAATTGCTTTTTAATGTTATTCCTTCTATTCTTGAAAATAATATGACTCCTCATTTTTAAATATCTTCTAGTAAATTTTTATTATTTTCTCCATAAAATTCCCACATATCTTTGGTGAGGTTCATATCTAGGGACCTTTTATTTTGTTAGCTAATATAAACGTTAGACATTAAAACTTTGTTTTTTAAACTATTTGCTGTTGATATATAGAAACACATATGATTTTTGTATAATAGTTTTGTAACCAGCAATCTTATAAAATTCTCTTATTAACTCTAATAATTTTCTATAGGTTCTTAGAGGTTAAACAATCCTATCATTTGAAAATAATTACAATTTCCCTACACCCTTTCAAATTCTGTATTTTCTTTTCTTGGCCTGTTATTTGGATAAGATATCTAGTACAAAGTTGAACAGAAGTTTAATAGCTTAACTCTTCCCTTTTAAACAGAATGTTTTTAACCGATCATCATTAAATATTGTGTCAGTTCTTCACCAGACCCACCTCGTCACAGTCTGCTCTGCGATGCCAAGGCTGGGAGCCTATTAATACATACTACATTTCCCAGACACCAACTTTTTGTTAGACTCTGCCAATGAGAGATTGGAAGGCAAGAGAGGGGAAGACAGGACTTCCTGTTTTCCAGTTCCTGTTGACATTCCTGCTATAGATGACAGCTTCAGCTACTGAGTAAGACTCCTGACAACTCAAGCACTAAACCCCAGGATGCCCGCTCAGTGAGCGAAGCATTAGTTCTGCAGCACCACCTCTCAATCACTGACTGTACGGGCCCCTTAGGAGCCGGAAGGTGGCCTTACTTAGAGATATTAAGATATGCAAGCATGTTAAACGAGTTGAGAATATTCCCTTTTTTTCTATTTCTAAAATAGTCTAAATGTGATTAATAATGTTTTCCTTAAATGTTCAGTAGAACTTGCCAGGGAAGCCATCTGGCATAGTGTTTTCTTTCAGGGACAATGTTGAACTACTGATTTAATTTCTTAAATCATTATAAGACCATTTAGGTTTTCTATCTTTTCATAGAAAGAAAGACTCTTTTGAGAATTTGTGTTTTTCAAGAAATTTGTTCATTTAAGCTAAAAAATTTATAGGCAAAATGTTTTTCATCATGGTCTTAAATTTTCTTTTTAACCTGTACATCATCTGTGGTGATAGTCTCTTTTTTTCTTCCAAATATTTTCTTTTTGTGCCTTCTCTCCTTTTTTAGTATTCTTCTCAGAGGTTTGTCATTTTATTAATCCTTCAAAAATACAGTTTGTCTCTTTTGATACTTTCTATAATATCT
This sequence comes from Dama dama, assembly GCF_033118175.1. NCBI lineage: Eukaryota > Metazoa > Chordata > Mammalia > Artiodactyla > Cervidae > Dama > Dama dama. Next base: position 69,791,282 of record NC_083683.1, read on the forward strand.
TTGTTTTCTATCTACTATATTTTTATAGCAGATATCTACATGCTATCTGCTATATTTTTACAACATGTGTGCATTCATGACTATATTTTTTTTCACAGTACTGTTTTGGCTTCATCTTACAAATTATTTGCTTTATGTTATTATTTAGCATTTTGTTTTTATCATAATTTCTTCTTTAACCCATAAACCTGTTTTGTTTTTTATGTTTGTTTTTTTCATTTATTTTTATTAGTTGGAGGCTAATTACTTTACAATATTGTAGTGGTTTTTGCCATACATTGACATGAATCAGCCATGGATTTACATGTTTTCCCCATCCCGATACCCCCTCCCACCTCCCTCTCTACCCGATCCCTCTGGGTCTTCCCAGTGCACCAGGCCCGAGCACTTGTCTCATGCATCCAGCCTGGGCTGGTGATCTGTTTCACTATAGATAATATACATGTTTCGATGCTGTTCTCTCGAAACATCCCACCCTCGCCTTCTCCCACAGAGTCCAAAAGTCTGTTCTGTACTTCTGTGTCTCTTTTTCTGTTTTGCATATAGGGTTATCGTTACCATCTTTCTAAATTCCATATATATGTGTTAGTATACTGTATTGGTCTTTACCTTTCTGGCTTACTTCACTCTGTATAATGGGCTCCAGTTTCATCCATCTCATTAGAACTGATTCAAATGAATTCTTTTCAATGGCTGAGTAATATTCCATGGTGTATATGTACCACAGCTTCCTTATCGATTCGTCTGCTGATGGGCATCTAGGTTGCTTCCATGTCCTGGCTATTATAAACAGTGCTGCGATGAACATTGGGGTACACGTGTCTATTTCAGATCTGGTTTCCTCGGTGTGTATGCCCAGGAGTGGAATTGCTGGGTCATATGGCAGTTCTATTTCCAGCATAAACCTTTTTTAGATTTGTGTTTTTTAAATTTTACAAGATTATGGGTACGATATTCTACCTATGTCCTTTAGACTAAGATTGTCAATTACATTGCTAACATCTTCAATTTTGATTTTTTTATCTGCTTAATTTATTAATTACTGGGAGAGAGAGGTTATAATCTCCAACTCAGCTACCAGATACACCTGGCAGCTCGACCTCTTTGTCTCTTTGCCTTTCTGTCAATTCTGCTTTATATATTTTAAAGTATGTTGTTAGTGTATATCAGCCGAGAATTTTCATATCTCCATGGCGAACTGAACCTTTGTCATTATGTGGCAACACTCCATCCTAATAATAAATACTCTTTATCTTAAAGTCTCTTTTGTCTTACTTGATATAGTATATCCTCTTTCCTGATTCTGTGAACTTTATTGTATTTATCAGTCTACATAAGCAATTGAAATGGTAGCCATATCCCAGTCTCTTTGATCAAGAGGCCCAAATGACTCCACAGCTTTTTCTCTCCTTGCTAAAGCAGATAGCGTCCAAATGAGCATGGGTGGTTTCGCCTTGCAAGTACGTTCTAATAATCACCTTTGCCCCCGTGGCAACAGGCAGACTTCCCTCCTCCACGCTTCCATTCGGTGGCCCTATAGCAATCTAGATGCCAATATCCACTATGTTACAAATGTAGGCATTGCTCCATTATCGCTGGTGACCAAATTATCACTGTCTGAAAGCTGCATTGGATGAGGTTCCATCTGCTCTGAGTAACAAGGCCCCTAAAAGGGTCCTATACTTACAGTTGTCTTTTTTATCAATTAAAGCATACAAATAACCTCTTCAAAATATCTTAGGTTGAAATAGTATCCTTTTACTAACTCATCTATCAAGATTATTATCAACATAAATCTACTAATCTTACCGAGAAAGATGGCTACCATACCTAATTAAATGAATGTGTTAGAAGATAGTTGACTGAAATCTAAATCGCCTTGGATATCAAAAAGCTATCTTCTAATCGTGTGTCTTCATGGTGACATGCAGTGAGTGTAAGGCATAGCAGAGATGACATAATAAAGTGGAGGGGAAAGTGTGCTTCAGAACAAAGTCTCAGTTCTCTGATTTGGCAGCTGTGTGACCTTGGGCATGTTACGTAATCTCCCTCTCCTAGAGTTCTTCATCTGTAGGATGAGGATAAAAAGATATACCTCCAGGGACTTTCCTGGTGGTCCAGCGGTTAAGACTGCACTTCCACTGTAGGGGCACAGGTTTGATCCCTGGTTGGGGAACTAAGACCCCACATCCACACAGCCAAAAAAAAAAAAAAGATATATCTCAAAAGGCTGGTAATGGACCAGCTCCACCCCTTGCCTGTCTTTACTGAAACAAGTCCAGATTATGCCTAAGCAGAACAGCGCAGACTTAAAAATTCAATGAAGTCTTGCCAGGCCCACAGGACTGAATTATCAGCTGACACTTGATTCATCAAATTTTAAGTTAAAAAACAAAAAGACTCTGCTGGTATTCCTCAATGCTAAATAAACTCCACACTCACGTTTTTTGAATTAATAAAGCTAAAAAAACTAATAGCTATGACCTGGCCTGAAACCTTGGCAGCTTTAAGTTAGGATTCAGAAGGCGTTAGAGAGCGACACCTGCTGGCAACCTGAGATACTGCAGCCCACTGGGTCTTTGAGTGAAAAGTTGAGGCCCCTGGAAATCCTTCGTCCCAAAAGTGGTCCTACATTCACACAGATGGGCAATCCTCCCGCCCATCTCTTGATCACCCCTCCATAACCGAGGCCTGCCTGTCTGCCTCCCAAACAGCTCTCAGAGTCTCCCACCTTCCACCCTTGGTCCCCGTGCTCACCACCCATCCCAGTCCAAGCCACCACCATTAATTACCTCCTGGATTCCAGGAACGACCTCCTCAGTGATTCCCCAGATTCCAGGAACGACCCCCTCAGTGATCCCCCAGATTCCAGTCTGTTTTCCACTGGAAATTGTCCTTTCTGTGTGGCCTTTTTTACACCGCACCGTTATGATCCCGTCCCTCCCTACACAGCAGTTTCTTACTGAAGAGGTTAATCTTTTACTGAGTTACCAGATTTTTCTCTTCACCACGGCTGTCCTTCCTCCCCCCAGCATCATCTCTCCACACGACTTCCCTCCGCTCTCTGCTCCAGCCACAGTGAACATCACTCAGGTCTGGTCACCTCGCACACACGCCCTGAATCCTGCTCTCCCCCCACGTCCTATTATCCCCTTCACCTTACATCTCTTCATCCCCATCCCACTCACCTAGCTCTTACTCACCCTTCGCCTTAACTCTCCTTCCCCTGGGAGGACTTTTTTGACCTCTCTGGAATGGATCAGGTTCACTTGCTCTAAATTTGAAACTGTTGTTCACCTGATAAGCCTGCTGTGTAATTGTCAGCCACGCCCTCTAGAATGTAAGCTTCGTGAGGACAAAACACGTTACTATTTTGTTCACCATGACAACTTCAATACCTGGTGTAGTGCCTTAGCAGAAACTTAATAAATATTCGTTAAGGTGTTGAACTGAATTGAAATCTAATATATATTCAATTGAACTACATAAAATCGCCTTTCTAAGGTCAAAATGGTCAAGTATTGACAATAATGTATGTTCACCTAATAAATGCACCTAATAAATGCTGTCTCTTTGGGAGAAGAAAGGAGCCTTAAACAATGGATAGAGTTACTGAAAAAAAATCAATAAATGTCTTTCTAAAAAGGTACTTCTAGATTTTCACTGAAATCCATATCCTGGGCCATATGTGTGTGCATGTTCTGTCTCTTCCGTCGTGTCCCACTCTTTGCGACCTTATGGACTGTAGTTCACCAGGCTCCTCTGTCCATGGGATTCTCCAGGCAAGGATACTGGAGTGGGCTGCCATGTTCTCCCCCAGGGGATCTCCCTGATCCAGGAGTTGAACCAGCGTCTCCTGCATTGAAAGCAGACTCTTTACCACTGAGGCACGGGGTAGCCCATCCTGGGCCATATACATGACTAGAAATCCATGAATTCGGAAAGTGACCTTCAAAAGGAAAAACCAAACGTCTGTACTAGCCCTTAAAAACGCAACTACCAAAAGTTAATTTTCTGACCTTCGTGAGTATTTTTGCTAAAAACGACCTTCTGACCTCACTGTGCCAAAGTGCCAACCATAATTGGCCATGCGCACAAAGGAGTTAAATCTAGAACATTTCCCATTCTGCCAAATGCTCATTGCAGCTGTTACCTTATCCGTCATTCAACATGTCTCCCAAGTGGACTTCGTCACTCATCCTGTCCAGCCCCGGACCATTTCCTTCATCTGAACAGGCAATTCAAAAGAAGCAAGCCTCTGCTTAAATAAATGCATCTGTATTTCCTCTGGAATTTGTTCATACTTTCAGATAAACAAGCTCAGTGAGAGAGAACAGGGTAACAGGCTCCAGGACAAAAGAAAGTCTGTCAGGCAGATGTTGCTCTGTGCGGCCGACTATGCCTTGAAAGCTTCACATAAGACTAACAGAAGGCAGAGGGCCAGGGCAGAAGGGAAATTTTTTTAACCTATTTAGTGCTTTCTCTACTTTTAAATGAAGAGGGAGCCTGGTCCAATTTCCAGGTACAATGGATTCCTCACAAACTTTCAGCGATTGGGATACTTTTATGTATTATAGTCCATATTTTAAATCCCACATTTTAAATTATGTATTCTTGCTAAAATATACTGGCTTTCTACTTCTGTTTATTACTGTTATGGCTGAAAACAGATTTTCTTACTTAACCTCCATTCCCTGGGTCTTATTGTTCCCCAAATAATTATCGTTTATGCTAAAACTTATCCCACTTTCTTCCCAAGGGAAGGATGTAGAAAAAAAGAAAGACGAGCAAGGCAAAGCCTTGGGGGTCACCAACATTTAGAGGCTGGTTAGAAATGGAAAGGCCAGTAAAGAAGATGGAAAAGTAACAGCCAAAGTAAATCATTAAATTGTCCTAATTAATAACTTAAAAATGAAACCATCTAAATGTCACAAAATGTCATATATTCAATCAAGAATGGAATACCTGTGTAAATGAAATCCATGAAGACATTAAAATGATTATTAAGACCTGTGTTTATTGACTTTGGAGGATAGTTATGAGACATTAAATGAAAATGTGAGTCTCAAAACAGCATATATAATATGATTTCATTTTTTTAAGTTAAAAATCTGGAAAGATACATGCCAAAATGATAGTGATAGGTTTTTGCAAATGTTCTGTTTCAGGTTTTCCTACAAAGAACATGTATTGTTACACAATAATAAACTTCTTTTATTTATTTGGTTTGAGTAAGGACAGAAAGGGCTTCCCTAGTGGATGATAAAGAATCCCCCTGCCAGGGCAGGAGGCTCGGGGTCAGTCCCTGAGTAAAGAAGATACCTTAGAGAAGGCGATGGCACCCCACTCCAGTGTTCTTGCCTGGAGAATCCCATGGACGGAGGAGCCTGGCGGGCTGCAGTCCAAGGAGTCGCTAAGAGTCAGACACGACCGAGCGACTTCACTTTCACTTTTCACTCTCATGCACTGGAGAAGGAAATGGCAGCCCACTCCAGGGTTCTTGCCTGGAGAATCCCGGGGATGGGGGAGCCTGGTGGGCTGCCGTCTGTGGGGTCGCACGGAGTCGGACACGACTGAAGCAGCAACAGCAGACTGTAACCCACCAGGCTCTGTGTCCAACTGGAATAGGTTGCCATACCCTCGTCCAGGAGATCTTCCCGACCCAGGGATCAAACCCTAGTCTCCTGTACTGCAGGGGGATTCTTTACCCACTGAACCACCTGGTAAGCCCTGGACTATAGTCCACGGGGTCGCAAAAGAGTCGGACATGACTTAGTGACTAAACAACAACGAAGGATAGAAAAGGTCTCTGTGCCTGCAAAGTTAAGGGCTTGTCCATAACAATGCCCTTAAATTTCAACCGTGGAAGTTTAGCCTTGATTAGTCTTAATCTCCCTCACTGAGCCTTACATTTCGTAGGTTGCAGTGGAAGTAACTAAAGTTAGGAAAGTTGGTAAAAATTTAAAATGCACCCATGTCCTCTAAGAGGATAATATTTTATACTGGCATTTTTCAAATAGTTTTAGTCGCAGAAGGTTTATTTAAATTAAATATTTTAGGAAATCCAAAAGCAGGCTAAAATAGAACTACTGCAACTGATGTGAGTAAGGAGAAAGTAGACCCCAACCGGTCTGAGTTCCCATGGGAAGAATAATAACAACACAATAATAAGAGAGAGGCAGTATCGTGTAAGGGACAGAGCGTACATCCAGAAGCAGATTGCCTGGGTTCCAGTTCTGGCCCCACCGCTAACCAACTCCGTATGTTTAAGCACTTACTATCCGCCAGGCAACGTGCTAAGTCCTTTGCATGTAGTGTCTCAGTTAATTATCAGAGGACACAGAGAGGTTGATTAAATTATTCTAGATCCCACAGAAGAGCAGGAACCTGAATGCTGGCATCTAATTTCAGAGCCCATGCTCCTTTTTCCCCTTTTTTTATTGACGTATAGTTGATTTACAATGTTGTGTTAATTTCTGGTATTCAGCAAAGTGATTCAGTTGTACCTATATGTTCTTTTTCTCCTCCAGTATGGTCTACTACAGGATATAGTTCACTGTGCCACACAGTAGGACCTTGTTGTTTTATCTATTTTATATGTAGTGGTTTGAAGCTGCTAGCTTTTCTGTAGTTATACTGAGCAGTCATTATAAGTAACTGGAAACGACCCGGAGAGGGAGCAGAACAAAAACAGGTTGTCTCCTCATAGTATTTTCATCTGTAGAAGGGCTCCAAGTAGACTTACCTCAACTTCATAAATCCTGAGAAAATGAAGTTTCACTATTGTATTTAATTAAGCTCTCTTACAAGTTCTCATCTCCCTTCTAAGCAGAAAGAGGGAACGAGATATTTTAGTTCAAGCCTATAATCTCAGTCCAATGCTCAGATGTGAACAAAGTCCTCAGATAATTTGATGTCTTTAGGATAAATGTTATGCACTTTCCAGGTGGCACTAGTGGTAAAGAACCTGCTTGCCAACGCAGGAGACGTAAGAGACACAGGTTCGATCCCTGGGTTGGGAAGATCCCCTGTAGAAGGGCATGGTAACCCACTTCAGTAGTCTTGCCTGGAGAATCCCACGGACAAAGGAGCCTGGCAGGCTGTGGTCCACAGGGTCACAAAAAGTCAGACAAGACTGAAGCGACTTAGCATGCACAGGATAAATATTCAGGTTTTCAGATGTCCTTGCTTCTTCTCTTCCCCAAAATGATGTTCAAGGAAGGGGAGGAATCCTTGGTTCCAGACGGTGTCCCCTGCTTCAAAATGCCCAGCCTGGACTTGTTCTGAACTGATAAGCTTTAGGAAGCAGACAGCTGCTGGAGGGTTCTAGTGTCTCCTGCAGAAGACCCTAGCTGAGCAGCTCCACCATGGCCTGGTGGTTCTCCCTGGCTGACTCGCATGAGCTCTGCCACATCCTTCCTCTGGCTGCCTGTCTATGTGGCCAAAGTGGGGTCGCCTTCCTCTTGTCGTGCCAGATGCCAAGGCAGGCCCTATGACTCTCATTCGATTTGGTCCCCTTCCCCATCAGGTCAAGGGAGGCACATGGTCCCTCCTCAATCTCCTCCATACCCCAGAACTTGATGCAGGAAATGCCTGGGAGGAGGAGATAATCCAGTGACCTTCCAGAGTCCCAAGACTAAAATGAACCATCACCCTGCATCCTGGTAGGTAATGACCCAACACACCCATATCCCACCTGCCTCCTTTTTTTCCTTCCACAATCCCTGAAGCCAGAAGAGGTGAATTTTTATTTACCTCCCTTTCCTCACTTGCTAGGACTTGCCATCATCGCTTCTTCTCCTCCCAGATTCCAGGCTCATGGCTAAACCTTCCTGGAGAATAGAATTCAAGAGAGGAAAAGATCATCTTTACCAACTAACAGAAACCAAATTTGAAGTTTTATCATAAAGATGAACTTCATTATTCTGAGGAGAAAAGATCTCTACCAAATTCTCAGAGAGCTCTCTTAAAACCAGGCAAGCAATGATTTGAGGGTACCCTTGTACAAAGTCAATACAAATGGCATTTGAATTTGCACATAATTGGGATGCCTAAGTATATCTATAGCAACAAGGTGTACAAAACTTGTGAATCCCCTGACTCGGACCACAGGAGAACAGGATGTGACTATTATGCTAATGGGCTCATTAATATCATGAATACAATTAACAAATGAAGTTGATTATCACTGGCAAGCATTCATTACAAGGAGATAAGCCTCTGTGCTCAACCACACAAGTAACTATTTTGCTGTGTTTGTCCGGAAGCATTCTTTTCATCTTTGCTCATTTATTACCGTTAAATGGATAAATGCCTGGAAATGTGGGCTCAGCTCATTACTTATATATATTACCTTGATTATAATTTGACCTCATGCACATCTCAGTTAGAAGAACCCTACAAAATATCACTTCTATTTATAATACAGCCGCATCCACCAAGTCTACAGAGAAATAACATCCTAATTGGAAAGAATAAAGGTTACCTTTGAGTGTAAACTGCACATTCATTTAGTCATCAATTTTATTCCTTTCTAATTATTGGTGGTTGTGCATCTCCTAGTAACTGAGATAGAGCTGTTTTTCCTCCTAACAACTCCTGAGAAATGGAAACCCTAATGATCAGATAAGTGGATTGGGAGGATATAGTTTTAACAAGCAGTTTATTGGGGCCGTTGAACATTAAGAAATATGTAGGATTCAAACTTTAACTTCCTTAAGTTCTGTGGCCAAAGGTCTGCTTTTACATCACTTCTTCTCTATCTGTGTCATTAGATATACATCTTCTTTGCAGTTCAGAGTTAAATAATGTTGCCAATACACCCAAAGTTAAATATGCATGCATGCATGCTAAGTCTCTTCAGCCGTGTCCAACACTTTGCGACCCTATGCACTGTAGCCCTCCAGGCTCCTCTGTCCATGAGATTCTCCAGGCAAGAATATGGAGTGGGTTGCCATGCCCTCCTCCAGGAATCTTCCCGACCCAGGGATCAAACCTGTTCCTCTTTATGTCTCCTGCATTGGCAGGCAGGTTCTTTACTAGTAGCACCACCTGGGAAGCCCTAAAATTAAATACACGTCTTGCCAATGGCAGTTTCTCTTGCTACCCATCTATAAGCAGTGAAGACATGGTTCGCGGCTGTGAGTTTTGAACTCTTTGAAGAAAAGAATAAAGTCCATCTCCACTGGGAAACCTCCCGATCACCAACCCTCAGCACCGTCCTCTTGCGCAGTCACCTAAGTTGTCCCCGCCCATCTCATCCTGCCTCCCATTCACTGAATCACCAGCTGTATTAGTCTCCTCAGGCTGTCATAACAAAACACCACAGGCTGGGTGGCTTACATGGCAGACAGAAACTTTCTCACAATTCTGGAGGCAGGAAGACCAAGACAAGGGTGCCAGCATGACTGGGTTCTGGAGAGAGCTCTCTTCTCAGCTGGTAGATGGCCGCCTTCTTGCCACATCCTCCCGTAGTGAAGAGACGCCTCTGAGGTCTCTTCCTCTTCTCATAAGGGCACCAGTTCTATCAGATCAAGGCCCCACCCTTGTGACCTCATCTAAACAATCACCTCCTTACAGGCCCTATATCCAAGACAGTCACACAAGGCTTGGGGTTTCCATATATGAATGGGAGGGGGACAAAATTCAGCCCACACCTCCGCTGGCCTGGCATCCTTAATTACAATCGATACCCTGAGTGGGGAGATTGGCTGGTAGGGAGCAAGGCTCAGCCAACTCACCATTTTTGCCATTTGGCTCCTGAAATAACTTCTCCAGGTGGCCCTTTGCAGAGACCAAGACATAAATTTCTCAAGGAAATTGTAAAGGTTGATGGAGTATGGAAGGTGTCAGTTAGCCAAAAGACTTAGGTGTGATTATCTGAGCAAAAAATGGCTCTGACTGTGGAAGGGTGAACACAGGGTTACACTTCAGAGTGGACTGTCACCTGCATCCTAAGATCTGAGAAGCACTGGAAATGTCCTCTAAAAATATTTCTCTCATTGGCCTGATGCTTTCACCATTAGAGATGTATTCCATTGGCTTAAGGAAAAGAGGCCCAATGTAGCTCTCAGTTAATAGAACATGGAGGAAGAAGAAGAGACTGTTTCTTAATTTTTTTTTTTTTTTTTTGTAAGAGCTTCTAGGAAAGGAACAGCATTTTGCTCACCTTTGAGCCCTCACTTCACCTACCATGGTGCCTTGCACAAAAATGGTGCTCATTAAGTATGTCTTGAGTGACTGCATATTATCCTGAAGGAATTGAATTTCTTTCACTCCCACAAGCCAAATGCTGAGCAGAAACTATTCTCTTCACTGTTCTCTATGTCTCTGAATATATTTGCCCATTTCATTTTCACTTACTGAGCCAAACTGAATGTGAATGCCATACAAAGTCAAGCAATAAAACCACCTAAGCAGTCACATATTAATACTCACTTATTCCTAGACTTCTCCCCACTTTGTGAATATGTTAAATAGAACACAAGTTAGTTCCTACTTGGTGTGGATCTGTATAACTGAAAGTCACTGTGGGCCACAGGATAATCACAACCATTCACGTTGCAAATAAATCTACTCTTTAGCATTCTAACCACTGATTCATTTATCATATTTTCTGGTTGTTTTTATATCGGACAGCTAAATGTTCTGCCTTCTTCAGTTTGGGGCATTGGAAAAATATTTCTGTTTTGAAATTGCATCTCTTAGCTAGAGGAGTTGCTACTACAAAAGAATGGACAATTTAACATGGCCAGAAGAAGGTCTTGTCCCCAAAGGCACAGACTTGGTGTTTCTGACGGGGAGATGGGGCAGCAGGAGAAGGTGTCAGGCCATGGCCAAGGGGAGGTGATGCTCGGTGACTTGGACCCCATATTGAGCTGTTCTCTAAATGCTAGTTTTTGACCCATCTGGTTGAAAGGAAGGAACAGACTCTCCCTCAAATTAGCTTAAGAAAAGCATCTCTGTTCAAAAGGTATATCTCTTGGGGAATCCAAGGACAAAAATAGGAAAATAGGAAAATCAGGACAAAAATAAAAGCAGACCTCAGAGGACAAAACCAGAGCTTGTTGGGGACCCTCTGCAGCACAAGTTCCCTGATCTTTACACCAAAACCACAGTAACAATGTCTGGGCTCTTACTTCTGTCTGTCTCTGTGACTTAGTCCCTTCAGTTGCTAAGTGTGGCCCTGGGACACACATCATTGCATCACCTGAACTTGTCAGAATGCAGAATCTCAGGCCCTACCCCAGCCCTACTGAAACAGGATCTGCATTTTAGCAAGATCCTTGGGTGAGGAAAGAGAGAGAGAGAGAGAGATACATAGAGAGAGAAATGATATAATAGGCGGGCTCCTCGGCAGTGGACTGACCATCCCTGAGGCAAGAGGTCACACTTGGTTGAATTATCTTTAGGGTATATAAACCAAAGGCCATGAACAAGAAGAAAAGAGAGGCACGTCAGGCAAACTGGCTTCCCTTCGTGTTTGAAATGCGTTTCTGAGCTCAGCGGAGCCCGACTACATTTTGAGTGTTTCGACCCTGAGAGTCTCCACTGCGGCCCGTTTCCACCTTTGTGCCCATTTCCTGATTAGGCATCTTTGTCTCTCAGGTGACAAGCAATGTCAAGTGTCATTAGCAGAGTGAATGTTTGTGAGCACTGAGGTCCCACCAGAAAAATACATTCAACACACACAGAAAATGAAAGAGAAAAGGGAGCTCTTTATAATTCTCACCACTTCAGTGATGCAGTAATGAGCTCTCACCGCCCCTCTTTTTTTCTAAAATCCAAATCCTTCCAAAGCAGGATGTGCACTGATGCTTTCATCTTGGGTGGTGGTTTCTATACCTGCAGGTACAGAACGGGGCTCGACGTCATTTTCTCCTGAGGGTTTAAACCTAACTTGAGGAGGCAAGCCTGTGGGTAGCTAATTAATAGATTTTTTTTTTTTTACAATTGCATGTATCTGGAATTTTCTGATTAAATTTCTGAGCCAATTAAAAGCGAGACCAAAAAATTAATAAGCATTTTCTTCCTGCCTTGTGGAGTTGAAAACTGGCTGGGGAAGCCCCCAGGCAAACTTCTGAGTTGGGAGACATGCCATAATAGAGTGGAAGGCTGTGGGCACAAGGGTTCAAAATAGACACTGTTCTCCCTCTTTCTCTATCTCTCTCTCTTCCTCTCCCTCTCCCCTCCCCCACCCAATAAAACGCTAATCTCTCTGTATCTGTGCTGTAGTTTTCAGCACACAGAAGCTTTTTTCTTATCTACTAATAGCCAGAAATACAGAACCCTCCTCCTCCCCACACCCCAGGATCACAGAATTTCTACTCTACCCCAAAAGTCCACTTGTTGTGTCCTGCCAGTCAACGCACATTCAATGGCTCCTGCTCCCTGGGGACAGACAGCCTGCATCCTGCCTTATCCTCCTGGGGCTCCCGCCCTGAGCACACCCTCTCTTCTTATCAGAAGAGACATTGGCAACTCACTTTTATTAAGAATGTTCAGAAGCAACCATGCGCTAAAGGGAGATTAGGACCTAAGAGAGGCTCTCTCTATGATGTCATTTTTATAAATATAAGGAGTCAGAGGGAAGAGAGCTTCAAAGAAAAAATGTACTAAAATGATGCCCAGAACAGCATCTGCAGGTTAATACTTTTTCAAACCATGTAGTTCTAGTGGATGTTCCCAACATGTCCCAAGAGGAGGGTGCCTGACCCAAGATGGGCCAATCATAACATCTCAATCCTATCTCTGGGATTGGCCCAGGAATAGACGTGTGACCCAAGTCAAGCCTATCAGAATTTTATTCTGGATTTTTTTCAAACCTGAGAGGTGGAAAGAGTCCTTCCTCTCCAGTCTTGGAAATGTAGACATGCCAGGTTGGAACCACAGCCACAACAACCCCAGGCACACGAGAAGCCAGTCTGAGCAGACGAGGTGATGCTCAAAGAACCCAAGCAAGGCCAAGCAGGGGGAGCCCTTACAACGCCCGAGTCCCTGGGGCCAGCCTCCCCCAGGGCCCGCCCTGGTCTGCTTTCCCTAGTGCAAGCTCCGTTTCTTTCATTTGCTACCAGGAGAGTAGGGGCTAACAGGTCCAGGACCTCCACTGATGCTAGAGATGCCCAATGAAACCCCGCCCTCCCTTGTCAAACAGAAATGCTGCCTTATGAGCAGGCAGAGATGATAGAATTGTAAAGATCTACATCACAAGGCAACAGAAGATTTGAAGGGATAAGAAAAGCTGAAGAAAAACCAAAGACAACTGTCCGAACATTTTATGTCAAGATCAAATTGCCATTTTACACACGTCTCTATCATGAACGGAATATGCCTAGATTTTTCTACTTATATGGATTACACACAGCACACTCACCGTCACGTCACCCGAGAGCATTCAGTAGTGAAAGTGTGTGTTAGTCCTCAGTCGTGTCCAACTCTTTGCAACCCCATGGACTGTAGCCCACCAGGTTCCTCTGTCCGTGGGATGCGGGAGTGGGTTGCCATGCCCTCCTTCAGGGGCTCTTCCTGACCCAGGGATTGAACTCAGGTCTCCTGCATTGCAGGCGAATTCTTTGCCATTAGATCCTTGCCACTGCAGAGGATAGAGGGCTGAACTGAACAACCCGTGAGTTCAACAGAGATCATGAGTCAGCAGAGAACGTTGACTCTGGTGACCAGTCACTTAACTCTGCGACTCTGTTTTCTCATCTGAAAAAGGACTTTAATAAAGAAGGAAATTGGTGGGGGGGGCAGGGAGAAGCTGTTAGAACTAATAAACAGGGACTTCCTTCGCAGCCAGTGGTTAAGACTCCACACTTTCACTGCATGGGGCACAAGTTCAATGCCTGGTCAAAGAACTAAGATCCCACATGTTGCATGGTGCAGCCAAAAAATAAAGAAAAAATTTAAATAATAAAGTAAATTTAGAAAGAGCTGATAAACTCAGCAAATAGCTGGATATAAAGTTAACACACAAAAATCAGTTGCATTTCTGTACACTAATAGTGACCAATCTAAAAAGGGAATTATAAAAATAATTTCATTCAAAATATTATCAAAAAATAAAATACTTAGGAACTGATCAAGTAGGTGAAAGATTTGTACAATGAAAACTACATAATATTGCTGAGAGAAATTAAAGAAGACACGAATAAATGAAAACATCCTTTGGATGTGATAACTTCGTGGATTGGAAAACTTAATGTTGTTAAAATGTCAGTATTACCCAAAGCAATCCACAGACTCAGTGCAGTCCCTAACAAAATCCTAAAGATATATTTTTAAGAAATAGAAAAATCCATCCTAAAATTTATATGGAATCTCAAGGGAGAGTAAACCCAGGTTCATGCATTCTCAGGTCAACTCCAAGCCAGAACAAACCCTTTTACAAAAATTTCTAAGGGACTTACAGCAAAGATGTCTAGGGCTATTTCATCCCAAGCAGGCTTCACAACTTATTATAAAACCAAATTTATTAAAACAGGATGGCACTGGCCTAAGACTCAAGATAAATCCATAGTTTAGAGAAGAAAACTATGAAAAAAATCTTAAAAGTTAATGTGGGGACTTCCCTGGTGGTCCAGTGGTTGAGAGCCTGCCTGCCAATTCAGGGGACACAGGTTTGATCTCAGTTCCGGGAGGATCCCACATGCCATGGAGCAACTAAGCCCACGTGTCAGAGCTCCCGAACCCATTGCTACAACTACTGAGGCTGACAAACCTAGACCCCATGCTCCGCAACAAGAAAAGCCGCTGCAATGAGAAGCCAGTACGCAGCAACGAAGACCCTGTGTGGCCAAAAATAAAACCAAATAAATACAAATAAATTTTTTTAAAAAAGAATTAATGTGGCTTATTCCATAGACTTAGGTATAAATTTAGTTACAGCTCTTCTACTTTTCTAACTAACTGCTCAGTTTCCCACCTGTCTGTTAGTGAGAAATTCATAATCTTCTCCAGATTTTCCTTCATCCAGCCAAATTGCTCAGGAACTGCAAAGGCCTGTAGCGTCCAAGAGAACTGGGGTTCAGTCTGCCGCCCTCATCCTAGCAGAATGGGAACTGGGTCTAATCAAGTCACTACTTCCATTGTTTCTCACTGTAATACAGTAGTCTTACTGAAAAAAAGATCCTAAGTATTTTGCCAGCTGTTGCTAGCCCACTGCTACAATAAGATTTTTGTGGATCCAGATTTCTGCATAGGCAGCTTCTTCAAAGAACACTCTTTGTGCTAAGTTCAGTCAAGAGCACCAGATCTCTTGGGGCTCTCAAGACTGCAGTTCCTAGTGGTCTGTTTTTTCCATTCTCCTTAGAGCCACCTTCCAGGGTACCAGATAAACACTTAGTAGATTAGAAGGAGGCCGAAGGAGGTAGTAAGTAATAAAAGACTTTTGCTGGCTTTTGTCCCCAATTTCTAGGAGGTGGCCTCCTAAATCTTCAGAATTTCCTGATGATAGGAGTGTCTTTGTTATTCATGGTGGGTCCATCAGACCACGCGTGACTGTTTATGCTAACAAAGTGATTCCCAGTGGACCTCTAAGGTGACTGAGAATGGGGGCTGGCCATACCAGAAAGAACCAACTGTGTGATTAGAGGGTTGAGCTTTAAAACACATGATGTTAGCCCAATCTCTAGGTAGGGAAGGGAGACTGGAGATTTAGCCACATGTCAATGATGAAATCAACCATACCTATGTATGACACCTTGATAAAAACACCAGAGCATGGTGATAAGTGGCCATGGACCTCTGAATTTGCAGCTGGTGCTTAAAACTGAGGGCTCTCTTATAGATGACTGTGCTTTTACCTCCAATAAATAGAGGACTTAGAATAATGCAGGCTAGAAAATGTGGCAGTAGAGATGAACAAAAGTGGACAGGTTCAAGAGATGTAGAGTGAAATCAATAGGACTTAATGATAGATATTGTCATGTACAATCCTAAATTGCAAATTTTGAAAAAACAATGAGTTATCAATCATACTGTTATAGAAAAAATTTTAAATAGAAATTTAAAAAAAACATGGTTTTTTAAATCATAACCAAATAATACCTCTATGTATCACTGCATAATAAGGATAAGGAAAAGCAAATAACTCTAATCTTTATTTTCATGTGCACTATTTCACACAAATCACATCAGTCAGGGACTAATAGATATAACTTCAGGGAAAACAAACTATAAACCATAATAGAGATTTGTTATTTTTTAAGTCATTAACATTATAATCTCATGTCATCTATCATAGGACTTGTCACTATCATACAAGCCTCAGAACTGTGCCTAATTGACTGAGTAGAAAATAGCTTTGAATTTCTATCTCCCTTTTTCTATGGTTGAAATTTAAATCAAGCCAGTATTACAGTGCTCATCAATGAGCTTGCCCAAAGGAAAAACCTTAAGAGAAGCTTATATAATGAAAGAGCTAGCACAAGAGCCAGAGGAAAACAGGGACCCCACTGCCCAACACCACCTACAAATGAAACCTGTAACCCTGGCTCAAGAGCTTACTCTGCGCTGTGAAGTTGCAAAAGATTGAGGACATAAGGTCTTTAAACTGCAGAGGTCCTGGGACTCCCCCTGGTGGTCCAGTGGCTAAGACTCCACTCTCCCAGAGCAGGGGGCCTGGGTTCAACCTCTAGTCAAGGAACTTGATCCCACATGAGCAACTGAAGATTTCTCATGCTACCGCATGCCACAGTGAAGCCTGAAGATCCTGCATGCCACAGGTGAGACCCCATGACAGCCAAAGAAATACATAAATATTTTTAAAAACACTTTACTTCTGTCAAAATAAAATCAAAGCTAATAGTCCTCAATGGCTTTGAGCATCAACTGGCCAGAGAGGCAGATTGTCACATGTGTCTATATCCCATGGATGCAATCAACAGGAAAGACTGGAAAGGTAGGCACTTGAGAAACTGTTTCTCCACAATTAGGGGCATGGGGAACTGCAGGGAAAAGGAAATGTGCAGCTTTCTTTAAACATCTGTATTTCTGTCCCTGAGTAACCTGGATGTCTGCAAACCGCACCAGCCTATGAGGTCACAGTAACACCACCCACACGTTGCTGTTTCCTAGCCCGGTGTTATTAGGCTATGCAGCTGCCTCTGCAAAGCCTCACCCATTCTGAGACTCTCCGCGTGTTGTTATGCTCAGACAGAAGTCTGTTCATACCCCCCTGCTCCAAATGTCCGCTGTCAAAGAGCCCCTTGAGGGAGGAGTCCTGACCCTGCCACGGCTGCCCATGGCCTCAGACTCTGAGGGCCACCCTGGGAGAATGGCCTCATGACACCCAGATTCCCAAGCAGGAGCAGCTGGTTCGCCAAGGCTCGCAACATCCTTCATCGAAGTGATCCCTTCTCTTCTGCTGTCTCCCTCCACTGCTGCCTAAAATACCTTTTACTTACTCCCAGAGTCAGACCAACAGCGACAGATGGCCATGCCCATCCCAAGCCACAAAGCCCTCGGGAGCCCAAGCAGGGCTCGGTTCTGTGCAGAGACACGGGGAATAAACTGAGAGAGAGAGGGATGCAGTAAAGTACTAACACTGGATGAACCTAGAAGACAAAGCTTATACATCTATTCATTGTTCTAGGATTCCCATTTTTCCGTAGATTTGAAATATTTCAAAATAAAAAGTTGAAGGAACAATTTAAAAATAAAAGGACTATAGAAGATAGAAATCAAATTGCTTTAATGATTACATCCTCAATATGGTTCAATCTGGGGCTTCCAAGGTGGCTCAGTGGTAAAGAATCCGCCTGCAATGCAGGATATGCAGGAGACATGGGCTCAATCCCAGAGTCGGGAAGACACCCTGGAGGAGGAAATGGCAACCACTCCAGTATTCTTTTTTTTTAATTGAAGGATAATTGCTTTACAGAATTTTGTTGTTTTCTGTCAAACCTCAGCAGGCATCAGCCATAGGTATACATATGTCCCCTCCCTTCTGAACCTCCCTCCCATCTCCCTCCCCACCCCACCCTTCTGGGTTGATACAGAGCCCCTGTTTGGGTTTCCTGAGACATACAGCAGATTCCTGTTGGCTGTCTATTTTACACATGGTTATGTAAGTTTCCATGTTACTCTCTCCCTACATCTCACCCTCTCCTCCCCTCTCCCCATGTCCATAAGTCTATTCTCTATGTCTGTTTCTCCATTGCTGCCCTGTAAATAGATTCTTCAGTACCATTTTTCTAGATTCCGGATATATGTGTTAGAATACTATGTTTATCTTTCACTTTCTGACTTACTTCACTCTGCATAATAGGTTCTAGGTTCATCCACCTCATTAAAACTGACTCAAATGTGTTCCTTTTTATGGCTGAGTAATATTCCACTGTGTATATGTACCACAACTTCTTTATCCATTCATCTGTGGATGGACATCTAGGTTGCTCCCATGTTCTAGCTATTGTAAATAGTGCTGCAATGAACAGTGGGATACGTGTGTTTCTTTCGATTTTGGTTTCCTTAGGGTATATGTCTAGGCATGGGATTGCTGGGTCATATGGTGGTTTTATTCCTAGCTTTTTAGGGAATCTCCATACCATCTTCCATAGTTTACATTCCCACCAACAGTGCAAGAGCATTCCCTTTCCTCCACATCCTCTCCAGCATTTATTGTTTGTAGACTTTTTGAGGATGGCCATTCTGACCGGTGTGAGGTGATATCTCATGTGGTTTTGATTTGCATTTTGCTCATCATGAGCGATGTTGAGCGTCTTTTCACGAGTCTGCCGTCTGTACGTCTTCCCACTCCAGTTTTCTTGTCTGCAGAATCCAACGGACAGAGGAGCCTGCTGGGCCACAGTCCATGGGGGTCACAAAGAGCCAGATAGAACTTAGCAACTGAGCACACACCTGGCACACACATACAGTTTTATAATCATTAAAACCGGAAATGGTGACGGCCTGGCGAGGGCAGTGACGGTGAGCGCAGAAGCTGGATTTGAGAGAGAGGTGTCTGGCTGGAAACAAGAGGAGGTGATTTATTGGCTACGTGGGATGAGGGAGGGGGGAGTCAAGGGTGACACTATGATACACAGGTTGGGATAGATGATTCAAGAAGAGGACAACGCATGTGGACACGGAGCAGAGGACGCGGGTGGGAGGCACTGGGAGATCGGGACTGAGGTACCTGCAGAGTCGTGCGGAAAACACACAGCTAGTGGGAACCTGCCCTATGGAAGAGGGCGCTCAGCCTGTGCTCTCTGGGGGCCCAGAGGGGCGGGGTGGGGGCGGGGGCCAAGAGGGAGGGACTGCATGTGTGCATGTGGCTGGTTCGCTTCATTATGCAGCAGAAACCAGCACAGCATTGTAATGCGACTCCACCCCCGCTCAAAAGTTAATAGAGAAGAGGACAAGAGATCAATTCTGTTTGCACAGGACATCCAGGTGGGGGTGGTCACAGGACACTGGGCCATGAACAGAGCTGAATCTGTGAGGAGTTAGGAGCCAGGAGAAGCGGGAGCCAGTGCATGCATCAGGTCCTCCACAATAAGTAAGAAGGAGAAGGAGAAGAGGGGGAAATGAGGACAACCCACTCAATGAGGCTGAGGGGAATCCCTCATTTCCAAGACAAATCCCACACTCTATGTCGTCTCCCTGTATAATTCATTCCTGGGCAAATTCCACTCCTCATTAACATTTCTTCTTTCCTTAGATTGTTTTTTCATTATTTCAGTTTTATTATGCTGGTACAAAAGCCAAGTATTCCTCCTAATAAACAGCCTTTTTCATCTGTTATATCACCCAAATGAATTCAAGCGCTTATAATTAGCAAGGTTTACATAACAGGTATAATTTCTTGATAATAAAGTCAGGCCATTATCATTGGTTTTTCTTAATGGGAGCATTTTGTTTTTGAAATAAACAGCAGGCATTAACCAAAGATATCTGGATAGTAATAATATCCAACTCTGATCATAACCCGTTTGCTACTCTCTTGAAACTAATCATAATTCTACAACAAAATAAAAACATTAGGGGATTAATAAAAGCCATTTTATCAGACAAGGCTCATTCTTCTTTAGTGCTATATTTGTCACACAAGGGGAAATTACTTTATTACATGGATAGCAATGCATTTATGACAAGGCACTTGAAAAATAAGTCTGACACTCATTTTGAAGTGAAATTCCATTTCTTAGTAGTCAAAAGCCATGCAGTCATCAAAATCCTTTAAAGAGAAAAAAAAAAAAAAAACACTGCCTGCTTTTAGTGCTTTTAAGGGCTTTGTTCTTAAATAAAAGGACTTAGTAGGTGCAAGTATTAACAGTTTAGACTGTTGATAATGGTTTAAGTTAAATCAGAAATGAAATTCAGTACTATGGTCATACCAGACCAAAATAATTAGGCAAAAGAAAGCATTTTTTTTTTAATTAATCAGTAATGTTATATAGGCAAGCAGATGATTTCAAGGAAGGGGGAGAGGAGAAAAGCCACTCCTTCACTTAGAAGATAAATGGATACATCACTGGTCTCGTCACCTATGTGTCACTGGCTTACCCCACCAGCTGCTTAGGAAACTCCAAGGCTCTGCAGAGTATCAGCTACCCCACCCCAGTTCCACCCTGAACAAGTATGTCTATTCAGGGTGGAAGAGACTACCTATCAGAATGGTCTCCAATTTCTCAATACAAAGTTGTAACTGGAAAGCATCTGCACAGCCTGTAAAACCCAGTTCCCACTCCTTTTGCACCTAGGTGGAAACTCATAACCCATTCTCACTGTGAAGTGTGCCACTTCTGGACCTGGGCATTTGAGAAGCAGGCGTCTCTGCTCCATACTCTCCTTCTTCCCTCCTCCACCAGCTCGATGCAGATGACAGCTAGGTCCAAGGGAACTGCAGAATCTCCAGATGGAAGTCTCCTGGGCCCCTGAATCAACACACGGAGAACCATCCACTCTCCACTGGCGTGTATGTGAACAAAATATAGATTCTTATTGCGTCTGAGCCATTATGCATTTTGGGTGTATATGTTGCAGCAAGTTATCCTCTGTAAGACACCAGAGATGACGTGTATGTGCTGCTCATAGACAAGTCAAATCCACTAGCCAGTCAGCTACTGCGTACCGTAGCTTTTTTCTCTCCATCTTCTGCTCTATTCCTTGAACATGAGGCATCCCACTGTCAACTAGGTACCACTGCATCTACTGGGCTTCACTCCTCGTGACCTCAGTCGGGCACATCTGCCGCTTCTGCTGGGATCTCCAGACTGGCTGCCACAGCCTCTGAGCACCTCCGCCTCCACTGGTACTTCTGCACAGTCCGGGTACCGCGTATGCTCTGACCTGACACCACCACCCTTTCTGCATGCTGCTGCCTCTCCAGCTAGAGCCCATAAAGTACCGAAATGCCTCCACGTTTTGTGAGGAAACATAAGTGAGAGGGGCTTCGCAGGTGGTTCAGTGGTAACGAGTCCACCTGTCAATGCAGGAGATATGGGTTCGATCCCTGAGGCTGAAAGATCCCCTGGAGAAGGAAAGGGCAACCCACTCCAGTCTTCTCACCTGGAAATCCCATGGTCAGAAGAGTCTGGCAGGCCAAGGTCCATGAGGTCGCAAAGAGCTGGGCACGACCTAGTGACTAAACAACAACAATTTAAGTGAGAGTGTCTCTCTCTGTTTCAAAGTCAAACTCATTTGGCTCCAAGCAACTAAAAGAGAAAACCCAGTTCATGGTGGCTTAAGCAATAAAAGCATTTTCTTACCTAATGTGACAAGAAGTCCAAACGTGCTGAACGCCAGACTGGGTCCACAGCCCCCCAACACCATGAAACACCTTATTTCTTTCTATCTTGACTTGGTCCTTCTCTTCTGCCAGCTTTTCATTCTTAGTTATCACAAGATAACGGCCACCAGCCCAAGCAGTATATCCTCATACAACATCAGTTGGGTAAAAAAATAGGAGACGTTTTTCCCAGAAGCCCAACTGCAGATATCTCCCACCAGAGCACTGGCCTTACATACATAGCCACCCTGACTCCAGAGAGCACTGGAAAAGGAAAACCCTGTCAAAAGGAATGAGATTAGCAAGGAACTTCCCCGGCAGTCCAGTGGTTAGAACTCTGGGCTTCCAATGCCGGGGCACAGGTTCAAACCCCGGTCCTGGAACTAAGCTGCTGCATGCCCCTCAGCTCAGGTGAGAAATTTTTTTTAAAAAAAGGAATGATATTGCCATTCATGACTAAAACCCATCATGATTTCAGTCCCTAACTTGGCGCCACTGCCTCCGCCCCCGAAAAATTGCGTTTACCAAAAAGGAGGGAAATGGCGATTGGGGGTGGAGAGGCAACCCACAATGGCTGCCAGATTCTGACACCGCCACGCTGCCTCCCACACAGGCAGGGCCGTCGAAAGCGTCTCCGCCGCCCGTGACCCACACCTGTGCCCCCGGGGAACCGCCCAGTGGGAGACATCTGCCCTCTGTGCTCACACACACGTCTGCTGTGTCAGTGGTTTTGACAGCGGGTCGCCCATTATCAGCCTGTGTCTCTCTTCATACGGTCACTCGCCTGGTCATAAAGCGGCTTCCTGGCAGCGGCACCCCGCCAGTTTGAGAGATGCGCTCCCCATACCGGTGTGTACTATACCTCCTGACAGTCGTCATCCGGGCTCCAGCCACAGACTACCAGCCCAGTCGTATCGCCTCATTTTCGCCTTGACAGAGCTGGGCTTCAAATTGACAAGCATATCGTTTTTGACACATAGAAAAAACACTGGTCAGAAAGTGTTAGGGAAAAAAAACAAGCCTTCTCCAAAAAGAAAATATCACTGGAGTTCAAGTCGCCTTAACAATAAACACTAATAATGACAACAGATTGTTTGTTCGTTATTAACCGCATTTAACTGTGAGACAAATCAAAGATCGCCGTAGGGAACACACGACTTGTTAGGAATGGTATGTTTTAATAATTCTGAGAGAAAAATTCTAATTCATCTACAACGTCAAAGGGTAACATTTCCCAGGGGAAATGAAATTAATCATAGCAAAGGAAAATGCAACTGAGTTAAATGCATTTTTTTTTAATGCTATTAATACTTTTCTTCTACTTTTCTGAGTGAATTCCCAAAGTGATGGGCCCTTGTTGGCGAAAAACTCCAGCACAATCTGAGATGAGGCTTTCTGATCACCCATGCTTCCTATCTGGGCCAATTCACAGGCCTTTGAGATAAGACAGACAGCGCCACTGACACTAGGTGTCCAATAGCGAGAGTGAATTTTTTAAAACACATTATCTATTGAGATGGTAACAGGTAAGATGTCTTCAGGGCTTCAGTTTAGGTCGGTGGTTTCTAATCTACATAAATTTCCTTGGAACTGACTGCAAACTAGTTAAATGGTTGGCTGATGACAAAAAGACGAGGAAAACAATGCATGCATATCAAGCAGCACAAAAGCTTTGGAGGGGTTTGTATCTACTCTGTAATTATGTTGGCGCATGGGAAATTAAAATTCTGGTTGGCCTCTCCCTTCGCTTTCTCCCTCCCCCCAGGCCCCCGCATCTTGTCCCCAGGAAATGAGCTCTTGGAGGAAAAGGTAGTTTGAGGTGGAAGAAAGCAAAGAGAAAGATGAGAGAGCAGGATGAAAAGACAGCCCAGCGAGGCCTCCCTGTTCCCCAGCGAGGCACGGGGCTCGCACACAAGCAGGAAAGGCTGTTTTAATTAAAACCTGCGGTCGGCTCAAGGAAGAAAGTCGTTCAGATGAAGTTTTCCGCAGACATCCCTCATTACAGCTTGCACTTTGGGCTGTTTTTGTTATTTCTCTAGACCAGGGGCGAACAGGGACAAATCTAGCCCATCACCTGTGTTTGTATCGCCCTCAAGAACGGTTTTTACATTTTTTACATAAATATCTACATATTACTCCCAGGTTTTCCTCTTAGCCTGCCAAGTCTAAAACATAATTACGCTCTGGCCCTTTAAGAAAAAGGTTTCCACTCTGTCCTCTAGTTGAGACCTCCAGAGGGCAGCACTGCTCAGTACATGCCTTTTCTTCTTTTAATCTCTTGGATTGTATAATGCCTGATGGTTAGATTTTTTTAAAGTTCCAAAAGAGAATCCTGAATGCGGGAAGACATTAAAAAAGAAGAAGAACCTAAGGCTTAGAGGTGCTAATTGGCTGGTCAAAAGTCAGTAAAGGGAGACCCAGCCGACTTCTACCGTGGAAGAATCTGTGTCCCAACTTGGAGAGGATAGTAAGAAGTTTTGTAGTAATGGTGCAAAGAGGGTGTGACCAGCTTGTGGACGTCCATCTGATGGATTATTGGTGAGGTAAGTAGGAGTCAGCATCACCAACCTTCAGGTTCCTACTGGTCTGGGATCTTAAATGCTTGTGGGCAGAGTACCATCCTTAATCCGTAAACTTCTCCCACCTGTAGCGGGTTTCAGAGATACTGTAGTTCAGCTGCAAAACAGCCCAAAGATAGTGCTGTGTGTATCCATGGATAGGGAAGGGCTTCCCTGATGGCTCGGTGGGTAAAGAATCTGCCTGCAAGACACAGGAGACGCAAGTTTGATCCCTGGGTTGGGAAGATCCCCTGGAGAAGGAAATGGCAACCCACCCCAGTATTCTTGCCTGGAAAATCCCCAGAGGAGCCTGGCAGACAGGCCACAGTCCAGAGGGTTGCAAAGAATAGGACGCGACTTAGCAACTAAACACACTTTTTGATAGGGAACCAGAACCTTGCCCTAGAGTTGCACTGTTGTTTCTCTTGACTGTTTCTCCCTGGTCTCCCTCCTTTCCCTAATTAGCAACTGCTTGAATATGCCCATTGGGATTCAGGGAAGGTCGTGGAGGCTGAATGAAGACTGTTTCCAAAAATCAAAAAAACAAGGGACGCAGGAAGGCTTTGTGCCCAGGAGCTCCTCAGGACCCTGCAGAAGTGTACCTTGATGAAGAGAGGCCAATGCATTTAAAAACAAACAAACTAACTAATCTTATTCCTAAAGAGAGGTACAGTTTGAGACTCAATCCCTGGGTAAGTGGCAAACCTAACATTGCCCTAAACAATATATTTATGATTATACGGGCCTTTGGAGAGGCACTGAAAAACGTTTACCGTGAGGTTCAAAACTGATTTGTGATGTACTTAATGGTAAACTGAGAGGGGAGAAACACATTGAGAAAATAAAATAAATTCCTTTCATTATGTTTAATAAGAATTATACCAGGGAGAAAATAATTTGCTTGGTACATTTTATGCCCACTTTGAATGTCTCAAGTGATAAGAGTTTCTGACGCTTTCCTTGGGGGAGGTGGGGGCTATCCCTAAGCTAATACTTTTCATTGTCATTCATGTTTTCTAAAGCAATAGCTCAAGGTCTAAAAGGTTTACTCACCACTCCACACAGATGCTGAATTGAAACCTTTCTAATAATACCCAAACTGTATTCTAATTTTTTGCTATGCTTTCAAAAGCTTGGGGATATAAAACCTTGATGTGTATATTTTAACAAATATTGATGCTTTCTTTGGAATTTGGGAGGCAACTGTCAATGGACTGGATATAACTAAATGAATTGGATATAACTAAACACTTTGACCTGTCATCTGGGCAGTTGTAATTAGCCTAATTCTATTGCATAGGTGAACTGTGCCTTTATGTTATCTAGACAGTGTTAGAGAGAAACCCTTCATTCCTCTCCCGAGTGCTCTTTTGAAAGTCTTGCTGCTCTAGTTAGTTCAATGCTATTTATTTTTACTTGTGTTCATTACTTTAGTCCTCAGGAGTAATGTTCAATGTTTAGCAACAATAAATTTTATTTCCCATGTGACAGTCTGGTTACAAAGCTGATACAAATCCCTCTAAATCTTTTGTGTCGCCTAGTATGCATTCATTATTTTCTTCATCTTTTTGTCACCAGCCAACCATTTAACTCGTTTACAGTCAGTTCCAAAGTAATTTATGTAGATCAGGAATCAAGAGGAGGCAAAGCCCTCCAGGCATCTCACTGGCCCTCTCAGCTGAGGATTGGGGTCTTCCTCTATCAAACCAACCCCTCATCCACCCTCTTTAGAGCTGTTGGCTTTAACTTCAAACTTCAGAACACACACTCTCTAATCATAATCAATCGACCAACAATTATTTATTTCTATCCATGTAATGCTCTCCTAAGGAGTTGCTCTGGGTAAAAAATAAATAAATAAAACCAAAATAAATGACAGCAGATGGCAAAAAGGCAATATGAAACAAGTGATTTTTCAGAGTTGATTTAAATGCTTAGCTAAGCATTCCAGAAAGTCTTGTCATTTCAAAAGTGAGTGTTGTACATACAGGGTAGAGGAAATCAAGTGGTCCTCAACTAAAATGTCTCTCGGTGTTAATTTATCAAAGGGCGGACCAAGACAACCTACGTTAAAATATATTTTGACTATTCAAGCTGTTTTGGACAGTTTTTAAATATTACTCCTGTAAAAGTCAAAATGGAATCAGTATTGCTAAGAGAGCTCTCTAAAATGGAGTTGAGAGGCTACTGAGAAAGTGTGAATGTACACATCTCAACTGGATGGTATCTGACCTTTTTTTTTTTTTTTTAATCAACAACTTATACTGCAAATCACATATCTCACAGAAAAAAAGAACAGGGCATCAGGTCAGGTTGTATGAAAAATAACAAAATGCAGGCTTGGCCTGGTTGCTCTGTTAACACCTGGGACAGGCTCTCCCTGACATCCGGGCAGTCCTTGTCGGCTGCCGCTTGCCAGACGCATCCGGGGCACAGTCAGCGCGGCCAGGGGCCATCAGGAGCAGCGGCTCTTCCTGCGGGAGGCGTGTCTGCAGGTTTCACAGCTGCAGGAGTTTCCAGTGGAGCAGGAGCACTTGGAGCCCGTTCGGAGGAGAGGGGAGGCTGGGGGTCCAAAGCCAGAAAGCAGGCTCACTTGTCTGGTGGGAGGTATGTTGGAGCCTAGGAACCCAGGTGCCCAGTTATCTGGAATCTGACCTTTAGGCCACATCATCTCATCACTGGCAACCAGGACATCTACCCAGTGTTCCATAGACTCAAGATACACATCAGACCTTGACTCTAAAATAGCTCGTGACAGCCCATTTACTGCATCCTTACCCTGAAACAACTCATGGCAGCCATCCCTTAAGGACAAATATTTCCTTCCCTGTGTCAGAGTACAGTCTCATGGGTTTTGGCTTTGTAAGCCTCTGACTCTTTCTCTTTCCCAGAATGTTTTCATTTTTCCCTAAATCTGTGTCTCGAGAATTACAGTTCTTAAGATTCCAGATAAAGCTCTTTTCTTATTTGCAGCCTTCTCCACTGGGGCAGGGGGTTGTTGCTGTTGTTGACACTCCAATACAACAAAAACTCCTTGTCCATTTAGGTTATATCAGATATGGACAATGCTGTTCTCTCTAAGGTAAAGTCGATCATCAAATATTTATTGAGTTCAGTTCAGTTCAGTTGCTCAGTCGTGTCCGGCTGTTTGTGACCCCATGGACTGCAGCATGCCAGGCCTCCCTGTCCATCACCAACTCCCAGAGTTTACCCAAACTCATGTCCATCAAGTCGGTGATGCCATCCAACCATCTCATCCTCTGTCAGTCCCTGCTCCTCCTGCCCTCAATCTTTCCTAGCATCAGGGTCTTTTCCAATGAGCCAGCTCTTCGCATCAGGTGGACAAAGTTTTGGAGTTTCAGCTTCAACATCAATCCTTCCAATGAACACCCAGGACTGATCTCCTTTAGGATGGACTGGTGGGATCTCCTTGCAGTCCAAGGGACCCTCAAGAGTCTTCTTCAACACCACAGTTCAAAAGCATCAATTCTTCTGCACTCAGCTGTCTTTATAGTCCAACTCTCACATCCATACATGACCACTGGAAAAACCATAGCCTTGACTAGACGGACCTTTGTTGGCAAAGTGATGACTCTGCTTTTTAATATGCTGTCTATGTTGGTCTTAACTTTCCTTCCAAGGAGTAAGCGTCTCTTAATTTCATGGCTGCATCACCATCTGCAGTGATTTTGGAGCCCACAAAAATAGCCAGCCACTGTTCCCGCTATTCCCCCATCTATTTGACATGAAGTGATGGGACCAGATGCCATGATCTTAGTCTTCTGAAGGTTGAGCTTTAAGCCAACTTTTCCACTCTCCTCTTTCACTTTCATCAAAGGCTCTTTAGTTCTTCTTCACTTTCTGCCATAAGGGTGGTGTCATCTGCATATCTGAGGTTATTCAAATTTCTCCCGGCAATATTGATTCCAGCTTGTGCTGCTTCCAGCCCAGCGTTTCTCATGATGTACTCTGCATATAAGTTAAATAAGCAGGGTGACAATATGCAGCCTTGACATACTCCTTTTCCTATTTGGAACCAGTCTGTTGTTCCATGTCCAGTTCTAACTGTTGCTTCCTGACCTGCATACAGGTTTCTCAAAAGGTAGGTCAAGTGGTCTGGTATTCCTATCTCTTTCAGAATTTTCCACAGTTTATTGTGATCCACACAGAAAAAAAGGCTTTGGCATAGTCAATAAGGCAGAAATAGATGTTTTTCTGGAACTCTCTTGCTTTTTTGATGATCCATCAGATGTTGGCAATTTGATCTCTGGTTCCTCCGCCTTTTCTAAAACTAGCTTGAACAGCTGGAAGTTCACAGTTCACGTATTGCTGAAGCCTGGCTTGAAGAATTTTGAGCATTACTTCACCAGCGTGTGAGATGAGTGCAATTGTGCAGTAGTTTGAGCATTCTTTGGCATTGCCTTTCTTTGGGATTGGAATGAAAACTGACCTTTTCCAGTCCTGTGGCCACTGCGGAATTTTCCAAATTTGCTGACATATTGAGTGCAGCACTTTCACAGCATCATCTTTTAGGATTTGAAATAGCTCAACTGGAATTCCATCCCCTCCACTAGCTTTGTTGAGAGCCACTGTTTACTCTGTCTTATGTTGAGAGCTGTAGAGACTGTCATAACTGGACTCAAAGAAGTGATGATTGAAGACCGCTTAATACAAAGTTGTCAACAAGAAGGCCAAATCCAAAAGGACAGAAAGTGTGGAGGGAAGGAAAGGTGTATCTATATCTCCCTTTCCTCTCCCTTTTTATCTAAAGCTCTCCCACCCACCAACAGTGTTGGGAAAATTAAACTTGATGCATTCGGACATGGGTACCATTAAAACTTTTAGAGCAGGAATAGAATAAAGCCATTTTCATACCATTTGTTCATGGGGTTCTCAGTGCAAGAATACTGAAGTGGTCTATCATTCCTTTTCCGGCAACAAAGCTAAGACACTTACACCTTGGAAGAAGAGCTATTACAAACCTAGACAGCATATTAAAAAGCAAAGACAAAGTGATGTATAGTCAAAGCTATGGTTTTTCCAGTAGTCATGTAGAGATGTGAGAGTTGGACCATAAAGAAGGCTAAGCACCAAAGAATTGATGCTTTCAAATTATGGTGTTGGAGAAGACTCTTGAGAGGCCCTTGGACTGCAAGGAGATCCAACCAGTCCACCCTAAAGGAGATCAGTCCTGGGTATTCACTGGAAGGACTGATGCTGAAGCTGAAGCTCCAATACTTTGGCCACCTGATGCGAAGAGTTGACTCATTGGAAAAGACCCTGATGCTGGGAAAGATTGAGGGCAGGAGGAGAAGGGAGAGACAGAGGATGAGATGGCTGGATGGCATCACTGACTCACTGGACATGAGTTTGAGCAAACTCCGGAAGATAGTGAAGGACAGGGAAGCCTGGCGTGCTGCAGTCCACAAGGTCGCAAAGAGTCTTCGTGGCTAAACAGCATCAACAAGAATAAGGCCGTAGAAACAAGAGCAACCAACTTTTCTTGTAAGCAAGGCTTTGGATGGCATTTGCAAAGCTCTGTCCAAATTTTCTATGGCTCTATTGAAGTAAGCTCCCCGGCACCCCCGGCCCCCCCGGTTCCCCCCCACACACACACACACACAGAAAACCCTTGCTTCCAAATGAGAGTGTATCTAGACGATGTTCAGCAGACTCATGTTTTATTTAGCCTCTCTAAAATTACATTATTAAAGAAAAAATCTTTGAAAAGCTCAAATTTATAACTGTGTCCTTTTAGAAATTAGGTCATGAAAAGTTGAGTCAAAACAAAAGATTCAGGACTGCCCAATCCAAAGCAATACAACCAAAACCTTCATCAAGGGCAAACAAAAATTCACCCAAACAGAATTATGGTGATGGGAAGATAAAACCTATATGTCAGATTTTCTTACTGAAACAATTGGGATATTTTGGAATTTTATTATATTTGACCATCTAGTCATTAGTTAAATATGTAATTTTTTAATCCACCATTATTTTACCATGCCTTCAAGTTTAAAACAATATTGTGGGTCATGGTTTTCTTTTGAGTTAGTAATTAATCTGTGCCTATTGGAGCTGATTTTCCACACCTCTTTTCATACTGGAAGTTTCTTTCCAAATTGTTTCATCTTCTGGACCATTCTAAATGGCAATAGCCCAAGCTTCATTAATAAACACCTACCAGCTCTCTCACCTCTTCATCAGGGATGCTCAGGGTCAGTGTCAGGGGGATGTGTGCATCTTTTCCCAGCTCCTCTGCTTTGATGGTGACTCGGAGCAGGCAGACTCCCTGGGCTACTTTGCATGTTAAAGGTAGTGCTGGCAGGTGTCTGGTTGAAGATCTAAAAGCTCCTCTCTTGTGTGAGAAGGGCAAACGCTCCTCAGTGACATGAATTGACAATAAGAAGCATATTCAATAAACTTCAATAACCCTTTGTACCCACTTTTTTAAGCCAGAAAACCTGTATTAGAGAAAGTTTGGACCTAATGTTTTCTACTGTGTCACTCTGCCCTACTTGCCTTGCTCGTCAACATAAAACCTTTTCACATGTCCCTGCTTCCTGATTCCAGCAAACAGAGGCAGAAAATTCCAAGTCTGGTTTTTTAATTATTTTTTCAATTCTTTTCAATTTCTAATTCCACTTGCACATCACTCATTTGTTTTTTACACAGAGCAGAAGTGCTTGAATTATGCATAAAACCTTTTAAAAGGCATTTTTTCAGATAAAGCACTTTGTATTATTAAGCATTGTAAAATTATTATTGCACATCACTTTTATTATGTAGCTCATTTTAAATGGGCCAGAATATTTTAATCATCCAAGAAAAACCATAGTTTATAGCTTAAAATTGAAAATATATCTGCACATTTTTTCCATAAAATATGCATGCATGATTTTCAGCTCCATTTAACTAATGTGTTTTGGAAATATGTTACAATAGTAAATGCAACAAATCTCAGTTGAGGGGAAAAAAGTAATATAAAAAGTGTGATTAATAGCAATGTATACTTTTTTCATTTTACAGAAGTCCCTATTTTGAAATATGAATCGTTTTACATAGATAACCTCTGTATTTCTGTGCCGTTTATCTAAACTGTAGTATATTACAACTCTGGGTGCAGAATTGCAAATTACGTCAAAGAAACAGTCAAAACAACATAAATTCCCCATAATGCACTTGCAAAGAAAACATTGCAACTGTTGAAGAATTAAAGAGAAATCCAAAAAAATCAGATAATGCCTACAGCCTGGATTGAAGTAGGATCAGAAATGTAATACGTCTGCAATGATATTATTGAAAATTATTTCTTAATTGAACCAGTGATGTAAAAATGAAAACTGTGAGGTCATTTGGATTAATGATCTTCATAGTCAGCTCTTGGTAAGCACCTAAAACATGTATGGCCCTGTATGTAAAACACATTTCCTAGATGGCATCACTTTTCTCAGATGTAACTTCATGGTAAAACTGAGCCAGTCTTTAAAACATGCATTAAAAAATTTGTATGGGAGCACATTTCTGTCAGGCAAAATTGGTTTGTGGTTTCTACTGTAAGAAAGAGAATCACTGTGTGCAGTATAGGAAGTCTAATTTTGTGGTCTGCATGACCGGGTAGTAGCTAGAGTTTTCAGCTCCACCACACATGTCATGAATAACAATATGTTGAATTTACATAGCTATTTCCTCAGTGGAATTCCAAGACCACATAATCTCATTTAGACTCATAACATCTCTCCCAGGAACCACGAAGTAGGAAATATGTCCATTTTAAACAATGGAAAAGGAGGAGACATATAGAGATTGAACCACATCTGGCACCAAATAGATTAGAAAATATAATACTTTCCTAATAATGGCAGAACTTCCAACAATCCACTCAGAGAGACTCCAAGAGTGCAGACCCTGCTAACCACGTGCACGCACCATACTTTCGCAGTGGCCAGCTCAGACCACTGCTGTGAAACAGACAAGCCTCAGTGTTGGGAGAACCAGACTTACCCATTTTCAACACTGACCCCAGCACCCTTCCACACCCAGACCACTACCAACTACCACCCCCACTCACACCACCTGTCCCTCTCTCAGGACTGTGCTTAATCACTTAGTTGTGTATGACTGTGACCCCATGGACTGTGGCCCGCCAGGCTCCTCTGTCCACGGGATTCTCCAGGCAAGAAGACTAGAGTGGGTTGCCATGCCCTCCTCCAGGTGATCTTCCCAACCCAGGGATCAAACCCAGGTCTCCTGCACTGCAGGCAGATTCTTTACCATCTGAGACACCAGGGAAGCCCTGTGCCTTCTATTAATAGGGCCCAGCGCTCATCCCTTGGTTCAGCCCCTAATGGCTCTGGTCTTCCTAGACTTTGGCTTGTGCAAACTAGATCTTCTTCCCTGCTATTCCTATGGATTAGCATATCTAAACACAGGACTCTCCTCCTCACCTTGGACTTCTGGGCCTCAGGTCTCCGTCCTGACTTCTCCTTCCACATGGGAGCTGTTGATCATCTTTCAGCCCAGCCTGAGACTCAACATTCCCACACATTACTCCATAGGCTAGACGCTGGCCAGCCCACCCGCAGTCTGGATCCGCATGGCCCCAACCGCCACTTGAGGGCAAGCAGGTCCTGTAGCAGTGGACTCTAGCATGTTCTACATGACTCTGATGGCCTGAACACAGGGCTAAGGAGGACAGGATCACAGACCTGGACCCCAGGCAGCCTTGCCAGTCCGTGGCCATAGGTGTACCGCCCAGTGACCAGCCAGCAATGCATTATAATCATCTTCACGTTCTTCAACTCAGAGGGGACATGAAGGCAATTAGTGGCTGGACAAACAGCTCCAAGATGTAGGTTCTACAAGCAATGAAATGTAGCAAAACATTAATACAATCTTCCTAGGAGATGCAGCATTGAGTAATCGTGGTCTTCTTGCTCAAAATCCAGCCCGGGGCCTGTACTGCTCTTGTAATCATTTACATTACCACCTAAACAAAACAAAAACTAGCAGTGGGGGCGGGGGGTGCTTTTCTGCTGAGAAACAGACCAGTTTCCTGAGACGCTCACCTGTTGTCAGTGAGCAACTTGCAAACCACTTTGCGACAGGCAAGATACTGCCTCTTGGGAGGTCACTTTGACTGTTTGACTTGGCCTTAAAAATTATGCCCCATAAATGCTGATATTTTTCTCTTGGTGCTGACCCTCCCTGGCCATCTCCTGACTTGGTTCCACCTTGTTCTTACAGCCTCTCACCGTCACTCCAGCTGGTTACCAGTGAGCCTAGCCCAGGCTGAACCAATTAGTTCCTCACCATTTGAAAGTTCAATGCCCTAGTGCTCTGGTCAGCAGCCTCTCCCAACTGAGCAATTGGTTTAAGTGATTTTTCAATCATCACTGTCCATTTACACTCACTCCTGACCTCACCAACCAAAAAGCAAAAATCTAAGAATTGTATGTTTCTTATATATTTTTTCAATGAACATCCATTTCCCTTATTTTTTTCTTCTGTACATAATTTTGTTCAGTATGGAAGTGAACCTCGCTGAAAAATTCTCCTTCCTGGACTCCCCTGCAGTTAGGGTGGCCCTGAGACACAGTTGCTTTTTTTTTTTTTTTTTTGGCTGCACTGAGTCTTCATTATTGCCCAAAGGCTTTCTCTAGTTGCAGTGAGCGGGGGCTCCTCTCTACTTGCACTGCAGGGGTTTCCCATTGTGGTAGCTTCTCTTGTTGCAGAGCACAGGCTCTAGAGTAGCTTCAGTAGTTGTGGCACACAGGCTTAAGTGGCCCCCAGGGCATGTAGAATCTTCCCAGACTAGGGATCAAACCCATTTCCCCTGTACCCACAGCAGACTCTCAATCATTGGACCACCAGGGAAGTCCTGAGACCCAGGTCTTAACTCTAGATGCAGAAGGAAGTCTTTGGAGAGAGCATCCCTTTCCAAACAACAAAGATAGACTCAGAGGCAAACAGGCTGGGCACTTCTTCTTCCAGTATAGAATGTGTAGTTGGAGCTAGAGATAGAAAAGTGAACTCACAATCATTAGGCAACACACCTGAAGACAAACACTGAGGATGGCAGAAGAAGGAGAGAAGGAGCTAGGACTCTGATGCATTGTGTGGGTGCTTCCCCAGCCATGGACCACCCACTTCTGGACTTCTTATAAGAAAAAAATGAATAAAACCTCTGTTTGGTTAAGGCACTGCAGTCAGATATTTCTATTCTTCTATTACTTGTAATCAAATGCCTTCCTACCTTATACTTGCTTTCTTTGCCCATGGAATTTCTACCAGACTGGTCTATAATTGTCACATCCTAATGGTCAAAGCTCAGGTCTTATTTTCACACTTCCTGGCTTTTTAATTTTTAGCTGGAAACACATGAAACATTTGACCTATAAGACTAAAGCCCCTTCATCTTTTGCAAAAACACAGTAATGATGAAAAAAATAATATTTAAGCATGAATACTTCAATTTTACACCCTGGCTTAAACCAAGGGAACATGAAGTAACAAAAAAAGCAAATCCTTTCATCAAGATTTAAAGAAGAGAAGATCAAGGTTTACATCTTCTCTTCATTACTCACTATTTGTACAGACATGAGCCACCCACCTAACTCTCCCCAAGCTTCGGTTTCCTTGTCTATAAAATGGAGATAATAATAATGTCTACCCAGACGGTTGCCATTGTCACTCAATGAAAAAGCAGACATATGAATAGTAATAGTTATTATTGACTGTAATAATTATCTAAGAGTCTTTTCATCATGTGAATAAAAATGCATTTTGACCTATTTTCTTATCTGAACATATTTTCTACAATTTTGATAATACCCTCCCCACCATTTCCAGAAAAAAAGATAAGGTAAAGGAGTTAGAAGCTATCTTTTCCTGTGAATGCTCAATTCTAATTAGAATCCTAAGAAGGACTCCTCCAGCTGTGGACTGGATCTGGGACACACTGATACACCAGCCCATACCAGTGAAGCACAAAAGAGCAGATACCCTCCCCCATGTATGACGTAAAAGCCAAGCACCCAAAGCCAACTAAAACCAGAAGATTGGGAATTTTCTAGTGAGCACATTTTTTCTAGTGAGCACATTCATTAAGGGGGATTTCTTTCACTTTGCATACCATGAATTCATCTATTCTTCACCATGCCTTAAACAGAGATTATCCTCTACGTTATATGAGTGTATGCCACATTACTACAATTTTTCAGGAAGTATAGAAAAAGCAAAACGTATCTGTAAAATTTGTCTTTTCTCTCCCTCCTTTCATTTTTCTACTTATTAATAATTGACCATAAATATCCAAAAACTACCAAGATTCGGGAAGAATTTGATATATGTCTTATAAATTTACAGAAGAAAGTACCTGAAACCAAGGACTCAGGGATTCTTAAGGACGCTGAAAAGCAGTGCATGTTTCTAAGAATCTTCTCACAATGACAACAGCTCTCCTCAAGTTGTCATTGTCATTTCCATAATGCTTAGATCCTGAGATTTTAAAGTGCGTGGATTGTCTGCAATATACAGCGCCGCGCTGGTGAGGGCTACAAACATTTCCTTATAGAGTTTAGGCTTTTGTCCCTCCTGTCGAGGTTGGTAAGTGTCACTGTCTGCATTGCTGCCTGCGTTTCGTGCAGACCTGGACGTTAACTTCTGTACCAATTTCTATGAATACTCATCGCAACCTTGTTGATCATCAAGCCTGACAAGGTTAAACTTGAGAACGTGAAAGTCGGCTGAAAGCAGATTGGAGAACTGTGCTCAGAGAAGTGTCTGGATGTTCCCAAGCCTGGGAGGAGAAGGTGTTAATGCCTCTCCTAGCATCCCTGAAGCCTGAAGCCAGCCCCCGGGCCTGGTCCCCAGCTCTGTTCCCCCTAGGGAACTGGCCCCGAGTCCAATCCTATCGCCTTTCCTGCCCCTGAGTCACGATGCTGTGTGAAGGAAAGCAGGTCATTCGGAGTCTCGGACAGAGGATATTTGTGCAACTACTTACCTCCTCTAAAATGCCCTTGCTTTTTCTGCTTACCTGCTTTAAAATGTAAAAATTACCAACAACGTATGGGTACCTTCTCAAGTTTCTGGGCTAGGGGATAGAAGAAGCTAAACAGAATGACTCCTTCCCAGAGCAACTTGTTATCAAGAGCCTTCAAAATATCTAGATCCTTCAGCATGACCATCCCCCACCTACTCTGCCTCCTCCAGTTACGGACTATACTTGCCTGTTCTCTTGATACCAGTCCCTGGATGAAACAGCTGTTTCATCCAGCTCTACTACCATACTTTTCAGAGTACTGTGCTGTAAGATTATACATGGGGTTTTTGTTGTTGTTGTTGTCTATTTTTATATTTGTTTGGTTTTTATGTATTATTTGTGTGAAAAGTATTATGAACTTATTACAGTACAGTACCATAAAGCTAATTGTGTGAGTTGTGTACCCAGGCTAAACTTTGTTGGACTAATAAGCAAATTGGACTTAGGAATGTGCTCTTATTTGTCCGTATGTTTTAATTATCATCCCCATTTTATAGATGAAAAGCCCAAGGCATGGAGAAGAAAAGCAAATGCTTTGCCCAGGATTCCACAGCAAGTGAACTACGAAGTGGCAAAGCTGGGATTTGAACCTCAATAGTCTGCTCTGACTCTCCCCAAGGGAGCCCCATGATCTTGGAGATTGTGGAGGAGGGGAGGTGACAAGTTTTAAGAGTCCATTTTGGTATACATTTCAAGCCACGTTCACTAACCAAGCTCTTAGAGTAATGAAGCTATTTGGTTACTGCAGTTGGACTCCTGTGTCTATTTCTCAATTGTTTCAGAATTTAGATGGAAAGGGTTGCAAATTGCTTGCTCCCTCAGAAACCCCAACACTAACCTTGTCCACTTTTACTGAAGTAGGATAAAGGATTGAAATTAGATAACCCCGTCTTTCCAATTTACTCCAAACTTAGCTCAGTTAGGGAGCATTCATGCTTCCCCTGTCCAATGACTAGACTTTCTTCCTCAACACTTGGACCATCGCTATATCAAGGACTCCCTAATTTCCTTGGTCCTCCAGCAGCCTTACCCACAGCTCAAATTTCTTATCTAATCCAGGTTTCCTTCCATTATGAGTGAGCAGAGGAGGGTGGGAGTCCCTTATTGAAGGGTTAGCCCAGATTCTCTGAGGGGCCACACACCCGATTACACATCTTCCCCATCGTTCAAGTTCCAAGTGCACTCCTCTTACTCCATGAGCACACAGCAGCCCACTTTGTTCTCTCACCCCACTTTACATGTGTGTGTGCATATGCTTAGTTGCTCAGTTGTGTCTGACTCTGCAACTGCTTAGATTGTAGGCTGCCAGGCTCCTCTGTCCATGGGATTCTCCAGACAAGAATACTAGAGTGGGTAGCGATTCCCTTCTCCAGGGGATCTTCCCAACCCAGGGACTGAACCTGGATCTCCTGCATTGCAGGTGAATTCTTTACCATCTGAGTCACTAGGGAAGCCCACTGTAAACTTATACTCTAAAGCAAAAGCTTTCAACAATTATTTATTGGGTACCATTTGCTCCTTGGAAATACCATTTGAAGTACCCTTTGCTCTTTGGAAGAAAAGCTATGACCAACCTAGACAGCACATTAAAAAGCAGAAACATTACTTTGCCAACAAAGGTCCGTCTAGTCAAAGCTATGGTTTTTCCAGTGGTCATGTATGGATGTGAGAGTTGAACTATAAAGAAAGCTGAGCACTGAAGAATTGATGCTTTTGAACTGTGGTGTTGGAGATGACTCTTGAGAGTTCCTTGGATTGCAAGGAGATCCAACCAGTCAATCCTAAAGGAAATCAGTCCTGGGTGTTCATTGGAAGGACTGATGTTGAAGCTGAAACTCCAATACTTTGGCTACCTGATGCGAATAATTGACTCATTTGAAAAGACCCTGATTCTGGGAAAGATTGAGGGCAGGAGGAGAAGGGGATGACAGAGGGTGAGATTGTTGAATGCCATCACCGACTCATTGGACATGAGTTTGAGCAAGCTTCAGGAGTTGGTGATGGACAGGGAGGCCTAGCGTGCTGCAGTCCATCAGGTCGCAAAGAGTCAGACACAACTGAGCGACTGAACTGAACTGAACTGAACCATTTGAAGTGAACTGGAAGTTGCTCAGTCATGTCCGACTCTTTGCAACCCCATGGACTGTATAGTCCATGGAATTCTCCAGGCCAGAATACTGGAATGGGTAGCCTTTCCCTTCTCCAGCAGATCTTTCTGACCCAGGAATCGAACAGGAGTCTCCTGCATTGCAGGCGGATTCTTTACCAACTGAGCTATCAGGGAAGCCCAAGTACCATGTATGCACCTAGAATTCAGCAGCAAAGAAGAGACAAATGTGGCTTTTCTGTGGCTGGCCGCACTTAGAATTCATTCAGCCCAAGTTAAACAGCTGTAAGGGCATATTTGTATTTGAATCTGTATTTTCCTCCTCTAAGTTCCAGACAAGCTGAGTGCCACTCAGGACTAAGCCAGAAATTTTTGGAAAAGTTTCTTCTATGTTTGAAAATAGGAAGGCCCGTGCAATTATCCAGTAGATAATGATTTCGATTAGGGATTTTACCTTAGCTCTTGGATAGCTTTCATGGGGTCTACAAATCTGATGCTGTTTGCAAATTTTTTGTGCATATACTTCTGTGCATTTTACTCTGGAAAGGGTCTTTAGAATCTCCAGACCTCCATGAACCAGGTAAGGTTAAGAAACCATTGCTTTAGAGCAACTGTGATGAACGGACTCCTAAGGGAGAATCTGGTAGGATTTCTTCACACTCTGAGTCCTGGGGCTCTGGTCAAACCACTAAAGCGACATGAAGTCAGCTGGATGCCAGGGTACTGTGGGTACAGAACATGCAACACTCTGGGTACCAAGCCAGGAGCACTATGGGTAGTGAGCCCATGAGGTCGTCTGTCTGTCCTTCTGCACAGCGACTACTGAAGGCATTTCCCTCAGGCTCTCTCTCCCTCAAAACTCCTCTTTCCGCTCTTCAACGCAGGGGAAGAAAGAGGTAGACAAGACGTCACACACTGAGAGCATAAAAATCTGTGATTAAAATCTCCCCAATCAAGAAGAGGTGAAGTTTTCCTTTCACTTTATATTTTAACCTAATAAAGTAAAATTTCAAAACTTTAATGTAACTTTATTATAACTTAACGTGTAGCACAAAAATAGTAACGAGGCAATGAAACATTATCAGTCTCTCAGTTTGGAGAGTCTTTTTTCAAATATCCTGGAAAGTTGTGGGGCCATGTAAAAATTCATAATATAATGGTAAACTCATCATAGCTACAACAAGTCATTCCTTTGCTAAGATAAGGTGCTTATGTTCAAGTTTGGATAAATTTAAAACATAACTCTCCCACTTTCCTCAATCTTCTGTATTTTTCGCCTCCTTCTCTGAATTTAAATGCCCACCTTGCTATACTTCTGTAACTTTCTTAGATTGTATTTTTTTAATTGGTAAATACATATATCTCCGAAAGGGAGAAAGACATGCTACAGCTTGCACAGAATTTCACATGCCAAAACACAGCCTCGGGTTTCCTTTTTAGTCTTAAAAAAGTGAAATATTAACTTTCTAAGTGAAAGCTTCTAGAAGGGTAGCTTGACATTTATACACAATGACACCCTAAACAACTCACCAGGGGAAAAACAGTTGCAACCCACAGCTGGTACGAACTGCCTGCAATTCAAAACATTCTCAGAGCTCCTCCTTAGCAGGACCTACATCTCCTAAAACAATCAACTTGCCAGTCTTTCTTTTAAGGTTTTGGTTTTATAGGATTGATTTGGAGTAAATCTGTGATGGGATGACAGAGAGCATGGTGTCCCTTTCCACTGAGAGCTAATGTGAGAGAGTTCACCACCCGGAGGTGGGGGCACAGGGCTTACAGACTGGCAGCAAACCTCGTCTTCAGGAGAGATCGCCTTTTCTCTGATGGCCTCTTTGGTTACGAAAGATCACAACAGCGTGATCAAGGCCAAGACGATGAGAGAGCTGAATTGTTCCACACATTTTAATGAAAGGGATGTTGAGTTGCCAGGAGAGGATTGCAGGTTAGAGAGGCAAAGAGAAGAGAGAAGGAGGAAGAGGAAACTGGCAGTTGGCAGAAGGCCAGGGAGCTGGACTTTGCAAAACAAGAGGGGGAAATATTCGTTTTTAAGTCATCTGCTATAGGTATTTTGTTTCAATGCAATTCTCATTTTTAACCATAAAATTTTTATGAAATTCCCTGCTTTTGTGAGCGGTGTCT
The DNA here is from genome assembly GCF_033118175.1 of Dama dama. Taxonomy (NCBI): domain Eukaryota; kingdom Metazoa; phylum Chordata; class Mammalia; order Artiodactyla; family Cervidae; genus Dama; species Dama dama. The sequence goes on from NC_083683.1 coordinate 69,831,865, forward strand.
GAGGTAAATGAAGGAGAAGTCACCTTGCTCTGCATTTTCATTGACTCAGGACATAAACGAGAGGACAGAGACAGGAGTCGAGACAACAGTGAATTAGAAAATTCTGAGAAGCAGAAAATAGACCCATACATGACTAAGAAGACCAAGTTCTCCCCTGGAAACTGTCAGAGGGATGCTGTGTCCCTTGGACTTTGTCAGACAAGCAGAACCACCACGCGGGGTTTACGATGGGGATCGCCCCTTATCCAATAGTGGGAGCTGCTGAGGAATTCTATGGAGGCTGTTGGTCTCCTTGACTGTTGTGGGCTTGAAGTCTCTGTGGAGCTCAGGACCACTGGTCAGGAGGAAGAGCTGGGCATGCAAAGGGGACAGCAAGGACAAGCTGGACCCCTCACGTCTTGTCACCTCTGACCTCAGGGACACAGGTGGTCTGCAGAAGGAGCTGGTGCTCTTCACCACACACACGGACCCACACATACACCTGGTCCAGGATTCTGAGCAGCTGAAGGAGGTGATCTAGCAGGAGCTGGAGGAGTTATGGGTTTGGCTGCTGCCTTGTATTACCAAGATGTGCCAACGGATCAGTGACAACATGCCTGAAACCCAAGGGTGACTGGTGCCCCATGCTGACCTTCAAATAACTAGTGTCTAAAGACCCTGATGCTGGGAAAGATTGAGGGCAGGAAGCGAAAGGGGCAACAGAGGATGAGATGGTTGGAAGGCATCACAGGCTCAAAGAACATGAGTTTGAGCAAACTCCAGGAGATGGTGAAAGACAGGGAAGCTGGGTGTGCTGCAGTCCATGGGGTCTCAAAAAGTTAGACATGACTTAGTGCTGACAACAACAACGATGGGCAATGGTGAAAGGAATCACTCCCAACTTTCACAGTGTTTTCCTGGACCCATGGATCCTAGTAATACAAGAAATAGCATCATACACTGGTCATTAATTTAAAGCATACACCACATTCTGGAGGGTTGGATCTTAACATACAAGGTGTTGCTATCCAGCTGGCATGGAAACTAAATCTGCAAATGGCTAGTCTGGCATTCTAACAGACCAGTGACCTCCGGACAATGAGGGACACAGTAAGATCAGTGAAATTCATTAGCATGGGTCCACGGCTGCACTTCAATTACTAGTAAATGAGTTCCTTGGTCAGGAGGAATGCTGTGGGAATACCTTGACATGAATCATACTCTGTAACTCCACAGATGGTGGTTTTGGCAAAAGCATTAAGGGCAAGGAAAACAAATTCATATCAGGAGTGTCACTTCCAGTAAGAACCAAGTACTGCCTCTTCCAAGATGGATATGGTCCAATGTACAATAATCAACCCAACCCCAGGGCTCATCCTCCTGGGGACTGGTGCCATGTAGTGGGGCTCAGAGTTGGTCTCTTTATTGGCTGGTTGGGCATTTAGCAGTGACTGTAAACAGATCAGCCTTCGTGAGCAGAAGTCCATGTTGTTGAGTTCATATATAACCTCCATCTCTGACGCCATGGCCACTTTGTTCATGAGCCCATTGGGCAAGGATGGATTGACTAGGGAAAGAACCTGACTGACGTCCACAGAGTAGGGCATCTTTTCCATCTGATTGTTAAGATTCTCCTCTACTGAGGTTGCTCTTTCATGAACAGTCACATCTTCATGCCCTATGACCATTCAGAAAGATCTATCCACACCCCTCCTTGTCATCAATTTTCCAGTTGTGTTGCTTCTTAGGCAAACACATTCCAGCCCATGACACTGACCATCTTATCAAACCATTAGCCATGGTCTATGAATCAGCATGGGTTTTCCAGGTGACGCTAGTGGTAAAGAACCACTAGCAATGCAGGAGACATAAAAAATGTGAGTTCGATCCCTGGGTCAGGAAGGCCTCCTGGAGGAGGGGATGGCAACCCACCCTAGTACTCTTGCCTGGAGAATCTCATGAACAGAGATCCGTAGGGTCACAGAGAGTCAGACCCAAATGAAGCAACTTAGCATGCATGCATGCATGAATCAGCAAAGAGCCATATCTCAAGGCATCTCTTCTTCCAGGAAAAATGACTAGATGTACTCCTTGAATTACTGTCCAACAATAAGACTTTCCTTCACTACTGTACTTCAGAGCCACCTCAGAGGGGGCTAATAGTACTTACTGAGCTATCTGCTTTGGTTTGGGCCACAAAGCATACAGATCTATAAACTAGGCCTGAATTTTATTCTTCCTCAGTCAACTTTAGTCATGGGGAACTCCCTAAGAGGCTACTCATGTGAGTTGAGAAAGAGGAAGCAAGATAGCAAGAGTCAGGGCCATGGGCATCTGTGCCACCTGTTCATTCAACTCACCTGTCCCTTCAGGACTGCTCAAGCTATACTGCAGACCCAGCTTTATGATTTGGGGGGCCAGCCAACACTCAGTTTATAACAGGCAGCTCAGGCTCATTTGATGGCCCATAGTTAAGTGTTGACTCGCTAGTAAGGCCTAGTTATAAGCCATAAGCTGTTTCTCCAAAGGACAATAGTCATCTACAAAGGATAGCAGAGTTCTGCTCCAAAATTCTGAAGGCAATACATGCTGTAGTCCACCTGTAGAGGCTGCCAAGATGCCACATACATCTTGATCTACAGTTCAGTTCAGTCGCTCAGTCATGTCTGACTCTTTGTAACCCCTTGGACTGCAGCACGCCAGGTTTCCCTGTCTATGATCAACTCCTGGAGCTTGCTCAAACTCATATCCATCGAGTTGGTGATGCCATCCAACCATCTTGACCTGTGTTTTCCCCTTCTCCTCCTGCCCTCAATCTTTCCTAGCATCAGGGTCTTTTCCCATGAGTCAGTTCTTCACATCAGGTGGCCAAAGTATTGGAGCTTCAGCATCAGTCCTTCCAATGTATATTCAGGACTGATTTCCTTTAGGATGGACTGGTTGGATCTCCTTGCAGTCCAAGGGACTCTCAAGAGTCTTCTCCAACACCACAGTTCAAAAACATCAATTCTTCGGCATTCAGCTTTCTTTATAGTCCAACTCTCACATCCCTACATGACTACTGGAAAAACCATAGCTTTGACTATGCAGACCTTTGTTGGCAAAATAACGCCTCTGCTTTTTAATATGCTGTCTAGGTTGGTCATAGCTTTTCTTCCAAGGAGCAAGTGTCTTTTAATTTCATGGCTGCACTCACCATCTGCAGTGATTTTGGAGCCCAAAAAAATAAAGTCTCTCACTGTTTCCATTGTTTCCTCATCTATTTGCCATGAAATGATGGGACTGGATGCCATGATCTTAGTTTTTTGAATGTTGAGTTTTAAGCCAGCTTTTTCACTCTCCTCTTTCACTTTCACTGTAAAACTCTTTGACTTTCACTGTAGATCACTTTTGGATCTACAGAGAGATGTCAGATACCATTGGATCCACTAGATCATATGGCAGGGTGTCCTACACGGCAACCTGAACTTATTTACAAAGACTTCTCTTTTGCTAAGGGATATTTTGGCCTATTTCTACAATCACTCGAATATACACATGCTCTACAATCATTTGGGTTCTTTTCCTCCACTAATTTAGAACTTAAGTAAGGACAAATGAACTCTTGCTGTATGTTCCTCAAACACTCTAACATATGGGATGCGGGGACTCTGGCTTCTCTTATTTAAATGTATAAGGAAAGGGTGGCTCCCTGAAGCTGGAGCTCCTCAGGACACCCAGTGACACGTGTAAGATAATCTGACGTGTGTAAGACATAGGTCCTAAAATGGAGGGAAGGGCCGAACAGTGATGACCCTAAGACTACTTATCTGATGCCAACTATTTATCAGAAAGTAAAAAATACAGTTAATTATCTCTTTGGTCTTTCTCACTGCACTAAGCATCCAGTTTGGTTGATGGGCCCATCAGTCATTTTGGTCCCACAGCCTATAAATAACAATCCTATGCTTCCATGAAAAGAAGGGCCTTCCATGAAATGGAGAAGCATTTTGACTATGTGAACCCTGTAATTTCAAACTCTTTGCTGCTTATCATATTTACTTTGTATTCATTCAGGCCAACCTGAACAGAAATGCTAATTTAACCCAGTTTAAAAAACAAAGCAGACAGAGATTTCGCTTGAAATGGGATGGTTTTTATTCTTGTCATCTCTGCCTCGGACACAAACATTTAATATTTAAATGTTACTCCCTGTGAGATCTGGACTTTCTGCATTTTGTGGCTATGACAGGATTCAAATTTGATTCCATCTTGTGTGAAAATATCATTTCAAAGTGTGTGCCCCAGGAGAATAATAACAAACCCAAGTCTTGGCATTTTTTAAAATGGACTTTTTTCAGAGGTCTCTTAAAATATGATTCATCCTGTCTCCTTCTAGACACCAGGAATTCAGTAGTGATGCTTTTCATTTTCTCCCAAGCTTAGTTTGAATCTGTTACTAATGACTTATGGTAAGCAGAATGATTAATTGCAAAATGAAGATTATTGTGTCTGCATTTAACACATTAATTATAATATTTTATAATATGTTAACCTTGCCCTTTTATTCTAAATTTAAATGCTACATTAATTGTATCTAATTATAATTAGACTAGTTAAAACCTATCTGTTGTTTTCCTTTGTTATTAGTATAATCCTAAAAACACCTGCCCACCATCTACTAAACACTAGGGTTGCAGTGATTAACAGCAACAAATCCTGTGAAATCGCTTTTTATCCTTAAGCAGTCTGAACAAATTGGGCCATTAAAATATCTTCACTTAAATGCTACACTGCTCTGGAATGTTTCATAAGGTTGCATAAATTCTGTCACTTCCCATCCCATAATTCACATAATATGACAAATGCAGTGCAGAGTTTAACCACTTAGCATCTGCGACTGACCGTGGACTGGCAAAGCTTCATGTTGTTCATTTTAAAAATGTATAAAATTATGTTTATTTTCTATTTTTTATTTAAATATATTTTTTCTTAAGTTTTACAAGGTTGTGTTTGTTTCTGCCACGGAACAACACAAATAAACCATAATTATACATACACCTCCCTCCCTAGCCTCCCTCCTCGGCCTCCAGCCCATCCCTCCAGGTCATCACAGAGCACAGACCTGGCTCCCGGTGCCGCGCTGCACCTCCTCACCAGCTCCCCATCCTCCACCTGAGAGTGTGCTTATGCTGATGCTACTTTCTCCATCTGACCCCCTCGCTCCCTCCCTCGCTGTGTCCACAAGTCTCTTCTCTACATCTGTGTCTCCATTCCTTTGTGCAAATAGTTTCATCAATATCATTTTTCTAGGTTCCATATATATGCATTAATGTACTATATTTGTTTTTCTCTAACTTACTTCACTCTCTATAACAGGCTCTAGGTTTATTCACCTCACCAGAACGGACTCAAATTCATTCTTTTTTATTTCTGAGTAATATTCCACTGTATACATATACCACATCTTCTCTATCCATTCATCCGTCGATGGACATCTAGGTTGCTTCCATGTTCTGGCTCAAAATGGGAGACGATAATTGCAAATGAAACAACTGATAAAGGATTAATCTCCAGCATATATAAGCAGCTCATACCACTCAATATTAGGAAAACAAACAGCCCAAACAAAAAATGGGCAGAAGACCTAAACAGACATTTCTACAAAGAAGGCATATAGATGGTCAATAAATACAAGAAAAGAAGTCAGCATCCCTAATTATAAGAGAAAAAGCTACAATGAGGTATCCCCTTACACTGGTCAGAATGGCCATCATCAAAAAATCTACAAACAATAAATGCTGGTGAGGATGTGCAGAAAAGGGAACCCTCCTACACTGTTGGTGGGAATGTAAACTGATACAGCAATTATGGAGAACAGTATGGAGATTCCTTAAAAAACTAGGAACACATCTACCATATGACCCAGCAGCCCCACTACTGGGCATATACCCTGAAAAAAACCTTAAGCAAAAGAGACATATGTACCCCAATCTCAAAATAGTGATTTTAAGATTTTCCTTAAAGAGCATTTTCTTGTTTGGGTTCTCCCAGACATTTTTTTATAGTCTCTATTGTAATAGTATTCAAATGACATCCTGAAGGAGAACTGACTTTAAGCAAATCTACTGTGTAAGTTCTATCTTTTGACACATGGCAGAATGACCAGCTAATTCACACTTTAATTAGAGTTGGCTCTTTTGCTGTAGACCATTTATATGACTAAAAAGGTAATTAACAAAAATGTAGAGACATTAAGAAAAGCACTACTATGCCTCTATCTAGCTTTTGTTTTCAAAGTTTGTTATGGTCAGAAACATAACAAACATCTCTGCTCTATGTTAAGTAGTCCAAGACAGTGCCTAAGAGCAAGATTTCTGGAGTCAGACTAGATTTGAATCTCAAATTCACCACTTTACTTTGTGACCTAGAGCCAGTTACTTAACCTCTCTGCTCTTAACTTCTTTATCTGGAAACTGAAAATCATAAAAACACCTAGCTTGTGGGGTTTTTCTGAGGATGTAAGTGTAAAAGGTTTTAAACAGTATTTGGCTTATGGTAAATATTAATGTTAGCTAATGGCTCAGATCATGAACTCCTTAGTGCCAAATTCAGACTTAAATTGAAGAAAGTAGGGGAAACCACTAGACCATTCAGGTATGGCCTAAATCAAATCCCTTACAATTATGCAGTGGAAGTTAGAAATAGATTTAAGGGACTAGATCTGATAGACAGAGTGCCTGGTGAACTATGGATGGAGGTTCGTGACATTGTACAGGAGACAGGAATCAAGACCATCTCCAAGAAAAAGAAATGCAAAAAAGCAAAATGGCTGTCTGAGGAGGCCTTACAAATAACTGTGAAAGAAGAGAAGTGAAAAGCAAAGGAGAAAAGGAAAGATATTCCCATTTGAATGTAGAGTTCCAAAGAATAGCAAGGAGAGATAAGAAAGCCTTCCTCAGCAATCAATGCAAAGAAATAGAGGAAAACAATAAAATGGGAAAGACTAGAGATCACTTCAAGAAAATTAGAGATACCAAGGGAACATTTCATGCAAAGGTGGGCTCGATAAAGGACAGAAATGGTATGGACCTAACAGAAGCAGAAGATATTAAGAAGAGGTGGCAAGAATACACAGAAGAACTGTACAAAAAAGATCTTCACAACCCAGATAATCATGATGGTGCGATCACTCACACTCACCTAGAGCCAGAAATCCTGGAATGTGAAGTCAAGTGGGCCTTAGGAAGCATCACTAAGAACAAAGCTAGTGGAGGTGATGGAATTCCAGGTGAACTATTTCAAATCCTAAAAGATGATGCTGTGACAGTGCTGCACTCAATATGTCAGCAAATTTGGAAAACTCAGCAGTGGCCACAGGACTGGAAAAGGTCAGTTTTCATTCCAATCTGAAAGAAAGGCAATGCCAAAGAATGTTCAAACTACCACACAATTGCACTCATCTCATACGCTAGTAAAGTGATGCTCAAAATTCTCCAAGCCAAGCTTCAGCAATATATGAACCGTGAACTCTCAGATGTCCAAGCTGGTTTTAGAAAAGGCAGAGGAACCAGAGATCAAATTGCCAACATCTGATGGATCATCGAAAAAGCAAGAGAGTTCCAGAAAAACATCTATTTCTGCTTTATTGACTATGCCAAAGCCTTTGACTGCATGGATCACAATAAACTGTGGAAAATTCTGAAAGAGATGGGCATACCAGACCACCTGACCTGCCTCTTGAGAAATCTGTATGCAGGTCAGGAAGCAACAGTTAGAACTGGACATGGAACAACAGACTGGTTCCAAATAGGAAAAGGAGGGAGTACGTCAAGGTTGTATATTGTCACCCTGCTTATTTAACTTATATGCAGAGTACATCATGAGAAATGCTGGGCTGGAAGAAGCACAAGCTGGAATCAAGATTGCCAGGAGAAATATCAATAACCTCAGATATGCAGATGACACCACCCTTATGGCAGAAAGTGAAGAGGAACTAAAAAGCCTCTTGATGAAAGTGAAAGAGGAGAGTGAAAAAGTTGACTTAAAGATCAACATTCAGAAAACTAAGATCATGGCATCTGGTCCCATCACTTCATGGCAAAGAGATGATGAAACAGTGGAAACAGTGGCTGACCTTATTTTTGTGGGCTCCAAAATCACTGCAGATGGTGGTTGCAGCCATGCAATTAAAAGATGCTTACTCCTTGGAAGGAAAGTTATGACCAACCTAGACAGCATATTAAAAAAGCAGAGACATTACTTTGTCAACAAAGGTCATTACTTTGTCAACATAGTCAAGGCTATGGTTTTCCCAGTAGTCACATAGGAATGTGAGAGTTGGACTATAAACACAGCTGAGCGCAGAAGAATTGATGCTTTTGAACTGTGGTGTTGCAAAAGACTCTTGAGAGTCCCTTGGACTGCAAGGAAATCCACCCAGTCCATCCTAAAGGAGATCAGCCCTGGGTGTTCATTGGAAGGACTGATGCTGAAGCTGAAACTCCAGTACTTTGGCCACCTGATGCAAAGAGCTGCCTCATTGAAAAAGACCCTGATGCTGGGAAAGATTAAGGGCAGGAGGAGAAGGGGATGACAGAGGATGAGTTGGCTGGATGGCATCACCAACTCAATGGACATGAGTTTGGGTAAACTCCAGGAGTTGGTGATGGACAGGGAGGCCTGGTGTCCTGTGGTTCATGGGGTTGCAAAGAGTCGGACACAACTGAGAGGCTGAACTAAACTGAACTGAATGATTTTTTTTATTTTTCCCTTTATCTGAAGAGCTTATAATTGCAAAAACTTCCATTTAGCATGCTTGAGGAAGGTTCTTTTCTACTTGACAGTTATCTCTGTAATGTAACAAGAAGAAATTGTTTGTATTTTAGGAAACCGTTACCTCCAAACATCTGCTGTGCTTCTGTTTTCAGTGGTTTCAGATGAACCAAGATTCTATCAATCGTTTCTACTACGGTATGACATGACATGATTTTTGCAAAGAATGAACTTTCATTCAGAAGTGACGCAGACCTGCTTCCTCTCCTCAAGGAATCCTCATCCTAGTGAAAGAGTTAAAATGTATTATCAGCAACTGTAATAGGAGTAGAAAGTAACAGATGCCATTAAAAAGGCAGTAAATAAGACTTATGGAAACCCCGGTCACATGCTTCCTCCTTAGGCTAGAAATTTAATCCTACTACACTCTTCAACTTAAATTAAGGATAATTATTGCTAACAGAGTTGTATAGACTATATCATGGGGATAAAACTTTCACACTATATATTGGTCAGAAAAGCGTAGTTTGTAGTGCAGGGATAAGCCAAAAGCTGCAATAACTTCTAAGAAGGAAGTCTCCTCACTCACCATAAATTGACAAAGGAGTTCTGCCCATCTTGGTCCCTTGACATGAGCTCCATCTCATCACATGCTTCCACAGGGATAAAAGGTAGAGGTTATTTTTTAATTTTAAAAAAATTTTAAGAACCTTCCCTCGTGATCCAGTGGTTAAGAATCAGCCTGCCAATGCAGCGTACACGGTTCCATCCCTGGTCCGGGAAGATCCCACATGCCTCGGGGCAGCTCAGCCCGTGTACCCGGACTCCTGAGTCTGTGCGCTCTGTGGCCTGTGAGCGGCGGAAAGAGAAGCCGCCGCCGCGGGAAGCCTGTGCGAGGCAACTAGAGAAGAACTGCCGCTCATGCAACTAGAGAAAACCTGCCCACAGCAACAAAGACCCGGCACCGCTAATAAAAGCAAATAAATAAAATTAAATAATAATAACAACACATTTTAAAGCATGACTAGTCATATGTCTTAACATTTCTGTCTGGAAGAGTCCCCCTCCATTTCTACACACATTTCATTTGTCAAAGTGAGTCACACGGCCAGAGCTTAACAGGGCGAGACTGCCCGATCCTCCCCTCAAGGGGGGCCACTACAAGCCTGTGAACCAAAACATCAACCACACCAAGACTCCAACATCAAACGAAGAAGTAACCCCATTTACTTTCTAGCACTGATCTCAAGACCCTCTGGAGCCTAGTTCCCAGTGATGGGATTGCTGTCCAGGATTTCCCTAAAGACCTCTGATTACTTTTATTAATGTTTATTTATTTACTTATTTATTTGGCTGCATTGAGTCTTAGTTGAAGGACACAGGAAGTTTAGTTACAGCATGTGGGATCTAGCTCCCTGACCAGGGATCAAACTTCTGGCCCCTGCATTGGGAGTGCAGAGTCTTAGCCACTGGGCCACCACGGAGGCCCCGTTATCATTTCTTCCCTAAAGATTCTCATCCATCATAGGGCCAGGTCCTTTGCACTTTTCCTCTCCAACTCTCTGCTCCTTCCGAGCACTAAGGGCAACCCTCCAAATCTGGGGCCATTGATATTTAAAGAGAAGCTTCTAGAATTTAGAAAGGATGTTCTTTTCAACCAAGTCTGGCTTTCAATAACTGCATCGCTGTCTTTGCCACCTGATGCAAAGAATTGACTCATTAGAAAAGACCCTGATGCTGGGAAAGATTGAAGGCAGGAAGAGAAGGGGATGACAGAGGATGAGATGGTTGGATGGCATCACCAACTCAATGGACGTAAGTTTGAGTAAACTCTGGGAGTTGGTGATGGACAGGGAGGCCTGGTGTGCTGCAGTCCATGGGGTCGCAGAGTCGGACATGACTGAGTGACTGAACCGAACTGAAGACAGATTGAGGGCAGGAGAAGGGGATGCCAGAGGACGGGATGGTTGGATAGCATCATCGACTCAATGGACATGAGTTTGAGCAAGCTCCAGGATAGTGAAGGACAGGGAAATCAGGCATGCTGCAGTCCATGGGGTCACAAAGAGTCAGACACAATTTAGCAAATGAACAACAACAAAGACAGTATGTGCGAAAAGTTTTGTAATGTATAATAAGCTTTAAAAGTGCAAATCAATGTTAGTATAGAATTACCACTTTTACTGCATCTCTAAAACTGGGACCCTTGCCCTTAACCTGGCAATAATAGAACAGAGTAGCCAGACTATGGCCGTTGGTGTCACCAAGACTTGGGTTTAAACCTGGTTCTGTCACTTACCAGCTGGGACCCTGAGAAAGGGTCTTAACCTCCCTTGGGCTCAGTTATCCCATCTGTAAAAGTTAGATAATAAAACCTCTTAATAATACCACAGAGGAGTCTTATAAGGATAAATGCATACACAAAACATTTAATGGATGTATGACATTGTGTGTTTTAGAAAGAGCTCAAGAAAGGGCCCATTATTACTTTTTATGACTTTATCTTTTACTTTTGTTGATGTCACACTTTGCTTCTTCTGGATCCTTACTCAATAGTCCAAGAAAATATACATTTCTGGGCACCCAAGCACTCTCTTTTGAGAGTACACTTCATACAAGTACTGTAGAAAGAGGTTTAGTTGACAAACAATAGGGCCTCTCAAAATATCAAGCATCATCTATCTTTGAGAACCATTAAAAGCTAAGAAGCAAGGGTGGTTGTATGAGTCCAGCCCACAAAGGGTCTCCAGCGCCATGATCAACCTTTGCTCAACAAGCATCTGGCAGTTCTCAGCCTTGTTACACCCACTGCCACACCCGTCATGGATGACCTTCATGGGACCACTAAGTGTGAGGGCTTTGGCACAGATGGAATATGCTCCACATGGTTTACATTCCCCCTTCTCCAGCTCACATCATCGCGTGAAGAAATAGTGAGTCCCACGTCCTTGTATGACCTCATTGTACAGATCACTTTGAGTTTGCTCTAATTCCTAGTAAGTGATTCATTTCAAAACTTTTACCAGAACTTTTATGGGAACTTTTATTAATCACTGACTCGATGGACATGAGTTTGAGTAAACTCTGGGAGTTGGTGATGGACAGGGAGGCCTGGCATGCTGCGATTCATGGGGTCGCAAAGAGTCGGACACGACTGAGCGACTGAACTGAACTGAACTGAACTGATTATTAATCACAAATTGCCTGTGACCCACCTCACAAAGGACAGATCTCAATTGGGAACTGCTGCAGGTGAAGTGCTGCTCCAGGTGAGGGACACTGAAATTAGTTAAAAATATTGATGCTAAGTGTTATTAGTGGAAGTTGCAATAACCTTACTTATCCTATCACCTGTATTCACTTATGTTATAATTTATAGTCCACTTTTAAAAATCTGTTTAACTACCTAAGTTTTTTCTTCAGTGATCCAAAGTATTTAAAAGGACAGCATGTTTCAGAAATAGTTTATTACATTTTCTTATCTCAAACATTCTTCATGGAGCTGCTCACAGTTATTTTGAATATCATGAATTAACTGCCACCAAGCTTTTATTACACACTTTTCAGTAGGCATGATTTATAAAGTGACTTGTGTCAAAATATGTTCCCACGTTTTCTTTATGTAGTATAATTAAGATTGAAATATTCACTTGCCAGCACATGTATGCCTATGGAGTTCATATTTGTGGCTACTTCTAAAACACTTAGATGAGAAGGAAGTAAAAATGAAAGATACTTAATATAAATGGTTATTCTCAAGACACACCACCCATATTAAAGCGTCTGTAGATCTGGTGCTCATCTCAATGGGCAACCAACAGATGGAGTGTTCTGTCTGTCATATTAGTTTGGAGTCTCTAAACGTGCCTGGGGGAATTCCATTACTTGCACCAGCTGTACCGGTGACCTTCTTGCCTTCCACTCTCCAGATTCAGAATACAGGAGGCAACTTTAAGCATGATTTTAAAATACAACATATGCAAATATGACTGTACTTGACATATTTACTCTAGTGCCAAGAAAAAAAAAAGTCCTTTTCACTTTAATCCCTGGAATCATGGGTTTTCCATCTTCTGAGTCTTTCTGCAAAAAGCCTTTCTACACTGGGAAAAATTTTTAAGATTTTTTTAATACCTATGGAAGGGGTTTTTTTCTGGGGCAAAACTTGATGAAGAGTTCTTATCAAACAGAATTAAATAATTAAAAGGTAGAATTTGGGAGACATCTGGAAGGTACTCTTAAGCTAGAAATGTCTTCCTTCAGAAGGCCTGAAGGTTCTCCATTAATTATGTGCTATTTGGGGTTCAGCAGTCTCTGTCTGGGCGCCCTTTTTGTAAAATGCAAAAAGGAGAGCCAGGATTGAAACTCAGTTCCTTGTTGCAACACTCTTGCACTTTTCCCCTACTATATACTGCTTCCATTAGAGGATGGTCACTAACAAGAAAATAAGTGGGGTTTTCCCAAGTGAGAGAAAAAAAATCAGTACATGAAAACACTGAGTCAGAAGAAATGAAGACACAGGAAACGGTGAAAGGACACGATAAGGGAGCTGGGAGGTGTCAGAAAAATAAGGCCAGGGCTTCCCTAGTGGTCCAATGGCTAAGAATCCACCTTCCAATGCAGGGGATGCAGGTTCGATTCCTGCTGGGGAAACTAAGGTCCCACATGCTGAAGGAGCTGAGCTCCAAGCCGCAACTACTGAGCCCTCATGCAGTAAACAAAGATCCTGCATGCCTCAATGAAGACACAGCCAGATAAACAAATATTTTTAAAAAAATGAAAAGAATGACGTCAACTGCAGTTTTGCCTCGAGTGGGCCTTCACTTGAGCTTGACTTCTAAGAACCCTATCTACAATGTCACCTGGTAGAAATCCACACCTTCAAGACCTCCTGTCTGAAATTTCAGTTCAGTGCTCTCTGCTTCTTTAACGTGTATTACAATATGTCAGATCAGATTAAATTAGAAATGGAACATCCAGCTATTTTTATCTGCTGCCTTATTGAGTGGGTTATAAAATAACCTTCCAAAATATCGCAGTAGTGATGAGCACCCGTAAAAGCAGTTTGTTTACCATTTCCCACTAAAAGGAAAAGGGCTTCTTGGATAAATTACTCATTCCAAGAAGACCTTTTGGACACAAGCTTCAACAATGAATGAATGTGCGTCACAGGTAAATAGAAGCCCTTAAATGGGTCCCCATTGGCTTAAAGGAAATCAGAAAAAAATGGTAACTGTAATGGATTGAAACTCACCAGTGCTAGGAAGCACTGAAAAAGTAGAAATGCTATGGGGAAACGAGGAGGAGGAAATGTATTGGTTAAAAGAAACCTTGTGAACATACAATCAAATGCACTGTTTTATCCTTGCTTAGCCCTTGTTTCAAACAAACCAACAACAAGAAGACATGAGGACAACTTGGATGTGGACTGGACATCCAATGATGTTAAAGAACTGCTAATTCTACTGAGTGTGATCATAGCTCAGAGGTTATATTTTAAAAATAAAATAAACTTACCAGAAATGCAAATGAAAGTATTTACAGCTGAAATGACCCAAGTTCAGGAATTTGCTCTAAAATGCTTTAGCCAAAAAAAAAAAAGTCGTGGTAAAGGAAATAGATGAGGCAAAATTCACCACGTCTCTATTTGTTGGATCTGGCCAATAGGTATAGGAGTTTCACTTTACTAATCCTTTACTTTTTTATTTAAAATACATAGTTATACTTTTATTTAAATTGTCTTTAAGTAATTATTTAAAATGTATTAAATTGTAGCTAAAGATTTAAATTTTCACATGGGGCTTTTTATCCATCGTACCTGTGTCTACGTAACACCGGAAAAGGGAACTGAGAAGAACCTGGTGGTTGCCGGCTTGCACGATGACTACTGCTGACCCTTGCTTCCTGGCGCTCCCGCCCCTGCCCAGTCCCCTTCCGCTGTTTCAGGGCGGGTCTGGGTCACCAACAGAACCAGTGGGATGATGCTGTGTGACTCCTAACGCTAGATAATAAAAGATATGTCTGCTTCTGCTTTGCTCTTCGCATCACTCACTCTGAGCGTCCTGAGGACACTCAAGTGGCTTTATGGAGAGGTCTCTGCAGCATGGAACTGAGGCGTCCAGCCAACAGCCTACCCCAGTTTGCCAACTGTATGAATGAGCCATCTTGGAAAAAGACCTTCCAGTCCCAATCAAGCCTTGGATGACTGCAGCACTGGCCGACATTCTGACCACAGCCTCAGGAGAAACCCCGAGCCCGAGCAGCCCAGCCAAACCGGTCTATGTAAGTCAGGGCTCAGTCAGAGAAGCAGAATCAGTAGGCAACATAGGGACTTAAGGCATTGGCTTATGAAATTGTGGGGACTGGCTTAGCAAGTCTGAAGTCCATCGGGAAGGCAGGCAATCGGGAAGAAACGGTCACAAGCAGACGGAAGCCCCAGGAACACAGACCAAAGCTGTTCGTCTACAGGCAGGAAGAGAAGATCAAAAGCAAACAGCAAGTAAGTGAGCAAAGGCGGAACTCCATGGACGCGGGCAGGGCTGTCACCTACAGATGGAGCGTCTCGCTCACGTTCGTGTGGGCACACTCTCTCTCTTTCCCCCCAGCCCTCTCTCACCTAACCCTCTTTTAAAAGGCCTTCCAACTGTTTGACTCATGCCCACAAAGGAAAGGATAATCTCCCCTCCAACTGGATAAATCAGGCCCACCCAAAATAATCTCACTAACTTAAAGACAACTGATTAAAGACTTTAATTACATCTGCAAAATCCCTCCCCAGCAGCATCCAGATTCATTCCATTGAATAAATGGGAGGAGGTGTATGCATGCTACAAAATGGTTATGTTTCTTCTCTATCCTCCAGCTCTCAAAAGACAGCATCTCCAGGTGCCCACCCTATCTGGAAATATACTAGAAAGGGAATTCTGAAGGACACAGTTTGGCCCAGCAAAGTCAACACACCCCAAACTCCTAACTCACTGAGACTGAGAAATATAATAAATGTTCGTCATTGTTTTAAGACTTGGGTTTTGAGGTAAAGTGTTATCCAACTGTTGAGAACTAATACTGGTTTGATGGAACAAGTTATTTGTAATCAAGTATAACAGGTGAAATGTCTAAGGTCAGCTGAATTTTACTAGATTTGTATTTACTGAATCCACATAATATTTGTGAGTGGATAATGGGGGGGGGCCTATATGGGTCGGGTGGGTTTAGATACAGTCTTCATCAGAATCAGACCAGCAAAGTCACAAAGTACAGGAGGACATCTTGATTATCTCTAAAACACTTCACGAATCCTGAAAACTTGCTGGAGAATGAAGTAAAAAGACTTAGGAACCTACATTAACACAGGTTCTTTGACCCACAGTGCCTCATCTCTGGAATGACCCTAAAACCTCAGGGCGGCATTAAAAGGGCAGGTTCCACGGTCACACACGTGGGCTCTTGCCTCAACTCCGTCCCTTACCGGCGGCCACTTCACCTACCTGCCTGCTATGGACTGAATTGTGTTCCCCTCAAATCATGCTGAGGCCCTAATCCCTCATACCTTAGAATGTGACTGTACTTTGGCCTTGACAGAGGTAACTAAGCTTAAAAGAGGCCATCAGGATGGGCCCTAACGCAGCATCACCAGTGTTTTTGTAAAGAGAGAAACACCAGGGCACAGTCACACGGAGGAAAGAGAGGGTGGCCATCGAAAAGACAAGGAGAGAGGCCTCAGGAGAAACCAAACTTGCAGACCCCTTGATCTTGGTCTTCTGTAAGAATTAATTCCTGTAGCTTAAGACACCCTGTCTGTGGTCTTTGTTATGGCAGCCCTAGCAAACTAATACTGCATTCTTCCTGAGCCCCAAGTTCTGCATCTACAAAATAGTACTTATAGCTCTAGGGTTTAGACCCGCCTTTAGCTGTCAGAGTCCTTGAGGGTTTAAAGACAGACAATACCTAAAAAAAATAAAAATAAAAAAAAAATAAAAAGATAAACACAGACAAAAATGTTTGGTCAAGAAGAACCTTAGGTTTTATTGAAAGAATAAAGACCAGCCTTGGGAGTCAGGCCATGTCGCAGAGGTTTTATAAGCCAGAATGTTACGATATTTTCCCAGTCTTCTCAGAGAAAACACCCTTTCTCAACCACTCATATAATAAAATGGGAAGGAAAAGAGGTTCCTGGGGCTGTCTTGTCCAGGGAGTTATTTTCTTTGACAGCCCATGGTTTAAGAGAACCAATTTACATTCACTGTTGTTCTCTGAAGAAGGCAGTTACCTGTATTTTCCATGTTAGTGAGTCTGGTTCCTATCAGGGAAATGGGAGAAGGGGGAAGAGGTTTTTGTTAAGAAATAAGAAGGATTTCCCAAAGAAATTACTTGGAGCAACAGAAAGATAAAACGAACAGGCATTCCACCAATACCAGGCTATCCATAGCCACGTAAAGCTATTCTGTTCTGAAGTCCTTAGAGGAAATGGAGAAACAGGAAAAGAAAATTTTCTATCTATCAAATTCACTTCCAGGTCTAGTTTCATATTAAAATTGCTTGTGGGACTTCCCTGGCAGCGCAGTGGAAAAGAATGTGCCTGCCAATGCAGGGGACACAGGTTCCATCCCTGGTGCAGGAAGATTCCACGTGCGGCAGAATAACTAGGCCCAGGCTCTAGAGTCAGAGCCCCTGCTCTCCCAACAAGGGAAGCCACACCATGAGAAGCCCGCACGCCTACAGCCCCTGCTGGGCCAACAAGAGAAGCCACACCATGAGAAGCCCGCACGCCTACAGCCCCTGCTGGGCCAACAAGAGAAGCCACACCATGAGAAGCCTGCACGCCTACAGCCCCTGCTGGGCCAACAAGAGAAGCCACACCATGAGAAGCCCGCACGCCTACAGCCCCTGCTGGGCCAACAAGGGAAGCCACACCATGAGAAGCCCGCACGCCTACAGCCCCTGCTGGGCCAACAAGAGAAGCCACACCATGAGAAGCCTGCACGCCTACAGCCCCTGCTGGGCCAACAAGAGAAGCCACACCATGAGAAGCCCGCACGCCTACAGCCCCTGCTGGGCCAACAAGGGAAGCCACACCATGAGAAGCCCGCACGCCTACAGCCCCTGCTGGGCCAACAAGAGAAGCCACACCATGAGAAGCCTGCACGCCTACAGCCCCTGCTGGGCCAACAAGAGAAGCTACACCATGAGAAGCCCGCACGCCTACAGCCCCTGCTGGGCCAACAAGAGAAGCCACACCATGAGAAGCCCGCACGCCTACAGCCCCTGCTGGGCCAACAAGAGAAGCTACACCATGAGAAGCCTGCACGCCTACAGCCCCTGCTGGGCCAACAAGAGAAGCCACACCATGAGAAGCCCGCACGCCTACAGCCCCTGCTGGGCCAACAAGAGAAGCTACACCATGAGAAGCCTGCACGCCTACAGCCCCTGCTGGGCCAACAAGAGAAGCCACACCATGAGAAGCCCGCACGCCTACAGCCCCTGCTGGGCCAACAAGAGAAGCTACACCATGAGAAGCCTGCACGCCTACAGCCCCTGCTGGGCCAACAAGGGAAGCCACACCATGAGAAGCCTGCACGCCTACAGCCCCTGCTGGGCCAACAAGAGAAGCCACACCATGAGAAGCCTGCACGCCTACAGCCCCTGCTGGGCCAACAAGAGAAGCCACACCATGAGAAGCCTGCACGCCTACAGCCCCTGCTGGGCCAACAAGAGAAGCCACACCATGAGAAGCCCGCACGCCTACAGCCCCTGCTGGGCCAACAAGAGAAGCCACACCATGAGAAGCCCGCACGCCTACAGCCCCTGCTGGGCCAACAAGAGAAGCTACACCATGAGAAGCCTGCACGCCTACAGCCCCTGCTGGGCCAACAAGAGAAGCCACACCATGAGAAGCCCGCACGCCTACAGCCCCTGCTGGGCCAACAAGAGAAGCCACACCATGAGAAGCCTGCACGCCTACAGCCCCTGCTGGGCCAACAAGAGAAGCCACACCATGAGAAGCCTGCACGCCTACAGCCCCTGCTGGGCCAACAAGAGAAGCCACACCATGAGAAGCCCGCACGCCTACAGCCCCTGCTGGGCCAACAAGAGAAGCTACACCATGAGAAGCCCGCACGCCTACAGCCCCTGCTGGGCCAACAAGGGAAGCCACACCATGAGAAGCCCGCACGCCTACAGCCCCTGCTGGGCCAACAAGAGAAGCCACACCATGAGAAGCCCGCACGCCTACAGCCCCTGCTGGGCCAACAAGAGAAGCCACACCATGAGAAGCCCGCACGCCTACAGCCCCTGCTGGGCCAACAAGAGAAGCCACACCATGAGAAGCCTGCACGCCTACAGCCCCTGCTGGGCCAACAAGAGAAGCCACACCATGAGAAGCCCGCACGCCTACAGCCCCTGCTGGGCCAACAAGAGAAGCCACACCATGAGAAGCCCGCACGCCTACAGCCCCTGCTGGGCCAACAAGAGAAGCCACACCATGAGAAGCCTGCACGCCTACAGCCCCTGCTGGGCCAACAAGAGAAGCCACACCATGAGAAGCCCGCACGCCTACAGCCCCTGCTGGGCCAACAAGAGAAGCCACACCATGAGAAGCCCGCACGCCTACAGCCCCTGCTGGGCCAACAAGAGAAGCCACACCATGAGAAGCCCGCACGCCTACAGCCCCTGCTGGGCCAACAAGAGAAGCCACACCATGAGAAGCCCGCACGCCTACAGCCCCTGCTGGGCCAACAAGAGAAGCCACACCATGAGAAGCCCGCACGCCTACAGCCCCTGCTGGGCCAACAAGAGAAGCCACACCATGAGAAGCCCGCACGCCTACAGCCCCTGCTGGGCCAACAAGAGAAGCCACACCATGAGAAGCCCGCACGCCTACAGCCCCTGCTGGGCCAACAAGAGAAGCCACACCATGAGAAGCCCGCACGCCTACAGCCCCTGCTGGGCCAACAAGAGAAGCCACACCATGAGAAGCCCGCACGCCTACAGCCCCTGCTGGGCCAACAAGAGAAGCCACACCATGAGAAGCCCGCACGCCTACAGCCCCTGCTGGGCCAACAAGAGAAGCCACACCATGAGAAGCCCGCACGCCTACAGCCCCTGCTGGGCCAACAAGAGAAGCCACACCATGAGAAGCCCGCACGCCTACAGCCCCTGCTGGGCCAACAAGAGAAGCCACACCATGAGAAGCCCGCACACTGCAACTAAGAGTAGCCCCTGCTCGTGGCAACTGGAGAAAGGCCACGCAAAACAACAAAGACCCAGTGCAGCCAAAAGTAAATGAGTAAACATGTTAAATTTCTTGTGATTAATAACTTTACTATTGCTTAATATCCACCACAGAGATTATTATGAAGATTAACACAGTAACATATAAATCACCAAAAATAAAACCAATGCTAAGGAAATGCTCAGTTCTTTCTTCTTCTTAGGACAACAAAGTCAATTCCTTGTTTAAGTTTTTACATCTTCCCTTCTCCTATGTGTCACACACACACACACACACACACACAGCCTGGTGTTTTTGAAGACTGAAAACAACAAGGCCCCACCAAGAAATTCTCTGAGGTGAGGGATTTCCAAGGGCTGTGTCACTTCCCCATGAAGGAACCCCCCAGAAGTTGTCTTCTTCCCTGGAATGCCTAAATGACCCCGTCTCTAGGCTGTGATCATTGACTTCGTTTCGATTCTGCTCTGTGGGACTTCTTCCCTCCTTTCAGCCCTGACTTGAGCAATGCCACAAAATGAGTCCTGCGTGCCGCCCGTCCAAGTCGACAATGCTTCGATTAATACCTCACCGGTTTACCTCCAAATGCCTCTTCAGGAACACAGAAGCCTTTAAGCACTTTAACATTTGTTCTTTCCTGAGACCTGCTTGACAGACTTTTACAAGCACAGTTTAAATTAGGCAGGATCTTAGAGTCAATATTTTTTTCTCCTTTGCAGATAGGATTCTTCTTTTCCTCCTGGCAAGGGAAAGGTTTGGGAACAATACATATTTGTTTGATCTAGGATACAAAAGGGAATCTGAAAGGTGTTTATGTCACCTTTTTATAAAAGCATTTAAACAAGGTGCTCAGTACACAAAGAGATGCCTCCAGAAACGGAAGAGGGATGGATCTCAGCGTATTTAATGTTAGAATTTGGCCAACGGTTCTAAAGGTTGATTTCCAAATCTCTGCCCAAGAATCGTTTGTTTCTCTCTGTGCATGAATCCCACGGAGCCAGTGGACCAGAGAAGGTAGAAGGATAATTGGGCAGCAGCACAACTCATTTCTCAGTTGGCAACGTTTTAAAGCCTTTAAAATCCTCAACAGCAACTGGCCTTTCCATTCCTCTTTTCTCCTTCTGGCTGACGTCTGCGCAGACTTCGCTGCCTCTGTCCTGATGGGCCTAAAAACTCCACCCACGGCTTATAACCAGGAACAACACCCAGCACAAACCATCTGAACATAAAAAAAAACAGCCACCCAATAGCACGGGTGTATTCTGGTAGCCAAGTTTCTGCCTAATGGGAAAAATCTATTTTCAGCTTATACTGCAATAGGGAGATTATTTATCTTGTGAAAGATGGTGAAATGAAACAGTCCTTCCATTTGGTCAGCAAGCAACCCTCCAAGATCTGAGCACTAGGAAAAGACAGAACCCAGAGCTACACAAACGGTAGGAATTCCCAAGTTCAAAAGATTAAGAGCAAGCCTTTTGCAGAACTGCTTTTGAGGGAGTAAATCCCCTTAGCAATACTGAAATGCAAACTTTGGCTTTTGAAACTGATTCACAGCTCAGGCTGCACGTTAGAATCACTTGGGGAGATTTTTAAATCTATGTGCCTGGGACCCATCCCCAGAGATTTTTTTTTTTTTTTTTTTTTTAATCTCCACCAGGGATTCTGATACACAGCCAGAACTGAGAATACACAGCCAGGTTTGAGAATCACTGACTTAGAATATGGAGAAAGTTTACAAACAGAGACTGGATGGAGATCAGAACCCTGGCTGCAGGAAGAAATCTCCCAGAGCAGATCAGCCTGATAGGTATGTAGAAAGAGAGAGTAGATAAGTGGTCGCCAGGTGCTAAAGAGTGGGGGAAATATGGAGAGGTTGGCAAAAGGGTGGCAAGCTGCAGTTATAAGATTAACGAAGTCTGGGAATCTAATGTATAACATGGTGACTACAGCTGATAACACTGTGTTGTATAATGAACATAACTGTGATTTTCTAAGAGAGTAGAACGTAAATGTTCTCACCAAAAAATAATAGTTAATCTGTGAAGTGATATGTGAATAAGCTCAATGGGAGAAATCATTTTATAACATGTACATATATCAGATCTCACTTTGTATACTTTAAATACCTCGTGATGTTGTCAATTATACCTGAGTAGAGCTGAGGGAGGGGAGAAATATGGCATACAGCTACAGTGGAATATTATTCAGCTTTCAAAAAGAAGGAAACCCCACCATTTACAACAACATGGATAAGTCTTGAGGGCGTTATGCTAAGTGAAATAAGTTAAGTAAAGACAAATACTGTATGATCTCCCTTACATGTGAAATCTAGGGGGAAAAAAGAACTCAGAGAAAGAGAGTAGGTTGAGAACAGACTAGGGAATTGATAGATTAGAAGTCATAAAAAGACAGAACCAATGCAAATACATAGGCCTGATTTGAACGAAGCAAATGTTTAAAAAAAATGTACAAGGCAATCAAGGAAATCTGAATACTGCTAGATATTTGATGATATTAGGACACATATGTTACATTTCTAGGTCAGCAATCTTTTCAATAAAGGGCCAGATAGTGTTTTAGGCTGTATGGGCCTACAGTCTGTTGCCACTCCTCAACTCTGCCATTGTGGCCTGAAAGTAGCCAACAAAACAACACATAATAAATGGCTGCGGCTACGTTCTTTACAAAAATAGACAACTGCATGGATTTTGTTACACTCTGTCTTACAGACACATTCACAAGAGCTTCTGGATGGAAGAATGTGATTGAAGAGGAGAGGTATGTGAGTGAGTGATATAAACAAAACAAGGTTAGTCTTGTGCTGATCGTAAGCTGAGGATGGGTAGGTTATACCAGTGATTCTCAAAGTGTGGGCCCCAGACCAGCAGCAGCAGCATCACCAGCAAGTTTGTTAGAAATGCAAATTTCTGGCCCCACCTGAGACTTACTGAATCAGAAACTCTGGGGGTGGATCCCAGCAATCTGGTTTAAGCCCTCCAGCTGATTCTAATGCACACTAACTGCTGCTTAATCCCAGCCACATTTCTGTCAGCAGCATTGAGAAGGGTGTCAAGCTGCTG
The DNA here is from genome assembly GCF_033118175.1 of Dama dama. Lineage (NCBI taxonomy): Eukaryota > Metazoa > Chordata > Mammalia > Artiodactyla > Cervidae > Dama > Dama dama. The sequence continues at coordinate 69,854,905 of NC_083683.1, forward strand.
GGAGTGGCTCAGGTGCCCACTCAGAGCCTGCTGCAGACATCTGCCTCCCTGGCCTCTTGGACCCTTGCTCTCCCCACCGTGGACACCTAAGGCATGCCCAGGAAAGACCACAACTTCAGATCGGAAGTGGTGAGTGGAGATGCAATACTAAAAGTAAGGATGCAGTATCAGACCAAAACTGTGCCTCTGGGAGTAGTCAGGGAAGCAGCGTCCTTGGAAAACTGGGGGGAAAGTAGGACAGGACACCCTGATAAGCAGGATTCAAGTGAAAGTTCAAAGTGCAGAAATCTTTGTTGAGACCTTCCGGAGGAAGGTCACAGGCGCCATCACACTGAACCTATACTAGCAACTGTTCGCAACCTCTCTTGAAATGCTTCTTAGATTAATTACTTAACTCACAACACACAACTAGCACACACACACACTTTTTGTTTGATCCTGGGCTTTTTTGAAAAGCATTATTATTAAAATAGGAGCTAACCCACCAAAAGTTGTGAAAGAAACCGCCAGTCAATGCAGGAGATGCAAGAGACGTGAGTTCGATCCCGGAGTCGGGAAGATAGCCTGGAGAAGGAAATGGCAACCCACTCCAGTATTCTTGCCTGGAAAATTCCATGGACAGAGGAGCCTGGCGGTTTACAGTCCATGGAGTCACAAAGTCAGACACGACTGAGCACAAACACACACAACAAGTTTATTTTATATGTATTATCATCTGAACATCTTTATCAATTTTTCAGGAGAAAAAAAATCAGTTCTTTGATCTGAAAACACTTCTATTATCAAGAATGTATTATTTTGCAATATATACAAATATCAAATCATTACATTGTACCCCTGAAACTAATATAATGTTATCTGTCAATTATTCCTCAGTTAAAAAAAAAAAAGGAACATTTTTTCCTAATACTTGGTTTTTTGTAAGTATCAGATTTTATTTTCCAGATTTTGTGACATTTCAGTGATGATTCACATTATTTATTATGATGATGTCTTGAGTTAATTTGAGTTGAAAAATGTACCAACTTTCTTAACCTCATCACCAGCAGATTTTTTAAACTTCTCATTAAGCCAGCGAATAGTTTGCTATTGTTTTGGAGATGAGGTATGTGGAGCATGTCTCCATTACTCTTAAAATTTATTCCAGCTATTATGGAGCAAAGATGCTGTCTGTGTGGCAAGACAGTCTGGAACATGCCATTTTGTTGCATAAATTCACTGCAGACTCCAGTTCCTCTACAACTAAGCTCTCCTATAATTGCGTCTAAGTCTGTCAATCATGTGTCCTAAAACTACTGGTAGTGACAAGAACTCTAGAGGAGTTCCAAAATATATGTTGTATCTAATATAACTTGAGCAGAGATTACATCACGCCTACTTCCTGATCTCATGTGCCTAAATGCCTCTAGTCTATCAGGATTGAAATACACTATCAAAAGTTGTCATTTTATGTTCAATATTCAGTATCTTTAAAAACATATTTTCTACAGAACGAGTGATCTGGGCATATTAGTTTCCATCTGTATAATAAGATACAGATTCTCCTCTAATGATAAAGTGAATTATTTTATCAGTTAAGATGATCTGGTTGCAAGAAATAGAAACTGCCTGGGGAACTTAAACAGAAAAAGACTGTATGGGAAGAAGAGAGGGTAACTCACAATATGGAACAAAATGTGAAATAAACAGACTCAGAACAGGCAGGACCTACCACAACCTCAGAGAAAACAGGAGCTAGCCAGACCTGATGAATGGTCACTTTGAGAAATGCCGCAGAGGTGAATAGTGTTGCCCATTTGGGGTCTTTATATCACTCTTTTCAAGAAAGTGAGTGCCTCCAGCCCTCTGGCTCATGTCAGGAGTCATGATGTCACTAATCAGTAGTCCACCAAAGCAAAGCTGGGGTGCTGTTAAGACGGGAAATAGCAGATGGGGGCAAAAATGGCAAACGTCCCCTGAAATCACGAATTTTATTTATTTTTCTTTTTGTTTAATTGAAGCATAGTTGATTTTCAGTGTTTTGTTAATTTCTGCTGTACAAAGTGATTTGGTTCTACACATATGTACATTCTTAATATTACTTTCCATTATGATTTATCGCAGGATAGTGAATCTAGTTCTCTGTGCTATACATTAGGACCTTGGTGTTTACCCATTCTACATTATGATAGCTCACTTCTGCTAACCCCAGCCTCCCACTCTATCCTTCCGTCTTTCTTCTTCACCTCAACAACCACTCTGTCTGTTTTCTACGTCCGTGAGTCTGTTTCCGTTTCACAGATAGGTTCATTTGTGTCGTATTCTAGATTCCACATGTAAGTGATATCATACGGTGTTTGTCTTTCTCTTTCTGACTCACTTCGCTTAGTATGAGAGTCTCTAGTTGAATCCATGTTGCTGCAGATGACATTCCAATAAGTTCCCTACCTACAAATCTTCATGTTGTGAACTTTCAAAGATGCGCACACGTATTCCATCAATGTCAGGTGTGCGGAAAATTGCAACTCGCCCTCCATCGCCTGTTGCTGAGGTTCCTTCAGCTCCACCATCTCCCCCTCCTCTCCCTAGACACTCCTCTAGACACTAACTCTTCTTCCTGCTCAGTCGAGGCCAGCCCCTGTATGCCAGCTCTTGTACTGTACCGCTGTGCTTTTCAAGGCACTGTACTGTAAGACTAAAATGTTTTCTTTATTTTGTGTGTTTGTGTTTTATATATTATTTGTGTGAAAAGAATTATAAACCTATTGTGCTGGGCTAAGTCACTTCAGTTGTGGCCTGCTCTCTGTGACCCTATGAGCCAGGCTCCTCTGTCCATGGGATTCTCCAGGCAAGAATACTGGAGTGGATTGCATTCCCTCTCCAAGGGATCTTCCAGACCCAGGGATTGAACCCGCATGTCTTACATCTAACCTGCATTTGGCAGGCAATTTCTTTACCACGCAGTTCAGTTCAGTCGCTCAGTCGTGTCCAACTCTTTGCGGCCCCATGGACTGCACCATGCCAGGCCTCCCTGTCCATCACCAACTTCCAGAGTCCACCCAAACCCATGTCCATCGAGTCGATGATGCCATCCAGCCATCTCATCCTCTGTCATCCCCTTCTCCTCCTGCCCTCAATCTTTCCCAGCATCACGGTCTTTTCAAATGAGTCAGCTCGTCACATCAGGTGGCCAAACTATTGGAGTTTCAGCTTCAGCATCAGTCCTTCCAATGAACACCCAGGACTGATCTCCCTTAGGATGGACTGGTTGGATCTCCTTGCAGTCCAAGGGACTCTCAAGAGTCTTCTCCAACACCACAGTTCAAAAGCATCAATTCTTCGGCACTCAGTTTTTTTTATATTCCAACTCTCACATCGATACATGACCACTGGAAAAACCATAGCCTTGACTAGACAGACCTTTGTTGGCAAAGTAATGTCTCTGCTTTTTAATATGCTATCTAGGTTGGTCATAACTTTCCTTCCAAGGAGTAAGCATCTTTTAATTTCATGGCTGCAATCACCATCTGCAGTGATTTTAGAGCCCAGAAAAATAAAGTCAGCCACTGTTCCCTATTTGCCATGAAGTGATGGGACCAGATGCCATGATCTTAGTTTTTTGAATGTTGAGCTTTAAGTCAACTTTTTCACTCTCCTCTTTCACTTTCATCAAGAGGCTCTTTAGTTCTTCTTCATTTTCTGCCATAATGGTGGTATCATATCTGAGGTTATTGATGTTTCTCCCAGCAATCTTGATTCCAGCTGGTGCTTCCTCCAGCCCAGCATTTCTCATGATGTACTCTGCATATAAGTTAAATAACCAGGGTGACAATATACAGCCTTGATGTACTCCTTTCCCTATTTGGAACCAGTCTGTTGTTCCATGTCCCGTTCTAACTGTTGCTTCCTGACCTGCATACAGGTTTCTCAAGAGGCAGGTCAGGTGGTCTGGTATGCCCATCTCTTTCAGAATTTTCCAGTGTATTGTGATCCACACAGTCAAAGGCTTTGGCATAGTCAATAACGCAGAAATAAATGTTTTTCTGGAACTCTCTTGCTTTTTTGATGATCCATCAGATGTTGGCAATTTGATCTCTGGTTCCTCTGCCTTTTCTAAAACCAGCTTGAACATCTGGAAGTTCATGGTTCACATATTGCTAAAGCCTGGCTTGAAGAATTTTGAGCATTACTTTACTAGTGGGTGAGATGAGTGCAATTGTAGCCCCATGAGAAAGCAGTATTATTATATAGCAAATTGTGTTAGCTGGGTACCTAGGCTAACTTTGTTGGACTTACAAACATGCTCTTGGAATGGAACTCATTCTTATATAGGGGACTTTCTGTGTTTCATTCTTCTTTATGGCTGAATGGTATTTCATTTCACATATGTACCACATCTTCTTTATCCATCCATCCGTTGATGGACATTTAGATTGTTTCCGTGTCTTGGTCATTGTGAATTGTGCTGCTATCAACATAAGGATGCATTATCTTTTTTTTTTTCACATGTGTTTTTTACAATTAAAGTTTTATCTGGATATATGCCCAGGAGTGGAATTGCTGGGTTATATGGTAATTCTACTTTTAGTTTTCTGAGGAACCTCCATAATGTTTTTCATAACAGCTGTTATCAACTTACATTCCAACCAACAGTGTAGGAAAGTTCCCTTTTCTCCACACCCACTCCAGTATTTATTTGTAGAGTTTTTAATGATGGTCATTCTGACTGGTGTGAGGTGGTACCTCATTGTAGTTTTGATTTGCATTTCTCTAATAATTAGTAGCATTCACATCTTTTCACGTGCCTGTTTACCATTTGTATTTCTTCTTTGGAGAAATGTCTATTTAGATTTTCTGCCCATTTTTCAATTGGATTATTTGTTGTTGAGCTGTTTGAATTGTTTCTATATTTTGGAAATTAAGCCCTTGTCCATTATATCATTTGCAAATGTTCTCTTTCATTCTGTAGATTGTTTTCATTTTGTTTATGGTTTCCTTCACTGTGCAAAAGCTTGATAAGTTTGATTAGGTCCCATTTGTTTATTTTTCTTTTTATTTCTGTTGCCTTGGAGGCTGACCTAAGGAAACATTGGTATGATTTATCAGAGAATGTTTTACCTATGATCACTTCTAGGAGTTTTATGATGTCCTGTCTTGTGTCCTGTCTTATATTTAAGTCCTGAAGCCATTTTGAGTTCATTTTTGTGTATGGTGGGAGGGTGTATTCTAACTTCATTGATTTACATGCCGCTGTCCAGCTTTTCCCACACCATTTGCTAGGAAGAGACTGTCTTGTATATTCTTGCCTCCTTTGTCGAAGACTAATTGATTGTAGATGTATGAGTTTATTTCTGGGCTCTCTTCTGTTCCACTGATCCATATGTCTGCGTTTGTGCCAGTACCTTGCAGTTTTGTTAGATCATTAATTTTAAAAGATAACTTAAAAGAAAGTCAATCACAGTAGTTCCTCATATTCAAGAAAAAGAGGCTGTCCATAATACTAAGTCTGTCATCTCTTTAATCCTGGTTATATAATTGAACAGACACACACACACACACACACACACACAAATATCTGTAAAAATTACAGATAAAGTGTGTTAAGTTTCTATTATATTTGACCTAATTATCTAAGGAATTCATCCATTCGTTTATCCACAAATATTTAGGCACAATTCTAGGTATTGAGGATACAGGACTGAAAAAATATTTTAATCCTAGCCTGACTGTTGTGAGAAAGAGAGAAACAATAAACAAAATAAATAAGTAAATTTTGTAGCACCTTAGAAGTTGATGTGTGAGGAATAAATAAGGAAATGTTGACAGGGGATAGGGAGTGCCAGGCTGAGTTTCAAGTTTAAAGAGCGTGATCAGGAAAGGCCCCACTGGGACTTCCCTGAGAGTCTAGTAGTTAAGATCCCACCTCCTATGCAGGGGCACAGGTTCTATCCCCGGTCAGGAAACTAAGGTTCCACATGGCTCAGAGTGTAGCCAAAAGATTTTTTTTTCCTCTAAGGAAAGGCGTGGACTTCCCTGGTGGTATGGTGGATAAGAATCCACCTGCCAATGAAGGGGACATGGGTTTGATCCCTGGTCCAGGAAGATCTCACATGCTACAGAGCGACTAAGCCCAATGGGCTGAAACTACTGATTCATAAACTTAGGGTCTGTGCAACAAGAGAGGCCACCAAAATGAAAAGCCTGCATACCGCAGCTGGAGAGTAGCCCCCACTTGCCACAACTAGAGAAAACCTGCTTCCAACAAGATTCAGAACAACCATAAATATATATTTTTAAAAAGAAAGGCTTCACTGAGGTGACATTGGAGAGAAGTCTGGCAGGGAGTGATGAATTAAGTGAGCAGTTATCTGGAGGAAAGTACCCCCGGAAGGAGCAGCAGGTCCAAGACCCTGAGGCAGGTAACACCAGGGGCATTCAAGGACCACAAAGAAACCAGCGTAGCGGAGCCACTGGAGTGAGCCCTACGAGAGGGCTTGGAGGTGAGGTCAGACGAAGAGTGCGATCGGGCCACGGCAGGCCTTGTCGGCCACTGTGAAGACTTTGGCTTTTTCTCTAAGTGAGGTGGGAAAATCACACTGCAGAAGATCAATGTTCCCACCTAAGAATTCATCTTCCCTCGAATCATTCTTCCATTTCAAAATATATCCAATAACAAAACATTCTTCCCCCACCCCCGGTCCCCCAGTTCTCAAAGCCTATCTACACACGTCCTACAGAACTAAAAATCCCTGCAGCATCCAAGCATTGTCTCACTCCTCAAGCTCTGCTAGTCAGCTGTATCAGTCCGTGTCCAACAGGGAGACAGAAATCACACAGTGATTTTAAGAAGGAAAGTTGAACGGTAAGAGAAGATTAGAGTCATGGGGCATAACCAGTAAGGAGTGAAGAAAACTCAAAAGCATATAGGAGTGCTCGCTTCAGCAGCACATATACTAAAATTGGAACGATACAGAGAAGATTAGCATGGCCCCTGTGCAAGGATGGCACGCAAATTCGTGAGGCTTTCCATATTTTTTACAAGCAATAAATGCTGGAGAGGGTGTGGAGAAAAGGGAACCCTCTTACACTGTTGGTGGGAATGCAAACTAGTACAGCCGCTATGGAGAACAGTGTGGAGGTTTCTTAAAAAACTGGAAATAGAACTGCCATATGACCCAGCAATCCCACTTCTGGGCATACACACCGAGGAAACCAGATCTGAAAGAGACACGTGCACCCCAATGTTCATCGCAGCACTGTTTATAATAGCCAGGACATGGAAGCAACCTAGATGCCCATCAGCAGACGAATGGATAAGGAAGCTGTGGTACATATACACTGTGGAATATTACTCAGCCATTAAAAAGAATACATTTGAATCAGTTCTAATGAGATGGATGAAACTGGAGCCCATTATACAGAGTGAAGTAAGCCAGAAAGATAAAGACCAATACAGTATACTAACGCATATATATGGAATTTAAAAAGATGGTAACGATAACCCTATATGCAAAACAGAAAAAGAGACACAGATGTACAGAACAGACTTTTAGCCTCTGTGGGAGAAGGCGAGGGTGGGATGTTCTGAGAGAATAGCATTGAAACAAGTATACTATCAAGGGTGAAACAGATCACCAGCCCAGGTTGGATGCATGAGACAAGTGCTCAGGGCTGGTGCACTGGGATGACCCAGAGGGATGGGATGGAGAGGGAGGTGGGAGGGGGGATCAGGATGGGGAATGCTTGTAGATCAATGGCTGATTCATGTCAATGTATGGCAAAAACCACTACAATATTAAAAAAAATTTAAAAAGCATATAGGAATTGCAAGTAAAAGGAGCAGTGACCTTGCTTAGGGCTAAAATAGAGGTTCCAAGGCAGAGCTCCCCTCCTCCTAGGGCTGAGCTGTGCACCTTGTCAGAAAGAGTACAGTGATCGCTCAGTGGATTGAGGGGAGTTGCTGAGGGGCCGTCGCTGTTGGGACTTGCGAGCGAGCCACCCTCCGAGGTACCAGGGGAAGCCGTTCGCAGAGAGGCGCCCGGCTGCCCAGGGAGCCGCCCGAGAAAGCTGCGGGGTGCTGTTGGCCTCCTGCGCTCAGTGCTGGAGCCAAGCCCTGGGGGAACCACTCACTAACGGAGCCGAGGCTGGAGCAGCCCCACCCTGCAGACACCGCATGCCTGCATCCTCAGTCGCTCTATCGTGTCTGAGCCTCTGCGACCCCATGGACTGGAGCCCGCCAGGCTCCTCTGTCATGGGATTTCCCAGGCAAGAATACTGGAGTGGGTGGCCATTTCCTCCTCCAGGGCATCTTCCCGACCTCGGGGTTGAACCTGCACCTCCTGCGTTGCAGACAGATTCTTTACTGCTGAGCCCCCTGCAGAGACTGAGTCCTAAAGAAAGCTGCACCCTGCTGCCAGCCTGTAAGACAGAAGTCATGACGCGAGCAGATCCCTGCTCAGAGGACACTCTGGACCAGGACCAAGATAGAAGGACAGAAGAAAGGGAGGAAGGAGGTGAGGAAGGAAACTAGAGGAGACAAGCCTTCTCCCCTCTCCCTATCCAGTATCCCTCTAGTACCCTCTACTGACAAGATCAACATCATGTCAGTTGGCACGGGAGAAATATTTCAAGTATTTCCATGAAATATTTCAAATATTTCCATGGTTTTTCCAGTAGTCATGTATAGATGTGAGAGCTGGACCATAAAGAAGGCTGAACGCCAAAGAATTGATGCTTTTGAACTGTGGTGTTGGAGAAGACTCTTGAGAGTCCCTTGCACTGCAAGAAGATCAAACCAGTCAATCTTAAGGAGATCAGTCTTGAATATTCGTTGGAAGGACTGATGCTGAAGCTGAAGCTCCAATACTTTGGCCACCTGATGTGAAGAACTGACTCACTGGAAAAGACCGTGATGCCGGGAACAATTGAGGGCAGGAGGAGAAGGGGACAACAGAGGATGAAATGGTTGGATGGCATCATTAACACGATGGACATGAGTTTAAGCAAACTCTGGGAGAGAGTGAAGGACACGGGAGCCTGGAGTGCTGCAGTCCATGGAATCGCAAAGAGTTGGACATGACTGAGCAACTAAACAACTCCATTTTCATAGAGCAGGCAGGAATGGATTTGAAGCTGAAAAACAATAAACTAATAACTGACATGCCCTCTTTTCTTATGCGGCTGCAATATTTGCAGCATAACCTGTTGAACTGTACTACTATAATTTTCAAAGGGCTGCAACTTTCTAATGCAATAAACCCCCTCAACCAAAAAATTTTGAAACCATGTAAGTGTGAAACTCCAGGTTCTGAAAAACAAAGTATAGTCTATCCTTTCTGAACCTTTGGCACTTAGAAGATACCTGAATATCTATTTAGAGCACTAAAAGTTACCCCTGTTAAATAATGCTCTATATAAGTCTGGGTGCATGCTGTGGTATATAATAATACATTCAATTGATTTTATTCACTTTAAATTCTTGCCTCTTAGTATCTGCTTTTATTTCTTCTTTCTGAGATAAGCATGCAGTTGTTGTTGTCCTCTTCTGCTTGGATGTTTTATGAATGAATAGCCTGGTAAGATATATCATAATAGAAAGAGCTTTGGTTCTCTTTGGGGCTGACCCGATTTTAAATTCTGACTCCATTATTTTCTGGATGTGTGGCTTTAAGCAGAATATTTAATCTCTAGAAGCTTCCACTTCCTCATCTCCAACTGGGACAATAACACCCACCTTGCATTGTTTAAAAAAACTCTCAGGACCATCTTCCAGAGTAATTGCCCCAGAGAAAGTACCTACTTTGAAATATGGCCTGGATCCATGATTTTTGCTGCTCTTATATCTTTAGGAATTTTATTCAACAGCCCATGGTGAACACTGTAAGGATGCCAAGTTAATTCAAACTTTCATTCCAAAGACAGTCACAGAAACATAAAACAAAGCTTTGTAAAATGGTCCACTAATTACTGCAGAATTTCTAAACAATATTCCAGAGTTGTTGGGGGGGCGGGGGGGGGTGGGGGAACTAATAGGCACAGACACCAAAGGTTAACAGATTAGATTCTCAGAAACATTAGCTGTCTGGCTGCCTCTCCCTGAATTTTGTTATTCTTTATAATGAGATATATTTTTTAAGTGAAATTCACTTTCTTCTTAAATGTCTTGCGGTAATTCTATTCTCAACTTAAAAAGTCAAATAACTTCTTTTAGGAAAACTAACCACTTCTCTATTTAGAATGCAGCTGTTGACATCAGTTTAACAAATGGAATGAGATGCTGCTCTAAAGGACTGTGAAAATTAAAACCCAACCGGAGATCTGTACTCTTTGGGTAGAAACACCAGGATGAGCTCAGACTCAAGTTTCTCACCACAATAAAGCTGTTAGAACTTTCATCTAGTTTAATCTAATCTCAATTTTCATAGACCGCAATGGACTTTCCAGACCATATGTTCCTTTGGTTCATTTCACATCACCAATGACTTTCATATTCATCACCAGACCTGATGCTAAATATTTTTTCTACTTTTTTAAAGTAGACATAGCCAGAGAGGAATGTAGCTCTTCCTTGGCAAAAGGTTTCTGAAGTTTCCTCTAAGCCCATTGAATTCTCAACACAAGATCAGACCTACAAGAACATGATGGAACCCAGGTGTTAGACTAATTACTATTTAGCCATAAATGAAGAAAAGGGAAATATTAATCCATGATGCAAGTTGCTGTGTTATTACAGAATCCATCTTAATGAAGTAACGACCTCACTTTCCTCAGAGGTTAACTGTATGGATGGTCCCGTATTGACCGAATGTTAATGAGTTGTGTGTGTGGCAGCAAGTAAGCAGGAAATGGCAGAAGGAAACTACTATGATAGGTACATAATTACAATGGAAGTCATGTCTCAGGTAATGAACAGGATTCGCATCACATCTTCTCAGTCACAGCACAATTTCTCCAGCTCTGTTTATAGTAATCAGTGGGATTATTTGACAGCAAGATGACATTTTGACTTTGGAACAAATTTTTCTCATAGAAAGCACGATTACCCACTGATGTGGGGATACACAATTAGACATAGCCATACTAGGCAAGTTACATTGTTTTTTAAATATGCAAATTGTAGCTATTCAGCCCTTATCTGTAGTCCTTTGGATCTAAACACCATGGTCATGTGCAATGGATGCATTCTGAAATTTTTTAATTGCCTGTTATTTAAGAATGAAGTTTCAAACTTTTTAATATAGGAGTATTCTAGCTGCTAAAACTAACATCTGAGGAGGGTCAGACCTCTATTGTATACAGAGACTGTGTTTCAAAGAACATTATTTGGCTTATATTCTAACTAAGTCCATTTAACCAAAAAATCCATATCATAAAGGAATTTTATTACAGTATAAAATGTAATATGCTGGAAATACGTATGAATTCTTATGAGTCCAGTTGTTTTGTTTAAACTCACTGAGGCGTTAGTAATGTGCCATACTGAGTATGTGAAAGATAGAAAACCTCCTTTTGTATGCGTTCCAGGCTTTGGAAAAAGTGTGTGTGTGGTGTGTGTGTGGGGTGTGGGGTGTGTGTGTGTGGTGTGGGGGGGTGTGTGGGGTGTGGGGGGGGTGTGTGGGGTGTGTGTGGGGTGTGTGGGGTGTGTGTGCATGCACATGCAATCATATCTGTCTGCACATCACCGACCATTCTTCACAATCACCCTCCTTCCTCCTCAGAGTGTATTCAGGAGAAATCAGTACATTTTAACATTAAACAAAACACAATTACATGGAGGAGAAGTCTAAAATAAGTGATTTGCTATCTGCCATAGTCAAATAATCTAAGCATCTTCAATGGGCTTCCCTGGTGGCTCAGACGGTAAAGAATCTTCCTGCGATGCAGGAGATGCAGGAGACATGAGTTCAATCCCTGGGTCAGGAAGATCCCCTGGAGAAGGAAATGGCAACCCACTTCAGTATTCTTGCCTAGAGAATTCCATGGACAGAGGAGCCTGGCGGGCTACAGTCCATGCGGTTGCAAAGAGTCCGACACAAATACGCAACTTTCACAACACAACGCAACATGAAAAATAAGATGAATGTGTTTTCTTGGGACTTCCTTCCCTGGCAGTCCAGTGGTTAGGAATCTGGGCTTCTAATGCAGGGGGTGCCAGTTCAATCCCTGGTGGGGGAACTAAGATCCCACATGCCACATGGTGTGGCCAAAAAGAAAGATAAATGGATTTTCTTTCTGTGGTTTAGATGACATTTAAAATATCCTCAGAAAACACGGAAAATTTGTATTATCCTGTAACATACTACAAACATGTTGTTAGTTGAAAACAAAAAAAAAATCCCACTAACTTCTTGGTATGATAGTATCTGAGTGCTAGAGACTGGAGGACTAAACTGAAATATTCCTCTGTAACAGGGATAACATAACTACCTCACGAGGTTCCTGCTTAGTCACTCAGTCGTGTCCGACTCTGTGACCCCGCGGACTGTAGCCCGCCAGGCTCCTCTGTCCTTGGGGATTTTCCAGACAAGAATACTGGAGTGGGTTGCCATTTCCTTCTCCACCTCCTGAGGTTTACTGAGATGCTTTAATGAGATAAAGCAGGGGTTGATGAGCACAGTGTGGACCCTGAGTCCATACTGTGAGTCCAATCTGGCCCACCAACTTTTTTTTTTTTAACAGCCCACAACACAAGAATGGTTTTCACATTTTTTTTTTAGTAGGAGTATAATTGTTTTACAATGTTGATCGTTTCGGCTGTACAGCAGAGTGAGTCAACTATATGTGTGCATATGTCCCCTCATTGAGCCTCCCTCCCACCTCAGTTTTTACATTTTTAAATGTTTTTATCAAAAGAATAACAGTATTTCATGATGCAAAAATTGTATAAAATTTAAACTTCAGAGTTCAACGCATGAGATGATATTGGAGCACAGAACTACTTGTTCATTTTGTATTGTCTCTGCTGTGTCCACACAACAACAGTAGAGTCAAATATTTGCAGCTGAGGCCTCATGGCCTGCAGAGCCTGAAATATTCACTGTGCGAACCTCCACAAAAGAAGTTGATTGACCTCTGAAATGAGCATGAATCTCATTTAGCACAGGGCGCAATAGTAGGGGCTCAATAAATGACACTCACTGATATAAATATAGACTTGGCGTATTAATAGTTATTATATGGACTAAAAATGTTTGGTCCCCCCAGTGCTGTTCATGTCTACAATATGCAGTGTAGAGTTCCAGCTCAACAGAACAGCTGGTCCACACGGGTCCCCTAAAAGTCTTTCTATCCCTCCCCACTACCCCAGGACTTGTCCCTACTCACACCATGAGCTGCAGAGCAGGTGGAGGGGCAGTTTCTGTGCACCCCACCTGTGGCTTTCTCTGCTGGCTTAGATCTTTGCTCAGAACCCCTCTCCCTCCCCCACCCTCTCTGTTGTTGGAATGTACCTTGGAAGCAGCCCTGTGACTTGCCTTGGAATGGAACATAAGTAGATGTATCATGAACTGCTACAGGCTTTGCTTTCAGAGAATTTATTCTAGACCTCAGTTACAAAGGGAGAAAAAGTAGTTAAAACTAGGAATAATCTATGAATGAACCAGCCACCTGTGAAGTCCGTCCCCAGGTCAAACTTTCCTCACCACTGGGGCCATTCCTGCCCGTCAGATCATAACTGTGATCTCTCTCCACTGGCCGAGGTTTCCGTCTGATTAGGCCCAAGGTCAGCCCCTCCAGCTCAGATGTCAGCAGCTCAAGTAGTTGCCGAGGTTTTATTTTTAGGTCTGCAAGAATACTGACATGGATAATTCACAAATAATAAGCCTCAGTTAAATGTATTCTTTCTGCCAGCCACATGGAAAAGAAAAGCTCTGGTGAAAACATAAAATGCAGTCAGCTGGGGTTACAGCTCATTTTTTGCATGGGATCAGCCTCAGATTCTCATCTAGAATAGACTGCTTCAAATTCACATGTTTAAAAGTGAAGAAAGAAAGAAATTACATTCCTAGTCATTTCAGCAGTAAATGGTCTATAGACCCCCTTAACACTCCCTTGAAACCCCTAGTGTCCCAGGCTCTAGGTAATTTAAAAGAAAAAAAATCAGATGAATGTGTTATCATTTATTGACACAATGGAGGAGGCCCACACATCACTCCAAGTAGGTTTCCTACTGGGCAGGACATGTGCTCCTCACTAACATTCTTTAATAGCAAAAAAGAAAGGATTCATTCATTAAAGAACAGAGAATTCTGCTCAGAAAGGACACTGCCTCTAAAGATTCCACGCCACTAGAATTCTTGGCTCAGTTAGGTAATGAAATTACCCAGATGCTTTCTACTAACACCACCCACCCTGATCAGACTTCCTTCATTCCTGGTTCACCTTTTAATAACACTTTTAACTTCTGTTTTTGTTTTTGTTTTTTAACTTTTAATGTAAATATTCAAAGCCGATTCAAGTCCTATTTGGAAGTTACTTCTTAGGGAGGGGAGGAGCTACTTCTTTGCCAAGGGCACTTTGGTTGCTATTTTCTGTTTTCAAGAAAGGGTATATTTCCATGTCTTAGCAGTTAGACAAGCATAAATGAATAAATTAGCATTTGCCTACATTTAAATTTCATCATCTAAACTACTGGACAGCTGACTCCAGTTGATTTATTATTGCTCAGAGTCACTGTTTGCCAACAGAAGCCAAATGTTATGGTAAAGGACAAACTACTAACCAAAAAAGTGATGCCTTGGTGCCCAGGTTTTGGAGCTCGGAACTCTGTGGCCCATGACTGAGGACTGGGTGATCCTGGCTTTCCTCTGCTGCAAGCTCTAATAAACCTATATGGTAGCGCAGCCCATTCTCAGCCATCTATTTGAGGGTTCAGGCTTCCATGGATTGTAAGACTAGGTTATCCAAAGGCCAGATATGTCTGGGTATACTTTGCCAGCCCCCAAAAGACTCGGTGGCGCCTCTGTTGTTTCTGAGAACGAAACCCATGATCCTTCACGTCACTCCTCCACTTCTGAGCAGCAAACCCGACAGCCTGAGTGTGTATGTGCTTTGATCGACTCTGCCCTTTCTCAGCCACATACAAATTTGTTGTTCTTTCTGGACATTCAGAAGACCACACCTCCCAGTCCTCTGGCAGTTAGACGGGGCTGTGTGAGTGGTTCTGGCCAACAAAATGTAAGAAGTGACTCGTGTCACTTGAAGGCTTAGGCAGCGAGTGACAAGATTCAGCAACCCTTCAGCCGCTCTCTGGCCTCTCTCCTGTGCTGCGGGGACAAGCTGAGCTTGTCAGACTGGTCCCCGAGCCACTGTCCGAGGCAGAGCTCCACCAACACCCTACCCCACACCCGGTGACCCACCACTGCCTACTCATGCTGGATATGCTCCTTGAGCAAGAAGGAAAGCTTTGTGGGCTGGGCCCTGAGAACTGGGAGCTAACATGTCACTGCAGCATAGCGTGGCCTATCCTGACTAACAGGATGCTAAAATAAAAGTGGCTCAATTTCAGCTCAATCCTCCCTAGCTGTTAAGATGATAGCTACCACATGTGAGAACTTTATCAGTGAAGGGACGTCTGTCTCAGGGGAACTTCTTTGTGTGATTCCTACATCAATGGGAAAAAAGTTTCCTTGACTTATTTCCTCACACTTCAGACTTGAGTTTAAATGATGGATAGGATCTGTAAGGTGAAGAAAGGTGAGTGAGCATGCCACACCAGAGAAACAGGCTGACCATCGTGGGAAACAGTATGACTCAATAAGCACATTTCTTTGATGCAAATAGAAGGTACTCAATTTCAGCTTAATCCTCCCTTCATAGTTGGGGGCAAAGGGGTCGGGATGTGAATGGTCACAAACCATGAGCATAGGTGCTCCACGGAATTACTCATCAGAAAGAATTTCTTCCAGCCAGCCAGGTTTCGAGGGTTTGTGTGAATGCCTACCCTCCAAAAGGGACTTGGACCAGGCCTGAAAGATCAGTTTCCCGCTTGAATGGACCTATCCCTGGGTATCTACCACAAAGCTATCTGACAGTTTTGAAGGTGGAATAGATACTTTTGAAGGTTGACAGCTTCAGTAATGGTTGGGGTGGAGGAAATGTGTTTTTGTGATGTGTGTGTGTGGTGGTGGGTGTGAGCATATGTGTCATGAGAAACATCACTGAGATGCTTGCCGCTGTTCTGAGAGGGGCGATGGTCAGAAAGATTGCATCACGTCTGAATTCCCTTAGGGAAAAAAATTCATATAAGACTTTTTTAAGGGGAAAAGTGTTAGCTTACATAGCTAAAGAAAGAATTATATATAGAAAGAAATATTTTTGAGCACTTAGTATGTTTCTGACACTATTCTAAGCACCTTCTATGCATTAGCTGATGGATTAGCTCATAACAACCACGTGAGGTATGAGCTCTTACCATTATGCTATAAATTTCTAAAACTGAGGCATGGAGTGGTAAAGTATGTCACCAAGATCTCACGGTTTGCCAACTGGTGGAGCCAGGATTTGAATACAGCAGTCTAACTCCAAAGCCCACGCTGGTGTGAAGATTGGTACATACATACCTTGAGTTTGATTGATAGGTACAAACAATTGAGTTTCCCTTTGGTAACATCCTAACTCTGGAAATCATTCTGCTTTGGGTACAGACAGCTTCTCTCCCTCAGGCAATGGCTGAGTCCTCTACTATTTCTATCAAGTGTATATTTTGGAGGAAAAGTAAAATATTTTTTACTGTAAATGGTCTTTTTAAAAATCTTTATTATGAGATCTTCAAACATCCAGAAAACTAGAGGAAGAGTACAGTGAACTCCTGTATACCCATCATCACCCACCTCTTCAAAATCCATTTTTCCCCGCCAGTCCCCTTCCGCATTCATTGTGGCTTCTTTTTTTTCTTCTTTTTTTCTTTTTCTTTTTTCCATTCCAGCTTCTGCCTGCACCACACTGTGGAAACTCATCAAGGTTCCCAAAGACTTCCTTGAATCGCAGTCCAGGGGATGTTTTCCAAACTTTTTAAATGTCATCCTTCTGATTTATCTGAATCTCCAGACACTCTTGAGAAAATACTTCTAATATATATTAATATGATAGCTACCACACTTGAGAAATTTATCTGTGCCAAGCACTTTTATACATCATTTAATCTTCAAAACAGTGTTGAGGTAGGTACTAGTATAGTCTCCATTTTCAAAAGGAGGAAACAAGACTGGTAAATGTTCCTCACTTTGAGGAAATAAAATGAGACACAGGAAGGCCAGATAAATTGACTGAGATTGCCAAAAGCTCAGCGCTGGTACCCAATTGAATCTCAGAGACAGTTTTGAGTGAAGTAGAAAAGAGTAGCTTTGTTGCTTTGCCAGGCAAAGGGGGACACAGCAGGCTCATACCTCACAAAATTGTGTTCCAACCCAGGAGGATTTAATGAGGATTTTACAACAAGGATGGAGTTGCTGATAAGGATTAGGGTGTGTGCAGGGCCTGCTGTCCCTGGTCTCAGTCTCCTGAGGGACTGAGGAGTCTGGTCTCCTAAACTCGGTGAGCTTCTCCAGGTCCTTTCATCTTGCCTCAGATGGTTTCTCAGAGAAGGCAATGGCAACCCACTCCAGCGTTCTTGCCTGGAGAATCCCAGGGATGGGGAAGCCTGGTGGGCTGCCGTCTATGGGGTCGCACAGAGTCGGACACGACTGAAGATGGTTTCTTGGCTGCTCCTCGCTTGATTAGCAATTGCTTGAATCTGCCCTTTGGAACTTGGGAAAATGTCATAGAGGCTGGAGTCTTAGCTACAAGAAATGGGAGACAAAAAGGCTTTCATGCCCAAGAGCCCCACAGGGTCTTGCTTGGTTTCAGGGTCACACAATCAGTAATGATTGGAACATGGACTGGAAATGAGGGCTCTCTGACTCTGAGGTCCATACTGCTTCCTACCCCTCCACTAGACCCTGACTCTCTCCCCTCCCTGGCAGTAGGTATCACTGTCTCCGGGGCTCTTTGTATCCCTGTCACCTTCCTTTACTGTCTCCTCTACGGGCTTATCTTCTTTCCACCTTTGAAATGATAGTGTGCCCTAGGGTGCTGCCATCAAGCTCTTCTTCCTTACTTCTCTCTTATACTCTGTGATCTGAAGGACCTCATTCATGCCAGTGCCAGCCATATGCCAGTGACTTTCAATCTATGATTCTAGCTCAAATATCTTGCAAAGATTCCAGTCCCAACATTCTCACTACTTATTGGACATTGCAAATAGATGGGGAAACAATGGAAACAGTGACAGACTTTATTTTGGGGGGCTCCAAAATCACTACAGATGGTGGCTGAAGCCATGAAATTAAAAGACACTTGCTCCTTGGAAGAAAAGTAATGACCAACCTAGATTGCATATTAAAAAGCAGAGACATTACTTTGCCAACAAAGGTCCATCTAGTCAAAGCTTTGTTTTTTCCCAGTAGTCATGTGTAGATGTGAGAGTTGGATTATAAAGAAAGCTGAGCACCAAAGAATTGATGCTTTTGAACTGTGGTGTTGGAGAAGACTCTTGAGAGTCCCTTGGACTGCAAAGAGATCCAACCAGTCCATCCTAAAGGAGATCAGTCCTGGGTGTTCATTGGAAGGACTGATGCTGAAACTCCAATACTTTGGCCACCTGATGCAAAGAGATGACTCATTTGAAAATACCCTGATGCTGGGAAAGATTAAAGACAGGAGGAGAAGGGGATGACAGAGGATGAGATGGTTGGATGGCATCACCAACTCAATAGACATGAGTTTTAGTGAGCTCTGGGAGTTGGTGATGGACAGGGAAGCCTGGCATGCTGCAGTCCATGGGGTCGCAAAGAGTCGGACACGACTGAGCAACTGAACTGAACTGAAACCTCCACCTCAGCATGTCATTCATCATCTCACCCTCCTCCCGTGTTGCTGGATTAGAGAAACTGTATCACACAGATGTCCACTAAGTCCTATCAATTCTGTCTCCAAAACAGTTCTTGAATCTGCCCCTTTCTCTTTATTCTGGTTAATTCAAGTCCACATTATTTTTTCCTTAGATTATGGCAAGTACTTGATTATGGCAGCCTTGAGTCCTCCAATCCATCCTCTGAAACTTTTCCAGATTGATTTTTTAATAGATTTTATCATATTACTTGCCTGTTTAAAACACTAATGACTTCACATAACTTTTCAGATAAAATCCAAATTCCCTATTATGGCCTACAAGGCCCTTTATAGTCTAGACTGATTCTAGAATTTCTGCCAGACTTGTACCTCACCACTACCCATTTGCCCTCAATTTTCTAGCTATGTTGTATTTCTCTAAAATGCCTAAGTGCTTATAATCTTTCATATTTCCTTGTTCTTCTCCATAGTGTCTAGATTGTCCTTCCACTCACCCCCACCCCTGCCCCTCTGCCACCATACCCCAACACAAGCTCACATATCCTCTACTTGGTTAATTCCAAGTCATCTTTCGAGATCTATCTCAAGAGTCATCTATTAGGACCTTTCTCTGACCTCCCTCTCACAACCCCAGTCCAAGTTTGGGGTCTCTCCTTCATGGTCCATAGCACTCTAGACTTCTGAAGCAGAGACCATAAGTTGCCTACTCAATATCCTTTCTCCCCTCTTGTTACCAATCAGACTCCATTTCTGTGCAGCGTACAAGGTGTCCATGTAAAAATACCCATCACACGGACTCCCCTGAGCCAAGAGTGAACGTGTGACCTACTTTGGTCAACAATACAGAAGTAGAATTTTATTGGGTGGGGCTTCCAGAAAGCTATGGTTTCCCTGATTTAAAACAGACTTAGCAGGCACATGCCCTTGCCATTTACCATTTCCCTGACCTCCCGCCTAGAACACAGGGTACCCAGGAGGGGAACAACCATCTTGCCTCTATGAGAATGGAAGCCCAGCCCTGAGGATGGAAGAGCAGGAAGTTGGATGAAGGCTGGTGCTCTATGATCCCTCGAGCATTGGCACTGGACCTAGACTGGCTTCCTCTGGACTTCTCATTACAGGAGGGAAATAACCTTCCATTGGATTAAGCTGCCGCTGTTGAGTTTCTCCTAAATGTAGCCCAACACAGTTCCAGCCGATCAGCTCTCCCTTTTATCACTTATCACATTGTATTAATTGTAGGTGCCTATTGTCTGAGTCTACCACTAGACAATAAGTTTCATGAGCACATGGACAGCTTTTATCATACTCCTCTTCTGCTTTATCCCACATCTCTTGGCCCACTTTTTAGTTCAGCCTGGGCCATGGCAAGCAGCAGGAGAAAACTGACAGTCTGTTCTCTCAGCTGCATCCCGTTTCTCTTGTTTTCTATCGGGAGTCCTCTGCCTCTGCTAGGGGACCCCAAGAATCACCCGGCCGTTCTGATTCTTACACAGACTTGGAAATGGAGGATAATTCTTATTCGAGAGATTGACTGGTGCCCACTTCCATATCTCAAGGGGGCAATTCTTTATTTTTATTGGCGTATAATTGCTTTACAGTGTTGTATTCACTTCTGCAGCACAACAAAGTGAATCCGCTCTATGTTTACATATATCCCTTCCCTCTTGGGCCTCCGTCCCTCTCCTTCATCCCGCGCCTCTAGGTCATCACAAGGCCTCAAGCTGAGCTCCCTCTGCCACACAGCAGCTTTCCACCAGCTATCTATTTTGCCTTTGGTAACAAATAGGAGGGGACACAATGGAAACAGTGGCTGACTTTATTTGGGGGGCTCCAAAATCACTGCAGATGGTGATTACAGCCATGAAATTAAAAGATGCTTGCTCCTTGGAAGAAAAGTTATGATCAACCTAGACAGCATATTAAAAAGCAGAAACATTACTTTGCCAACAAAGGTGTGTCTAATCAAAGCTATGGTTTTTCCAATAATCATGTATGTACGTGAGAGTTGGACTACAAAGAAAGCCAAGCACCAAAGAATTGATGCTTTTGAACTGTGATGTTGGAGAAGACTCTTGAGAGTCCCTTGGACTGCAAGGAGATCCAGCCAGTCCATCCTAAAGGAAATCAGTCCTGAATATTCATTGGAAGGATTGATGTTGAAGCTGAAACTCCAATACTCTGACCACTTGATGTGAAGAACTGACTCATGGGAAAAGAAACTGATGCTGGGAAAGATTGAAGGTGGGAGGAGAAGGGGACGACAGAGGATGAGATGGTTGGATGGCAACACTGACTTGATGGACATGAGTTTGAGTAAACTCCGGGAGTTGGTGATGGACAGGGAGGCCTGGTGTGCTGCAGTCCATGGGGTCACAAAGAGTCGGACACAACTGAGCGACTGAACTGAACTGAACATATATATGTCAATGTTACTCTCTCAATCCATCCCCCACTCCTCTTCCCCTCTGAGTCTGTATGTCTGTTTTCTACTTCTCTAGTCCTGCCCTTCAAATAGGTTCATCTATACCCTTTTTCTAGACCCCACATATATGCAAGTCTCTTTTAAGAGACTTTTAAGACTCTTTAAAGACTCTTTTAAGTCTCTTTTAAGAGACTCTTTCTGACTTAACTTCACTCTGTATGACAGACTGTAGGTCCATCCACATCACTACAAATGACCCAATTTTTTTCCTTTCTATGGCTGAGTAATATTCCATTATGTATATATACCACATCTTCTTTATTCACTCATCTGTCAATGGACATTTAGGTTGCTATATCCTGGTACTGTAAGTAGTGCTGCTATGAACATTGGGCTACATGTGTCTTTTTGAATTATGGTTTTCTCAGGATATATGTCCAAGAGTGGGATTGCTGGGTCATATAGTAGTTCTGTGTTTCATTTTTTAAGGAAACTCCATACTGTTCTCCATAGTGGATGTGTCTATTTACATTCCCACCAACAGTGCAGGAGGGTTCCTGAAGGTAGGTAATTCTGATGGGGCATCCCATGCAGCTTCTTAGAGGGTGCACAGTGGGGCTGAATCCTCCTTGGCCACAGTGGTGAGTCAGCTCAGGAACACTTCCTCCTTCCTGTTTCATTGTTTTCAGCTCCCACTCTTATTCCCTGGAATAAAACTCCCTACCAACAAGTCTGTGCTTTGAGGGAGAGCTACCCCAGCCAAGACAGCTATGACTTACTATGGTGCCCCATTCTGGACAAGGATTTGTTCACTAATCCGTCACTGAATGAATGAATTTCTTTTCCAGTTACACATCTTTGTGAGAACT
This sequence comes from Dama dama, assembly GCF_033118175.1. NCBI lineage: Eukaryota > Metazoa > Chordata > Mammalia > Artiodactyla > Cervidae > Dama > Dama dama. The sequence continues at coordinate 69,877,066 of NC_083683.1, forward strand.
GCTTTTTAATTCATCAAAACATTATAATCACTTGAAAGGATAGACGTGCTCATAGGGAATGGAATTTAATAGCGGCTAACTTCCATATAAAATACTGGCCAAACCCTGATCAATTTTCACCCAAATGTCATGCCCTCAATTTCTGAGCTAAATGAGAAAACAACTATTTTGAGTTGCTGCTTAGGCATTTTACAGTATTAATGACCCAGAGTCTGGACATTTAGATAAGGACCTGAGTTTAGAACTCCTGCACTAAATTCCCACTTGCTTTTCCTGAGGCACCTTTTAAAATGACCACTTAGAGTTAAACCCACATAAAGTTAGTGACCTGCACCCCAACCACCTTAGACATAATAGTTTCTCACTGTCCTGTTCACAGATTTCCCAGGTGGCACTAGAGGCAAAGAACCTGCCTGCCAGTGTAAGAGACATGGGCTCGATCCTGAGGTGCAAAAGATCCCCTGGAGAAGGGCATGGCTACCCTCTCTAGTATTCTTGCCTGGAGATTCCCATGGACAGAGGAGCCTAGCAGACTACAGTCCATGGGGTCACAAAGAGTCAGACAGGACTGAAGCCACTTACACGCATGCCTCCTGCTCACATGTGAACTGGGTCAGAGGCTGCCCTTGCCCCAGCTCACTGCCTCCCTTTCCCTGTTCCTGGTTTCTGGGATCTGTAAGGAATCTTTCAACTTTACTTCCAAAAATTCAAAATCAAATACTGGCCACAGAGAGAGAGGGAATCATAACACAGCATCCACCCAGACTTCAATCAGTGAGACTTTACAATTTATTAGGACCAACTAGATGGGGATCCCTGAATTAGCAATATGAAATTTATTGCCCTAAATACAATGACATCTAAGCACTAAGCATTGGCTTATCAATGATTCCAACATTCAGGAAATGAAAGAATTAAAATGTTATTTTAAAAAATCAAAAGATTTAGTTAAGAAATCAACAACATCTACAAATATAAAATCATGTTTTTCTAAAAGATGTGACTCCAGTCCCAAAATAAATCATCAACTGTGAAACAGCTATAATACTGTTCCAACCAATGATTTTATGTTATCATAAAATCAGAAGAGAAGTAAGTACTTTTTAGGATAATAAGAAAATGTTAGCAATAAAGCTATAGAAAATATAGAATAGCATTGTGTTACCATGGGCTTTGTTTTAAATCAATGATTTGATAAAAATTCATGTGTCCCTTTCTATTTAAAAAAAAAAAAAGATAAAAAACCGACCACAGTAAAATACCTCTAGGTCCATGCATAGCACCTTAGAAATAAAAATTTATTATCCAAAGGATGGCTTCAGCTTTAGCCCATCCAAAGAGCTCCTCCTACTGTTTTTTTCAAAATATGAAAGGAGTCTGAAGAGACTAGAGAACCAGAGCACGACAAAGTCGAGTAGCAAGCAAGAGAGTTGAAGCTTCTAAGTCCGAGCTAGGTCTCCAACTCCTCGAGCAGAACGAGCCAGAGGCCGAAATCTGACGTGGATGGGGCTCCCCGGGCTCCTCGAGGCCCTCCCTCCCCACAAGCTGCTTTGTTGAGAAACTGCTCACCTGCAACTTTACTGGGGCCTTCTGGCACACTCCCCACTCCAAGAATGTGCGTACATGCTCAGTCAGGTCCGACTCTGCGACCCTATGGACTGTAGCCAGCCAGGCTCCTCTGTCCGCAGGGGTTTTTCCCGGCAAGAACACTGGAGTGCGTTGCCATTTCCTCTTCCAGGGGATCTTCCCAACTCAGGGATCGAACCCACGTTTCCTGCATCTCCTGCATCGCAGGCAGATTCTTGACCGATGAGCCGCTGGGGCAGCCCCTAATTCAGCTATAATAATCAAATAGCATTGGATAGAGCTGTGGGAGAGAATTTTTGAACAAAACCCCTCTTCTCATCTCCAAACACTCCTTCAAGGGCAGTCTCTTTACTCTGCACACATTGTCATCTTGAAGAGGAGACAAAGGTTGGATTCAGGCATAAAGCAATTATTTTTAAAATGAGTGGTTCCTAATAACTTTCTAATTTAGAATTAATTTCCAATTCTAATTGCTTAATTCATCTCTGACATTTTTGGTGAATGGGTAGTAGATTTTGTTTTTCAATCTATGAGCCTGAGGACACACACCTAAACCATAAAGAGTAAACTGTAAATTTAGAAAATCTTGAGAAGGTGAGGAGAAGGGGAGGAGAAAGACTATGAATGGAGACTTTTTCTCCTCACTTGAGATAATTCTACATTTTTTGAAAATGTAAAGAATTTGAAAAATAAAAATGTTTTTATGTGTAACTTCTGAAATTTTATATTTTAAAGGATCGCCTAAAATTGTTATCTGTGATCTCTAACTGGTCCCCTTAGTTCAGTCATTCCACACACCAGAGCCTTAGGTCAACTGTCCCAGAGCAGGCATTGCAAGGGCTTCACAAATGTCCTCATAGTAAGCAAACATTCACAGAGCGCTGACGACGTGCCAGGTACTGTCTCAAGAACTTCATCAGAACTATTTCATTTAATCCTCACCCAAGTATGTCAGTCCTGGGATGTTCATCCTCTCAAAGGAGGAAGCAAGGCCCAGAGAGATTAAAGAAATTACCTGAGACTATTTAGCCGACAAGAATGGAGCTGAAATTCAGACCCAAGTAATATGGCTTCAAGCCACATCCCTAATCACTACACTCCGTTACCGCCCTAAAAGTGAAAACACTTACTGAACTTGGGGGACTTATAGCCTAGTTGGGTAGAAATGAAGGAACCCATCACAATACTATGTGATAAATGATAGGATAAAGATACACACAATTTAAAAAGGAAGAAAACTTGATTGAGTGTGGTGGGGAGGGATGGGGAGAGTCAAGGAAGGTTTTGCAGAGGAAGAGCCCCCAGCCCAGCCAAAGGCTGTCTCACCATGGAGCTAAAAGAGGGGAGAGTGATACACCCCTGCTGACATCTGCCTTTAACCAGACACCTGGTGAGTATTCTACATGGGTCATCTCCCTCTACCCCACAATAGCCCCGAGAAATATGTGGTGTCGCCCCCACTTCATGAATCAAGAGACTGATGGCAAAAAGGAAAACAACTCACCTAGAATTGGACAGTTAGCAGGTGCCAGAGCCAAGCTAGCAACTCAGGAGATGCTCATCCCCCTCCCTACTCCCCCTCAACACACACACACACACACACACACACACACACCAGCAGGAGGGGAAAAGGGAGGAATAGTAAGCACAGACAACGTGCAGACGTACATTAAAACATCCTTACACAGGGGAAACAGTGAAGGGGATCAACGGCACAGTGATGGATGGCACCAGACTTGTAACTACAAAGTGATCACTTAGTAATATATGCAGATGTCAACTTATAATGTTGCACACCTCAAACATAAATCACATTTAAAATCCTGGCACAATAAATCACCGTGTTCAAAGCCATGCAGCTATGGACAGGACTCTCTTATAAATGGACTTGTGTCTCTGAAAAAGTTTGTGTGAATGTTCACATGTGGCTGCCCGTCACAAAGGCAGAAGGTGACCATTCAGACTACTGGACCTCTAGGGGTCCTTAAATCTAGAGCGAGTATGATTTCTAGAGCAGCTCTGGGTTTCCACAACAACACAGGTTCTCTGAGAAGGTAAGCGTAGCCGTAGAAGGAAATGCTGCTTTGTCTCCATGGCTACGTCGTCATTTCTTCAAAGACAAAGATTGAGTCGTCCTCTTTGTCATCCTGGGCAAGGGCCTCACTCTTGTCAAGGTCACGCCTAACGTGACTCATCTGTTCTCATCTCTCATCTCTCAGTAGTAGACACAGTGACCCCCGAAGCCCGTGCGCCCCAGAGCCCGTGCCCCACAAGAGGAGCCACGGCAATGAGAAGCCCGAGCGCTGCAACTAGAGAGCTGCCCCCACTCAGCACAACTAGAGAAAGCCCACACACAGCAACGAAGGCCCAGCCCAGCCAAAAATAAACGGGTAAGTAAACAAGATACCTAGGACCTCATCCATCATTTTCACCGGTATTCCAGCATCCAGAATGACACCTGGCACATAATATGTGCTCAGTAGATATGCATTAGAGAAATGAACGTAAATGTTGAAGAGAGGTTTGGGATGAACTGAAAGGTTTTGGTTAAGTGATGATTTCATGCTGCAACTGGGGTTACAGGGGTTAAAAACATGAATCTCTGTTATAAACAAGTGATTACAGAGTCCCGAGTTGCCCAAATTGCTCTAACAAATTTACATGAAATCTGGGACTACAAGAGTGATGCTGAGAGAGACTGCAGCCATTGACTCTGGATCAGCTCCTTCTCTTTTGCATTCTCAGTTTCTCAGTGTAGAAAACAAGGTTTAAATGGTGAACTAGCCTGTTTCTTTCCAGCCCCCACAGTGCACTTACGTGGAACTCAGAATCACCAAGGCAGACAGCCTGCTCATGGTGCCGATTTGGACTAATATATGAATTATCCCATCTACATTGTCAGATATGTGTCACGTTCCCCTAGGATATGATACAGAGTAATGTCATGAGACACACCAGATATCATATGAAAAATACCCACATGGACATTCTCTGCAATTCCTAGCTCCATTGCAAGTTCCACTTCCATTTTCAGAAATGTCCACTATTTTTAGATATTAAAGCAAATCTAATAAGAAGGATTAAGGGCTATCAACGTAAAGAGAAAACAATCATTCTTAATCATGACTGCATTACATGAAAAAATTACTTCCTTTCATCGGATTTTGGTTTAAACTGTTATACTGAAATTGGCTTCTGAAAAGTTGTCTCGGGTAACTTATTTATAGTCATGATGTGGAAAAACACAATTTGCCTCAAGTATCCTACTATTTCTACATTGCTCTATCATTTGTGACCTGAATAAATAAGGCCTGGTGATTTAATAGGATGAGAAGGCTACTAAGATAGGTAGAGGCAAAGATAAAACTCTTGCCTATTCTCTCCAAGATGACAAACTTGATTCGATGGAGATGCAAGTCATAGTACTTCCAAAAGCATGTTTGTCCACCTGGAGACTTTCCACACAGAGCCCTACTTCACGGGACGTCAGGGTGAAGTAATGGGGCTGGCTTAACTAAAGGCGATTTGAAAGGAAAAAATAATTTTTTGTGATAGGCGTCTGCATACCTCGGGACAATTCCCAGGCCATTTTTCATCATTTCACATTTCCCTATGCACATCTTAACCACAACTGAATATTTCCTTTCCAGCTCCTCTATGAATGGTGCAACCATGAATGGATTTCTTCCCTGCCGGTAAGTATACCACGTTGCTTGAGAAGGCTTTAAAAGAATCTTAGAGAAAATGTGCCAGAATCCTGTGAACTATCACATCTCTAGAGAAGAAAGGCTACTGACAACTGCCAGCCATCAAAATGAACATTTCTGTATTTTGTAAGCTCCAAATCGTTTGACCAACCCCCGATATAGACATCTACATCCTTCATTTGCTTTGGTTCATCTCACAAATGACATGAGGATGAGCTGCACTGATGAGCTGAAATTGAGTGTGTGCACGTGCGTGCGCTTGCATGTGAGAAGGAGAACATCTGTTTTCCCAGGGTGTGTCAAAGATGTATGATTCTTAACAACTTCTGCTAGGATCTACTCATAATCAAATGTTTAAATGTCTCATCCTCCAAACATCTGAGCCATACTAAATTAATGAAAGAAGATGGTAATTGTTCGCTAGGGGAATGAAACAGAATGCCACATTAAGAAATCACTGGAAACCCTGTTATCCATTAACACTATCCTAACTCCAAAAGTTAGCAAGATAATATCATAGGAATTCAAGCTATATTTTCATTCAAACTAAAGATGTTTTAGCTCCTTGTCTAAACTGTAAAGTGTGAAAGTGTTACTCAGTCGTGTCCGACTCTTTGCGACCCCATGGACTATATATAGCCCGTCAGGCTCCTCTCTCCATGGAATTCTCCAGGCAAGGATACTGGAGTGGATTGCCATTTCCTTCTCCAAGGGATCTTCCCAGCCCAGGGATCAATCAAGTTGCTGCAGCCCGCAGATTCTTTACTGTCAGAGCCACCAGGGGAAGCCCCTAAACTGTAAAGTCCTCTACAGTAGGGTCTGAGTCACGTCTCTGGATTCTAACCGAATGTCCTACGAACAGAAGGGGTTGAACGCATGTTTCTTTAATGTACTCTTTAAACGTGCTATTGGCTGCAGTGGGTCTTCACGGCTGCACGCAGGCTTTCTCTGGTTGCAGCGCAGGGGCGTCTCCTTGCGTGGCTTCTTTCACCATGGAGCACATCAGGCTTCAGCACGTGCGCTCAGCAGTTCTGGTCCACGGGCTTAGTTGCCCTGAGGCATGGTGGGATCTTCCCAGACCAGGGATGGAACCCTGTCCCCTGCTTTGGCAGGTGGATTCTTAACCCCTGGGCCACTCGGGAAGCCTGAATATGTTTCCTGATGATGATAATAGCAATGATGAACTAACTCCCCTTAATTCCTGCCATGAATAATATTCCACATATTTACTCATTAGATCCATACTTCTCAAAACATGTTCCACCTGCCTTGTAATACTGATAGTTCTAAAAACGAAGGAACAAAAAGGGCTCCTTAGATCAAATAAGATTGTGAAACCTGGGACGTCCCTGGCAAGCCAGTGGTTAAGACTTTGTCTTCCAACGCATGGGGTGCAAGTTTGATGCCTCCTCGGAGAACTAATCCCACATTCCTCGGGGCCAAAAAACCAAAATATAAAATGGAAGAAATATGGTAACAAATTCAATAAAGACTTTTAAAAATGTTCCTCATCAAAAAAAAAAAAAATTATGAAACCTGAGCTTGCACAGTTAAAGATGTTTTCCTGCCACAGAATTTCTTAAGAAACTTTATAACACATTTGTGCATTGGGAAACTCTAAGAGAGGGTCAAAGTTTGCAATATTTTCCAAAATTGTTTAATAAGGAAACCTTATGAAACTTTGAAGGGCACCAGTGCCTTTCAGAACAAAGTTTGGGAAATGCTGCCTTAGACTAATGTTCGATGAGTACTCACTATATGCAAGAATAGTGTCCATGGAAATCCATTCTTTCTCTCATCCTCAGTTGTCGTTTTATCTGTAACAAGATGATAATAACATCCACCACACAGGGTTGTCATAAAAATAAAATCAAATCTATAAAAGGTCAAGTGAAGTGGCTCAGTTGTGTCCGACTCTTTGCAACGCCATGGACTGTAGCCTACCAGGCTCTTCCAATCCATGGTATTTTCCAGGCAAGAATACTGGAGTAGGTTGCCATTTCCTTCTCCAGGGGATCTTCCCAGCCCAGGGATCTAACCTGGGTTTCCCACATTGCAGGCAGACGCTTTACCGTCTGATCCACCAGGAAAGCCACCTCACAAAAGGTCAAGCCTAGCCCAAAGCAGACACATAGTGAATGCTCCTTCTCTGTCGCAGAGGCAGCATGGCAGGGAAATGAAACTGTCTTGAATTTCACTAGAGCTCCGTACATCTTTTAGGTGTGTACACAGGAGGACAGAACTGTGACATGTGACACATTCTCTGGTTCAGGAGCCAAGTCAGGCCAGCCATGGCCATCTCCCAGCCCACCTGGGATTGCCACATCCTTCACCTGATAAACCTCCACCTGCCACTGCCTTTGTTAATTAGACCCATTATTACTCACACAATCACACACACTTGCAGAGACCCGGGCATTCAAGCCTAAACAGAAAGCTCAGTACCTTCAATTGCCAACATGGGCTAAAGTGTATTGCTATCAAGGGTCTCGGCAAAAGAAATGTGTCATTTAGGGCTAAACAGTACACTCGTCCTGCCTGTAGTTTCTAATCTGTGTTAGCAACGCCGCTTGGCAAAGTGGACTGAAATAAATATTTAAACAAAATCAAAGTAGCACAAAGCGTTGCAAAAAACGAGCCTTTTATGAGTCGAAATTCATCCGTGATACTCCAGCGCCCTCTACTGGCTATATTTTCCACCAGCTCAGATTGCCCAGGGCGGCTTTGTCGTGTTTGGTTTTGTTTGGTTTGGTTTTTTCCTGAGAACATGCCATGTTTCATTTTGACTAAATTTTTTTACACATAAATTAGTAAAAAGTGTTAGTAAAATGGTACTTATTGTAGAATGAAAACACATGGAATTATTTAAAATTATCATCTCTGAACATGACAATCCTCACCTAAAGAGGTATCTTAATCAAACACTATGGATTTCCTGTTGAGCTATAATCATGGAGTATATATTACTGCTGTTTAAACTGTAACATATTCCATAAAGGATTTGTGCAGGCATCCTCTTGGCACATCTGTAGAGTCTAATTTTTATTAATTATAGATGCAATTTTTGCCTTATTTTACATGGCCTATTGCTTTGGCTGCCAAATTTGGTAAATAAAAATATACCCCATGTACCTGCATGACATATACTCATACTGATTACTTATACTAAAAAATACTAAATTACTGAGCAGAAAATAATCCATTGTTTATCAGAAATTCAGATTTAATTGGGTTGCCTGTATTTATCCGAAGACCTTACCTATTTTCACATGTGCTCTGAATTTCATAATTGAAATTCTTTTCTCTTGTGATACACAGTGCTTATCCTACCATAATAATAGATAAAAGCAAAACATCTCTGTCTTCTACTTCTTCCCTTGCATTTTCTGAGACACTGAATAGGTTTTAACATATCAAAGCCTAAAGCAAAAGATTGCATTAGCAGGGTCTGCTAGGCATGACTGAAACCATTTGGTTTTGTTTTTTTAAGTTATTAGTGAATGGATTGAATGAGAAAAATTCTGAATTCCTGGATTTCTTTTATGCAGCAACAAAAAAATACTATATGAAATATATAGAATATTTTGTTTTGCTTTGTTTTCAGAATAATGAATTTGAAAATAAGGGCACCTAGATGCAACATGGAGAAGGCAATGGCACCCCACTCCAGTGTTCTTGCCTGGAGAATCCCAGGGACGGGGGAGCCTGGTGGGCTGTTGTCTATGGGGTCGCACAGAGTCGGACACGACTGAAGCGACTTAGCAGCAGCAGCAGATGCAACATGATTCTAAAGCAGGAAATCTCAAGCCTACACAGTAGAATCACCTGTGAAAGTTTTAAAACTCAAGCATACCCAGGTCCCACCTGCAAATCAATGAAATCAGAACCCTTGAGTTTGGGATCCCCAGGAACCTCATGGCTAAAAGCAGCTCTGGCAATTTTAATATGCAGCCAGGGTGGCCAACCACTGTCTTGAACCCATCAAGTCCCTTCAGAGAGGGCTTCTTGCCTTTGACTTGCATGTGAATCAGTGCAGATTGATTTAGTAGAATCTGGGCATTTCTACTTAGCTTCCAGTTAATAAAGTTGCTGCTGGGCCACTTTGAGGAGCAAAATTTTAAGAGAGGCCACAGAAGAGAAGGGAATTTGTTTCAATATGGAACGACAGCATGTCTGTGTGAGTTGAAAATGCAGTTTGTTTACAACCACAACACCATAATGATAGCTGCTGTAGAAACAAAAGGAGGAGGGCAGCTCAGAGAAAAACTGACCTTAATAGTTCTACAGTAGGTTATTGTATCATCTTGAGTGATCTTCCTGTTTTCTGTCACAGTCTCCCTCACTGCCCAAAAGGACTTAATATTTGCTCCCTACTTTTGCAGAAATGGTATGAGAATTTGCTATGCAGTAATTGAAACCACACAACTTTATGTCATATTAGAATTTAGCTCACAGTTGAGTTCCATCAGGCCTTTCGTAACCATTTTCGTCCATTGGAGCAATATGCAGACTGCAACCAAGTGAAGCTCATCAAACGAACCCTTGAAAGTATAATCGGTAAACCTCCTCATGAGCTTTTGAAAAATTAATCAAGACAGGTTTGGTGAACCTTGATGAGAGAGTCTCTTTAGGACAAATTATTTAGTTCCCAGTGTATTGTCATAAAGGAAAATTGCAGCAGCCAATCCCAAGGTGACCCATTCCTCTTGCTGGGGTAGAGCATAATGACTTCTTGAACACTACAAAGAATTCTGCTGGTTTAAAAATCAATTTGGCCAATATAATTAAATGAGACTGATCCTTCTGGTTCGAAAACCATCAATTGGACTCACGCGTTAACATTTTAGTAAGGAAACAGCCACCATAATCTTCCAATGCCTTATAGCAGCGATCTACGGGGTGTATGGTGAGGCCGCTCAGGATGACCGTCCTCTCACTCTGTATATCCGTTGCTCGAACTCTGCCTGCTTCCCCAGCTCACGTGACTGACGCTCCTACCTACTTGCCCAAGGCCCCACCTAGTGACTGTTCTTATCAGTCACTGTGAGGGGCTGTGAGGGGCATGCCCCTCTGCTGGTTCCCCTGGGAGCTCGTGAGCCAAGCTGACATCAATTCCCCCAGTGACTGGCGCTCTCCCCGCCCCACCCAGCAGGACCTGCCGGCCGTCTGTCTGCCGCACAGTCAGGTCCAACCCCGGGACCCTGCTTGAGACACGTAGGCTCTCCCATCCACTAAACCACTGATGCAGCTGCTGACTCCAAGCTCTTTCTTAGGCCTTAAAGCTGGGCAGGTGCAGACCTTGTCAGCCTGTGGGGTGCAGACCAACACGATTATGTTGTAGAAAGCAGTGCATACAGTGTTGTCTTTAAAATGTCTCCAGAACCAGTCATGGAAATTAGTACTGAAATTTTTCCTCTGCAAGCACTCAAAGCCAATGCCTTCATAAGGGCTTCTGCACACGTTCACCAGAGAAGGCAGAGGCATTACAAAGAGCGCCTCAGATTCCACTGCACAGCCCATCTCCCCCACCAGCACCTGCAAAGTTACAAAACCCACCTCCAGCACGCAGATACGGTCAACGATATTTTCAGTTTTATCGTATTAACTCCATTCATGGTACGTAACCTGGTGACCACTCCGTCTCTTGGAATTGTCTTCTGTTTTTCTTACAGGGTAACTCGTCTACTCTTGGTCTTTTTCCCATGTCTCCATGTCTTCTTTCTCTGAAAAAACCTGAAATGCTGCTATTCGCTGCTTCTAATCCTCAGCTCTCTGCCCTTCCCATTTCATTTATCTCCCTTCATTCTTACAGCTTCAACTATCAGCCATAAGGTAACAACTCCATCTGTAACTCCAGGCCTAGCCTCTCCGCTAAGCTCTAGATCCTTGCTATTCAATAGGGCAGTTACTAATCACATGTGACTAAAAAATTTTTGTGAGTTAAAATTAAATAAAATGTAAAATGCCATTCCTTTTTAAAAAAAACCTCAGTGATTTTATTTATTTATTTTGGCTGCATCACTTGACATGCGGGATCTTAGTTCCCCTGTGATCAAACCCACACCCCCTGTGTTGGAGGCTTGCAGTCCCAACCACTGGACCGCCACGCCTCAGTCTCACTAGCCACAGTTCAAGACTGAATAACCACATACATTTCCCGCATGGATAGTTCAGGTAAAAACCATTTCATCACCACAGAAAGTTCTACTGGACAGTAACAGCTAGACAACAACAGCTAGTAATATATATGCCAGTCATCCTTCTAAGTCTTTTATATGTAAACAAGTTTAATCCTCACAAATTTCTCAGCTACTTAACAGTAGTCAAAATCACAGAGACAGAAACTAGAACATTGGTTACTGGGGGGTCAGGGAGTGAAAATTGGGGAATTGTTTAAAGGGTATCGAGTTTCCATTTTGCAAGATAAAATAGTGCTGGAGATGGAGGATGGCATTGGCTGTACAATATGAATGTACTTATTACCACTGGACTGTACAGTTAAAAATGGCTACGATGGTGCATTCTATGTGTACGGTAGCGCAATGAGAATAAACAAACAAGGTTTGTGCTAAGTACTGTTGAGATTATGGTGAAATTAGTATGCACTGTAGCTTTGGAAATGGGAATTTGGGACTCCTCATTATCAAAGATAACTAATGCCAGCAATAAGACTCCTGAAAGAGAATTCAATTAAAATGGGAATTTAATGGTAGACACTTTCAAAAATAGGTGTGCTTGGGATTATAGCTTGAAAAATGAAACTAATATGATGAAAATAAATTTATCGTATATTTAACAACATTGAGGTTAACATTGCAATGCTTTGCTCACACTTAGAACAAAGGCATTGGTTATACTAAGTTTTTTTTAAATTATGAATAAGTAAATGCACATTTAATTTTTTAGTTACTAGATGCACATGTACAAAATTCAAAGGGTTCAAAATTGTACACAGCAAATAGTAACATTTCCTCCCTCTCCAACATCTAGTTCACGTTCCCTGGTGGAGACCTATTCATTGTGTGCGTGCTCAGTCGTGTCTGAATCTTTGCAGCCCCATGGACAGTAGCCCACCAGGCTCCTCTGTCCACGGGATTCTCCAGGCAAGAACATTGGAGTGGGTTGCCATTTCTTTCGTCAGGGGATCTTCCCAACCCAGGGATCAAACCCATGTCTTCTGTGTCTCCTATATCTGCAGGCAGATTCTTTACCACTGAGCCACCTGAGATAGCTCATTGTATTTACTTACAGGAATATTCTAGACACCTGTATGTGTATGTGTTCAATCACGACGTTGGGAAGATCCCCTCGAGAAGGAAATGGCAACCCACTCCAGTATTCTTGCCTGGAGAGTTCCATGGACAGAGGATCTTGGTGGCCTATAGTCCATGGGGTCGCAAAGAGGCAGACGCTACCGAGTGACTCAAACACACACACACAGTTTTCCACAGTGGCTGCACCAATTTACATTTCCACCAATAGTGCACAAGGATTCCTTTTTCTCCACATCCATCCTCACCAACACATTATTTCTTGTCTTTTTTACAACAGTCATTCTAACAGGCGGGGGGGTGATAATTTCATTGTAGTTTTGATTTGCATTTCCATGATGATAAATGATGTGGCGCGTCTTTTCAAATACCTGTTAGCCATCGATATGTCTTCTTTGGAAAACTGTCTATTCAGACCCTCTGCCTGCTTTTTTAATCAGGTTGCTTGGGGGGAGGTACTATTGAGTTATAGGAGTTCTTGCTATATTTTGGATATTAACCACTTATCAGATATATGATTTGCAAATATTTTCTACCATTCAGTAAGTTGCCTTTCATTTTGTTAGTGGTTCCCTTTGTTATGAAGAAGTACTTTAGTTTGATGTATATTATACTTTTGACCCTTGTAAACCTCTTAGGTGAAAACAGTATGTCATAGCTTATACATCTCTTATTACAAATAAGGTCACATAAATCTTATGCTTAAAGAGGTACCTATTTGTATTCTCTGTTCATGGTATTTGCTCATTTTTCTGTTGTTTTTTATATAGATGTAAACAGTCATCACTTTACTATAACATCTTTCATGCTACTGGGTTGAAAATATTTTTTATCTTCTCTTTTTGAAGATTAAAAATGCTGTTAAGAGTATCAATAGCACCTTTTATGGTTTTGTAATTTTTGTGTCACTTTGGGCTTTCCCAATCTAAGATTATGTTTAAAATTCTCCCATGTTCTGGTATTTTTATGGCTTTCTTTTCTATTAACATCTTTGATATCTCTGGGACTTATTTTGGTAGAGAAATAACTTAAGCATTTAACTTTTTTCCAGATGTCCAGTTTTCTCCAAACGATTTACATAATATTTCATTCTTTCCCACGGTTTACCTTTTCTGATACTCAGGTTACGAGCTTCTCATCTTCCTGGGAATTGGGTACCAGTTTCCTTGAGAACCAGATACTTTATTCCTCACTATCCCTTCCCACAACCTTTCTCTCACTGTCCCTGCCCCCTTCTAAGGCCTTCACACAGCTTCCCCTTGTGTGGAAGTCTCCTTCCCCTCCCCCTGGACTTGCTAACTCCTCCTCAAACTCAGGCCTCAGTTTAAATGTCAGTTCCTCTAGGTTGGGTAGCAGATTTTATAGCCCCAAACCACCCCACACTTCTTCCTCTTTGGTGCAGCTATTCCCCATGACAACAAAGATCCAATCCAAGTTGGACATTTCAGTATCCCTAGTATATGGTATTGGAGAAGGCAATGGCGCCCCACTCCAGTGCTCTTGCCTGGATAATCCCATGGACAGAGGAGCCTGGTAGGCTGCAGTCCATGAGGTCGCTAAGAGTCTGACACGACTGAGCGACTTCACTTTCACTTTTCACTTTCATGAGCTGGAGAAGGAAATGGCAACCCACTCTGGTGTTCTTGCCTGGAGAATCCCAGGGACGGGGGAGCCTGGGGACCCGTCTTAGGGTCGCACAGAGTCGGACACGACTGAAGTGACTTAGCAGCATATAGTATATAGTAGACAGTCAGTACTTAGTAAATATTTACTGGGCCTGCCCTGGTGGTCCAGGGGTTAAGTCTCCATGCTTCCAATGCAAGAGGCGTGAGTTTGATCCCTGGTCGGGGAACTAAGATCCCACATGCCAGGCAGCACGGCCAAAAAGTCAAAATTAAAATAAGAATTTACTGAATTAATGCAATATCTATTTTTTCCCTCAGATTGACTCTCCTCCTCCTGCCATGATTGGGAAAATGGAGGTGAGGGGCGCTGTGCTTCTCTTAGTGAGTCCTGAGTCCTGCCTCTTGACGCAAACTCCTCAGGGCCTGCTACCAATAACTAGCCACTCCAGTGACCAGCCTGGCCCCTCCAGGCACTCCTGGCTTTGACCCTGCCGATCCAGATTTGGAAGGGACGTACACAAAGCTTTGGCCTTTGCTCTGGAACTCTGGGATTTACTAATGTTCAGAAAAGGAAGCATTTATGTTAGAGTTTTCTAGACCCAGTTTGATTTTTTTTTCCCCATTATTTTACCAGCTTCGATGTGAGGCAACATAAATGCAGATCGCACTCAGAAGCTGCAAGTTATCACTCAGGATGTCACTAAGCACTAATTTTTTCCATTGAGTTACTTATTTGGCTGCCTGGGGTCTCAGCTGCAGCATTCAGGACCTCTGTCGTGGCACGCCGGCTGAGTCGTTGTGGTGCACGGGTGTAGTTACCCCAAAACATGTGGAATCTTAGTTCTCTGACCAGGGATCAAACCCACGTCCCCGCACTACAAGGCAGATCCTCACCCACTGGGCCACCCTTTTTTTTTTTTTCCTCAACTTAGCCTTAATACCTATTGAAAAAATATTATCATCCTTATAAAATCCCAAATGCTCTACTTGCTCATTTCTATAGAACCAAATTCATTCTGCGTGGGAACTCTACCACTTGCATTGTAAAAGTTAGCAGTAGAAATCAGCAGGGAAAAGAAAACAGAAAATGTGAGGGGAAAAAAATGCAGGTTATTAGCAGAATACTTAGCTCTTGCTTCTCAAATATTTAAAATTCAGGGAAAAAGTTCCAAAATTCAAGTGCAATATTATCATCAACATAAATTAACATTTAATTAATTATTCACTCAGGGTATTGTTCTGAAAGTGATTTTAATTAACAAATAACTAGGTTTGGTAATATCTTGCCTGGATATCTCTGTCCCCTTGAGAAGAGGAAGTTGAATTGCGGAATAGTGTGGTCTGGTTGCTGCAGACGAAGATTATCCTGTTTCATTCTTCAGGCTGCCCTTCCTTCTCTCTCCCAAGGGCAGGAATGAACAAAACAATGGTTTTCTAATTGTTTAGCACTCAGTTTTCTGCCTAGCAAAGACTGTGTAGTTATACCAGTTCTCACTTTCTTTAAAAAATATATATATAGTACTTAGAATTCAGTGCATATTAATCTTTAATTCATTTCCTCCAGTTTAAAAAAAATAGTGGAAAATTTCATTTACAAAGTATATAGAATTGTATAATGAATTCTCTACCTCAATCAGTTTTGACACTTATCAACATTCTTCCATGTTGTTTAATGTATACCTCCACCCACTGTCCATGAGCTTTTCTAAGAATTTATTTTTTACTCATTTTTATTTTGGGCTGTGCTGGGTCTTTCTGGCTATGCGGGGACTTTCTCCAGCTGTAATGCGCAGGCTTCTCACGGCAGTGGCTTGTCGCGGAGCACGGGCCCTAGGGCGCCCGGGCTTCAGTAATTGCGGCCCGCGGGCTCGGTAGGTGAGGCTCGCAAGCCCCGGAGCACGGGCTTGATGGAGTTGTGGCGTTGGGGTCAGATGTTCCACGGCATATGTGAGATCTTCCCAGACTGGGGATCAAACTGGTGTCCCCTGTATCGCAAAGCGGATTCTTAACCACTGGAACATCAGAGAAGCCCTCAATTATTTTTTAAGGTAAATGTTACATATGTTTAGATGTCTAAATATTAACTGAACAATTTTGACAGTGGATACATCTGTGTAACCCATATCACAATGAAGATATAGAACACTTCCACCAGTCCAGAAAGTTCCTTCTCTCTAATCCCAGTCAATTCTTTGTCCTCTCCCTCACTCCAGGCAACCACTGTTCTGATTTTTTTTTTCAACACAGATTACTTTTACCCATACTATAATTTCATATACACGGAATCATTAAGTATGTACTCTTGTCTCATGCTTTTAATCAGCATAATGCCTGAGCTTCATCTAGCTTATTGTATATATCAGTGATTGATTCCTTTTTATTGCTGAGAAGTATTCCAGGGTAAAAATACACCATAATTTGTTTACTCATTCTCCTGTTGACAGACATTTCATTGTTTCCAGGTTTTAGGTATTATAAATAAGTTATTATGTTGTAGACATTCTTATACAAGTCTTTTTGTGGATTTGTTTTCATTTCTCTTAAATAAAACCCCGAGTTCAGGACAACACAGTCAAGGGACAGATGAATGTCTAACTTCATATGAAACTGCCAAACCTTTTTTTGAAGTGACATTATTTTATATTCCTACCAGTAACGCATGAGAGTTCTGTTTGCACATCGTAACAAATATTGTCAGCGGTCTGTTAACTCTTTGCTTTCCTAGTGGGTCTGTAGTGTGTAGTTTCTTACTGCAGAGTTTATTGGTCAGTTATGTAGCTTCCTTTGGAAAGTGTCTGTTAAGTGTTTTTGCCAATTTTTAAAATGGGTTGTTTTTTTATTCTTAAGTCATATATATGAGTGTGTATTAGTCACTCAGTCATGTCCAACTCTTTTCGGCCCCATGGCCTGTAGCTCACCGGCTCTTCTGTCCATGGAATTCTCCACACACAGAATACTGAAGTGTTGCCATTCCCTTCTCCAGGGATCTTCCCAACCCAGGGATCAAACCCAGGTCTCCCACATTGCAGGCAGATTCTTTACCATTTAAGCCACACCTATCTTGAGCCATAGAAACTCATTTTCACATTAGAGTTGTCAGATAAATGAATATTTTCTTCCAACCCATGGTTTGCCAGATTTTCAGAGTTATTCTCTTTAAATTTTGATTTTATATTACAGTTGATTTACAATGTTGTATTAGTTTCAGGTATAGCAACATAGCATCACCAACTCAATGGACATGAGCAAACTCCAGGAGACAGCAGAGAACAGGGAAGCCTGGCAGGCTGCAGTCTGTGGGGTTGCAGAGAGTCAGACGTGACTTAGCAACTGAACAACAACACAGAGCAACGTGATTCAGTGATAAATATACATGCATCCATTCTTTTCCAGTATATGTAAGTTATTACAGAATAAAGAGTTCCCTGTGCTATACAGTAAGACCTTGTTTATTATCTATTTTATATATAATAGTGTGTATATGTTAATCCCAAACTCCTAATTTATCCCTCCCCTTTAACTTTCCCCTTTGGAAACCATGTTGGTTTTCAAAGTCTATGAGTCTGTTTGTTTGTAAATAAGTTCATTTGTATCATTTTTTAGATTCCACATATAAGTGATTATCATGATATTTGTCTTTCTCTGACTTACTTCACTGGGTATGATAATTTCTCAGTCCATCAATATTACTGCAAATGGCATTGTTTCATTATTTTTTCTGGCTGAGTAATTTTCCGTTGTATACGGGTACCACATCTTCTTTATCCATTCCTCTGTCGATGGACACTTAGGTTGCTCCCATGTCTTGGCTACTGTGAATACTGCTGCTATGAACATGGATTGCATCTATCTTCTCAAATTATAGCTTTCCCTGGACAGGAACAGGATTGCTGGGTCACATTGCAACTTTTTTTAGTTTAAGGAAATTCCATACTGTTTACCATAATGGTTGCACCAATATACATTCCCACCAACAGTATAGGAGGGTTCCCTTTGCTCCACACTCTCTCTTAGCATTTATTGTTTGTAGATATTTTTGATGATGGCCATTGTGACCATGTGAGGTGATACCTCATGGTAGTTTTGATTTGCATTTCTGAATGCTCAAACTACCGCACAATTGCACTCATCTCACACACTAGTAAAGTGATGCTTAAAATTCTCCAAGCCAGGCTTCAGCAATATGTGAACCGTGAACTTCCAGATGTTCAAGCTGGTTTTCGAAAAGGCAGAGGAACCAGAGATCAAATTGCCAACATCCACTGGATCATCGAAAAAGCAAGAGAGTTCCATAAAAACATCTATTTCTGCTTCATTGACTATGCCAAAGCCTTTGACTGCATGGATCACAATAAACTATGGAAAATTCTGAAAGAGATGGGAATACCAGACCACCTGACCTGCCTATTGAGAAACCTGTATGCAGGTCAGGAAGCAACAGTTAGAACTGGACACGGAACAACAGACTGGTTCCAAATAGGAAAAGGAGTACATCAAGACTGTATATTGTCACCCTGCTTAATTAACTTATGTGCAGAGTACATCATGAGAAATGCTGAGCTGGAGGAAGCACAAGCTGGAATCAAGATTGCCGGGAGAAATATCAATAACCTCAGATATGCAGATGACACCACCCTTATGGCAGAAAGTGAAGAACAACTAAAGAGCCTCTTGATGAAAGTGAAAGAGGAGAGTGAAAAAGTTAGCTTAAAGCTCAACATTCAGAAAACTAAGATCATGGCATCCGGTCCCATCACTTGATGGCAAATAGATGGGGAAACAGTGGCTGACTTTATTTTCTGGGCTCCAAAATCACTGCAGATGGTGACTGCAACCATGAAATTAAAAGATGCTTACTCCTTGGAAGGAAAGTTATGACCAACCTAGACAGCATATTAAAAAGCAGAGACATACTTTGCCAACAAAGGTCCATCTGGTCAAGGCTATGGTTTTTCCAGTGGTCATGTATGGATGTGAGAGTTGGACTAAATAAAGCTGAGCACTGAAGAATTGATGCTTTTGAACTGTGGTGTTGGAGAAGACTCTTGAGAGTCCCTTGGACTGCAAGGAAATCCAACCAGTCCATCCTAGGGGAGATCAGTCCTGGGTGTTCATTGGAAGGACTGATGTTGAAGTTGAAACTCCAGTTCTTTGGGCACCTGATGCGAAGAGCTGACTCCTTTGAAAAGACCCTGATGCTGGGAAAGATTGGGGGCAGGAGGAGAAGGGGACGACAGATGATGAGATGGTTGGATGGCAACACCGACTCAATGGACATAGGTTTGGGTGGACTCCGGGAGTTGGTGATGGACAGGGAGGCCTGGCGTGCTGCGGTTCATGGGGTTGCAAAGAGTCGGACACAACTGAGCGACTGAACTGAACTGAACTGAATAATTAGCGATGTTAAGCATCTTTTCATGTGCTTTTTGACCGTCTCTGTTTTCTTTGAAGAAACGTCTATTTCGATCTTCGGCCCAAGGGTTACATGTTTTCTTGATATTGAGCTGCATGAGTTGTTTGTATATTTTGAAGATTAATCCCTTGTCAGTCACTTCATTTGCAAATATCTTCTCCCATTCTGTGGTTGTCTTTTCGTTTTGCTTATGGCTTCCTTGGACGTGCAAAAGTTTTTAAGTTTAATTAAGCCCCATCTGTTTGCTTTTATTTGCATTACTCTAGGATGTGGCTCCAGAAAGATACTGCTGCAGTTCACAGCAAAGAGTTTTCTGCCTATTTCCCTCTAAGAGTTTTATAGTATCCAGTCTTATATTTAGGTCATTAATCTACTTTGAGTTAATTTTTGTGTGTGGTGTTAGAGAATGTTCTAATTTCATTATTTTACATGTGGCTGTCCAGTTTTCCCAGCACTGCTTAATTTGAGACTGTCTTCTCTCTATTATATATTCTTGCTTCCTTTGTTGTAGATTAATTCATCATAGCTGCATGGGTTATTTCTGGGTTTTCTATCCTGTTCCATTAGCCTATACTTGTTTTTGTGCCAGTACTGTCTCAATGACTACAGCTTTGTAGTATAGTCTCCAGTCAGGGAGCCTGATTCTTCCAGCTGTTCTTCTTTCTCAGGAGTGCCTTGGCCATTTGGTATCTTTTGTGTTTCTATACAAATTTAAAATTTTTCTTGTTCTGGTTTTGTGAAAAATGCAAATGGTAATTTGATAGGGATTGTACTGAGTCTGTAGATTGCTTTGGGTAGTATAATCATTTTGACAATATTGATTCTTTCAATCCAAAAATATGATTTATCTTACATTTGTATTATGTTTGATTTCTTTCATCAATGTCTTATAGTTTTCAGAGTACAGGTCTTTTGTCTCCTTGGTAAGTTTGTGTGTGTGTGTGTGAGTTGCTCAGTCGTGTCCAACTCTTTGCAACCCTAGGGGTAGTCTGTAGTCCCACAGGCTCCTCTATCCATGGAATTCTCCAGGCAAGAATACTGGAGTGGGTTGCATTCCTTTCTCCAGGGGATCTTCCCAACCCAGGGATAGAACCTGGGTCTCCCACATTGCAGGCAGATTCTTTACTGTCTGAGCCCTGGGTAAGTTTATTCCTGGGCATTTTATCCTTTTTGATGTGACAGTAAATGGGATTGTTTCCATAATTTCTCTTTCTGACTTTTCATTGTTACTGTATAGAAATGAAAAAGATTTCTGTGTATTAATCCTATATCCTGCCACTTCACTTAACTCATTGATGAGCTCTAGTAATCTTCTGGTAGCATCTTTAGGATTTTCTATATATAGTTCATGCCTTCTGCAAACAGTGACAGTTTTACTTCTTTTCCAATTTGGATGCCTTTTTATTTATTTTTCATCTGATTGCCACGGCTAGTACTTTCAAAACTATGTTGAATAAAAGTAGCAAGAGTGAGCAATAAATGCTGGAGAGGGTGTGGAGAAAAGGGAACCCTCTTACCCTGTTGGTGGGAATGCAAACTAGTACAGCCACTATGGAGAACAGTGTGGAGATTTCTTAAAAAACTGGAAATAGAACTGCCATATGACCCAGCAATCCCACTTCTGGGCATACACGCAGAGGAAACCAGATCTGAAAGAGACACGTGCACCCCAATGTTCATCGCAGCACTGTTTATAATAGCTAGGACATGGAAGCAACCTAGATGCCCATCAGCAGAAGAATGGATAAGGAAACTGTGGTACATATACACCATGGAATTTTACTCAGCCATTAAAAAGAATTCATTTGAATCAGTTCTAATGAGATGGATGAAACTGGAGCCCATTATACAGAGTGAAGTAAGCCAGAAAGATAAAGACCAATACAGTATACTAACACATATATATGGAATTTAGAAAGATGGTAATGATAACCCTATATGCAAAACAGAAAAAGAGACACAGATGTACAGAACAGACTTTTGGACTCTGTGGGAGAAGGCGAGGGTGGGATGTTTTGAGAGAACAGCATCGAAACATGTATATTATCTATAGTGAAACAGATCACCAGCTCAGGTTGAATGCATGAGACAAGTGCTCGGGGCTGGTGCACTGGGAAGATCCAGAGGAATCGGGTAGAGAGGGAGGTGGGAGGGGGGATCGGGATGGGGAATACATGTAACTCCATGGCTGATTCATGTCAATGTATGGCAAAAACCACTACAATATTGTAAAGTAATTAGCCTCCAACTAATAAAAATAAATGGAAAAAAAAATAATAAAAAAGTAAAATCAAAAAAAAAAGTAGAGTGTATACCCTTGTCTTGTTCACTGTTGAATATGATTCGAGCTGTGGGTTTGTCATATACAGCCTTTATTATTTTGAGGTAGGTTCCCTCTATGCTCACTTTCTGGAGACTTTTTATCATAAATGGATGGTGAATTTTGTCAAATGCTTTTTCTGCATCGATTGAGAAAACCATGTGATTCTTTTCCTTCACTCTGTTAATGTGTTATAATACACTGACCAGTTTTCATATGTTGAACCATCCTTGGACCCCAGCAATAATCCCACTTGGTTATGGTGTGTGATCCTATTAATATGCTGTTGAATCTATTGTGTTTCTATACACTAACAATGAACTATCAGAAAGAGAAAATAGGAAAATAATACCATTTATAATTACATCCAAAGGAACTAAATACCTAGGAATATATCTAAGGAAGTAAAAGACTTGTACTTGGAAAACTATAAGATGCTAATTAAAGAAATTGAAGATGACACAAACAGAGGGAAAGATATACCATGCTCATGGATTAGAAGAATCAATATTGTTAAAATGACCATATTATCCAAGGTAATCTGCAGATTCAACACAATCCCTATCAAAATACCACAGTATTTTTCATACAACTAGAACAGTATTCTTGCCTGGAGAATCCCAGGGACAGAGGAGCCTGGTGGGCTGCCGTCTATGGGGTCTCACAGAGTCAGACACGACTGATGCAACTTAGCAGCAGCAGCAGCAAAACAGGAAATACTTCTAAAATCTGTACAGAAACACAAGAAACAGTAGCCAAAACAATCTTGAGAAAGAAGAACAGAGCTAAAGTTATCATGCTGCCTGATTTCAAACTATACTACAGAAGCTATACTAATCTGAACAGTAATGGCACTGGCACAGAAACAGACACACAGATTAATGGAACAGAATAGAGCCCAGATAAACTTCCAAACTCATTCTATGAGGCCACCATCACCCTAATTCCAAAACCAGACAAAGATGCCACAAAAAAAGAAAACTACAGGCCAATATCACTGATGAACATAGATGCAAAAATCCTTAACAAAATTCTAGCAAACAGAATCCAACAACATATTAAAAAAAATCATACACCATGACCAAGTGGGCTTTATCCCAGGAATGCAAGGATTCTTTAATATCTGCAAATCAATCAATGTAATACACCACATTAACAAATTGAAAGATAAAAACCATATGATTATCCCAATAGATGCAGAGAAAGCCTTTGACAAAATTCAACACTCATTTATGATTAAAACTCTCCAGAAAGCAGGAATAGAAGGAACATACCTCAACATAATAAAAGCTATATATATGACAAACCCACAGCAAGCATTACCCTCAATGGTGAAAAATTGAAAGCATTTCCCCTGAAATCAGGAACAAGACAAGGGTGCCCACTCTCACCACTACTATTCAACATAGTTTTGGCCACAGCAATCAGAGCAGAAAAAGGAGTAAAAGGAATCCAGATAGGAAAAGAAGAAGTGAAACTCTCGCTGTTTGCAGATGACATGATCCTCTACATAGAAAACCCTAAAGACTCTTCCAGAAAATTACTAGAGCTAATCAATGAATATAGTAAAGTTGCAGGATATAAAATTAACACACAGAAATCCCTTGCATTCCTATATACTAACAATGAGAAAACAGAGAAATTTAGGAAACAATACCATTCACCATTGCAACAAAAAGAATAAAATACTTAGGAGTATATCTACCTAAAGAAACAAAAGTCCTATACATAGAAAACTATAAAACACTGATGAAAGAAATCAAAGAGGACACAAACAGATGGAGAAACATACCGTGTTCATGGATTGGAAGAATCAATATTGTCAAAATGGCTATACTACCCAAAGCAATCTATAGATTCAATGCAATCCCTATCAAGCTACCAATGGTATTTTTCACAGAACTAGAACAAATAATTTCACAATTTGTATGGAAGTACAAAAAACCTCGAATAGCCAAAGTAATCTTGAGAAAGAAGAATGGAACTGGAGGAATCAACCTGCCTGACTTCAGGCTCTACTACAAAGCCACAGTCATCAAGACAGTATGGTACTGGCACAAAGACAGAAATATAGATCAATGGAACAGAATAGAAAGCCCAGAGATAAATCCACGAACCTATGGACACCTTATCTTTGACAAAGGAGGCAAGGATATACAATGGAAAAAAGACAACCTCTTTAACAAGTGGTGCTGGGAAAACTGGTCAACCACTTGCAAAAGAATGAAACTAGAACACTTTCTAACACCATACACAAAAATAAACTCAAAATGGATTAAAGATCTAAATGTAAGACCAGAAACTATAAAACTCCTAGAGGAGAACATAGGAAAAACACTCTCTGACATAAATCACAGCAGGATCCTCTATGACCCACCTCCCAGAATATTGGAAATAAAAGCAAAAATAAACAAATGGGACCTAATGAAACTTAAAAGCTTTTGCACTACAAAGGAAACTATAAGTAAGGTGAAAAGACAGCCCTCAGATTAGGAGAAAGTAATAGCAAATGAAGCAACAGACAAAAGATTAATCTCAAAAATATAGAAACAACACCTGCAGCTCAATTCCAGAAAAATAAATGACCCAATCAAAAAATGGGCCAAAGAACTAAACAGACATTTCTCCAAAGAAGACATACAGATGGCTAACAAACACATGAAAAGATGCTCAACATCACTCATTATCAGAGAAATGCAAATCAAAACCACAATGAGGTACCATTACACGCCAGTCAGGATGGCTGCTATCCAAAAGTCTATAAGCAATAAGTGCTGGAGAGGGTGTGGAGAAAAGGGAACCCTCTTACCCTGTTGGTGGGAATGCAAACTAGTACAGCCACTATGGAGAACAGTGTGGAGATTCCTTAAAAAACTGGAAATAGAACTGCCATATGACCCAGCAATCCCACTTCTGGGCATATACACCGAGGAAACCAGATCTGAAAGAGACACGTGCACCCCAATGTTCATCACAGCACTGTTTATAATAGCTAGGACATGGAAGCAACCTAGATGCCCATCAGCAGAAGAATGGATAAGGAAGCTGTGGTACATATACACCATGGAATATTACTCAGCCATTAAAAAGAATTCATTTGAATCAGTTCTAATGAGATGGATGAAACTGGAGCCCATTATACAGAGAGAAGTAAGCCAGAAAGATAAAGAACATTACAGCATACTAACGCATATATATGGAATTTAAAAAGATGGTAGTGATAACCCTATGTGCAAAACAGAAAAAGAGACACAGATGTACAGAACAGACTTTTGGACTCTGTGGGAGAAGGCGAGGGTGGGATGTTTCAAGAGAACAGCATGTATATTATCTATAGTGAAACAGATCACCAGCCCAGGTGGGATGCAGGATACAAGTGCTCGGGCCTGATGCACTGGGAAGACCCAGAGGAATCGGGTGGAGGGGGAGGTGGGAGGGGGGATCGGGATGGGGAATACATGTAACTCCATGGCTGATTCATGTCAATGTATGACAAAACCCACTGCAATGTTGTGAAGTAATTAGCCTCTAATTAGCAACTAATAAAAATAAAAAAAAAAGAATAGAGCCTAGAAATGAACCCACACTTATATGGGCAACTAGCCTATGACAAAGGAAGCAAGAATATACACTGAGGAAAAGACAGTCTCAGTGCAATAAATGGTACTGGGAAAACTGAACAACTACATACAAAAAAAAAAAAAAAAAAAATCAACCTGGACTATTTTCTCACACAATGCACAAAAGTAAATTCAAAATGAATTAAAGACTTAAAAGTAACACCTGAAACCACAAAACTTCTAGAGGAAAACATAGGCAGTAAACTCTTTGTCATCACCCTTAGTAATTTTTGTTTTGATATGTTTCCTCAGGCAAGCAAAAGAACAGCAAAAATAAACAAAAGGGACATCAAACTACAAAGCCTTTGCATAACAAAGAAAGCCATCAACAACATGAAAAGGTCACCTACTAAATGGGAGAAGATATTTGCAAACAATATCTGATAAGGGGTTACTTAAAAAAATATACAAAAACTCATACAACTCAACATCAAAAAACAAACAACCTGATTTAAAAATGGGCAGAGGATCCGAATAGACATTTTTCCAGAGAAGACATACACATCACACAAGGGCATACTTCACAGGTTTCATAATCAAATAGTAAAATAATCACATATAATAAAAACAAATCACTATCACAAAAACAAAACACAAGTAATAACAAGTATATTGTAGAAAATTTTAAATGAACAATTTATTTGCTTTATTTACCAACTGGTAAATAAAGATCCAAAGCTACAAAGATACAATGTTTGCCTTTGTGTTTAAGGCAATTTCATTTCTCACCACAGTTACTTTTTCTGATGTTAGAATCAGTGTCTTCTGTGTCTTCCGTGTATTTAATTGATCATTTATGTTTGTCCGCTTAGGAACCATACTTTCTTCATGACCACTGAAGCTCTATAGTATAAAATATCGTTGTCTTCATATATTTGAGTAGTATCGATCCCGGTTTTGAAAGTCTCTATGAGCATATCTTGCATAGGTCTTGTTATGAGGGATCCTTCCAAAAGGTTCATGGTCATTGAAACAAGACTCAAAAACTTCATCAACAGCTTTCTGAGCTACTTCTTTGCTAATGTTCCTAACAGCCAGGATAGAACGAATGGCTCTGTCTCGCACACAAGTCTAAGGAGCAAGAAAGTATAGAGCGTTAATCTTATATGAAAATTTACTCATGAAATAGTAACACTTCACATAATGTCTGAACCACAGTCAAAATTAATTTTCTCTCATGTTATTTTATTAATTTCTACCAGTCCAAAAAATAAAGATTCAATTATGGAGCATGTTTAGCTCAATCTAAAATTATGGAGGTATAAGAAAGATCTCTTCCTCTCCTCCCTTCTTCTTTTCTTTCCTAATGATGATAAGTTCTAGGCAATATCTGCTAAACAGTAACTCCCAATTTGAAAAATCATTAAAAAAGAGTCTATAAATAAGGTTCTGGTTGAACTTTTTTAACTTGAATAAATCTGAAATATACTGCTGTGCTTCTCTCTCTCAATTTTTCACAGCTGACCATCGCTGGACAACTTTTCCTTTGAGAGGGGCATCTCCCCTGGAGGCAACAGGAAACTACACAAAATTTGAAGGTTTTCTAATTTTTCAGCAGGAAAAAAAAAAATCAAACTTTTTTTTGGGCACATGCTATACAAAAGCTAGGACTCCTCTCCCCTGCTCCCACCTATCTTCCATCCTATTGCCAGCTGCATTCATCCACTGCTACTTGCAACCCAAGGTAAAAAGAGGAGGGATTTCTCTTTCAAAGACTCTTGGCCCCGGATCACATTCCTTGAATGCATTAGCCTCTTCTCGGGGATGTGCCGAGGTGTACCCGGCTTCCACTCTTTCCACTGAGTCAGAACACACTGCCCGGTCACATGCTGCCTGAGCCAACTTCACAGCAGAGCAGGGACTGGAGGGCTCAGGAGACGTGTGCTCAGGACGAGTCAGTGCCACAGGTGAGCTCGGCACAGCTTGAAGGCATGACGGCCTTAGCCGAGCAGTCACCCTGCCCAGGCCCCAGGTCTGCCTTCTAACGCCCATTCACTGAGTTCTCGATTGCTCTCAGTTCACTGTGATGTTTCGCCTTCCTCCCCAGAGCTGAGCTGAGTTACTCCACCAAGGACCTTCCTGTTGCTCCAATCCTGTCCTTTCTACATCTGGTCGAAACTGCTCTCCTGATGCCCACGTACGTCACAAATTGGCCCGGCAACCTCTTCCCATAGAGAAGCTCTGACCAGCCTCTCACCTCAGTGTGGACACAGAGCCCCATGGTTACCATGGGAAGAACTGCTCACATCCTTCACCAGTCCGTCAGTTCTAAATTTCTTCTCCCCATGTCCATCTGTGGGTGACCTTAAAAGCTTTCCAGCAGGATTGGTCTTGCCTATGGTTTTCATTTTGTTTTGTTTACAAAATCTCTCAGCTCAGTCCTTCATAATGAAGTCTGTGCCAATCCAAAGCATCGCTGTCACATCACACAGCCTTATGAAGGTGCCCAAATACACACTGCACCAAACTGCAGTCCCTGTTCTGACACGTATTACTTTTTTGTCTCAAGAACAATGATAGTTTGAAAACAGAAGTCCAGGACTGTTAGAAGTAAGACAGGCTGTGATTTCATTTCCATTCATTATCTACCCCCATCCAAAATGACCCCATGCGAGATATCATAGCTCTTTTCACTGCGAAAATCTCCCAGTCACAGAGCTTGCCCATAATTATAAAACATAACTGAATTCCCTCTATTGGCTTAAGTGATAATACATGTTGTGTTCTTTTCAAATAATAGTTCTTTCACATTTCAAATACTAAATGTACTTCTCATTTCTCTATTCATTATTTCCACTCATAGCACTCTTGACAGTTAAGTGATTTCATACGTTAGTTTTTACCTGATGGTGTTGTTTTAATCCAAAATGCAACCTGAATATTTCATTTAAAAGTGAGCAGTCTCCACTAAGGTTAGCAGCTCGAACCTATCACAAGACAGAAGGGAGACAAAAAGAAAGTAAGCACTTGTGCTCTATACCTTTATATCAACTGATTTTTTTTTATTATAAAAGAACATAAAATTGGCATATTTTTCTGAGGACAGAGTATCTATAAGATTTTTTTTAAACTCTATTGACAAGAAGTTCTTAAGTTAAGAAAAAGAGCAGAGGGCGTCCCTGGTGGCTGAGTGCTAAAGAATCCGCTGCCAATGCAGGAGACATGGGTTCGATCCCTTGTCCAAAAAGATCCCACGTGCCGCGGAGCAGCTAATCCCACGCGCCACAATTACTGAGCCTGTGCTCTAGAGCCCAGAAACCGCAACCACCAAGCCCTTGTGCCGTGACTACTAAGGCCCATGCTCTGCAACAAGAGAAGCCACCGCAATGAGAAGCTGGTACGCCGCAAGCAGAGTGTAGCCCCTGCTGGCTGCAGCGAGAGAAAAGACGGCATGGCAACGAAGATCCAGAGCAACCAATAAATAAACAAATAAAGAATTACCGAATTCAGAAAAGCATTTAAAAAAAAAAAGACCAGACATCTATGAGCTATGCTACAAAACACCAAATATACTGAGGGGAATCACCTATTCAAAAGGGATTTTCAAAATGTTTCTCTGGAACCTTAATGACAGAACTAATTTCTGTTCGAACCAAAAGTCAGAGTTGGACTTCTGAATTAAAGATTATGCTCTCTACAGTCTTTACAGATACTCTGTCCTCACTTCTAGAAATGACCAAAAGGACTTCAAGAAAGCATTCTTCCAAAGACCTACAAACTGATTTTCAGTGTGAGCATAAAACAACACATCACTACCTAAGACACTCGGGCACACAAACCTCCCGGTCCTCCCAGCCCAAACCACTAACGCGCTCTCGGACCTTCCCTTAAACCCATGTCCCAGGCCTCCTAGCCCAAACCACTGACGTGCTCTCAGACCTTCCCTGAACCCATGTCCCAGGCCTCCTAGCGCAAACCACTGACGCGCTCTCGGACCTTCCCTGAACCCGTGTCCCAGGCCTCCTAGCCCAAACCACTGACGCGCTCTCGGACCTTCCCTTAAACCCGTGTAAGTTCATGACCTTCCTCCGAGGCCTCAGCTGGCCTATGAAAAATTAGTGGGTACAAGAATCAAGAACATTCCAAACTGTTCATGCTACGAACATGACAGCCTGAAGGTAGTACATATCTTCTAATTTGCTGTATCTTTAAGTTAAGAAGAAGCTTTGTGTGTGTGCTCAGTCGTGTCCGACTCTTTGCAACCCCATGGACTATAGTCTGCCAGGCTCCTGTGTCCATGGAAGTTTCCAGGCAAGAATACTGGAGTGAGTTGCCATTTCCTACTCTGAAAAGCAGCTTTAATATGTGAAATAGTTGTGGAACTACCCACATTCTATAGCCAGCCTGGCCACAATTTTGCTCATTCACTGCAATCAGATGGCCCACTTCTTTTTACTCCTATAATAACATAGCTTCAGTCCTCTGAGGAGCTCAAAGCACTTAACACAGTTTAACTAGCTAACAGGCATTAATTCTTGTAACACCCCAGAGAGAGAGAAATATTCAAAAGCTCAGGTTTCGGTCTTTTTTCCAAATCATATGAGTTATAATCAGACACAGTGAGGCTGCTTATTAATTTCAAGGGAAAGAGAAAATAAGTTATGAAATATAAGCTTGAAATTTATATTAGTTTTTTTTAGCTTCTCAGCACATTGCACTCTTCAATTAATGAAATGCAAGTATGAAATACAAATGTCTTTCTAGGAGCATATATATGTGTATTTCTGAAAGCAATCCAGTCAACATAGGAAGATAATAATATCTTCCTATGTTGTATTTTTCATACTGCTGATGGGGTTCTCAAGGCAAGAATACTGAAGTGGTTTACCATTCCGTTCTCCAGTGAACCATGTTTTGTCAGAACTCTCCACCATGACCCATCTGCCTTGGGTGGCCTAACACCACATGGCTCATGGTTTCATTGAGTTAGACAAGGCTGTGGTCCATGTGATCACTTTGATTAGTTTTCTGTGACTGTAGTTTATATTCTGTCTGCCCTCTGATGGAGAAGGATAAGAGGCTTATGGAAGCTTCCAGATGGGAGAGACTGACTGAGGGGGATACTGCAAGTCTTGTTCTGATGGGCGGGGTCATGCTCAGTAAATCTTTAATCTACTTTTCTGTTTGATGGGTGGGGCTGTGTTCCCTCCCTCTTGTTTGACCTGAGACCAAAACTATGGTGGAGGTAATGAAGGTAATGGAGACCTCCTTCAAAAGGTCCCATGGACGCACTGCCGCGCTCAGTGCCCCCGACCCTGCAGCAGGCCACCGCCAACCACACCTCCGCCAGAGACCCCTGGACACTCACGGGCAAGTCTGGGTCAGCCTCTTGCAGGGTCAGTGCTCCTTTCTCCTGGGTCCTGGTGCACTAGGTTCTGTGTGAGCCTCCAAGATCTGTTTCCCAGTCCTGTGTAAGTCCTGGCGGCTCTGTGGTGGGGTTAATGGAGACCTCCTCCAAGAGGGCTTAAGCCAAACCCAGGTCTGCCTCACCCAGAGCCCCTGCCCCAGCGGCAGGCTGCTGCTGACCTGTACCTCCACAGGACACACTCAAACGTTTAATATCACCTTAAATGATCTGCATAGCTACTAGCAGGCTGCAGATGACAGAAAGGAAATATCTGAAAGCTCAGAGACTGGCGCCAGGCCCCTCACCCACAACATGCATTCTGAGATAACACTAGCATGAGGTGAGTTCTCCCGGGCCACAGAACGATGGACATGAACATTGGAGAAAGGCAGGTTTCCGAGCAAAGCCGTTCAAACACTCGGGGCCAGTCTGAATCAGTCTCTGTGGGTCTCCGGGTGTACACAGCTTTGTTTGAGCCCTGCGCGTGTCTCTGGCAGGTATGGGCTTTGATTTCGCCCCTCCTGCCGTCTAGCAGGAGCTTCTCCTTTGCCCTTGGACATGGGGCATGTTTTTTTGGTGGGCATTCTCCTATCGACAGTTGTTCAGCAGCAAGTTGCAATTTTGGAGTTCTCACAGAAGATAAGCACACGTCCTTCTACTCTGCCATCAAAGATAGGCAAAAAGATAGGACACTGAAAGAGGAACTCCCCAGGTTGGCAGGTGTCCATATGCTACTGGAGAACAGTGGAGAAATAACTCCAGAAAGAATGAAGAGATGGAGCCAAAGAAAAATAACACACAGTTGTGAATGTGACTGGTGATGGAAGTAAAGTCTAATGCTGTAAAGACCAATATTGCATAGGAACCTGGAATGTTAGGTCCATGAATCAAGGCAAATTGGAAGTGGTCAAACAGGAGATGGCAAGAGTGAACATCAATATTTTAGCAATCAGTGAACTAAAATGGACTGGAATGGGTGACTTTAACTCAGATGACCATTATATCCACTACTGTGGGCAAGAATCCCTTAGAAGAAATGGAGTAGCCTTTACAGTCAACGAAAGAGTCCAAAATGCAGTACTTGGATGCAATCTCAAAAACGACAAAATGATCTCTGTTCGTTTCCAAGGCAAACCATTCAATACCATAGTAATCCAAGTCTATGCCCCAACCAGTAATGCCAAAGAACCTGAAGTTGAACGGTTCTATGAAGACCTACAAGACCTTCTAGAACTAACACCCAAAAAAATGTCCTTTTCATTATAGGGAACTGGAACGCAAAAGTAGGAAGTCAAGAGATATCTGGAGTAACAGGCAAATTTGGCCTTGGAGTACAGAATGAAGCAGGACAAAGGCTAACAGAGTTTTGCCAAGAGAATGCACCCTCTTCCAACAACACAAGAGAAGATTCTACACATGGACATCACCAGATGGTCAATACCGAAATCAGATTGATTATATTCTTTGCAGCCAAAGATGGAGAAGCTCTATACAGTCAGCGAAACCAAGACTGGGAGCTGACTGTGGCTCAGATCATGAGCTCCTTATTGCCAAATTCAGACTGAAATTGAAGAAAGTAGGAAAAACCACTAGACCATTCACGTATGACCTAAATCAAATCCCTATACAGTGGGAGTGACAAATAGATTCAAGGGATTGGATCTGATAGACAGAGTGCCTGAAGAACTCCGGATGGAGGTTTGTGACATTGTACAGGAGGCAGTGATCAAGACCACCCCCAAGAAAAAGAAATGCAAAAAGGCAAAATGGTTGTCTGAGGAGGCCTTACAAATAGCTGAGAAAAGAAAAGAAGCTAAAGGCAAAGGAGAAAAGGAAAGATAAAACCATTTCAATGCAGAGTTCCAAAGAATGGCAAGGAGAGATAAGAAAGCCTTCCTCAGTGATCAGTGCAAAGAAACAGAGGAAAACAATAGAATGGGAAAGACTAGAGATCTCTTCAAGAAAATTAGACATACCAAGGGAACATTTCATGCAAAGATGGGCTCAATAAAGGACAGAAATGGTATGAACCTAACAGAAGCAGAAGATTTAAGAAGTGGCAAGAATACACAGAAGAACTATACAAAAAAGATCTTCATGACCCAGATAACCATGATGGTGTGATCACTCACCTAGAGCCAGATATCCTGAAATGCAAAGTCAAGTGGGCCTTAGGAAGCATCATTACAAACAAAGCTAGTGGAGGTGATGGAATTCCAGTTGAGCTATTTCAAATCCTGAAAGATGATGCTGTGTAAGTGCTGCATTCAATATGCCAGCAAATTTGGAAAACTCAGCAGTGGTCACAAGACTGGAAGAGGTCAGTTTTCATTCCAATTGCAAAGAAAGGCAATGCCAAAGAATGCTCAAACTACTGCACAATTGCACTCATCTCACATGCTAGCAAAGTAATGCTCAAAATCCTCCAAGCCAGGCTTCAAAAGTACATGAACCCTGAACTTCCAGATGCTCAAGCTGGATTCAGAAGAGGCAGAGGAACCAGAGATCAAATTGCAAATATCCACTGGATCATAGAAAAAGCAAGAGAGTTCCAGAAAAACATCTATTTCTACTTTACTGACTACGCCAAATCCTTTGACTGTATGGATCACAACAAACTGGAAAATTCTTAAAGAGATGGGAATACCAGACCACCTGACCTGTCTCCTGAGAAATCTGTATGCAGGTCAGGAAGCAACAGTTAGAACTGCACATGGAACAGACTGGTTCCAAATCAGGAAAGGAGTACATCAAGGCTGTATATTGTCACCCTGATTATTTAACTTATATGCAGAGTACATCATGAGGAATGCTGGGCTGGATGAAGCACAACCTGGAATCAAGATTGCTGAGAAATATCAGTAACCTCAGATATGCAGATGACACCATCTTTATGGCAAAAAGTGAAGAAGAACTAAAGAGCCTCTCGAAAGTGAAAGAGGAGAGTGAAAAAGTTGGCTTAGAATTCAACATTCAGAAAACTAAGATCATGGCATCGGGTCCCATCACTTCATGGCAAATAGATGGGGCAACAATGGAAACAGAGATTTTATTTTGAGGGGCTCCAAAATCACTGCAGATGGTGACTGCAGCCATAAAATTAAAAGACGCTTGCTCCTTGGAAGAAAAGCTATGACTAACCTAGACAGCATATTAAAAAGCAGAGACATTACTTTTGCCAACAAGGGTCCATCTAGTCAAACCCATGGTTTTTCCAACAGTCATGTATGGATGTGAGAGTTGGACTACAAAGAAAGCTGAGCACCGAAGAATTGATGCTTTTGAACTGTGGTGTTGGAGAAGACTCTTGAGAGTCCCCTGGACTGCAAGGAGATCCAACCAGTCCATCCTAAAGAAGATCAGTCCTGGGTGTTCATTGGAAGGACTGATGCTGAAGCTGAAACTCCAATACTTTGGCCACCTGATGCGAAGAACTGACTCATTGGGAAAGACCCTGATGCTGGGAGGGATTGGGGGCAGGAGGAGAAGGGGGCGACAGAGGATGAGATGGCTGGATGGCATCTCCGACTCGATGGACATGAGTTTGAGTAAACTCCAGGACTTGGTGATAGACAGGGAGGCCTGGCGTGCTGCAGTCCATGGGGTCACAAAGAATCGGACACGACTGAGTGACTGAACCAATGTTGTATTTTTGAAATGAACTGTTTTATTCCAGGGAAAGCTAGCAATTTTACCTGTGGAAGGCAGCACAGCAAACCCATCAAGAACCTTGATTGTAATCTTGCCTCTGCCACTTACTAACTATGGTATCTAAACAACTGCCTCACGTTTCACATAAATAAAATGGGAATAACAGTATCTACACCTCAAGGGATTGTTGTGAAGGTTAAATAAGAATCCACAAACAGAACAGTGTTAGGCACACAGCCCTCAGTAAATGTTTATATAAATTTTATGATATAGAAAATGTTTATTCCACAGGAAAAACCATTTTTTTGTATTATAATTAGTCACAGTCATGTAATAGTCAAATCAGTATTATTAGGATTTAAAGGTTATATTTAAGACAAAAATTGTATTCGATAGTTGGAAACAGAAATCGAAGACTAACATGGAATTATGACAAGAAAACAAAGATGTTTAAATAAATCATACTTGAATAAAATGTTCAAACACACAATGTCAGGCTTGGGGGTAAGTATCTTCTACAGCAGAACTTACCTCAGAGCAGGCCAAGTGTCTGACACTGGTGAACCAGTTGACGTGAGCACGGCAGTGATCGAAGGCGTGAATGAGCTCATGGGTGACCACTCTATTCATATGGGCCTGATTACGGATGTTATTCTGGCACAGAACAATCTAAGAGGCACCAAAGGGACAGAAGTTCAGTTACATCTAAGAGCGACTCTCCTTGCGTGTAAGAGTCCACCTTCACTCTCCCCGAGAGGGCGCAGTGCATGGGAGGCCTCACCTCCTCCTCTCCATGGAGCCCACACCCTCCCCACCATCGAGGCCCAGCCTTCTCCATACACGCCAGGGAGCCTTCCCCAGGCTCCCCTCTCCTTGGACTGCAGAGCACTTCGTTTAAGGACCTTTATTCACGTACCACCCTCGCTGGGTGGACTGCACCAGCCTGTCTTGAATGCTACCGTCTCAATAGTATTTAAGCGTAGTCCTTGGAATGAAGCAGAGATTCAAATTCCAGCCCCACACCTTACTAAGTCAGTGACCTTGGGCAAGTTAAGTGACCTTGGGCAAGTTTCTTAAGCTTTCTGTGCCTCAGTTTCCTCAACTATTAAAAGGAGATGACTTACATTACCTACCTCATAGAACTGTGAGAATTAAATGAGAATATATGTAAAAGGCTTCTTATCAAGTTTATGAATGAGCAATGAATCAACAATGCATGACCACACTGTCCCATTCTACTAGAATTGCCGGGAAAAGTCCTCGGAAAGACCTTCAGAAAGAAGTGCAAAAAGCCAACAGCACACTGAACGGGAGGACCCTATAAGAATAACAAAGACATGAGGGGTCCTAATAATAATAGTTTCTACTTACTCCGTACTTACTAAGTGCCAGACACCAGGACATGTCCCAGGTATTTTATATACGTTCATTCAACATTCATTTATTCAACTAGTATTTATCAAGACCTATTTACAGGCTACAAATGGAGATAGAAATTAATCAAATATTTACCAAAATGTCTGAGCACATGCAATAACAGTTGCTGTGAGTACGTACAATGATCTGCAGAGTTGGGAAATGGTTCTCTGCAGAAGGAATGTTAAAACTGGGATCTAATGGATGGATGAACAGGAGTTAAATTTGAGGAGAGGGGAAGGGAGCGTTCCAGAGAGAGAATAACACGTGCAAAGGGTAGGGGGAGGGTTGAAGGACAGGAATGTCTGAGAAGGTGAAGGTAGGCCTATAGGACTGAAGCACAAAGTTGGAGGTGGTAGGCATGAGGTAGGGCTGGTGAGGTCATCAGGGCCAAGTCACGCTTTATGCCGACAGCAGTGGGAAGTCGCTGAAAGGGAACAGTGAAACGGGGGTGGGTTATTTTGCTTTCATCCTTTTGACCACAGTCGGAAAAACAGGCATAAGATGATCCAAACTGGATGCAGAGAGACTAACCAAATGAGAATAAAGTATTCTAGGCAAGAGATAATAGTGCCCGAGCCAGGGTGGTGGGAGCCTAAAAGGTATTTAGGAGGTAGACTGTGCAAAATTTGGTGCTGGATAGAAAATGAGAAGGGCATCAGAGGGATCAAGGATGATCCCTAAAGTTCTAGCTTGCATAATAGGATGGATGGTGGTACCATTACTGAGATATGCAAAACTAAAAGACCAGGTTGGGTGGAGATGGAGGATGATAAAAATCATCAGCTTGAATTTGGACATGTCAGAGATGTCCTCAGGTCTCAGGTCTGAGATGCCTTTAAAACTCCCAAGTGTAGGCGTGCAGTGAACACATGGCTCTGGATGTGGAATTCAAGACAGAGTTCTGACCTAGCAAAGCAAATTAGATCGCCTCGGCAGAGTGCTGGAAAGGAAAGAAGGGGTTGTAACACTCTGGATTAAGGGACTTCAACATTTAAGGGCTGGTACAGGAAGCTGAGCTACCAAAGGAGCAACTGCAGGAGTGCTGCATGCCGGAAACCACGGCCAGAAAGTGGCATTAGCTGCTCAAGTCAAGGGAATGCATGAGATATGAGCCAGCAATCCTCTCCAGGCAGAGACCCTGCGGTAACCCCTGCCTGTGTGTGCTTCAGGAGAGGAGGTGAAGAATTCACAGCAGCATTGCTTATAATAATAACACTGGAAATGACATTAGAGGGAGTAAACTCTACTACAAATGTCCAATGGAATAATATACACAACAGTGCATATTATACACAACAGTGAATAATATACACAACAGGGATGCATACAAGACAGAAGAACCTCCCAATGTCGCACAAAAGAATTAAATTACATAGGACTACATCTGGCATAATTTCATAAAATGACAGAGTATTACCTATGACCCCAAGTATATATAAAGCTTAAAAACAGGCAACAAAGTCGAGGGTGGCGGCGGTCGTGGGTAGAGCGCCATGAAGGCCTCAGGGACGCTTCGAGAGTATAAGGTGGTGGGGCGCTGCCTGCCGACCCCCAAATGCCGTACGCCGCCCCTCTATCGCATGAGGATTTTTGCGCCTAATCATGTTGTTGCCAAGTCCCGCTTCTGGTACTTTGTGTCTCAGTTGAAGAAGATGAAGAAATCCTCGGGGGACATCGTCTACTGTGGACAGGTGTTCGAGAAATCTCCCCTGCCAGTGAAGAACTTCGGCATCTGGCTACGCTATGACTCCCGCAGTGGCACGCACAACATGTACCGGGAGTACCGGGACCTGACCACCGCCGGCGCCGTCACCCAGTGCTACCGAGACATGGGTGCCCGGCACCGAGCCCGGGCCCACTCAATCCAGATCATGAAGGTGGAGGAGATCGCAGCCAGCAAGTGCCGCCGACCAGCGGTCAAGCAGTTCCACGACTCCAAGATCAAGTTCCCACTGCCCCACCGCGTCCTCCGTCGCCAGCACAAGCCACGCTTCACCACCAAGAGGCCCAACACCTTCTTTTAGGTGCAGGCCCTCTGTCCCCGGGTCTGCCCAAATAAAACTTAATGGGAAAACCAAAAAAAAAAAAAAAACAGGCAACAAAGGACTTTCCTGGTGGTCCAGTGGCTAAGACTCCACGCTCCCAGTGCAGGGTTCTGGGGTTCAATCCCTGGTCAGGGAGCTAGATCCCACATTCCACAACCAAAGGTTTTACATGCCGTAACTAAAGATCCCGCATTTTGCAATGAAGATGAAAGAAAGATCTCACTTACCACAACTAAGACCTGGTGCAGCCAAATAAATAAATTTTTTTAAAACTTTTTTAAAGGCAGGCAACTACATAGCACATTTTCTGACTGTGTGCATAGATGTTAAAACCATTCAGGCAAGCAGGGAATGATTATTACGAAAGTCAAAAATTAGGAAGGGGGGCTATGATCCAAGAAGGGGCACACAGGCTTCTAAAGTCCCAGCAGGGTTTTGTTTCTCAAATCTGTGTGGTAGTTACACAGATGTTCATTTTATTATTATGACTGAACACATACATATAGGTTTGTTATTCTTCTGCATGAATGAGATACTTCACAACAAAAATTTTAATTAAAAAGAAAAGAGTTCCCAACTGTGTATAACACTGCTGAGAAATAAGATGAAGATTCAAAATGTGCACTCTTATTTAACCCCAAAAGGGAATGAACTCACCAGGACCCACCTGGAGAGCTATAGGTGTCACAGTTATCAATTTACAAAAGAGGAATGGATAAGAAAACTGTGATACATATACACAATGGAATATTACTAGCCATTAAAAAGAATGCATTTGAATCAGTTCTAAAGAGGCGGATGAAACTGGAGTCTATTATACAGAGTGAAGTAAGTCAGAAAGAAAAATACCAATACAGTCTACTGATGCATATATATGGAATTTAGAAAGATGGTAACAATGACCCTACATGTGAGACAGCAAAAGAGACACAAATGTAAAGAACAGTCTTTTGGACTCTGTGGGAGAAGGCGAGGGTGGGATGATTTGAAAGAATAGCATTGAAACATGTATATTATCATCTATGAAACAGATCACCGGTCCAGGTTTGATGCATGAGGCAGGGTGCTCAGGGCTGGTGCACTGGGATGACCCAGAGGGATGGGATGGGGAGGGAGGTGGGAGGGGGTTCAGCATGGGGAATACATGTGCACCCACGGCTGATTCATGTCAGTGTATGGCAAAAACCACTACAATATTGTAAAGTAATCAGCCTCCAATTAAAAGAAATTAATTAATTTTTTTTTAATTTACAAATGAGGAAACTGAGAATAAAATGAATAACTTGCCCAAGCCCCACAGCTAATAAGCAGGGGAATAAGGATTTGAACTCAAAGTCTATCTGACTCCAAAACTCAGACACCTCACCCCTCTGCTATGTTGCTCTTTCCCATGATTTCCCTGAAACAGCTATAAATAACCAAAATACACATAACATCCCCTAGCAGGAAACAATTAAATGTAGTTAAATGTGTGTTATATATTCATGATGGAATCAGTGACGTCCAACACTTATATCTACCCTCATGACATGACATATCCATCTACCACCTCGAGACTCTGTCAGAAACCCCCACTGACTTAAAACTAACATGTGTTGGCTTGAGTGTACTTTACAAGAGAAATCTCATTTAATTCTCATAACCATTCTGTGAGATAAATACAATCGTTACCCATATTTTACAGATGAGAAAACTCGCTCCCCTCATCAAAAATTCTCAAAAATGCATCACTTCCCACTGTGTAAAGATGAAACTCTTTATCCTGACATTCAAAGCCTCCCACATACAGCAGCGGTACCACACAACATCCCCCCGGGAACCACACCACCTCCAGGAGTGTAACCTGCCTCAAATCCTGTCACTGTCTGCATTCGGCTTGTCTCCCCTGTGAGACGTTAGGACCTCAAGGGTCAGAATCGCGACTAACGCATTTTTTTTTTTAATCCCACACAAAGTCTACCCAGCAGAATGCCTGGCACGTGGAAGGCACTCAGCAAACACGAGGAGAACTGCAGGAAAGAAAATGACTTGGTAAAACGCCTACCTGAGAAACTGCAGCGTCAAAACCTCCACTGACATTTCCGTTACAGTCTTCACAAGCAAAGTGTCTGTCTTTGTTAACAGCACTGGAAGGCAAGAACAGATTAGAGAGACAACGTCCAGAAGCAGTGTCCATGGGGCACAGCCCTGGGCCAGGAGACCCGGATCATCCATATCTCCACCACGGCCACCCAGGACACCTCGGGAAAGCAACTGAACACCTTCAGCATTTAGTCCTCTCATCTGTAGAAGGGGCAACTGTCTTTGCAAAATCGATCCCAGTTCAAATGCTACCCGTGAGTCCATAAGGCACTGGCTTGACTAACGAAGACTGCACTGGAAATACGCTGGAGTTTCTGCCCTTGGGCCAGAATGTTAAGAAGGGGAGCTCAGAAGTCACTTTTTCTGATCCCCTCAATGTTGAACGACACCTGGAAGGCTACCGAATGCATAACAAACTGAGACTTCTTCTCCATGAAGGATAATGCTGAGACTGGCATAGTGGAAAAACCAGGTTTGGTAGTTAGTTACGAGAAAGATGTTAAGTACTGTCTTTACTAAACACCTGAGGCAAATGGTGGAGCCAGAGATGTGGAGTTAGGGCAGAAGAGGTCCGGAGAGAAGAAGGCCTGCCTAGAGAGAATGCAGCCGGCCACCACCTACCACATGGAAAGGGCTCTGCGGCCTGAGTGAAAAACCTGAAGAGGTTCCAGTTTGTGGGGGGCGGGGGAGGAAGGGGTGGCCTGTTTTCAGCAGTCAGAATATAGAGGAGCACTTTAAAAAGATTTACTTACCAGCCTGAATGCTTCATGGCATCAAGCAGAAGTTTGACATATGGATCTAGAAAGACATTGATTCAATTACATAATGGTAATTGGAAAATAAACAGCAGCAATTAAATTATCCAAATATTATAAAAGAAGATATTATAAAAGAAAAAAATACCTCTCAAATCTTAGTGAAATAGAAAAAAAAATCTTAGTGAAATACTACTATCTAATTTTAAGTCATACTAATTAGTAATAATTTTAAGTAATACTAATATCTTAAAATTGATTAAAAATGAATACAAAAAGATAAGCTTAAATTAACATAAAAGCAAGTCTTTAATGAAACACTGACAGAAATACCAAAATGTACCACCAAACATCTTAGATAATATCAAATATGTTTCTCAGTTAAATGATCAAACTCAATGTGTTAAAGATGTACCGAAAGCCTGAGGGAATGTACATGAACAAGATATACCAGCATGACTGTGGTCACAGCCACAGAGCACCAGATCAGAGGAAGGCAGTACATGGCCCCGCTGAGGTCGGCCTCATCTGTACACAGCCTCCCATTCTGAGCACCACTCCCTAAACAGGACCCGCCCGCCCAGGCTGTTCCCCAGGGGAAGCTGACTGCAACAGCGCAGGGCTACGTTCCACAGGAAGCAAGAAAGGGATCTGTAGACTTGGAAAGGAGAAAGAAGCTAACTGCTGGCCAACGGGCACAGGCAAAGATGACCAACATCTCCAGTTATTGAAGAAATGCAAATCAAAACTACAATGAGATATCACCTCACACCGGTCAGAATGGCTATCATCCAAAAATCCACAAACAACAGAGGTGGAGAGGGTGTGGAGGAAAGGGAACCCTCCCGCACTTTACGGGAATGTAAATTGCTACAGCTGGGACGGAGAACAGTACAGACGTTCCTTAAAACACTAAAAACAGAGCTACCACATGACCCTGCAATCCCACTCCAGGGCATACATCTGGAGAAAACCATGTTCCGAACGGATACATGCACCCTAGCGTTCTCTGTAGCTCTGTTCCCAAGAGCCAAGACGTGGAAGCAACCTAAAGGTCCACGGACAGGGGAATGGATAGAGAAGATGTGGTGCATACACACAGCGGAATATTACTCGGCCACTAAAAAGAATGAAATAACGCCATTTGCAGCGACACAGATGGACCAAGAGAGTGTCACACTGAGCGAAGTGAGTCAGAGAAGGAGAAACATCATATGACATCCCTTACATATGGAATCTAAAAGGAAAGGATACAAATGAACTTAAACAGAGACCCACAGACAGAAAACAAAGTTATGGTTGCCGGGCAGAGTGGGGGTGTGGGGAGGGATAGTTGGGGACTCTGGGAAGGTCATGTACACATGACTATATTTAAAATGGATAGCCGACAAAAACCTACTGTACAGCACATGGAACTCTGCTCACTGTTACTTGCCAGCTTGGATGGGAGGGGAGTTTGGAGGAGAATGGATACATGTATATGGATGGCTGAGTCCCTGTGCTGGCCACCAGAAATTATTGCAACATTGTTCATTGGCTATACCTCAAGATAAAAAGTTTAAAGTTAAAAAAAAAAAAAAAAAAGATCTAACTAAGGCCCCAATAATTTCAAGTATCTGAAGAGGTGTCGTGTGGGCATAGATTCTGCCAACATTTCTTCAGAAAGCAGAACAAGGACCAAAGGGCAGAAGTTACATGGGGCACATTTCAACTCGGCATGAGAAACGGTTTTTCCAACAATTACAGCAGTCGATACAAGAGCCTGGTAGCCTCAAAGGGCTTCAGAGAGAACCTGTTCCAACAGAGCTCTAAAACACTCTGGTCAATTGATGGCACAGAGGTTTCTGGTCAGTGATGGGGGTGAAAAGGCCTAGACAACTCCGGAGCCCCCCACCACCACTTCTAAGAATCTATGAGCCTGTTAAAATTACAGGAAAATATAAGGAACCCAGGTGCCTCTAACATCAACTTTTCACAGAGATGTCCTGTCTGGGAATACAAATGCACAGCAAATTACATGACATAAGCAAAAAAAAAAAAAGAAAGAAGAAGAAGATATTAAGGTTTGCAAATGCTGAAAGCAAAAACAGTTGAGTAAAAGTATTGTTGGATGAGAAAGTTAAGTACTGGTTACTGCTTTTCTAACCTGACTCCTCTTAAAGAGTGT
The DNA here is from genome assembly GCF_033118175.1 of Dama dama. NCBI lineage: Eukaryota > Metazoa > Chordata > Mammalia > Artiodactyla > Cervidae > Dama > Dama dama. The sequence goes on from NC_083683.1 coordinate 69,920,075, forward strand.
TAACAGTAAAACTATTATTAATAAACACTACTTAGTGTATATCAGTCACCATACCAAATGCATTATTACTGAAGCAACTGAGAGTTTTACAGAGCTGAAACGGGTTCAAAAGTCTAGTGTACTCTTTAAAAAAGAAAATGCTGGGAGTACATTGGTTTGGTTCTTCAAAGAAGGACCTGCAGTATTTAGAATGGATGTGCTTTGGAGAAAAATAAAACAAACGTCTCCCTTGAGGCCTGATCTCTTTCAGCACATCCGTCCCAGGGACAGGATTTTAAAGCTGCAGGCTGATGCTTTAATAAACTAACAGGTTCTCCAGCAGCTTACCCCGTGGAAGGTTGAAGCGGGTTCATTCCTACTGGGACTCAAGTTCAGCACCTGGCCCTTCTCACTTCCTATCTCAGCTCTTCCTCCGCTTTTCGGCTCTTCCACTGTAAGAACAGCTACAGCTTCTTTATTCAGCTCCTGATACCCTGGCACTTTACACTTATAAAACCTATTCCTCACAACAACCCTAACAGAGGTACTTTCACCCCTTCCCAACTCCCTTTTCCTTTCCCTGATAAAGACAGACGGGATCAGAGAGTTAAATCACTCTTCCATATGTAACAAGGAAAGGGATCAAAATTTAAACCCATGTCTAAATCTGCAGCCCATGTCCTTTCCATCGCATTCCACTTTGGAACATTTTAAAGGCAGGGTCCCAACTACTCTCTGTATTTGCCCAAAGCAGAATCTAGGAGGCATTTGATACATATTTGCAAAGTAAATACAATGTCATCATTCCCCTCTACTCCCCTTTCCCCTCCCCTGATTCCCGGAGATGCAGGTATACTCAAGAAGGATGGAAGACTCACGGAGTGGTTGACTTTTGAACTGTCACTGGCCAGCTATGAAACAGTAATCTTATTTGGGGACAAACAAGTTTGTCTTTGATTCTCTTAATGTATCTAAAGTAAACTTGGGAAGTCTAGGGCCTTGTAAAAAAGTTAAGAAATCTCTAGTGCAATGTCCCTGGATTTAGAAACTGGCCAGCAGACGGTGTCCCTATATAACCCGCATCAATGGTTCTTAACCTTTTCAGGGTCATGGGCATCTCAGAACATCATGGGGCTATGAACTCTCTCCCCAGAAAGATGCCCTTAGGAGCATACAAACAGGAGTTTCACAGTCCGTGTCAGAAGTTTCCACACTCTGAAGCCCATCCGTGTATGAAGGTTAACAACCCTTTTCAACAAAGAGTAGGACTGCAAAACTGTCTTTGCACTGCCAGCAGCAATGAACAGGGCGGGGCAAAACCCTTAAAGAAGGACAGAGCTGTTGTGGACATGACATAAAATGGTTAGAACCAGTCAGGTCCAAGACGGCAGAAGATCCAACTTTCAGTAGATCTTGAGCCTTATTATACGCTCATTTTAATTTATCAGCATGCTAAATGACACATTGCACACCAGTTCCAAAGCTAACCACAAAAGGCCAAACAGTGGGCTCTGGCCCAAATCCTGGAAATCCACACCCCCGTCTCCAAAAGAGCTGGAATAATCCTCCTACTCATTAGCCTATGAAACTACCTAGCCCATAAAAACCAACCAGTCCATATACCCAGGCCACCCTCACCGCCTGAGACAGACTGCCTTCTGTCTAAGGAACGTGGATCTCCCAGGGCCTCCCACCTCTGAGACAGCCCACACTGTACGCAGTTTGTGTCTCTCTCAATAAACCTACTTCTTACCTATCATTTTGCCTCCTGCTCAATTCCTACTGCAGTGAGACATAAAGAACCTGAACTTCCTGAGACCAGGTGTGCGATTTCAATTAAAAGACAGCAGGTTCGGGTCCCAGCCTGCAGGGCTCAAGTCCCAATCTGAGTTTTAGCTGGGTTCAAATCCCACCTGAGGTGCGCGGTTTCAGCAAGTATGCTTTAATTAACGTAGCTCTTTAAAACTCCGCTTCACCGGGACTCTCCAGTCCCCATATAACTGCACAATTTACCTATGAAATGAGAGGATCTGTCAGAATGTGACGGAAAGGGCTAACTCCTAACCCGACTCCTCTTTCACGCCACAGGCAAAAGTCGTCCTGAAGGGGGTCTCAGCGCCTTCCCTGATCGAAACTGAGGCCCAGCCCCCCACAGGCACCCCACGATGCCGAATCTGCCCTAACCCTGCCCTTGGGGCCAGAACCCGGCCCCCGCCACACCTGGGCCGCACCCGGAGGCCCCTCCCTGCCCGCCGGGGCTCAGACGCCAACCCGCAGACGCCCGGCCCCCGGGTCACGGCTCCTACTTGTCGCCAACGTCTTCAAGAGCATACGCTGGCACTTCTGGTTGTTGGTGAGGAAACTGGAGAGGAAGCCTTGCGGTGGCGTCTGCTGAGCCGGCCGCTCGGGGAAGACTTGGCACCCGACGTGCTGCCGCGGCAGCGGCTCCCCCGCCACGGGGCCCGGCTCGCGCTCATCCGGAGCCTCTGCCATGCCGCCCACAGACTTCGCCGCGGCTTCTTCCTCCCGCTTCGGGCGGCGGAGGGTGAGAGGGGGAAAGGTAACCTCCCTCCCACCGCCCAGGCCCTCCCTCTGCCAGGCCGAACCCGCGCCAGCCCGGCCGCCGTCGCTGGGCGGGGCCAAGGACGTTCAGTCGCCGGGGTCTGCAACCCCGGACACTGACCGAGTGCGGGGCAAGAAGCGCGGGGAAGGGCGACGGCAACGGGGCGGGGCGGCGGCTGCTGGGCGGGGCGACGGCTGCTGGGCGGGGCTAGAGGGGCGGGGCCAGGGGCCCGCTGGCTGAGCAGACCTGTACCCCCGCAGAATGCAGCCGGCCGGCTGGGGGCTTCGCCGCTGCGCCTCGGCCTGCTTGTGCGGTCTCCACAAGCCTTGCTCCGCAGCCCCGCTTCCTCGGGCACACTCCTTCCTTACCTCCTGACCAGTGCTGGCCATTAAATACTCCTCTCCCCCTGAAGGTTTTTGCCATCTTCCCACTCCCGGCTCTGTCCACCAGCAGGCTAACTGCAGTCTCTGGTCCACCTCTCTCTTGACGCCCCAAGCCATATTGAAAGCACTGTTTCCTGGAAACGTTTGAAAACTGCAATTATAACGACTGGTCGCGCTAAAATCCTCAAAATATAAGACCAAACTCCTTTTTTAGCTTGCCTCATCTAGGCCCATTCGCCCACCCTATTTTTTTGCCACCAAAAATTGTCGGGAGCCGCTGGGGTGCGCCCAAACTGTGACAAGGTCACTGGACGAGAGAGGAACCTGCAAGGCAGCTCTTCTTCACATGGGGCTGCCCCGAGGGCCCAATATGTCCCCTCGGGAGCCGCCAGGACGAGAAAGGAACCTGCAAGGCAGCTCTTCCCCTCGAGGTTGTCCCGGGGGCCCGGTATGTCCCTTTCTTCCTTCTGTCTTACTGTTGTTGGGCTTTCTACTAATTTTTGGAAATATAATATATAGTAATAAGGCCTTGTTGGAAAAGTCCAAGCCTTTTTGGAAATGCTCATGATTGCTCTGGCTCAGGACACGACCATAAACATCAAGTCAGAAAAGAAAAAGCCACAGGTAGTTTGGCTGCTTGCTTAAAAGATTATAATGTTCTAGAATAGAAAAGAGTAGAGGCATTTAGGTTTAGAAGTAGATATACTGCTTTAGTTTACTTGCTTCTTGGTTGAAAGGGTTTTCACTATTGCTATTTCCTTGCTGATATTTGTTCATTGTTTCCCTTTCTTTAAACAACATGGAAGATTATGAGTATTTTTGTAGAGTTAGGAAAAGGGGTTCATAGGATTTCAATAGAAGATTTATATTAACCAGCCTCACTGCCATTATCTCACTATTAATAGAGGTGTTTTGCTGCTTTAGAGGTGTTTTTGCTGTTTAATAGTTAATCATTGTAAATTGAGATTTTGTGGCATCAGGTAAAGAAAAATATCAGGTTTTTCTCATGGTACTAGTCTCAGAAATGTCAAACATGTTACTGTGACCCTTCCCATGTATTGTTTTATTGCCCAAAGTATTTATACTATACCTGAGATTTGTAGAACATTGTTTTGTTAGAATGAAAATGTTAGGCCATTGAGGCAAGAAGACTATGTACGGGACATTTAAGAATAAACTCTGTAATCAGAAAAGTTCCAGATGAATGCATAGGGGAAAAACATGGGAAAGAAAAATATTGACAGAAACACAAAACCAATATCTGATGTGCTATGTGGTGACTTAAGGGGGAGGTAACGTTCATTCTATAAAAACTGAGCTGTCCTAAAAATAAAAAAAGCTACCTCTTCTACGCAACTTTCTGTGTGTCTGTCTGTCTGTCTGCTTCCTCGCCGACACCACTCATCCCTTGGGTATTCCTGGTCCTGCCAGGGCTGGACCTCGGCAAAAAATAACTCTAATTGATGAAATAAATTCATATTTTATGACAAGAATAATTTAAATTTAAATTTTTTCTCTGCCAAATCGGGCCTCTTCCCTCCCCCTTAGAGTGTATTGTGCATCTGCATTAACCAGAGCTTATAGTTCTTCTCAATCTTGTATAGTGTCAGGATGACCCACTACTTCATAACTCCTTGAGAGATAACCTTCCTTCTGTCAATAATTCATTTGATGTATAACCCCTTATCTCAAAAACATGTAACAGTGCTGGGACTTCTAAGGGGTGGGGCAGTCCTCAGAGATTTCTGAAAGACTGTCTCCCAGGTTAGAATCCTCAGATTGTCTCAAATAAAATTTTCCATTTCTTTTTTAAATCAACTATTAATTTTTTCATCAACATAACAAAACACAACATTTTAACTTATACCTCCAAGCCTTAACTCATAATTCCATCCTTAAGCCGTCATCCTCTGTCCTTACAGAAAAGGAAATGGCAATCTACTCCAGTATTCTTGCCTGGAAAATCCTGTGGACACCGTCTGGTGGGCTACAGTCCATGGGATCGCAAAGAGTCGGACAAAGTCGGACACACCTTCAGTCCTTAAATTTCAGGTCCTGATCAAATCTACCTAATCCACAGGGCATTCCCAGATACCTTAATCAAAATTAATCTCTCCTGATCTCCCAAAGTACAAAGTACTTTGTACCTATTATGGTTTCATCAATACCTGACAGGTTTTAACTAACTTGTGTTTCTCTTTTCCACTAAATTTACTCAGTTCAGCTCAATATTTACTCAGCACCTTCTATGATGTGCTAGGCATGGCAGCAGAAACATAAGAGAATTTTTGAGGTTGAGAGGAACATGTGATTTATGTAAGCAAGGTATCTAAATCATAAAGATTCAAGAGATGTTGAGGAATATGAACAGTACCTATGTGTCAAAGGTGCTCAATCAATAACTAAATTGATTGAGATGCTCAGATTACTCATTCATTTGAAATATAAAATAATGAATACCTCCTATGTACATAGACTGCTAAGGCTATAAGAAAAAAGCTACTTTTTATTAAGCTGAGATACATTACTTCTAATCCCTACCACAACCCTGCAAAATAAATATTATTATCAGTATATTTTGCAGATTAAGAAAGTGGGCTCAACAAAACTGAATAATTTATCCAGGACCACACAGCTAGCTCTAACAGAGTTAGGGAACTAAAAGATACAAATACAGAAAACTAGACCATTATGTTGTTGTTGCTCAGTCGCCCAGTTGTGTCGGACTCTCTGCAAACCCATGAATTGCAACAGGGCAGGCCTCCCAGCCCCTCACCATCTGTCGGAGTTTGCCCAAGTTCACGGACTTTGCATCAGTGATGCCATCCAGCCATCTCATCCTCTGATGCCTTCTTTTCCTTCTGCCCTCAATCTTTCCCAGCATCAGGGTCTTTTCCAATGAGTCAGCTGTTCATATCAGGTGACCAAACTACTGGAGGTTCAGCTTCAGCATCAGTCCTTCCACTAAGTATTCAGGATTGATTTCCTTTAAGATTGACTGGTTTGAACTCCTTGCTGTCCAAGAGACTCTCAGGAGTCTTCTCCAGCAACATAGTTCAATTCCTTGGCATTCTGCCTTCTTTGGAGAATCAATGGCAACCCACTCCAGTACTCTTGCCTGGAAAATCCCATGGATGGAGGAGCCTAGGAGGCTGCAGTCCATGGGGTCGCGAAGAATTGGACACAACTGAGCGACTTCACTTTCACTTTTCACTTTCATGCATTGGAGAAGGAAATGGCAACCCACTCCAGTGTTCTTGCCTGGAGAATCCCAGGGATGGCGGAGCCTGGTGGGCTGCCGTCTATGGGGTCGCACAAAGTCAGACACGACTGAAGTGACTTAGCAGCAGCTGCTGCCTTCTTTACAGTCCAGCTCTCACAACTGTATGTGACCACTGGGAAGACTATAGCTTCAACTATATGGATCTTTGTCAGCAGAGTGATGTCTCTACTTTTCAATACACTGTCTAGGTTTATCATAGCTTCCTGCCAAGAAGCATTGTCTTCTGATTTCATGGCTGCAGTCACCATCCAAGTGATTTTAGAGTCTAAGAAGAGAAAATCTGTCACTGCTTCCACCTTTTCCTCTTCCATTTGCCTTGAAGTAATGGGGGCAGATGCCATGATCTTAGTTTTTTTTAATATTTAGTTTTAAGCTGGCTTTTTCACTCTGGAGGAGGGAATGGCAAACCACCCCAGTATGCTTGTTGTGAGAGCCTAGACTATTATAAGTTAATGTGATTAGTCTGGAATTCTCAGGGAAGGCTAGATAGAGAAGATGGGGCCTGAAATGGACTATAAAATGTGAACTTTTGAAATGCTATTCAACTACATGAATAAGCAAAGAAATACAAATTAAAAGGTGTCATTCACCCCACTATATTACCAAACATTTTTTTGATGCTCATTGCTGAAGACAACAGAGAGAAAACCAGAAAACTGTATACCAAAATATGATCAGTAGTTGTCTACATATCAGAATATTTTTATTACATTCATCCAGATTTTCCTAAGGTTCTACAGTAAGTATGTATTACTCTTATAATCAGAAAGATAAACTTTTAAAAATTGAGTAAGCTTTGGATGCCATATGTGTAATTTCATCCATTTATACTATAAAGACATGAGTAGAAGGGGAAGGCATTTGAAAGAGATGGGGAAGTGCAAATACAAATTACTAAGTTAAAAAGAGAAAAATAATTACTGCAGAGAAATGAGAACTTAGGCAAAGATTTAGCTGTAACGATTTTCATTTCTCCATTGCAGTACTAATTAAGAACAGAAAGAAGGGGTTTCCCTGGTGGCCCAGAGGGAAAGAATCCTCCTTGAAGTGCAGGGGACCTGCTCTCAAGGGACCTGGGTTTGATCCCTGGTCAGGGAACTAAGATCCTACATGCCTTGGAGCAAGCACTGAGCCTGAGCGCGGCAACGACTGAAGCTGGCATACTCTGGAGCCCGAGCCGCAACTAGAGAGCCTCCATGCCACAGCGAAGACCCAACACAGCCTCAACAAAGACCCAACACAGCCAAGCAAATAAAACTTTTTTTAAAAAAAGGACAGAAACTGTTTTAACAAAAAATACAATGGAAAACATACAACCATGTTGGTTTTTAAATGAAATATGCTTATAAAAGCTTTTTAGATTACAAAATAGCATGTACAATGTAATTAGAGCTTGAAACATTATATGCAGAGAGAGGGTCTGGAAGACTGCTCTAAAGTGTTTCCTGTGGTTGTTTACCCGTGAATGTTTAACCAAGCAGGACTCTATAGGGCCTTTCCAGGACAGACCCTCCCCACCCCTTCTCCCATAATCTCTGCGGTAGCTCCTCTCTGAAATACCAAGATAATAGTATCTGATACATACTTCCTGAATTACAGATACTAAAACCACCACCAAATGGGAGAAACTATCTGACGATCATGAGCCCCCAGACCCAATGGACACCTTAGGACAGACACTGTTAAATGCCCTATTATCTCAACATCAACCAGAGAACCCTGCAGGAGCTGATCAGTACCCTGCAACCAGCTTCCGTCGCCCGCTTTTACAAATCCTTTACTGCGGGCTTCCCCGGTGGTCCGGTGCTAAAGAATCTGTCTTCCACTGCAAGGGCCACAGGTTCAGTCCCGGGAAGATCCCACACGCAGGGGAGCAACTAAGCCCTCCAGCTGCAACTACTGAAGCCCTCACGCCTAGAGCCTATGCTCCACACCGAGAGAGTAGCACCGGTCCACTGACACTAGAGAAAGCCCCCGAGCAGCAACAAAGACCCGCCACAGCCAAAAGAATAAGATAATAAATCTAAAGAAAGAAATCCTGGGCTGAAATCCTTCAGGGAATTTGGGGTCTTTGGCCCCAGCTCCCTTCTCCTTGCTGGGCCCAGCAAGACACTTCTCTGCTTCAAACTTCCACATTTTGGGTTGGGCTCACTGTGAAGAGGAAATTTGGCGGTTTGGTTTTGTTTGCGCCTGTGTGTGCTTGCCTTCATTTTCTAAAGCAAAAATAGTTGTTTTATAGGAAGTTGTGTAAAGCTGCTTAAAATATCACAGCAACAAATGAAGTTCCACATAACTTTAAAGCGCTTTCTAGCTTTTTTTGCAACTAAAAATTCACTTATCGAGAGCCACCAAAAATTCGGTGAAATTGGCCTTTCCTTACCGATCCGTTTCGAAGACAGAGAAAGAACAAAAGTCTCCACCACCCACTGCAGGAATATAACACACCCGGACCCAGAAACCCCACACCGCTAAGACAAGCAAACCGACCGACAGGAGGAGTCAGGCCTCCGCACCCGGAAGTGAATTTGAGAGGCGCGCGGCATTCTGGGAAGCCTTATGCGAGCCGGGTTTGTGTGGCTGGCTGTTACCAGGGAAACCGGAGGCGCTCGACGGTCACCAATGGCTGGGCGCCTTTAGCTGGAGAGTCTGAGACGCTCAGTGATCATTTGGAACGAGCGAAGAGGGAAGGACGGCCCTTTGAAGAAGCAATTGTCCTGCCAGGTTATCTAGTCGTGCCGGCAGGCTGAGAGCCTGCTCTGGGAATCTGGGTCACGCCCGCTTGTTCTTTGAGCTTTTCGGCCAAATGAAGTGGCCCTGCAACTCTTGACTAAAATTTCTTACTTTTCTGCCCCTTCTTAGAAAATGTAAGTTGAGAATTTGTAATTAACATTGTAATGTGCTCTAATATCCACGTTAATTCTTGTTTATAAAATTGAGGACCTGTTGGGGACCACAAATTGAGAACTTAAAATTCACACACAAACTGTAGACTGCCCATTGAGATATGGTAAGGGCATAAGGATTTTAGATGAAGAGAAATGTTACTTTTCCCAAAGGGAATTGTTTAATTCTGTTAGGAAAATAAACAATATGAATATTTTTTCCCATGCGTTGTGCAGAAAATAGAAAGTGTGGGACTAATCACTTGTATTAGTGATCAGAGTGTAATCCTGGCCACAAAGGGATATTAATTACCTCCCTCCTCCTCCTCCGTGCTCAACTCCCCGCTTTGTGTTCCGGCTAACTTTAAACTTCTGCAATAGTGTGCTTTTTCAAGTCTCCGCCTTTTGCAAATGGTAAAAATGATCTTCCTTGCTTTAATTTTCTTTGTTCGAATCCTCATTTAGTTGTTATGTCCTTCCCTGGGACATTTGTCCAGCTCTCATTCAAGACAGAAAATACTCTTCTTTATGAACTTTTGAATATTTATCATAGTAATTGTGATTCATTTAGAGACATCTGGTCTTCCAGCTTTAGAGACCTTCCTGTGAGCAGGGCATATTTTATATTCATCTCAGTTGCTTTGATGCTTTGGCTCATTTGGTTCTCAACATATTTGCTGGATAAATGTGAACTATGTTAACTAGAGTCTAAAGGAATGTGAACTAAAATGAAATAAATGTGTGGCCACTGAAATAATAAATAATTGACTTTTTTTAAAAAAGGAATAAAACTCACCAGTCATCAGAAGTAACTTAAAATTTTCATGTATTACATGAAAGTAAGTTTTTTTCTCTACATGAATATTTTTGGCATGGTTGAGTATATTTGGAGAAACCATTTTATGTCCTTTTTTCACATGTATATAATATACTTCTGTTATTAAAATCTTAACAATAAAGACGGCACTAAAAATGTAAATCTGTTTGTAGTGAGTTGAAACGGATGAAGTAGACGTAGCATGTGAAGACAATTCTTCCAAGAAGTTTGGCTGTAAGGTAAAGGAGAAAGGTCAGTAGTCAAAGCAGAATGGCAAGTGAAAGAAAGACGTTAGAGTTTCTCTGTAAGGAGAGACTTGGTGATGTTAATAGTGTAAGATTAAAGAGTGGTAAAAATACTGCCAGGAAAGAGGATAACCGATCAGATGATTCCCTAAAGAAATAGAAGGGAATGAGATCCATAGACCAGGTACATAGATAGGAGACAGAACTAGGAAGGAGGATGTCAGAGTGGGTATGGATAATAATAATTTTAAAACTATTGAAAATTGGCAAAAGAATAACAAAAATCTGTCAAAAAGATATATTGTGTGCATGTGTGTGCTGAGTCACATCAGTCGTGTCTGACTCTTTACAACCCTACGTGCCATAGCCTGCCAAGCAGCTTGGTCCATGGGATTCCCCAGGCAAGAATACTGCAGTGGGTTGCCATGCCCACTTCCAGGGGATCTTCCCAAACCAGGGATCGAACTCCTGAATCGGCAGGCAGGTTCTTTGCCACTGGCACCACCTGGGAAGCCCAAAGATATATTCAGTTCAGTTTAGTCACTCAGTCGTGTCCAACTCTTTGTGATCCCATGGACTGCAGCACCTCAGGCCTCCCTGTCCATCACCAACTCCCAGAGTTTACTCAAACCCATGTCCATTGAGTCGGTGATGCCATCCAACCATCTCATCCTCTGTCGTCCCCTTCTCCTCCTGCCTTCAATCTTTCCCAGCATCAGGGTCTTTTCAAATGAGTCAGTTCTTCATCAGGTGGCCAAAGTATTGGAGTTTCAGCTTCAGCATCAGTCCTTCCAATGAATATTCAGGACTGATTTCCTTTAGGATGGACTGGTTGGATCTCCTTGCAGTCCAAGGGGCTCTCAAGAGTCTTCTCCTACACTACAGTTCAAAAGCATCAATTCTTCTGTGCTCAGCTTTCCTTATAGTCCAACTCTCACATCCATACATGACTACTGGGAAAACCATAGCTTTGACTAGATGGACCTTTGTTGGCAAAGTAATGTCTCTGCTTTTTAATACCCTGTATTGGTTGGTCTTAACTTTTCTTCCAAGGAGCAAGCGTCTTAATTTCATGGCTGCAGTCACCATCTGCAGTGATTTTGGAGCCCAAAAAAATAAAGTCAGCCACTGTTTCCCCCATCTATTTGCCGTGAAGTGATAGAACCAGATGCCGTGATCTTAGTTTTTTGAATGCTGAGTTTTAAGCCAGCTTTTTCACTCTCTTTTTTCACTTTCATCATGAGGCTCTTCTTCACTTTCTGCCATAAGGGTGGTGTCATCTGCATATTTGAGGTTATTGATATTTCTCCCGGCAATCTTCATTCCAGCTTGTGCTTCATCCAGCCCAGCATTTCTCATGATGTACTCTCATATAAGTTAAATAAGCAGGGTGACAATATACAGCCTTGACAAACGCCTTTCCCTATTTTGAACCAGTCTGTTGTAAAGATATATTAGGTTGATGTAAAGGTAATTGTGGTCTGGACAGTGAATTTTAAATCATTATAACTAGGTTCAAACACATCTTTACTAGTCAAAACAGGAACCATTATAATCAACACATTTTGCCAATGAGAAATAAGTTTGTTAATTCCCATAGCATAAAAATCCACGCCCAAACTCTTTACATTTTCTGCCTCCTGCAGCTTGTGGAAGCGTTTTCCCTATAAAAAAAAATTGTTGAAATACTTAAAGAAGTGGTAGTCAGTTGGCAAGAGGTCAAGTGAATATGGCAGATGAGGCAAAACTTGATAGCCCAGCTCATTCAACTTTTGAAGCATTGGTTGTGCAATGTGTAGGCGGCTGTTATTTGGAGAAAAATTGGGCCCATTCTGTTGACCAATGCCAGCTGCAGGCGTTGCAGTTTTTGATGCATCTCATCAATTTGCTGAGCATACTTCTCGGATATTACGGGTTCACTGGGACTCAGAAAGCTGTAGTGGGTCAGACCAGCAGCAGACCACCAAACAGTGACCATAACATTTCTTTGGTGCAAGTTTGGCTTTAGGAAGTGCTTTGGAGCTTCTTCTTAGCCCAACCACTGAGCTGGTTGTCACCAGTTGTATACAACCCACTTTTCATCACACATCACAGTACAATCGAGAAATGGTTCATTGTTGTTGTGCAGAATAAGAGAAGACAACACTTCAAAATGACGATTTTTTTTTTTTTTTGCAATCAGCTTATGAGGCACCCACTTATCAAGCTTTTTCACTTTTCCAGTTTGCTTCAAATGCCAAATGACCATAAAATGGTCAACAATGAGTTCTTCAGCAACTTCTCATGTAATTATAAGAGGATCAGCTCCGATGATTGTTCTCAATTGGTCTTTGTCAGCTTCTGATGACTGGCCACTGAACTCCTCATCTTCAAGGCTCTTGTCTCCTTTGCCAAACTTCTTGAACTACCCCTGCATTGTAAGTTCGTTAGCAGTTGCTGGACCAAATATGTTGTTGATGTTGAAAGCTGTCTCCGCTGCTTTGTGACCCATTTTGAATTAGAATAGGAAAATAGCTCAAATTTGCTTTCTGTCTAACATCATTTCCCTAGTCTAAAATAAATATAAAATAAACAGCAAGTAATGTCATTAGCAAGAAAAAAACAAAGTGAGAAATGTGCATTAAAATGATGTATAACATAACCACATTTAAGAATTATTCCAATATTAAATGGCAAAGTTCAACAATGCAAAAACCACAATTACTTTTGTACCAACCTAAATATGTACAAGTGGCCAATAAATAGGTATGTTCATCCACATTACTTAAAAATATAAATGGCATATTAAATGCCTACTAAATTGGCAAAGATTAAAAAGCAAATAGTATAGGTATTGGGCAGCTATTCAATAAAACAAAATTGCAGATGGGGATAGAAATTGGTACATCTCCCCCTTCCCAGGCATTTTAGAAATAGGTATCAAAATTCTTAGATGCTTTGACTAAACAGATGTGGGCTTCCCTGGTGGCTCAGACGGTAAAGAATCTGCCTGCAATGCAGGACACCTGGATTCGATCCCTAGGTTGGGAAGATCCCCTGGAGGGGAGGGCATGGCAACCCACTCCAGTGTTCTTACCCAGAGAATCCCCATGGACAGAGGAGCCTGGCAGGCTACAGTCAGTCCATGAGATGGCAAAGAGTCACACATAACTGAGTGACTAACACAACAAACAAGTATACTTCTAGGATGTTTTCAAAAGGAAATAATCAAAACTGCATATGTATGTTAAGCTGGGTGGGGTTCATTTCAGTTTCTCCACCAAAAAATACAGGTTAGATATTGTTAGACATGGATAACGTGAATGCAGATAAGAGACGTTCACTCATGTCAATTTAAGTAAGAACATTTGCAGGTTTTCTAGGAAGGGCGTGTAGAGCTGCAGTTTGACTAGCCTGATACACAATTATGGGATGCTTTGAACCATTTAAAATGACAATGTAGAAGACTATTTAATGATAAGGAAAGATATATATATAAGAAAGAAAAGTGGGTTATGAAAGCAGCAGAATGTAGTTCTAACCACGTGGTGGTTTAACAGACAAGGAAAGAGGCTTACAGAAATAAACTGTCCTAGGTCACCTGGCTGGTAAAGGACAAAGCCTAAATTTCAAATCAAGTCTGTCTCATGCAAACCACCTTAACTACTGCACTTCAAGGATGCAGGTAGACTTTAGAGGATGGAAAAAGTTATATTAGGCAGGCAGAGACTAGGGAAGGATAACCTAAGTAGGAAAGAATAGCACTAAACCAAAAAGATTGGAAAGAATAGGGTATGTTTCAGAAAACACACACACACACACACCAAGGAATATGAGATATATGCAGGTAAGCACTAGAGAATAAAGCAAGAAAGACTGGGGATAGATTTTTAAGATTCATAACCTTCGAAAACCTCACAGTTAAGTGGCCTCACTTAGGACATACATTACAAAGGTCTTGGGCCTCAGAGCCTGATAAAGCAAGAGTTGTAAGCACAGAGCTTTCGAACCTGAAAATGCTATGGGAGGGCCCTGAGTGGGAGATCTGGGGGACAATGAGTCCAGATTATGGACTTTCCCCAAAGTGAGGAAGGGGTCTAATGGCATGTAATAGAACCCTGTGAGACTGAGTTCTACACAGTTGTATAAAATTGTTCAGGTGATGTTAAGTTCTTTGGACCTCAATTTCTCCATCCCTTACAGGTAGAAGGTGGAAGAGGCTATTACATAAGATGATCTTTTAATATCTCTTCCTGTACTGACATTCTGTGATCTTACAGGCCAAAGATTACAAATTCAAATGCCTCAACCAAGGATGAAGTGCTGCATGCCTGCTCAGTCACTCAGTTGAGGCTGACTCTTCGCAACCCAATGGGCTGGGTAGCCTGCCAGGATTTTCCTGGCAAGATACTAGAGTGGGTTCCTGTTTCCTGCTCCAGGGGATCTTCCTGACCCAGGAATCAAGCCCACGTCTCTTGTACTGCTGGTGGATTCCTCACCACTGACCATGAGAAGAGTGTTTCATAAATGACGAAATGAACTGAATGTAATAAAAATAAGAAGTGGTAGAGATTGGAGTCAATCCTAAAGGAAATCCATCCTGAACACTCATTGGAAGGGCTGTTGCTGAAGCTCCAATACTTTGGCCACCTGATGCGAAGAGCCAACGTATTGAAAAAGACCCTGATGCTGGGAAAGACTGAGGCAAAAGGAAAAGGGGGCAGCAGAGCATAAAATGGTTAGATAGCATCTCTGACTCAATGGACACGAACTTGAGCGAACTCTGGGAGATAGTGGAGAACAGAGGAGCCTGGAGTGCTATAGTCTATGGGGTCACAAGGAATCGGACACAACTTAGTGGCTGGACAACAACAGAGACTAGAGTAGTATTTCAGATGTCCCATCTAAAACTCCAGTCATTCTTCCATGAATGAGGAGCCAGTGTTGCCTGATCTTCCAACTTTTCAAGAGAAACCAGAATATTGTATTTGCCTGGTGGCTCAGAGGATAAAGAATCTGCCTGCAATGCAAGAGACCTGTGTTCAATCCCTGGGTTGGGAAGATCCCCTGAAGAAGGGAACAGCTACCCACCCCAGTATTCTGACCTGGAGAATTCCATGGACTGTAGAGTTCTTGGAGTCGCAAAGAGTTGGACATGATTGAGAGACTTTTGCTTTCACTTTTCTTTCAAAAATATTATGCAGACCAAACAAAACATCTCTACTGACTAAATACTAACTTTCAATCTCTTATAGATAAAAAAAAAAAAGGCCTAACAAGAATGATAAGTGTTTGAATGAATATAATTAAGTATGAAGAAAGAGGAAGAAATCTAAGAGAATACCAAGATTCCCCCTGGGTAAGAGGAGGTGGTACACATTAACGTAAACACTAAAGTCAGCAGAAGGTTTAGAGACAGAAGGTGTTTGTGAGTTTTGTTGTTTTTTTTTTTTTTTTAACACTGGACAAATTTCTCATTTATAGGTGTCCACAGCACATGAATCAAATTCAGCTTTTGAGTTTGAGAAATCTATGAGATTATCAGGGAAAGGGTGCAGGAAGTGTAGGACAGTAGTTTGGGGAGAGAAGATGAAAGAGGAGTTCAAGATGCAAGAATCACTCAAAGTTTCATTAAATCTATGTCACAGTATGTATTTGTTATTTCATGAGACTAAAATCCTATGAGAGCAGAAACCACAAATGTATTCTTCACTGCCTAGCACAGTGTCTAGATAGTAGGTGTCTTAATGTATGTTGAATAAACAAATAAATAAATACAAAACAATGTGTCTCACAGTTAAAGAGATGCAGGGTTGAATTCAAAAATGTTCTCAAAGGAGCTTATAGGCCAGAAAGTAAGACAAGTCTTATACAGAAGTAACTAATCCATGTTTGAAAAGTTCAGTTCAGTTCAGTCGGTCAGTCGTGTCCAACTCTTTGCGACCCCATGGACCGCAACATGTCAGGCCTCCCTGTCCATCGCCAACTCCCAGAGTTTACTCAAACTCGTGTCCATTGAGTTGGTGAGGCCATCCAACCATATCATTCTCTGTTGTCCCCTTCTCCTCCCGCCTTCCATCTTTCCCAGCATCAGGGTCTTTTCTAATGAGTCAGTTCTTCACATCAGGTGGCCAAAGTGTTGGAGTTTCAGCATCAGTCCTTCCAATTAAAGTAGTTTGAAAAAAAATAGTTGAAAAAAAAAGTTTGAAAAGTTGAAAAAAAGTAGTTTGAAAAGTAGTGCCATTTAAAAAAAAAAAAAGTGGCACCAAGAGATTCAGGAGAGGAAATCTGTTTTAAAAGAAGTTAACCCAGGCTTTGATAATGGATGGTTAGGATTGGATCATGAAGATTTTGGGAGGAACTTATCTGAAGCAGCAAAATAGAAAGGCTCATCCTTTCTTTAGAAAATAGTCAAGTGATTGAGACTGCCAAGACACTGAACAGAGAAACCAAAAACCTAGAGAATCATCCACATGTGAAGAAAACAACCAAGTAACTAGGGAAGAAGTCTCAGAAAAAGGAGCATCAGGAGAAAAAGTTTATGGAAACTATGAATTCATGCTTCAAGAAAGAAAGGTAGTCCAAATACTGCAGAGACATTAGGCCATCAAGGAAAAGGATCTAAACCCATTGGATTTGCTGATTAAGGAAATCATTCATGACTTTCAACTAAACAATTTATTTATAGTTGACCAAGGAATATAAGGAGAGGAGCTTAAAAGACCAGTAGAATTAATCAGCTTTTGTTTATGGAGGTAGGAAATGTAGTTACTTTGGAGCAGGGGAAAAAAGGAAGAAACTAGAAGAGAAGGAGAGGATTATGTTGGAAAAAGGATAATTATATGAAGGGAAATGTTGGAGGATCTAAACAGTAATGAGATCGAGAAAGGGGAGATGAGTCATTTGTCAACAATCAGCATTATAAATTCTAACAAATATTATTTAATAACAAAGGTAATTTTTTTAATCCCTCACCATATTTTCCTATTCCCTTCCCTGGTTTCTTTCCACTTTTATAGCCTCAGAGTAACTTTTTATATGCTGAAAAATAATATTAGAACTTCAATTTAGTAGTATTTCTTTAATATCCTCATATAAATCAATGGGTATTGTAATACCAAAACCTCCTACATCTGTGGTTATGCCTCATCTTTTCCTTTCAAGGAACCACCCCTCCCCAATTGTAGCCTGGCTGGTTTAAGTGAGGCTGAGTACTAATTCCCCGCCCTGCCCCCGTGAGTGTTTAATCCAGTTCTGGCCAATAACAACCATCACCAATACTTTTACCAACACAGTAGGGAAAAAGACTCTCTTCCTCTGCTGTTGCAGGCGCTGAAGCCCATATAAGCCTGGAAGAGACAAACCACCTTTGTTACCACTTGGAGGCTTGCCTGAAACTGAAACTAAAAAAGCCAACCAACCCAGGAGACAGAAAACAAATCTTGGTGAAGTTATTTGAGCCCAGGGATCCAGACATGCCTAAAGACTAGCTTTACCACTGAACTCACTAGTTAAATGAGCCAATAAATGCTCTTTTATGCTTAAACTTGAGTTTTATCTGGACGTTCATCATTTACTACTCAAAGCATCCTAATACAGGTATACATCATTAAAGTAATGTTACTTTTTGATTCTGTGCCCTATTTTAAATGTTACTCTATAATGTACTCTATAAGATATTCTATATTTTTCACAAAATCATCCACAAATTTAATACAATCCCAATTTTAAATCCCAATAGCAGCTTAAGAGTTTTTTCTGTTTTTAATTTTAGAAATAAGCAAAGTTACTTCAAAACTCACTCAGAGGGGGAACAACTATAAATAGCAAGAAAACAGGGGGGGAATTCATAAAAGAAATTGTATAATCAGATATTAAAATATAAAGCAAAAATAATAAATATAGGATGGTAATAGAGTAAGAATAAACAGTCATGGAACAGAATTCAAAGCCTGAGTAAAAATATAGGAGTATTTCCCATACTTAAAATATGGTAAATCAAGAAAGGATTAGTTCAATAAAGTAAGGATAATGAGCTAGAAAAATCATTAGATTTTTACCTTATTCATCATCCCAGAACAAATTCCAAGTGGATTTATGATTAAATGTAAAAATTGAAGCCAGGTTTTCAGTATATATTTGTTGGCATATAATTGGGATAATCTCTAGTAATCTCTGCTAAAATTTTAAATGTTAACACCTTTTGATACAGCTTTTTAATTCTAGAAAGTTATCCTATAGAAATAAAATATATGTATAAAGATAAATATGGATAATATTGCATTGGAATGTCAAAAATTATATACACATATGGAATAACAAATAAGTAATGGAATACCAGGCATTCTAAAAGGGGTGCTATCACAACCAAGGAGGTGAAAATTGGTTCCTGAGGAGAGAAACCATTTTTATGTATAAAGCGCAAATATGCATAAGGCATATAAACAGGTATACAGTATATATGTGGTATTGAAATTTCATGAGGTGGGTGATGATCAAGGGGTAAAAAGTTTTGGTGGATAATGATGGAAAAAAGACTGAGAAAAACTGATCTGTACAATTTGTTACTATGCAACTGTTGAAAAAAGAATGAGGTAGATGTATGTATATTGACAACAAAGGATGCCCAAGATGCATGATGCTTTAAATATATATGTAATATAGTGTAATATACAAAGTATAATATATTTGATACATATATATGTATAATGTTCCTATGTTACATATAAAGTATTGATGGTGTTTATCTTTGGGGTGGAAATTACAAGAAATGTTCAATTCTGGACTTCCATGGTGGTGCTGTGGATGGCAATCCACCAGTCACTGCAGGGGACACAGGTTCGATCCCTGGTCCAGGAGGACTCCACGTGCTTCAGAGCAACGCAGCCCATGGACCACAGCGGCTGAGGACTGAGCACCCGGAGCCCGCGCTCCACGATAGAAGAGGCCACCGCAACGAGAAGCCCACGCACCGCAACGAGAAGCAGCCTCCACTCACCACAACTCAGAGAAAGCCCATGCACAGCAATGAAGACCCAGTGCAGTCAAAAAAAATAAAAATAACTAAATTTTTAAAAAGAAACATTCAATTCTATGTTAACTATTGTAATATTTACCTTTTTACAGCAGTGTTTTAATAAAAGATAAGCTGTAAGAATAAATGAATATTAGAGTGAATATTCAAAACTTTAATATTCAAATATTAGAGTGAATATATAAAACTTTATAGTCTTGTAGTGAGAAAGGACTTTATAAACATAACCCCAAAGCCCAAAACTATTAAAGCTTAAACTATATAAAATTAAAAATTACTGCATGAAAAAACAACAAAAACAACCCCCCACATCTACCATAGCTGAAGCATATGGTAGCATCTACCATAGTTGAAGCAATAACAGAATAGAAAATATTTGCAACATCTATGATAAAAGGTGTATGTCGTTAAATACATGTAAGAGCTCTTACATGTCAATAAAAAGGTTCAACACCATAACCAGCAAACCTGGTAAAGAGCATGAACAAGCAAATAACACACACACTCTACAAGTGACTAACAAGCATGTGAGAATGTTTTTATTATTGCTAGCTAGGAAATACAAAAAATCCCAACAAAGAGATAACGTTTCATTGGATTAGCAATGTAGCAACACCCACAAAGGTTGGTGTTGGCAGAGAAGTGAGAGGGTCCTGCAGGGATATGAACAGGGTCAGCCTTTCTGAGTGCAATCTGACAACGTGTACCAAAATGTTAAGTATGGATACTTTGAACCAGAAGTGATACTTCTAGGAATGAATTCAAAGGTGATAATCAGATAAATGAGAAAATGATGTTATATTAGTTATTTCAAAAAATTGGAAACAACTTAAAGTTGTTTAAACTTAAAGTTAAGAGACTAAATACAATTTTGAGTGAAAAGAGCTTGTTACAAAGCACCAAGTTCATTGTGCTCTTATTTATATAAATAGGTAAACACATAGAGAAGTAATTTTTAACATGTTAGTAATGGAAATCTCCGGGAGGAGTGCGAGTTAACTTTCAAGATTATGCAAAAGCAATACGAGCGTGAATTCCTGTGTACCCCCACTCAGCTTTTTTATTTACAGGAGTTCCCTGGTGGCCTAGTGGCTAGGATTTCAGGCTTTCACTCATCAGGGAACTGAGATCCCACAGGCTGCAACAGAAAGTTGTTTTGGAATAATAATGTACCCATCAGATAAACATTTATTGCTAGTTAATAGATGTAGCAAATATTAATATATGAAAGATGCTGATAATTGCCTACCAGTTCACACCTTCTTCTAAAGTAACTTGCTTTGAACACAGATCTTTTCCCTAAAGGACCCTTTACTATACCATATACCTACTATCACCATCACTGATGGGGCCAGGCAAAGTAGCACTATATCCAATAGCAGTCCCCCTTCTCCCTTCTTCCATTCTCATAGAAAATTTTATTTGTCTGTTACCTAAACAAAGTAAATTGTTGTTGCTTAGTCTCTAGGTCGTGTCTGATTCTTGCAACCCCGTGGACTGCAGCCCACCAAGCTTCTCTGTCGATCGGATTTCCCAGGCAAGAATACTGGAGTGCGTTGCCATTTCCTTTTCCAGGGGACATTCCCGACCCCAGGATCAAACCCATGTCTCTTGCGATGGCAGGTGGACTCTTTACCACTGAGCCCCCAGGGAAGCCCAACAACAACAACGACATCCAGTGCATCACACTTCCTCTCAACCTAAGAGGATTCATCTTGATTGTTGTAAATCATTGATGATAACTGCCGTTTCCCTGGCCAACTCTGCCAATGAGATGCCAAGGAAAGTCTGCTGGAGGCCTTCTGGGAAAGTTGCTCTTTAGAAGGAACAGACGAGAGCTTCCCCGGCACAACTACCGAAGCCCTCTTGCTGCAACGACTGAAGGCCCGGTGCCCTAGCGCCCCTGCTTGGCAACAGGAGCAGCCATCCCGGCGAGAAGCCCGCGCAGCGCGACTGGAGCGCGCCCCCCACTCCCCACAGCCAGAGAAAAGCCCGCGAGGCAACAGAGACCCCGCGTGGCCAAGAATAAACAAAATTACATAAAAGGAACACATGATAGGCACCGTCCATTTCCTGTTTCCTGGTGGCGTCAACCCCTGAAACTGTGGCAGACACCTTAGAACAGCGAAGGAATCATCAGCTTCGGCGGAAAAGCCAGCTCGATGGGGACGCCAGCGCAGAAAGATGAGGAGCCCAGGCCCTGGAGGCACTGCGCACGGGTCCTGTCTCCATGTCCTTACATAAAGTAGTCAGTGTTTGAGCAAGTGTGAATTGAATTTCCTTTTACTTGCAGCCAAGAGCATCACCACTGATAAAAGCACACTCCTGACTCAAGAGTAGCCAATCTCTCAGCTGACCAGTTGGACACAGAAAAACGCAAGGTGTCCATCACATTAATGCCAAGAAAGGAGCTAAAGTCCCCACACTTCTACTTAAGTTTGGAAAAGTTAGTACCTTGGAAAATAGCCCGCTTCCTTAAAGAAAGACATAGATAGACCTTGTCACCTTGAGCCTAAACAGCATAATAGATGCTTTACACCTCATGTTACCTGTCTGCCTACCTCTATAATAAACTAAAGAAGAAGCCCCCCAAAATCATAGCTCGAAAGTCAGAAATGCATACAAATGCTTACCCAGAGAAGTTCATCATCTCTTGTATCCCTCCCACTCTCTTCCCACCCTCCCTTTACAGGTAAGTTTCATTAGTTTCTGGTTTATTCTTCCAGTGTATCTTTTTGTAAAAAAAAATAAGCAGATACAGGTATATTATACGTCCTTATTTCCTGCCCCAAATGTATCACACTATTTATTCTTTTTCGCTCTTTGCTCTATTCACTAAACAGTAGATCCTGGAAATCAGTCCACAAAAGCTGCCTCACACTCTGTTACGGGCATAGGACTCTATTATGTGCATTTGCTCTGTCTCCTATGTATATGTATTTATGTTCGCTCCAGCGTTTTGCAATGACAAGTACACTGAGATATATAATCTTACACATGTGTAGTTTTGTATTGTTAGAAACGTTTCTTCAGGATAAATTGCTAGTGAATTTGGCAAAGGGTAAATTCATATGCAGTTTTCTTAGACATTGTCAAATCCCCTTTGACAGACCAGTACTATATGATTTCATTTATATGCGGAATCTAAGAAAAAAAGACAAATGAACACATATAACAAAACAGAAACAGAATCATAGATACAGAGAACAAACAGGTGGTTACTAGAGGAGAAGTGGGTGGAGGGAAGAAAGAAATAGATGAGGGAGATTAAGAGGTATAAACTTACAGTTGCAAAATAAATGAGTCATGAGTATGAAATGTACAGTGTGGGGAATACAGTCAACAACTAAAGACTATCTTTGTATGGTGACATATCATAACCAGACTTATTGTGATGATCATTTTGAAATGTACAGGAAAAAATCACTATGTTGTGAAATGGAAAAATATAGTGTTGTGGGTCAATTATACTTCAAAAGCAAACATACAAACAAACTTATAGAAAAAGAGATCAGATTTGTGGTTACGAATTGGATGAAAGCAGTCAAAAGGATACCAATTTCCAGTCATAAGATAAATTGGAACAAAGGATATAATGTACACCAAGATAAATACAACTAGCACTACTCTATGTTATTTGAAAACTGCTGAGAGTAAATCCTAGGAATTCTCCTAACAAAAAAATTTTTTTCTTTTTTCTATTTAATTTTGTACCCATATGAGATGATAGATGTTCATTAAACATATTGTGATCATCATTTCATGATATACATGAGTCAAATCATTATACCTTAAACATATATAGTGCTGTGTGTCAATTATTGGGTTTCCCTTGTAGCTCAGATGGTTAAAAAAAAAAAAAAATTCTGCCTGCAGTGCAGGAGACCCTGGTTCGATCCCTGGGTCAAGAAGATCCCCTGGAGAAGGGAAAACTGGAAGAAAAATTAAAAATAAAAATGTAATCAGTTATGATGTTAAATTAACTAATTAAAAATTTAAAGATACAACAACCGTAACCATCATTCATGTCTATTTTTACACCCTAAAATTGACACTTTTCCCAAAAGAATTTTAGGTGGAAGCCCACAGAGCTATAAGCAACCTTTGCTTTCATGGTTTTCATTATGTGGATTTGGAACCAAGTGGGTTTTTTATTGTATTTTTTTTTTTTTTTGCAGCTATGCTTTGGAACAATGTGGTTGAAAACCTGCAAAAAGGCAAGGTGCATGTCCAAAATGTGTAGTCAGTCTGGCTGTCACCCTGAAGCAGGCTATAGCAGAGAAATGCCCTGAGGATAACCACTCAAAGTTACACCCACACGTTCCTGTCATTATATTGTCTCAAAGACTGGCTGTTGTGTTTAACTTCCCAGCAAAGCGTGTCTTAGTTTCATTCACATATTTTCATCCTGTAAGAAAATAATTTCCACTCTTGGAAACTTTGGCACAAAGAAACAAGGAAATACTAAATCTATGGGTGTGAAACTAAATGTCACCAAGAGAGACATGCGAGAAGACAGCACAGCGCAGATGTTTCCTGAGTCTGATAAATGCACGCTGCAACTCCCAAGAGGTTCAAGGATGCTGAGAGAGCAGAGCGAATAGAAGGCGTAGGCCTTTCTTTTTTCTCATAGCTCCATTTTATTTTTTTATTTTTAATTGGAGGATAATTGCCTTACAATGTTGTGTTGCTTTCTGCCATACAACAACACGCATCTGCCTGAGAAAACCGTAACTCGGAAAGACAAATGTACCCCAGTGTTCACTGCAGCGCTGTCTATAACAGCCAGGACATGAAAGCAACCTAAATATCCATCAGCAGAGGAAGAGATAAAGAAGGTGTGGCATCTGTATACAATGAAATATTACTCAGCCATTCAAAGGAACAGAGTTGAATCACTTGTAGTGATGTGGATGGCCCTAGGTTCTGTCATACAGAGTGAAGTCAGTCAGAAGGGAGGCACAGGCTTTAACCTTCACTGTGTTCTTCCCATCCTCAGAATCCTGGGTAGCAGAAAGCACACCTGTCAGTGAACAAAGGGCTAGGCGCTAGTGGTAAAGAACCCATCTGGCGATGCAGAAGACGCAGGAGATGTGAGTTTGATTCCTGAATCAGGAAGATCTCCTGGAGAAGGAAATGGCAACCCACTCCAGTATTCTTGCCTGGGAAATCCCACGGACAGAGGAGCCTGGCCGGCAACAGTCTATAGAGTTGAAAGAGTTGGACACAACTGAAGCGACTTAGCACACACACACAATGAACAAAAATTGTGGAACCAGCCACAAGGCATAGGAGTCAACTCATCAGTGTCTTCCTCTTCCACCTCCTCAAAGCCACTTGCCTGGCTGGCTGTAAGGACGGGCCTCCAAGCCCCCAACCAGGACAGGTGGGAGAAATGGCCCTGCCGTCATCCGACCACCTTCCCCTGCGTATGCCACATCTCTCCTGTCTCTGCTCCCTTTCTCACTTCTGACCCCCACTTCCGTTGGCTGGTATTTCCCCAAGCCTGCAGTGGTCCTCTCCTACCAAGGCTGGCACAGGCTAGGTGGCATCCTGGAAACAGCACAGACTCTGGAGCAGGTTTTGGCTCTTGGAGGAGGACATGGCAACCCACTCCATTATTCTTGTCTGGAGAATCCCATGGACTGAGGAGCCTGGTGGGCTACCATCCACAGGGTCACGAAGAGTCAGACATAGCTTAGTGAGTGAGCACTCAGGTGCATAAAAGCTCCACAGACTGAAGACTGGAAAGTTATCTTTATACTTTCTATTCTTTTATCTTCTAATCTGTGCTTCCTCGATTTAAAAAGGAAATTATCTTAAAGGTCTTTTCCAATATTAAAATTCTAGTTTTAATTAATAATTTAATTTATTTAAATTATAAAATTATTAAAATTACACAGATGTCTACTAAAGTCCTTTTATGTGCAGAGACAGTCACGTAAAATTTCTCTCAGTGAACCAGATTAAATTAAAATCTGCTGGAAAAAAAAATAATCTTTAGATTTTCATTTTTTTCCTTCCTTCCTACTTTCTTGCCAGTGGCATCACTATGCATATGATCCAAAGGAGTAGCAAGTGACAACCAAGCATCTATGTAATAAGTACTTGGGCCATTGAGGCTCTTTTCACATATGTACATTAAATAATGTTGATGCCTCAAAATTTTTATTTCAGTGCTTCATTATTCTCTAAACCTTTGGCTGATCCTCAAATCACTAGGTATCAGTAGCTATCTGATGAAGACTGTCACCTTCAACAGTGCACCCTCATTCCAGGGAGCTCATCGGTAAAAGAGCAGGCTGAGATGGTTGCCTTCTAGCTTCAGTAGCCAGGAAATTCATTTCACTGACATGGATAGAGTTCAGTGTAACCCAGCTAAGTGCTCTCCTGAATACTGTGATAGCTTTTGGTGAGAGATAACAAAGTTGTCTCTTCTACTCTGCTCCTCCACTGAATATTACCATCTGCAAAGGTGTTTAACCTGGGCCATGAGATGTGCTTTGGTGGGCTCATGAACCTCTTGAAATTGTGTTCAGTTCTGTGTGTATATGAATTCTTCTAGAGAGAAGACCTGCAGTTTTCATCACATTCTCAAAGGTGTCTATGACCCTCAGAAAGTGAAACCACTAACATAAGAAATTAAGTACTGGGAATTCCCTGATGGTCCCATGGTTTAGACTCTGAACTTGCACTGCTGGAGGCGTGGGTTCAGTTCTTGGTCAGGGAATTAATGTCCCGCATCCCATGCAGTGTGGCCAAAAAAATATATGAAATTGGGACTTTGCTGGTAGTTGAGTGCTAAAGAATCTGCCTGCCAATGCGGGAGATGCAGGTTTACTGCCTGGTCTGGGAAGATCCCCTGGAGAAGGAAATGGCAACCCACTCCAGTATTCTTGACTGGAGAATCCCATGGAGGGCGGAGCCTGGTAGGCTACAGTCCACGGGGTGCCAAAGAGTCCGGCATGATTAAGTGACTGAACGAGAACAACAAAATATGAAAGTAAGCATGGGGATTAAGCAGCGCCCCACCTGCTGCATCAGTTTTCTGTTGTGCTGTGTTGTGCTTAGCCATGTCCGACCCTGTGTTTTTCTATTGCTTCAGTAACAAATCACCAAAAATTTAGAAACTTAACACTAATTTATTATCCTACAGTTCCGTCTGACACGCTCTCTCCCGGTTAAAATGAAGGTGTTGGCAAGGCTGCAACCTTTTCTGGAAGCCCTAGGGCAGAATTTGCTCGATCACTCCGGTTGTTGGCAGGATCCGCTTCCTGGTGGCCGTAGACTGAGGCCCCCACGTCCTTGTTGCCTGTCGTCTGGGTGCCGTTCCCAGCCTCCAGAGGCTGCCTCTTGGATGTGGCCCCCTTCCTCCACATTCAAAGCCAGGGTTTGAGTCCCTCTCAAGCTTCAAGTCTCTCCTGCCTCTTCTTCAGTCGCATCTCTCTGACTCACTTTCCTGCCTTTCTCTTCCCCTTTTAAAGGCTCATGTGATTACAACGTGATTACATTAGGTCCATCTGGATAATATAGGATAATCTTCCTATTTTAAGGTTCATAACCTTAATTCCCTCTGCAAAGTCTCTTTCGCCACATAATTTAACATATTCACAGACACCAGGGATTAGGGGGCCATTATTAAACCTACCACACCTTTCCACCCCCATTTGTGCTTTTTTTTTTTTTAATTATTTATTTTAATTGGAGGCTAATTACTTTGCAATATGTAGTGGTTTTGCCATACATCAACATGAATCAGCCTCGGCTGTACATTTGCGCTTCTTGCCCGGTTCCAGTCACAGAGAAAGGAGGGCTGACCGGTCCCGGTGCAAGGTGTCCTTCTGCAAAAAGTGTGTGATGCCATCCTCAGCAGCATCCGCAGTCTTTTTTTAGTTACTAATTAATGAAGTACCACCTAAGACCCCTGACGAAAGAGTCGATGAACTTAGGCCCCAACAGCACCCCACTCCTCTTTCTCCGAACACCAGGTTAAGATGTCCAAATCTCTACCTTTTCTCCTCTTAAAAAAATAAAGTTTCACTACACTGTCCAGAAAAATATCTAATAACAAAAAATTCCTTTTAGGGCCCAGTGGTTAAGAATCCACCTTCTCTGAGATGATTTGAGAGAACAGCATTGAAACATGTACATTACCATATGTGAAATAGATGACCCGTCGAGTTCAATGCTTGAAGCAGGGCGCTCAAAGCCGGTGCTCTGGGACAACCCAGAGGGATGGGATGGGGAGGAAGGAGGGGGGAGTGGTTCGGGACGGAGGGACACATGTACACCCATGGCTGATTTATGTCAGTGTATGGCACAAACCACCACAATATTGTAAAGTAATTAGCCTCCAATTAAAACACATAAATTAATTTTCTTTTAAAAAGTTATTGCCAGGAGAAAAAAAAAAGAATCCACCTTCTAATGCAGGGAACATGGTTCCCATCCCTGGTTAGGGAAGGAAGGTCCCACGTGCCCTGGGGCAGCTAAGCCTGTGCTTGGGTCTACTGAAGGCCCAGAGCTCTAAAGACCGCGCTCTGCAACGAGAGAAGCCTGCATGCTTTACAAAGAACCCAGGTGCCACAACAAACATCCAACTGCAGCCCCCCTCAAAAAAGTCCCTCTAAAGTGCTAAAGACTAATGAGCAGTCACCCTTCTCTAATAATATAGAGCAAAAAAAATAGAATTGCGGAATTATTTAAATCACACAGAAAATTTACTACTAAACGTGAATTGCATTTAAGCTGTGTCGGAGGCCCATTAAATGCTTCTGCTCAACCTTGTCCTCTTCGTTTTGTTCTTATCGTCAGCAATCAACCCCAGTCACTTGGTTGTACCTTGGGGGCTATCATTAATGCCCTCTCCCTTCTAGGGGGTCTCACCTTTTGATCCAGACCCTCAGCCCCAGCTCAGCTCACCATCTCCAAGAGATCACCATGTGTATGCCTACTGTTAAGCTTACAGACCTCCAGGGCAGGAGTTTGCATTACAGAGAGATACCAGTGGCCTAGACCACTTTCAACTATCTCCTTTATATCTGGCCCAAGGATTGTCTCCCAGCATCCTTGGTTTTTAGAAATACTCAATGTAAAATAAGGTATTGGGAATCATCTTCACATGTGAAGATGTGTTTTCTCTTTATTTAAAACAAGATCTAGCAGCCAATATGAAAATTTATGAAGAAATAAAATCATTCAGATATGGAAGACTGACTGGCTTAAAAACCCTGTCCTCTCCGTCTCTCACAAGTGTGTGCATGCACACACACCCCTTAAATATTAAAAATGTTCTGTTGCTGGTAGACTGTTTCAAAACTCAAAAGTTTCCAGGTGTTCCTTTCATTAAATCATCTCCTGAGACGATGGACAAGACACAACCCCAGATCGTCTACTGGGTGTGCAGAGTCCAGGTGGAGAGGCCACGGAATCAGAAGGTACTTCTTTCCTTCTTGTTTTTTTTTAAACCGTGTGTGTGTGGGGGTTCCTTCAGGTTTCTACATGTAACATCATGCGGCCTTTGAAGGGCGATAACTTCACTTCTCTGTTTTTTCGTTTAATTTCCTGTCTTTATTCATTTATCTATCGTGGGTTGCGCTGGGTGTTCACTGCTGCTCTCGGGCTTTCTCTAGTGGAGAGCAGGGGCTTCCTACTGTGGTGGCCTCTCCCGTGGCGGGGCACGGGCTCTAGGACTTGGGCTCCAGAGCTGTGGTGCACGGACTTGGCTGCTCCACGGCGTGTGGACTCCTCCTGACTCAGGGCTTGAACCTGTGTCCCTGCACTGGCAGGCATACTCTTAGCCTCTGGACCGCCAGTTAAGTCCCAGGAGGAATTTCTATGTGAGCAGTTCTACTAAACTGCCTAAAAAGAACCATGAGAAAGTATTCTGAGTCCCCAAAGCATCAATCGTTTATCGTGATTTATTTCTTTATCCTAAATAAGTATCTAAATAGGCAATTTTCTACATACGTCTGCCTGCTTTTTTTAAAATATATATATATTTATTTTGCTGCACCAGGTCTTAACTGTAGCACAGAGGATCTAGCTCCCCATCCAGGGATTGAACCCAGGCCCCCTGCATTGGGATCACAGAGTCTTAGCCACTGGACCACCGGCATCCTTTTTTTTAAGGAGCCCCCCAAATTGTAATCCGCCTGTGATGCAGGAGACCCCGGTTCAATTCCTAGGTTGGGAAGATCCCCTGGAGAAGGGAACGGCTACCCACTCCAGTATTCTGGGCTGGGGAATTGCATGGACTGTATTACATAGGGTGGCAAAGATTCGGACACGACCGAGCGACTTTTACTTCACTTTCCAAATCGTAGAAATTTCAGCCCCACAGAACTTGGTTCTGCCTCTGCTCACCTTATCACAGGCCCTCACTGCATCCACCAGCCTTCCTGCCTTCCTTCCCCCCTCCCCAGCCCTCCTTCCACTGTGGGAACTGCAAGGGTGAGAAATCCATTTAAATACTCTTTCTAGCACTCATTAGCTATGCGGCTCTGAGTGAGATGTTTAAATTAATTGGGCTTCATATCCTTCACCTGTTTTTGAGGCTCAGAAATAATGGGTGAACAGAGCCCACAGAGCTGAAGGGCAGTGGGCCCTGAATGTACATCACCTGAGACTTTCAACTGTGCGGGGAATGGAGACAAGGAATACAGACTGCAGTCAAGCCAGGTAAGTTCCACGAACAGCTCTAATCATTACACAAACCTGTCACGACTTACACATCATCAAGTCTTAGCAGAGTATTGCTTCAGGTTGGACCCTCATATTAACCATCTGAAATCTGTTAGTCACCCAGTCGTGTCCAACCCTTTGCAACCCCATGGACTGTAGCCCACCAGGCTCTTCTGTCCATGGGGTTCTCCAGGAAAGAATACGGGAATAGGTTGCCACTTCATTCTCCAGGGGATCTTCCCGACCCAGGGACTGAACTCGAGTCTCCTGCATTTCAGGCAGACTCTTTACTGTCTGAGGCACCAGGGAAGCCCATGTTAGCCATCTCTGGGCCCTGTTCTGCGAGGCTCATCCTTTAGTATCCCCTAGATCGACTTCCTTGCCTTTCCTGCAGGTTCCCAGACTCTTCCTCGGAGGACTGCCCCTCCCAGGGCCTCTTTATAGCGTGCTTCTGCTCCAAACCTGTATTTTTATAGCTTGGGAAAAAATACTACTTTTGCCGTTCCACCGTATCTTCACTTGTTAGGACTGTTATAACAAAATGTCACAGACTGAGTAGTTTATTAGCAACGGAAACTTATCGCTCACAGTTTTGGAAGGTGGAAAATCCAAAATTAAGGCACAAGCGTGGGTGAGTGAGGGCCCTTTTCCTGGGTCACTCTGCCTTAACGTGGTGGAAGGGGCCAGGCATCTCTCTGGAGTTCCTCTTTTATGGGTGTGTAAGTGTATTTACTTTTGGCTGCACAGGCTTCTCTAGCTGCAGCGCACTGGGGGTCCCCTCCAGCCGAGGGGCTGGGGCTTCTCGTCGCCGTGGCTCCTCTTGCCGCCGAGCACGGGCCCCAGGGCACAGCTCAGCAGCGGCGGGCTTCGCTGCGCCTCAGCATGCGGGGTCCTCCTGGGCCAGAGACCGAACCCATCGCTCCCACGTCGGCAGGCAGATTCCTTACCACTGAGCCCCCAGGGCAGTCCTGGAGCCACTTTCGTGAGGCATCGATCCCAGTTAAGAGGGCTTCACCTCCTGGCTTAAGCATCTACCAAAGGCTCTACCTACTATACTAACGGGCTTCCCAGGTGGTTCAGTGGGTGAAGAATCCTCCTGCAGCGCTGGAGACGCTGAAGACGCGGGTTCATCCCCTGGGTCGGGAAGGACCCCTGGAGGAGGGCATGGCAACCCACTCCAGTGTTCTTGCCTGGAGAACCCCATGGACAGAGGAGCCTGGCGGGCTACAGTCCGCAGGATCCCAACGAGTCGGACACGGCTGAAGCAACCAAGCACATACGCAGTACGCTGATACCATCACGTCAGTCATTAGGGTTTTGATATGAATTCCAAGGGTACATTCGGAGCGTAGCGCTCCCTTAAGCTACTTCTTAAGGACTTCTGCATAGTCAGTTACTCCTCTAATATTCACTGAGCATATGCACAGGACATTTTGCTATGCTTTTAGGAGAAAACAAAGGAAATAAGACAAGACCTTTCTACCTAAACAGGCTTAGAGGGAATAAAATGGATTCAAAACTACTGCAAAAGGATAGAGTATGTGTAAAGTGCTATGGAAGTTCAGAAAAGTAAAAAAAAAAAAAAAGAAGAAGAAGAAGAAGTTTGGGTTGGAGGAATTAAGGAATGTTGAATTGTTGAATGAAGGACTGTTTAATCTTGACCTTAAAGGATGGAAAGAATTTTGGTGGCAATACAGAGGAAGGAGAAATGTGTACCAGTGTGTCTAAGGGTCTAACTTGGAGGAAGCAAGAAGAGTTCTGAGAGATAAAGCTGAAAACTATAAGACATATAAGACTCAAATAAATGGAAAGACATTCTGTGATCATAGATTAGAAGAATTAATATTGTTAAAAAAAGGCCACATTACTCATAGCAATCTACAGGTTCGATGTAATCCCTATAAAAATTCCAATGGCATTTTTCACAGAAACAGAAAAAACAATTCTAAAATGTGTAGGGAACCACAGAAGACCCTGAATAACCAAAGAAACAGAAAGAACAACAAAGCTAGAGGCATCACACTTCCTGATTTCAAACTACATTACAAAGCTATAGTGATCAGAACAGTGTGGTAATGGCACAAAAACAGACACGTGATCAGGGGAACAGAATAAAGAGCCCAGAAATAAACCCATGCACATAAGGCTCATTAATTGCCACAAAGGAACCAAGAATATCCAATGGAGAAATGATGTGTGTGTATGTGTGTGTGCTCGGTCATGTTAGACTCTTTTTGATCCCGTGGACTGTAGCCCACCAGGTTCCGCTTGTCAATGGAACTTTCCAGGCAAGAATACTTGAACAGCTTGCCACTTCCTAATCCAGGGGATCTTCCTGACCCAGGGATCAAACCTGTGTCTCCTGCATTTCCTGCATTGGGAGACGGATTCTTTACCACTGCACCACGTGGGAAGCCCAGAGAAATGACAGTCTGTTCAATAAATGAAGAGAAAACAGGACAGCCAATATAAAGGGATGAAGCTGGACCCCCACCTTACACCATATACAAAAGTCATTCAAAACGGATTAAATGCCTGAACTTAAGACCTGAAGTCATAAAACTCCTAAAAAAAAACATAGTTGGTAAGCTCTTTGACATCAGCCTTGGCAGTGATGTTTTTGGATTTGACACCAAAGCAAAGACAACAAAAGCGAAAATAAACAAGTGGGACTACATCAAACTAAAAAGCTTCTGCAAAGGAAACCATCAGAAAAATGAAAAGGACACCTACGGAATAGGAGAAAATACTTGCAAACCATAAATCTGATAAGGGGTTAATAATACTCAAAATATATAAAGAACGTATATAACCAATTTGATTAAAAATGGACAGAGGAAATGTATACTAGACATTTTCCAAAAGTACACAGACATAAAAAGGTACACAACATCACTAATCAGGGAAGTGCAAATCAAATCCACAACAAGCTATCACCTCACATCTGTTAAAATGGCTATTATCAAAAAGACAAAGGATAAGTATTGGTAAGAATGTGGAGACAACAACCTATGTGTTCATGGAAGAATGGATAAAGTATACAAATACAACAGACTGTTATGCAACCATAATAAAGAAGGAAATCCTTTTATTTGTAACAACATGGATGGACCTTGAGGCATTACTCTAAGCGAAGTAAGTCAGACAGAGAAAGACAAATATGTATGATCTCACTTATCTGTGGAATCTGAAAAAGCCGCTCATAGAAACATGGCAGGTTGGTAGTTGGCAGAGGTGGGGTTATTAGGCGAAGGTGATCAAAATGCACAAACCTCCAGCTATACAATAAATAAGTTCTGGGGGTGTACAGCACGGTGACTGTAGTAGCTAATACTTTATTACATATTTTAAAGATGTTAAGAGAGTAAATCAAAAGTTCTCATCACAAGGAAAAAAATTTGCAACTACAGGTGGTGGAGAATGCTGACTAAATTTACTGTGGTAACCATTCTGAAAACACACATATTATCAATCATTATGTTGTATGCTTTAAACTAATACAAGGTTATATGTCAATTTTATTTCAATAAAATTGGGAAAAATGTAAAATAATAAATACTACTTAAATCCATTCCTTCCTCAAAATGCCATTTCCACCATCTCAGGTCCTTATCATTCACTGAATTATTAAAATAGCTTGCTAATTTGTTCTCTCCTTCCTTCTCAATGCTAACCAATTTTTTTTTTTTTTTTTTTTTTTTTTGGTATAAATGCAGGATCTTAGTTCCGTGTGTGTGTGTTAGCTGCTCAGTCATGTCCAACTCTTTACAACCCCACAGACTGTAGCCTGCCAGGCTTCTCTGTCCATGGAATTCTCCAGGCAAGAATACTGGAGTGGATTGCCCTTCCCTTCTCCAGAGGCACTTCCCAACCCAGGGATCGAACCCCGGTCTTCTGCCTTACAAGCAGATTCTTCACCATTTGTGCTGCAGGGACGTCTCCAACCAGAGATCAAATCCCTGCCACCTTCAGGGGACCCACAGAGCTTTAGCCACTGGACTACCAGGGAATTCCCTAATCAAATTACTTTTAAAACCTAAATCTAATCCTGTCACTCTGTTACCCAAAGGTATGCGTGTGTGTGTGTGTGTGTGTGTGTGTGTGTGGTGGGGTGGGGTGGGGGTGGGGGGTCCAGCTGCTCGCTGCTTAAAAGCCAGTAAACAGGCCAGGCTGGTGGAAAGGAAACTTTGCTTTATTTCAGATGCCAGCAACTGGGGGGAAGGGGGGCGGACATCTGTCCAAAGGCCAAGTCCCCTCTGGACAAGCAGGGGTTGAGAGCTTTTATAGACGGAGCGGCATGATGGAGGGTGCTACATGCAGAAACCGTACAGCCATCTCTAACAGTCATCTCCAAACTGGTCATCAGGGGTCTAACTAGCATCATCTTGGTTGTTTTAGGGACAGTTAATCTTCAGTTCGGGGTGCACTTGGGCCCATTTCTTTGAAGTCAGTTCTGGGAATTGTGGCAGCTCGAAGCCGGGTACAGTCTGCTCATCACGTAGCTAACTTCTCCACCTGGTGTTCTGGTATCTATAAGACACCTCACAGGATATGGCTCAGAACTTTATCTATAGCCCTTTAGAAAGAAGTAAAGGTCCTTGACTATGCTTAATGACTACATTATGATTATTTAGTCTCCTTAGACTGTTTTCCTTTGTTTCTATATTTCTCACTTCTCTGATCCAAACTTATCCTTTGACTAAAGTTTCCCACGGGCAAAAGTCAGGCAGAGAAGATGGTAGGGGGGGTGAGGGGGCGGCAAGGACCGTGCGTCCTGCTCCGTTCCAAGTCCACTGTTCAAACCCTCCGTTGGTCCCCCAGCCCTCCGTCTCTCACCTCTCCCGGCATAGTGTTCGTTTTCCCCATTGTTACCGGCTGTGCCCCACATGAGCCCTGCCCCTCCTCTCTCACTCCTCTCCTCATCGTTCACTCTCTCACCCACCCAGCAAGGATTTACGGAGCACCCACCAAGTGCTCCCACCCCATGCCCTGTCGGCGCCACCCGAACACCTCAAGGATCGTCCCGCCTCGCGGCTTGTGCCTTCGGCTGCCCAGGGCCTCCGTGTCCTGTCCCCACCCTCACCCAGCCCACCTAGAAAACTCCCTGCTCTGCAAGGCGCGGATCAGGTGCCACCTCCTCTCTTTCCAGCCTCTCCCAGCCTCCGGGTAGAGGCGGCCGTTCTGCACCCCTGTCCTACAGGAAGGCCTTCCACTCTCGCGGCATACTACACGGCATTCGCCTCTTCATTTATCTGTCTTTACACTTTTAACTCAAGGACAGGCCGTATACACTGTGTCTGATTCACCTTAGGTCCTTAAGGGCACTTAGTCCAGAGACTAATAGTAAAAGTCTAGGGACCTCCCTGGTGATCTAGTGGTTGAGATTTCACCTTCCAGTGCAGACGATGCAGGTCGTTCCATCCCTGGTTGGGGAACTAATATCCCACATGCCTCGCAGCTGAAAAAACCAAAACATAAAACAATATTGGACTCTGTGGGAGAAGGCGAGGGTGGGATGTTTCGAGAGAACAGCATTGAAACATGTATAATATCTAGGGTGAAACAGATCACCAGCCCAGGCTGGATGCACGAGACAAGTGCTCGGGCCTGGTGCACTGGGAAGACCCAGAGGGATCGGGTGAAGAGGGAGGTGGGAGGGGGGATCAGGATGGGGAATACGTGTAAATCCATGGCTGATTCATGTCAGTGTATGACAAAACCACTGCAATATTGTAAAGTAATTAGCCTCCAACTAATAAAAATAAATGGAAAAAAAAAACAAATTCAATAAAGACTTTGAAAATGATCCACATCAAAAAAAAATTGTTTAATAAATAAATAATTTTTTAAATTCAGTACAATTTTGTTGTCTAAATTCTAAGATCGTTTCCAGGTCTAAAATTTCTGTGATTCAGGCACAGCATGAAGATAAAAAAATAATAGTTGAGACTATGTCATATATTTATGTCATAGCCACACAAAATTGTAAATTTGGATTTTCATATTTGAGGGTTTCTTCAACATCCTTCGGGCAGCAAGAAGCAATTGCAAATGCCGTGCCAGTGCTGGCGCTCTCCTGGCTCATCTCTGCTTTATGAGTGTTAAGTAAAGGTCAACTGTTAACTCCCTTCCTGATCTGTATCTTTATTTCTGTAACCCTAGCTCCTAGGGGGTCGCGCTGTTGCCTCCTGCCACGAGAGGGCAGCAGGGAGTCCGGGTTTGTGTTAAAACTCTTCTGGCCACAAGATGGACCCCAAACACCAGGTTACCAGCAGCAAGGCTCTACTTCCCATCAACGGCATGTTAGAATCCGGTTTCTCTTATTTCTTCTCCCTGAAAACTGAAATCTCTCCCACAGGTGATCGGGAAATCCCTGGGAACTGTCCATAGCTACATTTGTTTAGGAAGAGGGGATGTAGGAAGAAAGAGGAGCAACACTAAGAACTTCATTAAAATTAGCTAGAAAGAGAAGGCCCTCTTCCAGGCCAAATAAAAGACCAGAAATTTGACTGTGGATGACGTTTTAGGTGAATTCAAAATATTACCTAAACAAATATTGATTTGTTTAGGTGTGTTAATTAATGATGTTTTGCTTAAGAATAGTGGTTTAATAAGTGGTGTTCAGCCCGTGAGGGTAGGACCCAGGTCCCTCCTGGCCACTACTCTCTCAGCTCTTAGCAAAATGGCACAAAGTGTGTGTTCAGTAAACAGTTTTTGAGTGAAGAGAAAGTTCAATGTTATCCAAATTCTACACATACATAACTAAAGGCAAACTAAACGTCTCTTTTTAAAAAGTCCTGGGAGATGGGTGATGAATGGCAACCACATCATCAAATTATATTCTTGAAAGCCTGGTGCTCTCATCATGGCTCAAACAACCAAAATCAAAGTGTTTGTGAACTGAGGAAACTCCCGCTCGGCGGAGACTTTTTCTGGTCCAAGAAAACCACATGCTGCTACTCAGCCCTTGGTGGGCTGGCAGGTGGAAAGGGGAGGAGGGTATGGGTGCAGAACACAAATCTTCCAGGCCGGGCTTGGAGGAAGCTACTTCACTGAAGGAATTTTTCATGTTAGTTCTCGACAGACCTCTGGAATTTACGTTCTCCTTCTATGCTTTCAGGTCCTCCCATTACAGTTGAGCTAGTTATTTACCGCAGCAAGATATTTCCATTAAAAATGTGTTTGCATGCTCAGTCGTGTCTGACTCTTTGTAGCCCCATGGACTGCAGCCTGCCAGACAAGAATACTGGGGTGGGGTGCCATGCCCTCCTCCAGGGTATCTTCCCAACCCAGGGACCGAACCTGTGTCTCTTGTGCCTCCTGCATTGGCAGGCAGATTCTTTTTCCACTAGCACCACCTGGGAAGCTCTTCCATTAAAGATCATGATTCAAATATCATACACTAACATGTATACATGGAATTTAGAAAAATGGTACAGATGAACCTATCTGCAAAGCAGAAATAGCTACACAGACATAGAACAAACATGCCAAGCAGCAAAAGGGGGGTGCGATGAACTGGGAGGCTGAGATTAACATCTATACACTGCTGTGTGTAAAACAGACAGCAAATGAGAACCTACCGCAGAGCACGGGGATCTCAGCGCTCTGCGGTGACAAAGAGAGGATGGATGTATGCGTGTACCCAGTTCACTTTTCTGCACAGCCGAAACCTACACAACACTGCCAAAGCAGCTACACTCCAATTTTAAAAAATCATGATTGACACCCAGATAGTAAGAAAAGGTTGCCCTAAGGGTACACGGTACTTCCCTTCGGAAGACCTGGCAGAAGCGGCTGTCCAGGGAGCCTCACCGTTGTTTCCGTTTTGTGGCCCCCAGGAGAAACTGCCCTGTGTCCTGCTGTTCGTCTTCGGAGTGCTGCTGTTTCTCCCGTGTTAAAACTCTCGCTAGGCGGGTTGGTTATAGGAGGGATTTTCAACCAAAAATTAAATATTAGTACCCAAGCACCCTGGGCTTCCCTGATAGGTCAGTTGGTAAAGATCCACCTGCAATGCAGGAGACCCTGGTTCAATTCCTGGGTCGGGACGATCTGCTGGAGAAGGGATAGGCTACCCACCCCATTATTCCGAGCCCTGGTGTCTCAGACAGTAAAGAATCCGTCTGCAATGTGGGAGACCTGGGTCTAATCCCTGGGTTGGGAAGATCTCCTGGAGAAGGGAAAAGTCACCCACTCCAGTATTCTGGCCAGGAGAATTCTATGGACTTCCACGGGGTCACAAAGAGTTGGAGATGACTGAATGACTTTCACTTTCACCCAAGCACCCAGAGAATCTATGTGACATTCCCTGGCTTCCCCCCACCCCCCACCATTTAAAGGTGGTCCCCATATTATTCCCTGTCACGGCACCTGTGTATGTCCATCACAGCACAGATGACAGCCCTTAAGTCCTTGATTTGTTTACTTTTAATCACCTTTTCCAGTAGACTAGGCTCCCTGAGGGCAGGGGCTGAGTCAGTTCTGCTCACCCCTCTCAGCGCTCAGCAAAACTTGACACAAAGTGTGCATTTAACAAACAGCTGTTGAGTGAAAAAACGCATGAACAGAAAGTCCAGTGTGATCCAGTTCTACCAAATCCAAGAGGGGGAAATGGGTTCCTGGCTGGTTTCTGTGCTGAACATCCTTACAGGAGTGAACAGGGCTATTGAGACTCCTGCTCTTTTTCAATAGAGTCCAATTATAATTACTGTTCATTTACCTGTGTTCTCCTGGAAGGACTAGTTAAGCCAATTACTAACATTAAAACATAGAAATGTGAAATTTCACTGTTGAGATGGCAATCTATTTAAAATACGTCCTAATTTTACTCTCTTGTTAGAAGGTTCTCCTGACAAACCTCTTTATAACAGCGGAGTCCTCCCCTAATTGAGCCTAATCATGGTAGAATCATTAGCATTATGGCAAAGAACTGGCCTGGAGAGTGAGCTAGTCCTGAGATGAGACCCAGCTTGGTCATCTACAGCCTGGGGACCTGGAGCAAATAGGCTTTCTCAAGCTTCCACGTCCCCACCCAGTAATGCGTACCCTCGGGCTGTGTGCCCGGAAAACCTGGACCTTCATAACTATTCGGTGCCCCGAACTCACTGCCGGCCGAGAGAGCCAAGCTACCCAAGACACCTCAGACTTACTCACCCAGGCCTCAGTAACATTCGACGTAAGAAATAAGAAGGCATGTTACATCACTGTTGCCCCAACTCAAACTGTCTCCCCAGCCCCCATGTTTACATCCACCTCAATATCAGATGGACACCCGCAGCGCACACGCTCCCCGCCTCAGTCACCCCACTTACACAGAACCACACTGCTCCGTGTGCCTCCAACGACAACCTTTACTTTAGGTTCAATGTGGCCAAGTGTCCAAGGGCCAAGGAGGGCTATGTGTACGATATACAGACACACACGTGGCCGAACAGGGCAAATTTCTTTAACAGTAAGAAACCTTTAAAAAACCAATTAGGAAAATCAATTAAGAAAAAGCAAACTACCCAACAGAAAAAAAAAGAAAAATGAAGACTAAGAACAGGAAAGACAAGTGCTCGGTGCACTGGGAAGACCCAGAGGGATCGGGTAGAGAGGGAGGTGGGAGGGGGGATCGGGATGGGGAATACATGTAAATCCATGGCTGACTCATGTCAATGTATGACAAAACCCACTACAATATTGTAAAGTAATTAGCCTCCAACTAATAAAAATAAATGAAAAAAAAAAAAGAACAGGAAAAGAATGCAAAAGGTTAGTAATCCTGTGAAAACATTCTCAGACTTACTCATAATTAAGACAAATCAAAACCGTGAGGCATCATTTTTCACTTATCAGATTAATAAAAATTAAAACCAATAATGCAAAAAAAATAATAATAAAAAAATAAAACCGATAATGCCCAATGTTGGCATCAGTGTGGAGAAACGGGGATTCTTATACACTATTGACTGAAGTATAGGCTGGGCAATTAACACTAACAAAAAATTTAAATCAAAACAATAACATTAGTTCAGCTTTTGTTCATCCAAAGTCACCCACTTAAGAAGTGAAAAGAAATAGATTTTTCTCAAAAGAAGACACACAGAGGGCCGAGAGGCACGTGAAAAGACGGCAGCATCACTAATTATCAGAAAAAGGCGACTCAGAACTGCCCTGAGCCATCACTTCCCAGCAGTCAGAATGGCCACCATCAGAAAATCTACAAACAATAAATGCTGGAGAGGGCGGAGAGAAAAGGGAACCCTCCTACACTGTTGGTGGGAATGTATATTGTGCAGCTACTATGGAAATAAGTATGGAGGTTCCTCAAAAAACTAAAAATAGAGATGCCATATGACCCAGCAAGCCCACTCCTGGGCAAACATCCAGAGAAAACCGGAATTTGAAGAGATACTTACGCCCTAATGTTTACTGCAGCACTGTTTACAATAGCCTGGACGTGGAGGCAACCTAAATGTCCATCAGTGGAGGAGCAGATAAAGAGGATGTTTATACACACATACATACATACATACATACATACATACATACATACATACATACAAAACAGGTATATTACTCTGCCATAAAAAGGATGGAATAACATCACTTGCAGCAACATGGAAGGGTGCAGAGATTGTCCATACTGAGTCAAGGAAGTCAGAGAAAGACAAATATTACATGATACTGTTTATATGTGAAATCTTAAAAAATAGGACAAATTATTCTATTTTTAAAATAGCAATAGAGTCACAGATGTAGAAAACAAATTTACAGTTACCAAGAGAGAAGGAGGGGGACAAGAGGAATATAAATTGGGAGATTGGGACTAACATATTCACACTGCTGTGTATAAAACAGATAACTAATAGGAACCTGCTATAAGCACAGGGAACTCTATTCAATTCTCTATAATGAGCTATATGGGAACAGAATCTAAACAAGAGTGGGGTAACAAAAAACTAAAAAAAGAGTGGATATGTGCCTATTTGTAACTGATTCACTTTTCTGTACAGCAGAACAAACCCAACATTGTAAATCAACTAAACTTGAATAAAAATTAATTATTAAAAAATAAAAATAAATAAAAGTGAAAAGAGAATCAACAGGTTGAGAAAAGATACCCATAACAGACCAGTAAGCACAAAATATAATGAAATTCTACAAATGAATAAAGCAAGTGAAACAGGAGACAGATGGGTTCCAGATTAGACATTTACAGTCAGCATCCTGCTTACACGTCCAAATAGAAATAACAACGTGGGGGACTTCCCTGATGGTCCAGTGGTTAAGAGTCTGCCTTGCAATGCAGGGGACACGGGTTCAATCCCCGGTCTTGGGGAACTATTCCTAAGATCCCACATGCCTCGGAGCAGCTAAGCTCCCATTCCACAGCTACTGAGCTCACACGCCCCTGAGGCCACAGGCCAGAGCTAGAGTCCGTACACCACCACGCAAGATCCACATGACTCAGCTAAGACACGACACAGCCAGATAAATAAAGGACAGAAAAACCTTACTGACACTAATCAAAGTAAAAGCTGAGTAACTGAAAAAAGAAATAACAGCAATGACAGGAAAAGGGTGAATAGCTGGACTTTGTCCCCAGTGGACACTTGAAGATAACAGTAATGACAGGGGCAAAAAGGAGCTGAATTCTGCCCAAATAAAAGATAAAGAGACCACAGATTTCTCATTCTCAAGGTCAAGGAGACCTTCCTGACTACACATGAGCAGAAAGGCTCCTCGGGGGTCAAAAAGGGGGGGGGTGCCAGCCCATAGTAGGTGATGTCAACCTACCCAGCGGCCTCTTCGCTAGAATCCATCTTGGCTGAGCAACGGGCCCTCGCACAGAGGAAATAAACCAAATACAGACTAAGAACCAGGCAAAGCAAGATGACTGGCCAGAGGAAACCTCGAAGAAATGCCCCACGTAAGTGATTCAACTACCAGCAGGGCTTGACTCTCTGAGCCTGCCCATGTGTCTATCCATAGTACACTCTCTCTCCTAATAAACACTTGGCTCACTACTTTCCATCTCTTTGTGGAAATTCATGTCTACATAGCCAGTGGGACAGGGCGTTGTCACTGGCCACTGGTCTAGTGGCCAGAATTCAGCAGTCTCACTACCTCAGCCTGACTTCAGTCTCTGGCCGGGGAACCGAAATCCTGCTTGAAGCCACTGCAGCCTGAGGCCACCCAAGATCAGAAAGGACAAATACTCCAACAGGAAAAAATAATGGTCAAAGGCAATTCATACAAGAGGAAACATGCATGGCCACAAAATACAAGAAAAGACGCCCAACCTCCTGAGTAACCCAAGAAATGTGAACAAAAACCACAAGAAGCATTTCACATCAATCGAACTGGAAAAATCAAAAGATCGAACAATATCAAGTATTGGTGAAGATGTGGAGTAACTGACCGGAGTGAGAGCGCAAAACCCCTTTGGAGACCAATCTCTAACATCATTGAAGGTGCTCACATTTCGTGAACTAGAAATTCCCTCCTAGGCAAGTACCCTAGAGAAACCTCCTCAGGAGATACAATCAAGAACACAAACGTTCGCTGCAGCATTATTTATAACAAAATAAAACTAGTACAATTTTAATGTCCATTAACCAGGAAATGGATATATAAATTGTGACCCATTCATATAATTTGAAATTATTCAGTACTGAAAAGAAATTAGCTCAAAAAATGGTATCAGCTTGGAAGAATCTCAGAAATATAATGCTGAGGAAAAGATGCAAGTGTCAGAAGATCTTTATGTCTTTTCATATGTCTTATGGGGAGCAGAATAAAGTTTTTTAAATTTATGTACATATACTTTCACCTAATTCCACTGCTAGGAATTTATCTTACATACACATTTGCATATATACAATAATGCAACAATATATACAAAGATGCTTATTATAACAGTTTATAAGAAGAAAAAACTGAAAATAACCTAAATATGGGAATATTATATAAAATATTCAATAAAATGCCAGAGCTAGACAATCATTTAAAAGCCTGAGCTAGACCTGTATGCCACGATAAATATTTAAGTGGGAAAAAATAATCACAGGACTATACCATTTGTGGAAAAATATTAGATTAGATGTATACACACACACACAAACATAAAAACTTTCTGGATCATAAGAAACCATTAACTTTGATCATCTCAGGGGAGTAAGACTGGGTAATGAGAGGTGACTTCTACTTTTCGTTTTACACCCTTCAGAATGATTTGCATTTCTGTTTTCACCATTAGTATATATTACCTTTCTAAGGCAAATAGATAAATCAGTGGGAAAAAAAATAACAGCTATAAGATTAGGATGTTAGTTTACCAAGATTTTATTTTAAAAGCAAAAATCACATGAAACTCTTTCAATCATTTTTTATGCTTCTCTCTTTGGGGAATTGAGAGTACTCAAAAAAATGAATCCTGAAGGTGACTGCTTTGAACAGGATGATAAACAGTACCGCTGCTAGAGTCCATTGTTTGTGACTCTTTCGCAGCTTTATATAACCATCTGTAGAATAAGCTACACTATCTGTTTTACTTCAAATCACCATTCTGAAAACCATAACCGTTTTCTGACCTCAGAGGGTTTGTTTACCAAGAAACACGTTCAAAGAGGAAATAAGGACCCAAAGCACGTTAGCAGCGCGGACCAGCATACCAGCCAGCATACTTTCCTGGCCCCGGGGACACCAGGCATTACTGTCTACCGTGTCAGGCCAGACACATCGCCCTGGGCCTTCTGCCTCCAGGCCCCGCTGGTTCCCCTTAGCTGGTTCGCACCCAGGGCAGCAGCCTCACCAGAGACAACACTTAGCCTGCACCACGGGCACACTCAGGGGTCTGCAAAGCCTTCTTGGGCTCCGGCCAGACCTCCAAAGTCAGGAAGTTTGTGGCTGAAAAGGTGGGGGAAAGAAGCTGAGTGTAGAGACGGAGGCTGTGGGTGCAGAACCCCACTTCCCAGCCTGACCTAGGGACAGGCATGAGGAGCAGAGTCCAACAATGGAGACTCAGAGCCTCCTGATTCCACTGAAACCAGAACTCTGTAACCTGTATCTGTTTGGACTCCCGGGAAAATTTACTGCCAAAAATAAAAGTTTGGAAATCTTTAAACTAGCGGGTACCGCCAGACCTGTGGTTCTCAAACATAATAATCAAACTTTTTACAAGCTTTCTTCTGTTTCTTCAACTGTAGGGGAAAAAAGGGGGCCTGACAATACCTCCCTCCCAAACCTTGCAGGGCGGCTGGAAGGATCAAACGAGGTAATAACCATCTTCAGCTAAGAGGCCCTTAGGAAACAAATTTATTATTTCCTTCCTTTATAATGGAGGATATATCCGGTTCAAATAATTCGTCACACAAACAAGACTGTTTCTTCCAGAAGGAGAAGACGAAGAGGGGGTGGTAAGAAGAATTAAAAAAAAAATACTGCAACAGCTCAGTTACAATTTAAGAAGGGGGAGACTCTGATTGAGTGCCTGTCACATAAATGAACTTGGGGTTCG
The DNA here is from genome assembly GCF_033118175.1 of Dama dama. Taxonomy (NCBI): domain Eukaryota; kingdom Metazoa; phylum Chordata; class Mammalia; order Artiodactyla; family Cervidae; genus Dama; species Dama dama. The sequence goes on from NC_083683.1 coordinate 69,964,426, forward strand.
GGGTGAGAGAGGTGGGAAGGGTAGTGTGGAGAAGGAGGACATCTGGGTTAAGCACGTGTGTGTGTCTGTCTGTGTGTGTGTGTGTGTGTGTGTGTGTGTGTGTGTGAGAGAGAGAGAGAGAGAGAGTCGTGTCCTACTCTTTCTGACCCCATGGACTGTAGCCCACCAGGCTTCTCTGTCCATGGGATTCTCCAGGCAAGCATACTGGAGGGGGCTACCGTTCCCTTCTCCAGGGGATCTTCGTGACCCAGGGATCGAACCAGGGTCTCCCTCATTGCAGGCAGATTCTTTACTACAGAGCCACGGGGAGTCGGTGCTATGAATGAAACACCATGCAGTGTGCAAGAGGCCGCGTGCGTTTCCTTTAATCTGCATAGACTATGACTGCTGTTGCTTAGTCGCTCAGTTATGTCTGACTCTTTGCCATCCGACAGGCTGTAGCCGATCAGGCTCCTCTGTCCATTGGATTCTCCAGGCAAGAATACTGGAGTGGGTTGCCCCTTTTCCTTCTCCAGGGGATCTTCCCAACTTGGGGATTGAACCTGCATCTCCTGCATTGGCAGGTGGATTCTTTACCACTGAGTTATCCAGGAAGCCCCACAGACTATGCTGCAAGTGTGCTGATTCCATCTTACAGATCAGGGGAATGAACAACTTAGCCAAGTTCAGACAGAGACACTACCCACCCAGGCTGCAGTTCCCTCCACAGCTTCACCACTGGCTCCTCCTCCTAAATGTGGGTGTTCCTGCCCCCCCCTTTCTCCCTTTCTGTTATCTCCCTTTAAAATCCTGGGTCATTTCACCCCTTGGGTCATCTCCTCCATGCTCACCCTCTGTTATGATTTCCAGCCCCCTGGACAGTTCCCAGTTAAGATCCCACTGCCCTCACGAACACAACAGCCTCTAAAAGGAGTTCTTCACCTCCCCACTCACACACCCCATCCTCCCAGCCTCCCAAGCTCAAAATCACCATCACTTCTGGTCCTTTCTCCCCCTTCCCCATATACATAATCACTCAATGATCTCAATTCTTTCTTCAAAATCTCTTACCCTTCACTTTTCATTTCTCCTTTTTCTTTTTGCAGCCTAGCACTGTGAACCTTCTATCTGCCTGGCCCCTACAGAAGCCTCCAGCAGGTTTCCTAAAGGTTTGCAGTTCACCAGTACACCATGCCATAAACATCCCACCGCATACCTGCTCCGCACCTTCACTGGATGGCAGGCTGCCTTGGTCAAATCAAGTACGCGCTCAGCCCTGCTCCCTAAGGCTGCCTGCATCTGGCCCTGCGGCTTTCCAGCCTCCAACCCCATCCACTCCTCAGTTCCTCAGTTTAGCAAAGGATTGCTGGCTGCACACACCCCTCACGTTCCTCCCCTCTTCTCCCCACTTGTGGCCCCAGTGCCCCCAGGAGGCTGTCCATTTTTCCCTCCTGCCACCTCTTAGCTGAGGCCTGCCAGCCCTCGCCTCCAAGCCTGCAAGACTCATTATCTGTACCGTTTATCAGGCAGTAATTATCTACTGCCTTGTAACTCTTCTATTTAGCCTGGAACAGGCTTTGAAATACGCTAGTGCATGTAATCTCTCCCAGGTCTCTATCTTATCACCGCAAGCAGTATAAACCACTGGAAGGAGACTGTCTAATGGGTCCAAGCTTCTCCCTGCAGCACCTAGTACTTAGATAGTGGGTGCTTAACACATGTGTTGATTTCCTTTTTCTATGAACTTGTGTTGGCCTCAACCAACCAGGGCTGGCCAGAATAGTAAGCATCAGCCTTGGGAGCCTGCTTTTGGCCACCACAGATTTCCAGCAGGACAATTTCATCTTGACCTCTCAGATCAGGGTGCCCCAGGGTTCCCCCACCCCTGGGGCACAGAGGGCATCAACTGCTCTTACAGGGGACTGGACTGCCAGAGAGGTCTCTGACCCACACTGCTAACCCGGGTTGGATCTGTCTGCTACTTTAGTGATCACATTTTCATGTCCTTCCCCGCTCTCCAGCTAGAAGGAAACAGCCCAGTGAATGGAGTTGGGGCGGGAGGCTCCCTAAACCGCAAACCCCGACCCTCTCACTGGGGACGCAACCTCCAGCCGGCTTGCCGGCCGGTCAGAAGCACCCCAGAGCACCCCTGCCCTTGGGAGAGAAAGAAGACACTGCACCTTTAAGTCTGCAGCCAGTTGAGAAAAACAAGCTGTGATTTATATAAGCGGGAAAATCATGTGATTTGCAGGAACGCTCCCTCCTCCACCGGCCCCCTCCCCGTGTCGTGTCGCCTCCAGCTCTTCCCAGAGGAGCCCCGGCCCCGGCCCCGGGCGGCCGGGCAGGGCTGGAGGGGAGGGGGCCAGGCAGGCGGGCCTGGGGGCGCCCCGAGCCTCCCTTCTCTGAGCGCGGGAGCCCCGCGCGCCGGGGCGCGCCCGTGACCGAGAGGGGCCTGGGTCCCCCGCGCCTCACTCCGGCGCTGCCCGGTGGCCCCAGACGCCGACGAAGGCGGCGTTCGGCCTCGGGGCGCAGCGGTTTGGGCCGCAGCTGCCGGCTCGCCGAGCATCCCCTCCCGGGGACCCCTTGCCCGATTCCGACCAAAGGGTGCGACGGGGAAGCGGAGGCTCCTCCCCCGCCCAAGTCCTCCGGGAGAAAGAAACGCCAGCGGACCCAACAGCCGACTTCTGCGTCCCCTGCACCCCGACACCCAGCGCGGGGCGGGGGGAGAGCGATTTAAGAAACCATTTGATCGGGAAAGGGCATAATGAAAATCAGCCATTTCTAGAGCTGAAAGGCGGTTTGTGTTTTTAGCCCAAAGGACCTAGCTTTCAGGGGGGAAAAAAAAAAAACCGATGTGGCCTTTTCAGCCAGAGCCAAGGAAAGTAAATACATGATTCGGAGGCCCTAAGAACCCACACAGATCTTTTAAATATTAGAGGAAGGATAGTGTAGCTACAAGGGGCCCACGCCCACGCGGAGTTAACTCTGACAGAAAGTTAACTTTCTGAAGGAAAGGAAATGCTTAGATCCTCCTGAGCTGCAGAAACTGTACAGTGGGCAAGACTTGAAGAGGTCATCTCAGCCATCCCCCTGTCTCTGGAGGAATACTACACTAAGGCCTTGCAGGCAGTGCTTCCAGCTGGGAGAGGGTTAACCATCACTTCCGAAACCAAGCCCACGATTAGTTGGGGGAGCTCCCTCAGGGCAAAGGGCTAGGAGGGGAGGAAATATCTCTCAATGCCATAAACCATAATATCCCTCTTTTCTATAAACCTCAGTGATGGGCCCTGGTACTGTCCAAGGAAGGAAACCCTTCTCTGAGTTACCAATTCCAGGAGTTGAACCTTGCCAGAGAGAAGGTTGGAATTCCATTTTATTTTCCTCCCTTGGTTATCTGCTAGGGATGAGGCATAAGCCCAGTGCTGTCACATGGAGAAAAACATGATGCAGTTAATGAAGTTGCTAAAGCATCTTGCGGTGACCTCCGCCATCGCCAGCACGGCTGGGCCAACTCCAGTCCACCCTCTACATCCCACAGAGCCAACTGGACCCTGAGAGGTCATTCTGAACCTCCTCCCGTCTCCCCTCCCCCACAGATGGGGGCCTGTATGCTGAGATGGTTTCGGGGAGGGACAGCGCCTAATGCTCTCTGTCACACCGACAGCAGGCTCCTTCCTGAAGGAGAGAGCTCAAGTTAAGCAAATCTTCTCGATTACTCTTTAAATCCTGAAGAAGAAAAATAGAAAGTTAACATAGGGGTTCAAGGGAATAGCACTCCATGCGTTCAGACAGATACCAGCTTCATTCATTCCGCTGTCAGTGAGCACCTCCTGGGCGCCTGGCCCTGAGCTGAGCACCAGGGGGCCCGTGTGCTCAGGGACCGCAGCCCCTGCCCTGAACCTTACTCTCTGCTCCCCCACTCTGTCACCCCGGACAGGAGCCTGGGAAAGACTTTCCTCTCCCCCACCAGCCCCCTCCCCAGCCCACACCCAGCTGTGTTGCCCCCAACTCCAGCTGCATGACTCTCATTTGTCTGCCAAGAGCTGCTTCTATCAGAAGGCGACACCTCTCTCTGGTGATTGGGTGGTGGGTATAAGAAGTAACCCAAAGGCCTATCCAGAAAGTGAGATCAAAGTTGGCAGCCTCCTGGGCCCCTCCCAAAACTTACAATTCAGGCCCCACTTCACTCCGTGCCCCTTTCTTTCTTTCTTTGCTCTTTTTTCTGAGGGACCCAGCTGCCCGCCATCCAGGGCTCCTCTTTCCTAAGGTTCATATGCCAGGGGTCTGCCCATCTTCAGAGCCTCCCTGATGCTCTGAGTACCATATTCTCAAGGTAGCCTCTCCGCTTTCACAGGAGCCCGAGCGCCCAGCCCTGCACAGATGCCGAGCCAAGGTCTCTTCTGTTGCCTTCAGGCTTCTTGTTGAGGGTACTCAGACCTTCACCCTTAACCGCAGGCCTGCCAACCTCCACCTTCTAACCCCAGCCCACTCCCAGGCCACACCAGCCCCTGCCTTATTCCACTCTTTTCCTGAGTTCCGTTTCTGGCTTCCCTCAGCCATTCAGCAGCGTGGCCCGATAACGTGCAAAGGGAGATCTGGCGAGAAGCCTGTGGTGAACAAACATTTTAATGAAGAAACAGAAACGATGGCTCCAAACTGAAAACACCCTGGAAGCCACAAACTCAGTGACTTTTAAAGAAGCCAGATCAGGACCTCTGAGGGCTTTCTTTCTTTTCTTTTTTTTTTTTTTAAATGCACCCAGGAGGGCAATGAGTGAAATCAGCTCATCTCGGACACTGTCTCTTTCAGGAAACAGGGGCCTCCAAAGAAAAAAGGCATCCTAGCCCCTGCCAAATTCCAGTCGGTTTCAGATTAGCCTCCCAGCAAAATGAGGGGGCTGTACTAGCTGCTCTTCCAAGTCCTTCTAGCACCGAGGCTCTGCAGCTCCCCTAAACAACCTATTTCAGAACCCTCCACATCCTCATCACAGAATAGCGGATGCATCTGTGCTCTGGGCCTGGGTCCGCAGCTGGAGCTCAGAATTAGGCCTTTCACTGCACTGTTTTCAGGCCTGTTTTCCCTCTTTCTCATTTCCCTGAAAGGGCCTCTGGTCTTTCCCAAGCTGCCAGAGTAGAAGGGAACACACAGCTCCCCCAGAGCAGAGGGGCCCATCGAAGGGAAAGCTGGCCTGGCCCCAGGACAGGCTCGCCTGCGATTCTGCAGGGACATTCCTCCCTCCCAACCTGCAGGCAACTTCTGGAACTTTCCAACAGCACATCCTTGGGCCAGCCCAGGCCCCTCAGTATCCTGCACCTCAGTTTACAAGCTTTTAGTGGCAGCTAACACATTTGACAAACCTCCTCAAGTGTGGGCCAGGCTGGGCCCTTTTCCCCAGGACCCAGCTGATGAAGGGATGCTGGGCTGGGACCAAAATGGGGTCCAGCCAGACAAGCCCTGAGCCTTGGTTCTCTGGGCCAAGGCTAGAGAGGACCAGAGGGAAGTGTCCTCGGCCGGCCCCGCCGCCACCACGCGGGCTGCTTCCGAGATCTTAGGATGCATCATTAATTCCAGGCAGGGCTCCATCCTCAATCCACACTCAGTCCAGGACCTGGTCAGGGAATCTCCAACATTCCCAGTAACAAAGCTCGCCTTCCATGCCAGATTCCTCTGGGGTCTCTGGGTGGGAGTAGCCAGACCCTTTCGCTGGGCTCCTGCTAGATCTGGGGGGTCCAAAAAGCATCTGTCTCCATCAGCGACAGTCACAGCTCCAGATCTCTGCTTTCAGACAGTTTTTAAAGAGAAGGGTGTTTTGAAAGCTCAAGACATGTTCCGGGCTTGGCTTTGGTTCTAGCTCCATCTCCGTCTCTCAAAACACCAGTTCTATCCCCCGTGAATCTGGACGTCCTGGAGGCAAGGAGCTGAGCTGACAGGATGGCAGGGAGCCTCTGCTTCCTGATGACCCAGGCTGTGCCCGGTCTAGATTTTACCAGAAGGACTCCAAGAAGCGAAACCCACATCCACTCATTCCTTCAGGCTCTCTAACTGACACGCTGGCCCCAAGAGAAGACTGGCGACTCCCTCCCAACTGTGGGGACCTCATCACTGTTTCCCACCCCCAACCTCCCAGTCCCCCTTGGCTCTTGCCCACAACCGCCAGTGCTCCCAGCTAGAGGGTTTATGCTTCCTCTGAAGACCTCTGGCTCAGTCTCCTGCTTGACTTCTCCATATCACCCAGGCACTGCCCATGTCCCGCGTCCCCCCAGCCACCCCGCCAGCTCACACCAGGCTAACGGGCACAGTAGTAGCCTTTCCCTTCTCCAGAGGAATCTTCCCAACCCAGGGGTCGAACCCAGGTCTCTTGCATTGCAGGTGATTCTTTACCAGCTGAGCCACAAGGGAAGCCCAGACGTTTACTTAAACCTCAGGGGAATAGAGAATCACAGTAAACACATTTGAATCTAATAAGACATCACTCTCCTAAAAATTTGTCAGCCATCCCCCCACCTCAAAAAATTTCTCATGTTTCCTAAGTCCCAACTTATACTATCTTCTCCAGCCTCTCACTTCTCCTCCAGACCCTTCTATCCAAACTCCAAGTTCCTGCTGATTTCTCTCACACAACAATTTGTCTTGCCTCCAGTCTGCCCAGAGTGTTACTCTGTTCTCAACAGACAGGGGGGCTTCTCCATCAGGGTTCATAATCCTCAAAAAAAAGGCATCTACCTCCGGGGGCTGGGGTGGGGGAGAATGGTGCACCCCTCCCGTAGAATGATAAAGTACAGCATTTTTTCTCTATGTAACACGTTCTTCCTATCCACCCTCCACCACCACCCCCTTACATCTGGTACCCCTCACAGTTGAGAAATCCACCCCAAATCACTCTTGTTCTCTTTTTTTCACCCCTTTATGGGCATGGAGCACTGCTAATTACTATCCCTGTTATAGTTAAAAATGATGATCCAATAAAAAATAAGTCAATACAAAACAGACACAAAAGGACAAATAGTATACGATTCCACTTACATGAGGTCCCTAGAGTAGTTAAATTCCTAGAGACACAAAGTAGAACAGTGGCTGCCAGGGATTGGAGAGACGGGAGAATGGGGAGTTATTTTTCAGTGGGTATGAGGTTTCAGTCTGGGAAGACGAAAAAGGTTTTGAAGATGGATGGTGGGAATGGTTGCACAATGATGTAAATATACTTAATGCCACTGAACTGTACACTTAAAAGTGGTAAAAATGGTGGCTTTTATATATAATGCATACTTCACCACAATAAGTAAGTCCTGTCAGCAACATTCACTCTGACTTCAGGACTTCCCTGGTGGTCCAGTGGCTAAGACTCTGTGCTACCCATGCAGGGAACCCAGGTTCGATCCCTGGTCAGGGAACTAGATCCCACATGCCACAACTAAGAGTTTGCACACCGCAATTAAAGATCCTGCATGCCACAATTAAGACCCAGCACAGCCAAATAAATAGATTTAACAGCAACAAAACCCATCCACTCTGACCCCAAGAGAGACTTGCCGTCAATTGAAAAAAGGGAGGCTTTTCCTCCTGCCACCCTACATTTCAGCAGCTCTGCGAACACCTTCAGGGAGCCCTGAGCGAAGGAGGACACCTTCACCTGCTCTCAGCCATCTGTCTGCTGACCCCACCTACATGGCTCTGGGCTTCAGTTCCGTTTCCAAGCTGACAGAAAGCAGAAGAACCGCAGAGGAGGCACCACCCATGTAGGCGTGCGTGCATGGGTGCTAAATCATTCATTGTGTCCGACCCTTTGCCACCGCATGGACTGTAGCCCGCCAGGCTCCTCTGTCCATGGGATTCTCCAGACAAGAACACTGGAGTGGGTTACCGAGCCCTTCTCCAGGGGATCTGCCCGACCCAGGGATCAAACCAGCTTCTCTCAGCTCTCTTGCATTCGCAGGCAGGGTCTTTAGCACTAGTGCCACTGGGTAGCCCAGGGAAGAGGACCTTGATTCTAAACCTAGTCGGTAACTAGTTGTGCATCCTCGGGCAAGCTGTCTAATCTCTGGATCTCAATATCCTTATAAAGAAAACAGAGAAGGGAACAGGCTGCCCCTCGAGAGATAATGGATATGAACACAGTTTGAGAAGTGTGTGCAAGCTGATTTCATCATCTCTAATTTCACTTTGTCAAATTAAAAACATCTCAAACGTTAGAAGTAAGTTTCCACCTGAAAATAAGGAGGTAGACAGTGAATCGCTCCATAAATACAACCTAAAGATAATACTTTGATCCTCCATCATCATCCCTAAATCATCATCCTCATTGAAGGTGGAATGAAGCCAAGTTCTTCCCAGCCTGATCTCTCTCTGCTGTGAAAACCCATTTTGTCAAGACACATTTTTCTCCATGATTTGCTCTTAATTCAGAGGTAGGATCCAGTTTTGCCCGCAGGCTGCCCACAGCGTTGCCTGCATGAGGCATGCAGTGGGGTTCCAAGCAGGAGCAGAGTTGGGCGGGATATATGGGAGAGGCCACGCAGAGCGGAATCCCTTGAACACATATTCAAAGATGACACCTAACCATGTTCAAGTCTCCCTGGTGACTGAGTGGTAAATAATCCATCTGCCAACGCAGAAGACATGGGTTCGATCCCTGAGTTGGGCAGATCCCCTGGAGAAGGAAATGGCAACCCACTCCAGTCTTCTTGCCTGGGAACTCCCCCAGACAGAGGAGCCTGGCGGGCTATAGCCCAGGAGATGGCAAAGAGCTGGACACGGACACAATGTAGCGATTAAACAACAGCCACGTTCATGGCACTCACAGGCTGACGCGACGGTCAACAGCCCGGTGAGAAGGGGCCGGCACACGTAGGGTGGCTCCGGGACCGCAAACCCCGTGAAGAAGGTGGCCCAGAGGTGGCTCCCGCTGGCGGAGCTGGCTGCCCCTCAGTCTGACCACCAGCCGGGTTGGCTGCTGTCGGAAGGCCGCCAGCCCCGGCCCTACCCCAGAGGCAGGAGGCAGCATTTCTCTCCGACAAAGAGCCTCTCTGTCCCTCAGGCCCAAGCAGTACGTTCGTCCGGGTCACCCACACCCAGGTCAGCACACACCTGGCCCTGCCCCTCCCTCCCTTTGGCCACCCCGACCTCACCAGGACCCCTTCTGGTTCTTTTCACAGCCCCCCCTTCTCTCTGAGGAGGGACTTGTCAAGGCCTCTCCGCTTCCTTCCATGGAATCCCCGAGGGAGGGGGGTCCCAGGCCTCTCAGCTAGAGTCCCCGGTTGGGCCCCTGGCCACTCCTCAGGACCGCCTCCCACAGCTCACAGGGACCCAGCTCAGCCCAGATGGAAGTCATCTCTATCCGGGCTTCACCCTGATTTCACCGATAATTACGTTATGCCTGTCCACACCCGTTTCCACAGCACCTCCGCCCCCACCCGCGCCCCCTCCACACTCACGCAGGCAGTGCCAAGAAGGGAAAATGCAAGCAGGCCCGAAGGAACCCCGGGCGGGTGGGCAAGCTGGGGACACAACCAGAGCCCCAAACTTGGCCCGCGTGCAGCTCCACGCTCTGATCCTCAAGGGGCCCAGCCTCCCTCTCAGCGCAGAACTGTAACATCAAGGAGCCAATTCTCCCCCTGAGGCCCAGGGAGAGGTCTGCAGACAGGTCCCGCCTGAGAGGCCAGCTCCCTCTGGGCCTCCTGGGCACCCCAGGAGGCCTGTCCTTGCTGTGGTCCCAGGACCCTCACCCCGCAGCCAGCCACAGGCATCTCAGGGTCACCATGCCTGAGGTCCAAGGACCCTGAGGGACAGGGGCGTTGTTGTGAGACTGTGACTTCCAGAATGTCCTCTGTCCCATTCCGTGGACTTTAAGCTTTTCTTAGTACCCAGGAGGGCAGACCAAGGGGACTTTGATCCCATGGGCCTCTGCTGGAATAAACTATCATTGCAAATGGGGCCTCCAGGCCACCTTTCCCCTCAAAGACGGCCTCTTTAAGAGCAAACCATTCTCTCGGGCTCATCTGACCACACAGACCGGGAGCTGCAGGGTGCCTGAGTGGGAAGCTAGGGGTGGGGAAGCTGAGCCTGGAAGAGGGAGGGAATTCAAGAACCACCCGCTCCCATGCCTGATAGAGCCAGAGCGGTTCCTCGCAAGAAACCGTGAAGTGTCAATAACCAGACCCTCACACAGCCAGAAACGTCCGAGCCGCCACCGCCTCCACCAGCCGCCCTCTCAACTTCCCAACGAAGGCTGGGGGAGAGGGCGGAGTGGGGAGGGAGAGGAGGGTCCTCACCGGCCTGGGCCCAGATCCACCCCTTCCCCAGCCTCCTCACAGGGCGCTTTGAGGACCCGCAGCTCTGGCTTCTCCAGCCTGTGCCCTCACAAAGGCCCCCTCTGTCCCAGCCGCCCGGGGAACAGGCCGCCCACCTCCTCCCGCTGCCCACTCCCCCCGCCACACACACAGGCACTTCCTACAGCGGCGGATTCCCAGCCGAGTTCCCGAAGACGTGCTGGAACAAAGGCTGCACATGACTCCGAGCGCCGGAGTGCCTGTCAGGGCCCGGGGAGTAATTATAGGGGGCACAGCCGCGCTCGGCGGCCACACCTGGCCGTACGGAAAACAGCACTTCTTCCTGTCAAGCCAGGGGGGAAGTTGAGAGACAGGGAGGCGACAAACCGCAATTTGAATCATTTGGAGAGAAGCTATAAATATAATAATGAGTCATTTGTAAAATATAATTTCATCCAAAAGCCTGGAAAAAATGGGAAAGAAGTTCTTATGCTATTTCAGGCTAAATCGTTCAAGGGTGTTCTGCCAGAACCTGGGGTGGGGACCCAGCTGCCCCCTGAGAGCTGGGCTGCCCTCCAGGCCCCAGCCCTTCTCCTCACGCCGCATGGCCTTGGACACCCCCTTCCCCAGTTCCCTTTGCAAATCCTGGGATCAGAATGTCGTGATGCAGAGTTCTCTCTCGGAGAGCTGATAAGAATCACAAGCCTTGCATCCAGGCTGTTCAGCTGAGAACAGTTCAGGGCAGCCACGCTGTTGTTTTTGGCAACACGTTCCCCAGCCTTGGGGGCCCTCAGCCTTGTGAGCACAGGGTGGCTTTTGCAGTGTGGCCCCCAGGTCTCCTCCAGAGCTCTGCGAAGCCTTAATTCCAGCCCTGGGCCCCAGCTGCTCACGGGGGAAAGTGGGACAAGCCTGAACAAGCCTCTGTCTGGGGGAGTGCAGTGAGGTCACCACTGCCAGTTCTGGTTACGGGGGGAACACTTTATTCTCTGTGTGACCTGAAGTAAATGACTTAACATCTCTGAGCTCAGTCACTTCATCTATTGGTTCAGTCACTCAGTCGTGCCCGACTCTTGTGGCCCCATGGACTGAGTCCACCAGTTCCTCTGTCCGTGGGATTTCCCAGGCAAGAATACTGGAGTGGGTTGTCGTTTCCTTCTCCAGGGAGGATCTTCCCAACCCAGGAACAGAAGCTGGGTCTCCTGCATTGCAGGCATATGAGGATATCCCTACTTCATCTACTACACGGGATTAATAGCAGTACCTTCCTCAAAGGGTTGTTGAGAAAATGAAATGAATGACTGTGTAAAGCACTCAGAAGAGAACCTGGCAGAGTGAGCCCTCAATAACGCCAGCTAAGATCCTGGTTATCGGTTCTCACCAGGCATGTTGTGCCGCAGGGGCCCCAGGAGAGAGACACCACGGTGTACAGGATCACCCCTGGGTGGTGGTGGGTAAATCAGGGTCGGAGCCCAGGGCACGGCCTTCAGCCATTTCATCATCTCAGCTTGCCCGTTGACCTGGGCAAACTCCTCAGTCTCTGTGGCTGGAGCACCCCCTCGCCCCTCCTCACGAGCAGCCTCGTCCCTGGACTGGACTGCAGGGAGTGTGCGGAGAGGAGGAGAGGACTCTGTCCTAGCATCCAGAGGCTGAAGCCAGCTTTTACCTGCGAGGGGAGCGTCTGAGTGCATGCTGCGCTCTCTCTCCTGTTCTCTTCCCTGTCTCCTCTTTTCTCCGCCGTCTCTCCTTCCCTCTTTGCTTACCTCCTCTTCACGCCAGCTCCCTCCGCCTTCCTACTCTTCCACCCCTAGGCAGAGCCGAGAGAGCGGAAGGAGGCTGAAGTGCTCAAAGCGTCTGTCTCCCCAATGCTTCTGGCGCTCAGACCTTGAAAGCCCTCAACCAGACGTCTTCCCCTGAGGTGGCCCCTCACACCCAGGGTGGCCAGAGGAGGCCAAGAGAAATAGTCTCCATGTCAGTATTCTGCGTTTTTCTTTCTCAGAAACCAGAGCACCCCCGCCAGCCCTAGCCTGGGGTAAAGGTCAGAGGACATGGGTGCAGCAAGAGTCATTCCTCCTGTACCTGCCAACTCTCCCCCTCTTCCCAAGAGGACGTGTCTTTCCCACTGCTGTGCCCACCTTCTCGCTCTTGCCTGGATAACTGTTTCTCCCCCCAGTCATTCCCTAGTAGATCTGTCAGTGTTCACGTTTCCCTAAGTGTATTATCTTTATTTTTTTTCCCCTTTCTAGTTAATTTGAATTAGGGATCTAAAGATCCACACAGGGGACTTCCCTGCTGGTCCAGTGCCTAAGACTCCACACACCCAATACACATGGCCTGGGTTCAATCCCTTGTCAGGGAACTAGATCCCATATGCCGCAACTAAGAGTTCACACGCCGCAACTCAAGATTCCGATTGCCACGATGAAGACTGAAGATCCCGCGTTATGCAACTAACACCTGGTGTAGCCAAATAAATATTTTATTAAAAAAAAAAAAAACAGACAAACACAGTGGTGTCATTGAACTTGTTCCCCTTTCCCTTATATATCCTATAAGTTGATAGCTAGATTTTTTTATTGTTTTGTTATTTATTTATCTGGTTGCACCAGGTCTTGGTTGTGGCTGTGGGCTCTCGTTCCCCGACCAGGGGCTGAACCTAGGTCCCCTGCACTGAGAGCACGGGCGTCTCGGCCGTTGGACCCCCAGGCCAGATTCAGGTTTGATTATTATTACCTCTTTTTGTTTCTGTTGTTTGACAGGGTTATTTCACATAGGTGGTGAAGTGTGCCTCTGTCAACATGTATATCTGGTTGTGTCTCTTTGTGGGACTTCCCAGGCGGCACTAGTAGTAAAGAATCCACCCGCAATGCAGGAGATGTAAGAGATGCAGGTTCGATCCCTGTGTCTGGAAGATCCCCTGGAGAAGACAATGGCAACCCTCTCCAATATTCTTGCCTGGAGAATCCCATGGACAGATGAGCCTGGAGGGTTATAGTCCATTAGGGTCACAGAGAGTCAGACACAAGTGAACTGCCTTAGCACGCGGCATGTCATATTGTCAGCCACTGTTCTTCATGGCCTAGATCCATTATTTCAGCAGGGCTTTCAAAGTTGTGATACTCTAGTTATAACATTTGGAGGAGGCAATGGCACCCCACTCCAGTCCTCTTGCCTGGAAAATCCCAAGGACGGAGAAGCCTGGTAGGCTGCAGTCCATTTGGTCGCAAAGAGTTGGACACGACTGAGCGACTTCAGTTTCACTTTTCCTTTCATGCATTGGAAAAGGAAATGGCACCCCACTCTAGTGTTCTTGCCTGGAGAATCCCAGGGACAGGGGAGCCTGGTGGGCTGCCGTCTGTGGGGTCACACAGAGTCGGACACGACTGAAGCGACTTAGCAGCAGTAGCAGTTATAACATTCCTTCTTCATTTGGTAATTGGAACATCTCATTTCTACCACTCTTAATTGTCTTGTATAGATCCACACTCCTACATAGTATAATTCTCCTTCTGCTTGAGGGACTTATGTCAATATTTCTCACAGTGCAGTTCTGCTGGTGATGAATCTTTTCATATTTTGCCTGAAAATGTTCTCATTTCACCATAATTTTTTAAAAATATTTTTGTTGGGTATAGAATTCAAGGGTGACAGTTTCTTCTTTCAGTGTTTGATGATGTTGCTCCACTGACTTCTGGCTTTCACTGTTTTTAGAAGAAGTCTGTGAGCTCATTTGGGGTTGTGTCTATATACCTTTGCATCGTTCCTGGTGTCTGGCATACAGTAGGTGCTGAATTAAAATTTTAGGAAAATGAATAAAGAGAAATCTATGATCACTTGGCCGTGACCAACCAGGACCATATGCCATACTCGTGACTGGTATGTACTTCAGACTTGTCATAAACAGTGGGCACCAACTGTAACAGCTGTCCTCTGGGCACGTCCCTCTTCCTGAGCTGAGCTGGCAGTGTCCAGAGCACTCCCAAGAATGTGGCTTTAAATATCCTGACCTTGACAATTCCAAGGCCTTTGATGGAGGGTGTGTAGAGTTGAGACACATGAGTCACTCAAGGTGCCACAAAAGTGTGACTGCTCCACTGAGGCTCTCAGAATGCTCCTTGTCCTGAGGTGTGGTGGAAGGAAGAAAATAAACATGGAGAAGCCTAGTAAACACTCCCCAACATTCGACACATTGCTCCTTCCCACAGATGTGTCCAGAACTCTCTGCCTGAACAAGGGACCCTGGGTGTATTTGCTGGCAGCTCAGTATCTGGATAAGGCCACCCCAATAGGTGCAAAGCAGGAGCAAGCAGAGTCAAGGGCCAGGGGAGCAGGGACACAGCGCCCATCAGTCTCTGGGATCAGGGTCTGCATACTTCCCAAATCCACGCTGGCTCTGGATACCTGTGCTTTTCCGGTCGAGGGGGCATGTCTCTGCCAAGCTCCCCTTCCGTGCCCGACACAGTGCTAGACACTATAAGGACAAAAGGAGTCCTGCTGTCACTAAGGAATTTCATCATTTCCCTAAATGCAATTTCTCCCAAAGTGAGGTTTCCCAGTCACCTGCATGTGAACTATCAAGAACATTTGTTAATAGTGAAGATGCCTGAGCTCAATCTCCGACAGAAGGGATCATATTCTTTAGGAACGAAGCCCAAGAATTAATACTTTTTTTGGGGAGTGGGGGAGGGAGCCATACCATGAGGCTTGTGGGATCTCAGTTTCAAATCAGAGATCCCAGAGATGGAACCGGAGTCCCCCACAGTAGAAGCACAGAGTCCTAACCACTGGACCACCAGGAAATTCCCAAGAACTGACACTTTTAATAAATTTCTTATATACATAAAAGTGTAAGAAATACTGCTGTAATGTTTTATCCCTATGAAGTTTCATTCACTGTATTTGGACACCTAGGAAATTCCGTTAGAGTTGAAGTCTCTGGCCATTGGCATCTGGGCTCAGAGTTTCTTTGGCACTCTATAGGCTTCCAATCTACTTGCTTCTGATGGATTCTGTGAACTAGTACCTAAAACAGAAAGTCTTGCTGAGACTAGTCTCTGGGTCTGACGTCTAGTGCAGGTATTTCTTTAAGCAACAAACCTCAGTGCTCTCCCAGACTCTCAGCCTTACCTCGGATACCTATACCTTAGGACAACAGGAGAGGCACCCCAAGTCTGGTCCTTGCCTGTAGGCCATATCCCGTGTACATATCAAGGGAGTGAAAACCAGGAAGCACTCAGGAACGGCCATGTCCCAGTCTCGTCTCCTGTGATGTACACCTCATCCCTGCTTCCACTTATACTCAGAGACTCTGGGGCAAAGCTTCGGGGATTTTACAATTCTGCCAGTTTCCAGAATCTTAGCCATTTTCTACCATAGGCAGAAAGAGCTTCTCTTAGCAAAGCTCTATTTTCTTCCTTTTCTCTTTTTGGGTAGGCTAGTTTGAACATAAGTTTACCTTTTTATAGGACTTTACTAATAGCAACGAGAAGGAGCCAACCCCATCCAACACACTGCATTTCTTTCCTAAGTAATGTGCTGCTATAACCACAGCAGGCATGTGAGCTGCATTCCAAGGCACAACAGGAAACTATGTAACTAGCTGGATCGGATTGCTAATTTCTCAACCCAAGATAGAGGGGTTATTACTGCCCTTCATCTTTCCTCTTTGGTTGAATCACTTTGGGACTGAACCATTTGTGTGGCCTCTTACTCATGGCTTCCCTGGTAATTCAGATGATAAAGGATCTGCCTGTAATCAGGAGACCCTTCGATCCCTGGGTCAGGAGGATCCCTGGAGAAGGAAACGGCAACCCACTGCAGTATTCTTGCCTGGAGAATTCCGTGGACAGAGGAGCCTGGCGGGCTACAGTCCATGGGGTCACAAAGAGTTGGACACGACTAAGCAACTAACATGCATTACTCATGGCACTAATTGCTGTACTAGTTAGGACTCTTCAAGTTGGAATAAACAAAAATCCAACTCAACTGGCTTAAACAATAAAGACAATTTACTGGCTCACCTTACTCTAAAGTCCAGAGGAAGAGCTGGCTCTGAGCAAGGCTTGACGCAAGGGTTCATACCGCGTCACCAAAGACTTCGCTTCCCGACTCTGTCACTCAAGCCTTTCATGGTGGCTTCATCACCATGTTTCATACAGTGGCCTTCCATCAGCTTCAGGCTCAGAGTTATAAAATGGTCACAGCAATTCCAGACGCACATCCTCATGCTAGTGACTGCTTTACCAGTCCTGAGACTCACACTCTCATTCACTGGAAATGGATCAAATGCCCATCCCATCCCTGAGTGCCTCCTATCTGCTCAGCTGCTCAGTCGTGTCCAGTTGTTTGTGACTCTACGGACTGTACTGGTTTTTCCAGTAGTCATGTACAGAACTGGGGTTTGGATCATAAACAAGGCTGAGCGCAGAAGAATTGATGCTTTCAAATTGTGGTGCTGGAGAAGATCCTTGAGAGTCCCTTGGACTGCAAGGAGATCAAACCAGTCCATCCTAAAGGAAATCAACCTTGGATATTCATTGGAAGGACTGATGCTGAAGCTAAAGCTCCAAAACTTTGGCCACCTGGTGCAAAGAGCTGACTCACTGGAAAAAACCTTGATGCTGGGAAAGATCGAAGGCAAAAGGAGAGGAGGGCCGCAGAGGATGAGATGGTTAGATAGCGTCACCAACTCAGTGGACATGCATTTGAACAAACTCTGGGAGATAGTAGAGGATGAAGGAGGCTGGCATGCTACAGTCCTTGGGGTCACAAAGAGTCGGACATGACTTAGCGACTGAGCAACAACAGCAAGGCGTGCCTGAACCAGCCGCTGCGGCCAGTGTGCTGAGTGGCTGAGGGATAGCGGGATAAGAGCCCACCCCACCCAAATCCCAGGTCCGAGAATGGACAAAACCCTCTAAAAGGGAGCCAGGTACTGTGAAGGAGTTTACAGCCAAATGCAGAGGGCAGCAGACCTCTGAATGGTATTACCAAAATGAGGTTAGGACTGTAACGTGAACCGGGGGGAATAAAAGAAGGTGCACCTACGTCTGCCCGGAGAAATTTAGAAAGACTTCTCAAATGTTGGCAAGGATGTGGAAAAAAAGGGTGCAGCCATTATGGAAAACAGTAAGGAGGTTCTCTAAAAACTAAAAATAGAACTATCATATGATCCAGCAACTCCACTCCTGGGCATATATCCAGACAAAAGTAAAAACAGTGATTCAAAAGGATACATGCATCCAATGTTCATAGAAGCACTATCTAGCTAAGACATGGAAGGAACCCAAGTGCCCACCAACAGGCAACTGGCTTAAGAAGATGTGGTATAAATTATACAACGGAGTATTACTCAGCCATAAAAAAGAATAAAATATTACCATTTGTTGCAACATAGATGGACCTAGAGAATATTATGCTTAGTGAAATGTCAGACAAAAAAAGATTGTAGGATATCACTTGTAAGTGAAATCTAAAAAAACAATACAAATAAATGTTTATGCAAGGCAGAAATAGACTCCTAGGCATAGAAAACAAACTGACAGTGAAAAGGGGAGAAGGCAGAGGGGGGATATAAATTAGGAGTATGGGATTAACTATTAGATAGATATGAATTATTATATATAAAATAGATAAACAACGAGGCTATCCTGTATAGCACAGGTAATTACCCTCATTATCTTGTAATAACCTGTAATGGAACATAATCCTCAAAAATACTGAATCACTATGGTGAACACCTGAAACTAACACAGTATTGAGAATCAACTATTCTTCAGTAAAAAGATTAAACTTAAACCTACAAGACCTCGTTGCCTATATTTGTCACGGTCAGCCTGTCTCTTTGACAGGTTTCATGGACACAATACTTTCTTGGTTTTCCTCCTACTTCCTGGCTGCCAATTTGTCTCCTTTGTTAAATTAAGTTAATGGTGTTGAAACTGGCAATGAGCTCATAGGAGGGTGTGGTAGTATTTTATACCTCTCTGGGTTCTACACCTCCCCAAAAAAACTTTTGAAGGACTTTTTTTTTTTGGCCTACTCTTGGGACTGACTGAAATCTCAGTTCCCTGACCAGGGTGGAACCCAGGCCCAGCAGTGAAAACACCGACTTCTAACCAATAGACAGCCAAGGAATGTCTCAGAAGAATAACTTTTATTTTTATCCTGTGAAGGGAATAGAAAAAGTTCATTGATTATAATAGATATACATTAATGTATATCTATTATAGTAAAGTCGCTCAGTCATGTCCAACTCTTTTCGACCCCATGGACTGTGTAGCTTATCAAGCTCCTCAGTCCATGGGATTTTCCAGGCAAGAATACTGGAGTGGGTTGCCATTTCCTTCTCCAGGGGATCTTCCCAACCCAGGGGTCGAACCTGGGTCTCCCGCATTCCAGGCAGACGCTTTACCATCTGAGCCACCAGGGAAGCCCTATATATATTAACATACAATATATAATATATATACATAAATGTATATGTAATTAATGAAAATTAATTTCCTTGGAGGAGAGCCGTTTTACAGTGCTGTGTTGGGCTTCTGCTCTACAGCAAAGTCAATCAGTTTTCTGTATCCATGAACCTCCTCTTTTTTGGACTTCCTTCCCATTTTGGTCACCACAGGGCCTTGAGTTCCCTGTTCTACACAGTAGGTACTCACTCATTATCCTAATTACCCATTTTCTACATTGTATCAATAGTGTATACATGTCAGTGACTTCCCTGGTGGTCCAGTGGTTAAGACTGCCTTCCAATGCAAGGGGTGTGGGTTGGATCCCCAATTGCAGAGCTGAGATCCCATATGCCTCAGCTAAAACAAAAAAAAAATCAAAACATAAGTCAGAAGCAATACTGTAACAAATTCAATAAATACTTTTTTTTTCAGTTGTGTGTATATGTCAACCCCAAGGAGATCCAACCAGTCCATCCTAAAGGAGATCAGTCCTGAGTGTTCATTGGAAGGACCAATGTTGAAGCTGAAACTACAATATTTTGGCCACCTCATGCGAAGAGTTGACTCATCTGAAAAGACCCTGATGCTGGGAAAGATTGAAGGCGAGAGAAGGGGACGACAGAGGATGAGATGGTTGGATGGCATCACCGACTCAATGGACATGGGTTTGGATAAACTCTAGGAGTTGGTGATGGACAGGGAGGCCTGGCGTGCTGCGATTCATGGTGTTGCAAAGAGTCGGACAGGACTGAGTGACTGAACTGACTGACTGACTGTCAATCCCAATCTCCCAATTCATCCCACCCCCAAAATAATTTTTAAATGAAGTTTCTCTTCTCATCCCTTCCCTTCTCCATTTGCCCCAGTTGTTCTTGAATGAGTGCAAAAGCGCACATAAGCATTGCCTGGGAATCTTGCTAGACTCTTGCTCTCCTGGCCCTGCCTGCCCCCAGCCCTGCTATCTTCTTGACCTTATCTCTGACTGTGGCCTTATGCTGACATCACTCCAGCCACTCCAGCCTTCCTATCTGTCCTCAAATACACTGGGAAGCTCTCTATGACCTTTGTACTTGCACGGTCACAAACAGCAGGATCCCCGCTCAAATACCACATCCTCAGAGCAGTCACTCTGAAACAGTGTGCACACACGCACATGTTCAATCACACGGACCTGTTTTATTGTCTGCATAGCATTTAGTATTTACTAGCCAAAATTCTCTGGTCCTCTTGGATTTTGGTCCACTTGTTTCCTATTGTTGAAGCCCTCCTAGAAGTTGAGTTCCTATTTACTGCTTTAGGGGCTTCCCTGGTGGCTCAGAGGTTAAAGCATCTGCCTGCAATGCAGGAGATCTGGGTTCGATCCCTGGATCAGGAAGATCCCCTGGAGAAGGAAATGGCAACCCACTCCAGTATTCTTGCCTGGAGAATCCCACGGACGGAGGAGCCTGGTAGGTTACAGTCCACGGGGTCGCAAAGAGTCAGACACGACTGAGCAACCTCACTTTCACTTTACTGCCTTATCCCAACTCCTGGCAGATTCAAACTCCTTGATAAAGGGAATTCCCCGTGGTCCAGCGGTTAGGATTCGGTGCTTTAACTGTCCGGGCCTACGTTCAATCCCTAGTCAGGGAACAAAGATCCCACAAACCTCTCCGTGTGGCCGAAGGGGAAAAGAAAAACCTTCTTGATAAATATTTGTTGGTTGAATGAACAGATTTATGCCTGCGGAACTCAGGAGAGGGGGCTGGGGGTGTGAATTTTGGAGATGGCATCACAACAGTAACAGCTGAAACCATTCCATGAATTGGTGTGCCCAGTGAGGGTGGGCAGACATGAGGATGACCAGAATAGAACCTAGGAGATGTCTACCGAGTGGGAAAAAGGGAAAGATGCCTGGGAGGGAAAACAAGAAGTGGCCACAGAGGCTGCAAAGCAGCACTGGAGGAAGACTCGGCCTAGAAACCCCGGCAGAAAAGAGTTCTGGAGCAGGAAGTGGGGGACACGCAGAGCAAAGAAGCAATTGACTAGCAAGGTGCCCGCTGGATTCTGGCCACCGGAAGTTACTGGTGAACATCCAGTTCCCAGAAAAGGAGGAGCAACTGACAACCCATGGACGTCATTGGATAAATGCCCTACCTCCTGCAATACGGAGGGACAATTCCAATGTCCCTCAGAGGGTCCCAAGCAGCACTGAGCCCCACGGTGACAAACTCAAAAATAAGTATGCCCTTTATTGGTTTGTCTTCAAACCTTTCCACTACCCTCTCTTCTGCTCCCTGGGAACCCCTGCCATGTAAACCATTAGCATTTGAATCCTTTCTCAGGCTCTGCTTTCAGCGAAATTCACATCCATTTCTCATTTCTCTTTCAGTTTTTCAGGAAGAGAACAAGACTTTCCCTTACATCTCGCGGTTCAGAACTGGACCATGTATGTGCCCATGCATAAACTCATCATTGAGCCCAAGGAAAGGGGATGGCTGTGATTGGTTTAGACCAGTCATGACCCATTCCCTGGGGCTGGGCACAACATCCGTGGAAAGCATCAAGCTACAACCCAGCTCCGTCTCCAAACCATCATGATTCCCACGACTAACGAGTGCGAGGCCCCTCACAAGGATGGCACATCTTAACCCCCACACATTCCACCCTTCACCAACCTGCACCAACCACAGCTATCCATAGCTAGGCACTGTTGGGCATTCCGTTCACACCTGTGTTCTGCAGGGCACCACGCTAACTGCTTGGGGCCTGAATACAAGCACCATGAAATAGAATTCCTGACCTGAAGGGCTGTATCATCCAGACACATTATACACACAGGACGATGAAGCAGAAATATGGACATCAGCACAGTTGAGTCTAAACCACAGGGGGAAGAGTTATCAGAATAGATCAGGTTATGCTGAAGAAACGAACACCCCCTCTGGTTTATTTGTCCTGCAATAGCCAGCCCTCACAGTGGACAGAAGGTTCTGCTCCATGGCATCGTGCTCACACCAAAACCCAGCCTGAGGAAGCAGCTGATATGTGGATATTGCTGAACCAGAGGGAAAGAGAGCTCGAGAGGGTTTTGAATTAGCAGTTGAATTCTTGGCCCAGAAGTGAGATGTTTGACTTCCACTCTCAACCCATTGGCTAAAACTGGTCACATGGCCCCATCCAGCCTCAGAGAGCCAGGAAAGTGAGAGCCTACCATATGCCAGAAGGCAGAGAGGCAGAGATATTTGGTGAACAGTGCAAAGACTTCCAGAAAGCATGACGGCAGAATGGCACTTGAACTGAGCTTTGAAAAATAATTTAGTCTTAAATAGATGAAGGGGAGTGGGGAGGACCTGCCTAACAGAGCTGTAGAGGAGAAGGTATGGAGTCTCATGAACGGAGAAGTGTGGTAGGCTACAGTCCATGGGGCCGCAAAGAGTCGGACTCAACTGAGCGACTTCACTTTCTTTCTTTTATGGAGGTCTCAAAGTGCCTAGCAAATGTGAGCAAAGTCAGGCTTCGTGAGGAGAGAGAATGAAGCTGGGGCTGAGACTAACAGGAAGGCTGGGTTTAGACTCTGAAGGTCTTTGAGTATCAGAATATGGGTTTTATACTCCTGTAGATTATTGGCAATGAGGAGCTACCCAAAGATGTTTAATCAGGTAACTAACATGATCTTATTTGTGTTCTAGGAGGATAACTTTGGTAGAAAAACTGGAAGGAGCTTGGAAGGGAGAGAAACCAAAGCCTGGGAGACTATAGGAGGCTGCGGCATTAGTCCAGAGGGAGAAGGTGAGGTTGAAGCAAGGGCAGTGCTGAGAAGATGCGCAGGAAGAGACACTGCCTGGCTAGAAAGGATGACTGCCTTTTTTATACAAGGGCAGAGAAAATAGCGTAACAGTCCCCCATATACCGTCACCCAGCTTCAACTGTTCTCCACACATGGCCAATTTTGCTTCATCTACGCCCCAACCTCCCTGCTTCAATCCACTCAATTATTTTAAAGCAAATCCCAATTACCATATTATTTCACCTGTAATTTCTTCACTATGTGCCCTAAAAGATAAACAGTCTTTTAAAGAGTAGCTACAATACCGTTATCACACCTAAAACATTGACAATAATTACTTAACATTATCAAATATCCAGCCAGTAGCAGAATTTTCTTGATGGTGTCTTTTTTTCTTCCAGTTGGTTTATCTGAACCCTGATCCAAATAAGGCCCACACACTCCATTTTGTTCTATTTCTCTCTCTTGTCATTTACCCGCGGAGGATTCCGGGTCATTTGCATCCTACAGAGTTTGTGAAACGCTGGGTTTTGTCCTCCCGTCATCAGCATCCTTGTTTGCCTGCTGCATTGCCTGTGAACTGGTGGCTGGGTCTAAAACGTCTCCCCCTCCAACAGAAGCAGAGGGAGGAGAAGGGAAGGAGAAGTGGGTCATTATTTACACAACACCTACTGTATGCCAGGCACTGAGTGGGTTCTGTACCGATGATCTATTCTGTTATGAAGATGATCTCATTGCATCCCCACCTCAACCCTTGGAGATGAGTACGCATGATCACTGCTTTGACAGGTGAAGAAACTGGAACTCAGAGATGTTAAGCAACCTACTCATTTCGCAGAGCCAGGAAATGGAGGAGATGGATTGGAACCTGGTTCTGTTTGACTCCAAAGCCCCTTCTCTTTCCACCACCCCAGGGTGGGGAAGGGGCTTGGCCCACAAGTGGCCGTCAGGAAAGAAACCTAGCTATCCTGACTCCCAAGAGAATTTCCATTTTAGTCGTAGACATCGTGACTGGTGACATGCCGGGTGCCTTCCGTACATCAAAGTACCTAAACGATGGATGCACCATTAGCCCCATTTTACAGGTGGGGAAACTGGGGTCCAGAAAGGGTAGGTGACCTGCCCTGGGCACTGAAGTTGGTGAGCAGAATGCATCATTATTCTCATTTTACTGGTGGGGAAACTGAGGTCCAGAAAGCATAGGCAGCTTGCCCTGGACACTGAAGTTGGTGAGCAAAGTCAGGATCCACTCCTAGGCTGGTCTGACAGCAGAGCCCATGCTTCCCATGGCTGCTCCCCTGTGGGAACACCTCCAGCCTTCCTGGTGGCCATGGCAGGATGGAGCTGCATGCCAAGGCAGGGATCAGCAGGCCGCCTTTCCTGTCCAGAGCCTGGAGAGTGAGCTCTCACTGTTGGCCTAGAGTGGAGCTACTCCTTTCTATCACATGCCCCCACCAGGGATGGCATAGGCTCAGCTCACAGCAGTGAGGCAGTGAGCGAGGGCTGGCCGCGCCAGCCCCATCAATCTTGGTGGCGTGGACTCCCTCCTAGAGCTTTCTCACGAGGCCCCACTCCCTGCTGTGGTGGAGCAAGGATCCAGGAGGAGCCCGTTCAACGGAGAGCTGGAGGCCACGCCGAGAAGCCCTGAGAGCCCTCTTCCTCCCCAGAGCTGTTGCGGACAATTGAGAGAAAAACCGGGACATTCTCCCCACCAGGGTATTTTGTATGCTCTGCACTTGCTGCTGCATTTCCTTCATCTAAAAGCTCTAAAATTTCAAATAAAAAGGTACAATGAAAGCAGCAGCAGGATAAATAGCCACAGTGATCTGAGCTGAAACCCTGCAAGCTTTATTCACATCTTTAGAAAAACTCTGAAGGCTCCTAGTAGCAGCTGCAGTACAAAGCCTCACACTTTAATTCTAAGGCTGCCAGAAATAGGTCTGTCAGGCCTGAAATATCACTGCATTTCATTACTCTTAAATGTGCATTACCATCTCTGTCTCATTACCAGCTGGGGGGTATTCTCCAGACCAACTCCGGAGAGAACTGGGAATCTGGGACTTGTGGGGAAGGGGAAGATTGAGTTGGAGCTAGGACATGGGGATGGGAGGGGAGATCCAGAGGCTTAAAACCTCACGAGAACACAGATCAGATGAAGAGCCACAGAAGTGGAGGCTGCTGTTATTAACATGGCCCCATCAGGCAGGCCCTTGGGAGAGTGTGATGTCACCAAGCTGGGCGGTGAAGCCGGGAGGAGACAGGGAAGAGGCAGGCCGCTGGGGCGGCTGTTGAGCCAATAGTGGGGCCCAAAGTGGAGGGTAAAGGGCACCAACCCAGGCCTTCGCGCCTGGTGGCAGGTAGGGACAAGTCAAAGGCAGATGAGGCCATCAAGGCGGGGGGAATCTGAAAGCACAGGCACAAAGCAGCCAGTGACAAATCCCGGAGGGAGATGGCTGCTGGAGATGTGGAAGTTTGGAGCTGGGAGAAATCTGCATGTTTATCATAATACTGACACTCAGGGTGGCTCTGAATAATTCAGTAGGCGCCGTGATCTCGTGATCTTGTTACCGTGCGTGTCCCTGGGGTACAAAGAGAGAGGGGATGGATAGGCCCAGGCCGGCTGCCGACGCCTGGCTTTCTGAAAGGGCATGACAGATGGGCCAGCGCTGGCCACCACCCAGTCACGCTTTGCACGGTGATTGGTTTTCAAAGGAGAACAGGGTTTGTGAATGGAGCCAGCTTGTTGCTTGCTGCCTTCAAATGGACGCTGCTGGGTCGCGTGGCCAACCCGGGCCCCCTTATGAATGGGGCATCACCAGTGGGTGGTGAACAAGCCAGAGGTGACTCCCCGTCCCCTCCCCCTGGCCCTGATGAGGCTGAGGCAGAAGGAAGGGGGAGAAGCACCCCAACCCTTCTGTCTGCTGACAAGTTTAACCCTCTGTCAGCCCTCCTCTGTGCTAGCCCTGTAACAGCTGCTGAAACAAGTTCAGTTGCATACACACCAAAAAAAGTTAGGATGAAAGTTTCTTTTTCTATCGTGTAAAGAAGTCCAAAGATAATCAGAGATCTAGGCCCCTTGCATCTGCTGCTCTGCTGTCCTTAATCCTAACATACCACTCCTGGCCCAACACGGCTGCTCATACTCCAACATCACGTCCACATTCCAGCCATCAGGAGAAAAGATGAGAAGGGGCCCAGGGCATATGCCAGTCTTTTCTTTTCTTTTGTGCAGTTTCCCAGAAGCTGCCACACAAAAGCTTACACTTACTACACCAAAACTTAGTTAGATGTTTATACCTTGCAAGAGAGGCTGAGAAATGTGTTCTTTGTTTTATTTGGCTATGTGTTTCCTGGCAGATAATTCATGGTTCTATTCCATTTCTGCATATCTTGCAAGTGAAACACTGATTGTCCGTTTCAGATTACCATTTCCAGGATATAGTGAAAATCCATGGAAGGTATAAGATGCCTTCCTCCAGAGGGAAAGGCAGGCACAGTGCCTGTTATAAAAGATTTGGGTTCCCCAAGTTCGGATTCCTCTCCTGAAATGCAAGCCACTGTGTGTCCAGGCATCATCACCTGGCTATCTTTGTGAAGCCATATGGGAACTAAGGCCGATACTCCTCTGTGACTACTGCTGTAATAAACTGTCCTTCATCTCTGACCCAGGAGTCTCCGGTGCCCAGCAGCTATCACAGGGACTAATTCTCTAGCTTGTAAATAGAATAAAATCTCAGATCCTCACAGTTCTTGACAGCGTTCAGCTAAGAATCAGGGATTCTGTGGGGCTGATTACTAGATACCACTCCCAGCTGCAAAAACTGTCCACACGGGTGTTTCCCGGTATCTCTGCCCCTCCCACAATCAGAGGGAGTAGCCTTCAGGTGAAATTCTAGCCACTTCCAGAATTCAAGCAGGTTCCAAAATGTCCAAAGTCAGAGGTGCTAAAACACATGCTCCCCTCTGAGAGTTCTCTGAGGGCCCCATGGACCTCCTTGTCCCCGCATGATCTGTTCTCAGATGCCAGGAGGACGCTGGATGCTGCTCTGGCCTTTCCATCTGGAATGACTTGATGACCTTCCCTCAGTTCCCTGAACCAAACTGCCTCCTTCTCCACCCTTCACCCCATTTCCTTCAGAGCCCCTCCTCCCCGCTACCCCACCCTCCCACCAGGGTCTCCCAGGTCAGGGCCCCCAACCTACCCGAGGGAGCTACAACACTCAGTCGGCCCGTTCTGCTGCTGTCTCCCTGCCCTAAGACAGTTCTCCTCTGGACAGTGAAGCTGGGGGTCCAGCCGGCCCATCTGTGCAACACCCCATCCCCAGCCCCTACATCTGTCTGATGAACAGGCCCCTCAGCTTCCCTGCCCTTCCTCCTGCAAGCGGGGGTCTGAAGTCACCCTTAACCCCTCTCACCTCTCGCTGCTGCCCCACCATCCGATCACGAAGCCCTGCCTCTTAAGTTTCTCTGGCAGCTGTTCCCTCTGCCCTAAACCCCATTGCTTCTTATCTCTCATCGCAGCCGCCTACCAGGTGCCCTCAACCTCCAGTCCAGGATCCACAGAGTGCCCAAGTGACCATTCTAAGAAGTAAACTGATTCACAGCCTCAGTCCCGCTGAACAAGTTTCAAATGCCTCACCATGGCACCTGAGACCTGACTGTTCCACCCATCCCAGTTGCCTTTCTAACCACCCTCTCCTAAACTACCCGATGGCAAGCCACGCCAGGCTACCCTGCAGCTCCCCCAAAACGCCCTATTCTCAAACACCCCAGCAGAGTCACACCTTCTCTCAGTCCTCCTGGGAATGCCCTTCTCTCCTGTCGCTGCCCGCTTCCTGGGCACCTGTCACTTCCTGTCCATCTTTCAAGACCCAGCCCCAGCATGACTTCACTTGAGGAGCTGGCCCTATGCTCCTCCACAAACCCAGCAGCTGGGCTCTTCCCCTTGTGCCGCCAGACAACAGCGCACACACTGTCTCCATGCACACATGTCCCCACATATGCAGTTATTTCTGCACATTGTCCCTTCCTCCAGATAGTAAGATCCTGGAGAGAATGGACGAGAATTGTTGTCTTTGTGACCCAGTCATGCTCAATAAATCCTGGCTGACCAAAGAAATAGATTGTCCCTCACTTCAGAGCTTCTCTGGTGGTAAAGAACCCACCTGCCAATGCAGGAGATGTAGGTTCAGTCCCTGGGTCAAGAAGATCCCCTAGAGAAGGAAACGGTAACCCACTACAGTATTCTTTCCTGGGAAATCCCATGAACAGAGGAACCTGATGGGCTACAGTCCACGGGGGTCGCAAAAGAGTCGGACACACTTTAGTAACTAAACAACAACAACGCTCATTTCACTCATCTCAAATCCAAGGCTTGCTCAATGATGGGCTGTGGCCAAGCAACACAGTTCAAGAGAGACAGATCTCCCTGAGAGTTTCAGGCTGGAAGACAACTCTAGGATGGAGAAAGAGGAACAGTGAGGCTGGGGAGAGGTGGAGGGGGGATTGCCCCTCATGAAAACTAGGAGTGCAGCTAAGTAATGAGGGGCATAGAGAAGAGTCAGGTCTCAGAGGAAATGTAGACCTGGAGCAGCGTGGTCATTCTTTGGCAGGTACGAGCATGGTGGAGGGAAGGAGACAGGAAGTGGAGACCCAATGAGGTCTGGATTTGAAGCAGATGCTGCTGGAGGCAGCAGGCAGACGCAGAAGGGATCCCTTAAATAGCGCTCTCAGGAAATCCAGGGCTCAAAGTATTTCTTTGGCCCCCAGGACAGGGAGCTCAGTCCAGTGTCAGGAACAACAGTCTCCTGCCTCACTGCCTGGGAAGGAGACCCTACACAATGAGATATGGCTTATGTATTAAAAAGCTTCACACCCTAAATGCAGTGTGATATCCCTGACTGGATTTCAGGACAAGAGAAAAGGACAGGAGTGGAAAACGTGAAATCCTAAAGAAGTCGAGTGCTCGCTTCGGCAGCACATATACTAAAATTAGAACGATACAGAGAAGATTACCATGGCCCCTGTGCAAGGATGACACGCTAAAGAAGTCGATACTTTGTTTAATAGTATCCCGCCAGAATTCATTTCTTCATTTTGACAAATGAACCACAGTTAGGTAAGTTGCTAACTTTAGGGGTAGTTAGGTAAAATAAAGAGTATTCTGGAACTCTCTATAATACTTTGCAACTTTTCTGTAAGTCTAAACTTATTTCAAATATATTAAAATAAAACCCCAAAAAATCTTTAAAACGCAAGTTCAAAATTTAAGAGGCAGAAAGAGAAAGCAAAAGTTTAAAGGGAAGGTAAAGGAGCAAAGGTCCTTACACAAAAGGCTCTGGTTTTCCCAGCGGTCGTGTGCCGATGTGAGAGTTGGACTATAAAGAAAGCCAAGCGCCGAAGAATTGATGCTTTTGAACTGTGGTGTTGGAGAAGACTCTTGAGAGTCCCTTCGACTGCAAGGAGATCAAGCCAGTCAATTTTAAAGGAAATCAACACTGAATATTCATTGGAAGGACTGATGCTGAAGCTGAAGCTCTAATACTTTGGCCACTTGATGTGAAGAACTGACTCCTTGAAGACCCTCGTGCTGGGAAAGTTCGAAGGCAGCAGAAGAAGGGGATGACAGAGGACTCAATGGACATGAGTTGAGCAAGCCCCAGGAGATGGTGAAGGACAGGGAAGCCTGGTGTGCTACAGTCCACGGGTTCACAAAGAGTAGGACACAACTGAGCAACTGAACAACCACAGAAGATGCCAAAGGGCTTCCCGGGTGGCCCAGTGGTAAAGAATCCATCTGCCCAGCAGGAGGCCCAGGGTTCGATCCCTGGGTCAGGAAGATCCCCTGGAGAAGAAAAGGGCAACCCACTCCAGTATTCTTGCCTGGGAAATCCCACTAACAGAGGAGACTGACCGACCACAGGCCATGGGGTCGCAAAGAGTCAGCCACAACTTATCAACTAAACAACAACCAAAGGTGCAAAAAGTGGGACTTAACGTTTAATTCTTAGTTAGAAATCTGAAGACCTTGACTGTATACATTTATCCACTCAACAAACTCTTACTGAGCATCTGCTATGTGCCAAGCATTGTTTTCAGAGTGGGGGATACAGCAATGAACAAAATTGAGCGAATCCCTGCCATCGTGGAGCTTACATTTTCAGTGCATCTGGAGCTTACTCTGCCTAACCCCACTCTACCCTACAGGCTCCAACACTCGGCTCCTAGGACTGAAAAGTGGGCCCAATTCCTCCTGGAGTGACATCAGCGTCGTAGGAAGGGCTTTGTTTGACCAGCAAGGGTCAGGAGGCCTGAGGTGGCTCCAAACTGGACGCTGAGTTGGCCTACTTTTGGCTTCTGACTAGAGATGGAACCACGTGCCTGCCTTTTCCCTTCTGTTACAGGAGCGCAGCAGGAAGCAACCAACTTTCTGCCGGAGATACGTGAAGTTCAGTGGGCGCGATGAAGGCACTTGCACTAATATGATCGTTGCAACTATTTAAATTAAGACTAAGACGTGGGTTAGGACCTCTCTTCTGTAATTATTACAAACCCTCCTCCTTCCGTCGTCGAAGAACTTTCGGAAGTGGAGTAAAAAGTCGAGGCAAACATTGCATGCTCAGCGCGCGCAGGGCTCCAGACTGGGCGGTCAGCCTGGAGGATCAGCTCGAGGATCAAGGCCAGGGTCAGGCC
The DNA here is from genome assembly GCF_033118175.1 of Dama dama. Classification (NCBI taxonomy): domain Eukaryota; kingdom Metazoa; phylum Chordata; class Mammalia; order Artiodactyla; family Cervidae; genus Dama; species Dama dama. Next base: position 69,994,584 of record NC_083683.1, read on the forward strand.
CACGCAGCCGCTGGGTCCTCAGGCGGTCCCGGCGCTGCGGGCAGGAAGCGCGGAGCGGTCCCCGGCCTGCGCCCCCGCCCGCGCCGGCCTCGGCTCCCAGGGGCGGGGGCGGTGGCGCCGCGCTCGGGGCGAGCACCGCGGCCAGGTACCAGAGATCGGACCGCAGCCCTTCGGACGCCCACGCCGGCGAGCTGGGCCGCGCCCCGCGAGGGGCCCAGCGCAAGCCTCCCCGCCTGGCTCCGGCCCAGCCGCCTTCGGAGGGAAAGTTGTTGCTCAACCCTGAGGAATGCGGAGCCGCGGCGGCGGCGGCGGCGGCGGCGGGAGATCACAGCGACGGCCGGCGGGGGACCGCGCTGGGGCGGCGCGCGGCACACTTGGCCCCGACGTAAACCGCGGGCGCACCCCGGGGCTCCAGCGGGGCCACGGCCGGTGGAGGGGGTGACAACCATGTGGCGCAGCGTGGGGCTAGGATGGCCGGGCCGTTTGGGAAGAGCGGTGGCAGAGGCAGAGGACAGAGACGAGAACTTCCCACCGAGAACTCCGGGAAGGCAGAGGTTTTTGTCATGATCTCGATTAGTCTCCCACGCCTGCAAAGCGCCTTGACCACAGTAGGCGCTTAATAAACAGTTTTGAAAGCGTGACCTAATCCCGCCCCCAGCCCCCGCCTCAGTTTCCCTCTCCGGTGCAACAAATGGTTTGATCTCCGAGGCCCCTAGCAACTCTGAAATCCTAGGATGCTGAGGCTAAATCCCATGTGTACTGCTGTGGTTTTGCTTTTAGTTTTTCAGGGACATTTTTAGTGCTACCCTTTATGATGTGCCAGGAGTGAATTTGACACCAGATGGCTTTTTTTTTTTTTTTTTTTTAAATAAGAAAGAAGACAAAGGGAGGGAGAAAAATATTTTCCAACTGGCAGTGCTGACAGCATTTTGGAAGAGAATCCAGGGAGGCAAAGAGGAGCTGTCTCAGCCTGATTCTTCCTCCTCCCGCACACCCTGCCACCCTGGCCTCCACCATAAATGGGGGAGATCAGATTGGAGCTTTTTATAGATGAGGCGCAGGGAACATCATCACAGGAAACTCCACCCAGAGTTAGGACTGGCTCTGTCCTCTCTGGCTCTCACCGGGACGGCCCCTGAGCTACAGGGACACGGATTCCAGCTGCAGGCAGGGCTCTGGCTAAAGGTGGATTCTGGTGTTAATTAGAACAGAGAGACACCTGGCAAATCAAAATCCAGCGCTCCCTGCCTGGGGAACATTAAGGAAAAGTAGCCAAAATGGCATTGTCTTTTCTGGAATTCCTCTCTTGGATCCCAACTCCCTCTCCTCACACAGGGAGGAGTGGACCTGGTCCTCACTCAGAATGGCCTCTAGCTCAGTTCTTAATGTTGTGGCAAGGAGAAGGGAAATTCCTAGAATGAGCCAATTTGGCAGCGTGTACTGTGGTGTCAAACGGGGAGGCTTGCAGTCAGACTGCTTGGGTTCAAATCTTGGCTGCACGACCTGCTAGTTGTGTGACTAGGACAGTGGCTTTGTCTCTCTGTGCCTTAGTTTCTTCCACTGTAAAATGGAATAAAGTCCCCGCCCAACCCCCACCACCCCCATGGGATTTGTTGTGTGGATTTAATGAGAGAGTGCAAGAAAAATGTGAAGGCAGACAAGAGAGTCTGCCTCTTCAACAGCATTTTTCTTATTTGTCCATGGGACGTCCCTGGAGGTCCAGTGGTTAAGAATCCGCCGTGCGATGCAGGAGATGCAGGTGAGATGCAGGAGACACAGGTTCGATGCCTGGCGGGGAAACTAAGATCTCACATGCCCCAACAGCTGAGCCCACACACCACAACTAGATCCAGCGCGCCACGATGGGAGACACCGGTGATGCAGTGCAGATCCCCCCGTGCCACATCTAAGACCTGACAGTCAAATAGATATTTTTAATATGTTTCTTATTTGTTCAGCTTCAGGGTCCCCCAAATGAGGGCCCCCTTGCTGGGTAAGAAAAGCCCCACTGGGGCACTGTCTCCAGACAAACTGATCTCAGTCCAGCGAAGTGGTCCCTCCTCCTCCTCCTCCTCATTCCCAGGACACTGGAGGAAGCAGCTTGGGATGAGGAGAAGTCATGCATCAGGCTCCAAGTTGATGAATCACCCTAAAGGGATGGGGTGGAGTTGGGGGGCTCAGTAAGAAATAGGCCACCCTTAACTCTCAGGAAAGAAGGGGACAGTGGGTGAGGAGAGGGGACCCTTGGTACTACATTGGGAGGTTGTGACCAGTAGACAGTGAGGGGCTTGCGATGGTTGCTGTGGCATATGACTCTGGGAGATGTCCTTGATTTTCTGCTGGTAAATTGTTTCCTAATTGTTTCAGATGCAGAGTTCTTGAATCCTTTACCAGCAAGCTCCTCAGGTTTTTTATCTTTCTGTTGTGGTAGCCACTTCACACAAACTCCCAGAAGAAGCTACATAAAAAGTTAACACTCTCGAAGTGCCTAGTAATTTGGTTGAGCTGTTCATCATAGACTAAAGGTTTGTGTCCCCTTCCCCAAATGTATATCTTGAGATCCTCACTCCCAGTGTGATGGTATTAGGAGGTCGGGCCTTTGTAAGGTGATTAGATCATGCACACTCATGAATGGAATTTATGTCCTCTTAAAAGAGATCGCACGGAACTCTCTTGTCCCTTTTGCTAGCCCCCTGTGAACCAGGAAGAAGGCTCTCACCAGACACTGACTCTTCCCACACCTTGATCTGGAAATGGGAATGTGAGAAATAAATTTCTCTCCTTTACAAGCCTTCTAGTCTGTGGTATCATGTTAGAGCAGTCTGATACGTTGATACTCCAGACTGGAGGGACAAGGGGAGACAGGTGTAGCACGAGGGGCGTCTGTTGGCTCCAACTGTCTTTCCTTCATCTCACAGGTGCTCTCTCTCAAAATTCTCCAGTCAAACCTCTTCAGCCTCTAGAGAGTCAATGACACCTGGGTTCCCAGCCTATCCTGTCACAGGGGTGCGAATGTCCTTGGCAGACCTGGGAAACATGTCCTCAGTTATTCTGTTACTCCTGGCCTGTGTGAGTCTCCAAGGGAAGCTTTGCCACCATGTCTTTCCCTTTCTGGAATAGGCATTGGACTCCCAGGCAGGACAGAGCCAACTGCTGCTCCCTGAGACATTTTCTGGCGTCTCCATATGGTTCCTCGTGTGTCTGGCTCATTCTCACCCTTTGGGTTTCCTCTCCGGAGTGGACTTCCTTGATCACCATCTATCAAAACTAACCACTGCCCAAAGATTACTTTCCATTACCCTATCCTGTTTATTTTGTTATTTGCACGCTTTTTGTTTCTCTGCTCCACTCAGACCGAAAGTTCCATGAAAAGCAGGCTCTATCTTCTGGTCATCAGCACATCCTAGCCCCTTTCACAATGCCTGGTATACAGTCAGTGTCTACTTAACAACTAGCAGTCTCCTCCCAGAGTTATTCCTCTTCTCTCTAGCATTTTTAGTCAGTGTTTATTTATGAGGTGGGCTTTGAAGGTGGCTCTAGTGGTAAAGAACCCGTCTCCCAATGCAGAAGACGTAAGAGACGTGGGTTTGATCCCTGGGTCGGGAAGATCCCCTAGAGGAGGAAATGGCAACTCCCTCCAGTATCTTTGCCTGGAAAATCCCATGGACAGAGAAGCCTGGCAGAGAAGCCATGGGGTCACAAAGAGTCAGAGATGACCGAAATGACTTGGCATTTATGAGGTAATTCTTGTATCTTCAAAAGATACATCAGCCTCGATCAATCCTACTCTGTAGCCACCAGCTTATTTTCTCCCTCCTTCACCCCAGGCTACCAGGGAGATACTTGGCAGTGTCTTATATGTCAGTTGGGGCTTCTCTGGTGTCTCAGACAGTGAAGAATCTGCCTGCATGCAGATGCAGGAGACCCAGGTTCGATCCCTGGTTCGGGAAGATCCCCTGGAGAAGAGAATGGCAACTTACTCCAATATTGCTTGGAGAATTTCCTGAACAGAGGAGCTGGGCAGGATATAGTCCATGAGGTCGCTAAGAGACACGACTGAGCGACTAAGTATGTGCTATGTCAGACAGGACCTTCTGGTGGAAAGCAACAGAAGACCAACTACAAGTGACTTAAGCAATGAACAAGTATATCCTTTCTCAGAGGTAGAGAGGGTTAACTCCACCTTCAATAAAATCAAGATGGCTCCAGTCAGCTTCTCCGGGATTCTGTGGAGACCCCTGGCGGAGTGGGCTTCCCCTTCTGTCTTATTGGCCAGGGCTGCATCACATGCCGAGGCCTAAACCAATCACTGGCGAGGAGACAGAAGCACCCTGACTGGCTGCTTAGACTTATCAACATGCATCTCCTGTGACTGAGATGGGGTGGGGTGGGGGAGCGGTTCCTTCCCTGAGTACGGGGCCGGTAAGTTCTAGAACAAAATCAAGGCTCACCAGCCCAGAAAAAAGGTAGGGAGTGGCTGTTGAATCTATGAGCTGCCCAGTAACCATCCAATAAATTGTTTTTCTACTTCAGTTAGCCAGAGTTGGTTTCGGTGGCCTGTAACCACAGAATTTTGGCTGATCCAGCCCGGGGGTTGCACGGTGAGGAGTGACAGAGCGGCATTCATGGCCAGGAGGCGTGATGTCAGCACACGGCCCTGAGAGGGATGGAACGACCACACAGGGAGCGGGCCTGAAGCCGTCCTGAGACCCCGGAAACAGTCTGCGCGGTTTGGGGAGCTGGGTGATTAGGTCTTGGAGCCAGAGGCTGTATATTTTCGAGTGACTTTACTGTGACTGTAGCCCCAGGCTATGTAACCTGGGAAAGGTGGGTCACATGGAGGTTCAGTAAATATTGAAGTTGACTGAAGTGACCGCCCTCCCTTTTAAAAAACTCGGTTCTTCCCTGGTGTCCAAGAGGCCGTCCATGTAGATGACTAGCCTTTTCCACCACTGCTTTTCCCGAAGAAGACTTGAGCAATCACATCGCCACTTCCTCCACCTCACGTCTTGCCATCCTCAAGGAGATGCCTCTTCTGGTTCAGCGCTCGAGCTACTGTCTCACCTCTGGACCCAAGACTCCACCGTCTCTTAGACCTGCCCCACACTCACACTTGAGCCTCAGACCTGCTATCTCTGACCTTAAACTCCGGTCCTTCCTCTCCTCCTCTCGGCTGCCCACTCGCGGCCCTGAAGAACTTGGTTCAGTCCCTGGCACATAGTGACTATGATTAATGGTTATCAAGATCATCTCATCCTCTTCTGCCTCCTGGTGAATGGCCTGCCCCAGGGCCAGTCACGTTACTATCCCCTCCCCTATTCTAGAATGCCCCGCAGCCTTCTCACTCTCTCCATCTTGGGGGCGGTGCGGGTAGGGAGGGGGTTTCTCCCTGCCTCTCACTACCTCCATGACTGTTCCCTACTGTCCTCTCCACTGATTCTCCATCTCACCTCAAGGAGGCCTCGCTGGGGCCCAGTAATCCTTGTCATCTCTGGAGAGCTCCCCGTCCAGGGCGCCCGGCATCTCTTCTGAGCTCTGAAGCGCCTCTCCTGCCCTGCCCACTCCGCCTGCAGATAACCGCCTCCCCCTCTGTCAGCAGGGGTGTCAGCCTCTCCTGTTCCCCTCAGGGAGACATCATCTCAGGCTTCTGGTCACAACAGAGTGGAGTACGGTCCTTTCTGTCTCCACTTTTCTCTCAAAAAAAACCGCTCCGCAAACAAGAGGAATCAGCGACAGAAACCTAAGCTCCACCTTCCGCTAAACCCGGAGACATTAAGAGTCCTGAACTAGGGGCTTCCCTGGTGGCCCAGTGGCTAGGATTCTGAGCTCCCAATGCAGGGGCCCTGGGCTGGATCACTGGTCAAAGAACCAGATGCCACATGCTGCCACGAAGAGTTCCAATGCCACGGCTAAAGATCCCACGTGCGAAACTCAGACCTGACGCAGCCACATACATAGCATTTTAGAAAAGAATCCTGAAGTACGTCATACAGAAACAGAAAGTGGATGGGAGAGGGGCAAATGACCAAGAAAGGCAAAACAACCAGAGGCAACTGCCCACAAGAAGCAAGCTGACCCTTCCCGCAGGAAAGCTAGGAGTTGGAAGGAGTGAGTAACTTAGAAGGCAGGGGCCTAAAAACTAGGAGGCTTGTTTGAAGAGCTACTTAAAGAACAATCTGATAGGACACTCAGCGGTACTCAGCACTATCAAGGACTTACTGTGACCCCTTCGCCACTCGTGTAGGAGATATCAGTTCTGGAGATACAGTGTTGTAGTAGAGAGATCATGGATTTTGCAGGGGTTGGGTGGGAAGGAGTGGGATCAAAAGCTTAGGGAAAATCAGCATTCTGGACTGTGTTACTCGGCTTGGTTGCCACACACCTCTCTATACCCCCCCCACCACTCCACCAGCATGAGGAACCCCAGCAGGTGGGCTTATAACCTCCAAGCAGAAGGCTAGACTACAGGATCGTCTTCTGGGAAAACCAAACTGTGCCATTGATGCTGACAACTGCTGCTAAGTCACTTCAGTCGTGTCCGACTCTGTGCGACCCCATCCCTGGGATTCCCCAGGCAAGAACACTGGAGTGGGTTGCCATTTCGTTCTCCAATGCTTAAAAGTGAAAAGTGAAAGTGAAGTCGCTCAGTCATGTCCGACTCTTCGAGACCCCATGGACTGCAGCCTACCAGGCTCCTCCGTCCATGGGATTGTCCAGGCAAGAGTACTGGAGTGGGGTGCCATCGCCTTCTCCGGATGCTGACAACTGGAGCTCCCCAAAGAAAGAGTTCAGCCAGCCCCTCAAGTGCTCTACCAGGAGCCTTCAGTGAGTGCTCCCAACTGGCTCACAGTGCCTCCCTCTCAAACATGAATGGACAGCCAAGGAAGACAGGATGTATGAGGAAAGTCTCTAATATGATACAAACAACAGAAAACATGAAATCAGAGGAAACAGAGATGATATAGGGAGACCACTTCAAACGAATATCCTCCAAGAGGTGATGCTGACTGCATCCAAAGAGCAAGAACATGAAACCATTCTGAAAAGAAAGGAAAAGAAAAAAACAGGGAACACAAAAGCACTCTTGAAAATTAAAAAAAGAAAGAAAAAAAAGTCATAACAACATACTTTGTAAATGGATTGGGAGAGAACACTGGGGATAGAACATCTCCCAGAATACAGAAGAAACAGTCAGTAAGACAGAAATAATAAGAAAACTAGAGGATCAGTCCTCTTTGATCATAGCCTCTTGCCAAGTAACCAAACAATAAGAATTTTAAAAATTTGAAGCAAATAAAAAAGAAATTCCCAGATCCAAAGGACATAAACTGTTAGGACAGAGATTCTTCAACATTAGCTTGGATCAGAATGGAGAGCCTGTCAAGACAAATTGTTAAAACACAGACACACAGGAATATTATTCAGCCTTAAGAAAAGAAGGGTCGTGGGACTTCCTTGGTGGTTCAGAGGTTAAGATGTCACCTTTTAATGCAGGGGGTCACAGGTCCGATCCCTGGTCGGGGACCCAAGATCCTACATCCCTTGCAACCAAAAAACAAAACAAAACAAAACATGGAATAGAAGCAAGATTGTAACAAATTCAATAGACTTTAAAAGTGGTCCACATCAGGGACTTCCCTGGTGGTACGGTGAATGAGAACCCACCTGCAAGGGGTCGGGTTCCATCCCTGGATCGGGAATACCCCACATGCCACAGAGCAGTTAAGCATGAGTGCTACAGCTACTGAGCCTGAGCTCCAAAGCCTGTGAGCCTCGACTCCGGAGCCCTAGGCTGCACCTGCTGAAGCCCATGCGCCTAGGTGCTCCATAGCACGAGAAGCCCCAGTGAGAAGCCAACAGCAGCCCCCCTGCTTGTTGCAACCAAAGAAAGCCTGCACACACAAAGGCCCAGTACAACCAAAAATAAATAAATAATGTTTAATGGCCCACCTTAAATAAATAAATAAATACAGGATTTTGCCACTTGCTACAACATGAATGGATCTCATAGGCATTATGTTAAATGAAATAAGGCAGACAGGGAAAGACAAATACTGTATGGTCACATTTACATGTGTATCTATAAAACAAAAACAAACAAACAAAAATTTCATACAGAGAACCCACTGGTGGTTGCCAGAAGGTACGGGGGTAGGATAAGGGGTGGGGGGCGGGTAGGAGAAATGGGTGAATGGGTTCAAAAGGTGCAAACTTCCAGTTATAAAATAGCGATGGGGATGTAACATACACCATGGTGACTAGAGTTAATAATACTATTGTATATTTGAAAGTTGCTTGAAGAGTCAATCTTAAAAGTTCTCATCACAATAAACCATAATGGAAAAGTATTAAATATATGTGTGTGTGTGTGTGTGTAAAACTGAGTCACTTTGCTTGCAGCAGAGATTGGCACACATTGTAAATCAACTGTACTTCTATAAATAAATAGGAAAAAAGTTCTCTTCACAAGAAAAGTAATTTTGTAACCATGTATGGGGACTGACTCCTTCATGGATCACAGTCCTGTCATGGCATAGGGGCTTGCAGAACTCGATGAAGCTATGGGTCATGCCGTGCAGGCCCACCCAACAGATGGGTCATAGTGAAGAGTTCTGACAAAACGTGGTCCACTGGAGGAGGGGATGGCAAACCACTCCAGTATTCTTGCCTGGAGAATCCCACGGGCAGTAAGAAAAGGCAAAAAGATATGACACCAGAAGATAAGCCTCCCAGGTCTGAAGATGTCCAATATGCTACTAGAGAAGAGCAGAGGGCAATTACCAATAGCTGCAGAAAGAAGGAAGCAGCTGGGACAAAGTGAAAACGATGCTCAGGTGTGAATGGGTCTGGTGGTAAAAGTCTGACGCTTTAAAGAACAATATCGTGTAGGAACCTGGAATGTTAGGTACATGAATAAAGGTAAATGGGATGTGGTCAAGCAGGAGATGGCAAGAGTGAACATCTACTACTGTGAGCAAGAATCCCTTAGAAGAAATGGAGTAGCCCTCATAGTCAACAAAAGAGTCTGAAATACAGTACTTGGGTGCAATCTCAAAAAGGACAGAATGATCTCAGTTCATTTCCAAGGCAAGCCATTAAACATCACAGTAATCCAAGTCTATGCCCCAACCACTGATGCTGAATAAACTGGTTGATTGATTCTGTGAAGACCTACAACACCTTCTAGAACTATCATAGAAAAAAAAAAAAAAAGATGCCCTTTTCATCATAGGGTATTGGAATGCAAAAGTAGGAAGTCAAAAGACACCTGGAGTAACAGCAAAGCTTGGCCTTGAAGTACAAAATGAAGCAGGGCAAAGGCTAATAGTTTTGCCAAGAGAATGCACTGGTCAGAGCAAACACACTTTTTCAACAACACAAGGGACTTCTTTACACATGGACATCCCTAAACAGTCAATACCAAAATCAGATTGATTATATTATTTGCAGCGAAAGATGGAGAAGTTCTATACAGTCATTAAAAACAAGACCTGGAACTGACTGGCTCAGTCATGAACTCCTTATTGCAAAATTCGGGTTTAAATTGAATAAAGTAGGGAACACCACTAGGCCATTCAGGTATGACCTAAATCAAACCCCTTATGATTATACAGTGGAGGTAATGAATAGATTCAAGGGATTAGATCTGGTAGACAGAATGCCTGAAGAACTATGGATGGAGGTTTGTAACACTGTACAGGGGGCACTGACCAAAACCATCCCCAAGAAAATGAAATGCAAGAAAGCAAAGTGGTTGTCTGAGGAGGGTTTACAAATAGCTGAGTAAAGAAGAGACGTGAAAGGCAAAGGAGAAAAGGAAAGATGTACCCAACTGAACGCAAAGTTTCAGAGAACAGCAAGGGGAAATAAGAAGACTTTTTATAATGAACAATGTAAAGAAGCAGAGAAAAACAATAGAATGGGAAAGACTAGAAATCTCTTCAAGAAAATTGGAGAGATCTAGGGACTATTCCATGCAAGGATGGGCACAATAAAAGACAGAAAAGGTAAGGACCTAACAGATGTAGAAGAGATTAAGAAGAGATAGCAAGAATACACAGAACTATATAAAAAACGTCTTAATGACCAGGATAACCACGATGGTGTGGTCACTCACCTAGAGCCAGACATCCTGGAGTGTGAAGTCAAGTGGGCCTTAGGAAGCATTACTATAAAAAAAATGGTAGTGGAGGTGATGGAATTTCAGCTGAGCTATTTAAAATTCTAAAAGATGATGCTGTGAAAGTGCTGCACTCACTATGCCAGCAAATTTGGAAAACTCAGCAGTGGCCACAGGACTGGAAAAGGTCAGTTTTCATTCCAATCCCAAAAAAGAGCAATGCCAAAGAACGTTCGAACTACTGAACAATTGTGTTCCCTTTACATGCTAGTAAGGTAATGCTCAAAATCCTTCAAGCTAGGCCTCAGCAGTACATGAACTGAGAACTTTCAGATGTACAACCTGGGTTGAGAAAAAGCAGAGGAATCGGAGATCAAATTGCCAACATCCATCAGATCACAGAGAAAGCAAGGGAATTCCAGAAAAACATCTGCTTCATTGACTATACTAAAGCCTTTGACTGTGTGGATCACAACAAACTGCGGAAAATTCTTAAAGAGATGGGGATACCAGAGCACCTTACCTGTCTCCTGAGAATCCTATATGTGAGTCAAGAAGCAACAATTAGAACTGGACATGGAACAACTGACTGCTTCAAAATTCAGAACGGGGTACAACAAGGCTGTATATTGTCACCATGCTTATTTAACTTATATTCAGAGTACATCATAGGAAATGCCAGGCTGGATGAACCACAAGCTGGAATCAAAACTGCAGGAGAAATATCAACATATTCGGATATGCAGATGATACCACTCTAATGGCAGAAAGTGAAGAACTAAAACACCTCTTGATGAAAGTGAAAGAGGAGAGTGAAAAAGTTGGCTTAAAACTCAACATTCAAAAAACTAAGATCATGGCATGTGGTCCCGTGACTTCATGGCAAACAGAAGGGAGGAAAGTGGAAGCAGTGACAGATTTTATGTTATTGGGCTCCAAAATCACTGTGGACGGTGACTGCAGCTTGTTTCTTAGAAGGAAAGCTATGACAGACTTAAATAGTGTATTAAAAAGCAGAGACATCACTTTGCAGACAAACATCCATATAGTCAAAGCTATGGTCTTTCCAGTAGTCATATGTGGACGTGAGTGTTGGACCATAAAGAAGACTGAGCACCAAAGAATTGATGCTTTTGAATTGTGGTGCTGGAGATTATCGAGAGTCCGTCGGACAGCAAGGAGATCAAACCAGTCAATCCTAAAGAAAATCAACCCTGAATATTCATTGGAAGGACTAATGCTGAAGCTGAAGCTCCAATATTTTGGCCACCTGATGCAAAGAGCCAACTCATTCGAAAAGACCCTGATGCTGAGAGAATTGAAGGCAAAAGGAGAAAAGGGTGGCAGAGGATGAGATGGCTAAATAGCATCACCAACTCAACGGACATGAATTTGAGCAAACTCCAGGAGATAGTGAAGGACAGGGAAGCCCAGCATGCTGCAGCTCACGGGGTCTCAGAGTTGGACACGACTTAGCAACTGGAAAACAATAACAATGGTCACTGATGTTAACTAGACTTACTGTGGTGATCATTTCATAATGTATACAAATATCAAATCATTATGACATATACCTGGAACTAATATGACATCATATGTCAATTATTCCTCAATAAAAACAACAACAAATGACAGTTTGCTGGGACCTATCACCAGAATTTCTGACTCAGTAGATGTGAGGTGGGGCTCAGAATTTGCCTTTCTAACATATCTAATATTTCTCACAGGTGATGCTAGTAGTGCTGGTCTGGGGCCCACATTTTGAAAGCCACGGTTAGATTAAAAAGATCTATCAAGTGCCATGAAAAATGAGCCATGCTGATAAATTGTGATCTTTTAATATATTAGGAATAACAGAGAAAGTCCTAAAAGTAGGCATGGGGGAGGTGAATTCAAAGACTCGAAAATCAAAATAGGGTGAGATTTCTCAGCTCTAAAATCAGAGTCTGCAAGATAAGGAAGGAGCATTTTCAAAATTTCGAAGGAACATGATTTCCAACCTAAAATTCTATACCCAGTGAAAAGTAATCATCAGGAGTAAAGGTGGGAGACTTCCCTGCTGGTTCAGTGGTGAAAACTCTGTGCTCCTAATACAGGGGGTCCACGTTCCATCCCTGGACAGAGAACTAGAATCCCAAAATGAAGATCGAAGATCCTAAGATCCTGTGTGTCACAACTAAGAACCAGCATAGCCAAATAAGTATAAATAAATAAATATTGAAAAAAAAATAAAAGCTCAGGCAGCAAAGATGCACTAAAAAAAAAAAAAAAAAAAGAGGAAGAATGAAGGTGGGAGAAAGCCATTTCAGGTAAGCATTAAGTCTCTAAAATATTACCGCCCAGGCATTCTTTCTCAGGAAGTAACTGAAGGATGTGCTTCATTCAAAAGGAAATAAACTGAGGAAGAGTAAGACACAGTCCCTGAAAGAGGGAAGGGCAACGTGGATTCTTGAGCACCAGTCATGGGCAGTCCCGGGGTGACAGGTGTGCTGCCAGACTTGAGAGCAAAGCATCCAGAGAAAAGCAGAAGGAGGGGGTGCCACAGGACAAATGTCTCCAAGGAGAAACGAAACAGAACCAATAAGATTATATGACAGGTCTGGCCATATGCAAAACTGTACTGAGAAGGCGTTTTACAGAACCATTGGAGGGAGTGGGAAGACAGAGCCAGAGATTCAAAGAAAACCAAGCAAACAAAAAAATGAGGCAATTAACTCCAGGAAAAACAAGAAAGTTGTATAAGAAAGGAAATGTAAACAGAGCACACAACAAAAAGTTATATTAGAAAAGGAAATGAAACCAGCATATTTGCCTCAAAAGTAAACAACATTTTCAAAGTCAATAATGAGATCACTGAACATGGATTTAACCATAAATTGTGATATAAACATAATGGGGGTGGGTAGAGAGGAAGAGAATCAGAACCCTCACCTACCAAGACAAGGAGTGAACAAATTAGATAAATGAACCCAGAACGGCAGTGCACATGTTATTTAGAAATAAGGAAGGAAATTCCAGAAGAAACGGCCAAACGAGTTGAAAGTGGTTGCCCCTGGGGAGGATAAAGCTTGGGAGAAAGGCCAGTAGGACTTCTGTTTTTATTACAAGCCCTTTAGAAGGATTTGGTTTGTAAGCAATGTGTATGTATTAGCTCGATAAAAATAAATATTACTTTTATAAAGCAACTGTAAAAGGAAGTGTCACATCCTCCAAGACAGAGTGCCTGAGGGACCCTGTTGTAGCCTCAGAGGACCAGGGGTCTCCCGTCCTCATCCCGCCCCCCCCACCCCCGCCCCGCAATGGGCATTACTCATGGGCTCAGCCGGCTTCTTCTCCCAGAAGCACTCCCTCCATCTCTTCCTGTTCTGCGCACCATCCACAGGGTGGCTATACGCCAGCCCAACTGAGCCTGCTTCTGGGCCTTTGCATGCACTGTGCCCTCGATCTGGAAGGCTATTCTTTCCTATTCCACTCTCACCGCAACAGATAAAAGATTTTTTAATATTTATTATTTGGCTGCGCCAGCTTTTGGTTGTGACACGTGGCATTTCTTTTTTTTCTAATTGTGACATATGAGATCTTTAGTTGTAGCATGCGAGATCTAGCTCTCTGACCAGGAATCAAACTCCTGCCCCTGCACTGGGAGTATGGAGTCTTAGCCACTGGACCACCAGGGAAGTCCCAGATTAAGGACAGTCTAAATTTCAAGCCTCAGTTGAGATAACACGTATTCCATAGCCATCCTCCTTCCCAACCTAGTCCGAGGCTAAGCGCTCCCCCTCTGTGTTGTCCTACAGCGGTGTCTGGTCCTCACTGTCGCGCTTTGGTTCCCTGCACTGCGAATGCCCCGTCACTTGTCTAGCTTTCCCACTGGACTGTAAGCTCAAAGACAGGAACTCAGTCTTAATCCCTCCAGTTCCAGGTCAGGGCCTGTTCCTGATAAAATAGTGAATGATCATGCAAATGAATAAATATTAATATACATGACACATTTGGTAAGGGTTCAGATCTGAGTTATAAATATTCAAATGCAGACCTCCCGCCCCCATCCAAAACCTGCCACCCTTCTGTCATCTCCATTCTATCCCCTGTACTCTCCCTGTCCTATAAGATCAAACTTCTCAGGCAAGCTGGCTGTGGCCAGTGCCTCAACCTCACTCCTGCCTTGAACCCATAAAGTAGTCAAGGCCCCTTCACAGTGACCAGGTTCAGCTCCAGTAAAGGCAATTTCTAACCCAGTTCATACTAAAATAGAGGGAGCAGCTTAGAGACCGTCTGCCCAACCCAGGAGGAAATCAACTCCCTCTTCGTTTTCTTGTCGCGGAGCCTAAAACACAGGTCTCAGAGGTCTGCCTGCCTTGCTGAGTCGCTTCAGTCGTGTCTAACTCTGTGACTGTAGCCTGCCGGGCTCCTCTGTCTATGGGATTTTCCAGGCAAGAACCCTGGAGTGGGTTGCCATGCCCTCCTCCAGGCCATCTTACCCACCGAGAGAGACGTCTGGGTCCCCGGTTAAACAGAGGGGACACGGTCTTCTCTTAACTTGAGACTGACAAAGGTCCGTCTTTGCATAAACTAAGCGATTGGCTCTACCCCGGTCTCTCACCCCCCCACCTCCCCCGCTTCCATTCTGCCTTGGTGACTCCCAGCCAGTATTGTTCAACGGTTCAGTCGTGTCCGACTCTCTGCGACCCCATGAACTGCAGCACACCAGGCTTCCCTGTCCTTCACCATCTCCTGGAGTTAGATCAAACTCATGTCCCTCGAGTCGGTAATGCCATCCAACCGTCTCGCCCTCTGTCGTCCCCTTCTCCTCTTGCCCTCAATCCTTCCCCGCATCAGGGTCAGTATATCCATCGGGAAAGCTGTGAGCGCCCAGCCCGGTCCAGGAAGGCCCGGAGGTAAGAAGCGTGAGTGCTCAGCCTGGGCCAGGCACACAGTAGGTGCTGGGGAGTAAATATCCGCCTTGCCTCACTCCCACGAGGTCTGGGGAGCAGGCTGGAGAATTCGCCTCACTGCGAGGCCTGCAGGTCGCAGGCCTGGGTCAGGGGCGTCCTGCCGCCCCACCCCCATCACACCACGTGACCTCAAAGGGCCGCCCGGGGTTTGGAATGCGGCGACCTCAGCGTCGCCCCCGGAGGGGCCGGCCGAGCGGCGGCGGAGGCGGGGAGGACGAAGGGGCCGCACCCGCGGCTGGGGCGCCTGGAGGGGTGGGGGTGGGGCGCAGGAGGGGGCCCTTTTCTCCCCCTACGCGCGCAGCGGGAATGAGGCAAGGAGGTAGAAGGTTTGGCTTCGTCCAGGAAACCTGTAAATACGGGCCGAGAAACTCGATCTGCTCCTGTCGCTTCCCTATTTAGGAGAAGGGACGGGGACCGGCGATTAGTGGCTCCTGGGGGCGCAGGTCACGTGGCTTCCCGGGACTAGGTGGGGGGAGGGGAGGCTGTGCGCCCTAGGAACCGGGATTCAGGAAGACCGCCATCCCAGGCCCGGCGGCTCGAGCCCCAAATAGTTCCATTTGTCCTCATCTGACACGCTCGCACCCTCCCCGTGGGGTGGGAAAGTCAAGGGTCCACCCAGCTGCGGGTTCCTGCCCGCCACGAGCCCTTCGGAATGCCCTGGCGAGGTGTGTCCGTCGGTCCCACCATCGGCTCCGGGCCTCCTTTGCAAAGCCGGGGTTGGATGTGAGCAGACTCCCTGGGCCCAGACTCCTGTGCCTGTGGTGGCGGTCAAGCTCCGAAGCTCCGCTCTGGGTCTCGGACTCGCCGTCCTGCGTGGCACAGTGTCCAGGGGCCTGATGTCCTGCCTCCTGGCTTCCCTGGCTCAGTGTCCCGGGGGGCCCGCAGTGCCCAGGGAGGAGTGCGCCCACCCGGACTGGCTTCCAGCAGAGCCCACTGGGAGGGCATGAGGGGTGTGGAAGGAAAAAGACAGCGTCTGCCCTCAAGAAGCTTACACTGGAGCTGGGAGGACAGTCAAGTAAAGCAGAATGAAAATGCTGGAGCACAGAGAAATGCAATGAGCACATCTAAGTCCGGCTGGGACCCGAGAGGGTTTGAGGGAGAGGCGGCACTTGAATTGTATTTTAAAAGGATGAGGAGTCTTCGCATCCGGGAGGGGGTAGGGCCTCCAGACAGAAAGAAGCGCAGGTGCCAAAGCATGGAAGCCCACGGTGCCAGAGAACCACAGGTGACCCCTTCTTCGGGACAGAAGCACCAGCAAGTGTAGGAAGGTGTGTGAGGAGCGGGGCGGGTGAGCCAGCAGGAGCCAGAGCCAGGCTTCTGAGCTTGTTCGCAAAGTCCTGGGGAACTGCTGAATCATTTCATATAGCCAGGATCAGATTTGCATCTTCCAGGAGAACTGGGGATGGATTTGGATGCGGGCCCTAGAGCAGGAGAGAGCTTGGTTAGGAGCCTGTTGCCAGCCTCCTCCCAGATAGCAGCAGTGGGAACCGGAAGAATGAAAAGGCTTGACAAATACTTGAGGGGAAGAGCCACTTGGCTTCAGGACGGACTGGGGAGTGGGGAGGAGTGGGGAGGAGGTGTCTTGGGTGACCTCAGGTTCCTGACCTGGGGAACTGGGCAGATGATGGAAGCAGACGGCAAGGTTGATGAGGAAAGCCATATTTATGGAGCACCTCCAGTGTATCAGGCACTCGGTGCCTCCCATATTATCTTATTTAATTCTCACAGTAACCTGTGAAGTAATACTATTGGTTATTCCCATTGTAAGATGAGGAAACTAAATCAAGAGATTCAATAATGAAGTAATAGGGTTGGGATGATGAACACACCTGCGCCTGGCGGAATGCATCATCCCCATCTGAAGCTCCAGTGAGGTTCCCCAGGCTCCTCTCCATAGAAAGCATACCCACTACCACCGGCTCCTCCTCGCCTCCCCAGATCCTACAGGTGGCATCACCCACATGTTTAGTCACTGTCACCAGATCTTTAACCCACCCCACTTCACCCCCAGGACCTTGCCCGGAACAGCCAGGCTCAGGAGGCCACAGGGCTCTGCAACCCTGGTGCCGAGATTCCCACCTTCTCAGTCACAGTACAAAACGGGAACCGAGATACTGCAAGAAACAGTCAGAGAAAGCAAGAAAATGGATGTGGTCCATTTGGTAAAAAAAAAAAAAAATTTTTCATTTTAAAGGAACAGTGACATCAGAGGGTCAAGAAAGGTCTTCCTTGGCCCAACCCTGTGCTCATTTTCTGTGGGGAAAGAGGCAGAGTTCTGGAGCAAGTGGGCCCCTCCCATAGAGGAAACTTCTCCAGCTGTTTCCCTTTCCCAGCCCTGGCTCGGGAACACCCAGGCCAACCCAGGGAGCCATGAGAGACAGACGGGGAGGGACTCCTTGGGGCCCCAGCCTCACTACCCCACCCCTTGCACTTGGGGAGGCGGTCGGGGCGTTAAGATTCTGTTGCTTCCAGATTCCCTCTCCCCAGCCTTCCCAGGGAAGTAAAATTGAAATAAAGGGAAGAAAGAGGTAAGTGACCTGAGACAGTTCGCCAGCTTTCTCTTGGGAGAATTGTTAGGCCTAGAGAGCCCTGGCCTCAGCTAGCATCCTTGAGCCTAATTATATGGGGCCCACCCAAAGTCACACAGCCAGCAACTGGCCCAAGGCCTGGAGGTAGGTTATGAGATGGTTTGACGCAGAAGTGAGGCCTCTCACCTCCCGGACACCCTTAATTGTAGGAAAGATGCTCATCATGACCCCCGAGAGCTGTCTGGGTCAAGGACTTGAAATCTGGGGACAGAGCAGTAAGAACCCCATGGCATCAAGAGTCCAGGCCCCTGCCTGTGTTCCAGGCTCCAGTAAAGCTGCCACTGCCTTCGTAGTTTCTGGAGGCAAAAGGTCCTTACCAGGCCTCTTGGGGACCTTCCCTCATCTAACCTCTCCACCCTGGGTTCTATTTGTACCGCTGTGCCTCTGGTCTTAGGTTTCTGTATGTCTTCTTATAAATGAAACTCTCTTTGACCTCAGAGCAAGAGGTACTTGAGGGCCATCTCCTCTATATCCTTCAGGGACAGCTAGAGCCCTGCACTCAGAAGGCATCCTCAGCACACAGAGATGAAAGCAGTGTGCCTCCAACTGTTGGCCACAACCTGGTAATGGGTCATGAAACCATGGCCAGCATCTTAAAAAAAAAGAAAGTAGAATAAATAGAAAGTATCATAGTGCACACACATAGCAAGGATAAGTATTATCCCAAGAAGCTTTTGTTTCAGTTATCTCATTGTTCAGAATATGTTTCTTGCTGTGGGTCACTGAACCTCTGGTTCAGAGCACTAGTTAAGACATAGACTCACAGCAAATACAGAAAGAAAGGCTGCCTGCTCTGCGTCGGGCACTATGCTAGATCCAAAATGAACAATAGTTTTAATCCATCTGCTGGTGAGGAAGGCATAAGCAAACTATCTGCAAGAAACGATGCTAAGTGCTCTGAGAGAATATGTAAGAGGCTATAAAGCCCTGGTGTGAAAGTGGGTATCTGGGAGGGTTTTCCAGAGGAGGTGATGCAGTCAGAGTTCTTAATAAGAAAAGACAGTAACAGGGAAAAAAAAAAAAAAAAAAAGGAAGGAAGAAAGAAAAAGAAGAAATGGAAAAAACAGTGACTAGATTCTGGTATCTCTTCCATCCTATCGATAGGAAAAGAATGATGGTAAAGTGTTAAGATTCAAGTCTTAAAAGTCTAAAGACAACTTCTAGGGAGTTACCTGGCAGTCCAGTGGTTAGGCCTTGACACTTCACTGCTCTGGACCCAGGTTCCATCCCTGGTCAGGAAACTAGGATCCTGAAAGCAGTCTGGCCCTGGCCAAAAAAAAAAACAACAACTTCTGGTCCTGCCTCCTCTTCTTAACAAGCTGTGAGACCTTAGGTGAGTCAGTTAATCTTCCCAGACCCTGTTTCCTTGTCTACAAAATGGGCATATCTGCTCTGTCAACCTCAAAACAGTAAGAGATCAGACATGACAGAAAATGTATGTTAAAGTACTTTGTAAACTATAAAACGGGGAGGGATTGTCTCCATGGATGAGGAAATGACAGTGTAGAGAAGTGAAGTGTCTTGTCTAACACTAGAAAGCAGGAGGAAGGGAGTGTTGGGGGGTAAGAGTGGGTGGGGTGGGTACCCCTCAATCCTCTGTCCTCAGCTTCTGCCTGCAGTCCCCCTCCTCTCACTGCAGCTGAATTCTCCACAAGAGGATGGGGGCAGGGCCCAAAAGGCCCCCTAGCAACCTATTAAAAGTTTTACTTTAAGAATCTTTTAAGGTTTTTATGACCTTTTTCACAATGATGGGAGGTAAATACATGAGAACTCCTCCCTTTCCCCCTCTTTTAATGAATTAGGATCTACCGAAACTCAGTGTTTAAAGTTACATAAGCATCATTCAGATCTTCTGTACCAGCTTTCACTTTGGAAAAACTGCATTTCCATTAAAAGTGTTATATAAAAAGGTTTTGTGTATGTATGTGTAGGAACAGGAGGAACAGGTACACATGAGCACTGTTAAGGCACTCAGGCGCATATGCATCACAAGCTCACCTGTCCTCATGGAGAGCAAGTTTAAGATGTGACCTGCTTGGCCGGCAACCCCCAGTGAGACCTGGTGAATATTGGGCAATGGGAACTACAGCAGGAAGGCCATAAGCTGCCCCAACCTCCCAGGGGCCAGAGAAATCCTGATCTTCCAGAGAGTTTTTTCCTTGACAGTCTGAGTTTCATTCATCATAAACTATGGAGGTTGGAAGTGGCTCAGAAGTCACCCAATGCAATCTCACTGGACATCACTCTCCCCAGCCTTGACTTGAACAGCTCCATTCCTCCCAAGGCGCCCTTGTCACCTGTGGATAGCTGTAGCTCACTGGAGAAGACCTGATGTTGAACTGAAATTTGCCTTTCTGGAGTTCCCACTTCTTGGGAACAAATGTATATCCCTCAACCACTATCTTGAGTCCAGGAGTCACAGCCAGCAGGAGAGTGCCTGGGGCCTAAAACCGCGGAGGGAGGGCAGTTACGAGTCGACAGAGCTGAAGCTTTAAGCTTAGAGACTTCTATCCATCCAAACTGAGACTGGTACTGTGGGGGAGGGGGAGCGAAGCGCCCAGGGGTGGATTGGGGGGTGGGGGGGCGGGGGGAAGGGAAGAAGCCTTAAATGGGAGTAAGTGAAAGGCTTTGAGCAAAGCCTGGCTCCTTAGGTCTCATTTGTTGTGTTGGGAGTCAGACCATCCCGAGGTCAGTTTCAACTCTGATACTCTTCAAGTCCTCGGCCTACTCACACACACCCCAACACACACGTATCCCTTTCTGGTTTCGGTGTTTGTACTCTTACGTGAAACGGTGGGGGGGGGGGGGGGGGCAATTCGAGCGCCGATCAGGAAGTACAACAACTGCCCGAAGCCTCTCTATCATCCTCGTGCGACCTGACTTATGCTTGGAGGCTTGCTTGTCTACCCGAAGGGCGCAACCATTCCACCGTACGCGGGTAGAGACACCGAGACAGGAACACCCCGGTACAGAAGAGAGAAACGTGAGCTTTGGAGTGTCCTTTTAAGTAGTTGGGAAGGGGGTGTGGCCGAGAAGACTGGGAGGCCGCAGCCCGACGAGGGGGGAGTGGCCCGGGGCGTGGCCTTAACGTCTGGAATGTTGTTGGGTCCTCGCACCGCATAGTAAGGAGGGGCCCCGCCCCTTTTCTCGGAGAGGGCCAATCGGAATGCCGGAGCGGTTTCAAGTCTCCCCCGCCAGCCAACCCGCCCGCCACCCCACCCCCCTCGGGGATTCGCTTTTTCCGTAACAAAACTGCAAAGCTCCGGATGTTCCGCAGCCCCGGCGGCTCACAGGTGGAGGGGCCCGGGGCCTAGGACTGTGCCCCGAAGCGGGAAGCGCCTGCAGGCTGTAGAGAGGCCGGGTCCAGAGCCTGGAGGCGCGCGGGGGTGGGCGCTGCAGCCGCGGGTTGTTTATCTGGAGTACGGAGGGGAGGGGGGAGCCTGGAAACCGCCCCGTGTCCCATTTCCTCCTCTTGTTTTCGCTCCGGATTCTCCATGTTGGACCCAAACTGAGGAGCCCGGAGCTGCCGCCGGGGGATCGGGGCTGGGGGCACCCGGGAGAGCCGCTACCCGGGTCGCCCGCTCTCCATACAGGCCGCCTCCCTTCCCGGCCCAGGGAGGGAACAAGAGCCGGGATGTGAACAGCAGTGGGAGTCGGAGTCTCGGGAGCCCGAGCCTGAGCCGGAGCGGGCCCCCGCCCAGGCCCCCCAGCCCAGCCCAGCCCAGCCTGTGCGCCCGCGCGTCCTCCCGCCCAGCCAGCCCGGGCCCGCGGGATTGTTAGATGGAACACGGCTCCATCATCACCCAGGCGCGGAGGGAAGACGCCCTGGTGCTCACCAAGCAAGGTAGGGGCAGCAACTTCCCAAAACTTTGCGTCGCCCCCGGGCGGGGAGGGGGCTAGCACAGCAGCGAACCCGAGTCTCGGCCCCTGACCTCCCGGGGCTCACAGTGGGCGATTCTGACCGGATCCCCCGCTCCGTCCGCCCCTGCGTCCTGGTGCGCACTCAGACCCGGCAGAGGGCTGCGCCGGGGCCCGGGCTCCCTGCGCCCTAGGGGGAGGGGCGTCATCCGCGCAGCTGTCACCCCTTTCTGCACCCCCCTCTCGGGGCTGAGAGACTAAGGGGTGAACGCTCGAAGCACGAGCCTCCTCGCGTCCATCCTCTCCAGAGTTAGGGGGTGGGGTCGTCACTTTCCCGCACCGGAGCGCGCGGCTGCCCCAGGACTACAAGGACTGGGGAGGGAAGGGGCAAGAGGGGGTCCCGGGCGGTCTCGGGCTAGAAAGGAGCCGGGACTGGAGTCCAGCACTTCCCAGCCCCACCCCCCCAGCCCCTCACCCCCCTCACCCCCGCCAAAGCTCGGGGTTGCTCAGGCAGCGGGCGGTGACGGCGTCCGGCGGGACTTGGGACCAAGTTCACCGCCCGGAGGCGGGGGCGGCCGCGGTGGGGGAGGGGCCGAGCCCTGGATGACCGGACCTGGTCGGCCCGCGGCCGTTTGCTGGGCCAGGGACCTCGGCGCGCGGGGCTCTCGCCGGGCGGCCTTCTGCCGCTTTCGCTGAGCAAACAGGCGCGACCCCAAGGCCCGACCGGAGCCCCTCCCTGCCCCGGTGCGCTTCCCCGGGGCCGCCGCCACACACAGAGTCGCGTTTGTTTAGCCCGAGAACGGTGTCCCTGGTTACATAACTCGCAGGATGGCATCAGACCCGGCGTGTTTCTGAATCGCGCTGCGAAAAAGTGAGAGTTCTCGGTGGGTAGCGGCTAGCGGCCCCCGCCTTCCTGCGGGTCGCGGGTAGATACGAAGGGTGTCTCGGGCCCTCTCTGGGTGTGGGTTTGGGGACTGGAGCGTGATTGGGCCGAGGCCCTTCCTAGGGACGGGGAAGGTGGGGGTTCGAGGGTGAGATCTTTGAGTTTGGTCCTGGAGAAGGCCCCGAAACTCTTTCCCCCTCCCCCACGTTCCTCTTCGGGCCTTGAGGAATGTGTCTGGAAGATCGGACAGAATTTCCGCGGGGAATAAGGACTAGCGTCTTTTTTTTTTTTTTTTTTTTACTTTCTGGAGAACTTCCCAGACTGGGGCCACCTGGCCTGGGTAGGCTGGGGAGCTCACGCTCTTGGGACCAAATTCGGAGCGTCCCTGCTCATCCCTCGATCCCCCAGAACAGGGCAAAAAAGGCCCAGTTCTGCAGCTGGACATACTGAGGCCCAGTGCCTTGTGAGGGGGCCAGCCCTGGGGCCTCAGTGTAGCCCCAGAGCCCCCTGTTAGGCAACATTAGTCAGCAGATCACTTATTTAGGGGGTTCCTGGTCCCAAGGAGCACCCCCAACTTGCCTAGAGGCTGAAAAGCTGGGCTGGTGGTTTCACCATTCCCTGATTCCCTTGGTGAAATGCTGGGGGGTGGGAGGTAGTGCGTGCTTCCTGCATCCGCTGGCCTTACTTAAATATTAAGCCTTGCCTACTCAGATCCCAGAGCCCCTGACTCCCTGCTCTCCTGGCCACATCACTAACCAGGTTGCAGCTTCACCCACCCCTCCTCTGGCTGCTCAGCTGTGCTGAGGGCTGAAGAGGGGAGGCTTTCTGTTTTTTATAACTTCACTCCTGACTGTTCCCGCTCTCTTCCCAACCTCATCTGAGGAAAAGACTCCAAGAGCTAGCCAAAAATGAAGAAATGTGTGGATGGAGGATTCCAGAGGGGGCAGTGTTGATGAGAAGGGGAAGAATTGCCCTGGACCCACTCTGGTCCTCCCCTCCTGTACCGGCTCAGGAGGGTGCCCTCCCAGGGAGAGGACCACACCAGGAGTGGGGGAAAGCTGGACTGCTGAAGAGACAGCTTACCAATCAAAGCTGGAAGTTTCATCCACCAGGGCAAGTGGTGGGGAAGAGGATAGCAGAAAGCAAGCAGCTGGCTTCTTGACAGTCTTTAGCTGCTGATGTTGGTTGAATTTTTAGAGTTACAATTTTCTTTTTTTGTGTGTGTGGTTTATCCTTCAAACTTATCCCTGGAGGAGTCTGAATCTTCAAGCCGGCAGCTTGAGGGTCTCTCTTCTCCCCTGTAATTTGACTGCATTCCAGAGAAGACATGCTTTCTTCCTGAACTGCTTGGGCAAACAGCAACCAGCAAGCCAACTTTCTGATTCCTTCATCCTTTACAAACAAATCCTGCATCTTAAAAAAATAAAATAAAAAAGTTGGGGTGGGGAGCAGATGTTTTCTCTCTCTTTAAGAGTTTGGCCCTCTCTCCTCTTCAGCGTCCTATCTCTAGGCTTCAGCCTCCCTTTGGAAAAATGGGGAAGGAGTACTGAGACAGTTTATTCATGAGTAAATTTCTAGAAAAATACAAATGGCTCCTAGCTTGGGTGGTTTTTTAGTGAAGTTGTTTGCAGTGTTTGTTTTTTTTCTTCTTCTTCTTTTTTAGCATTCTGCTCTCAGAGCTTTAAGGCTGGCTGGGTGTGTTGATGATTCAAAAGTAATTACAGTAGGGGAAGTAGAACAAAGTTGCTGAAAGCATTGATGATGAAAGGACCCAAATTGGACCATCTCCCTAGACAGATGGGTGAAGTGGCTCACTGGTACAGCAAGGATGGGGCTGTGTGGTAGGTATATCAAAAGTGAAAAAGCAAAGTTAGTATCACTTTGGTTAGGAAAGCGCCATTTATGGCAGATATTCGAATATGTCTCCCGGTTGCTGGGAGACTGTGCCTTCGGCTTCAGGGTTAGATGGGGAGAAGCCAAGGAAATAGGTTAGTTTATAACCTCCCGGGGTGAAACGCGAGGGTGGGGCAACCTCTTCCAGAGCTTGAGTGACCCACAGCCCCTGTATGGGAGTTGGGACCCGCTTCCGTTTTGTTTTGTGGGACCTGATGCCCCTTCTTTTCAGACAGTTGATGGTGATGCTTTGGATTGTCTTCTCACGTGTCTTAGTAGTAGGTTCTGGTAACTGACCATCCCTAAGAGTTAGGGTGGTGGCAGGTTTTTCTGACTCTTGCTTCCTCCCTACAAGGGAGAAATTCTGCCGTATTCGCTCATGTAAAAGCTCAGACATGTTTCACTATAGTTGTAGCTAGGCCCTTAACTTGAAAAGTTTGGCTTTCTCCCTCAGCTTGCTGGGTGAGCGTCCAGGGTGTGTGTTTATAGCTGGCTCCGCCCGCCCCGCGGGCTCCTCTCCCCTCCTGGCCCAGCCTCCGCCTTGGCCTCTTTGTGGCCACCGAGCCTCACTCCTGTGTCTCCTTTGGAGTTGTTGCCCCACCTTGGAGTGGGGTGGGGGCCTGGGTGGTGACTGACACTTGTGTTTGTTCCCTGCCAAAGCAGCCCAAGGGAGCCCTGCTAACTCGGCAACCATGTTTGTAAATGCCCACCATCCTGGGCTGGGAGTTTGCAGTTCTGCTGCTGAGTCTGACTTGGACAGTTTGCGGTGGAGCTAGACTTCAGGGATTGCTGTGAAAGCCTCTCCAGAGATGGCAGAGGTGGTCGTGTCCCTGACTCCTGTCTCCTCCCTCTCAACTATAGGGGTCTTAAGCTGAATGGAAGAGAGGTCCCTTTTCATCCTCTCGGTGGGACCTTCCAAATCCCTTATGATCACAAACTTTGTTAAAATGGTAAATAGAAGTAAGTTGATGCGCCCAATCTTTCTGTGAAGAGTTAGTACATGTGTTCATTACTAAGCAAGAGAAAGACAGTATGTATTTATATGTAAGTATATGTCCCTTCCCCTTCTCAACTTTCTTCCTCCTAGCTTTTGGGTAGGTTGAGCTATTGTCTTATAGTCTCATCTAGTCTCTTGGGATGGAGAGGGGATTGAGGAGGGGAGGGTGGAAGGCAGGGGCAGCAGTTAAAAGTGTTCGGGAGAATTGCTGGGGAGCAGAATTGGTTGCTTCCGGCCTGGGTGCAAATCCCTGCTTTCCCTGTTTACAGTGAGACTTGACAAATCACTTCTCTGTTCTTAGTGACTTTTCTGTAAAATGGAAGTATTGGTCTGTACACACATATAATGCTTGGTACTTAGTAGATGATTGAAAAATGTTAACATCCTTCTTTTTTATACAGCTAGACTACCACTCCAGTGTTCCTCCATTCCTTGAAGGACACAGTACAAGCAGCAAAATACCCATGTGGGTTTTATTGTTAGAGACAGGCGGCTGAGGGCCAGAGGGGCACTAATGTGGAGCGTAAGCCTTGGGGGGGGGGTGGGGGTGGGGTCACAGCCTTGCTGCACAGACACCCCTGTGCCCCGTGACACTGGGTGGGATTCTATGCAAGTGGAATGTGCCTTGGGCCTTTGCTCTCTTTCTGGAGCCCAGGCATCCGGGGTCGCAGGAGGCCAGGGAGCCACACACCTCCTATGAAGAGTCCCTGAAGTCTAAATCTTCTGAACAGTTGCTCAGTCCCTCAGAAATGGGTACAGTGAAGACTTGAGACAACTGTATGCTATGGTCTTACTGTCTGTGTTCGCTTTAAGAGTTAAAGAACCCAGTGAGATTCCATACATACATATATATATATATATATATATATATATATATATGTATATATTTTAGGAAATTCTGGTAACAAGGAGAGGAAAAGAAACTGGGGTTTTGAAGAGAAACAGATGTTCCAAAGCCGTGTCTTTGTTTCTGTGTCTTTGGGGTGAAGCTTGAGAAAGCACAAGCAGCGCTAAAGTGCTTCTCACCCTGTCTTGGGCTGGCCAGCTCGCTGGTCCTGGGGACGTGGGATTGGGTGTGGCCCTCTTCTGTAGGGGAGGAACAGTTCCCAACTGAGATGCAGATGAGTTTATTACCATGCACATCTTAGGAATGAACTAGTAGAAATCAAAGAGGAGAAAATGATTTAGCACCGGAAGCCTGTCTGTACCAGAGGCCAAGCAGAACAGAGTTTCTTTGTCTGGCCAAGTGCCCAGCCCTTCAGGTCTCACTGTGCCTGTTGAGGTCTGTTACGGCAGAAGGGGCACTCCAGCAAGCACACGGCCTCCAGGGCAGGAGTGACAAGCTTGTTCTGTTTTATTCGTCAGCTATTCTAGGAGTCAGCCTCAAACCTGATCTCTCGGCAGACCTGCTGACAGCTCCTTTTCTTTCCCAGGTGATCCTAGTCCCCGTCTCCTTCCCTACCCCCTACCCCAAATCAGACTTTACTCCCTGTTTATTCAATACCTCTTTCTATCTCTTTTGCATCCTGTAGCATTTCTCTTTCCCACCCACATAGATCTCAGGGAACAAATGGGGCCCCAAACCCAATGAGAGCCAAGCAGATTCGTGAGAATGCTCAGAGCGTGCACCACAGATGTTCAGAAGTGTCTCCTGGGTACGCTGAGGGGGCTCGGGCCTCCTCCTCAGGGACAAGGGCCTACAGTAAGAG
The DNA here is from genome assembly GCF_033118175.1 of Dama dama. NCBI lineage: Eukaryota > Metazoa > Chordata > Mammalia > Artiodactyla > Cervidae > Dama > Dama dama. The sequence continues at coordinate 70,021,587 of NC_083683.1, forward strand.
ACGGCAGGCTTGGGTCTTTTGACTCTGTGATAGAATAGAGCAGGTACCCATAGAAAGGAAAATCGGGCTCTGGGGTGCAAGTCCCCTGAAGCCTGCAGAGACATGAGGCGATGGGATGTAGTGGGGGAAGGGACCTTGGGTTCTCTAACTGAATCGCCCTCCGGTCCTGGAAGGGTTAGTCAAGGACCACTGGCAGCCTTTAGACATTGGCTCTTAGCCAGGGACACGCATCAGACTCTCCTGTGACACTTACTAAAAATACAACCTCCACCTGGGTCCTACTGAATCAGAGGATGAGCAGGTGGGCCGGGCATACGCGTGTTCCAAGTGCTCCCTGTGAGTCTGACAGGTGTCCCTGGAGAAAAGCCAGGTGAGCGCAGCAGGGGCCCAACCGCCTGTTTAGCCTTGAGCATGAAGAGTCCCTGGAGGGATCCAGTTTTGCCGTTTGTTAACCACCCTGTGGCTCCTAAAAGGGGGTCCAAAAGTTTTCTGAGTGTAAATGGACAGTCATGGTCCTTGCTCACCAATAATGATCACAGATGATACTTACAGAGCACTTATCTTTTATATCTAGTGTCTCACTTACGCCTCACGGTGACCTTGTGAGGTAGGAATGATCGCCTCTGGACAGGTAAGGAAATCCTCCGCCGAGAAACCAAGCACCTTGTCCATGGAAACGCGGCCGGTTCGGGGCAGCTCAGACTGACTGAGTCAGGCCTAACCCTGACCCCGGCCTCTTCTCTTCATTGTGCAGGCCACCTCTCGGGGCACCTGCTCAAGCTTCAGGCGACCTGAAGCTGCCTCGTAAGGGACCATGCAGCATGGCCCTTTACTGATCGGCCTTCAAGCAGACAGCCCGGGGCGGCTGTGCCTTAGGCAGGCCCACAGGCTGCGTGAGCGGCTGAGCTGGGGCAGGCGCCAGGTTTCCTGATGTCCAGCTCAGCGCTGTCAGAGGACATGTCAAGATGGGTGGGTTGGTCCCACGTGCAGCTGGGCTGTGGGGGGAGCGGGTGAGTGACCCTGTAGGTGGGACAGACTCCCTGGCAGGCTCCTTCCTGTTCGTTTGCGCGGGCCAGCCAGGAGAGGAAGGAAGGAAGGAAATGGTTGGCCACCCTCAACGAGAGAGAGAGTGTGTGTGTCTATGATCGGTTTTTGTGGAGTCTTGGAAAATGCCATTTCCCAAGGTTGGCCCTGCCATGACCTCTGTGTGACCTCTGAAATGAGAAGAAAGCTCTGTGGCCTCTTTCGCCGTGGCCGTTTTAAGTTGGAGCCTGAGATAGGGATATGAAAGTCCCTTGTGCCGAAGGCAAGCAGCTGAGCTTACGAAGTGTACCACTAGGGTCAGGACACACCCAGACCACCTCTGAGAAGTAGGTGATGTTAGTCTACCCGTCTTATAGAGGAGGAAGCTGAGCCCCGAGGCCACACACCTTACATGTGGCAGAGCCAGGATGGAAGCCTGAGTCCGCGACCCCTCTGTCACCGCCCTGCTCACTGGTCAGAGGAGAGATGGTCAAGGGGCCCTTGCTGTATCCTGGGCCTGCGTTCTGTTTCCATCTCAGGCTCACGCATGTGTTGCCTAGAACGGGCTCCCGAGCTGGAGAGAGAAGAGGCTCTAAGTTCTTCAGGTCTTCACCAGCCAGGAATCGGGCAGAGAGGAGACCAGGGCTGAAATGGCCACTGAGAGGGTGTCCGTGTCCTGCTGGCAGGCTTCCTTTGGCCTCTAGCCGCCCAGAGGGCTTTGCTCAGCACCTCCTCGGGAAGAGGGGGGGCTCGAGGCGGGAGGGGTGGCTTCCGGTCTCCCAGACGACATCTCTGGCCTCGCAGGTGCTGCACACACAAACCAGGGCAGGGCCAGCCTCTGGGTTCTCCTGGGTGGTGTCTCCTGTCTGCCCCTGCTGCTGCGGTGGGCCATCCGCTCGCTTCCTGACATCCTCCCAGAGCCCCCTGGTGTTGGCTGTGTCTGAGCCTGCTCCTGACGCACCTGTGAGGGGATGCTCTGGTCCAAGGCCTGCTCTTTCTCCTGGGAGCCCCAGCCTGTTTCTAAAATATGTTAGAGCTGCCGGGAAGGGTGTTTTGCCAATAACTCTTTTAAAGGCTGACTCTGAAATTGACCCAGTTATCTTGGTCCTGTTTTAGAAGTTGCCAGGAGTGCCTTGCTTCCAGGACTGAGTTGTCCTTGAGGGAAGGTCCCTGAAGTTGTGGCCCCATGTTGTGACCCGTGACAAGATTGCCAAAGCGGGCAGGGGAAAAGCAGACGAGGTTGCCGGTGACCGGGTCCCCCACTCCCACCCCACAGACGGCCTGAAGGACCCAGGACTGAAAGAGGTCCTCCTTTCTTAGGAGAGAGGCAGAGTCAGGGAGCCCTCCTGCCCTGGCAAGAGCTAATGCAGGCGTCTGTGTAGGCAGGACAGCCCGGCGGCTGGCCACAGGGATGGCGCTCCTACAGAGCACGCCGGCGTGAGCCAGACAGCGTAGCTAGAACTTTTTAAAAGTCTGTGCCGTCAGCCTCACGGCTGCTCTGTGGGACCAGGGGGCCCGTGCTGAGCCGGGCGAGGCCCCGCCTGCCTTGCCACCTGGAGGGAGCAGTGCCGGCAGCCGGGCACCGCGGCGCTGCCCGCAGCCTCCCCTTGCTTCTGGCCTCTCCTGTGTGGGGGCCGCCTGGGCACCTCTCGCCTGGTTCCCCGCCGACTCACCTGATGGCCCAAGAGCTCTTCCGTCCGCCTGGCGCCTCGAGGCCTCTCCTCAGCCAAGGCGCGGATGCCCCGTGCTGGGGGCCCGGGAGGACTCCTCTCCACGGGGAGCCCCAGTCAGATGCGTCTTGGCCTCAGGTCCCAGGCAGCTGGCCAGCAGAGGCCGGAAACGCTCCAAACACGCTCCTTCCTCCAAACGCTGAGGGGAGGGAGGCCCTCCGAGAGGCCATTTTATATTATAGTGATAGCCGGGCGACAGCCTTTGCCGTGGGGGGATGAGAGATGGTGGCGAGAGAAGCACTTTTGAGGGGTGAACCAAGAAAGCATCCTTCTGCATGAATGGGCTTGTTAAAGCCCGACAGCCCGAGAGCTTGCCTTCTGCTGAATCCCAGGCAGGTCTGTGAGGAGTTCCTTTGCTGGGACACGAAGCTGTGTTGTTGGCAACGGTGATATCTGAGCCTGACCTTCAGAAGGAGGTTAAAAATAGTGTTGTCCTGGCAAAGCCATTCTCCATCTGTGCGTGTGTGTGTGTGTGTGTATGCACACATGTTTATGCACTAGCTTCTTAAGAGGCAGAGGTAAATAGCATCCCCACCTGGTGCTTCTTGGGGGCAGACATGGCAGACACAAGGGGAGAGACCATTCTTTGTCTCAAGTGGAATGGCCTCACCTGCTTTCCTATTAACTTGCTGATGCTAGCCAGGGAGTTTGCAACTGAGAAACAGCTTTTGTAGTGAACGGGGGAGAAGGTATGGGGTGGTTTTGACTTTTTGAAACCTGCTCAGGATCAGAGCTCCTCTGGCACCGTTCTTTCTTTCTGTTCTTGAGCTTCAGCCACGTGCTGGGGCGGGAGGCCCACGGGGATGCCACGGTGCGGTCGTTTTCCTTAGTAACTCATTAAAACAAGCATGGGATTTAGGTTTATTCTGCACGGTGCGTTACTGTGCTTGGTAAGTTTCATTTGTCCTCGCAGTCAGGAGTGGTCGTCTTGTTATCCCAGTTAACGGATAAGGAAACTAAGGCTCAAAGAAGCTGTGTGGCTGAGTGGGTAACTGGCAGGGCCTGGACCCCAGCCCTGGTGATCCTGGGGGGGAGGGGGGCGTTGCCTCCCCCGTCGCCCTTTCTCTTCACATCCTGCCTCAGTAGGAATCCTTGCAGCAGTGAGCTGAAGGGGTGTCCTGGCCTTCCTTTTCTCAGCGACCTGCACACGTTCTTCTTAAGCCAGCGCTCCCCCCATCAGATCAGTGCCTCAGACCAGAGGTTCGGAACAGGGGGCGCAGGAGCACGTCAGTGATGGAGCTCTGTGGTACCCACCAGAGTCCTGCCGTCCCTCACCGGGGAAACCGTGTGCTGTGAAATCCCCACCGGCCTGTACTCCCGCTGGTGCCAGGCTTCCTCTCCTGGGGAGAGGGTGCGGTCCCTGGCTGTCAGGAGCGCAGCGCCGAGTGCGGGCTGAAAGGAGTCCTGTGACAGGCTCTTTGACACAAGGCTCAGATCCCACCCTGGCTGTTTCCCCTCACCCTTAAACCCTCTCAGCACAGTGGATCTCTGACCAGAGGTCCTGGCTCCAGCTTCTCCCCCTCCCCCAGTGTCCTCTTGATCTCCCAGAGGTGTCTGCCAGTCAGAGTGGGTGCCAGACCCGGGTGGGGGTGAAGGGAGCCTCAGAATGGAATCCCAGAGCCTTGTACTGTTTTACCCCTGAACCCCGTTCAGGGACTGCCCACAAGGGCAGCAAAGAAGAGGGCCAAACCCCAAATTGATCCTCACCAGCCCAGTCTAAAGAGGAGCAGAGCAAACACTCTAAAAGAGATCTTGAGAGTGCCCCACCGCTTCCCACTTGTTGCCGGGATAGATGCTCATGATGCCTGAGCCATTGGGGACCCGACACCTGCCTCTGGGTTCAGGCAGATCTGGGTTCACGTCCCTGCTCCGCTGTCCTGCTGCCGGTGTAACCTCGCGCAGGTCACCTCACCGCTGTGCTTCAGTTAGCCTTCTATAAAGTGGCGGACTGGTGCCTGTAGATGGGCTTGTAGTAAGGATTAAATGAAATAGTGATGTCAGGTGTCTCATCACAGGCCTGGCACGTCAGTGGTGCTCAGTAAACATGACTGAGGCCCAGAAGGACTGAGTGGCTTGCCACAGGTGCTCAGCTCCTCTGTCTGCCCACCTCTCCTCATAAGGGAGCTTCTTTCTAACTCTTCTGGGCAGTTGCACAGAAGACTTCCACAGGCCGTGGAGGCCCCAGAGTCACTGACTCAGCCAGAGTTCTGAGCACCAGCTGCTTAGAAGCCGGAGGCCGTCGCAGGCCCCGTCAGGAGGCAGCCATGTTAGGGGGAGGCCAAAGAGGCCCTGACGGATTCTCAGTGGCCGTGTTTGTAAAGGTGAGGAGGACTGAGGGCATTGGGGCCCCAGAGGGGGCGGGGTGGTGAGGGACGTCTGGGGTACTGACCTTGCTGCTGTGGGTCTGGGGTCCCCTCCCGAGGCTCCGAGCGCCTGCCCTCAGGGTCACGGCATTCGTGGTCTCTGAGGCCCAGGGGCTGCCTGGTCACACTGTGTTTGTGAGAAGACCCTCATCCCCTGCAGAGTCCGGACCAAGCGGAGGCGCCCCCAGCCCCCCCACCCCCCCCCCCACACACACACAGCTCCCTCTGAGGCTGCAGCGCTCCGGCCTGCTGGGCCTCCCGCAGTGGGAGCCAGCGAGGCCTCTCCGTGGCCCCAGCCAGCTGCCCCTTTCACCCCCCCTGCCTCCCAGGATTACTCAGCCTTCACAGCGTCTGTCACTAAGATGCTGAGTGCGTTCTTGACGGCCTCTCTTCAGGAACGGCTTGGGCCCTGTGGCCTTTTAAGAAAGGCTCGGTGCCTGGGTTAAGCCTCTGATTGTGGTTCTGCATGAAGAAAGCATAAGCCAGAGGAAAAGCGTTGGTTCAGCTTTGGTCTCAGAGCTCTGTGTCAGCGTCTGCTTGAGTCCCGGGGCTTGGTATTGAACGTGGGCCATACAGACAGGTGGAGAAACTGTCCTTTCCCTCTGATTTCTGCATAGATTATTCAGAGTAGGAAAAAGTCCGAGGAACCACCTTGCGGTCTTTACGTCCTGGTCTCTGCTCACAGGTTTGTCTCCTGGACTCAGGGGCCTTCGGCAAGGTCTCCAATGCAACTTCTTCCTTCAGGCCAGGATCCCCAGTCCCTGGAAATCTTGTTTTTTCCACCAGGGCCAGGAGCTCAAGAGTGATATCCAGGTTTTTAGGCTAATCGCTGGGGAAGCCTAAACATGTTCTGAAAGGTTATAAGTGGTCATACCAGTGTCAGGGGATCTGCCTGATCCAGGGAGGGGAGAGGGCCAGGCTGGACCGACCGGTGCCCGACCTCAGCCTCTCTGTTGAGCCAGAGCTGAGTCAGTTGTTCCGGGGCGGTGCTGACTGCCACTTGACTGGGGGTCAGCAGCCATTTCCTCATCCTTGGTCCCAGGAACAGAGTTTGGTTTTCCCTCCTCTCCAGGGGCTCAGGCAGCCCAGAAACTGGGTGGTAGATGTCTCTTCCGTCACTTCTGTAGGAGCGGCCTCTGAACAGGTGCAGCACGCCCTCTGGGGGCTGAGCTGAGGGAGCCTGGCCTCGCTGGGATGGGGCTTGGGCACCACCTTGCCTCCCCTTTCCCTCCCTAAGCCCGACAGCACGTGGAAGGTTGTCCTCACCGCCACATTCTGTTTGTCCCCTGCCCCCGCTGGAGGGGCGGCATTTCCGCTGCTTATTTTCCTGCATTGGAGGTTGCCTTCTGTCTTGAAGTGGAGTGAGATGGATGGCAGGAGGGCAGGACTCGGGAGGGCAGGCCTGTGGCCGAGGCCCACTCTGGCGGCAGCGATGCAGCGCCCCCTCCTGGCCAGAGGACAGCCTGGCTTCCTGCTCCTCAGCACAGTTGCTGAACGGTTCATCTAAAAATAAAAGGAACTTCAAAAAGATTTTCCAAGGCCGGTTTCTGGTTGATCTTGTAATACCTATAGCTTTTTGTATCAGCTTGACCTTTCTGGAGCTGCTTTACCAAGCCTCCGATTAAGATGGCTTTGTATTTCCAAAGCCCAAATTGTCAAGGCAGGGCTTAGCAGTTACAGCCTAGAAGCAGGGACATTAACCCAGAACCCAGTGCTGGATGTACGTGTCCCAAGAGAGTGACCTTCTTGTGGTCTTGGAGGAGAGGGAGTGGTAAGGAAAGTGGCTGGAATGTGGGAAGGTCACAGGGGTGTGAACAAAGCAGGTAGGTTCTTCTTGAGACTGAAGCCGTTCTGCTTTCTAGTCTGAGCTCAGTGCTGCCAACTGATCAGGCATTGAAGGGAGCTGACCCAGAACAGGACAGAAGCTCTGCTAACTTGAAGGGGTCTAGCTCACTCCCTTCTCTAGAATGGGTAGTCTTCTGGGAACTGGTGGTAGGGAGGATATTTGGTTTTGTGAATTCATCTCGAGGGTTTCCTGGTGTGCTGTTATCAAAGTGGATTCTGTGCCTGGCCCCATCGTTCAGTGCCCCTCCCCCCACTGTGCAAATTCAGAGCAAATTTTACGCAGCTCATTTCCCAAACCAGGGGCTGGGGTGCCTGTGTTTCTACTTTACAGAGATGTTGGGATGAACGTGTGCATTTCACTGGTGACTGTATTTGGTTGTTCACCTGGCCCGCACCATGTGCCCCAGTGGAGCTTCCAGACTAGAGGGAGCACAGCGTGGGAAGTGGGCGTCCATGGATGCCCTGAAGCTAACGCCTCTGTCATTCCCTCCTCTCTAGGCCTGGTGTCCAAGTCCTCTCCTAAGAAGCCGCGTGGCCGTAACATCTTCAAGGCCCTTTTCTGCTGTTTTCGTGCCCAGCATGTTGGCCAGTCCACCTCCTCCACTGAACTCTCCCCCTACAAGGAGGAAGCCAACACCATTGCTAAGGTAGCCGGGTCCAAGGCGGTGCGATGCCAGCAAGGACGGGGCTGCCGTGGGCGAGTGGGGTCACTGTAACCAGAGCAGGAGGGCGAGCCAGCCTTGCCTTCGCCAGAAGATCTCGGGCCCAGAGGAGCCCCTTCCTCTGTCCTTCCCATCATGGGACATCCTCCCGTTGATTCCCATTTGTGGTGCGCGCCACCTGGATGTCCCTCTGGTTTCTGAGGGCCCCTGTAATCCAGATCCTTCCAAGTTCCCGGAACCATGCAAGGCACTTTGCATATGTTGTCTCATATGACCCATAGCAGCCTCCAGATAGATAAGGATTTCAGCTCACAGACATGAAAACTGAAACCCAGAGGGTATATGTAGCCCCTGAAGAGTTATTAGTTAGTAAATGGTAGTATCAGGGTTTGGACTCAAATCTCTCTGGCTTTAAGTCCTGTGACTGTTTTTATTTTTAACTAAGCAAAGATAACCTCCAAGTTATCTTTCAAGGAACTTTCAGGGAACCAAGGAATTGAAATTCTGTCACAGTTCTTGATAACCCCTTGCAGCACTCTGAGCTGTACCTGTTAGAGGCATTGGGAAATGTGTAGGGTGTCTCTGATTCTCATAATTACCAGAAGATATATCTGGCATCGCAGAGGTGGGGGCAGAAATTCTTCTTTCCCCCTAGGCCATTGGTATTTCTTTCTGAACCACCAAGTTTTAGCTGTCCTCCTTCTCTTTCAAAGCCAGGCTGTAGACATGTGCTTCACTGTCCGAAACAGGGAAATGGTTAAATGAAGTACCAGGTGACTGTATTAGCTGAACTATTAGCTTTTACTAAAAGTTCACAGCAATGTGGAAGTGTTGAGTTGCAACTTTAAGTCAAAAAGCAGAAAGCAGAATTACCTATCAGGAGGGGAAAGACTGCTAAAACAGGCTTGAAGGAAATGCAGTAAAATGCCAGCATTGTTTCTTTAAGTGCTAGGATTTTCATTTTTCTTCAGGGTTTCCATTAAGATCACTTGCTTGCTACAACCATAACATTTTTATTATTAGCCAAAGGCAGAAAAACCGTTTCTGATCTCTCTGCAGTCTGTCTCCCGTCACATTCTAGGACCACAGTGTGGGCTCATATAGGCTTCTTTGTGTTCTGTAGAGGCTCAGCGCGTGCACACACACACCCGCCGTCTATGCCCCCACGGCGAACATAGGAAAAAGACAGGTTCTCAAGGAAAAGCCTGGGTTTCTGGACTAAGCAAGAGGCAAAGCTTCTGCAGTGAGGGGTTCTGACTCTGCAGCTGCATCAGCTGCGGCGGTTCCTGGTTCCTCTGAGGGGCAGTGGCCGGCGAGCTCAGGGCCCCTGCCTTCTCCACCCTTCACCAGGCCTCGTGAGGAAGGGAGACTTCAGCCCCTTTCCTGCCCAGCTCTGAAGGACAGTCACTTTTGTTATGTCAGGGTTTTCCAGGGGGCTGGGATCTTGGGGAGGAGACTCCCCTGCAAGGCCGCATGGGCTTTAGACGCCAGGAAGGGCACCGGCGGCCGGCACTGACCTCCCCTCTCTCCCGCAGTCGGACCTGCTGCAGTGCCTCCAGTACCAGTTTTACCAGGTGAGTGCAGCCCGCGGGGTGTGTGCTCGGACGCCCCGAGGCCCGGTGATCCCGCTAGCCCCATGGGGTGATGTCCTGAGGCCTTGTATCTTGCTGGCTAGATCCCCACCTGGGAATTGTTTGTCCCAGACATTTGCTGAAGGCCCACAATGCGCAAGGCATTAGATCGTGGAGGGGACAGCTGGCCTCCACCTCCAGTATCCGGATCACTGCACAGGCCCTGGGGAGGCGGAAGCAGGGAGTCAGTCTCTGCTTTTTCTCCTCTTGGTCTTCTCGTGTCATCTCTCTTGGGTTGAGGTGGGGGGCATCTTCCGTCTCCTCAGTAGGCCCAGCTCTGCCCAGAGTTCTGTTGAGGGAAATTAATCTTCCTTGGTGGCAGATTCAGCACCTTGGCTCTGGTTTTAGATTCCAGGGACCTGCTTGCTCCCAGAGGTGACAGAGGAAGATCAGGGAAGAATCTGCGTGGTCATTGACTTGGATGAAACCCTCGTGCATAGTTCCTTTAAGGTAACGTGACCTCTGGAGCCCTTACTCACCCGTCTCGGGCTGTCCTGGGAACCTGACTCAGGTGCCGTGAATTGGCCTCAAGTTGATGCTGGAAGAGTGATTAGAGATGGGAGGGCCGGCCTCTAGGATGTGGCCACGGTGGCATCACAGATGCCTGGCGGCCACTCCAGAGCACATTGAGCGGGAGCTGTTGCTCCCTCTGGTCACTGCCGACAGACCGCATCCGCCCCGTGTCCCAGCACAGGCGCCCGGGGCTCTGTACAGGACAGGCCCGGAGGGCTGCGGGCCGGGAGTCAGCCATGGGCCCTGTCCCCGCCTGCCTTGTCAGGACGTCTGTTCACAGGGCCCAGGGACTCTCGGCTCAGGGAGAATTTGCAGGTGGTGGTGGGTAGGGAAACCCAGAAGGGAAACTGCAGGCTGTACTGGGGTGGGAGCCCCTGGTGGGGCGGCAGGCGCTTCCTGGAGCCTCCGAGATCTGACCCTCCCCCTCCTCCCAGGGGACGGGCCTTGGCCAGGACTGGGGTGTGGCTGGGCTTCTTGTCCCTTCTCTTGAGCTGACTCATTAACTCCTCTGCCTTTCAGCCAATCAACAACGCTGACTTCATAGTGCCTGTAGAGATCGAAGGGACCACTCACCAGGTAAGTGCTGCCAGGCCCAGGGGCCCGGGGTCCTCTGTGCCTCAGGGCTTGTGTTCTGGCAGCTGATCCTTTCCTGTGACTTCAGTCTCTCCGTTGTTATTGGTACCTTGAACACTCAAGGCTTTCTCATCTTAAAAAATTCAGCCCCCCAGTCACCTCAAGCTGCCATTTTTTTTCTCCTTGCAGCCAAACTTTTCAAAAAACAAGTACTGTTTAATAATAGTAGTAGCCATCATTTTCTTAGTTGCCCTGCCCCCACTGAATGTGACCAGCACTGTTTTCTCTGACCTGAAGAGTTGGTGTGTCTGCCTGTTACAGGCAAGGAAGCCAGTACTGGCTGTGCTTTCTTCCCTTCCCTGCCCACCCATTCCATCTAGCTGGTGAATTTTCTTCCTTCCCAGCTCAGGCATCTCCTCCTCTGTATCTCTTTATGCAGCTCCCTCCCCTTGGGTCCCTACACTGGATTCTGACACAATAAATGCTCAGTACACATCTATCAGAAAACACTTGGTTCTAAGTAAGAGCAGACTCTGGGCCTGTATAACCTGCTCAGTCCAGGGTTAAGGATCTGTGGTGTTGATAGTCAAACAGAAGAGTTACTTGTAGGGAAATGGGGCTTGAGGCTCCCATGGGTGGTCATCACTCTCCTATGTCCATTAAAAGCTCTCTTCGCCCCACTGCCCTCCTCCCAGCTGAGGTGCTCCGCCAGGCCTAGTGCCGGACTCTGAATGGCAGCCCTTCATAGTCTGCTTGAGGGCTTCCCCTGTGGCGCAGATGGTCAAGAATGCAGGAGACCCGGGTTCAACCCTTTGGGTTGGGAAGATCCCCTGGAGAAGGGAACAGCAGCCCACTCCAGTATTCTTGCCTGGAGAATCCCCACTAGAGAATCCTCTAATCCCCCAGGGATAGGGGAGCCTGGTGGGCTGCAAGTCCAGGGGGTTGCAAAGAGCCGGCACAACTGAGCGACACACTTGGGTGTATAGAGATGCACAAAACTCACAGAGGAGGCAGGGCGCGTCTTCAGACGGACAGACAGACACGGTGAGCTCCTGGCCAGCAAGGAGAGGTGTGAAGGATGGGAAAGGGCGAGCTTTACATGATTGGGGGTGGCGGTGGTAGTGGGGCGTCTACGTGCAGAAGTTGGGTTTCCAGCAAAGAGTGGTGAGAGGATGCCAAGCTTGATGAATAACCAGCAAGAAGAGAGGACCTGTTAAAGGTTAAAGAAATAACAAATGAGAGGAGGCCCAGTTGTGGCTACCTGGAGCAGAGGGTTCCTGCTGCAGAGCTGGGAGGGGTCTGGTGAGTGATGGCCAGTCCAGGACACCTCCAGGAGGAAGGGTCATAGAGGCACACGCTCCTGAGCTGGGAGGGACGTGGGTCAAAAGAACTTTGAAGGGATGGTTCTAGGAGCACCTACGTAGGCTGGATGACAGGAGAGCACCTGGATGGGGGCAGGGAACAGACACCACGAGGGACAAGCACCCAGGGAAGCGTCCTGGCCATGCTGTGCGGGGTGATGAGAGGTGACACGGGGGGCGGGGGGGGCTGGCAGGAGAGGCACAAAGTGGGTGGGATCACGAGGGCACGGTGCTACGGGGTGTTGGATCTGTGGTCACGAGAGGGGAACAGGCCACTTTTCCCCTGGTGCATTTCAGAGAAGCTCTGCAAGGGAGGGCTTGAGGTTAGGAAAGATCTGCGACCTTGCCTGATGGGGACCTGGACTGAGTGTCCTGCCAGAACCAAGGATAGGAAACTCCTGCTGAGGCTGTGGCTGGATTCAAGTAATCCAGGATAGGCTGTTTCCATCCGTGAGGCCTATTCTTGATTACTTGTTTCTGGAGGCAGCTGATGGTTCACCGCCGGAAAGAGATGGCTCCTGGGACCTGAGGTGTTTTGATTCTTTCTGAGCTGGGTCAAGGTTGGGACCACCAAGCCAGCAGGAGCTTGGTGAGGAGGTGATGCCAGCATCCCAGTCTGTGGGGCAGCAGGCTGCCGGCCAGGTGGTCCAGAGGCGGGGTTGTGGGAGTATGGACTGCGTCAGTTCTGCACCTGCTTGTGCGAGTGATGATGGGGCCTGACGCGGTGCAGCTCCCCCCGCACAGGGTCTCCAGCAGTCCGCTCTGCTGCTCCTCAGGTGTACGTGCTCAAGAGGCCGTATGTGGACGAGTTCCTGAGGCGGATGGGGGAGCTCTTCGAATGTGTCCTCTTCACCGCCAGCCTGGCCAAGGTATTGGGGGCGGCGGGGGGGAGCAAGGGACCAGGAGCGGGTGTGGCAGCTCCTTGCAGCTCCCTCCGCAGGGTGCCCCGGGGAAACCAGGACCGCGTCCAAACAGAAAGCTGCCTCTCTCCTCCCAGTATGCCGACCCCGTGACGGATCTGCTGGACCGGTGTGGGGTGTTCCGGGCCCGCCTGTTCCGTGAGTCCTGTGTGTTCCACCAGGGCTGCTACGTCAAGGACCTCAGCCGCCTGGGAAGGGACCTGCGGAAAACCCTCATTCTGGACAACTCGCCTGCTTCCTACATTTTCCACCCGGAGAATGCAGTGAGTGGTCCACACACCCACGTGGCAGGGCTCGGCAGAGCCCCGGTCCTGGGAGGAGAGGGGCGGAGAGGCGGGGGGAGCTGTGGGCTTTACTGGAGTGGCGCAGCAGCCCAGGTGAACGGGCCAGGCTCCAGGAGCTCCGGGGCAGGAGACTCAGGCTGCCCTCTCCCTCCCCAGGTGCCCGTGCAGTCCTGGTTTGACGACATGGCGGACACTGAGTTGCTTAACCTGATCCCGATCTTTGAGGAGCTGAGCGGAGCTGAGGACGTCTACACCAGCCTGGGGCAGCTGCGGGCCCCTTAGCCTTCCCCGCTGCCAGCCGCGGCCGTCCCAGCAGGGGCTTTCCTCACTGTGCCTTCATGATCAGCCTGACAGAGTGGAAGCGGGAGCGTCTAGCCAGACGAGGCCTGGACGTAGACGTGATTGGAAAGAGCTCTAGGACAGGTTAGATGCCGAGTGGGCATATAGCAGACCAGCGATACCCAGAGCTCCCGGCTGTCTGAGTTGGGTTCCTGAGATGTGAGTGAGCGTCTGTGTGTGCACACACACGTGCGTGTGTATGTATGTGTGTGTGTGTGTGTGTGTTTGTCTTGCCTTGAACTGTGGCCCCAGGATATGCCCGTTTCCGGTTAGGAGAGAAACTGAAGGATCGAGAGTCTCCTCGAGTCTGTCTCCTGCAGGCTCTGCAGGCTTGAAGACTGCTGAAGGCTCCGTTGCCAAACCTGTGGCCTTTCCTCAGTGTTGTAAGGTTTATGCCAAGGAGAGAATGGGGTCAGGGGCTGCCTTCGGGTGCCCCAGGCGTGCATCTTTCTGAAGCCTTTCTCTTGCCAGCTGCTGCAGAGAAGCGACATTTCTGGGAAGATGAAAGCTTGTTTCCAGAGCTGGCCCCAGTGGCCATCGGGTCCTGTGGCCCGACAGCTGCCCTTGCCTCCAGCGGAGTGCCTGACTCCGGTCCTGTCTGCGTCTCCCAAGGCCTGGGCACCAGGCCTGCCTTCCTCGCCACCTAGCCATAGTCTTAAACCTGTGGGGAAGGAGGTCTTCTCCCTGCCCTGGAAGAGGACAGATAACTGATTTCCGTTCTTTTGACTCTGTTTTAAAATTCTCTTTCTAAATACAGTGTTGGGCCGTTTTGTTTCTGACAGAGCTGCAGTCCTGGGCCTGGGGTGAGAGTGGGAGGCCCCGGGGGTGCGGGGATGAGCATGAGTGTGTGTCCGCTCGGCCTGTAGGTCAGCGGCGCCCAGGCCTGTGCCTCCGTCTTGCCTTCAGGGAATCTGCTGGTGCTGCCACAGGACTGTTCCTGGGTCCGGGAAGGGCGCTCCGGGTCCCACCCTCCTGTTTCTGGGCAGGGCTCTCTCCTCTGTCTTCCCCCAGGGCCTGGCCTGTGCCGAGTGTCTTCATCCTTCCTGGCTGGCGCTGGTTCTCTGCAGAGCCCCAGGCATGCTTGCGTTTCCTGGGCGGAGGGGCTGGGTGTTGTCTGCGCTTAGTTTGCCGAGGAAACACACGTGCGCCCTGCCAACAGCGACAGGTGTGCCCGAGCGCGCCACTCGCCTGTGCTTTGCAAGTCTCTCTGCTTTCAAAGTTTCTTAATAGTGAAATGCTTTAAAAAAGCCACAGAGAGGAAGTTTCCCCAGGATGGAAACAAAAGGGGAAGAGCTGCTGTAACTGGGAGCACAGGGGCCCCCCAGAGGGAGCCCCGCCTCAGATCACTGCCTTAACCGCGGCCGCCCCCCTCCTTCCGGTGGGCTTCCTGTCACCCCCACCCCCTTTTCCCTGGAGGCAGGTGTCGCCAAGCGTTTGTAAGTTGCTTCAGGTGCGAGAACTCCGCCCACTCAGGACTCACCCCCGCTCTCCCTTCCGGTTTCCGCACACTGGGCCAGTCTGAGGAGCTCATCGGGACCGGGCAGCGGAACAGCAGCTCGGGGTTCTGGCTGCCCGGGGTCCTCTGGCATCGTGACCGCCGCCCCGCCGCACGGTTGTCAGGCCTTCTCTTCCGCTTTGGCGTCACGTGGGTGGAGTAGGGCCCCCCAGGCCTGTGTGGTCAGTTCCCCAGCAGCATTTCCTGGAGCCTGTGGGATCCTGCTCCATGCTGGTGGGGAAAGAGGGCTCCAGGGCTGGCCAGGAAGGACATCTCCTGAAGGGAAGTAGGAGCTTCTGATTCTAAGGCCCTGGCCTAAGCCTCTCTTCTGGTATCACAGGGGGGCCTCTCTCCTAAGCCCCACTCAAAGGGTCAGCCCTCGGGCCAAATCTGCCATGGCGTCCAGCCAAGCTTTTCTGACTAAACAAGCAATAAGAGGCTGTAGGCTGACCCCCCAAGGGACCCTTTCTGCCCTCCTTTGGGTCACCTGGTCTCTGGGAAGAGCCAGTGCCACCCACTTTCCTGTCAGGCTTGTCTGAGTGCTCCGAGGGGTCATGACCAGGGCCCAGGATGACCTGGGAGTGCCCGCTACTTCTGCATGAAGCCCAGCTCCACAGGCCTGTCTCACCAGACCCCCTGCCCCGCCCCTGCGGTTCCTAACCAGAAATGCTGCACCCCCTCGCCCCTTCCTCCCTTCCCTGGAGAGGTAGCGCAGCCAAATACAAGTCTAAGCAGGGTCCATCCGTGTGGACCAGAGCCAGCCTGAAGTCGTTAGGGCTTTCTGGTCTCCAGTTTCAGTGTGTTAGGGGCAAGAGATGATTGCAAAACTTGCTCCTTAGAGGAATCAGGCCAGACTCAACTTGGGAGGAGGGCAAGATTGCAAGGAGGAGCCAGTTCACCCCAGGATCTGTTTCAGGGTTTCCTACCAGCACTTCCTGTTTGAGGCTGGCCTTTGGGAAGCAATAGGCTACCAGGCCTGGCCAACCCCAGTTCAAGCCATGCAGGAACCTGCCCGCCTGCCAAGTTCAGGTTTTAAGGCGCCTCTTCAGGGACACAGCGTGTCTCTCTGATTGGGCTTCTAAATCAAAAGCCTGATGTTCTGTCCCTCTCATAGGGGGAGCTTTGGACACAGGACCAGTTTGGAGAGGGTCAGGTGAGAGTCTCCACTCTGCACATTGTAGAGGGGACCCTTTGCGGGCCCGTGGTCCCTCACTAGAGAGGTGGAGGTGATTTGCCTTCAGTTAACCTGGGACCTTCTGTTTAATTCCCTCCCGCCTCCCAAAGATTTGGACCATTTTATAAGTGTATGAATTCACCTCTGTTCACAGTGGCCCCGAAGCTTGTCTGTGCTAACAGCATGGGAAGTCTAGAGGCGGTCATTCCCTGGGAAGTGGGTCCCGTTCTGTTTTGTTTGCAACCCTAGCCTGTTCCTGGGGGGGCCTCATTCGGTAAGGCAACTCCCCACCCCCCTCCAAGGTTGTTTTGCGCCCCATGTCCCAGCCAGGTCAAGTGTCTACAGCAGGTGAGCCTGTTTGGTTTTCCCCTTTAGGTCTTCATTTAGTTATTTGTTACTGTTATCCCTCAGTTGCCTTTTTCGTAAAATGAGGTTTTAGTTTTCAAAACAGTAAATACTTGCATTCAAGCCGGGGAGGCAGAGGTCTGGCCCTCTGCCACATTGTCTCAAAGCTGTGGGGCATGCCCCTGGAGCAGACTCTGGTCTTTGGGGCCCTGAGCTTCTTTGCTTGTAGTTATCTCAGATCTGACCTGTGCTGTGCTGCTCAGCCCCCTTCAAGACGCCATCTGGAGGGTCAGGGAGGTCTGCCTCCCACTGTGACCGGGCTCTGGGGTTCTGACCACCTTGCTTACAAGTCCATAATTTGATAAATTTGTTGTATTCAAAAACTTGAAATGTAGGATGCCATTAAGTGTCTGTTTATATTTTTGAAATATTTGTATTACTTACAATTAATGAATAAAAGTGGGTTTAAAAAACCCATCCATGAATGGGAACTGTCTCCTGCCCCTGCTGTTGTTCATTCGGAACTTACCCCCCACCCCCTTCTTCCCTCAAAACGCCTCTGTCATGATGAGGCCGGAGTGCCCAGGCTGGGAGGCCAGCTGTGGACTCAGCACGCAGATTCTGCCCAAGGTCGCAGAAGTCGGGCTCCATCAGCTCTTCCCTGGCCCCTGGGTGGAGCCAGCCCCATTCCCTCCAGGTGCTCAATAAGCATATGCTTGGTGGCCTGTTGACGTCCAGGAGGAACCAGAAGCCCCGGGGGGACTCGGGGACTTAGCGGGTTTTCCCAGAGTAGGAGCCCTGGAACTGGACAGTGCTTCCTGGCATATAGTAGGCTCTCCAGTTTTGATGGGACTGCCATGTGACCCCCGAAGGGACAAAACAGGATGACCTGATAACACACCATAGGCCCTTCACCCAGACTTCACCTCCGAGAAATGCCCAGAAGCTTCTGGGGGAGGCGCTGGCCAGCCTGGACATCCCGGGGGCTCAGTGGGCGGCCCAGCCCTGCCTGCTGCCATCAGTGTAATGCATTCATATCTACAGGATGGCAAGCATCATATCCTCCCTCCGTCTTTCCTGCATTATTGATGGACTGCACTTTTTAAAAAATCAATTAGATCAGGGCGTGGAACTGGAGTTAAAAAGAAGCCTTTAAAAGTCTGCTCCTGTTTTTGCTGTTTTGAATAGGAACAGATAAAGCTTTCCCTCTGGTTTGAATAAGTCAAGCCCAGGGCTAGGTTGGCTGTGATTGGCCGGGACTAGGAAAATGCGGTTAAGATGCAAACCCAAGCAAATATAACCCAGTGTCTGCACAGCCATTACTAAGAGAAGGCAGCAGGGCCTGGAGCCTCCCACACTGGGTGGTTCCTCAACACTGCTTACCCGCTGCCAGAAAACTGGGAAGACTGGTGAGAGAAGGCAAGGTAAGTTCTCTTTGGTTTATGGGTGCATGTCGGTAGAGCAATTTTACTGGACTAGGAAGAAACAAAGGAGAAGAGATTGAAATTTTCCTTGGCCTTGTCTTCTTGGATGAGGCTTTTAGAGGACTGAACCAGGAGCTTGTCAGTTTTTTGCAAACTTCCTGCTGAGAAGTTGAGGTAATTTTTTAAGAGATCCCTAAACATTAAGACACATTTTCAAAAGCTGGGAAACAGGGAGAAAGCCCCAGCTCAAACAGATGGTGTAGAGCAAAGCATAAATGAAAACCAGCTTCCTCTACTTGGGGTCCATTCATAGGAGTGTTGATGGGAATTAAGGGCCTGAGATTTTAACCTGAGATTTCAAAACTGCACCCCACCCAGTAGAAGTGTCAAAGGGTACTAAGCTAATAAGTTAGGATTCCAGGAGAGACGGAGAGACGCTTTGGGAGACTTCGGTGTCACGGACGGAATCACACTTTCTGGGTGTTCCCGAACGGCAAAGTTCCTTCTGTGAGCATGTCTTGTCCTGCATTTCAGGGCTCCTGGCCCAGTGAGTGTCTTGATTGCTAAGTCCCTGTTGGGAATTGGGACTGCTTTTGGCCTCTGGACTCACAGTCCTAATTAGCGCCAGCTGGTTTGACTTTGAGCAGGTTTACACTTAGCTCTCTCCCAGGAACGAATTGGTCTTTATCCCCTTCCCCTAGTTGGGTCATTGCATTTGCCTTTAGTTTCTGAAATCTAGGATCTGCAGGAAACCTGAGCAAATATTCCCCGGCAGTTCCGAGCAGCACTGGGTGGGGCGGTGCCAGTTATCAAATTAAAGCCTCAAACGTTGACTGCTCCGCATCACTGCTCTGCTTTAGGCCTGCTACAGCAGTAGACAGAGGGAGGTTTTTGTTTGTCTTTTTTTGTTTTGCCAATGTCCACACTAGATAATGGCACATACCCAAACCTAGGTTCATCTACCAAGGCTCAAGAAAAGAATGGCCAGACATGCCCCTCCTAACAAGCACAATATGCTTCCAAATAGCCAAACCCCAGGCTTTCCTGGTGGCTCAGATGGCAAACTGCCTGCAATGCAGAAGACCTGGGATCAATCGGGGAGATGCCCTGGGCCCTGGAGATGGGAATTGCTACCCACTCCAGTATTCTTGTCTGGAGAATTCCATGGATGAGGAGCCTGGTGGGCTACAGTCCATGGAGTCACAAAGAGTCAGACATGGCTGAGTGACTAACACTTTCACAGCAAAATCCCAGATAGAACCTTTCAGGGTGTTTGGGTTTTGATTTTTCTTTTTCCTATGCATTAATAAATCAGTCAAGCCCATCTTTTACCTTTGCCTTGTGAGAGCATTCATCAGTTATGTGTATCACCAGATTGCAAGCCCCTTGAGAGCAAGAAGCAGACAGGAATTTTCAATATGTAAAGGCTGTGTGGCCACGGACATGTGTAGGTGCTTGATAACCCTAGACAGGCCTCGAATAGAGATGGTACGCGATGCACGCTTGTCTTTACCTCTCCCTCTCCCCACCCTGCCTCTGGGAGGCCGCTGCCCCGCTGGCTGGGTCTGTGGCGGTGGGGGAGGACCTGTCCACAGGCCATGCCCACCTGTCCCTCCGGCTCCCTGAACTCACAGTACTCCAACCAGAGATCTAACCCACCACCCCCTGCATTGGAAATCCCGGAGTCAAGTGGTGGACTGCCAAGGAAGTCCACACCCTGAATTCTATGTCCCAGCTCTGCCATTTTACTCTCCCTTTTCTTCTGTGAGGCACAGGGAATATATTAGTCATATGACAAAACAGGATGGGATAGTTTAAGGATGGTTTACTTTAACAAGTCTGGTAAGTGAAGGCCAAAAGAGTGGACTGTGATGAGGACCTGCCAAGCAGAGAGTCTGGGAGAGCTGGAATAAAAATGAGAGAAGGAAACTCAGTTTGGAAATACTCTGATGTAAGCTTTTCAGACCCATGTGCCACTGGATTTAGGTGAGTTAGGAAGGGTTGCAGTACCCGTAGTAATTAGAGATTTTAAGACCAGGTACGGATTTCTTTCTAGTGATACTAAGCAAATCATTTGACCTCTCTGAACCTCAATTTTCCCACAATGTAAGACGAAGGAAATATATTCAGCTTATGAGAATTAAATGAGAGAAATAAAGTCAGTCAGCAGAAGGCTTTAACACATTTGTCACCCCTTGGGTAAAGAATCATGCCTGTTACCAGAGCTCTTAACAAGGGAAGTGGCGAGGGGGATGCAGAACTTCCGGTGGGCGCCCCCCACCTCCCCGCCGGGTCGGCCAGGCTTACGACCTCAACTTGGACAGGTCATTTCGCAAGTCACTGAGACGACGGTGCAGGGATGCGCCGTGAGGATGTGGCCGGATGGCTGACGAGAGATTGGGAAGTGACTTAGGAGGAGAGCGGGCGGGATGCCTGCTCTGAGAGGCGTCATCTCCCTGCTCGCTCTGTGATGTTTCAGTCCTGGGAAGCCAAGCGCCATGTCTCTGAGCAGCGCCTTCCGGGCTGTGGGCAACGACCCTGGGATCATCACCTGGAGAATAGAGGTGAGCTGGGCCGGACGGGGCGCCTCCTGGGCTGCTGCAGGCCCCCCACACTCAGTCTCCTGCTGGTGGCTCCGCAGCAGTGAGAGGCAGCGCTATCCTTGACCCCTCCCCGGGGCACAGAGCCGGCGGGTGAGGTGGAAGAAATGCTCTTCACTTTGGGGAGCAGGGCTCCAAGCAAAAACAAGCTGGCCCTTCATCCAGCCATCTGCACTTCCAGTAAATGCCCTGGAGAGATGGGTGGGGCCCGGGCCACCCAGAGAGCCCCAAGGCTACTGGCTGCTCTAGTCAGGACAATGGAACCTGTCTTCCACGGGGCACTCTGGCTCCTTCAAAGTAGGAGGAGGTGTGGGTACAGCACAGATCGGGGCCCTGCTCATCCCTTCTCCCCCGGCTTGAGCCCCTCTGGCTGACCTGGAGAGCCACTGGTCTGTAGCTGGGAACCGCCCTGGCCCAGAAAGCCTCACCTCCTCCTCTGCTCTGAGCCTAGTGAGGGACCGCTGCGTCAAACCCAGAGGAGATGCCCACCTCATGACCGTCCACAGGAGGGGTCACAGCTGCCGAGCAAGCTGCTCAGAGCCAGGTCACTCCCACTGTTTTAAGGCTCCCCATGCATCTAACAACTAATAGGAACAAAAAGTCACACAAATTGTGGGATATTTGACATTTTCACATTTGACACTCATATTTTACATAGAATACACTCACACAGGACCACAGGTTTACCTCCTTGGAGACAGTGATGAAAGTCTCCATCTGAGGTCACATGAATGGCTCTCCTGGGACGAGTCAGACATGCTATGACAGATGCATCAGAGCTCCAATCCAGACAGGAGCCCTCAGCATGGAACCTGCACACAGCCAGCCCTCAGCCCCCAGAGCCTCACAGAATCCGGGCACTCCACCCCGTTCTCAGACCTGGGCCCGCGCTGGGTGGACGGAGTCGGTGCCAGAGACCCCGATGCTTCGGCTCAAGAGACTTGAGGCTCTTCCTTGAGGGCTTATGCCCAGCTGAGGACTGAAGGGGCTCCCCAGGCTCCCCAGCAGCAAGATGGGACCGGCAGGCGGCGGGCGGAGGACAGACCCAGGGCCGTGCAGGCGGAGCTCGGCAGGAGCCGGAGGGCTGTGCGCGCTCGTCCTGGGCCTGGCCGCCATGCCCCGTGGGGCCGTCTCCCTACCTTTCCACCCGCTCCCCAGCCCTGTGACCTGTGCCAAATAATAGCGTGGAGGGAGGAGGCTCGGGGGATGAGGGGGAAGGAATGTAGCCCATCCACACCCCTTGTCCTTCCAGAAAATGGAGCTGGCGCTGGTGCCCTTGCGTGCCCACGGCAACTTCTATGAGGGAGACTGCTATGTCATCCTCTCGGTGAGCACCGCCCCACCCTGTCCCCTGATTCTCACAAGCTCCTCCCCAGAGAGCCAGCTCTGGGGCTCCCCTGGGAGATCTGCCCATGGGGTTAATCAGGCCTCTGGTATCCGTCTTGATTCTTCCTAGCTGTTGCATGGAACAGGCTTCCAGTTTGACTATCAAAGGCTGTGCTCAGGCCAGGGTTTTAAATTTTGCATCAGAGGGTGGGGGTGTGGCCCTCAGTCCGAACCTCAGCACGTGGCCCGTAGCCAGGCTTCGGCCTCCTGGGCCCAGCCCCCGAGATTACAGTGCTCTGGAGGAAGGCCAGGTGGACAGAGGGCCGTCTCTGGCCTCCAAGTGCTCACCTAGCTGAGGGAGCAGCCTCCCACGCGGACGGTGCTGCCGGAGCCACGCCGGCAGCCTGCAGCTCTGTACGCTGAGAGAGTGCCCGGGTGCACGCGAGCAACAGGAGGGCTCTTGCCTGCAGTCCAGCCGGCAAGATCCCCCCGACCGCTGCTCATGTGGAGGACCATAGGCTGTCAGCTGTCCCCGCATGGAGGGAGGGACTCGGGCTGCTAGGGCTTGAGCCGCGGAACAGGTCTGCCCAGGGGCCACTGCAGGCGGGAGGAGACCGCAGAGCAGGACGGAGGCCCGAGCCTGCCAAGAATGGGACCCGAGTCACCCTAGGCAGCTACCTTCCCAGACCAGAGGGGCGAGCCGGTCTCTCTGACTCCACCCCAGACGCGGAGAGTGGGCAGCCTCCTCTCCCAGGACATCCACTTCTGGATCGGGAAGGACTCCTCCCAGGACGAGCAGAGCTGTGCGGCCATCTACGCCACGCAGCTGGACGACTACCTGGGGGGCAGCCCCGTCCAGCACCGGGAGGTCCAGTACCACGAGTCCGACACCTTCCGCGGCTACTTCAAGCAGGGCATCATGTGAGTAGCGGGGCGCCCAGCAAGGGCGTAGACGTGGTCCACCAAAGAGGAGCCCCAAAGGCTGGAGAGTATGCGAAGAAGGTTATCAGAGAAATGCGAATCGAAACAAAGCTGTCCTTTGCACCTGTCGCAGCAGCGTTAAGTTAGAGAGCCGGGCGGTGCTGAGTGTGGGCAAGGCTGCGGGGAGGTGGGCGCCCTGGTGCCCCCTGCTGGTGGGAGCGAGGACTGGCCCAGCGTCCCGGAGGGCAGTCTGCTCCCGCCGCTGGGGCAGGTCCCACCCCCTGGGGGGTGACCCAAAGGAATTCTCACGTTCCCAGGTCCCCAGGGGGCACGGGAGCCAGGATGTCCGTAGTGGTATCAGTGGTGGTGAGAAGCTGCAGGCAGTGGGGCGTGCCTCCCCCAGGGAGACTGAACGGGGAGGAAACACTCCGGGACACCACGGAGCACCATGCCATCACATCAGAGGCTCATCTGGCCTGTGGAAGCACTGGGTTTGAGGAACACAGGAAGAAACAGACTTGCAGTGTAGAACAGAATGCCAATTCCTGTCCATCAAAAATGACATACGCGCAAAACAGCAGGCCATGTTTTACCAGAATGAAGATAGAAAGATAGATGTTACACTGTTAGAACGGATGCCTATGGTGGGGAGGAAAAGGCAGGGAGGGGAGGGGATGCAGATAAAAGGGAGCACATAGACACTACAAGAGGAGGGTCTTGTAGAGCCCAGTGATGACAGCCTTCCATGAACTGAGGACTTTGGTCACCTCCAAACTTTGCACTTGAGATTGAAAATAAAAGAATTCCAAGGAGCTCGAGAGTTCCGAGGCTGGTCGAAGGCCAGCTTCTTGCAGGTGAGCAGCCCTCACTGAGGACCCACTGGGTGCAGAGCAGCCCGCTGAATCACCAGGGAACCCAGCAACAGAGGCCCTCTGCTCCTGGGGGCTTTCTGGGTGCTCTTCACACGTGGGATGCCTGGAGGAGGCTGGGCTAGGGTGAGAACCAGAGGCAGGAGAGTGGTTTCCTGGAGTGAGTTGGTCTTCAGGCCACGGGGAGATGACTTGTGCCCCTCCCCCAACACACATGATGTTCAGCTTCTAGAACAAAATGAAACAAGCTCTTCATGCCGTGGGGACTCTTATCACTCCTCTGCCTGGAGACCTAGTCCTCTGGTGGTTGGCTCCTACTCTTAATATCTCAACTCAAACGTCAGTCCTCCAGGGGAGACAGCCCCCGATGTTCTGCCCTCCACGAGGGCACCTCTGTGGCAGGGGTGACCGGCATCAGTGTGTACCGTCATCACCCACGTGGGCAGAGGCTGCCTCTGTGTGACCCACCACTCTCCTCCCAATGCCTGGCACACAGCAGGTTCTCGGTAAATAACTCACCGGCTGTTCCCTCAGCTACAAGAAGGGCGGTGTGGCCTCTGGGATGAGGCACGTGGAGACCAACACCTACAACGTGAAGCGGCTGCTGCACGTCAAGGGGAAGAGAAGCATCCGGGCCGCCGAGGTCGGTCCTGCCCCCATCTGTCCCGGGCCTGAGGCCTCTCCGCCTGGCACCCAGGAATTCCTCCTGCCCGATGTCTACCTCTTTCCCGCAGGTGGAAATGAGCTGGGACAGTTTTAACCGAGGAGACGTCTTCCTGCTGGATCTTGGGAAGGTCATCGTCCAGTGGAATGGCCCGGAGAGCAGCAGCGGGGAGCGCCTGAAGGTGTGGCCCGTGCGCTCAGCCCCTGCGTTCCCCCAGCTACCCTCTCCTTCTTCTTCCCTGACTGGCTCTTTGCTGCCCTTCCAGCCAGACGCCTGCCTTTGAGTAGCATCTGTTTCAGAGACAGGCCACGTGACTGAGGCTGCGACTCAGCCTGGGGTTCCTCAGCATCGGGGTAACCCTGTGTGTGGGGTCCAGGCTGCTTCTCTTGGAGCTAAGGGCACCCCCGGCCTTCTTTACAGGCGATGCTTCTGGCAAAGGATATTCGGGACAGGGAGCGAGGGGGTCGTGCTGAGATAGGAGTGATTGAGGGAGACAAGGAGGCAGCCAGCCCGGAGCTGATGAAGGTCCTTCAGGACACCCTCGGCCGGCGCTCCATTATCCAACCGGCAGTCCCAGACGAGGTCATAGACCAGAAGCAGAAATCAAACATCACGCTGTATCAGTGAGTAGCTAAGGCTGGCTGCTGCTTGGAAGCTGGGGTCGGGGGAAGGCGGCCCCCAGGGAAACAAGCACTCCTGCTTGGCTCCATTTGGGGTGCAGGCACCTGGGTCTCTTTCAATCTTTCTTTAAATGCAGCTTCTACGAGGAGCTCGTTGTTCCCTGAGCAGCTACCGTCTGCTCTTGTTAGCGATGTTTCCTGGTCTCTGGGGGAGAATGTTCCTTGACTCAGGTCTATGCATCCCAGGGGTGTGGCCGGGATAATGTCAGGGGCAGGGTAGAGATAATATTCAGGAAAGAGATGCGGATAATATTCAGGAAAGAGATACACAGAAGTCTCCCCCAGACTACAGCATGCATCACACTCCAGTCTGCGCTCAAGCTATGCCTGTTGCAAGAAGTCAAACTCTAGCCAGAAACTCCATCCTAAGACCAAGCCAGGAAATAGCAGACTGACCACATGATGCTTTGTAGAAGGGACACTACAGGCTAACCTCTCCCCTTCTCCAGTGTCTCAGACTCATCTGGGCAGCTGGCGGTCACGGAGGTAGCGACGAGGCCTCTGGTCCAGGACTTACTGAACCCTGATGTGAGTAGCACTTGGGTGCGCTTGGCTTGGGGCAGCCGGACCTGGCTTCAGAGGCAGGCCCCACAGAGAGGCCTTCCTTATGGTCTCGGGCAGCTGTAACCACTTTTGTCCCTGGCTGTCTGCTTCAGGACTGCTACATCCTGGACCAAAGTGGAACCAAGATCTACGTGTGGAAAGGAAGAGGAGCCACAAAGGCTGAGAAACAGATGGCCATGTCTAGAGCCCTGGTAGGAGCTGTGGGCGGGCAGCATTATCCAACAAGCCTGTCCACGACAGGCCAGAGGTGCTCGGAGAGCCGTGTTAGGCACTGGTGCGCCGAACATCGCAGTTAGAGCCGTGACTTCAAAGTCACACAGACAAACTGGGATTCAAATCCAGGTCTAGTGCTACCTCCTGGGCTTGTTGTGCTGGTTAAATAACATTTGTAAATCACTCAAACACACGGGCATACACACCTCCCCAGTAAAGGGTGGCTGTTACTATTGAAGGTGATATCACGTGTCAACAGCCCTGTCCTCAAGGAACGTGTGACGTTTCCGTGCGTCCTCCTGCAACTGCGCCAAGCAGGATGCATCTACCAAAAGCGAAAAAAAAGCAAATGAAGGTGATGCAAAGTCAGTGGAGCACAGAGGTGCTGAAGGAGTATACTATAGAGGATTAAAAAAAAAATCAGTAATAATCATGACCAATGAAGGAATGCCAAAATGTTCCTTTCAGCCCTTTCCTTGAGGCAGCTAGCTCAGTCCCTAGACAGAAATGAGTTAGAATTTGACTCTGACTCCCAGAAGGGAACAATCCTACCCACTGGCTTCCAAGGGGTGAATTACCAGTCGAGCCAAGAACCCAGTGCATTCCCTGACTGACGTGCCCTTTGGGGGTGGGGGGTACCCACAGGACTTCATCAGGATGAAGGGCTACCCCGGCAGCACCAACGTGGAGACCGTCAATGACGGGGCCGAGTCGGCCATGTTCAAGCAGCTGTTCCAGAAGTGGACAGTGAAGGAACAGACCGTGGGTCTGGGGAAGACGTTCAGCGTGGGTAAAGTCGGTAAGACGGCCCCCAGATGGTGTTCTCATTGTGGGGAGTCTCTAGAAAGATGGGCACGGATGCTTTTCACTCACCTGGCTTCTCCCGACCCCGTCTCTGCAGCGAAGGTTTTCCAGGATAAGTTTGATGTAACTCTGCTGCATACCAAACCAGAGGTGGCAGCCCGGGAAAGGATGGTGGACGACGGCAATGGCAAAGTCGAGGTAATGAGCCCAGCGACCCGTGTGCCAGGGCAGGCGGGGCCCCGACCATCCTGGCTGCTTTCCTGCCGAGGAGCGCACGGGATCCTGCGTCCCCTCTGCTTCTCTCGTCACCTCCAGGGCCCCAGGGCTCTTCCCTAAGAGGCGTCTGCGTCTGCAGCGTTCTCCCACAGTTCTTTTTTTTTTTTAATATTAGTTAGAGGCTAATTACTTTACAATATTGGAGTGGTTTTTGCCACACATTGATATGAATCAGCCATGGATTTACATGTGTTCCCCATCCCACGATTCTTCAGGGAAGGGAAAGGTAGACACCCCAGTGTGCTGTCAACAGCTCACCTGGCAGACACATTCAAATCACCTCTGAGCTGTGATGGGGGTGTGTCTGACCAGGGATGACCTAGTTCTCCGGATTCAAATCATGCAAATGGGATAAGCCCTCAGCACTGGGAAGAAGCACCGGAGGATGAGGGGTACTGTGAATGGACCTTTGTGCCCCATCCCCCTGGATTCTCTGCTCAGCACGGCCCAGTTCCCTCCGGGTGTCTGTTTGTTCAAAGAGGACTCCCCCCACCTCTGGGGAACTGTGTCTCCTTCCACGCCCAGGTCTGGAGGATAGAAAACCTGGAGCTGGTCCCTGTGGAGCACCGGTGGTATGGCTTCTTTTACGGGGGAGACTGCTACCTGGTTCTCTACACATACGAGATGCATGGGAAGCCTCATTACATCTTGTATATCTGGCAGGTAGGCCTGGAGCAGGCCCTTAGCTTTGGATCCTGGTGCTTCCTCTGGCCACGGAGCTGGGGCCAGGGGTGGCAGGGACCCACGGCACCCGTCTCACCCCTGCAGGGCCGCCACGCCTCACAGGATGAGCTGGCAGCCTCGGCATATCAGGCGGTAGAGGTGGACCGGCAGTTTGAAGGGGCCCCCGTGCAGGTTCGGGTCACCATGGGGAAGGAGCCACGCCACTTCATGGCCATCTTCAAAGGAAAGCTGGTCATCTTTGAGGTGAGACCCCTTAGGTAAAAGTACACCAGAAGCAGAATGCTCAGAACCAGCAGGTCAGCAGGGAGCTACGGTGGAGGAGAGGAGGGGTGGAGAGCGGGGCTCGGGGTGGACACAGACGAGAAGGGGGTGAATCTCTCTAAGACCCTGAAGTGCATCCCGACTGCCTCGGGCTTCAAGTCCACAGCCCTGCCTAGTTCATGTTCAAGGTCTTATACAATTTGACCCATATGACCGTGCGGGTGCGTCACCCCCAGCTCCCTAACCTCCACGCTCCACTCCAGTCAGGGGGTCTCCTCTTTAGACCTCACATGTGCTCCCTCATTCCCTGTCTGCCTCCCCCAGCCATTGTGCCTCTTCAGATTCAAGTCCCATGTCTTCCAGAAAGCCTTGGCTGAAGCACCACCAGGACTGTATTGCATCACATGCTTGATACACACAAGTCTGAGGTCAAGTCCTAGTCCTGTCATTGATTATAGCCAGTTTTCTGAGCCTCAGTTTCCCCACCTGCACTATGGGATAATAATACCTACTTCACAAGAGTTATTATGAGGATCAATAAAATGATATAGCTAAGGCACCAGAAAGGAGCCTGGCATATACCCTGGGTCTCAGAATGAAAGCTAACACTATTTCTTAAAAATATTTATTTATTTGGCTGCGGAGGGTCTTAGCTATGGCATGTGGGATCTAGTTCTCTGACCAGGGATTGGAGCTGGGCCCCCTGTACTGGGAACAGAATCTTAGCCGCTGGACCCCCAGGGAAGTCCCCTGAACGCTAACACTGCTGGTCCCGTAACTCCAGCTCGCCTCGCCCTCTCCCAGTGAGCCGAGACGCTCCTTGAGGGCAAAGGCGGCGTCAGATCCAGCCCTGCTCTCCACAGCGCTGGCCCCGGGCTCGGCGCACACGGTGTACCTTAGATCCGGCCTCTGCTTTTCTCTTTCTCTCTAGGGTGGGACTTCGAGGAAGGGAAATGCTGAGCCGGATCCTCCAGTAAGACTCTTCCAGATTCAAGGACATGACAAATCTAACACCAAGGCAGTGGAGGTCCCAGCCTTCACCTCCTCCCTAAACTCCAATGATGTCTTTCTGCTGCGGACCCAGGCAGAGCATTACCTGTGGTTCGGCAAGGTAGGACGGCCGGCCCAGCGGCCACACCCCGCCCCAAGCTCCCAGCCTGCGCCCACCCTCCGGTCAGCAAGGGTGACCTTAGAGTGGGCTGGAGCTGTCCTCAGAAAGAGGAGCCTTTTCCTAAAGATTCTTCAGACGGACCAGCAGTGTTCCTCACAATGAGGCCTCCACTAACACACTCAATAATGGCACTGCTCACGCCCAGGAGACCCTCCATAAACAGCTGGAGGCAGGATGGAAAAGTCAGTCTTTCCACACTGGCTTGGTGGACTGTAATAGGACAGGCATTAACACTGAACAAAAGAACACTAAGAATATGATTTTTGTCAATTCAGGTTTCATCTGCATTGAAAAGCACTAGAGCTGTTTTACAAAAGAGAAATGAATAGGAAAAGATGCTCAATATTAATAGTCATTGAAAGTGAAAGTGAAGTTGCTCAGCCGTGTCCGGCTCTTTGTGACCCCATGGACTGCAGCCTACCAGGCTCCTCTGTCCATGGGATTTTCCAGGCAAGAGTACTGGAGTGAGGTGCCATTGCCTTCTCCATTAGGGAAATGCAAACCCCAATGAGATACCACCACACACCTCTGACTAATGACTAAAAAACTGATGATATCTAGCGCTGGTGAGGACAAAAAGCTATAGGAATTCTCACACCGCAGGTGAGAGTGCAGATATGGCCTTTGAAAACAATTTGACCGTTTCTTATAAAACATATACCCAGCAACCCCATTCCTGGGTACATATGTACCCATGTGAAATAAAAAACTACCTTCACACAAAGACCTATACACAAATGTTTAATAGCACCTTTATTTGTAATTGCCAAAAGCTGGAAGCAAATCAACCGGAGGATGGATAAACAAGCAGTGTTTCCACACAACTGGAACGGAATGCTACTCAGCTACAGAACACCCACAACTGCAAGGAAGCATCTCAGATGCATTATGCTAAGTGACAGAAGCTAGACTCCAAGGCCACACAGTGTAGGATTCCACTGACCAGGTTCTGGAAAAGGCAGAACTGTAATGATGGACAGATCAGTGGTTGCCAGAGGCTAAGGATTCAGCGGGGGTTTGACTACAAAGGGGTGGGTAGTCTGAGGGAGGCTTTCGCAGTGGTGAGGCAGCTTCTCTGTTGTGGGGGCGGTAGCATTTGTCAAGAGTCATAGAACTCTACGGCAGAGAGGGTGAATTTTCTTGTATGTAATTTTAAAAATAAGTTTAATTTTTTTCTTAAAAAAAAATCAAAACTAGGTGCTAAAATCCCAACTGAAGGTGAAACAAAGGTGACCTCTCACTGCCCACCGAGCATTTCAGAGTCTAGTCCTGTCCTTTGCTACCACACAGCTTTCCTCCTTTCCACCCACCCCCCGCCTCCGCCCTTCCCAGCACCGGAGCAGACCCATCTAGCTCCCTGTCCTCAGGTCTTCTGGCTTGGTAACTAGCCCTGGCTACGCGGAGTTACTAGTCTAAGGCACTTTATTCCCACATCAGCGCGCCTGTGTGTGACCAACATCTGTGTTCTCCCCACCCCGTTCCCAGGGGTCTAGTGGGGATGAGCGGGCCATGGCCAAGGACCTGGCCGGACTTCTCTGTGAGGGCGCGGAGAATACAGTGGCCGAGGGCCAGGAGCCGGCTGAGTTCTGGGACCTGCTGGGAGGGAAAACTCCCTACGCCAGTGACAAAAGGTACGAGACCACAGCATCCCCTCTGTCTGGCTCCCCCTGCCGCCCAGACTGGTGAACTGCAGGTGATTTCCAAGCAGCTCAGCGCCCCTGCACGGACTGTATTGCAGACTGCAGGAGATCCTAGAGGTCCAGTCTCGCCTCTTTGAATGCTCCAATAAGACCGGCCGGTTCACTGTCACTGAGATCACAGACTTCACCCAGGACGACCTGAACCCCGGTGACGTGATGCTCCTGGATACCTGGGACCAGGTAAGACACAGCCGGAGAGCTTGGAACGAATGACAGACGTCCTCAAGCTTTAGGCTATGTTTTTCTATAGCATCTCTCTCCCAAACCCCAGTTAATCCAGGGTAGCCCTGGACCATCCCCAAGTCAATCAAACGATTGTCAGTGGTGACCAAAGGGTGAGCCGGCTTTTTTGCCAGGGTTGGAGAGAATAGACTGATGTTTAAAACTCACCATCCTGGGAATTTTCCCACCATGCTCTGGGAAAATCACGCCATCCTATCACACACCCCATTCTCTCCCGACCCAGAGCAGCAGGCTCCACGCCTGGAGATATGGGCCTCTGGGGGAATAGAGGGATAAGGGGACATCTTCAGGGCCACCCCTGGCTCGGCAAACACCTCCTCCTTTCCAATCCCTGTGCTGGGTGTGGTCTCACCAAGGTGAAGGGCCCCACCCCACCCCCAGATCTGCAGGCTGGCAGAGGGTGGAGGAGACGGGCCATAGCATGGGCCACACTGTGATGGAGGGCACAGGAGCACAAGTTAGGGGTACTCAACACAGTTCAGGGGCTCAGAGAAGACTCTCTGGAGGAGACGGCTCCCAGACTCCAAGGAGAAACAGGTATTAATCAGGTAAAGAGGCCATTCCAGGCAAAGGAAAAGCAAGGCAGGAAATAGTCTAGTATATGGAACTACAAAGAGTATTATCAGAGCATAGGACAGAGTTAAAGGGTGCCCTCGAGGGGAAGCTGGAGAAGTGGATGTGGACCTTACCAACCAAGTCAAGAAGTTTGAAACTGACCCTGGAAAGCCACTGAAATTTATGCAGGTGAGTGACACAGTCAGACTGCTCTAGATCGCTCAGTCTGGTGAGTGTAGGAGAGGAGGGAGGTGGTGTGAGAAAAAAAGGAGACTGTACATGGGGAGGCCTGTCAGCATCCCATGGCCCTAGTCCAGAAAGAGCTGCTGCTGGCCCACACAGAAGCCGTGGAGGAGAGCTGGATGGATGGAGACAGATTTGACAGAAGCATGGGGGGTAAACTAGCCTAAGTCCTGGTGATACAGAAGGCATTCAGGATGATTCCCAGGTCACTGCCTTGGGTGACTGAATGGACACCATTCCCCAAGAATAGAGACACAGAATCAAGCTTAGAAAAGAGCTGCGTGTGGGGGGTGTTATACTTGAGGTGCTTGGAGACAGCCAACAGGAGATGTTTTGCAAGAAGCTGGATTCAGGAAGCTGAAGTTCAGAGAGTTCAGGACTGGAGATGCAGATGTGGGAAATACACAAATCAAAACAAATCTGAGAAAAACTTTACTCTGCTGAGGCTGACAGGGAAGGACGGGGCAGCGCGTACGATCTAGTACGTAGCCTTTGGCATGAGCGCAGTAACAAAGGGTCTCTACGACAACAGGTGTTCCTGTGGGTCGGGGCCGAGGCCAATGCCGCGGAGAAGCAGGGTGCTCTGACTACCGCCCAGGAGTACCTGCACACTCACCCCAGCGGCCGGGACACCAGCACACCGATCCTGATCGTTAAGCAGGGGTTCGAGCCTCCCATCTTCACAGGCTGGTTCCTGGCCTGGGACCCTCACATGTGGAGCGTAAGAACAGAGAACCAGGGAGACGGTCTTCCTGCCAGGGCGCTCGGCACTGACAGCTCAGAAGGATAGCGGGGTACTCGACCCGGGACTGTGCTCCCCACCCCCTCCTCCCCTCCCGTGTTCACCTTCCTTCCCTTTCGCACCCTGCAGAGCAGTAGGTCCAGTCAGCAGACTCACAGCTTGCCTCAGGGACAGGCCATGTGAGAAGCAGGCGCGTTTGCAAAGTCTGTCCACACCCATCACATCCTGATAGCCGGGGGAACACTGTTGCCTGTGTTACAAATGGGGAAGCTCAGAGGAGAAGTTACCTGTCTACAGTCACAACCAGTAGGAAGAAGCCAGGTTTTCTGACTCCTAGTCAACTGCTCTTAGTATGGAACATTGAGGCGCCACCAGCAAAGGCTGCAGATCATGTTTAAGTACCTGCCAACCCTGCACAGACCTGGAAGCGGGGATTTCTCTTTCTGCATATCTCTGAAATGTCTTCTGTCCCCTGGCTTTTTTGCTTCTCTCAAGGGTTATAGACCAGACCTGAGACGTCCCTCCACTATAAGCAGCATCTCATCCTGTGTTTTCTATGTCTTCTTCCCAGGCAGGGAAATCATATGAACAGTTAAAAGAGGAGCTGGGAGACGCTGCTGCTATCACAAGAATCACTGCTGTGAGTTTCTTGGAGGAGCCGTTCACAGGCAACCAGAGCCAGAGAGAAACAGCAGATGCTATAGACACAGCATGGCTGAAACCCCATCACGTCCTTCTCAGTATCACTCCGGTGGTCTAATTTGATGTGAAGATTGTTTTAATCAGTAGAAAAAGCAGGCTTCAGAGCCGAGTTCCTTATTTTACTGCCTTCAAGAATTTAGAACAGGCTTGCTGTTAACCAAATCGAATTATTCAACGCTGTCACTCAGGAGAGATTAAATTTGCTAGTAGTATTTTTCAGAAATAATAAGCTTCTAACCCAGGTGACACTGTTAGTTTCTGACAGTGGCATCCACAGAAGCTCAGGCCATCACCCCTGTTTTAACAGCCCCCCAAAAGTGGAGCTCCTGGCCGAGAATCCAACAGCTCTCTAACATCAGGACAGGGCCCAGCACCACTGTCCAAACCATCTGGCGTTTTGTTGTTTGTGCTCTACGAACTCAAGATTTCAAAGCTCATTGCGATGTAGCATCTTTAAAATGTATTTAAGAGAAGTATGACTTCAATTTGAAATCATCTGAAGGCCAGAAATGTAGAGCCCAAGTAAAAGGAGCAAGAGAAGGGATGTGATCACAGTATTTAAATGAGATTTATGCAAAACATTTACACCAACTGACTATACAGGATTTACCTTAGACTCACTGAATCAGCTTCCCAAGAACCCCCAAACTGGAATATTTTAGATTTCCAGATGACTCTGACATGCAGCCAGTGTTGGGGACAACTGTTCTAAAAGATGATTATAAAGCGTGAAGTGGTTAAAAAAAAAAACAACAAAATTTAAATGTTATAAACACAGAACTTCAATGGCACAGACCTGAGTGGTCTTTTCTCATGTCTACGTTCTTATCTTCCCTAGGATATGAGGGACACAACCCTTCCCCTCAATTCTGAGCCAAAATATTACCCCCTAGAAGTTCTGTTGAAAAATCAGAGTCAGGAGTTGCCAGAGGACGTGAACCCTGCCAAAAAGGAGGTGAGTGACTGACATGGGTGGAGCCCTGTGTGAGCACCATCTCGGAGCATGGCCAACTCTGTAAACACTCCGCAGACACCTGCCCTAGCCAGGAGCTCAAGCCGGAAACCCAGGGCTCCTTCCTGATTCTTTCTCCCCACCTCCCACATCAGCCCGTCGGCTGGCTGCCATCCACTGCTCTCCACCTCTCTGCTGCCCGTGTGGTCAAGCCGTCGTGGACCACTGGCATAGGCCCGCAGAGAGCTTCCACCTCTGTCCCTACAATCTGATCCCCATATAACCACCAATGGGCTTTTACAGCAGATGATACTCTTCTGTTTAACACACCTCGAATGGCTTCCCGCTGCACCCGGAATCCAGAGTCCTCGCGACGGCCTCCAAGGCCCTATACCACCTGGCCCCTGCCCGCCTCTGACTTTCTTACAGGCCACCACTGTCTTCACTTACAGCCCTTTCGCCAGTTGCTGTTTTTCTATTCCTCGAACATGAGCCTTTCTGCTGGCTACTGCTCCTGCCTGAAAAAAAACATCTTTCTTGGGACTTCCCTGCTGGCCCAGTGGTTAAGACTCTGAGCTCCCAATGCAGGGGGCCCAGGTTTGATCCCTGGTCAGGGAACTAGATCCCACATGCTGCAACGAAGACCTGGTGCAGCCAAATAAATGAATAAATATTAAAAAAAAATCTTTCTCCCAGATCATCAGAGAGCCAGGCCCGCCTCATTGTTTAGGTCACAGCTGCAGGGTCACCTCCCCAGAAAGGCCTTCCCCAACCATCCGACCCCACCTCCCTCAACCCCTGCAGCCCCTTGGTACTTGGCCACTCACTGTCTCTCTGCCCCCCTCCCTGATACCTTCAAAAGCAGGGACCTTGTCTGTGCTGTTCACCATCACATTCTCAGCTTTTCAGCACCTAAACGGTGACTGGCGGATCATAAGTGTTACTTGCTCAATCGTCCCCAACTCTTTGCAGCCCCATGGACTGCAGCCCACCAGGCTCCTCTGTCCATGAGATTTTCCAGGCAAGGATACTGGAGTGGGTTGCCATTTCCTCCTCCAGGGGATCTTCCCAACCCAGGGATCGAACCCGGGTCTCCTGCACTGCAGGCAGATTCTTTACCCACTGAGCTACAAGGGAAGGCCCCTGGCAGATCATAGGCACAACTTGAGTTTCAGCTGATTTAATTAACAGTCATGTTGAATGAATGAATGTATTTTCCCGTTGAAGGGTGTCTGGGCTTCCCTGATAGCTCAGTGGGTAAAGAATCTGCCTGCCCACGGTTCAATTCCTGGGTAGGGAAGATCCACCGGAGAAGGGATAGGCTGCCCACTCCAGTATTCTGCCTGGAGAATTCCATGGACTGTATAGTCCATGGGGTCACAAAAAGTTGGATACAACATAGCAACTTTCACTTGAAGGGTCTCTAAATTTTCCAGTGTCTTATGTAACCAATTCTTAAGCATCAGGGTTACAACTTTCTCGAAAACAGAAACCATTATCTTAGTAATTTTACTTGGACTAAAAATATTCATTAATCATTAATAAATAAATGTTAGAATGTTATGCTCTCAACGAGATCCACCTGATCCTGCATTGGAAAACATCTGGATAAAAAATGGCAGATAAAAAAAGAAAAAAATTAATAAAAAATGGCAGATGAGGGCGTAAGGCAAGGAAAACGGCCACTCAAGTTAGTCCTCCATTCAGCCAAAGCCCGATGTTCAGCACTCATACATAATAAATAACCCATTTCTTGTCCTTCTGGCAAGAGCCTGGTGCCAGGGGGGACTGCAAGTGCAGTGAATGCAGTCAGTGCTCCCACAGGCCACGCTGGGACTCCACAGGCTGGAGAGCTCGCCGGTGAATAATTTAAGTCAAACACAGACTTTCTGCAAAACTCATTCTACTTCCCCTTTCAAGAAACTACTTGGGACTATCTCTTGGCCCCTCTGCCCACCCCCCCACCCCCCATTATCACTGGCAGGTGCCAGGTCTTCTAATAGAAACTTTGTTTTCTCTCTTAGAATTACCTCTCGGAACGGGACTTTGTCTCCGTGTTTGGCATCACCAGAGGGCAGTTTGCTGCTCTGCCTGGCTGGAAACAGCTCCAGATGAAGAAAGAAAAGGGGCTTTTCTGAGGCAAGAAGGCATCTGCCTATTGCAAGATCCCAGAAGAGAGCAGACAGTGCCATATATCAGCAAAGAATTTCTCTAATTTCTGCCTAATGTCCAGCTACTTAATGGAGAGAGCAGAGCCTGCCAATCACAGCATGTACTCCATTTTTCTCATCCCTGCGTCTCTTAGTTGTCATACACCTAAAATGTTAGCTGCTCACTTTGAAATGTTTATGGTCTTCTGGCTGCAGCCTTAGCAGAAAATGCTAAAACTGCATGAAAATCTGGAGAAGTCAAAAGTAAGAGAACAGAAAAATCGTTTAAAGTGCTTAATTCTGGGGCAAGGGCCGTTTGTTTTACATTTTAAGGTGGGTATTTTCTATTTAACCCAGAAATCATCAGAGTTATTCACATATATACAAAATAAAAAATGCTCAAATCTGTATGTGTCAGAAGTTTTTAACTTTTCAAATAAAGATACCTGTAAGGACAAATGGGCGCTCTTTTCAGACCCTTGGGTCTGCCGCTGCGGTCACTGCTGAGCTCTCTGGGGGGCGTCTCAGGGCCGGGGGCGCCAGGGCGCACTTCTGGGCTTCCCTACGGTGGCTCAGTGGTAAAGAGTCCACCTGCTGACGCAGGGGACACGAGTTCGATCCCTGCTCCGGGAAGATTCCACGTGCCATGGAGCAACGAAGCCCATGAGCCCCAGCTACTGAGTCTGCGCTCTAGAGCGCAGAAGCCCCGACTCCAGAAGCCTGCAAGCTCCAGAGTCCGTGCTCAGCAACAGAAGCCACTGCAATGGGAAGCCCGGGCACCGCAGCTGGAGCAAAATCCCACAGAGCAACAGAGACCCAGCACAGCCATAAACAAACAGAACTATCAAAATCCTTTTAAAACAGAGGCACTGCTGAGGGAGCTCTCTGGAGAGCTGGGATCCCTGCTTCTGGCACAAGAATCCCAGAATCTGCCACACAGCTGTCCAGGAAACCTCAGGCCCCACCCAGCTACACCCTACTATCCAGAAGAGAGACAAGGCCATGTGTTATTAATTTCAGGAATGAGGCCAGAACCAGTGTGTATACCACGGCAGAGAGCCTTCAAAGCACGCTACAGACATCAACAAATGAACCACATTTTCCAGACAACTCTAAGTTTGAGTCAACAACTGCAGAAGACTCCATGTGGCAGAAGTAATGTAACTGGGGAAGTTCCAGGATAGAAGCGCAGTCCACAGCATCTCAAAGCAAAACTGAACAAGAGAGGTCTATGTCACAGGAGTAGGAGGGGAAGAGTCAGACAGCTTCAGGGCGCCGTAATAAATGCGTGGAAGGGAGAAGCAGCACAGTTCTCCCGGACACTGTCTGCCACTCCCATGAGGCCCACCTGTTGTTTTCTAGAACATGTCACAAGTCAGGCACAAAAAAGCTAGGCCCAGCATGACGCAAACAAGGAAAAGCTTCTACTTTCTCTATTACCTAACAATTTTATTTAATAGCTTTACCCACAAAGTATATAATTTCATTATAAACTCAAATGAAAAACAAATTCTGGGTTTGAAGAGGCTTAGGAAGTAAACGTCTTTTTGTAAATGTCCAGGGTTAAGAATAAACACGTCCTCCTGGGCCC
Organism: Dama dama; assembly: GCF_033118175.1. Taxonomy (NCBI): domain Eukaryota; kingdom Metazoa; phylum Chordata; class Mammalia; order Artiodactyla; family Cervidae; genus Dama; species Dama dama. The sequence continues at coordinate 70,059,180 of NC_083683.1, forward strand.
AAAGTCTCTGGAACCTATTCGGCGTCTGCTGCGTCTTCGCCTTCTCCACACTCAAACCGCACGAAGTCTACGACGGCCACGCCGTGGGGCTGCACGTACTGTCCCAGTGTGATGGAAGGGTCCAGCAAGTACGGCTGCGACAGCATCTTGGTTTCCGCCTCTCCCCCGGGCTCATCGTCCAGGGAGCCAACAGAGAGGGGAGCCATGCCCACCACGTGCTGCCCGAGGCGGCGGCCAAGGTCTCCGAGGTCTGCCTTCAGCTCTGCCGTCTCGCAGACGACCAGGGCCCCGTACTTCCCCAGCGCCAGGTTGCGGAGCGAGGGGCTGTGCGTGGCCCCATGGACGTAAGAGCCAACATAGAACCCAGCTGGCACCTTCACCCACGCGGCCCGTTTCAGAATCATGTTTTCTCCCAGTTTCCCTGTGAGAGAGCAAAAACAAACAGACAAAAAAACAAGACGCTTCCAGAATACAATGCCCATGGTAGTACCAAAACACGCACAGCAGTGGCCAAGCCTGGGAGACAGTTCTCTGCATTTATACTGCGGATGTGCCGCAAGGCGGAAAGATACCATTTTCAGGACAAACAGGAAAAGGGGTTTTGGGGGAGAAGGTGGGAGAAACGGAGCGTACTTTATGGAGCACCAACCAGGTGCCATGCTGGTATTTAGAAACACAGACTCTGGTATCACACAGACCCTGGCCACAGGTTCTGCCTCTCACCGGCCACATGACCTTAGGCAAGTAACTTAATGATATAACCCCATTTACTAATTCATCAAGTCTGTGTTCTCATCTGCAAAATGGAGATCATGCCACTTAACCTGAAGGCAGGATTACTGGGAGAAATAAATAAGATGTGTAAAAGAACTTATTACAGTATCTGGCCCTCTAATATGAGCACTCCCATCTGGCTAACATTACTACATTAAACTTAGGCTTAGAGAGCTAAAGGAACCTCTCCAAAGCTTCAGAGCTAATGGATGGCACAGCTAGAATTCAAACTCAGATCTGACTCAATTCAGGGTTTTTCCCCACCAGATCATCACCCCTCCCCCAAACCACCATAGCTGACACAGACAACTCCTGATCAGCCATTATTTGGGGGAAAATCCCAAACTAAAAGCCCCGGGAAATCTAAAACCCCAAGTCATCTGGTGGTTTCAGCTTCCCTTCATGAAAAATAAAAAGATAAAAAAATAAAAATAAATAAATAAATAAAAAGATAACATCTTTGAAGTTACTTGTAAGAAACAAAACCAGATTCTAGTCCCCTCTCCCCCTCACTGTTCTCTTAGGATGCTATCCCCTCCTATCAGAAGCCCAAATAAGTCGAAAGGTAGGAAGGGGTAGAAAATAACAAGGTCTGGGAAAATAGCCCTGAAGTAGCCATTGTTACATCTAAAAGTCATAGAAGTCATAAACCAAAAGGGATCCTGAAACAGCTCTAAGCACCTACCCAACAGTCAATTCCCAGAAACTGACAAGGCTGAAACACCCAAGTCTTCCAGAATTTCTTAAGAAGTTTCATGCACAGCTGGTTGGCTGGTTGGTTTCTCAACCATGACTCACTGAAACATCATACATACCTCAAGACGACCTGATAAAAACAGAACTGATGCCTTGACTGGAAACATCAGATGAGCAGTCAATTCCCGCAAGCTCCACCCCAGCCCTGCCTCCCTCCTTCCATCAGGTCGTGTAGGAGGAAGGCAAAACCCCTGCTACTCCCACCACAATGATCCGATGCGCTTCCTGCAGCCAGTGGTTCTGGAAACATGTACCTTCTCAAACTCAGGATCAGACTTTTTTTTTTTTAAGAGAGGACAATTTCCCAAACACCACACCCTGAAATATCCCTGGATCCCTTCACAAAGGTGAAATACCCTCTGATGGACTATTTCCTTCACAGTGTATAGAGAGGCAGTCAACCGGAGGTCAAAAGGCCATCGCTGCCTAAAGACATGCCTTATTTGGTCAGCAGTGATGCCTGCTAATTTTAATTAGTTGCAAACAGCTAAAAACTAATTTTTTTTTTTTTTTTCCAAACAAGTCTAAATCCTTTTAAAGGAATTAAAAAATTCTGACACTGGGGTCCTATTTCCCTCAAAGTTATCAGGTGGCTTGCTAATGGTTTCCTTCAGTGGAATGTGAGCTTTTCAGGGTGTCCACTGCTCACCAATCTCTAACACGCAACCCACCTCTCGCATTCATACTATCTGACCCTTGCAGGAACTTGACCTTGTAATTTTTGATCTAGATTTGGAGGAATATCAAAGATACCCGGAGATTCAGTTCTTAATTTCCAGTTTCCACATCTTTACAATCCATATATACAATCCTTACATCCTTACATCCGTACTCACCAATCGCTAAGGCCAGCTGATCCTTGAGAGAACCCTCGCTCTCGGGTCCTGCTGGAAGTTCAGAGAGCTCAGAGGAATTCAAGAAGCCCTAAGTGCGCAAAGAAAATGAACAAGAGTCATTTTCAGTACAACTGAACATGAGTCAGTCTGTACAATTCAAATTACCAAGAGACTAAGCAAAAATATAGGTTATAGGTTATTCCTCAGAAATAACCTATATTTAAGACAATTAAGTACAAACAATGTTTTCTTTAAGCCAAGGACATTAACAACTGACAAGAGCTCCACTTTTATAAATATTTTACTCTATCAACACTCCACCCCCAAATCCATCCCAATCTCCGGCCTAACTTCTTAGAATGTAGCTTCCTAGAAATCAGGAATAATATTTTCATACAATCATAAAATACTAAAGCTAAAAGGTTAGTAGATTGTTGATAGGGATGAAAAATGGTGCAAATCCAATGGTGGGAAATTGGACAATAGCTAACAATACATATACTTTTATCCTTTGATCTGGCAATCCTATCTCTAGAAATTTACTCTAAAACTCTTCCAATGATACAAAAGTACATATGCACAGTTATTCATTGAGCAAATTTTTCTAATTGTAAAATACTGGAAAGTTTAAAAGTCCAAACATAGGTGGAGACTGGCTGAATAAACCACAGTACAGTCACAGGTAGAATACTATGTAGCTGAAAAAAAAAAAAAAAAGAAAAGGTGCCTCCATGAGCTGCTAAGGAGTATTTCCAGGGCGTATGAAGTGAAAGAAGCAAACTAAAAGAATACATACACATTACATCGCCATTTGTGTAATAAATATTTGCATGAAAGCATTAGCCTCTCAGTCATGTCCAACTCTTTGTGACTCCATGGACCGCAGCCCACCAGGCTCCCCTGTCCATGGGATTCTTCAAGCAAGAATACTGGAGTAGATAGATAGCCATTCCCTTCTCCAGGCAATCTTTCCAACACGGGGATCCAACCTGGGTCTCCTGCACTGTAGGCAAATTATTTACCATCCGAGGCACCAGGATGAATATGCTTATTTTTGCAAAAAGGATAACCAGAAACCAAAGAAGCTGGTTATCTACAAGAATGGATAGGAATGGGGTAGAAGGGAGAGGAGGGAGTAAGACTTGTTTATGTGTTGGGGGAGTTATTATAGTTTTAACTTTCAGAACTTCATTAGTTTTACATATTCAAAAATAAAACTAACGAAGGCCTGGAGTGAAAATGAATACTGACCAAACAGAAACAAAGACTCTAACTGTATTTCAAAGGAATAACATAATTTCAAAAGGGGGAACAAAACTAATCCAAGTTACTTTTGATACAGTCCTTTGACCACATAACTTCAACTGAGGACAAAAAGAACCTCAAAGAAATCTTGAACCACTTAGTAGGTTTATTCTATGCAGTGATCAGGGATAGTAACTCTGAAACAAAGTGTGCATGCACTGCACAGCAAGTAAATAAGCAGACATACTGCAGCTGCTAGGAGCCGGTGCATTCACTACGAGAGAAGAAAGGTGTGAATTACAGAATGGGGGAAGAAAAGGAAGCAGCCTGTGGTGCAGGATTAGAACTGAAACACACACACACTTCTAGCTCTGCTGGAAGAGCAGAATAGCAATGACATCTCAGTAGAATTAAGCATACCCAACGCCCAGACCTTCCCCCGGAGGAGAGTATGGCAGCCCACTCCAGTATTTATTTATTTTTTAATTGAAGGATAATTACTTTACAGAATTTTGTTGCCTTCTGTCAAACCTCAGCATGCATCAGCCACAGGTATACACACATCCCCTCCCTTCTGAACCTCCCCCCGTCTCCCTCCCCACCCCACTCCTCTAGGTCGATACAGAGCCCCTGTTTGAGTTTCCTGAGCCAGACAGCAAATCCCCGCTGGCTCTCTATTCTACTTACAGTAACGTAAGTTTCCATGTTACTTTCTCCATACTCCAGTATTCTTGCCTGGAGAAGACCACGGACAGAGGAGCCTGGTGGGTTATGGTCCACAGGGTCGCAAAGGGTCGGACACGACTGAAGAGTGTACATGCACACAGTGCCCAGATCTTTGTTTCTAAAAACCATTCCCCCACCAAAAAGGATCAAGACCCCTTGTAGAAGTGGCCGATTCCATGGATGGGGGCAAGGAAAATATGACATAAGCCCAGAATATTTTGTTATGCCAAAAAGGAAGGAAATACTTGGAAAATAATAAGCTATACCAAACAGACAATGGAGACAGCTTGCACAGGCTTAGGTTATACTGGCCAAATCCAGGGATAATTTGAGCATTAAAATGACTAATGGATTATATGATGAATTGTAGCCTATCACATTCAATAAAAAAGAAAAATCTACAATGGAGAAGGAAATGGCAACCCACTCCACTATTCTAGCCTGGGAAATCCCATGGACAGACGAACCTGGCAGGCTACAGTTCATGGGGTCACAAGGAGTTAGACATGATTTAGCAACTAAACAACACAAAACCAGGACTAATTAACATTTATCACAAGATCTCAAGAGAAAGATAAATAGAAGGAAAAGGGTGGGAAAAAAAAAAAAAGGAAAAGGGTGGTACAAACAAAAAAATTGTTGTGAGTAGCTGGTTCGTTTTTGCTTTGACAACAGGATGGATCAAAGGCATACGGATATGTCAATAATTCCTTCCTTGATCCTTCTACAGAAAAGAAAATGCTCGGTCTCCTCAATTGCGCCTTTTCTCCAGGATCAGTATTTAGAAATCCTTTCCTTAGGACATTCTAGATTCCTAAATACAAAGTTTCACCTGATTTGATGGATTTTTATCCCACGGGAATTCATTCATTCATTAACAGAGATGTAATGAGCCCCAGCCAAGTGCTGGGCCCACCCCTCATGCACCAGAGACACACTAGTGAAAAGACAAATTTCCTGCCTCATGAAACTGATAGTCTATTGTGGAAGGCAAACAGAAATGAATAAATATAAATGTAATATATAAGCATTATAACAAAATATTTTATTTATTTATTTTTTTAACAAAATATTTTAAATGAAGCAAAATAAGGGGACAGAGCAATAGGAGGAAAGGTACTCCTCTCCTGAGAGAGATCGTTTAAGCAGAGACATGAAATAAGGAAGTGAGACCCGAGAACATCTGAAAAAATGGAACAGCAAAGACCCTAAGAGGAGAGGAAGGAACAAACCAAGCATGTTGGAGACAACCCCAAACTCACTTTGCTGTATGTGGAGAGCTGGTCCTTTAAGTTCTGACAGTGCAACAGGGTTCCCTGGGCTACTTGCTGGACCAACTGTTGAAATTTTAAATTTCTGGAAACAAAATCTGTCTCACAGTTCACCTATGGGAATAAATCGACATTGTTGTATAAACTGTTTACTAACAGTCTCCAAAAGTGTCTTAAAGCAAGGTATTGACAGAACAGGCAGCAGACCCAACAAAACAGAAACAGATGTCTGTGGGATTTTAAAGCTACAGTTGCTCCACTAGCTCAAGGCCAGAAATTTAATGAAGCGACCCCTGTTGTGCCAATGAGTCAGCACCGACCTGCGCCTTCAGAGACTGGTTCCACAATGTCCCCAAAGGGTTCACTTCAAGTTCACACCTGCCTGTGCCCGCAAGCCATAATCCCCTCATTCCCTGGGCTCCTCCAATGCCGAACCACTTTTGTGATTCTCATAAGGAGCAGTAACCTTGATCCCTCACACGCACAGTTCAGAGCAGGGTTCAAGCTCCTATGAGAATCAAATGCCACCACTGATCTGACAGAAGACTGAGCTCAGGTGGTGATACAAGCGATCAGGAGAGGCTGGAAGTACAGAGGACGCTTGGCTCCGTCGCCTGACACTCACCTCCTGCTCTGTGGCCCAGTTCCCAAGAGGCCGCGGACCGGAGCCGGTCTGCAGCACAGAGGCTGGAGACCCTCTGGGCTACCCTAACAGGCCTTTCCCCGCCAACAACCTGTGCATGTCTATACTGAAACGAATCCAGAGCTAATAACTGGGGCCTCACGGGCTTAATTCTAACGAGCTTTTAGGGTGCTCAAACACCTCTTCTTTAAGAATGCAAAGGTCTACCACAAAGCCCACTCTCAAGGAGACAGTTGCCTGTGATGTCTAGAGCTCTGACACTCACCTCCACTAATACACTCGTGGCTCCTTCCTGCAGCAGCCCAATAAGACCTTCTTTGGTCTTCCTCCCGTGGAGCCTCGCAGCTTTACTCCAGCCCTCCTTCTGGGCCTGCTTATGGAGCCAGCTCTCTGCCTATAAATAAGAAAGATAAAGGGCAGATGACATAAGCACAGAATTTAGAAAGGAATGGGGCTGTAAAATATCTTCAGGTTCCCCAATTCTTTCCCCTTCTCCTCAAACCCACAACAGAAACTAATCTATCATTTACTGGCAGCATACCACCAAATGCCAGACAGTAGACATTGTGCCTGATGTTTAGTAAATTTTTAAAAATTATTTATTTGGCTTGTGGATCTTAGTTGCAGCACGAAGAATCTTCCATCTTCATTATGGCATAAAGGATCCTTAGCTGCAGCATGAAAACCATTAGTTGCGGCATGTGGTACCTAGTTCCTGGACAGGGATCGAACCCTGCCCTGAGAGCTTGAAGTCCTAGCCACTGGACCACCAGGGAAGTCCCACGCCTGGTATTTTTGATAAGTTTAATCTTCACAACAACCCTACGGGGGAGACAGCAGTATTTTCTTTATGCAAAAAAAAGAACAATGTAACTCTTAAAGATTAAGGAAGGTATCCAAGGTCGCGGGGATTAGTGTGAGCGTGCCAGGATCTGAGCGTTGGTCTGACTACTTTAACAGCCTTGCACGGAATAGTGTGTTAGCCCTGGGATCCTGAGTCAGTTGCTCCAAAACAGGTAAGAGTCAAAGGGTGAGACTGCCATTAAAGTCAGAATCCTGTGTATGGGTCACTGGACAGCAGCAGGTGTGATTTCTACGGTCCCCAGCGCGACCTCTGGAAAGCACTGGGGTAGGGCCCGAGTACCCCATCCCCGCTCCCCTCCACTTCCTTCCCCACACCTGTTTGAGATCCCCGTCACAAGTCTCCAGGGCTTTCTTGCAGTTTACAAAGGAGTAGCCCGTTTTCCGCCGCAGCTTCATGAGGAGCTCCTTGCTGGAAGCCGAGGACAGCCAGGACCCAGAGTGAAATGTATGCCACGGCTGGGGCGACGGAAGCAGAGGGAGCCCGGCCTGGAGGGGATGAGAAGGGATGAGAAGCAGGAAGCGGCGAGGAGCTCCGGAGGAGGGAGCACGACTTCGAGTCGGCCGGGGGACGACTTCAGGAGAGACGGGCCCAGAGGGTGAGGGGAAAGGCAGCGCAGGGACGCTGGACCGCCAAGAGGCACCGAGGTGGGGAGAAGGGTGAGATGGAGCCGAACGCAGCCAGGGGAGGGGAAGGCAGCGTGCCGGGCGCGCGGGAGACCTGCAAGGAAGGCAGGAGGGGACCACAGCCAAGCGCGCTCAGGTGGCAGCTCCCGGGCCGCACGACCAGGCAGAGGCGCAATGACCGCAGCAGCGACATCTTTCCGGTGGCCGTTCGGTGCGGCCGGTCGGCGCACCTATGAGGCCACGGGCCTACGGCGTGGCGGCGGGGCCAAAACTCTCCACCAGAACGCGCCGAGCGGGGACAGCGCCACCTGCCGTCCAGGAGGCGCATTCGCTTTCCCTACTTGGTTTACTGACTACATTTCACAAGGGAATTATTCCCCAGAGGTAAAATAATGGAAAACATAAAACCGAGTTGTCACAAAATAACAACACAAGACACGTGGTAAGACTTCATGTTTATTTCCAATGCTTATTTCTATATCCATTTATGACTCACTGACAAACTTGTAAGGTAGGAGAGTGAGTTCCAAAGTTTGACCAAGGTCACCTAGGGAGGAGGGAGGGTGTCCCTCCAACAAACCCAGTAAATTATTTGTTGAACAAGCAGAAATATTTGATGTGTGCCTGGAACCATATAGCCCTACCCTCTAAGGTAATCTGATGGTGAGAAAATAGGGAGCAGACAAATGATCACACAAGACAAGGTAAATAAGCCCCAGGAGACAAAGAGTTAAAGGGTCTCAAAGGAGAAAAATCATATTCAAATAGGAGGCTCAGATAAAGCTTTTTTCAGGAGAGAGGCTAAGAGCAATGAAGATTTTGAGAGGTAGAAATATGACCCAGGCAGGGAATCATCAGAAAGAAGGAAGGAAGAAGTCAGAGAATTTTGATGTGGGTTTAGGGAACAAAGAGTAGACCTTTTGTAATTTGGCCAGAGGTTAGAACACGTGTAGGAAACCAGTAGGAAATGAAATAGAAGGGTAATTTGGGATCACATGGGATACACTGAGTACCAAGCAGAAGAGCTTATTCTTGCTTCTGTTGGCAGCAGCAGAAGCTAATCGGAGCTGATTGCGGAAGATTACAGGAGTTTACAAGACAGTTTGAATGGGAGTGAATGGAGGCTAGGAGGCCACAGGAGGTGATGTGTGACCCCAGGAGTGAGTCAAGAGAGGATCAGTCAGAGGCCCCACAGTGGGAGAAAGAAGAGGTGAAGGCAAAGCACGTTAGGAAGGAAGGACTGACAGGGCTTGGAAAGGTAAAAAAAAAAAAAAATAAAGAGAACCTGGAACTCAGTGATCAGGACTCCAACTCCAAAAAGACTGAAGGAGCCACAGTCCAAAGGACAGCTCTGCTGTCTAACCCCAACTTCAGGGCTAGGAAGACTTGACCCAGTTAGAGCCACAGTTCCACCAGACTATCTCTAGAAGCAAGAAGTGGGTGGTCTGAGGTTTCTTGCTCCCCAGCACCCCCCAGCAAAAGCCCATGTTCTCTGGATGCAGAGGAGATCTTTAATGCTTATTTTCCTTTAAAAAAATTTCCAATAGAATCTGGAAAAAATAATCCATTCTGTATAAAAAGACAATGGCGACAGACAGGGCCACGACTGTCTCTGCAGCCACTGTTTACGTCCCACCTAACCTCCCCTTCCCTGAAATCCTGGCTGCCCTCTCATCGTCCTCTGCTGAGAACAGAAGCTGGGAATCTCCTCTGCACTCCAGCCCACAGAGCAAGGGCTCTGGTACCCTAACAAGCGGCACCTGCCTGCAGCTTCCCAAGAGGCGCCCAGGAAACAACGAGGGAAGGAGGAAAGGCAGGCAGAGGAGATCCACCTGTTTCTGGTCCTTATGTTTATGGCTCTGGAGACAGGGCAGTTCCTTCATGAGAACGAGGGGTTCGGAGGAGCAGAAGGGTGACATCAGGCAGGTCTTGGTCCCCTGTGCCTGGCCCTATAGATGTTGACGTTTTCATCCTCATCCCGCTGGGCCAGCTCCAGGTGGAAATGCTGGGGCAGGAGATGCTGAAAGAAGCTCTCTGCCCTGTGCTCCTCTCTCATCTTGGAGGCCAGATAGATGGTGCCGTGGGGCCCGCACAGGTGTCGGAGGGTCCCCAGCAGCAGCGGGAAGGTGGACTCCAGGTACACGATATCAGCCCCCAGCACCAGGTCATAGTCTCCAGGGAAGACATGCTGGTCAGCCCCCCAGGACAAGGCGCGGACCTGGGCCCGGCCTCCAGGGGGCACGTTGGCCTGGACGTTGCCCTGGATCTGTTCTAGGACCAGGGGTAGGTCAGTGATGGTAACATCCCCCCCTGAGAGAGAGGAAGGAGGAGAAATGCAAGTCAGAGGGACCAACCAAGGGGTTTCAGCTCCTGCCCAGAACGTCCAGAGACCTCGGGGCCTAGAGGATAATGTTTTGACAGCCCAAAGTCCACACTTTGGATTTTAGCTGCCCTAACCTCAGCTTCATCCACTGCCATCTCATTACTCTACATTCTACAACATCAACATTCTCGCTGAGCTAATCTTCAACCTCTCTGCCCAACACACAACAATCAGATGTCAGCAGAAGCCTGGGCAGGACTAAGCTGGAGGTGGGCTATGCACCCACCCCCTACTGACACAAACCAGCCTTCATGGATCTGGAAAGCTTCCCAGAAGACATGACCTCAGCAAGCCTTAAAGGGCAAGGAGGAGTTAGTCAGGTGAAGCTTCTCAAGCAGAGAAGAGAGAGTACAAAGGCCTGGTGATGAGAAAGCACAGCGCATGCGAGGAAGGCTAGAGCTCAAAGGAGGTGGCAGGGAAACGCGTCGGGGCATAAGAGTACAGAGGAAAATCGTTACGGCACGCTAAGGAGACCCAGGCCTGATCCTGAGGGCAACAGGTTTAAGGGCAGAAGCAAAGGGTAACGATGATTAGATCAGGACTTCAGAAAGCTTCCTTCATGCAGTAAGTACACGTATTGAGCATCTACCAAGTTCTGAGGGTACAGGGGTGAGCAAGACAAGACCTTGGCCTTCCTTGAGATTTGTTATAGAGGCGGAGACAAATGAGGTAATGCAAAACGATTTAGTCATAATCATGGTGATCATTACAGACACAGGAAATATTCAGAATTCATTCTCCCATTAATAGTCACTATGTGCCTACATGCCAGGTGCTGAGAATACAGCAGTGAACCCATCAGACAAGAATCCCTCCACTCCGGGGGCTTACAGTCTAGTGGCTAGAGATAATAACAACAAAAAAATGAAATAAAACGCACTGTAAGTCAGATGTATGCTGAAGCAGGGAAGGAGGAGAAGAACTGCTTGAGGGACGGGGCAGGGGATGTCACTTTAAACTGGGTAGTTAGGGAAAGCTTCAAACTGGTAGTTAGGGAGCAGATTATGTTTGAGCAATGATCTGTATGAAGTGATGGGGCAAACTCTATGGGTCTCTCAGATTAAAAGATACCAAATGAGGGACTAACAGAAAGAAAAGAGGTGACGGTAAAACACATTAGGAAGGAAAGACTGACAGAGCTTAGAAACCCCTCCCCGCCCAAAAAAAAACCAGCCATAAACGGAAGGACCAAGAATAAAGACCTTCATGCGAGAGTTCACCTAACAAGTCTGAGGACCAGTAGGGATGCCTGCAGCTGGAGCAAAATAAGTGAGAGAAATAATCGTAGGGCTCAGATTCTAGACAGCGCCTTGTAAAGCAACCAAGAAGTTTGGTTTTTAGTCTGAGTGAGATGGGAAGCTATTGGAAAATTTCTAATGGAAGAATGTCATAAACTTTATGACTTTAAGAATTGAAGAATGGCTCTAAAGAGATCACTCTGGCTACTGTGATGAGGAAATACCACAGAGGGGCAAAGTCAGAACAAACCAGTTAGGAGGTGGCTACAGTTACCCAGGTGAGAAGTGATCATGGCTTGAACCAGGGCAGCCATTGTCAGACCCTGAATACATTTTGAAGGTAGAGTCAATAGGGGGGCTTCTGACAAATTAGATACGCACTATCAGAGAGAGAGGCTGAGGATGGTTCCAAGATATTTGGCCTGACAGCCAGAAGATCAAAGTTTTATTTATTTAGGTGAGGAGGGCTGCAGGAGGGGCAGGCTGGACAGGAAAATCACAAATGCGCTTCTGGACACATTAAGTTTGACATGTTCATCGGACAACCACAGGGAGGTATCAAGTAGGCCGGAGGTTATACAAACAAGTCTGGAGATATCAGTAGGAGAGTCAGAGTCATCAGCGTGGAAAGGGCATTTAAGCCGTGAGTACAGGCAGATAGGGGCGGGGTCCGAGGGCTGCTCCTGAGCCCTGGGGCACTCAGACTTCGGGCTGTGAAGAGGAACAGCCACCAACACAGGGGAATGGAAACAGTGCCAGCGAGGTGAGAACCCGGAAGCCTGGCGTCTTGGAATCCAAAGGAGGGGTGTTTCACGGGGGGCAGGGGGAGGGGATGGCAACCGCCACCAAGTCCAGGAAGCTGGGCTCATGCTGACAGCTGTACTTTTTTCTCTTTAATGTTTATTTATTTGGTTGCACCAGGTCTTACTTGCAGCACTGCAGGATCTTCCATCTTTGTTGCAGCATTCAGGTTCTTTAGTTGCGACCTGCGAACTCTCAGTTTCAGCATGTGGGATCTAGTTCCCTGATCAGGGATGGAACCTAAGCCCCCAGCATTGGGAGCTCCGAGTCTTAGCCACTGGACCATCAGGGAAGTCCCCTGACTGCTGCACTCAACAACATGCAGTCAAAAGTGAAGCTCACAACCTTGACTGGAGCTAGTGGAGTGGAGAAGGCAAGTTGGGGGGCGGGGCGGTGTGAGGGGGTGTTCTGGAACGGAACTGAAGAAGCAATAGGAGGAGAGGAACGACAGCAGGTATTCACTCTTCTGAGTTTCATCACAAAGCTGAGCAGAGAAATGGAATGGTAACTGCAGGGATGCGTAGGATCTGAGATAGGAGAAATTATCACATATTTATATGCATAATACACACAAACACACACATGGAATGATCCAGAGAGAAGGGAAAACAGCAACACAGGAGAGGCAGGGGGGCAGGGTGTCTGCTTGAACAGTGTCTTTACACAGATGAGAAGGTTCAGGGTCTCATGAGGCATGGGGGGCTTGACCTTAGCTAGGAGCACAGCACGTCTAGCATCGTACCAGGAGAGAAGGCAGTGCAGACAGACACAGCTGGGTGAGTAGACGCTGAGAGAGACCTCGTGGACACTTCCTATAAGAAAAAAAGAAGCAATCAGAAGAGCTAGGGAACAAAATCATCGGCTGGGGAGAGAGAGACATTTGGAGGTATGAAAGGTGAAATGGTAAGAAGTAAGATGTTTAGGAGAGCAGAGGAATAACTGGATGAGGGAGAGGTAAGAGGCTAGTGGGACATCATTTAAGGACACATCTGAGGATAATGACAACAAATTTAAAACGAAACCAGTCAGCACAATTGTGTCTACAATACTAGAAGTAGCTAAGATAGCTTGCAGGTGGGAGTGTCCTGGAGGCCTTCCCTTGGAAGTGATGTTTGAGCTGAGCTCAGAAGAAGGCATATGCATTAGCCAAGCGGGACGCGGGGTATACATACAAGCAACCTATGTGAAGGCTCCGAGGAAGGGGACACGGAGACAGGCTTGCGGAACTGACAGGAGAGCGCTCGGCAGCACAAGGAGCTCAGAGGGAGAGGGAGACCATGCCCACGGGACTGGTTCTGTTCTGCAAGCAGTAAGAAGCCACTGAAAGATGGGGAAGGGGTACTGAGAAGATCACTCTGCCAGCTGGGTGGAGCGAGCAGAGGTCTAGGTGGGGGCAAGGAGTAGAAGCAGGAAGACCAGTCTGATTAATTGTGGCCATCCAAGCAAGTGATGGTGCCAAGGACTGGGAAGCCATCAGTGCGGACGGAAAAACAGGAGGTTCAGGAGATTTTTAGGAGTTAAATCAGCCAGACTTGGATCATGGAGATGGGGATGAGAAAAAGGGACATGTCAGAGGTGGGTCTAGATTCCCCACTGGTTGAATGGCAGTTTGCTTCACTATGATGGGGAAGCCTGAGGGAGAAACAGGTTTGGTGGCAGAAGATCACAAGATCTACTTTGGGCATGCCAAACTTCTCCCTAGGGAAGCTTGAAGACACTCATGAAAATCCATGGGAAAGCTGGCAGTGGCCTGAACTAGAGCTGGGGGGAAGAGAACAGACAACTGTGTTAAGGACATGTGACCCACAGGACTCGCTGACAACCGGGATGCGAGGGGAAAGGGCAAAGGATGAGAATGACACCCAGATTTCCGAGTGGGCATCAGAACAGAAGACAAAAGAAGTTAGTCTGGAAGCAAGTGAAAGGTGTTTCCCTTGATATTACACATCTTTTCTGCCATTTTAGCATAGCTGCCCACTTATCCACTCATCCTTCATGGAAAGCTGCTGGTGACACTCCTTCGGTTCTTTCTGAGCCTGCTATGTTCATACTCCTCATCTGATAGGCCTTCTTCTTGATGGATTCCCAGAGAGTCAAGGGAGACACAGCCAGAGCGTGTCCACTGGCTCTGCACATACCTCTCCGTAACATCCTGTAACATCTTCCCCAATCTGCAACACTAGACCATCAGCTCCTTGGGGAGAGGAAATCTGTCTTACTCATTGCTGTATCCCGATACCTAGCACAATTCTTGGCACATATAGAACTCCAAATACATGTTGGTTGAATGAACAGAATAAAAGAATGAAAGCCTGCTACTGGGAAGACTTCCCTGAATGTGTTTTGTGTTATGTCCCTATGAACAAGGACATGTTAATTTGCATTCCTAGGGAGATGTCACCGTAAGTCTTTTTAAAGGAATGTTTTCAGTGTGAAGTTTTGCCTGCCCATCAGATTATAAACCAAGGAACTTTTTCCTTTGTAGCTTCTGATTGACAAAAATAAAGCAGAATTTTTACCTTTTTCTTTCCCAAGTCGGCAGTGCCTAATTCCTACCCCATTTCCCACAAAACACAACCTAACCCTCAAAAACTCATAAGCTTGTTCCTCCCAAGCAATCAAAACCTAAAGAATCAAAAATATATTCACAGTGAAGTTATAAACTACTCATGAGGTTTAACACCTGCAGATGACTCCCTCTAGAGAGTAATTCCATATAGGCATTTTAACAGAGGATCATATCCAAAGCAAAGATTTTTTTCTGACAACATTGTCCAGAAAATCGCAAAAAGGTAGGAAAAACTCCTATTAAGGCCTGCCTAAATTTTATTTCCTGCCCACCCGCCTCAACCAATCACCATGGGTGCTGGAACAGCGAATCAGCACTGTCTGGCACACCGGAGCAGGCAGGGGCAAAAAAAAAAAAAATGTTTGTTTAAAAAAAAAAACACTGTGTTGGTCCCAAACCACTCCTCTCCCTCTCTCAAGAACCCAGGAAGTGACAAGTTCTCTACATCCCCGTCCCCCTCACCCCCTCCCACCGCAAAGCTCACGCACCCTGCAGCGCTGCCAAGATTCCCACGATACCAGTCCCCGCGCCCAGTTCGATCACTTTCTTGCCTCTGAAATCCACATTGTGACTCTCGAAATAGCTGCACAGGCTTAGAGCCTATAGGAGAAAAAAGAAGAAATATAAGATTGCTGCGGGGATGGCTCCATATGGGAGAGCGGGAGTCCGGGGGTCCCCGCGGACCCTAGCCCAGGGCCGCCCACTCCTCACCGCATCCCACACGCGCGCTGCCACCCCGAGGCGGGACCCGAAGTTCTCCGTGATATTCAGCACGTGCCCACAGAAGCAGAACCTGCTCTTCTCCGAGTAGCAGTCGGCGAAGAGCCCGACCTCGCGTGGGAACACCGAATCGGGCTCTGACTCAGGATCTGGGCGGGAATCTGCCATCTGGCCGAGAGAATGCCCTGACGCCAGCCAGCGCTCGGATCCCTGATCTGAAGCGGGGTGGGGGTTGGGGGACAGCGAGCCCCGCGGCTGCCCCGTGGCACCGAGCCCCGCCTCCTCGAGTTTGCCCTCCTTCCTCCAGTCTGACTTCCTGGAGCCGGGATGAGGAGCTGCCTCCCTGGCTCCGGGCCCCAGCGCACAGCCGACGGGACTTGCACCGGGCTACGGGGGTCAGACCCAGGGCACTGTTCGGAGCCCGGGAGGAGGGCAGAGGAACGAGGATTAATTCAACGTAGGAAAGCGGGGTCCCTGGACCCCTCTCACCTGCGGGGTGCACAGGGGCCTGCAACAGGGCTAGTAACCCAGACCAAACAGAAGCGGGCTAACGATAGAGGCGGGGTGCGAGTCTGGCCTTGTCAGCCCCGCTAAAGACCAGCGGCGCGGAGGTATCCCCCCGCGCGGCCCCGCTGCGGGCCGCCCTGCCCAGCCCAGCCCAGCCGAATTCACTCCTGGGGCTTTAAGGGGAGGGCCCCGAGCTCACGTGCCTGGCCGCGTCATTCTCGTGCGCCCAGAGCCTAGTTCTCCACGTGGGTTCCGCAGAGAAACTCGCGCTGGAGATCATGGCGGGAACCGAGGCTGGGGACGCGGCGGGAGCCGAGGCCCCACAGCCTCAGAAGCGCTACTACCGGCAGCGGGCTCACTCCAACCCCATGGCGGATCATACGCTGCGCTAGTGAGTGAGCGAGGCAGGGCGAGCAGGGGGGCGAGAGGAGGGCAGAATTCTCGGATTAGCCCGGAAAATCGATCGTGCTGGAACGGTTGGGAGGGTTTAGGGGACTCTAGCGAGGATCGCTGGGTGACGTCAGCTTTGTGTGTGGTGGCGCGGGGAGGGGGCGGGGTAAGATTCGGCGGAGGGCGGAGTTTGCGGGCTGGAGGGGCGTGGTGTCCTGGCCGACGTCTGGGTAGGATTGCTAGGCTGGGAAGAGAGAGAAATTGTTTCTGAGACTAGAGTGATGGAGGAAGAATGTCGTTTCCATCTTTCAGTTTAATCTGTGAAATTTAGCAAAAGGCAAACTTGGAGGGAGGGATAAATTGGGAGCCTGGGATCCACATGTACGCACTACTAAAGTAGATGACTAGTAAGGACCTCCTGGATAGCACAGGGAACTCTACTCAACCATCTGTAATGACCTATATGGGAAAAGATTCTAAAAAAAGAGTGGTTATATGTATATGTGTAACTGAGTCACTTTGCTCTATAGCATAAACTCACACAACATTGTAAATGAAGTATACGCCATTAAAATCAGTTTTGAAAAAAAAGAGGAACTTCCACACAACCCCACCCACACCTTACTCCATCCTCTTCCCGCAGAGAACTTCAGCAAAGACAAGTCCCAGTGCCTTAGGCAGCCAGTCTCTGGGACAAGGGGAACTTGAACCCCAGAAAGGAGAGATGCTCAGTCAGTCACATCAACCCTGGAAAGGGAGATAGGCGGATCACAGTCATGGGCCCCATGATAGGCCGATGATTCATACTGGGGGTTAAGGGTGGTTTCCATTGTGCTCCCTAGAGGCCAAAGGGCCCACTCTTACAGAATTTTTGAGAAACCCTCCTCTCATGCATCTCCCACCCTCACCCATCCACCCACACACATAGTACCACTTCCACAATGGCGTAACCACATTTCTCACGCCTTCTCTCCACTAGCCCTGTGAAACCAGAGGACATGGACTGGTCTGAGCTATACCCAGAGTTCTTCGCTCCATCGCCTCAAAATCAGAGCCACGACGACCCAAAGGATGAGAAAGAAAAGAGAGCTCAGGCCCAAGTGGAGTTTGCAGACATAGGCTGTGGCTATGGAGGCCTGTTAGGTAACAGTCTGGCCCTCTCTCTGGGGCAAGGAGAGGCAGTGCCTAGGTTCTGCCACCTCAGCAGGTTTGCTGGGGGCCATAGTTGGCCTTTCCCCTTCGGACCAGACACTGCTTGCTCTGACATCGTTGTGAAGAACCTCCACCTTCCCTCTACTCTGGGTCTGTGGCCTTTGCCCGGGAGAACGGAGGGGGCTGCCTCAAAGCCTCTTAGAACTTGAGTTGTCTTGGTCTGGCCCCGCTCCTGGCTCTGGTCCCTACATGAGCCGTTTCACCTGCCAGGTGCCGGGTCAGTGAGCTGGTCAGCACAAGCGTCAGAGATTAGCCGCTGTGGCCAATGATCCTGAACTGTCTTTCTCAGGGATTCCACCCCCCTCTCCCTTCCCCCTTCCTCACCAGAACTCATTCCTTCTCCAAGATCCTATTTTCAGATTTCTGTTATAGCGCCTGTGTTGTCCCAGCATGCATGCTAGACCCACTTCTCTATGTAGAGCTCTTCCATGGAAATAGCAGCACGACAGAGAGGAAGAGCGTAGTACTTGGTGGCGGGAAACCATGGTTCCAAGTTCCAGCTCTGTGGCTTCAGTCATTTCCTACCCTCAGTTTTATCATCTGTGCAGTTTACTGCATAATGTCATGAGAATTAAGTAAGACAATGTGTGGGAACACTGTGCAGACTTTAAAGCATGTGCAAAGACACATGTATTGCCAGGCCTTCCCACTTCCGATTCTGGTGACAATTTTGGGGTGTCCCTCAGCCTCTCCAGCACAGAGCTATCCATACAGGTAGCTCTGTGGCCACACTTTCCGTCCCTGATTTGGGTCATTGCTGATTGAGGCTTCCTTTCCCGTGTTGACCCCTCTGTACATCCTGTAAGGATGAGATTGATTCTGTTTCTGTGTCCAGTGGAACTGTCACCGCTGTTCCCAGACACGCTGATTCTGGGTCTGGAGATCCGGGTGAAAGTCTCAGACTATGTACAAGACCGGATCCGGGCCCTGCGAGCCGCTCCTGGAGGTGGTTTCCAGAACATCGCCTGTCTCCGCAGCAATGCCATGAAGCACCTTCCTAACTTCTTCCGCAAGGGCCAGGTGGGGCGGGGCCCCTGGGGTTTAGGCTGGTAAGCAGGTGGGGTGCGGAGGCCAGGCTCTCACCACCCTGTCGGTGCTCGACTGTCTCACAGCTGGCAAAGATGTTCTTCCTCTTCCCTGACCCACATTTCAAGCGGACGAAGCACAAGTGGCGAATCATCAGCCCCACACTGCTGGCAGAATATGCCTACGTGCTGAGAGTTGGGGTGAGTCGAGAGCAGGAGGGAGGACAGGGTAAGGGGTCTAATAAGGGGCTTTCCAACCGAGAATTCAGTGGGGGGTTCGCTGGGGACTCACCACCATCCCCATCCCCCTGCTGCCTGGCCGCTCGCAGCGCCCCCTGCAGAGTGACTTTGCCTGCGCAGGGACTCGTGTACACCATAACCGACGTGCCGGAGCTGCATGAGTGGATGTGCACCCACTTTGAAGGCCACCCCTTGTTCCAGCGTGTGCCTCTGGAGGAGCTGGTAAGTAGGGAGCCCAAGAGAAACCGCGGAGAGTTACGGGAAGATCCTTGCCAGAGTGGTTCTGTCTTCTTTGAATCCAGCTTAATGCCCAGAGGATGGGATGACTATAGGGACCAGGGCAATCTGAAAGATGGGCAAGGACTTACTGGACCCTTCCTTTTCCCAGAGTGAAGACCCCATTGTGGGACATCTGGGCACCTCAACCGAGGAGGGAAAGAAAGTTCTACGCAATGGAGGAAAGAACTTCCCAGCCATCTTCCGAAGAATACAGGATCCCTCCCTCCAGGCAGTGACTCCCACTCCTACCCCTCCTGGTCACTGACTTTGCCTTCGTCTTAGCGGAGCCCCATGTTTGGGGGGCTGGAAAGGAGATCAGGCCCTTGGACCTTCCCAGCTGAGCCTGCTACGCAGAGAGCAGGCAGCAGTCTCTCAAGTTGAAGAGCTGCCCAGGGCAGGACCCTGGGGTTCGGGACTGCCCCAGACCCCTCTCACCATCGTGCGCTTCCAGGGGCAGCAGAAAGCCAAAGCAGCTGACTGGGAAGGTCAGAAGACCTTGGGCCAGAAGGGATCCTTGGAAAGGAGTGGGGCTTGCTCTTCCTTAGCACTCCCTTCTCCTAGGCGCTCTCCTTCTCAGCTGGAGCGAGGAATGCAGTTCTCCACGGTCCATCTAAACTGCCTGCTAGACTCAAATCACCTGCCCGCTCACGTTTGCTTTCCAGTTCTGAGGCTAACATGTACATGTGTGTGCATACACATGCTGCTGTTTTTGAAGAAAGGCTAGAGTGTGGATCACTCCCATCCTCTCCCGGCCTAAGACCTGACCCGGGGAATTCCTGCTCCCTTTGTTCTTGCTGTCTCTGGAGATCCTGGGAGGGTGCGGTGGTGGAGACCCCCTCCCTCCTCATGTTGACCTTTGCTTTAATTTCAGAGCTGGCTGACTAGCACTGAACCTGCTTATGGAGGGCGGGAGTAAGGAGCAGAGAGCTGAACTGGGGAGGATTCTGAGGCTAAAAGTGGAAAGGGGCTGCTGACTAGAAACACCCCCCCCCCCCCACACACACACACACACACAGGAGACTGAGTCAGCTGGAGAGTCAGAATTCTCGCTTAACCCTTGCTCTGTCCAGGAGCCCAGAAAAATCTCTCAACTTTTCTAGTTTGCAATAGGGTTCTTCATTTCTGCTCCTCAAGTCCCACATTCCCATGGCTGGTAGGACAGGGCTTGTTGACCCAAAAGACCAACCCCCCTCTCCCCAAGGAATAAAAATGAAGGCTCCTGAAACCATTTTAACCCATGAACCCACCTGCCTTCTGTCCCGCTGGGGATAGGGGCAGGGGGAGCCATGTGGCAGTGCAGAAAAATTCTCAGGTACAGAAAAGGTGCAGCCCGATGGGGCAAGAATCTGAGGAGAGCTCCAGCTGTGCCTCTTCCCGCTCTTCCTCCTGGATTAGCTGGAGGTCGGGAATTCCCGAGGAGGGCCCCGGGGGGAGGTGGGGGCCCGAGCTCTCTGGGGAAGTGGTGGGAATACTGGGGACCGAGTCTGTATCTTGGTCAACTAAACCTCACCAAATAGACTTTCTGAGAAAGAGATCTTTAGGCTGATGGACTAGGGCACCAGCCCAGGAGAAACTGAGGCAAGCCTCGCCTCCCAAGAGGGTCCTGGTAACGTGAGACCCAAGGGCGCCGCCTTGGCCGCTCCGGCCCCGCCTACTGTTCCTGGGTGCTAATCCCCAGCACTCAGGAGAGGGGATTGGCTGAGGAGCTTGGAGGGGGCGTCGCCACTACCGCGCCCAAGAGTTAAATAGGAGCAGGGCAAGATGCTCTGGAGGAGCGAGCTTTGGTGGGTTCCCGAGCCAGACCATGACCCAGACCCTCAAATTCGCATCCAGAGTGTTCCATCGCGTCCGCTGTCCTGAGCTGGGTGCCTCACTGGGCTCCAGAGGCTCCGACTCAGCGCCCCGGGTTTTGGCGGACCTCCCAGGCCCCTCCACGCCCGGCTTCCTTGCGGAGCTTTTCTGCAAAGGGGGGCTGTCACGGCTACACGAGCTGCAGGTAGAACGGGGCGCCGTTCCCACGACTGAGAGCTGGGGAAGTTGGCTTTCACAAACCCTAGTGCAGAACGGAGCAAGGAGGGCGGGTGGGAACGGATGCCCATGAGTTACGGAAAAGACGAAGTTGGGACTGGGGGCGGTGGCTCGCGGGACGCGGAGTTCTCTGGATACCCCGCGGAGGAGTGCGTTCAAAACGCGCCTTCTCGCGATGCAGGCGTCTGGAGGCTCGTAGATCCAGAACAAGTGCGCGGGAGGCGGGACTCTCTTAAAGCTAGAACGCTCCTATACCTTCCGTGGGTGCTCGTCCTAAGATGAACAGTCCGCAGGAGGAGGCTTTAGGGATTTCTCCGCCCAGGTGGCTAAAGAGCGGTGCTGAATGCCAGCTTTGCGCCCAGCTCCTCCGTTTTGTCCATCACACCCAGACTTCCTAGGATGGGGAGTGAGGGAGCGGGGTTTGCAGCATCAGAGCCATACACCACTTGGGAGCAGAAGCTCCCCCTTTCAAGCCCGAAACAGCGCCCTTGGAGCTGGCGCAGGCCCAGCCGGGAGCCCCCGGCGCGGGTCTCCAGGTCCGCTGCTCGCGCTCTCCCAGGTGCGGGGCGCCTCGCGCTTCGGGCCGGTGTGGTCGGCCAGCTTCGGGCCGGTGCGCACCGTGTACCTGGCGGCCCCTACGCTCGTCGAGCAGCTGCTACGACAGGAGGGACCCCGGCCCGAACGCTGCAGCTTCTCACCCTGGGCGGAGCACCGTCGCCGCCGCCAGCGGGCCTGCGGGCTGCTGACCGCGTGAGTCCTCTGGCCCCAAAGCCCCCGACGTCCAGCTGCCTTCCTCCCTTGCGGCCCGGGCTGGAGACAGTCTGCGGAGGTGGAGGAAGTTGGTCGTTCTCCCCAACCTTCTGGCAAACCGAGGTTCCCACCCCAGTCCGTTTCGCTCAAGCTCAGGTGGAGCCCGGCTCTCGTGCCTGTTCACCTCCTTATCTTTTGAAGCCGGAATCTTGGGGACTCGCGGAAGGGGCCGAGGCCCCAGGATCTAGGTGCAAAGGAAGATTCTGTGACTCAGCTTACCCAGGAACCCAGGCCCCTCCGGGGCAGGAAATGAGTAACGAGGAGTGGGGATGGAAAGCGGGTGCAGGCAGAGTCAGGCTTCTGTACCCCCGAGGGAGAAGACGCTATCCCTCTCCTGGCCACCCCGGCCCGACACACTCCATCTCCAGCGCCACCAGCCCCGTCGGGTCGCCTCTCCACACCACCGTCTGCCCTGACGCGCCCCCTCTCCGCACCCCCGCACAGGGAAGGGGAAGAATGGCAGAGGCTTCGCAGCCTCCTGGCCCCGCTGCTCCTCCGGCCTCAAGCGGCCGCCCGCTATGCCGAAACCCTACACGGCGTGGTCCGTGACCTTGTGCGGAGACTGCGGCGCCAGCGGGGACTGGGCGCTGGGCCGCCCGCCCTGGTTCGAGACGTGGCGGGAGAGTTTTACAAGTTTGGACTGGAAGGTGAGTCCCAGGACGGGAATACGCGTAGGAGGCCCCGGGCCGGGTCTCGGGGTGCCCTGACAGCGCCCCCTCCCGGCCAGGCATCGCGGCGGTGCTGCTGGGCTCCCGCCTCGGCTGCCTGGAGGCGGAGGTGCCCCCAGACACAGAGACCTTCATCCGCGCCGTCGGCTCGGTGTTCGTGTCCACGCTATTGACCATGGCGATGCCCAGCTGGCTGCGCCGCATCGTGCCCGGACCCTGGGACCGCCTCTGCCGAGACTGGGACCAGATGTTTGCATTCGGTAAGGCACGGACAGGTTAGGCGTCCCGGGTGCGCTGGGCTTTCCAGGTGGCGCTAGTGGTAAAGAATCCGTCTGCCAGTGCCGGAGACATAAGAGAAGCGGGTTCGATTCCTGGGTCGGGAAGATCCCCTGGAAGAGGGCATGGCAGCCCACTCCAGTATCCTTGCCTGGAGAATCCCTATGGACAGAGGAGCTGGCGGGCTGTAGTCCGCGGGGTCGCAGAGAGTCAGGGACATAACTGAAGCGACTTAGCAGGCACACGCACGGCAAGGCACGGAAATGCGGGGGGCTGGGGGAGCATGAAGCTGTTCCCAGGTGGTGAGGGACGCCCTGTCCCCGTCCGCGCAGCCCAGCAGCACGTGGAGCAGCGAGAGGCTGAGGTGGCCCTGAGGAGCCAGCTTGGGAAGTCCGAGGAGGACACGGGACCTGGGGCACACCTGACCTACTTCTTGCTCCAGAAAGAGCTGCCCGCCGCGTCCATCCTGGGCAATGTGACGGAGCTGCTCCTCGCTGGGGTGGACACGGTGAGGTTCTCCCTCTGTGTTGGGAGCCCCACCTCCACAGCTTAACCTCCTCCATCTCGGGGCTATTTCCCTGCCGCTGGAAACCCACTGTGATCCTCTAGGCCAGCTTGGCTTAGCACCTCCTGGGGTCCAGGCTGCCTCATATCCTGCCCCCTATGCTGGGTCCCCACTCTCAACACCTCTAACGCTTCCCCCTGTCCCCGCAGGTGTCCAACACGCTCTCCTGGGCTCTGTATGAACTCTCCCGGCACCCCGAAATCCAGACAGCACTCCATGCTGAGATCACAGCTGCCTTGGGCCCCGGCTCCAGTACCCAACCCTCAGCCACTGCTCTGTCCCAGCTGCCCCTGCTGAAGGCAGTGGTCAAGGAAGTGCTGAGGTGAGGGGCCAGGAGAGGAGAGCTAGAGAAGATGCTGGGGGAGGGCTGGGGAAGCATACAGGGGGTGGGAGCTGGGAGAGAGGGCGTGGGACAACGGTACTCTCCCCCTGGCCAAGAAAGGGTTTGGAAGGAGGGTGGCAGAAGAGGAAGGCTATAGCCCTTGCTTCACCCTGCTGTCTCCCCTTTGTGCTCTGCCATCCAGACTGTACCCTGTGGTACCTGGAAATTCCCGTGTCCCAGACAAAGACATCTGTGTGGGTGAATATATCATCCCAAAAAATGTGAGTAGAGCCTACGGGCCCCTCCTGCTAAGCCATCCCTACCTTGGGACTGTTCCGGTTCTCAGATACTCTCCATAAGCCCTTCAAACCCTCTCCCTGGCCTCTCTGGGATATAATGGGGCAGTAGAGAAAAGTAGCTCCAGAAAACGGCCGAAGCACAGTCCACCAGAACCTGCCTTCATCCCAGTCCACAGGTCCTGTTCTCTCCCTCCCTCCTGGCATTCTTGGGCCCAAATTGACAAGTTTGTTTTCCTCCCTCACCAGACGCTGGTCACTCTGTGTCACTATGCCACTTCAAGGGACCCGGCCCAGTTCCCGGAACCAAATTCTTTTCGTCCAGCTCGCTGGCTAGGGGAAGGTCCAGCTCCCCACCCATTTGCATCTCTCCCCTTTGGCTTTGGCAAGCGCAGCTGCATGGGGAGACGCCTGGCAGAGCTTGAGCTGCAAATGGCCTTGGCCCAGGTGAGTGATCTAGATCTTCTACCGTCCCCAGAGCAGAGGGCTCTAAACCCATATCTCTCCTTCTGATAGTCATTTTTTGTTGTTGTTCAGTCACTCAGGCATCTCTGACTCTTTGCAACCCCATAGACTGTAGCCCACCAGGTTCCTCTGTCCATGGGATTCCTCAGGCAAGAATCCTGGAGTGGGGTGCCATTTCCTTCTCCAGGGGATCTTCCTGATGCAGGGATCGAACCCACACCTCCTATTTGGCAAGTGGATTCTTTACCACTGAGCCCCCTGTGAAGCCCTCCTGATAGGCATATGGAAACATATAAGACTTGGGAGACCTAATCCTCTGAAATATGTCAGTCCCATCATAGGCCCGGAGGGTGAGTGAGGGTTTTTGGACCATCTTTTTCCCTACCATAATCTCTTACCCTCATTGACTAAGACATCCCCTAGTAGCCACAGGTGCCATTCCAACACTGACCATCCTAACACTAATAATGCCCGTTACCAACCAAGCCCACCATTGTAGATCCCTCCATAGTGATAGCCTTCTTCCTCCCTTTCCAGATCTTGATCCACTTTGAGGTGCAACCTGAGCCAGGTTCTGCCCCCGTCAGACCAATGACCCGGACTGTCCTGGTACCTGAGAGAAGCATCAACCTACAGTTTGTGGACAGATAGTCTGGTGGAAACAGGCTGTCATCATCACCGTGTCTCTCATCATAGGGGTTTATTAGGCATGAGACCAAGAGATGTATATTTCTCTGCAGTCTGTCTGGTTAGAGAGACCATAGCCAAGTGCTTGAAGCAGCCCTGATCGAGGTAGGAAGCATGCACCTGGCCTGACCCAGCAAGCCTTGAGAAAACCATGACCCATTAGCCTGCTTAGCCCTTCTAGTCACATGCATCCTTCAAGGGCCGGCTTCAGTGTTAATTCATCATGCTGGGTGGCCTGAGGAAGAATTCGACCCCTGGCCTTTTGGGGCCTCACAGTGTTTACTGATGCTGCCGGCTAAGCACTCACCACGGCCTGAGCTAAGTGTCTATCTGGTCTGCCCCTGGCTGATCCTCTCTCGTTGCCTGTGAGCTCTTTGAGAGGAAGAATGAGGCCTTATTCTGTCCTCATACACCTTGCCGGGGGCCCATCCCTGACTGGGTGACACCACGTGGACTCTCAGATTCTATCTGGATGAGGTGGCAGAAGGGACAAGCAGCTTCCCGGGCTCTGCTTCTTCCTCATCCTGCCCCTAGGAAGGTGAGTCTATCCTCACCCGGGTGATGATTTTTTAAAAAAACTCTCCTTGGCTCTCTGGTCACTATTAAGTTTGCTTGCCCCACCACTTAGATCCCAGGCAGAGATGTCTTTGGACCTAAGTCTTCCTTTTACATGTTGAAGTTTTTTAAATCAAAAAATTGTTTTGAATGTTCTATCCTTGACTTTTGACTGACTTATTTCCCTCACTTCCTACAAAGACCTGGAGGTAAGACCCTGACCCAGATTCCCTACATTGGTTTCTCAGGTCCCGGAAGTGACCACCCGCCCCACCCCCACCCCCATAACAATGGGAGGTCTAGACACCTGGGAGAATGGTTTGCATCACAAACCCAGACACATTTCTACCTGTGGTGGGAACAGCCAAGTCTGGCTCCCTGTAAGAGATTAAGGAAGGGTGGTGTTGAAAAGTAGCTTCAAGGGCTAGGCTGTTAAAAGGGGTGGGGAGGGACTTGCAGAGATGGCCAGAGATGGTTGACTGTTTGGTAGAAGAGTGCTTTTGGAACCTGGACTGCCAGGACTAAAAGGACACCTTAGCTCGGCCACTCTGCCCTCCTCAGAGACGTTGCTCCAAGGTAATTTCCTTCAGAGAAAGATAAGGATACAGAGAGGTGATGTCAGAGAGGATGAACGCCAAGTGTGGGGGTGGCTGGAAGCCCGAGGGCACCAAAGCAGAAGAGGAGTGGGCAGCAAGCGTCCCTGTTCCCCTGAGTCAGCACTCTCTGGCCCCCCAGAGGCTGGACTCAGTTCTCTCCTCCTGATGTATATAGATTAACTCATTTTCCATACAAATGAATCTCTCAGCACCTTCCCTGCAGCGCCTCCCTCCCCGAGTCAGGACTTGTCCCCCTTCTTCCCGCTCCCCTCCATTCCAATTAGCAGATGGAGATGGAGATTTCACTTCACACTTCCTCCTCCTCTCACCACCTCAGCCCCTGCCCTAGACATGGCTCCCTTCCACAGAAACTCCATCAGCCACTAGCCTTCTGGGGGCTATCTATTTATGTAAGACCTATGGAGGGGTGGGGTATACCCCCAAACCTGTGCAAAGGCCAAGGTTCGGTGCTTTCACTGCTCCCCCTCAGCTGCGTTCTCAGTCTCTAACCCTACTCACTGTCACTGGCTCAACTTGAACCTAAGTGACCTGCTTTGGGGCAGTTCTGAGCTTAGAGGGAGAGTAACTCCCCACTTCCTCTCAGACCCTTTCCCCTGGAATCAGTGGTCAAGATTTCTCACATTCATGCTCCTCATGGGAAAGTAGGCCTGCTCACTTGAGAAGGGCAGCAGATCTCATGGCCCTTTCCTGGACAACAATCCTTTAAAGGGGGGAAAAGGAGAGAGGATGATATAGATTGCCGGTCCCAACCTCCATACCTGTACCTCCAATGGTCCTGAAGGGGAGGGGGAAATGCTGTCTCACTTAGCCCTGTTTTAGGGCCCAGCATGGAAATGGACCGTGTGCTTGTACGTTAAGTACCTATGTTCTTGGTTACATCTAAGCCTTTATGTGGGGCCATCAAGGGGGAAAGCTCAGGCTGGGCACAGGAAAGCCCACCTGTGTCACACCTACCTAAACCCTCTCTACTTGGATAAGAACTTGGAGTCACTTAGTTTTGCTGTTTCCCTTCTGGTTCTCACCAGCTAGTCTGTGAAAGGCACATCAGTGAAGTCTGGTCCTTCTGTGTCCCCAGGTGGAGAATGTGGAAGGTTCTCTCTCTGGGGAAACTATTTCCCACTGGAAAAGGGTCGGGGGGGGGGGGGGGCGGGGGGCTATAGGGCTCAGCCTCAGTCTTCTCTCCACTTTAATCCCCTGAGGTTGGAAGTGATACACTTAACACTTCCAGGCTACTCACACCCAAGCACAGCTTTGATTCCTATTCTCCCAGGCGAGTCCAGGTGGTAGCACCATGGACAGCGGCTGAGACCCCTTTAGGAGAGGGACTAGGGAGGGCCATTTCCCAGGCAAGGATATGTGACCTTTAACAGAGAAGCATTCCCAAAACACCCCCAGGGAGAAGGCAAAGCAGAGCCTTCCCTGAGAGGAGGACCAATAATAGGAGAGGTCTCTGGATCTGACTTAAGCAATGTTATGAAGTAATTATTTTAATTGCTGATGAATAGTTCACGTAAGAGACACCATCCTTCATATAACACACAGCCCCAAGGCCGCAAGAGAAACGGACCAGGCATCGCGCTGGCATCTTATTCAGTCCTTCCCAAACCTTTTCTCAGCCCTCTACGCGCCTGCCTCAAAGCACAAGATCTTCCAGTTAATATCAACCAGCTGGGGCACACCAGGATCAGACCATGACCCTGAACAAGGGAGCCCAAACTGGGGCTGGAGACTCATAACCCTGGGACAGTCTGTCTCACTCCCAATGAGTCCAAATTCACTTCACACCACTTCTGGTGAGCACATTACCTAGTAGGGATTGATAGAACCTGCAAGATTCCCTGAACAAGGACTGCTCCAGCCCCCAATGTTTAAGGGACTGGAAGAGCTCTCATTCTTGCAAATAACCACCATCCTTCACATTTGCAATGTCTATTTCCCCTCAAATTTTCCGTATCTATTATGATACTTAAGACAAATTTCCAAGACTCTGTAACTCCAGTTGAAAAACATTTTGGAATTTGTAAATCAGCTATTATTTGAAATAAATGCACCATCAACTAGTCTAGAAATCTTTTTGTGCCATCACTAATTTTCCCTACAATGGCATTCAACCTGTCCCTCATTTATCCTCAATTCAGCGCCATGAGGTAGACAGGAAAACCACGGTGGAGATTTTTTTTCTAAATCACACAACACCCAGGTGTCAGGTCCACCCGAGATGCTTCTGAGCACTGCCACCCAGCAGCCAATGAGAATTATTCACCACCAAGTGGGAGTTACACCTCCAAATCAGAAACCACTGCTGCATTAGGGATTTGCAACCTCTGCAGAGAAACTTCCCCACACCTCCCAACCCTCCAGAAAACCCCCGGATGAGAAAGGAGTCTCCATGTGCATATAAATGATTCTTTATGCCCTTCCCCCCATGCAATGGGGGGGTGGAGCGCAGGGAAGCACCCGGCCCTCATGCAGGGAACGGGAGGTCAGTGTTTACTAGTCTTATTGCCAGCTGCCCTGTGGCCATGGGGTGGGGAATGGGGGGGGGGTCTACAGCCCCTTTCTTCTGGCATTGGTCCCCCTTCACCAAGTCACCATAGTGGAGCTGGGGGGCTGGAGGCCCTAGGAGCTGAGGTAAGGACGGTTCTCTAGGGAAGAAATGGTGCTCTCCCCACCTGCCCACTGGCTGCCCCAGGATGAGTGTGAGGGGCTGTCAGTGGGGACTGGAATGTATCCAGGTGTCTCTACCCAGCGGGCAGTAGAGGCCAGACAGTGTCTCCAGCGTGAAGCTGTCCACGGAGACCCTCGGTGGTGGAGGCGGTGTGCCTCGGACACCTTGTCCAAGTGGTGCCTCCAGCAGCCACGACAGAGCATCTCTGGCCGATGCATTGACTCAACATCCCCACTCCCGAAGTTCAGTTCAGACTGTGGTGACCCTCATGACAACTTCACGGCCAGAACTGGAACTGGAACGGGCATCTGGTGGCCGCAGCTGTCCAAGGAGATGCAGGATTGTGTAGCCACAGCGCTGAGGCAAGAGCGTCCGCATGCGCTGGGCAGCCGGGGGGCGGCTGGTGGCCCCAGTAGGGGGGCCCGTCCGTGAGGTCCTGGGGCCCGGCTTCCCTGCCGTCCCTCCCCCTGCATCTCCTCCTATGTCCTTGGTCTTGTCATAATTCAGGACCTTCCACTGCTGGTTTACTGCCTGCCAGCGCTTGAAGATACGATAGACGGAGGAGCCTTCATGGACGATGAGGCCTGAGCAAGAGGATGAGAAGTCCAGAGTCAATGCTGCCCAGACCTAGACCAGAGGCACTTAAGCCAACATTTCTCCAGGGGGAGGAGATAGGGTTGCAAAGGGCCCAGAGAAGCAGGTAAGGGAGGGACACCAGGATTCCCCTAAAGGTTCTCAATGGTAGAAAACACGGCCATGAGACTGAGGGAATGGGCAGAGAAAGTGAAGTGTGTCAGCTGGAGGAAAATGCTGAGCAGGGGGGAGAGAGAGGTGCCCTCACCTATGCAGACGACATCCATGAAGCCGTACATGCCATAGCAGATCTGAAAGAGCAGATCTTGCCGTTGCCACTTGGCTGAAGGGCTAAGTGAGGACCAGATGAGCCAGGAGATGCTAGCGACGAGGAAGAGTGAGCCCAGAACTATGGCTGCAATCTGGACCTTCTCGATGACCGTCAGGGAGATGGCCTGCCACTGTACGGGAGAAAAGGCTCCAGAAAGTCACAGAAAGAGATGGAAAGCCAGGTTAGGGTTGCCCTGAATAGGAGGATGCACAAGGAGCCTTCCTGAAACCCTTCAGGTAGGACTAATAATCTGTCTTCTCTGTGCCTTGATCAAGTCTAGAATGTGGCACTTCTCATATTGTTTGAGACCATTTCCTGTCTTATTTTAGAAAGGCATGACAGACAACTGCTCGGAAATCAGATCATCTAGGATCTGAATTCCAAATCCTTACTCACTTTCTGGCTGAGTAACTTCGGGCAAGTTTTAAAATTTACTTGTGCCTCAACGTCCTCACTGACTTAAAATGTAGATACTAATGGCACATAATTACTAGGATTAAAAGCGTTAATACACACCAAGAACTTGACACACAGATAACTCTACATGTCTGCTTCCAGCAGTAACGGCAGCGCGGCTGCCTTTTCCTCTTTCGCTGTCCCAGGGCCTGGCACACAGGTGGCGCCCAATAAATGTCTTTGTGAGTAAATGAAGGAAGGGAGATATTTATAGACAGGAGATGATAACGGAGGAGAGGGTGACTTTGAAACAAGAGTAAATGGATGAAATGAGCTGCCTGGAGGGTCCCTGATTCTAACTGCGGAAGGGCCCTTGCCCCAGTCTCAGGGTGCTCCCCTTATACCTCACCTGCAAGGGATTCTTGGTGCTGATTGCCAGGACCTGGTACTTGAAGTAGCAGAGCTCACAGCTCCAGGACCCCCTCTCGCTGATCCAGCGGATGAGGCAGGGCTGGTGCGTGCAGCGCACGGAGCCGTCACAGCGGCAGGGGCTCAAGAGCTCCCCCTGGAGGAAGAGTGAGGAGAGGCGCTGTCAGCTATCGCCACCCGAGCTCCCCACTCCAGGAGTGGGGTCAGCTATCGCCACCCCACTCCAGGAGAGGGAAACCTCTTCTCCAGGTGTCTACTACCTTAAAAAAAAAAAAAAATCAGGCCTTTCAGCCAAAACAAAGCAAGACGCTAAGGCTACAAGCCCAAAAGAAAAAATTTAGAGTTCAAGGTAAACTTCCCGGACCCAATAGAAGAGACAAGAGAAGGGATGGGGAGCGGGGAGTTGGCTGGTAAATACTGGGTCTTCTCTGTTCCTAGAGTTTGAGGAGGGTGCTCCTTAAGGCTTCCCAACCGGAAGGCCACCCCTTAGGATCTGGAGAAACAGAAGTGCGAGCTTCTGAGCCATGCCTTCCTAACCCATTCCATCACTGCAAAGTGTTTCACAGACGTGGTGCAGACTAGGATAGGTTACAGTCCTCAGTTTCCAAGAATCAGGAAGATATCCTAAGGGTGGGAGTGGAGGCTGTTCCCCTTTAATCAAAGTATTTTCTCAAGACAGGAAGAGACACCCCTTGGTGCCATCCCGGGACAACTTTGTCCATAACATTTAAACAAACAATATTCTTTGGAATGAGAAGGAAAGTTGTGGAATGGGAAGTGAAGAAAAGTGCCCCACGGAGAGAACTACGGAGGGAGGCGACGGCACCGGCTGGGCGTCTCCTTTCAAGGTGGGAACAGAAGCATTCTCCTGTCTACCCACCTCCCAGCCCTCAGCCTTACAGAGACCCTGGGGTGAGAGAAGTGGGGGAGAAAGGCTGCCTCGGTTAAGCCGAGATTAGGATGTGGGGCCCTCCCAGGAGAAAGCCCCACCCCTTCCTGGAGACCCCTGATCCGCCGCCACCCCAAATCTGCGCTCCTGGAGTCTCCAGCCAAGCCCCCCAACCTCACTCCATTTCCACCCCAGGTCCCTGGGTCCCGCCCAGCCTCCCCAGGCCCCGCCCCCCGCTCCCGGTCTCCCCGGGCGCCCCAGGTGCGCGCCCCCACCCTCCCCGCCCCGCCGGGTGCCCAGGCCTGACCTGCTCAGGGCCCTGGAAGCAGATTCGGCACTGAGGGGTTCGGAGCCCGCTGTCCAGGCTGCTGCTGAGCGACAGGGCATCCAGAGCGCCCGGGGGCGGCGGCGGCGGCGCGGGCGGCGGCGGGGGTCCGGCCCGCGGCTCCTTGTCGCCGGCCAGGCCCCGGGCTCTTGGCTCGGACCCGTAGTACTCCTCTTCGTCGTCGTCGCCGTCCCGGGCCGAGCAGCCGGCGAAGGGCGCCCAGCCGCAGCCGCCTCCCCCGCCCCCCCGGGGCTGCGGCTCGGCCGGGGGCCGCCCCCCGCCCGTCAGCACCAGCAGCTTCAGCTCGTTGAGGAACATGCGGAGCCGAGACTTGAGCATCGTCCGGGCGCCGGGGGGCGGGGGGCGGCGTGCAAGGGGGGCTCTCGGGCGGCGGGGGGAAGGGAGAGGACAAGGCCGGGAAGGGGGCGCGCGCTGTAGAGCCAAGCCCGGCTGGGGTCTATGGGGCCTGCGAGAGCCGTTCACTGCTGCCACCGCCGGGACTCCGGGGTTTGCGGGGCCGAGAGGGCTGGCGGCCCGGGGGCGGCGGGGCGGGCAGCCATGGCCGGGGCAGGGGGCGGGGTGGGAGGGGGCTCAGGGTGCCGCGCCCCGCGGGTCCGGGTCCGGAGCGGGCCGGGCCCCTGGGGTTACGAGCCCCGGTCCTCCTGCGCCGGGGCCGCCCCCCATCGCCGTCTTCCTGGCCCCAGTCCCGCTCCGGCTCCGGCTCCGGCTCGGCCCGTGCGCTCGTTGGTGGCAAATGGCGGCTCCTTCCGGCGGCGGCGGCGGCGGAGACCCCCCCGGAGCGGCGGGCGGGCGGGGCGGGAGCCGGGGAGCCGGTGAGGGATGGAGGGAGGGGCGGGGCGGGGAGGGGGAGAGGAGGAGAAGGGGCCGCGGCTGCGCATCCCCGCCCCGCCCCGCGCGAGCAGGTGTCCCCAGGGGCGGGGGCGAGTGTGCGAACCCGGGGGAGGGCGGAGGGAGGGGCGTGGCCAAGGCAGGGGGGTGTGCACATGGGTAAGAGAATAGGCGTGTGAATGGGGGTGTGGGGGGGAGCGGGTGAGGATGGAAGGTGTGTGGTCACAGGCGCAGGTGCACCAGGGAGGGAGAGGCTTGTGCAAAATGGGAGTGTGCAAAGAAAGCAAGCTACAAAAAAAAAAAAGAAAGCTAAGCAAGGGTCCGAGGTGAGTGAGCAAGACATGGGCTCAAGCAATAAACACTTCTACACAAAAGACTGAAAAGTGTGCACAGTGTGGGGCCGTGGAAAAGAGATGAATGTGTCAGGGGTGGAATTGGATTGTATGGAAAACAGAAGTGTGTAATTGTAATGTGTGAGGGAGGTGAGTGAGCAAAGGAGCGGAGTGTTAAAGGGGGGAGTGTCTTTCCTGGTATTCTCCTGACCCACCACCACTGCACTGAAGTGAACCACACCTAACACACACACATACACACCCGAGCACGCACACACATGCTTAGCTCTTTGTTGTATGGGAGGCGGGATCTTGACCCTAAGAACCAGTTGAACCCTCTCATCCCTTATTTCTACCTTACAGTTACATCCTCCCTCTCCTCTCCTTATCAATGCTGTGGGGAAAGGAATTCCAGGGAAGTTCATTGGGTCAAACACACTGGGAAAAAATTAATTAGTAAAAAAAGTAATTAACAGGAAAAGGGAGGGTATGTAATCAGGGACAGACTGCCAAACTAAGGATCCTCAATAGAAAGTGATTAAGGAGAGTAATGCTCTTACAAAGCATTCAAATATTTTGGATGTATGGATGAATGAATCAGAAGAAGGGTCTGGAACCCAAGCCAAGATGGAGGATGACTTCTATTTTAAAAACAGCGAGCTTATGTGGAGGGTGAGGCTAAAGTGGGACCTTGCTGGTGTAGGACGGAAGTTTAACACACTCAGAGACACTTAGCCTTCCAGAGGTTTACAAACCCACAAATCCTAGCAAAATAGTCAATGAAACATTCACCTCACAAGCCCCGTAATCAGTTAGCACCTTGGGATTTTTCTTACCAGAATTCCAGTTGCCTTTGCCAGCAAAGGCCCAGGACTACAACTATCAGAATGCAAAGAGGGGAAATCTGTACTGACATGTCTTCCATTTCGCCCTGGAGCATGGTTTATATGAATCTCAAGCTTGAACTCATATCCTCAGCCAGATGATTAAGGAGAACAGAAGTTAGGGCACAAGGAGAGCAAATAGAGTAAAAGAATGGTTTCAGATTTTAGACAGTTTATCATAAATGAGAAACTTACCCCTTCTTTTCCTTATTCCCATTCTCTCAAAGGGTTGGGAGACAAAGAAGTTGGAATCAGTAAGACAAGGGAAGTCAGAGAAACTTGCCTGTTGTCTACCTAGATGTCTGTGAGCAGAGGTTGTTTGGGAAAAGTCTCTTAGGGTAAGGTCTAGGAAAGCTTGCCATAGGGGGAAAAAAAGAGAAATGCAACGACCCCATATAAGGAGTCACAGGTTTGCAGAAAGGAACACTCATTTTCATGCAGTGTGGTGATAACTTCCTTGCTCATGCTCACTCCTATGTCTCTCTCTATGTGATGTATATAATATCATACACACATGTCATACCATCTTACTGCAGAAAAGAACCTTAAAGGTCAAGTATTCCTCTTTCCAGCTCATCAATAACTTCTCTGCCAGAAGGTATCTGGTCTCTGCTTTAAAACTCCCAGGAACAAAACCCACTGGAAAAAAAAAAAAAAAACTCCCAGGAAAAGGTGGAAGTTGGGAACAGGGGACGACATTACCTTGCCACACGTCCTGTTGGATTATTGTACTAACCTGCCTTCCATCGGTCTTTTAATACTGGTTTCGTCCTCAGATGGGCAGCCCCTTGGACTGCAACGAGATCCAACCAGTCTATCCTAAAGGAAATCAGTCCTGAATATTCACTGGAAGGACTGATGCTGAAGCTGAAACTCCAATATTTTGGTCACCTGATGCAAAGAACTGACTCACTAGAAAAGACCCTGATGCTGGGAAAGATTGAAGGCGGGAGGAGAAGGGGACGACAGAGGACGAGATGGTTGGATGGCATCACTGACTCGATGGACATGAGTTTGAGTAAGCTCCGGGAGTTGGTGATGGACAGGGAAACCTGGGGTGCTGGAGTCCATGGGGTCGCTAAGAGTCAGACACGACTGAGCAACTGAACTGAACTGGGCACTGCCTACTCCCTATTTTACATGACCACATATAAAATATGGGACTATATCTTTATAGATAACCTTATCACTAGTTGAAAAAAAGGTCGAGACACGAAAAAAAAAATTTTTTTTATTAGTTGGAGGCTAATTACTTCACAACATTTCAGTGGGTTTTGTCATACATTGACATGAATCAGCCATGGAGTTACATGTATTCCCCATCCCGATCCCCCCTCCCACCTCCCTCTCCACCCGATTAGGAAGCAAGGACTCAGTAAACATTTGCTGAATGAATGAATGAAACAAAGACACAAATGAGAACATGTTTTCCGCTGACGATGGAGCAGAAAGACGACAGCACCACCTCCCGTCCCTCGACCCACCTCCCCGCTTAAAGAGAGTGAGAGACGGGTAGTGAGACTCAGGCTCGGCCTGCAGCCCAGAGTTGGGAATCCTGGGTGGCCCAGGTTGCCATGGCACCGCACTGGCCTCCACCCTCTGTCTTCTCCCGCCCCTCCGCCCCACCGCCCCAGCCAGAGTTAAGGCAGCCAGTCACGTGCCCTTCAGCGTAACCACACCTCTGCTCCTCCAAGCAATGTCAAGCGGTCACGTGTGATAGCAACAGATCACGTGGTATCATCTCTACTCCACCTCTTTCCCCTCCTCTCCCCTTTCGCGTTCAAAGCCGCTTCCCGGCTGCCCCTCTGCGCATGAGCAGCCTGGTCACGTGGTGCGAACGTCCGGCGTTCGCCCCGCCCCTCCGATTTCCGCGCGCCTGTTTGGCAGCTGGTCACATGGTGAGGGTGGGGGTAAAGGGGGCCGCTCTAGCCTGCGGCCTGTGTCTATGGTCGGGCCCGTAGCGTCCAGCTGCCCAGGACAGACCTCGAGTGTATGGCGCTGCAGGAACCGGCTCCGGGGTCCGGATAACGGGCCGACCCCGCAGCTCCTGACACGGGGCGAGGTGAGCCTGGCCCTTTTCAGGAATGGGGACCATTCTCGCCCCCCACTGCTTCCTACGCGGGCTGGTTATAGAAGGATTGCTCGAGGGCGGGAAATGGGGCAGGATGTGATAATGTTCCTTTGTGGCCGATGGGAGGTGTAATTTCAGGAACTGGGTGTCGGGTCTTTGATGTAGGGGGTGTGTCTTATGGGATTTCCCTTGTGTGGGGCTCGGTGGTCCCAAAGGAAAATGCATTTTTGAAAAAGTGATAGGGCCTCTCGTGGCTGGAGGGTTTGGGGTTATTGTGTTACCCAGGGGGCTGCCCTCAGGGAAGTGCGGGGATGCTGCTGGTGTTGTCTGTGCGATGTCTTTCGTGGGAGTCGCTTTGTTGCTGCAGGCTCATTGAGCCTCTGTGATTGTAGGCTCTCCTCTGGTCTGAGAATGGCTGCCTCCCGATATGAGCCAGTGGCTGAAATTGGTGTTGGTGCCTATGGGACAGTGTACAAGGCCCGTGACCCCCACAGTGGCCACTTTGTGGCCCTCAAGAGTGTAAGAGTCCCCAATGGAGGAGGTGCTGGAGGGGGCCTGCCCATCAGCACCGTTCGGGAGGTGGCCTTACTGCGGCGTCTGGAGGCTTTTGAGCATCCCAATGTTGTCAGGTGAGAAGCAGATGGAAGGGTGGGAGTGGGTCATGAAAGGAAAAAGACTCCACATCTAACCTGTAGATGTGGAGTGGTGGCCGGAAGAGGCGTGGGAACCCCGAGGAGGTAGGGGAGGCCCTGTCGGTCGGTCTGAGACCATTGCTCAGCGAGTGACCACTTCTTCTGGCCAGGCTCGTGGATGTCTGTGCCACAGCCCGGACTGACCGGGAGACCAAAGTGACCCTGGTGTTTGAGCATGTGGACCAAGACCTCAGGACGTATCTGGACAAGGCACCCCCACCAGGCTTGCCAGTGGAGACCATAAAGGTAAGTAGGGTGGGCAGACCCTGAGAGGTAGCTTGAGACCTTCGTGGTAGTTTCTGTTGTAATTTCAGGTGTGGCACCTGGTTCCCAGTTTCTCTCTACTTCCCGCTTCCAAACCAGGATCTGATGCGTCAATTTCTAAGAGGCCTGGATTTCCTTCATGCCAACTGCATTGTTCACCGAGACCTGAAGCCAGAGAACATTCTGGTGACAAGTGGTGGGACAGTCAAGCTGGCTGACTTTGGCCTGGCCAGAATCTACAGCTACCAGATGGCACTTACCCCTGTGGTCAGTAGAATGATGGTGGCCAGGATGGGATCTGGCTGGGGGAGAAGAGTGGTTGCCCGTAGCAGTTGAGAAGGAACATGTTTTTTCATGTGCTTTGCAATAACTTGCAGGACTCTCATTCGCACTACTTATTCCTATCAGGTTGTTACTCTCTGGTATCGCGCTCCGGAAGTTCTGTTGCAGTCTACATATGCAACACCCGTGGACATGTGGAGCGTTGGCTGTATCTTCGCAGAGATGTTTCGTCGAAAGTATGGGGCCCAAGTATCCCAAACATTTTTAATTTCCCCAGTCTTTTATTCATAAACCACACCCATACCCTGCCCGCTCTTCCACTTACTACTGGCCACCTTGTTCATAGCCGGAAACTCTGAATTAGGAATTTCAGAATTAGGAATTTCATAGCCCTTTATTCTCCACGCCCTGTTTTGAGCCACTAAGCAGTCATCTACCACCCTGTCTTTGAAAGACTGCTACCGGAATGAATGTCTCTTTTCACCTTAGGCCTCTGTTCTGTGGAAATTCTGAAGCTGACCAGTTAGGCAAAATCTTTGAGTAAGTGACCTGCAAGGGGAAAGAACTTTGCATTTCGAGTCCTCTTTCTACTGAGCCCTTGATAGCAGCTGGCTTTGCCCCTGGAGATGGGGGCTGGAAAAGGGCCTTCCTGACCAGAATTCTCCTGTTCCCCATAGCCTGATCGGACTGCCCCCAGAGGATGACTGGCCCCGAGATGTGTCTCTACCCCGAGGAGCCTTTTCCCCCAGAGGGCCCCGGCCAGTGCAGTCGGTGGTCCCTGAGCTGGAGGAATCTGGAGCACAGCTGCTGCTGGTAATAGACTCAGGCATGGGCACTGGGAGAGATTGCTGGGGCAAATCACGTTTGTCGCTCAGTTGTGTTCAGACGCTTTACAACCCCATGGACTGTAGCCCACTGGAGTGGGTTGCCATTTCCTTCTCCAGGGGATCTTACAAACCCAGGGATTGAACCCAGATCTCCTGCATTGCAGGCAGTTTTTACCACTTGAGCCACCAGTAGGGGGAAATGGAGCAGGATAAAAGGAACCCAAGTGCATTGTTGTTACAGAGATTTGTCAGTGAACGGGCTGGTTTTTTTTTTTTACTGTTTTGAACGGCTGTCCACAAGAGGGATAGAGAAGATCACCCATTCTAGGTATCGTTGGAGGTAAACAGGAGTCTTTTTTGTTTCTTGTATGTTTTCTGACCTTTGTGTCCCTTCTCAGGAGATGCTGAGTTTTAACCCACACAAGCGAATCTCTGCCTTCCGAGCGCTGCAGCACCCTTATCTACACAAGGCAGAAGGTGACGCAGAGTGAGCAACGGAATGGCTGGAACAGAACCAAGGCGAGAGACCACCAAATTTCCCTTCCTTTGAACACTTGAGTGGAGAGCCCCACCACTGAGAAGGCAACCTCTGCCTTCACCTCTGAAGCTGTGGTGACTCCTCCTCCAACTTTTTACAGACAATATTTTACTGCCTTAACGACATTCCCCTCCCACCCTTTTGAGGCTTAGCCTTATCCTGTGTCCCTACACCAAGGGGTATGTCCCTTGTTCTCCCCTTCTTTATACCTTTATATTGGGATCCTTTTTTATACAGGACAAACAAAACAAAGAAATATGGTCTTTTTCTTTTTTTTTTAATGTTTCTTCCTCTGATTGGCTTTACTATTTGGGGATTTGAAAAAAACCATTTGAAAGATGGAACTTCCTTGCAGATTATCTTTAGATCACAGGGTCTACATAGTCAGTGGAGCCCCTCAACTAACAAGAGAAGAAAAGGCACTTACATGGCTTCTTTGATTATAGAGTTTAAATGGTTTTTATTTTTATATTCACTGAACTTCCCCAACCAGGTCCTCCTTATTACAAGAGTTCTTGGTAGTTTTCTCTCTGGATCTGTCCCTGATTTACCCTTGGAGCAAAGATGTGTTGAGGTGGTCCAGCATGTGGAAGGAAGAAGAGGGGAAACAGCCAGGAATGACTCCAACCCCCATCCCATCTCCCGTAATCCTGGCAACTTCCCATATCCACTTAAGGAGAGAAGAAGGAAGAAGGGTTTTTCTTTATACCTTATAATCTTTCTCCCAGTAAAACATCAAGGCATAAAGCCTAACTGTTCAGTCATCTTTCGGGAACATGGCAAAGGGCCTTTCCTTTTTCTCAAACAAAAAGGGCTAGAGACCCCAAGTTTTCCCTAAGGGGAAAAAAAAGCTTAGGGAGAGCAGACAGCAGAAGAGATGTCAGAAGGATCCAGAGTCTCATAGAAAGGCACTGGGGTTGGCTCGAGGATCCTTCTGATTCCGAAATCTCATTGCTAGCCAAACACCAAGGATCTGTAGACAAAGAGAAAAGAGATACGCACAAACTATGAATCTGGGGCTAAGACTTGGAGGTGTAGAGAAGGGATAAGGGATATAAGGGAACTAGAGAATGTTACCTCTGTGAAGCTAAAGAAGAGTCCAACACCCCCCAGGATTTTCAGGGCCTCATCTGAATGCTTAAGAAATTTTTCTCCACACATCTGACATGTGGGGCTCCGGCTCTTGCAGACCTGAGGGAAAAACACACACATGCATGTTTGATGCTACGGTGCTCTATCGTAACTATGGTGAATGACCCTAGAAATTATTTTCCAGTTCCTGATTAGTATCCTATAGACTGGACTCTCACTTGGCTAATTCTCTAGAATCTGTATCCATCCCCCAACTACCAGCACACAGCCCCAGTACGAGTGAGCTGCTAGAGACAGGCAATCACAAGCTCAAATCTGCCAATGTGAGCATCGGCTTTAGCCAGTTTTCTATCACACAGACCACCGCCACCCCCCCACCCACTCCCATGCCAGCTCACTGCAGTGCAGAAAGCATAATCTTGTTGATCCAGGGTTGTAAGGTTGAACAAGCCACAGCAATCAAAGCTTCTTTCCAGTTCATCCCGGGTCTTGTTGCTCATGACCCACCAAGAAGCATTGATGACATCTGTCTGGAGGATACAGGCAGAAGGAAATCATTTGATGCTGCTAACCTTAAGAATCCCCTACATTTTCATCCCAGTTCCAGTGCTTCAGTTTCCTTTTTTAAGCAAAGGGAGTTAACGTCCTTCAAAAGCAAAGGTGCAGACACAGTAACTATCCACTTCCTTCTGGATGGTGCTCACGGTCGGTCAGCCGGACATCCCAAAGGAAGCAAACAGCTCTGGAAGTAGTGGCTCTAAGAATGATCTTTGGAGCCAGACAGAGTAAGGAGTCAAGAGGTTAGAGGGTTGGGGGGGGGGGGGGGGGAGTGAGTACTTGAAAGGGCACCTTCTTACCTGTTTGCTTAGGTTAATAGCCAGACATGAGCAAGAGATTCCAAACTGGAAGATGAAGACCAAACCAAGGATGATCATGTACTGAGAGGAAGAGTTATGGAAAAAAAAAAAAAAAAGTCCCAGATTCCTTTATGGTCCACCTATAATAACAATCTGATCTAGTCAAACAACTGACACAGTTACGTCAGTTGAAAACAAAATCACTGGCTTTTGTTTCATAGAGTATGGTATAAGGGGGGGCAAGGAGACATACCCCCCCAAACACCGGAGGTCTCCTGCCCTGCTTTCTGACTTCCTAGCTGACAGTCCTCCCAGGAGCCCGGTGCCCTGGCCCCTTCAGGTCAGGATACGAAGAAAAGTAGCACTTGGTGATGGTTGACGGCGCCCACCAGCCCAGCAACCGCGATGAGAAGAAGGAAGACTCCCACCGCGATGACTCCTCCGATGATGTGGATGCTGGACACCAGACCCAGGCCCTTGGCCCATGCAGCCACTCCAATGAGCAATAAGCCTACCAGCTACGGGAAACAGCAGAGTGTCTCTCAAAAGAGCGCCAGTGTGCATCACCGCCAAGGGCGGAGGTCAGAGCGGTGCCGGACACTAAAGGAGAGCTGAGTTTTGCGTGAGTGAGCGAGAGGACCAGGACCAGGACCGGCCCCGGACACCCCTGCCGTCAGAGGTCAGAACGGCTGGAACAGGGCTGAGAGGCGGCAGGGAGCGTGAAGTGTATGAACATAAAATGGAACACTTAGCTTCATCCATCACTTCCATTTGGGAGAAGCCTAAATTCAGAAGAGGGAGGGCTGGGCCTTGAGCCCCACGATAAGCCTTCACTTCATCACCCCCCACCCCTAGATAAACGCTCTGATCACCGGAAGTCTCCCCTCTTCCCACGGAAGTCTCCAGGAATCCCCTCGTCGCCGGAAGTTCCCGGGAATCTTCCCGGAACCCCAGTACATCCCTCTCCCCATCCGAAGTCCCCTAGACATTCTCTCCACTGGCCTTTCCGCTCTGGAGCTTCCCCCCCACCTCTAAAACCTCACCATGTAGACCACGTTGAGCGCGCAGAGCGCATTCTTGGAGCAGGCAAAGCCTCCGCAAACCATCTCCCCAGCTTTGGGGACCCAAGTGGCCCCAAGGACTCGGGGGGACGGTCTCGCGGACCGTCTTCTTGGACCCCGACAGCTTCTGTCTCTTTAAATCGAGTCCAGCCAAACCCAATCCTCTGCGCCTGCACCGTCCCACCCCCGCCTTTGGATTGGCGAAACTCGGGACTAATCTAGGACGTCGGTGGCCTGAATGCCAGTCAATCTGCATCGCGTCACTGACCCGCCTGCCGGCCCCTCCTTTACGTTCTTTATTGGTTGAAACTTAAAACTGGGGGCAGGGCTTCCAGAGCGTCTCTTAGGGACCGGAGCCTAAATTTCAAAACCCCGGATTGAAAACGGAGTTTTCTGTGGTGGCGGCTGCAAGAGGACTTACCCGAGGGAGGAGACTCTCGGGAAACTCCGGTGAAGAGAAGGTGCTTCAGGGGCGAGGTGAAAGGGCTCCTCCCCTCAAGGGACGGCCCTCCCGCCCCTTTCCCCTTGTCCCGCAATGACCTCATGATGACGCTCTCGTTTGCTACTATTGCATCACATTCGGGGACACCCAGAGAAGCAAGACTCAGCTATCTAGCCTGGCCACAGAGGCCGCAGGGTGGGCATACCACCGCCTAGCAAACATGCTCATCTTTGCAAGTGCGTCCGCTGGTACACATCCCCTCCTGATGGGGTGCGAACATGCTAGAAAGTCAGTATGAAAATTAGCAGCCTCGGAGCGGCGCGTTCCTGTATGTGACAAAACCACAAGACGCACATGAGTGTGCTGGAGTCTTTAGAGCACATGCCTGATCCTGCGCGGTAAAAAAAAAAAAAAAAAGATAAAGGGAGGGGCCTGGAATATGAATAAATATCAGGGGAAGGCGGAGTCTTCACATTTTCACTCCAGGGGCGGGCGTAGTGGTTGATCAATATCTGTTTATTAAGGAATAAATGCTTTGACGCGCCGCCTTTTGCGTGGGAATAGGAAAAGACATAGTTCCTCTTTCCACCAAAAGAAAGAGGCAGTCGTAGTAGGAACACAAATGAAAAACCTTCCTTCAGCCTTACAGAATGATTTACATTCGTGTGTACTGAGAGTCTATGACCTCGTAAGTGGCACCATCTTACCGCTCAAGTCAGACCGCAGGGCTTCCAACTTTGCGGCTTACTAGCTGTGTAACCTTTGGCCAGTTACTTAAGCTCCCTCTGCCTGTTTCCTCATCTGTAAAATGGGGATAAATAACCATACACCTACCTCTTGTGTTGTGAAAATTGAATGAGTTAATATACATATAGAATGCTTAGAATATATGTAGAATGGTTACCTGGCACATAGTAAACACTCACTGCTAGTTCTCTTTTGGACTATTTTACAGTTTCCAGTGGGTAATCCCAACTCTAATTCTCTTATCTCCAACTACACATTCATATATTAAAATCCCCCGTCCGTCACAAATTAGTATCAGTAAGATAAACAGGAGAAGAGGCATTTGGCAGGGCCAGAAAGGTTTAAGTCCTGAAACAAAATGATTCCATCAAACTACCCACTGTTTTCCTCTTCACTCCCTCCCCCCACCGCATCTTCTTTCTGTCCTTCAATTCTGCATCCACCCTCTTTCAGGGACTAAATCAAGGACAGGACAGTGGTATTAGGCATAGGGGAAGCTGGTTGGCAAGCATTTTAGTTGGGCAGTGTAGTGAAAAGTGTATCAGAATTATAATCAGAATACCTAAACCCGTATCTTTGTGTCACTTCTTACTGGCCTTTCTGAGCTTCAGTTTCCTTTTCTGCCAAATAGGGATAAAAATCCTACCCCTTGGGCCTGTTGTGAAGTCAGTATATATGAAAGTGTGTTGTAAACTATTAAGTGTTATAGACAAGTCAGTTATTATGAAAGTGAACACGGAGCCTGCTGGTTTTGTCTGGTTACGGCTTACTGTCTTCCATACCTTGTTCTCCCTGTGCCTACTTGGCCCTTTCAAGCAGGAGGTGGTTGCAGTGGGGTAGCCGACTAAGGGTTACATTGCAAGATGCTAAGTGTGTGAACCCTTTGGATGTGCAGAGTAGGTGGGGACTACAGCTGTAAGCTGGAATGCAGGGCATTAAAGGTGCCAGGCCGAGTGTGTGTGGATTCCTGTGAGGGTTTGAGAATGCACACAAACCTGTAGGTCACCAAGAGTTTGGGATTGCACCTGGGACCTGGCAGGCCACACTCTCCCCTCACCAACACCCGTCTTAATTAGCCACCTCCCACAGGAGGCCCTCGGATGCTCATTAAGGACTCTCCATCCACCGGGCTGGGGAGCTGTGGCAGGGGCTGGCGGGCAGAGCTGACGGGCCAACGCTAGAGGGGGTGGGTGATGCGGGAGGTAGTGCTGACCCAGGCTGTGGGTTTGAAACTCACCAGTCAGGAAGTGAAGTCGACAGACAGACGGAAGGGCGGGCAGGGGAGGGGTGTTCTGAGGCTGAGCAGAGGGGCCTTCTGGGGTTTGGGGGCTGTGGGGCCATGGGCTTCGGGAACAGTGGTTGCTCTTAGCCCAGCAAGACGGGTCTGGGCAACATGCATGCCCAGAGGCAGCTGGCCGTGGCTGCAGTTCGCGCAGAAGTCAGGCGACATGAGGTGGCCAGGCAGGCCCTAAACCGCCTCAGGAAGCTGGCAGACAGGGTGAGCGACCCTGAACTTCGGGACCGCATTCAAGC
This sequence comes from Dama dama, assembly GCF_033118175.1. NCBI lineage: Eukaryota > Metazoa > Chordata > Mammalia > Artiodactyla > Cervidae > Dama > Dama dama. The sequence continues at coordinate 70,103,654 of NC_083683.1, forward strand.
CTCGCTGGACAGCGTACGAGGTAAGAGAAGGATTTGCTCCCAACTTGGGTGTCTTGAGGACCAGCAGGGGCATATAAGGGCTTGCCGCGTCATCCATCATTTCCCAATCAGCCACTTTCTGGTTCCCAAGATGGAGCTTGGCCTTGGGGGAAGAATACATGTGGACAGGATGGAAAAAGACAGAGGAGGTATCATTCTTCCTCTTTCCCCGACTCTGCTCCTCCTCCCAGGGGATCAAAATAAAGGTCACTGCTGAGCTGACCTCAGCAATGGAGAAGTGGGTGAGCATGAGGAAGACAGGCCGTGACAGACCCATGGCAGACGTAGACCCTGCTGGGGGAGTCTGGGGCAGGAAGCAGTTTGGGACAGGAGGTTCCAGAACCGGATAATGTGGTCATTCCCAGGACCCACGAAGGATCAGTGACCTCTTGTTTTCCAGCTGTAGAGCGAACACACACACACACATGCATACCAGAAATACACCACGCAGAGCATCTCAGGCTCCCAGACACACGCGAACACTCACACAGCCTGCTCTGTGCAACTGAAAGTGCAGAGAAGTCCCTAGGTCTCTCCTCGGTCCCCTCTCCTCCCCGTACTCCTGTTCCTGCCTTCGCCCCACACACACCTTCCGCTCTACCTCCTTAGTGCCATTAGAGCAAGTGATGACAACACAGGGAGGAAGTGCTGCCATGGCAACACCATCCGCCACATCCTCCTGCCCACCCCAGCCTTCAGTCCTGTGGTGGGGCCCTGGCGGGAATAGCTTCTCTCTATCCACAAGGCCCCACCACTAGGGAACTAGTGGAGCTGGAGGTCATCTCTGGTCTGGTGTCATTTAATTTGCCTCTGAAGCTGCAGAGAGCCAATAAAAGCTAGCTACTTTGCTCACTAAAGGTGTCTGGGTGAAGCATATCCTCCATTGTACCCTGGTCTCTTCCAGGCTCTCCACGCTTAGCTGCCTATCTGGGGGTTGCAGTGGGGGGTGAGTGGGCAAGAGACTGTTCTTTCCATCAAGGATGGTTCCTGCCAGACCCCTCTGATAGTAGAGGCCAGCAGAAAGGAACTTTCGGTTCACTTGGGGAAGGAACAGTTTGATTCAGGTTCCTAAGGGAACAGTTGCATTCCTTTTTCGTTGCCTTTCTTCCACTGGTACCCCCTCACCATCTCTCCCCCACCTTTTGCCAAGACTTACAGCTGATACCTTCCCTACAGGAGTCAGAAAAGGAGACCTAGCGGGGAGTGGCCCCATGAGGCCTCCTAGGGAGGAACTGCAAGCTCCACCAGCTGCTTAAGGGAAAAAAAAAAGAGGGGGGGAGGAAAGAGTTTCAGTCCCGGTAGAGGAACACAGCTTATCTGTGGAGAGGAGGGAGAGAGAAAGGGTGGAGGCTAAACTCTCTGAGAAAACCACTCTTCCTAAGTGATTTGTTCCGCTCCACTCTAAGAGACAGGACTCTGCTCCCATTGAACATAAAGGAAAACGGAGACAACCAAAGGAAGGAATATTAAGCAGAAGCAACACATTTTCACCCTCTCTTTCAGAAAAGGCTGTTGAAGGGTCTTCCGTTCTGGGGATATGGTGTCATCCTTTTGCTGCGGTTGGGAGGGGGGCGCTGGTGGGTGCTGAGTGAGGACCGCGGAGGGATTGGGTACAAGTTTCAGGGAGAACAAAGGGCACCCAGCATCCTGGTACCGTCCCCCCCCCCCCCCCCATCCCCTACCAGGCCCAGCATGCCGCTGGCTTCTGCCTCCAAGAGCCGCCCACGGCAGCACTTATTATAGTCTCCGCTGCGTCAGGAGGGTGGGACGCCAAATTAGGGGAACGCTGAGACTCCCCGGGTCCCAGGGAGGGGACTTCAAGGCTGAAAAGGAGGCCTCCCTCGACTGGTGCCTCACACCTGCCCGTCTCATCATCTGTCTTCTATCGGCCTAGCCCTTTCAACCTTCTCCCTGGGCTGGAGGACAGTCAGCCTTAACTCCAGGGTCCCTAAAGGGCTGGAGGACACCGAGCATTTTCATTCTATCTCCTCTTTAACCTTCGGGGAAAAAGCCCCACCCCCGAAAACCTCAGGAGATTGAATGGGACTCAGAGGAGGCCTGGACCCTCTGCCGCAGCTGAGGGGGTCTGTATGTTGGGCCGCTAAATGCTCGGCTTGTGTGTAACCAGGTGTGAAGGTGGCGCCTCCATTGCCCGGCCGGTCCCCCCACCCACCGTCCGCACGGAGCCTCCTCTCTGCTTATCCCCGCTCTTTCTGAGGCGCTCTTGGAGCTACGGTTGCTATGGATACCGGATGCATTTTGGTATGGGGGGTGGTGTCGATTTGCAAACGTCTTCTTTCTCCTTCCACCCCAAGCTGGAGCCTTGGGACTCACTTTTCCTCCGGGCTCCTCCACTCCGTAGATCTCTCTCCACTTGAGGCAGCCCCTCCTTCCACCCACCCTGCTAAGTTCCATGTTTGTCCCCATCCCCGGGGAACACTTTCCAAGTTCACTTTGGGACAGTTAGGCTCAAGTCATGGCCCAGTCAATGCACTGCGTGTGGAAGGTGGGGGTGGGTGACGGGGCTGGGTCGTGGGAAGAGGAACCCGTGCAAGTACCTGGGGAAAACAAGGGGTCCTGGGAAAGGATTTCAAGGCTCCCCATTTTCCCACGTCAGCTTCCCCGCGATTGACAGTGAACCCGAATTTGCTCCGTTTTCGCCGGGGATTGCCCACCCATACAACGATTTTTACTCTCTAGCCTAAAGGCCACACCCAATGGTAGCGCTCCCTAACCGAGGTGTGCTGGGGAGGGGGGGGCTCGATGTTGGAGTAGGTGAGTCCAAGTTCCAGGAAATCCAGCCCAGGATTTGGGAGGGAAATCCAGTCCTGGATTTTGCACCGCCTTCGCAGACAGCCGTGCTGGTGGAGAGAAGGTGGGGGGGAGATTGGGTGGGGGGGCGGGGGGCCGCCTCCTCCTCACTGTGAGGGGAGCGCCCGGACACAGCGCGCATTCGGACCGAGCCGAGCCCCGGCGAGCCCCCCCGGACCCTGCGCCCGGATCTCACTCCCCTCCTCTCCCGGACCCCAGACCTGTGGGTTCCCACCCCCTCCGGCTTCCCTCCTTCCTCCCCCGCCGGCGCCTGTATCTCCATGCCCAGCATCCTCCCCGCGCCCCTGCGAATCCCCCGCACGACCAGCCCCATTAGCTTCCCACCCTCCTAAAGACCCCCTCTCCGACCCCCCATCCGCGGCCCCTGTCCCTCGAGTCCCCATTCCCCGCCCCTGCCTCCCCCGCACCGGTCTTCTCCCTCAGCCCCGGGTTCCTCTTTTCTGCCCCGTTTTCCTCCCTCTCCCCTTTTGCCCCCACTACAGTCCTCCCCGCCCTCCCCCGCCCATCTCAGCGCCCCCACCCAGGCCGGGGTGCAGGGTCCGGCGCGCCTCCTTGGAGCAGCACCAAGGTCCCGGGGTTCCAACGGGGTGGGGGCGCAGGGCGGGGAGCATGGGGAGGGGGCGCCCCGTGTGATGGGAGGGGGGCGCAAGCGAAGGCGGCGGCGGCGGCGGCGACAGCGGAGCCGGGCCGGGGGCTCAGCGGGGTCCGGGGGCTGGGGGCAGCAAGCAGGGCGGCCCCATGGCCGGGCCCCCCTGAGGCAGTCCGGGGGAGTCCCCTCCCCTCCCCAGCTCGGGGGTCTCGGGGCCCCATGAGCCGGGGCGCGGGCGCGCTTCAGCGCCGGACAACGACCTACCTCATCTCGCTGACCCTGGTCAAGCTCGAGTCGGTGCCTCCGCCGCCGCCTTCTCCGTCTGCGGCCGCAGCCGGCGCCCCTGGGACCAGAGGTACCGAGACCGCGGATCCCGGCAGCCCCCGAGGCGCTGACGAGCCGGGCAAGAAGCGGCACGAGCGGCTCTTCCACCGGCAGGATGCGCTGTGGATCAGCACGAGCAGCGCGGGCGCCGGGGGCGCCGAGCCCCTCGCCCTGTCCCCGGCTCCGGCCAGCCCGGCCCGCCCCGTCTCCCCGGCTCCCGGCCGCCGCCTCTCCCTCTGGGCCGCCCCTCCCGGACCCCCGCTCTCCGGGGGGCTGAGTCCAGACCCCAAGCCCGGGGGCGCCCCCACCTCCTCTCGGCGCCCCCTGCTCAGCAGCCCGAGCTGGGGGGGCCCGGAACCCGAAGGCCGGGCGGGCGTCGGCGTCCCCGGCTCGTCCTCCCCGCACCCCGGCACCGGCAGCCGGAGGCTCAAGGTGGCGCCTCCTCCGCCGGCTCCCAAGCCTTGCAAGACCGTGACCACGAGTGGCGCCAAAGCCGGCGGGGGCAAGGGCGCCGGTAGCCGCCTGTCATGGCCCGAAAGCGAGGGCAAGCCCAGGGTCAAGGGGTCAAAGAGCAGCGCCGGGACTGGAGTTTCTGCCGCCGCCGGCGCCGCCGGGGGAGGGGGAGCGGCCGCCACGACCTCTGGTGGGGTCGGGGCTGGGCCCGGAGTCCGAGGGAAGCTGTCCCCTCGGAAAGGCAAGAGTAAGACCTTGGACAACAGTGACTTGCACCCGGGACCGCCCGCCGGCTCTCCTCCTCCGCTGACCGTCCCAGCCACCCTGGCTCCCGCCTCTGCCGTCTCCGCCGCCTCCGCGCTGCCCACCGGGCCTGCAACTCCAGTCACTCTGGAGGCTCCGGCTCCCGGGCTGAAGCGGGGCCGTGAGGGGGGCCGAGCATCCACTCGGGACCGCAAGATGCTCAAGTTTATCAGCGGCATCTTTACCAAGAGCACAGGCGGGCCTCCCGGCCCCGGGCCCCCTCCCGGACCCCCAGGCCTGTCTTCCAGCAGCGGGTCTAGGGAGCTGCTGGGTGCAGAGCTCCGCGCCTCTCCCAGTGAGTAGGCCCAGGGCCTGAGGACAGGGAGGGGAGGGCACCTGGAATGCTCAGCTCGGGGTGGAGGAGTGGTGTGCAGGGCTGACGAAGAGCAGCTTCTTGGGTGGACGGATGAGCCAGGTTCATTTCTCTGCCAAGAACTGGGGCAAAAAGGATAAGAAGTCCTAGAAGCGGGGTGAGTAGGCATTGTGGGACATGGGAGACGACGATGTCAGAGGGACTCAGAAAGCCTCAGAGCTTTCTGGGATAAATAATGCCCTTGGTCAGCATGGTTGTAGGAAATTGCTCCCAGAGAGGCCCCAGACTCCACTCCCAGCTTCAGCTGGCCTCTGGGAGCATGGAAACGGCTTTGCTTTGCCCAGAGGGTTACTGAGGGAGAAAGGGGTGGGGAAGCCTGTTTCTCCTGAGCACTCGGGGTGGGTGGCAGCAGAGTGACCTTGCTGACAGTCCTCGCCCGGGACAGGTCTTTTGCTGGGCTGAGAGCAGGCTGGTGAGGCCTCTAGGAGGAAGGGACAGGGTTCTTTCCATGCAGGGAAGGCGAATTGGGCGGTACAGGAGTGCGCGGGGGCGGGAACGTGCTGAACACTTGCGTGTGAAGTGAGGGGTTGGATAGGTAGCCTCACTCCCCGCCACCGCCCACCCCAGCCCCAGAGTGCACTGAAATTCCTAGGGGGCCTGACCGGGAGTGACTCAGTGGGGTGGAACTGCTGCAAAGGCAATTCTTACCCCTGGAGACTTGGGAGGGGGTACGGAGAAAGTAGTTTTTTTTCCGGTGGCGGGGGCGGGTGGGGGGGGGCTGTCTTTATTTATTTATTTTCTGGAAGAGAGAGGTGAGGGCCTCTAGGTTCAGCTCACACTCCCAGGAGAGGTGGCGAGTCCGGGAGCGCAGGCGGCCCCCGGCGTTTGGCTCTGGAGCGGGTGGGAGCAGATGGCTCCGGATCCCAGAGTTCCCGCCGCAGCTGCGGCGCCCCGGGAACGTCCGGCTAGTGTCAGGCGCGGGGGCTGGACCCGGCGGGCGGAAGGAGCATCTTTCCTCTCCCGCCCCCCGCCCTATCCCTCCCCAGGCCGGTGGCTTCTCTCGGCCTGGGAGTGGAGCCCGGTTCCCCATCGTTCTTCTGGAGGGTGCCGGTGAGAAGGGTATGAGCGGGGGGTATAGAAAAATCCAAGCTCCATTCCTTGGGCTGTGGGGAGGGGTCAGGTCCACAGTGCCGTTGACCTTGAAAAGGGGGAATGATATCTTCACTTCAGGTTCTGTCCTATGAAAGGGAGATTGAGGCGGACCCACTCCCTCCTATGTCCCAGTCCCTTTTTCTGGGGATTTACCCTGGGAATCAGTCAGTTTGGTAAGCAGGACACCTTTTCGCCTTCCAGAGGGAAGACCCCGTCACTGTCAGAGCCTTGGTCCCCCAGTCTGGGACAGGGACTCACGTTTGGGGATGTGTTTTAAGGGAGATGCCCGCTGAAGTATTTTTGTCTTGCTGGCTCTGTTGCTAAGCAACCACTGAGCGGCAGCAACAGCTGTGGGGAGAGAGACTGGGATGGGAGGACTGGGGACCACTCTCAACTCAGCTTTTCCACACAGCTCTCCAGCCCAGGCAGGGCAACTACAAAAGGAGGAGGGGTAACAGGGTTGGGAGCCCTCCTTGGCCTGGAGTATCCCTCTTAAGACTCCTTTTCTGTTACAGAAGCTGTGGTCAATAGCCAGGAATGGACTTTGAGCCGCTCCATTCCTGAACTGCGCCTGGTAGGTAACCCAGTCTCCTTGTCTGTGTGAAGGTTGATCTCCCTGCCACTGGCACTTTCAGCTCTCACCATCACCTCTTCCCTGCCCCCCCCCCTCTATGAAAATGGGGAATAGCTTTCCAGTTCTCCTGAGATTCTAGCTTCATAGCGCCTTCCCAGGGCTTGATACATCCTCATAACTACTTCTTCTATAGTTTCCCTTCTTCCTGCTGGTCCACGATCCTCTCCCAGGTTTCTCCTCATTTCTGACTTCTCCCCTTCAGCCCTTCAGGTTCTGTTGCCTAGAACTGGGTAAAAATTTCCAACTAGTGCCTAGAGCTGTGACATGTCCCTCACCAGACATGCATCTGATATGTTTCCTAAACAACAGAACACCAAAAAAAAAAAAAAAATGGCACTGAATTGACATTCTTCAGCTTGTGATCATTTCTTACAACACTCGTGGCCTGATCCTCGCAAATGCCCTCCTGACTGATGTCACCCAGGCCCTGTAGAACCCTGCTTGGAAGACTTAACACTGCCAGTCCCTCTGAGTTCTCTGGAATGTTCAGACTCAGTCATCCTGCCTCGTCTTAATTCCTTCCATCTCTGCTCCACAACCTTCCCTCAGGGCGTGCTGGGCGATGCCCGGAGCGGGAAGTCATCGCTTATTCACCGATTCCTGACCGGTTCATACCAGGTGCTGGAGAAGACAGAGAGTGAGTTCTCAGGAGCCGCAGTAAGCTAAGGATTGGGGTCAGGGCTCTGGGCAGTGTGATTAATGACTCTGCAGGTATGGTGACCAGGGGGAACGATGCAGCCACAACAGCTAAAATACAAGGAGCATGGGGAGATTTGGTGATCTGTGACCTCTGACCTCCTATCACTCCCAACTCTTCTGGACAGGTGAGCAGCACAAGAAAGAAATGTTGGTGGATGGACAGACTCATCTGGTGTTGATCCGAGAGGAAGCTGGGGCGCCTGATGCCAAGGTGAGGGATGAGATGATGGGGTAGGCAGGTGGGCTGGGGTCAGCACTGGCCAAAGGAGAGGCCTCTGGTTTCCCAGGTCTCCTTGGGAATAACATCCAGAGGAGTGGACCTGTCTGACCATCCATTTGCTCCCTCACCCTCCGCAAGTTCTCAGGCTGGGCAGATGCTGTGATTTTCGTCTTCAGCCTGGAGGATGAGAACAGTTTCCAGGCCGTGAGCCGTCTTCATGGGCAGCTGAGCTCCCTTCGGGGTGAGGGACGAGGAGGCCTTGCCCTGGCATTGGTGGGGACACAAGGTAAGGGGGGTGCTGGGGAAGCACTGCTTTCAGGGGAGTTGCGACTGTGTATCACCCAACGCAATGAGAGCTCGGCAAGGTGTGTGGACAGGGCCCCTGGGATTTCAGTAACCCTCCGGAAGGAGCCTGGTCTTTAAGTAAGAGTCGTTAAACCGAACACAAACTCCCCAGGGTCTGAGAGAGAAAAGAGGACCCCCCCCCCCCCCAGGAAGGGCAGCTGCAGTGGCCACCGCCTTCCTCTGATGTGTCACCCGCTGGGTGTTCCCACACTGCTGTTTCCTGATGCCACCACCAGGCCCTCTTCCCCAGCAGAGCCAAGAAAAGCTTCTCCAGGACCCACCTGTACGAAGCTGGCAGGTCTTTCCTTCTGGACGCCTGTCCCGCAGGTGGCTGCTTCCACCTGTGGCTTGCCTCCTGGCTTCCTGCTGCAGATGAGCAGCCCACCCGTTACCACGGACGTTCAGCCTCATCCCGGTTCACATGCTGCCAGGTGTCCCCCCATTCAGCTCAGGACTCATTGAATTCGCAGGGCAGGGGGAGTGCCACTCAGGAGTCTCAGCCACGTCAGACCTCATCAGGACGTTCCAGTCAGCTCTGGAGTATTCTTTGAAGACTCGCACACCGAGCTCACTCAGCCTGCTCGTGATGCAGCTGGGCCCAACATTCAGAAAAGGCTATACGCTCCCATCGCACCCGGTCATAGGAGGGATATCGTCTCATACCGTATCCCTAGTGGTCCCAGACTAGGACTAGAGCCCAGAAGAAAGGAAAGCAGCAGAGTGGGCATGGGACCCCTCATCCACCACTCCTCTCTCGTCTCCTCAGACAGGATCAGCGCTTCCTCCCCACGCGTGGTGGGCGATGCTCGAGCCAGGGCCCTGTGTGCTGAGATGAAGCGCTGCAGCTACTATGAGACTTGTGCAACCTATGGGCTCAATGTGGATCGGGTCTTCCAGGAGGGTGAGCTTGGCCATACCCTGCATGTGTTGGGGAGCGGGGGACTTGGAGATTCCTTAAGGTCCCACCTCCAGGCCTCCCTCTGTGAGCGACAGGAAATTAGCCTGCGTGGGAGGGAGGAGGGACCAGGGAGGTCAGAGAAGGTTTGCTTAATAACCACAGGTCCTTCTGGGCAGGAGGAGCTGGCAAGGCCACAGGTGGCATGAAGGCCATGGTGACAAGGAAGTTGGAGCCTGTTATCTCCTGGGCATTTCTCAAAGTTGGGCACGAAAGGGTGGTCTTGGATATCTGCCCTGCTGATGCCTTCTTCCCCTCCCCTCCCCCAGTGGCCCAGAAAGTGGTGACCTTGCGAAAGCAGCAGCAGCTTCTGGCTGCCTGCAAGTCCCTCCCCAGCTCCCCAAGCCACTCAGCAGCTTCCACTCCTGTAGCTGGGCAGGTGAGTCAGGGTTTCAGGGTCCAAAGAAGGGCTGGTGGGAATTGGAGGAGGGGCTGGCGACCCAAGGAGAGGGACAGAGAACCCCAGGGAGTTGTGGCGGTGAGGGCAGATGGAAATGGCGGCGACAGTTTGTAGAAAATGCACCTGACTGGAAATCAACCAGGTTTGAAACACCATTTGCAGTGTCCTTGAGCAACTCACCTAAACATCCCAAGGTTGTCAGGAAAATTGTATGGCATAATACTTGTGAAGTCAACCTTTGCAAAATCTAAAGCACTGTGACAACGCTAGTGAGGAGTTTTCTTATTAATGGTAATACAAATAAATGGTGATGAGATGAGGGAATATCTCAAATTTCTCATCACTCAATGTAATTGTAACCCGGTAGGCTGGGGGCCCCTCGGCGGTTCTGAGCCCTCCGTTTGCCTGCAGGCTGGTAACGGGGGCCACACTAGCGACTACTCTTCCTCTCTCCCATCCTCACCCAATGTCGGTCACCGGGAGCTCCGGGCTGAGGCAGCTGCAGTGGCCGGATTGAGCACCCCAGGGTCCCTGCACCGGGCAGCCAAGCGTAGGACCAGCCTTTTTGCGGTATTGGACATTGTAACCCCCTATCCGCCTGTCCCCTGTTACCTGCCTATCTTTCCTGGTCCCTAAATCTGTTGGCCCTTCACCTGTCTCCCATGTCCTTCCATAAGCATATCCATCCTCTAATTGATGCCAATAACCGTTCCAGAATCGTCGGGGCAGTGACTCTGAGAAACGGAGCTTGGACAGTCGGGGAGAGACAACGGGAAGTGGGCGAGCCATCCCCATCAAACAGGTGGGTGGTCCAGGGACTGGGGTCGGGCTGGGGGGAGCTGGTCTTCACTGGGTTTTCTCCCACATGTCTCTTTCCATTCTTCAGAGCTTCCTCCTAAAGCGAAGTGGCAACTCCTTGAACAAAGAATGGAAGAAAAAATATGTGACCCTGTCCAGTAATGGCTTCCTACTCTACCACCCCAGCATTAATGTAAGTGCTGGAGGCTGGCTGGGACCCAGTGGCTGGCCTCAGGTGCACGTTTAGCTCTTCCAGTCTGTGCCTCTAGCAGATATCAACGCTGGTTCTGGGGAGTGCTGGTCCTCTTCTTTTTACTTGAGCAAAACATCTGTTAGGCAGCGACCATGTGCCCGTGCTGCAGACGGAAATGTAAATCCATCTCCCGAGGACTTGCAGCCTAGTGCGAGCAGATGGAGAAAAGACCTCTGTCTGGCCTGCCATTCAGGGATGCTTTCTGGGGGAGACACTGCTGGGCCCAGTCTGTTGGGCTCATCCCAAGCCAGTCAGCTCCCAGAGCCCTCTCTCCAGCCCCTCTCTGCCCATAATACTGGCTGCCTCCCAGCACCGCTGAGGACCCAACATTCCCTACACTCTCAACCCCCTATACTCCCGTAGGATTACATCCACAGTACCCATGGCAAGGAGATGGACTTACTACGAACAACAGTCAAGGTCCCTGGCAAGCGGCCCCCACGGGCCATCTCTGCTTTTGGCCCCTCAGCCAGCATCAACGGGCTGGTCAAGGACATGAGCACGGTCCAGATGGGGGAAGGTCCTGGTGAGTGGGGCTGCTGACAGGGGGGCAGGAGAGGGGCCAGGGCTCGCAAACAGAGGAGGAGGAAGGAAGAGGGGACTGGGGCTGGTTAAACGGGAAGGGGGGCAATGACCAGGGACCACGGAAGGAATCACTCAGAGACTGGGCGACTCACTGAGGACTTATTTTCTTCTCCATCTGACAGAAGCCACCACTCCTGCCCCGAGCCCCAGCCCCAGCCCCAGCTCCCTGCAGCCACCACCAGACCAGACATCCAAGCACCTGCTGAAGCCAGACCGGAACCTGGCCCGAGCCCTCAGCACCGGTCAGTAAGGAATCACCCTCCACTTACTGCGTTCCAGGTCCAGAAGGGATGCAGCGGGAAGTAAAACTGGGGTGGGAGCTTGGAGGCTGGACTCAGTGAAAGAGTGGACACCCCAAGCAGTGATTGGGTACCCAGCACCAAGCTCAGTCATACCGTGTTTAGCATAATGGCTGAGACAAGTGGGTTCTAGAGCTAAGCTGCCTGAACTTGAACTTGAATCCTGGCTTGCCACTTGGGCAGGTTACTTGACCTCTCCACATCTCAGTTTCCTCATCTGTAAAATGGAGATAATAGTTTCTACCTCAGAGGGTTGCTTTGAGGCTTAAACTGAGAACATTGTCCAGCACATAGCCAGCCATCAATGTTTGGAATGTTTGGAAATATGTATTTTTTAAACAAATAGCAAGTAACATTGTAACAAGTGGTCCTCACAACAACCTTGTTGGGTCAAGATTATTATCCCCATTTTAGGGATGAAGAAACTGAGACTCAGAAGATTAAGTGACTTGCTCAAGGTCTCAAGGCCAGTAAGTGGCAGAGCCAGGATCTGAGTACAGGTCTGACTCTAAACCACTCATCTGCCCTTCTCCCCAGGATTGATCAAGGGGGACCTCCTAGAGAGGGATGGCTGAGGAGGGGGACCCTAAAATGCCAAATGTAGTTCAGGGGAGACAGGCTATGGAGAAATCAGGGCATCTGTGGAGGCGGCAGCTGAGGCAGCTGTGTTCCCCTCCCCAAGACTGTACCCCATCTGGAGACCTGAGCCCCCTGAGTCGGGAGCCCCCTCCTTCTCCCATGGTGAAGAAGCAGAGGAGGAAAAAGCTGACGACACCATCTAAAACTGAAGGCTCGGCTGGGCAGGCTGAAGGTGAGGCCCTGGGGGGCAGTTCCACTCTCACCCTCACCCCCAAACTCCAGGTCACCCTGCAGGAGGGGAAAGGTGCCTGAGCGGAGTGCTTGGCTATCATCACCACTCTGTACATTATTTAGTGAAAAATGGATGGATGCCCCTCGGCCCCTGTGCTTCCTTCTGTTCCCCAGCCAATGCCTTTTATGGCAATAGACCCCAGCCCCTGTTCTCAATGACCCCTGTAAGTCTGTAGCTCCCGCTCCCTCTCCTAATGACCCTCTAGTTCCTGTTCCGGACCCAACTCTGCTTAACACCGCAGCCCCTGTGCCCAGAAGGCCCCCTTCTCCCCCAGGACTCGGCCCCTGACTTCAGTGTCCTCCAGTGAGTCCTTAGCTCCTGGGGTCTGCCCACCCAGCTCCTGTTCCCAATAACTTTCTCTGATTGCCAAGCCCCCACAACAGCCTTTGACTACAGTGATTTCCATTCCTGCCTCCCTGTGACTTCCCACAGACCCATGAGACTCCTCCTGAACCCCAGGGACCCCTCACCCCTGGCCTCTGAACTCCTGTCTCCCTTCCCCATGTTCCCTCAGATCCTGGTTCATCCCTTCCCCTCCCAGAGACCCGGCTCCTCATTGGTCATGATCCCCGGTCCCTACCGCCCCTGCTCTCTGCCGGGTGCTCAGACCCAGGTTCCAGATCTGCCTCCTCTCATGGCTCTTGGCTTCCGCTCTTCTCTGCTCGGGGGCCACTGACTTTGGTTCTGCTTTCTCTCCCCATCTCTGTCCTGCTTTCTCTCTGTCACTCTCTCTCTCCATCTCTCCATCTGCCTCTCTTTTTCTCCTTTCTTGGTCTCTTTCTCTGCTCTGCTCTCCATTCTGTCTCTATCTCCTTTGCTTCGGGAAACCAGCCAAGCGCAAAATGTGGAAACTAAAATCCTTTGGTAGTTTAAGAAATATTTATAAAGCAGGTAACAAGTGGGGAGCTGGGTGGGGCGCTGAGCTGGGGTGCAGAGGGGTGGGGGTGCCCCTGCCTTCCCCTGCATGTGCGGGCTTCCTGCTCTCCCGCCCCCTCCGCTTCCCCAACCACTCTGCTCCACTCCCAGGGGCTTGGGATGGATCTCTGGGAGGAATGGTTTGGGCCAGGCAGCTCCTGTTTGAATTCTGTCCCTAATGACCCCATCCCATCCCCCCACCTAGAGGAAAACTTCGAGTTCCTGATCGTGTCCAGCACTGGTCAGACGTGGCACTTTGAGGCAGCCAGTTTTGAGGAGCGGGACGCCTGGGTTCAGGCCATCGAAAGTCAGATCCTCGCCAGTCTCCAATGCTGTGAGAGCAGCAAGGTCAAGGTAAAGGGTCGGGTGTTGGGCGGAGAGCAGAGGTGAGTGTCTGAGGCATCCGGAGAAGGGCTCAGAGGGAGAGTCTGACTAATTCCAACCCTTTCTGCAGCTGCGCACAGACAGCCAAAGCGAAGCGGTGGCCATCCAGGCGATCCGGAATGCCAAGGGGAACTCAATCTGCGTGGACTGCGGGGCCCCCAGTGAGCACAAGGGGGCAGTGGAGAGATCCGGGAGGGAGTGCGGTTCGCTGGAATTGATGAATGCTGCTGGGTGGCCCGTCCAGCTGTTCGGCCAGGGAGCTGACCCCTGCATTCCGTCCCCAGACCCCACGTGGGCCAGCTTGAACCTGGGCGCACTCATCTGCATCGAGTGTTCTGGCATTCACCGGAACCTGGGCACACACCTGTCCCGCGTTCGCTCGCTCGATTTGGACGACTGGCCGCGGGAGCTGACCCTGGTGCTGACAGCCATTGGCAACGACATGGCCAACCGCGTGTGGGAGAGTGACACGCGGGGCCGCGTCAAACCCACGCGGGACTCTTCGCGGTGCGCATGCAGAAGAGGGGTGGGGGCGACTTAGTGTGTGGAGCTCCCAAGAGGGTCCCCTGGGTAGGGAGCAGAGGTCTTGGGGTGGGAGGTCCCTAGAGCCTTTCCTGTTGATCTCCGGTCCTGCAGGGAGGAGCGTGAGTCATGGATTCGCGCCAAGTACGAACAGCTGCTGTTCCTGGCTCCGCTGGGCACTTCCGAGGAACCGCTGGGCCCCCAGCTGTGGGCCGCGGTGCAGGCCCAGGACGTGGCCGCCGTCCTCCTGCTTCTGGCCCACGCGAGGCACGGGCCGCTCGACACCAGCGTGGAGGACCCGCAGCTTCGCTCCCCACTTCACCTGGCGGCCGAGCTCTCCCACGTCGTCATCACGCAGCTGCTGCTGTGGGTAGGTGAACCGACGCTGGTACAGGGGGCTTCGAGGGCTCCGTCTGGGAAACAGGCAGGCGCGCAGTGGGCGCGGCGAGATCCCCAAACGCACCCCGTGCGAGCGGGCCTGGCGACCCGGGGGAGCCGGCGGGAGGGGATTGGCCCCGGGGACGCACCGTGACGCGGCCGTCTCCGCCCTCTCTAGTACGGCGCCGACGTGTCCGCCCGCGACGCGCAGGGCCGCACCGCGCTCTTCTACGCCCGCCAGGCCGGGAGCCAGCTGTGCGCCGACATCCTTCTCCAGCACGGTTGCCCGTGCGAGGGCGGCAGCGCGGCCACCACCCCCAGCGCGGCCACCACCCCCAGCATCACCGCCACGCCCAGCCCCCGCCGCAGGAGCAGCGCCGCCAGCGTGGGCCGAGCCGACGCCCCAGTCGCGCTGGTATAGTTGCGCCGCCGGAGAGACACCCCCACCCCCCCACGGGCCGGGCACCTCCACACCGGGTGACCGCTGGACAGATGCACCCACTCACCTCTCCGATCCGCACGTCGTTCCCGCGGGAGCACTTCTTCCCTCACCCCATCCCCGCAAGAGGGTACAGCCCCCGCGCCTCCCGGAGGACACAAACTCACTTCCCTCTCCCCAGCGAGGCATGGAGACCCCAGCTTGACACGCACCCTCTCCACCGTTTCCACACTCGGATTGCTCTGGGTCTACCCGCTGGGTGTTTGCTGGAGGGACTCCCCCGCCGAGGTCCCTGCTCCTGGCCGTTTGGATGTGCCCGCTCGCGCCCCCTAGGGGTGGGGGAAAGGACTACGTCCTGCCTGGGTTCCACTGTCCCAGGCGGGAGCATTTGCCCAGGCTGGCTCCTGGGGCGACGCCACGCCACAGGGAGGGGTTAGTACGCGGGAAGGCTCGCGCTGGGACTTGGGGCCGATAAGGGGGACCCTACCCCTTCCATGCTAACCTCACTGCCCAGGGAAGGGGGAAGGGCAGCGAGGGGCAGGACCCCTGCTGCCCATGGGGGTAGGGGGTCCCCAACCCTTTCCGTGAAAGGGACCAAGAGGAGTGGAAATCAGGACGTTCCCCCCACATCCACCCATGGATGGAAGCTAAAGGGTCGGGGGAGCCGAAAACCTGGGTCCCTCCTCACTGCTATCTTGGGAGGGAGAAGGGACGGAGCAAGAGCGGGCTTAAGGGGGACTGGGGCGGGGCCTTGTAATTTATTGCTTTGTTCCCCAACCAAGGGGCGGGGCGGGCAGGGCTTGGGGAGGGCGTTTCAGGGTAGGGGAAGCCGAGGGTGGGCAGAGGGTGGGGCGGGGCGGGGGTGCTCTCGGGTTGTGAGTGTCTGTGACCGTGACGGCGTCCCTGTGACTGTGCAGCGCCCGTGGTGATCTGGGGGCGGGGGCACCCCTACAGTGGGGCCCCTCCCCCACTATTCTTCCTGTCCAGCCCCTCCCTCCCACTGGAGCAGCTCCAGACCCATCCCTCAACCCCATGATCCCTCCCAGCCAGGGTCAAGATGGTGTGAGGTGGCTGGGAGGGTTTCCAGACCCCCCCTGTCCCATCCCCAGAAAAGGGGTGGTGGGGTGAATTTCCCCGGCCCAGCCCCGCCTCCCTAGATCAACCCAGCCCTTGGGCCGTCTGTGTCAGTGGTTTCCGGTCTTTTCTTTTTTTTTCTCCTGGCTAAAATATTTTGCAGAGGACCAGGTAATTGGGGAGAGAAGAGGGGCGGGGGCAGCAGGGGATACTACCCCCTCATCTCCTCCAAGGCAAGTGGTGTGAATCTTCATCAACAGCAATTAAAGAGGAAGTGATTTTGTCTAGGGGGTGAGCTGCTGGTCTGTTCTTGAAGAGCTGGGTCAGAGAATGGCCTTGGTCAGGCTGGGGAACTGGAGGTGGGAGAGGGCTAGGGAGGGTGCTTCCTGCTGGGGCTGGTGGCAGAGTATCCAGGGGCAGGAGGTGGTAGGTCAGGTACTCCATCATGAGCAACAACAGCTCCTGGGGTGGAAGGAGACAGGCAAGTCAGAGCAACACTGGGGACCCAGGGAGTAGAGAAGTCACTAACTCCTAAGATGACTCCTGTTCCGGGCGGGAGTTGGGGTGTGACGTTTAGAGAAGACTCAGGAGGGGGCTGCTTGGAGGAATGAGAAGATAGGGTCGCTTTGGTTAAGAGCAAGAACTTTGGAGTCACATCTGGTTTTGACACCAGTACCTCCACGTCATAGTTAAGTGATCTTGGATAGGTTCTCTTGGTGGCATCTGTTTATTTCTAATCTGAACAATATCTGCTCAGAGGGCCCCTGGTCAGGGCTCCAGCCTCAGCCCTGGAGGACCACCCCAGGCCAGACTACTCCCTTTGAGGTACCAGAAGTAGAGCTTTATAGAGTCCCTCTCCTGGTAGGGAGGGAAGAGCTGGGAGATCTCCCAACCACAGATGTTCCTGGTGTCGCAAACGCCAGTTCCGCTGAGGCAGACATCTGCCCACCCCCACGACATGCACAAGACTGCAAGGACAGGGCAGCCTGAGGCCAGCACCGCACCAGGAGCTGCAGCATCTTGTGGCTCAGCATGTAGCCAGTCCTGCTGTTCTTCGTCTGCAGCCGAAAGCATTGGCCTGGTAGAGGGGCCAGATGGGAATGCTGTTGGGCCAGCAGCCTGGGCACAGCCACACACGCGTTGTCAGCCACCTTAATAAACCAGTCTATGGCCCATTGTCTTCCGGTAGAGTTGGTTCCGGCCCCCCAGGCACACCCAGCCCCACGAGGGACATTCGGCTACAGGTGCGCCACTGAGCCGATTGCATGAAGGAGCCCAGGTCCCGCTCACGTGGGAGGCCCCACTTCTGCAGGATCCTAGGCTGGGTGACCTCCCAGGAGAAGGTGGAGTCAGGGTTGCAGATGTAGTCGCAGGTGTGTGGTCTGGGAAGGCAGAGCAAGAGGAAGAGAGGCAAGTAGCAAAGAAGACTCGACTGGGAGACCCAGCCACCATGCCCCCTTCCTCAGAGCCCCTGGATGCCCCCGCTCCATCCTCACTTCCTTTTTTGGTAGCAAACGCTCACTCCCTTCCTCAGAAGCTTGAATGTGAGAGACTGGGGGAAGGAAACAAGGGCCCTGGAGAGGATGAATGACCACAGGGAACCAGAGGCGTGTGGGATGTTCCTTTTGGTTCCTAGCAGTGAAAGGTGGTCAAGGTGTCAGCAGTCCCACATCAGATCCCCACACTAAGGCCTCCACTGGCTTCTTTCTGTCATGGGCTGTGGGAAATGTAAAAGGTGGTCCCCCAGACTGTGGCAGAATAGGACCCTAGAAGTGGATTCCCTGCGGGCTGGAGGGGAGCTGCTGCCCCTAACCTCCACGCCAACCTCCCCGTTCCCCTTGGTGTCCTCACCTGGATTCCTGCTTCCATCTGCTGCCCCTCTTCCAGTTACCATCTGCCGCACGTCCTGCTCCCCTCTTGTTTGCCTTAGCACAGCTGGGAGTTTTACCAGAAGCCAAAGGAAAGTAAAAAGGAATTTATTATTGAAAGTACAAAATGATTAAATCTAGCAAAGTCTCTAGAACTCTATTTTCTTTTTTATTTATTTTTATTTTCTATTGAATTATGTAGTTGATTTACAGTGTTGTGTTATTTTCTGGTGAACAGCAAAGTGATTCAGTTACATATACATATATATGTGTATATATACACCCACACGTATATACATATTTTTTTTTGTATTCTTTTCCACTATGATTTATTACAGGGTATTTAATATGGTTTGTTCCCTGTGCTATACAGTAGGACCTTGTTGTTTATTTTATATATAACAGTTTATGTCTGCTAATCCCACACTCCTGATTTATCCCTCCCCCACCCACTTTCCCTTTTGGTAACTAGAAGTTTGTTTTCAATATCTATGAGTCTATTTTTATTTTATAAATAAGTTCATTTGTATCATATTTTAGACTCCACATATAGGTGATATCATATGATATTTATCTTTCTGACTTATATAGTATAATTTCTAGGTCTATCCATGTTGCTTCAAATGGCACCATTTCATTCTTTTTTTATGACTAAGTAGTATTCCTGTGTGTGTATATGCCACATCTTCTTTATCTGTTTATCTGTCAATGGACATTTAGGTTGCCTTCATGTCTTGGCTATTATAAATAGTGCTGCAATGAACATTGAACTACATGTATCTCTTGGAAGTAGTTTTCTCTGGATATATACCCAGGAATGGGATTGCTGGATCACATGGCAACTCTTTTTTTTTAAGGAACCCCCATACTGTTTTCCATACTTGTTACACCAATATATATCCCCACCAACACTGTAGGAGAGCTCCCTTTTCTCCACACTGCCTCCAGCATTAATTATTTGTACACATTTTTAATGAAGGCCATTCTGACCAGTGTGAGGGGATGCCTCATCATAGTTTTGATTTGCATTTCTCTAATAATTAGCAATGTTGAGCATCTTTGCATGTGCCTATTGATCATTTGTGTCTCCTTTGGAGAAATGTTTACGTCTTCTACCCATGTTTTGATTCAGTTGGTTTCTATTGTTGTTACTGAGTAGTATGAGCTGTTTGTATATTTTGGAAATTAAGCCCTTGTTAGTTGCATCATTTGCAAATATGTTCTCCCAGTCCATAGGTTGTCCTTTTATTTCATTTATGGTTTCCTTTGCTGTGCAAAAGTTTATGTTTGGTTAGGTCCCATTTGCATATTTTTGCTTTTATTTCTATTGCCTTGGGAGACTAACCTATGAAAACAATATGATTTATGTCAGAAAATGTTTTGCATATGTTCTCTTCTACGAATTTTATGGTGTCATATCTTATGTTTAAGTCTTTAAGCCATTTTCACTTTATTTTTGTGATTGGTGTAAGGGAATGTTCTAACTGCATTGGTATACATTCAGCTGTCCAACTTTCCCAACACCACTTGCTGAAGAGACTGCCTTTTTTTCCATTGAATATTCTTGCCTCTTTTGTCAAAGATTAATTGACCATAGGTGTATGGGCTTGTTTCTGGGCTCTTTATTCTGTTTCATTAATCCATATGTCGGTTTTTTTGTTTGTTCATTTTTCTGGTTTTGCCAGTACCATGCTGTTTTGATTACTGTAGCTTTGTAGTATGGTCTGGGGTCTGGCAGGGTTATGTCTTTAACTTTGTTCTTTTTTCTCGGTATTGTTTTGGGAATTCTGGATCTTTTATGGTTCTATATACATTTTAGGATTATTTGTTCCAGGTCTGTGAAAACTGTCATGGGTGTTTTGATAGGAATTGTATTAAATCTATAGATTGCTTTGGTAGTATGGCCATTTTAATAATATTAATTCTTCCAATCCAAGCGCTTAGGCTGTATTTCCATTTCTTTGAATCATCTTCAATTTCCTTTATCAATGTTTTATAGTTCTCAGCATGTAAGTCTTTCACCTTCTTGGTCAAGTTTATTCCTAAGGTTTTTTTTTTTTTTTTTTTTTGATAATGTTATTTTAAAAGGCATTTTTTTTTTTTTTTACTTTCCCTTTCTGACATTTCGTTGTTAGTGTAAAGAAATGCAACAGATTTCTGTATATTAATCTTGTATCCTGTATCTTGCTGAATTCATATATCTGTTCTAGTAGTTTTTGTGTAGTGTCTTTAGAATTTTTTGACCTAGTATAATGTCATCTGCATAAATGGCAGTTTTACCTCTTTCCTCTCAATCTGGATACATTTTGTTTCTTTTCCTTGTCTGATTGCTATGGCTAGGACTTCCAATACTATGGTGAGAGTGGGCATCCTTGTCTTCTTCCAGATTTTAGCAGAGAGGCTTTCCACTTTTCACCATTGAGTATTTTATAATCTGTGGGTTTGTCATAAATAAACGGCTTTTATTGTGTTGAGATGTGTTCCTTCTGTACCCACTGTGGTAAGAGTTTTCTTTAAAATCGTGGATAGATGTTGAATTTTATTAGATGCTTTTTTTCATCTATTGAGATGATCATGTGGTTTTGTCTTTTCTTTTGTTGATGTGGTGTATCACCTTGATCTTTGTATACTTGTCCCAAGGACTATCCTTGTCTCAAGGATGAATCCAACTTGACTGTGGTACATGATCTTTGTTGGATTCAGCTTGCTAATATTTTGTTGAGAATTTCTGTGTCTATATTATTCAAAGATATTGGCCTGTAATTTTCTTTTTTTGTAGTGTTTTTGTCTGGTTTTGGTATCAGAATGATGGAGGCTTCATAGAATGACTTTGGGACTGTTCCCTCCTTTTCAGTCTTTTGGAAGAGTTTGAGAACAATCAGTATAATTTCTTCTTTTATAAGTTTGGTAGAATTCTCCAGTGAAGCCCCCTGGTCATGGGCTTTTGTTTGCAGGGAGTTGTATTTTATTGTTGTTTTTAAGTTACAAATTCTATTTCACTTCTAATGATTGGGTTATTCAAATTAATTCTTTTTGATTCGGTTTTGGTGGAATATATTTCTAGAAACTTGTCCATTTCATCTAGGTTGTCCAATTTTTGGCACTTAATTGTTTACAGTATTTTTTACATTTTGAAAATTTCTACAGTATTGGTTATTTCTCCCCTTTCATTTCTTATTTGATTTGGGTCCTTTCTCTTTTCTTTTTGGTGAGCCTGGCCAGAGGTTTGCTGATTTTGTTTGCCCTTTCAAAGACTCAGCTATTGGTTTCATTGACTTTTTCTATTGTTGTTTTTTTAAATCCCTATTTTATTTACTCTCTGATCTTTGTTTTCTTCCTTATGCTTGTTGTAGGTTGTTTGTTCTTCTTTTTCTTTCTCCAGGTTATTTGAGATTTTCCTTGTTTTCTGAGGAAGGTCTGTATGGTTATGAACTTCCTTCTGAAGATTGCTTTTAATGCATCTCACAGATTTTTTTTTTTTTTTTTTTTTTTTTGCATCTCACAGATTTTGTATGGTTATGTTTTCACTGTCATTTGTCTCAAGGTATTTTTAAATTTTCTCTTTGATCTCATCATTGACCCATTGTTTTTTTTAGTACCACATTGTTTAATCTCTGTGTAATTGTTTTTTTTTTTTTTTTCGTTTCTCTATTTTGTGGTTGATTTCTAGTTTCATGCTTTTATAATCAAAAAAGACACTTGAAATAATTTCTATCCAATTAAATGTTTTGAGGCTTATTTTGTGTCCTAGTATATGGTCTGTCCTAGAGAATATTCCATGTGCATTTATACGCAGTTTTTCCTGATGATGTTAAGCCTTTATGCCTCCATCAAGTCACAGATAAGCCTCCTGCCTGTCCCCACGCTCCCATCCTACAAAATTCTGCTACAGCTTCTGGTCAGCTTCTGATGGTCTTCCTTCCATGACTCTTGTCTCCAAGTACCTTCCAGTCTCTTCAGAGCTCAGCTGGTTTATTCTGTTCCTGAGTACTTCCCGTGGGCCAGGCAGTGTGCTAAGAGCACAGCACATGCACTGTCTGATGCAATCCTCACCACCACCCAAGGCCAGTGCAGTTGTCCACAGTTTACCCCGGAGGACACAGCACTGCAAAAACCAAACAGCTTGTTCAAGGCCCTGCTGACAGTAAGTTGGGGGGGGGGGGGCGGTGAGGATTTGAATTCACCGTTCTGCCTGTAGCTGCACTTGTTGTAGTGTCTTCGATCCCTCTCGTTAAGATGCACAAGTGGATCTGGGGTTGCAGGGTTTTAGAAGCCTACCCATTTGTAATTTTAAATAAAACAATGTAAGCATAACTTGCTCAGCAAGTATAAGACCACTTTCAGCAGGAAGAGGGTCAGCCTCATACAGCTTCCTTCCACAACTGAATCTTTTTGTCCCCTTTTGGAGGCCTGGGAGTTTCAAGCCCTCTATTTCTTACGTCACGAGTTAGTGAAGTTGTTGGCAGAAATGCTGCACCTGAGAGGTGCAGAAGAAGAACGCAGGGGAAGCGGGGGACCTAGATTTGCACCTGGTCATGAGGAAGAGAGAGAGGCAGCTAACCAGGCCACCAACCACTGGCAGACTCAGGAGCGGGCCTGTGTGAGTGGCAGCCGTCTCTCTGGGCATGACTGCAGCTAGAGGTCTTTCCTGGGCAGTGAAGTGGTTTGGCTGGCAGGCGTGGGGTGGAGTCTGCAGCACACTGCAGCAGGAGGACCCCCGTGGCGGGGCAACGCTGTGGGATGTGACGGGGGAGAAGGAACAGAAGTGGACAGATGAGGAAAAGGAGGGAGCCTAGCACTGCAACTGCTTCAGCCCTGGCCAGGCCAGCAGGCTCTGCTCCACTGTCCCGGTCTCTTCTGCACACCCCAGATCACTGCCGCTGCCCCGACTCTGAAGCACAGGAGGGGATCAGGGCGCATGCCCTCCACCCTAGGAGAACACCAGGTCTCCTCCCTGCTGAGCCCCCCACCCCCAAAGAAAAAAAGATGGATGGTTTGATGGTCCAGTTCTTTATTTAGAAACCTGATTGTTCTAGAACATGGTAGGTGGGTCTGTAGCCTACCCTTTCCATGGGATTGTGTCAGAGGTGGTGGGCAACTTTCTTCCCATTTTCTCAGCAACAGAGAGAAGGTGCTTCCACTCAGAAGCACAGATTTGTAGGGAACAGTGTGGGAAGGAAAAGGGGCAGGACATCTCAAGCTGATCTGGGGGAAGCAGGGAGGTGACTCTCAACAGGACTGGGGCAGGGGCAGGGGGCCTACCTCTTAGGGCCTGCTGACCGGCCCCACTCTTCTCGCTCTCCCTGCTCTACTCAAGAGATCTCAAAACACTCTTAGGGAGGGGAAAGGAACCCACGAGCGGGGGGATGACAGCAGGGGAAGCCAGGAGGGAAGGAAGGAAGAGGGTGTGGGCAGAACCAGGGGCAGCAGATCACACAGGCCTGGGAGGTCTCCAGGTCTCAGCAGTAGCAGCAGCACTTGCCCCACGGCCCCTCCACACCCCAGGAGGGCCTCGGGGTCCACAGCTCACAGCTCAGCTCTCTGCTGTTTCGCCTTCAGGGCCCCGGGGGTTGTGGGGGACAGAGGCAGGGCCAGTCTAGGAAGACTCTGGACTCTTTGGCGAGCTGGCGGTGGCGGTCTTAGAAGTCAAACTCATCCAGGTCCCCGGTGCCCTCCCCGCCGGGGGAGCCCCACACCCGGCGGTAGTTGCTCTCCAGGTCTTTCTGCCGCTGCCGCTCCTTCTGGGCCTCTTCCGCTCCCTGCACCTGGGGGAAGGCCGCAGGGCGGGCTGGGGAGCGGGGATGAGCACGGGGTGGGGAGGGGAGGGCAGGAGCCAGCACTCACACCGGTGACCTGTAGGGCTCTTGCTGAGGGCTCAACACCCAGAACGGATAGCCTCGTCTTACAGATGAGGAAACTGAGGCTTAGATAGAGGCGAGGCTGGGGGCTGCCTGGAGGACTCTAAACCTCACCCTCAACCCCTCAGCCTGCTGGGGGACAGGGAAGGCGGGAAGTCCAGGACTCAGGGGTGGGGTGCCTCTCACCAAGATATTGAAGAAAATCTCCTTGAGGTTTTTCGTGTCCTCATCAGTCAGCCAACGTGCATCCTCCTCAGTCCCTTCTGTCCCTGGTCGGACAATTTTGATCTCAATTTTCCCTGGAAAGGAGTGGGATGCGCAGTGAGAGGAGAGGCCAGGGGGCAGCTCCAGTGCAGGTCCTCTGCCCCCTGGGTCCCCAGCCGAGGTCCCCAGCCCCTCCACTTCCAGCAGCAAGCCCTTCCAACAGCTCTGAATCCAGCCCGCCCCCCAGGGCCCACCTTCAGCTGTGAGTCCCTCCCTCTCCAGCAGGTCTTTCACCAGCCCCTCGATTTGTTTCAGCTGTGGGTTTTCCCGTTTCATCTCGAGGACAGTCAGATCCTGATTGGGGCCTCCGTGACGGAGCTTGGTGACCCGGACCCGGACTCTGTGCTCAGGATCCTCCTCTTAGAGGGGGAGACACACAGGGAGACACAAAACAGCGCCGTGACCCCAGGGCTGGGGGCCGGGGTGCTCGCCCCTCTCTGGCCGTCAGTTGCTTTTGGCAAGTTATTCCCTCTCAAACAGGTATGTCAGTCAGGCTTCAGAATAAATTAGGACCCATCACAACCCCTCCTACCCCATTCCAACCTATAAAGCTCCCTCCACCGACTGCAGTTTCCTTTCTTCCCTCTGGACCCAGTAATTCTGCCCATCACCTACAGGAAAACTACTGTCTTCTGAAGCAAAAATCAGCGAAGTTGGGGCCTGCAGAGAAGGAGGCTGGAAGACTTTGGTTTGGACCCTATGTTGGGAGTTGAAAGACATTTCAGTGTTTATAATAGAGGTAGGAGGATGGAAGGATTGAAACTAGGACGTTAGACCTGGAACACCTGGTCTCCTGTCCCACAGGACCCGTGGGACAGACACTGGGACACAACAGGAAGGGAGTGACTCTGTCCAGGCAATTGGCTTCTGAGTAGCTGGGCTGGCCATCCCTCTCTGCCAGCCGAGGGCACGCCCTGTGCACTCCTAGGTGACAGGAGCGTCTTTGGCCCGGACACTCACGGTCACTCATTTAATATCTACTCATCAGTCACAGGGTGCCGGCAAAGTGCTAGGCACTGGATGTACAGAAGCAAGCCAGCAAACAGCCACACCAGCGAGCCACACAGGCTCTGAAAGCTGCCTCTCAAATGGATCACTAGGAAGTGACCCGGCAAAGGGCTAGAGTTGTTGGGAAGCAGAATGGTGTTCCAGAAAGAGCGAGCAGGTGCGCGTTCTCAGAAGGGATACAGGTGATGGACCTGGCCGTCTGTTCCTGTCTGACAGCCCTCACCTGTTGGTTGAGGGGGTGGGGGAGGCTTTTTGGGGACAACCCTCCTTTTTCGGTGCTTCTTCATCAGCTCTGGGCTCTGTCTTTCCTCCAGCCTTTTGATGAGTTTGCTGAGAGTAGACGTCAAGGCCAGCATGGCCCGCTCGCGCTCTGACTCCTCCTTCTGCCCGTCTGGGTCTAGCTCTTTCTCTGTCTGGGAGGCCCAAGGTGGGGGTGGAGAGTTAGGGATCTGGGGAGTGAGGGATCGTCCAAGCTCTACAAGGGAGTAATGACTAAGTCTCATCCTTCTCACAGATCCCCTTCCCCACCGTCCCAGTTTTAATTAAGCAACTAGCAGTTCAGGGCTCCTGGCTGAATGCCCCAGGCAGGTGAGGCGTGGCTCGGGTTCTCTCCCCGCCCCTCGGCCGGTCCCGCCTACTGGCGCTGGCAGCAGAGGAAGCTGGAAGCCACAGGCGGGAGAGCAGAGCTCACCTCCTGGATGATGTTCTCCAGCTCCCGCTCCATGCCAGCCTTCACCTCCGCCCGGAGCCGCTCTCGGTCTGATGGGAGCAGTATACCTTCCAGTTCCTTCTCAAATTCTCCCAGCAACTGCCGTTCATCCTCATCTTCGTCTTCATCCTCTTCATCCTCCTCCTCTTCCACCTCCTTCTGCTGGTCTGGGCCGCCCTTCTCCTTCACCTCTGGTTCCCTGGAAGGGACTTCTGTAGCACTCTCTCCAGGCTGCTCCTGGTCTGCGTTTGGCTTCCCCTGGATGGGTGAGGATCAGGAGAAAGAGAGATGGCAGATGGTTGGGGTTTCCATAGGGACAAAGAGTGGAGGGCAGGGCACACAGCAGGGATGTGGTTTAGTTGGGGACTCATGAGGAGTGAAGAAGTTGAGGCAGCTCTTTGGGCCCAGTTCAGGGTGTTCCGAGTGCCCCCAGCAGGGAGAAAGGTTCCATCCTTCCCGGGAGCAGGGCTCATACCTTTCTTGTTCCACCCTTCAGCTCCTCTATCAATCGAATCAAGTCTGCGGGACTCCGAATGACTTTGACCTGTACGTTGTTCTGAAACTCTGAGATGGAGGAATAGGAATAGATCATAAATTAATTCTACTTTGACTTCCTAAGAAGAGGAGTTGAGGAAGCCAAGGAAGGACTTGGTCCCTGGCCCCAGGAACTACCTGTCTGGTCTGAGACAGCAGCCAACACACCCCTCCCAAGAGCACTTAGGGGCCTAAGGGGGCCTCACAGGTGAGAGAGAGAAGGATGGGAACAGGCTGCCGAGTGCCCTGCTCATCCACGTGCCACCGAGGCCTCCCTGGCAATCAGCCTGGCTTTTAGGTCCACAGAAGAGATTCTGGGGCCAAGGGCTCCTCCTCCCTGAATCCTGTTCTCCCCACAAATACAAACCCCTTTTTGTCTGCTCAGTTCCAGGGATTGTACTGTAAACTAGATTCATTCTCATTTAATCCTGTAACAGCCCTCTCACGTAGGGGTTATTGCCCACATGTTATGGGTGAGGAAATCGGGCTTAAGTGAAATTATCCAGGACTATAGAGTCAGGCAAGCAGTGGAACCACTGTGTTCTGCCATCCTCCTAGAGAAGCACTGCTGTCTCTAAAACGGAATCTGCTGCTGGCCCGGCTGCCCAGCCTCCCTCCTAGTGTCTAGGTCTATCCCCATGCCATGCTTGCCAACCTGAAAACACACGCACGCAGACAGGAGACATGGAGCGTTCACTCACCGTCGGGAGAGGCTGGCGGTGGGTCTGTGGCTTCAAGGTTTGGTTCCTGCTCCTGATGGGGAGAAAAGGGCAGAGTCAAGTACACAGGCTTCTGCATGCCAACCACACTCTTAAGGCACTGCCTCTGGGTATGTCCTTGCATCCCTAGGTAAAAAGAGGTCATCTCATAATGAACCTCAGCTTGAGTGGCCCTCCGACCCGAAGCCCATGTTCAGCCTCCTCAGAGAAGTGGCCAGAAGCTGGCTCTCACCTCGGCCTGGGTCTCCCTCTCTGAGGGCTGTTCCTCTGGCTCGTGAAGCATCTTCCAGAAATCTGATTCCTTACTGTTCTCCTTGGCTGGGCTTGCACCTAGAATACAGAAAACAAGGAGGGACCTGAAAGGAGAGGCAGGGTGTGTTTCCCTCTTCTACTGTAAGGGTTAGGGCCTGCTGTGCTCCTTCCCCCACCCCAGAAGTCAGGGCTGTGGGGCTGCTGAGGACCACACAGCCCCGGGTGCCCAGGCAGTAACACTGAGGAAGAAGTGGAGACGTGTGTCACGGGACAGGACTCAGGACCTACCTGCTGTCCTTGGTGGCACCAGCCCGGGCTTGGCCTCACTCCATGCTGCAGGGGCCGGGTCTGGCCGGCCCTCTACGGCCCTGTCTCTGCGCTGCTTTGAGTCTACTGGGAGACAGCACGTCAGCAGGACGGGGACGGAGTCTCAGCTCTTTGATACCCGATCTTCTGCCTGTCCCTCCCTTCGTGTCTCCTTCCTCCCTTCCTCTTAATCACTCACCAGCTTGCCTCTGGATGTAGGCCATGTACTCCTCAGGCTGCAGGGCGGGGTGGCAGAGAATGGCCTGGGGAGCAGCGCTGGGTGGGGGCCGGAGGAGTGGGTGAGGGCAGAGCCGAGGAGTTCGGATGGTCAGCACGTAAGAACAGGACAAGGGCTCGTCCACTCGGTCAATGTAGTCCCCAGAGATACCAGCGCCCTCGTCACAGAGGAACTGCCAGGACGGGAGGACAGATAGTGATCACCACCAACCATCACCGTCAGTCCTTAGCACAGCTGTCTGCTCTAAGGACTCACAGTCTGTCAAGCACGGGCTCTGTGCGCCGTGTACACAGTTCCATAGATGCACTGTGATTGTTTCGTTGCTACGTTGGATCTGACTTTTTTGCAACCCTGTGGACTGTAGCCCGCCAGGCTCCTCCGTCCATGGGATTTCCCAGGCAAGAATACTAGAGTGGGTGGCCATTTCCTTCTGCAGGGGATCTTTCTGACCCAGGGATGGAACCCCCGTCTCCTGCACTGGCAGGCAGATTCTTTACCACTGAGCCTGCAGGGAAGCCCTTTACACGCATTAGCTCATTTAATTATCACGACAACCCAGTGAGGGAGGTCACAGTTATCTCAACTCTGTGGCTCAAGATACTGGGGTTTGATATAGTTGAGGGACTTGTTCAGGCTGACCAGCTGGTAAGTTGTAAAAATATGAATTGAACTTGGGCAACTTAACTGTAGGTAACCAGCTGATTCCTGTTTCATGTTCTTGCTTTATGTAAATACAGTATGTACATACTTACACACATTTGATATATATTTTTATACGTATTTGAAATACATATATTCTGTGTGTGTGCATGCATGTGTGTATGATTTAAAAACAGCTTCAAACAGTTCTAAGGTCTTTATATTAATCAGAAAGAGAGTAAAGACATCAATTAATGTTAGCCTTTGCTAAGTTAGGATTCACCATTGTAATTTCTGGGGCTTCCCTGGAGGCTCAGCAGTAAAGGATCCGCCTGCCAATGCAAGAGATGTGGGTTCAATCTCTGGGTCAGGAAGATCCCCTGGGGAAGGAAATGGCAACCCACTCCAGTGTTCTTGCCTGGAAATTTCATGGACAGAGGAGCCTGGCAGGGCTCCGTGGGGTGGCAAAGAGTCGGACATGACTGAGTGCACACACACTCTGTAATTTCTAAAGTGACCATTACAAGTAGAAGAGAGGTCCCACTTCTGAGCGGCAGCACAAGGAGCCCTGGCAGGTCCACCTCTACTGAAAGTCCATAACTGGCAAACACTTTTTTTTTTTTAACTCAGGCATTTAAAATCCCTGGAAATTTTGCTAAGGACTTACAACAAATTAAGAAACATCTATTTAAGAAAATCCACTAAATCTTGAATAGTGGAAGTTTGCAGTACTTGGGCCATGACCCTCCTTCTTTTCCCCCAACCCTGACTTCACATCTCAGACAGATGCTCCACTCCAGATGAGTAAGGTCCAAAAACATGGGGCTTCTATCCCCTCAGCATCCAGTCAAGGGATATGGTATGTCACCAGAGGGGCAGGCCACCAATATTCCTCAATCCTCTCTAGTTACAAGTTGCAGAGAATAAATTCCTGCTGAATATGGTCAAGAGACTGAGGACTCCCTTCCTCCACTCAGCCCCACTCACAGGACAGTGGCTGCACCTCAGGTGCAGAAGGACAGGATTACTGGGCCTTGATCACCCTCACCACAGATCACCTAAAGGGCAGAGGTTTCACAACAGAGATGAGAACCGAGAGGACCAGAGGCTATCACCCCTGCCCAGGTCTCTGCTCATAAAACAGGAGTGTCACTCTGACAGAACTGGGTCAGTGTCTCTGACATCAGCTCCAGAGCAGGGGCTTAGAGATTCTGCCGGGGGGAGAGGCAGTCCATTAGAACAGAAAGCTCCAAAGCTCCTTCCAAATGAACTGACTTCTTGTAAAACAGTATGAGGAAGTTTAAGCCTAAGGGCACTTTCCAAAAAATGAAAAAAATTGGTGGTAAGCACTAAAGAAGAAGCTGGTATCATCAAAAACAACCCTGGTACAGAAGCCCAAATTTAACTGGATCAGATTATGGGGCAACTTATGCCCCACATGTCAAAAATTACAGAGCAATTGGCTAGCACTTAATGAGTATGAACAGCTGGGTATGCTACCAGCAGAGGCAGACAGATTGAGACGGCCACAGGGGGCCGTGCTGACTCGCCAGCACCCACGGTGGCGGTGGGCATGCCCGCGGCTGTGCCCTCAGAGGGGTGACATCAGTGGCTTCACACGGCAGGAGGAGTAGGCCTCATTAAAACAGCCCAGCCAAGTCACGGAGGAAACAAGCAAATGACCACAACAAGTCTCATGGTGGAGGCCAAGAATCAATATCCAGACTTGCCCCAATATGTTACCTAAAATGTATTTTAGGTATATTTTAATATATTTTTGTTCACTTTTCAATAAAAAAATTATGAGATATGCAAAGAAACAAAGTGTGACCCATACACAGGAAAAAAGCAGGCAACAGAAAATGCCTGTGAGAGGATACACATGTTAGATTTCAGAGAGAAACGTTTTGAAGTCACTATGATAAATCCAAAGAGCTAAAAATTTAAATCATATAAAGTATGTTCTCCTATAATTAAAAAAGATACATGCACCCCCTATGTTCACAGCAACACTATTTACAAAAACCAAAACATGCAAACAACCTCAATGGCCATTGACAGACCACTGGATAAAGAACGTGTGGTGCGCGTACACTGGGATCCTGCTCGGCTGCGAAAAAGAATGAGATAACGGCATCCGCAGCAACATGGATGGGCCTCTAGAGATTATCGTACTAAGTGAGGGAAGTCAGAGAAAGACAAATACCTTATTATGTCACTTACATCAATCTAAAGTATGATGCAAATGAACTTATCTCATAACAGAAACTGACTCACAGACATAGAGAATGGACTTGTGATTGCCAAGGGGAGGTGGAGAAGAGAAGGACTGGAAGCTTGGGGTCAGCAGGTGCGAAGTGAAAGCTGGCCAGTCACGACCGAGTCTGCGCGCCCCATGGGCCATACAGCCTGCCTGGCTCCTCTGCCAATGGAACTCTCCAGCCAGAACACTGGAGTGGGTAGCCATTCCCTTCTCCAGGGGATCTTCCCAACGCAGGGATCGAACCCAGGTCTCCCACATTTCAGGTGGATTCTTTACTGTCTGAGCCACAAGGGAAGCCCAAGCAGATGCAAACTATTATATGTAGAATGGATAAATAAGGTCCTACTGTATAGCCCAGAGAGCTATATTCAATATCCTGTGATAAACCATAATGGAAAAGAATATGAAAAAGAATGTATATATATGTATAACTGAATCAC
The DNA here is from genome assembly GCF_033118175.1 of Dama dama. Lineage (NCBI taxonomy): Eukaryota > Metazoa > Chordata > Mammalia > Artiodactyla > Cervidae > Dama > Dama dama. The sequence goes on from NC_083683.1 coordinate 70,134,528, forward strand.
TTTACTGTATAGCAGAAATTAATACATTGTAAATAAATTATATTTCAATAAAATACATTTTTTAAAAAACAGGGACAAAGTATGTTCTCTAACCACAGTGTAATGATATTACAAATTAATAACAAAGAAATCTGGGGAATTCATAAATATGTAGAAATTAACACTCCTAAGTAACCAATGGCTCAAGGAAATAACAAGAAAATTAGAAAATACTGAGATGAATGAAAACACAATGAAGACATAATTTATCAAAACTTATGGATGCAGCTAAAGCAGTGCTTAGAAGAAAACTTTTACCTGTAAAGTATAAAGAAGAAGAAAGATATCAAATCCATCACCTGAACGTCCACTTTGAAACTAGAAAAGGAAGAGCAAACTAAACCCAAAGCAAGCAGAGGGAAAGAAATAATACAGATTAGAAAAGAAATGAATGAAATAGAGAACAGAAAAATAATAGAGAAAATAAACTAAAAGTTAATTTTTGAAAAGATCAATAAAAGTGACAAAACTTTAGTTAGACTGATCAAGGAAAAAAGAGAAGACTCAAGTTGGTACAATTGAAAATGAAAGAAGGAACATTGCTACCAACCTTCCAGATGTAAAAAGGGCTGTAAAGGAATACCATGGTCACCTATGTGCCAATAAATCAGATAACTCAGATGAAATGGACAAATTTATAGAAAGACACAAAACACAAAAACTGACTACAGAAGAAAAAATCTGAATTAGACCAGTAACAATTAAAGAGGTTAAATTAGTACTTAAAAACAACTTCCCACACAGGGAAGCTTGGGTCAAATGGGTCTACTGATGAATTTTACCAAACATTTAAAACATAAAAATTCCAACTGGTCTCAAACTTGTCAGAAAAAATAGAAGAGGAGGGGCTTCCCTGGTGGCCCAGTGACTTGTACTTCCAATCAGGGGGCACAGGCTTGATCGCTGGTCAAGGAAACAGACCCCACATGCCGCAGTAAGAGTCTGCTTGCCACAACTAAACATCCTGCATGCTGCAACTAGAAGATCCTGCATGCCTGGCATAGACAGACAGATAAATAATGCCTTCCCTGGCGGCCCAGTGGTTAAGAACCCACCTGCCCGTGCAAGGACATGGGTTCGATTCCTGGTCCGGGAAGATTCCACACGCAGCAGGGCAACTAAGCCCGTGTGCCACGACTCCTGCGACTGAGCTCGAGAGTTGATGCTCTGCAACAAGAGAAGTCCGGGCACCAAAACTAGAGGGGAGCTCCTGCTCTTTACAACTAGAGAAAGTCCACGCACAGCAACAAAGACAGTGCAACCAAAAATAAATAATGTTTTAAAATAAATAAATATTAAAAAAAAAAACCCAAAACACAAAAAATAGAAGAAGAGGGAACACTTCCCAACTCATTCTATGAGACCAGGGAATTCCCTAAACCAATGATGTTTCCATTTAAAAAATAAATTTAAAATGTAATATTATAAAAACAATAGCTAACTATTCTTTAACATCCACTATTTCAAAGGCAAAAAACAAAACAAAAAACCCCAAAACTACAAAACATTGCTGAAATAAATTAAAGATTTAAATGGAAAGATATCCAAGTTCACAGATTATAAGACTTAATATTGTGAAGATGGCAATACTCCCCAAATTGATCTTCAGATTTAACTGCAATCTCCATCAAAATTTCAGGTGCCTTCTTTGCAGAAGTTATGTTCCTAAAATTCACATGAAAATTTAAGGAACTCCACATAGCCAAAACAATCTTGAAGAACAGGATTGGATTTCAAATCGTACTTCTGGATTTCAAAGCTTGCTACAAAGCTACAATATCAAGACATTGTGATACTAACGTAAGTATACAGACCAATGAAACAGAACTGAGTCTAGAAATTACCTTCACTATTATCCCCTTTCAATAAGGTTACCACGATGATTCAATGGGAGTTGTCTTTTCAACAAATGATGCTAAGTCAAAAGGATATCTACAAGCAAAACAATGAAGTTGACTCCTACTTCATACCATACATAAAAATTAACTCCCATTGGATCAAAGACCTAAAGGTAAAACTATAAAGCTCTCAGAAGGAAACAGAAGTGTAAGTCTTCTTAGCCTTAAATGAGGCAATGATTTGTTAGGCACAATATCAAGAGCACAAGTAACAAAAGGAAAAAAATCCATCAAAATTAAAGGCCTCTGTGTCATAAAGGACACCACCAAGAATGTGAAACGACAATCCACAGAATGGGAGAAAATATTTGCAAATCATATATCTGATAGGGAACTTGTATCTAGAACATACAAAGAAGTTTTACAACTCAATAATAAAATGACAATGCAATTTTCAAATGGGTGAAAGGTCTGAATAGACATTTCTCTAAAGAAAAAAGACAAATTGCTAATACGCCCCTGAAAAGATGCTCCACATTGTTAACCATCAGGAAATGCAAATCAAAACTACAATGAGATGCCACTTCATAGTCGCTAGGAAGGCTACAGTCAAAAAGATGAAAAACAGGGTGTCACTGGTGGTCTAGTGGTTAAGAATCCACCTGCCAATGCAGAGGACACAGGTTCAGTCCCTGGTCTGGGAAGATCCCACATGCCGAGGAGCAACTAAGCCACAGCTACTGACCCAGCAATCTAGAACCCAAGAGCCACAATAACAGCCCATGTCCTATAACTACTGACCCAGCAATCTAAAACCCAAGAGCCACAGTCATTGACCCACCTCCCGCAACTACTGAAGCCCGCCACAAGAGGAGACGCCTCAGTGAGGAGACCGCGTACTGCTACGATGACCCAGCACGGCCAAAAATAAAACAAAATTCATTAATTAATTTTCAAAAAGATGAAAAAACAAGTGTTGATGAGGATGTGGAGAAATTCAAACTCTCACCCACCACTTGTGGGATTATATAATAAAACAATGGGACTGTTTCAGAAAAAGTCTGGCAATTAAACATAGAATTTAATGAAAGTCTGGCAATCTAAAAATATTAAAGTCTGGCAATTTAATATAGAATTACCATATGATCCAGCAATTCTATTCCTTGGTATATACTGAAAGAAAAAAGCACACAAAAACCTGTTCACATATGTTAAAAGCACTGTTGTTCATAATAGCCAAAAAGTGCAAACAACCCAAGTGTTCACCAACTGATGAATGAATCGATAGAATGTGGCATGTTATTTGGCAATAAAATGTAAAGCGGTAGGGGTACACGCTACACACAGGTGACTCTTGTTCACAGGATAAATGGAAGAAGCCAGATACAAAAGGTCACACATTATACACATCCCATCTACAGGGTGAAAGAGGAGAGGTGGTCTGGAGCGGTGGATGGGGTGGGGAGTGGAGGTGGAATAGAAAGTAGCTGCTCAGGGGCAGAGGATTTCTTCCAGGGTGATGACAATGGTCTACAATTGACTGTGCTGATGGCGGCACACCTCTGAATACATGAAAAAACCACTGAGATACACCCTGAATTGTGTGCTCGGTGACTGATATCTCCATAAATGTGTGATTTTAGAAAATAAAGAGAGCAAAACTTCCCACTGAGATGAGAGACAAGTGTCATCATTAAGATAAACCAAAAGCAAGGAAGGAGAGAAAAAGTGGGACAAAGGAAAGCATAAAATAAAATGTTAGACAGAAGTCCAAATATATACGCACACACATATATAAATGGCTAAAAATGTTTTAAATACAAGTACGTGCTATTTGGAGACACACTTAAAACATAAGAATATAGAAAATGCAAAAACAAGAGGATGAAAAAAATCAGTAAACATAACTCACTGAAAGCCATTACCGCTGTGTTATCACACCGGAGACTTAAAATAAAAAAATTACTAATATAGAGGTCAATTCATAATGTGAAAACATTCAATTTATGAGGGATAATAATTTAAATTGTCTGTAATTCTTTATCTTCCTTGTCTGTCGCTCCCAAAGAGACGAGGCATTTTTGTCTCGTGTTCTCTTGAAATATGTCTAGCAACTAGAACAGTTCCTGGCACATAGAAGCACTTAATAAACATTTGCTGAATCAATTGATATGTAGCCCCAAGATACAAAAAGCAACAGCTGACAGAATAATGATGAATAAATTGAAAGAATAATAAGTAAAAACAGACAAATCCATAATTATAGTGGGAGACAGATCAGTAAGGATACAAAAGATTTGAACAGCATGACCTAAAAGACATACAGAAAACATCGTGCCTCCCAGTAGAGGACATGTTCTTTTCAAACACAAAGAACCATTCATAGACACTGACATACACTGTACTGTACCCGTCTCACCAAATTTGAAAGGACTCAAATTTAATGGTATAACCATGAAAGTCTATGTAACTATGAGATATATCTATATATGTAAGATAATCAGGGAAACTTGAAATGATTGACTATTTGGTGATAAGAAATGATGGTTAATTTTTTTAGTGTGATATAGTACTGTGGTTGTATTTTTAAAAGAGCTCTAGTCTTTTAGGGATAACACAGAAATATTTAAGGATGAAATGAGATGATGCCTGCAACCTGCTTTCAAATAAGCTGGGAGTCGAAGTATAGTGCATGGAGGTGGCAAGGGGATAGATGAAACGAGACTAGCCATATTGGCTGAAGCCAGATGATACACAGGGAAGTCACTGGACAATTCTGTTTTTATGTTTCTCATTTTCTGTAACAGAAAGTTTTTACAGACAATCTTTAAATATATATCACCTGTACCCAGCAATTATACTTTCAAGATATAGTTACACGTACACATATGTATAATAGAATTATCTTCTGTAATGACAAAAAGTAGGAGGGAAATGGGTTTAAGCATACAATGACGGTGACAAAATGATAGAACATACATGAAAACAAAGAATAAAGTTCTAGATGTACTGCCCCTGAAAGATCGCTAAGAATTATTGTCAAGATGTATAAAAATAAGGTGGTACAAAGAATTTTTAACATACTGTGCATTGTATGTTTAAAAAAAAGGGGGAACAGGAAATAAAAATCTCTATCCACAACTGCTTTTAAACACACAAGAAAGGCTGGAAGGCTACAGAATGTTACGAGCAGGGTTACTGGGTGCTGGGGAGGGTGTGATGGGAGAGGAGCAGGTGGCAGCCAAGTTTGGGAGGGGAAACTTTTATCGCACACCTTTATACTTTCTGGGTTTTGAGTTATGGGAGAGTATTATCAATTTGAAAATTAGATTAAAAAACTTAAAATAGCCTCATAAAACTGTAACATATTTGGAGTAGTAACTGGAGAGAAATTTATAAGAGATGTAAAAGAGGAAAAGCTGGAAATGCGTTAAGTACTCAAGAAATTAGGGGGAGGAAAGCAAATTAAAGCTGAAAAAAGTAGAAGGAAGGAAAAGAATGATCAGCCTGGAAATAAATACAATGGAAAACAAATATGATACAGAAGCTCAACGGAGCTAAAATTAGTTCTTGGAAAAGTCTAATAAAACTGACCAGCCTCCCGAGACTGACCAGTAACAAAACCTGTTGCTGCTGTTAGTCACTTAGTCATGTCCAACTCTTTGAGACCCTATGGACTGTTGCCTGCCAGGCTCCTCTGTCCATGGGATTCTGCCATTTCCGTTTCCAGGGGATCTTCCCCACCCAGGGACTGAATCTGCATCTCCTGCTTGGCAGGTGGATTCTTTACCACTGAGCCACTTGGGAAGCCCCATACTTCCTTTAGCATTTTTCAAACTCATTATGCTCCAGGGTTTTCCCTAAGTATGCATTCTGGTGTGATATACTCTAATAGCTGTTTTATGGACAAAGGATTTCCACATTCATACATTCATAAGGTCTCTCCTCTGTGTGAATTCTCAGGTGTACTCCAAGAGCTGAATTTTGGGTAAAAGCCTTCCCACATTCACTACACTCACAGGGTTTCTCTCCTGTGTGAATTCTCTGGTATGCACTAAGATGTGACTTCTGGGGAGCAGGTCTTCCCCCCCTCACTGCATTTTTAGGATTTTACACCTATGTGAATTCTCTGATGTACTCTGAGGACGGAATTACATGCAAAAGGAATAACCTGAAAAAAGGAACCTGATTACTGAGGCTACAACAGTTAGAACTGGACATGGAACAACAGACTGGTTCCAAATAGAAAAAGGAGTACGTCAAGGCTGTATATTGTCACCCTGCTTATTTAACTTATATGCAGAGTACATCATGAGAAACGCTGGGCTGGAGGAAGCACAAGCTGGAATCAAGATTGCCAAGGAGAAATATCAATAACCTCAGATATGCAGATGACATCACCCTTATGGCAGAAAGTGAAGAGGAACTAAAGAGCCTCTTGATGAAAGTGAAAGAGGAGAGTGGAAAAGTTGGCTTAAAGCTCAACATTCAGAAAACTAAGATCATGGCATCCAGTCCCATCACTTCATGGCAAATAGATGGGGAAACAGTGAAAACATTGGCTGACTTTATTTTGGGGGGCTCCAAAATCACTGCAGATGGTGACTGCAGCCATGAAATTAAAAGACACTTACTCCTTGGAAGGAAAGTTATGACCAACCTATACAGCATATTAAAAAGCAGAGACATTACTTTGCCAACAAAGGTCCATCTAATCAAGGCTATGGTTTTTCCAGCAGTCATGTATGGATGTGAGAGTTGAACTATAAAGAAAGGTGAGTGCCAAAGAATTGATGCTTTTGAACTGTGGTGTTGGAGAAGATTCTTGAGAGTCCCTTGGACTGCAAGGAGATCCAACCAGTCCATCCTAAAGGAGATCAGCCCTGGGTGTTCATTGGAGGAACTGATGCTGAAGCTGAAACTCCAATAGTTTGGCCACCTGATGCAAAGAACTGACTTATTTGAAAAGACCCTGGTGCTGGGAAAGATTGAGGGCAGGAGGAGAAGGGGGTGACAGAGGATGAGATGGTTGGATGGCATCACCAACTCAGTGGACAAGGGTTTGGGTGGACTCTGGGAGTTGGTGATGGACAGGGAGGCCTGGCATGCTGCGGTTCATGGGGTCACAAAGAGTTGGACATGACTAAGCGACTGAGCGACTGAACTGAACTGAACTGAAGTGACAGAGATGAGAACAGAAGGAAATAGGCAACTTTATATCAAGAAATCAGAAAATGAGACAAACTAGACAGATTCCTAGAAAATACACTAAAACTGACCCAAGTAGAAATAAAAAAACTTTGAATATTCCTAAAACTAGTAAAGTAAATGAATCATAAGTAAAAATCTTCCTACAAAGAAAACCTAGACCAAGATGATTTTCCAGGTGAATTCAAGCAAACATGTAAGAATAAAAAATTACAGTCTTACACAATCTTCAGAATATAGTAAAAGTGAACATTTTTAAACTGATTTTTTGAAGCTAGCTTAACCTTGTCTAAAGCATGATAAGGACAGTACTGGAAGGAAAAACTAAGGTCAGTCTCTCTTAGGAGATATTTACAAGATCCTTAGAAACATCACAAACTGAGTCCAACAAGATAAAAAAAGGATACTCAAAGATAATACATGTGAACTTCCCTGGTGGTCCAGTGGTTGAGAATCCACCCACCAACACAGGGACAGGGGTTTGAGTCCTGGTCCGAGAAGATTCCACCTGCCCTGGAGCAACTGGGCCTGTGCTCCACGACTAGAGAGTCGCCCGACTCCTCGAAACTAGAGAAGAGCCAGCATGCAGCAACAAAGACCCAGTGCATCCAGAAATAAATAATAGTATTTTTAAAAAGATATTTTTAAAACTAGATGCATCTCAGGAAAGCAAAATTGGTTTAACATTAGAAAATCGATAAATAACTTAATGTCAAATCACAGACACAGAGAACAAACTGGTGGTTATCAGTGGGGGGATGAAAGCGGCAGAGCGATATAGGGGCAGAGGATTAAGAGGTACAAACTATAACGTATAAAATAAACCACATGGGTATACTGAACAACACAGGGAACAGAGCCAATATTTTATAATAACTATAAATGGAGTATAACCTTTAAAAACTGTGAATCATTATACTGTACACTGTAATTTACATAATTCATAATCAACTATACTTCAATTAAAAATTTTGGGGGGGTTGGGAGGGCGGCTTAAGAGGGAGGGGATATATACACACATATAGCTGATTCGCTCTGCTTCACAGCAGAAATTAACACTGTAAAGCAATTATATTCCAATTAATTTTTTAAAATTTTTAAAAAATTAGAGCAAAAAAAATATCTCTGAGTGTAGAAAAGAAGCTAACAATGGTTACCTTTCTATGGGGATAGAAACAGAGTGATGAGGGGAAAGTGTGTTAAGACTTTTCTCCGTACACTTTGTAAAGCATTTCTATATTAGAGCTATGAAAATTCATACCTATCCAAAAATTAAATATGAAATTTTCTAAGTGTGAAAAAAATCCAAGAAGTCAGAAAGAGAACAGAACTTAAAGGAAGAAGAAGGAAATAAATGATAAAATAATGCAGATGTTCCCCTGCATGGATCACTGCCTTGTCGTGGCGAAGGGGCCTGTGTAACTTGGACACGCCACGAGCCGATCCACACAGGGCCCCCCAAGGGCACAGGTCACAGTGAGAGTTCTGACAAAATGTGCTCCACTAGAGAAGGAAACGGCAACTCGTTCCAGTATTCTTGCCTGGAGAACCTCATGGACAGGATGAAAAGGCAGAAAGATACAACACCGGAAGATGAGCCCTCCCCCAGGTGTCCAGTACGCTACTGGGGCAGAGCAGAGGGCAATGAGCAGCAGCTTCAGAAGAAGGAAGCAGCTGGGCCAAAGTGGGAATGACGCTCAGCTGTGGATGTGTCTGGTGGTGAGAGTCAAATCTGACACTGTAAAGAACAATAGTGCATGGGAATCTGGAATGTTAGGTCCATGAATCAAGGTAAACTGGATGTGGTCTAGCAGGAGACAGCAAAATTGAGCATTGATGTCTTAGGTATCAGTGAACTACTATGGGCAGGAATGGAAGAATTTAATTCTGATGATACAGATGACCACTGTATCTACTAACTACTGTGGGCAGGAATTCTTAGAAGAACTGGAGTAGTCCTCATAATCAACAAGAGTCTGAAGTGCAGTACTTGGGTGTGGTCTTAAAAACAACAGAATAATCTCGGTTCATTTCCAAGGCAAACCATTCAACATCACAGTAATTCAAGCCAATGCACCAACCAATGACGCAAAAGAAGCTGAAGTCGACTGGTTCTAAGACCCAACACCTTCTAGAACCAACACCAAAAAAGATGTCTTTTTCATCATAGGGGATTGGAATGCAAAAGGAAGTTAAGAGATACCTGGAATAACAGGCAAGTTTGGCCTTGGAGTACAAAGTGTAGCAGGGTTAAAGCTAACAGAGTTTTGTCAAGAGAACATGCTGGGCACAGCAAATACCCTTTTCCAACAACATAAGACTCTACACATGGACATCGCCAGATGGTCAATACTGAAATCAGACTGATTATGTTCTTTGCAGCCAAAGACAGAGAAGCTCTCTATACAGTCAGCAAAAACAAAATCTGGAGCTGACTGTGGCTCATATCATGAGGTCCTTATTGCAAAATTCAGGCTTAAACTGAAGAAAGTAGGGAAAACCTCTAAGCCATTCAGGTATGACCTAAATCAAATCCCTTGTGATTTTACAGTGGAAGTGACAAATAGATTCAAGAAATTACACCTGATAAGAGCCTGAAGAAGTATGGACAGGGTTTGCAACACTGTACAGGAGTGGTGACCAAAACCATCCCGAGAAAAAGAAATGCAGGAGGGAAAGCGGTGTCTGAGGAGGCTTCACAAACCGCCGAGGAAAGAAGGGGGGAAAGGCAAGGGAGAAGGGAAACTTACACCCAACTGGATGCAGGCAAACAGCTGTGAAAAGAAGAGAAGTGGAAAACAAAGGAGAGAAGGAAAGATATTCCCATGTGAATGCAGAGTTCCAAAGAATAGCAAGGCGAGGAAGAAAGCCTTCCTTGATGATCAGTGCAAAGAAATAGAGGAAAACAATAGAATGGGAAAGACTAGAGATCTCTCCAAGAAAATTAGATACACCAAGGAATATTTCAAGCAAAGGTGGGCACAATAAAGGACAGAAACGGTACAGACCTAACAGAAGCAGAAGTTATTAAGAAGAGGTGATAAGAATACACAGAAGAACTGTACAAAAAAGATCTTCATGACCCAGATAACCACGATGCTGTGATCACTCACCTAGAGCCAGACATCCTGGAATGTGAAGTCAAGAAGGCCTTAGGAAGCATCACCACGAACAAAGCTACTGGAGGTGATGGAATTCCAGTTGAGCTATTTCAAATCCTGAAAGATGATGCTGTGTAAGTGCTGCATTCAATATGTCAGCAAACTTGGAAAACTCAGCAGTGGCAAGAGGACTGGAAAAGGTCAGTTTTCATTCCAATCCCAAAGAAAGGCAATGCCAAAGAATGTTCAAACTACCACACAATTGCACTCATCTCACACACTAGTAAAGTAATGCTCAAAATTCTCCAAGCCAGGCTTCAACAGTATGTGAACCATGAAATTCCAGATGTTCAAGCTGGTTTTAGAAAAGGCAGAGGAACCAGAGAGCAAATTGCCAACATCCGATGGATCATCGAAAAAGCAAGAGAGTTCCAGAAAAACATCTATTTCTGCTTTATTGACTATGCCAAAGCCTTTGACTGTGTGGATCACAACAAACTGTGGAAAATTCTTCAAGAGTAGGGAATACCAGACCACCTGACCTGCCTCTTGAGAAATCTGTATGCAGGTCAGGAAGCAACAGTTAGAACTAGACATGGAACAACAGACTGGTTCCAAATAGGAAAAAGAGTACATCAAGGTTGTATATTATCATCCTGCTTATTTAACTTATATGCAGAGTATTTCATGAGAAATGGTGGGCTGGATAAAGGACAAACTGGAATCAAGATTGCTGGGAGAAATTTCAATAACCTCAGATATGCAGATGACTCCACCCTTATGGCAGAAAGTGAAGAGGAACTAAAAAGCCTCTTGATGAAAGTGAAAGAGGAGAGTGAAAAAGTTGGCTTAAAGCTCAACATTCAGAAAACTAAGATCATGGCATCGGTTCCATCACTTCATGGCAAATAGATGGGGAAACAGTGGAAATAGTGTCAGACTTTATTTTTTGGGACTTCAAAAATCACTGCAGATGGTGACTGCAGCCATGAAATTAAAAGATGCTTACTCCTTGGAAGGAAAGTTATGACCAACCTAGACAGCACATTAAAAAGCAGAGACATTACTTTGCCAACAAGGGTCCATCTAATCAAGGCTATGGTTTTTCCAGTAGTCATGTATGGATGTGAGAGTTGGACTATAAAGAAAGGTGAGTGCCGAAGAATTGATGGTTTTGAACTGTGGTGTTGGAGAAGACTCTTGAGAGTCCCTTGGACTGCAAGGAGATCCAACCAGTCCATCCTAAAGGAGATCAGTCCTGAATATTCATTGGAAGGACTGATGTTGAAGCTGAAACTCCAATAGTTTGGCCACCTGATGCAAAGAACTGACTTATTTGAAAAGACCCTGATGCTGGGAAAGGTTGAAGGCAGGAGGAGAAGGGGGTGACAGAGGATGAGATGGTTGGATGGCATCACCAACTCAACAGACATGGGTTTGGGTAAACTCCAGGAGTTGGTGATGGACAGGGAAGCCTGGCGTGCTGCAGTCCATGGGGTGGCGAAGAGTCGGACACGACTGAGCGACTGAACTGAAGTGAACTGAATGCAGACTTGCAGAGAGTAGCAAGGAAACATAAGAAGGCCTTCTTAAATGAACAGTGCAAAGAAACAGAGGAAAACAACTGAACAGGAAAGACCAGCAATCTCGTCAAGAAAACTGGAGATATCAAGGGAACACTTTATGCAAGGACAGGCACAATAAAAGACAAAAATGGCAAGGACCTAATACAAGCAGAAGAGATTAAGAAGAGGTGGCAAGAATACACAGAAGAACTATATAAAAAAGATCTTAATGACCTGGATAACCACGATAGAGCCAGACATCCCAGACTGTGAAGTCAAGAGGGCCTTAGGAAGCATCACTATGAACAAAGCCAGTGGAGGTGACGGCATTTCAGTTGAGCATTTCAAATCCTAAAAGATGATGCTGTTGAAGTGCTGCACTCAGTATGTCAGCAAATTTGGAAAACTCAGCAGAGGCCACAGGACTGGAAAAGGTCAATTTTCATCCAATCCTAAAGAAGGGCAATGCCAAAGAATGTTCTAATTACCATACAATTGTGCTCATTTCATATGCTAGCATATGCTCAAAATCCTTCAATCTAGGCTTCAGCAGTATGTGAACCAAGAATTTACAGAAGCATAAGCTGGGTTTTGAAGAGGCAGGGGAACCAGAGATCAAATCGCCAACATTTGCTGGGTCATGGAGAAAGCAAGGGAGTTCCATAAAAATATCTGCTTCTGCTTCAATGACTACACTAAAGCCTTTCACTGCATGGATCACAACAAACTGTGGAAAACTTTTTTTTTTTTTTAAACTGTGGAAAACTCTTAAAGAGATGGGAATACCAGACCACCTTACCTGTCTCCTGAGAAACCTATATGTGGGTCAAGAAGCAATAGTTAGAACCAGACATAGAACAACTGGCTGGGTCTTAATTGGGAAAGGAGTACAAGGCTGTATATTGTCACCTTGCTTATTTAACTTATATGCAGAGTGCATCATGCAAAATGCTGGGTTGGATGAATCATAAGCTGGAATCAAGATTGCTGGGAGAAATACCAACAACGTCAGATATGCAGATGACACCACTCTAACAGCAGAAAGTGGACAGGAAGTGAGGGTGAAATAGGACAGTGCAAAAGCTGGCTTGAAACTCAACATTAAAAAACACTCAGACCATGGCATCCAGTCCCATCACTTCATGGCAAACAGATGGGGGAGAAAATGGAAGCAGTGACAGACTTTACTTTCCTGGGCTCCAAAATCACTGCAGACAGTGACTGAAGCCATGAAATTAAAAGACGTTTGCTCCTTGGAAGAAAAACTATGACAGACCTAGACAGTGTCTTAAAAAGCAGATACATCACTTTGCCAACAAAGGCCTGGATAGTCAAAGCTATGGTTTTTCCAGTGGTCATGTATGGATGTGAGAGTTGGACCATAAAGAAGGCTCAACGCCAAAGAATCGATGTTTCCGAACTGTGGTGCTGGAGAAGACTCTTGAGAATCTCTTGGAGTGCAAGGAGATCAAACCAGTCAGTCCTAAAGGAAATCAACCCTGAATATTCACTGGAATGACTGTTGCTGAAACTGAAGCTCCAATACTCTGGCCACCTGATGAGAAGAGCTGACTCATTGGAAAAGACCCTGATGCTGAGAAAGATTGAGGGCAGAAGTGGGCGACAGAGAATGAAGTGGTTGGACGGCAACACCGACTCAATGGACATGAATTTGAGCAAATTCTGGGAGACAGTGGAAGACAGAGAAGCTTGGCATGCTGCAGTCCATGGGGTCACAAAGAGTCAGAGACAGCTTAGTGAAGAAAAACAACAACAAAAGGAAGATGTTAATGAAATAGTACTCAGTGGTAACAGTTATTCAACAATGTCGATGTGCTTACTGCTACTGCATTGCACACTTATAAATTGTTAAAATGGAAACTTTTAATGTCTGTGTTACTATAACCTAAAAAACAATAATTAAAAATAAAGGAAGAATGCCTTTATGTTTAAAAGACACTGAAAAAATGGGCAATGCACCAAATTCACCAATAACATCTGCATTCCCCATAACCCGGTGCTTCTAGCAGGTATTTCCCTGGAGAAACTCTTCCCATTCCCAGTGTGGTCTACATGCCAGCGCTGTGTCAGAGCAGCAGAGCTGAAACCCGACTGCTCCTCAATAGACGACGGATAAGTAACCAATGAAACATGATGCAGCCATTAAAACCACTGAACTGGATCTCCACGTCATGCCACAGAACGGTAAATGCCTCCATTGGTGGAAAAGCAGAACCATGCTGACGCACAACTTTAAAACACAAAGCTATCCGTATCGCCTGGACGTGCGCAGCGCTAGTAACAGTACAAGCAACCACAGAGACGGTTCTGGTGGTTTCTGGAGACAAGACGAAGAAATGAGATGGCGGGCTTTAACTATATCATTAGTGTTTTATTCCTTTTATTTAAAAAAAAAAAGAAAGAAAACAGATCCGATGCAAATATGGCAAAATGTTAAACATCTGTTTAACTTGTCTATGACATTATTTCCTGTATGTCTGAAATGTTTCATAATTAAACATTTTAGTGGAAAAAAATCTTAGATCTCTCTGAAATCCTATTTAATATAAGAATTGAGACAGGGATCCAAATTTATTTAATTCCAGATGGCTAACCCACTGTTCCCAAACTCCATAGAAAATACACTTTTACCAAACTCTGTGCATACTGCTCCCACCAAGGAGGCATCTGGAAGATGGAACATCACCAGGCCAGCCCTGGAGTCGGGGATTCACTGAGTCACTAAAGCTATTAACTTGGGGGCCCATCAAAAGCTGAAAATGAGAAGCAGCCAGACAGGAATACCATCAATTTTCTGCCACCAAAACCTCCAGACTCCCCAGAAAATATGCTGTCTTTGTGTTCTAGTTACAGTAACAGTTCCCTACTCAGATCCCAGCCCTGCCCACACTCTGTTCTCATTCCTTCTCCTGTACCTCAGCCTACCCTCCTTTCTACTAAGTCCACCCGGTATGTAAACCTGCTCCTACCTTAACACGTGAAACGACAAGCACCAAGTCCCACCCTCCCAAGCCCACAGCCGTCCCCTTCAAATCCAGACTTCTTCAAAGACTTCCACTTCCTCACCACGGTCCTCAGCTTCACCAGCCCACGGAAACTGCTCTGCAGGAAACCTCCAACGACCTCTGGCACTGAGTCCAACCAAGGACTGGTCAGGGGAGGCTGGGAACAGAGGACTTAACAATTCTCCCATCCCCATCATCCGAATTTTTATTTCCATGTTTCTGTGTTGCTTTTATTAAAATAACAATTCCTATGATCGCTCACAAGCAGTTTTTAATTCTCCACTTCCTTGAAGGTTCAGACGCAGCCAACACCACGGGCCAGTTCCTTCTCGAGACACGTCCTCCCTAGGTTCTGTGTCAGCACAGCCTCCTTTCTAGCCCCTTCTTCTTGGCAGAGACCCCTTCTGCCCATGCTTTCACTGATGGCTTCCTTGGGCTCTGTCCCACTTTTCTCACAATATCCTGTCTCTTGGGTGGGATTTTATCCATACCACAGCTCCAATTATAACCAGTAGGTTGATGGACCCGAGCACTCTGGGTTCAATTTAGATCTCTCTCCTGAGCTGTGAACCCAGAGATCCCACAGCCCCCTCATATATCTACATGGATGCCTACAGCCACTAAAATCATCCTATTCAAAACCAAAACCAACATTTTCCTTTACCAAACCTACTGCTCTTCCCACTATACCCATCTTGGGAACGGAAACCACCATCTATCCAGTTGTTCAAGCCAGAGACCTGGGAATCTCACTCCGTTAAATTGCCCCTTGAATCTCTCCAATAATTTAAATGTCTTCATCCCTGGGTCACCTTTGTTTTCTCACCTGGATCACCACGACCACCTCCTCGCTGGTCTCCCAATCATTTGCTTCGCTCCAGCCAGAGAACGTCGACATTGTAGGAATCAGCGAACTAAGATGGACTGGAACAGGGGAATTTAACTCAGATGACCATTATATCTACTACTGTGGGCAGGAATCCCTTAGAAGAAATGGAGTGGCCATCATGGTCAACAAAAGAGTCCGAAATGCAGTACTTGGATGTGATCTCAAAAACAATAGAATGATCTCTGTTCGTTTCCAAGGTAAACCATTCAATATCACGGTAATCCAAGCCTATGCCCTGACCAGTAACACTGAAGAAGCTGAAGTTGAATGGTTCTATGAAGACCTACAAGACCTTCTAGAACTAACACCCCAAAAAGAATGTCCTTTTCATATAGGGGGCTGGAATGCAAAAGTAGGAAGTCAAGAAACACCTGGAGTAACAGGTAAATTTGGCCTTGGAGTACAGAATGAAGCAGGGCAAAGGCTAATAGAGTTCTGCCAAGAGAACACACTGGTCATAGCAAACACCCTCTTCCAACAACACAAGAGAAGACTCTACACATGGACATCACCAGATGGTCAAGACCGAAGTCAGACTGATTATATGCTTTGCAGCCAAAGATGGAGAAGCTCTATACAGTCAGCAAAAACAAGACCAGGAGCTGACTGTGGCTCAGATCATGAACTCCTTATTGCCAAATTCAGATTTAAATTGAAGAAAGTGGGGAAAACCACTAGACCATTCAGGTATGACCTAAATCAAATCCCTTATGATTACACAGTGGAAGTGAGAAATAGATTTAAGGGGCTAGATCTGATAGACAGAGTGCCTGATGAACTATGGATGGAGATCCATGACACTGTACAGGAGACAGGAATCAAGACTATCCCCAAGAAAAAGAAATGCAAAAAAGCAAAATGGCTGTCTGAGGAGGCCTTACAAATAGCTGTGAAAAGAAGAGAAGCCAAAAGCAAAGGAGAAAAGGAAAGATATACCCATTTGAATGCAGAGTTCCAGAGAATAGCAAGGAGAGATAAGAAAGCCTCCCTCAGCAATCAATGCAAAGAAGTAGAGGAAAACAACAGAATGGGAAAGACTAGAGATCTCTTCAAGAAAATCAGAGATACCAAGGAAACATTTCATGCAAAGGTGGGCACAATAAAGGACAGAAATGGTATGGACTTAACAGAAGCAGAAGATATTAAGAAGAGGTGGCAAGAATACACAGAAGAACTGTACAAAAAAGATCTTCATGAGGTCTTTACAACCTCCAGACATTCTTTGGATTCATTGGAGAGTATACAACTCCATTGCTAACACTAGCAAAGGGGTACTCTTTTGCCCCCTTCTGATGCCTATGTCAGAAACTTTCTCTATCTCCTTTATACTTTAATAAAACTTTATTACACACACACACACACACACACACACATACACACACACAGAAGATCTTCATGACCCAGATAATCATGATGATATGATCACTCACACTCACTTAGAGCCAGACATCCTGGAATGTGAAGTCAAGTGGGCCTTAGAAAGCATCACCATGAACAAAGCTAGTGGAGGAGATGGAATTCCAGTTGAGCTATTTCAAATCCTGAAAGATGATGCTGTGAACGTGCTGTACTCAATATGTCAGCAAATTTGGAAAACTCAGCAGTGGCCACAGGACTGGAAAAGGTCAGTTTTCATTCCAATCCCAAAGAAAGGCAATGCCAAAGAATGTTCAAACTACCACACAATTGCACTCATCTCACACACTAGTAAAGTAATGCTCAAAATTCTCCAAGCCAGGCTTCAACAGTGTGTGAACCATGACATTCCAGATGTTCAAGCTGGTTTTAGAAAAGGCAGAGGAACCAGAGAGCAAATTGCCAACATCCGATGGATCATCGAAAAAGCAAGAGAGTTCCAGAAAAACATCTACTTCTGCTTTATTGACTATGCCAAAGCCTTTGACTGTGTGGATTGCAATAAACTGTGGAAAATTCTGAAAGAGATGGGAATACCAGACCACCCGACCTGCCTCTTGAGAAATCTGTATGCAGGTCAGGAAGCAACAGTTAGAACTAGACATGGAACAACAGACTGGTTCCAAATAGGAAAAGGAGTATGTCAAGGCTGTATATTGTCACCCTGCTTATTTAACTTATATGCAGAGTACATCATGAGAAACGCTGGGCTGGAAGAAGCACAAGCTGGAATCAAGATTGCTGGAAGAAATATCGATAACCTCAGATATGCAGATGACACCACCCTTATGGCAGAAAGTGAAGAAGAACTTAAGAACCTCTTGATGAAAGTGAAAGAGGAGAGTGAAAAGGTTGGCTTAAAGCTCAACATTCAGAAAACTAAGATCATGGCATCTGGTCCCATCACTGCATGGCAAATAGATGGGGATACAGTGGCTGACTTTATTTTGGGGGGCTCCAAAATGACTGCAGATGGTGGCTGCAGCCATGAAATTAAAAGACACTTACTCCTTGGTAGGAAAGTTATGACCAACGTAGACAGCATATTAAAAAGCAGAGGCATTACTTTGTCAACAAAGGTCTGTCTAGTCAAGTCTATGGCTTTTCCAGTGGTCATGTATGGATGTGAGAGTTGGACTATAAAGAAAGCTGAGCACTGAAGAATTGAAGCTTTTGAACTGTGGTGTTGGATAAGACTCTTGAGAGTCCCTTGGACTGCAAGGAGATCCAACCAGTCCACCCTAAAGGAGATCAGTCCTGGGTGTTCATTGGAAGGACTGATGTTGAAGCTCAAACTCCAGTAGTTTGGCCACCTAATGCGAAGATCTAACTCATTTGAAAAGACCCTGATGCTGGGAAAGATTGAGGGCAGGAGGAGAAGGGGACAACAGAGGATGAGATGGCTGGATGGCATCACCAACTTGATGGACGTGGGTTTGGGTGGACTCCGGGAGTTGGTGATGGACAGGGAGGCCTGGCGTGGTGCAGTTCATCGAGTCACAAAGAGTCGGACACGACTGAGCGACTGAACTGAACTGAGCCAGAGCAAGCCTTCAAAACCAACACTGAATTTGTCAGCGTCTGCTCAAAAGATCAGGCTGGCAACAAGTTCATTCGGGTTTTTCCTAGGACAGTTTATGGGAAAACCTGAATAAACTTTTTGGCCAACGCAATACTTCGTTGGTTTCCCCTCACTTCTCAGCTTGTCCAAGCTCCTGCACACAGCTGCAGAGCTCCGCGTGACGTGAGACCTGTCCCCTAGCGACTGCCCAGCCTCACCTCCCATACCGTGCACAGCTATCCATCCCGGCCGTCTCCAAGCCTCTTGAACTCAATGTACCTTCCACCTGGAACACCCTCTCCTTCCCACTCCTCTGCGGCAGCTGGACGAACTCCTCATCCTTCTACTGCCAGTCCAAAGGTCCCCTTCCCCAGAGGTCTCCCCTGGACCTGGGTTAGTTCTTTCATTGTGTGCTCCCCTGTAAAAACACGGCCCCCATCAGAGAGCGCGCCCACATGCCGCGGCTGTTTGTGCGGTGTCTGTCTCCTGCCAGCAGGACCAGGGCTCTCAGTCAGCATTTCCTCTCCAGCTTCCACCACAGTGCTGGGCACAGGGCGCACTGTCAGCAGCCAGGAGGAAAGTGAAGTCTTTGCCTTCAGTTCTCAGTGTTACTGAACATACGAACAAGTAAAGAAATACATAGACTACAATGAAGTAAGTGCTATAATAGATTATGTATGTGTGTGGGTGCTGTGGATTGCTGTCGTCTGAATGTCTGTGTCTCCCTAAAATTTGTAGGTTGAAATCCTAATGCCCACTGTGACGGTATCAGGAGAGGGTCCTGTCAGAGATGCTTAGGTCATGAGGATGGAGCCCTCATGAATGGGATTAATGCTCTTATGAAAGAGACCCCACAGAGCTCCTTCGTGAGGCTACAAGAAGTCTGTGACTGGAAGAGGGTCCTCACCCAACCTCACTGGCACCCCAATCTCAGACTTCCAGCTTCCAGAACTGTGAGAAATAAATTTCGGTTGTTTACAAGCTACCTAGCCTGTGGCAGTTTGTTATAGCAGCCCAAACAGGCTAAGATGTGGATATATGTGGACGCAGATGTGCTGATACATGAAGCTCTGAAACAATATGGTGAACGTTCCGGGCTAGCCAAGAAAGGTCACAAAAAATAAAGCGACATTTGAAATGGCTCATCATTCATTCCATTCATTCAGTGAATAACCTCTGGGCATCTACTTGGTGCCAGGCACTGTGGAAGACGCTGAGGATACAGCAGAAAATAAGACAGTCAGATATTGTCCCTGACTTCCTGGAGCTTATTCTAGTGGGGACAGACAAAGAAATTAAACCCCCAAAATAAAGCTAATTTCAGGAAACGACACATGCTTTTTAGATATAAAACTCCATAGGTGTTTACCAGGATGAAGGCAGACGGGTGTGTGTCTGTGGGCCCACGTCAGGTCTCCCTGCGGAGGTGTCACAGGGATATATAATCTGAATCAGAGGATGGGGACAGCCATTCAGAGATCTCTAGGCAGGGGAAATAGACTCAATGGTTCAAAAGACAGGAAGAGGGACTTCCCTGGTGGTCCAGTCACAAGACTCTGTGCTCCCAGTGCTGGGGGCCTGGGTTCAATCCCTGGTTGGGAAAACTAGATCCCACATGCCCCAACTAAGATCCAGTGCAGCCAAATAAACAAATAGTTTTTAAAAAAGAAACAACAACAACAAAGAAAATCAAAGGGCAGGAAGAAGAGCAGTGGGACAGAAATGCAGTAAGATTTTATATCTCTAACCCAGACCCTGTCCTGGAATTCCAGAATTAGAGAGCCAACTACCAACTGACCATCATCACTGGGATATCTACTAGGCATTTTGACCTTCATGTGTCCACACCAGCCTACTTTCCTCCTCCACACCCGTTACCTCCCACTTAACCAAATGACAATTCCATTTTTCCAGCTGCTCAAGCTAAAGGCCCTGGAATCATCATAGACTCCCCGTCACATCCAATCCTTCAACAAATCTTATTGGCGCTATCTTCAAAATCTATCCAGAATCTGGCTGCTTCCCACCTCTGCTGCTACCACCCCAGTCTGCTCTGAAGTATTTGGGTCTTATCATTTGTGCCAGGCAGAATTGTTGAAGGCTTTCCAGAACTCGGTAGAGAAGTAACACTTGCTCAGAGTGGTGTCAGAGCCCACTCAGGCCAGTTCACAAGAGCTGACTGGTCAGTTTTGAGGAATGTTGCACAATGATCGACGTGACAGTGATAGCATGCATTTGGCCATGGTGGGGATATTTATACCATGGATATTGGCAGACATTACACCTGGGCTCCCCCTCCACCACCCCACCCTAGCTGGGCGATCCTCGTGTCCCACACTTACCACCACACAACTGCATGTGCAAATCTGTATTACATAAAGAGAACTGTTGTGTCCTGGCTCTCTACAGGTGTATATGTTTGTGAATACACATTAGAATCACCTGAGGAACTTGGCCTACCAGACAGCTGCCTGCCTGAATTCCTTTAAGTACCATGATAACAGGAAACTTTGTTAAGAGGCTATTGGAGGTGAGGCAGGTGAGAGATGAAGGCATGAAGCACAGGAAAGAAGAGCACAGCTATGAGAGAAATGCAGAAGTAGAATGAAGGAGCTTTGTTATTGACTCTGATTCCTTTCCTTTCCATCACTTCCCAGCTTGTAATCACAGGCTCATTTTTGTGATTCTTTAACCTCTGCCTTCCTCTCCCGCCTGCAGTCCATGAGGGTAGGGGCTGCATGCCTGCCCACCACTGCATCTCCAGAGCGGAGCCCAATACCGACACCAGCACGACCTCACTGCAGAGTCAGCAAGTGAAGAAAGGAGGACAAAGTGAAGAAGTAGGAGTCAGTAAGGAAACTCAGGTGTGCAGCTGAGGCGACAGAAGGGAGACGCACAGATCAACGTGCGGCTGTTGGTGGGGATGGAAACCGATACAACCACCATGGAGAACAGTATGCGTGTGTGCTCAGTCACTCAGTCCTGTCTGACTCTTTGTGACCCCATGGACTGTAGCCCACCAGGCTGCTCTATCTATGGAATTCTCCAGGCAAGAATACTGGACTGGGTTGCCACGTCCTCCTCCAGGGGATCGTCCCAACCCAGGGATGGAATCCAAGTCTCTTACATCTCCTTCATCGACAGACAGGTTCTTTACCACTAGCGCCACCTGGGGAGCCCGGAGAACAGTACAGAGCTTCCTTAAAAAACTAAAACTACCATATGATGCAGCAATCTCACCACGGGGTATACACCCTGAGAAAACCATAATTCAAAAAGACATATGTACCCCAGTGTTCAGAGCAGCACTATTTACAATAGCCAGGACATGGAAGCAACTTAAACGTTCATCAACAGAAGAAAATATAAAGAAGATGTGGTACATATATACAATGGAACATTAGCCCTAAAAAGGAACAAAACTGGGTCATTTGTAGTGATGTGGATGAACCTAGATTCTGTCATGTACAGTGAAGTCAGAAAGAGAAAAACAAATATCATATATTAATGTGCATATATGGAATCTAGAAAAATGGTACTGATGAACCTACTTGCAGGGCAGGAATAGAGATGCAGACATAGAGAATGGACTTTGGGCACAGTGGGGTAAGGAGTAGGTGAGATCAATTAACAGAGTAGCACTGACATATACATTTCCATGTGTAAACAGGTAGCTAGTGGGAAGCTCCCGCATAGCGCAAGGAACTCAGTTCGGGGCTATGTGATCATCTAGAGGAGTGGGACGTGGGGGCAGGGACACGGGAGGCTCCAGAGTGGGGGCATATATGTACACATACAGCTGATTCATGTTGTCGGAGAGCAGAACCTAACACACATTGTAAAGAAATTATACACCAATTTAAAAAAAAAAAACAGAAGTGCCTGTGAAAATGGAGGCAGGGACGCAAAGCTGGAAATATGAGTCTTAAACTGAGGGTCTAGAGCCTGGTAGAGGCACTCTTGCCTGTACCGCACCGCCCTGCGCTCTTCCCATAGACTCGGAGTTCTCTCTGTCGGAGTGTCAACATCCCTCTCCCAAGACTCACCCGAACCTCGGCCTCCCGGGGCCTCCCGTTGAGGTCGCACTTGGACCCATTGCCATAGGTCTGGCTGTGGTAGCGTTTCAGGCGATGCTGCTTGGAGGCCTGGGGAGGACATCAGGCATGAGGGAGGGGTGTGAGAAAGACAGCAAGGAGGAAAAAAAAGAGCACTCTCTCCTAAGACGAAGCCCAGAGAATCACGTCAGCTAACCCTGACCCTCCCCTTCTCGACAGGGCTCTCATCTGCAGCCCAGACCCCTTTCTCTCCCGGTCCCACACTCCCGCCACCTTTGCTGTTTCATCATCCCAGTCGAAGGCCGATTGGTAGTAGCCGAGATAGAGGACTTCACCTTTGATCTCTGAGTCTGCAAGGGAGAGCACAGTGAAGCATGGTTATCCTGTTCTCAGAGGACTGGGAGGGAAGGGCACCGGGAGGCAGGTCACCTTCCGTGACAGGTTTCCGAGGGCTTAGGGAAAACATAGGTGGAACTCACCTTCCATATGGTACTGCTGGATGTGGCGACCATAACAGAATTCATATGTCCACCAGTCCTTAGTCTGACAGTAAAAGAAAAAAGATCAGTCAGGGGGATGGAGTGCAGACATCTTTTCTTGGAGCCGAAATCTCTCCTGGCCCCAAAACACATAACCACCGATTTACTTCTCATCTCCCCCTTATTCTTAATCCTCCAGATTCCTGGTGAGGAGGGCTGTCTATCTTCTGTAACTTGGAGACCTCTATAGTCTAGTTGGCTTACTACTCTTCTCTTTCTAAATTTTAAAAAAAAATTTTTTTCTTTGTATTTTTTTAAATCCTTCTTTGTTGTCCATAAAGATAAGAAATCATGATATCCTTGAAGCACTCAGATCAGGGAAACATGGAATATCAAAGTATTAATTGAACTTCCTTGTACTGTTTTAGCTACTGTGGATACCGCTGTGAACAAGATACATTCTCTTTTAAATTCTGATTTCACAGACTTACGTTCTAGTACTAGGACTCAGACCAAAAATAAATCACCTGATAATTCAGTTAATAATTTCAGATCATGAGAAGTGCCATGATGAAAATGAAACAGGACACTGGGCAGAGAGTGACAGGGAAGGGGTGACTTAACCAGGAAAGTTTCTCTAGGGGAGTACCAGAACTGCCCCAGCCTGGCCCTCTTTAAGCACCTCAATATTGGTTTAATCTTTATTCTGAGATTTTCTAACACTCCTCTATAATCAGCAAAGCATCATCACTGGTTACAGCATTCTTTCTTTCCTGTCTGTACGATAGGCCTGCTCCTTCAATGGCCTTCTTAACTCCTACAGATACCCCTCATTCACAGACACACTGTGGATAGATAACTAGTTCCCAAACAGATAGCTCGTTTCCATGCCCCTTCCCTCTATCCCAGTTCCTTTCACCTTCAGCAGGCAGGGCGCATCTTTCATCGGGCTCAACAACTCAGGG
Organism: Dama dama; assembly: GCF_033118175.1. Classification (NCBI taxonomy): domain Eukaryota; kingdom Metazoa; phylum Chordata; class Mammalia; order Artiodactyla; family Cervidae; genus Dama; species Dama dama. Next base: position 70,158,670 of record NC_083683.1, read on the forward strand.
ATCCCAGGCCCTTGGTAAGCAGGTGCCTCCTCCTCCCTCTCACGCTGGAAGTGAATAGCTCCAGCTGGCAGGCGACATTCATAGCGCTGCTTGTACTTAGAGGAGACAATCACCACGTCCGAAGCCTGGCTCTGGGAAAGAAGTGGGGGTCGGGGGACAGGGAGGCAAAGAGAGGCTGGGGATCAGGGAGGACCACGAGATCCCTCCTCACACAACGGGGAAGAGTCCCGTCCAGGCACAGCGCGCCACCCGTCCTCCAGCGGTGCTCGGCGGGTGAGGGGAGACGGCACGCCCACTTCTTCACGGGGAGGAGTCTGGGCGTTTCAATAAGGAACTGGGACCTGAGGTTGACAGAGGGAAGCCCCACCCCTCCCAGCCCCTGGCCCCGAGGGAATGGGTCTTTGCCTACGATCCTCAGGCGTCCTCTTAAAGCCGCTGCTTACTCTCCCCGATTCTCCTCAGGCTTCCGCCACAGACTCCACAGCGGCCCTTCTTCCTCCACCTTCTCCTCCTTCCCTTTCTGCCCAGGACCCTCGCCCCTCTACGCCTCCTCACCTGGCCTCCCATGACAGGCAACGGCAGTATCTCGATCCCATAACGCATCTCACTCAGCTCCTCCAGGTTCAGGCTCCCGACCCCGCCGGTCAGACTTGCGGGTAACAGGAGCCCCAGAAGTAGCAGCCCCAATAGACTGGACAGCAGCGCTTCCGCCGCCATCTTTCGTTCCCCTTCTAATCCAGAACGACTCCTTCCGCCCTAAACCTGGCGGCGGCCTCATCCCGCCCCTAACGCCGCAAGGTCTTATTGGCCAAACTTTCTGTCCCTCCCACGTGCCCTATTCCCATTTGTCAACGTAGCTCTAAAGCCCACGAGGAGGTGTATCATGACAATTAGCGAAATCACTCGCTGCGCGTGATTGGTTGAAGAGGCCAACCAATCACCAATGATATCCGACCCCCTCCTCCCCTCTCCCAGTTCCAGGGAGGCGCGGTCTACACGCCCGACCCCGTGAAGCAGTTTTTGGGTTTTGTTTTTTTTTTTTTTTCTGTTCTAGACCAGCTGTTGTACGCATTTCTGATTACTTTTATGTCATCTTTTGTATTGTGTCTGGCCGCCGCCAAGCGGATGTTTGAGGTGGATGGGTGCGTGCACACAATACTCTTGAAAGCTACTTAATACTTGTTACAAAACAATTACTGTATAGTAGCATTCCTCTTTTCATATATATATACAACTTTAGGGTGATCTGGTAATTTGTGTCAAAACCTTTCTGGACGATCCTGCAGTTGTCTTCCAATAAAACGTATCCTAAAGAAATAATGGGAACTTACAGTTGAAAACTGGGAGCTAGAGAGCTGCGAGTAACTAATGTAGGTATTGTCCTCCAGGCCACGTAGGAACAAAAGGGAAAGGAGACAGCAGCAACGTTTCAGAAGCTAGAGAGCAAATGGAGGAATGGGAACTGATTAAGCAATCTTGAGAAATTGATTCCTAAACAAACATAAACAAGAGCATGACTGTATCTTTGGGAAAACTTATCTGCAGACTCTGTCCCGCCCAACAGAGAAATCCCAAAGATATTTTCATCATGGTTCTCTTAAAGAAATAAGATGACTTAATCCTAGATTTAAGTCCTTGGCCGAGAATCCTGCACTGCAGGCAGATTCTTCTGTCTGAGCCACCGGGGAAGCCCTCGCGCCCTAGCCGACACACAATCTTTCCAATCAGCTTTTTGATAGCCTCACTCCGAAATATAAGCGGACAGCCAAGGATCATAAAACATTTAAGGAACGTCTTTAATATACAAAGAAGAAAACAAAACAAGCAAGAAGCAGAAGAAAAACAGCAACTCAGAGGAAACAAATTGCAAGGGAGAAAAAGCAACCGAAAATTAATTCAAACAAACAAAAACCCATCAGTAAGAGCCTCAGAGAAATAATAATATTGTGTGCATAAAATTATAGCAGAAGCAGGGCGGAGCGAGCACCGCAGACCTGGGACCCGCGTTTGATCAAGCAGTTCTCACCGCCTGGTTTGGCGGGCTGAGGAGGGGACCCCCAACCGCGATCCCCGTGGGGGGGTGTTTTCCCTGTCCCACGGAGGCCGCGCCTCCCTCGCCGGACCTGGAAGAGAAAAGAGCAGAGCCTGCAGAGGATGCAGAGAGGAGACAGAAGGAGGCTGCATCTCGGAGTATTCTGAATGTTCAGTTTGTGGAAGAAAAGAGAAAGAAAAAGGGAAAAATAGACAAAGAAATGGCTACATCTGAACCCCCACCAGAAAGTGGACTTAGACGGACAGTTTTATAAAGCATGAGTGTAAGAGTCCACCGCCAGTAACTGTACCTGCAATCAGGTGGACATCCTCAATTTAATCTCTTCTCTTTGAATAAATGAAGATTCAGACTTTGATTTTAGTGCTCTTAAGTGCAGTGCTTTTTCAAAACTGAATATTGAAAATGCTTTTGATTGTCAGTCTTGGAAAATGGCCAGACCTTTCATTAAATACTTATTTTCCCTATATGTGCTCTTCTGCAGACAGTGGGTGATTTGCCATTTTTCAGTACTTAGAACATGGACCTAAACTGTGAATATATATTTATATATTGCATGGAAAAACTTTACATACATCTCAAATATTCAAATTTGCACTTGTATTTTCCCTCCTTTATATGAAGTGATCTTGCTATTTTTAATTTGCCACTTAACCTTATATCTCATTATTTCATTATATGTGAAGATTTTTGCTTAAACTTAGAGATTCAGTGCCTTTTGAACTGATCATCAGGGAAAATCTTGAAAAATTATTTGAAAGGGCTTATATGAAGGAACACTGTAAATTTTTAGAACTTACTAAGAAATTAATATTTCTAGAAAACATTAAACTTTATAAGCTACCTCTGTAGCTTATAAATTGACATACTCTGTTTTACATTATAATAAAGTTTTTCTTTTGCTTGCTTAATTTAAAATTATATATTAGTGATGCCATCAGAGGGCAGTGATATACAATATACAGTATTAGATTCAACTCTATAAAGATCTTTGTAGTAATTGAATGAGTTAAACTAAGAATCTGGATGGGTTATACTTAGTGCTAATGTTGTTTGTCCAAATTTCATAGGTATTTTTATTCTTCTGTATTTATTAAAGAATGATTATAAGATTTTTATAGATGTGAAATTGCCAAGGCAAGTATGAATGTATGAAAGAAATATGTAAGTACTGTATTTAAAAAGTCTACTTTAAACAAAAATATTGCAAGGTAATTCTATGTGATGCATTACCATAAACTTTTTAGATTTTTGTTCATTGGTAATATGTATTATAGAATTTTTGGTCTTTTGAGTTTTTAATATATAATAAGCTAAAGTAGAAGAATTACTGCATTTTTTAAAAATTTGGTTGCTATTTTGGAAGATAAGGCCAAAGTCTGAGCCCTAAATTAGAATTTTCAGGTATTAAGTGCAATAAAGATTATAAATTAAATAGACCAACTCACCTTATTTACAAAAAGGAAACTGAACTACTATCTTGTTCACCCCTCCTACAAATCTTGTGTTATATTGCAGTATATTATGTATTTTAATTTTAAAGAGTTTGAACTGTAATATAGATCTCTTGACTCCTCATTGGAAAAATCACTTTCTTTGATTATTGAATGAAATATTCTGTGACTATCCAGGCAAGATATGTAGTTATAGACAGGTTCAATTTTCTTTATCCTTTAGAGAATTGGTGGTATGTTTCTTCATGAAAGATCATGAAGTCATTGGGTTATATTTTAGAAATAAAATTTTTGACTTAAAAAATTTACTACAGGAAGCTATTTTTTTTAAGGAAGGAATTTTTAAAAGCAGTTACTATTCAGACAAGAAAAAAGAGCTCTTGGAAATAAAAATCAATAAAAATAAAAATTCAATAGAAATTCAATAGAAAGACTAGAGGATAAAGTTGAAAATTAATGGTTGGGAATCTGCCTGCCAATGCAGGAGACACAGCTTCAGTCCCTGATCCGGGAAGATCCCACAAGCCTCAGAGCAACTAAGCCTGTGCGCCGCAACTCCTGATCCATCACTCTAGACCCTGGGGTCTGCAACAGGAGGAGCCACTCCAGTGAGAAGCCTGAGCATCACAATGGAGATCCCTCTCTCCACAACTAGAGAAAGGCCATGCATGCAAAAGTGAAGACCCAGTGCAGCCATAAATAAATAAGTCTTTGAAAGAAAGAAAGAAGATGAAATTTGTCCTACTTTAGGAGAAGATTAATAAAAAGTCAAGGATCAGTCCAGCTGGCCCAGCATCTGAATAGTGCGTACGTGCGTGCTCAGTTGTTTCAGTCATATCCAACTCTTTGCGACCCCCATGGACCACAGCCCAATCAGGTCCTCTGTCCAAGGAATTCTCCAGGCAAGAATACTAGAGCGGGTTGCCATTCCCTCGTCCAGGGGATCTTCCCGACCCAGAGATGGAACCTGGGTCTCCTGCGTCACAGGTGGGTTCTTCTCCACCGAGCCACCGGGGGAGCCTCTCTGAATAGTGAGGGTTTCACAAAAAGGACAGAGAAGGGAAGAAATAATCACCAAAATTATTCTAAAGTATAGTGTTATCCTGAAATGAAGAAAGTCTCTAAATTGGAAGGGCACACTGATAGCAAACCCACACCAAATCCTTCCTCATAGAATTTCAGAACACTGGACACAGACAAACAATTCTAAGAGCTTCCAGAGAAAAAGGACAAGTTGCATACAAGATCAAGAATCAGAATAGCATTTGGCGTATCAAACCTCTGTAAGCCAGAAGACAGTAAAGAATGGCTTCAAGATTTTGAAGGAAACTGTTTCCAACCTAGAATTCTGTTAATACACACAGCCAAACTGTGATCTAACTATGAGTCCAGGATAAAGACAATTTCAGACACGCAATTCAAAATACAGATATTCCATGCATTGTTCTTCAGAAAGTTAGGAGGGGATTTATTACATCAAGACAAATAAATTAGTCAAAAGAGAGAAAGGTATGAAATCCATGAAAGAGAGTATCCACACAAAAGAGAAAAAGGAATCCACAAGGTGATGTTAAAGGGAGATTTCAAGTTGTGGGGCAGGACCAGCGATCAATTCATCAAGATTAGAGAAATTCAGGAGTCAGGAGTGATTTTTTTTTCATTTATTTTTATTAGTTGGAGGCTAATTACTTTACAATATTGTAGTGGTTTTTGCCATACATTGACATGAATCAGCCATGGATTTACATGTGTTCCCCATCCCGATCCCCCCTCCCACCTCCCTCTCTACCCGATCCCTCTGGGTCTTCCCAGTGCACCAGGCCCGAGCACTTGTCTCATGCATCCAACCTGGGCTGGTGATCTGTTTCACCCTAGATAATATACATGTTTCGATGCTGTTCTCTCGAAACATCCCACCCTCGCCTTCTCCCAGAGTCCAAAAGTCTGTTCTGTACATCTGTGTCTCTTTTTCTGTTTTGCATATAGGGTTATCATTACCATCTTTCTAAATTCCATATATATGTGTTAGTATAATGTAAAGGTCTTTATCTTTCTGGCTTACTTCACTCTGTATAATGGGCTCCAGTTTCATCCATCTCTTTAGAACTGGTTCAAATGTATTCTTTTTAATGGCTGAGTAATATTCCATGGTGTATATGTACCACAGCTTCCTTATCCATTCCTCTGCTGATGGGCATCTAGGTTGCTTCCATGTCCTGGCTATTATAAACAGTGCTGCGATGAACATTGGGGTGCACGTGTCTCTTTCAGATCTGGTTTCCTCGGTGTGTATGCCCAGAAGTGGTATTGCTGGGTCGTATGGAAATTCTATTTCCAGTTTTTAAAGAAATCTCCACACTGTTCTCCATAGCGGCTGTACTAGTTTGCATTCCCACCAACAGTGTAAGAGGGTTCCCTTTTCTCCACACCCTCTCCAGCATTTATTGCTTGTAGACTTTTGGATAGCAGCCATCCTGACTGGAGTGTAATGGTACCTCATTGTGGTTTTGATTTGCATTTCTTTGATAATGACTGATGTTGAGCATCTTTTCATGTGTTTGTTAGCCATCTGTATGTCTTCTTTGGAGAGATGTCTGTTTAGTTCTTTGGCCCATTTTTTGATTGGGTCATTTATTTTTCTGGAATTGAGCTGCAGGAGTTGCTTGTATATTTTTGAGATTAATCCTTTGTTGGTTGCTTCATTTGCTATTATTTTCTCAGGAGTGATTTTTTTAAGAAATAAAATTTATAGAATACCTAAGACATTGGAACTTACTGAAAAGAGATTTGCTTAGCCAGAGGAGAACTTGGGGATATATTAATAAAAAGTGTGTAGAGGAGCCTAGCGGGGCTACAGTTCGTGGCATGGCAGAGTCAGATATGACTGAACGAACTCACACACACACATGTAGAAAGTTAAGGGGAAAAAAACGCATTAATTCTGATGAAGATAAAAAGTTGTGCAGGAAAAGTGAAACAGACTTCTGTTTTCTTCAACACAGATGGTTAACCTTGCACTAAAGATGATTTAAAATGCTGAGGGAAATATAATTATCTTCCTTCTTAAAGCATGGATAAAGCCAACAAAACAGTAAAGAATTAACAGGCCAAAACCTAAATTAAGTCAGAAACCTAGAGAGGTATTCAAAACCCTGTAGTCACATTTGCTTGGAGGGCATTTGCCAAATTTGCAGAATTAAGCTTTGTTTTTTTAATGTATGTTTTGAACCCTTTTTAAATTGAAGTATAGGTGATATACTTCACCTATATCAGAGGAGGAGAAGGCAATGGCACCCCACTCCAGTACTCTTGCCTGGAAAATCCCATGGACGGAGGAGCCTGGTAGGCTGCAGTCCATGGGGTCGCGAAGAGTCTGACATGACTGAGCGACTTACTTTCACTTTTCACTTTTATGCATTGGAGAAGGAAATGGCAACCCACTCCAGTGTTCTTGCCTGGGGAATCCCAGGGACGGGGTCGCACAGAGTCGGACACGACTGCAGTGACTTAGCAGCAGCAGTGTATCAGAGGAGGAGCCTGGTAGGCTAGAGTCCACGGGGTCTCAGAGTCGGACACAGCTGAGCCACTTCATTTCATTTCACTTCATAGGTGATATACAAAAATTACGTAAGTTACAGGTGTGCCGTATATTGACTCATAATTTTTAAAGGTTATACTCCATTTATAGTTATTATAAAATATTGGCCATCTTTCCTGTGCTGTACAATATATCCCTGTAGCTTATTTTATGCCCAACGGTTTGTACTTCTTAAGCCACTACTCTCTATCGCCTCTCCTCCCTCTGTCTCTGCACATGTAATCACTAGCTTATTTCTCTATACCTGTGAGTTTGCTTTTTTGTTGTTGTTATATTCTCTAGCTTGTTGTATTTTTTAGATCTGATATATGTGATATTACACAGTATTTGTCTTTCTTTGTCTGACATTTTACTTAGCATGACATCCTTCAAGTCCATCCATGTTGCTGCAAATGGCAGATTTTCATTATTTTTTATGACCAAGTAGTATTCCATTGTATGTATATACATATTGCTGGATCATATTGTAGCTCTATTTTTAGTTTTTTGAGAAACCATACTGTTTTCCACAGCGATTGCACCAATTTATATTCCCACCAACGGTGTGCAAATGTGAGCTTTGCTCTCTTGAGAAAGGGAAAGAAGATCCATTGGGGGTGGAGTGTTTGAGGAAAGATTCTGCTGGTAGACCTGCCCCCAGCTCCACAGCTCCAGAGACCTGCAAGGAAGGGAGCCTCAGTGCCAAACAGAGACGGAGAATGTGTGATTACAAGTAGGACTTTAAAAATTTTTACAGAACAATTTCACAACATTTAAATGTTTTTTTTTTTAATTCAAGCTATAAATTTAGATTTAAGTGGTCCCCAGGAGAAGAAAATGATGCTGTAGGCACTTAGCTGAAGTAAACGCAAATTCACTCTGCAAAAATGTTCCTTTCATCCCAGGCCCCAAAGAACTACAGATCATTTTCCAAGGGAAGTCAGTGACTCGTAATGAAAAATAACTAAACCCAAAAGGAGATAAGACACTGTGAATGAGAACCAGAAGGAACAACAGCAGAAACTGACCTTCGAAGACTTGAGATGTTGTAATTATCTGACACAGATTATAAAATAATTATGCTTACTATACTTACAGAAATACAAGAGAAACTTGAAAACATATCAGAAAACAGGAAGCTACAAAAATAATCTAACATTTAAAGTAGAGATTCTAGAAATAAAATTATAAAGTTTTAAACTAAAAACTGAATAAAGTAACTAAGTAGTTTAAGAAGCAATTATTCTTCATGGAAGAATTCTAGCTAATAAGAGCAGAAGGAATTATATACCATCATCATTTTACAATCCTAATGAAACGATCTAGGCAATAGTCATCAATGACTATCAGAAATATTAAGCAAGAGGCTTAAACATGAATCAAGCTGACACCATGTGCATATACTGATAAAACTTAACATTACGAAAAGAGGAGAATCCAGATAGTATGTGCTTATTGATGGGATACAATAGGAAGTACAGAGCATTTTCTACAAAGGATTCTTGCCCAAAAAAACACAAGTCTATAAATATAATACCGGTTTTACAGGAAATATTAGAAACAGGACAATATGTTAAACACCATCAGAATGTAATCAAGAATAAAACAGGATCAATGCTCCAGTTTCTTCAACAAATACATTGCAAGCAAAAAGGAGGGAATTAATTGTTACAGTTTAAAAGAGGTTTGAGAAACCTATCTGTCAAATGCAACATATAACTCTTGTTTGGATCTTGAATCAAACTATTATGAAAAGACTTTCATGAGTCAGTTAGGGAGATTCAGACCCTGACGATATATTATATGATATTAAGATACCATTGTTAATTTTGCTGATGTAAAGGGCATTATGGTTATGTTGAAAAGATAGTTCTTATCTCTTAGGGATTGCATACTCAAGTATTCACCAATGAAAGAGTGTAATGACTGCCATTTGCCTTAAAATAGTTCTGTGGGAGTCTAGGAGAAGTGGTGGGAGCATAGATGAAACAAAATTGATCATATTTTTAGTTGAAGCAGCATGATAGTACATAGAGATTCATTATACTTAACTTTGTATTTGAAAATTTTTCATTTAAATTTTCTTTTTAAAATCTCAAAGAGCAGTTTAAACTTAGCTGAAGATATGGTTAGTGAAGTAGAAAATATATTGGAAGATGTTACCCAGAATGAAACACAGAACAACATATTCAACATTCAGAAAACTAAGATCATGGCATCTGGTCCCATCACTTCATGGCAAATAGATAGAGAAACAATGGAAACAGTGAGAAACTTCATTTTCTTGGGCTCCAAAATCACTGCAGATGGTGACTGCAGCCATGAAATTAAAAGACGCTTGCTCCTTGGAAGAAAAGCTATGACCAACCTAGACAGCACATTAAAAAGCAGAGACATTACTTTGCCAACAAAGGTCTGTCTAGCCAAAGCTATGGTTTTCCCAGTAGTCAAGTACAGATGTGAGAGTTGGATCATAAAGAAAGCTGAGCGCCAAAGAATTGATGCTTTTGAACTGTAGTGTTGGAGAAGACTCTTGAGAGTCCCTTAGACTGCAAGGAGATCAAGCCAGTCCATCCTAAAGGAAATCAGTCCTGAATATTCATTGGAAGGACTGATGCTGAAGCTGAAGCTCTAATACTTTGGCCACCTGTTGCAAAGAACTAATTAATTGGAAAAGACCCTGATGCTGGGAAAGATTGAAGGTGGGAGGAGAAGGGGATGACAGAGGATGAGACGGTTGGATGGCATCACCAACTCAATGGACATGAGTCTGAACAAGCTCTAGGAGTTGGTGATAGACAGAGAAGCCTGGTGTGCTGCAGTCCGCGGGGTCGCAGAGAGTCGGACACCACTGAGTTACTGAACTGAGTTGAACTGATCCCCTACCCCAGCCCCTGGCAACCACCATTATGCTTTTTGTCTTTACCATTGTGACTACACTAAGTACCTCATAAAAGCAAAATCATATAGTATTCGTACTTTGGTGACTGACATTTCAGTCAGTATAAAGGCCTCAAGTTTCATCTATGTGAAAGCATATTACAGAGTAATAGTTCATTGTGTGTATATGCCACATTTTGCTTATCCAGTCTTGTCTTGATGAACACTTGAGTTGCTTACATATTTTAGCTATTGAGAATAATGCTGCTATGAACATGAGTGTACAAATATCTTTTTTTTGTGTTGGTCCAGTGGCTAACACTCTGCATCCCCAATGCAGGGCGCCTGGATTAAATCCCTTGTCATGAAGCTACATTCCATATGCTGCAACTAAGACTTTGCATGCTGCAACTAAAGATCCTGCATGTGGTCACGAAGATGGAGGATTCCAAGTGCTACAACTAAGACCTGGTGCAGCCATATAAATGAATAAAAATAAATATTAAAAAATCTCTTTGAGACTCTGCTATTTTTTAAAAGATATTCTTTTTCATTATGGTTTATCATAGAATATTGAATATAGTTCCCTGTGCTATAGAGTAGGACTCTGTTTATTCATTATATATAGAATAGTTCACATCTGCTAATCCCTAACTCCCCCTCATCCCTTCCCCAACCCCCTCCCCCTTGGAAAGCACCAGTCTATTCTCTATGCCCATGATTCTATTGTTTCACAGAACATAGGTTCATTTGTCATGTTTTAGATTCCGCAGATAAGTGATACCATATGTTACTTGTCTTTTTCTTTCTGACTTGGTTCACTTACTATGATCATCTCCAGTTGCATCCATGTTGCTGTAAATGCATTATTTTGTTCTTTTCAGGGCCGAGTAGTATTCCATTGTGTGCATGTACCACATCTTCCTTATCCATTCGTCTGTTGATGGACATTTAGGTTTCTTCCATGTCTTGGCTATTGTAAATAGTGTACAATTTATAGCAGTAAATAGTACTGCTATAAACACGGCGGTGCATGTATCATTTTGAGTTACAGTTTTGCCTTGGTATATGTCCAGAAGTGGGATCGCTGGGTCACATGATGGTTCTATTTTCAGTTTTCTGAGGAACTTCCATAGAACCTCCATTCTACAGGACTTAAGCAACTTATATTCCCATCAGTGTAGGAGGGGTCCCTTTTCTCCACACCCTCTCCAGCAATCAGATGCTTACTCTATATCAACAGAGGTGATTATGTGATCCCTTCCCTTCATTTTGTTAATGTGACATATTACATTGATCAATTTTTTTATATTGAATCATTCTTGCATTCCAGGAATGAATCCCACTTAGTCATAGTGTATGATCCTTTTCATAAACTGCTGAATTATTTTCTTTTTTTAATCCAACGTTGCTTTTGGGTGTGTGACTGCTTTTATTTTTTCCTTTTTGGCTGCGCTGCAAGGCATGTGGGATCTTCGTTCCCTGACCAGTGGTAGAACTCACGCCCCCTGCCATGGAAGAATGGAGTCTTAACCACTGGACCACCAGGGAAGTCCCTTCTGTTGTTGCTGAATTCTATTTGCTAAAATAGAAAGAATATAAATCTTTATTGAAGATTTTTGCATTACGTTCATTCATACGGGATACTTGTCTGTAGTTTTAATCTAGTTCTTTGTCTGGGTTAAGTATCAGGGTTACGGTAGTGGAAGTGAAGTGCTGCTAGAATTAAAACCAAAATATAAGGCACTAAAATAGCAACCAGGTGGCTGCCAACGAGAAAATTATACTGAAGGCTCAAAGGATGGAGATTTATTTGTGTTAGCAAGCAAGATGGTAAACACTGTTCACTTAAGAAAACAGAAGCAATTCTGGGTATCAAATAGAGGTAATTTAATACAGAAAATCGTTTACAAACTGTCACAAGGGATGGAGTAGGAAAAAAGGGGAAGATAAAACTATTCAATGATTAGTAAGTCCAGGGAGTCACTAACTCCCAGAGGAGCAAAAGGGGAAATGATGTTCCCTAGAAGCAACCACTGCTGAGCACTGAGGCTGCTGCTCTTGAAATCCAGCTGCCTGAATAGGGACTCAGGACCCCATTGCCTCCTCTGTCATCATCGCGGCTCCCTTCACTGCTGTCAGAACCTAACAGGAAACCACATGATGAGGAAAGTAGTCTTACTTGACATTAGAAAAGATGTTCTAAAAGGATAAGTATGAAGCTGAGAGACCAAAGACACTATCTGGAATATCATGTTACATGGTGACAAAGTCCTTGGTAAAATGATGCCCGAAGTAATCGGGAAAACACACTACATGCTACTGAGCTCAAAAGAAGGCGTTGAAAAGAATCAAATGGCCAGCGTATGTTGGAAGATTTTGGCTGCATTACAAAAAAAAAAGATGAGTTCAGGGGAGAACTGGCCTTTTTTTTGCAAGCAAATATTAAAGGGAAAAACATGTCCAGAAACATTAGGTCTTAAAGAGTTGGGAAACTCTATTGCTTCAAGACTTAAAACAGTGGGAAACAAAATTGAGAAGGCCTTGATCAAAAAGTCTCATGAGCATCCTGCCTTGTGGCAAAACACAGATTAATAATGTGTCCTGTCTTGAATTACGAAGGCATAAAAATCTCCTCTAAGTTTTTGCATCATTGCACTGCATAGAAACCACAAACTGTCTCTGATGGTTCAAATGTAAAACCACTATAAGGTGTCCAAATTTCTACATATAGGAAGTTGGCTATAAAATTTCTATAGCCCCAAGGAGAGAGTATTCTCCAAAGCATCTGAGATGCAATCAGGAGGATAGGGAAAAAAAAAGTAAGCTCCCACTCTTGCCAAAGGCGGATCCACAGCTCATGAAGAATAAAGATGACAATGTTTATTCAAATTACAGAACCAGAATATAATCAGAGAAATTGTCAGCCAGCCCTGCGGGATGCCCATGTCACTAAGCACCATTGACCACAGCTGGTCTTCCTTCCATTCTTTTCTTTTCCTTGTGTGAGTGTTTCAGTTCAGTTCAGTCACTCAGTCGTGTCTGACTCTTTGCGACTCATGGACTACAGCATGCCAGGCCTCCCTGTCCATCGCCAACTCCCAGGGTTTACTCAGACTCATGTCCATTGAGTAGGCGATGCCATCCAACCATCTCATCCTCTGTTGTCCCCTTCTCCTCCCATTTTCAATCTTTCCCAGCATCAGGGTCTTTTCAAAGCCAAAGCTTTGGAGTTTTAGCTTCAGCATCAGTCCTTCCAATGAATATTCAGGACTGATTTCCTTCAGGATGGACTGGTTGGATCTCCTTGCTGTCTAAGGGACTCTCAAGAGTCCAGGTTCCAGGTCTGATGCATGAGACAGGGTGCTCAGGGCTGGTGCACTGGGATGACCCTGAGGGATGGGATGGGGAGGGAGGCGGGAGGGGGTTCAGGATGGCAGGCACATGTACACCCATGGCTGATTCATGTCAGTGTCTGGCAAAAACCACTACAACATTGTAAAGTAGCCTCCAATTAAAACAAATGAACTAATTTTTTTTAAAAAAAGTCTTCTCCAACACCATAGTTCAAAAGCATCAATTCTTCAGTGCTCAGCTTTCTTTATGATCCAATTCCCACATCCATACACGACTACTGGAAAAACCATAGCTTTGACTAGATGGACCTTTGTTGGCAAAGTAATGTCTCTGTTTTTTAATATGCTGTCTAGGTTGGTTATAGCTTTTCTTCCAAGGAGAAAGCGTCTTTTAATTTCATGGCTGCCATCACAATTTGCAATGATTTTGGAGTCCAAAAAAAACAAAGTCTCTCACTGTTTCCATTGTTTCCCCATCTATTTGTCACGAAGTGATGGGACTAGATGCCATGATCTTAGTTTTCTGAATGTTGAGTTTTAAGCCAACCTTTTCACTCTCCTCGTTCACTTTCATCAAGAGGCTCTTACATTGCAAACTTGAAGAGTAAATCTTAAAAGTTCTCACCACAAGAAAAAGTTTTGTAGCTATGTAAAGTAATAGGTATTAACTAGACTTATTATGGTGATCATTTTACAATATATACAAATATCAAATTATTATATTATACACCTGAAATTCATATAAGGTTATATTTGAATCATACTCAATTTAAAAAATAGCACAAACACACACAAATTAGTAAACTGAATCAAGCAAGATATAAAAAGGATGGTCAAGGATAATACATAATGACCAAATTGGGTTCATTTCAGGAATACAAAATTGGTTTAACATTAAAATAAATAATATTTAATTTCATCCTAAAGTTTGACTTTAGCATATCAATTAAGTACATTAGTTTAAATCAGTTTAATATTAGTCAATAAAAACTTGAAATATGATCATCTGTTAGGAATCAGTGAAATGCCAATTAAATTCACAGTGAGATACCATTAAACACCCAGTAAATTATTAAAAAATTAATAGTGTGTCAATACCAAGTATCGGCCAGGATATGAAATGCTGGGAACTCTAATACACGGTACGTGGAGTACAGTTGTGGAAACCAATTGGCATAGACAAATAAAGTGGATATAATACTAAAAAAGGATACAGGCTCACCTTCACATCCCACACCCACCAAGGTGCTACCAAGTAAAATTCTCCTGAAGGAATTTTTGTACATAATATTAGGGGTACTTAAAATAATGTTGTTCATAGAAGCACTTTTTGGTAATAGCAGAAAAATGGAAACAATCCAAATTTCCATGAAAGGTAATTTGGGTGGAGAGATGACAATGAATTATACAAAAGAATATTATGATGGGCGTGTTAGTGAATGCACTGCAGCTGTAGTCATCAACGTGGAGGAATCTCATCAACACAGCGAAGAAACAAGTGCCGGGAGACTTCTGTATATATACTCTGCAGGTCTTCATATAGTATGATGCTACTTGTATAAAGTTCAGGAAAAGACTAAATTCAGTGAGATGCATACATAGATGGTAAAACTCTAGAGAAAAACAAAAGAATTATTCTCACAAAGTCAGGATAGTGGTTACTTCTGTGCTAAGGGAGAAAGAAGGATGGGATGTGCAGGGCACAGAAGAGTTTTTAAGGTTCTGTTCTTGTTCTTCCATAAAGTGATTAGATGGGTATTTCTTTTATTATTATTCACTATATTATATATATACCTTATTATGATATGTGCATGTTTTATACAATTTTATGTATTGTGATATATTTCATAATTTTAAAAAATGTGATTAGGAAAAAAATGATCAGAACAGTAAGGTATAAGAGGAAAATAAGAGGAATAATGTACCTTGATGACACCACAATTCTGAATTCATATGCACTGAACACAATGTCAAATTTGTAAAGAAAAAAATTAACAAAATTGCCAAATGCACCATTACAGTGACAATTTTAACACAACCTTTCAGTAATGTATTGGTACCTGGACAAAAAATTAGTAGAAAATCTGAACAACACAATCAGAATCTTGAACTGATTTATTAGAGAAAACACATGCGTTTGAGCACACCGACTATTTTTCAAAGTTTATCACAAAGAAAGTCTCAACAATCACCAAAAAAAATCACTGACAGAATGGCCCAAAATTAGAAATCAATAGCAATCATATAAAAGCAGCAGAAACAAAACATATTTGCTTAGAAATAGAATAAGCATAATTTCTAAATAAGTTTTAAAGCCAAATATAAATCATAATGACAAGGGAACACTACATATCAAAACTTTAGAAATGCAACCGACACGGTCCTCGGAGTGCAGTGGGTAGCTTCATTTTATTTATTTATTTTTTGGCGGAGCCGCACAGCCTGTGGGATCTCAGTTCCTCCAACAGGGATCAAAACCAGGCCTTGGGCAGTGAAAGCAATGTGGAGTCCTAACCACTGGCTGCTGTTGTTCAGCCATTAAGTCGTGTCCGACTCTTTGCATTCCCGTGGACTGCGGCATGCCAGGCTTCCCTGTCCTTCACTGTCTCCCCAGAGTTTGCTCAGACTCACGTCCACTGAGTCAGTGATGCCGTCCAACCATCTCAACCTTTCTCACCCCCTTCTCCTCCTGCCCTCAACCTCTCCCAGTGAAACAGGAGGGAAGGGGGCAGGGCACAACCTTTGAAAGAATGATATAGTCCAAGGCACCACATAAATTGATCAGAACCAAATGGGTCCAAGAGGGCAGACAAGTCAACTTGGCCAGACCTCGATCCTCAGAACAAGCTCACTGTAACACATGAGCAAGCTGAATGACACACCCAGAGGTGCCATGGAAGTCCCGAGGTCAACCATCAAAGTGGGCACGGGCCCAGGCCCTGGGAATCCCTGCCGCTTCCCCAAAATAGCTGGAATAGTCCTCCAACTCATTAGCCTAGGAGATTACCCAGCCATAATGGCTAACCACATTTCAAGGCAGCGTTCACCCTGTGACGGCCAACACTCTGTCTGTGGAGTGTGTTTCTCCCTGAATAAAATCCCCTTCTTACTTACACGTCGTTTCCCACTGAATTCTTTCTGCAATGAGACACAAAGATCCTGAGCCTCAGTATGTCCAGATACCAGTGAGTGATTCTAATTAAAAGATTGTGGGTTCAAGTCCCAAGCAGAGTTTTGGCTGGGTTTGAGCCCCGGCACATTGGATCAAGTCCTAATCTGAGGTTAACGTTTTCACCAGTATCAGGGTCTTTTCCAACAAGTCAGCTCATGGCATCAGGTGGCCAAAGTATTTGAGCTTCAGCTTCAGCATCAGTCCTTCCAGTGAATATTCAGGACTGATTTCCTTTAGGATTGACTGGTTTGATCTCTTTGCTGTCCAAGGGACTCCCAAGAATTGTGTCTAGAACCACAATTCAAAAGCATCAGTTCTTCAGCATTCAGCCTTCTTCATGGTCTAACTCTCAAATCCATACATGACTACTGGAAAAACCATAGCTTTGACTATGCAGATTTATTGGCAAAGTGATGTCCCTCCTCTTTAATACACTAAGTTTGTCATAGCTTTTCTTCCAAGGAGCAAGAGTCTTTTAATTTCATGGCTGCAGCCACCATTCACAGTGATTTAGGAACCCAAGAAAATAAAATCTGCTACTGTTTCCACTTTCCCCCCATTTATTTGGCATGAAGTGATGGGACTACATGTCATGATCTTCATTTTTTGAACGTTGAGTTTTAAGCCAGCTTTTTAACTCTCCTCTTTCACTTTCATCAAGAGGCTCTTCAGTTCCTCTTCACTTTTTGCCATTAGAGTGGTATCATCCGCATATCTGAGGTTATTGATATTTCTCCCAGCAATCTTGATTTCAGCTTGTGAGTCATCCAGCCTGGCATTTCATACGATGTACTCTGATTATAAGTTAAACATGCAGGTTGACAATATACAGCCTTGACATACTGCTTTCCCAATTTTGAACCAGTTCACTGTTCCATGTCTGATTCTAAGTGTTGCTTCTTGTCCTGCATACAGGCTTCTCAGGAGATAGGCAAGGTGGTCTGGTGTTCTCATTTCTTTAAGAATTTTCAGTTTGTGGTGATCCACAAAGTCAAAGGCTTTAGCCTAGCCAGTGAAGCAGAAGTAGATTTTTAAAAATTTCCTTCCTTTTTCTGTGTTCCAACGGATGTTGGCAATTTGATCTCTGGTTCCTCTGCCTTTTCTAAATCCAGCATGAACGTCTGGAAGTTCTTGGTTCACATATTGTTGAAGCTGAGCCTGAAGGATTTTGAGCATTACCTTGCTAGCATGTGAAATTAGTACAATTGTACAGTAGTTTGAACATTCTTTGGCATTGCTTTTGTTTGGGACTGGAATGAAAACTGACCTGTTCCAGTCCTGTAGTCACTGCTGAGTTTTCCAAATTTGCTGGCACTTTGAGTGCAGCACTTTAACAGCATCATCTTTTAGGACTTGAAAAAGTTCAGCTGGAATTCCATCACCTCCACTTGCTTTGTTCATAGTAATGTTTTCTAAGGCCTACTTGACTTCACACTTCAAGACATCTGGCTATAGGTGAGTGACCATACCATCATGGTTATCCAGGTCATTAAGATCTTGTTCGTATAGTTCTGTGTATTCTTACCACCTCTTCTTAATCTCTTCCATTTCTGTTAAGTCCTTGCTTTTTCTGACCTTTACTATGCCCATCTTTACATGAAATTGCCACATGTAACTTTTCTACATATGTGACCTATATGAATGTAATGCCTCTTAAAAAATTTAATACAGATTCTTTTTAGTGCTAAAAATAACCCCAAGAATTCAGAAAGCAGAACAAAACACAGAGAAAGGAAAAGGAAAGAAATAATAATGCTAATGAAATGGTAGATGATATAGAGGATTAAAAAAAACCAAAGGTGGTTCTTAAACTAATAAAATACACAAGCCTCTGGTAAGACAGACCATCAAGAAGAGAAAAGGCAAAAGTCAATATTAGGAATGGAAAGGGGGATAATCTACAAAAATAGTATTTAGAAAAAGAAAATATAAACAACTTTATGCTAACACATTTGAAAACTCAGACAACAGAAAAATGGTCTAAGGAATTATAATTTATTGAAACTTCTTGATGTACTAAACTTAAAATATTGCATAGCCATTAAATAAATTAAATCAATAGCAAAAGCCATCCCCATGGGGTCATTTTAAAGAGTTCTGTTAGTACCAAATCTCTAAAGAATAGATTAATGCCTATCTTAGCAAACTATTCCAGAAAACAGGAAAAGAGGGAAGCTCCTGAAGGCATTTTATGATGCCAAAATAAGCTGACTCCAAAACAAATAAACAAAAAAAGGACAGTACCAAAAAAAAGTATGGCCTTATCTCATGTATGAAAGTAGTTGTAAAAATAAATTAAAACATTAGGATACTGAATACAGCAATGTACTAAAAAAATACTTTATGACCATATTATCACAGAAAATTCAAAGATAAAAACCCTTAGAAGATTAATTAATTTAACTAGCCATACTTAAAAAATTAAAAAGGGGTGGAATGGTTATAGAGTTTCAGTTTTGCAAGATAAAAAAGTTCTGAAGATTCATTGCACAATAGTATACCTTAAATACAATTAATATACTCAACTATACACTTAAAATGGTTAAGATGACTTTTTTTTCCATTTATTTTTATTAGTTGGAGGCTAATTACTTTACAATATTGTAGTGGTTTTTGCCATACATTGACAAGAGTCAGCCATGGATTTACATATGTTCCCCATCCTGCACCCTCCTCCCACCTTCCTCCCCATCCCATCCCTCTGGGTCATCCCAGTGCACCAGCCCCGAGCACTTGTCTCATGCATCCAACCTGGGCTGGCGATCTGTTTCACACTTGATAATATTCATGTTTCGATGCTGTTCTCTCAGATCATCCCACCCTCGCCTTCTCCCATCGAGTCCAAAAGTCTGTTAAGATGACTTTTTAATTTTAATTTAATTTTTAAATTTTTAAATGAAAAGTGAAAAATATAATGACCATCTCAGTAGATACAGAAAAATCTCTCCAACTCCTTCTTCTGCTGCATCTTTTCTGCTCCAAACTGGAGAAAGTTCTCTGCTTTTAAGAGCTTATGTGACAGAATGTGGTCGACTGGAGAAGGAAATGGCAAACCACTTCAGTATTCTTGCCTTGAGAACCCCATGAACAGTATGAAAAGGCAAAATGATAGGATACTGAAAGAGGAACTCCCCAGGTTGGCAGGCGCCCAATATGCTACTGGAGATCAGTGGAGAAATAACTCCAGAAAGAATGAAGGGATGGAGCCAAAGCAAAGACAATACCCAGTTGTGGATGTGACTGATGATACAAGCAAGGCCCGATGCTGTAAACAGCAATATTGCATACGAACCTGGAATGTTAGGTCCATGAATCAAGGCAAATTGGAAGTGGTCAAAAGGAGATGGCAAGAGTGAACGTCAATATTCTAGGGATCAGCGAACTAAAATGGACTGGAATGGATGAATTTAACTCAGATGACCATTATATCTACTACTGTGGGCAGGAATCCCTTAGAAGAAATGGAGTGGCCATCATGGTCAACAAAAGAGTCCAAAATGCAGTACTTGGATGCAATCTCAAAAATGACAGAATGATCTCTGTTCGTTTCCAAGGCAAACCATTCAATATCACGGTAACCCAAGCCTATGCCACAACCAGTAATGCTGAAAAAGCTGAAGTTGAAGGGTTCTATGGAGACCTACAAGACCTTCTAGAACTAATACCCAAAAAAGATGTCCTTTTCATTATAGGGGACGGGAATGCAACAGTAGGAAGTCAAGAAACACCTGGAGTGACAGGCAAATTTGGCCTTGGAGTACAGAATGAAGCAGGGCAAAGGCTAATAGAGTTCTGCCAAGAGAACACACTGGTCATGGCAAACACCCTCTTCCAACAACACAAGAGAAGACTCTATACATGGACATCACCAGATGGTCAACACCGAAATCAGACTGATTATATGCTTTGCAGCCAAAGATGGAGAAGCTCTATACTAATCAACAAAAACAAGACCAGGAGCTGACTGTGGCTCAGATCATGAACTCCTATTGCCAAACTCAGACTTAAATTGAAGAAAGTAGGGAAAACCACTAGACCATTCAGGTATGACCTAAATCAAATCCCTTATGATTACACAGTGGAAGTGAGAAATATATTTAAGGGGCTAAATCTGATAGACAGAGTGCCTGATAAACTATGGATGGAGGTTCGTGACATTGTACAGGAGAGAGGAATCAAGACCATCCCCATGGAAAAGAAATGCAAAAAAGCAAAATGGCTGTCAGAGGAGGCCTTACAAATAGCTGTGAAAAGAAGAGAAGCCAAAAGCAAAGGAGAAAAGGAAAGATATTCCCATTTGAATGCAGAGTTCCAAAGAATAGCAAGGAGAGATAAGAAAGCCTCCCTCAGCAATCAATGCAAAGAAATAGAGGAAAACAGCAGAATGGGAAAGACTAGAGATCTCTTCAAGAAAATTAGAGATACCAAGGGAACATTTCATGCAAAGATGGGCTTGATAAAGGACAGAAATGGTATGGACACAACAGAAACAGAAGATATTAAGAAGAGGTGGCAAGAATACGCAGAACTGTACAAAAAAGATCTTCATGACCCAGATAATCACGATGGTGTGATCATTCACCTAGAACCAGACATCCTGGAATGTGAAGTCAAGTGGGCCTTAGAAAGCATCACTATAAACAAAGCTAGTGGAGGTGATGGAATTCCAGTTGAGCTATTTCAAATCCTGAAAGATGATGCTGTGAAAGTGCTGCACTCAATATGTCAGCAAATTTGGAAAACTCAGCAGTGGCCAAGGACTGGAAAAGGTCAGTTTTCATTCCAATCCCAAAGAAAGGCAATGCCAAAGAATGTTCAAACTACCACACAATTGCACTCATCTCACATGCTAGTAAAGTAATGTTCAAAATTCTCCAAGCCAGTCTTCAGCAATACGTGAACCAAGAACTTCCAGATGTTCAAGCTGGTTTTAGAAAAGGCAGAGGAACCAGAGACCAAATTGCCAACATCTGCTGGATCATCAAAAAAGCAAGAGAGTTCCAGAAAAACATCTATTTCTGCTTTATTGACTATGCCAAAGCCTTTGACTGTGTGGATCACAACAAACTGGAAAATTCTGAAAGAGATGGGAATACCTGACCACGTGACCCTCCTCTTGAGAAACCTGTATGCAGGTCAGGAAGCAACAATTAGACCTGAACATGGAACAACAGACTGGTTCCAAATAGGAAAAGGAGTACGTCAAGGCTGTATATTGTCACCCTGCTTATTTAACTTATATGCAGAGTACATCATGAGAAACGCTGGGCTGGAAGAAGCACAAGCTGGAACCAAGATTGCCAAGGAGAAATATCAATAACCTCAGATATGCAGATGACACCACCCTTATGGCAGAAAGTGAAGAGGAACTAAAAAGCCTCTTGATGAAAGTGAAAGAGGAGAGTGAAAAAGTTGGCTTAAAGCTCAACATTCAGAAAACTAAGATCATGGCATCTGGTCCCATCACTTCATGGCAAATAGATGGGGAAACAGTGGAAACAGTGTCAGAATTTATTTTGGGGGGCTCCAAAATGACTGCAGATGGTGACTGCAGCCATGAAATTAAAAGACGCTTACTCCTTGGAAAGAAAGTTATGACCAACCAATACAGGGTATTAAAAAGCAGAGACATTACTTGGCCAACAAAGGTCTGTCTGGTCAAGGCTATGGTTTTCCAGTGGTCATGTATGGATGTGAGAGTTGGACTGTGAAGAAAGCTGAGCACAGAAGAATTGATGCTTTTGAACTGTGGTGTTGGAGTCCCTTGGACTTTAAGGAGATCCAACCAGTCCCTCCTAAAGGATACCAGTCCTGGGTGTTCATTGGAAGGACTGATGTTGAACCTGAAACTCCAATACTTTGGCCACCTCATTCGAAGAGCTGACTCATTGGAAAAGACCCTGATGCTGGGAGGGATTGGGGGCAGGAGAAGAAGGGGATGACAGAGGATGAGATGGCTGGATGGCATTGCCGACTCGATGGACATGAGTTTGAGTAAACCCCGGGAGTTTGTGATGGACAGGGAGGCCTGGCGTGCTGCGATTCATGCGGTCGCAAGAGTCGGACACAACTGAGTGACTGAACTGAACTGAACTGATGACTATACTGGGCCCACCCAGATAATCCAAAATAATCTCCTATTTTAAAGTCTGTAACCTTAATTATATCTACAAAGTCGCTTTTATTATGTAACAAAACATATCATAAGATTCTGGGGATCTGGGTGTGGATAACTTTGAGGGATATTATTCTGCCTACCACAGCCTTAGATAAGATTTTGGACTGTGTAAATATTTTGCAAAAAATAAGGCTAAATAGGTCTCCCAACCCCTCACAAGAAACTAATCCCTAAAATTAAAAAACAAAATTAAACAAATTAGCCTAACTATCTATCCATTTGGTGGCATAACTACATGGAAGAAACAACCCTAAGTGTCTTTCAAACACAATATGTACATTTGACCCACAAAATCTTTAACTGTTTTCAGTAATCACAGGATTAGAGTTATTTTACTTTTCCCCTACTTTTTTGTGTATATTATGTGATAAAGCAAATAAGTCATCATGCTGGCATTGTTGCAATAATTATAAAACCTTATATGGTGGGAAATGTTCAAATGTGTTAATAATTAATGGGTCAAAGTTGAAATCATAATGGAAATTAGAAAATATTTTAACTGAATAATAACAAAAGAACTGCATAACAAAACTTGTGTGATGAAAGTAAAACAGTCTGTAGAAAAACATTCATAGCCTTATGCATTTATTAATGCATATATTAATAAAGAAAAAATGTTGAAAATGAATGTATTCAACACCCATCTCCAGAAGTCAGGAAAAAAGGCAGCAAAAATAAAAAGAGGGCCAAAAGATAAAAGATAAAACACAGTAGATTGAAGGCATTTCCCTGGTGGTCCAGTGGTTGATGCTCCACAGTTCCAGTGCAGGGGCATAGGTTTGATCTCTAGTCTGGAAACTAAGATCCTACACACCGCATGGTATGGCCAAGAAAAAAAAAAAAAAAGAGTAGATTGAAGTATAAAATAAACACTCAATAGAGAGGATCAACAAGTCAAAAGTTAATTAAATCCAAATTCTAATAGAAATAGAAACAATAGGTCTGGAAAATGGAACATGGCTAAAGATGCTGCCAACATTAAAAAGATACTGTGAAACTCAAGTCATACACATTAAAATGCATAATAAATGTCAATCATTCCTCTTTAGTATAAATAAATTTAGGAAATAAATTCATATATATATATGAATATATAAATTTGTATATAAATAAATCAGTATATATGCAAATTCCTAAAAAAACTGTCAAAACTGACTCAACTTTTAATTGATTTATTTGTTTATTTATTCTTAAATTTTGAGAGTTCTTTGTATATTTTGGATAACAGACCTTTAGCAGATATATCTTTTGCAAATTTTTCTCCCTGCGTGTGGTTTGCCTTCTCAGTCTTTTGAAAGACTCAATATGCTGACAATTCTTCCAAGATTGATGTATAGACTAAGTGTAATCCATAGCAAAATCCCAGCAGGATCTTTGGTAGAAATTAGTAAGTCTGCCCTAAAAATGTATGTGGCAATGTAAACGCTCATAGTAGTCAAAATAATTAAAAAAAAAAAAAGTTTGGAAGACTCAGCCCATTTCATTTTAAAACTTATTATAAAGCTACAATAATTGAAAGAGTATGGTACTGGGGTAGAGGTAGGCATATAGATCAATCAAACAGATCTGAGAATTCAGAAAAAAAATCCTTATATTTATGGTCCATTGACTTTTGACAAAGATTCCAAGGCAATTCAATGAGGGGGAGATAGTCTTAACAAATGGTGCTGAGACAATTCAATATCCATAAGCAAAAGATTCATTTAGACTTGCCACACTCAAAAATCAATTCAAAATGAATCACAGAGCTAAATGTAATATATATACCTATAAAACTTCTAAGAAAAAGTATAGGAAAAATTCTTTATGGCCTTGAGATAAGCAAGAATTCTTAGACACGACACCAAAGTATTACCCATAAAATGAAAAAATGGTAAATTAGACTATATAAAAGTCATCATTAAGAAAATGAAAAAAAAAAAAGCCTGGGAGAGCATATTGATGCATATCACAAAATATATAAAAACTGTTCTGTCAATAAGAAGAAATAACTCAATGTAAAAGTGGACTGGGGCCTTTCCTGGTTTTCCAGTGACTAAGACTCTGAACTCCCAATGCAGGTGGCCCTGGATTGATCCCTGGTCAGGGAACTGAATCCCACATGCTGCAACTAAGACCCAGTGTAGCCAAGGAAATAAATAAATACTGTAAAATAAAAATTAAAAAAATTTAAGTGGACAGAAGATTTGAAAAGATACTTCACCAAAGAAAATAAACAAATGGATAATAATAAGCACTTGAAATTATGCTCAGTATCATGAGTCATTAGGGAAATGCAAATTCAAACCACAATGAGACAGCACTACATACCCACTCGAATAGTTACGGCTATAAAGCTGTCTAATGAGAAGGACACAATAGCTAATATTGGCAAGACACAGAGAAACCGGAACTCTCTTAAATGTCTGGAGGGAATGTAAAATGGTACAACCACTTTGGGAAGTGATGTTTTCTTTGAAAAGTAACATAAACTTACCCTGCAAACTCTCAATTCCTTTTTTCAGTATCTAGCCAGTGGGAATGAAAGCATATGTTCAGACAAAGACTTGAGAACCAATGTTTGTAGCAGCGTTATTCATAGTGATTAAAAACAGGAAGGGCTTCCCTGATGGCTCAGCTGGTAAAAAATCTGCCTGCAGTGCAGGAGACCCACGTTTGATCCTTGGGTCGGGAAGATTCCCTGGAGAAGGGAATGGTAACCCACTCCAGTATTCTTGCCTAGAGAATTCCATGGACAGAGGAGCCTGGAGGGCTATAGTTCACGGGGTCGCAGAGTTGGATGCGACTGAGCGACTAACAATAAAAACAGGAACCAATTCAAATGTCCATCAAGTGATGGATAAACAAAATGTGATATATCCATACAGTGGAATATCATTCAGTACTAAAAAGGAAAGCACTGCTGACACATGCTACATGAATGAATCTCAAAAATATTATGTGACATGAAAAAAGTCAGATGCAAAGGATTACATATTTTATTATTTCATTTACATGAAATGCCAGAGAAAACAAATCTTGGGGAAAGAAAACAGATCAGGGGTACCTGGGCTGGGGGTAAAAGTGGGGGTTGACTGAAAATGGCAGGTGGTAACTTTTGGGGATGATAGAAATGTCCTGAAACTGGATGGCCCTGATGGTTGCACAACTATTACTAAGTAAAAATTATAATATTGTACACATATCATGGATGAATTTAATGGCATGTAAATTATATGTTAATATAACTGTTTAAAATGCTTGCCTATTTAAAAGTGACATGAAAGAAGGCTAAGACTGGGTCTTAGGCAAGTCTATCATGTTTAGGGAATCACATTTGGAAACTTAAACCATAGGGAGATGTAAGGAAACGGTTACTATAAAAATCAAGATAATGGTTTCCTTTAGTGGAGAATAAGGGCTGGAAAAGGGCACAAGGATGTCATCAGGGAATACCTGATAAACTTCTGTTTCTTTGCCAGGATGGTGTTTACAAAGACTTTCACCTTAGAGTAAATCATGAAATTGTACCAATTTTTTTTTTTTTTTTTGAGATTTTTGCATTTGTATTTTATTTCATAAGAAATTAAAGGAAACTTCCTTTTCTTTTTTTGGGGGGGCCTACCACACAGCATGTGGGGTCTTAGTTCCCCTACCAGGGATCAAACCCCCACCCCTTGCATTTGAATCTTGGTGTCTTAACCACTGGACCACCAGGGAAATCCCTAAAGGAGACTTTAAAGAGGCTACTAAGACAAAATTGGTATCGTCTTAATTTGAAATCAATTAAATTTCTATATACTACTAAAAGTTATAAAATTAAATGTCTAAAACAATGCTATTTACAAAGGCATAAATATATAAAGTGCCTAGGAAATCTAACAAAATTGTACAAAATCTCTGGGGAGAGAACTATAAAACCTCATTTTCAACCATTAACAAGACCTACTAAAAAGAAAAGGATACTCATTCCTTCTTTGACTTTTGAGTTGCTAAGAACTATTTCTTTAATTTCTAAAGGTATGGTGTTTTATGAGGCTCTTTCTGTTATTGGTTTATAACAATTGCTGATTAGGGAAGTTGGCTTTCTATGATACTAATAATTTGCCTATGCCCATGGATTGGAAAAGTAAATACTCAAAATATATTAGTTCTTAAACACATCCATAGATTAAAATGAAATCTCAGTCGCATCTCTATTTTGCATCACATACAAAAGTACATACCAGAGGATTAAACGCACATGTATAGACACACACACACACACACACACACACACACAGAGTTTTGTTTAAAGTTTGAAGAAAATACAAAAAAATATTTTGAAATGTTGGGATGGGAAAAGCTTGCATCAGCATGACCCAGATCCTAGAAACCATAAAGGGAAAGGTTGAATGATCTGACTACCTAAAAATGTAGATCATCTACAGAATAAGACACCATGAACAATGTTAATTGAGGTAAGATATGCATGAAAAGTTGCACAACACATTTTAAGTGAAATGAAAAACAGAGAAAAGAAAGAAATATCAGTCAGACCTAAGTTATTTCTGTTGCTCCTGATGATCTGATTCTAAAATTTGTATGGCTGAGTAGCCATGAAGAATGACAAGATGGGAGAACTTACCCTACTAGGTATATAAAGACAGTTTTAAAACTATAGTAATTAAAACAGTATAATACCAGTGCAAGGAAACATAAGTGGAAGAACAGAAGACCAAGGAGAACCCAGAAACAGACCACACATACAGACATGATATAATACGGCAGAGGAGCACTGCAGATAGACTTTTCAGTAATTGATATCGGGACAACTAGAAGTCCATAAAGGAAATAAATTGTATCCCCTACCTCACATCATCCTCAAAAGTCAAGCTCAATAAGAATTACCAACATTCATTGGATTATAGAGAAAGTAAAGAAATTCCAGAAAAACATCTATTTCTTCTTCAATGACTATACTAAAGCCCCTGACCACGTAGATCAAAACAAACTGTGGAAAATTCTTAAAGAAATGGGAATACCAGACCACCTTACCTGTCTCCTAAGAAATCTGTATACGGATCAAGAAGCAACAGTTAGAACTGGACATGGAACAACTGACTGGTTCAAACTTGGGAAAGGAGTACATCAAGGCTGTATTTTATTACTCTGCTTATTTAATTTATATGCAAACTATATCATATGCAAAATGCCAGGCTGGATAAATCACAAGCTGGGGTCAAGATTGCCAGGAAAAATATCAACAACCTCAGATATGCAGATAATGCCACTCTAATAGCAGAAAGTGAAGAGGAACTAAAAAGCTTCTTGATGAGGGTAAAAGAGTAGAGTAAAATAGCTGCCTTGAAATGAGACTGAAAAAAAACGAAGATCATGGCAGTCCTGCCAGATGGCCAACACCAAAATCAGATTGATTATATTCTTTGCAGCCAAAGATGGAGAAGCTCTATACAGTCAGCAAAATCAAGACCGGGAGCTGACAATTGGCAATTGTCAATCCTTATTGCCAATTTCAGACTTAAATTGAAGAAAGTGGGGGAAACCACTAGCCCATTCAGGTATGACCTAAATCAAATCCCTTATGATTACACAGTGGAAGTGAGAAATAGATTTAAGGGGCTAGATCTGATAGACAGAGTGCCTGATGAACTATGGATGGAGATCCATGACACTGTACAGGAGACAGGAATCAAGACCATCCCCAAGAAAAAGAAATGCAAAATGGCTGTCTGAGGAGGCCTTACAAATAGCTGTGAAAAGAAGAGAAGCCAAAAGCAAAGGAGAAAAGGAAAGATATTCCCATTTGAATGCAGAGTTCCAAAGAATAGCAAGGAGAGATAAGAAAGCCTTCCTCAGCAATCAATGCAAAGAAATAGAGGAAAACAGCAGAATGGGAAAGACTAGAGATCTCTTCAAGAAAATTAGAGATACCAAGGGAACATTTCATGCAAAGATGGGCTTTATAAAGGACAGAAATGGTATGGACCTAACAGAAGCAGAAGATATTAAGAAGAGGTAGCAAGAATACACAGAAGAACTATACAAAAAAGATCTTCACAACCCAGATAATCACGATGGTGTGATCACTCACCTAGAGTCAGACATCTGGAATGTGAAGTCAAGAGGGCCTTAGGAAGCATCACTGTAAACAAAGCTAGTGGAGGTGATGGAATTCCAGTTGAGCTATTTCAAATCCTGAAAGATGATGCTGTGAACGTGCTGTACTCAATATGTCAGCAAATTTGGAAAACTCAGCAGTGGCCAAGGACTGGAAAAGGTCAGTTTTCATTCCAATCCCAAAGAAAGGCAATGCCAAAGAATGCTCAAACTACCGCACAATTGCACTCATCTCACACACTAGTAAAGTAATGCTCAAAATTCTCCAAGCCAGTCTTCAGCAATTCATGAACCGTGAACTTCCAGATGTTCAAGCTGGTTTTAGAAAAGGCAGAGGAACCAGAGATCAAATTGCCAACATCCGATGGATCATAGAAAAAGCAAGAGAGTTCCAGAAAAACATCTATTTCTGCTTTATTGACTATGCCAAAGCCTTTGACTGTGTGGATCACAATAAACTGTGGAAAATTCTGAAAGAGATGGGAATACCAGACCACCTGACCTGCCTCTTGAGAAACCTGTATGCAGGTCAGGAAGCAACAGTTAGAACTGCACATGGAACAGACTGGTTCCAAATCAGGAAAGGAGTACATCAAGGCTATATATTGTCACCCTGATTATTTAACTTATATGCAGAGTACATCATGAGGAATGCTGGACTGGAGAAAGCACAAGCTGGAATCAAGATTGCTGGGAGAAATATCAATAACCTCAGATATGCAAATGACACCACCCTTATGGGAGAAAGTGAAGAACTAAAAAGCCTCTTGATGAAAGTGCAAGAGGAGAGTGAAAAAGTTGGCTTAAAGCACAACATTCAGAAAACTAAGATCAAGGCATCCAGTCCCATCACTTCATGCGAAATAGATGCGGAAACAGTGGCTGACTTTATTTTGGGGGGCTCCCAAATCACTGCAGATGGTAATTGTAGCCATGAAATTAAAAGATGCTTACTCCTTGTAAGGAAAGTCATGACCAACATAGACAGCATATTAAAAAGCAGAGACATTACTTTGCCAACAAAGGTCCGTCTAGTCAAGGGTATGATTTTTCCAGGAGCCATGTATAGATGTGAGAGTTGCATCATAAAGAAAGCTGAGTGCTGAAAAATTGATGCTTTTGAACTGTGGTGTTGCAGAAGACTCTTGAGAGTCCCTTGGACTGCAAGGGATGGACTGCAGTCCATCCTAAAGGAGATCAGTCCTGAGTGTTCATTGGAAGAACTGATGCTGAAGCTGAAACTCCAATACTTTGGCCACCTCATTCGAAGAGCTGAATTATTAGAAAAGACCCTGATGCTGGGGAAGATTGAGGGCAGGAGGAGAAGGGGATGACAGAGGATGAGATGGTTGGATGGCATCACCGACTCAATGGACATGAGTTTGGG
This sequence comes from Dama dama, assembly GCF_033118175.1. Lineage (NCBI taxonomy): Eukaryota > Metazoa > Chordata > Mammalia > Artiodactyla > Cervidae > Dama > Dama dama. The sequence continues at coordinate 70,188,823 of NC_083683.1, forward strand.
TCAACTGTGGGAGTTGGTGATGGACAGGGAGGCCTGGAGTGCTGCGGTCTATGGGGTCGCAAAGAGTCGGACACGACTGAGCGACTGAACTGAGCTGATGGCAGTCCCATCCCCATAGCAAATCAATGGGGAAACAGTGGAAGCAGTGACACACTGTTTGTCTTGGGCTCCAAAGTCACCGCAGATGGTGATGCAGCCGTGAAAGTAAAAGACGCTCACTCCTTGGAAGGAAAGCTATGACCAACCTAGACAGCATATTAAAAAACAGAGACATTATTTTGCCAACAAAGGTCCATATAGTCAAAGCTATGGTTTTTCCAGTGGTTATGTATGGATGTGAGTTGGACCATAAAGAAGGCTGAGCCACTGAAGAATTCATGCTTTCAGATTGTGGTGCTGGAGAAGACCCTTGAGAGTCCACTGGAGAGTGAGGAGATCAAACCAATCAATCCTAAAGGAAATCAACACTGAATATTCATTAGAAAGACTGATGCAGAAGCGAAGCTCCAAATCTTTGGCCACCTGATGCAAAGAGCCAACTTTCAATCTGAAAAAGACCCTGATTGAAAGATTGAAAGGCAAAAGGGGAAGATTGAAGAGGCAAAAGGAGAAGCAGGTGGCAGAGGATGAGAAGATTAGAGAGCATCACTGACTCAGTGGACATAAAACTGAGAAAACTCTTGAAACTCCAACACTTTGGCCACCTGATGCAAAGAGCTGACTCATTGGAAAAGATCCTGATGCTGGGAAAGATTGAGGGCAGGAGAGACGGGGACAACAGATGATGAGATGGCTGGATGGCATCACCGACTCAATGGACATGAGTTTGGGTAAACTCCGGGAGTTGGTGATGGACAGGGAGGCCTGGTGTGCTGAGGTTCATGGGGTCGCAAAGAGTCAGACAAGACTTCGCGACTGAACAAGAGCAAAGAGACTGCCTTGATGATCCAATGGATTAAGAATTCACCCTGCATTGCAGGGGGTGTGGGTTTGATCCCTGGCCAGGGAACTAGGTGCCACATGCCACAGCTGAAGATCCTGTATGTCCCAATGAAGATCAAAGATCCCAAGTGCTGCAGCAAGACCCAGTACAGTCCAATAAATACTTTCAATATATATACATGTGCTTATATATACATACATACATTTACATGCAGGAGTTGAGATTTAACAAAATTAATGGTATTTACTGCTTTATCAAGGGCATTATTTTTTTAATGTTTTAAGTCATTTATTTACTTTCAGCTGCACTGGGTCTTTGTTGCTAGGCAGGCTTTGTCTACTTACAGAGAGCAGGGCCACTCTCTAGCTGCGGTGCAGAGACTTATTGCGGCGTCTTCTCCTCTGCAGCACAGGCTCGAGGCGCTCTGGCTTCAGGAGCAGCACGTGGCTCCGCAGCTGTGACTCGCTGGCTACAGAGCACGGGCTCAGCAGATGCGGCGTGCAGGCTTATTTGCTTCTCAGCCTGTGGACTCTTCCCAGACCAGGGATCCAATCCACGTCCTCCGGATTGGCAGGAGAACTCTTATCCACTATGCCACCAGGGGTGTCCAAGGACATTCTCAAGTGAAACTGGCATTACTGACTGCAAACTTGTGGCAGTGAAGGACACGATGTATAGTGCCTTGACTAGAGCTGAGAGGCCAGCAGTTACCCACCGGTGCTTCTGTATCCTCAGCGCAAATGTCAACCCAGCGAGACGGGCAATCAACATCTTAGTATATTATGAAAGCAGCCCTGACCTCATGGATTCCCCAGAAAGGGTCTCAGGGACCCTCAGGCATACATAGACCATACTTTGACAATAGCTGCTTTAAAGGAATAAGTAATGTTTTATTTCTTAAACCAAATATTAGGTATGCAGGGCTTACTTTTGTAATTCTTCTTTCTAGTTTGTATATATGTGTGTGTTTCTTTATATATACTTTATAATAAAAAAAAAAAAGAACATGGCTCATCAATGTGGGTAGAGTACTTCAACATAATAAGTGCTTGCTATGACAAGCCCAAAGCATCCAAATCAAAAAGGAAGAAATTAAAGTGTCCCGATGACACGATACTAAATATAGAAAATCATAAAAACACTACCCAAACCTACTAGAACTCATCATTGGATACAGTAAAGTTACAGGATAGAAAATGCATACATAGAAATCTGCTGCATTTTTATACACTACCAATGAATTATCAGAAAGAGAAATTAAACAACCCTGTTTACGATTTCATTAACGATGCATAGGAATAAATCTAACTAAGGAGGTAAAAGACCTGTACTCAGAAAACTGCGAGACACTGATTAAAGAAATTGAACATGGCACAAACAAATGGGAAGATACACTGTTCTCATGGATTGGAAAAATTAATATTGCTATTAAAATGACCATATTACCCAAGGCAATCTATAGATGTAATGTAATCCTTATAAAAATGCCAATGGCATTTTCACAGAACTAGAACAAATAATTCTAAAGTTTGTATGGAAATACAGAAGACCCTGACTAGCCAAAACCATCTTGAGAAAGAAGACCAAAGCCAGAGGTACGCTCTCTGGTGTCACACTTTATACAAAGCTACAGTAATCAAAACAGTATAGTATTGACAATAAAGCTGACACAGAGATCAACGGGACAGAAGAGAGAGATCCATGACGTATATGTATTGGTCAAGTAGTCCGTGACCAAAGAGGTAGGAATCTACAACAGAGAAAACGCAGCCTTTTCAATAAATGGTGTTAGGAAAACTGGGCAGTTACACAAAAGGAATCAAACTGGACTACTTTCTCACACTATACACAAAAATAAACTCAGAATGGATTAAAGACTCAAGCGTAAGACCTGAAACCATAAAACTCCTAACATGTAACATAGGCAGTACATCTTTGACATACCTTAGCAATATTTTTTAATGTATCTCCTCAAGCAAGGGTAGCAAAGGCAAAAATAAATAAATAAGACTACATCAAGCTAAAAAGCTTGAGAACAGCAAATTATCAACAAGTGGAAGACTGCCTACTGGATGGGAGAAGGTATTTGCAAACAACAGACTTGATAAAGGGTTAATACCCCAAACATACAAAGAACTCATATAATTCAATAGAAAAAAAAGCAAACAATCCTATTTAAAAATAAGCAGAGGACCTAAATAGACATTTTTCCAAAGAAGACATACAGATGGACAACTGGCACATGAAAAGATGATCAATATACTAATCATCAAAGAAATGCAAGCCAAACCTACAGTGAGATATCATCTCACACCTGTCAGAATGACTATTATCAAAAAGATAAGAAATAATAAGGGCTGGTGAGGATGTAGAAAAAAAGGGAAGTCTCACTACTATTGGTGGCAATGGAAATTGATGCAGCTACCATGGTCTTCCCTGGTGGCGCAGTTGGTAAAGAGTCTGCCTGCAATGTAGGAGACCTGGGTTCGATCCCTGGGTCAGGAAGATCCCCTGGAGAAGGAAATGGCAACCCACTCCAGTATTCTTGCCTGGAGAATTCCATGGACAGAGGAGTCTGGTGGGCTACAGTCCATGGAGTCACAAAGAGTCAGACACGACTGAGTGACTAACACTTTCACTTTCACTATGGAAAACAGTATGCAGATTGTTCAAAAAGTTAAAAATAGAACTACCATACGATCCAGCAATTCCACTCCTGGGTATTTATCCAAAGAAAACAGAAACACTAATTCCAAAAGAAAGATGAACCCCTATGTTTATCGCAACATTATTTACAATAGACAAGATATGGAAGCAACCATTGATAGATGGATAGACAGATGGATAAAGAAGATATATATACACAATGGAATATTACTCAGTCATAAAAAGAATGAAATCTTGCAATTTGTGATAACACATATGGACCTAGAGAACATTGTGTTCTGTGAAATGTCAGACAGAGAAAGACAAATACTGTATGATTTCATTATATGTGGAATCTAAAAAGAAAGCAAAGAAACAAACATAACAGAAGAGAAACAGAGTCATAGATACAGAGAATAAACAGGTGGTTGATGGATTAGGGGTGTTAAAGGGATGAGGAAAATAGATGAGAGAGATGAACAGACTTCCAGTAACCAAATAAATGAATCATGGTTGTAAAATGTGTAGTGTGGGCAATATAGTTGATAATAATGTAATATCTTTGTATGGTGACAGACTTATCATGGTGATCATTTTTTAATGTATAGAAATGTTGAATCGCTGTGTTGTGTACCAGGAACTAACATAATAAATCGTTTGTACTTCACACAAATAAACTCATAGAAAAAGAGATCAGATGTGTGGTTACCAGAGGAGGGGTTGGAAGCAGAGGGAATTAAAAATGAAGGTAGTCAAAAGTGACAAACTTCCAGTTATAAGATAAACAAGTACTAAAGATATAATGTACAACATGGTAAATATAATTAACACCATTGTAGGTTAAATATGAAAGTAGTTAAGGGAGCAAATCCTGAGACCTCTCATCACAAGAATTATATATACATGTTTTTTTCTTTCTCTGTTATTTAGTATCTATATGAGATGATGGATGCTCACTAAACCCATTGTGAAAATTATTTCATGATGTATGTAGGTCAAGTCATTATGCTGCACACCTTAAATTTACACAGTGCTGTATGTAAAATATATCTCAATAAAACTAGAAATAAGGAAGGAAGCTAAGGGATGAGAAAAAGAAAATGGCAAAAGTGCCAAGTAAATATCAGCAATACAACATCGTAATGCTAGCACAAAAAAGTGAAAATGTCTTGTAGTGACAGCAATCATGAGAACTAACACTCTTTGGACCAGACACCCTGAAGCATTTTAACTACGGTACATCCATACGACAGAATACTAGGCAGCCTCAAAAACAACGATGCAGTATTTGGAGGGAGTTTAAATTAATACAGTCTTTCAGGAGAACGATTTGGCAAAGTGAATTCTTTCTGTGCTGAGATATAAACAACGAGAGCTCCTTGGAGTCCACCCCTACCCTTGAGACATGTTTCTGTGGTTTCAGTAGCACAGGGCTTTTCAGCTTGCTGTTTAAATGATTAATGTGCCGGTTGTTCATTAACTTGTCAAATGAGAATAAATCTGTGTGTGGCAGCAACAAGTGGCTCACAGTTTTCTTGGTTGCTTCTTCAGACTGACGTTTTTGGACGGGTTCTTCGTCATAACTCAAGTCAAAAATCTAAATTAAACGTGCTCTTACATATAATAACTGGCATTTGGTTTATTTTTTTTTCTCAGTATAGTTTAATTTTAATACTTTTACATGATTTTATAAATGACAGCTATTTTTATTTATAGTTTATTACAAATCCATTGAACACTCTGGAATGTATGGTATCAGAGAGCAAGATCAAGAAAAATGACTGAACGGTAAAAATTAGGAGTAAGTGGAATTTTACTTTGTATGGCATTTGGTTTATATAAAGCAGACATATTCACAAAAGTTCACTTAGTAGGTTTATTGCATCACTGTTGGTAAAGGAAACAAGATGTCAATCAGGACTGTCTGAATATGATATATTCATATAATATAAATAATATGTAGTCAATTTTTAAAATGGGGATATATTTCCATATGTTCTTATAAAAAGACATCCAAGATATATGTGTCATGTGAAAAAAAGTGTACGGTTTTTTAGTACTCCAGTTTCTGCCACAGAACCAGATACATTAGAAAAAGGTGCTAACTATACTGGTCCATTTCAGAGTTGTAGGTTTCTCTCTCTCCCACTGCATCCGTCCCTACTAAGTGGTTTTGTGACTGTCTCCCCAGTAGAAGAGAACCATAGTCAATGTTGAACATGCAGGGACCTGATTGAGGGCGATGTTGCAATCCTGTCCTCTGGACAGGATTATAGTAGAGGTCAAGCGGTTCTTCAATAAGCAGTGTACGGTTCAGTGAGTATAATACAACCTTTTCTCTGCTTAAAAAAATTGCATAAGTAGACAAGTTGTTTTTTTTTTTCTAAGTAGACAAGTTTTATAGGGTCACTTCCTATCAAACAGAGTGAGTGAGTTTTAGAGAAAAACTTCAAACAGATAAAGTAACAAGACTGATAATGCATTCCAAATGTGCATTTAAAAGGCAACCCATTTTAAAACAAAAACAAAATTAGAATCTCCATGAACTGGAAATGAAAACGTGATAGCTGGGGAGTGAACCTACAGGACCAGTATCAGCCACCTGGAACCAGCTACTTTGGAGTGTTTCCTAGATGTCCCGCAGCATGACAGGCGGCTGCATGCTGTTGTGACTCATGACTGGGCTCCATACATTAAAACTGCAGGTCTGTGGCTTCCCTGTCGGCTCAGTGGTGAAGAATCTGCCTCCAGTGCAAGAGACATGGGTTCGACCCCTGGTCCAGGAAGATCCCACGTGCCAAGGAGCAACTAAGCCTCGCTCCACAAGTACTGAGCCTGTGCTCCAGAGCCCGGGGGCCGCAACTACTGAGCTCATGCGCCAGAACTACTGAAGCCCCAGAGCCCGAGAGCCCCTGCTCCGCAGTGAGAGAAGTCTGCACGCTACAATGAGAGAGTAGCCTCCGCTGGCCACGACCTAGAGAAAAAGTCCACGCGGCAACAGAGACCCAGCATGACCCAATAAATAAATTAAAAAAATATTTTTAAAAAATGCTCGCCTGGAGTGACTGCAAAGAGCAGAGAGGATTAGGCTAGCCAACCCCCCAGGCTACTGTGGTGAATAAACCATACCCTCGGCTGGCAGAGGGCAGGATTGCAACACCGCCCTCAGTCAGGTCCCTGCGTGTTCAACACTGACTATGGTTCTCGACTAGGGAGACAGTCACAAAACCACTTAGCAGGGCCGGATGCAGTGGGAGAGAGAGACACCTACAACTCTGAAGTGGACCAGTATAGTTAGCACCTTTTTCTAATGTATCTGGTTCTGTGGCAGAAACTGGAGTACTAAAAACTGCCTTTCTCCAAATCCCTTGCAGCTAGCCATTCCTTTATCAATTAGATGCATGCCTAAGAAATCTGAGTTGGGATAGCCTTAAATTGGGGGAGGAGGGATGTGACTATAGTAGTGGTCAAGCAGTTCTTCAATAAGCAGCTTCCTGTTTTCGGAATTTTGTTGAGGTTGTGACCTCCATTTTGCTGATGCTAGAGGCTCAGGGCTATTCCTTCAAGTTGTGCCTAAAGCAGTATTTTCAACAAGTTTGTACCAGCATCTAGGGAAGGACAAGTCTTTGTTGCTTAGGCTTGTTCTATTAATTTAACTTAGCTGACACCTGCCCACCAATTGCTACGAGCTTCACCAGTCGCTGTCAGCACCAAAAACGCCCCACAAATTTCCAAAAGTCTACAGAAGGCACCATCCCTAGTGCAAAAACCAGCTCCAGAACGACACTGTAAGCCAACCGATGCTGAGGAATAGACACCCAATCTACAAAGACACTAACCAAGACACATGGGAGAAAAACACAAAAGACAAGCTAGCAAGCTAAAATTTCAAAGCTCGTGATGAAGAGCACCACCATGACAGAGAGTCAACAGACCGAATAAAGAGAAGAATTCACTCTACCTCAATGGAAATAAGAGACAAACTTGAAAAATGTTTTAAATAAGTCTGTTTAATATCCTCAAAGATGAGGAAAGGAAAGGGACATGATAAAGAAATGCAATAAGCACTCCTTGATTGAGATTCTTCTAAAAGCTTTAAAGGGCATCATTATGACAACTGGAGAAATTTAATGCAGACTGTGTATGAGATGATTTTTTTAAAATTTGGGATTCTCTGGTGGTTCAGATGGTGAAGAATCCGCCTGCCATGCAGGAGACCCAGTTCGATCCCTGGGTCAGGAAGATCCCCTGGAGAAGGGAATAGCTACCCACTCCAGTGTCCTTGCCTGGAGAATCCCATGGACAGAGGAGCCTGGTGGGTCACAGTCCATGGGGTCGCAAAGAGTTGGACAGGACAGAGCAACTAACACTTTCACTTATTTTTTTCTATCGGTAATAAACCTCCACAGTTTGACAGTCGTATTGGTTACTTAGGCAAATACCTTTGTTGTTAGGAGATAGATACTGAAGCATTCAGGTATTTAGGAGTAACAAGTCACAACTAACTCAAATGGCTTAGCAAAAATGTGTGTGTGTGTGTGTGTGTGTACAGGGTGATAAAATCAGCATTTAGCTGAAACTAAATATCTCCATCAAAGACTGAAATGTTGAGATACAAAAAATAAGATGAAACTGAATTAGAATGCTTATATTATTTCATTATTAACCGTTTTTACTTGCCCATTTTTATAAGTGTGACAGTAATATGCTGAAACTATTCCTTAGCACCATCACTAAATTACTAAATAGATGCTCACTTTTAAATAAAGCAGTGAAGAAGCAATTTTTTTTTCTTTTTAAATTTTTACTTTGAAACAATTTCAAACTTAGAAATTTGGAAAATACATACAGAGTATTCCCACATATCTTTTTTTCTTCTTTCACCACTTTTGTTAGCAGAAGGAGAGTCTGGAGACCCTTCCTCCAGAAGGGAGGGCCTCAAGGATGAAAAGAATAATCTAAGGTCTTACCTGTTGCAAGAAAGTTTATTAACAATAAGGAAAGAAAGCGTAGGTTACAAAGAGTTGGATGTGACTTGTTGTTGTTCAGTCGCCCAGTTGTGTCTGACTCTTTGTGACTCCACGGATTGCAGCACGCCAGGCCTCCCTGGCCCTCACCGTCTCTCGGAGTTTGCCCAAGTTCGTGTCCATCGCATCAGTGATGCCGTCCTGCCATGTCATCACCCGATGCCCTCTTCTTCTGCCCTCATTCTTTCCCAGCATCAGGCACTTTTCCAATGAATCAGCTGGTTGCATCAGGTGATCAAAATATTGGACGCAAGTGAGTGTTGTTATGCCCGATGTCCGAATCCCCAAGCGGGAAGAGAGAAGGCCTCCAAGACAATGCAACTCGCAAAAAGGGAAGTTTATTGCTGACTCGAGTCAGGGCTCCTGCCGCATCCAACGCAGTGGTGCGGGGTCAGAGGGCCCCAAGCCCAAGCTGTTACACAAATTTATAGGGTGAGCGCATGCCGTTGGTAGTTGGTTTAAGCGGATTGGTTACAAGTTTGCAAAGCAATTTCATTGGTCAAACACACTCAAAACTTTCGCGCGCGCGGGGCTTTCCTGGGGGTTTCCGCCCCCATTCCTAATTGGCAAACAGCAGTCAGTGTTAAGCAGATTGGTTGTATCCAGGTGGCCTGATAATCTTACCACCCAGAAGTAGGAAGGCCTGCTCCCAATCTAAGCTGCCTGCCACGGCGTTACTTCTGCTCGCCTCACAGTGAGCTCACACAAAGAAAAAACAGAGAGAATACCTGAAGAGAGAGGTGGGCCGCGCCAAGGGAGGCAATGGCCCTGGAGAACTGGGGTACAGTTTTTAAGGCAGGATTATTTGCATAATCCAGGGGGGCCGTTAATGGACAGCCGTGATTGACAACTGCAGGTTATATGACAAGATACGCTACCTCACATGTTCTTCCCATAATTTGGTCTGTTATAATTAGACGTATGTATTTGTGGAATATCACGAGCAGTTAATGAGTCCAGTGGCCACAGAAGATCACTTTAGTGCAGGATACTGTGAGCTGTGGGCATGTGCTAGCGGTAGGGCAAGTCCTGCCAGGCGGGTGGGTGGGGGTTTTACAGCCCCCTGACTATTTTTGGAGTACTAGTGAGCGTATTACTGGGCAGGGCTGGAAAACTGCTTAGTGGGATTAGGTGCGTATTCAACAGTTAGCTGAAGGGGCCGCCTCTGGTGGCTCTCAGATAACTTCCTACTTATCACTTTTCTCCTATCCAAGCCATGTATCTTTTACGCAACTTCACCAATTCTGGACATTTTGCCAAAATTTGTTTTATCATTTGTTTCTTTGTCATTCGTTTTTACCATTCTCTATAGATAGAATTTTATATAGTTCATAATAAATAATTAATAATTACATTCTCTCTCTACTAAGTCGCTTCAGTCGTGTCCAACGCTGTGCGATCCCGTAGACAACAGCCTACCAGGCTCCTTTGTCCCTGGGATTCCTCCAGGTGAGAATACTGGAGTGGGCTGCCATTTCCTTCTCCCAATAATTACATTAATAAAATATAAACTGTATATTGTATATATCACATGCACATGTATATACAACACATTCTATTATTTAAATTTATTTTTATTTATCTATTTACTTATTTTGACTGCTCTGGGTCTTAGCTGCAGCACACAAGATCCTTGATCTTTGTGGTGACATGTGGACGCTTTAGCTGCAGCATGTAGGATCTAGTTCTCGGACCAGGGATTGAACCTTGGGCCCCTGCATTGGCAGTGTGGAGTCTTCACCACTGGATCACCAGGGAAGCCCCAATTATTTCTTTTTCTTGCGTCATTTGAAAGTAGGTAATAACATACATCATGCCACTTTATCTCTTTAACACAGCAGAGTATGTTTTCTAAGAACAGGATGCTGGTAACCACAGTTCCCAACTATGGGAAATTTAACATTTACCACCTCTCTCTTAATTAACAAAGATAAAACAGTGACTTTAAGCTACCATCCATATCCCAATTTTGTCCCCAAAATGTCTGTTACAGCATTTTCTCCCCCTCGAGGACAGGACTCAGTCTGGGATCACAGATTGTATTTAGGTGCTTCTTTAGCCTCCTTTTTTCCTGGAACAGTTACTCAGTCTGTCTTTATCTCTCATGACATTAATATTTAAAAATAAAATACTGGCCAGCTTCTTTTAAATATCCAAAATATTCCTCAACTGGGGCTTGTGTGCTTTCCCATATTGAGAATCAAATTATGTGCCCTCAGCCAGAATACTGCCTAAGTGATTCTGTGTCTTCCTTGGGGTGGGGACACAGATCTGGAGGCTCACAACTCCCTCTGCCTCTCATTAGTAATATTAATTTTGCCCACCCAGTCAAGTGCTGTCTGTTTTTCCCACTGTGCAGTTATAGTTTTTCCTCTTGTAACTAACAAGCAAACTGTGGGAAAACACTTTAAACTATGTAAAACACCTTATTCCTCATGAAACTTCCTCCCTTAAAATTAGCACTCATTGATGACTCTTAACCAAACCAACTTTTATTCTGATGGTTGCAGAATCATTTTCTACTTCATCATTTCCCTTATATTTGTCAATCAGCAATTTCTCTTTTCCTACATTAATTTATTCAGTCTGACATTCCAAGTTCATCTTTAAGTTTTCCTGTCCCAACCCTGGGATAGGACCTGGAATGAATCCGAGGACTCTGGTTCTTTTTAGTGGAAAAGGGTATTAAAAGATCTGGGTCTCTTGTTGATTGTTATTGGGTACATGTTTATTTCCAGGCACCTTTGTGTGTAATGCTGTATCATTTCAGAGCAATATGCCTTACAATGTTGACACTAAGTTATTCAGACATTCTTCCTTTCTAAAAGCACCTAATTAAGCAACATTCCTGCACTTAAAGATTTCCTTATGGGTGATAATGGAAGATTTTAAATGGTCATGGGACTTCCTTTGTGGTCCAGTGGTTAAGAACCTGCCTCAAAAACAGGTTCAGTCCCTGGTTCCGGAAGACCCCACATGTCTCAGAGCAACTAAGCCCATACACCTCAACTCGTGATCCCACAACTGCTGAGGCCTGAGTGCCGAGAGCCTGTGCTCTGCAACAGAAGAAGCCACCACGATGAAAAGCCCGTGCGCCACAACTTGAGAGTAGCCCCTGCTCGGTGCAACCAGAGAAAGTCCTCTCATGGCAGTGAAGACCCAGCAGAGCCAGAGATAAATAAACAGACTGGTGAATAAATAAAAATTTACAAATAAAATGGTCATAAATGTTTTGCATTTATATCCATCGAGATGGGGTGTAACCACTCCTTGAAGCTGGGATAACCTGATAATTTGCCTTAGCACCTAAATATACTTGAGAGAGAGGGTGGGGAAGGAATAATGTTGTGTGAATTACAAGCAAGGCTTCCAGGGAGCTTGAAGTGTCCACTCTCACCCACTGGCTGTCCCGAGATGACCATGAAACACCACTAGGAGACAGAGGTTTAGCCAAGAGCACCAAACTCCCATCATGTGAGAAAAGGCAACTTGCATCATCCAGCCCTCGGTGAGCTGCCAGCTGCCTACGCTACCTGATCAACCCAACCTGACTATCAGAAGAATCACCCCACTAAAAGTAGGTGCACTGCTCGAAGAAAAAAGCTTCTGAATATTTTCAAAAGCACACTACAAGTGTTCTCTCACATTTTTAAGCTGTGTATTCATGTATAATATACATATATGAAAGTACAGATTACAAGTATTCAACTCTGTGTATTTTTACAAATTAAGCACACTTGAATGCAGAAACACAACTTTACTAGCACCCAGATTGACCCCTTCTAGTTACTACTCCATGCCTCAAAGGTAATCACAATTCTGACTACAAACATAGGTTAGTTTTGCCTGTATTCTACTTTTTCAACCAAGAAAAAAATTCTAAATAAAAAAATCCATGTAAAACTTTATAGTCAGTCCTCAATGAATCTGGGGTTCTGCATTCATGGATTCAACCAGTGTTGGATCATATAGTACCATAATATGTATTTAGTGGGAAAAAAATCCTCGCATAAGTGGACTTGCACAGTTCAACAATACCCTTGTGCTGTTCAAAGGTCAACTGTATAGACTGAGAAGAAATGGTCTACAGCTATACACAATAACTCCTAATGCTGAAAGAAAAAGAGTCAAAACAGAAGACTACGTTCTGTATGATTCTCTTTATTAAAGTAGAATACACGCATTACTCTAGGAGATGGATTGAAAAAGATATTGCTGCAACTTAAATGGGACCTAATCAAACTCAAAAGCTTTTGCACAGCAAAGGAAACCATAAACAGAATGAAAAGATAACTCACAGAATGGGAGAAAATATTTGGAAATGACGTGACTGACAAGGGATTAGCCTCCAAAATTTGTAAGCAGCTCATGTGGCTTAATATCAAAACAAACAACCCAATCAAAAAATGGGCAAAAGACCTAAATAGACATTTCTCCAAAGAAGATATACAGATGGCCAAGAGGCACATGAAAAGATGTTCAACATCACTAATTATTAGAGAAATGCAAATCAAAACTACAATGAGATATCACCTCACACCAGTCAAATGGCTATCATTAAAAAAAATCCACAAACAAAAAATGCTGGGGAGGGTATAGAGAGAAGAGAACCCTCCTACAGAGTTGGTTGGAATGTATATTGGTATAGTCACTGTGGAGAACAGTACGGCGGTTCCTTAAAAAACTAAAAATACAGCTACATGTGATTCTACAATCCCATTCTTGGGTACATATCCAGAGAAAAACATGGTGCAAAAAGATATATGCACCCCAATGTTCATTGCAATACTGTTTACAATAGCCAAGACATGGAAGCAACCTAAATGTCCATTGACAGAGGAATGGATAGAGAAGATGTGGAGCATATACACAATGGGATATTACTCAGCTGTTAAAAAATGAAATAAAGCCATTTGCAGCAATTCGATGGACTTAGCTATTGTCATACTAAGTGAGGTAAGTCAGACAGAGAAAGAAATATTGTATGATATAGCTTATACACAGAATGAAAAAAATGATACAAATGAACTTATTTACAAACAGACTCACAGACTTACAGAATGAACTTAATGTTACCGGAGGGAAACGTAGAGGGGGGAGGAAGGGATAGTTAGGAAGTTTGCGATTGACATGTACACACTGCTTTATTTAAAATGAATAACCAAGAAGAAAAAAGTTAATTAGAATTTTTTCTTGGTAATTTATTTTAAATAAAGCAATGCCTATAACCCCCTCATTGTTCAAGGCCAACTATATAATATTCTGAATTAGTTATCTATTGCTATGTAATACATTACTCCAAACTCGGGGGATTTAAAACAGCAAACATTTATCATCAGAATAGTAAGAGAGAATTATTGTATCACCAATAAAATTCTGCAAATACAATCCTCTTAAAATCTTTATAGTTCTCCTGTGAATCTTATTGATGTTAACTACATGACATGAAAGCCATATTCAGAAATATTATCGAGATAAACCCTTCTCTTCCTTGGGCTTCTTTGATCACTGAGAGTCCTATTGTTTAATGGAACCATTCTGAGGCAGTGCCTTAGCTCTTTCTTTAACGGAGGATCTATGTTTATATCCTTCGCTTTATTTTCAGACAATAGTTTCTTGAGCATGCCTTAGATATGGTCTTCCCTGGAAGCTGTGGTTTTTGTTTTTTGTTTTTTTTTTGGCGGCATTGGGTCTTCCTTGCGCCATGCAGGCTTTCCCTCGTTGCAGCGAGCAGGAGGCTGCTCTTGTTTCCACGTGCGGGCTTCTCACTGCGGTGGCTTCTCTTGTGGAGCACCGGCTGTGGAGCACCGGCTGTGGAGCACCGGCTGTGGAGCGCAGGCTTCAGCAGCTGCAGTTCGTGAGCTGAGTAGTTGTGGTCCACTGGCTTAGTTGCTCCACAGCATGTGGACTCTTCCCGGACCAGGGATCAAACCCATGTCTCCTGCATTGGCAGGCGAATACTTATCTACTGCACCACCAAGGAAGTCCTGGAAGCCATTTTTTAAAATTCTAGCCTCACTGGTCCTTGGAGGGGCTAGGAAATTTCAAACCTAACAATCCCCAGCACTTTTTAAATTGGCATTCCTTTCTTCCGCTTATCTCTTTCTTTTCATACATATTCTACCAAACGTGACAAGGAGAAACCTGAAGGCACCTTCAACATTCTGCTTGAAAATCTCAATGAGATCCCCAGCTTATTAGGCATGTGGGCATACATGCCAGGTAGCTTCAGTCAAGTCTGACTCTTTGCGACCCCATGGACTGTAGCCCGCCAGGTTCTCTGTCCATGGGACTCTCCAGCAAGATTACTGGAGGTTACCATGCCCTCCTCCAGGGGATCTTCCCAACCCAGGGATCCAACCTGCATCTTTCAACATCTCCTGCATTGGCAGACAGGTTCTTTACCACTAGTGCCACCTGGGAAGCCCCTCAATTTCCTTACTTGCCTCACTTTTCTTTATCAGCAGCCTCCTCAAAGGACATGAGGCTTCTACTAATATGCTCTTCAATATTCTTCAGTCTTTCACTAACACGCCTAGATTCCTTCCTGCTTCTACCCAAGACCCAGTTTCAAATCCATTCCCACATTTTTAGGGTTTTATTATGGCAGCACTTCATTTCTAGTATTTGGACAATCCTAGAAGCTAAAACCCACACTCAGGAGTCGACTATATATGTTCTTGTTTATTTTGCTTAACAGCTTTGGATATCATCCAGTAACAGTAGATCTAGATTAATCCAGTGTCCCACTGTCTGATTGAATCATATCTTTAAAATTTTAACTTACTAATATTTAAGATTTAAATGATTAATATTTTAATTGTTAATAGATTGGCCAATGGCTCTAAGCTGGGTCCATTTACACTCACAACAGTATATGATAGTGACTGTTTCTCCAAATACTTGACCACTTGTGTTAGCAAACTGTTTGACCTTTACTAACTTGCTAAACAAAAACTATTTCATTGTTATTCTAATTTGGATTTTATTTATTATGAATAGGGTCTAGTGTACGTTCATACATTTGAAAAGCCATTTTTACTTTTTCCCTCAACTGCCTAATCACAATTTGTGCCCATTTGGGGGTGATTGATAATTTTTTGTTATTGATGTTTTATAGCTCTTAAGAAAAATAGACCTTTATCTGTCTTACATGTTGCACATATTTTTTCACAGTTTGCCATTTCTCAAGTTTGCTTATAGAAATTTCTTCACTCAAGCTTAATATTTCCTTTTATATCTTACTTAGAGATCTCTTCCCCACTCCAAGATTATAAAAAAAAAAACTCCATGAATTATTTTACTACTGTTTGTGGTTACATTTTTAATAATAAAATATTAGATACATCTGGAATTTATTTTGGTGTAGAGGGTGAGAATCTCACTTTCCCTCCAGCTGATTAGTCATTTCTTTGTGCACAGTTCATCCAATAACCCATCCTTCCCTCCCCCCTGCCCCCACATTTTCATTATGTTTTACATTTCTTATTATATATTTTCCCTATTAAATTGTGACATCTTTTATTAGAATCATGGAACCACAGAACTTAGGGCAGCATCAAGAATCCAGGGTCTGCAGCTTGCACGCGTCAGCACCGCCGATCCAGGCACAGTTTGGGGTCTCTTCCCTTCTGCAAGTCTGCAACAAGGAGCAGTCAGAAGCAGCAGGCCCTTGAATTACCGAGTGTTTGTTACATCATTGAGTATCGTTAGATAACTGGGGTATGCGGGGGCTGGAGGGCGGGGGAGGCGAGGCTGGGAGGCAGGCTGTCAACTTGTCTTTGTTAGCTAGGCAGTCTTTATTTTCCAGTCTCGTCTGGGTTCCTTTATCTCACCCTAAGTATCCACATCTTCCTTGAAATGGGGTTACAGGGCGTCCCCACCCCATCGCTTCCCAAAGCCCTTGTCGCCTGTCCTGGCCTACAGTCTCGATGGAATGACGGCTCCGAACGAATAGGAATAGAGTGACTGGGATCGCGGCGGGGCGGGGGAGATGCCAGGGTTCGGAGGCAGAGGGCTGGCGGGGAGGGAGGGGGCGTGGAGAGAAGGACCTTCGTGCGTCGCTGGCTTCGCGCCCCCGCAGTGTCCTCCGCGCCCACCAGAAGGCGCCCCGGCGCTCTCATTCTCGGCGTGTAGCCCGACGCTCCGCCGCAACCAGCATCCGAGCCGAGCCGCCGCGATCTGAAAAGCCGGGCGGCGGCCCGGGCTCTCCCGGCCCGGCAAGTGGGACAGGGTCCCAGGGAACCCCGGATTTGTTTCTGGGATTGGGGTGCGGCGGTTTCTCGACTCCGACCCCCCAACCCCGCAGGAAACGCCCAGAACCACCCCAGCGCGGCGGTTTACAAAGCCCGGAGAGTCCAAAGGCGGGAGGGGTCGTGCGCGCTCGGGAGGCAGGAGGATCCCCCTCACTCTCAGCCTCACGCCCGGCTCCCCCATCAGGCCGCCTCCAGCCCCATGAGGACCCTCAGGCCGGGGCCGAGAGCCTGGCACAGCCCTGACCGAAATCTTGCGGCGGCCCTAGAGCGTTAAGACAGGTCAGTGCTGGGGCGGGACGCGGGACTGAGCCGGCGGCGGGAGGAGGCGCGCGCTCCGGTCCACCTTGTCGCCCCGCGCGGCTTCGCCAGGCCACTCACGGGGTCACCTCCGCCGGGGCCACCCAGCAGCGCGGGCGTGATTCTGCATTTTTCATGACAGGCGAGGTGTGGCGCTGCCCTCTGCAGCCCACCCGGGCCAGGTGATGCTCGGACTGAGGGGGTGGGGGGGTGCGTGGGCCAAGGGAGGCGGCGGGCTCCGGAACATCGGCTATTCTAATAAAACGGTGCTTTTTCTACTTACGAGCCGCCGCGTCGAAACCGCTACCTCCAAAGGTCTCTTGCTTCATCGAGACCTCAGGCCTCGGGCGTGAAAGGAAAGCGAGATGTGGGAGGGCGAGAAGAAAGGAGGCCCGGAGACCCGAGGCCCGGGGAGTGAGGGGAGGGGCAGGAGGGTACCGATTCGCTCTACAGATCCTGGCGCGCGAGATGCGGGAAGCCCCAGCCGGGCCGGCTGGAGTCTGCGGAACCGCGGGGGCCCAGAGTCTCAAGCCACGCTTTCGCTGACCACCTGCTCACCCTCCCACCCCTTCGCCCACCCAGGATGCGTCTGGGCCGCCGGGCCCTCTGTGCGGCCGTCCTGCTGCTCGCCTGCGCCTCGCTGGGGCTCCTGTACGCGAGCACCCGGGTCGCGCCGGGCCTCCGGGTACCTCTCGCGCTGTGGACGCCCCTACAGGGCAACCCCAGGCCAGAGCTGCTAGGTCTCGCCCCTGAGCCCAGATACGCACACATCCCGGTCAGGATCAAGGAGCAAGTGGTGGGGTGAGTGTGAGGAGTCGGGGCGACTGCAGGCACTCGCTGGGGGGTAGTCTGGGAAGCTTCTGTTTCCTCTGCTCTGATGCCTGGGTTCCCCGGACTGGTGGTGTGTGCGGGGGGAGGGGGGTGAAGTGGGAGGTGGAGGGGGCTGCTGAGTCTTGTGCTTCGGGGGTGGGGAAGCGAGGGTTGCAATCGGGGGAGGGCCCTGACTTTCTGAGTCCTGGTCATTCCGTGTGAAAGGAGTCCAGCTGGGGTCCTGATGGTGTGGAGGCAACTCTGAAACCTTAGCATTTGGTCTGCTCTACATCTCTGTAAAATCCAGGTGTAGAGGACGGGTCATCCCACGGATGGTCCCTCCTCCAGGGGACCATTTGAAGAGCAGCGATTAAGGGGACAGATTTTGGATGAGCAGGGTGGAACGGCCAAGGTGCGGGTGCCGGGTCAACCTTCCGGAGGATGAGTGAGCTGTGTGGCTGGGCTCTGAGGACCCTTCCTCCCGGCTCCACAGGCTGCTGACTGCCAACAATTGCAGCTGTGAGTCCAGTGAGGGGAGCCTTCACCTCCCCTTCCAGCGGCAGGTCCAAGCCTTTGACTTCACCAAGGCCTTTGACCCTGAGGAGCTGAGCAGTGTGTCTGCCTCGAGGGAGCAGGAGTTCCAGGCCTTCCTTTCAAGGTACCCAGCGGAAAGGAGGGTGTGACTCTGCCTCTGGGGAGCCGTGGGGGGCTGGAGGGAGGGGGTGGTGGGGGGAGGAGGCTCCCCTTGACTCCCCCTCTGCCCTCCCCCTCCTTCACTGCCAGGAGCCAGTCTGCGGCAGACCAGCTGCTCATAGCCCCTGCCAACTCCCCGCTACAGTACCCCCTGCAGGGTGTGGAGGTCCAGCCCCTCAGGAGCATCTTGGTGCCAGGTGGGGAGGAGGGTCCAAGGGGAGGAGCTAACCCACTGTGGGGGTGGCAGAGCCCAGGCTGGGAGAGGAAGAAGGAGGGGAGATTGGAATGCCAGGTGGGGGGTTCTAAGGAAGGGAAACTGGAGGTCAGGGAGGGCTCATGAGGTGGGAGATGGAGGTGAGGACAGAAGGGACTCTAGGATTGTGGGGAACTGCCGAAGACAGCTGGAGAGGTTTGGGGAGAAGGGTGTGTCTTGCTGACTGGCTGAAGTGAGATGGACAGGCAGGGCAGGCCACACAAGACCTACTGCTTTGATAGGAAGGAGTGAGAAATCCTTACCCTGGGCTATACCCTGCAATGGGCCCTGCTTTGGCCTCAACAGGAGGGCTGGGTGAGAAGTCCTGCCCTGTGTGAGGGGAAAGAGGCAGGAGAAAGGGAGGACTCCCAGGCTGTCTGTGATTCTGGTTCCCTCCCCTTGCTTCCAGGACTGGGCCTGCAGGCCACTTCTGGTCAGGAGGTATACCAGGTGAGAAGGAACAGGATGGTGGGGAGGCCAGGTGGGCATTCATCATGCAGGGAGGGCAACGAGGCTGCCGAAGGAGGGATGGAAGAAGCAGGGAGGCAAGAGGTGGGTCAGGGGCATCACCCAGCACTCGCCAATCCCCTCTCCCAGGTGAACCTGACTGCCTCCTTGGGCACCTGGGACGTGGCAGGGGAAGTAACCGGAGTGACTCTCACCGGAGAAGGGCAGCCAGATCTCAGCCTCGCCAGCCCAGGGCTGGACCAACTCAATCGGCAGCTGCAACTGGTCACTTACAGCAGCCGAAGCTACCAGGCAAACACAGCAGACACAGGTGCGAGGCCTGGGTGGACATAGTACACAAGCTGGGTGGACACAGGAAGCCAGAACGGCAGGAGTGAGCAAATGGCAGAGGGTGTGGGAGACACTCGGGCAATGGCCAGAGCTGCCCAGACACACAATGGACATTTCAGCTGGGCCAGCAGGGCCAAGGAGGGAGAGAAGGGGCCTTTGTTCAACTGGGGCTGGAACAGGCCAGAGGGAAACCCGAGCCTTGGGTGTGTCCCCCCTTCAGGCCAACCATGGGGGCCCCAGGAAGTGACCTGACCCAGGAACTAGAAGATTCAAGCTCTATTCCCAGCCCACCACTTACTAGAGGGCAAAGAGCTTTCTCTCCCAGAGCCCCTATTTCTCCTCTGGCAAAAGGGGTATAACAGCCCTCCTGCCTCTCTCCAAGGCTTCTATACCAATCCTACTCCCACTGGAGGGCCTTTGCACTTACTGTTCCCTCTGCCTAGAATACTCTTCCCCTAGATTTTTGCAAGGCTGGCGCCTTATCCTTTGGATCTCAGCTCAGATGGCTCCTCTTCACTCTCACAATACTTGTCTTATTTTCTATTCAATACTTATCTGTATCTGAATTTTCTTATTTACTTAACCTGGAACCAGATGGACTAGGTTCCTACCCCAGCTTTCTTGCCTAAGAGTTGGGTAATTATGGACAAGTTAATTCCTCTGTGCCTTCTTTTTCTGTAGTAGGAATCTACTTAATAGGGCAATTGTGAGGATTAAATGAGTTCTTATAGTTAGGGTAATTTTAAAAGTGCTTGGCACATAGTAAATGCTCAATAAAGGCTAACTTTTAATGAAAACTTTTATCATCTTTCTCCCACCCATTAAAATGTAAGTTCCAGGGGGATAAGAACCTTACATTCTTATCTAACAGGGCCTAGAAAAGTGTAACACAGGGCAGGCACCTAAACACTGACTTACTGAAAAGAGAATGTTATCCAAGCCACATCTCATGTCTTTTCTTCCCAGTCCGGTTCTCCACCGAGGGACACGAAGCTGCCTTCACCATCCGCATAAGACACCCACCCAACCCTCGGCTGTACCCACCTGGGTCTCAACCCCAGGGAGGTGAGACTGGTATGCTCAGGGGCATAGACCCAGCATGACAGGAAGAAAGTTGGGAGCGGGTGGCCCTGGGAGGTGTCCTTCTCCTCACTCGCCACTCTGCTCGGCACCTCCCTCTGCGCCTCACTCCTAGCCCAGTACAACATCAGCGCCCTGGTCACCGTCGCCACCAAGACCTTCCTTCGTTACAATCGGTTACGGGCACTCATCGCCAGCATCCGCCGCTTCTACCCAACGGTCACAGTGGTGATCGCCGACGACAGCGACAAGCCAGAGAGCATCAGAGGTCCCCACATCGAGCACTATCTCATGCCTTTTGGCAAGGTGCAGAGCCACAGGGCACCGGGAGGGGGCATGCCCTCAGTCCGCAGTCTCCAGGGTAGTGAATCCAGCAGGAGGATTTCTGAGATGTAAGCTCCACGGGAGCAGGAATCCTGCTGTCTTATTTGAGCTGCCTTCTTAGAATGTGCTTAGCACCTAGTGGGGGTTCAATAAATAGCTGATGAATGAATGAATGAACGCATGAATCAAATGCATTCCAAGACTCTCCCCTAGAAGACCCACTCAGAGCCTCTGGCAGTGGGAAACTGCATTTTTTTAAACGTAGCTCCCGGCCATTCCTAAGCACTTCCAAGGTTTGGAGAGGGGCACAGGCTGTTGAGGGCCTTCCCAGGGGGCTCACTGGTAAAGAATCCGCGCGCAGGAGATGCAGGTTGGATCCTTGGGTAGGGAAGATCCCCTGGAGGAGGAAATGACAACCCACTCTAGTGTTCTTGCCTGGGAAATCTCATGGACAGAGGAGCCTGGCGAGCTACAGTCCATGGGGTCCGCAGAGTCGGTCGCAGCACACACGCACAGAGGCTGTTGAGAGGGGTCAGGAGTGAGAAGGAGAGGTGGCAGAGGGCTGCGTCCTCTCTCGACAGCATCGCCAACCGTACTGACCCTTCCCCAGGGCTGGTTCGCAGGCCGGAACCTGGCCATATCCCAAGTAACCACCAAGTACGTGCTGTGGGTGGACGATGACTTCGTCTTCACGGCGCGGACGCGACTCGAGAGGCTTGTGGACGTGTTGGAGCGGACGCCGCTGGACCTGGTAGCGGAGGGGCCGCGGGATGGAGGGTGGGAGGAGGGCTTCCGGCAGGCTCAGGCCGAGGCCGGAGACCGCGAGCAGCCAGCCCCGGGACGGAAGCAGGGCCTGGGCCACCGTCTGGGCCCGGCGGGGGTGGGGCGGGAAGGACCCAGCAGGAAAGCCCCCTGGAGGGGAGAGGGGGCCCAGACCTAACCCCTCCCAGTGCGCGGCCGGCCTGCAGTCACCCTCCCGCCCCGGCAGGTCGGGGGCGCGGTGCGCGAGATCTCCGGCTTCGCCACCACCTACCGGCAGCTGCTGAGCGTGGAGCCCGGCGCGCCAGGCCGCGGGAACTGCCTCCGGCAGAAGCGCGGCTTCCACCACGAGCTCGTCGGCTTCCCGGGGTGCGTGGTCACCGACGGCGTGGTCAACTTCTTCCTGGCGCGCACTGACAAGGTGCGCGAGGTCGGCTTTGACCCGCGCCTCAGCCGCGTGGCGCACCTGGGTGAGTGGCGCCCCCTCCCGGCCGGGCAGGGACCCTTCGGGGCTCGGGCCCAGGGACCGCGGGGTGGTGGGGCAGCAAGGTGCCTGGGGCCCTGGGTGCTACTGCCCGACCACCCCGCGGAGGCCACAGCTGCCACAGGGGTCCCTAGAGCAGTTATACGAAGATTTACCAAGACCTGTGCCCCGGCCACAGAGACAGCTCCAAGCATCCCAGCCCCAAACATCATTTAAACCTCAGCGGCCAGTACAGCCACTGGGTCTGCCTTGAGCTTCCCCAACACTG
This sequence comes from Dama dama, assembly GCF_033118175.1. Classification (NCBI taxonomy): domain Eukaryota; kingdom Metazoa; phylum Chordata; class Mammalia; order Artiodactyla; family Cervidae; genus Dama; species Dama dama. The sequence continues at coordinate 70,211,460 of NC_083683.1, forward strand.
ACACCTCGGCCTCTGTCCTGCTCCCAACTGAATCTCCTGGTTCAGGCCACCCCGGAGCAGCCAAGTCGGCATTTATTGAATTTTGGCGGGGCGGGGGGGGGGGGGGGGGGGTTGCGGGAGGGAGGAAGGGAGGGAATCAATTTTCAAGGCACAAGGTAAGGATATTGACTCCCATTTTATACAAGACTCAAAAGGGTTGATTTACATGCCCAAGGTCCTTAGAGATGGAGTCTTTGCATATGCACCCACCATATCCCAAATCTCAGTTCTCCTTCAGGGGCAGAGGTGCCTCTGTATCCTCAAGACCCTTCACTGTGTACTCCCCTTTCCTCTGCCCCCAGAATTCTTCCTGGATGGACTTGGTTCTCTTCAAGTGGGCTCCTGCTCAGACGTTGTTGTGGACCACGCATCCAAGTTGAAGTTGCCTTGGACCTCAAGGGACGCGAAGGCAGAGACTTACGCTCGGTACCGTTACCCGGGGTCGCTGGACGAGAGTCAGGTGGCCAAACATCGCCTGCTGTTCTTCAAACACCGGCTCCAGTGCATGACCTCAGAGTGATGGCCACTTGGGGCCTTTCGGCTGTCAGACTGGCCTGCCTCCTTGTCCCTGCCAGGAATTCCTAGCAAACCCCACCGGCCAGTGACCACTCCGCTGACTGTCCCCGTCTCCTTCAGAACTTGATCCCAAACAGGGGCTTGTCCTGGTGTCACTCCTTTCTGCAAGTGCCCAGGGGCATGATGGAGCCGTAACTTGTCCCACAGCCAGTGCCAAGTCCTCCCCCCCCACCCCTTCCCCTAGGGCAGGAAGTGGGGGGTTGCTTTTCAAGTGCCAAAGAGCCCAAAGGGGGACTCTGAAAACCTAAAGCAGAAATAACTCTCCTCTCATCTCCTTGGTACTCAGGGGTTGGGGAAGCCCCCCATATATAGTCCCAGGGCTGTGCCCCTCTCTCTGGATCCAGGACTCTGTTCAGTGGCTGCAGCCTCACCCCCATGGAGAGAATGGAGTTGGAATGGGGGCTGGTGAACATACAGGGGAAAGCCATTTTTAGTTGTGTCTTTGCAATGCTTTGGGAGTGGAGGAAGGGGCACCAAGGGTCCATGTGCAGACACCCAGACTCATTTCATGAACCCCAGGGGCTCTCAGCTTCATTTTATTAGTTACATGACGTCAGGGGACTCAGGGGCCGTGGCCCGCCTCACACATGTCTCGCTGGGGCCCTCCACACACCAGATGACCGGGTCAGACCCACACTGTGCAAGTCTTTGGACCACTGAGCTCCTGGAACAGGGAAGGGACAAGTCAGAAGTAGAATCGGTGCTCCCCTCCCTCACCCACGATTTGGCAGTCCTCTCAGGGGCACACTGCCTGCCTTGGAACTTTAGTTCCTCAGTTCTTCGCCCACAGCTGGGCCCAGTCTCCCCAGCTTAGTCTTACATTGACTAATCATTTCACCCGCATCCCTTTCCTTCATCTTCCTCCTGAGCCCCCTTCGAGCATCCCTCTGCCAGGGTCTTGACTCACACGCCCCCTCCCACTGGCCAGCCCCTCCCAGCTTCCACTCCCGCTGCTGCTGCCGCCTCACCAGCCTCTCCAGGGCGTGCGCAGCTGCATCCTGGACACTCACAAACAGCTGCTCTGGGGTCACTCTGTCCAGGAGTCCTGCCTGGGTCAGCGTCCCCCGCACTGAGGCTGTGTGGAGAGGGGGTCAGGCCTCCGGTACCGCGTCCACACCGTGTCCTCTTCCCTCCCCGCCAAGTGCCCGGTCACTCCCCTGTCTCCAGACCCCTCCAGCCTGCACGTCTCACCATTACACTGAGCCAGGAGGAGGTGGATCCCAGCGTCTCGGCACCGACTGGCCAGCTGCGGGGGTGGGGGAGTGGGTGGGGGAGGGACTTAAGTCCTACATCAGAGGGTGTTCATGAAACCACAAGGGGGCTTCCTCCTGAGCCTACCCTCTCGCTCACCTGAACCACCTCTCTGGCCCCTGCAGCGTCTGCAAAGGTGACACCACTGCAGTCTAGGACCGCCACCCTGACAGGCTCGGCAGCTAGGATGGGAGACGGCGGGAGCACTCAGATGCCTCCGTGGGTGGCACCCAATCTCCCTCCTTACCCTCCCACCTCACCTGCACCAGGTGGGCCGTCTGTCTTTGGAGCCCCCTGTGAGTAGAGAAGGGGAGTCACCACCTCTGAGCCACGAGCACAGACGTGCACCCACTGAGCCCAAGGATCCCCCGGAACACCCACCTGCCTCCCAGCCCCAAAGAAGCCACACTTCCCTTTGACCAGGCCCCTCACCTTGCCTCCTTCTCCAAGCCCCAGATGCCAGTCCAGAATGCGGCGAAACTGCCCCCGGGTCCCAAAGTAGAGCGGTGCTGGATAGCTCAGGATGCAGAGCCCCGGAACCTGGAGGAGCTAAGGGGTCAGCGGGTCAGTGAAACATCCAAGTCTAATCTTCCCCTCCTTCTTTGGCTGTAGCCCACCCACCTTGTGGCTCTCTCTGAGTGGCCTGTAGAGCTCTGTCCCCTCAGCCAGTCCAAGTGCCAGGCACTGTACCCTGGGCAGGAAGCGGGGGTCAGACTCCCAGCCTGATCTGGCTGGAGAGTCAGCCCAAGCACTCTCTTCTCTCCCCTCCTCTCTTCTTGACTCCCCTGGTCTCTGCTCCCACCTCTGGGTGCGGCAGACCACAGTCATCATGGAGAAGACCACGCCTACAGCCAGGCCCAGGTCCACACTCAGGGTCACGACAGCCACCCATGTGACCGTCCACACAGCCTGCAGGACACGGGTGGGAGTGAAATGCCCAGAAGAAATGCCCGGCCCTCACTGCTAGGGAAGGAGGGCCCAGGGGAAGTGACTGCCAGGGCAAATGATGGGGAGGGAGGGCCCGGGAGAAAGAAAGAATGACAGGAGGAAGGCGTGAGGTTGGCCTAATAGGGGATACACAGCAAGTGTAAGGACCTCACGCCTGGAACCACCTGGGGGGTTACAAATACTCAGGTCTGAAGAGGTTCCGGCTTTACCCTTCACCTTGTCTCTGAGTAAAGGAATTAGGAGGTATAGAAGTCGAAGGTGGGTAGGCCGCAGGACTCAGGACTGGGACAGTGAACTCTGATCAAGGGCAGAGGCCGGGGACGCTAGGAAGGTGGGAGGGGGCATCTGAGAGCCAGGCTGCCATTTCTCACAAAGTCCACGCGGCTGGTGCGCCACAGCTGAGGGAGTTCTCGCATCTGGAAGAACATCTGGCGCATGCTGGAGATGTTGATGCAGGCCAAGACAGCCTTAGGGCAGAGGAGGCAGGCTGACCACCCCCATGTGTGGGGAGGGGGCCGCCCCTCCCAGCCATCCCTCCGCCTGCTCTGCTGCTTACCTTGGGCAGGTAGTAGAAGAGGGGCCCCAGCCACAGCAGCACGGACAGCACGACGAGGCAGGAGAAGAGGCCCGCCAGCTGGAGGGAGCGGGACGGGAGCAAAGGCGGGAGGGAACCTCACCCACTGCTTGTGAGACGGCCTCCTGCCTCTGTGTCAGCCTTCTTGAAAGTCTCCCTCCTCCCCAAACCCCCTTCCACGCTGCTGTTCCTCTCTCCTTAACCCCTGCTTTTTCCCCTCGCCCAATTAAACACCTGTCATTTGTTGGTTTCCCCCAAGATATAGTTCAACATCCCTATTTTTGTAGCCTACCTCCATTTTATTATTATTTTTTCTAGTCCTCTGAGGCATTTTATTTGTATGTATTACATCCCTAGAAAAAGAATCCGTGGATTTTCCCCCCGTATGTTTTTGTCTTGCTTCTTCATGGTCCCTGATGCCAGCTGAGGTTGTCAGGACAATGAAACCAAACTGACGGGACGGGAGCAGGTTATTCTGCCATTTTTCTAGATCTTTGAGTTGTACATCAAATCTGGGGCTGAACACTCCACACTTAGCCTGCCTGTGAGGTTCACAACAATTTTCCCAGCCCTGTGATGATCAATGATTTCAAATTCGCCAGGGTAACCATGCTTCATCATCACTGTTCGGAACCTGATGATGACTTTGGAGCACGGCCCAATAAGGACCTGGCGTTTGCCTCTCTTTTCGGCGTTGTTGATGCTCTTGAGAACACCAGCCAGGACATTCACGCGCACCATTCTGGCGGCACGGAAAGATGGTGGAAAGAGCCCTACCTCCATTTTAAAAGCCCACTGTTGGATGACCCTAAAAAGCAGGCTAACCACATCCTTAGGACACCAACAAATACAGGAAACCAAAAATATTAGGGAGAGACTTTAATATGTGACAATTCTTTGAAGAAGAATATGTCCTCACAAGGAAAGAGTCCAGAATTTTGTTTCTTAAATTTATTTTCCAGATTAGTATTGTCTTTATCTTGAACTACATATAAGACACCATGCCCTTTCTCAGTGCTTAGAATCTACAGAGGTCTTAACGAACCTTTCTTCTCTAGGTTCTTCCCAGATGACCCCATCTCCGCACTAGCCTTCCCTCACAGATTCCCATCGTCCTCTACAGGACTGCCACCTGGGTGTCTCCCAACCTTCCACCTGTTCCACCACCACCCAACATGGATGTCCCTCCCCGCTTCTCCTCACCCAAGAACACGGCTCTTACCTGTGTGTTCCCACCAGCGTCCACCAGGAGGCTGGTCGTAGCCAACGTGGCAGAGTTGGGGAAGCAAGAGAAGAGGGAGGAGACGAGGTTGGAGACACCATGCGCCAGGAGCTCCTAACAGGATGCAGTGAGATGAAGAGGAGAGATACGAAGGCATGGCCAGGAGGGGGAAATCACGTTCGGGGGCTGTCTGTCTCCTGAACGAGGCTGGGGCCCTCACTCAGTCACACCTGGTTGGAGTCAATAGTGTAGTTGTACTTGTCGGCATAGATGGAGGCCAGGGAGGCCGACACCGCGAAGGTGACCAGTGCCGTGGGCAACGAGTCGGCCAGCACCCTGGGCAGCTCAGCCAGGCTGGGGAGGAGAGGTTGGGGAAATCTGGAGAAAGAGAGGAATCTATGGTGAGGCTGGGTTGGGAATAATAAGGACATGAGGAAGAGAGGGGGAATAGTGCAGGACAGAGCAGGAGGGGGCGCTGAGTGGGAGAGTTGTGAGGAAAGAGAACAAGCGCTTTTTCCCTCTCTCTTACCCTCTGGGCAGCAACCCAATTATCTGGACATTGTATCTTGTGTCCAGGGAAGAGGTGAAGCAGAGCACAGAGGCCAGAAGCACCTGGAAAAGAGCAAATTGGAGGGTGGGTGGAGATGGCCCCCAGCAGAGGCTAGAAGGGACTCAACGTGAGAGGCCTGTAACTCAGGATTCGGGGTTGCAGGAGCCCAGCAACGGAGGGCGCTCGGGTGTGTTAGGGATGGGTGCCTGAAAACTGATTTACAGTGGAGAGGGAATTCCCTGGTCCTCCAATGGTTAGGACTCTGTTCTCTAAGGAGTCGGTTCAGTCCCTGGTGTCAGGGAACTAAGATCCTGCAAGCCATGCAGCAGTTAAAAAAAAAAAAAAAAAGAATGAAGGAAAGAGAAATGATGTGTGCCTGGAACTATGGAGAGAGGTGGGCCAGGGGAAGTGAGAGGGGACTGCTATGAGAGATGGTGGATATCGAGAGGTACAACCGAGCCATTCTAAGCAGGGAAGCTGGGTTACATCTAGGGATGTATGGGGTATCTGTGCGGTATGTGTGGAATGCTGTTTAACTGAGGAGAGACAGAAATGTAGGGGGACGCCGGAAGAGAGGGAGGTGAGCCTTGAGTTACAAAGGCCGGGTGAGAGGAGAGAAAAGACGGGAGTGGAGGTGCTGTGGCCAGCGACACCGCAAGGGGGCGCTGTAAGGAGAAAGACGGCTTCCTTAGAGGCTCTGCGAAAGGCGAACCCGTGGTGGGGGATTCCCGAGGGTCACAGCGGTCTGAGAAGACGCCTGGCAAAGCCCACGTCTGAGCAGGACCGCTCTCCGCGCTCCGCGAGGGGGCGGCCGCGGCCACTTCCTACAGGGCAAGCAGGGTCTGCGCGGTGCACGGGGCTGGCGCCCGGGAGCCGTCCTCACCATGGCGATTTCCCCCGGGATGGGGGTGGGGAGCCTGTCTCTGAATCTCACGTTCAGTTCCTTGACCGGCACGAGCAGCGCCAGGCTGAGCGCCGAGATGGTCAGTTCGGCGGGACTGCTCCGGGGCAGCGCCGTCATCACGGCGGCCAATGTCTGTGGGCAGGGCAGTGAGCAGAGGGGCCTGGGGCCGGGGTCGACTGCCGGCAGTCCTGATCCCCAGACTGAGACCAGGCCTTCTCTCCTGGCTCCCAGTAGAGCTCCGACCTCCTCGGCGACCCTCACTGCCCTCCCCTCCCCCCAGCACCACCACACACTGGCCCTCCACTGGCCCTCCTTCCTTCCTTGGCAGGTTTCCCTCATCCCGGGACCACTGGAAGCATCCTCGCTGTTCTCCCACCCCCACCTTGAAAAGAGCGAAGCAGCCAATCTGCCGTGGGAGGGGCACCCCCAAAAGACTAGGCAGCTGGGACACCAGCACGTGCAGGGCGGCCCCGCTGGTCAGCGCTTTGACGACAGGCTCCGACAAGAAGGTGGCCAGGACGCCCAGCTGCAGGGCGAACATCCCCAGCTGCAGAGGAGAAGATGCCCGGATCACCACGGGAGAAGAGCAGACCAGTCCCGGCATAGGGCCACCGGCTTCTCCGCGCACCTCTTCTGCCTAGACCGCCGCTGGACACTTGTCCCTCCCTCTCCCCTGGCCCCCAGCGTGGACTCCCCCCAGTCCTCCCCCCCCCCACCCCACCCGGGTCCTCCCTCACCATCAGGGCCCCGCTCCCGAAGGCCACTGCCGCAGCCGCACCAACCCGCTGAGCATCCAACTGCTCCCTCTCAATTCCGCTCAGGTTCCCCGAGAGGGGTTCGGGCACCAGCCGCTCCACGGCCGAGCCCGTCATGAGGCTGAGGACAGCGAAAGTTCCTAGGGCCAGGGGAGAAACGCACAGATCACTAGATGTGCTGGCCTGGGGTGAGGTGAGTGCCCAGGCTCTGGGCATTCTGCCAAAAGGCTGCTGTCAGACCACCTCTCCTAGAAGGCTGGCTGCTCAGGTGAAGACTGCGGGGCCAAGAGCTGGGGCAGCAGCCGGATCCAGCGGGGAGCTAGGAAACCAGGGAGCACCCGACCGTGAGAAATTGCCCCCCAACTGCATCCCTGCCCCTCCTGCGGATGCTCTGAGGATGCTCCGCGGACTACGCCCTCCTCTGGGTGACAGTGCATCTCTTTTCCCCTTTTTCAAGTCGTAGAGATGTTCTTTTAAACCAGATTTCAAGGAGAGGAAAAGTCCGAGTAAACTCCTGCCTCTTTGCACCCCCCCCCCAAACCCCCAACAGGCACTGCCTAGGTCAGAGGCTCGGGGCAGTCCAGCAGGGGATGGGGGAAAGGAAGGTGAGGGGCTGAAGAGGGGAGTAAGAGCGAGGGAGCTTCTAAAAAGGGAAGCCTCAACCCCCTGTCCATTTCACCCTACAGAGAGGGAAAGGAGTGCGTGGGTCACTCACCAGTAGACAGGTGTCTCCCAGTACCCAACAAGGTGTAGATGAGGACGGGAAAGAAAGAAGTGTAGAGTCCGAACACTGGGGGCACAGAGGTCAGGAGGGCGAAAGCCATGCCTGGGGGCGTGGTGGAAGGAAAGGTCTTTGGTGTGTGGGTGAGGGGCTGGGGGCCCACCCTCCAGGACTGCTCTTCCCCTCCCACACTCTCGGAGGCTGGCACAGGCAGCTACATCACACCACAGGAGGGAACTCAGGGGTTAACAGGCCTCGGTGGGTGGGAGGTCGTGGGGCGGTCAAGGTCAGAGATCCGTGTCTGCGGCCTCCTGGGGGGGCAGGCGTTCAAGCTGAGAGGTCTCTCCAGTTCCCGGAGCCGGACCGTGGCCAAGGCTTCGCGCAGGATTGCACAGATGAGGGGAGCTGGGGGTGGGGATCTGATGGCGCTCCACCGGCCTTACCCAGAACTCGGCCTCGGGTCCCTGTCGCCGAGCCCACCCGCTTCGCTCCCGGTTGCCAGGCCCTGTGCCCACCCGAAGCCCCCTAGTGCTTGGACCCCTGCCAGGCTGGTGTTGGGGCCGCTCACCCTGGGGCACGTGCACGATGCCCACGGTCAGTCCGGCCACCGCGTCCCCGAGCAGCCAGGCCCGCCAGCGGTAGTGGGGCAGCCAGCGCAGCGGGGGCAGCCGCTCCAGCAGCAGGCGCCACGCCCCCGGGCCGGAGCAGGCGCGGGCCCGCCGCCGCCACAGCCGGGACCAGAGCGGCTCCGCGAGCAGCTCGGCCTCCTGCTCTGCGTCTCCGAAGAGCTGCTGGAACCGGGTCTCGGTGAGAGGTTCCCTGAACTTGGCGCCCAGGGGGGACTTAAGGTCGGAGGCTTCTCCCCGACCTGGGCAGGTCCTGGCGCCCCGTAGCCCACTCATTTCGCCCTTGGCCACCTCCAACTCCGCCCAGCCTTAAATACCCCTCGCCCGCCGGCCCCGTGGCCCGCCTCCTTGGAGCAGAGTCCAATCCCGTCCCGGCGGGAGCCCTCTCTTGGGGGCCTTCTACAGCCAGGAGACAGCTGCGCCTTAGGGGAGGGGGCGTCTCTGTGTTAGGCGTTTCCCTCAGACAACCTTGGCCCGATCCCTGGCTCTGGAGCCTGCAGTGGAGGAACCAGAGAGATAGGCCAGAAAACAAATGCACCCAACACCCACTGCCGCTCCTAGGTCTTTGGACTCCCGCCTCTCACTCCGGTGGTTTCTTTCCGCATTAGCACCTGGGGCACAGACAGATGCTGACTCCTCTGGGGTTGCTGGTCATCCTCAGGGCTGCGAAATGGCCCACAAGAAAGTTCAGTGGTGTTCCAACCTCCCTTTCTCCCCCCAGACCCTAATTCTCACAGGCAGAGCTTCTCACCAGAAAGTGTAAGGGGCTCCATTGGCCTCAGCTGTCTCACAGACCACCTAGATGGGAAGCAGCTACATGCATTGGATAGGGACCTCCCTATCCAATCCCTCCCTAGAGGGACCTCCCACCACACACCTCTGCTGGAAGTGGCTGGGCCCAAATTCCCAATTCAGGGCCTCAGGGGGGAATACTGAACAGATAGCAAGCTTTGATTCTATGGTTCAGAAAGGCAAAAACGCTGAAGCGCTATTTATTGCATTCCAGTGCTATTCACAAAGTAGGGGTATGTGGTTAAATTAAGTACAAAAGGGTCACCCACTCACGTCATGTACCCCTGAGGTCCCTGAAGAGATACAAAGCTTCTGAGCTCCAGAATCCTGCTAGTTGCCCCATCCCCTCCTCCATTCTCAAGAATTCTTAGCACCCCTCCCCATCACCCTCTGGTCCCTAGTCCCTGACCCCAAAGACCTGGGTGTGGGGTACAGTGAGGGTGGGTCTCCCCTCTTCAATTCCTCCTATTGTTCCCCACAAGTCTTATCTGGGCTGTACGTCCTGTCCCCCCCTTAGAGGTCCCTCCCCCCATTGTGGCCAGAGAGACCTCAGGCCCACAGGGAGGCTCCAGCTCCTCCTCAGCCTCCCACCCCAGCAGTCTATTGTCTGCTGAGGAAGCTGAAGTACGCGTGACTGGGCCCAGGGGACAAACGGACACAGTGGACACACCGATGCCCAAGGACCCAGGCAGGACAGGGCACCTGGATGCGAGTCTCTGCACGTTCGGGTCTCGGTCCCGGGGGCTGTCCCTGAAATTGGGAGGGGTGAAGACCTCCACTCTTAGGTCTATGGCTTGAAGAAGAATCCCTTCCTGCTCAATATGGATATGCTTTGCGACCTCCCAGACAGCAAAAATAAGGGGACCCAGAGCCAGAAGGGGCCAGAGCCCCCCAGCATCCTCTCCACCTCCCCATGTTCCCTCAGCTGAACATGGTGGCCTCAGAAAGGTACCGTGGGCATTCAGTGCTTTGGCATCTGGGTGTTGGGGGAACGGTGGGAAGTCAGCCCACAGCGGGCTTTCCCAGTGGCGTCTAGAACAGAGACCAGACAGGAGGGAAAGGGGCTGGGTAAAAGGGAGAATGCAAGCTTCTAGGGTTTTCCTGTAGCCCCAAGACCTGGACTGAGAGATGCTGCAGCTGCAAGTGAGGGACAGAGATAACTACATTTTTCTATCTTACATCCTGCACCCTTCTCCTTTCACCAGACCCTGCCTCCAGTGACTGATTTGAGGGGGCCATCTGATCGCTTCCACACTCCTTTACCCCAACTTCAACTTCCCCTTCCCTCTGCTAAGACAGCAGCTTTAGTGATATAACAAAACCTTTATTTTCAGAAAACAGAAAAATCAAAAACAAAACCAGTCATTTCTATCTGGCCCTTGCCCCAGCCCTCCCACCCACCCACCCACATATCCTCCTTTTGGGGGGACCTGTGATGCATGCATAGGGGTGGGAGCTGAAGGAACCTGTGTTCCTTGGGCAGAAAGAAGTCTTTTTGAATCTAGGTGCCCTCCTCCAAGTTGACACTACTCCCAGCCTTGCCCACCCTCCAGACACACCAAGAGGGAGGAATTCTGGAGCGGTGCCGAAGGATTGCCCTGAAGTTCCTGGGGGAACAGAGTGGCTGAGTCAGCACCACCCCCGTGGCCTTCACCAGTTACAGCTCATCTTCATCCAGCTTGGCGAGTCTGGCTCGGCAGGGAGGGGTGTCCGGAACTGGTGGAACTGGAGGAGGGTCATGAGGAGCCTGGGGGGCGGCACTGGGGGCCTGAAAAGAGACTCAAGTCAGAGAATCAAAGAAGTTAAGGCATCCACCCTCACTCCTGTCTTGTCAGTGTAAGCCCCGAGTCACGCCCTCTTGCCAGACATCTTAGATCATCTGAGACCATCAGCGTCTCCCAGGGTTAAACTGGAGTGGGAGAGGGCAAGAGCTGGGAAGTAGGAAGGGGCAGACAAAAGGAAGGTGGTGGAAGAAAAGAATGATATGGGGGTTTGGGGACCCGGAACCAAGAGGGAGGCCCTCCGCATTCTGCCCTTACACCCAGGGAGCTTCATTCCTCATACCTGCGTGTCCGGGCGCAGGGGGGCTCTGGCCACCTCCCCTTGGGGCGACAGCAGCAGGGACGGGAGAGAGCCATTGATGGGTGTGTGTGTGCGGAGCTGGGCCCGGTCTCCAGGCCGAATTCTCCCAGGGCTCCCCACCCCAGGCCCTCCTGGCCGCCCCAGGCTGTTGGTCTGACTCTCCCGTCTCTGGTACTCAATGGGCGACTGCAGCGCTGGGGCAAAGAGGGGCACAGAAAGAGGGTTACAGCAGAGACACACCCTCTCTAGGGGCTCTGCTCAGGCCATGTTCTCCCACTCTGCCCTCCCCGCCCAAGGACTGTCAGCCAATGTAAGCTGCTTGAGGCTTTAGGGGGATTCTGAGTTACTCAATCTTGAGTGAGTAGTGGAAAAGTGGAGATGAGGGGAGAGGGCAGGGATCAGAGACTGGGCAGGGAGGGATTCGGGAGATCAAAGGGGTGAGAGAGGATGGGAAGGAGTGAGGGGCTGGGCTTCACCATTGAGAAAGTCCCGCTGGCTTTCCAGGATCTGAGCCACTTGCTTGATCCAGGCCTGACTGACCGCAGGGTCCGCAGCCTGCAGGACGTAGCGCTGGATCCCACCCTCTGGCCCTCTGGAGGTCAGTGCAAACCGGCAAGGGTCACCTTGGAGGTTCACCTCCAGTCCCAGGCAGCTCACCTGGATTGGCAAAGAGGAGGCAGCCCCCAAATTCTTCAGCCCCTACTCTGGATCCTGCCCCCTCCAACAAATATCCCAGAGCCAGACGTCCTCTCAGAGGCCTCCCTGACCCCAGGCAGACCCCTCCCCACCTTGATGCTGCTCTTGTACACATAACCAGGCTGCACTCCACCTCGTACTCCCCCTCCCAGGGCCTCGCTGAAGATGATGATCTGCTCGAAGAGAAAGACACGCCTCTCTCGGCCCCGGGAAGAGAGCAGCCCCCCAGCCTCCGGCTCCGTGACCCAGAATGTGTCCTGGCCCAAGAGCTTTCCCTGAGCAGTCAGTTTGCCCTGAAACCAAAGGAGAGTGGCCTTTGAGAGAAACCAGAAGAGAAGAGGGGACAACTCTCTGCTCCTCCCTCCTTCCCCTGACACTCTGACCAGCCAGCTCCTGTCAACCCCAGGAGAGGAAGACAACTCCCTGTAGGAACTCAGCCTGGGGCACAGCCTGGGGCACAAGAAGCCTGCTCCATCCCCGTACCTCAAACCCCCGAAGTCTCCCCAGGGTCATCATGTCATTGCAGCGCTTGGGGACGAAGCACATGACCTCCACCGCTTGCTGGGACGCAGGTAAAGAGAGGAGCGTTGTCAACGTTGGGAAAGAGGCCTCTTCAGACCTCTTCAACCAGCCTCCCCCTATAAACCAGATAGCGCTATAAAGGAACCCAGGAGACTAAGAAGATAGGTGTGACTGGTGTGTCCTATGAGACATGGGAGCCCTCACCTCCAGCTCTTCAGTATCCATCCCAGCTCTCCTATAATACTTGAGAAAATCCTAAAACACAGAAAAGAAATTCTCAGGGAGGTCACGAGGACATCCTCAAGACCCCTCACACCCTGCCCTGAGCACACAGGTGAGGGCCCCCAGGAAGTCGAGGGGGAGCCTTAGGAACCCTGGGGAGATGAATAAAGAAAAGGTTGTCCCAACCTGCTGTGCCCCCCAGGAAACAGGTGGCCCTGACCTTGAGCAGCAGCTGGTATTTCATGATCCTCTGCACTGGTTTGATGAGGAGGTCGTTGAGCTGCAGGCGGTGCCCCAGCTGCTGCCGGAGCTCCTGGGGACAGGGACAGACGGCGTGGTTTTGCAGCCTGGAAAGCCCGCTCGTACTGACGATTCTGTCCCCCTTTCCCCAAAGTATCTCAGCCACTGACCTCAAAATAGCTGTCCCCAAATTCTGATACCACATGCTCTGATTTGGGCTTATTCTGACAGTACACCACGTACATATGCAGCCGACGCTCCTAACGGGTAAATTTTAAGAGAGTCAAGGCAGTGAGGCCTGATCCACTCCCAAGCCCCTCCCCTTCTGGACGCCACGCCCTCAAGCCTCACGTGTTTGATAAATAGCTGAGCCAGCCAATCAGGATCCTTCAAACAGCGCTGCAACTCCCGCAGGAAATAGCTGGACGGGTAGCCAGGGACACGCAGGTCAAACACCCCATCCCAGGCGAGTCAAGCTGTCTGCCCCGTGGTGTTCCCCAGGAAATCTCTCCAAACATTCCTCAGGCCACGGTGGGCCCATGGCGAGGACACAGAGGCCGCCAGACGTGTGCCCCTCCCCCTTGCTCTCAGGGGATCCATCACTTACTCTCGATGCCACTCATAAATTTGCTGGATGTTCCCAAACACAATCCTGTCACGACCGCGAAGATTCTCGGGAACCCCCTGAGCAGCCATGGTGGCCATGTAGCCCTGTGGGAAGGTGGGAAGGGAGCAGGAGTGTGTGGGGCCCATCCCGGTGGGAACCTCAACAAGTCCAGGAAGTCTGGGAGACTGGGGAGGTGGGACAGAGGAGCAAGGAAGCATCTCCTAACATAGCCCTGGGAAGAGGGGAAGGGCTGGGCCAGAGCTGGGAAGGGAAAAGGGAACTACCTCCACAATCTGCCCCAAGTCGTCCACGTACATTTTCTCTGTCTCTACCAGTTCACTGAGGACATACCTGGGGAGAGAACAGGTTTAACCACTTCCTCTCTCCTGGACTAGGAGCCCCTTCATTACCACGGCCAACCTCGGAGGAAATCCCAAGTCTCAAATCTAAAATGTGAGAGATAGTCCTCCGCAAGTTGTGTGATTGGAGGGGTGAGGTCAGAGAGAGAGAGTGTAGACACTTACATACTCCTTTCCAGAGCCTTCTTCTGCTGCTCCTCTTCACTCTCAGGGGCTTGGGACAAAGTCTCCTCTTCAGGGGGCTGGAAGGAAGAACATCTCAGAGTAAGCAAATGGATGGCCCTTGGGTGAGGGAAGCCACCCCAGACTTATTTCTTCATGTACGCTTAGTCTCTGAGTCATGTCCAACTCTTTGCAACCCCATGGACCATAGCCCCGTAGGCTGCTCTGTCCATGGGATTTTCCAGGCAAGAATACTGGAATGGGTTGCCATTTTCTTCTCTAGGAGATCCTCCCGACCCAGGGATCCAGCCCATAAGTCCTCTGTGTCTCCTGCGTTGACAGGCAGATTCTTTATCACTGAGCTATCTGGGAAGCCCTTATTTCTTCATACCTGTGTCTTATCCCCGGGGCCCCCCAACAATGTGGTCAGCAGGTTCAGTTCTGGCAGCTCCTCTCCTGCGGCTAGGGCTGGTTCCAGCATCCAGTTCTAGGGGCCAAAGGTCAAGTCTCAAAGGTCAGGGACAGTAGCTGTGTCTCCCCATGACCAGTGGCACCCAACCGCCCTCTCCCGGTGTTCTTCATGGATGTCTTACATGCTTCTGTGGTGCCCTGCTCACCTCATATGGTCCAGCCCGGCCACTGTCTGCCTCAGTCTCCACACTGAGACAGTGTTTGGAATGATCCAACCATCTTCTCAGGCCACTGGCTGGCCGTGGGGGGCCCGGGGAACAGGGGCCAGAGCTGAGACCAGAGCTGGGGCCAGAGGGGGCCGCCAGACCCGAAGCAGCCGAAGCCGAGATACTCCCCTCACTGCCAGCAATAGAGTAGGACTCTGATGGGGTGGGGTGGGAGTGGAGAAAGGGAATGACATGTTGCTTCAGCTCCAGATTCTGGGTCCCCAGGGAGCTCCCCGAAGCTCCATTCTGTGATGCTCGGCCCCTCTCCCCCAGGGCTCACTCTCTCGCCATCCTCACTTGATTTGGCCAGGAAGAAAATTTCACCAGGGCACCCTTGGGGGGAAGGACAGTAAACGCCTGGCTCCCTATGCCTGGCACTCCCAGTTACATGTGGGGGCTCCTTCATATCTGAGCATGGCAGTGGGGGCAGCCATCTGGGCACACTAGAGGCTGGGGGTGGCCATCTGCTCTCCTGTAACCCTCCCCCTTGCAATGGGTACAGACCATTCTCTGAGAAGGGGGGACAAAAAGAGCTAAGAGCCCATCTGCCACCCCCAGACCCCTCCTCCACCAGCTGCTGTAACCACTATAAAAAGGAAAGACTTCTGCAGCCCACCTCCCCAACACGAGCACAAACCCAACAGAGGGGGCAAGTGAGGAGAGCTCATCAGTTATCCTTGGCCTGGCTCAGGGACAGAGGAGCTGAGATTTGTCAAAGAGCCCCTGGTAGCCCCCTCATCCCTCATTCCTACCCCCCACCCCGTCCCTCTACAGATCTGAAGTAGATTTTCAGCAAAAGGATTTGAGGGTAGATGTGGTTCTAGGCCTAAGGGGATTATGAATGGGTTCTTCTCCTACCTAGTTGAGAGAAGTCCCTTGCCCCTTCCCCAGTTTCCTTAACTTGAACTGATAGAAATGAAGGCAGAGAAGAATCTTTGAGATCAGCTATTAAGTCACTCTTCCTGGGAAAGACAGGTATCGTCTCCAGCCTCTAAATCCCTAGGGCCGGGACGAACGCAAGTCCTGAGCCCCTCAGCCCGCCCCCGACTCAACACTGAGCCCTTGCGACCTTACACTCACCACGTCCCCCCCGAGCGAAGCAGCAGCCGCATTTTGCCAGCACTTTTCGGATCACATGGGGACAGGCACAGCGACCCTCTTTCTGCCCCCCCCGCATGGCGCCCGGGCCCCCCCGCACCTCCCACCCGGGTCGGCCATGCAGGGGGAATCACGGGGGGCGGGGACGGCGCAGGGTGCACACCCCCCCTCCCTCCTACCCCGCTCCAGGCTGGGGGAGGGGGGGAGGGAGGGAACAGAGAGCGGGGGTCCAGGGGTAGGCGGAAGTCTGGTCTGGAAGAGGGCTGGGGGCTCTGCAGAGAGGGCGGCGCGGGGCCCAGCCGCCGAACTGGGCGGGGAGGGTTTCCGGAGCCGGTGCGGGGCCCAGGGTGGTCCAGATGTCCAGCGGGGAGGGGAGGGATGGTGGAGGAAGCTGGGCCGGGATGCTGCAGCCGCTCCCGCTCCGTCTCCGGCCTCTCGGATTGGGGGTGGTTCTAGGCCCGGGCAGAGGAGGAGGCGGGGGCCGACTCCCCGAGTCACTGGCGCGGCGCGGGTCCCGGCGGAGCGGCGAGCGGGGCGAGCGGAATAACAGGCCCCGCCGCCGGGCCGCCGCGGGGAGGGGCCTCCGCGGCCCAGCTCCGCCCTCTCCCTCCGGTTCCCCCTTCAGCCGAACCCCTCCTCCCCCAGGCACCACCACGTTCCCACTCCACGTCCCCAGCGCCTCCGCCCCTCCCCTCTAGCCGGGGCTCCCCAGCCCCCGGGTTCCCCCTCCCTCCCGCATCTCCGGCTCCGGCTGCGGAGCACTGGGGTGGGGCTTGAGCCCCGCGGCGGGGTCTGCCAGGATCGCCCCTCGGCCTCTGCAGCGGAGAAGGGCGCGGCGGATGGGGCCTTGGCCTGCACGAAGATGTCCCGGGGTTGGGACTGTCCCAAGCCTTGCGGGAGGAGGGCGGGCGGGGGACAAGGTCCCCCAGTGGAGGGTGCGTGAATGGGGAGCTCTTTGTGGGGAACACAGCCCAGGTGCCGCCCTCTCGCCGGACCCTTCTTTCCTCCAGGCCCCGGTACTCCAGCTGAGGCTAATCACCAATTAAGGCGAAGTCCTGGAGACTGGGCTGGCGAGGGGCCAGGGGTGGGGCGCGGGGACACTCCGCCAGCGGGGCTCGGGACCCGCTGAGGTGGAGGACTCACAGCCGACTAGAGGGCGAGAAGAAGCGTGGAGGTCTCAACGTTTCTACGAGTCTCATGCAAATTAGATGCGAACCTTTATGCTAATACGAGCAGCATATTTTTTAATTCGCCACTTTGCGCAGGAAGGCAAACTGGGCGCCACCCCACCCCCAGCTTCTTACCAAGCAGCGGAACCCAGGCGGGGACCTCACGATCGCTCTCCCCTCTCTGATCCCCCTCCGTCCAGTTAGATTCTGGCTCGGTACCCCCCGGCCCTAGGGGGCTTCTCTTCGAGGGCTGCGGGTACAGAGCAGTCGTAAGGAACCCGCCCTCCACGCCCAGCCTCCACCTCCCGCTTCCCCTTCTGTCAAAACCCACTCTTTACAAAAGGGTCGCCGAGGCTACGGTGGAGAGAGCAGTTAGCTCACCCAAAAACGTGCCTACGCTCCTCTTAATGGAACTCTGAATTCCTGCGACTACTCCGCAGAATTCTTGTCTGCGGGTATACTGAGTTGCGGGGTGCAGCCGTCCTGGAGCCCGCTAAAGACCCCAACCCCACCTTGGTCCCCCTTCTTACCCCCTCCTGCCCGGGTAGGGCGCATGCGCGCAGCATGCCCCCCATGACCCCCAGTATCCGGTCAGTGCGGCCAGGGCCAGGGCGATCCGGGGGCTTCATGCTGGACCCCCTACCCTCCTCCAAGCTTCAGAGCCGAGGGGGCACGGAAGCTGGGGGGCTCTGAGGCCTGCGTGCGTCCGGGGAGTTGCCGCCGCCGAATCCGCCCCCCTTCCCGGCTCCGCCCCCACTCCCACCCCAGCCAAACTTTTCTGAAGGGGTAGGGTTGTCTCTTTCTCTACAACCGGCGTTCGACAACAAACAAACCTCTCTTAATCCCAAGTCCTCCGTCGAAGCACGATCCAGGGGTTCGCTGTGTTATCCTGGAGCCCACTGACTGCGTGCCGCAGTCCCAGGCCCTCCGGAGGCAGGCAGCCTGTCGAGGCTCCCTGGGAGCGCCCCATCACCGCCCCCGCCCCTTCTCGGCGGGTCCAGCCCCCCCACCCCACGCCTACCCCGGCCCACAGAACAGAAGGGGCGCGGCAGAGAGAGTTGCATATTTTACTTTATTTTTATTAAATTAAAAGCTACAGTCTGGCGGCGATTCCAGAAGGGGATAAGGAGGCTCCTTATTGGGGGCAGAGAAGAGCGGGAGAAAGACTGACAGAGACTGAGAGACAGGAGAGAAAGGGCAAGGCTCAGGGCGAAGGGGGAACTGACTCTGAAGAACGCACGCAGCCGGCCCCAGGGTGCTCCCTGCGGCCGGATCCCTCCCCCTGCACAGTCCAGCGGGGTGTGCGGGTGGGAGGTTCCGAAGACCCTCCCTTCCCACCCAGGCCCTTTCTCAGCGGTCCCTGGAGCACAGCACGTACCAGAAAAAGCCAAGGGCAACGGAGGGGGCAGGGCGGCTGAGAGTATGTACACGCGGAGGAGGGGAGCAGAGCCCGGGACGGCGCCTCTGCCAGCAGGGAGTGGCTCACACTGCACTGAAGCGCGGCCGGTGGGGGGCTGGGGAAGGGATCGCCCCTCCCTCTGCAAACTCCTTCCCCGTCAGACAGTCCCCGGCTAGAGTGGCGAGGGGGGCAGAGGGAGAGAGAACAGAGGCTTCCGCTGGGTCCTGCTGGAGGGGCTGTCCTTCAGTCATCCGTGATGCCCTTGGCTCTCAGCTCCTCCTGCACCCGGGTCAGGTAGGTGGGGTCCGGGTACCCAAACCTGGGAGCAAAGAGAAGTGAGGGTCAGGCTTACTCAGATTGCCCCCATGCTCACCCTCATTCTGGTGCCCCATTCTCGCCCCTCCCCACCTTCCTTAAGGTTATCCAAACCCAAGATCACTGAGCCCAGTTCTGCTGATTTTTGTAGGTTAAGCTGGGCACATCAGGACCAGGATGATTACAGGAGACACTGGGATGGACAAGATGGTTGAATAGTTTGGGGGTGGTCCTCTCCAGTTAGGAGGCTCCCACAGAGAAGGGGTTCCCTCTGTTGGAATGGGGAGAAAGGGCAGAGCCAGGAGAAGGGAAGAAGGAATGTCGCACAGCTGCGGTCCCCCTGTGCAGCTGGTCTTGTGGTGGATGTCGTTCCAAGTGATGACATTCGGTCTCCCTGTGGTCATGGAGGTGCCGATGGTGAAGGTGAGACGCTGGTCAAACGCCTTGCGGAACAGGGTCAGCACCTTGTTGCCCTCGGGGCAGTCCGGGAGGTAGGCCACCCGAGTAGTGCCAGGATACCGAACTCCTGGGTTTGGGTGTTCAGCCTGGGGGAATGGGGAGGCAGAATGAGCAGCTGTGCATCTTAAGGCCCATGGAGGGTCATGGTGGCCAGCCTTCTGGCTGTGCACCCCCAGCTAATGATGCTGGGGCAGTGACAGCCTTCCACGGAAGGACCAGCTCTAGGGTCTGGGCACCAGAAGCCTGTTTCCAGACAAAATTCTCATCATTCAGAAGTTCTTTCTGCTCTCCCAATCCTGCGAGCAACAAACGTATTCTCGAAAGTGATGGAAGGTAAGCTGGGTCTTACTCTCCAGACAACTCAGCAGAAATGTGAAGACAGAATTATTTATCTGTCAGCTTTCCCTTCTCCACCTGAAAGCACTCCCCATGCATCCTCCACTGTCTAACCTGTTCCATTTTTCTGTTCCTCTCTTTCAGAGCTCCCTCATCTTTCTGCAAACCAGAACTGGACATTACTCTTCACCAAGCAAGAAGACACCTATAGGCTCTTGGCCGCTCCTGTTTTAACCTTCAACTGTCGACAAAGTTTTCTGTCTCATAAATCTGGAATGGAGTTAACACTCCCAGCACTGTTGAGGGGAGGTCAGACTTTTCCCTCTGTGCTGGCCTGCACCTGAGCCGCAATCCTCACAGACTTCACCTCTGCTGACAATAGCTGTCAACATCCAAGTTCATCAAGGAAACAGAATTCGATTCCTTTCTTTCATACCTGATTTTCATGGGTGCCTTGGGGTCGTGGGGATGGAAAAGCTAGGCTTCAAGGGGGCCTCTTGCTCCAGGGCACTGAGCTGAGCGGGAAGGCATCCCAGGAGACAGACCGCACGACTCTATCACATCTAACAACCACACTCCCCTCGCACCCAGCTTTCCTAAATCAGAGGACAATCAGAGCACAAGGAGCCCAGGGAAACCGAAGGGCAAGGGCAGCCGTCGTCTTCTTACCCCCTGGACACCGGGCGGGAAGACGTACTGGATGACGATGGTACCGTACTTCTCATAGCTGGGCAGCAGGAGCGTGGCGTCCTTAGAGACCAGCATCCGCCCGTTCTGGGGCTGGTTGCCCACCAGCTGCCCATAGAAGCGGCCACACATGGGACAGGCCTTCTTCACCTGCAGAGCCCGGGTGATGCAGCCCTCGCAGAACGAGTGCCGGCACTTCTCCAGGGTCTTGGCGTTCTGGATCTCCCCCAGACAGATGGGGCAGGTGCTCTCCTGCTCCTCCGCCTCTTCCCGAAGGCGGGGAGGGAGGGGAGGGGGCAGGGCAGGAGGAGGCGGGGGAAGCCCCCGGGCCCCTGGGGGCAGGAGTGGGGCTGCCCGGAGAGGGGGTGGGCCTGGGCGGTGCAGCTCAGGGTGCTCCCCTCCACCCCCCAAAGCCAGGCAGCCCATAAGCTCCCCCTGCCTCTGAGCTTTCTTGAGCTCTTTCTCTGCCTCCTTGAGCAGCCCCTTGAGGGCCTTCCTGGCCAGGTAGAGCCCATTGGGAGGGGCGGGGGGCGGCCCCTGAGGGGAAAGCTGGAGAACATAGATGTCAGAAGTCTCGCCGTCTATGAGAATGGACACGTGGTGCTCCTCCCGAAGCCGGGCCAGCCGGGCGGGGGTCTCCTTGCTCAGGAAGTCCCACACAGGCTTGGAGACAGTCACTTTGTTCTTGCAGGTGCCTCCACAGGCTGCCATTCTGGACAGGACGAACGACACTGCCCCCAGGGTGAAAGGGACTCAGGGTGGGGGGGTCCCCATTTCACAGATACCAGTGCCTCCTCCTGCCCACTCCTTTCCAGTCCTATCTTACCTCCACTCTCTCAGAGCCCAACCCCCAACTCCTCCCCCAAGTTCATGTTCCAGTTCCTCCCATCTTTCAAACTCCAGCACCCCCTGAAGAGCAAGAAAGCTGCTCTAACTTTATTACTGTCACCTAAGGTAAGCATCAGTCTTGGTTCTCCTACACTTCTCCCTAGATCACAGAAGCATCCTGGCCCTCCCCAACTCTGGACTGGGTTCTGTAAAAGGAAAGGAGATTTCGACCCCCCTTTTTGCTCACTTTGATCCTGAAGAGCTTAGAATTGGCATGCAGGCGCGCTCTCTGTCCTCACTCCCTACTTGTAGGTTGTGTGACCTGGTGGGTGGAAAGGGAAAGGAGTGGAAAACCCCTTCTCCCATTGCCACGTGCCCCCACCCAGCAACCCACGAGACAGACAGAGCCTGGGGGTCAATCTCCCAGGAATGGGATTACTAGGAACATGGAATGGAGGAAACCAATTTAAGGGTGAGAGTTGGGGTTTCCATGAAAGGGAGATACCTGGGAAGCCCATGGACGGTGACAGCAGAATTCCCTCTGTCTCCACACTCAGCTGACCAGGACTAGGGGAGGGGGGCGTGGGGGAGGAGGGGTTAGGATGACAAACATTACCGTTTCCCCCAGTCAGCCCAGAAGCAAAACAAAAACTCCTCCTTCCATTTCCTCTCCCTGTCTTTTGCAGGATTTCATCCCCAGCCTCTGGCCAAGTTCCTAAAGAAGGAACTTCAACTAGCTAACTTTCCTCTTCCTCAGCTCTGGGGCTCTTAAGAAAGCCTAGGGACACAGATTAGAGAAGTCTGGAAGGGAAAAGCCCACACACAGAAGGTCTGTGTTGCCACCTCCCTCAGATCACAAGGACAAGAATATCTCCTTTGCTCCCCAGCTTCTCGCCCTGCTCCACATTTTGCCAATAATTCCGCTCCTAGTGCTAGGGAGCCTTCCTTGAGTGTTAACCCAGTCCCTTCTGCTGGAGTCTATTTGGAATGCGAACCGAGTGGCAGAAGCCCCTGCAATAACAAAGTTCTCGCTGTCACCTTTTAAACCCAGTGCACGAAGTCCAGGCCTGCCAGCAACCTAGGCTGCATTTCAGGAGGGGTGGAGCTCACGCAGGGGACCCGCTGGAGCACCCTGATATTGCCCACCACCACCACCCCCTCCCTGCACCCGGGCTTGCTGTGTTCAGCTACAGAGCTATCCCTACAACACCTCCAAATGCGGCCCAAATAGAAGGGCCATTCGTGTGACCTCAATTCCTTGACTGATCCAAAAGGGAGCAGCTCTCCGTCTGTGCCTCCTTCCCAGTCCCCTCAAGGCCAGATGCACCTCAAGGTTCAGAAAGCGAAATCGGAACCCGAGAGCCTCGGCCCATTCAGTCCACCCAGGTGGAACACCCCCTCCCCATCAGAGAGAAGCCAGGACCTAGGTGTCCTTTGCTCCGAGTCCTGCTGGCAGAGAGAAGGGAGGCGGGGCCACAGCTTTTGCTGGGTCCGATTCCTCTGGGGCAGCCCCGGCCGGACACGGGGCCAGTCCCGCCCGCCCGAGAGAGGCTGGCGACAAGGGCGGCCAGGAAGGGCCAGGGTCCCTGGGGGCATCAACGGACGCATCTCCCCCCCTCCCCCCACGACCTCCTGCCGGACGCGACCCGGAACCAACTCCCCGCATCCCCGGCCCGGCAGAGCCCCCGCAGCCCCACCACTGGGTGGGGATGCATGTCGGCCGGATCGCGGGCCCCAGAACCCCCAAATGGAGGCCCAGGCTGGAGGGTAACAGACAAGAGGATCGGCGGGGCCGGGCCCGGGCCCCCCGGCGCCGCGCGCAGGAGGAGACCGAGGGGGGGGCGCAGGGGAAGCGGGAGGGCGCGCGGGGGGTGCGAGCAGGGTCCGGGGGGCGCGCGGTGGGTGTGGGGGGCGCCGGGCTCACCTACCTCTCGTCAGCGCCGCCATTGCCGGTCACATGACTGAGGCTGTTGCTGGGATGACGGTCTGGGCCTTAGCAACAAGGGCGGGGTGGGGGGGGAGACCCCGAGAAGGTGTGTGTGCGGGGGAGAGGTTGCAGGGGGTGCAGACTGAGGAAGAGGGAAGGAAGGAGGATGGCACCCCCTTCCCCCTCCCAGGTGATAATCACCGTTTCCTTTGACCCGCTTCCATCCACAAGCCCCAGCCTTCAGCCCCAAAACAGAAATGGAGGCGCCGTCCCAATCTTTGAAGGCGGGGGGGTGGTGTCGTGGAGCCCAGGGTGGGAGGTTAAATCCTTTAAAGACGCTACCCTTCTCGCTTTCCCCTCCGGCGAGGGGCCCTCCCCCTGTTCTTCCCCAGCCAGCTGCGTAGCAGCTTCTGGAAGCTGGTGGCAGATGGGTGGGTGAGGAGTGTCGGTTTAGGTAGGTGGGGAAGAGGGGGCAATTTCTCTGTGATCCTTTTTCTAGAAAGGCCTTTGAGGAATAGGAGGTTGGAAGAAGAGTCATAGTAAAAAGCATTGGTTCTAAAAAATAAATCCAGGACTAAGACGTTTCCCTTCTTTATTGCTTGCCTTTCCCTAGATTGTTACCTTCTGTCAAACCTGTGTTCAGATGGGTGTTGAATCTCTGATTTTTCTCTTTACACTGAGGCTGGTGCAGAATGAGAAGTGAATACATTTTGTCCAAAAAAATGCCTTGGAGTGATGGTATCAAGTCTATGGTTGAAAGAGTTAAACTCACAAAGGGGTGGGGGGGAACCCTCTTCTGCTTCCCACATCAGAGCCAGCAGTCTCCGCCCCCAGTCCAACTCACTTCCCTGGGGCCACATCAAGCCAGGTTTTTCAAACGGTCAGAAGAACTCCTTGGCCAAACAGTACTGGATGGATCTCTCAGACTGGCAACCGCCTCTGCTGATCCACGCCCTTCCTTCACTCTCTCTCCAGGCTGGATGGCTGGTCACTTCCTTCTTTACTTTCCCAGGACCCTGATGTACTCTTCCTGTCCTCCACACAAAGGCCATCTTTCCCAGGAAGCTGGGGAAACACTGGGTTCCTTCTCCTTTAGCTCCTGTGTGCTCGGTGCTGTTAAGACTCGCTCACCTTTAGAGACGTGAGTGTGATCTAGCCCAGAACCCTGGGGAAAGTGGGGGGGTGGGGTCATATCACCTCAATTGGCCCTGCCCCCCGCCCCCCCAGAGCTGACTCCTGCAAAACTGGGGAATGTCTTCCATTCCCATGCACACTCCTAGCCACCTTTTAAGCTCACAGCCATCTATATCTTGAAACCCACATCTTTAGGGACCCAACATCTTAAAGATCAGAGTTCTTTACTTGGTTGCTGCACCCCTAAGCCCAGGCTTCCAAAAAAGAGGAGTGGGGGAGAAAAAAAGGAATTTCTGTGAAGGAATTTGAATTCAATAATTTATTTTCCTTATAGTGACAGCAATGGGAGTAAATACACGAGATCTTTTTATTAATAAAACAAAAAAAGATGAAAAACAGAAGCAACAAATGAAAACCATAATGCTTATGATACATCAGCCAGAAATGGGTCAGAAAACCCATTTCTCAAGAACAAAGTTGCTGGTGTCATGGAGTTTTATTGCATTCAACAAGGGAAAGGTAGACGGTGGAATGAAAAACATCCATGAGGCTCCTGACAGGAAAATTTTATAGGGGCTCCAATCCTCAACTGGGGACTCCTCTTGTTACTTGCTTTGGAGCAGAAGATGGAGGGGCAGGAGGAATTCTCGTTTATGACCTCATGACTTCTTGTGAGACAGATCAGTCCAGTCAGATACAGAGCAGAGTATTTGTATCCCTACAGGCCACTTGCTGGTGCCCCATCTTTGTGTTCCAGAGAAATGCAGAAGCCTCAGGGGAGATGCAGGATGACAAGAATGGCTGCCTGAGCCCCAAAGGCATTGCGGGGAAGGGAACTATCCCAGCTCATCAGGGTCCACTGCATTCTGAGAATATCATGCATCAGCTCGACTCTCCTTGGAGGGGGCTGGGTGACTGAGTTATGGCTCTGACTCCTCTCTGGGGGTGGAGAGTGAAGATGACAAAGAGGCCCATCTGTCCCCTGGGAGACACAGTAGCAGTTAAGATGGACAGAAAATAACAAAATAACAAATCCAACTGGGAAAAGGGTTTGAGAAGGGGCAGGGGAGGCAGTGTGCTAGGGGCACACTTCCAAGCAGTGGAGGCCGCTCCCCCATGTGAGGCTCCCCTTCTCTTGAGATGACCAGGGTTAACCCAAGTAGAGGTATTCCCTTCTGCTGGGACTCAAACCTCCGGGATGGCTAGACATGAAGAAAGGAAATTTAACACAGGGAGTGAACCTTACACCCTTGGCTCATCCGTCCAGCCTCCAGAACTGACCACCCCCCCACTGAAGGGTTCCAGCCCAGGAGGGATGTGAGGTCCTGGGGAAGAGCAGCAGGGGTCAAACAGCTTCACCCAGGATTCAACACTGTGGCCGTCTCTAGTGGGGGCAGGTGGAGTGAGGGAAGAGACCCGAGAGTAGTCAACCCTCAGCAGAGACCTCCAATTCCCTAAATAACCACAGGAGTCCTCATAGGTCCCACCTCCACAAGCTGCCAGCCCACCAACCACTCTCCACCGCACCTCGGTAAGACTGGCCCTATCCCAATGTATGTGTGCATGCTGGCACCCACATCTGTAGTGTCTTGAAAATCTTCCATCCCAGGGCCTACTAGGAAGGAAGCATGCCACAACGAGTTCTATAAAGTTATCAGCAAAATTCAGATACTCTTAGTTCATCCCACACAGCAAAGTGCATCGAGTTAAGTTGCTTGGGCCAGGTCCATCTGTCCAGTCAGGTCTTGAAGATGGCCAACAACCCCCTTCCCCCAGCTCCTCCTCTGTTATGGAAACAACAGGACATTTTACAAAGATCAAGGCACTTGGGAGAGAGTCAACAGTAAACACTCTAATGAAGCAAGCCGACTTGGTGGGGAAGGGAAAGAGGGAAGGGAGAGAAGGGAAGGAAGGGGAGGGAAAACAATGTATCGGTATCTCTGAGGGCCAGGAAGGGCCTACTCAACAAGATGGAGTTATTTGGATGGAAGGAGCCTGTAGCCTGAAGTTAGCAGAAGAGGAAAAGAAGAAGTTAGTGGCCAGAACATCCACAATCCCCCCATGCCTCTCAGACCCCCACCACCTGAAACATAGAGCAGCAGTCACCATGAAGTCAGGCAGTCTCTTAGGCAAAGATGTTGGTAATAAAATCCAGGAATCGCTTAGCATACTGCTCAGGATGGACAGTAGAGATCTCTGCCCCCGCCTGTGAGAGGAAGGTGTAGAACAGGGTGTCAGCGCCTGCAGCCCTGCCCCGCTCCCTGCCCTCCCCTCCTCCCCACTCCTGACCATTTCCATAGCCAGCCCTCCATCCTTCTGCCACCCCACTGCTCGGGCACAAGAGGCTCTTGAATAGTCAAAATAGTCAAGACGGGAAAGGAAAGGCTTCAGGGAGCCCTCACCCCATGCTTGACAGTTTTGGCTGCATGAGCTGCTTTCTTCTTGGCATCATACTGTGTCAGGATGTCAATAAGGCCCATGAAATACACCTCCTTCTGAGGGGCCCCTGGGGAGAGAGGCCAGCGATGAAGACCAAGTATAGTCCCAATTCCCTCCCCCGAGGAACCAGTCAGATTTCTTCTGAAAAGCTAACCAGCCTCTCCAACCACCACCCTGGTCTCTGTCCCCCAGGGACTACCCTCCCTGCCCTTTAAATTTCCAGGCTCTCTCTCACCCTCAGCACTCCGGATGGCATAGACATCGATGAAGGATTCAAACTCTCCAGGGCCCAGGGGCCGGTGGGAATGGATGTAGCCGCCGATACCCTCAGGGGAGGTGCCATAGGAGCCCACCGGAGCGGGAGGCCCCGTAAGGCCACAGTCGCCATCCCCCTCTGACTCCTCCTCCCGCACCGGCCCGTCCTCCTCTGGCTCAGAGCCCCGAATGATGTCGTGGATGCCCAGAAGAAGGCTGTAGTCCATGATCTTCAGCTGCACTAGGAACTGAAGACCCCACCGGCAGGTCAGAAGCCCCAGATGGCTCTCTCCATTCCTATGTACTACTCTTACACCTCCCTCTCTGAATATCCATGGCCCTCCTGGGGAAAGGAGGTGTAAAAACGGAGGGTTGAGAGCATACCATTGCTCTTTATTGCCTAAATGTCCTGGTATCTCAGATCATTGTTTTTTAAAGAATTCTTTTATGATCATTCTTTCAGTTCATACCAGTCACCCCCTCCAAAGGTCACCTCTAGAAGATTTTCATGAAAGTGAAAGTTGCTCAGTCTTGTCCAACTTTTTGGGACCCCATGGACTATACAGTCCATGGAATTCTCTAGGCCAGAACACTGGAGTGGGTAGCCAGTTCCCTTCTCCAGGGGATCTTCCCAACCCAGAGATTGAACCCAGGTCTCCCACATTGCAGGCAGATTCTTTACCAGCTGAGCCACAAGGGAAGCCCAAGAATACTGGAGTGGGTAGCCTATCCCTTCTCCAGCAGATCTTCCTGACCCAGGAATCAAACCGGGGTCTCGGATTCTTTACCAACTGAGCTATCAGGGAAGCCAAAATCCCCTACAGGCAGAAAGCCCCAAGGGAAGGGGATGAGTTCCCTCATACTGTAAATGGACAGCTGCCGGAGGGGAGGGGGGAGCAAAAAAGAGAAGCAAAGTCATTTCCCAGAGCACCCCAATCATCACCTCCACATCTCTCTTTAGCTTCTCTAGAAAGACTTTCTTCTCCTCTTCACCAATATAAACTTTCTGGTTCTTGTTGAGAAAGTCCATATCCTTAAGGGTGGGCAGTTCCTTAACCTGAGAACAGGTAAAGGGACAGCTGGGGAATGCAGGCCTCCCTGACCATCTCAGCCAGTGACCCTGCTCTATGTAGGGCTGTCTCTCGCTCTGGGGCCCCGAGTGGAGAGGTTTACCGCCCCGCTCACCTGACTTTACCGGGAGGCTGCCCAGAGTCTGCTCTTACCTCCAGTGCTGCCCCCAGACTCAGTCACTGCAGCCGTATCCCAAATCACACCCACTCCTTTCTGCCTAGGGTTTTCAGTTCACACACTCCATTCTGACTTTTCTTTCTTCTTCTTAAGCAAAGACAGCTGGTTTGAATGAAAGCTCAGGATGGGAGTGGTTGGTGAGCAGTTTGCTCTTGAAGTCTGGCATTTTCACCCATTCCCAAACCCAAGACTGTGACAAGAAGGCCCTTCCCACTGCCCCTTCCAAAAAGTCCCTGGATCAGGAAAAGTCTACATATCTCTTCTTTTTTGGTGGTTTAAGATAAGAATTAATATCCAAGGATCCCTACCTCTTTATCCTAAGAAGATCCCTTTCACCTGCCCTCCCCCACCCCTCACACCCTGTCATCTAGAATTATATCACCTTCTCCTTATCGCTGGCTTCCCGGGACACTAGGGAGCCCTGTGGAGAGATCCAAAGACCAAGTCAGCAGAAGGGGCTAAAGGCAGAATCGGAACCGACCTCCTAAGACAAGTCCTCAAACCCCAGCCTTCTTTCCTTTAAGATGAAGCATGCAGCGCCCTCCCTGGCCGCCCCGCCCCTCGGGCCACCAGGAGGCCCCCTTGGCCCGTCTCTCCTGACCTTGAGGTCGTATTTCCTGTGCACGGGCAGACGGTGGCTGAACATGTTGCGCATCACAAGCATGTAGCTGTCCTCGCTGTCCACGCTCACCCGGTACATCCCCAGGAACTGGGGCAGCAGCGTGCTGCCGTGACACTTCACGATGTACTGGGGTGGGAGGGAGAGAGGAAGTAGGAGAGGTGAGCAGCTCGGGCGGGCGTTGCTCCTGCTCCACAGGGAGCCTGAGAACCCCACAAGGACAGGCTAGAGAAGGTCAGAAGTGGTGAGGGGCTTTCTGAAGACACCCCAGGTTATCCATGCAGTTTCGGAATCCTCATTTCCTCTGACTTATCCCAGATGTATGATCTCTCTTAAAGCGCCCTCTCTCCTTTGATCTTTATCATCCTTTGAGATGGGGAAGGTAGGTGCTGTTATCCTAGTTTTGACCCTCTTTATTCATTGAACCAGGAGCGGAAATTACATCAACAGAATGACTTTACCTAGGCTAATATTTCTTGGTGGGCTAGATTCCCACAGTAAAGCCGTTTGCATGAGGGCCTCTAATCTGGATTCCTAAGAAAATCCCCTTTTCAGTGCTACCGTGTCTCAGGGTTGCTGCCTTTCTCTTCAGAGCCAGCCTTCTCAGAACATTAGTCAGCTATCAGTCCATTTTCTCTCATTCATACCTCAAACCAATGAAATCAGATTATACTCTCATTTCTCCTCTGAAATTTCTCTACTCTTCACTGCCTCAAATCCCTCAGTTGCCAACTCAAACAGGCATCTTGTCATTGTCGTATCTCAACTGGCTGGTACTTGACGCTACTGACCAGCCTGAGCTCCCATCACACCACTCCTCTCTGTCCTCAAGTCCTGTGTGGAATGAAGTAGGGCATAAATCATTAAGAGCATCTGACAGCTCCAGCCAAGAAGACCCAAATGTGGTGCTGGCCCTTGGGGCTTCGGCCTCAGCCTCACCGGTCACATGAGGGTAGGAGCTCTCTAGATCGGTCCCCTGGCAGGAACTTCTGGGGCACAGCTGGGGACTGAGGCCTGGCGGAAGGAGGAAAAAACAACCACAACAGAGTCTCTGGGCAGCAGTGACCATGTGGCCTTGCTTGGTCCCCATCTCCCCTCCTTTTTTCCTTTCTTGGGGCCATGGTTGTGGGTTTAGAGAGCCTGGGTAGTCTAGTCACTGGGAGGAGTAGAAGAAAAGGTTTTTGCTCCTTTAAACCTGATGGGGGAGGCCATTTGTATTTGGAAAATGCTCTATTCTTGGGGACTGCCTGTATTTGGAAGATTTATTAAATCTTAGTATCCTATTCTCAACCTCCAAGGTGTATTGATAAATTACTAGTCTGTATTTTTTTTTTTTCCACTAGTCTGTATTTTTTAAACCTTAAAACTTTTTTATGTGCATTTCACGCCAACTTTTTTGTAGAGCTATATCAAAAACAACAAATCTGGCCTCACATCACAGTGTACCTCAGAGAGGAGCATTCTGTTATTTTTACAAGGCAGGAGTTAGTGGAGCTGTTGAATTAAACTTGGCAATCACATTAAAAAAAAAAAAAAAAAAAAAAAAGGCATCCCTTAGTCTCTTTTATGGACTCTTTACTTGCCCAAGGTTCTGTCCTCAACCTTCTTTTCATTTCACTCTACATTTCCATAATCTCATCTATATTCATGGTGATAAGTACCATCTACTCACCTGCAGCTCTGAAATCTAGACTAGAAAGAAATCTAAAATTAGAAAGAGATCTGATTCTTTCTCCCGAACTCCATACCCCAACCACTCACAGGACATCTGTATCCGGATGAACTGTGGAAACCAGAAACTCAACAGGCCTAAATCACAACTGCCTTCCTCCGAAGATATGTTTCTTTTCCTGCTTCCCAACTGGGCACCCAGGAATTTGGAGCCCCTTTGCCTTAATTCCTGCAATTCTCCCAAAGGTCTTCCTTTCCACCTTCACTACCATCACCCCTTGAGGCTCGTGTCATCTCTCACCTGGACTGTAACACTTACCTCCTCACTGGTATCGCCACTCTCAGTACTTCCCCTCTATAATCCATTCTCTAAAATTTTGCCACAGGGCTATTTCTAAATGACATATACATCACTCCCCTGCAAACCACCTTTCAGGATAAAGCCCAAACTCTCTGTGTGGCTTATAAAGCCCTTGTCGCCTAGCTCCTGCCTAAGGGTCCTTCCACAATACCTTATCCTGGTCACACCGAATTTCTTGCAGTTCCGCAACATCAAGCCCGTTCATGGCTCTGTGCCTTTACAAGTGCTGCTTTCCTTTGCCTAGAGTGCTCTCTTCCACCATGCCCAACGCCTGGTCCCCACTAGCATGCGTGAATCCGCTCCCAGGATACTCCCTCTAAAAACTCTCCTGGAGCACCTCTTGCCCCAGATGAGCTGGGATGCTCTTCCTCTGCCCACCCAGAGCATTCCCTACATTCCTCCACTGCCTGCACCCAGCCTGCTGTGTGTTATCTGATGCTAGCTTACCAGTCTCTGCCATTAGAACAAGAGATGCTCAGTGGCCAGGGCCATTTCATTCACCTCTTTCTTTACTGTCTGACAGAGGACCTAATAACAACAGACATGGGTTAGCTGTTGAATAACCAAAAACTCTTTTAGAGTCTTTCATTTATTCCTTGCTCACTATTTTGGTGAGATTTTCCTTCAGTAAAAAGATATTCAGGTATTTTTTATTCCCCAAATATTGCAGAAACTTCATATTCCAAATTCATCTGCTCAGACAGAATAGCTTCCCTAATCTCACTTACGGCTGGTTATGATCATGGCTTCTTCCCTCCAATTTATCCCAATGGTACACTCATCGTGGTTTTCTCCCTAGACTGCATTTATTCCTGATAGTACATTTGATGTTGGCACTTCACCTAATTCTGACTTAGTCTAAAACTTATACTTTGCTATTCACGTACCCTTTATGTATCTATTTAGATTAGAAGCATCAAATGAGAAGGAACATGTCTAAACTCTCATTTAATCAAACACAAATAGGTATGCGAAGGCTCTCTTTTTGAAATGCCTTGTTTTTCAAAAACATGATGTTGAGTGCTATAGGCTATAGGGAGGAAGAGAGATAGGAAGTCTCCCAAGTGCTCTGAAGCTGAGCTATGAGTAGGGAGGGGAAGGGAAGAGTGGGCTGAGAGAGGTCTGACCTGATGGTAGTTGGACAGGTTGCTATGCATGTCAGCAATGTCCTCACTGGATACTTCTTTGATGACCAGAGTCCGATCATAGGAGATAAGGAAGCGACCATCACTGCCTTCACTTTCAGTTGGGGGACTTCGGGTAAGGGATACCTGGAGACACACAAGAGACTAGGAGCTCTTTTCCTCCCCCTTTACATATGGATGCATAGGACAGTGGTCAACTGAACACATCTGCAAGTAGATAAAACCTTGGCATAAGAGGATGAAAAAGGGTTCTAAATCCAGTGTCCATACATAGACTGAATGAAATGAGCGGCAAAATTTTTAAGGCATATACATTTCTCCCCAAGGACAGGCTTTATACCTTTCTTCAGATTTTTTAAGACGCCTGACCACAGGATAGTAATGACCACAGAAAGGTAAAGAATACCTGTGAAGGTCCTCATTCCTCCAAACACGACTGCCCCAAGGATTCCCCTTGTTAGGGAGAAAGGCCTACCCTTTCCCCAAAATGGACACTCACCAGGTAATCCTGGTCATCAATACCAAACCGATCACGCAGGTTCCTGAAGACTTGGGGACAGTACTCCTTGAACTTGAAATGACTGGGCAGATTTTCCCTGCAATAGGGTTTTCAAGATAGGAAAACAAAGTAACAATGTTATCTTACATTTATAAAGGGCTTGACAGTTTATAAGATACCCTCACACATATTACCTTATTTGATTCTCATAGAACCCATGTGAGCTCTTTTATTAAGCGTGTTATTCCCGTTTTACAGAAAGGGAGACTGGCTTAGGGTGGCTGAGTGACCTGCTTAAACCACATGACTGGTAAGTGGCTTAAGTAGAGCCAGGATCTGCTGCCCATCCAAACAGCAGCATTTCCCAAATCTCAAGCAAGTCAGAGACATCCTTAAATCAGCAACAGGTTCTGAATGGCATCTTCTGAAATTAGGAGGGTTTATGGGACTCAGGTATTTCTTTCAGGGAGTACCTCTCAGAAGCTAACGGTAATGGCAACTAAATGTATTTACCCTGTGGAGTTTTCAGGCTAGAGGAGAGGCAAACTAGTACACATAGATAAGTGTGTAGGGAACACTGAAAATTATTTTAATGGTTTCTTTACAAAAATACTGAATTTCTGCATTGGAAAGAAGTTTAAGCAATACAGTAACAACTTGTAAGTTGCCTTCTAAATCTAAAACCTTCAACTCATTCAACCTTAACTCTTAAAATGACCTCTTCTCTCTTCTAGGAAGGTTGACAAGAGCAGAACAGGGATCCCACATACCTGTGGAAAAGGTGATTGTTGACCTTGATCTTGGAGCTAGCCTTAAAGTCATCTGGCAGTAGCATCACCGGGGGAGGCACCTGGCTGAGCTCATTGATCTGATGAGTCAGAATAAGAATGGGAAGGCGGTGAGGAGGGGTGCGGAGAGCTGCTTATACACTGCGTCTGGGAA
The DNA here is from genome assembly GCF_033118175.1 of Dama dama. Classification (NCBI taxonomy): domain Eukaryota; kingdom Metazoa; phylum Chordata; class Mammalia; order Artiodactyla; family Cervidae; genus Dama; species Dama dama. Next base: position 70,244,516 of record NC_083683.1, read on the forward strand.
AGAGTCAGGAAAGGGTCACTGGAAGGACTGCTGCTGAAGCTCCAGCCAGTATTTTGGTCATCTGATGTAAACAGACCACTCATTGGAAAAGTCCCTGATGCTGGGAAAGACTGAGGGCAGAGGGAGAAAAGGGCGTCTGGGGATTAGATGGCTAGATGGCATCACTGATGCAATGAACATGAACATGGGCAAACTGGGAGATGGTGGACAGGGAGACCTGGCGTGCTGCAGTCCATGAGGTCGCAGAGTCGGACACAACTGGGAGACCAAACAACCACCACCTCATTCCTTTAGATACCCTGGTAATGCCTATGCCTGACAAAGGTGAGTATATGCTGTCTTTGCTGCCCAAAGAGGCCTGCAGCAAGCAACCCTCACACAAGGCCCCTCACACTCCCGCCCCCGTGGAACTTCATGCTCACAACAGTCATTTTATATTAGGCAAACTCTGTAAGCAACTCTGGATTATTTTTAAAGCTGTGAGAAATTCTAGGAAAAAAAAAACCCTCAGCCGACTCAAGACATTCAAGACAAACAGTTCCATGCTCCACTGGAAACAAAACAAAAGATGTTTTCAAAGTACAGAGAGTTAGTGGGACCCTGAGGGGTCAACAGCAGCAAGAACGAAATGCCCATATCCTGAAGGAGGCATCTTCTTACAAACAGGATCTATTCTTCCAGATCACTCTGCCCCAGTTCTTGGAGTAGGTCCCCACCTGCCTGCATGTAAGGTAAGAGAAAAACAGCTGATTTCTGAGGGAATGCGGGCAGGCAGAGGATATGAGCTCGTTTGTTCACCAAAGTCAAGCCAACCCACAGCCCAAAGCATGCAAGCACCACATGCTCTCCTCAGCCCCAAGAATCAGCAGTCTGCTAATTCAGGGTGGAAAGAGGGTTCCTGTACCAAGAAATGCTCAGATGTGCTTTCTCCCCAGTGACTAACAAGGGTGCCGCAGTATCTTTCACACACCCTTACTAGTCCACTTACCACTTGGCTCTAACCGCTGGTTTATGTGAGCTCCCCACCCGGGCTGTGAGCCCCCAAAGGACCAGTTCTCGTCATCTACATCTCTCAGATGACTAGCACAATGTCTGACACTCAGTGGTCCCCAAGTGTTTATTAACCAAATAAATGGATGCCTTGCCTTTTCTTACTTGATCATGCAACAGAAATTCAGTCTAACCTAAATCCCATACACTGCCATGAAAAACCAGCTCCTCTCATTCTCAGTAGAAAAAGAGGACAGAACATATTCCTCCAGAAAAAAAAAAAAAGAAAGAAAAAGAAGCCACTAGAGATTTCCAGCCTAAAATTCAGCTATAGTTCTTCATGGCCCCCTCCTCGCCACCTGCTGTTGAGGCTGACTCATCACTAGGACATATGTTCAAGGAATTTCTCCATTCCAGACCCTTTAAGTAAATGTGTGCTGGCTGAAGGTGGGGTGTTGGGACTAAAGTAGACATACCTAGGGAAGCTGAGGCAGGTCTTCTGCGTAATTTCCCCAATCTTTACCAAAGGAAAACACTCCTTCTCGAACTTCCCGAAGGGATGGATGGATGAGTCATAAGACAGGAAGCCCTACTTCCATGAGCCTTGCCCATACCAAGTGGCATAGACTGAATACTCTCCGATAAGACATTACCACCCAGGGACCTGGGGACCACAAATGCAAAAGGGAGCTGACAGACTCCATATAACTTCCTAAGCCCCAAACTAACAATGACAAAAACTGTATTCTTCCCCATTCCCTTCCATCTCTGCAACACTATATGATGGCTATAATACAACACTCCATATGACTATAATGTTTCAAGGAAATTGAATTTTTAAAATTTCGCCTGTCACATTCAAGATCACTGCACTCCTCCCACGCCAGCCATGAGAGAAGGGAGGGCAATGGCTGTGCTTTCTTCACTTGAGGTATCTTCAGGAACCAGAGATGCACTGGCCTCTCGGGTCTCCTCCTGATTCCCAGGCCCACGGTCTAAGCAGCTCCCTGATTCTAAAGTTCACCACCATAATGTCCCCATGACCAGAACTCCTGAGCCAACTCTTCATTCAAAGATGACCCTCAGTTACACCAAATACCATTACTCCAGCCAGCAATAGGGTGCAGGTAAGACCAAAGGCTTATACACATTAAGTGCTGAGTGAGAGCAACCACTGGGCTCAGGGCAGCGTAGCCTCTCTGAAATGCTGTACCTCTGGAAGGGAAAGGGACATGCAGGATTAGAAGATCCAGGAAGCCTGCAGCTTCCCCTCAGAGCCAAGGTTCCAAAGTCAAGGAAGGCGGCTGGAAAGCAAGGTGCAAAGCAGAGTAAACAAAACAGTCATTTCCCTTCAAACAGTTACTCTTCCCGCTCCCCTTCTACACGCACTCTCTCACCGGAGACCTCACCGCCAGCAACCTATTACAGTCACTCCCCCTAAAGTCCTTCCAGATGGAGCCAGGTCCCGGCCGGGCTCCGCGGCCTGGGGCTGAAGCTGGAACTGACTGGGAGGAGGCAGGGAGCTGGGTTTCACGCGAAGAAGAAGGAAACAGTGGAGGAGTAAAGGGCGGAGGAAGGGACACAGCCTACGTTAAAAAAGAAAAAAAAAAAGCTTTACAGCAAGAAGGTAGGGTGGGAGAGACACCTGAGGGTAGGTGGGCAGGGACCGGGACAGCCCGGTGGAGAAGTGGCTGCGCGATGGGCTCCGGAAGCGGCAGCCTGGGGGCGGACACGCCCGGAGGAGCTGAGGGGTGAGGGCAGGGCCACCGCGGGGCCGGGGCAGGGCCTCACCGAGTGGGCTACGCCCCACAGGAACACGCCCACCAGCGGGTCGGCCGCCCGGAACACCTTCACCTTCTGCTGCACGAAATGCTTCTTCTTGGTTTTGGAGGCGAAGCCGAAACCCGCGCCGGGGGCCGCTGTCGCCGCCGGTACAGCGGCCGGCGGGACCGAGGAGGACGCCATAGTCTCCCGGGAAACCGGCGGAGGGGAAGCTGAGGCGGTCTGCGATGCGGGTTCCCGACCCCGGAAGCGGCGCTCACCTGCGCCTCCGTCACGTGACCGGAGGCTGGCGCGCGAGCCGGGCGGGGTAGGTTGACTCCGCCCCCTGCTGGCCGCCCGCGCGCCCCGACGCCTGCGCAGTGGGTGGGCTCACCTGACGGCCGGGAGGCGCGCGGAAACCTCTTCCCTGGAGGGCTGCGAGCGGCCCGCGAGGCCCAGACCAGTCATCCAGGCGTTGGGGTTGCTCCTTGGGCTGGAGCGATTTAACCCTGTGGTCGAGGGCTCCGTAGCTGTAAAGTGACCGCTTTCCAGTTTTGCCCAATTTCTAGGAATAACCTCCCGGCGTAAGCTAACCTGAAAACATTCGTTTACGAAGTAGCAAATCCCTTAAGTGGGTTTTGTGCTTTTAGAAAGACCGCTCAGGCATCGTTCTGGACGGTGACCAGAGTATTGCAAAAGTCTAGGCACGAGGTGAGAAGCTAAAACAATGACTGTTGGGATAGAAAGAAGAGGGTGGATCTAAAGGTTCGGTTTGATGTTAGTGCGTGAAAGTCATAGTGGATGTGGGCTTTGAGGGGGAGAGAGACGCTGAGGATGAATCCCGGGCTTTTGCCTAACAGTGTTTGGGCACCTGAGGGCAGCAGTACATTTGGGCTGGGAATCCGGGTTTAATTTTCGTGAGGAATCTGTAGTCGCGAGTGACAACTCCAAGGAAAGTCCAATGACGACCCTGGCATAGACCAGCATGTGAGAGGCTAGTGGGAGAAGCCTGAGAAGGGGTGGCCAGAGAAATAAAAAGGGTCAGGAGGGCAGGGTCACAAAAGCCAAGGGAGCTGAGTTTCCAGAAGGAAGGAGTGGAAAGCGGTGTCAAATGTCCTGGAGAGGCAACGCAAGACAATGGGGAAGTGGGAAGTACCCCCACCCCCACCCGTTGACTTTGGCAACTAGTTGTCTTTGGCAACTAGGGGCTTCTTTTTTTCTTCTTAGTTGGCTGTGTTATGTAGCATGAGGAATCTCAGTTCCCAGAAGGGGAATTGAACACGTGCACTCTAAAGTAGAAATGCAGAGTCTTAACCACTGGACTATCAGGGGAGTCCCACAACTAGTAACTTTTGGAAAGCACTTTCAGCAGAACAAGAGCCAGATCAGGATGGGCTGAGGGATCAATAGGAAGTGAGAAAGAGGGGAGGGAAAGCTTAAGACTTTTTCAGGAAATTTGGTTATGAGAAAACCTGGCAGGGAGTGTCTTATAGAGAAACACATGGTAAAACACACTTTTTAGGGAGACCTTGCCAAGGAGAAGAGACAAAATTGTTAAAACAGAAGCTAACATAAAAAACAGGAAATAGAACTGCCATATGACCCAGCAATCCCACTCCTGGGCATACACACCGAGGAAACCAGATCTGAAAGAGACACGTGTACCCCAGTGTTCATGGCAGCACTGTTTATAATAGCCAGGACATGGAAGCAGCCTAGATGCCCATCAGCAGACGAATAGATAAGAAAGCTATGGCACATATACACAATGGAATATTACTCAGCCATTAAAAAGAATGCATTTGAATCAGTTCTAATGAGATAGATGAAACTGGAGCCCATTATACAGAGTGAAGTAAGCCAGAAAGATAAAGACCAATACAGTATACTAACATATATATATGGAAGTTAAAAAGATGGTAACAGTAACACTATATGCAGGACAGAAAAAGAGACACAGATGTACAGAACAGACTTCTAGATTCTGTGGGAGAAGGCGAGGGTGGGATGTTCTGAGAGAACAGCATTGAAACAAGTATACTATCAAGGGTGAAACAGATCTCCAGCCCAGGTTGGATGCACGAGACCAGTGCTCAGGGCTGGTGCACTGGGACGACCCAGAGGGATGGGGTGGGGAGAGAGGCGGGAGGGGGGATGGGGATGGGGAATACATGTAAATCCATGGCTGATTCATGTCAATGTATGGCAAAAACCACTACAATATTGTAAAGTAATTAGCCTCCAACTAATAAAAATAATTGGGAAAAAGCAAACAAACAAACAGAAGCTAACAAAGAAGATGCAAACTGCCCAAGACTGCATCGCTTTTAGTTTCTCTATCAAGTCTATGTTAAGTACCTCAAGAAAGAAAATCTAGAAGGGCCTTGATTTAGTCCAGAGAAGGGAGATTTATCACTTGTCAGAAAGTAGAAACAAAAGGGATCTGTGTAGATAGAAGTGTGTAGGGGTGTGTGTTGGGGGGTGGCGAATGAAGAATTTCACACTTCATCACCTTAATTTACTTAACGCTTTAAAACAGACAAAGTTATTGCCTAAGAGAGGCAAGTAAGAAGGGATTTAGGAAGGGAGAGTTTAGACCAGTTGCTCTGGGAAGCGGGAGAGAAAACAGCAGAGATACACAGAAGGAATGTTAAGCCAGCGCCAAGGCCGGTTAGCTCTGTGGCTCTCTACTTTTCACTGCCCCAGTGTTCTAGTTGTGGGGTTTTCTCTGTTCATCGCAGAGGCTTTTAAGTGAGAGCAGAGACCACAGGAGGGCTGTGCCCTGGAGTGTGGGGTCAGAAGGGGGACTGTGGTGAAAACTCCTGGGCCCAGAGAATTGAGCTCTTGGCAAGGGAGGGATGGAACTGATGCTGGGGCTGACGGTGGTCTGTGGGAGAACAAGGAAGAAAACAGGATCCCATTGTTGTTAAGAATTACAGACAACCTGGATAGGTGTCCACCAACATTGAATGGTTGAATAAATTATAGGGTAAGTTTGTGGAAAAAATACATGTATATTTTTTAGTGAGGGAAGTATGTATATTGACATGAAAAGATCTCTAGGATATATTGTCAAGTGGGGGCGGAAGGGAAACCTGCATGTAACTCTGTGGAAAAACACCTGGAAGACTGTCATAATGTCCCACACTGTCATAATGCCATCACCTGCAGGGAAGGGAGGGAGACTGGGGAGGCATAAAGATTCACAACACCAGAGAGTCATCACTGAATTTATTTTATTTTAAAGATATCTATGTACATCAAGTAAATACACACGGGGGTTGGTGCGGTTTGGTTTGTCGTCCACGCTGGCATGCAACATTTTGGCAGAAGTGAGTGAGCAGGCCAGGTGCCCCAAGTGGAGACCCTGGCTCTCTGAAAGGAAGGGGGCGAGGGGGCGAGGGGAGGGGACGGAGGAGGACGGCCGAGTGAAGCTTCTGGTGAAGGCTTTGTGTGTTCCTTATTTACGTAAGTGAATTCTATTTCCCTTACATCTTGCTCAAGAGAAGGCTGCTCCCTCTGTCACCTCTCTCCTCATCTGCCCGACACAGAATCATTTGGTGGCAAGAGCACGTAAAACCCACTGGAGCCTCGGGGGCCCTGCGGGCCGATATGCGCACAAGTCTCCAGGTACACAGCAATCTTCCTTCCTCTTCACCGGGGTCTGGAGACAGCGTGGCTCGCTGACCCCACTCTTTCCCTCTTTGCTTGGGGCAGGGGAGCCAGATTACATCCCTTTCCTCTGAGCAGTGGTTTTCAAACTACTCTACAGGAACCCTCGGGGTCTCTTAGGACCGTTCAAGGGCTCCTCAACTAATGAGCCATTTTCCATCAAACAGTAGAAATGCACAATGCCCAGCTCTGCGTCACTTCTAGTTACTCTTTATATCAGGGTTCTATTATGAGATTGGTTCTGAAAAACATTTGAATATCACCGCCTTGGATTTATTCCATACCCCTCTGGTATATTTTTTTCCCTGCATTTCTCTTTAGTTGCTGAAAGGCCCAACAGGCGAAGGGAGAAGGGACTTCTTCCCTTGACGGAGTCATGGGCCACGACAGCCTGTGTTTACCAGCTGGCACTCACCCTGAACTGTCTTTCCTGGTTAAGAAACTAGGTGATGGGTGGTCTGCTACCCTGTTCTTCCAGCCCAGATAAGACAGGCTGTCTGGACTCTTTCTTGATTTGGACTGGCTTGTGACCTCCACTCTGCACCCCTGCACTTACCTGGAAAGCCCCCTTAGCACCATGTGGTAAGAAAGGATGTGAAAACAAAACCATGGTCCTGTCAATTACATGGGAGCAGGGGACCCCCCCCCCCATATCCGGGGTCCAGCCCTTGGGCTCCTCCACCTCCGGAAAAGTTGCCCTGCCCCTTTCTTTAAAGTGCACTTAATGCCTGACAAGGACATTATAGAAGGAATTCTTTGAAAAAAAATTTTTAATGTATATCATCAGGGAAAAGTCAGGCTCCAGTCTGAAAGGAAGGCATTTCGAGATAGCTATTTTGCCAGTGAACTGGAAGCCCCCACACCAAAGGTGGAGACATGGAAGAACATGCAGCCCAACATGGGACAGAGAAAGGAATCCAGCTCATCACTGCGGCAAAAAACACTTAGTAATTTTCCAGCCTGTTTACCCCCCCAAAGCCAAAGAAGCAATCCTACTGCTTCTGCTTGGCTAGAACTATCCCTGTGGACAGGTGAGCAACCATCTGATAGGCTGTTGGGAAGAGGTTGGCCTCCTTAAATTTGCAAAATCATTTTAAGCAGCTTTGGCTTCTAGTCAGGAGCTCTGGGATAGAGAATGTCAATAGGAGTTTCAGGGAGAAAGGGAAGTGGTCCCTTGAGCAGTCCATGTTCTTGGTTTTCTAGGAGGAATAGGAAGGAGGCAAAAGGCAGACTTCAAGGGGCAGAGGTGCACACCCAGAACCCCTCGGTTCAGGGGAGGGGTGTCTGAAGAAAATTCTCTGTATAGTTCAAGCAGTCCTTCCATTTTATCCTCCTCTGTGCTAAATGTGGAAGAGGAGGGAAGAAGAGGCTATTTCTGTATCTTGTGATGCTAAGACATTCTTCTGCTTAAGGCTTCGTGTGCATGCGTGTGCGCGTGTATGTGTTTGTGAAGGATCACAGCCCTCTAGCGCCCATTTTCCTTTTTTTAATCATCTCCATGACTAACACCACTCAGTGTGAGAGACGCATATATGAGAGAGAGAAGAAACACTGACCCTCCTCCCTATGGCCCCAAATGAGGAGGGTATCCTATGCTTAGAAATTGCTAAATACATCATTAGATACTAGAGAGTAAGACAGAGAGGAGAGAGAGAGACATAGCAGCTTTTGATATATAGATACAAAGATAGAGAGGAAGAGAAGACATCAAACATAGTACAGTCGAACAACAGGGGTTGCTGGGGAGGGAGTGAGTATCAGAGACCACAGGTTTGCAGCATGCTGAGAGAAGAGGCCTCAGTCCCTCTTAGAAACTGGGGAAGAAAGAGAAAGAAAGTGTGAGGAACCACTTTGCAGCCTGGCTCCTGAACAGGAACCGGGTGGCTTCGAGGCCAGCTTGGGTTTACAAGTTGTTCGTTTGACACCAGCGACCAGATGCCACCCTCCCAAGCCCCTGCTCCTCCACCCCCAGGCCTTCCCTCACTCTTCCTCTCCCATTCCTACTGCTTGCTTCCCATGCCTTTCTGCCTGTGTGTGTGGGCCTGGCCTGTTATTCTGGAAAACCCCTGGAAAGGGCTCAGCTTGGATGCCGCCCAGTAGGAGGCCATGATCTCGTGTTTCTTATTCTCCAAGGATCCAAGGTGGACAATAAGACAGGATCCCCGTGCTCGGTTCTGAGCCCGAAGGCAGCCCTGGTGCGGCAGGAGAACCAGGAAGGGGCCTGCGCTGCCAGCAGGGCGCAGGGGACAGAGGTGAGGAAGGCTCGAAGGTCAGCGTGTACAGTTTCCCACTCCACTGGCAAGATGGGAGGAGACTGCTGATGCAGCAGCTAGAGGAATAGAAGGTAGGCTTCCTGGTGCATTTCCTAAAGCTTGATGGTGATACATACAGATAGGAAGAGCGTGGGACATGGAGCTCTTCTAATCACTGCTGTTGTTCAGGCGCCCAGTCGTGTCTGACTCTCTGTGACCCCAGGGACTGCAGCCCGCCAGGCCTCCCTGTCCCTAAGGTCTCCTAGTATCTACCATGGATCGATTCTGTGACCCTTGCTGGTGCTGCAGACGGACATGGCCCTTGCCCACTTCTTCTGACATGTTGCAGTGACCCCTAGTGGCAGAAAGGCAGTACTGTGGCTACCGCTATCACCAGGCTCAGGGCTGGAGGGAGGGGCCCGTGTGCAGGGGACGCCGGGCAGTTCTGCTGGAGCCCCTAGGAGGGGGATAGCAGGAGTGGAGGGACAACGATTTAGTAAAAGTTCTGAGATGATTAAAAAAGCGGGAGAAACAGAGAAGCCGAGGGCTAGGAAGGAAGCAACCCGAGGCTGCTCAGAGGAAGCGGCCTGAAGCTACCTGAAAGTGCAGGTCCGCGGCAGCCCCCCCGTAGGAGATTAGCTGGCCGCCGTCTCTTGGTGGAGAGGGAACAGCTTGGCCTGGTCCTCAGCCTCGTAGCCGCAAGGCAGGTCACTCCTGGAAGAAGAGACCCAGCACAATCACAGCGTTGTCAGCTCCCGTATAAATGACAGCATTCCTGTCACTTGGCTCTCCCAGCCAGCCAGTGAGATAACCAAGGACAGCAACGCCAGGCAAATCAAGGCCAGAGAGATGGAGCTGATGTGCCCAAGGTCACAAAGTTCCCCAACACAGGAGAGAAACCCAGGTCATCAGACGTCCAGGGCGGTTCCCCCCGCCCCTGACCCTCACAGCTGCAATGGCGAGGAGCCATCGGGCGGACTGGAGGAGGGGACAGTGTTCTACACAGAGGCAGGGGCAGGACTGGACCTCCCGGACTGAACACGGTGATGGTGAGAATGGCTCTCGTTTCCTCCTCCTCTCCCCAAAGGCTCTGGGGAGCCCCTAAACTGGGCACAAGGGAAATTTCTCCTGTTCTCGCCCAGAGAGCCCAAGAGCATGGGGACTGGCGTACCTATTGTCATTGATATCGGTGGCATTTCCTGCAGAGATCAGCGTGGAGAACACAGGATTGGAAGAAGGGAAAAAAGAGATGTGTTACAAACCATCTCCTCAAACCCTCTCTCATCCTAACTCCTTGAAGAGAAAGGTAAGAGTCTTGGGAACATGGTTGCCACCTTGGTCTGTGGCACTCTGCCTTCACCTACTCTGAGCCGCATCATTATTTTGTTTGACACAAAGTCTCCCTGGGCCGTCACACAGGAGAGGAGGAGGGGAGGGAAGGGAGTGGTGGGGACAGGCATGTGACCCCACTTCTAAGAGCCCGAGACCCTGAAGGGATGCAGAGTGTTTGAGCTGCGGGCACAGGGTCACTTATTCTTCTGATACTTTCCAGTGTGCCCTGGGGCTCCCAAAGGCTGGGTTTCCCATCTTGTCCACTCACCATTGTCCATGTTGGCCTTCTGGTAGGAAGTCAAGGGGCCGCCAGAAGATGTGGCCCCACTGCTGGTACAGGAGTTTGCGAAGCTGGATGGAGAAGAGGAGAGAGATGCAACATCTAATACCCACCTTCCACTATTCCAAGGACCACAGATCCACACTCACTCTCAGGGATGGAGCCGTCCACCCTGCCCCCAAGACCAGAAGACAACAAACATTGCCGAAGATTAGGAGGGCAGATGCCCACCTTCTAATCAAAGGTCTGAAGTTGAGCAAGGGTTAGAAATGAAGCTACTGAGGAAAAGAATTGCATCTCACCCAATAATTAACCCAACCTTATGTCTTACAAGGTGCAGAGAGCCTCGGGTTGGGGCCCCGCCTGCGCCCACAGTCACTCACTACATATCTGAGGTGGAACTAGGCGCGGCCTGCAGGTACAAGTTCTGGTAGTTCTGGAAGAGGCTGTTGGTGTAACTGATGCACTCGGGGCTCCGGGTGCCATAGGGGTTGGTGGGTGAAGATGCCGGGTAGTGGCCAGGCCGGACGGGTTTGGCTGCGGCAAAGAAAGGAAAACGACCGTGAAGAGACTGCCTGTGACTCTGCGGTCACCCTGGGCCCCTGAGCTCCAGTTGAACTGAGCTGCTTATAAGATAACAATCCACTGCCTACTTTTTGGGGCGGGAGTGGTGGGGTGAGGCTGGGGCGGGGTTGCTTCACGTGGAAGAACGTGCCAGGACCCCCTGGGGTGTGACCCCACGGCCCACTCACCAATCTGGGCAGAGTGGCCCCGCTTGCCGGAGCTCTTGTACCGCACGGCCTCCTTGATGCGGTCCACCTCCTGCTGGTACCGGCGCTTGTCCTTCATGGCGCCCTCCTTGGCCTCCTTCAGTGCACCCTCCAGGGCCTTAACTCTCTCAGCCGTAGCCCTAAGTCGTTTTTCCAGTTTAGGAAGCTCACAACGCAGGTCTGCATTGTCACGTACCAGCTGTGGGTGGGCCCGGGTCAGCGGTGCCGGAGACGGAGGTGCAGGCAGGGGAGAGGACACAGAAGAGTCCCGTCAGGGAGGGTGCGCGCCATGTTTCCTCCAAGGGCCTCATCCCCTTGACCTAGCTGCTGCTCTGGAAGGTTCTTTCCTTCCTCCTTCAGCAAACAGGGGTCAGGCATTAAAAAGTTACATCGTTTTCTGAGCAGCAAAACCTGTCAACTCCTCGGTAGCCCAGAACTCTTTTTTTTTTTTTAAGTCATTAAAAAAAAAAAAAAAATTGAACCAAGGAATGATGCATGCTACAGATTAATCTTCAGTTTTTTGCCTAGAACTCGTGTGACATGCCCTGTTCTTGTCTCTTCCTGGTCTGACCGCCACCAAACCCCCAGGATCTCACAGCTGGTGCCAGACCAACAGCCCCAGGGCAACCATGGGGACAAGGCACCCCCTTCCCCAGAGATGGCTATGTGGGCATGCACAGGGCAAGTCAGCGAGAGCACGGTAGCAGTCTGGAGGGGGGATGTGGGGCGGAGCACAGGTTCAGTGCAGCGCAGAGCAGGAGCAGAAGCTGGAATACAGGCGCCCCCCCACACACACACACATCCACACATCCACACGGCTGCCCCATAGGAAGGAAAGAAAATGTTTGAGGTCTCACAAACATTTGTGCTCATTACCTTCACATTCGAGGACTTCCTGGGCTGGCCCTCTCCCCATTACAATTAAGCTAGAGCGATGGTAGCAGCCAGTTTGCAGCCAGAAGAGACTGCCTGACCTTTTTACAAGGTCTCACACGATGACTGGGGGCCTACAGATTACAGAAGGAGCCGGCCTTGGGAGATATCAGGTACATCGATGCAGCAGGGGACACTGGGAGAATTGTCCCTTTCATTTGGGACAACTTCCAGAACATAAACGATGTTTTTGCTGTGACAGTAACTCAGTTCAATTTGTCACGGGCTGCAGCCCTGGCTATTTAAGGTCCTATTTAACTGAGAGGTTTCTACATCTCTGGTGTTTTCCTTTCTAGTCTTGTGTCCCCTGAAGGATGAAATTAGGAGGAGTCCTAGCCTATAGGTGAGTAGTTTCTGGTCTTTGAGACTTAAAACAGAGGCATGGGGGTGGGGGGTGGAGAGGGAGGGAGAAAACAGCCTGTGATGTCCTGAAATGTGCCACAGTGCAGATGAACTTTGAGGATATTATGCTAAGTCCAGTGAACCAGGTGCAGAAGGACAAATTCCAGGTTACTGCACTTAGATGCTACTGAGACTCTTAGTCAAAGTTAAAGAGGCAGAAAGTAGAATAGGGGTTGGCAGGGGTTGGGGAGAGTGAGGAATGAGGTTATTACTTAATAGGGGTGGAGTTTCAGTTCTACAAGATGAAAAGATTTATGGAGCGGGATGGTAGGGATGGTTGCACAACATTAGGAATGGATTTAGTACCACTGCATGGTACACTGCGAATGATTAAAGGTGGCAAATTTTATGTTATGTGTATTTTACCACAATAAAAAGTTGCTGGGGGGCAGGGAGGCAGGCAATGTAACATGGAGAGAGAAAGAAATGAACACAGAAATTAAAAAGAATGGCAAAACTGATAACAAATGTTTGTCTGTCCTTTAACTTTTCTGTAACATTGTCACACTGTTGGATAGTAAGCACAGGGGAAAAGATGGTAGGAAGGCCTTCTGCAGGTCCAAATAAAATAAACCCTGTGAAGCATCATTGGGCCACAGCGCTAGGATTTTTTTTTTTTTTTTTTTCATTAAAAAAATAAGAAGGTGTCCTGGGTATTGGCTGTATATGCTGGGTATGGCACTGGGAAGAAGAAAAGCTGAAGCCCCAGTTTAATGAGAATATGAGCGTAAAAGGCATTTTAGGGTGGATTTGAAAGGACAGGAATGAAGAATAGGTCAGGGTTTATTTTCAGAATTGTTTGAAGAGCCAGCTGACAGTGTGTTACACGGTCTTCAAGGCTCAGCTGTCTGGCTCTAGGGAGGGCCACCTGCTGTGTGCACCAAACATTTCCTGTCCTGACTCCTTTGGACTGCCCCTGCCACCTCCCCAGCCCATACCTTTGAAACCCAGGCTTCCACCTAAGGAACCGCAGCAAGGAGGGGGACAGAGAGGCACCGACTTAATACATGGGAGCTTTCACTGGCCCGACCAGGGGCTGCCGGGGCCTCGGGGACGACATCGCGCCATTTCTCTGCGTGCCTGCCCCAGGCCGAGGCAGATGGGCGTCCTCGCCAGGAGAGAAAGCCCCGCTCCCCTGGCTGCCTCTAGCTCAGTACTCTCCACTCCGGCTAAGGTCTGCCCAGCGCCCCTCACACAGGCCCAGGCCCACGCCTCTGAAACTTCTATTGGTTTCCACCTCACCCTCCAACAACACAGGCCTGGGAATTCCACTTGAGCAGAGGCAGGCTGGGAGCTTTGGGAAAGGGAAAACGGGCATAGAACCAAGAACAGGGTAAACGTGGAACCAAATACAGCATAGAGAAGGGGTCAGTAGGAAAGGGAAGAGGGAAAGGGAAGGAAAACATGCAATAAGATTTTTCTAAATCCAAGGGCCTCTGAGGATTTAGGGATCCCAGGCCTCAAGAGTTCTCTTCACCCCTTGCCCTCACCCTCACCTGTTTGTGAACCTTTGTAAGCTGTTCCAAGTTGTTCTCAAGAAAGGAAATCTTCTGCTTTTGGGAGTGAATCCCCCCACTGTCCTCGGGCTCCATTTCTGCACTCTGAGAAGAGACAGGGCCGGGGAAAGATACGGCCATCCTGAGGCCACGCAGGACCCACTCAGGCCGGGCCCAGAAGCCCCAGGGAAGGCCGCAGGGGCTGGAGAAACCTGAGGATAGGAGGGGGACATGGGGGCCGGGAAGACCCCGAGGCAGCACTCACTTTCTTGACTCGAGTCGTGACGTCTTGAACGAACAGTTTGCGAAGGTTGTGGAGGGTCTGGAGTTCCCGGGCCTGCAAAGAATAATGAAAAATCTGGGGCCACCAAATAAGGGGTCACCGTTCCCCCTCCAAAACTACTGGATCCTTCAGTCTCTCCAGACAAGTGAGTCACTCATCTTTTTACAAAAAGGTGTGTCCTGATCATACCACAGACTTATTTCACAGAAAGGCAGGAGAAATAGGGTGCAGAAGAAATCAGGGGGCAGGTTGGACACTAAAGCTACCCCTCCCCACCCCCCACCGCCGTTGACTTGGCGCAGAAGGGAAGTCACTCACAACTGTCTCCTCCAGACCCTTGAGGTCCTGCTTGGACTGCTCATGTCGCTCGTACAGAAATCTGGAGGAAGACAGAGACAGAAAAACCACTCAGGGCCACCCTGCCCCTCTGTCCTTTCTCCTCCATTCCTTGATCTATATTTTATTATCACTTACTATACTAGTTACCCATGTTCACAGTGCATAAATTAGACAAGTAAGATGAGTTCCGTAAGAAGCCCATGATTCTACCACTTACAGATCAAACCACCGTGAGCGTTCTGGTATCCACCTTTCCGGACTCTTCCATGCATGTGGATCTCACATAAATGTTACGAGATTACACCATTCCTACTGGTGATAACCTGCTTTTTACACTTCACGGAACATCACCCACATCTTTGCACGTCAGCTAATACCGAACAGAAGTCTCCTTTATTTTCCGCTTCTCCATCAAGTTGTCCTTTTGAGGACCTTGCTTCCTGTGGTCACCACATCCCCATCTAGACTGTGTCCTGCCCCTGCGATATGTGGAAGCAGCCGTCTGAGCCCCTGTGGTCTCAGGCCTGCAGGCGGACCCGTCACTCACGTCAGCTCCTGGAGTTTGGTGCTTTTCTCATGCTCTTCGTTCTTCAGCTTCTCGTAGTCAGCCTGGAGCTTCTCCAGCTCTAACTGGAGCTTCTGATTCAGGCTGCGGAGGGCAAGGAGGCATTGGGGAGAACAGGAGATGTCAGCGAGGGACAGAGGGAAGACTGACTCCTTCAACACTTTCCTTCCCATACGCACGAGTCCTCGTGGGGTGGACGCATCTACCTTGGGGTATTAGAGGCGGACTCAGGCTACTGCGTCCATGGCAGAATAAGGGGCCCTGAGCTATCAATTCAGAGAAGCCTGGAGCATAGGGACTAGTCCTCACTCCTTGCACCTCCTGGAGCTGGGCTGCAAAGTCGTGTCTTTGCTGGGGCATGACCCGTGCAAGTTAAAGAACTGGATCCTGGTGCAAGAAGGGGGTGTGTGAGCGGGCCCAGCGAGGCGAGGGGAGCAGGGGCTCACTCTTTGAGCTCGTCGATGGTCTTCTGCTTCTCGTTGATCTCGTCCCGGAGCCGGGCCAGCTGCCGGTGATGGGCCTCCCGGTGGCTCTCCATCTGCAGCTCCAGGGCCTTCTGCAACACAGCCCCATCCACGTTCGACGCCAGGCTCCCAGCCCCCGGCTCGGTGAGGGCCAGCACGGCCGGCCAGGCCCCGGTCTCCCCAGCGCTCTCCCCACTCGCCTTCACGTCTTCTGTGTCCTGCGTGTCTGGTTCCTTGTCCTTCAGGGCCACCTCGTGCACGGTTTCTGAGGGGGAGGGAGGAAGCGGTTTACATCACACCCACCACCACCAGACAGAGCTTCACACCGTGACCAGAGAGCCAGGCGCCCAGGGCACGTTTACCCTTAGAATGGGCCCACAGGGATGGTCTTCTGGGTGAGGACGGCCGAACTTCATATAGCAGGGATAGAGGGTGATGGAGGGTTTACGGTTCATGTAAGATGAGCTACATGCCAAACCAGGCTAAGCAGCATGTGAGCGGGACTCCAGGATTTCAGTCTAACGCTTTGGTGAGTGTGCCGACAGGCAGTTTCCTGGGATGGTTGTCGCTTCGCTGCCCAACACCCTCTCTGATCTCAGATCCCAGGATGGGTGGGTTGGAAGTTTCAGCAGGCCTCACCTTGGGCCTGGAGCTTGGCCAGCTCATCACTCAGGGAGTCATAGGACTCTTCCAGGTGCCGTTTCTTGAGTTCCACGCTCTGCATGTATTCTGTCAGGGAGCGGATCTTGGCCTCATGCTGGTGGGGTGGGCGTTGGTGAGAAGAAGAAGATGGATATAGAGTCAAGGACCCAACTCCAGGCAGCACAGACCTCCACCAGCTCCAGCTCTCCCCGCTTCCTGCTACACCTGCCACCAGGACGCAGGGTCGAGGGCCATTCCTCTGGAGACCCTTGCTTTAGACTCTCTTGGCTCAGAGGGCAGTATCCCCCTGTGCCTTCAATTCTCTAGCCTGGACCCTCTCCTGCTTCCCCTAGCTCTCTGTCCTTGACTTCAGTTGACCCTAGGCCCTTGGCAGAAACATGGGTGCTAGCAGTCATCCCACAACCACAGAGCTGCCCGCGCTCTCCCGTGGCACCCAAAGGCTCTCGACCTCTGGCACTCACCTGGGAGATGAGGAGTTGGCAGGACGAGAGCTCCCGCCCGGTCACCTCCATCTTGCGGTGACACTCGACCTGGAGGTTCTCCAGCTGCCGGCACCGCTTGACCACAGACTTGACTTCAGATTTGATTTTGCTGATGTAGAGCCGGGCCACTGTGAACTCCTCCTCAATGGCCCCGCTGACCTCCACTGGCTGTGGGGTGAACACGGGAGGGGGGAGGTGCCGCTTTGCTCCTGGGACGCCCCTTATCCATTTCCTTCCACTCGCCCCAGCCCTGCACACACCCCCAGGCACAGGGACTCCAGCGGGACAGGTGTGTTCCAAACAACTTTAGCAGCTCTGTACCACCTGGCTTTTCATACTGAATCCCCCTGTCTGCATTCAACGGTCTGTTCTGACAGTCACCCTCTTCCCTTCTGTAGAGAAGCAGGATATTCTGTAGTCAGACTGATCCACTTGATCACCCAGATGGGGCATCGTCACTGGCACAGATCTGTCTGTATCATTCCTAACTTTGTGCCCCCATCTCCAAATCCTGCTGAAAGCACATCTCCACCGCTTCCTTATCCAGCAGTGGGAATCCCACTGGGTATGCAGATCTGAAATGTGTGTTTCAGCTGAGTCTATGCAAACCTCTGCGTGTTCTCCTGTGTCTAGTTTGGAGGTGTGCTTCCTGGATCTTTGTCCCCCTCCCTCAGTATCTCTGAGGACATGACTGTCTCACCTGCACCTCCCACCCCTTGTTCAGAAAGCTCTGAACAAGGCCGCCACGTCCTTCTCCACTCACCAGCTTAATCTCCCCGTTGCCGACGATGACACTGAACTCACTCAGGTCCTTCATCAGCCCGTTCAGCACCTCCGCAATCCGTTTCCGCTGGTGTCCACTGACCTCCTGCAGCCGCTGCAACTCGGACTCCAGGGACAGCATGGTGGCCTGGGGACAGTCCCGCAGGTCATGCCAGCACCATCTTCCTGCTTCCCTCCCCCACCTCTCCCTTCATGCATGACCCTGACGGTTGCTACCAAGAGAACACAAGCGCTGCAGGAGGGTCTGGAAGAGAGAGTGGTCAGGAGGGCAAAGTGCAGTGATGGAGTGGGAGAGGGGCCCACCACCAAGTGAAGGGCAGCACAGAGGTGCCAACACGGTGCCGCCCTCGTACTTCCTCGTAGGAAGCAGGGCTCCCTCGGACGCAGAGGGTGTTCTGAGGCCAGGGTGCTCCCGCTGGCCACTCACCACCTTCTGAGACAGCTCGTCCACCAGAAGCTGGTTCTGCTGGCTCTTCTCCTCCACCTCCTGGGACTTCTGGTCATAGTTCATGGCCAGCTCCTCCAGAGCCTGCAGCACTTCCTTCACCTCATCCTTCGCGGCGTCATTCTCTGACTGCAGGTGGCTCAGCTCCCGCTGGACCTTCTCATTGTCTCCTCGAGTGGACACCAGCAGCTGCAAGGGAGGGGCGGGTCATGGGCAGGAGCCCTCTGCCAGTGACCAGCTCGCCAGCTCCTTGGCCTGGGGAAGCTGAGCCCCCCTCAACCCAGGTATAGCTCTAGGAGAGAGGCAAGGGTCAAAGCCAGCGTCAAGAGGAACGGGGCTTTCAGCTTCACAGAAATAGGGAACCATAATGAAGGAGCACCCAGACTCCAGCTTCTATGCTTTAAGCAAAACCCTAATTAAGCCCCCAGATTTCTATTGTCTCTTGGGGTGACTAACTGCTAAGCAGAATGCCCCTTCTTCCATCTTTCCAGAAAAGGTCTTTTGCACGCCTCTCAGGGATGGACAGAGCCCTCTCCTCTCACGTCTTGCCCTCCTTCCCATTACCTCTTCCTGGTCCAGCATCTGCTGCTTGAGCTTCTCTATGAGTTGGCTCTGCTGGTTGATCTCATCATCCTGTCGGAGGCAAGGGGATAAGATGGAATGAAGGGAAGCTGCTCGTTCCAGTTTAGACTTGGGAGCTTGGGGCAGATATGGATTTTGATAAAAACACAGCTAGTTTAGGCTTTGAGTTCAAAGCATCCTAGGCCTTCCCTGGTAATCCAGTGGCTACGTCTCTGTGTTCCCAATGCAGGGGGCCTGGGTTCGATCCCTGGTCAGGGAACTAGATCCCACAGGCCACAACTAAGAGATCCCATGCTGCAACTCAAGATCCCTCATACCACAATGAAGATCAGAGAGCCTGAGTGCTGTGACTAAGAGCCAGCACAGCCAAATAAACAAATAAATATCTTAAAAGGAAAGAAAGGAACTCTATATCCTAAAAAGAAAGCAGTCTTTTCCTCAGCTTCTCTCCTTGACTCCTGCCCTCACTTTTTAATTCCTTTCTTTCTGGAAGTTAGTATAACCTTGACAGGACACAGCGAAAGCCTTCAGACGTTCACATCCTTTAACTGAGAAATCCTACCCCAGCACGCCATGCTAATCAAATCATTCCAAAGCAAAGTCTTATGCACAAGAGACAAAGACAGTCACTTCAAAGTTATTTATAACAGCAAAAATAACCCACTAACAAAATACAAAACCGTAGAAGGCCTGTAAATAAATAAATGGTTAAACGCATTCTGATAAATGGACTGTAAGGCAGCCATTTAAAAATACTTCAGTGAAGAACTGTTGACAAAGTAGGAAGCTGCTCATTATATAATGCGGAAGGAAAAAAATCAGATGTGAAGTTAGACAGTATAATCTCAGTTGTGTGGCTTTATTTCTGAATGGTGGGAGGAGGAATGATGGAAATTTTCTTCAATGTGTTTTTATTTACCTTCCACATTTCAATAACATTCATCTCTTTTAAAAGCAGAAGACAAGTCAGGATAAGCTCCGTTTCTGATCCCTCACTCACCACCGCACCAGGCTCGCCCCCGGGCCCCGCCCGGCATCCTCACCTTGTCATCAAGCTGCTTGTAGAGGCGGCGGATCTCCTCCTCGTACTTCTGCCGCTCCTCGGGGGCGATGCGCACCACGATGGAGGAGTTGTCGTTCACAGGTGTCTCCTCGCAGAGCTCGGTGCCCAGGGCAGCATCCTCCCCGCCCAGGCGCTCGGTCTCGGGCACGTTCTCTCCTGGCGAAGCAGCAGAACAAGGTGAAGGACGGGGGCAGAAGCAGCTGCCCCCGCGGGCCCTTCCTCCCGCCCTGCCCACCGCAGAGCCCTCCTGGCTTCCATGTCTCTTGCCAAGTGGACCGTCCACCTCTCTGGGGGTGGGGAATAAAGGCACTCAGCCCCCTCTCGCTTTCCCTCACGACGGCTCTGCCGCGTCCCCCCAGAAGCACAGACCTCCCTGGAGAGCGGAGGAGCCCCCTCTGTCCCTGCACCCGCAGGACCCCTCGCTAACCGCTGCGCCACCGGCTCAGCTCTGCCTCCAGCTTCGCAATCGTCTCCTTCTGAGCCTTTGTCTTCTCCTTCTCCTTCTCATATTTCTTTTTCCACTGCTCAGCAGTCAACTCCAGATTCACGGAGGCAGTGTTCTTAATGGTCTTTGCCCTGGAAAGGGGAATGAAGAGATGAGACCTCCATTAAGGCTCATGAGGCCCTGAGCGGAGAGCACAGCAGTGGCTGGGGCCGGGAGCAGGGGACCCGCCACTGACCGCTGCCCGAACATCAGCGTCGACTTGGTCTCCGCGTCGTTGTAGCTGGACGGCGAGCAGCAGATGAACATCGTTGTCCGGCAGTTTCCTCCCAAGGAGTCCTGGAGAATCCGTGTCATTTTACTGTCACGATACGGGACGTAGGTTTTCTGGAGGAAAAAGGAGGCCTCAAATCAGAAAAACTCAGCAGGGGAATCAGAAAAGATGGTAAGGGAGTTTCCTGGCACCTAGTGGTTAGGATTCCAGGCTTTCACTGCCATGGCCCAGGTTCAGTCTCTGGTTGGGGAACTGAGATCCTACAAGCTACATGGCATGGCCAAAAAAAAAAAAGAAAGAAAGGATGGGACTTCCCTAGTGGTCATCCAGTGGTAAAGATTCTGTGCTCCCAATGTAGGGGACATGGGTTCAATCCCTGGTTGGGGAACTAGATCCCACATGCCACCATTAAGACCCGGCGCAGCCAAATAAATGAAATAATTTTTTTTAATATTTTAAAAAAGAAAGAAAGGATGGTAGTGCTTACTAGGGGTGAAGCAACCCATGAATCGGGCATGATGAGATGAGGGCATTAGGAGAAGGCAGAAGATGGGGTGAGGACCCCAACGAGCACTCACCGTGCCCTCAGCCAGCGCCGAGATCACGTTCCCCAGGGCCGACAGGGACTTGTTGATATTCTTGGCCTCGTCTAGCACGGCTCCCTCAGCTCCAGTCTTGCTGACCTACCAGGGCACAGAGGGTGTGTCATGAGTGGGTGCAGAGCAAGTGGGCTCCCCCCTCCTCCTCTCCACATAAGTTGGCTTAGTCCAAAGAGAGGGGGATAGGAAAAGAAGATGGTCCCCCAAATGTTCTTGCTACAGACTGTCTCCCCTACACACACAATATTATACAACATTCCATTTATGTGAAATGTCCAGAAAGTCAAATCCAGAGTCAGAAAGTAGATAAGTGGTTACCAGGGGGTGGGGGATGGGGGACTAGGGCCTGACTGTTAACGGGTGATGAAAAGGTTCTAGAATCAGTGGTGATGACGCATAACCTCACAAACACGTTGAATTGTATATTTTAAAACGGTGAACTTCACGGTATGTGAATTCTAGCTCAATGAGAGTTATTTTGATTTCTAAAAAGGCCACCCCCCCAAGGCTTCCTTCCCTGCCCCCTTCACCCGGGCAGGACCCCTCACCTTCTCGCTTCCTGCCAGGTCCACTAGATACAGCTTCCCACTCAGCTTCTGCTCAGTCTCCATGTTTTCCTGCTTGATGTTGATGAGGAAGATGCTATGGCTTCGAGAGCTGTGTTCATTCATGTCTGTAAGAGGCAGGACGAGACAGTCCTTATACCAAACTCTGTGGAACGAAGCCCTCAGTCCCCAGCTTCCACGGACCACCGCCCCCACCTGCTGAGAGAGGGGGTGTCCGCCGGGACTAGCCCAGCCCCTACGTATCCCTGGCAGCAGGGGCGTAGGGTCTCACAGACAAGCATCTCTCCTCCGGAGGAGGACACAGCCTTCCCCTGCTCACTGTCAAGTCCCTCAGCCCCCATGGGCACAGAGGGGAGGCAGACGCCAGACTCAGGAGCCCCTGATGTCCCCCACTCACTGGTGACGGCCACGTGACGATTTGACTTCCCTTCATCGATCACATCTAAAATCTCCTCCGGGCTGGACACAAAGCGCTCAGTACAACCCTGCAGGCGGCAAATGGACAGTGACCCCATACACTTTGGTCTACACATTAAATTGCCTGCACGGTGACCAAATGACCCTTCAGGACAGTGCCTCTGCCCAGGCCCCAGACTCTTCCCCAGCCCAGGCTGTCCGCCCGCCGGCTTCTGGGCCGTGACCTTCCCTCCTCTTGCGCCCGCCTGCACTCACCGTACCCCGGCCCCGCCTGCTTGCCCCGGCCCCGCACTCACCTTGACAAACGGCACCCGGTTCTTATCCTCGTGTACCGACAGGTTTGTCTTGCTCACTGAATCGAGACAACTCAGGGTGAGCAAGGCCAGCACTTCCACCCCCCCACCTACCCAACCCTGTGACCCTGGAGTCTGCGCCGATGGATGACTCTTGTGTGATCAAAAGGGAAGAGGACTCCCCTGTGAAGCCTAAACTCCCGGCTCACTCTGAAGGCTGTTCGTCCTCCTGCAGGATTCCAGCCCCAGCTAGGGGCTGAGGTGGTTTGTATGTGGGCCTGGGCATCTAAGCTCATCTTCTGACCCTTTCGGTTTTTGGAGATTCTTGGTGAGTGAAGGCAAGGGCCACGAGTACGAGTGTGTGTGTCCTCGTATGCTTGCTGCCTCTCTCACCGAACAGCACCTAAGCCCCAGAGGCCACGAACGCTGTGATCATTCTCTTCCTTGCCCTCCTCACCCCTCCCCCCCGACCCACCCACTGGGATCACACACCACTCACCATCCAGAAGGTCACGGATTTTGTCCAGGTAAATCTCAAAGTAAGAAACCTAGGTTAAGAAGAAAGGAGAAGTGTAAAGTGATGGGGGCCTATCTTAAATCTGATTCAGGTATCAGAGGCTAATGTGACCCACTCAAACAGTGGTGGTGGGAGGGAAAGGGCAGAAGAGACTATTTTGGCAGAGAAGAACTTAGGTAACCACAGGGGAGAATAAGTTGGGGTGCCCAGGACCTCGGTGGGTTCATGCTAGATCCTCCCCTCCCAGCCCCATAAGAGGATGCCCAGCGGTCATGCCCTGACACCTTGATGTGGAACTCAAGATTCTCGTCCATGGAGTAGATGTGGTTGAAGATGTCTCGGGCGATTCGAGGAATGATTCCCATCAGCTGGGGGTCATGCAGCTTTCCCTGGGGAGGAAGGGTATTCCGAATGAGGCTGGGGCTCAAGAGGAGTCACACAGTTCAGAGGGAGGCAGAACACAGAGGTAATAGCTAAGAAGACCACCCTGACTTAGGGGATGGTCACTACCTTTACTGGAAGGAAGAGGGAACTGAGCAGCCCTTTGAACGGTCATTGCTGCTGCTTTTCCAGGTAAAAGAAGAAAACTGGCATAGTGGGAAGGGGGTGAAGTGCAGCAGGCTGAAGGGAGTCCACTAAACTTCCACAGTAACACTGCCCTCCGCCCACCCTCCGTACCAGGGAGCCCTCATTCCTAGATCTCCCCCACGAGACTCCTTGGCCTCCCATTAACACTCCCAACTCCTCTCTCCCATAAAAAGTCAGAACCCTGACCTCCATGGTATGTGTCTTCCCTGAGGATGTCTGTCCATAAGCAAAAATGGTGCCGTTGTAGCCAGCTAGGACATCTGGAAGAGACGGCAGAGAAAAAGACCACTGGTAGAGGGGAGTAGGGTAGGGAATGGGGAGCTGGAAAAAGTACACTCCCAAAACACACGCATTACCTTTGACAATCTGCATGGCACAGGCATGATAAACTTGCTCCTGAGTCGTGTTTGGGGGAAATACACGGTCAAAGACATATGGCTTGCCCTGGAGTGGAAATAAAGGGTGGCGGACATCAGTAGGGAGGTGTGGGGAAGAAGCAGCTGAAAAGGCACCTGCCCCTCAGCCTTCTGTATTCATGGACAGTAATGGGGACGAGGGGAACCAGCGAGAAGCAGAGCTTAGTGCTGACGCCAGGAGTTGTGCCCGCGGGCTAGAAGGCCACTGAGGAGTGTCACATGGCAATACTGCGAGAGGACCCCAGCCTTGGTGTGACCCCAGCTCACCATCCCAGACCCCCGGCCGGGGAAGTCAAATGAGAAAAGACAACAGGACTACAGGCTGCAGAGAGCGAAGAACAATATACCGACATTAAAAATCTACCACTAAGTTAAAAAGCATCTTCCTCAATAGATCCATATGTTCTGATATGAAAAGATATTAAAGATGTATTATAAGTGGAAGATGCAAAGTTAGGGACAGATGTATAGTGTGTTGCCTGCTGTGTAAATGAAATATACACATGGAAATATTAACACAAGTTCTCTCTTTGTGAAAAAATATACGAAATCAGAAAAACAGTTCTCCCTTTAGGGAAACAGCTTTAAGTAAAGAGAAACTGCGAAGCAAATCACTCAGACCTACAAGTATCTTGTTCAATTCAGGTAATGTTATATATCACGTGTGCTGATAAGAATGCTAAAGATGCAAAATATTTACAACCCAGGGACCCAAAGAGAATAGATTTGCTATCTGATCATATTAAAGGGAAGATCTCTGGTACAATTCAGTGAGACTCTGCTTGCTTTCCATCATAAGTGACAACTTTTCAGTCATATTTTCCCATTATTTGATATAAAGAAACTATGACATAGTTGTCAAATTATTTTGCTACAAAATCCGTCTTTATCCAACTGACAGGTTAACTTCCAAGTCTCTAGACACCAGAGTTTCGGAGACATATTTTAACTAATTAAGACAAATCATAAGCATTGGAGAAGGCTGGAGATGTGGGTCTGGGCATATCTACAATATTGCATTGACATAGGTAAACTTTTTTTCCAAAAGGAATTGTACAAAAAATATTAACAATGATTACTTTAGGGACAGAAACTGGAGGGGAGAGGTGGCTTTCATTTTTCATTTTGTATCCTGGAAAGTTTACATTTTTAAACCAGATACAAGTATTATATTTTTTAATGCCAAAGAGAGTGAGAAAATAGTGTATTTTTTGTTTTTCTTTTTAATTCTTTGCAAAAAGGATATTTATACTAATATTGTCTTTAATATTTAAAAGATTTTCAAAATCTGATTTATGATCAAAGTCAACCAGGATTATTTATCTGGTCTCTCTGTGGTGAGGGATTCTGAAGTCCCAAAAACAGAATCCAAAAAGAGAAAAAAGTTGTGAAAGTGCTCTCTGCAATGAAGGGAGTACTGTAAACTGATAGGGCCTTTCTAGAGGACAATTCTATTAAATATTTAAATGTCCATACTGGTCATACTCTGTCCCACAGATTTCAATGCTAGGAATTCATATTGCAACTTGTTTTAAGCACTTAATGAGGTGTGTAGATGGATGTTCACTGTAGCCATTTGTATTAAAGAAAAAGAAGAAACAATTCAAACACCCATCAAGAAGATACTGGTTATGATACCTCCATAATCTACTCCTATTACAATGAGCAAGTTTGGTTTACATGTCCAAGATCAAATACATGAAAAAATAAAAACAATTAGTATAACATGATTATATATTTTAAAAAAGCATAGGGACAGAATAGTCTTAGAAAAAAGATATGGAAGACTGTATATAGATCTGTTAATGGTGACTATCACTGGAAAGCAGAATGATAGGAACTTATGCTTATGACATTTTTTTCTGTGACATGTAAATATTTTACAATGACATAGTGCTTTGAAATTAAAGAAAGAAAATAGTACAGGTGAGTTACAAAAAAAATGTATAATAACATGATAAGGTACACACAAAATAATTGTAAGGAAAGGGTGGTTTTTAAAATAGTGTGCCGTGTAAAACAAACACACAAAAGAGTATATGAAGGATTATTCCACTTCAGGAAACATGCATTGAATTATATATGTATACAAGGCATGTATATATGTATACCTTGCATAGAGAAACATGTTAACAGTGGTTATCCTTGAACAGTGAGACTTTAGGAGTTTTTTGTTATTGTTCTTTTTGCTTTAGATTTAAAAGTGTTCCAAAATGAAAATATAAAATTTTTAAAAAGGAAAATTTTTAATTTTAAAAACTAAGAGATTAATACTCGTACTATATAAAGAACTCTCATAAACTAGTAATAACAACAAAAAATTAACAGAAAAAACTAACAAAGAAAACTAACCAGAAAAATATGGACAAGAGTTAGGTACTAACAACAGAAGAAACACAAATGTTCAATAAACATAAAGATGTTTAACATTTTTGAAGAAAAAACAGTAACATCATTTTCTACCTATCAAACTGGAAAACAAAAACTTAATTGTAATACCCAGCATAGATGAGGGTTCAAGAAGGTATAATTTTTGTGAAAGAAGCACCTTCATTCTTTTCTGGTAGGACAGTATATCCATACTTTTAAGGAGCAATTCAGAAATGTATAATCAAAAGCCTTGAATTGTACATATCCATAGACCCAGATATCCTACTCCTAAGAATTTGTACTATGGAACTATCTGTAGCAAATATTTGGCTATAAGAATGTTTATTATTGACACTGCTTATAGTAATGAGTATCTGAAACAACAGAAGGAAGTTACATTTAGGGGACTGGTTAATACAAGGAATTGATAGTACTATGGCATGTACATATGTTTTATTCTTTGCTACTATTTAAAAGGATGACATAATAGAACACCAATAAATCTCAAAAATGAGTTGAAAGAACTCAAAACTCAAAGAGCACAAACTGTATTATTCCCTTTACGTAAAGTTCAAGAGTAAACAACACTTATCTGTAGTGATGGAACTCAAAGTAGTGGTTGCCTTGGGGTGATAACTCACAGGAAGGGGGCAAAACGGAGCTTTCAAGGGGCAATCAAAATGCTCTAGATCTCAACCTGGGTAGTGGTCACATAGGTGTCCAAATACATTGTAAAATTCATACAGCTGTTTGCATAAGATTTGTGCACTCACTGTAGTATATTATACCTAAGTGCTATCATAAAATATAACATCACAAGATGATGTGATAACGGCCCTTAAAATATGAATTATGCACAACTCATTGTTAATAAGAAAAGATGAATATTAGACTGTATTAGCATTTTAACCTATCAAAGTGGCCAAAATAAAATAGTTTGACGATGGGACTTAGTTGCTAGGCCTGTCAATTAAGATGCCTTCTCTAGGGGAACTCCCTGGTGGTCCAAAGGTTAGGACTCAACGCTTCTACTGCAGGGGGAATGGGCTCAATCCCAGGTAAGGGAACTAAGATCCCACATGCCGCAGTGGCCTGGCCAAAAATAGTCTGATGATGCACTGCACTGGCTGGGCCCTTAACTATATGAGTACATACGGTCATTCAATTGCTTGTAATAGCAAATGACTAGAACAAACCAAAACATCCATATCTATCAACAGAGACCTGGCTAAATAAATTATGGCATATCTCTACAACAAATCATACAGTAGTTAAAAAGAATGAGATGGATACTTATGTGCGATATAGAAGGATCTCTAAGACTCCTCGTTAAGTAAAAATAAAAAAGCAAAAAGGTACGGAACAGTCTGTATAGTATGCTACCATTTGTGTAAAAACAAGTACATGCCTATATTAAATACATATGCATCTGCTTGTAAATGCATGGTATTCTTTTAGAAGAATCTATAAAAAACTGGCTATAAGGCTGCCTTCTGAAAGGGGAACTGGGTGGCTAGGAAAGAGGAGTAGGAAGGAGACTTAATTTTCACTGTGTGTCTTTTTTTTTTTTCCACTGTGTGTCTTTTTTATATCATTTGAATTTTGTTACATGTGCATGTAAGACATTCAAAAATTAAAATTTTTAAATAAATAAAATTATGTAAAATATTTAATGCTGGTGAAATAGTCGTGGTATTTTGTTGGTGAAAAATAGGTTATAAAACAATGTAGAGTTTATGATACACTTTTACTACAATCATTATATGTATATATGTAGGAAAAAAACTACTGGAAACAAATACATCAAATTGTTAACACTATTTTGTGGGGGGCAGATTTTCAGTGAGTTTTAATCTCTTCTTGGTGCTTTTCTTTGTTTTCAACCTTGTCAACCACCCTGGGTTGGGAAGATCCCTGGAGAAGGGATACGCTACCCTCTCCAGTATTCCTGGGCTTCCCCGGTGGCTCAGTTGGTAAAGAACCCAGTGTGGGAGGCCTGGGTTCAATCCCTGGATTGGGACAATCTCCTGAAGGAGGGCATGGTAACCCACCCCAGTATTCTTGCCTGGAGAATCCCCATGGACAGAGGAGCCTGGCAGGCTACAGTCCACGGGGTCGCAGAGTCAGACATGACTGAGCGAATAAGGACAGCGCAGTGCTGTGACCAGATTATGTTTACTACTATTAAAGAAAAATCTACCTTGATTCTTTTTTTAAGGTTGACCGAGTTTATGAATTATTCATAGGACTTTTGTAAATTTTTCACCATTTTTATCTATACAGTTCATCATTACACTTTATTACAAAGAATAAAATTCTTATTACATAGAATAAAATCATACAGTGTTTCAATAAACAGATTTAAAGTGGCCTTAATGCTTTTCCTTCCCAGTGGTAATATATTTTTTAAAATTTTGTGTTGTTTTATTCTTTAACTGAACCTTGATTCCTGAATTGTAATCTAACTCAGTATTTCTCCCATCTAGCCGCCAAGAAACAGAAACAAACAAAACATGTCCATCTCAGCCAGTGACTTTCACCTCTTCTCCATCAGTGATGTCTATCTGTGCTTACTGAAGCCAGGCATGCAGCCAAAGGGGATTAAATATAACTCCCAAGCCAACCCCACCCTTCCCTTCTTCCCTTCTGGGAACCTGGGGATCGATGCTCTAACACTCCCAGTTACAGGATTCCAGGGGCTTCCCTGGTGGTTCAGATGGTAAAGAATCTGCCCACAATGCAGGAGACCTGGGTTCAATCCCTGGGTTGGGAAGATCCCCTGAAGAAGGTAAATGGCTACCCACTCCAGTATTCTTGCCTGGAGAACTCCATGGACAGAGGAGCTTGGTGGTCTACAGTCCATGGGATCACAGAGTCAGACACGACTGAGCAACTAACACTTTCTCTACAGGATTCCAGAGGGTGCTGTGGGCGCTTTAAAAGGGAGGGCGCTCTCCAAGTGCTGAAGGCAATTTCTGCCCAGGAACTCATTTTCCTGAGCCTAGGCAGGGAGAGATCAGAGAGAGAGGACGCGTGGCATTCTTGGAACCACGAGGATAAAAAATATCCAAGAGCTAAAAGTGGATGCACTTAGTAATCTCATGAGCAGAGAAAGCCATGTTTACAATTCTGGGGTTTCTGGGAAGGCCTGCTACCATCTTCCTACGCTTGGTTGGGTCCTTAAGTTTCAAACCTAGTTCATTTCTTTTTCCTAAGATTTTTATATCTGTTAAAGTATGAACATCCTTTAACTTTCTGTTTATTACAGGATGAATTTGTTCTGTCAGATCTTTTTAAAAGAATAACTAGACCAGTAGTTCTCCACGTTTTTTTGCCTCTAGACTACTCACTTGGGAAACGTCACCATTATTTACCTCTCTCATGACACATAATTATTCTGAGTCAGACTGTAGTATGTTGTGGAGGATTTCTTATCAGAATCTGGGGAAGTGTATGCACAGTTAGCAAAAGCCATTTCTGACGCTCCCTCCCAGGCCTTTGGCCAGGCCACTCCACAGCCTGGACTACCACGTAAACCAAGAGCTTCCTGAAGACAGAGGTTCCCCTCTCAACCCCCAACATCAAGCACAGTCCCTGGCCCACCGGAGGCTCTTCATTAATGTATCTGTTGAAGAAACACAAATAATGATGGAAGAAGAGAGCAAGAAGGTCCTAGGGACCTGAATCTCTGGATGAAACAACCTGTAAGAGGGGAAATGTTAACCACTTCCCAGTTGTGTCAAAGGCGAGCTGGTGGGGAGACAGCCCATCTAAAATAAAAATAACATCTAACTCTGATTGGGAGTTTATGATGTGCCTGTCACTATGCTAAACAGTTTATATACATTATCTCACTTAATGCTCACAGCAATCCTAGGAGGTAGGTACTATAATTATTATTATATTTCATAGATGTGAAAACTGAGGTTCAGAGAGGTAGGTTTCAAAGGTAGGTAGAAGAAGGTTTCAAACCCAAGCAATCTGATTCCAGACCCACACTGTCAAAGTGATCCCAGAACCGACGTGCCAACACTGCATCAGAGCTTTATCACAGTTTCCCTTCCCCTCCTCCCTCCATGTGGGTGTTCCTCCAAATACTTCTGGGCAGAACTAAAGCCCTTCATCACCCTCTTTTTGCAACCTCAACCCCTTTCTCAGAAGAAGGCAGTTCTCCCATCCATCCTTTCCAAGGAGGTACTAATCCATGACTTTGATTAGTCAGGGACTAGAAGACTCGTAAGTTAGAAACACTCAGGGAGACCTTCCACCTTTAAGGAATGCTTCTGAGATCCACAATGTAAACCGCCCCTCCAGAGGGCTTCTCTTCAGAGTCCCACAGCCCAGGACTCCGTGCTCTCCTCTGACCCGCTCCGAGCGTCCCTGTCGCCTGTCCAACTGTGTCTCCCAGCACTTTCTGGTGTTTTCCACCAAGGGTGCTGACTAAAGCTAATGCAAGGGCCTAAGATCAGGGGTCCACAGTTACCCAACCTTTTCAGCCTTCACTAAAGCGCTTGGCAGAGACTGAACTTGAGAGCACCAGGAAGGATTTCCATAGTGACACTCCTGGGGATTGTTGCCATGGCAACGCTGCAGAGACACTGACCACACGCAACATCACCTCCCCTCTCCGTTTTCCTTGACAAGACTCCCCCAAGGCTACTGAGAGAACTGCTGCTCCTCTCGGCCAGACATCAAAAGAATCCTGGTCCGCCTCAGACGATGCCGACTCTGCTCCAGTAATGCTGCAGGCCCCAACCTGGCTTTGCCAAATGAGGTACTTGGTGGCCCCGGTTTGCTGCCTCGTTACGAATCCACCCAGCCATCAGGAAATTGAAGGGAGACAGAATACGGTGGATACTTGAATGAGGGAGGGTGGGGAGGGGAGAGAGGAGGGAAGCAGAGCAGGGGTGGAAGGCAGAGAGGCTATGGGTTTCCTTACTGCCATTCTCCCATGTCTGGTATGGATGCACAGCTAAGACAGAGGCAGAGAGACACATAGATGGGCACACTTAAAAAGTCACGGTGGATTCCCAGCGACCAAAAGAGCAAGACGAGGTACACAGCACACAGACAGTGACCCAGACACCCTTCCACTATGACTCAGGCCATTAACGTGGGCTAAGCCCCATCCCCCAGATTTCAGGGAGAAGTCGTGGGGTGGGAGGGGGATGAGGCTCACGAAGCTGTCTTCCCAGCTTATTCTCCTACATTCTGCCCAGCAGAAAAAGCCCACGAACATTAGGGACTCTGTAGCCCAGAGCTAGCCGCAGTGCAGAGCGGAGAGCCATCACAGGAGGAGCAGGGGGCTGGGCTTGGAGAGAGAGAAGAGCCTCTGCCACCTTCAGCCTTCCCAGACATCCTGAAGCAGCTTCCTCCATTAACTCCTCAGACCGTTCCCACACACGGGCCCCAAAGGGAGCTGGAGGAAGACAGAGGAAGGAGGGTGGGGGACTTCCTTCCCTTTGTTGGGACCCTCAAGGCACTCCTCACAATCACTTCACTTACAGCCCTCATCCTCCTGAACGAGGAGTGAACAGAAAGCCTGGGAAGGCAAGCACCAAGGATGCTGCCTGAGACAAAATGGCCCCCCATAAGCACTTATCTTGGCAAGAGACACTGACAGGAAGGGCTAGGGCAAGGCAAGATGTGGAGCGAGACAGAGGTCCAGCCCTGCAAATATCAGGCGAAACCGATAAAGAAGGAACAGCTGTGGAGTAAGATAAAATCTGCACTGGCAGGGGGCCCTGGGCCTCTCTTTATCTCTCCCCCCTCCCACCTCCGCCGGGTCTCTCCTATTTAGCTGGGAATGAAATGGATCAACACAACTCCTTCTCCCAACATCACCCCATGCCCCGTGCCCACCATGCCAGGATGGATGCCCCAGAGAGCCTAAGGGAGTTGGTTCAGATAAACCTAAACACCCTAGAGCAAGCAAGTTAGGCTTAAAAGTGGAAGCCTTTTGTGGGTTTGTTCCTCCATAACCACCTTGGTCCTCTTTCTCAGCCTTTCTGTCTCAGGGGGCCCTCAAGCCCTAACTCTCATGGCTAACACCCACTGTCCAGACTATTCAGAAAGGAGGCCCCAAGGGTTGATCCAGGCATTATTTCAGCCTGGCCAGACGGATCAGCCTGCAAGGTCTAAGGTTCCTGAGACAAAGAGAGACAGGGGCCCTCTCTATGTGGCAAACATACATACATAAGCACATACACAAGGCAAAAGCACCCATTTGAGTCCACAGTGGAGGTGAGAGAGACTGGTGACAGACTAGAGCCCCTGGGGACAGGCCATGTCGGCAAGTCTCTTCCTAGGCGTGTTTACTCAAAGTCCCGTTCTCACCGACTCCGAAGACCCAGGCTCCCTCCTCTTCTTTCCTTCATTCCTTCAACAATCAAGTCCTGTGCCAAGTACTATGGATCAAAGATACATAAGAAGTGCCCCTGACCTTGAGGATGGCCCTTATATGGGCTCCTCCCTTCTTGAACCAGCTACAGTGTCCTGGCCCAGCACCCCTCAAGTCCTACTCCCTACTGGACTCAACCCCAAATCCTTTCACCTCATAGCCTGACAGTCCCAACCGGCCCAGGAAAGGAGGGGAGGGGAGGAATTCCCTAGAAATCCCTTGGGGGCTACCACAGCTAAAAGTCCAGAACCGAAATCTGTGGAAGTAATGTCATACAGAAGGAAAGATGTGAGCTTTGGAGTGACAGATTTAGGTTCAGATCCATGAATTAACAGTGTGACCTTGAGAAAGTCATTCGACTTCTTTGGGCCTCAATTTCCTCATCTGTAAAGTGGAAATATTAATACCTTCTTCAGAGTGTTGTTTTGAAGATCAAATGATGTATGTAGAGTAAAAAGCACAGTAAATACTAATTCTCCTTCTTCATAGTCTCTTCCAGGGTAGGGGCTGTCAAGACAAGGTAGGTGACTTGCTACTTTGTACTGGATCATCAAGAGAAAGGATGAATAAGCAACTGCTTGATAGGATCTCAGGGTTTGGTTATTTTTGTTAGGGTGAGTTGAGGAGTCTGAAATCCTCTTCCTACCATACCTGGGAGGGAAAGGCAGACATTTCTTTAGGACCTAGAGGATCCCCCTCCCCAAACTGGGTGTGGCACCAATGTATTTCCTTCTCTGAAAACCCTTCACCAAACCTGTGCCCTCCCCCCAAGTCCAGGCTGTAACTACTTCAGGGGGTGATGGAGGCCTTGACCCCAGGGTCCACCCTCACGTGTACCTCGGCAGAGACCCTGGACAACCCGCCTCCCATCTAGCCAGTCCACTATCTTCCCCTTCCCCTCCTGGGAGGTGGGGGGTAGAGATTCTGAGCCAATAACAAAGGGAAGATGCGCCTTCCCTAGGGAACAGGGAAAACGTCAGAAAAACACGGGACTGGCCCTAGGGGTGGGGACGCTGCAGGGAGTAGCAAAGGGGAATCCGGTCCCCAGATCGCGGGATAGTAGCCCCCTCCCACTCTGCCGGGACTCGGCCGCCGGCCCGGACAGGCCACACCCAGCCATCCTGATGCAGGGAGAGGAGGGGCTGCGGCTAAAAGGATGGAGGAGGATGAGCGGCGGGGAGAGGGAGCTGAGACAGGCTGGGGGCTGAGGCTCGGCGGGGGTAAAAGATCCTGCCCCCTCTCCGAAATTCCCTCCAGGGGCGGCACTCACCCCAATAACGACGCTGTCGTCCCCTTGGAAAATGGGAATGAACTTGTCCCCCCGCAGAATCTCGGCCTGATTTAGGGGCCGAAATCGGCAGAGCACCTTGATGCTACATTCGTTGTTGGTCTCGGCCATGGTGGTCGCCGGCGTGGGGCTGGGGCACTTCGGCTGCAGAGCTCGCGTGTGCTCCGGGAGGAGAGGGGCTCAGCTGAGGCCCAGGCGGAGGACAGGTGCTCTGTCTCCGGGGGTTCAGAAAGCTGAGGCGGGCGAAGGCTGGGGAGCAGGGCCGAGGCGCGCTTCCTCTCTCCTGCGGCACCGGGATGCGGGCGACCTGGGCGTCTGGTCCTCTCTCGGCGCTCTGCCTCTCCGCCCCTCGCGCTGCAGCGCCGCGCTGCGGGCCTGGGCGGGGCGGCGACGGAGGAGCGGGGCGGGGCTTCCCTGGCTGGGGGCTGCCGCCCCGGGGCGCCCACCGACGGACCGCGGCACCTCTGCTCTCTCCTCGCCTCCTCTCCCCACTCCTGACGCTCGGAGACTAACGTGTCCTCACCCCTTCCCCACCCAAGTCACCCACTGGGTCCCACCCTCACAACCCTGACCCGTCTGTCCCTCCCTCGGACTCCACCCCCCTGGAAGGGCTAAGGGATCGGAGGTGGGCCCTTCTGCCCGTCGGAGGCAGTCAACAGCGCTGACACCTCCGTTATTCCAGGGCATCCTTCACCTCCATCACAGTCCTCTTTCCAGATGGCGGCACACGTCTCCTCCTCTCTCTCCCCACAACCCTCTCAAATATCCTCAGCTCACTCAAACCTTCAGGGGCAGCTACGTGCACCCCTATGGGGGTGGGTGTCCAGGGTCCAGTTTTCAAAGAGGAGTGTCAAGGGATGTCTGGTTCTTCCCTTCCCCTCCTACATCCAAAAGGACTCTACTCTCTCCCCCACATAGACACTAGGTCCCCACTAGGTCTCCTATTTTGGCCTGTGGTCTCCTATTTTGGCCTGTCCAACTCTTGGCGGCCCCATGGACTGTAGCCTGCCAGGCTCCTCTGTCCATGGGATTCTCCAGGCAAGAATACTGAAGTGTGTTGCCATTTCCTTCTCCCCAGCATTTTCCCCACCCAGGGATCGAAGCTGCATTGCCAGGTGGATTCTTTACCAGCTGAGCTACCAGGGCTCCTATTTTGGTCTATCAGAATTCAAAAGCAGGTAATTCTCATTTTTGCCTCATAGTTTGGGGCTGGGATGGTGGTGGCCCAGAGGAACTTTTGCAAGAGGGAGGAAGTCATAAAGCAGTGATGGAGGAGAGATGATGGTGGTGGGTAAGGCCAGAGGGGCTTGAAGAAAGGCCCTCTAGAGCTGACATCTGCATTTGGGCTTCAGGCAGGTTTAGGCAGTACTGTTGAACAGTCCCAAGACTCCAGCCCCTTTCTTAGGCCTTTCTTCTGTTTCTCCCCCTTCTCTGGCAAAAAAAAAAAAAAGAGAGAGACAGAGACAGAGCCAAGTCTAGAAATTCCATGTCCTTCCTCCCCTCCGGTCAGACTCCTGCTGCAGCCCCTGGGCAGAACCACCTAGAAGCTGGCGGGATTGATTTTTCTCCACGTCACAGGGCCTCTGCTGGCCAACAGAGTTAGACTGCAGGAGTTGAGACTCTAGGCCAGGGGGAGGAGCAGGGTGATGGGAGAAGAAGGAAGGAGGGAGAGAGGTTCTGCCTAGCAATTGTCTGGTAAGTGTCTAAGGTCACTTGAAGCAAGAAGGAGAGAATGATGGCCTGGCCAAACAAGACCTAACCACTCAGAACACAACTAAAGGGTTCTGAGTTGGACATATACCCCTAACCCACCTTGAATCTTTTTTTTTCCCCCACCCTGAATCTTAAGGAAACTGAAGGAAGGAGGTTCAGCATAAGAAACTGGATGGGAAGGCAGTAGCACTGTGGAGAGAAAGGCCTGGCGAGGAGCCAGGAGAGTACACACAGAATGACAATGAGTTCTAAACTCAGGAAAACAGGCATCTCTCCAGTCACTTGGTCTGGCACTATTTCTAATTGTTGCAGCATCCTGCAAGCTCAGGAAACATCCCAATCTTAGGCCCCCAGGGGCTCCAGGATGACATCCTTAGTGAAGGGGTTTCAAAATGCTAGTCAATGCAGGGTCAGACAAAAGTTTACTGTGCATGGATCCCTCCCAGCAAAAAAAAAAACCACCACACAATGTGAATGCGGCAGGTTTTTCATAAAGCTGGATTTGTTTCAAAGGAATATCTTTTATTCTGAGAGTACTGTATGTCCTTCTGTACTTTTCTACTAAGTAATGATGGTACTAGTAGGGAATAGATTTGGCAAATACTTACTTGGCAAAATAAAAAAGTAGCAATACCATGCCTATCCTCAAAAAGGTTTGATATTGTTTTAATTGTACTAAACTGTGAAATTCAAAAGTCTGAAAACCATTAGTGAAGGGATTAAGAGCACAGAGGGTGCTACCAAGTGTTTATTTATGAACTTGTGGTAGAATTGCCAGATTCAAAAACAGGATGCCCCGTTAAATTTGAATTTCAGATAAAACAGTAAAATGTGTCTTTTATGTGTGTGTCCTACATATCCTATGGGACATGTGTATGGATATGTGTATGTCCTACATATCCTATGGGACATACTTATAGTGTAAAGACTATTAGTTGTTTATATGAAATTCAAATTTAACTAAGTGCTCTGTATTTTATCTGACTGCCCTAACCTGAGGTTAGTTAACATTCTCATTCCCGACATAATTAAATCTCTATTAAATTTACACATTGTTGTTTCAAAGCCCTGGCTGTGCCTCAGCATACCGAGTTGTGTTGTTTTTACCCAGTCATTTCATTTCTGGGAGCTTGACATGGTTAGATAGCATCACCGACTCAATCGATATGAATGTGAGCAAACTGTGGGAGACAGTGGAGGCCAGAGCAGCCTGGCGGGCTGCAGTCCATGGGGTCGCTAAGAGTCGGACACGACTGAGCGACTTCACCTTCACTGTTCACTTTCAATCACCGGAGAAGGAAATGGCAACCCACTCCAGTGTTCCTGCCTGGAGAATCCCGGGGACGGGGGAGCCTGGCGGGCTGCCGTCTATGGGGTCGCACAGGGTCGGACACGGCTGAAGCGACTTAGCAGCAGACAGGAGTTAGCGACTGAACAACAACTTTATCCACCGAAAACCAGGAATTGTAAAAGCTCGTTCACAGACTCGCTATAAAGACGAAAGAAAATAAGTAGGCGACACAGCTCCCAAAGCGCGTTAACGTCGGTCCCCGCCCAAGCCGGGTGGGCCAAGACTGCATATCCCACAATCCTAGGCGGCGGCTTCCTGCCATTACCTCATTCCCGGCCTCGTTCTCGCCAATCCCTGCCTCTCCAGGGGTGTGGTGGCGGGCTGCTCTCGCGACTTTTGGCTTCACCCTTCCCCTGTACTGCTCCTGTCGCGAGACTTCCTGCTCCTCCGCCTCCTCCGCCGCTCCCTTCGCGGCCGCCTTAACCCGGACCAGGACACATCCTCTCCCCAACCCGAGCACCGGTCCCGGCTCTGCCGAGGCCCCGGTCCCCCAGCCCCGCCTCGCCGCCGCCATGGCGGACCCTAAGTACGCCGACCTTCCCGGCATTGTGAGTACACGGCCGGCCCTGGCTCCCCAAGACCGCGCCCCCAACCTCCTAAAGACCCCCAACAGACACCAACCCGTGGCCTTTTCTGCTTGCACCCCCCCTCAGCCCCCAGGGCTCCTGCCGCCAGCTCCCTGACCGGCCCCAGTGCCCTTCGGACTCCGGCCCGACTGGGCTGGACTCTGCGACCGCCTACAAGGCCCCTTTCCGGCAGTCGCCGGTTTCTCGGCCCAGAAATGGTCTCCAGGCACTTACCACTGTTCTCTCGTGCTTATCCATCCGTGTCTACACCTCCCGTGTCTCCCCAGATATTCCCATAAGCCCCCCACCCCCACCTCAGACACACAAACCAGGTCATTGGGTGATGGCCTTCACTCTGCAAAGAGTGAGGAGGTTACCGTGACAGAACCCCAGATAGAGAACTCCTGTCCTCTAGGGAACCTCCTCCCCAAGCCGCGCACATGCCGGCCTGTACCTCCCTTTGTGTTGTTGCCTTACTTGCATTCACGGGGTGGGGGGTTGGAATAGGACCTTGTGTACTAAGGCCCTGAGTCACTCTCAGCCCTTGTGCCAGGGTAGCGTGTGCAAGGCCTAATGACGGCTCCTCTCCTACTTCTGATTGCCGAGGACGCGTCACCCTTCAGATGCAGGGTAACATCTTTGTCAATCACTTAACACTCACCATTTACCATCAGTCATCCCCACTGTTATCCCCACCCCTGTTAAGACATGGGAGGTGACATGCTGTTCACCCAGCAGGTGAAAGAAGGGGCAGAATCCTGGCATCACAGCCTGACTTCTCTTCACTTGTTCAGAGGGAGTGGGGTCAGGGGTGTGGGTGGGTAGTGCCGGTGGTGAGGTTGGATGGTCGCTGCTTTTACCTGCAGGCCAGGAACGAGCCAGATGTTTATGAAACCAGCGACCTGCCTGAGGATGATCAAGCAGAGTTTGATGCGGTAAGACTATGTGCTGCCTCAGGACTCCTGTGGATTCTGATCTCTCTCTACCAGGCAGGCCCTTTCCCTCTTCTGGCGAGCCACAGCAATAAGCGGGTATGCCAACCCAGCCTGGGTGGTACGTAGGTTGCAGGACTTGCAAATGAGCAGTGCCAGGAAGGAGAGTCAGGTCAGTGGAATTAAAACTAAGAGGCTGGATACTTAGGCCTTTTAAATAAAATTGAAATATCTCAAAACAGGCTGGGTGCTAGTGACTTAGCCTCAGTAATGCTAGTCCATGGTAATGAATCATGAAGCCTGAGCACTTAAAAAGTGCATGAGTTTAAGACCTAGACCTTCTGTTTCATAAAATATATCGCTTACTCAATGTTCATTAACATCCTAACAAGCTAGACTTTGAAGTATAGAGGAATACTCTTTTACATGAGTATCCAGAATCCACTAGGCAAGGAAAATGAATTGGAGACTTCAGAAAGATAAGAGAGCTGGTCAGAGCAGAACGAATTTGATGAAGAACATAGATGTTTCATATTAGCAGAGGAGAGGACTTGATAGCACTTTCAGATTTAGGAAGAACTCAAGAGGAAGGAATTAGCTGTGGACACATTTTAACCATAAGGGAAACCACTTCGCATTATTTATTGATTGTGTTCATTTTGTGCAGTACAGAGGAAAGAAATGTCCCTGCCCTCAAAAATCCCCCAGGCTAATGGGGGAGTTAGGATACATGTAGGAAACATGAAAGAAAATAATTGAGTGAATGACGTGAACATAGTGGAAACTCTGAGTGTAAGTGCCAAGGGGAGCAAGGATCTGTTCACATGTCTTATAGGATGTATTTTAGGTTCTATAATTTGCAAGGAGAGCTGGGCTAGGGTCACATTGATGGTGTGAGATCTCAGAAAAGTGGTGACCAAGAGTCAGTGGGAACAGGCTCTGTATGTGTGTCTGTGAGTCCTGTGGCTACATCTGTGGGGCTGGTTAGTTCTGGAGAATGCTGGTTGCTGGCTTATAATGTATGGCTTGGCCTACTCACTTATTCCTTATTTGATTTCCCCCATGTGGAAGTGGTTCCTTCTTTGTGGGGAACACCTTCCTCGTCCCCTCTCTGAGTGGTGTGTGTTGCTTCTGTACTTGCTGGCATGTCAGTCTGTCCCCCACACTTGAGTATCTGAAGATAATGCAGATGGTGTCATTGCTCAGGACCTAGGTGTACACCTTCACTTCAAGAGATATCTTATTAGGAAGCTATCTCTGACTCAAAGGGCAGGAGTATATATACTGAGGACTCCATTCTGCTACCATAGTTCAGAGACTGTTCAGCTCTGGCCTAGGGCTCTGCCTATAAAATATCAAGCCTTCATGGTGAAATAATGAATGGAAATTTGTCCCTTTGTCACTGACCATGATCAAGCAGGTAATATCATAGCAGTCCCCTTTCCAAACCAAAAAATAAATTGTAATTTTCCTTTCAAAATCATGGGCTATCTCTTAATGAAAAGACATGACCTTCATCCCAGGCATGGAAGAACCTGACTCTTCTGCCCTGATTGGCTGTCTCTCCCTGTTGATCCTGAGCAGCCTATTTTAGTAGCATCTAGTGGGGTGGCTAATGGGCTGATGTTCATTTCCTGCAGCATGTAGCCAGAATGCCAGTATAGAAGTCGATAATAACTGGATGGTAAACAGAAGAGGAACTAAGTTGCCTCCATCACCTAAGGCCCAGCAGAATGACACTGTCACTAGGGAGGAGTGGGCAGGGTCGGGAGACGCTCAGCAACTTCAGGAGCCCCGGCGGGAGTCGGGGAGGCCTGAGATGTTTCCTGATGTCAGCTAATGTCTCTGGCCCTTGCCTGTCCCTGTGGGCCTTACGAGGGCAGCTTTCGGGAAGTCAGCTGACTAATGGTTCTGCCCCTGCTCTTAATACTGACGCAAGTGTGCAACTTGAGGAGCAGTTGGTTGTACTTGGACAATCCAGCATCCTCATTTCCTTGAGGCCTGGATTCTCACTAGCAGCTGGTCCCGCTCTCACTTACCTTCCCAAGACCCAGTATGGGTCACAGTGCACGCCACCACTGTTGTGGCTGAACCATGAGGTTTCAGTCACCTTCTTAACTCCAGCGAGAGCATGCTCTGCCTTAGTCTCCAGATTATTTGGAACTTTAATTTTATTAGTTTTTAAAATAGGTAATATATGCACATAGAACAAAAAGTGTCTGTTCCCATTGCTGCCTGCCAATGCTCAGTTCCTCCCTGGAGACAACCAATTTGATCAGCTTTTTAATGGAACCTTTCAGGGCAGTCTCCAGATTTTTATTTAAAGAAGTAGTCAAAGGATATTGACGACCTTCGCTGTCTCTTCACCTTCCTTTGATCGCTCCACTATGGAAGAAATCGGGCTGCCGAAGGAAATAATACCCTGTAATACACCCAAAAAATTGTAATTGCTAGTTTAACTTAAACAGGAAAGTTTCCCGTTCCCATATTGGGAAGGATGGAAGAGGAAATAGTAGAAGGTTTTATTTTAGGTAAAAATGGTCCTGATTTTCCTGCTATCCCTTTAAAACAATTTTAGCAGGAGCTAAAATATTCTAAAGTGAATGGGCCAGAAAACCACACAGGCTAGCCCTTTCCTCCTCAGTGTAGGAGGATCCCCTCTGCGTATCAGACACTCCTGGGTTGATTTGGGCCATGAGCTTTTTGGAAACTTTTCTTAAAATGTCTTGTCAGGAAAGCTAATTCCCAGTTGGAATTCCCTCCCCACTGAGTCCACAGCCTACGTTTGGGTCTGTGTAGGCATTCTGCTCCCGGCTTTTTAAGTGCTGGAGCAAGGGGGAGTAAGTTTAGAAAACTCACTAGAAACAGGATTAGTTCCTCCCTTTATGCCATACCTATCCTGATGCCATGTGAAAGGGGAAGAAATGACCTAGCCTTAGTTTGGTGGGGCCCTGGCAGGGGCTTCTGTTCTCCAAAGGGTAAATAATGCCAGACCCTCCACCAGCCTGAAATGGGAAATAGTAAGTTCTCTTCCTTACAGTTTGGGATATCACAGAGTATGCTTGATTGTGTTCATTGACTGTTGGCGCACTTGAACTTACCTGAGTTTTTCCTAATGCTTCCCCCATCCTCCCTCCTCACCACCCTGCCTGGACACTAGTTTGCACAAGTAAGACCATTCAGTGCTTCTTCTCTGCATGTTTTTTTCATTTGCCATCTCGCATGCCATGCTGTCACTGTGCTGTTGTCGCAGCTGATTGTTTTAAATTCTGATGCATCTCTCGTTGGGTCACTAAGGGGCCTGCTGGCCTCATGGTTAAAGATTCCTAATCAACGTTTAGAAACACAACTATGATTCATGAATCATTGTCTCTTCCCCTGTGAGGTCTGCAGAATAAAACTGTCCAGTGGAGGATGGGATAGAAACATGGAGAAAGGGAACACTTCTGGACATGGGGATTTAAGAGCAGGAGTTGGAAGGGGGTTGCCTTTCTCCTTCACAAACTGAATTGGAGTTAAGAGAAAAGGAGTGGCTTTTAGCCATTCTGGACAAGGGTTAAGAACAGGGGGACAGCAGCAGTCCTCACTTCTTAGCAGTGTGGATTATACCTGATTAAGATGAAAACTTCATCTTAATATTCCCTTATGCTAAGCCTTTAGAGGAAGGTAAATGGGCTAGGAAAGGGATGTTACATGCATTTTAAGGGACTAACTTGGATCCTTTGTGCTTCCACAAGTCTTCCTGTTTCTGTACCCCTCCTTTAGAAATGGTTGGATGGTCAGCACTGTGTTGGTCCATCCTGGACAGTTTTATTCTACAGCACTATCCATCTTCCTTGTCGTCATGGTTCTGAAGTCCCCCTGGCTGTGGTGTTGGCAAAGAGCCTGAACAGGCTAAGGGAGCGGCAGTGACCTCTTCCCGTTTCTGATCTAGAACCTCAGGTCTTGCCCTCTGAGGCACAGCCACTTAGCCAAACAGCCCTGGGGAGTCTGGGAGGTTATTAATGAGAGGGACTGGGGAGTCATGTACCTGGGGTCAAGGCACTTAGAATTCTAATCAAGTTGGCTGGGTTTAGTAGGATCCTGTGGTGACTGTTCCTACTCCAGGTTACAGACATTATTGCAAAAATCTCATTTCCCAACCCACCCGCAGGTCAGACTTGGGGGTGGTATGTATGATTTACAAATTAATATACATATACCACTTTTCCTTGTTTAAATTTTTCTCTCCTCCCCAATTCAGCTTATTCCTCATGACTTGGACTTGAACTTATGGCCCATTGTCCTCTCTTTTCCCTTGAGTTTTTAATCAAGCTGCCTCTAGCTTGGTGAGGCAAGAGAAAAGTAAAGTGTGTGCGCCTCCCCTCGTGTGTTTGCATGTGTGCACCCACAAGTGCTTACATGCTCTCTGCAGAGACATCCCAGCCTTAGGCCACAGGGCCTGGGTCCCCCTCTGCCCTGAGCTGAGCGAGGAGTCTTGGCTGGGCTGCACCCTGGCATGAGAAGGGAATGAAGAGGTTGAAGTTCTGATGCATCTAGCTGAAATCTCTGGGGCAGAATGTAGTTGTTTCTATCCCATCTTGTCTCTTC
Source organism: Dama dama (assembly GCF_033118175.1). NCBI lineage: Eukaryota > Metazoa > Chordata > Mammalia > Artiodactyla > Cervidae > Dama > Dama dama. Next base: position 70,287,395 of record NC_083683.1, read on the forward strand.
ATACACATATATCCATCCTTTCCTGGCAATTCTTTAACCAGTCTTGCCTGGAAGTGGAGCCTTATCTGTGTGGCTTGGGCTAAAATAAGGCTTCTTTTTGAAAGGCTCTCAGTTTTCCACATTGTATACCCTCCAACCCCTGTGAACAGAGGGTTGAAGAAATATGTTCTGCGCATGTCTGGTAGCTGTGAATCTGGGTGTCTTTTGGACTCTGTGCTAGCGCGTCATGGCAGAGTTGCTCTGGATCCCTCAGAGTGTAGGGTGAGTTTCCAAGCACTCAAGATGGATACAAACACACCAGACTTCACAAGGGACCAGGATTTGCCCTGCCTCTCCTCTGGCAACTGAATGAGGATGGGGCTGCAGTTAGGTACTTCGCATTTCATTGAACTTACCATCTGTAATCTAGAAAGTTCATTTTGTTCTGCTTAACACAAAGTCACATGACACCACCTACATAAGCACCCGCATTATGATTGATTCTGCCATTCAAATGTGTAATTCTTCAAAACTAGAGAAACTGAGAGACAGGAAGACTTGAGCCATGAACTACCCACCTTAATAATCATGGACCCTCAATCAGCTACAAGCCCTCAGACTCTTATCTCCACAGCCTCTGCTTCACATTCTGCCGTCTCTACAGCTTCTCCCTGCCTCCCCCAGCCTTCTCTGCCCCCACTTTCTTCCACGCCACTGGCTCGCAACACCTAACCCTTAGTTCCCAGGTGATCCTGAATTGCTGCTGTTCACGGCAAAGCTTCACGACATCCTGACCACCAGAGAGGAAAGGGTCCCAAGCTCTTCTTTCTCTTGGGGTATGCAGTGACCCCAGCTGAAATTTCTTGGCCCCCAAATTTTGCTAGGCTCCCCTGGGCCCTGTGATGCAGTATATTTGAAGACTGTCATGTAGTGCATGTGACAATTTGCTAATAACAATTTTGTCTTTTTTTTTTCCCTCCCTCACCCCCATTTCCCCACTCCCTTTCCTTTTAACTCTTTTGATTTTCTCACCTCTGGGGAAACCACAAGGAGCTGGTAAGAAGCCTGACCTTTCATCTGCTTTTTAACGGGGTGTGCTATGATGGGCAGTTGTTCTCTGTCCTTTGGTCTCTACTGAATCTTCTGTCCCTCTATTCAGCCCCAACCCCAGCTGACCTTTTCCCATCTCGTGAATCACTGTAATGGCACTACCTCCAGCCCATGCCCCCAGACCTCCAGGACACTGGCAGAGGCGGTGCCTCTGAAGGGCTCAGGCGTGCTGCCCACCGGAGCCTTCGGGGCCGCACGCTCGGAAAGGCTCTGGGAGGGTGCCAGCGCGGGGCAGCCCTTCTGCCCCGGGACGCGCTCCTGCCGCAGGACCAGTCAGGTGAAAGCGCTGACCGTGCCTGCTGTGTCCAGGAGCTCTGACACGCGGACTCTGTGTGGGGACCCTTTTTCACTCCACACATTCCCTCTTTAGAAAACTAAATAAGAGAGTATGTTCTCATCTGTGTAGTGCCTGGCCCGTAGTAAGGGCTTAACAAAATGGCAGCTGTGATTTCTGTCCTTAGTCTGTAGACTGTGCCTTCCAAAGAGGTGTTTTTTTTTTCCTGCCCCATCGTCAGAGGGAGGAGTGGCATGTTCTTACTCTTGAGGGTGAACTTGAGAGAGGGTGATGTTCTCTCCTGAACGTGAGTCCATCTCAGACAGACACTTTTTAGAGGCCTGAGACCACATTTATTTGACCAGTGGGTGCTCTGGCCATAACGCTTCAGAGAAGGTTGAGAGAAGAATTTGTGGCTCAGTTGTTTTTTCCCCTAGGCACTTTGATACGGGAAACCTTTTATTTCCCCTTAATCTTTTTTAGCTCTTGCCCATCTGCCCAGCACTTCCCTGAAGAGGTGAAAAGCAGAGTTGATGTTTCCTCCTTACCCGCCCCCTCCCTCGTTTATAAAACTGCCACTCACACTGATTCCTTCCGTAAGAGCAGAGATGAAGGGTGGAGCCTGTGTCTTCTGCTCTTTCTCCATGTCTGTCCATCATAACCTGTCCCCGCCCCCGTCAACCCCTAGTACCCACTGACAGTCAGAGAGTCTCAGTCCTGGATACATACTAGAATGACCTGGGTAGCTTTTAAACTGGCTTACTACCCTGGCCCTACCTCAGAACAATTCAATCAGAATCTACAGAGGTGAGCCCATCCCTTTTTTCTCCCCCACCCCTTTTCTAAGTGATTCTATTGTGCAGCCAGGGTTGAGAACCATTGTTGTGGTTAAAAGGAAGAAGACTTTCTTTGCCATCCTCCAGTAGAAGGTGATGTCCACCCCTCGAGAAAAGGCTTTCCAGGTCTCCTTCCACTGCCTTCAGTAGCATGATAAGACCTGTCGGGCTGCTGACATAGAAGGAGAGACATGCGGTCTGGAGGACTTGGTTTTGGTGTCGTTACTAGAATCTGAACCGCTAACAGAAACGTAGTAAGGAGGGAACCTTTCTGCCTCAGTTTCTAGGGTGAAGTTTCTTTCAGTTCGTTTACCGTGTCCCCTCCTTATGGAAGAGCTTCATGCTTGAGAAACAGCAGAGGGTCAGGGAGAAGAGGCAAGTGCTGCAGCTGTCTCTGTTTCAGAATGTCCGTATGGCCTTTGCCCATGGGCGCTTTTGGCAAACAGATACAGCTTATGCTGTTGCTTCCAAGATGTCCCTTACAAAGTAACACAATATCTGCCTCTTCTCTGTATCCCCTGCATTCCCTGACTTCACTGCAGTCTGGAAACGGCATCTGGCCAGGTCCTCTGCCAGCCGCCTTTTGTGTCTAAAAGCTGTTACCTTCCCTTTAGCAGCACATGCAGGTTCTGATACTCAGGAGCTAGTAGCCTGATCGCTCTTCTTTCCCTCCAGCAAGGATGGGAGGTCAGCTTGAAAATGGACTTCCTCAGCAGCAAGGAAATTTACTTTTGGGAGGGGAAGGTTAAAAGAGGTCAGGTTGGTTTCTTGCCCTGAGTGCATCGTGTTGCCAGATAACTGGGAGGGCCCAGTTGGACTGGGGAAGGGGAGGGGATGAGGAGGCTTATGTACAGAACGGGTGGGGAGGTTGTGCCGCCTCTGTTCCCAGTGGAATCAGGGTGTTAATATTCATACAACTGAGACTCCAAACTTAGCAGGAAGCTTTCATTTCCTAGGGTGAACCTGGGTTGGTAGCGTGGATTGGAGCTGTCCTCCTTTCCCCCTGGGAGAGTAGAGCCCGGTCTCCTAATGGCTTGGGGATTTGGGGGCTCGGGGAAGTTCTAGGGTGGGGATGAGTCTCGGGGAAGTTCTAGGGTGGGATGAGTCTCGGGGAAGTTCTAGGTGGGATGAGTCTCGGGGAAGTTCTAGGTGGGATGAGTCTGCCCCTGGCCTGAACTCCCTGTTTCTGCAGGAGGAGCTGACGAGTACCAGCGTGGAGCACATCATTGTCAATCCCAACGCTGCCTATGACAAGTTCAAAGACAAGAGAGTGGGCACAAAGGGACTTGGTGAGACTGGTTGGAAATTGGATGGGGAAGCCTGCCCTCAGGCCTCACTGACATTTGCTTTGGAGAAAGAGCCGTCTTATGGAAGCCCTCACAGTCACTGAGACCATGACTGCCGTGGGTCTTGATCAGGCCCTCAATTCCATCTTCTTTTCTTGGCAGATTTCTCAGATCGAATTGGAAAAACCAAAAGAACGGGATATGAATCTGGAGAATATGAGATGGTTTGTTGTTTGTGTGTTGATGGGAATAGTGCAGTGACCCTATCATGTGGGCATTTAAGAGAGAGCAGGGATATAGGTGGGATTCCGGGTTCCTCTCTGGTTGGGGGCCTGAGGAGCCCAGCTGGATGCAGGGGAGCATGCTTTGTCCCCCTGCTGTTGGCTTTGGAGCGTCCCCAGGCCTCCAGCTCTCTGCAGGTCTTCTGAGTGAGGATGATGGTGGATTCTTAGTTGGGTATGATACCCTTACAAACTGGGTTTGGATACATTCTTGTTTTTTTTTTTTTTTTTTTGATACATTCTTGAGGTTCCCTGTTCTAGGAGGTGTGATGTCACCGTCTGTGCTTGCTCTCTAGCTTGGAGAGGGTCTGGGAGTGAAGGAGACACCCCAGCAAAAGTACCAGAGACTGCTGCATGAGGTCCAAGAGCTGACAGCTGAAGTTGAAAAAATCAAGGTGACTATAGACTCTCCTCTCGCCTTTCTGCTATGACTTACATAGCAGGGGAAGACCTCCCAGCAGGAGGAGAAAGATTCCCTAAGCTCCTCCCTAAGGGGGCTGAGGTTTTCAGAGTTTGGGAATGCACATGAATTTATAGTTAGTGCTGTAAGTGGGTAAGGAGCAGCCCAATGACTTTCAGCCACAGCTATCTTTTAAGGGTCTTGATCTATTTTTTCCCTTGACTCACTCTTACCACCCCTCACTGTCTATTTGTTTTCATACCAGACAACAGTGAAGGAATCAACCACTGAGGAGAAGCTGACCCCCGTGGTGCTGGCTAAACAGCTGGCCGCCCTGAAGCAGCAGCTGGTTGCTTCCCATCTGGAGAAGCTGCTGGGACCAGATGCCGCAATCAACCTTACTGACCCCGATGGAGCTCTGGCTAAGTGGGTGCCAGACTTTGCTGGGAAATCATTGCTCATTGGGGTGTGGAGGGACTCCAGCCAGGTACTGACAGGGCTGCGCAGGGGGAGGTGGCCCGGCTGCTCCTTAATGCTGACCCTGAGGCAGAAGCAGGTGACCGGGCGGACCCACATCCTCAAGTCGTGATAACAGTGCTGCTGCTTTGATCCAGGCGCCTACTGCTGCAGCTGGAAGCGACAAAGAACAGCAGAGGGGCTGGTTCAGGCAGGAGCACCGGCGGGAGCCCCCCAGATAGCAGCCTGGTCACCTACGAGCTGCATTCTCGGCCCGAGCAGGACAAGTTCTCTCAAGCTGCCAAAGTACGTGTGTGTGTGTGCGAGCGTGTGTGTGTGTGATGGTTAAGGGGCCTGAGCAGGACAAGTTCTCTCAAACTGCCAAAGTACGTGTGTGTGTGTGTGTGTGTGTGTGTCTGTGTGTGTGTGTGAGTGTGTGTGTGTGTGAGTGTGATGGTTAAGGGGCCTGAGCAGGACAAGTTCTCTCAAGCTGCCAAAGTACGTGTGTGTGTGTGTGTGTGTGTGTGTGTGTGTGTGTGTGTGTGATGGTTAAGGGGCCTGAGCAGGACAAGTTCTCTCAAGCTGCCAAAGTACGTGTGTGTGTCTGTGTGTGTGTGTGTGTGCGTGCGTGTGTGTGTGTGTGTGATGGTTAAGGGGCCTGAGCAGGACAAGTTCTCTCAAGCTGCCAAAGTACGTGTGTGTGTGTGTGTGTGTGTGTGTGTGTCTGTGTCTGTGTGTGTCTGTGTGTCTAATGTTGGTTAAGGGGCCAGAGAAGACATGGCTCTGGAGACTTTCTTGCTGCCCTCCAAGGAATCACATCTGGGGAGAGGGTGCTGGGAATGCTTGATTCCTCTTGATGTCTCATTTAAGACTGGGATTAGTGCTGTGTTCTAGAGAAAGAAATCCCTTGGCAGAGTGGTGGGGAGAGGGGAGGGGAGGGCACGCAGACCAGCCAAGAGCAGGATTGACCTCCCACTGCAGCAGGAGTGAGGGAGGTGGATGGCCAGTCTCCCCTCCTCCCTCCCCTAGGTGGCAGAACTCGAGAAGCGCCTGACGGAGCTGGAAGCCACTGTACGCTGTGATCAGGACGCTCAGGTGCTCTGTTACACTTGTTCTGACCCCACATCCTGAGCCCTAGGGTGCACTGCCTTCCACAGAATCCGGGGAGGAGTTAGGAACAGGTTCCAGTTACAGGAGCAGCCAGTAGTTGCCTCCTGGAACCAGAAAGGATGGGAGAAGGTGGTAATCACCTGGAGAGATGAGAACCACTGACTTCTTTGCTTCTTTTCCCCATCAGAATCCCCTTTCAGCAGGTCTGCAGGGAGCTTGCCTCATGGTGAGTATAAAAGGAACTGGAGTGTTTGGATGACAGAGGGGATATCATGATTGGGTTTGCTTAGAAAATTGTTTTTGGACCTGTAGCTGTTTATTCATTACCTTCAGTGGAATATGAGGTGGCCGCGTCTAGTCTGATTTGTCTGCTTCATGACACTTGTCCTGACCCCGCCCCCAGGATACTGTAGAGCTGTTGCAGGCGAAGGTGGGCGCCCTGGACCTTGCGGTTTTGGACCAAGTGGAGGCTCGGCTACAGGTATTAAGTGGAGGCAACCTGGATTACAGGCAGCTAGTGACTTTGGAAGGCCTGATGCCCTTACTATGGACCTTAAAATCTGTGCTTTCAGAGTGTGCTGGGAAAAGTGAATGAAATTGCCAAGCATAAAGCCTCTGTAGAGGATGCAGACACACAGAGCAAGGTCAGGAAGAGATCTTCCCTCCCATCCGACAGCCTGTCCTGCTCCCTCACGTGCTGTCCCTGCTGGACCCCTCAGCCCACCTCCTCGCGCGCTCACAGCTGAGCGCGGGCAGTGCTTCCCCGTCCGCACGCGCGCTTGGCGGGGCCCTCGTCCCGCCCTGACGGGGTGTGTGGCTGAAGGCTGGCGTCTGCCGTCCCTCCAGGTGCACCAGCTTTACGAGACCATGCAGCGCTGGGGCCCCGTCGCCACCTCCCTTCCTGAGCTGGTGCAGAGACTCGTCAGCATCAAGCAGCTGCATGAGCAAGGTGGGAGGCCGGCCCCAGGGGTGTCAGGGGGACCTGGAAAGGGAGCAACCCTGTTCCCTCCCCTCTGGTCTCGGATTCTAACGCCATGCCTGCCCTTCTGGCCTTTCACAGCCATGCAGTTTGGCCAGCTTCTGACACATTTGGACACCACGCAGCAGATGATTGCGTGTTCCCTCAAGGACAACGCCGCCCTCCTGACTCAGGTGAGCGCTCCTCTGCTGGTCGGCTGCCTCCCCTCCCCAGCGCACACAGGCAAGGTCCTCCAGCTTCAGCTCCGGAGGGTCCTGCCTCGGCCCATGTGGTGGCACAATGGTGCGGCAGGAGTTTGGTGTGAGTCTCCATACGGTTTCTCAGTTGCCGTGAGACGCCTGACAACTTACTTAACCTGTGACCCTCCATCTCACCATTTGGCAAATTGTACCTGCTTCAGAGTTATATGGCTTAGAGGAAGTAATATGAGTGAATGGTAAGAGCTCAGTAAGCCTTCATTCTTCCTGTAAGACCTACCGTTCCTCTCTGTAGTCTCAGCTGGGTTTATCCTCCCTGGGTCCTCAACCAGATGTTCCTGAGCACAGCACACTAGACAACGTGGGCATTGAAGCCTGGAGGCAGGCTCCCACCTGGTTTTGCCATTTCCTTCCTAACGCTGAGCTGTGAGCGTCGCCTCTTCATTTTCTAAGCAGTGCCCAGCACATAGCGAGTCCTGTTTCTGGTGGAGGCATTGTTCTCAGTGCTGAGGGAAGCACTGCAGTTGGGAGTCTAGTATCCCAGCTCTGTCAAGATAAAGTGCTTGGCATATGTTCTTCTCCAGAGCAGTTTTCTAAAATTTTGGACAAGTGAAACCCTTACTTCAACAAAATCCTATTTTCTCCTCAGTACATAAAACAGATGAAAGAACTCTTCTGGTTAAAGTCAGGATGGGAATTCTTAAGAGGCCTGCCTGTTTGGCAGATCCCATGCTAGGTCCGTGGTGCTCCAAGTCCCCTTCCCATTCTGGGGCCCACAAGCTGTTTCCATTTCTTTTTTCTAATTTGGCTTTGTTGTGTGGCTTGTGGGATCTTAGTTCCCCAACCAGGGACTGAACCTGGGCCCCAGCAGTGAACCTGCAGAGTTGTAACCGCTGGACCACCAGGGAATTCTCCTCCATGTCTTCTGTCTTCTCCAAGAGAACTGCCTCCGGTCCTCACCCAGGTGAGCGCCTGAACCTGACAGTAAAGCAGCTCTCTCGCCTTCCAGGTGCAGACGACGATGCGTGAGAACCTGTCCACAATTGAGGGGAACTTTGCCAGCATTGATGAACGGATGAAGAAACTGGGAAAGTGAGCCGCTCTGGGTGACGGAGGACGGGGTAACCCCTGCCCCTTCGCGCTCCGTGATACCTTACACAGGGTTTCCCCTTAATCCTAACTCTTGCGTCCCGTTTGACACTGGGGCAAGGGCTTCTTGCATGTGGGGCTTAAACCCCCTCCTCTGAAGAGTAGTGGAAGCTGGGGATGTTAAATGGTGGTCTCCCCTTAGGCCACAGGGATGAGGACGTGGCCCGGCCACAGGCCAGCTCCTGCCCAAAACTGCTTTGCCTGGTGTGGGGGGGACTGGGTCCGGTCCTCCAGCACAGCTTCTGTGGCTGACTCTAACACTGTACAACTGTTTCTGACCATTAAATGCTGTTGTACTCGGTGTGGCCTCTGCTGTTTCCTGGGGAAGAGGCAGCACTGAGAGAAACATACACAGCCAAACAGACAGTCTGAGCATTCTCTACCACAGAAGGATTTAAATTATAATCTGTTCTTACAATAGAACTAAGGAAAAAATGAGGACAGAGTCAGAGCCAGAGTTTCAAAATATTCTCATCTGTTAAATTAAGAGTGTCTCCCATAGAAAAGCAGTGGAGGCCCCACAGGGCAAGTACAAAACAGAATTAAAACTCCCAAGGGTCTTGTCTTTACAAAAGAAAAGGCAGGAGGCAGCCCCTGGACAGCTGGTCATGCTGGCCGCTCCGGTTGGACCATGTTGCATAATCCTCAGTCGCATCGTCACAACGTCTCTGAGCGTTTTGATGGGGGAGAAGGGGCAGTGTAGTGTGTATGGGAGGAGAGACCCAGAGGGCTCTCTTTGCCCCCTTACCCCCTCTTCATATCCCAGAGGAAAGTGGAGGGAAGCTGGCTACACCTTGAAATGAGGCTATGTGTTTCAAACCTGGGGACAGGGGTAAGAGGGGGATCTGTGCTTTGAGCAACCTGAGCCAGAGGCAGAGGGGTGTTGGCAGGGGTGAGGGGAGGACGCATGATGCTTATTGCTTTGTACCTTTCATTGGGAAGGAGGGCAGCAGCCAACAGTAGCTCACAGGTTTGTAAACTGAGCCTGCTGGCTTCAAGAAGGGAGGCAATGAAGTCGAATTAAATATAAAAGAGTCATTTGTGCAAAAATAACTTAAACAAATAAAAGACCTGGGGGAGGGGGTTTTCCCCTTAGCCTGGTGGGGAGAGGGCCATCTACCACCCCCCCAGGCCTTTTCAGTGACATGGCTTTGGGGGGGGGTGAGCTTCCCTACCCCCTGCAATGGCTCAGGATGGGACTGTGGGGGAAGGGGTCGCATTTGTGCTCTGAGTGGGGAGGACTGCCCCCACCCACTGTCCACAGGTGCAGGCGGCTGGCGGGGCTCCCGGGGCTCAGCGCTCCGCTCTCCCCAGCCAGGGTCAGCTCCAGCTCCAGGTATGGCTGCTATGGGGCCAGTTTCCTCCTCTTGTTTTTGGCAGGACGGCCAGGGCGGGCCCGGGGAGGCAGAGGGACAGCCGCCTACACAAGAGGGGAAGTCGAAAGAAGTGATCAGACAGCTGGGTATCAGGAAGTCCTTTATTTTCTCCCCACTCCCGCTAACCTCCTCCTCCTCCTGCCTCATTGACTTCATGTGCACTCCCACCCACCGACGCAGTGACGCACACTTACGCGGGGTGTGGGGCTGGGGTCCAAGGTGATGTCCTGGCGGGAGCTGTTGCTGTTCCGGGTTGGGCTGCAATAAGGCACAGGTGGGTCAGGAACACCTCCCCGAGCGCCAGGGGAATTTCAGAGTTTGGGTGGGAAACTTTCTACGTGTGGATAGTATAGGCATGACATCCTTATTCATATTCAAGTAAGTACTTTTCGAAAGCCAAATCACTTGTAACAATTGCTATAAACCCAACAAGAAGCCGGAAGAAGCCAGTATACTCACTTGTATTTTCTCCTGCGGCCACGACGAGACTTTCTGACCACCCCTGGGGATACCTGAGAAAAGATGGGACTGTGTGTAGGAAAAGGCACCTTGGCCTCAACCTTTCCTCAGGGACTTTGTGCCCGGACAACCAGTACTTAATCCACACTCACCTTAAGGTCCTCAGAATGGGGCCCAGGAGGGGATGGATCCTTGGGCTCAGCACCCCCTTCAGCCAGCTCCCCATTATGCTGCCAGTGGTGGGTCCTTCTTGGGGACCGTTCCATTTGTCCATTGAAGCCACCACGTGCCCCCCACTTGAGGGCCAGTCGGCCAGGCTCCCGCCGGCTGCCAGGCTTTCGACCCCGGCCTGGCCTGGCCTCACCATTAATGCCCCTAAGTCCCCCTCCTCCCCTCCGGCCCCGTTTCCCTGACCCCCTCCCAGTGAGCAGCTCAGGGACTGGGGGATCGGGAGAACTGTGGGGTGGGGCTAAGGCACTGAGGGGAGGCCGGGCAGGCTCCGGTTCAAGGGCTGAGGTGGGGCTCTCAGGGGGCAGACAGGGGGCTTCTGGCTGCTCTGGAGGGATCTGCAGACAAAACACATCTCTGTCAGTTTCAAATGCAGTTCCAGCTACTTTAACTTGAAATGTCTGTATTTCCAGTTTGGGAAAAAAATTCTCTCCCTAACACACACACCCATCCCCTCACCTGGAGACTCTGTAGCAGGCAGGCTAGGGGACTAGAAGCTTCTGAGAGGGGTGGAGGAGCTCCCCCCCCAGGGAGGAGCTGCAGCCCCAACTGGCCAGAGAGAAGAGGGCCAGGAGGCTGCAACAGGCTGGGGAGGGTTCCAGGGCTGCTGGTCAGCGAGGACAGGTCACCTGTTAAGGAAATGTAAAATCAAGGGTCTCCCTGGGCAACCCAATTAGGCTGAGCAGACCCTATTCTTTTAGGCTTGACTCAAGTGGTCACAGACTTTCTTCCCTAACTCATCTAGTCTCTTCTCCCAATTTTTCTGCTTCCTTCCTTCTCTCCCACACCACAGAGTCTTCCCTCAGACTCACCCAGCAGGCTGGCACTCAGCAGAGGGCTAAGGAGTTGAGGGGGTCTCCCTGAGTTGGAGGGGGCCTTGCCCAGAGAGGAGGCCCCCGGGTCAGTAGTTGCCGTGGTGACACTGGAGGTAGGTGGTCCAGGTTGGGGGGCGCTCAGGACACAGGGCTGAGAAGAACAAACGGCTGTAACATCTCCATGTGTAAAGTCTTCAATAAGTTTACAGTACTTTCACGTATACGGTCTCACTGAAGCCCCACTGAAGCAGGCCACGCTTATTAAATACAGACCCAGTTCTTACCGTCCATCCTACCCCCAGCTAAGAACTAAGCCCTCCTCAAAGGCCCTAAGGAAGAGCTCAGACATCAAACTGAAAGCCTCTGAGTCCCAGCTCCCATCTCTGATTCTACCTCTTGTTCTGTCCCACCCACTCACCCCCTATCCTCACCTGGGGGGGCGTCCCCGAGGGGGGATCCAGGCTGGCAGCCAGCAGCGCAGAATTTAAAGCTATGAGGGTGGGGGGAGCTGAAAGGGGGGGGAACAGCAGGGGGGGCAGGTCTCCCAAACCTGAAAATGTCTCCCCACTTGGACCCCCGGCTCCCTCTGCAGATCCCTCCCCATCCCCAGCTGTGGGGCCCAGGGCCAACAAGGGCAGGAAAGAGGCAAGGAGGTTGCTAGGAGGTGCAGAAGGGGGTGGAAGAAGGTCTGAGGGGGGTGGTGGAAGCAGGGAAGCCACCAAAAGTGAAGGCCCTTCGGGCTCACCTGGGGCTAGGGGAGGGCCAGGTCCCCCTGGTGGGGGGAGCAGGGGCTCAGGGGGAGGTTGTCCCCCTCCCCCAGCCAGCACGCCAAATAAACTGTGGCTAAGCAATGGAGAAGGTGGAGGCTGTCCCAGACTCAGAGGAAGGGGCAAGGTCCCTAGCATCCCGGGGAAGCCGGCTCCACTCAGCGCCAGGCCCTGCTCGGGGCTGGGGAAAGGGAAAGCCTCCCCACCAGCCAGGGGAGGCAGAGGGCCGGCTGGGCCGGCCCCCATCCCAAGCGCTTCAGATGGGCTTTGAAGCACAGGGCTGGGGACTAGGGGGGCTTTGGAGGCAGCTGGTGGGGCAGGGGCACCTGCAAAGAAAAAGAGAGGTTCAGCTCTAGAGAGACCCTTTCTCCCAGTGTCTAAAGAATCCAAACTCCCTGCCCCCCAACCCAGAAAACCGCTACAGAGCTCTCAAGTTCTCCCTGCAGTGTCTCGGCGGTCTCTCTGAACCCGAAGGTTGGAAGGGCTCTGCTGCACTCACGTACCTGGCACACTGCTGAGGCTGCCACTGGTGGTCCCAGGGAGGGCGGGCGGGATGGGGTGCGTGGGCTGGGGAGAGCTCCCTGAGGAGAGGGTGGGGGGAGGAGGAAGGTGTGCATCTGACCCCAAAAGGTTAAAGCTTCCATCAGAGTGGGAAGGGCCAGGGGTGGGGAGTCCCAGCAGGGACAGCACAGAAGGGAGAATCGGTTGGGATGGCTCCGGGAGAGGAAAAGACTGGGGGGTGGGAGCAGGGGCCCGAGGACGGCTCCGCCTAGGAGCTTGAGGGCCCCCGCCTTCTAGCAATCGCAACACAGTCGGGGGTCGGCGGGGACGACGCTGAGAGGGACGGGGCAGTGAGGAGTGGGAAGCTGAGGGTGCCTGGGCACGGGGCCTTCGGCCCTGTAAAGTGCTGGGAGGGGGGAGCTGGGGGTGCTGTGCCTTGGCCGCTGCAGAGAGTAGGCTGCTAGCAAGAAAGGGGGGTGCCCCAGGCCCCTCCACCGTGGGGGCCCCTCCCAGGGGCCCCAGGACCAGGGGCAGGTGCATAGTGGCTGAAGACACTGGTGGCTGAGTGGCAGGACCAGAGGGGCCGGGGAGATTATTGCTTGGGGGCAGGGGAGGGGGTGTTAAGGCATCACTACAATGGAAGAGAGGGGGGTCCGAAGGTGGTGAGGAGGAGGCGTGGGGGGCTGGAGGAGAGCCCAGGTCAGGGGGCACCAGGCTGGATCGGAGAGCAGCTCCCCAGCTGTATGAGGGGGCGTTGAGGCTGATAGCAGGTGGAGGAGGTGCAGCTGGGGAGGGGGCATTGCCCCGCGGGAGGAAACAAGGGCTGCTGCTGCCTCCAGAGGGGACGGGGTCAGGAAGCCTTGGCTGTGGGAAGAGCCCCCCAGGGCCTGCTAGAGGGGGGAAAGCCTGTGGAACTGAGGCTGGTTCTGGGGGAAGGGAGCCAGGACCCCCATTGAGTGGAGTTGTAGGAGGGACTCGGCAAGGAGGGCGGGCAGAGGGAGGCCCTGGGGACACAGTGTGGAACATTTGGGGGCTCGCTCCCTCTCCTGCAACAAATGAGAAACGAAGGATCAACCTGTGGCTCCCCTTCCAAGAACTGCGTCTCTTCCATGCCTCCCCCCAGGAACGCCCAGCTTTCCTGGGCGCCCCCTCACCAAGCAGTTCCCCGCCCCACCCTCTGCAGAGCCCCTCCCACCAGCCGTCTCGCGGGCCCCTCAGTCTCCCCCAGTATGGAAAGTGCAGAAAGTGCAGAACACGCACCCGGAGAAGAGTGTGAGCAGGTGGTCTCCATGCTGCGGTATAGAGTCGCCATGGCAACAGCTTTCCGACGGTGGTTGCACAGCTTGGTCATGTCCTCCTCTGATGCTGGCCCCACCCCAGCCCCACCCGGGGTCACCGGGGCCAAAGGGTCAAAGTTGAAAACCTGTAAGGTGGAAGGCACAGACAAGGACCCTGAGGGAGCAGAATCTGAGCAGAGCGACCTGGTCGGTGCCGGCACTGAGTCTGACAGCCGCGCCCTCACCGCTCTGACCTTGGGGACGTTGAGTGGACACTCCAGACCGCACTTGCAGGTCCCATCGCTGAGGAGGTAGCTCCGGGTTTGCTCCAAGGAAGACAGCTCTGTGCCACTCGGACTGGGAGAGGACAGGGTCAGGTGTGAGGTTAGGTAGCACTGAACTGGAAGGCACTCCGAGACCTCCCAGGAAAGGCAGAGAGTGAGGAGGAGACGGCAGAACAAGCGCACAGGGCCGGAGGCACGGGGGCAGAAAGGCTGAGGAAGGAAGGGGAGCAGACAGCAGCAGGGCACCAGCGGTCTGGGCTCTGAGAGGAAGGGATGGGAGAGAGGAAACTCAGGCAGCTGAAGGGCCTGGGGACAAGCCGGGGAGCTCCGGGGAGCCGCACCTGATATAGAGCACAGCGCCCTCTCGAACACAGCGCTGCCAGCCGACGGGGACAGACGTGGCCACTGGGCCCCCAGCACTGTCTGCTCCGCTGCTCTCATTGCCCCCATTCATTGTGTGTGATCAGCTCCCATGCGCCTGGTGACACATTCACATGGTGTTAGCAGGACAACTCTGGGCTGGGTACCTGAGGGGGTACTCCCGCGAGGCAAAGGCTGTGGGGAGGCTCCAGAGAACGCGGGAGCAAAGGGAAACCCTCAGAGAGCTGGGAGAGAGGGTGAGGGGGAACCCTCTGCCAGCCCACCACGGCTACCTGAACATGTCTGCAAACATTGTGGGGTCCAGTCTAAAGCCGGGGCCGCCGGCCTAGCCCACACCTGCAACACAGGAGAGAGAAAGGACAGTCAGCAATCTGCCCAACCTACTAAAGACCACAGCCCAGGATACTCTCAAGGGAAAGATCCTTAATAACAGGAGGTAAGTACCCAGAAAGATCCCAGGGATCTGGTGGCTGAGTCCACAACCATCCTGTCCACGTTCAGTCCCTAGGGACCAGAGGGTCAAAGCCACAACTTTGAGGGACTGGGGAACCACAGCCCAATCCCTAGACATGTAAAGGGCAAGGCCCCCTCATCCCACCAAGGACAGAAACCTTCAGCCAGGAGTGCAGGTTAATTCCCATAATCTCTAGGAAGTTTCCCAGAGAGGCTGGCCGCTGCTGTTCCCTCGCCCTCAGGAAGATCATATAAAAAGTATGGATTGCCCCGCAGATCACCAGGCAACTGCCCAACTGCTCGCTGGGGTGGTACCAGCGTGACTCCCCCATGGCCTGGCTGCACTAGACAATCACTGATCTAGTTCACCTGGGTCTTCTTAAGAAACGTTGGAATCACAGTTCTGTCTTCTCCCACTATTCTCAGAAGCTCCGGATTTTCCCCCAAGCCTAAGGCAAGAAGAATCAGCACCTCCTGTCCCACTGGCTTCAGTTTAGCTCCAAGAGGTATTCTCCTCTGATACATATGGGGACGCCCCACAAACCTGCAAGTATTCTCTCCAACCCCACCACCGCTCCCACCCCACACTGGCGGCTTCTAAACTTTCCCTCTCATAACAAGGCGCCCTGTCACCCAGCCTGCTTCCCTCAGCCTGGGGAGGAGGGGAAGGCGCACGAAGTAGGAAGGAACTTGGGGAGAGGGCGGGCGGGGGGTGGGCGAAGCACTAGGGGAGGGAGGTGAAGAAGGCAAAAGTCAAGCAGTGAGAGAGAGACGGCGGGAGCAGGTGAGGGCGGGGGAGCGGGGATGGGGCCGGGGAGAGGGGCCAGGAGGACGCGGAGGGGGCAGAGGCTAGGGACAGGGGGGGAGGGGGAGGGGCGAGGTGGGGGGGCCGGGCCCTGCACTCACCGCGGCCCATGGTTCGGCCGGCCCCGCCCTGCGCAGTCGCGGCCCAGAGGGTGAGTGGGAGGGAGTGGGAGGAGGGTCGGTGGAGCCCGAGCCTCCGGTACGGCCCCGGCCGGTCCTAGCAGGAAGCGCCGCCGCCGCTGCCGCGGATCACCGAGCGGCCTCCCGCGCATGCGCCATGGGGGCCAGGGGCAGCCCTGGGGATTCCGTTCCCAGAAGGCACCGCGCAGGCTGCCGCCGCCGCCGCCGCCGCCGCCGCCGTCGCCGCCGCCGCCGCCACCGCCGCAGCCGCCGCCGCTGCCCGGACGGGAGAGGGGCGGGGCCGGGCCCCCGCCCAGCGGACAACGACGAGCCAACAGGAGGGGCCGCAGTGCGCATGCGGGAGCGCGCCTACCCCTCCCCCACAACCCCCCATTAATCCCCAAGAGAACAAACACCCCACGCGGGGGCCACCCCCCGCCCTCCGCGGAAGGATCCGAGCCTCTGCCCAGGCCACTGGCGGCCAATCCCAGCCCTCCCCGGGGAGGGGCCCCTTCCAAAGCCACAGTCTGTTGGGGGAGCCAGGAATGCCAGGTCCAGGAGGAGCCGGCCCCAAAAGATGAAAGTCGCGACTTGCCCTGCCCCGCCCCAAAGGCTTCCCGGGTAGTGTGCTGGGACTTGACCCGCCTCCCCAGGTCAGCATGTCAAAACACGACCCCGGCCTGTCAAGTCACATGACCTCTGCCTGTCACTGACAACCTGGTCAGGTCTTTGGGCCAGGAGAGACCATCTGGTCCAAGCCGCCCCCACCCCCGTTTACAGAAGGAGAAATGGGAGCTCTGCAGCAGGGGTGCAGGCCTGGCGAGGACCTGTCACCGGTCACGCCACCGCCTGTACTTGCCATCCAGCCACAACTGGCCTTGTGACAGTTTCTTAGGACAAACTCTGGCTGCCCCCATGAGGATATGACAGGATATGTAACAGGCCACCACATGGCCTCCGTTTTCTACCTAATAGCACTTGAAATATAGTTTGCATTTTCCACCGTGCTTTTCACTTTTGTTCAGGCTGCCTCCAAGTGCGTAATAATCTCATTTTACTTCCAGCACGCGATCTTTTATTTACGAACAAGGACGGTGAAGCGCGGCGAGACTAGGTAACTGGCCTAGGATCCCTGGGCAAGTGAGGGACCGCTGAGGCTGGAATCTGGGCCCCTGACAACCCAGTCTCAGGCATTCTTGCGCTCACGTGCACGCAATGTTCCAGGCAACAAGGCTCTACTGGAGCCCAAAACCTAAGGCAGGACGCCTGAAGCCCAGCTCCTCACAGCAGGGAGTCACAGGACCTGCAGGTCTGATACACTGAAAAGGGCGGGCCTGGTCTTCGGTGAAGGGCACCAGAGCACCACTCGGGGGAGACGATTAGACGAAACAGTGGGATCGGGGCCACCCGGCAAAGAACAGGAATTCTGGCATGCCGAGGGCTCATCAAAAACTTTACAAAGATAAAAGTTTAAGGGTGCTCTTCAGAGAAGAGCTGAAAATGACTACCAAGGGGCGTCAAGCTCCTTGGCTTCTTTTGAGAGAAGACCCCTTTAAGAAGACTCGAGAAGATGCAAACAATCCTGGTGGATGAATGCAAATTTTCAAAGGTGGGAGGTTTAAAAGACCTGGTGTCCGTTAGCAGGGAGGGGATCAGGGGCAAGGAAAATGGGAGTTTCTTTTGGTGGAGATAAAACGGAGGCTAAAGTCAGATGGGCGGAACAAGAGCTCTGGAGGGAGACAAGCTGCAGTGAGCCTTCAATCCGCAGCCTAGGGGCGACCACAGTTGAAGCCGTTGGGGCCGTTGGGTACCGGGAGCTGGCGCCCCGCCCTCTCTCCTCTCCCCCCCCCCCCCCCCGCACCTCCCACCACCCTTGTAGTCCCCTGCGCGTGCGCGCGCAGATACCGGTTGCCAAACATTGCATCATCCCCGCCCCCCTTCCCTCCCCTCCCCCTCCAGCTCTCCCCTCCGCGCGCGCGCATGACTCACTCACCTCCTCCGCGAAGCCTCGTGACCCAAAGCCACTTCCGGGTCCAACACTAAGTCGACCCCCACGCGGGAGGGAGCGACGGGGGCGGTGCCGCGGGGCTCCTGAGTGGCGGACGTGAGGGAAGAGGCGGGGCCAACGCCGGCGTGCCGCTTCCTGATTGGTAGGCCTCTGGGCCCGCCCCGAGAGGAGGGCAAGGCCCTGTTAAAAGATCTCAGCTCCGAGGATCGAGGTCAGAGGCTTGCGTCTAAGGCATAGAGTGTATCATGTTGAAGATGAGCGGGTGGCAGCGACAGAGCCAAAGTCAAAGCCGGAACCTGAGGAGAGAGGCGAGTACTGATTCTGTATCTACTTTTCACCCTGCCATCCTCGCGAACACGAGTTGTCTCCTTAAAGTTAGGGCATCCGCTCTTATGGGTGTAGCCCCACCCCCTCCGCAAAGAAGAGAAGTGACTGTCCCGGGGAGGGATGAGGAGAATCCTTTATTCGAAAGTAGTGCTTACGAGACAGACACCCCGTCCTTCACACGACCGCACCGTCCTACCCCTGCCCGCAGCACAGGCCCGGATCTGTGCTGTTAGGCGACCGGGCCCCAGCTAGGAAGATTTATTCTCCCGTTGCTGACCCTAAGCCTTCTTGTTAGGCCTGTCCGGTGGGAGGCGGGGCAACAGGACACACCCCCGAAAAGCCTGGTGACCCAGTGGTTTGGGCCGCTGCAGCCGCTTTGCCACCGGCGGCCCTCCCCCTACCCTACCCTCAATCCTGTCTCGGCCTCAGCGTCTCAGGGCCAGCATAGCCACGTCAGTAGCTGGGGCTTCTGGACCTCCGCAGGACATTCTTTCCGCACCCTTACAGAGAATAGAAAATCTTAGGCCGGCACAAGTCTTCGGGAAGAGGGGTGTCGATGGACAGGGAACGGAGATGTGTTTTCCTTCCTTTCCCCAAAGGCCTCTAGCCTCCTACTCAGGAGAGCATCTTGGATCTTTTAAGTGTGGGAAGCCACTTGGGGTCTCCCAAGTGGGTTGCCGTTCCCCTGGGATTGGTGCATGCCTCTTTCCCCTTGGCCTATCTCCCAACTAATCTCTGTGTAACCATTGCATCAGGCTAGCCCCCTGTTTGGTTCTGCAGCCCTCTGGCCTGGGGCTCCACTGCTGATGAAAGCCTTGTCCCCCACACGGGAAGGCAAGAAGGGTTCCCCAGGGAGGACAGCCCTGCAGAGAAAGACTCAGGACGATATTGCATCTGCAGTCCCCAGGGGCAGGCAGCTGCTGCTCTGAGCTCCATCCTCCTACCCCTGTGAGAGACTGGGGAGAATTTATCCATTCATTGCTAATACTTAACCAGACCTACTATGTGCCGTGCAGCTTGGTGCCCAGCATTTATCTACAAACAAGAGAAAAAAATGTCTGCTGTCTCAGCGCTTACATTTCAGTGGGAAGAGGCATACAGTAAGCAAATATGTAAAGTGCCACAGAAAACATTAAAGATGGAAGGGTAGAGAATGCTGAATGGAGGTTACAGTTTACACTGGGAGGTTAGGGATTCCTTCACTGAGGTGATATTTAAATGAAAGACTTATGTGGGAGGAGAGAGCTTTCCAGGAGTAGCAAGAGCAGAAGTCCTAAGGTGGGAGCATGTATAGTATCTTTAGGGATCAAGAGGCCAGTTGGCTGGACTAGAGTGAGCCAGAGCTGGGGAGGTCAATGAGAAAAACAAGGCAAGGAAGGAGCAGATTGGGGAGGGCCCTTTAAGCCATTTAAAGGACTTCAGCCTTTAATATGTGTGAGATTAGGTTTTAAACAGGAATGACACACCCTGCCTTTAGTTTTAAAAGGTTCACTTTGGCTGCTGTTGTGAATAGACTCCAGGAGGGGTTGGTTGCAGGAGCAGAAACAGACCTCCTGCGGTCACCTAGGGGAGAGGAGAGTAACTAATCTAGATTAGAAAAAATGGAATTGGTGAGAAGTGTTTAGATTTCTGGGGTTGGGAAGAATGAGCTTAAGTTTTGCTATTGGTTTGGACTGGATTGTGGGGTATGAGAGGAGAGGAATCAAGGATGATACCAAGGTTTTTGGCTCAAGCAACGAGAGTTGCTGTATACTGAGATGGGAAAGACCTTGGTAGGGGAAGATTAGCCAGAGTTTGTCTTGGGACATATTAAGTCTGAGATGCATATTAGATATCCAGGAGGAGGTACCAGGAGAGGTCTAGACTGAAAATACACATTTGAAGGTGGTCAGTGTGGGAATAGAATTAGGAAAAGGCCACTTGAATTGTTCCTGTCCCTGTAGTCCAGTCCTTACCCTGGCAGATTTGAAGACTGCCTTGAATTTAGAAAAAGCTGAGTTGGCCAGGATTTTGCTATTATGTAATCAGGACTACAAATGTCAGCAACTAAAAATAAAGGAAGTCAGGCTCTTCTCTCTCCTTGGAAATGGCTACAGAGACTGATAACTATCAATAGGAAGGAAGGAAGGACCAGTAGGAAGCTGGAGGTAAAAAGAACCTTTCTCCACCCTTCCAAAAACGACTAATATTTATCTTTGATCCCCACAGTGTTCCAGAAGGAAGTGTATCTTCATACATCACCACACCTGAAAGCAGGTAAGTTTAACTGACCGTTTCCCCAAACCAGCTCCTAAGAGTTGCTGCTTATGAAATTATGACAGCACCTGGAGAAGACAGGAGGAGAGGGTTCGAAGCTGAGCAGGCTTTTGCTCTTAGGCTACATCCGTCCTCCTGGCCCGCCCTTACAGAGGTGACCAAACCCCTATTCTTAGAGCATGTCCTAATTGAAAGCTGGCTCTGAGTGCACAGTCAGCAGTCAGGGGAGGTCTCACCACACCTCATTCCCCACCCGAGGGTAGCTGAACCCAACAACTGTTTGCCCGAGCTTCCCCCACAGGAGGAGAAAGGAGTACAGGTGTCTGGTAGCTGCCCCTGGAAACAACCAGTGGAGTTCCCCAAGGGAAGCTGAAGACTTTTCCTAGGAACCCACAAGAATGCATGTCCAGGTACTTGGCTCCTTCAAGTGCTGGGCAAAAGCGAAAAGGGACTCTCATTCTAGATCGGGGGTTGAGACGTTTTAAAGGGCCAGACAGTAGATGTTTACGATGTTGAGGGCCTCACAGAACAGTCTCTCTCACAGCTATCCGTCTCTGCTGTTGTAGCATGAAAGCAGCTGTAGAACAACATGTGAATGAACAGCTGTGGCTGCTTCCCAATAAACCTGTACCTCCCAAGACAGGCAGCAGGGCAGTGTGCTGACCTTGTGGACTGCCTGGTGGACCTTCTTGCCTCACCCCCACTATCCTGAGTGTGTCCTTTTCCAGAGCCTGACCCAGCCACAGAGATGGCAGCTGAGTCGCTGCCTTTCTCCTTCGGGGCACTGTCCAGCTGGGAGCTGGAAGCCTGGTATGAGGACCTGCAGGAGGTGCTGTCCTCGGATGAAAACCGGGGCGCCTGTGTCTCACCCCCTGGAAACAAGGAGGTAAGAATGCTAGGCCTGATGCCCAGGGAGGAGGCGCTGCCCTTCCCTTCTCAGCTAACGCATACCTGCCCTCCTTATCCGCTTGAAGGAAGAATCAGAAGCCTTCACCACTCTTGACCCCGCCTCTCTGGCCTGGCTTACCGAGGAGTCAGGACCACCAGAGGTCACACGCACCGCCCAGAGCCCCTGCTCTCCAGAGTCCAGTCAGAGCTCCCTGGCTCAGGAGGAAGAAGAGGAAGACCAAGGAAGACCCAGAAAACGCAAACAGAGTGGCCAGTCCCCGGCCCGGGCTGGCAAGCAACGCATGAAGGAGAAAGAACAAGAAAATGAAAGGAAAGTGGCACAGCTAGCTGAAGAGAATGAACGGCTCAAACAGGAAATCGAGCGCCTGACCGGGGAAGTGGAGGCAACCCGCCGAGCTCTGATTGACCGGATGGTTAATCTGCACCAAGCGTGAACAGCTGGGACCAGCACTTCCATTTCAGGCCACTTCTGACCCTTCCTGGAAGTAGCTACTAACCACATCACCAGTGCCAATGACATACCCCACCACCATCAATTCAGCAGGGGAGAAGCTTTGGGTGGACAACAGAAAAGGGCCTCAGTGTGTATATAGAGATTGTACATTTATTTATTATTGTCCACATCCATTAAAGTGACTTTCTATGATAAGCTCTCACTTTCACTTCTTCTTCTTGCCTTTAGGGGTTTCCAGGGGTTTCCCCTCAGCTAGAGCCAACTGTTTCTTCAGATCCAAGAGTTTAGCCACCTCTGCAGCAATTTGGTTCTTGTCTGCCTTCTGTGCCTTCAGTTCTCGGACAATGTCGCCCTGAGAGGAGAGGGGGCGGGGGAGAGACAGTGAGACCAGAGGGACCTGTTTAGGACCCAGCTCTCCAGCTTCCCACAGGGCTTCAGCCCCGCACCTGCTTGGCCACCTCCGCCGTCAGTGCTTGGACCTGCTGCGGTCCCGCTGCTGTCAGTCCCGCTGCTGCCTTGGGGGATGCTTTTGCCTTGAGAACAACGACAGGACAGAGTGAGCACCTGCTACCATAAACACCCCCTGACTTCAGGTTTGATGTAAGATCGCAGGAGCAAGTGATTACCTTTAATGCCAAGGACTCTTCTAGCTAAGACAGGAAAGAAAAAGTAAGTGAGGAAGCAGCAGGGCCAAGAGAGGAGTGAGTGAGGGCTGCTGAGGGGCACGGAGGACTGTCGGTGGGTGAAGCAGCCTTTAGCTTTCTCACCTGGCCCCCACTGAAGCGCTGCTTCAGACTTTCAATCTGGTCATTTTCCAATTTTTGGAACAAGGGACTGACCTGTGAAAAAAATTCCAGAATCATCCACTGATGGGGTATAAATTCTTATTCGACTATAAAGAGGGCCTCTCCACCCCAGCTTCTGACATTTAGGAACTCAGCGTTCCAAAAGAAAGGTTGAGTGTACTGCTGAGCAAAATACATGCTGATTTCAGTAAAGAATCCGGAAAAAGCACTGGCATTCATTAGGATCAGAGATTACTTAGGCTATTTAACAATGCTAAGTTGATGCAAAAGCTTACAGGAGTGCATACTTATTTTTATCATCTTGTCTTGAGAAAGCGGCTACCCTGTATTTTCCCTGCCCCCTGGATTCTGGCACAAAGGACGGTGAGGACATAGGGGCTAAAGAAAATATTGGGCTTGTAAACCAATACCAAGGGCTTTATATCAGAAACAAGCCTGAAGTGCAGAGTGGAGGTGAGGGTGGAATGGGTTGTGAGAACAGCTATGAGAGTGTCGCACCCAAAGTAAGTTCTTCACTGAGCCCTCCTCCAGAGGCTGCATGGCAAGGTAGAAATAGTGAGGACTTCCCTAGTAGTCCAGGGGTTACGACGCCATGCTTCCAACACAGGATGCAGGTTCAATCCCTGGCCTGGGAAGATCCCACATGCCCTGGGACAACGAAGCCCATACACAGCTACTGAGGCCATGTGCCTAGAGCCAACCAGAGAAACCACCACGACGAGGAGCCTGTGCACCACAGCTAGACGGCAGCTCCGCCTGCCTCAACCAGAGAAAGCCCACGTGTGGCGACAGATTCAATGTAGCCAATAAATGAATAATTTTTTAAAAAGAAATTCTGAGAGAGGTTGGCTCTTCCAACTCTCAGACCTACCGTGCCAATCTGGTGTCCTGCTGGTAAGGTGCATAGAAAGCTTGTGGGCAGGACACTGCAGGCTGGAGGTGGGAGCTGCAGCTGGGCTCGGATGGTGGCGCTAACGGCAGGCATGTACGGCTGGAGCATGATGGAGAGCAAGGCAGCTATGTTCACAGCCAAGCCTGTCACTGTCCCCGCCCGCTGCCTGGGGAAGGAAAAATACTAGTCCAGACCTCCAAGAGGACAAATCCAACCAGTCACTTTATTTCTGCAGCCAACCCTACCTTCTTACCCACCTGTCGGCTTCGCCACCTTTAATCCGCTTCCAGGGCTCATTCACCTGAATGTACTGGTTGCCATGGCGAGAGATGGTGAGGATGCTACGCAAGGCATCCCGGATCCTGGGAAGTAAGGACGCAGGCCAAGGTGTGAGGACCCGGGGTACCAGTATGGGCTTGTCAATGTGCCGGCAGATCCCGCAGTTGAGACAGAGGTGTAGATACTTACCGAACCTTCTCTAGCAGCTGGTGGTAGTGCTGGAGCTCCAGGGTGACATGGGTCAGCAGGCGCTGATCATCAGAGGTGAGCACCATCTCAGGCACAAAACCCCCAAAAAACTTGGACACAAACATCCCAGCTCTGGATGGGAGTAGGGAAGGAGAGGGGAGAGAAAAGAGTTACTGCCCAGTCTCTTTACAGAAAATTGGACACGGTTTTCATAATTTTACATGTTCTCAGAACTGAAACCACCTGGCTCCCTCAAGCTGGAAAGCAAAACTTAATTCCTTATTTTCTCCTTCCCCTAAGAAAATGTCTGCACATGACAGACATACTTTACATACAGGCATCCCTCATATAAGGTTTCCAGTAACCATTTGTTTTTCAGAAGTCAGTAACTTGAAATGATCAAGCTGAAATATACATTAACTGATATCAAATAAATATATTCTTTAGCAGAGACTACCTGATCATTGTGGTTAATGACCAAATCTGAAAGGGTGGGTAGCCACAGAGGTTACTTCTTTAGATTGCAGAATAGCTGAGATAGAGAGCAATAATGGAAAGTGAGACTGAAGTAATAAAACTCCAGTCTCCTACCCCTGTGCTAAAAAAAACCCCCCTTTCCAGTCAAACTTTTTAGTGGCCTGCAAGTGAACTTGCACTAGGAAAGGACACACTTCCAATAACATTAATAAAATAATTAGCAAAAATTCACTTGGTGACGAACTCTGCTAAATCACATTTCTACAACTAACTCCCCCCCTTACAAGCCTCCCCCGCCACCGCCCCCCCCCCCCCCCCGCCCTCTAGCTATCTGCTGCCTCTCACCCCTCACCAGATCCCACCTGTTGATGAAGTTGCCCAGGTTGTTAAGCAGCTCAGAATTATTCTTGAACAACATGTCTGTCCAGGAGAATGCACTGTCCTGCCCCTCAGGCCGAATGTACAGCAGATAGAAGCGCCAGATGTCAGCAGGGATCCCTGTGTCCTGGGCCATGTCCCCAAACACTCCCACACCCCGGCTCTTAGAGAATTTCCCATCCTCGTAATTCAGATATTCTGGACAGAGAAGGAGAATGCCAACCATCTGTTCAAATCACGTCCTTCCTCCCTGACCCACTGACTCTTCTTTCCTCAACCTCAGCTCTAGAGTAGCTGGCCTGCATAGAACTTGGGGATCCTTCCTCTCCAATCTGATCTTTCCCGTTTGCTTCTGCCCACTACAAAACTCAGCTATGAACTGCTCTCTTCAGGTCCTTGCTTCCTTTTTCTGGGTTGAGCATCCCTGTTCTAACCGTTTCCTATTTCACCTCAACCCCTAACTCAAGACCCTGCACCTCTCCAGGACGTCTTCCAAGTGCCTTGGCCCTCCCCCCCTGAACACCCCATCTTCGGTCTCCCAGGGTACCTGTAGCAATGAGGTGGCTGACCAAGGTGTAGTTGTCCTCAGCTCCGAGGGCTGAAGAAGGAAAGACTATGCCATGGAAGGGAACATTGTCCTTGGCCATGAACTGATACAGGCTCACCTATCAAATGTAATTGGGAGACAGAGCTCCTGAGAGCCTCTTCAAAGGCCTGAGAAAGACCAGGTACCCAACCCTAACCACCCCGCCACACAGTCACCCTTCCGACGGGCAGTGGGTGCGGGTGTGCATGCTTGGTGGTGTCCAACTCTCTGTGACCCCAGGGACGACAGCCCACCAGGCTCCCCTGTCCATGGCGTTTTCCAGGCAAGAGTACTGGAATGGGTTGCTATGTTCTCCTCCAGGGGATCTTCCCAGCCTAGGGATCAAACCCGCATCTCCTACATCTTCATTGGCAGGAGAATTCACCACTGTGCCACCTGGGAAACCCCATGGACAGGCTAACCAAGAACTACTCACTTGTTCTGGGTTCTTCCACCACTTCTCCCACTGGTCTGTGTAGTTGGCTGTGATGGACAGGTAGCCAATGGTGGCGTCAAACCAGACGTAGAACACCTGGAGGGCCAGGAGGCAGGAGACACGATGGATGCAAGCACAGTGGGAAAACCCTGCCACCGAGTCTCAGACAGAAACAGGACACCATCAGTGGTCTGTTCTGCTTGCCCAGGATTTCAACCCCAAGCGGAATAATGTGAGGTCTGAATAAAGCACAGTGTTTTTACCTTGTCCTCAAAACCTTCTAAGGGCACAGGGGTTCCCCACTTGAGGTCTCGGGTTATGCAGCGGGGCTTGAGGCCATCTCGGAGCCAAGAACGAGTGATGAACCGGGCGTTGGGTGTCCAGTCACTGCCCGGCAACGTCCTCTCCAACCACTCCTCCACCCGCGTGCCCAGCTGATAGAGAAGCACAGAGAGCTGGTTTATGACAGCTGCATGTGTGGTCAGAACAAGCATAAATATACACAAGCTTTCTGGAGTAGTTTATTGATACATAATTAAAATTATATATGACTTTGCCATAGCAATTCTACTTCTTGGGATTTTTTTCAAAAGAAATTTTCACGTAAGTGTGTATAGATGTATTTATAAGAGAACTGCACCGCTCATCACACCAAAAATTAAAACTAATTCATTTCGTTCAGTATCAACCAGTGAAATACTTACTTATTAAGGCTTTTAAAAAGAGCGAGGAAGACCTGTATGTCTTGATATGTAAAGATCTCAGAAATATATTAACTAAAGCAAACGTCTAAATAGTAATATAATCCTATCATTATAAAAATAAGTAATAGTAATACACAGATTAACATAATCCCCAAAAATATATCTTAGTACTTTATTCTCACATGAGATTAGGGGGAACATCCACTTTTACACCATCTATTTCATTTTGAAATTTTAAAAACAAGTGTTTATCGCTTTTGTAAGCAGAAAAACAAAGATAAACCTTTCATAAGGGATGGTTCACATGATTCATCCACAGAAACACCACAGCACTGGAAGCCTAACAACACACTGTCCTGGTGAGGCTGTGGCAAACAGGTGCACACCACGCTGGGAGGGAAGTAAAACTGAAGACACCTACTGAGAAAAACCAGGCCATAAACTACAAACACATTCACTCTGGACACAGCCAGTGATGCCTTAAGGAATTTATCCTGAAGACAGACTCCCCACAACACAAGAATACATATGCACAAGGTTATTTACTGCAACAGTATTTTTAACTGCAAAATACTGGAAACTACCTAAATGATGAACACAAGAAATTGGTTAAATAAACTATGGTACCCACACAGAATGCAGAACCATGCAACTGTTTAAATAACAGGGCTTCCTTGGTGGTCCAATGGTTAAGGATACACCTTGCAATGCAAGGGACACAGGTTCCATCCCTGGTCCGGGAAGATGCCACGTGCCGTGGAGCAGCTAAGCCTGCGCAGCATGCTTAGAGCCTGCGCTCCGCGGCAAGACGAGCACCACAGAAACCGTGGCCCCCACCTGCCGAGATCAGACAACGCCCTCACACGGCGATGGAGACCCACCACAGACAAGACATGAAACAAACACAATTTAAAGGCAAAAACAGAACCCCGTGGTGACCAAGTGATAGGGTTCCACTCTTCCACCACAGGGGACACAGGTCTCACCCCTGGTCAGGGAACTAAGGCCCCCGCGTGCTGCCAAAACAAAAATAAACAAGCTTGAGTGAGAATGATCTTTATGAACTGACATGTATGGAGTAGTCCTGATACGGAATGATTTCTAGAACATACTGTTGGGTGAAAAATATAAAAATGGAAAACAGTATGTACAGTATGCTATATTTTGTGTAAGAAGGAAATAACAGATACATATGTACACATACATTTATCTGCTCATCTTTATATATATATATGTTTTATATATATATATATATATGCTGCTGCTGCTAAGTCACTTCAGTCGTGTCCGACTCTGTGCAACCCCATAGACGGCAGCCCATCAGGCTCCCCCATCCCTGGGATTCTCCAGGCAAGAACACTGGAGCGGGTTCCTTCTCCTATATATATGTATATAAAAGCTTATCTTTACAAAAATAAACACACTAAGGCTAAATCAGAAAACAAAGCCCATCACCTACAGGAGACAGGAGAACGGGGAGCACGGACAGGAAAGGGAATGACACTTCTCTGAGTATTTTGCTGTTCAGTCGCCAAGTCATATCCGACTTTGTGACCTCACAGATGCAGCAAGGCAGGCTTCCCAGGGTTTTGATTTAGAAGCATATTAATGTTCTACATTTTCAAAAAACAAGTATGAGGAGAGAAAAAAAAACTAGAAGCAAATGAGCCTAAATTATTGGCTTATTTCAGTAACATAACCATACTGAAAGGGGAAAAACTGAGCCAAGACAATGTTGAGCACATTTGATTACACACCCTCAGTTGGACGGGAAGGAACAGGACTGCAAACTAACTAACCCAAACTCACCTTAGTAGGTTTTCTGGTAGCAGTGTGGGTGAAGCAATTCTGAAATTATTTTTAGGTGTACTGTAGGATCAAATAAATGAATAAATAATGTTGCTGGAAACCAGAGTACTTACTGTGTAGAGGACAAGAGATAAAAAATATGGGATGAGGGAAAGTGAAGAAGAACGCCATGGGGCTGGACTGGAATGGCAATGTCGGTGGAACCTAAAATAAATGCCTAACTTTCTGCTGACAGGGCTAAGAAGCAAAGACACCCCAGGAGCAATGAGCACAAAATCTGGCCTCTAATACTGTCCCCTACTTAAAAAAAAAAAAGGCTTGGTGGAAAAATGGTTGGATCCCAGGATGGAACAAGATGAATCTAGAATATCCTGCTATGCTAGAAAATACGTGCTTAAAAATGATAGGAGAGAAAAAAAAAATGATAGGAGACCTCAGAAATGCCCAGAGAAACCACCTTGAGGCTCCCGTTGGCCAAATAAGGAACAATTAGAACATCAAAATTATTTAGGACAAGAATCAGTTATAAACCATTGAAAAAAATTGGAATCCATGAGTCAACACTGGTAATAAATAGGTAAACAGATAAATGAATGAAGGAGGGAGAAGGTAAGTGTAGGGAGAGTGGTAGAGTTGGCAAATCTTAATAAAAATCCGGTCAGGTAAGAGTGATTAGATAAATGGATGCTAAATTCAGAGGGACCCTTTCAATGAAGATCAAGACACTTGCATGGTCTTAAATGTGCATTTCCACAGACTGTTTTACCTTGCTATTAATTATACAGTGGAGAAGCCTAGTAACATCTTGACTGAACAAAATTTACATCACTGATAAGGGGGAAATGGCCACCACGAGCCTCCAGAAAGAATACGGTATCATCTACGCAATATTCCAACTAAGGATGCGTAATCTGAATCTAATCATGAGGAAAACAATCAACAAATGCAAAATGAAGAATATTCTGTTTTGAAAGGGGGATCAAGGTCTATATTCTTAAAAACAATGTTAATATAAAAGATAAAGGCTGAGGAACTGTTTCAGATTAAGGGAAACTAAAGGACAGAAAATCTAAATACATTATTCAGAGCCAGATTCGGTACTACAGGAAAAAACATGCTAGAAAGCATATTATTGGAATAACTGACAAAACTGGAATATCGATGGTAGATCACACAACTACATTAATGTTAAATTTCTTTAAGCTGTTAACCATACTGTGGTTATGCAGGAACACGTCTTTTTTCTTAGAAGATACACAATGAAGCATTTGAGAGTACAGCGGATCTGTAGGTACATATACACACATGTACGGGACAGAGAATATGCTCAGGCAAATGGAGCAGACTCTCAAGCGCCAGGGAATCTGGGTAATAGGTACACGAGGTTCTTGTGGGCAAAGAACACAAGGTTCTTTGTTCTAGGAACTGCTTATTCCCACAACTCTTTCTGCAAGTTTGAAATTATCTCCAAATAAAAGTTTAAAAGGAAAAAAAAGGGACTTCCCTCGTGGTCCAGTGGCTAACACTCTGAGCTTCCGATACAGGTGGCCCTGGTCAGGGAACTAGATCCCGCAAGCTGCAACTAAAACAGAAGTTCCTGTGTGGGGTGCAACTAAAACCTATGACCCAGCGCAGCCAAATATTTTTACAAAATAAATAGGAACCTCCGTGGTGGTCCAGTGGTTAAGACTCCAGTTTCCAATGCAAGGGGTGCAGGTTTGATCCCTGGTCAGGGAACTAAGGTCCCACATGCCACAGGGTATGGCCAAACATTTTAAAAACAAATAAAAGGAAAAAAAAGATCCACTAAAGTGAAAAATTGGTCAAGACAAATTGTGAAGTAAAAGAAAGTAGACTGCAGAATAACATGAATGCCATGATCTAAACTACATTAAGGAAAAAACAAAAGGCATAAAGATACTTTCATTCAGCACACCACAACCAGAAAGTATCTCCCATTCACAACCAGAGAAAGCCAGATCGCTGTAGCGACCCAGTGCAGCCAAAAATAAATAAATCGATTAAAAATAATAATAATCACAAAAATATAAATAAAACGTTCACATGCAAGTGCTACAGAGGAAAATCAGCAGCAAGAACTACCTCTTGGCAGATGGGCCTGGGCCTTTCACTCTGCTCCTCTCCTGTTACATCGTTTTACAGCAAGCGTGCATGATTTTAAAATGGTAATTAAACACATGGGGGAGTGATCTGGCACACAGTTGCCTCCGCCTGTCGCTGAGGCAGAGGGCGCAGGGGCGGCCGTGCAGACTGGCTTGAGGGAAAGGCCCACTCACCTTAGGCAGGTCCAGAAACAGGTGCTGAGAGGACCTCACTACGGGGCACGAACGGCAGACTTTACACTGAGGCTTCTGTGGAGGGAAACGCAGGAGAAGGTCACCCAGGGCAGGGCCGTCGGGGTCAGGCTGCAGGCCAGGAGCTGTCCAGGCGAGGGCAGAGGCACAGAGAGCGGAGGCCCCCCGTTGGCCACCACGCCTCACCTCACTCTGGAAGGTGTGAGTGCAACCACCAAGGAAGAACTGCTGACTCCGCAGCTCTGAACTTGGAGACTCAGGTCTGCAGGGCCCAAGTTTTGCTACAAAGTTTCACGTCTGTGTCCCTTCATTCCCAAGAACAGGAAAAAAGCATTCTCTGAGCACAGGCTAGACAGACCCAGGCTAGACGGCCCTGCAGCTGTGTGAGGGGTGAAAAGAGCGACCCAAGAGAAGGCGCACGGCTCCTCTTCTCGAGGGAGCCACGCGCAAGCAAGGAGGGCGGGCTTGCGTGAGAACAGGCGCGGGCCTTCCCAGGGCAAGACGTCGAGAACGACTTCTCTTCATGACACAACATGACTACAAACAATGAGGCATGACAGCTAGAGGAGTAAGTCGGGTGGGGCAAGTCAGTGAGAGCCTGTGAGTGAGTTTTGATCTGGGTTGTTGAAGGTGAGAATTTATAAGTCTCTCAGGACCTCTCTCCCGATCTCCACAAGCCTGTATCAACTGCCTACCTAACGTCTCTCCTTGGATATCTAAGGAGGCATCTCAAACTTGACAAACCCAAACAGTGTCACTATACTCCACCAGAAAGCAACTCACGCAGTCTTGCCCATGTTTGTAGATGGTGCTACCAGCCACCCAAGCTGCTCAAGCCAAAAACGTAAAGTCTCTGTTCTCTTGACTTACCTATCACTTCGAATACCAGTCTGTCCAGTTCCACAGAGTCTGCCTCCAAGACTATCTCAAATCCTTCCCTGCCCCCTCATTCCTCCTGCTATTAACCTAGTCCAAGCTACCATCACTCCATTTCTGAGCTACTGCCACTCTGGCCTCCAAACTGGTCTCCCTGCTTTCTCTCTTGCTTCCCTCCCACCCATTATCCACAGAGCAGCCTGCCATTCCACTCCAAGAGGGCTGACTGGGCCCGGAAATCTGGTTACTGCCCACGTCTCTGACCTCATCTCAACCCAGCACCACCTCTCCACCCCCACCCACCCACCGTGAGCCACGCTGGTCTTTTCAATTCCCCTTTTCATTGCTCTGCGGCCTTGGGCCTTTGCATTTCCTGGTCCTTCTGCTTAGAATACTCTTCATCCCACCTATCACCTCCTGGCTGCTTCTCATCCTCCAGTTCAACTCTCAGCTCAAATGTCCCCTTCTAAGAGGACTTCCCTAATCACCCAGCTCAACTCTCCCCCCCGGAAGTCACTCTCCATGACATCTTCCGGGCAGCTTACAGCAACTGCATTCTCTCTCTAGTGCTGGTCTTCGCTTGTACTAGATAAAAATCTCCTGTTCACTGCTACAACCTCAGTACCCACAACTGTGACAATGCTGCTGTAAAGACTCAGAAAGTCTGCTGAATAAATGAACAATTACCAAAGGAATAAATATGGAGTCGAAGAAAGGTGGTATTTATGGGAGAAAGGAAGAAGCAAACAAGTGCAAACAGCTGGTGTGAAGCAGCAGAAAAGGGAGGAAAGTGTGACTTCGACTTGTCTATTTCCCAGCACAATGCCAAGCACAGAGTAAATGCTCAGTATGAGTGATCAGCTGCTAAGACTAGAGGAGAAAGGTCTTGAATGCGAAGTCAAAGATCCTATGGACAACACGGTCCTACTGTACGGCAGAGGGAACCGTGTTAGTGTCCTGGGATAAACCATAATGGACAGGAATATAAAGAAGAATGCATATATAACTGAATCACTCTGCCGTACAGCAGAAATTAACACAACATTGTAAACCAACTATACTTAAAGAAAATCCTAAGTGATAGTCCCTTAAAACTACACACTGTCTCCTCCCAGGCTCCCGGGAGACCCTCCTCTTACCTTGAGCTCGATGGCATTGATGAGCTTGCCACACTTGTCACACTGATCTCCCCGGGCCTCCTCGTAGCCGCAGAAGGGACACACCCCCTCCACAAAGCGGTCGGCCAGGAAGCGGGCACAGTGCTCACACCGCAGTTGCTCCACAGTAGCTTGCAGCACAAAACCTCGGGCCAACAGCCGCTGGAAGATGTCCTGGGTAATTCTGACGAGACGTGCAAGGGACCAGGGAAGTCAGAGGAGGCAGTGCGCCCTTCCTTCCTGCCAGGACCCAAACGCACCCAGTCCAAGTGCCAAAGACATCAGGCAGAGGCCCTCTAGTCATCTGCAGGGAGTTTACTGATGAGTCTAACCCCTCACATAAATTCTTCAACTCCCCACGTGATCTCTTTCTTCATCACTCTAGAATTTACTATGGTCAAATACAGATTTATCTGTTTTGTATTCTTTGTTAACAAAAATCTCCAAAAGGACAGGACTGGTTAGTTCTTTGATATGTCCTAAAAATTGAATCGGTCCAGCTGCTACTAAAGTGCACAGCACTCTCTGGCAGCCTACCAGTGTAGTTTTTATAGGCGTGACAATCAGGCAGAGGAGAATGAATGTTTGCTATGAACACACAGGAGTGGGCGGGGCTGTCCTAAGACTGTAAGAGGAGGGAGGCGGGAGAAGCGAGGCAGATCCTTCCTGTGAGCCTAGGTCCTATCTCTTCCCCGCCTCCATGGCTCCTTCAGCCCTGGTCAGGCTTCTGCACACAGTGAATCCCCCTAATGATGCCTGAGACACATCACATTTCAGGACGATACCCAGATGTTTGGGGGCGGGGGGGAGTAACAACTTCGGTCCCTTCGGTCTTTCTGTCTCCTCCATGTTCCCACTGCCCCCCACCCCTTCCACTTCTGATTGATCAAAGGACACCTACTTGGTCTGCTGTGGAGTGGTAGTCCGACCGAAAAAGTCAAACGAAATGTTAAACCAGCGGTAGATGTCGGCATGGATGGCGTGGTACTTGTCACAGATCTCCTGGGGGGTGAGCCCCTCCTCCAGGGCCTTGGTCTCTGTTGCTGTGCCATACTCATCCGTCCCGCACAGGTAGAGAGTGTTCCACTGACGGAGCCGGGAGTACCTGGAAGGGAAGGGAGCGATCACGAGGCCCAGCTCGGCCCCCTCCACGGGCCCAGGATCCTTCCAGTCTCCCCACTTGAGGCCTATTTCCCTGGGGCTCACTGCTCCCTCGGGGCCATCCCCCAGAAGCTGGCTGCACCTTGCAAAGACGTCCGCACTCAGCACGCAGCCGATGATGTTCCCGAGGTGGGGGACGTTGTTGACATACGGGAGGGCGCTGGTGATGAGCACGTTTCTCTCCCCAGCCACGGGCAACCTGGTAGGGAAGAAGGAAGAGAACAGTCCAGGGGGAGATGAGAGGGTCAAGAGGGACCCAAAGTGCACAGAGCAGCCAGATGTATCTATTCTGCCACCCAGGGTCACGTCCATCTGAAGTCTTTCCATACACGAAGCTGTTGGAGCTTAAACTTCCCCGGAAGCCATGAGATCCCTCCAGCTGCGAACACAGGGCCCTGCCCACAGCAAGCAAGCCTCGTGTACCGCTCCTAAGCAGCCTCGTTCCCACACGGAACTCTGTCCCTCTTTATAATCCTAAGTGCTCCTTTCCCATCAGCCAGTTCTCAGGCTCCAGCCTCCCAAGTACTGACAACTCTCCCCACGCTCTCTTCAACCATCATTCACTAACTTCCTGGACTCTAACACCACCCAAGAACACCATCCCAGCACTGACCTCTCCCCTTCTTTCCAAGTGCTATGTTAGCATTACCTCTAGTCAGGACCTGAAATGCTTACAGTTCACGAACCCACACAAGCGTTCCCAAGTCCTCTCACATCCCATGACTCTCACGCCCTAACCCGTGCGGGTTACTTCCTCACGGCCTGTCTCAAACCAGCAGGCACCAGCCACTGCCTCCATAGCCATAATCTCCCCACTTTCCCAGGATCACTCCTAGTCATGCCACGCCATCTGCCGCCAGAAGCCACTCAATCTGCTCTTCTTTCCCCAGGCTCTGTCACCCACGACAGCTTGCCTGCACACATCCTATATCCACCGCCCTCCCCAGCACCGACACCTCACTAGGGTTCATCTTTCCAATCTTTCTTTTTTTTTTCAGTTTTAATATTCTTTTCTTGACGTATCATTGATTTACAATGCTATTTCAAACCATTCTTAACTTACAATTGCCAACTCCCATCAATTACCAAGTTCTTCAACCCTAGGCACCCTGCAGGCTCACCAAGTCTCGGAATCTATTACTAACAGAGACTCCAATGATTTCCTCCTGTTAACCTCACCCTTCTTCCCAGCTGCATGCTGTATATCCGGTTAGATGGTCCATCTACTTCCTGGAACATTTTACAGCTTATTTCCTTCAGAAAGTGCTCACCAATCTCTCCTGCATTCATTGACTCTTCTCCCCATGACTGAATACCTTAATTTTCTCTGAAATCCAGCTTAGAAATCAGCTCCTTCAGGAAAGCCCTCCTTGACGGACAATCGGCCGTCCCCCGTCACCCTTGCGCCCTGAGCCCCTGAGCAGCCTGCAGCACACACACCGCGGGGCTCCCTCTGTGTCGCCCTGTAATGTCTCTCTCGTCCTGTGTGCTTACCACAGGGCAGACATACAGGTGAGTATGCCCAGGGCGCTGCCCTCGAGGAGGGTACATTCTATCACAGAACTTCTGACTGGGGTCAGTGCGATCAGAGGTACAAAGTGCTCACAGAGGTCAAAGGAAGCTGAGCATCTCCAGCCCAAGACTCCACAGAGGGACTTCCCTGGTGATCCAGGGGTTTAGAATCCACCTGCCAACGCAGGGGACGTGGGCTCCAGCCTTGGTCCAGGAAGATTCTACATGCCGAGGCGCGACGAAGCCCATGCACCACAGCGACTGAAGCTGCGCTCTAGAGCCTGGAAGCCGCAACGACTGAAGCCCACGTGTCTAGAGCCCACGCTCAGTAACAAGAGAAACCCACGAACCACAAATGGAGAAGAGCCACACACAGCAATGAAGCCAACCCAGCCAGAAGCACAAACAGACTCCACGGAGCAGGCCTATCGGCCTGGGTTCTCAGGAATGGGTGGGGATTTGCCTGACTCAAGACTCTTGGGGCGCACTTCAGACAGAAGCAAAAGCATGTGCTCCAGTGCCTAACACCAGCTGTCTCCTACTCTAAGTACGCATTTAAACGTTAGCCTGTACAGACACCTGAGAAAGTCTACCTCCTATTCTTTATTACCTCCAAATCAATCTTCAGTAGGTACTCATGGAAATAGTCAAAATGAGTGAATGAACAAAAGTGAATGAACTTTCATTAACTCATTCAAATTTTACCACTATCTACCAAATACTTGGCCCTGTGCTAGAAGATAGGCCATGTAAAAGAAAAGAGAGCCCCAACCTTCAATAAGCTTACAGGTTAGTGAGGAGACAGATACGCAGAGACAATGACCGCAAAATGTGACAATGGCAGCTGCCAGAAGATGAAGCACTGAAGACTCTCAAGCTCTACAGAGAAGGAAACGGCAGACCCAGTCTCTTGAACAACTGTCCAGCAGGTAGGGGAGACACAGGCCTTCCAGGAAAAAGAGCATGAGCAAACACACCAAGGTGTGAGTATACGATCGCGGCCCGCCTTCCTCTCACAACTCCTTCTGAGCCAGCTGTCCCCTGACTGACCAGCCTCCAGCCACTGGCCTTTTAGAAACTCTTTATAAAGGAGCTTCCTCTATCTGAGACAGCCTTTCCCCAGACTTACCCTTGCCTGACTAACTCCTACTCGTCTTGCAAGTCCTAGGTCTCCTTTTTTTGCTTTTGGCCGTACTGCGCAGATTGTGGCATCTCAGTTCCCCCACCCGGGACTGAACCCAGGCCCTCAGCAGTGAAAGCACGGAGTCCTCACCACTGGACTGCCAGGGAATTCCCACAAGTCTTAGTTCAAATGTTGCGTTTTTCTGAGTTAAACTCCTGTGACATTTTCTCACAGCATCTTGCTCTTTTCCTTCATACTGCTTACAGTTTTTAAAATGCCTGTCTAACACTAGACTCAAAGTGGCCTGACAGCAGTCTTGTCTGTTTGCTCCCCTCGTAGACCCAGTTCCCAGCACACAGGGCCTCACAAGGAGTGGACACTTAAATCTTTATTGAACAACACATTCAGAACTACAAATACTTCATTTCAATGGAAAAATCTACATACGGGTGTGATTTTTTTTTTTTTTTTGGCCACACCACACAGCTCCCTGACCATGGATGGAATCCAGGCACTCACCAGTCAAAGCACCAGTCTTAACCACTGGACCCAGCCAGGAAATTCCCAGTATGTATATGAGTATTATCTTAGCTATCAGAAGAGTGATAAAATATGATGCTAAGCATGCAGGCGGGAGCCAGATTATGAAAGACCGAAGTACACAAAGAAACCATCTGTAGAATTCTGAAAAGGAGGATGACATGGTAATATGGGCAGTTAAGCAGCCATCTGGTGACAATATGGAGCACAGGACGGCAGGGAAGGAGAAGGTAAGAGATGGCAAGGCCCCACTTCAGGCAGCAGCAGTGAGGATAGGGAGGAGGGATGGATACAAGAACTCCTTAGGAATTAGAATCAATGACCTGGTAATGAGTAAATAATACAGGAAGAGGTGAGAAAATGGTATAGATAGATGACACCAAGATTTCTGGCCTGGATCTTTAGGTGGAAGGTGGAAGTCACTAAGACAAGTAACTAAAGGAGAAAGAGAAGCTGGCAGGGAAGGTAAGAGGTTTGGTTTTGGACATGATGAGTTTGCAATGCCAGTGGAGGTGGAGGAATCAAGGAGGTAGTCTGACAGATGTCTAAAGATCAGAACAACGATCTGAACAGGAAAAACAGACTAAGGTACAATCAGTAGGTAGAAAGTAGTTGAAAACACAGGTGTGGGGGGGGGGGGGGGGAACTGATGGACAGTATGTCCAAAATATTAGCCAAGAGGTTAAGAGGATAGAAAATTACAGAAAGGTCAGCAATGGGGATTAGACAGGCAGGTACTGGCTCTGTCAACAATTTCCACATAAGAAACCAAGCCCGACTCAGCCTGTGCCTACTCACACTGGATTCTGCTGCGGCCGAAGCGGGGGCAAGCCTTCCAGGCCCTTCTCCCAAGCAGCTACAGCCACGGCAATCTCCTCCTCAGACAGAGTAGCCAGTTCCTCCTCCTGTAAGAGTGGACAGTATCCCTCAGCAGGTAAGGAGGGCACACAGAGTGAGGAAATTCTCTCCAAGAACCGACAGAGTTAATAGCTGTGCTCAAACTCTCTCCCCAAGCCACCCCTCGCCACCTCAGGCACTGAGGCTGTGTGGATACCCCTCTTCTTTGTCCAAACCTCAGGCTCATTGCTGACAACCCTGCCCTCGAGGGAGCTGGGCTGGGGCTGCTTCTGGAGGTAGGGCCGGAGGGCCAGGACACCCTGCTGCTTCAGCACAGTCTCTGCAGCTCGCTGACACGGCTCCTGAGAACTCAGCGTCTGGAACCAGCTGTGCAGGGCACCCAGCTCCTCTGCAGGCGTTGGGGAAGGGCAGCAATCAACAAGACTCAGAATGGGTGGCTGGAAGGGCACCTCCTCCCCTTCTTCACGAAGTTTCTACAGCTGCCTCCCGGGGTCCCTCAGCCGTCTTTCTGCTATACCTGCCCTGTCAAGTTACAGCTCAAAATAGGCCCTCATAGCCTACTGCCCACTCTGTGGCCCCCACACCCAGCTCCTCAGGCTGGTGGGGACGTGGTGCGCAGCTCTCACCAGGGAGATAGGACGGGTCTTGGAGTAACGGGTAGAGCGCTCCCCACAAAACAACGTCAGCTAGAGATTCTGTCTCCTTTGTTGAGAAACAAAAAGGAAAAGCACACAGGTGAGACATTCCGTTTCTTCCCATGGATGTAATACTATACATTTCCTAAACACTTATTAAGTATCAAGCACTGTGTTAAGCATTTTAAATTATCTCAATTCTCACAATAACCCACTGAGAAGGGTACTAATATTACTCCCACTTCAAAGACAAGGAACAATGAACATTAAAGAGTTTATGAGTTTTAAAGGTTACACTGCTATTAAGGGGCAGTTGGGGGGGGTTGAACTTTGAATACAGTCTTCCTCCTTAATTCTTATACCATACAGCTTTTCCCAACCCCGATCTCAAGGCCCAACTCACCCCAGCCAGGAACGGAGAGCTCCGACGACTCAAGCTGTGGTCAATATGCATCAGGGCTCTCCGAACTGGGCCAAGAACATCTTCTCCCTTCTTCCCTTGGACCACTAAATAGTACAGGGCAGTGGACAAGGCTGGCTGGAACACAGGAGACACGGGTCAGGACCGCCACGCAGAGCAACAACCCCCCTGCCACCCCCCACACCTCAGCCCTACCTGCAGCTCTGTGGCTTCCCATTCCAGCCACTGGTTGGTGAGGTCATCTTGCTCCCAGCCAGATAACAGAAAGAAGTACCTATCCAGGGAGAGAGCAACAGAGGGAGAATTAAAGGGGCTCGCTGGTCGAGTCCATTTCTCACCCTGGTTGTAAATAAGGCCACACAGAGGACAGTAACCCGATTTTATTCAGCCACCTCCCTGCATCAAGGACCGATACTGACCGACAGATCGCACTGGTGGAGAAGAGGTAGTTGCCACTGTCCAGCTGCAAGACAGGGACCTTAGGCCGGGTCAGGAATGGGACCACACACTCTGACACAGGGGACGAAGATGGGTGAAAAACAGAGAAAAGAAATACTATGTCAACTTAAAAGGACATCTTCATGGTCGCGGGGGGACTGAAGGGGCAGAGGGGGTGCGGGGGAGATGGGCAGTCACAAGGAGAGGGTCCAGGATAGGACCTCTGAAAGGGGGTGGGTCCAGAATGAGCTGGAGAGACAACCAGGTGTTCAGCTGAGACTGCCAGCTAGAAACAGATGGGGGCTGCAGAGAGGACGTGGTGGTCCTGGGGTAGTGCTGCAGCCAAGAACTGCAACAACTGAAAATAACTAGGGTATCTGATGTTTTCCCAGGTGGCTCAGAGCTAAAGAATCCACATGCCGATGCAGGAGACATGAGTTCGATCCCTGTGACAGGAAGAGTCCCTGGAGAAGGAAATGGCCCCCACCCCAGTATCCTTGACTAGAAAATCCCATGGACAGAGGAGCCTGGCGGGCTATAATCCATAGGGTCATAAAGAGTTGGACACACCTGAGAGCCTGAGCACAAGCATATCTGAAAATGATCTGAGCTACCCCAGGAGAACAAAATTAAGAGAACTGGGAGGTCTGACAAGAGAACCGCTTAGGAGTCACACAGACAGATGGCTGGGAATCAGGAGAGGTAAAGCGAAGGGAGTACGTGTGACTGTGTGCTCAGGAGAGAAAAGGAGGCTTTCCTAAGAAAATCTGGGGGTTATCATATGAAGGACGGGTGGGGAGGGTACCTAGCAGGTGTGGGAGAAGGCTGGAGAGGGGAAAGAGGTTCACTGGAGTGAGACGAGGTCCTGGGAGACGAACGAGGGGAGACCAGAGATGAGAGAAGGGTACACTGAGGCTAATTAAGGGAAGTGACTGATGAAAGATGTCACTGGGAAGGAAGAAGGGGTGCTGAAGGATAACGTGGGAGGAGGTTGACGGGAGTGCGTGGTGTTGGGGCCTGGAGTGCTGGCGAAGACAACTGGGGGTCGTCGTCTCCGTGTTCCAGTCCCGCCCGTCTCATCCACCGCCCACCAGCACCAGCCCGACTACCTTCCGGGCCTACAGTGCTGATGAGCAGCTCCGCTCTGCCCTGGGCCCGCCCGGCCGCCGCCAGCACAGGCAGACTCCCCGGAGCGCCCTCACTCACGAACAACCTCATTTCGCCGTGGACCCCACGCTGATGCAACCGGAACCGGTCTCCAGCCAGAGGGCGGACCGACCGCCGCGAGGCACGCCGGGAAATGGAGTCCCGAATGAAGCCGTTCCCCTGGCCTGGCTCCCGGAAAGCTGTTTCTCCCATCATGCAACACTAGAAAACAGGAAAGGAGTGTCATAGAGATGGAGAGGCCGTAGACGCGCTGCCAGAGCGACACTTTATTGATGGGAGGACCGGAGGAGACCTTAACGTGTAGGGCCCAGCGCACTTTAATCCTCTAAAGCAGCCAGCGGCCGGTGAGGGAAACGGAGGGCCCCACCTTCTTGCTGAAGTGGCGCTGTCATGACAGAAGCAACTCGCAATGGCTGACTGTAGATTCGAGTTCATAACAATCAGAGACCTAGAGTTGAGAGTTACGGTAAACTTACGTTGTGCTGTGCGCTTTGTCACTCAGTCGTGTCCGAGCTACTTACGTTAGGGACACTGACTTAACGTTGAGTGAAGTCGCTCAGTCGTGTCCATCTCTTTGCGACCCCATGGACTGTAGCCTACCACGCTCCTCCGTCCATGGGATTTTCCAGGCAAGAGTACTGGAGTGGGTTGCCATTTCCTTCTCCAGAGGATCTATCCCATCCCAGGGATCGAACCCGGGTCTCCCGCATTGTAGGCAGACGCTTTACCGTCTGAGCTACCAGGGAAGTCTAACTTAACGTTAGTGACAATTAAAAATTTATGTAGATGTCTTATTAACAAGAGAGAACGTGACTATTAAATATTGATTTAATACCTGTCTGAAGCGCATATGCAGACTGCCAATCTCATTAAAGGGAAGGGAGCATGCATATAGAAAGTAGGTTGAGGGGACTATGAAGGCTAAGAGTTGGGCAGTTGTTTAGTTGGTAAGCAATGTCCAACTCTTTTTGTGACCCCATAGACTGTAGGCTGCCAGGCTCCTCTGTCCATGGGATTTCTCAGTAAAAATACTGGAATGGGTTGCCAGTTCCTTCTCCAGAAGATCTTTCCAACCCAGGGTTAGAATTCACATCTCCTACATTGTCAGGTGGACTCTTTACCACTGAGCCACCAGGGGCAATAAGTATATTCTATTCTAGGAAGCACATATCAGTAATTGAGAAAGAGACCTTCTTAATCATCTTTGAATCCCTTTAAAATTAATTAATACCTAATAGGAGTACAAAAAACTCTGTGGTGGTTCTGAGCCTTTTGAAGCTAAGCCATAAGAAGCCTTGCAGCTTCTGCCCAGGCCTCTTGGAACACTCTGATAGCATTGAACTGCCATGTAAGAAGTCTTACCACTCTGAGATTGCCATGTAGGAGTGGTGTCATGTTGACATGCTGGTTGACAGTGCCAGCTGATCCCAGCATTCCATCCATCCTCATCAAGGTGTCAGGTATGTGAGTGAAGCTCTCCAGACCAAACCATCTATCTGATTGCTGAATACCACCACGTGATCCTAGTCAACACTACATGGGACAGAAGAATCACCCAGCTGAGCCCTGCCCAAGTCTCTGCCCCATAAAATCGTGGGTTCTAAGAAAATAATTGTTATTTTTTAAGTTACAAACTGTGAGGTAGCTGCTGTATTCTCATTTTTCAAATAAGGAGACCTTTCTACCCTACAGAGAGGTTACTTTGAGCTATATAAAGCATTGAAGATACAATTGTTCACAAAATAGGCTTCTACCTTAGCAGAGTTCACACACTTTCTGGGAAGTCAGAAAAGTCAAATAACCTTTAAAGTATCATTAAAGTTATAATGAGGGAATGTAAAGCTTGCTGTAGGATCTCCTAGTTAGGGCCCCTACTTGACTCTTAAGAAGTTAAGATTTTCTTGTGTAAATGACCTTTCAACTGAGATCTAACTAATGAGTAAGAATTAGTCTGATAAAGATTGGTGAAAGTGGAGAGAGGAAGTGTTTCAGGCAGAAGGTACAACTTATGCAAAGGACCAGAGACCTCAATGCATTTTAGGAATGTGAGGAATTAGCATGTGGCTGGAATATGGAGTTTGTAGTGGGAAGTGTGAAAATGCTAGGCTAACAGGAGAAAGTCTCTGTAAACCATACTGTAAAATCTGGACTTTACTCTGAGGAAAATGGGACACCTTTGAATGGTTAAGTCAGGGGAGTGGCAAGGCATTTTTATGTTTTGGAAGCATCACTGTGCCAGGAATGGACTGGAGAGGAGCAGAATTATATGCAAGGAGACTAGCTCAGAAATTATATTATCTGGGCTTAAAAAGGCAGTAGTTATAGGGATTAAAGGAAGTAGATTGCAAAGATTTAGTAATCAGCTCAATACGAGTGCTGAAGAAACAAGACAGTTAGGGCTGGCTGCTAGCTTTCTGACGCGGGCAGTTGGGTACACCCTCTGTGCTCCAGCAGATGGTAGCGCTGCCCCTGGCATCGTGATCATCACACTGTATTTTAATCATTAACGAGAGGGCAGCAATTTTATTTTTGACTATGCATCACAGCATGCAGAATTTTTATTCCCCAAACAGAGATGGAAGCCCTCCCTCCTGCAGTGGAAGGGCCGGGTCCTAACCACTGGACCACCAGGGAATTCCCTAAGAGAGGGCATCTTAATTGATAATGCCTAGCATACCGTTCTTGCCCTGGTATGTATGATAGTAAGCATTCAATAAATATTTATAAATTTAAACTTAACCAGGGAGTTCCCTGGTAGCCTAGGTTTTGGGATTCTGGGCTTTTACTGCCATGGCCCCAGTTTGGTCCCTGGTCGGTGAAGATCCAACAAGCCACATGGTGTGGCCCCCCCAAAAAATTAACTAATTAACTTAATAGTGGTACTTCGAGAGAAACAAGTTTGTGGGGGAAGCTGACAAGTTCAATTCAGAACATACTATGTTTGTGGTACCTGTGAAAAACCCAAATGGAGTTTTTCAGTGGACAATGGGTTAGACTGGAGCTCCAGAGAAAAAATCTGGACTGGAGATACAGTGCCAGTGACATATGGAGGTCATTTGAGCTGGGGAGAGACTGAGACCACCAACGGTACATAGAAGGCAAAGGGCACAGGATCTTAGACTTCTGGGGTTTGAGAAACAAGCAAAGTTGTTCCTTATACAACAGAGAAGAGAGAAAGAGAAGTCGCTCAGTCGTGTCCGACTCTCTGCGACCCCATGGACTGCAACCCACCAGGCTCCTCCGTCCATGGGATTTTCCAGGCAAGAGTACTGGAGTGGGGTGCCATTGCCTTCTCTGTATGCAACAGAGAAGGAATTGCTAAAAAAAAAAAAAAGGTAAGAGGGACGCCAGCAATGTTTGTAGGAGAGAAAAGTCAACTGTGCTGGCTGTTGCTGAGATGTCGAGCAACACAAGGACTGCAGAGTGTCTCTGCAGAGGCAGGCCACACCCTATGAGGAGTGAGCTTGCAAAGGTGAGGGAGTGAGGGAGAGGAAGTAGAGACCTCCACGTGTAGGCAGCTGTTTCAAGAAACTTGACTCTGAAAAGGAGGAGAGAGAGAGGGTAGCAACTAGGGAGTACAGTAAATGAAGGGAAGTCTGTCTAAAGGTGGGAGAGACTTTGATATGTTTAAAAGCTAATGGTAGGGTTTCCCTGGTAGTACAGTGGATAAGAATCTGTTAGCCAATGCAAGAGACACAGGTTGATCCCTGCTTTGGGGAGGATATTCTAAATCCCTCAGAGCAGCTAAGCCCATGTGCCACAACTGCTGAGCCTGTGCTCCAGAGCCAGGAGCCACAGCTGCTGCGTGCTGCATCTACTGACGCTCACACACCTGGAGCCTGTGCACCAAGAGGAGCCCCTGCAGTGAGGAGCCCATGCACTGCAACCAAGAGAAGCTCCTGCAGTGAGGCGCCCATGCACTGCAACCAAGAGAAGCCCCTGCAGTGAGGAGCCCCTGCAGTGAGGCGCCCCTGCAGTGAGGAGCCCCTGCAGTGAGGCGCCCCTGCAGTGAGGAGCCCCTGCCCACTGTAACTGAAAAAGCTCAAGTGCAGCCATGAAGACTCAGTACAACCCAAAGTCAGTTAAATAAATAATAAAATAAAAAAAGAAATGCATTTAAAAAAATAAAAATTAATGGTAAGGAGTCAATAAAGAGGAAAAAGTGCAGGAGAGAAGGCAGAAGAGGGTGAGATTTGAGCACTTAACAACCACCAGACGAGTGAATAAATGAATAAGGAAAAACGTGTTATTCGCTCAGTCGTGTCCAAGTCTTTGCGGCCCCATGGACTGTAGCCCTCCCGGCTCCTCTGTCCATGGGATTCTCCAGGCAAGAATGCTGGAGTGGGTAGCCATTTCCTTGGTCACTATTTTGGAAGTGGGAAGGGAGAGTGGAGGGGTGGAGCAAACTAAGGAGAAGATCACCAAGGCAGAATCCCAGTACTGGCAGCCGGGGCCTCAGATCATGTGTCAGGGGAGGAGAGCTAGCTCTCTGATGTCACCAAGAGGGTGGGGCTCACCCTACTCCAAGTCTCCAAAGCCAGAGAGCAAGCCTGTGTCTTGCAGTAGAGAAACTGGGCTA
This sequence comes from Dama dama, assembly GCF_033118175.1. Classification (NCBI taxonomy): domain Eukaryota; kingdom Metazoa; phylum Chordata; class Mammalia; order Artiodactyla; family Cervidae; genus Dama; species Dama dama. The sequence goes on from NC_083683.1 coordinate 70,332,209, forward strand.
AGGGGAGAAGAGGAGTGATCAGGTAAGGAGGAAGGATGAAGTTCTGGGGCTTAAAGTTCTGGCAATAGACGGTGGGGGTCAGTTCCCACTTTCCACCAGGGAGAAACTGACATTAATCCTCCATCCACCCCCATAAGCGGTCAAAGAATCCTGGGCTATCTGTCCATAGTCCCTGATTCAATTGTAATTAATACATTTATTATGTCATTAGTTGTTATCTGTCTTTAAGCTTTGAGAGGGCAAGGGCTGTGTCTGTCTCCTTCCCTTCTCTTACCTCCAGTAGCTGACGCTGTTCTTTTCACACAGGAGGCAGTCAGCCAACCCTTGTTAAGAGCATGAGTGAATGAACCCACACACTAAAGTAGCGTCCCACCCAAGAGGCTTACGTACCAAGGATCATATCTGTGTTTCTCAGCTCCCCAAAATACATCCTAAATTGATTTTACCTTTTCCTCAAACTGAACCCCTCTTTGTTTCTCCTAACCACTTTCTCTTTCTCTCCAATTTGATCTTACTATTTCTCTGGCTCTCTCTTTCTCTGTCTTAATGTTTTTCTGAATCTGCACAGGCAGCACACAGCTTCAGGTCTGTGGCCATCAGAAATGGAAATATTGGCCCTTGTGTAAATTTAATAAAGGTCACACATTTTTGTGTCTTGGTCACCCATTAACTCTTTGCCTGTGTCCTGTCTCAAACCTGATTCTTTCTCTTCATCTTCCTGTGTCCAGCTCAACAGTCCTCCCACCATTCAGGGCCGGCTCCTCCTGTCCCTAGATCTTCTGTTGGGCCCCGGAAGGTACTTGGAGGACAATCACCCGACTAGACCCCCTCCTCTGATTTCCTGCCGTGCTGGTCTCAGCGCTGCTGACCACATCCTCTCTCACCTTAGTTGTGTACTTCCTCCTCAGACACATCACCCAGGACTTCTCAGACCCCAAAACCTCTTACTGACCCCCATTTGGGTCTTCTGCCTTACCGTCTCTTCTCATGACAGGGTTTCTGTTCTTGTCTTCTGCCCCAAACTGCTCTTAGAACCATGTCTCTCTGCCTGCAAGTGGTCAGTCCTGTCTTTTTCTGGATCTCCATCACCCCGTTTTCCCACAGGTGATGTGTTGACAGCAATGCTATCTGGCCGGTGGTGGCCGAGCACCTGGGGACACCTGGGGCTAGGGTCCCGAAGCCCTTCTCGGGGGTCCCAGCTCTGTGCCCTCTATGCCTTCACTTACACGGGGGCAGATGGCCGGCAGGTGTCTTTGACTGAAGGAGACAGGTTCCTACTGCTTCGAAAGACCAACTCAGACTGGTGGTTGGCAAGGCGCCTGGGAGCACCATCCACCTCTCGCCCTGTCTTTGTCCCAGCTGCCTACATGATAGAGGAATCTAGCCTCTCCCACAGCCCAACGACCATCACCCCCAGCCGATCTCTCTGGACTCCTGGTAAGTAGGTCCTCCCCCATCGCCTTCCTACCTCCCTGGCTTCTGGGAATTATTGGAAAGATCTCCTTCCCCCAAGCTTCTGCTGACCCTCCACTCCTACTCCTCCCCTCCGTGGTGTCCCCATTGCCTCTCCTTCCTAGTCTTAAGCCTTCTAGATTTCATGTAATTTTCCACCTGCTCTTTACCTGTGAGCCCCCAGGATGGGGGACCTAGCCAAGAACCCTGGGGGGACCCTGCCGCCAACTCTTTCCATTTCTCTGTGTCCAGGGCCAAAGTTATTTCCTGGCTCCCTGGAGGAGATGAACCTGTGTCAGGAACCCCCAGGCAGAGCCCAGGCTACATGGGAGCAGCCTCCTCCCCTTCCCCCTAAAATGTGTAGAAGTGTCAGTGTGACCAACTTGAGGCCCGGCCTCCTGAAGCCCTCCCAGGAAGGACCAAGCGGAAGATCCCTTTCCCAGGAAGACTTGCTGACAGAGACCGATGCCGACATGGTGAGTCACGGCACCTCACTGGAGCAATCGTCACTGCTGGGCTCGGTTCTAGGCACACTGGGAAACAAGACAGACAGAATCTCTGCCCTCCAGGGATCCCCATGGGGATGATGAACACATAAATAAGATAGCCTTTGAAACTTAACAAGTGCTACCAAGAAGCTAAATGTGGTGAAGGATGACTGGTCTAGGGAGGCATCTCTGAGGAAGTGACGGAGTTGAATCTGAATAAGAAGAGACAGCCCTGAAATATACGAGACGAGAGATGGAATTCTAGCTCTGGGACAGCAAGCAGCAAAGATCCTGAGGGTATGTGGAAACTAGAAAATGATAGGGACTGAAAGGCCTGCTCAGCTATGCTCTTCTTGTCTCAGCCTCCTGACTCCTGGCCCAGTGCAGGGTTGTTTTTTTGCTGTGTTCTGTCTTGCTAGCTCAGGTTACCAGCAAGTTTCCTCTAGAGATGTAACTCCGTTCTCTAGAGATGTTAACTCCTTTGATCTTCCTGAACATTTGGCTCCTCACCTCCCTCTTACTTACTAGTGGGTGAAAAATGGCCCCTCTCTCATACTCTGCTAGCTAGCAGGGCTCTCTGACCCCTCTCTAGCTCCTCTCACTCTGGAGGATATGAGGGTGGGACGCTGCCCCGCCCTCCACACTCAGAAAAGCCTGTTCCCCTTTCCTGAGGTCCTCCGGTGGGGGTGGGGGTGGGGTGGGGGAGGAGGGAAGTTGGCAACAGGAAGTGAGGAGAAAAGCAAAGACTGTGAGGGAGGGAGTCAAAGAAAAAAAAAAAAAAAACGCAAGAAAAAAAAAACAACTGCTGGGGACTAGGGTTTCCTCCTCAGTACCTGGGTCAACCCAGACGGGAGCTGGTGGTGAGAAAATGGAGGTGGAGAGAGGAGGGGTGGTTAGAGAGGAGACTGGGGGGGCCCAACAGAATAACGGCCTCTTTCTTCCCCCTTTCCTTGTAGGCAAGACCCCAGACCCTCATGTCAAAGGCCCCTGTGTACTGCAACCTGGTGGACCTTCGCCGCTGTCCCCGATCCCCACCCTCAAGCCCTGTATGCCCCCCACTGCAGAGGCTGGACGCCTGGGAACAGCACTTGGACCCCAACTCTGGACGCTGCTTCTACGTAAATTCGCTGACTGGCTGTAAATCCTGGAAGCCCCCACGCCACACTCGAACCCGAGAGACGGTGAGGCCTTCCCTCCTGCTTGTCTCTTGTCCCTTGAGTCTCCTCCTTTCCCCTCCTGATCCCCAGAGTAGTCTCACTGGGACTCTCGGAAGATCAGAAGAATCAAAAAATTGTGAGAAGGGCTTTGAGAACCGACGGAGGTGGCATCTCGACGGGTGCAGTTTTACCTTTCCCTCCCCCCAGAACCCCGGCTCCATGGAGGGGACACAGACCTTGAATACGGACAGTGGTATCCTGCAACGTCAGCCAAAGGACGTAGAATCTGGTCCCAAGACATCAGAACTTTTCGACTCCCAGGTGAGATCCCTTCCTCCTCCTGATCACATTCAGAAAAGCCATCTTTTTAGACTTTCTCTTTTACTTGAGACATTCTCTTTACTGGAGACATTACCCCAGCAACCCCCTGCCTCACACCCACATCCGCATCCCTCTTCCCCTTACAGCCAGGGACTCCTAAGTTCAAGGTCCCCACCTGTTTCTCCAATCCCCTCCCTCAGGGTTCACCCTACCTCTGCAGACGCACCTCCCAGCTGGACCCCAACAAGCCTTCATCTTTGCAGTGCCCTCGGCCTCTGCCAACAGTCCTAGATGACCCCCACGTAAGTCTGTTTTCCTTGTGAACGCCAAGATCCTCCCTGCCCCAGCCCCCAGTTCTTGCTCCTTCAGAAACGCCTTCCTCTTTCTGAGTGATCCCTCTCTCACCGAGCACCGATCTGGTCAAACCTTAAAGGACCTCACTCCTGGGAGATCCCCTGGGGGAAAGCCATGGTGACTGTGGGGGGCTGGGTGACTTATTGAGGCCCTTCCTGCCGCTTCCCAGGAGGTGGAAAAGTCGGGCCTGCTCAATATGACCAAGATCGCCCAGGGCGGGCGCAAGCTCCGGTGAGAACTAGCAACACAGCCCGGGCTGGGGCTGGAGGCTTCGCGGGTAGCGCGGAGGGTTGGGAGAGGCCCTCCCCTATGTGACTCTGAATGACCTTTGCTCTGTTACCACCGCCCCTGCAGGAAGAACTGGGGCCCCTCTTGGGTGGTATTAGCGGGTAACAGCCTGGTGTTCTACCGGGAACAGCCGCCGACCGCCCCCTCCACGGCCTGGGTGAGTGTGAGGGAGGGGCGCAGCGGGGAGCGGGGGGGGGGGTTCCGGCACCCCTCCTACTCGCCTCAGGCCAGCTGCGGGGGCGGAGGTGCGGCGGGCGAGGTCGCCAGTCCGCAGGCCTCCGGGTGGGAGGGAGGCAGTGAGGGGAGCGGCGCCCTGGCCTCAGTTTCCCGCCTCGTTGCCAGGGACCAGCGGGTAGCCGGCCCGAAAGCAGCGTGGACCTGCGGGGGGCGGCCCTGGCGCACGGCCGCCACCTGTCCAGCCGACGCCACGTGCTGCACGTGAGCCGCCCTCTCGTTCCCCGCCCCGGTGCGCGCCGGCCCCGAGGGCGCGCCCCCAATTTCCCGCTCGGGAAACCCAGCCCGCTCGGCCTCCCTGCCTGTCTTGCTCCTTCCCGCTGACCCCCTCCCGCTTTTCCCCGCGGGCCCCTCAGATCCGCACGGTCCCGGGCCACGAGTTCCTGCTGCAGTCTGACCAGGAGGCTGAGCTGCGGGCCTGGCACAGCGCGCTGCGGGCGGTCATCGAGCGCCTGGTGAGCGGTGGGAGTGGGCGGGCAGGAGGAGTGGAGGAGGATCTGTAGGATGCGGGGGTCATGGATGAGGGACGCAGTAGCCTCCTGGTAGAGGGTAGGCCTGGGAGGTATGGGACCCCAGCAGCCGGGTCGGCGGTGCAGATGTCGCTCCTGGTTCTCTTCCCACCTCTGATTCGGCCCATCTTGCGGTGCGGCTTCCCTGGTGGCACAGACGGTAAAGAATCTGCCTGCAATGCAGGAGACCCGGGTTCAATCCCTGGGTCGGGAAGATCCCGTGGAGGAGGGCTTGGCAACCCACTCCAGTATTTTTGCCTGGAGAATCCCCACAGATGGAGGAGCCTGGCGGGTTACAGTCCACGGGGTCGCAAAGAGTCGGACACGACTGAGCGACTAACACTGGTGCGGATCTAGGATCGGGAGAACCCCCTGGAGGGGCGTCTGTCCGGCTCGGGACCTGCGGAACTGGAGGAGCTGAGCCCCGGGGAGGATGAGGAAGAGGAGTTGGAACCAGTGTCCAAGTCTCTGCTGCGGATCAGCAGCCGCCGGAGCTCCAGTAAGGGGCGGGCCTGGGGGCTTTTCCCTCGCTCCTCGGGGCCCGCCGCCACCGCCGCTCTCACGCTGCGCTTTTGCGGCAGGTCGGTGTCCCGACGCAGCAGAGCAGAACCGCGTGCGGAACAAACTAAAGCGGCTGATCGCCAAGAGGCCGCCCTTGCAAACCCTGCAAGAGCGGGGTCTGCTCCGAGGTGAGGGGCTGGGCCGCCTGGTACCCTTCTCCTTCGCTGGTGCCCGCTTTAGTGTTTCTGCAAGCACTTTTGTTTACATTCCGGATCTGGGCACCAGCTTGTTTCCTGGATGAGAAAACTTCAGCAGGCTCAGGGTAGAGCTTCCCAGAACTAGATCAGCGGTCTTCTGAGACCAATACTTCCCCTCGGCTTGCTCCCTACAGCTGATTGTTACGGGGAGGGGGTGTACCTCCTTGCCCAGGCAGGCAGGAGAGCCAGCCCAGCTTTGGGGTGAAGACCTGTGCTGGAAAGAGCCTCCGTGGGTGATACCGTCACTGGCTTCCCACCTCACTCTGTGCCCCCCCCCCAGACCAGGTGTTCGGCTGCCAGTTGGAGTCTCTGTGCCAGCGGGAGGGGGACACCGTGCCCGGCTTTGTGCGGCTCTGCGTTGCTGCCGTGGACAAGCGAGGTCACTTTCCCCACGCGTCTCCCCCTTCCCACCGGCTACACCCCGCCTCCCCCGCCCTACTGTGCCCTTGCCTCTCCACCCTCACCAGCACACGTTGTAGATCAAGAATCTTTACCTGCTCCCCGCCTCATCTCCCAGGTCTGGATGTGGATGGCATTTACCGGGTGAGCGGGAACTTGGCAGTGGTCCAGAAGCTTCGCTTCTTGGTGGACAGAGGTGAGAAGGCTGTGGGCAGGTGGTCGTACTAAGAGCGTCATGTCTCAGAACCCAAAGGTCCGAGTGAGGGAGCTGGCAGAACCGGGGAGGTCTTCTGGCTGGAGCTACATGTCTTAGCTCTTGATCTCTTTTACTTGTTGCAGAGCGGGCCATCACTTCCGACGGGAGATACATGTTTCCGGAACAGCCAGGACAAGGTACTTCCATGGAAGGCCCCTCCAACCTTTAACAGTCCTCCATACCATCCCTGCTCCCCGTCGACTCCCCTATGTCCTGCTCCTGTTTTCTCATCCCAGTCTCTGCCCCACTGTGAACCCCCCTAGGTGTTCTGTGGTCTGCCTTCCCAGGATCTTTCCCTAAACTCCTGATCTCTTAGTCTCTGAGTCCCTCTAACCCTCCAGGAGCCCTGAGCCCCTCTGTACCTCCTTCTCCTTCCAGAAGGCCGATTAGATTTGGACAGTGCCGAATGGGATGACATTCATGTGATCACGGGAGCCCTGAAACTTTTTCTTAGGGAGCTACCCCAGCCTCTGGTGCCCTCACTACTGCTGCCCGATTTTCGTGCTGCCATTGGTAAAGGCTGGGAGCTTTGGGCACTAGCCTTGATATGGGGTGGAGAGTGGGGGGGGAGCATGAGTGATAAAAGATAGAGCAGAGGTTCCCTTCCACTCCTCTGTCCCAGCCTGAGTGCAGAGATGGAAACTAACTTTCAATTAATGTGCCCACCCCAGTTGTGTGTGTGTGTGTGTGTGTGAGTGAGTGAGTGTTTAGAGGGCTGAGTTAAAAAGAATTCTAAGATTGTAGTTGGACTCAGTGAAAAAGAAAGTCATGATCGATTAATGATGTCTTCCCCAAGCACCAGAAAGGATACTGAGGTTACCCACTCTGCCCTAACACCTTTCCTAACCTCACTCCCATGCCCTTCCTGTCACTCTTTCTAGCCCTCACTGAATCAGAACAGTGCCTCTCTCAAATACAAGAATTAATAAGCTCAATGCCAAAGCCCAACCGTGACACTCTGCGGTACCTCCTGGAGCATTTATGCAGGTCAGGAAGACTGAATATCTTTGTTCATGTCAGGGGAGGGTGGGGTGGGGCCTGCAGCCGGGACTCTGTGTTCAGATGGGGTGAAGGTAGGGAAACACCTAAGGTTCGTGGGTGAGGGAATAGGCACCCTCTGTGCAGAGGACATGTTGCCAGGGTCAGTCAGCATCAAATGAGGACTAGGGAACAAGACAAGTCCAGGGATGCTGTGAGAGAATTAAGGAAAAACCTCACCTTCCTTCTGCCTCTTTGTCTTTCACTGGGACAGTGGGGATGACTTATTTGGCAGAGCTGGGCAGTGACCTCTGAGAGAGGATAGCCATTTGAATGAAAGCCTTTCAGATGATGAGCAGAGAGGACTCCAGGGGCAGTCTCTGAAGTCTGGAAGAGGCGGGTATACCCTAGATGGCGACCTGAAGGTTGAATCCTGAAGGTTTCTCCACTGGTCTCAGCTCTGTCCCCCTGGAGGCTTTCTCCTTGGTTTTCTTCAGCCACTGTATGGAAGGGCCCCCAAAGTGGACTCGTCCTCAAACCTTTGATGGGCTAGATTTATTTGAAGCAGCAAAGCTGCTATACTCTGGCCCTGTCTCTTGGCCTTTGCCCACAGGGTGATAGCACACTCAGACAAGAACCGCATGACCCCCCACAACCTGGGAATTGTGTTTGGACCAACCCTGTTTCGGCCGGAGCAGGACGCATCGGATCCAGTGGCCCATGTCCTCTACCCTGGGCAGGTCGTCCAGCTGATGCTCACCAACTTCACCAGACTCTTCCCCTGACTGGGGCGAAGAAGAGAAAATGTATTTCCAGTGATCTCTGTTGGGTAGCCTTTGGTGGGGGCAAGGGTGGGGGGTGTTCTGTTTTGAGGACATCCCTTTAAATCCTGTTTCCCAGATGACCGTCTCCACCTTTGTGAGTCTGACCTGGGGGGCTGGGATAGGATGAGGAAACTTCTCTAAAGAGGAAGGTGGCTGGATTAGCCCCTGCTTCTCTAGTTCCTGGTCACCACCCCTCCCCCAAGATAGTCACATTATAAAGCAGGGCTTTTTCTGATGCAGTTCCTTTATTATCAGGAAACAGTGTCATTATCAAATTCCTCCCCAAATATATATAGGCTGTGTACAGCCCCAGCCCACCCCTCCCATCCCTGGGGCACCCCAGGGGGCTATGGCTCCTCCTCCAGACTTCCTGGTGGGGATGGAAACCCCTCAGGAAATGTGGATCTGTGGTCCCCCACTCCTTAAGCACTGGAGTTGAGGAACTGTGTCTCCCCAGGCAGGGATCCCAGTAACACACTCATGTTGCCCACGGCCATGTTGGGGGGCCCAGAGGGAGGTGGGGTGTGTTCAGAGGTGTCCCTCTGATCGTGAGAAGGGGGAGGACTCAGCCCCTGGGCCTCATCCAGAATAGCCACAAAGTCCAGCTGCGTGTTGTCGAGATCAAGAGAGTCCAGAGGGTTACAAACCTGCCCTTCAGGAGGAGGGTACAAGGCGGGGCCCCCCCCCAGCCTGCCCGCCTCGGGATGGCCACAGCTGGGGTTGGTGCCCCCTGCCTTGAGGGGCCCATAGCAGGCTGGCAGTGGGGGCAGAAGTCGGGGTGGCGCTGCCGCCCTATGGGGGGCCTTGTTGGCCCCTGCTGCAAGATTTTCATGGCATGAAGGGGTCGGATAGGAGCCTGGCTTGTGACTGGGCATATTAGGTGCAAAGCCAGGTCCATATGTGGCCACTGGGGCCTTGGCAGGGCTCGGGCTGACCTGGGAACCCCCCAGAAACTTGGGACTGTGATAGAGAGGTTCTTGGACTGGGGGGTCTCCCCTGCCCCCGCCCTCCCACAGCAGCTCCTGTTGAGACTGAACATAATTACACACGAGTTGCGCCTTGAGGTGTCCTGTAGAATGAGTGGGGGACTCGAAGTCCAGGCCGGGCCTGGCTTCTGAAGGCAGATAATCAGGAGGTGGCTGGGCATAGGCGCCTGACTGGGGATACTGGGGAGGGGGAGGCTGTGGGTAGTGGGAGAGCAGAGGCTGTGAGCGTGGAGACCCCTCGGGGTGGGCATTGAGGCAGGGTGGCAGTCCTGTGGCGTCAGAACCTACTGGGCACCCCTGTTCTGGCTTCACATGCACTTGTCCATAATGTTCAAGACGAGGACACTGGCTGTAGGCTCCAGCTGGAGCCCTGGGGCCTGAGTAGAGCCCAGAATGGGAAGGGAACTCACTCCATGTTTCTGGGGTCGGTTCAGCATAGGAACCCTGCTGGGGACAGGGGTTGGGGCCATAGTTGGTGGGTGGACCAGGCCCAAGAGGCAGGGAGCCTGGCCCTCTAGCTCCATAAGGCTCAGCTGCTGCCGCCTCAGGCCCTCCATACCCCAGAGTATCAGCAGGTGGGAAGTCCATATAGGGGTTCAGACCACTGCCCATCATGGAGGTCCCAACCTCTGGCTCCTCCCGTAGCCCTCTGGTATCCATGGAGACATTCTCAGTGATGCTGGGGGGCTGTGGTGAGTAGACAGAGGTTGGGAGTTGGGGATCGAAGTTCTGTCCTCCTCCTACCACTGTCGGGGGGTTGTGGACACAGCCCAAACTCTTGAACCGCTGGACTCTGGCTGGGGCAGGGCGGTCAACTGACCGAGCTGGGTCACTGGCCCTCCGGGCGACCCCTGCGTTGGGGTTGTATCCTGGATACTCAGCTCGGCTTCTCCAGGGAGGTGCAGGAAGACCCCCCGTCCGATCCAGGCTGGGTGCTGCAGTGGGTGGGGTACCACCTCCCCTGGCTGAAGCATATCTGGCCCGGAGCAGGTAGTGCTGGGCAGGCGTGAGGCCAGGCAGAGAGGATGCCCCGTTCTCTGGTGGGGAGCCAGGGGGGAAAGGGGAGGCAAGGGAGGAGCGGCGGCTGACAGTATAGGCTGAGCTGACACTGCTGGAGCTGCTGCTGCGGCGGTCAAGAGATACTGGGGGGCCCAGACGGCGAGAGCCAGGAGTGCCTGCAAGAACAGACAGGCTGTGGCCGGGAGCCCTCTGAATTTCACCCTGCCTCCCCCAAGGGGAAGCCTTGTCCTGGAATTCCAGGGGAGGCTCCTTAACTCGAACCACTCAGTTCTCTCCCCTCCTTCTCCCGTTCCCTTTCTGCTTCTGGGTCACCAGGGATTCAGGGTCGCTGTGAACAGTCCTACAGGTTGTGCACTGCACAATCATAGGGGACAGCATTCAAAAGACAAAAATTTTCTGATAGATGGAAGAGTATCTTGAGGAAAGGGGACCTTTTTCTAATGGTACAGCAGCCCTGAAACGTGAAGTCTTCCTTCCATTCTCAGAGAAGCACCAGATCTCAGCCCTGCAACCACGCCCCACACCCATCACTCACCGGTGTGCGGCAAGCTGGGCAGTTTCAGGCCCCGGGGCCCCATCGGCCGGAACTGATGTAGCTGGTCCAGCCTGAGGTTTTCAAGGCGGCGAAGGGTAGACAGCCCAGTTCCCGCAAGGCAAGGCCCCTCGTCCAAGCTGGACAGGTCCTCCGTGCTGCCCCCTGCGTTCCCAGTCATTTCCACACCGCTGTCTGTATTGGCCGCGCTGCCTGCTGGGGAGTGGTCACTGCTGCAGGACGACTGGGCCCCAGGGCTCGGCTGCGGCTTCTGCGGGGAGGAGGAAGGCTGAAGGTGGCGCTCCTGCTCCTTACCCACGGCTCCTGCACTTGGCGAGTGACCAGAGCCTGTGTCCCGGGGACTGCTTACAGGTGTAGAGAGGGTGGATCACGTGAAAGACAGGGCTGGACTAGGGGAAAGCTGCTGATGAAAAGAACCTAGACTACCTAAACTCCAATCTGTGCTCTATGACCTTGGACAATTTTTCTGGGTTTCTTCATCTGAAAATGACAAGATTAAGTTCCTTTGTCACGAAGTTGTTTGGAGGCGTACCTGGAACTATACTGGTACAAGGCTTAAAATAATACACTAATTCCTATGTGAGCTTGTTGGACCCAGGCACTAATGAACTACAGTAAAATCCTGAGATCTGAGGTAGCCTAAGGAGCAACACTCGGGTAAGGGACCGGGGACCAGCCGCAGAAGAGAGGTGAGCATAGACGGAGACGGGCCAGTGGGAAGGGGCTGGGAAGATGTGGGCAGGGCAGGAGGGGCATGGAGGCAGGGCTTGGCCTCACCATGGCGCCCTCCGGCACTGCCAGCCTACTGTCCTCTCTGACAGGGCCGCCGTCCCGCTCCCTCTTGGGCTCCACCGAGGCCGGAGCCGGTGCCCGGGGCAGGGGGCCGTCCCCGCGGTGCCGCTTCGTCACGTGGGCATCAGGGCCGTGCACTGTCTTGACATGTTTCCTGAGCGAGCTGGGATCTGTGTAGCGTTTGGTGCAGCCAGGGAGCTTACACACGTAGGGCTTCTGTTGAGTGGAGAGTGAAGACCGCAGGCAAAAAGGATCAAATCGGGAAGAAGAAATGGGAAAAAGTGGTGGCGTTAAGTGAAGACAAGGGGACTCAGGGAGGAAGGCATCGCACCCAAGGAAGGAAGGAGAGTAGGGCCCTTGGAGGAAAGGATCAAGGGGAAGATGAGGAAAACGGATAGGCCTGGGAAAGGGGAGGGGATGAACCCAGGGCTGTGAGGCCTCATAAATTCAGGGGGTTGAAGGTACCCTAGTTAGAGTGGGTCTGTTTTAGCTTAGCCCTTTGACAGGTTAGAGGTGGGGGAGGGATGGTAAGTGGAAATTCTTGGTCTCAGAAAGACGTTCTCCAGGGGAATTATACGGGTGGAGGGGAACTCACCTCTGTGAAGTGGGTGCTGGGCTAGGGGATTTCTTACGGGGGACGCTCCCCAGTAGGTGGCGTCTGTAAGTGGGGAGGAGGGCCTCTGGAGTGGGGCATTCACCTCATTGGAGTGGGTCCGATTCTGGTGCTTGGCTCGGTCGCTGGCGTTGCTGAAGGCTTTGCTGCAGCCCTCGTGCTCACACATGTATGGCTTCTCACCAGTGTGCGACCGCAGGTGCGTCTTCAGGTTCTCCAGGCGCGAGTATGACTTCCGGCACCCCTCAAACTAGGGGACATGGGGTCAGAGGATGTCCCTCAGACAGAAGGACATGGAGGTTAGCGGAACCCTGAATCTCAAAAGGGACGCACATCAGAGAATATAACTCAAGCGTGGGACTCCCCTGGTGGTCCAGTGACCAAGACTCTGTGCTTCTAATGCAGGGGACTTGAGTTCAGTCCTGGTTGGGGAACTAAGATCCCACACGCTATGCAGTGCAGGGGAGGAGGGGGAGATGGGAGAGTGCTAGGCCTGTAGAATTCCCGAAATTCAGGGACAAGGGTAGACAAGAGCTGAGGGGACAGGAGTAGCTGGAGGCACTCTGCCTGCAGGGATGTGGAGATGAGGCAGCGAGCACGCTGGGTCAAGTCAGAGCACGCCTCCCTGCCCCGGGAGCCCAGCCTGTGTTACGACGGGGTCATCCTGCGAGTGTGTGCCCTCCATCCACGGCTTCTGCATTAAGCCAAGTTGCGAGCACAGTGCCCAGGTCCACCATACGGTCTGGTGCCCACAAAAATGTTTTACTTTCTTTTAAAAACAAGGGAGGGACAATTAGCTTTTTAGGTCCAAGAAAGTGTTCTAAACATGTAACGTCAATATGTTCATCTTTATACCAATGCAGTCAATAAAACACAATTTGTAAATGTTTGTTTGTGGGGGAAGGGACCTGTGATGGCAGAAGTGAGACCGGCCCCGGCCTTGGTGGGGAGCCCTGATCTGGGAAGCGAGCCTGAGCCTGGGGAGGGGTGCCTCACCGTGCACTTATGTGGCTTCTCGCCCGTGTGTCTGCGCATGTGCACCACCAGCATGTACTGGGCTTTGAAGGGCCTCAGCTCCCTGGAGCAGCCGCCCCAATGGCACACGAACTCCTTCCGCTCTCCATGGATGTGCTCACTATTGATGTGCTGAGGGAGAAGACGCAGAGGCTCTCCGGGGTTCCCCATGTCCCTGAGATCCAGAACAGACCTTCTCTCCACCTCCCCACCCCACCATATCCCGCCATGACTTCCTGTCACGGGGAAAGAAAAGGCAGGAAGACGATCAGAGCCCACATCTCCGTTCCTCTGAGTTTCTAAACAAAGCTGCAGTTCCTCTGAGTTTCTGCCTACCCACTGGATAGTCCGTCTCTGACCCCCTGCCCTTAGCCTGACTCCACCATGTCCCACCCAGAATGTCCTACAGGCTCCAGCAGCATTCCCGTTACCCCCGGCACTCACATGCACCAGCTGCTCCTGGGAGTCAAATTCCTGACTGCAGCCGTCCCAGCGACAGTCAGTCTCATACACAGAGTCAGGCTCAGGCTTCTCTTCTCTCTCCAGGTCCTCCCGCCCATCCAGCATCCCCAGCAGTGGATCCTAGGGTAGGAGAGAAAACCCCAGGGTCACCTGGTGACAGCTTTTGTTTGGCTCAGGTTCCAGAGGTAAAGCTCCCCGCTCCCCATTACCTGTGTGCTCATGGAGTTGGGACTGGATATATCACCTTCCAAGGGCTCCTCCGGGCACTTGTTAACCAGCACACCCAGCTCAGACTTCAGCTTTCCCAAAGGAAGGTGAGGATGACGAAGGCATAAGTGGGAGGGAGGAAGAGGGACCCCAGCCAAGTCTTCCAGCCCTGAGTGTCCCACCCTAGCAGCTGCAACCCCTGAGTCTGACTTCCTCCTTAGACTGTGCTGGTGAATGGGGTGAGCAAAAAGTGGGATCTCACTTGGAAGAGACTGACTGAACCTCAAGGAGTCAACCCCCGACACCCATACTCCTTTATTTTTCTGGCACTGAAAACCTTTACATCCTCTCTTCTTCCTTCGCCTTTCCTCCAAAAAGAAAAGCCCACCACCCATCCACCCTGAACTGAGGGAAATCAGGTGATTCTCACCTGGCAAGTTGGGAGGGGTCCCCGGGACTGAGGATGCGGCATCATCCCACCCTGCGTGGGGTCATGGGGACCACAGGGCTGGACCCCAAAAGAAGGCGAGGTCCCTTTCTGGTGGTTCATCTGGGGTGAGAATCCCAGAGATGGGCTGTGGAGGAGGAGGAGGAGGAGAGGCAATTACTTAGGACTGTCATCTCATAAAGCCTTAGGAGTTCCTGGGCTCTTTGGAAGGTTTCTGGAAGACAGTGTGGGAAGTGGTGGAGGCAGCCCAGGGGAAGTACTGAGGAGGACTTCCACACCTTTGAAACGATAAGGATTCAAAGAGGATCAGGTGGTTTGGAGGGCTTTGAGGCTTCTAATGGGGTTTGGCAGGGTCTTAGGGGCCTCTTAGCTCGAGGCTGTCTGCACCTCATGGTGCCGATGGAGAGGTGACCATAGGAACCCCCAGGAGAAGCACAGCGTGAGTTGATGAAGGCCACGAGGGAGCTGGGCGAGGTGCGGATAACTGTCTGCAGGTCCAGGCTGGCGTCCGACAGCGGTGAGATGGAGAGTGCCCGCTTCTTGGCCAATTTGACGGCACTCCGGGGAGGGGGAAGCAGTGGCGCTGGGGCAGGAAATAGGGGAGGCAGATACGGTAAGGGAGGAGGCCCCTCATGCATCCAACCCATGAGGACTGACTCTCGGCAAAAAGAAATAACACTAGACTCTGTCCCGTTGACCTCATCTGTGACCTCCTGATCATGCTCTGACTCCTTGATCCCATCTCCAGGCATTTCCTCTTCCAAGGTAGATCCCCTGCCCTCCAACTTTCTTCCTCAGGACAGATCCCAAAGGGGCAGAAAGGGAAGACAGGTTGCCTGAGGCCTCACCCTCCGCGCAGCTGTTGGCATCTCTGGCTGGCCCATAACTGTGGGGGCCGGGCATGCGGGTGGTCTGATGACAGAAGGGCAGACCTGGCAGTCGTAGGAAAGAGATACAGCTGGACTGGGGCACGGGAATGAAAGACGCATACAGTCCATCGTGAAACCCCAAGTAAGGCCCAATCCCATGTGGCGTGGGACCTCAAGTCTTCTTGTATATGGGAAACTGGAATGGGATAGAAGAGGGAGTCCTGGGGCTGGGTGAGAGATCTGCCAGTGGTCAAGGTCCAGGGACTGGTGCATGTACTGACCTTCTGTCCCCATGCCGGGGGCCCCCTGACTGGGGAGGGGCCGCAGACAACAGGGCTCGCCATAGCTACTGACTGATGGAGGCGTCATCGAGTTGAACATGGTTCTCAGAGGAGAGTGTGGGGGTCACTGCAGGAGGGGAAGGGAGACCTGCAAGTCACAAAGGCAGGAGGGAAATACGGAAGGTCAGACAAGGCACGCAGGCCCAGAAGCCTGGGCAGATGACCTCCAAGACATCTGCCACGGGAAATCAAGTGGAAATGAGCATCGCTCAGCTAGGGGAGGTTAAGGAGAGAAGTCCCATTGAGACAGAGGCAGTCTTGGAGATCTTTTTAGGAACTAGGGAGGAGCTATGCCTGGATGGAGAGCGTGTGTGAGTCTGTGTGTGTGTTGGGGGAGTGCTGTGGACTAAAATGGTTACTAGGAGCTTCGAGTGCTTTTTATACCCTGGGTCCTGTTTCCTCTGACCACGGGGCCAGCCCTCAGGGATGGGATGGGGGAACTCAGGAGGAGTGACTGACCTCTGGGCTGGCTGATCAGCCTGAGCCCCTCTGCCTCTCCATCTGTTGCTCGTGGACAGCCGGTCTACAACCTCTCCCGTGTCCAGCAGAGGGAGCCCTCGCCACAGCCCAGACAGGCTCACGGGGCCAGGAGGGAGCCTAGAAGATCTGCCCTTTGCTCTGTAAGGCAGAAGACTGCGAGCGGAAGGGGAGCGAGTTTCTGAGGAGAGCCTCCCAGGTCTGCTGGTGCAAAGGATGGAAGCTGGTGTTACTCAGGGGTGGTTTCAAGCTGGGCGCTGACCTAACTCTTTAGGTGTGTTTTGGAGCAACAGGAAAGGAACTTTGAGGAAAAGCTTTGGGAGGATAAACACACACATTCGTGGGCGCACTCACACACAAGTCATCATCCGTTAGAGGGCAGAGAGGCGGCGAGGGCGAGGAGGGTGCCGCTGTTCGCTTTCCTCTCGGGCTCCAGACTCTGCTCCACCCCGGGTTTTCCGGTCTCCCGGGAACGAGGGTGGGGTGGGGCGGGGTAGGGTGGAGGACGACCGGGAGCGGGCCGGCCGGCGCGGTGGGTGATCCCGGGATGCTGGGATTTAGGGTGAGGGCGGGGTAAGATGGGGAGTGGAGGCCGGACCCCAGGACCCAGCCGATCCCCGCAGCCTGGGCAGTACCCTTCCTAACTCCTCCTTTACTAGCGGAGATCCGGGTCCTGCAAGCAAGACCTCCCAACTCGACCTTGGCATTACGTGGGGGGGGGGGGGGGGTGGGGGCACAGCTGGCTGGCAGCTGGATGAGGGGACACTTCTCCCGCCTCCTTCCTCTATGACTCATCCAAGGAGGCGGGGGCTAGCAAACGACCCCCCCCAAATCTAAAGAGACTCCCCCAAACATGCCTACCCAGTCATCTTTCAGCCCCCATGTCCAGCCACAAGGGAACCGAGATGGAAATGGGGCGATATCCCTCCTCACCCACGCGTGCCACAGCCCACCCACGTCTCCCCTTCACACTGGTGAAGGGAATATTTCGCTAACTTTTCCAGCTACAGAAAATGAAGGTTTTCTGGGGTGTGGATGAGAGCTCAGGATGGAGCAGAAAGCTCTAGGGTTCCCTTGCTGGAGCCCTGAACCATCTTCCCAGTCTCCCAGTTTTCCAGAGTCCCCCCTTGCACCCCCGCTCCCCAACTCCCAGGAGCCGGCCCCGCCCCCTTCTCCCGGTCCCGCCTTCCCCGCCCCCGTGCCTCCTCGGCCCACCCAAGTCGCCGCCGCAGGCTCTGGCTGCAGACGGCTCCGCTTCCCCCGCCCGCCCCGGGAGCATAGTCGGACGAGCCGCGGCGGAGTTGGGGGGGGGGGGGGGTTTGGATTGAGAGGCGGGACACATTCTTCCCTCCTCTCCACGGTGTATCCAGAGAGCTGGCTTTGGCGCCCGTGGCGGAGGTGGGGGGCACTGTTGGAGAATGGGAGTCCCCTTGGTGGGTGGAAAAGAAGAATCCAGAAACTAAACGGAGAGAAAGTGACTAGGGTAAATAAAATAAGGTGTGTCTGGGGAGGGGGAGGGGCCAGGACACCTTAGGTTCCCGGGTATCCCCGCTGGCTTCCTAAGGGTTAACCCCTCCAGACCCCCGGGAACCCCCTAGTGACGTCAAGGGCGGGGTCTACACTCCCTGGTAGGGGATGCCTGGGAGATAATGGGGGGGAGGGTATCTCGACCCCGCCTCCAAGGAAAACCAACCTAGTGCTGGCCCTTCCACGTTCCCCCTGGGAAACTGTCCGGCCTTCTCCCGCTACTGGACCGTAAGGACCTAGCCTATGAAGACCCCAGTTCTCCAGCGCCCGAAAACCTTCAGTCCGCAGTCTATGGGCTTCCCTTTCCCTAATCCTGTCCCCAAAGCTAGGTGCCCAGGGCGGATTGTTTCGGGGTCACGGGGCCTGAAAGAGGCTTCAGAGCGGGGAGCAAGGGCAGGCAGGGTGGTCTGAGCCAGAGGAGGGGCCTCAGTCCCCAGCTCCCGTTTGGGAGGGGGGCCAACGGGGATGCACAGTCAGGCAGCGGCCGGTGGTCCCGCCCCGTCCCAGTAGGGGTCTCCTGGTGGCTGCCCTCGGCTGCCCCGGTGGTCCTGAGGTCAGAGGGTCAGGACCAGGTCTCCTCAGCTCCTCCTTAGCACCCTGCCTGCAGCCCTTGGGACCCAGGAGTCCACATTCCTTGGAGAATCTTTCTCGGGCCTAAAGTAGAGACTGACTGCCCCTGTCCCCTTCCGACCCCAGAAGACAATTCCTTCCCTTCAAAACACATGCACCAGCAAGCACATCTGTCACAAGACCGGTCAGAGGTTCAAGCCCAGCCGCCCCCCAGTGGTCCTGTCGCTCACACAGCCCATCTAGGACTCTGTCCAGAGCTGTCCCCTCCTTTCAGAAACACTGATGTCTTCCTGCCCAGCGCTCAGTCACACCTGGGGTTCGCTCTCTACCACGCAGACCTCCAGCTAACCGTCCTCTCAACTTCTTCATCCCAACCTCATTAAAATGAGATGTTTCTAATATATGGGAGAGGCGGAGACAGACAAAGAGATCCACGGTTGTCTGAGACAGAGACACACAGACTGTCAGAAGGAAAAATGATAGAGAAAGGCAGATACATTCGAAAAAATTCTCCAAACTTTCCAGTATTTTATCCCAGACTCTCCCACCTCTATTTTGCCTCTGCGCCCCTGGTCTCCCCCTCGGCTGGGCAGAGTCCCTCGCAAGTAGAGCATCCCCTCAGGTCCCTTCCCCCACCGCTCCCAGGTGGTCCCCCGCCTGCCCCCCTTCTCACCTCCGTCTGGGCGCCGGGCTCGGGATGCACGGTCCAGAGCTGGAGTCTGGGCTGGGGGGTGTGCGGTGGGGAGGGGGGGGCGGACAGGGCTACAGCAGCGCAGCCTCAGGGCCACCCCCAACCCCCCAACCTGGCCCCCAGTCCTCCCGCCGGCCCAGCCCGCCGGGCCGCGAGCCGGGACCACCCGTGAGAAGCGCAAACTTTTTTTTTCCCTTTTGCAAAAACTTTTTCTCGCTCTAGCCGCTGGCGCGCCGCCGCTCTTCCCGTTCGCCCCTCACCTCCCTCCTATGTCCCTCCCTCTTGCAGTTCTGGAGGATGAGGCGGGGTAGCTGGAAGCAAGAGAGGGGGTGCCGGACTTATTGCACCCCCAGGACCCCCAGGATCCTCCCCCTCCCTTGAGGGACCCTATACTGCCTACCCCCCCCCCCCCCCCCTCTGAACACGCTGCTGGTAGTGGGTGGTAAATCCCGGCCTGGATCCCTGGATCGGCTGCCCACCAAGAGGTCCTGAATCAGAGCCAGAAAAAACAAATTGAGAAATAGATTGGGGGGCGGAGGGAATGACCAAAAAACTCACCCGGGAAAAAGAATATTAGAAGTAGGGTCGTCGACTTTAGTTGGTGCTAACTGGGCATTCCACAGTCCCGTAGTTTTTCTGCCGGCCTCACCCTTTGGATTGAACATGAGGGGGTTGGCACAGAGTTGGGTTGGGAGCCCTGGGCGGAAGGTAAGGGGTCCAGGCAGTACAGGCGGGGAGCAGCGGCTGCGGCACTGGGTGTAGGACAGGGCTGTGTTCACAACATTACTAAGGAACTCTGAGACCGAAGCTCTGTTCCCCGAGAACTCCTGCTTTTCTTCACCTCGAACGAAGTTCTGGAGGATGGGGCCACCTCTGCACCTCTACGCGGCCCGCGCTCTTGCTGCTCCGCAAAGCGGCCTGCTCCCTCTGCTGGTCCTTCTGGCACATGACACCTTCTCCGAGTCTGGTTGGAGGCAGAGGAGACTGGGGGAGGCTTAGATCCCCCAACCCAAGCCCAGCGGGGAGCCCGTGGAGGGGTTACATAAGCCCAGAGGGCGACACTGGCAGAGCCAGTGCTGCGGAGTGGCGGGGTCTGATAGGGGAGTGCCCTTTCTTTAGGACTTGGTTGCCATGGTTACCGGATGCAGGGGAAGGGGCAGCTATTTTAGTCTCTCTGAGTTTTCTTTAGGAGAAAGGGAAGAAGACATGGGTGGGGGGAAGAAGCCTCTTTCTTCTCCATCACCCCTCAGATAGACCTCCCACATCTTAGTTCTGCTTCCAAGAACCACCCCTCCTTGGGTTTGGAGGGTCAATTAGTTAACTGTTCAGTCTGAGGGTCAAGGGGAAAGCTGAAACTAGGCAGGGGTCTGAGGCCTGACAAATATGTGTAGTAACTGTGGGAGGACAGATAAGGAGCCCTCTTTTAACCTCCCTCCCCCACATGACTTTGACCCAGACACCAGTTAAACCCAGAGGGTCAGGCAAGATCAATGATGACTGGAGGAGGGACCACGCGATGTTCCTTCCAGTGGAGTTTTCAGAGTACACTGCTTTCTCCTCCCCAGCCAAGACTCTAGACCAGGGATTCTCAAGCAATTTGCTTTCAGTATCCCTTTACACTCTTAAAAACTATTGAGATAAAAAAAAAAAAAAAAAACTATTGATTTTTTGTTTATGTGTTTATATCAACTTACCATGCTAGACATTAAAACTGGAAAAAAAAAAAAGCTGTAACCCAAGAATACACAAGCACACATCCCATTAACAAAGATGTCAGGAAGATGATGTAATCACATGTCCTATAGCTTCTGGAAAACTCCACACTAGACTACTGAGATGTTGAAAATGAAAAAGCAAGTACCATCTTAATTTCATTGTGGAAATAGTCTTGACCATGTGAAAGGGTCTCAGGGACCTCCTGGGAGTTCCACACTCTGAGAACCATTGTTTTGTACCATCATCCCAGCCCTTCATGATTCACACTTGCTGATGATTTTTTCTTCATTTTTATTAGGAAAGTATAAACATTTGCCTCCCCGATGGGTCCTGCCCCAGAGAAAAACCAGGAAACTTTTCAGGCTTAGCACCACTCTCTCTGGACTCCCATTTCTGGGGCTTTCCTAAACACCTCCCCTTCGCCCCTTGCCCAGGTCCCTGTTGAGCCTCCCTTCTAGCACTTCCACAGCCACTGCCCTTGGCCAGACCGCCTCCCCCATCCCAAGGCTGCTGGGCTCTTGGTTACTTCTTCCGTCCCTTGCTTGAGGACCTTCTCTTCTCTGGAGAGGCTGAGGGATTTTTCTCTGCCTCTCCTTCCCACACTCCCTCCCGTCTTCTCGGACAGCTTAGGGCAGGAGCTCACACTTTCTGGATAGACTCCTTTATAGGACACACTTTCCCCATCTCCCCCACATATCAACCAGCCTGAAATGGGCCAGAGACCGGACGCAGAGGTGCCCATTTGGGTCTCAGAGGGGTCAAACCAGTCATAGTGCCAGATGACCCATGGGGTGGAGGTGAGGGTCAGGAACCTGATGCCTCCAGCCACAGAGGCCCTCTGCCTAGGGACCCCCTAGGTTGATCTCTTCACTCCAGACCCCCAGATCCTCTTGCTAGCTGCAGCCACAGGCCTCTACCACCATATCCGGCACATCTGTCTTGACCACGTTGCCATCACGGTCAAGGTAGAGGAGAGAGAGAGGCCTTCGGGCAGTAGGGACACAGCAGGAAGTACCCAAGGGCCAAGGGTTGTTGGCCTTGAGGAGGCTGAAGACAGCAGAATGGAAGGAGGCAGCAATGCCAGGGCTGCCAGCCAGGTGGGGGGGACACTGGCCGCTGCAGTAATTCAGCCGGTACCCCTCGGGTTGCAGGATCCAGTCCCGCCATCCCAGCTCCTGGAAGTCTACGTAATGGTCTCGCCGACAGCATAAGGGGGTCGCAGGCTCACAGCTGGGGGTCCTCCTCCTGGCCCGGCCTGCTCCAGGCCATTTGGGCCGGGTCTTAAGTTCTAGGAAGGGCCGTTGCTCTCCTGCTGTGTCCAGGAGCTGTGGGGCGACGGTGCAGTTGCCTTCCAGGGGACTGCAGTCCAGTCGGAGTTTCAAGACACCAGACTCCTCGCGCTTCAAGCCGCTAGAGGGCAGAGTCAGGGCGTGCCAGCCCGGGGTTGTCAACCGGTGCTCAGCCAGAAGGACGCGGGACCCGCGGCCTCTCCTCCTGCCCCCCCATCGGAAAATCCTCAAGGAAAGAGGGCCGGGAAGGGTGGCGGGCACGGACAGCCAGAGGCGAGCATGGTACAGGTGGTGGGACCGAGGGGCGGACAGGTGGAAGGCGAGCGTGGAGCTGCAGGTGGCGGTGGAGGAGTCTGCCAGAAAGATGGAGACGGGATTGGAGAATGTGGGCGGAGGTGATGCTGTCCCTGAGGCTCCCGAGAGCCCTGCCCGCCGCGCTCCCCAGCTCCCACCTGCGGAAGAAGCAGGGACTCCGAGGCCAGTCCGGCTGCAGTTCCTCCTCTCCCTTCCAGACCCGGCTCCCTCTGCGCCTGCTATCATTGTCTCGTTCCCCTTCTGCCCCTTTGCCCCATCAGCTCTCTGCCTGTCTCTCCCTCACCCACCTGTGAGGACAGCAAAGCTGACGACCTGCTCCCCACTCGCGGGAACCACTCTTCCCCGCTGCAGTCTCCGGAGGGCTCTGGTGAGCACCGCCTGCGGTGGAGGACGGGTCCTCCGGGGACGACTGGCCAGCTGGAGCCCCTCGAGGATTTGCTGCTTGGCCAGCTTGAGGACCAGAGCTCGCTCTGCGTGGGGTGCCAGCGGGGGGCCCCCACAGGAGGGACACACAGACCCTGCCACCCGTGCCCACACCAGTGCCCACAGCAGCACCAGCTGGAGCTGGACACTGGGGAGCCCCATGGTCCTGGTGAACGGCCCGGGGTCAGGTCGGGGGCCTCGGAGGGCCGGTGCTCCTCCTGTTGGGTCTGGCTGCGTGGAGGCCAGTGAGGAGGGCACGGCGGCTGCAGCCAGCAGTGCCACACCTACCCTTGGCCAAGGGTAGGGCCGCCTGTCTTCTGTCGCCTGGAACTCAGGAAGGCAGACAGTGGATGGTCCAATGGGTAGCGATGTTCAGTGCAGTCTGCCAGTTCGACCCTCGCAGCTCACGTCTGGCTACTGACCGGGGCCTCTCTGGAGCCAGCAGCCTAGGGCTCCCTCACCTAGTGGTCAGCAGGCAGACCTACCCTCTGAGCCCCAGGATTGGCCAGCTGTGCTGCCCATCAGGCCCCTGCCGTGGGTGGAGGTTCCCCCCTGGAGCTCAGGTTTCACCATCTGGCCCTGGTCACGGAGCTTGAGGTAGGGGTGGGGGGGGAGTGGGGGGCGATGTGGACACGTATGATGCAAGAAGGAGGAGGATTTCACAGGCTCAATCCCCAAGGTCTGGGGCTCGGGGGAGGGAGCTCCATGTGAGCAAGGTGGGAAGGTCACTTCCCCCCATACCTCCAGTCTAGCTCCTGGCCTCCACTGTTGCAGCAGTTTCCATGAGGCAGCTGGGAATCCCAGTGGTTATTTTTCTGGGCTAGAAGGAGAGCTCAGTTCTTTTTTATTTCTAGCAATGGGGCTGGGGCAGGGGTGAGGGGCCGGGGGGCTGGCGGTAGGAATGGAGTCCTCTTGCCCAGGCCAAGGTGGCGTGTCATGGGGCACAGAAGTTACCTCCTGACCTTGCCTGTGCTGGCTGCCCAGAGTCCAGTTGGACCGGAGCACAACGTGGACGAGGGCTGGAGCCTGGGCGGCGGATGGCATGTCGCTGTGATGTCTGGGGAAACCTGGAGAGGTGGGGGTGGTGGTGATGCAATGTTACATCAGGGCAGAGTCCATCAAGGATGGCAGAAGGGCATGAGACTTGGAAGGGCCTGTCCCAGACACTGGTTCTCTTTCGGGGGACTCCAAGAGCTGCCTAGATTTGGGGTGTCCTAGGAGTGGTGCCAGCCTCAGTTAATGGTGGTGGGACGTGGGAGATTTATGGGCTTTTTAAGAACAAAACATGGCCAGTATAGCAACTTGAGTCCCAATCCCAGCCTTCCTTATCACACTCCTCACTGCCTTTAAATGGGATGACCAAGGCCTCATGTCATAAGCCTTTCTCCTTTATGCCCCCAGTTTCTTCACGAAGCTGGGAGGAAGTGAGTGTGTTTTGGGAAATGGGCCCCTATTCCAGTTTGTTAATCTCCTGTCTATTCAGCCATTGGGGGCTCTCAAGAGAGGCTGCTCGATTCTGGCACCCGGGAAGAGAGGCGGCGCTTTGGGGGCCGGGGCGCGGTACCGCCAGTGTCCGCCATGGGGCAGTGCCGAGCCGCTGGGCGGCGGAGGACTCAGCGCTGACCAGCTCCCCAGGGAAGGGGCTGCTCTGCGTTGTGCGGGGATTCAGGGGGCTTGCTTCCCCGCCTCTCCCTCTGGGGACCCTGCCTCCCCGCCAGGAGAAGGAGAAGCTGGTGCCTCAGCTGTCTCCGCCCGCCGCTGCCGGAAAGCCGAGGCTGTCATCGGGACCACATCACTGCTACCGTCAGTTCGGTTTTGGACCTCATCACTGCCACGTGGCCATGGGGCGCAGCGACGGGCGCCACGCTGCAGCACCTGTGGTCGGGAGGGGGCCACTGGGCCTTCTAGACCCTGTCTCCGCCCAGCCTTCCTCCCTCGACCTGGAGTCATGTTCAAGTCCCTCTGTCCAGGGCTCTCCCCAGCGGCCAGCGCCCTCCCTGTCGGTCAAGTCTGTGAGTGGCAGCCCTCTCTACCCCGTGGGGTCTGGACCCCAGAGCTGCAGAGCCGAGGTTTCTGCCTGTGGCGCTGACTCCGAGGGCTCACCGGTGGGTGAGCCCGAGTCAAGGGTGCGTCCGGAAGTGACTGCGGGAGTCGCCAACCCCGGTCCTCCGCTGCCCTCTCCATCAGGCGCCCCCGATTCCCAGCTCTCCTTACCCTCTCGCTGCTGTGCGTGGCCTGCCCCTACCTCCCCAGTGACACTTACGTCAGAACCCAGCTATAAATATGCTCTTAGCATCTTAGTCACTTTTCCCAAGAAGTGCTCCCAGGTTATAAATACCCCAGCCATCTGCCTCACAGGCCCGCCCTACCACCAACCTGGCTGGGGGCTGGGGGTAGCGACAGGCTTGAGAGTGGTTGAGGAAGTAAAAGGAGCCTGAGTGAGTATCTTGCCCTACAGAGAAAAGCCTGAGGAGCCTAGAGTCAGGGCCAGGGAACGCTGGAGAAAAGGTTGGGAAGAGGACAGCTCCACTCTTTCTTTTTTGTGAAAAGCAGAACCAAAAAAGAGAAGGAATAATACAGATTCCTGTTACATGTAGTTTATTTTAAAATTTGCTATTCTGTTCATCTTGGATATTTTTGCATTGATTTTTTTAAAATATTGCATTAAAATATTATTTATCTTGACTGACGGAATTTTTGACATCCCCTTAAAATTCTGTCTCCAAGGCAAGTACCTCACTTCACCTCACCTTAGTCTTCACCCTGGGGACTGAAGCTATAGTTGGAAGGAGGGCGGTGAGATCTGGGAGGGGCTGGATTTGGGGTGGGAGACAGTGGTGGAAGAGGGCGGCCAAGCACCAGAAGGCTTCCTTAGATTCTCTCCTTAGGTGAAGATCTCATAAAGTCAAAGGACAGAGAACTTCTGGGCGAGTAGGCGTTTGCTCACGAAGCCCGCAGCTCAGATTTGCCTTTCTCCAGGAGGCCTCTTTCAGACTTTCTTCTTTACGGTGCCTTTTCCAGGGACCTCAGACCTGGATAGGAGGGGGTTATATGCTGAACAAACACAGACATCACGTTTCCCAAAGGACACACGGGTCTTGCACAATCTCGGCCTTGGGTTGCAGACAATATCGACCCCATGGTTCAGGGCTGTCCAGCTGAAGCGGGGGGGATGGTGGGGGGAGAGGGCAAAGGTCTGGAGAAGACCCAGTCTCAGAGCAATGCCTCCCTCTCCTTTCCCCAGACTTTCCTTTTCTTCTCCCCATCCCAATCAAGTGGCCCTTGGCCAGCTCCATCTCCCAGACAGGACTCCTGGTGAGAGCCCTGAGGATCGGTGAATGAAGGCTGCCTTGTCTCTGCCTCCCATCATGTGCATGCCCACAGGTTGTCACCTACTTGCTGGTTGAACAGGGATCTGTCTCATCTCTCGGAGCGAGGACAGAGGGAGGCAAGGAGCAGGTAAAGCCCAGGTCTTTATTAGCTGGAAGACCAGTAAGGATGGTTCTAGGAAGTAGGACGGGACCTAAGAAAGGAGGCAGCCTGGGGAAGGAGGAGTCATGATGTGTGGGACAGACAGAAAGTTCAGCTCTAAGGAGACTGTGAAGAGAGAAAAGGGGGCAGGGCAGAGTCAGGCTCTATGGTGCCCGTCAGGGTCCTGGCAGGAAATAAAAGACCCACTCAGCTGTCGATGTTTGCATCACTAAGAAGACTCAATGAAGGGCCTCTTTTCAGAGGTATGGGCAGGGTTAAGGGGACGGAGGAGGGATGTTGAAGCATCCAGGAGCTCGCAAAAGGCAGATCAAAAGCTAAGAGGAGACAGAGGCCCGTGTGGTTCTTATTCCTCTCCCTCTGCCTAGGTTCCATGGTTCTGTGTGACTGTGGCCGTGTCCATATCCCTACACCTCCTGTCCAGCTCCCCACTCCCTCCACAGCTCCAGCTCCGCCTGAGTTCTGATATCCCTGCTTCCACACTCTTGCCTTGTAAGAGCTTTCCATTCTTGCTAGTTTGCTAGGCCAGTCAAACTCAGCAGGAAGCCAGAGGCCAAAGGAACTCAGGTGAGTCAGCCCCCAAGGGTATAGAGCCAAATGGAGAAGGACAAAGAGTGAATGAAGGCATGCCAAGAGAGGCTTTAGCAACCCACTGGGCAAGTCAGAGGGAAAAGGGCTCAAGACATAGAGAGGATGTAATGTTTAGTGAATCTAAGGGAGGGACTCTCTGGAGATCCAGAAAAGCAGGGAACGGGGCTGGCCAACTCATCCTGCAGCGGGGGACGCGCAGTAGAAAGGGCAGGAGGTGCAGGGGATTGTGGGCGGGATTGCAGTTGGGCTGTGGGTGTCTGTCTGGGACTCAGATGGCCCTGCTCATGGCTGGAGATGCATCAGGGTCCCTGGGGTGGCGGTTGGGCACATGGGGCTTGCTGAATGGACTCTGCTCTAGGAAAGGGGCTGGTCATTATGAAGACAGCACCGTGGCTCTCCTTAGATCACAGTGGCCCTCCCTAGATGAAGGTCTCGTCACATCAAAGCGGGGATCATTTCCCCGAGTTGCTTCTGGACAGAGGCAGGAAGAGGGCCACGCCGTACTACGGAGGAAGAGCAGCTCCCTCAGGGCGTGTTTGCCGGTCCCCCCACCCCAGCTGCCTGCACCCACAGACTAACTGCACCCACAGGCCTCTACCACCATGTCAGGGATGTCAGTCTTGACGATGTTGCTGTCCCTGTCATAGTAGAGTAGAGAGAGGGGGCGCCGGACGGTGGGCACACAGCAGGACCCGCCTCCGGTGGAGCCGGCAGCCCTGCTGGCCTTGAGAAGGTTGAGCACCGAGGTGTGAAAGGAGGCGGCGATGCCAGGCATGCCCGCCACGTGCAGGGGGCAGTGCCCCGCGCAGAAGTTCATCGCGTAGCCCTCAGGCTGGATGATCCAGTCGTGCCACCCGATCTCCCGGAAGTCCACGAAGAACTCCTGTCGACAGCACATCCGGGGCCTGCCCTGGCAGTCAACGCCTCGACGGCGAACCCGGTGCTTGCCCCCGACTCTCACCCGAGCTGCCACGAAAGGCCTGTGCGCAGCCCCCGCCAGGATGACGGGGCTCCAGGCCGCCTGCCCTTCGGGGGCCAGCTCCAGGGCCAGGTGCCCCAGGCTGCAGGCAGTCTGAGCTTCAGGCCCCAGGAAAAGCTGGTGCCAACCACTGTCGTCTACCTCCAGCAGGTGCTGAGTGGCCGAGGTGAGGTTGGTGTCACGTGGGCTGAGCTCCAGGACCCTCACCTTCAGAGTGCAGCTGGTATTGGGGGGGAGCTGCACAAAGAACATGAGGCGGGCCTGCTGGACCTCCAGGCCGCCAGCTGAGCTGTCGGAGGAGAAGTGGAAATCCAGACGAGTCTGGGTGGAGTTGCAGAGGCCTGTGGACACAAGAAGCCCCCGTCATTCCGCCCTTCTGAGTGTCCGTCCTTCCTGCTGCCTCCCCGTGCATTCCTTCTCAGCCACAGTCCTGGCTTGTTAAGGACCCTTTCCTTCTTAAAGATCTCTTCTCACAACTCTCTTAGGATGCTCAATTTTCTTTTTTTTTTTTGCTTAATTTTCTTTACTGGCTTTTCTTTCTCTGACCATCCCTCCAGTGCAAGAGTTCTTTGGTCGATCTTTGACCTTCATTTCCTCTTTTTTTTTTTTTTTTAACCCTTATTTCCCCAACCGGGATCAAGCGTGCCCACCCCCCCTACAGTGGAAGCTCGGAGTCTTAACCACTGGACCCCCAGGGAAGTCCTGTTTCCTCTTACCCCACACTGAGGGAAGCCCTGACGCACAGTTGTGGGCAGCCAGCACAAATCTTATGCTGGTGATTCCCGAATCTGTCAGTCCAGTTCAGACCATTTTGCACCTTAGGAATCACCAAGCTTCATGCCTAAACTTCCAACTGCTTAATTTTGCCACATTCTGTAGCATTGCAGAAATCATTGTTTTCCTCCCTACATACCTCTCTTTCTGTTCTTAGAATTGGTGGCACCATTGCTTTGCTTATCATCTTTAGAAACCCTAAGATCACCTCCCTTATTCTCCACAGCCAGTTCCTCACCAGAGTGGTTCTGATGACTGGCATAAGGACTTACCTGGCTGTCCAGTGGTTAAGACTCCATGCTTCTAGTGCGAGGGGTGTGGGTTCAATTCCTGGTCAAGGAACTAGGATCCCACATGCTGTGTAGCTCAACCAAAAAAAAAAAAAAAAAGGCTCTGCATTTCTGCCTGTACCTATTACTGTTGCCTGATTTCCCCTCTTCATCTCTCACCTGACCTACTGAAACACATTAATTGGATTTCTGTTCCCTCCACTCCTGCTCTTGTCAGGATCACTAACACCTTCCACGTTGCCGTATCCAGATGGCTTCATCTCTATATTCGCCTTACCTGGACTTCAAGCAGCTGTTTGACACAGTTGACCATTCCCTCCTTCTGGAAATATTTCCTTCTCTTGGCTTTCGTGACTCTGGCTACTCCATCTTGGTCTCTTTGACTGACAGCTTGTCTTCTTCTGCCTGACCTCTAACTGTTTGGAGGTCCTCAACTCCCTTCTCTTCTCTGTCTGTGCTCTCTCCCAGAAAGATCCCATCAGTTCCCTTGGCTTTCAGTCTCATCCATATGCTGATAACTCCCTGGACACCTACATCTGTGGCCCTGACCTCTCCCTGAGGCTCAGGCTTGTATATCCAGCCGCAGATCTGATATTCCACTAGGGTATCCAAATGCTATCTCAAACTTTTCAAGTTCAGAGAAGAACTCTAGGCTTATCCTCCCCGACCCCCAACTCAAACCTGTTCCTTCTTCAATCTTCCCTTTCCCTATAAAAGTATTGCTTAAACCAAAGTCTTGCTTGCCCTCATTCCCTTCTGTGAAATAATCTGCAGACCTGTCAACTGTATCTCCAGTTCACAATATAATTTCACTTAACCCCACCTCCTCTATCATACATTAGTTCAACCCACAGTCATCTTTTTCCTGAACTATGGCAATAGCTTGCCAAGTGGTTGGTTCACTCTTGCCCACAAAACCACATTAGTCAGAGTAATTTTTTTTTTCTGGCTGTGTTACGTGGCATGTGGGATCTCCGTTTCCTAACCAGGGATCGAACTCAACACCTACTGCAGTTGAAGCACGGAGTCTTAACCACTGGACCACCAGGGAAGTCCCAGAGTAATTTTTTTATAGCATAAATCTGATCAGCTTAATCCTCTCAGCCTAAAACCCTTCAAAGGCTTCCCATTGCTATTTGAATAAAATCTAAACCCCTTAACAGGGACTTCCCTGGTGGTCCTGTGGTTAAGAATCCACCTTCCAAGGCAAAGGACGTGAGTTCAATCTCTGATCCTTGGGGAGCTAAGATCCCACATGCTGTGGTGCAGCTAATCCCGAGTGCCACAACTGGAGAAACCCAGCCACCACAAGGAAGAGCCTGCACACTAGAATGAAGACTCAGAACAGCCAAAGTTAGAATAAATAAACCCCCTGACATTCTTGCCTAGAGGAATCCATGGACAGAGGAGCCTGGCGGGCTACGGTCCATGGACACTCAGAGTCAGACACAACTCAAGCAACTTAGCACACACACACAGCCTAGAAAACTTGTATGATTAGGCATTCTGCCACTTAAAGACTATATTCTACCTGTACTGTTTTTTTTCTGTTCCTTGAACTCTTACGAAGCATGGACCCACCTCATGGTCTTTGCACTTGCTATTTCCCCTGCCTGGAATGTCTTTCCAAGAATGTTGAATGACTGGCTCCTTCTTGCCATTCAGCTCAAATTTGCTTCTTTAGAGGGGCTTCCCTGACTGACCTAGCTAAAACAGCCTTCAACTTTACCTTCATCTCTTTAATACACCATCCTGTTTAACTGGTCTTTATAGCCACTGTCTCTCTCTGTAATCATCTTGGCTTTTTTGTTCATTTGTTGACTATATGCTTCTCCCTCCCGCTTCTTCCCCCATCCCCACTCCCAGCCAGAATGTAAACTCCACAAAGGTACAGACCATGTCTGTGTGGCTCACCACTGTATCCCTAGCACCTGGTATATAATAGGCATTCAATAAACACTTTTTGAGTGGATGGCTTTTCGTTCTTTTTTTTAATTCATTTTTTTTTTTTTTAATGAACCATTTTTAAAGTCTGTTTTGAACTTGTTACAACATAGCTTCTGGTTTATGCTTTGGTTTTCAGCTGCGAGGTATGTGGGATCTTAATTCCCTGAGTAGGGATTGAATCCCCATCTCCTGTGTTGAAAGGTAAAGTCTTAACCACCGGACTGCCAGGGAAGTCAGGTCTTTCATTCTTATTTTATGCTGACATCAGAATTATTTTCCAAAAGGCTAGATCATAAAATTCATAGTTTAAAAAGACTTATTGATGAATACACCTGTTTTAGGAGGCAATTAAATGCCATTATGCTTTGGCCTTAGTGACCCCTTTTTAAAATTTAAGTAAAGAATGCTTTATCGTGGGAATGTCACTGATACGCTCATGGGCATAAAAGAACAGAAACTAAAATTCAACTAGACTTGGTGTGAATTGTAGAGCCTGGAATATGGTTGTTCTAGACAGCTCTGAAAGTCTGCAAGATCTCAGTCATCTCAGTTTCCCTATGGAAGTCTCGCTTCTCCTCTTTCCGTGGATCTACCTCTTTTGCCTCGCTGTGAGCTTCCTCAGGTCTCTAAACGGTGGCCCCCGCTCCTGAGTCTACAGAACTTTTAACTTAGCTCTTCCTAGCTAAGTGATCTGATTCTTTAGTGTTCCAATTCCAAAATCCTAAAAGAAGAGTCTGACTGGCTCAGGTAATCTTTTCTTGTTAGGTCACTAAGCGCCCTTACCTTTCAGAACCTCGTAAGTCACCCCAGTCATGGCTCGCAGACACAGAACCAGCAGGGGCCGTGGTGGACTCCTACATCGATGACCATCGGTGAACAACGCCTCCCAATATTCACGGTTTTGTGCGAACCCTTCCCATATTAATTCTGGGCTTGGCCCCTGACTTGATTTGGCCAAAGACAGGTAGGCAAGCACAGTGCAAGTAGATGCTTAATAAGTACTTAATAAGTACTTTGAGGCTTCCTCCTCTTGGAAGGAAACCTTTATTTTATTTATTTTTTATTTTTTTGAAACCTTTATTTTAAATTGCTTTTTTTCATTTGGCTGCATGTGGGACCTTAGTTCCCTGACTGGTTATTGAACCTGCGCCCCCTGTATTGGAGGTGTGGGGTCTTAACTCCTGGACTGCCAGAGGAGTCCAGGAAACCGCTAAATGCTTTAAAGATGCTTGGGCTAGACTACGGAATGGTGAGGATCCATGTGGAGAGAGACGTCGGAAGATCAGAGGCCCTCCTAGAGATTTCAGCCCCATCTGAGAACGCAATTACTTGAATGACCTCAGCGATCCCACATCAAGTGAAAGAACTGTCCAGAATAAGTCCAGTCAAACTATAAAATCACAGAAAATACTGATTTTTTTTTTCCTTTAAGCCTCAATGTTTGAGCTGATCTGCTCTAATAATGGATAACTAAAACAGAAATAAGTATCCGAAGTGGGGTACACCATAGCGAAGGCTTAAAATGTACAGTACAGGCTTAGGGACTGGGTGTCAGACAAGGGATGGAAGGACAGCAGGGAGACTGTCAGTGAAGGCAGGAAGGACAGTGAGGAATCGCTGTTGGAAGCTAGAGAAAGGGGAACCTGTGTTATGTATTGGCTATCGTCTCTGGTAACTTGGAAGCTAGAAATGGTATCTAACAAAGTTGTGAATTTAGCTAAGGATATTTCTGGGCAGAACGTTGAAAGTGCCAATTGGCTTATTTTAGCTGCCTATGATAAGGCATCTCAAGAGTGAGATGAACTAAAAAAGGAACTGTTCAATGTTCAAGCAGAATTTAGAGAAAAACTTTCCAACAGGACTTGTTAGATTGAACAATAAAATATTTCTTCATTCCTCAACTCTGGCAAAAGGTTCTCAAACTAAGAAATGGTCTTAGGGCAAAAATCAATCCCAGGACACTGCAGGTAAAACATGGCTTCAGAGGTATGATCAAAACAGTAAAGGGTAAGCTCTAAGACCTTTTGTTAAGATCTAACATCTTTGCTAAGATTTTTTTTTTTTTCTTGGTCACACTAGTTCCCCAGCCAGGGATGGAACCAGCGCTGCTGCAGTGGAAGCACAGAGTCTTAATCACTGGGCCACCAGGGAAGTTCAAAGATCTAAAACGTAAGATGTTTCTCTATAGATTCTCTCAGCTAGACAGAAGGGCTTCTAAGAATCTTATCCCCCAACACCCTGACTTGTAACCTAAAGACGGACATCTGTCTTGATAGAATGGAGGGCCTTTTGTCTGACTGAGTAGACTATAATTTATCATTTAGAAGGCTCACAGAGTGTTAAAGAGAACTTTAATAGTGAAAGCAGCACCAATTTGGACTAAAAGAGATAGAGATGATTCAGAATGAAAAGAAGTCTCCAGGTCTCCAGGCCCCCAACTCTTTTGGGCAGATACAGGCTGAGAAAACTGCTCAGCTGCAAACACAGGCCACTTCTTATTTAAAAGGAAAGACATCTGGGGCTGGCACTATGGGTTGAGAGAGCGGATCTAGA
The DNA here is from genome assembly GCF_033118175.1 of Dama dama. NCBI lineage: Eukaryota > Metazoa > Chordata > Mammalia > Artiodactyla > Cervidae > Dama > Dama dama. Next base: position 70,365,163 of record NC_083683.1, read on the forward strand.
AGCCTAGGAGAGCAATGGTGGGCTCTTCTTAAGAGGAGAGGAAAATCGCAGAAAAAGGCCTTAACCAAAGGAACTTCCAGACTGAGGGTAGAATTTTCATGGACCAGTGACTGCTCTGCGTCTTCCTCCCGTCTCCCATTTTGAACAGGTGTATCTACTATGGTTATTCCATTCCTGTCTCAGCATTGTACATTAGGTATGTGGGAAGCAGATAACTTGAATTTTTAGGTCAAAGGCAGTGTTGTGCTGGTAAATATTTAACAACTGGATTCCAGAGTGGGGGGAAAAGGCACTGACTAACAGCGTTAGCCAATTTCTGAGGAATACATTCTCCTACACTGGCCAATTTCAGACTGCCAGTGTGATACCGCTGGATGCACCGTTGGCAGATGTTCACCATCAGGCTTCAAGAGCCAGTCTGAGCCAGTGTCAGGACACCACCGGAGGTTCTTCCCCCGGTTTCTCCGGGGCCCCAAGCTCCTTCTCTTTGTATCTCCAGCAAGAACAATTCTCAGATCCTCTCTTTCACACAATGGTGGAGATGATAGCTTAAATTGGAATGAAAACTTAAAACTAATAAAATATTTAAATATAAAAGATAGGATCCAGGGATCAGTCATTCTCACCTCCAAAGTTCATTTTGGGTCACACCCCCTCAGCCTGAATGTTGTATTCATTCATTGATTAGCAAATATGGAAAGTATATAGACTTTAAAGTCAGAGAGAACTATGTTTGAATTCTGCCCTTTGTAAGCTGTATGACCTTGGCCATGTAAATTATCTTCGAGTTTCAGTTTCTGCATTCTTAAGATGGGAATGATAAAATGTTAGTCGCTCTTTGCGACCCCGTGGACTGTAGCCTGCCAGGCTCCTCTGTCTGTGGAATTCTCCAGGCTAGAATACTGGAGTGGGTTGCCGTTTCCTTCTCCAGGGGATGTTCCTGACCCAGGGATCGAGTCTGGGTCTCTGGCATTGCAGGCAGATTCTTTACCGTCTGAGTGACCAGGGAATGATAAAGTCTACTTTATGCCAGGATTAACTGAGAGGAGGCAGGTACAATAAACACCTGGTAATGGTCATTCCTGCCATGGTGTGCAGGACGTGGGCCAAGCATCAGGGACACAAAGGTGAGAAAAGCCGACCAGGAGGCACAGAGGTGAGGAAGCCACCTGCCAATGCAAGGGACAGGGATTCGACCTGTGAGCTGGGAAGATCCCACATGCGAGGAGCAACTAACCCCATGAGCCACAACGACTGAGCTCACGCGCTGCAACCCCCGAAGCCCTCACGCCTGGAGCGTGCGCTCTGCAACAAGAGAAGCCACAGCAGTGAAGACCCAGGGCAACAAAAAATAAAACAAATACTGAAAAAAATGAATTCATAAGGCTTAGTTGCAGATAGGATGGTAACAGCAATAAATAATAATAAAAACAACCAGGATTGTGGTTTTCAAAGGACTCAAGGTTTCACGGCCACTGTCCACTTTGTGTTCATCCACTCCAAACTGCCTTCAGCTCCAAATGCAGTCCCTTACTTCAGATTTTTACTCGTGTGTTTCCATTTAGGATGTTGTTGACCATTTTTCACCCACTGACATTAGACTTCCTGTGCAATCTAGCCTGTTTGTAAACTGCTGAGGGACTCGCCTGTCCTGCCAGGCCCAGTGACTGACTTCTGGCCATCAAGTACTTGTGTCCATATCCAGCATTCATTTCATTCTGCCTTGTATTCTAAGTAATTTATTCCTAGCAGTATCAATTAAACTCTTCATGGGCAGGAGCTGAGTCTTCTAAGTTCCCTCGAACCTTCTCCTTTCTAAGTGAAAGAAAGTGAAAGTGTCAGTCGCTCAGTCGTGTCCGACTCTTCGCAACCCCACGTACTGCAGTCTGCCAGGCTCCTCTGTCCGTGGGTTTCTCCAGGCAAGAATACTGGGGTGGGTTGCCATTCCCTTCTTCAAGGGATCTTCCTGACCCAGGGATTGAACCTGGGTCTTCTGCACTGCAGGCAGATTCTTTACTGTTTGGGCCCCCAGGGAAGCCCATCCTTTCTAAGCACATTAATTAGTTCACTTAATTCTCTCAACTATCCTCTCATTATCTCTGTTCTGCAAATGAGAAAACTATCAACAACCCAGGACATATATTAACAAGTGGCTGAGCCGGAATTTGAGCCCAGTTTATCTGGCTCCAGAGTTTGTGTTCTATATTATGAGCAGAAACCCTTTTCTGAGCTGGAATAGGGTCTCATTCATCACTGGGGACTCTAGACATGGCCAAGCTGACCTACAGAATGGTTTGGTTGTTCGTCAAGCATCCACTCTGTTTGCAAGAGGCAGAGTGGTATGATGGTCAAGGTCAAGGATTTGAGACCTAGGCTGTCTGGTTCCACCTCCTACTGGTCATATGACCTTGAGCTAGCTACTCCACCTCTTTGAGCGTCAGTTTCATAACTTCTAAAATACAGACAACAATAGTATTTGCCTACCTGACTTGCGAGGCTCTTAAGGAGTTAGTATCTGTAAAAGGCTTAGAACACTGTAAACATTGTACGTGTGTGTGTTTAGTCACTTCAGTCACGTCCGACTCTTTGCAACCCTATGGATTGTAGCCTGCCAGGCTCCTCTGTCCATAGGATTCTCCAGGCAAGAATACTGCAGTGGGTTGCCATGTCCTCCTCCAGGGGATCTTCACGACCCAGGGATCGAACCCGAGTCTTGTATGTCTCCTGCATTGCAGGCAGGTTCTTTACCGCTGAGCCATTGGGGAAGCCCAAATATTGTATAAGGGTTAGTTATTTCTACTATACACTAGTCTCTGGTGATAACGTGAGGAATAAATGACAGTTCCTGAACTCAAAGGGTTGAACTCTATGGGAAGACAGACTTCATAGAAAACCTGGAAACAGGCAATTCCACAAGGAAGGTCCAGGTTCCGGGTGAGGGTATGGGAGCCACAGGAGAGGGGGCCCCTCAGCCTTAAGTCAGGGTGGGCGTTTTCAGGATAGGAGTGCTGGGTCTTGAAGGAAGTAAATGCCGACCAAGGGAAAGGGACCAGGATTGGGAAGGGCCTTCTAAACCTAAGACAAAACTTGCAAGAAGCTCAGAGGCAAGAGAGATCATTTGTTTAAGTTCTGTTTCTCAGATCCTGTCTCTGAATTCTTTTTTTTTTTTTTTTTGGCCCCACCTTGAGGCTTCTGAGATCTTAGTTCCTCAGCCAGGGATTGAACCTGGGCCCTCAGCCATGAGGGTGCAGAGTCCTAAGCCACCGGCATGCATGCTCAGTCACGTCCCACTTTCTGTGACCCCATGGACTGCAGCCCGCCCACCAGGCTCCTCCATCCATGAAATTTTCCAGGCAAGAAAAATGAAATTGGTTGCCATTTCCTACTCCGAAACCTCTGGACCACCAAAGAATTCCCCTGTCTCTGAATTCTTGATATTCTCTCCAGCTGCCCACTAAATTCTCTACCCCCAGCCCCGTTTTGATCTATCCTTTAAATATATTTCTGAGCCCCATTTTTACCCTGTTCTGATGTAGGGACCCAAGGTCACCAAGCAAGAGGACAGGAGTCGGTGGAGCGAAATTGTAATTGGAGTTTTTCACTTTTCTACCTCTTACCCAAATGAGGTATCTGGGGGGACGGGGTACAGACAGGCTGGATCCTGGGGCCAGAGGAGGGACAGACTCTGCAGTTCCCAGACCCTGAGTCCAGGCTCAGGAAGTGGTTGGGCTCACATCACAGCCTGTGGAAGTGAGTGGGGCCTGCAGAGAGAGGAACCAGGGGAGATGGGGTAGGCAGTCTCAAAGAGAAGTGAAAGGTACCCACTTCTCAGGTGCCCACGGGTCAAGTCTAAACTATAAGGGAGCGCTTGGGTGGGTGGGGGTTGGGAGCCTGGGATTAGGAGACTACAGGCTGTGGGAGGCCAGAGTTGGGATGGGTTTGGGGAGAAAGTCAGAGGTTAGATATCAGGGAGGAAGCTTTTCGTTTCCTGAGGAGATCGAGTTTGGGGGAAGATCTACAGGCCAAGAACCCACCTGTCTCGGCAAAGCTGATGATGTCATACTCCTGGCCCCCGTCGGCTTCCGGAAGCGCCCCCTGCGGGGGCCCGTGGAGGCGCTGCAGGGCCGCCCGCAGGGCAGCTCGGGACACCGGCCGGCCCAGGGTGGGGCGCTGGCTGAGGCGCAGCTGGTCCAAGATGCGCCTCTTGGCCAGGTTAAGCAGCAGCTCCCGGTGGCTCTCCACGTCCAAGGCCAGCTCCCCGCAGGCTGGACACTGTCTGCCAGCTCTGGGAGCGGCCCCCATGGCTGCAGCCAGGACCTGGACGGCCAGGAACAAGGAGCAGATCATCGCCAAGGGGCCTGCTTGAGCTCCGCGCCTGAGACAGAGCTGCAGCCCCGGGCTTCAGGGTCTCGGCTCCTTCCCTGCCGGCCGCCGGGGACCCCGGAAGCAGAGTGTGTCCAGCTGGCATGAACCCTGGCTGGAGGGGGTAGCGCAGTCAAACCTCCAGCTTGAGAGATGAAGTCAGTTACAGGTAGAAGCTGGCAGAAGCCTCATCGCCAACGAAAGTGCAGCGTGGGGGATGTGAGGCGAGGTTGGCTCCGCTGTCCCTCGGCCAACTTTGGGAGAGAGTGGGTTACCCGTGTGGGCCGCCAGGCCTGGGGACAAAGGTCAGAGATGAAATTCCTCTTCGGATTGATAGCCTTGCTCGGAAGCCTGGCAGTAGGGGGTGGGAGTGGGGTGTGGAGATCAGAGGTTTAAAGATAGAACGTTAGAACATGGCTTTCAAACGTGAGGGGGTCATGGGCAGGACGCTGTAGGTCATTGTCATGTAGGTTGTGGAGAGTTCATTTTCCACTGCCTGGGCCTTCTCAAAGCCCTGCCGCCCTCTCGCCCCTCCCAGAGGCTCACAGTCCACACTCCTCTGTAGCCCCGGGTTGGGTTTTGCCCTGTGGGGCTCACAGTCACCTCCAGTCTGACGGTTAAAGGAGGGGAAGGGCACTGTTCTAGCCAGGTCTTCTGGGTCCTCAGAGGGAGGTCTGAAGTGGAGAAGGAGCGTGAGATCTAGACTGCCTCAGACTTGGAGGTTTCTCCTCTTCAGGAAAATACATTCTGAGATTTCTCAGAATTCCTGGTGTTCTACCCCAAAGGTCCTGAGTAGCAGGTCTCCAAGGACAAGCCTCTGCGCCCACAGCCGGGATTTACCTGGCAGGGGTGGGCAGGTGGAGTTAGGAATAAAGGTTTTCAAGCCAGATGGCCTGGGTTAAAATTCTGTCTCTTCCTTTCATAAGCCGTATGACTGTGGGCAAACAACCTGACCTCTCTTACTTCAATTTCTTCATCAGAGAAATGGGAAAAATGGTCATTCATGATTCCAAAATCCAAAAAACCTTGTAATCCATACTACTTTGGAGGTAGTTCATATGGCAGCTAAACCTGACCTGAAGAGAAGTGTGGTTATTTGTGGTCTTTTAAAAACTCATCCTGGAGGGGAGTTCCCTGGTGGTCCAGTGGCTAAGACTCTGCACTCCTGATATAGGGGGGCTGGGTTCGATCCCTGGTCAGGGAACTAGATCCCACATGCCACAACTAAGATTCTATGCAGCCAAATAAATTAAAATAAAATGTTTAAAAAATAAAAATAAAAACTCATCCTGGAGACTATGTGTATATTTTTACTCCAGAAATATTGATTATGGGTGATTAATATATGTACCATTTTACTTTTCTATTTTTATGTTTTGGCCACGTACCCCATGGCTTGTGGGATCTTAGGTCCCGGACTAGGGATTGAACCTGTGCCCTTGGTAGTGCAAGTGCAGGGTCCCAATCACCGGACTGCCAGGGAATCCCCCATTTTACCTTTCTGGAACCTGAAATTTCCCAAACTCTGAAACATGTCTGGCCCTATGGATTTTGAATATAGAATTACAGATCTTTAATGATTTTCTGAGAGTTTTGAAATTTAAATAATTTTATAAGGTACTTACACTGGCTGGCACAGAATAAGTGCTTAATTAAAGGTTTTTTTTTTTTTTTTTTGCTTAAAACAACAGAAATTTATTCTTGTACTGGTCTGAAAGACAGAAATCCAAAATCTGGATAGTTGTTGTTTAGTCACTAAGCCGTTTTTGACTCTTTATGATTTCATGTAATGTAGCCTGCCAGGCTCCTCTGTCCATGGGATTTCCCAGGCAAAAATACTGGAGTGGGTTCCCATTTCCATCTTCACAAAGTTCTTGGTGGTTGTTGTTAATATTTATTTTATTTATTTGACTGCACCAGGGTGTTTTTGTTTCATTTTTTTGGTCACTTTTTGCGTCATGCGGGATCATAGATTCCCTACCAGGGATCGAACCCATGCCCCCTGCATTGGAAGCACGAAGTCTTAGTCACTGAACCACCAGGGAAGTCTCTTAATTAAAGTTTATTATTATTCTTGCTACATACTTTTTTAAAAAATACATTTTAACTTTGCATAGGGTCAAGTTTTTTAAAAATTTTATTTATTTTTGGCTGTGCTGCATTGCTGCGTGGGGGCTTTCTCTAGTTGTGGAGCGTGGCTTCTCTTGTTGCAACACACAGGGTCCAGAGCAGAGGCTTAGAAGTTGTGGCGTATGATCTTAGTTGCTCCCTAGCATGTGGAATCTCCCCGGACCAGAGATCAAAACCATATCCTCTGCATCGGCAGGCAGGTTCTTAACCACTAGACCACCAGGGAAGTCTGCTACGTCGATTTGTTTGTGGGCCAGAGTACCCTCACCCCTAGATGTGCTGAAGAAATTCTGCCAATATTTGCCCTCCTGGGCTCTGCTTTCTTAGATGCCGTGCCCCCAGTCACCATCTGCGGTGCAGTCACTTAACAAGTCGTCCGCTGCCATTATATTCTTAGCATTGCACACAGGACCTATAACACAGGTGGTCAAGACACTTATTGGATGAATAAATGCTAGTGTACAGGCTGGTTATCAGAAATCACACGTGATTGAATTTTTCTGTGTCACAGTTTACTAGCTCTTCAACAGGGGCTCATCTTTTCTTCTTCTTTTTTTTTGCCATAAAGTGTACGAGAATTTAGTTTCCTGATCAGGAATGGAACCTTCACCCCCTGCACTGAAGCACACAGTCTGAACCCACTGGACTGCCGGGGAAGTCCCTCTTCTGTTTTCATACCTGTGATAGAAGCAGATTTATTATTTAGTTTCTAGTATAGGTTTATTTATTTATAAAATAAGGGTTTTACTGAATTTTAACAAAAAATTCACATAACATAAAATTCACCCTTTAAAGTATATAATTCAGCAGTTTTTAGTACATTCACAGAGTTCTGAAAAAATCACTGTTATCTAATGTGAGAATCATTTCATCATTCCCCAAAGAAAACCTGTACCTATTAGTAGTCATTTTCTAGTAATCTTCCAACCGACAGGAATTGATCTTATATCTAACATTTTAATATTCCTAATTTCATTCTTGGATATAACTTTACCTGGAGGTTGGGAGAAATAGTTACATTGCTATTTGTTTCATGTCTTAACGACATTATGCACTTCCCAGACCCCCTCAGACTCTAAGATGATTTCAGCTGCTCCTCTTCTCTCTGACAAACAGTCGGGAAATAAGAGGTCGGCAAACGCAGGAGAGAGAGCAGGGTTCGCTTCACGTTTCTGCCTTAGCTGTTCCTCAGTTACTGCATGTGTCCCTGAAAGGCCCTACTGATGCACTCTGCATTATGACACACAGATCCTTTGAAACCTGCCCTTTTCACTCACTCTTCTTTTTTTAAAATTTTATTTTATTAAAGTATAATTGCTTTACAATATTGTGTTAGTTTCCGCTGTACAATAAAGTGGATCAGCTGTATGGACGCATACATCCCCTCCTCGAGTCTCTCCCAACCCACCCCACCACTCCAGGGCGTTACAGAGCACTGACCTGACTCCCTGGGCTAACAGCAGCTTCCCACTGTTTTATACATGGTAGTGTATATATGTCAACGCTATCTTCCCAGTTCACCCTGCCTTCCCCTCGCCCCCACCGTGTCCAGTTGCATTTCTAACAGTGTAGTGATTAAGAGCAGTTAATGAAGATAAAATGTCTCAGTTCAAATGTGGAATTTTCCTGGACCAGGGATCGAACTGGTATCTCCTGCACTGGCAGGCAGATTCTTATCCATTACACCAGCAGGGAAGCCCAGGGTTCCTTCTCTTATAAAATGAGTACAAGGGCAATACCTACTGTTTTGAGGATTAAATTGAAAGAACAGATGTAGAATGCTACATATCCTATACTCCATGTACATATATTGTTGTTGTTGTTTAGTTGCCTTAGTCCCTAAGTTGTGTCTGATTCTTTTGCAACCCCATGGATTGTAGCCTGCCAGGCTCCTCTAACCGTGGGATTTCCCAGGCAAGAATACTGGAGTGGATTGCCATTTCCTTCTCCAGGGTATCTTCCCAAACCAGGGATAGAACCTGCATCTCCTGAGTATGTCTCCTGCATTGGCAGACAGATTCTTTACCACTGAACCACCAGGGAAGTCCTATATACATACATACATATATAACATGAATACAAATATTAGCGATTATTTCCTCCGGGCCATCACTGCCTCCTGCCTCCAAATTGAAAAACTGGACATTGCTGATTTTTGAAGGAAAGGAGAATTTCTTTTTTTTTTTTTTTTTTTGGAGAATTTCTTATCTTTACAACCTTGTTGGTTATCCATTGCCTCACTGATGAACTCTAACTTATATTCTTCAAGGTTAGCTGAAATTTCACCTTTAGCATCTCTGTAGCTCATTTGATCTCACTTACGTCTAAGAACTAAACGCTCCTTCATGTGTTTCCACAGCACATTGAACACCTCTCTATTATAGCACGTTTGTTGCTGTTCTTTAGTCACTAAATCATGTCTGACCCTTTGCAACCCTATGGACTGTAGCCCACCAGGCTCCTCTGTCCATGGGATTTCCCAGGCAAGAACATGCAAATGGGTTGCCATTTGCAACCCTGACCCAGGGATCTTCCTGACCCAGGGATCTAGCCTCCATCTCCTGCATTGGCAGATGGATTCTTTACCACTGAGCCATCAGAGAAGCCCCATATGTGTGTGTGTGTGTGTGTGTGTGTATACATATATATATATATAATATTAATACAAATATTAGCTGTTTGTCTCTTAGATCTCCTGCATTGACAGATGGGTTCTTTACCACTAGCACCACTACATAATAAATATGTAATGACTGAATTCTATCCATGTACGACTACAATGCTTTGAGGGAGTTAGTAAAGAAATGATGCAAATACATGTAATCAGTAACTAAATTGATTCTGCTTAGGATGGACAGTGTGGGGGAAGTTGCAAATTTAAGATGATCTTTTAAAAAAGAATTGTGTGTTAAAGGGTGGTGGTGTGAAGCGGTGATTTTAAACAGGATGGACTTAAACCAACTGTTAGTTCAGTTCAGTTAAGTCATTCAGTTATGTCTGACTCTGCAACCCCATGGACTGCAGCATGCCAGGCCTCCCTGTCCATCGCCAACTCCCGCAGTTTACTCAAACTCATGTCCATTGAGTAGGTGATGCCATCCAACCATCTCATTCTCTTTCGTCCCCTTCTGCCCTCAATCTTTCCCAGCGTCAGGGTCTTTTCAAATGAGTCAGCTCTTCACATCAGGTGGCCAAAGTATTGGAGTTTCAGCTTCAGCATCAGTCCTTCCAATGAACACCCAGGACTGATCTCCTTTAGGACAGACTGGTTGGATCTCCTTGCAGTCCAAGGGACTCTCAAGAGTCTTCTCCAACATCACAGTTCAAAAGCATCAATTTTTCGGCGCTCAGCTTTCTTCACCGTCCAACTCTCACATCCATACATGACTACTGGAAAAACCATAGCTTTGACTAGACGGATCTTTGTTGGCAAAGTAATGTCTCTGCTTTTTAATATGCTGTCTAGGTTGGTCAAACTTTTCTTCCAAGGAGCAAGCATCTTTTAATTTCATGGCTGCAGTCACCATCTACAGTGATTTTGAAGCCCCCCAAAATAAAAGTCTCTCAATGTTTCCAGTTTCCCCATCCATTTGCCAGGAAGTGATGGGACTAGATGCCATGATCTTAGTTTTCTGAATGTTGAGTTTTAAGCCAGGTTTTTCACTCTCCTCTTTCATTTTCATCAAGAGGCTCTTTAGTTCTTTACTTTCTGCCATAAAGGTGGTGTCATCTGCATATCTGAGGTGATTGATATTTCTCCCAGCAATCTTGATTCCAGTTTCTGCTTCATCCAGCCCGGCGTTTCACATGATGTACTCTGCATATAAGCTAAATAAGCAGGGTGACAATATACAGCCTTGATGTACTCCTTTCCTGATTTGGAACCAGTCTGTCGTTCCACGTCCAGTTCTAACTGTTTCTTCGTGACCTGCATACAGATTTTTCAAGAGGCAGGTCAGGTGGTCTGGTATTCCCATCTCTTGAAGAATTTTCCAGTGTTTGTTGTGATCCACACAGTCAAAGGCTTTGGCATAATCAATAAAGCAGGAGTAGATGTTTTTCTGGAACCCTCTTGCTTTTTCAGTGATCCAACAGATGTTGGCAATATGATCTCTGGTTCCTCTGCCTTTTGTAAAACCAGCTTGAACATCTGGAAGTTCATGGTTCACGTACTGTTGAAGACTGGCTTGGAGAATTTTGAACATTACTAGCATGTCAGATGAGTGCAACTGTGCGGTAGTTCAAGCATTCTTTGGCATTGTCTTTCTTTGGGATTGGAATGAAAACTGACCTTTCCCAGTCCTGTGGCCACCGCTGAGTTTTTCAAATTTGCTGGCATATTGAGTGCAGCACTTTCACAGCAGCATCGTCTTTTAGGATTTGAAATAGCTCAACTGGAATTCCATCACCTCCACTAGCTTTGTTCACTAGTGATGCTTCCTAAGGCCCACTTGGACTTCACATTCCAGGATGTCTGGGTCTAGGATGGTGATCAGACCATTGTGATGATCTGCGTCATGATGATCTTTTTTGTACAGTTCTTCTGTGTATTCTTGCCACCTCTTCTTAATATCTTCTGCTTCTGTTATGTCCATACCATTTCTATCCTTTATGGTGCCCATCTTTGCATGAAATGTTCCCTTCGTATCTCTACTTTTCTTGAAGAGATCTCTAGACTTTCCCATTCCATTGTTTCCCTCTTTTTGCGCTGATTGCTGAGGAAGGCTTTCTTCTCTCTCCTTTGGAATAGCTGTCTGAGGAGGCCTTACACACAGCTATGAAAAGAAGTGAAAGGCAAAGAAGAGGAAAGATATACTCATTTGAAACCTACTTTATGTAGAGTTAAATTTTTACATCAGGGAAAAAAATGGACACTTACCTACCACATGATCTTTATCCATTTATACTACAAGTATCTACTTCATATACGCGGTTTTGGGAGCAGGAGTTACAGTCCTAGGTGAAAGGCTCTTTTTAAAGTACTCTGTAAACTTAAAATTTTCAGTTATCAGTATCATGTTTAAATCAAGGGTGACTCAGACAGGCTTGATCTGTTTCAGGTGAACTAAGGGGCGCCGTGGATCTGGATTGGCGGCTGCAGACATAGGTAAGGCAGCGGCGGCGACAGAGTGAGCGTGAGTGAGCGCGCCGGGTCGGTGGGTGAACACGCAGGGGGCGTCCGCAGGCGTGGAGAAGGCACACAGGAAGCACCGTGGCGCCCGGCGCAGGACGCGGTGACGACTACGCCGGACGTGCTGACGTCGGGCGCAGGCCGCAGCGGGGGGCGGACTCCGGGCCTTTCTTCCCCTTCTGGTTTTCCCCCTCCCCCCTTTTCTCCCTGTCCGGGGTTGGTTTCCCCCTTGTCTCCCCCTCTCCCCCTTCCTTCCCAAGCCCCTTTCCCCTCCCCCGCCCCAGTCCCCCCTGCTCCCCCGCCCTGGGCCCTGGGGGAACCCCCGCTGAGAAGAGCCCGCCCCCAGAAGCGCGCCGCCGCCGGCCGTCGGGGCCGAGCCGCAGCCGAGCGGCCGTGGGCCCGGGCGGCGGGCGGAGACGCTGGCGCCCTCCCCGCTACGGCCCGCGTGAGGTGAGGCCACCTCCGGGCCGAGGGGGCGGGCGACGCGGGCGGCCCGTGGGGAGGGGGCGTGGCGGCCGCGCGGGCGGCCGGGCGGAGGCCCCCTGGGCTGGGTTCCCCGCGCTGGCGCTGCCCGGAGCCGCGGGCGGTGGGTCGACCCGAGCCTCCGGTGAAGGACGGCCCGGAGGCCAGAGACGCCCCGGGTGTGTACCGGGAGCGCAGGCGAGGGGCGCGGGGCGGGGGGTGGGGGGCTGGCGCCACCTGTGGCCTGTGCGGTGGGACCCAGAAACTTGCGCCCTTGTGCTTCGGCGGACTAGTCCCATGTGTTTCTTGGATCTCCGTTTTTCTTCGAGCCTTGGAAAAATGGGAGGGAAAGGTGTTGGAGTGTTTCAGATCTTGGTGGTGCCCGAGTTTATTAGAGGGACAGAGATTTGAGTTGGAACATACAAGGAGATGTTTCTGGAGCTTAAAAGTTGGGCCTACGCTTCGTTTGCAGTTGCTGCTAACTCTTGAGGCTTTGAAAACTCTTCTCGGTTTTGATTACCTCTGGAGCCCCAAATTGCAACATTTGTGACCATTAGCCTAGTAACTCCACACAGTATTTATTCATTCAAAATGAATTGTTCTTGGATAATGATGAAAAATGACCGAATAACAGTCACAGAGGTTCATTAAACCAGAGACCGGTGTGGAAAAATTTCAATTCACCTCTCAGTTGGAAGACTGTACTTTTATGTATTTTTTCCAAATAGACTTAAATAACGTTGAGAAGTTTGAGCCCTGTGTTGTTGGTAGTCAGTATGGTGACTGGTGGAGGGAGGTGACAGGTTCCACTTAAGAACTTGAACAAATATCTAGCCTTTTTTTTTTTTTTTGTATTTTTGGTTAGTCAGATTGACATTTTAATCAGTTGCTTGTGCTCCTTTTTCTTCTTAATGCTTTTTTCCCCCCTCTCGTTTTATTTCTCTTATCTCCCCGCCCCGAGGAGTCTTGGGCATCAAGACTAAAGTGGCTTAAATAGTAGAAAGTGGTAGTCAATTCAGTTCACTTTTAGTTGTATTTTTTCTCCCCTTCACATTTCTCCACAGGGCTGAGAGAACGGGGAACCTTTCTTGAGGGTCTGATGAACTCAGCAAAAGTTGTATTACTAATTTTCACTGACAGTTAATAATATTTTACAGTGTTTAAATTCCAGTTTAGTGTCCACTATATGATTTACACTGTAGATCTTCAGTTTTAAAACAATAATTTAAAAACTTGCACATGTAAGAATAGGATGCCTGATTTTTTCAATTGAAAAGAGTCTGAAGAGATGACTTGCTTCCTGTATCAGAATAAAACCCAGAGACTTTACAGTCCTCTTTAAGATCTGTAGCAGCCTTACCTGCTGCCCCCTTCTCCCGCCCAGCAACAAATGCACTGGTCTCCTCACTGTTCCTTGAGCACGTCAGGCACATCTGCCTCAGCAGCTGTGCCGGTGAGTCTTTCTGGATCACCTTTTTCTTATAAAGCTGCATAACCCTGTATCCTCACCTTCTTTAGGTCTTTACTCAAAAGTCGCTGTAACAGTGCCGTTTCCTAGACTAGCTAAATTGCAAAGCCCTTCCTCCACATAGTTACATAACACTCTATCCCACTTTGCTTTAATTTCCTCCTTACTCATCAACAGATAACATACTATATATGTTTAGTCTCACCCTTTAGAAAATAAGCTTCGTGAGGTTTAGATAATCTTTATCAGTTGCTGTGTCCTCAGCTCTTAGCATAGCCCTTGACATGCAGCAGGTGCTCAACAAATTTATTGATTGACCAGGTAAAGAAGTTTTATTCTTGAACTCTCTCATTGTGATAAATGAGCGACATGGATGTCCACTAGGCTTTTTTTCACTAGGCTTTTATAAGATATTTATTGGAAGAACTTGAGATTTTTTTTCCTGTCAGTTCCTGCCACATTTCTGTTTTGACAGAAGTCTTGTGCTTTCAGGTCTTTACGTGAAAGCGCTTTGAAATCAGAGAGGATGGAGCGTGGTGTCTTAGAGGGAGATTATCTCAGATCTCACGTGGTCAGAATTTTTACTGTTTCAGGCTCTTCTTGGAGATTGGTTCACATCCTCGAAGAGACAGATACCACCATCCTTACCTCTTTGGCCTCAAAATTAAGTAGGCTGGTTCCACTTGGAATTTTTCAGTAGACTGAAGATGTTACTATTATAGTCTGGGTTGTATGGGTTAGATTCTTTCCCCCCTCCTATTAATGTGGAGACAGTTGAGCTTGAAAACTTGTAAGAAAACCCTTCTCTAACAATGGTGAAGTGTTTGATTGTGGGGAACGTCTGATCCTTCTTTCCACAAACCCATTTTTGGGTTTTAGCAACTAAATTCAGTCTGAGGATAAGGGAGCAGGCCCCCTGAGTTCTGTGGATTTTCCATCATATATTTTTTCCTTTCTTATTTCTTGATTGGTGTGTTTGTTATCTTCATTGACCTTCTGGCAAAAGTGGCCTGGATGCGATTTCTCTCTGGGGGCAGCCCTGGCTACTGTTTTTCAGCTTAGGAAGGTGAAAGGGGTGAGATAGTGCTTTTAACATTTTATAAGAATGCTGGTTGCAAAACTGTTTTTGTTTAAATTTTTATCAGGACATTGAAAGCTTCCAAGCCTATGAGAGAAAGGTTTGAGTTGGGGGTGGGCGTGTGGGAGAATTGGGGATCATGTGTATATTGGACTGGGTCTGATACTGTTATTATTAACGTAGAGAGGTATGTTCTCATTTTGTGAATACTTTCTGGTATAATTTTGGCACATTGATAAAGGCTTCTACCACATTTGTTCCTTTTAAAATCCTTTCACAAAGTTTCTAGGAAGTCTGTCTCAGTACCTAGAGATACTCGGACATCGTACGTTCTCACCTCTGAAGAGATGAATGCTGTGCTGAGCACTGATGTTCCAGTGTAGGTAATGGTTTCTGAAGGAGGCATTGCTTGTTCCTGTGCCCGGTCTCTTCATGAACTTGAGGAAAGCTTTTAGGAGAAAGCAAGTTTTGAGGAAGGGATAAAAGTGCTGCGTTTTCATTACATGGCCCCAGGAAGTACAGAGGAGAGAATTTTGTGAAATTCTGTGTGTGTGCACATGGGTGTTGTTTTTATTTTATTTTTTCCCTTGTGTCTACTAGTGAGATGGGATAAAGGACTCTAAATGTCCCTCTGTGAAATGTGCTGCCAACTTACAAGTAGGAAAAATAACTGGACTCATGGCTTGAATATGTGTGCATGAATACAGTTGGTGGGTCTAATTTTAGAGACGGTCTTCATACACAGTGGCTTTAGTATTTTCCTCCTGCTGTATCCTTTCACCCTCTGTAGAAAACATTTCACTTAATGGTCTTTTCTCGTTACCTTTTGTTCTTACTGTGGTTGCCACTTTGGTAAAGTAGCACTTGTTCCATCTCTCTGATAAAGTTACTCTGTCTGTTCCTTCTTAAATTTGAGTTTATTTCTGAAAACAGGTATAGATAGGAAAGATTTCTTAACCTTGATCTGTTTTAATTCCTTTTTGAGTTCCCTTAGATTGTGTCTGCTTTCTCCAACTCTTAAAAAAAATGGGTGTTGAAAGCCCTAACTATGGTAATCTGCAGTGCTTCCATCATTTTTACTTGGGCTGTATGAAAGGAAAGATTCTGGGATGTTTTGTAAATCCAGGCACTTTTTGCTTTTCTGCAAGATCTCTTATGAGTTGTTCAATCCATTTGTTTGAATCTATACTGGGAAAACCGTTTCTGCTTTCTAGTTTTTGTTTGTTTAAATTAATTAATTAGTTAATTTGGCTGCATCGGGCCTTAGATGCATCTTGCGGGATTTTTCGTTGTGCCACCCAGACTCCAGTTGCAGTGAGCAGGCTTAGTTGCTCCAGCATCTGGGATCTTAGTGCCCTGATCAGGGATCGAAACCTATATCCCCTGCATTGCTAGGCAGATTCTTAACCATTGGACCATCACAGAAGTGCTGTCAGCTTTCTAGTTTTGACAGTAAGTTTCCTGAAATGTTTTAAAAAAAGAACTAATCAAATTGGGAACCCCAGCCTGGAGATGAGAGAGGATAAGGAGAAACGGTAAAAAAAAAAAAAAAAAACAACCAAAAAAACATCCCAAAGTTCAGGCAGTCATGTCTCCAGTAGTCAGAAAACTTCTGGTAATTTTTAAAAGGCTCATTTTATTCTATCCCTGCTTAATTTGTATACCACAAGGAAAAAAATAAGTCTTTTCAGTCTCTCTAACTGCTAGGAGATAATTTTTAGAGCGTTCTGGGTATTTTCTTGGGGAAACAGAATGAAGCCAGTTGTCAGGTGCTCTGGTAAGGCCTTCTCCCTGACTTGGACCAGTGCACTGAAGGTGGTCGTGGTGTTTTGTTTGCTTTTCATTGAAGACTGAGAATCTTTTGCAGGTGAGTAAAAACTGTAGTTTTATACCCATACAATTACTTTGAGGTCCCAAAGTATCTCAGCTTGAGTCCTTATCCTGTAGAGCTAGAAATGTAAAGATAAATGAGGTGATCAGCAGGGTTTAAAATAATCAGTCTAGTGGTTAGGACTCTGCTTTCACTGCTGAGGGCCTGCACTCAGTCCCTGGTGGAGGAACTAAAATCCCACGAGCCTCACGTGTGGCCAAAAACATAAAAAGATAAAGGTCTATAAGTTAAGAAAGAAACAGTTCAATTTCTTTTTTCTTTCTTTTTGTTAATTTTTATTGGAGTATAGTTGATTTACAGTTTGTTCTGCTGTCCAGCAGAGAGAATCAAGTTACACATACATCCACTTTTTGGGGGTTTTCCCCATACAGCTCATGATAGAGTTATGAATTAATTACAAATGATTTATTTTTGGCTGTGCCTCTTCATTGCTGTGCAGGCTTCTCTCTGGTTGCAGCAAATGGGGGCTGCTCCCTAGTTGTGCTCCCACTTCTCGTTGCGGTGGCTTCCTTGTTGCGGAGCAGGGGCTTTAGGGTGCGTGGGCTGCGGTGGCTGCGGCTCGTGGCTCAGTGGAGTTTTGTTTCTGAGCCTCTGCTCTGGAGGATGGGCTCAGTAATTGTGGCCCATGGGCCTCGTTCCTCTGTGGCAGGCATGTGGGTCTTCCCTGCTGAGGGATGGCGCCCGCGTCTCCTGCGTTGGCAGGTAGCTGTTTCGCCCCTGAGCCAGCAGGGACGCCCTGTAGTGTTTACTAGAGTGTAGTTGCCTTACAGAGTTTCTGCCGTGTACCAAAGTGAATCAGCTGTGTACGCGTGTGCGCCAAGTCACTTCAGTCGTGTCAGGCTCTTTGTGACTCTGTGACTACTATAGCCCGTCGGGTCCCTCTGTCCATGGGATTCTCCAGGTAAGAATACGGCAGTGGGTTGCCATGTCCTCCTCCGGGGCTCTTCCCAACCCAGGGGTCGAAACTATGTTTCTGCGTCTCCTGCATTAACAGGAGACTCCTTACCACTGTTGACCACTAGTGCCACCTGGGAAGCCTGAATCAGCTGTGCTTACACACATCTCCTCTTCTCTGGGTTTCCTTCCCATCGAGACCGCCGCAGAGCGTTGAGTCGGGTTCCCTGTGCCGTAGAGGGGGTTCTCGTTAGCTGTCTATTTTACACATGGTGTCGGTGCTGTATGCATGCCGATCCCGGTCTCCCGGTCCATCCCGCCCCAGGTTTCAGAGCACTGATTTCCTGTGCCATAGAGGAGGTTCTCGTTAGCTGTCTATTTTACACATGGTGTCGGTGCTGTATGCATGCCGATCCTGGTCTCCCGGTCCATCCTGCCCCAGGTTTCAGAGCACTCATTCCCTGCGCTGCACAGGGGGTCCTTACGTTGGGTTGCTGTGTAGTTGCGAAGTCACGCCCAACTCTTTGGTGGCCCATGGACTGTAGCCTGCCAGGCTCTTTTGTCCTTGGAATTTCCCAGGCAAGAATACTGGGGTAGGTTGATATTTCCTTCTTAAGGGCATCTTTACCGCCTAGGGATCTAACCTGTGTTTCCTGCATTAGCAGGCGGATTCTTTTACTAATGAGCCACCGTAATCTGGGAGGCCCAGATTCTCATTAGTTATCTGTTTTACATATAGTAATGTGAATATGTCAATCCCAGTTTCCCAATTATTCCTCACCCCCTACCCCTTCGGTAACTATAAGTTTGTTTTCTATGTTCATGACTTTATTTCTGTTTTGTAAATAAGTTCATTTGTATCATTTAAAAAACATTCTACATATAAGCAGTATCATATAGTATTTGTCTTTCTCTGTCTGACTTAGTTCATTCAGTGGGGTGATCTCTAGGTCCATCCTTGTTGCTGCAAATGCTACTATTTCGTTCCTTTTTATTTTTTTATTTTATTTTATTTTTTTTTTCGTTCCTTTTTAAAGCTGAATAATACTCCACTATGTCTGTTTATCACATCTTCTTTATTCCTCTGTTGGTGGACATTTAAGTTGCTTCCGTGTCCTGGCTATTGTCAGTAGTGCCGCACTGAACGTTGGGGTGCAGGTGTCTTTTTGAGTTACGGTGTTCTCCGGGCTTCTGCCTAGGAGCGGGGCTGCGGGATCAAGTGGGAGTTCTGTTTTTACTTTTTTAAGGAACCTCCGTACTGCTCCCTGGGGCTTCCCTGGAGAAGAATCCGCCTCCGGGGCTCAGTGGTAAAGAATTGGCCCACCAATGCAAGAGATGCTGGTTTGATCCTGGGTCGGGAAGATCCCTGGAGAAGGAAATGGCAACTGACTCCAGTATTCTTGCCTGGGAAATCCCACGGACAGAGGAACCTGGCGCGCTATAGTCCGTGGAGTTGCAGATTGGACGTGACTTAGTGACTAAACAACAGACAAACAGTACTGTTCTCCATAGTGGGTGTACCAGTTCACGTTCCGCCAGCAGTGTGGGAGGGCCTTCTTTTCTCCATACCCTCTCTAGCGTTTATTGTTCGTAGATTTTTTGATGATGCCTTTTGACCAGTGTGAGGTGATCCTTCATTGTAGTTTTGATTTGCTGTTCTGTAGTAAAAAGGCAAATGCTGAGGATCTTTTCATGTGCCTACTGGCCCTCTGTGTTGTCTTATTTGGAGAAATATCTATTTAGATCTTCCACCCAGTTTTTGATTGGGTTTTTTTTTTTTTAATTGGGTTTCACGAGCTGCTTATATATATTTGGAGCTTAATCCCTTGTCTGTTGCTTCATTTGCAAATACTTTCTTCCATTCTGAGGGTTGCCATTTTGTTTATGATTTCCTTTGCTGTGCAAAAACTTTAATAAAATAACTTAGTTTATTTCTAATTGGTATTTGTTGATTGTGCTTCTGTGAGGCAGTGGGAAAAGAAAGAGAAAAAAATGGACTTGCAGAACAGTGAAGTTCTCACTTGATCTTCTGGAGGTAATGTGTTTTGATAGTGTTTGTTTTTCTGTTTCTGGCTGTGCTGGATCTTTGTTGCTGTGTGGGCTTTTCTCTAGGTGCAGCCAGTGGGGTCTGATCTTTGCTGTGGCGTCGCAGGCTTCTCGTTTTGATGGCTTCTCGGCCTGTAGGGCCTGCGGACTTCGGCAGTTGTGGTTCCTGGGCTCAGCCGCTCCGCAGCACGTGGGAGCTTCCTGTGCCGGGGATCAGACCATGCCTCCCCTTGGCAGGGGGACTCTGACGCTGAGCCGCCAGGGAAGCCCTGCGGGTGATTTTCTAAGTTAGTTTTTATTGGAGTATATTTGCTTAGCAGTGTTGTGTTTCTGCTCTACAGCGAAGTTAATCAGTTATGCAAACACACACACATATATTTGCATGTATATCCCATCCTTGTTAGATTTCCTTCCTGTTCAGGTCACCACAGAGCTCTGAATAGAGCTCCCCGTGCTATACAGGAGGCTCTCATTAGTTTTCTGTTTTGTATGTAGTAGTATACATATGTCAGTCCCAATTTCCCAATTCACCCCATCCACCCCCTTCCCCTTTGGTATCCATAAGTTTTTTCTCTGCATCTGTGTCTCTGTTTCTGCTTTGCAAATGAGTTCATCTGTACCATTTTTCTAGATTCCACATAAAAGCATTAATATACGGTATTTGTTTTTCTGTTTGACTTACTCCACTCTGCATGATGATCTCTTAAGTCTATCCATGTTGCTGGAAATGTACTGTTTCATTCCTTTTCATGACTGAATGATATTCCACTGTATATATGTTTCACATCTTCTTTATCCGTTCCTCTGTTGATGGGCATTTAGGCTGCTTCCATGTCCTGGCTGTTATAAGCAGTGCTGCAATGAATGTTGGGATGTGTGTATCTTTCTATGTGTGTGGGGGGAGTATAATTGCTTTACAATATTCTGTCAGTTTCTGCTGTACAACAGAGCGCCTTAGCTGTTGTATACATATATCCCCTCCCTCCTGAACCTCTTTCTCTCCTGTCCCTCCCCTTCATTCCACCCCTGTCGGTCATCACAGGGGACCAAGCTGAGCTCCCTGTGTTACACTGCGACTTCTCACTAGCTATTTTACACACATTAATCTGTGTGTATACATTATACATTAGGTACATTATTATATATACATGTGTACGTTACATACATTATGTACAATGTATATATGTCAGTCCTATGCTCCCAATTTGTCTTAACCCTCAGCTTCTTCCCCATGTGTCCCCAAGTCTGTTCTCTATGTCTGTGTCTTTAATCCTGCCTTGCAAACAAGCTCATCTGTACCATCTTTCTAGATTCCACACATATGAATTAGTACATGATACTTGTTTTTCTCTTTCTGCATCACTTCACTCTGCATGACAGACTCTTGGTCTACCCACATCACTGCAAATGACCCAGTTTCCATATTTTTTTATGGCTAATAGTTCAGTGTGTATATGTGCCACATCTTTGTCCATTCATCTGTCAGTGGGCATTTAGTTTGCTTCCATGTTCTGGCTGTTGTAAATAGTGCTGCAATGAACGTTGGGGTACATGTGTCTTTTTGAATTATGGTTATTATATTTTTCTCAGGGTATATGCATAGTAGTGGGATTGCTGGTTCCTATGTTATTTCTGTCTTTAGTTTTTTTTTTTAATATTTATTTATTGTTGTGTTAGGTCTTTGTTGCTGTGTGCAGACTTTCTCTAGTTGGGGAGAGTGGGAATTACTCTCTAGTTGCGATTCACGGGCCTCTCATTGCAGTGGCTTCTCTAGTTGCGGAGCACAGGCTCTAGGCGTGTGGGTTTCAACACTCGCCCTGCACAAGCTCAGTCGTTAACGGCGCACTGCTCTCCGAGGCATGTAGGATCTTCTTGGACCAGGGATCAGACCTGTGTCCCCTGCATTGGCAGGCAAATTCTTAACCTGGACCATCAGGAAAGTTCCTCTTTTTAGCTTTTTGAGGAACCTCCATACTGTTCTCCGTTGTGGCTGTACCAATTTACATTTCCACCAACAGTTTAGGAGGGTTTTCTTTTCTCCACACCATCTCCAGCATTTATTGTTTGTAGGTTTTTTTCTTTCTTTTTTTAAAAAAAATTTCCTTTGTGTGTGTGTGTGTTATAATTTTTAGATTTTTTGATGATGGCCATTTTGGAGGTAAATTGCTCCCACTGCTAGTCTTCTATATAATTCTCATCTAGAGGTAAACTTTTAATTATTAACTAGTTTCATTTGCCACTTGATTCATTATCTACCGTATGTGATGTTTTTTGTGTGTTTCATGTTGATAACAACATTTGTGCTGCAGTGTTTATTATTAATGATCAAAACCATATTTCATATCTGCAAAGCATTTTCTTTTTCCTAAAAGCTCATCAAACCTTAATGTGGTCAACATTCATATTAAAAGATAGATTTTCCAAGGATGCAGTTCATATTTTTGTGGGGACAGTGTTTTTGTTGCATGTGCCAGTTGCAAGAACTTTTGTCAGATTTTAAGAATTTGTGCCTGGTTTTGACACGTGAGCAGCACTATGGGCATTCTTTGTGCCTTGGAGAGTGGTTCAGACTTCTGTAAGCTTTGTAACAGGACTAGGAGGAAAGGAATCAAGGCAGTGACAACTCATACTTAATAAGTGATATGTTTGAAATACATTTTTCTTCCTATGCTCACAAGTTATGTTGTCTCCTTTGTGATTCTGTGGGAAAAGGGAAAAAGATCTAGGACAGTATCCAGCTGATAACTTGCAGGAAACAGTGTGCTGTGACTGTGTAGAAGGTGAGTGGTCACTTAGTATTTCTAATGCTGTTGGTGGAGCAGCTCCCAGCAGCCCCCAGAATCAGTGGGGGGAATATGGTGGACCTTGTTAATTTGGTGGGTTTCTTTTCATCCTTAATTCAGGTTTTCTGGAGCATTTGTCACTTTTGACCCTTCTCTTAAAATGTTTCAGATACTACTTTCTTTTCCACTTGCATTCCTGGCCCTTTGTCCCCTGCTCATCTCTTAAATATGTATTTTCCTTAAGATTACTATTGTATTCTCTCTCTTTACCTCTGATTCTTAAACCTTAATGGTATAAGCATCTCTTGGAGAATTTAAGAATGTGACTTACAAAAGCCTTCATGATCTTACCACTGCCAGCTGCTGTGACTTACCTTGTACCTCATTTCCCTGTTCTTACATTCCTTCGTTACAGTTCTGTTTTATTTGCTCCATAGCGCTTACCACTATCTTAGTTATCTTGTTTGTTTTCTTGTCTATAGTCTGGCCATAGCCAAAACCTCAAATCTATAAGTACAGGAGTCTTGTTTATTTTATAACTGCTGTATTCCTCGTGCCTAGAGTGGTCTTTCAGTACACATTTATGGAATGAGTGAATGGGTGAAACATGGGTTCCTGGGCTTATGCCCGGGGATTTTGGCTTAGTAGGCTTGGGATGGAGCCCAGGAATTTGTGTATTAACAAACATTCCAGGTATTTGTGATGTCTCTGGTCAGTTATCTTGGATAACATTTAGAAGAATATTGTTCTACATAGTTTGTCACGTATCCACCCTGATAGCTTCATTTAGCATCTGTTATAAGCTGGCACTGCAGCCATGAAATTAAAAGACGCTTATTCCTTGGAAGGAAAGTTATGACCAACCTAGATAGCCTATTAAAAAGCAGAGACATTACTTTGCCAACAAAGGTCCGTCTGGTCAAGGCTGTGGTTTTTCCAGTGGTCGTGTATGGATGTGAGAGTTGGACGGTGAAGAAACCTGAGTGCCGAAAAATTGATGCTTTTGAACTGTGGTGTTGGAGAAGACTCTTGAGAGTCCCTTGGACTGCAAGGAGATCCAACCAGTCCATCCTGAAGGAGATGAGTCCTGGGTGTTCATTGGAAGGACTGATGCTGAAGCTGAAACTCCAGTACTTTGGCCACCTCATGTGAAGAGTTGACTCGTTGGAAAAGACCCTGATGCTGGGAGGGATTGAGGGCAGGAGAAGGGGATGACAGAGGATGAGATGGCTGGATGGCATCACAGACTCAATGGGCATGGGTTTGAGTAAACTCCGGGAGTTTGTGATGGACAGGAAGCCCTGGTGTGCTGCGATTCATGGGGTTACAAAGAGTCGGACACGACTGAGCGACTGACCTGAACTGAACTGATAAGCTGGCAATTTGTAATTCTCTGTGTCCAATTTTGATCTTTTACCTGAGCAGTAGGCTCATTTATTCAGTGATCTCTTGAACATCTCCATATGACTGCCACACAGCATCTCAGACTCAGTATGGCCAAAGCATAAATGAGTTCTTTTTTCTTTGAATTATACTATGTAGTTGTGTAAGCTGGAAACCTGGATGTCATACTTTAGTCATTCTTACTCTTTAATGTTAAGTAATCATGCAGTTAGGTAGCCTCTTATCTGCTCAATTTCTGATTAATCTTTTTAATTTCTCTCCATCGGCATTGCCACCATCATCTCTTATCTGGATAACTGTAATGGCCTTTAACTGGCCTCCTTGCCCTAGTCTTATTCCTTCTAATATTTCATTTAGTTTTTACCCTTCTGCCAAAGAAAACTGAAGTCTGTTACTTTCTCCAGCTTAATTTTAAATGTCATCTTGCTCCCAGTACAAAAGCTAGGACACACACACACACACAGACACACACAGACACACACACACAGAGACACAGACACACACACACACACACACACACACGGATTTCCCTGGTGGTCTAGTGGTTAAGACCGTGCTCCCGATGCAGGGAGCATGGATTTGACCCCTGGTTGGGGAACTAAGATCACATGCTTAGTGGCCAATACATAAATAAAATAAAGCATCTATATCTATCTATCTATAATTTATTCATCTGTGCCAGGTCTTAGTTGTGGCATGTAGAATCTAGTTCCCTGACCAGGGATTGAACCCAAGCCCCCTGCGTTGGGATTGTGGAGTCTTAGCCACTGGACCACCAGGGAAGTCCCCATGTGTGTACACACACACACACACACACACACACACACTAAATCTAGCTTGTTTTTGTTTTATCTCACCTACCTTATATTTTGCTCTTCTTCCCTTTGCTTTCAGGGTTATGCTTCAGCTGCAGATGAATTACTGGTTCTTCTGCCTTCCCTGTTCTCACACCTTGCTGCCCTTGGGTACACCATTGTTTCAACAGGACACCTCTGCACCCCAAAACAACAGGTGCCCTCCTTGGCTTAGGTGTAATATTCTGGAACCCTTCAGGGCATCCCAGACTTCTCATTTTGTCTGCCTTTTTGGAACCAGTTTTCACAAATCTGGATTCCTCTTTGTCTTTAGTTTACCATGTTTCCCTCTGTACATTCCATTCTGAGTTTCCTGCTCACACTGAAGTTAAATTTTCTAGAATCGTCATCTCTCCAGTGCCAAAAAAGCTCTCTAGAGCATGTGATTTTTGTCTTATTCCTTTACTAGGTGTAAAGGAAAAGAGAAGAAAAGAAAAATAATTAGATAAGTTGAGGTAAATGTTCTAGAGGTCTGCTGTCTAGACTGTGACTTGGCCGGTTTTTTGGATTTTTGTCTGTGCCACGTGGGATCTTAGCTCTCCGACCGGAGGCTGGATTGAACCTGTGTCCTTGCAGTGGAAGCACGTCGTGTGGTGGTGGCATTAGCACTTTTCGGTGCCTCTCATTGTTTGCTGAGCGTATTTTTCAGATGTAATGGTTTTCGCTGGATTCAGAAAGCAGTCGTGAATCAGACTGGCAGCAGACCCCCCAAACAGTGACCAAGACCTTTTTTTGGTGCAAGTTTGGCTTTGGGAAGTGCTTTCCAGCTTCTTGGTCCTGCCCCTGAGGTGGTCGTCACTGATCGTTGTATACAGTCCACTTTCTGTTGCCCGTCACAATTTGATTGAGAAATGGTTCATCGTTGTTACATAGAATACGAGAAAGGACACTTCAAAAGGATGCTTTTTTGATTTTCAGTCAGCGTTTGAGGCACTCATTTATCAAGCTTTTTTACCTGTCCAGTTTGCTTCAAATGCGGAACGAATGGTCGCCATTGAGTTCTTTGGCGACCTCTCTTGTCCTTGTAAGAGGATTAGCTTTGATGGTTGCTCTGAGTTGGTCATTGTCAGCTTCCAGTGGCCGGCACAGTGCTCCTCATCTTCAAAGCTCTCTTCTCCTTTGCAAAGCCTCTTGAACCACCACCGCACTATGTGTTCGTTAGTAGTTCCCGAGCCAAATGCGTTGTTGATGTTGCAAGTTGTCTCCGACCCATTTTGAACTCGAATAAGAAAATCGCTCGAATTTGCTTTTTGTCTAACATATCCTTAGTCTAAAATAAGTATAAAATAAATGGCAAGTAATAAGTCATTAGCAAAAAAACATAAAGCAAGAAATGCATAACATAACCACATTTACTTAAGAATGTATTCCAATATCAAACGGCAAAGTTCAATGGTGCAAAACCACAATTATTACAGTACCAACCTAATATTTAAGCATCAGATGAGTTACTGTTGTCAAAACACTCCCCTACTCCCTGTCAGACAAGAGTTTCCTTCATTGCATGTAGACAAAGCCGGCTACAGGCAGAATAAACACGTATTAGTCTGATGTATCAGTGTGTCCTGTGAAACCTAGTCAGCATTAGTGGATTTTTACTAACAAATGAACCTTCTTTTGTTTCACGACACACACACACGTGCTTTATTCACAGATAAACTCGTCTGCTCATATACTGCTGCTGCTGCTGCTAAGTCGCTTCAGTCGTGTCCGACTCTGTGCAACCCCATAGACGGCAGCCCACCACGCTCCCCCGTCCCTGGGATTCTCCAGGCAAGAACACTGGAGTGGGCTCCTGTTTCCTTCTCCAGTGCATAAAAGTGAAAAGTGAAAGTGAAGTCGCTCAGTCGTGTCTGACTCCTAGCGACCCCATGGACTGCAGCCCACCAGGCTCCTCTGTCCATGGGATTTTCCAGGCAAGAGAACTGGAGTGGGGTGCCATTGCCTTCTCTGACTCATATATTGACCAGAGAGTAAAATAAGAAAACATCTCTTTATAATGTCTTTTTACATTATAATTAGCTTTCTGTCCCAACATTGATTGTAAAATTTTTAAGCATACTGAAGAGTTGAAAGAATTTTACAGTTAATGTCCCTAACTCACCTCTTAAGAGCCAATAATTAGTATTGTGCTGCATTTGCTATAGCACATATCCTAGCAGTATTTTTAACTGTAAAGAAACCAGGAAGACAAAGAGAGTTTGCCCTTAGAGTATTTTCCCTATATGGTAATGCAAAAATATTTTTTCTTTCTTCTTAACTAAATGAATGTGATGGCTGAAAAATTGTGTAATTGACTGTTAAGATAGGATGACTGAAAGGAATCAAACCTGTTTAGTTTCTGTGTAGGCTTTGTGAGGGAGTAAAATCAGAGCCAGTGCTTGAGACTTGAATTTTTAACCTTATTTGAGGTTCTTCGAGGCTTTACTGTGTTTACCCTCATGAACTCTGCTGAATCAGTGTCTTTATATATAAAATGGAGTTGATGGTCTGTTGCCTTTTAGGATACAGGAAAATTGACTTTTGCAGGTATCTTAAGGTTAAGTATGATAATACTTCTTGATACATCTACTGATTTAAAATGTAAACACTTGAGATTGAAGCTGCCCTTAATAAATTCTTAGGCTAGCTTCAATACTTTACTTCACCTATAGTTAATAGGTGATACAGAAGAGAGACAAAGAGGTATCTACAGGTATTAATGAGCATACTTTCCATGGATCTGGGATGTATTTACATCTCTTTGGTGGCCACAATCCTCAAGTATAGCCTACCTTGCAGAAGGGTGAAAGTCTCTCACTTGTGTCCGACTCTGCGACCCCATGGACTGTGCAGTCCGTGGGATTTTCCAGTCCAGAATGCTGGAGTGGGTAGCCTTTCCCTTCTCCAGGTGATCCTCCCAACCCAGGGATCGAACCCAGGTCTCCCACATTGCAGGCAGATTCTTTACCAGCTGAGCCACAAGGGAAACCCAAGAATACTGGAATGGGTAGCCTATCCCTTCTCCAGGAGATCTTCCTGACCCAGGAATCGAACCAGGATCTTCTGCATTGCAGGCAGGTTCTTTACCAATTGAGCTATCAGGGAAGCCTTCATAGAAGGATAGTCTAGTCTATATTAAATATGATCAAATTACTAGTCTCTAAATGATGTTCTGTAGTGCTATTAAATAACAGAACGGCATTGAAGTTAATATTTGCAGAGATAAACTGGTGCTTTATTTCCATGGTTTTTTTTTTCTTTTTCCTTTTTCTCTTTGAAATTAACATTGCTTTCATAAATGTTTTTCTGCCTATTAGTTTCTTATAGGTTGGGAAGTAGCAATTGTCTTTTCAGTTTAGGAGACTGACTGGATTCAGCTGTAGAGTCTGTTCGGATCCATAATGTGTTTTAGGCCATGAGTCTCTTCTGTTCTTTCTGTTCTGTCCTGTCCTTTATTGTAGACTTGTGCTTTGTTCGTTTCCCAAAGTCGGGCACACAGATTCAGCCGCACACACACATGTGTACACACAGTGCCGCCTGAGGCCCTCTGAGAAGATGATAGGTTTTCTTTTTCTAAGTCTGTTTCTTTTTAAAAAATTATTTTCGGCTGTGCTGGGTCTTTGATTCTGCACATGGGCTTTCTCTAGTTGTGGTGTGTGGGCTTCTCACTGCAGTGGCTTCTCTTATTGTGGAGCACGGGCTCTAGTCACTTGGACTTCAGTAGTTGCAGCATGTGGGCTCAGTAGGTATGGCTGGTGGGCTCTAGAGCTTAGGCTCAGTCGTTGTGGCTCATGGTGTTAGTTGCTTTGTGGCACGTGGAATCTTACCAGACCAGGGATCAAACCGATGTCCCTTGCATTGCAAGGCAGATTCTTAACCACTGAACCACCAGGGAAGCCTGGTTATAGATTTTCAATTAAGAATTACTGGCAATCACTTGCTACTGTTTCATTGTACAAACCCAGCTTTTCCTTTGCTGTACCGTGAGCCTAGTACATTTCTAAGCTACAGTATTAGCTTAGCAATCAGAGGAACTCAGTTTATTATTGGTCTTTGTTAGAATAAACATCACCCATATGTTTTCTGTCCAGGTAGGTTCTTTCCTAGAAGGTATTCTCTTAGTTTCTGGTTCGTCTCTATTTTTACAATAGAAAGAGTGATCTTCCAGTCAGGTTTACAGAACTGCTACCAAAGTAATACGTCAAGAAAATTTATGAAAAGAACAACTCATTCATTTACTCAACTGTTTAATAGGTACCTGTGATAGATTATATGCTAATGATAATAAGATAGATATGACATCATCCTTATTGTCAAGGATTGTCATCATTTCCTATTGTCATTATTTCATGTTTTATTTTTATAGATTACAAAAAACTAAATAAACTACAAGGTCATGAGTGTTACAGTTCAGTTCAGTTCAGTTGCTCAGTCATGTCTGACTCTTCGCAACCCCATGGACTGCAGCACGCCAGGCTTCCCTGTCCATCACCAACTCTCAAGAGTTTACCCAAACTCATGTCCACTGAGTCGCTGATGCCATCCAACCATCTCATCCTCTGTCGTCCCCTTCTCCTCCTGCCCTCAGTCTTTCCCAACATCAGGGTCTTTTCAAATGAGTCAGTTCTTTGCATCAGGTGGCCAAAGTGTTGGGGTTTTAGCTTCAACATCCAGTGTTGAATATCCACATGCCACAGAGCAACATCCAATGTTCCTTCCAATGAACACTCAGGACTGATCTTTAGGATGGACTGGTTGGATCTCCTTGCAGTCCAAGGGACTCTCAAGAGTCTTCTCCAACACCACAGTTCCAAAGCATAAATTCTTTGGTGCTCGGCTTTCTTTGTAGTCCAACTCTCACATGCATACATGACTACTGGAAAAACCATAGCTTTGACTAGATGGACCTTTGTTGACAAAGTAATGTCTCTGCTTTTTAATATGCTGTCTAGGTTGGTCAAACTTTTCTTCCAAGGAGCAAGCGTCTTTTAATTTCATGGCTGCAGTCACCATCTGCAGTCATTTTGGAGCCCCCCAAAATAAAGTCTGACACTGTTTCCACTGTTTGCCATCTATTTCCCATGAAGTGATGGGACCAGATGCCATGATCTTAGTTTTCTGAATGTTGAGCTTTAAGCCAACTTTTTCACTCTCCTTTTTCACTTTCATCAAGAGGCTGTTTAGTTCTTCTTCACTTTCTGCTATTAGGGTGGTGTCATTTACATATCTGAGGTTATTGATATTTCTCCCGGCAGTCTTGATTCTAGCTTGTGCTTCTTCCAGCCCAGCGTTTCTCATGATGTACTCTGCATATAAGTTAAATAAGTAGGGTGACAATATACAGCCTTGACGTACTCCTTTCCTGATTTGGAACCAGTCTGTTGTTCCATGTGCAGTTCTAACTGTTGCTTCCTTACCTGCATACAGGTTTCTCAAGAGGTGGGTCAGGTGATCTGGTATTCCCATCTCTTGAAGAATTTTCCAGAGTTTATTGTGATCCACACAGTCAAAGGCTTTGATATAGTCAATAAAGCAGAAATAATTGTTTTTCTGGAATTCTCTTGCTTTTTCGATGATCCAGCTGATGTTGGCGACTTAATCTCTGGTTCCTCTGCCTTTTCTAAAACCACCTTGAACATCTGGAAGTTCACGGTTCACGTATTGTTGAAGCCTAGCTTGGAGAATTTTGAGCATTACTTTACTAGCGTGTGAGATGAGTGCAATTGTGCGGTAGTTTGAGCATTCTTTGGCATTGCCTTTCTTTGAGATTGGAATGAAAACTGACCTTTTCCAGTCCGGTGGCCGCTCCTGAGTTTTCCAAATTTCCTGGCATGTTGAGTGCAGCGCTTTAACAGCATCATCTTTCAGGATTTGAAGTAGCTTAGCTGGAGTTCCAGCACCTCCACTAGCTTTGTTCGTAGTGATGCTTCCTAAGGCCCACTTGACTTCACATTCCAGGATATCTGACTCTAGGTGATCACACCATCATGATTATCTGGGTCATGACGATCTTATTTGTACAGTTCTTTTGTGTATTCTTGCCACTTCTTAATATCTTCTGCTTCTGTTAGGTCGATACCATTTCTGTCCTTCATTGTGCGCACCTTGGCATGAAATGTTTCCTTGGTGTCTCTGATTTTCTTGAAGAGATCTCTAGTCTTTCCCATTCTATTATTTCTGCTATTTCTTTGCACTGATCACTGAGGAAGGCTTTCTTATCTCTCCTTGCTCCTCTTTGAAACTCTGCATTCAAATGGATATATCTTTCCTTTTCTCTTTTGCTTTTGGCTTCTCTTCTTTTCACAGCTATTTGTAAGGCCTCCTCAGACAGCTGTTACAAGGTGGTAATAAAATGTAATATGAGAGCAAGGAGAAAGAATGCTTTATTCTAAATGACAGGTTCAGAATAAACTTTTCAGAGAAGGTAAAATTTGAATTAGTCTCCGTGGACTCATTAATTCAACCAGCATATAAATAGCTACAGGATTAGGTGCTGGAGGTGTTAAAAAACAAGACATGTTCCTTACCTTCAAAGAGCATAGACTGAGAAGTCAGGATCCTGCAGCATGATGGACTCTGAGTTGGAGGAAGGCACAAAGCGCGTCCGCAAGCACAATGAAGATCTGGGAAGACTTCCGGTCCGGGAGTTAGGGGTCCTGACGGGGTGATGGGCAGTCAACCTAGGAGGTAACAAGGTGGGCAGGTCTGGGAGTTAGGGGTCCTGACGGGGTGACGGGCAGTCAACCTAGGAGGTAACAAGGTGGGCAGGTCCGGGAGTTAGGGGTCCTAACGGGGTGACTGGCAGCTAACCTGAAGGAGGTAACAAGGTGGGCGGGTCCTTACGAGGAGGAGAGTTCTAGGGGAAGGATTGCCGACATAAAGGGCGGGCGTGTAGGGCTGACCAGCATGCTGCCTTTGTCAGACTTCAAAGACAGGGGTGTGCCTTCACATGGGATGTTTGTGGGGATTGTTTAGAGAAAAGGCTAGAGAGGTAGGTAGGGGCCTGATCTTGAAGGCCTTATTTCATAGGCTAAAATGAATTTTGTGTTACAGTGTGAAAACTATTGAAGCATTGTATTTTTAAAAGATTGCTTGTAGCAGTGTGGAAACTGGATTGAAAAGTAGACTAGAACCAGAGAGTCCAATTTAGGGGCTAATATATAATAAATAATCCAGATAACAGATTGTGAGGCTCTAAAGTGGTCCTGCAAATGCATAGAGATGTACAGATTCAAGAGATGTTTAAAAGGTAGAATCTGTTAGGCTTGGAGTGTGTGTGTGTGTGTGTGTGTGTGTGAGAGTGTGGTCGTACGTGGTGGGGATGAGCTCGTGAAGGACTCCTCGTTTCCTGGGTTCCGTGCCATGATGGATGATGACGACCATGTATGAGTTAGGGATGGATGTTTGGAAATAAAGGTGAGGTCTTTGGTTTTGGACTGGTTGAATTTGAGGTATCTGTAGAACCCTGTGGAAATGCCTAATAGGAAATTAGATACTTCAGCCTGGAGTTGAGAGAGAAATCAGGGCTGGAGAGAGATTTAGGAGTCAACATCATATACATTGTAGGAGAAGGCAATGGCACCCCACTCCAGTACTCTTGCCTGGAAAATCCCGTGGGCAGAGGAGCCTGGTGGGCTGCAGTCTATGGGGTTGCTAAGAGTCGGACACGACTGAGCGACTTCACTTTCACTTTTCACACTCATGCATTGGAGAAGGAAAGGGCGACCCACTCCAGTGTTCTTGCCTGGAGAATCCCAGGGACGGGGGAGCCTGGTGGGCTGCCGTCTCTGGGGTCGCACAGAGTCGGACACGACTGAAGTGACTCAGCAGCAGCAGCAGCATGTACATTATAGTTGAAGGGATAGGTTTGGTTCCTCCAAGGATCATGTTAAGACTGAAGAGCTAAAGGCTGAGAGGGCCTTGGAGAACACTGACAGTTAAAGATGTGATCGGTGGCAGGAGCCCTGGAAGAAAATTGAGGAAGCCAGGAAGGTAGATGGGAATCCAGTAAAGTGCACGTGATGGGATTTTAGAGGAGGAACTTTGAAAGAGGAGGAAGGTCATTGTGTGTGTGTAGTGGAGATGTCAAGTGTAAAGGCAGAAAGGACGTGAAAGTGTTAGTGTCAGTGGTCAGTCGTGTCTGACTCTTTGTGACCCCATGGTTTGTAGCCCACCAGGCTCACCTGTCCATGGGATTGCCTAGGCAAGAACACTAGATTGGGTAGTCATTTCCTTCACTGGGGGGTCTTCCCAACCCAGGGATTAAACCTGCGTCTCCTGCATTGCAGGCAGATTCTTTACTGTCTGAGGCACCAGGGAAGCCTTTACAGTGGGATTTAGGTCACTGTTGGCATCAGTGAGAGCAGGATCACTGGAGTGAAGAGAGCAGAGCCAAAGTTGCATTGCATTGAGGAATAAATAGGAGCTGGGAGAAAGTAAACCGTTTTCCAGGAAGATTACAAAGAGATCGAGAGAGGACAATAGTGAGAGTAGGTGGAGTTCAGAGAATAGTTTTTTAAAAAATTAATCAACGTATTTATTTTTGGCCATGCTGCATGGCATGTGGGATCTTAATTTCCTCACCAGGAATTAGGGTGAGGATTGGGGTGAGGGATTGAGCCTGTACCCCCTGCATTGCCAGGGAAGCTGCAAGGAAGAGTTTTTCAGGCAAGAGACTCGAGCGTGTTTATCTGCTCAGGGGATGAGCACGATGCTAGAGAGTGGTGTTGTTGGAGTGAGGTCCTCCAGTGTGAAGAGAAGACTAACTCCAGAGCAGTTCAGGTCAGTTGCTCCTTTGTGTCCGACTCTTTGCAATACCATGGACTGCAGCACACCAGGCTTCTCTGTCCATCACCAGCTCCCAGGGCTTGTTCAGACTTAGGTCCATTGAGTTGGTGATGCCAATCAGTCATCTGATCCTCTATTATCCCTTTCTCCTCCTGCCTTCAGTCTTTCCCAGCTTCAGGGTCTTTTCCAGTGAGTCAGTTCTTCACATCAGGTGGCCAAAGTATTGGAGCTTCAGCATCAGTCCTTCTAATGAATATTCAGGACTGATCTCTTGGATGGACTGGTTGGATCTCCTTGCAGTCCAAGGAACTCTCAAGAGTCTTCTCCAACATCATAGTTAAAAAGCATCAGTTTTTTGGTGCTCATCTTTCTTTATGGTCCAACTCTCACATCCGTACATGACCACTCGAAAAATCATACCTTTGACTGGACAGACCTTTGTTGGCAAAGTACTGTCTCTGGTTTTAATGTGCTGTCCAGGTTGGTCACAGCTTTCCTTCCAAGGAGTGAGCGTCTTTTACTTTCATGGCTGCAGTCACCATGTGCAGGGATTTTGGAGCCCAGAAAATAAAGTCTGACACTGTTCCCATTGTTTCCCCATTTATTTGCCATGAAGTGATGGGACTGGATGCAATGATTTGTTTTTTGAATGTTGAGTTTTAAGAGAGCCTCTTCAGTTTCATCAGGAGGCTCTTTAGTTCTTCTTCACTTTCTGCCATAAGGGAAGTAGAATTATTTTTATGTCTTTCATTAAGATAGAGGAAAAGGTCAAGAAAGGGATGGGGACAAATGCTTGGTCAGTGAACAAAGGAGTTTGAGGGAGCTTCTGACTTTAGGGCCTTGATATTCTTTGTGATGGAGGAGACTTATCCTCTTGGGTTAGGGGACTGGTGTGTTCTAATAAGAGAGTTGGTAAAATAGAGTCCTTGAGAAAAGACAGAAATTTGAATAACTGTTGAGAGAGTGGGAAGGATAGTTGCCAAGGGGTTTGTTTGGCTAGGATGGCAAAGGTAGGGTGAGGTGGTATAAGGGTGGGAATGCATTTCAAGCAAATAGAATAGCCTGGGCAAAATCCCAGGAATGTCAAAGACTATGGTGTGTACGGAGAGGTAGCATTATTTTGATTGACTGGAGAGAATATCTGTAGAGCCTAATTTCATGGTAGGCTTTAAGAGTTATATTAAGGACTTTGAAATATTCTGAGGCCAAGAGGAACCTCTGAAGATTATCATTGGAGAAATGGAATGATTATTTCACAAGGGTAACTCTGGTACCAGTTTTGAAAAATACAATGGATTAAGAGTAGAGGGAGAGACATTTGTTAGGGGGCCATTGTAGTCGTGCAGGTGTTGAAATCAAGATAGAGATGGGTATGGTGGGTAAGAAACAACCCTCAAATCTTAACAGCTTGAAACAGCAGTTTCTTTCTCACACTACATGTTCATCAGGATAGGTTGGAATTTTAGTTATTCAGGGTAAAGGCTAAAAGGCCAGCGGAGGAGCCACCGTGGGAACATTGGCAGCTGCTTTGCTGGAGGAAAAAAAGAACTCTGGAGGACTTGTCCCATTAACTAATTTCTCTGCCTATCAGTGATGGAAGTGGAGAAGAAGGGATGGGAGCTAAGACAATCAGATGGATCCAGGAGATGGTACCAGAGTTTGGAAATTGGTTAAATATGGAAAGGAAAGAAGTAATTGTGAACAGATGACTCTCAGTTTGTGTCTTAGGTGACTGGGCGGTGTTAACAGAGATAAGAAAGAGGGCAGGTTTTAGGAGTATCTATATAAAGTAAATATTAACAGACCTAAAGGGAGGAAGAGACAGCAGTACAGTAATAGGAGACCTTAATTCCCCACTTTTATTAGTAAGTCATCAAGACAGAAAATCAATAAGGAAGCATTGGCCTTAAATTACAAATTAGACAAGATAGACTTAACAGACACCTATGGAACCTTCTATCCAAAAGCAAATGTGTATCCAAATACACATTCTTCTCAAGTGCATTTGGAACATTCTCACAGGTCATATGTCAGGCACAAAACAAATCTTAATACGTGTAAGAAGACGAGTCGTAGCAGCGATCTTTTTGACCACACGGTGTAAAACTAGAACTCAGTGACAAGAGGAGAACTGCAAAATTCATAAACATGTAGAGCGTAAACACATGCTGCTGAATAATCAATGGGTCAAAGAAGAAATAAAAAGAAAAGTTAATAAATACTCAGAGACTAATGAAAATGGAAATACAATGTACTAAATACAAAACCTATAGAATGAAGCAAAAGAGAAGTTCATTGAGAAAATGCCAAAGTTAAGAAACAAGGCAGATCTTAAATAACCTAACTTTGCACCTGTAGGAACTAGAAGAACAAGCTAAATCTAATGTGAGTAGAAGAAAGGAAAGAAATATTAGATTATAACTAGAGTAGCAATAGAAAAGATCAATGGAACTAGGAGCTAGTTTTTTTTAAAAAAAGATAAACAAAATAGACAAACCTATAGCTAGACTTACTAAGGAAAAAAGAGGACTCAAATAAGAAATGAAAGAGATGTTAACACCTTACATCTCAAGAGACTACTGTGAACAATTACATGCCAACAAATTGGACAACCAAGAGGAAATAGATAAATTCTTAGAAGCATAGTACCTCCCAGAACTGCATCGTGAAGAAATAGAAAATCTGAACCAGACCCACTAGAGGTGAACCTCATTTTTTTGAGATTGGCTTTATTGTGCTTCACAGATACTGTGTTTTTTGTTTTTTTAAAACAAATTGAAGGTTTGTGGCAACCTTGCAATGAGCCAGTCCCCCGGCCTGTTTTTCCAATGGCGTTTATTCACTTTGTGCCTTTGTGTCACAAATGGTAATTCTTACAATGTTTCAAACTTTTTCATTATTATTTGTTAAGGTGATCTGTGTTCAGTAGTCTTCTGTGTTGCTATTATGTTATCTTGTCATTTTTTAGCAATAAAATATTATTCTAAAATTAAGGTATGTACATTGTTTTTTTAGATGAAATGATACTGCACAATTAATAGACTACAATATAGTGTAAATGTGCCTTCATATGCACTGAAAGGCCAAAAAAATTTGTGACTTGCTTTATTTTGGTATTTGCTGTATTACAGTGTTCTGGAGCCAAACCTGTAATATCTCTAAGGTATGCCTATATCAGTAAAGAGATTGAATCTGGATCAAATAATCTTGATTATTGAGTAATCAAAAAACTTCCAACAAGCAAAAGTCCAGTACCAGATGGCTTCACTGGTGAATTCTACCAGACATTTATTTTATTTTATTTTTTTTTTTAGATTCTGAAGCATCTTTTTATTATTATTATTATTATTTTTTTTTTCCAGTGGGTTTTGTCATACATTGATATGAATCAGCCATGGATTTACATGTATTCCCAATCCCGATCCCCCCTCCCACCTCCCTCTCCACCCGATTCCTCTGGGTCTTCCCAGTGCACCAGGCCGGAGCACTTGTCTCGTGCATCCCACCTGGGCTGGTGATCTGTTTCACCATAGATAGTATACATGCTGTTCTTTTGAAATATCCCACCCTCACATTCTCCCACAGAGTTCAAAAGTCTCTTCTGTATTTCTGTGCCTCTTTTTCTGTTTTGCATATAGGGTTATCGTTACCATCTTTCTAAATTCCATATATATGTGTTAGTATGCTGTAATGTTCTTTATCTTTCTGGCTTACTTCACTCTGTATAATGGGCTCCAGCTTCATCCATCTCATTAGGACTGGTTCAAATGAATTCTTTTTAATGGCTGAGTAATATTCCATGGTGTATATGTGCCACAGCTTCCTTATCCATTCATCTGCTGATGGGCATCTAGGTTGCTTCCATGTCCTGGCTATTATAAACAGTGCTGCGATGAACATTGGGGTGCACGTGTCTCTTTCAGATCTGGTTTCCTCAGTGTGTATGCCCAGAAGTGGGATTGCTGGGTCATATGGCAGTTCTATTTCCAGTTTTTTAAGAAATCTCCACACTGTTTTCCATAGCGGCTGTACTAGTTTGCATTCCCACCAACAGTGTAAGAGGGTTCCCTTTTCTCCACACCCTCTCCAGCATTTATTGCTTGTAGACTTTTGGATAGCAGCCATCCTGACTGGCGTGTAATGGTACCTCATTGTGGTTTTGATTTGCATTTCTCTAATAATGAGTGATGTTGAGCATCTTTTCATGTGTTTGTTAGCCATCTGTATGTCTTCTTTGGAGAAATGTCTGTTTAGTTCTTTGGCCCATTTTTTGATTGGGTCATTTATTTTTCTGGAATTGAGCTGCAGGAGTTGCTTGTATATTTTTGAGATTAATCCTTTGTCTGTTTCTTCATTTGCTATTATTTTCTCCCAATCTGAGGGCTGTCTTTTCACCTTACTTATAGTTTCCTTTGTAGTGCAAAAGCTTTTAAGTTTCATTAGGTCCCATTTGTTTAGTTTTGCTTTTATTTCCAATATTCTGGGAGGTGGGTCATAGAGGATCTTGCTGTGATTTATGTCGGAGAGTGTTCTGCCTATGTTCTCCTCTAGGAGTTTTATAGTTTCTGGTCTTACATTTAGATCTTTAATCCATTTTGAGTTTATTTTTGTGTATGGTGTTAGAAAGTGTTCTAGTTTCATTCTTTTACAAGTGGTTGACCAGTTTTCCCAGCACCACTTGTTAAAGAGGTTGTCTTTTTTCCATTGTATATCCTTGCCTCCTTTGTCAAAGATAAGGTGTGCATAGGTTCGTGGATTTATCTCTGGGCTTTCTATTCTGTTCCATTGATCTATATTTCTGTCTTTGTGCCAGTACCATACTGTCTTGATGACTGTGGCTTTGTAGTAGAGTCTGAAGTCAGGCAGGTTGATTCCTCCAGCTCCATTCTTCTTTCTCAAGATTACTTTGGCTATTTGAGGTTTTTTGTATTTCCATACAAATTGTGAAATTCTTTGGTCTAGTTCTGTGAAAAATACCATTGGTAGCTTGATAGGGATTGCATTGAATCTATAGACTGCTTTGGGTAGAATAGCCATTTTGACAATATTAATTCTTCCAATCCATGAAGACGGTATGTTTCTCCATCTGTTTGTGTCCTCTTTGATTTCTTTCATCAGTGTTTTATAGTTTTCTATGTATAGGTCCTTTGTTTCTTTAGGTAGATATACTCCTAAGTATTTTATTCTTTTTGTTGCAATGGTGAATGGTATTGTTTCCTTAATTTCTCTGTTTTTTCATTGTTAGTATATAGGAATGCAAGGGATTTCTGTGTGTTAATTTTATATCCTGCAACTTTACTATATTCATTGATTAGCTCTAGTAATTTTCTGGTAGAGTCTTTAGGGTTTTCTATGTAGAGGATCATGTCATCTGCAAACAGTGAGAGTTTTACTTCTTCTTTTCCTATCTGGATTCCTTTTACTTCTTTTTCTGCTCTGATTGCTATGGCCAGAACTTCCAACACTATGTTGAATAGTAGTGGTGAGAGTGGGCACCCTTGTCTTGTTCCTGATTTCAGGGGAAATGCTTTCAATTTTTCACCATTGAGGGTGATGCTTGCTGTGGGTTTGTTATATATAGCTTTTATTATGTTGAGGTATGTTCCTTCTATTCCTGCTTTTTGGAGAGTTTTAATCATAAATGAGTGTTGAATTTTGTCAAAGGCTTTCTCTGCATCTATTGAGATAATCATATGGTTTTTATCTTTCAATTTGTTAATGTGGTGTATTACATTGATTGATTTGCGGATATTAAAGAATCCTTGCATTCCTGGGATAAAGCCCACTTGGTCATGGTGTATGATTTTTTTAATATGTTGTTGGATTCTGTTTGCTAGAATTTTGTTAAGGATTTTTGCATCTATGTTCATCAGTGATATTGGCCTGTAGTTTTCTTTTTTTGTGGCATCTTTGTCTGGTTTTGGAATTAGGGTGATGGTGGCCTCATAGAATGAGTTTGGAAGCTTACCTTCTTCTGCAATTTTCTGGAAGAGTTTGAGTAAGATAGGTGTTAGCTCTTCTCTAAATTTTTGGTAGAATTCAGCTGTGAAGCCATCTGGTCCTGGGCTTTTGTTTGCTGGAAGATTTTTGATGACAGTTTCGATTTCCTTGCTTGTGATGGGTCTGTTAAGATCTTCTATTTCTTCCTGGTTCAGTTTTGGAAAGTTATACTTTTCTAAGAATTTGTCCATTTCATCCAAGTTGTCCATTTTATTGGCATAGAGCCGCTGGTAGTAGTCTCTTATGATCCTTTGTATTTCAGTGTTGTCTGTTGTGATCTCTCCATTTTCATTTCTAATTTTGTTAATTTGGTTTTTCTCTCTTTGTTTCTTAATGAGTCTTGCTAATGGTTTGTCAATTTTGTTTATTTTTTCAAAAAACCAGCTTTTAGCTTTGTTGATTTTTGCTATGGTCTCTTTAGTTTCTTTTGCATTTATTTCTGCCCTGATTTTTAAGATTTCTTTCCTTCTGCTAACTCTGGGGTTCTTCATTTCTTCCTTCTCTAATTGCTTTAGGTGTAGAGTTAGGTTATTTAATTGGTTTTTTTCCTGTTTCTTGATGTAAGCCTGTAATGTTATGAACCTTCCCCTTAGCACTGCTTTTACAGTGTCCCATAGGTTTTGGGTTGTTGTGTTTTCATTTTCATTCATTTCTATACATATTTTGATTTCTTTTTTGATTTCTTCTATGATTTGTTGGTTATTCAGAAGCGTGTTATTTAGCCTCCATATGTTTGAAGTTTTAACAATTTTTTCCCTGTAATTGAGATCTAATCTTACTGCACTGTGGTCAGAAAAGATGACTGGAATGATTTCAATTTTTTTGAATTTTCCAAGACCAGATTTATGGCCCAGGATGTGATCTATTCTGGAGAATGTTCCGTGTGCACTTGAGAAAAAGGTGAAGTTGATTGTTTTGGGGTGAAATGTCCTATAGATATCAATTAGGTCTAGCTGGTCCATTGTGTCATTTAAGGTTTGTGTTTCCTTGTTAATTTTCTGTTTAGTTGATCTATCCATAGTTGTGAGTGGGGTATTAAAGTCTCCCACTATTATTGTGTTACTATTAATTTCCTCTTTCATACTCGTTAGCGTTTGCCGTACATATTGTGGTGCTCCTATGTTGGGTGCATATATATTTATAATTGTTATATCTTCTTTTTTGATTGATCCTTTGATCATTATGTAGTGTCCTTCTTTGTCTCTTTTCACTTCCTTTATTTGAAAGTCTATTTTATCTGATATGAGTATTGCGACTCCTGCTTTCTTTTGGTCTCCGTTTGCATGAAATATTTTTTTCCAGCCCTTCACTTTTAGTCTGTATGTGTCTCTTGTTTTGAGGTGGGTCTCTTGTAGACAGCATATATAGGGGTCTTGTTTTTGTATCCATTCAGCCAATCTTTGTCTTTTTCTACCAGACATTTAAAGAAGAACTATTACCAATCCTCAAACTCTTCCGAAAAATAGAATAGGAGGGTATACTTCAAACTCATTTTATGAGGCTAGCATAACCCTGATAGAAAAAACAGACAAGTACACTGGAAGTAAAGAAAATTACAGGCCAGTATCCCTGAGGAATATGATGCAGAAATTCTCAACAAAACATTAGCAAACTAAATTCAACAATACATTAGAAGGATCATTCACCATAATCAAGTGGGATTCATTCTGGAG
Organism: Dama dama; assembly: GCF_033118175.1. Classification (NCBI taxonomy): domain Eukaryota; kingdom Metazoa; phylum Chordata; class Mammalia; order Artiodactyla; family Cervidae; genus Dama; species Dama dama. The sequence continues at coordinate 70,406,108 of NC_083683.1, forward strand.
CTGCAGAGATGGTTCAGCATCTGCAAGCCATCAGTGTGATACATCGCACTGACAAAATGAAGGGTAAAAATCGCATGGTCATCTCAATGGTGCAGAAGAAGGATCTGACAAATTTAACATCCGTTATAATACACACTTTCAACAAAGTGGGTACAGAGGGAATGTACATCAACATCATAAAATCCATATTTTTTAAAGAAGATTTTTCTTCTATTAAAGCAACTCTTTAAATCAAAATTCTTTGTAAACTCCTCCTATGGATAAAAACCATATATTACAAGCCCTCAGCTAACACACTCAGCTGAAGCGGAAAGCCTTTCCTTCCCACTTTTATTGACAGTTTTGGTGATCCTAGGCAGTGCAGCTTAGCAAAAAAACCCAGGCAAATAATAAATAAAATTATTAAAAAGGAGTGAGGCATTCCGATTGGAAAGAAAGAAGTAAAACTGTCACTATTTGCAGGAAAAAAAGGAACAGAAATCAGTTGTTTCTATATGTTAATAACTCAGAAATTTTCAAAATAATCTCACTTTCAAATTGTAGCATAAAGAATAAAATACCTAGAAATAAGTTTGACCAAGGAGGTAAAAAACATTTGCAGTTTATTATAAGGTCTGTAAGAAATCAGTGAAAGGAATTGAAGAAGACACAGATTAGTGGAAAGATATTCTCTGCTGATGGATTGGGAGAATTAATATTGTTAAAAAGTCCATACTGAAAAAGGTCCATACCACTGAAACCAATTTACAGATTCCACCCCTATTGTATTTCTCATTACATTTTTTACAGGGAACAAACAATCCTAAAATTTGTATGGAATCACAAAAGACAGCAAATAGTCAAAGAAATCTTGAGAAAGAAGAGCAAAACTGAGCGTATCATATTTCCTGATACCAAACTATATTACAAAGCCACGATAATTGGAACAGTATGGTATTGGCATAGAAGCAGATAAGTGGGTTAATAGAGCAGAATGAAGAGCCCAGAAATAAACCCATGCACGCATGGTCCGTTCACTTATGACAGCAGAGCCACAAATGTACAGTGGGCAAATGATGGTCTCTTCAATGAATCGTGTTGGGAAAACTAGACTACTGTATTATCCCAAGCAGAAAAAATGGTTCACAGTGGTTTAGAAACTTGAACATACGACCTGAGACTATAAAACTTGCAGAAAGAAACACAGGGAATAAGCTCCTTGACCTCAGTGTTAGGATCCTTTGGATTTAACACCAAAAGCAAAGGCAGCGAAAGTAAAGATGAATTAAGTGGGACTGCATCAAATTAAAAACCTTTGCTCAGAAAGGGAAACCATCAACAAGGTGAAGAAGCCTGCCGTGTGGGAGAAAATGCTCACTTATCATACACTTGGAAGAGGTGTAGATGATTATACATAAAAGTTACAAGGGTTTATTGGTACAGCAGGGAATATAGCCAGTATTTTATAGTGATGGAATATAACCTTGAAAAATTATGAATCACTATATTGTACACCTGTAGCTTAGGTAATATTGTACATACACTATACTTCCAAAAAACTCATGTATTGGAAAAGGTTAGCATCCGAAATGTACTCATGCAACTCAACAGAAAAAAGACCAATCTGATTTTAAAATGGGCAGAGGAGTGTTGGTAGGAAGTTCGCTTTTGGAAATACAGTTGCCTAAATGAATCTGGAGCTCTTCAGAGGGACAGAGGTATTTAGATTTTGAAGTACTCTGTGCATGAATGTTGTTCAATCCATGAGAAGAAACAGGGTCATGCAGACAAACTTACAGAGTGATAAGAGAACTGAGAGGAAACTCCAGGAAATAGCAGAATTTAAGAGGCATTTCTGGCCTGAGGGCATTGGATTTTAATGTAAAGATTGATGTTTTGGGGACCAAGGCAGGCTATATCTGTTTCTGACATATAACCTTCTAGTGAGGAAGGAGCAGATGTAAGCAGTGAAAAGCTGCTGCTCTAACATGGTAGAGTATGTTGGCTCTGTTATTTGTGTTAATGGTGGATTTATTTTTATTGGTCCTTAGATGGAATGCATTTTAATTTTTTATTTGAATTTGGATATATTTGGCAATTCACAAAATTTTAGTAAAGTTTTAGTAAAGTTATTATAGTAAATTTTAGTAAAGTTATTATATTAATAGCTCATAAGCTAGTTGCCAGGACAGAAAAAGGCTAAAAATTGATCTGTCTCCCCATATACTTAGAAGGAATATAAGTGAACAGAGAATGTGATATCACAGAAGTATAATAGTAGCACACATTAGATGATTTAATCCTTACATGATAGTCCCTGTGGATCAGTACTGTATTATCCCTATTTACTGGTGAGGTTTAGGGAGTGTCTTTATCTGTTCAGGGTGCTATAACAAAATACTGGGTGGCTTATCAACAGAAATTTATTTCTCACTGTTCTGGAGGCTGAGAAGTTGAAGATCAAACATGGTCTGATTCTGCTGAGGACCCTTGTCCTGGTTAATAGCCAGCATCTTACTGTGTCCTTTCATGATGAAAGGAGCTATCGATCTCTAGAATCTTTCTGTGTAAGAGTAAGTTCATGACCTAACCACCACAGAGGCCTCACCTTTTAATATGTTTGGAGGTTAGGATTTAACATGAATTTTGGGAGGATACATTCAGACCATTGCAGAGAGGTTAAGTTAGGTTATTTGTTCATTGTGCAGCCAGGACAACCCACTTACATGCTGAAGTCTGCACTTGTAAGCATCACCTGGAATTGCTTTTTATTAATAGAACACAGCAAAATTTATACTGGATAGCCAGGAGCTTGGGTTAATGTTGCTGCTTGTTCTTTTTCACCTCCATGTTTTTATGTGCAATTCCAAACCTGCAGAAAAGTTGAAGGAGTGATAAAATGAGCACCCGTATGATTTTCCCTAATATTTATTGAATATTTTGTCACATTTGTGCTCTCACACCTTCTTACCCACTTCCCTCCCTCCCTCACTTTCCCTCTCTGTCACATTCCACTTCTCGCTTCCCCTTCCCTCCCTATACATATACACATTATTATTATTAAACTTTTTTACTGTGTGTTAGGAAACTTCAGACATCAGGAAACTTCACCCAGAATTTCTTAAGCATATGTCACCTAGGAACAAGTTATTTTCCTATATTACTACAATATTGTTATCAAATTCATTATCTTATTTAAAATACAGTGATATAGTAGTTATAGTGTATGCTCAAATTTCCTCAGTCATATTAATAATTGAGATACTGTTCTATAGCTGTCCTTCCAATCTTGGATTTATTCAAGGATCATGAATTACATTTAATTTTCATAGCTTTTTAGTTCAGAGAAGTTCTTTCCATTTTTGTGCCTTGGGTCATTGATACTTTTGAAGAGTTTAGGCCAGTTGTGTTGAAGAATGTTTCACAGTTTGGATTTGTCACGATTGTGTCATGATTTTATTAAACAGTTTTGACAAGAATACTGTTTAGGTAATGCTGTGTGCTTCTCTGTGCACACACTGTCATTTTGCCGCATTATTGGTGATAAGTTTGATTACTTAGATGAATTGATACAGGCTGCATTTCTTCTTTGTAAAAGTGCCTTTTTCCCTTTGTTATTAAGAAAATACCTGTAGGATGGTGCTGTTAAGATTGTATGCCTCTCTTTCTCTACGTTTTACCCAGTGGTGTTAGCTTTGTTGGTGATACTTGCCTGAATTAATTATTACATTGGTGGTTACAAAATGTTGAATTTGTCATTCCTTCTCCATTTACTAGTTGGTGTTATTCTATAAAGGAGAACTTTATTTCTCCTGTTTTTTGTTTTTGAGAATCACTATAGATTAGGGTTAGGGTTAGTAAAAAAATTCAAAATGTTGCAGTCCTTTATCAGTGTATAAAATACTGACAGTATTTTGTATTATACGTACAACAGTTGTCAGTTTGGTCAGTCGGAGCACCTTCAAACTAATTCCTATGCTTTTTTGACTTGTCCTGGTCAGGTTCTGAGAAATTCTTTACATCCTGGCACAACAAGGTATTTTGGGTTCACTTTGTACTTTACTTGCTTCAAACCTGGAATCAGTCCTTTCTGCAAGGAACCCTGATTCCTTTAGTGGAGAATGTTTCCTTTAAAGGGGAACTGCTCGTATTTAATTATCTATCCTTTGCTGTCTTTATGGGGTCAGTTATTTCCAGTACAAAAAAATGAGTGGATTCCAGACCTAAGACCCTTCTGTGTCTTCCTAGAAGTACTCGATAATAAAGTGTCTGAATTGAATTATTTCTCAGAATGAAGTGAGGTACAGGCAGTGTCGATGACTTGCCATGGGAAATAATAGGATGTTGTTTAGAAAATTGGCATTGTATTTTTTTCCCCTCTAACTTGGTGGTGACGTGTGAAGGTGAAAACAGGTATTTGTATCCTTTTTACTTTTATATAATCCAGGCTTTTTTCCCTATGGTATAGTGACTTAAGAGTTGTTTCCCTCTTTGTTATTTTCTGCTCTCTGAATTCAAATCTCCTTAGATAGGGAAACTTGTAATCCAGCTCTTTAATACTTTGTATTTTGAACCTGCATGTTGTATTCATCTGCACATACACTTTACACATTGGTTTGTGTACACAATCTATGAAACTGACATGAAGTTAGGGTGTTTATTGTATTGAACATTTATGCTGGAGCCTGGTTTTATGGCTCCTTATGAGGTCTGATGTTTCAGAAAATCCAAAATAGATTTGGCCTTAGAACTGAGATCTTGTACACCCTAGTTGCTAATGGGCCAACAACTTGAGCATGTCCTGCTGTGGGACTCTACATGAAATTGGACGTGTCAGTCCTTTCTGCAAAGCTTTTCTTCCTTGATTTTTAAAAGTTGAAGTGTAGTTGATTAACAGTGTTGCACTGATTTGTGCCGCACAGCAAAGTCTACGAAAGGGTTTTGCCTTGAAGGTGAAACTCCCTAAACCTATCTGTATATTTCTTTTTTTGTGTGTGTTTTTTTGTGTGTTTTTGTGTGTGTGTGTGTGTGTGTTTTGTATATTTCTTTGAAGTGAAAAAAAATAAATAGGCTGTAAGGAAATTGCTATTAACATTAAAAATTTTTTTTTTTGTTTTGGCCACGGCATGTGGGAATCTTAGTTCCCTGACCAGGGATTGAATTGGTGTCCCCTGAGTTGGCAGCGTGGAGTTGTAACCACTGGACTGCCAGGGAAGTCCCATGTTTTGTTGAAATATTTAAAACTCTATCCCTATGAAAGAAACATGGAATTTATTTTTGGAGCAGTGATGTTGGTCACTTCCAGAAGTTATAGGTAATAAATATTTTAATTACATGGCTTATGTATTTGTTCTTTTATATGTGGATGACTACTCTAAAAGTACTTTAAAAATTAGCTGCCTGGCAACATAAACGTGCAGATATTAAAATGAATTGCATGCCTTCCAACTATTTCTGTTACTTGGCTAAATTTAGAACCCTGTAGAGCTCCTGCAGAATTGAAATCTCAGGGGATTTTAATAGTCAAGACAGACAATATTTGGCTCTTCGGAATAAGGTAGAAAAAAAATAGCTTCAGATTAATTTTTGCGCTGTCACCTAGGCTGCTTAATTAAGGCACTGAGGCCAGTGAAAAGTCAAAACTGTTCTGAGAATTTTATTTGACTGTTGCTGAAAATTTGGTGGAGTTTAGACTCTGGGTGGTGAAAGGGATTTTTTTCCTCCTCCTAGGTGAATTGCTGGAGGCTATCCACTCTCCTTTCTCCAGTGTCTCTTCAGATTATGCTTGATAAGTGCAGTTCTTTATACTTCACCAGGATGGATGAGGCAGTACGTCTGAGTTAGAGATCAGGTGAGCATTATGTTTGGGTACTGGTGGGTGAGTTTTCTGACACTAGAATTGTTTTGCATATGTGTAGATTCAGACTAGTCTAGGATATTTTGAGGAGAAACTTATTCAGTGTATATTTAACTGTACATGAAATAAAAATCTCTTGATGGAGTTGGATAGACATAAAAAATAGCAAATAAAAGGAATGGTAGTTTGAGTAAGTAACTTAAATGTAAGTTAAAATGGGACAGATTTTACATAGAGTGCATATGACGTGTTTACTGCCCGACTTGGCAATTGGAACTGTAAGGCTCTGCTGCTACTATGGTAAGAAATTTTCAGGACGTTAGAAAAATGCCCCCAAATTATTGTAAACCAAGAAAATTCCCAGAGTGGAATGTAGGTTTTTTAATTTTCTGGCCCTGGATTTATGCAAATGGTGAAATGTAAAAAAATTGAAAGACAAATCTGCATCTTACTCACATTGTAAGCCCATGTGCCTTTTTTTTTTTTCCTGCTCTCAAAAGACTTACTGTTTAGTAAGACAGAATGTTAGGGAGGAGGTAGTAGGATGGTTTTTATTTTCTTTTTTTGCTTATCTCTTTATAAATTACATGGATTTCTCTTACGATTAGATGGAAAAGTCAGTTATTTTAAAACATTTTAAAAAGGATAAGGGGCTATAAATCAACTCTTGACACTTGTGAGTGCACTAATAGACTTGTTTTCCAGTGCTCTTGGACTCTAGTTAGGTAGTGAGTTCTTTTTTCCCGAGCTTTGTGACTATTTCTTTGGGCAAACTTTCTTTATATTATAGCTGAAATTTTTATTAAATAATCAACCACTTAGATAATAAACTTTCTATTTAAGCCTAATAATGTATAATTTTGTTTTGTGAAAGAGTTCCCATTTGAATTCTGGGAGGAAAGCTTGTGCTTGTTAGCTTGCCCTAGCTTGCTGGAGACTTATCATTTTGACATTATAAAGGGGACCTCAGTTAAATTTGAAAAAGACAATATTATATGCTTTTACTAGAGTAAAATCTTAGTAGTTTTTGGGGTGACAGGGAAGGCTGTTGCATTTTCCCCTAGGTCCCAGGGATTTTCAGAGACACCTTGACTATCAGATAAGGTATTTGGGACCATTAGAAGTCTTAGGACCATTTTAAGACTGTGGGATCAAAAAATTTTTTCTGTGCATTAAAAGACCTTACTGGCTAGCTGTGAAGATAAACTTGATAATTTATGAACAAAACAACAGTAGATAGAGTGGGTTAGATTCTGTAGTATAGATGGAATGTTGTAGAATTTAGTTGTATCTAACCGTGCAGTGTAAACAAATAGAAAAAAGATAGAAATCAATCTAGGAAGTAGGGATGGAGATAGGAATTGAACTGGGCTTCAATAAGAGATTAGTATATAAAATTTATTTCATTTCAGTGGCTATATTTCAAATATGTATATTTTTCTTTTTTGAGAGTTGCTTATTTAAATTACTACGGAAAATTTCAAACATTTGAAAGCATTGGAATAGTTAAATGAACTTCCATATGCAGTTGTTAGCTTGTGGCTACTCTTGTTTCATCTATACTCCTATCCCCTTTCCTGACTGTCCTGAAGAGGATCTGGTGTATAATTTCACCCTGAGTATTTAAGTATATACTCCTAGATAATGACTTTAAAGATATAATGTCAATACCATTTATACTTCTAAAATAATTAACAGTAATTCCTGAATATTAAATATCTGGTGTTCATATTTCCCTGACTGTATCGTATTTTCTAAACAGCTTGTATGTTTAGTCAAATAAAGTCTGTATCTTGTAGTTGGTCAATATATGTTTAAAAATCACTTAATCTGAAAAATATCCCCTCTCCTTTTTTTTTCCCCCAGTGTATTTGTTGAAGAAACTTGGTTATTTGTCCAGTAATTTACCACAAGTGGATTTGATCAGATTCAGATTCAGTGTTGGCTAGAATACTTTATAGTGTACATGCATTAGGAGGAAGTGTGTGATGTCTGTTAGTCTAATTTTCATGTCAGCAGCCATTGATGAACCTTGTCTACATCCTTTATTGAATTTCGTTAGTGGTTATAAAGTGATGATATTCAATTTGTATTATTTTAAAATTTATTTTAGCTGGAATTTTTCTTAGCAGTTTTACTTTTTAATATTCATTTATTTTATTTTCGGCTACTCTGGGTCTTCATTGCTGTGCGTGGGCTTTCCCCACTTGAAGTGAGTGGGAGCTGCTCTTCAGATGTGGTGTGCAGGCTCCTCATTGTGGTGGCTTCTTGTTGCAGAGCACGGGCTCTAGGGCGCGCGGGCTTCAGCAGTTGTGATGCATGGGCTTAGTTGCCCTGCGGCATGTGAAATCTTCCTGGACCAGGGATGGAACCCCTGTCCCCTGCATTGGCAGGCGGATTCTTAACCACTGGACTACTAGGGAAGTCCTGGAATACTTTTATAAAGGGATACTTCCCTCATTATTTACTTGATTACTTTCAGGTGTATCTTGTACAGGACAGGTGAGAGAGATGCTTTGAATCTTTATTTTAATTATTGAATCTTTATTTTCAAAATAGTTTGTTCACTAACATCCTGCAAAGGTGACTGATAAGTTTTTTGAATTGTCATTATGAACTCATCAATTTAAATGTACTGATGTGTTTCAGTCTTATTTCTTTTCTATTCTTAATGATGTCTCACTGATTAACTCATAAGGGCAAATGGGAACCTCTTTAAGTTGGCTGCAGTGTCCTTTTTAAAAAAAAACACACTTTCTGTTTAGGCTGCACTGCGTGGTTTGTGTGGTCTTAGTAGACTGAACCTGGGACCTTGGTGGTGAGAGAGGAGTCGTAATCACGGGACCACCAGGGAATCCCCTCCAGTGTTCTTTTCAGGTGATCCTCCTAGTTTCTTCATTTTCTGGTCTGACCTGATATTCAGAGATCCTCTTTTCCATTTCCATTCATGGGCATGTAACAGCCTTTGCCTCTTTTTTGGGAAATAATGTTTAGAAGCCACAGTCTGGGTGCAAGAGGCACTATTGCTTAGTGGATTGTTCATTATATCTTGCTGTTTTTAGTGAAGAAGGCTAGGAAATAAGGTTTTTTTTTGAAAGAAAATGCATTACAAGTTTGTATCAGTATTTCCAATTCAAAGACAGGACTATAGATTTTTAAGTTCAGTATCTTTAATCTTATAGATTTGTATTTTTCAGATTGTGAAAGTAATAATGTAATTATTATAAGAAATTTAAATAATTCAAAAAATGTAAAAGGTGAAGACCCTGACCCTACCCTAGAACCATTAGTTAACTACTTAACACAATTAATTTAAAACCTTCATGTATTGGAGAAGGAAATGTCAACCCACTCCAGTGTTCTTGCCTAGAAAATCCCAGGGATGGCGGAGCCTGTGGGCCGCCGTCTGTGGGGTCGCAAGTCGGACACGGCTGAGGCGACTTAGCAGCAGCAGCAGCAGCAGAAGTGGGTGTTTTTCCTACTTTTAAAGTTGAGTGTAGTTGATGTAATGATTGTGTTAGTTTCAGGTGTGCAGCGTAGGGAGCCAGCATCTTTACAGATTACACTCAGTTAAAACTGACTACACGACAGTGGCTCTCATTCCCTGTGCTGTGTAATATAGCCTTGTTGCTTATCTATTTTACATGTAGTAGTTTGTATCTCTTTGAGTTAGACAAGGCTGTGGTCCGTGTGATCAGATTGGCTAGTTTTCTGTGATTATGATTTCAGTGTATCTGCCCTCTGATGCCCTTTTGCAACACCTGCCATCTTACTTGGGATTCCCTTACGTTGGACGTGGGGTATCTCTTCACAGATAATCCAGCAAAGCACAGCCGCTGCTCCTTACGTTGGATGAGGGGTATCTCCTCACGGCCACCCCTCCTGACCTTGAACGTGGAGTAGCTTCTCTCTGCCCTCCTGCAACCACGCAGCCACTTCTCCTTGGATGTGGAATTGCTCCTCTTGGCTGCCGCCCCTGACCTCGGGCGTGGGGTAGCTCGTCTCAGAGCACAACCTTGTCTAACTCAGTGAAACTAAGCCATGCCGTGTGGGGACCCCCAAGACGGACGGGTCACGGTGGAGGGGTCTGACAGAATGTGGTCCACTGGAGAAGTGAATGGCAAACCACTTCAGTATTCTTGCCTTGAGAACCCCATGAACAGTATGAAAAGGCAAAAAGATAGGACACTGAAAGAGGAACTCCCCAGCTCGGTAGGTGCCCAATATACTACTGGAGATCAGTAGTGCCCAATATACTGCTGGAGATCCAGCAAGAATGAAGGGATGGAGCCAAAGCAAAGACAATACCCAGTTGTGGCTGTGACTGGTGGTACAAGCAAGGTCCGATGCTGTAAAGAGCAATATCGCATAGGAACCTGGAATGTTAGGTTCATGAATCAAGGCAAATTGGAAGTGGTCAAACAGGAGATGGCAAGAGTAAACGTTGACTTTATAGGAATCAGCAAACTAAGATGGACTGGAATGGGTGAATTTAACTTAGATGACCATTAAATCTACTACTGTGGGCAGGAATCCCTTAGAAGAAATGGAGTAGCCATCATGGTCAACAAAAGAGTCTGAAATGCAGTACTTGGATGTAATCTCAAAAATGACAGAACGATCTCTGTTCGTTTGCAAGGCAAACCATTCAGTATCACGGTAATCCAAGCCTATGCCCCAACCAGTAATGCTGAAGAAGCTGAAGTTGAAGGGTTCTATGAAGACCTACAAGACCTTTTAGAACTAACACCCCAAAAAGATGTCCTTTTCATTATAGGGGACTGGAATGCAAAAGTAGGAAGTCAGGAAACACCTGGAGTAACAGGCAAATTTGGTCTTGGAGTACGGAATGAAACAGGGCAAAGGCTAATAGAGTTCTGCCGAGAGAACGCACTGGTCATAGCAAACACCCTCTTCCAACAACACAAGAGAAGACTCTACACATGGACATCACCAGATGGTCAACACTGAAATCAGATTGATTATATTCTTTGCAGCCAAAGATGGAGAAGCTCTATACAGTCAGCAAAATCAAGACCAGGAGCTGACTGTGGCTCAGATCATGAACTCCTTATTGCCAAATTCAGACTTAAATTGAAGAAAGTAGGGAAAACCATTAGACCATTCAGGTATGACCTAAATCAAATCCCTTATGATTACACAGTGGAAGTGAGAAATAGATTTAAGGGACTAGATCTGATAGACAGAGTGCCTGATGAACTATGGACGGAGGTTCGGAGGTTCGTGACATTGTACAGGAGACAGGGATTAAGACCATCCCCATGGAAAAGAAATGCAAAAAAGCAAAGTGGTTGTCTGAGGAGGCCTTACAAACAGCTGTGAAAAGAAGAGAAGTGAAAAGCAAAGGAGATAAGGAAAGATATTCCCATTTGAATGCAGAGTTCCAAAGAATAGCCAGGAGAGATAAGAAAGCCTTCCTCAGCAATCAATGCAAAGAAATAGAGGGAAACAACAGAATGGGAAAGACTAGAGACCTCTTCAAGAAAGTTAGAGATACCAAGGGAACATTTCATGCAAAGATGGGCTCAATAAAGGAGAGAAATGGTATGGACCTGACAGAAGCAGAAGATATTAAGAAGAGGTGGCAAGAATACACAGAAGAACTGTACAAAAAAGATCTTCACGACCCAGATAATCACGATGGTGTGATCACTCACCTAGAGCCAGACATCCTGGAATGTGAAGTCAAGTGGGCCTTAGAAAGCATCACCACGAACAAAGCTAGTGGAGGTGATGGAATTCCAGCTGAGCTCTTTCAAATCCTGAAAGATGATGCTGTGAAAGTGCTGCTCTCAACATGCCAGGAAATTTGGAAAACTCAGCAGTCGCCACAGGACTAAAAAAGGTCAGTTTTCATTCCAATCCCAAAGAAAGGGAATGCCAAAGAATGCTCAAACTACTGCACAGTTGCACTCATCTCACACGCTAGTAAAGTAATGCTCAAAATTCTCCAAGCCAGGCTTCAGCAATACGTGAACCATGAACTTCCAGATGTTCAAGCTGGTTTTAGAAAGGGCAGAGGAACCAGAGATCAAATTGCCATCATCCGCTGGATCATCGAAATAACAAGAGAGTTCCAGAAAAACATCTATTTCTGCTTTATTGACAATGCCAAAGCATTTGACTGTGTGGATCACAAAACTGTGGAAAATTCTTCAAGAGATGGGAATACCAGACCATCTGACCTGCCTCTTGAGAAACGTGTATGCAGGTCAGGAAGCAACAGTTAGAACTGAACATGGAACAACAGGCTGGTTCCAAATAGGAAAAGGAGTACGTCAAGGCTGAATATTGTCACCTTGCTTACTTAACTTATATGCAGAGTACATCATGAGAAACGCTGGGCTGGAAGAAGCACAAGCTGGAATCAACACTGCCGGGAGAAATATCAATAATCTCAGACATGCAGACGACACCACCCTTATGGCAGAAAGTGAAGAGGAACTAAAAAGCCTCTTGATGAAAGTGAAGGAGGAGAATGAAAAAGTTGGCTTAAAGCTCAACATTCAGAAAACTAAGATCATGGTGTCTGATCCCATCACTTCATGGGAAATAGATGGAGAAACAGTGGAAACAGTGTCAGACTTTATTTTTGGGGGTTCCAAAATCACTGCAGATGGTGATTGCAACCATGAAATTAAAAGATGCTTACTCCTTGGAAGGAAAGTTATGACCAACCTAGAGAGCATATTGAAAAGCAGACACATTACTTTGCCAACAAGGGTCCATCTAGTCAAGGCTCTGGTTTTTCCAGTGGTCATGTATGGATGTGAGAGTTGGACTGTGAAGAAAGCTGAGTGCTGAAAAATTGATGCTTTTGAACTGTGGTGTTGGAGAAGACTCTTGAGAGTCCCTTGGACTGCAAGGAGATCCAACCAGTCCATCCTGAAGGAGATGAGTCCTGGGTGTTCATTGGAAGGACTGATGCTGAAGCTGAAACTCCAGTACTTTGGCCACCTCATGCGAAGAATTGACTCATTGGAAAAGACCCTGATGCTGGGAGGGATTGGGGGCAGGAGGAGAAGGGGACGACAGAGCATGAGATGGCTGGATGGCATCACTGACTCGTTGGATATGGGTTTGGGTAGACTCCGGGAGTTGGTGATGGACAAGGAGGCCTGGTGTGCTGTGATCCATGGTATTGCAGAGAGTCGGACACGACTGAGTGACTGGACTGAGCTGACTGACTGAGTTTGTGTGTCTTAATTCCATCCCCCTAATTTGCCCCACACTCCTTTCCTCTCGCCTTTGGTAACCACTAGTTTGTTGTTTTGTATCTGTGAGTCTTGTTTCTTTTTTGTTTGTATTTTCATTTGTATTATTCTAATTTTTCTTCATTTTTCCTTGAAAATTTTTACTTATTTACTTTTAATCAAAGTGTGGTTGATTTATGTTGTGTTAGTTTCTGATGTACAACAAATTAATTCAGTTATATGTATATATATTATTTTTCATACTCTTTTTCATTATGTTTTTTTATAAGATCCTGAATATAATTAACTGTGCTATACAGTAGGACCTCATTGTTTATCCATTCTATATATAATAATTTGCATTTGCTAGTCCTAAATTCCCAATCCAACCCTCCCCTGCCCCCTACTGTATTATTTTTTAGATTCTGCGTATAAGGGATACACAGTGTTTATCTTTCTCTGTTTGACCTATTTCACTAAGCGTAATATTTTCTGGGTCCATCCGTATTGCTGAGATGGCAGGGTTTCATTCCTTTTCATGGCTGAGGAGTATCTTTTGTGTATTAGGTGTGTTTGTGAGTGTCTGAGTCTCACTTCTTCATCCGTTTACTGGTTGATGAACCTCTTGCCGTGGTGGTTTAGCCGCTCAGCCGTGTCCGAGTCTTTGCAGCCCCATGGACTGTAACCCACCAGGGTTCTCTGTCCATGGGGATTCTCCAGGCAAGAATACTGGAGTGGGTTGCCATTTCCTTCTCCAGGGGTCTTCCCAACCCAGGGGTCGAACCTGGGTCTCCAGCATTAGCAGGCAGATTTTTTTTACCATTTGAGCTCTGAGAGAAGCCATGAGCAAGTTGGTTGCTTCCTTATCTTGGCCATTGTAAATAGTGCTTCATGGATATTGGGTTGCATGTATCTTTTTGAATTAGTGTTTTCATTTTCTTCCGATATATGCCCTGGAATATAATTGCTGGATCCTCTGGTATTTCTATTTTTAGTTTTTTTTTTTTTGAGGAAACGTCATACTGTTTTCCATATTGACTCTTCCAAATTGTATTCCCACTAATACCAAGGGTTCCCTTTTCTCTGCATCCTATCCAGTGTGAAGTAAGTCAGAAAGAGAAAGACAAATACCATATGATACCACTTACATGTTCATAGCAGCACTATTCACAATAGCCAAAGCAATGAATACAACCTAAATGTCCATCAACAGATGAATGGATAAGGAAGATGTGGTACATATATACAGTGGAATACTACTCAGCCATAAAAAGAACAAAATAATGCCATTTACAGCAACATGGATGCAACTAGAGATTATCACACTAATTGAAGTAAGTCAGAAAAAGACACACACCTTATTATATCACTTATATGTAGAATCTAAAATAGGCACAAACAAACCTGTCTACAAAACAGAAACAGACTTGTTGACATAGAGAACAGACTGGTTGCCAAGAGCCAGGGAGAAGGATACATGGGAGTTTGAAATTAGCAGATGCAAACTATTAGTGAAAGTGAAAGTGACGTCCGTCAGTCGTGTCCAACTCTTTGCGGCCCCATGGACCGTAGCCTACCATGCTCCTCCGTCCATGGGATTTTCCAGGCAAGAGTACTGGAGTGGGTTGCCATTTCCTTCTCCAAAACTATTATTAGATTGGTGCAAATGTAATTGCGGTTTTGGACCATGAATTTTAAACCCACATAACTAGGCTCGAGGAGTCAGACACGACTGAGGCAACTTAGCACGCATGCAAGTACGTCTTTGTTAATCAAGATATAGGAACCGTTACAGTCAACACACTTTTTAATTTTATTTTTCAATCAACACATTTTTTTGTCAGTGAAAAATGTTTGTTTATTCCTGTAGTGTAAATACCTGTGCTTCAGGATTCAACGAACTCTTGGAAAGCATTTTCTGCCTCCTGCTGGTTGTGGAAGCATTTTCCCTGCAAAAAGCTGTTAAGATGCTTAAAGAAGTGGTGGTTGGTCAGGTGAACGTGGCAGATGAGGCAAAACTTCGTGGCCAATTTATTCAACTTCTGAAGCGTTGGTTGTCCTGGAGAAGAATTGGGTCCTTTCTGTTGACTGATACCGGCTGCAGGCATTGTAGTTCTTAGTGCATCTCACTGATTTGCTGAGCATCCTTATCAGATGTAATCATTTTGCTGGGATTCAGAAAGCTGTAGTGAATTAGGCTGACAGCAGATCACCAAACAGTTACCATGACCTTTTTTTTTTCGGTGCAAGTTTGGCTTTGGGAATGCTTTGGAGCTTCTTGGTCCATTCACTGAGCTGGTTGTTGATGATTGTTGTATAAAATCCACTTTTCATTGCATGTCATGATCCAATCAAGAAATGGTTCATCGTTGTTGCCTAGGATAAGAGAAGACAACAATTCAAAAGGACAGTTTTTTTGATTTTTGATAAGCTCGTGAGGTACCCACTTATTAAGCTTTTTACCTTTCCAGTTTGCTTCAAATTCCAAATGGTCTATGTTGAATTCTTTGGCAACTTCTCGTGTGATTTTAAGAGGATCAGCTTTGATGATGGTGCTCAGCTGTTGTTGTTACCTTCTGATGGCTGACCTCTATGCTCCTCATCTTCAAGCTCTCGTCTCCTTTGCAAAACTTGTTGAATCACCACTGCACTGTCTTTAGCAGTTCCTGAGCCAAGTGCGTTTTTGATGTTGTGGTTGTCTCCTCTGCTTTTTACAACACATTTTTGAACTTGAATAAGAAAATCACTCGAATTTTCTTTTTGTCTCACATCATTTCCATAGTCTAAAGTGCGTATAAAACAAACAACAAGTAATGTCATTAGCAAAAAAACATAGAACAAGAAATACACATTAAAATGATGTGTAACATAACCATATTTATTTAAGAATGTATTCCAATATCATGACAAATTTCAACAGTGCAAAGCTGCAATTACTTTTGCAGTAGCCTAATGTGTGTGTGTGTGCGTGTGTGTGTATGATGGATAAACAACAAGGTCCTACTGTATAGCACAGGTAACTATATTCAGTATCCTGTGATAAACCATAAGGAAAAAATATGAAAAAATAAATAGCATGTGTATAACTGAACCACTTTGCTATACAGTAGAAATGAACATGACATTGTAAATCAACTATACCTGAAAAAAATAAAAAATTTTAAAATGACATTAGGGATTAACATTTTCTGAGGCTGGAAAAAGAAAGATGAGAAGTTATTCCTAATGTGAAAAATTACATATTTTTAGTTTTGCTCTTTGAATTGGTGTCACTTTTATATGGTGTAAGGTTCTACTTCTAGAAAAAAGTAGAGTGAAATTTTCTTCTTGTTCCTACGATATAAACCACTCAGTTCCTCTTTCCAGGGTCAACTAGGATTACCAGTTTTTGTGTATACTGTGCACTTACAAGCATGAAATATACACATACATGAAAATGTGTCTGTGTTCTTTTCTTCCTTTTTAAAAAAATGATTGCCTTGCACTTTTCTTACACATACATCAAGTTGTATGTGTTGTTGTGATTCAGACTTACAACATAACATCAAAAATCTCGTTATTCTTATTTGCATCTGTACAGTATTACGGGCTGTGTATGAAGTTTCTATCATTTATAATATTTATGGTTATTATTGTGCTATGTTATCAGTAAGATTTTTAAGGCAAATCTCTACAATTTAAAATACTTTTAGGGGAAGAGTTGAGCACAGGGGAGAATCAGGAGTAGTTATGTGTGTTTCTTGTTTAAGTAAGTTACATACATTTTTGCAAGCATTTTCCCTGCTCTTTTCATAGTGACTTGTAACTCCTCAAAAAAAAAAAAAAAAGGCATTTTGACTTTTTTCTCAGTTATAAACAGTGCTGCATGAATAACTTTGTACATATGTTATTTTGCGTATTTGTAATAATAAGATAATTTTCTAAAGGTATATATTTGCAGTTTTTATAAACATTGTACAATTGACTTCCAAATATATATGAAGTTTACATTTCCACCAGTAGTTGATTCAAGATTTGAAAGAGAGGATTTAGTCATGGTGGATACATATAAAATAACCACTTTGAAATGTTTCCACACATGTATGTTTGGTGTGCATAGTTCATTCAGCACAGTTAACTGAGTGCCTCTGAACCAACGTAGTCTTTACTCTCATGAGCAACTCTAGCGGATTAACTCTAAGCTCTCAGGGGAGGCTTTCTGCAGGGGCAGAGCCTTGAAGGGCAAGTGGGGCAGGGAATTCTAGATGAGCAGATCCCAAATCTTAATCTGACTTTTTAAAAAATTATTACGGACTCCAAAGAACTTTTATTTAAGTGGGTTATATTTGCCAATATTTACTATTTAGAAATTAAAACTAAGAAAATATTTAAATATTTATTAATTCATTAAAAATAGTAAATTCCTTACATATTAATGTTTGACACACTTTAATTTTTTATACATAATTTTAGTTAAAGATCACTAAAAGTATTGGCTGTACTCCTGCATTGTACGGCGCACCCTTGTGGCCTGTTTTATAACCGACGGTTTCTGCCTCCCGCTCTCCCACCCCGTGTTGCCTGCTCGTGCCCACCCCCACCCCTCCCCATAACAACCCCTGATTTGTTCTCTCTGCTTTTTTATGTTCATTAGTTTGTTGTATTTTTTAGATTCCACATATAAGTAACATCACGTAGTATTTGCCCTGCTCTCTCTGTCTTATTTCACTCAGCGTAATGCCCTTCAGGCCCACCCATGTTGCTGCAAATGCCAAAAAATTTGTTCTTTTTTATGGCGGAGTAGTCCTCCTGTGTGTGTGCACACGTGCCCGCATGGATGTGTGTATATACACACACAGTAGAATTGCTGGGTCATATATTAGTTCTATTTTTAGCTTTTTGAGGAGCCTCCATACTGTATTCCACAGTGGCTGCTCCAATTTATATTCCTGCCAACAATGTACAAGGATTCCCTTTCCTCCTCATCCTTGCCGACATTTGTCATTAATGTTCTTTTTTCAAATAGCCTTCCTATGAGGAGGTATCTCATTGTGGTTTTGATTTCCATTTC
Source organism: Dama dama (assembly GCF_033118175.1). Lineage (NCBI taxonomy): Eukaryota > Metazoa > Chordata > Mammalia > Artiodactyla > Cervidae > Dama > Dama dama. Next base: position 70,424,208 of record NC_083683.1, read on the forward strand.
TTTGTTGAGCATCTTCTCCCGTGCCTGTTGACCATTTGCATTTCCTCTTTGGAAAATTGCCTATTCAATTCTTGGCCCATTTTTTTATAATGTACTTTTTAATGAAAGCACTAATTTATAAAAACTTTATTGGGGTGTAGTTGGTTTACAATGTTACATTCATTTCTGTTGTGCAGCAAAGTGATCCATTATACAGAAACACACACATATATGTACTTACTCATATTCTTTTCCATCATGATTTATTACTAGATGCTGAATATAATTCCTATTATCCTGTGTATAATAGTTTGTATCTGCTAATCCCGAACTCCCAGTCTGTCCCTCCTCCACCCCCCTGACCTTGACAACCATAAGTCTGTTCTCTGTGAGTCTATTTCTGTTTCGTGGATGAGTTCATTGTGTCTTTTTTTTTCTTTTTTCGGCTACGCTATGCTGCCTGTGGGATCTTCCCTGATCAGGGGTCAAACCCAATACCCCTTGCATTGGAGGTGCAGAATCTTAACCACGAACTGTGAGGGAAGTCCCCATTGTGCCATATTTTAGATTCCTCATACAAGTGATATCATATGGTGTTTGTCTTTCCAACTTCCTTCACATAGTATGATAATTTCTAGGTCCATGTTGCTTCAAGTGGTATTATTTCATTCTTTTTTATGGCTGAGTAGTGTTTCATTGTGTGTGTTTGTGTGTGTGTGTGTGTGTATACACACCACATCTTCATTATCCATTCATGTGTCGATGAACATTCAGGGTGTATCTGTGTCTTGGCTGTTGTAAATAGTGCTGCTTTGAACAAGAGGGTGCATGTGTCTCTTTGGATTACCGTTTTTTCCAGGTGTATAGCCAGGAGCAGGATTGCTGGATCATCTGGTAATTCTACTTTTAGTTTTCTGAGGAACTTCCATACTCTTTTCTGTAGTGACTGTGCCAGTTTACATTCCTACCAACAGTGTAGGAGGGTTCCCTTTTCTCTACGCCCTATTCAGCATTTGTTATTTGTGTGTGTATATATATATATATTTAGGTGTGGGATCAGAGTTATCACACACAGGGTCGTCACTCTGTTGCAGCATGCCGGGTCTTTAGTTGTGGTGTGTGGAGTCTAGTTCCCTGACCAGGATCGAACCCAAATTCCCTGCATTGCGAGTGTAGAGTCTTAACCACTGGACCACTGGAGAAGTCCCTGAGTTCCACTTCCTGATGGGAATTGCTGAAAATAATCTATGGCCATGTTTAACGGATAACACTGGGTATTCCTTTTCCTTGTTCCTCTTCTTTTTTGTCTTCTTGCTCTTTCTCCCTCCTTTTCTCACCTCCCTTCCTTCCTTCAAGTTAAGTGGATAGTTGGTGGATTTTTAAAAATTACCTTGCCTTGCCTTGTCTTTGTCTTGAAATTCATGTTAGAACAAAGCTTACTTGGTTAAATGATTTCTTCTGTGATTTCTTGGTGTGGCCAAGGACCAGATATTTTTAGGTCTTGACTTTAGCTTCTTTTCAAATTACCTTAGTAATACCAAATATCTCTTAATGCAGGAGAGATTAGTTTTTTCTTCAGGTGATTTTGATCTTTTTAAAAAATCTTTTTATTTGTAATTGCTAAGGTTTAACATTCTAGCCCCTTTATGGTCTCTGCTCCCAGCCGTTCCGTCATCCAGAGTTACTGAAGTGGGCCTGAAATGACACCTTTTCCCATGGTGCTCAGTGAAGTCAGGAAAGGAGAGGTTCCCTATCAGGAGAAGGCGTCTGGACTGTGGTTGTCTTGAGTGGACAGTGTTTTTTACTTGTGAAATCAGTAAAAATCTTGGTAAGCTGCAGATGTCAGTGACCTGTCAGCCCATCAGGATAAATCAGCTCAAGTCCTAAATGAGGTGACAGTGTCAGCACAGTGAGCCCCTTGCCCTGAGTTTATTGGCCCTCTCGTTAAGGTAGCTGTCAGAGCCCTTATTTTAAAGAAAAGTCAGAGTATTTGTTCAAGATTCAGCTGACTTTAAACATTATTTATTTTGGAGGGGGAAGATCACTTTCAGTATAGATGCACCATTGGAAGTGATGTGTGGCTGTTCTTCAGATTATAGCCATTTTCATGTGCCCAAGTGTTACAGTTGTTTGCATCTCTTAAACTTGTCTCCAGGTGACTAGAGGCTATTCTGTTTCTCTCAGTAAGTTTAATTAATTGTCTTGGGTCCCAGACAAGTAGATTTGTTAAGTGTAGTTTCTGATTTATCTGTTGCCCAAACCAGTGATAATTTGATAGGAATAGGAACTCAGAGGTGGCATTTTATTGTGAAAGATGGGATGTTGGTTGCTAAATGCAGCTGATTGGAAGGCTAGGACAAAGTATCTGTCTTTCTGGTGACAGGGTCATTATTTAGGCTTTATAGAATGTGCCACTAGTCAGATGACTGAACTAAATCTTCCTACTCCTGTGAGGAGTGCTTCACAGAACTCTTATCAACTATGATGCTCTTACGAGGATTCGCAGCTTGGTTCACATTAGCCTGGTGATTCTGCTCTTCCTCCGTGCAGTACTAGTGGCCAGATTTTTGGTAATTGTTGCTGCCTGAGAACTTTGGATCTGAACCCCACAGACCTAGAGAACAGTGTTGCCAGATAAGATTGCATCTATTTTTTGAGTGCATATTTTACTTTCAGAGGTACCTTCTCTCTTCCAGAAAGGAAGAGAGCTTTTTGAGAATACAGGACAAATTGTTAGAATGAAGAGAACATAGGCTTTTGAAGCCTGGCTGGTTTTTTGGCTGTAGAAATCAATTTTTAAAAACCTGACACCTCAGAGATAGTACCTGGCTTTGTAAGTGGATCAAACAATTAGAAAACTGTTACAGTGTTTATTGTGTGTCAGACACTAGTTGGCATTGGAGGTACAGATATGAAAAAGACACAAGATTTCTGCCCTCAGAGAGCTTCCATTTTTTTGTTTGAGAACTTTGATAAAGAAGAAAGTAAAGAAATAAGATAATTAGAGAGTATAGTGCTATGAAGAAAATTGATATGGTGATGTGATTTGAGAGTAAGAGGATACTTTAAATTGTGTGGTCAGGTCTCTTCATAGTGACATGAACTATTATTTGAAGGGGGGTTAGAACCAGCATTTCCTGATGGAAGGTTACTGTTCTGGGCAGGAGAAACAACAAATACAAAGGACTTATGGGGAGTATGTGGTTTGGTATGTTCAAGAATAGGCAGGGCCAGGTTTTACAAGGCTCTGTAGACCTTGCTTGGGGTGATGAAAAGCTGTTAATGGGAGGAAACTGGTTGAACAAGGAAGCTAAGTGATCTGATATACATGTTAAAAAGATCACTTATAACACGTTGTAGATTAACTATACTTCAATTTAAAAAAAAAAAGATCAGTCTTGATTCTCTGGGAAGAACAGATAGCAGAAGTGGAGAGATCAGTTGAGAGGCTGTTAGTGCAGCAGTGTGGTATAGTGTTAGTTTCTCAGTTCTGTCCCACTCTTGGTGAGCCATGGACTATAGCCCACCAGGCTCCTCTGTCCATAGAATTCTCCAGGTAAGAATTCTGGAGTGGGTAATCATTCCCTTCTCGAAGGGATCTTCCAGACCCAGGGATCAAACCCTGGTCTCCTGCATTCCAGGCAGATTCTATGCATTTTATTAAAAAATTGCAGTTACGTGGAGGTTGAAGAGGATGGATAGCAAGAAGGAATTCAACTTCTTTCAGAAAGCATTTCATTTTTAATTTTGATAGATTACAGTTTGGGCAAGAAAACCATCATAGCAATAAGTACTAGTGTGGCCTTTGAATTATGTTGTTCTTGATTCTCTGACTCAGAGTTGGAAAGTGACTTTTTGATGTGGCAAGGCTTCAACTTGAATCTCCTTTGCTCACTTAAAAATAAGAGACATCAGGTCATGGCTTGAGGGCCTGTAGGGAAAGGCAGCCAGTAATTTCTTTGCGTGAGGAGGAACAAGACATTTCGTGGGGGCAAGACTCACTGTGCCGGTAGTGTCTGAGGACCAAGATTGGCGATGGAAGGGGGAAGGGCAGTATCCTCTGGCCAGGCCTCCCGATCCTAACCAAACCACCGCTCATCTAATGCCAACAGTCTGAGGGGAAGGGGCTGGACAGAAGCTGGAGGAGCTTTTTCATAGAAATCTGGGAAGATACTGGGAAGGTGGACTTAGTGACGTGATATGCATAAAACAGAGTTATAAAACAAAAGGATGAATTGGAGATACTCCTCACTGTATAGAACTTAGTAGTGCTTAGGTGTTTTTTTGTTTATTTTTTTTGTTTGTTAGGGCTTAGGTTTTGGAGACAGGCTGGCTTGAGCATATTAAGGGTTCTGGTGGTGGCACTCAGCACCCTGGGTTCCTAAAGTGGATTCAGCAGCAACCAGCCCTCAAAGTCCTATAATAATAATAATAAATATTGCAGTTGGAGTGAGGAGATACTAAATTCTGTGTTTGTGATATTATTTCTACTCAGAGAAGAAAATTTTTTCTCTGGCCACTCTACTTTTGCTTTGCATCTACCAGGACAGATGCTATGTCTGCTAGCTCAGTTTCTAGGTTTGTCTTGTGTAGAAGGATAATGGGTAAAAAAACAGCTGAAGAAGTTCAAGGAGTAAGACTGGATGAAAGTGGACTTTATTAGAAAGTGGACTGAGAACTGCTTCTAAGTAGAAGGGATCAGCAGAGGGGGAGGAGCCAAATGACCAGTGTTTTATTGTGAATTAAAATAAGGGTAGATACCAAGGATTCAGGGCAAGGTGTAGGGTTATAAGAAATATTGTGAGCAAAAAGAATTGAGAAAGAAAATATAAAGAAGCTGCTATGGATTTTTAAATAGATCTCTTTATTTTCTTTGAGAGTCTCAGTATATTAAGATTGAAATATTGCTTTTAACTTATCTTTTTTTTTTTTTTTTTTTGAGGTTAGACTTGTTACTTATATGTGACACCATTCCAGCACTGAACTCATGGAGGCTGAACATTTATTCAGGTAATAATAGTTAACATTTATGAAACATTTTTTTATGTGCCAGGCAACAAAGTAAGTGCTTACCCATGATCTCATTTAATCCTCACACAACCTGCGAGTGTTATTGTACCCATATAATGGGTGAAGAAGTTAAGACTCACAGTATATCAAGATTGAATTCATCTGAATTTTAATTTTTAATTTTTCATTAAAAAATGCAAAAAGGCTACTGCAGTAGTCAAAGTGAGAGATGTAGTAGCTTGGATTAGATGATGTTATTCATTATCTGACATAAATATGAATATAAAATGGTTTTGACTGACTGTAGTTCACCCTCATCTCCATAACTTTTCCCCATTGCTCAATATATCATACTTTTTGTTTGTCTTAAAACAATGAAAATATCTTTTGGTAAAGAAAAATTCAGTTTAGGATTTTTAACCTTAAAGCTTTTAAGCTTTTTTTTAAAAAAGTAGGTAAGAAGTTTATATTTTTTGAGTAGATGTCTACAAAAGGTAAAAATCTATAATTGGGGAATTCTTAAGAGGTGATAATACAGATAATAGCCTTTTTTATTGATTTTATCACACGTAGGGTACTATTCACAGATGTTTTCAAGTTTACGGAACCTTATTAGAGTTTCTTGTAGGAGCTTTTTTTGGTGTATCTAAATGCTTATTTACAGATTACATTAATTGTGTACTTGCGTTCAGAACTGACAGTTTCTAGCAGTACCGACTGAAGATCTGTCAAAATTGAAGATGGAACATGTCTGAAATTATAATATAGGTTAATGGAAGTGTTTTTACGTTTACAAAAATTCAAACGTATATGCTACTTTGAGTGGCTCTCTCTGTTTAATTTTGTCAAGAGTTGCCTGTACACTCAGCAAGGGGAAGTAAAACTGCTTTATTAATGCCTTATCAATTACTGAGTGGCCAGCAGTGGTACATTGTCCTCTCATAGTTTTCAAAAAAGAGCTTAATTGAGGTGTTTAAAAATTGGCATGCAGTAAACTACATATGAAAATACACAATTTGTTAAGTTTTGACATGTACTTATCATGAAACTGTCACCACAATCAAGGCATAATGAATATATTTATCACCCCTCCAGTTTTCTTATCCCCATTTGTAATTCTTTCCCAACCTCTGTGGTCTTTGGACAACCACTGATCAATTTTCTGTCGCTATAGAATAGTTTTCAGTGCCTAGAATTTTATATAAATGGAATCATAAGTGTACACTTTCATATTTAATTATTTTTGGTTTGGCTTTTTTTTAAAGTTAATTATTTTGAGATTCATATATGTTGTTGTATGTATCAGTAGTTCATTATTTTTTATTGCTGAGTAGTGATCTTTTGTATAGCTGTAGCACAGTTTGTTCATTCATTTACTTACTGACAGACATTTGGATTTATTCCAGTTTTCAGCAGTTACAAATAACGCTATGCTGTGAATATTTGTATACAAATCTTTGTACGGACTTAGATTTTATTTTTCCTCCAAGTTAATTTATTTCTTTTTTTTTTTTAGGTGAATTCACATGGCATACAATTTTAAATTTTACAATTTATGATTTAAACAATTTTAAATTGTTACAATTTAACAATTTTAAAGAGTACAATTAATTGGTATTTAGTATATTTACAGTGTTCTGCAATCACTAGCACTTTCTAGATTCAGAACTTTGATTATTCCATGAACCACCCCATGCTCATTAACTCATCTTTTCCCATTCTCTCTTCTCCCCATCCTTTGGTAACTTCTAATCTGCTTTCTGTTGTTATGGATTTGCCTAGTCTGGACATTGTAATATAAAAGGAATCAGACAGTATGTGAACTTTTGTGACTGGCTTCTTTCATTTAGCATAATGTTTTCATGGTTCAGGCTTCCCTGAGAGCTCAGTTCGTGAAGAACCCACCTGCAGTGTGGGAGACTGGGCTTGATCCCTGGGCTGGGGTCATCCAGTCTGTAGCACATGTATCAGTACTTCGTTTCCTGTTTTGCCTGTGCCACGTGGCTTTTGGAATTTCAGTTCCCTGACCAGGGGTTGAACCTGAGCCACAGCAGTGAAAACCTGAAATTCTAACCACTCGGCCACAAGGGAACTCCCAATACTTTGTTCTTTTTTATGACTGAGTAATATTCTGTTGTGTGGTGAATATATCGTATTTTGTTTATCCATTCATCAGTCAGGGGACTTTTGTATCCCACTTTTCGTGTAGAAATATGAATAATGCTGCTGCTGCTGCTGCTAAGTCATTTCAGTCGTGTCTGACTCTGTGCGACCCCATAGACGGCAGCCCACCAGGCTTCCCCATCCCTGGGATTCTCCAGACAAGAACACTGGAGTGGGTTGCCATTTCCTTCTCCAATGCATGAAAGTGAAAAGTGAAAGTGAAGTCGCTCAGTCGTGTCTGACTCTTAGCGACCCCATGGACTGTAGCCTACCAGGCTATGAACAATTATATGCAAGCTTTTGTGTGGAGATACCTTTTCATTTATCTTGGCTATATACCTCAAAGTCTGTTTGCTAGATCATAATGGCAACTCACTCCAGTATTCTTGCCTGGAAAATCCCATGGACTGAGGAGCCTGGCGAGCTACAGTCCGTGGGGCTGCAAAGAGTCAGAGACAGCTGAGCACACGTGCACCCGAGTCGTCCTGTGTCTGACTTGTTAATGGACTGTCAGGTGCGTTCAGAGTGCTTGCGCTATTTTACATGCCCACCAGCAGTTCATGAGTGCCAATTTGTCTATCCTTATCAAACTTTTTCTTGTCTGTCTTTTTGAGTCTGGCCATCTTAGTGGGCGTGAAATTGAATCTCATTATGGTTTTGATTTGCATTGTCCTGATTACTAGTGATGTTGAGCATCTTTTCACTTACAAGTTGGCCATTTGTATATCTGTTTTGGAAAAATGTGTATTTAATTCTTTGTCTTTTAAAAAATTGGATAACTTGTCTTTTTGTTATTGAGTTGTAAGAGTTCTGGGTACAGATTCCTTATTGGATGCATGATTTGCAAATAGTTTTTCCATGGGTTTTGTTTCATTTTCTTGATGGTATTGTCTTGTTTAAAATATTTATTTATTTGGCTGCGTTGGGTCTTAGTTGCAGCACATGGGACGTTCATTGCGTCATCTGGGAGCTTTCATTGCAGCACACAGACTCTCTAGTTGTAACATGTGGGCTCTGGGGTGTGTGGGCTCAGTAGTTGTGACATGTGGGCTCTGGGGTGTGTGGGCTCAGTAGTTGTGGCCTGTGGGCTTAGTTGCTCTGTGTCATGTGGGATCTCAGTTCCCCAATCAGGGCTCGAATCCACTTCTCCTGCATTCTTCACCACCACCACCAGGGAAGGCCCTTGATGGTATTGTTCACAGACAAGTTTTAAATTTGATTAAATCCACTTAATCTGCTTTTTTGATTAAGTGGATCTTGGTCTATTTTTAGCTGTTACATTTAGGTCTGCGATCCACTCTGAGTTAACTTCTGTGTGTGGTGTGAAGTGTGGTTCTAACTTTCATGTGTAGATATGCACTTGTCTCATGACTGCTTATTGCAAAGACTCGCTCAGCTGTGTTCAACTCTTTGCGACCCCATGGACTGTAGCGCACCAGGCTCCTCTCTCTGTGGGGATTCTCCAGGCAAGAACACTGGAGTGGGTTGCCGTGCCGTCCTTTGGCCTGTTGGATTGATTGTCTGGTACCCTTGTCAGAAACCAGCTGACTGTGCGTGTAAGGATTTATTTCTGGACTTTCAGTGCTATTCCACTACAGTACTGTTTTGATTACTATGCTTTGTGTAGTTAGTTGAACTTGGGAAATGTGAGTCCTCCAGTTTTGTTCTTTTTTTTAAGATTATGTTGTTCTAGGTTCCTTGCATTTCCATATGAATTTTAGGATCAGTTTGTCAGTTTATAAATAAAAAAGCCAGCTAGGATTTTGATAGGGATGCTCTGAATCTGTAGATCAGTTTTGGGAGTGTTTCCATCTTGACAGTAACATACATTCCCTGGTATGTAAAACATACATGCATGCTAAGTTGCTTCAGTGGTGTCCGACTCTGTGCGACCCCACGGACAGCAGCCCACCAGGCTCCTCTGTCCACAGGATTCTGCAGGCAAGAACACTGGAGTGGGTTGCCATTTCCTTCTCCAAAACATACATATCATCAGGCTAAGTCGGTTCTGTCATGTCCGACTCTTTTCAGCCCCATGGACTGCAGCACACCAGGATCCCCTGTCCTTCACTAGCTCCAGAATTTGCCCAGATTCATGTCCAGTGAGTCAGTGATGCTATCTGACCATTTCATCTTCTGCTGTCCCCTTTTTTGTCTTCTGCTGTCCCCTTCTATCTTCTCCATCATTAGGGTCTTTTCCAATGAGCTGGCTCTTTGCATCAAGTGGCCAAAGTATTGGAGCTTCAGCTTTAGCATCAGTCCTTCCAGTGAATATTCAGAGTTGATTAAGTTTATATCTAAGTATTGTTTTTAAAATTTATTTATTTTTGGCTCTGCTGGGCCTTTGTTGCTGCACGGGCTTTTCTCTAGCTGCTGTACTTGGGTTTCTCATTGCCGTGGCTTCTCTTGTTGCGGAGTGTGGGCTCTCTAGGGCAAGTGGGCTTCAGTAGTTTCAGTTCCCGGGCTCTAGAGCACAGCCTCAATAGTCGTGATGCATGGCCTTAGTTGCTCCATGGCATGTGGGGTCTTCCTGGAACAGGGGTCAAACTTGTGTCTCCTGCACTGGCAGGTGGATCCTTTACTGCTGAGCCACCTTTATTTTTTTTTTTAAATTTCAACTTTATCTGGCCAGTGTGTCCAATTCCAATATTGTGGTTGAAATGCCTGAAGAATTGTCAACATGTGATTCAGCTCAAGCATCCTTGGCTGTCTCCCAGCCTGGAAACGAAAGGTCCTGATTCTGCCTGGCGCAGCCGTCAGGCCACCCTGGACATCACAGAGCAATAAGGACCCTGGCTTGGGGAAGGAAGGGGCTGCTGGGCTTATCCTGGCTTGTCTTATTTTTCTTACTACTGTAAATAATTTTTTCCCTTAACTTCACTTTTGGGTTGTTCATTGCTTGTGTATCAAATGCAATCAATTTTTGTATATTGACCTTGTATCTTGAAACCTCGCTAAACTTGTTTACTAGTTTTTAGTGGATTCCTTAGGATTGTCCAGATACAAGATCATGTTATCTGCAAATAGAGATAGTTTTTACTCCTTTCCAATCTGGGTGCCATTTCTTTCTTCTTAATGTCTCATTGTCCTAGCTGGAACCTCCAGTGCAAAAGTGGATGTCTTTGTCTTGTTACTGAGCTTAGGATAAATGCATTCCATCTGTAAGTAGGTTGTTATATATGAGGTTTTGCAGATTTTTTTTTTTTTTAATGAAATTGAGCTATTTCCTTAGGATTGCTCTGAGGACTACAGTTGACATCTTAATTTATAACAGTGACATCTTAATTTATACCAACTCAATTACAGTTGTGTGCAAAACTTTGTGCCTGTTTAGCTCTGTTCCCTCCCCTCTCTTTTGTGGTATTACGTGCAAATTGTATCCTTTTATATTGCATGCTCATCAACACAGTCTTATAATTATAGCTTTACTTGGTTTTCTTTGAAATCAGATAGACAAAGAGTTACATACGAAGCATTTACACTGTGTTTTATATTTACCTACATAGTTACTTTTACCAACACTTTTAAGTTTTTTGTCTGGATTTGAGTCACTGCCTGGTGTCCTTTTATTTCAGGCTGGATGACTCTGGTATTCTTATAGACTAGATTTGCTGGTGATGAGTTCTTTCATTTTTTTCTAGGAATGTCTTAATTTCTCTGATTTTGAAGGGTGGTTTTGCTGGATATAGAATTCTTGCTTGATAGTCTTTTTCTTTTAGCACTTTGAATAAATCTTCATTGCCTTCTGAACTGAATGAATAAACCCATTGCCTTCTTTTTTTTTTTTTTTTTTTTTAACCCATTGCCTTCTGAACTCCATGGTTTCTGATGAACTTCTTAGATGTGCAGATTTAGTGTTTTTAATCACATTTGAGAAAAGGTAGGATACTATGTCATTAAATATCATTTCTTTCCCTTTCTTTCCTATCATGGGACTCTTAAAATGAATTGTTATGTTTTGTGCTGAGACTTTACTTTTTCTTTATTTTTTTTTGTTTCTGTTCCTCAAATCTAGCCTAATTGACCCGACTTAAAGTTTGTTGATTATTTCTTCATGCTCAGATCTTGTGTTTAACTCTCTACTAATGTTTTTCATTTCCATTATTGTAATTTCCAACTCCAAAATTTTCATTTGCAGTTCCTTTTTGTAATTTCTGTCTTCCATTCAGTATTCTGTTTTTGGTGAGACGTTGTTCTCATAGTTTTCCTTTAGTTTTTAGTCATAGTTTTCTTGATTTAAAAAATTTTTCCCCTTCCTCTTTCCTTTTCGATCTTATTTAAAATGGCTGATTTAAAGTCTAATACCAAAATATAATTTAAACAATTTTTTTGAAAATTAAAAAAATATATCTAAGTCCAGTGTTTGGGCTTACTAAGTAAGTTTCTCTTGACTGTCATTTTTCTTGCGGGCCATATTTTCTGCTTCAAGGTAATGTTGTTAAATTGTTAAGAACTTTACAATACTGAACCTCTGTTTCTTCCCTCCTGGTCATACATTTACTTGCATATATAAATTGTATAATATATTTTAATTATTCTTCCTTTGAATAATTGGTTATTTTAAAAAGGTATTTAAGTAATGAAGGAATGATTGTTTATATTTACCCGCATTGTTACCACTTCTGGTGCTCTTCACTCCTTTGTGTAGACCCAGATTTTCATCTGGTGTACTCACTCATCCTGAAGGACTAGCACAGGGTGCTGGTGATGAACTCTTTCAGTGTTTGCACGTCCGAAAAAGTTCTTATTTTGCCTTCATTTTTGAACAGTATTTTCTGTGTATTTAGTATTCTTGGTTGGCAGGGGTTTTATGTTTTGCTTTTTAAATTTCAGTCTTTTAAGATACCACTCCATTGTCTTCTGACTTGAATAGTTTCCAGTGAGAGTTCTGTTGGTATCTTCATCTTTGTTCCTCTATAGATAAAAAGTTCTTTTTCTTTGACTACTTTTAAGATTTACACTGTATTACTTGTTTTAGGTAGTTTGTTAATAATGTGTCTGTTTTGTTCTTTGAGCTTCTTGGATTTGTGTATTTATAGTTTAATCCAATTTAGAAACTTGTAAGTTATTTCTTTACATATTTTTTCATTTTCTTTGGAAATACCACTGACACATATATTAGTTAATTTGAAATTATTCCACAGTTCACTGGTTTGTTCATTTTAATTTTTTCTTCTGTTTTTGGTTAGTTTCTATTCCTTTGTTCTCAAGTTTTTTCTCCTAATTTCTTCTGTTAAAATTTTTAATCAGCTGTTAGTCTTACATAGTGTAGTTTTATCTCTAATATGTCAGAGATTTTTTTTTTTTTTTTACTTCTAATGTGCTTTGTTTTTTTCTTTAGATTTTTGCATATATCAGTTCAGTCGCTCAGTTGTGTCCAAATCTTTGCAACCCCATGGACTGCAGCTCACCAGGCTTCCCTATCCATCAACAGCTCCTGGAGCCTACTCAAACTCACGTCCATCACGTTGGTGATACCATCCAGCCATCTCATTCTTTGTTGTCCCCTTCTCCTCCTGCCTTCAATCTTTCCCAGCATCAGGATCTTTTCCAGTGAGGCAGTTCTTCCCATCAGGTGGCCAAAGTATTGGAGTTTCAGCTTCAGCATCAGTTCTTCCAATGAGTATTCAGGACTGATTTCCTTTAGGGTTGACTGGTTGGATCTCCTTGCAGTCCCAAGGGACTCTCAAGAGTCTTCTCCAACACCACAGTTCAAAAGCATCAATTCTTTGGCGCTCAGCTCTCTTTATAGTCCAGCTCTCACATCCATGCACCACTACTGGAAAAACCATAGCTTTGACTAGACAGACCTTTGTTGGTAAAGTAATGTCTCTACTTTTTAATATGCTGTCCAGGTTGGTCATAGCTTTTCTTCCAAGGAGCAGGCATCTTTTAATTTCATGGCTGCAGTCACCATCTGCAGTGATTTTGGAGCCCCCCAAAATAAACTCTGTCACTGTTTCCACTTTTTTGCCATCGATTTGCCATGAAGTGATGGGACTGGATGCTATGATCTTAGTTTTCTGAATGTTGAGTTTTAAGCCAACTTTTTCATTCTCCTCTTTAACTTTCATCAAGAGGCTTTTAGTTCTTCATTTTCTGCCATAAAGGTGGTGCCATCTGCATATCTGAGGTTATTGATATTTCTCCCAGCAATCTTAATTCCAGCTTGTGCTTCATCCAGTCCAGTATTTCTCATGATGCACTCTGCCTATAAGTTAAATAAGCAGAGTGACAATACACAGCCTTGACGTATTCCTTTCCTGATTTCAAACCAGTCTATTGTTTCATGTCCAGTTCTAACTGTTGCTTCGTGACCTGCATACAGATTTCTCAGGAGGCAGGTCAGGTGGTCTGGTATTCCCATCTCTTCAAGAATTTTCCATAATTTGTTGTGATCCACACAATCAAAGGCTTTTGTGTAGTCAATAAAGCAGAAGTAGATGTTTTTCTGGAATTCTCTTGCTTTTTCAGTGATCCAGCAGATGTTGGGAATTTGATCTCTGGTTCCTCTGCCTTTTCTAAATCCAGCTTGAACCTGTGGAGGTTGATGATTCAGGTACTGTTGAAGCCTGGCTTGGAGAATATATTTGCATATATAGTTACAATAATTTCTAAATGTCTTTCTTTACTAATTCTATAGTCTACATTGTTTCTTAGTCATTTATCTTTTCATTAGGAAATAAGTGTAATTTACAAGAAGTTGCACATGTTCCATGTGTTTTTTCATGCATTTTCTCCCAGTGGTATCAGTTTGTATAATTATAGGACCATATCAAACTAGCAAATTGATATTGGTATAGTCTGCAGAGTTTATTCATACCTGATCAGCATTTTAGATCTATTCTCATGTGTATGTTTGTGTGCATGTAGTTCTTAGGGAATTTCATCACATGTGAATTTGTATATCTGCAACCACCATCGAAGTACAGAACAGTTTTATTCCCACAGGAATTTTTCCTGTTGCCCCTACTCTTTTTTTTTTTTGGCTGTACTGTGCAGCATGTGGGATCTTAATTCCCCAGCCAGTTCCCCATGCCCTCTGCATTGGGAATGTAGTTTTAACCACTGGACCACCTGGGAAGTCCCTGTTGCCCTTTTAAAACCACTCCTCCCTCCCTCCACCCCACTCATAAACCTGTAACCCTGACAACCAATAAGCTGTTCTCCATACTCTATAATATTGTCATTTCAAAAATTTTTTTTTTTTTGCATTTGCCACTTTTTATTTATTTATTTTCGGCTTTGCTGGGTCTTCGTTGCTGCTCATGGGCTTTCTCTGGTTGTGGTGAGCAGGGGCTCCTCTTCATTGCGGTGGTGGGCTTCTCCCTGCAGTGCTTCTCTTGTTGCAGGCTCCAGGCCGTGGGCTTTGCTGTTGAGGCTGTCAGCCTCTAGACTGCAGGCTCAGTAGTTGTGGTGTCTGGGCTTAGTTACCCTTGAGGCACGTGGCATCTTCCCCAAGCAGGGATCAAACCTGTGTCCCCTGCGTTTGCAGGCAGATTCTTATCCACTGCATCACTAGGGAAGTCCTCAAAATGTTATTTAAAAGGAATCATACGCCATGTAACCCTTTAAGATTGGCCTTTTCTCCCCCTTACTCAGCGTAATTCCCTTGAGACCCATATAAGTTGTCGTGTGTTCCTGTCCAGTCAGTAGTTCCTGTTGCTACGTAGTGTTCCATGGTATGGCTATCCCAAGTCTGTTTAAACATTCATGTGTTGAAGGATTTTTGTGTTGGCTCCAGTTTCAGTTTATTGTGAATAAGGCTATACATTCATATACATGTTTTTGTATAAGTTTTTATTTTTCTGAAATAAAGGTCCAAATTACAGTTGCTTGATAGCATGGTAACTGCGTATTTCATTTCATAAGAAACTGCTCTACTTTCTTCCAGAGTGTCTGTGCCATATTATATTCCTACCAGTGATCCAGTTTTTCTTCATCCTTGCCAACATTTGGTATTGACAGTATTTTTTATTTTAGCCATTATGATAGGTGTGTAGTGATATCTCATTATGGTTTTAATTTGTATTTCCCTAATGGTTGATTTTCAATATGTCTGTTCATGTGTACTGCCCATTTTTTGTTTGTTTGTTCTTTTCTTCACTGTTGAGTTTGAGAATTCTTCATATCTTCTGTACACAAGTCTCTTGTTGGTTACATGGTTTGCAGATTTTTTTCTCCAGTCTGTGGCTGACTCTAACTCTAGACTCCTTTGCTCTCTCAGGCTCTCATTCCCGTGTTCTCCACTTAGGGAGCCTGTAGGAACGTGCCTAGGTTTCCCTTAGACTCTTTCTTCCTTTTGATATTTCTTGGAAACTCTCTAGGCATTAAACTTAAGCAATATAGAGCTTGGTTGGGGCTTCCCAGGTCGCTCAGTGATAAAGAATCTGCCTGCCAACACAGGAGTCGCAAAAGGCACAGAATTGATCCCTGGTTTGGGAAGATCTCACTTCAGTGGGAAATGGCAAGCCACTCCGGTATTCTTCCCTGAAAAGTCCCGTGGACAGAGAGCCTGGCGGGCCACGGTCCGCAGGGTTGCAGTCAGGCATAGACTGAGCACGCGATGTAGTACAGAGCTTACCTTATTTTGTCCTCGTCTCTCAGGGATCATTGTCCTTCATTGCCTGATGTTCAGTGTCTTAAACACCAGTGTTTTGCACATTTGTCTGATTTTTTATTATTTCTGCCAGGAATATAAATATCATTCCTGTTATTCCAAGTTAGTCAGAAGTGAAATCCCCATCCCACCCTCAGAATTTTCGATAACACTAGGAACATCCATTGTTACTAACTACTGTCCAAAAATTCCTTCCTTTCTCAGGTTGTTTTTTAAAAAGGGTGGGCATGAGGTGGGAATGGAAGCTAAATATAACTCAGACAAAAGATACTTCTGATGTTGTTCAGTGTCTCTTGAAGCCCAGGTACTTTCAGAAGTTTGCAAATCAATCGGATACAGGTTTAGAGCTAGAAATAGGTCAGCTACCATAGAACACAATGATGATGTGAAAAGATTTTTGTGACAGCTTGCGTGTGATAATATATCCTTTCTTGTTCAGGGTTCTGTTTGGATGTAATGCTAGATTCTGGGTATTTTCAAATATCTTTATTCTTATCCTTACAGTCCTTTTCTTGAAAGAAAGACCATATTTTTAAAATCACATTTTCTTTTATCTAAAGGGTAGAGTTAACCAGTTAAAAAAGCTGCTTTTTAAGCTTAGGTGCATCTAGCTGAGTAATTCTCCTTTGACCTTTATTATTAGTTTTGGAGTTTTCCTCAGAGCTTTTGATGTTTTAATATGTATACAAGTGTTTCTTAAAGAGTTTGCTCTGCATTTCAAAACTGCAGTTGCCTATGTAAAATTCAAAGAGATAAGCATTGCCACAGAATCACGTAGCTATCAAACACTTGAAGGAGATACTTCTTTGGAGTTATTTTGTGGAACGAGGACACGTTTGAGCAATTAGGTAACTGAACTCTGGGAATCTGCTGGAGCCACCTTTGGAACAGAGCTGGCTCTGCGTCTGCCAGTCCCGTCAGGAGCGTTTGACTCCTGCCCCAGCCTCTTCTCCTGCTGCCGCACAGGGCGTCGCTGGGTGTGTTATCAGCGGTGGTTTTCCGCAGGGTGTGTGGTGGGTGGCCGGCCCAGGCTGGCCCCTCAGTGCGTGAGCACTTGTTGCCTCTTCATGGAGTCACTGCTTTGGTCAGTTCCTTCGTATGTTTTGTCCAGGCTCTTTCCTTTTCTTTCTGTCTCTATCCTTTTGGTCATTTTTTGGTCTGCATTTCCTCCAGAGGGTGGACAGAGAAGGCAAAAAAGATGAGCCAGAAATCATTCTCTTGTTTGTAAATAACTCAGATGAGGAAAGAGTGCTGTATAAGAAGCTGAAACTCCTGCCTAAGATGAGGTTACTGGACTTCGCTTGCCTTCTCTGTTTTTCTTGCCGGCACTAATGCTGAATGGGCGTTCTGCTCTTCTTCAGCATGCTGAGCAGCTGTTTTCTCTTCAGTTTATAGCTGGTGATAAGAGAACTCCGTGGACTGTATAGTTCACGGGGTCGTGAAGAGTGAGACACGGCTGAGCGACTTCACTGCTTTAGTTTTCATTTTTATTTCTAATTTTTGTAACCTTTTCTTTTCTTCTGTGTGGAGTTCTCTTCTGCTTCTTTACTCCTTAAATATTGGTGTATCCTGAAACCTCTGCTCACCTTCCTAGCCTTTTCCGCTGTGAATCTGCCAGTGTTCTCACCGTGCCCTCTCCCTTCAGAATCCAGGCTTTCAGCTCCTGTCACATCTGGGGGTCTGGTTATCCAGCTCCATCAGTGTGACTGCCTGTTGGGCCCTTTATGTCAGCACATCACATATGCCCTGTTTTAAGTAGAGCTCTGTTCTTTCTTTCTTTCTTTACAGACTGTTCTCCTTCAGTATGCACATCTCAGAATGCTGAGAAGTGTCTGTCCACCCCAGTTGTTCTCAACCTTTTCGGTATCATAATCTCTTTACACTCTTAGAAATTACCAAAGCCTCCAGAAGAGCTTTTGTGTATGTAGGTTATGTCTATCAATATTAACGTATTAGAAATTAAAACTGAGAAATTTAAAACACATTAGTTCATTTGAGTATGATAATAAATCCATTACATGTTAGCATAAAAGTGAATTAAATATTTTTTTCCTACAACACCAACAAAATTTATAAGAAATGTGTCATTGTTTTTAATTTTTCCAAATAATTTAGTGTTGGGGTTAATAGAATACAGATGAATCTCATATCTGCTTTTCATTCAATTAGTTGTGATATTACATGTCATGTAGCTTTCGGAAAATGCTCTTGTGTGTCTTTGAGATACATGAAAGAGTGAATTAGGTTTAACATGCTTATAAAAATGGTTTTGATCTTGCATATTCTTTGAAAAAGTCTTAGAAATTCCCAGGCCACGCTTTGAGAGCTGCTTTTGTCTCTGGGTGCCTGGATGTCCTCTTTGACCTCTCCCTATCATCACACATATCTCCTTTGTCACCATGTCTTAATGATTCTACCTCCTTAATGCTTCTTGGATCAGAGTCCCTTCATTCTCCAGCCAGAATGCTTATCTCATCTTTTCCCTAGTTAGTGTCTCTGCCTCTAGTTTATCTGCTTTTTTAACCCATTACTTTTATAGCAAAAGTAATCTTTAAAAAATAGAAATATAATCATGTATCTCCTTTCTGGATGTCCTTTATAAGCTTCCCATTGCTTTAGTTAGTATACCAGATTTATGTACATATATATATATATTTGGTTGTGCTGGGTCCATGTAGGATCTAGTTCCCTGCCCAGGGGTTAGACCTAGGGCCTCTGCATTGGGAGTGTGGCGTCTTAGCCACAGGACCACCAGGAAGTCCCACTACACAAGATGGTTCATGAGCCTGTTTCCACTAACCTCTAACTTCTTTTGTAGCCACTTTTCTGTGAGTGTCTTATGGTATAGCTTTTTTTATGCAATACTTGCAGTTCTGAGAAAGCATCATGGCGACCCATACATCTCTGTTAATGATATTATTGTTTGTTGGGTTCACATTATGTTCATGGCATTATTCTTTTTTTTTTTTTTTTTTGCCAATAGACCATATATAGTTTTATTTTTAATCTTTTATTTTTTTTCATTTATTTTTATTAGTTGGACGCTAATTACTTTACAATATTGTTTTTGTCATACATTGACTTGAATTAGCCATGGATTTACATGTATTCCCCATCCCCATCCCCCCTCCCACCTCCCTCTCCACCCGACTCCTCTGGGTCTTCCCAGTGCACCAGGCCCGAGCACTTGTCTCATGCATCCCACCTGGGCTGGTGATCTGTTTCACTATAGATAATATACATGTTTCGATGCTGTTCTCTCGAAACATCCCACCCTTGCCTTCTCCCACAGAGTCCAAAGGTCTGTTCTGTACATCTGTGTCTCTTTTTCTGTTTTGCATATAGGGTTATCGTTACCATCTTTCTAAATTCCATATATATGTGTTAGTATGCTGTAATGGTCTTTATCTTTCTGGCTTACTTCACTCTGTATAATGGGCTCCAGTTTCATCCATCTCATTAGAACTGATTCAAATGAATTCTTTTTAATGGCTGAGTAATATTCCATGGTGTATATGTACCACAGCTTCCTTATCCATTCATCTGCTGATGGACATCTAGGTTGCTTCCGTGTCCTGGCTATTATAAACAGTGCTGCGATGAACATTGGGGTGCACGTGTCTCTTTCAGATCTGGTTTCCTCAGTGTGTATGCCCAGAAGTGGGATTGCTGAGTCATATGGCAGTTCTATTTCCAGTTTTTTAAGAAATCTCCACACTGTTTTCCATAGCAGCTGTACTAGTTTGCATTCCCACCAACAGTGTAAGAGGGTTCCCTTTTCTCCACACCCTCTCCAGCATTTATTGCTTGTAGACTTTTGGATAGCAGCCATCCTGACTGGCGTGTAATGGTACCTCATTGTGGTTTTGATTTGCATTTCTCTGATAATGAGTGATGTTGAGCATCTTGTCATGTGTTTGTTGGCATGGCATTATTCTTTACATGTATTATCTCATTTAATCTTCACACAGTCTTCCAAATGAAGTACTCTTACCATTTCATTTTATAGATGAAGAAACTGGAGTTTACAGAGGTTAAGTATCTGGCTTCACATCATCCAGTTGTTAAATACGGTCTAGATCTGTTTCTCCATTTCCTCTGTTTGGCTGTTTTTCCATGACGATTAGGCTTAAGCATCACCTCCTTCTGGAAGCCTTCCCTCCAGTGTGATTTAGATGACCGTTTGCTCTATTCCCATTTAACCTTATGAGCAGCTCTAGCTAGCACTTAGCACATTAGAATTTACTTATGTGTCTCCTGTACCATTAATTTTCCTAGTAGGTACAGGAAGGGAACTTCATTCTTCTGGCATAGGAAAGTTAGCCTGCGTCCCAGAATATTGACCTCTAAAAGGAGAAGGCACGGCCAGGGCCTTAAACCTGATGCCACTCTGGACCTACTCTGTCCATTCTACACCGGCAAGGCCCTTAATTTCAGAGAAACCACAAAGCAGTTAAGAATATTTCTATATTAATTCTTCCAAGTTTAAAAAACAGTGTCCCTGATCTTGTTTTGGCTTTTGTTGTTTAGTCGATAAGTCTTTTCCAACGCTTTTGCGCCCCAGTGGACTGTAGCCCACCAGTCTCCTTTGTCCATGGGGTTTCCCAGGCAAGAATACTGGAATGGGTTGCCATTTCCTTCTCCTGGAGATCTTCCTGACCAAGGATCAAATACACATCTTCTGCTTTGGCAGGCGGATTCTTTACCACTGAGCCACTCAGCAAAGCCCTAAGGGAAACTGCTGCTACTGCTGCTGAGTCGCTTCAGTCGTGTCCGACTCTACTCTGTGCGACCCCACAGACGGCGGCCCCCCAGGCTCCCGTCCCCGGGGTTCTCCAGGCAAGAACGCTGGAGTGGGCTGCCATTGCCTTCTCCAGTGCATGAAAGGGAAAGGGAAAGTGAAAGTGAAGTCATGTCTGACTCTAGCGACCCCATGGACTGCAACCTACCAGGCTTCTCCTTCCATGGAATTTTCCAGGCAAGAGTACTGGAGTGGGCTGCCATTGCCTTCTCCAAAGGGAAACTTGAGGCACCAAGAAAATAAGTAACTTATCCAACATCAAACATTTTTTAAGTGGCAGGTGTGGAATTCAAAATCTCTAAAAACTATACTGTACAGAATACTGAATCCTTCTTACCCAGGATCTCATAGTATAGTCTTTGTTAGGATAAAGATAAGTGAGGAATAGAGGTAAAATTATATGGTGCAACTCTCCTGTCATGATCTTATAGAAAGTGATGCTTTACTATAGATTTTTGAAAATGTGTTTTCTTTTTAAAACACCATCTTTTTAGTATGAATGAAAGGATCTTTCATGTTATCTTTATTACAAAATATCAGTTCTGAGCTTCCTACCCAATTTAATTCTTACTTTCCCAGTGAATAATAACAATAAGAAGTCTCACATTTTAGTTGAGACTTAGGAAGCTGATAATCATTTTTCTTCTCCTAGCAACTTACATTAGGTAATTCCAGAATCCTATTTTCTTAATTTATTTGAGAGATACATCTCCCCAACGCCCCCCCCCCCCCATCCCTTAAGCATTGCTGTGGATGTTTAATTTTGAGAATGCTAATTAGCTTCAGTAATTACACACCTTGAGGCATGTCTAGACATTTATAGCTTTGTATTTTTGGTTTGGAATAGGATGTGTTGGAACTTTTTGCCTTTTGTGTCTTTTTTTCTTTTTTCAAGAAAGCTTTGAATTTAGTTCATGGAGGAGCTTGTTAATCTAAATTCAGTCATGGAATTTAGGGCTATTGCAGATTTATTTAGCCAGTATCCAGGAATATGATACTTATTTTTTGCTAATAGTATTTTGAAGTCACCAAATGCAGTTCTTCTTTAAGATGATGCCTTATGTTGTAGATGGGTTTTGGAATCAGACCAATATGGAGAATGTAATTTTATTAAACACCCAGCCTAGTTTTAGGGTTGGTGTGAATCCAAAAGCACATCCTCAACAGGTCCCCTTTGTTGACAGGTTTTTAATTCTCAGTTATTTAGGATATGCTGCTACACTATCTCTTTACCAGCCTTCCTTCTGTCTTTCTGAAAGTGTCAGGTACAATGTTGTCAGTGTTTTAGTCTCTTTCAGAATAGATTTGTTTCCAAATTACCTACTTCTGCCACAGTATTTTAACCTTTAGTTTGAAAATGAGCATTCACCAGAGAGATAAGTGGATTGTTTTAAGAAAATTTGAAAGTCATAATGTTTCTTAGAAAAGATTTGTTTATTTATTTGTGGCTGCGCTGGGTCTTCGTTGCCAGGCAGGCTTTCTCTAGTTGTGGTGAACGGGGGCTACACTTCGCAGCGGTTGCATGGGCTTCTTACTGCAGTGGCTTCTCTTGTTGCAGAGCACAAACTCTAGGGTTGTGGGCTTAAGTAGTTGCAACTCTTGGACTCAGAGCACTGGCTCAGTAGTTGTGACAAATGGACTTGGTTGCTCCATGGCATGTGGGATCTTCCCAGACTAGACCTATGTCCCTTGCATTGACAGGCGGATTCTCAACCAGTAGACCACCAGGGAAATCCCCATAATAATGTTTTGAGAATGTGATGGGGTGCAGGATATGGTTTGTAGACTTACTTTGAGCTCTTTAAGAGCTGATAGGATTGGCCTATGCAAGATACAGCGGGCTTAGGGAGAAAAGCATGAGCGACTTGCAGAAAGGCGCTTTTCCCTAAACTGCACTTTTGGATATCCTTCTACTACATCCCATCATATTTGGAGCTTAAAATAAGAACTTCAGTATAATTTAGTTAATTGCATTATCCTCTCTGGTAGAACTATGTGTGAAATTACTGAGTATTTTTAGTAACCCTGTACAGGAAGGTGAGGCATCAGGTTAAGGAGAACAAAATTGTCCTTATATTAAAGACATACTCTACAGTTTTAGTTAGTTTCATTTTTAAGGAAACTGTTCTGGAATTAGAGGAAGCAGCTAAGTGAAATAGCCATATATAAATAATTCATTCTCTGGTTATGCCAGACTTGCTTACACGTGATATTGATGTTGAGGTTTGGGCAACCATTCCATACTCACTTTTTGTAGTCAGTGCTTTATTAACAATGGTTTATTTGTTATGCCAGGAACTGTCAGAGAGTAAGGAATATAACAGTGAAAAGAAAAGGAAAAATCCTTGCCCTTGTACAGCTTACATTTTCCCCCCCAGTTTTATCCAGATACAATTGACTTGCAGCTCTGTATAAGTTTAAGATGTACTGCATGATGACTTAGAATAAGAAAGGGTTACTGCAGAAAGTTTTATTAACATTCATCTCTTTGTGTAGTTTTAAAAATTGGAGCTTAACATTTTACTGGGAGAAATGATCAACGCCATCAAACTTCCGTGGAATTAATGCGGAATTCCTTAAATTGAAACTTATAGATGGTGGTGTTTTGTTTGTAGTTTCTCTGAAAATTGGCTCTACTTTTTTGTGTTGGGTACCTGTTTTGCCCTTCCAGGGAGAAGTGTGATGGCAGAACATGTAATAAATGATATTTCAGTTTGTCCCAGATTTGCTGAGTGTTAGGTGCCCTGTAAAATAATTTTGAAAATTATTTAATTGTATTAAAATCCTACAGTGGCATTTTTAACTTGCTTATTTTACGGATCAGTGAAGTGAGGGTTATAGAGGTGGCTACTGCTCAGTTCACACAGCTGGTGTGTGATGTGGTTAGGTAGATCTGTTCCTAATGATTTTAAGTCCCAGGATGAAAGTGTGAATGGACGCATATATTCCATGTGTTTAGATATTTAAGTTATGAATCAGAATTCTGTTTATTTATTTGACTGCTTCTGGTCTTAGTTGTGGGATCTCTCATTGCAGTGCATGGGCTCTTAGCTGTGCTCAGGCTCAGTAGTTGGGGCCTATGGGCCTAACTGCTCTGTGGCATGTGGGATCTTAGTTCCCCGACCAGGGATCAAACCTGCATCCCCTACATTGCAAGGCAGATTCTTAACCCTGGACCACCAGGGATGCCTGAAATCAGAATTTTTTTTTTTTGAAATCAGGATTTTAAACAAAACTTTGGGGGAAAAAAATTGTCCTCCTGCTTAGATATATTTTCATAATGTCCTGGAAGGCCAGAATTCTTGGACTTCTCAGAGTTCTGAGACAGGAAGGTGATAGTACAAGGATGTCCTGTTAAATCTAGTCTATGTCTACATCCGTCTCATCATCTGTCCCTTGCCCACCATTCAGACCATGGGATGTGAACAGGTATTGTCTGTTGAGGACAGAGTTTGAGGAGAGACCCTCTGAAGGCCCTGGAAGTAGGTTTGAGCCTTGGGCAGGGCATCCTAGAACCCAGAGACTATGGTTGGTGGTGGTAGAGTCGGGGGCTTCTGGTAGGGCTGGCCCCTGGTCCTATAAGCATCTTGCCCTGAGGGGGTAGACAGGTTAGAAGAGCATCAGAGTGGATCTGTCTAGAGTACAAGACTCAGAATAGGCTTTCTTTACAACAGCCAAGGGTGGTACTAGCACCAGGACTCAGACTCAGGTATATTTGACTATACCGTCCTTTGTCAACAGTGAGAAAGTGTGGATTTACATAGAAAGGACATGATTGTTTATTGTTTGGTGAGTGCAGCAGGTATGGAAAACAGCTAATTTGACCATGTTATGTCATGCTTGGAGAAGTGCTTTGAAGTTGGGTTTTTTTTTTTTCTTTTGATATGGACCTTTTTTTTTTTTAAGTGTTTATTGAATTTGCTACAGTATTGATTCTGTTATTTATGTTTGGGTGTTTTGGCCCAGATGCACATAGAACCTGTACCCCCTGCATTGGAAGGTGAAGCCTTAACCACTGAACTGCCAGGGAAGTCCTGGGAAGTGCTTTGGGTGGATCTTGTCTTCAGTAAGCCAGCCAGCCTATTTTACCTTTTAACATACTATTTACTATTTAATCTTAAATTCTAGAGAATGTAAGAGTGGGAGAAAAAAAAAACAAATGAAACTTGTTCCAGGTGTGTTCCGATCTTTCTGCAGTTTAAGTTGAATGACATAGTTATGAGGAGACATAACCAATTTTTCTTCTGAAGATAGGTGAGGTAGAAGCATATTGGTCTGTTTATATATTGGTCTGGAGTTTATGCTGAACAAGAATTTCTTCAGTACTGCTTGCTTTGCTTAGTTAGAATGGAACATTTATAAAAGGACAAGATTATAGTTTCTGTTGTATTTTATTTATATTATACTTTAAAGGTAGATTAGGCATCATTATATAGTCTTAAAATTTTCAGTTGTCTGAAATTGATCTTAGAATTAGGAAGAGAGAGTGGTGTGTGTTTTGGTGGCTGTGAAGATTTGCCATTTGGATGTGGAATATTAGATTTTCATTATACAGATTGTTGAGTTTGTAGAATACATCTGGGTTCTAGTCATTCTTGTATTTAGTCCACAGGATACCAGTCTTCAGAAAGACTGTCCAGCCACACTATTCATCAGACCCCATTCTTGAAGCATTCTTGAGTAGATTGAAACCTGGAAAATCTACATGAACCCGTGATCTTGGATTATCCTCATCTAATTATAAATTTGTCCCTTTTTTTTTCTTTTTGACTGAGTTGCAAGGCTGACAGGATCTTAGTTTCCTGACCAGGATGGAACATGGGCCCTTGACAGTGAAAATGTTGCACCCTAACCACTGGACTGCCAGGAAGTCCCAAATTCATCAGTTTTATCAGACTTATAGTTTAATTTAAATGTGGAAATAATAATAGTCATGACATCTGTTCAGTTTTCAAGGCACTCTTTTTTTGAACAGGTGAGAACCCTGTGTTTGCGTGTGTTGCGTGATCAGATCTGTGGTGGAAAACTGAATAGAAAACTCAAGTGCTGTGTGCTCTCAATTTTAGAGGTATATTATTAGTAAGTCTAAATTGACATTATACCTAGAACGTAGTGGTATGAAAAATAGAATTTTAATCCCCATTGTAATTTTTTTCTTAAGAACATGTCTTCCCTATGTCATTTGGATTTGCTTTTTTTTTTTTAATGATACCTGCTGTTGCCGAATAGTACTATTGTTTATTACCTATCTTGTTACCAGCTTTGCCAAGTTCTTGGAAAAAGTACTTGTTTTTTGAAAAAACACATTAGATTTCTGGCATCTGTTTTGAGTGACAATTTCAGCAGCATCCTGTATTGCAAATGGCTTGGGAATTGTTGACATAAATCATTTTCTCTGACTCCTGATTCTTCCACCTAAGCTCTATTTTTAAGCCTTAAAGCCTTGCTCTATATTGCGGCAGTTCTTTTCCTGAATTATTTATCATTGTTTGGAGCTGAATGGAGCAGTATGTTTTTTTCGCCACTGCTCATTAGAACCCACGTGTCTGTCTTCGACTTGGTTGACAGATTTGGTTCATGTTAAATCCCACTGGCTCATCCTCGGAAGGCTGCAAAGCAGTGGGTACAGGCCACAATCTGTGATGGCATCGTAAGGTCCTTCAGGCTTTTAGATTATTGTTATTTTGTTTTGGCAGCAATGGGAAAGATAGAAGCTATGCCATGTTCTTCCCTTAGTCTGTGTTCACAGGGCAATTATTATGCTGATTTTTGTTATGAAGCTAATTTTGTTTTTATAGTTATACTTTCAGGAGAGATGAGGAAGGAATCCCTACAAAAAGCATGACATTGAACCAAGATTCAAATTTAAGTTATAAATATGACCCAGATACTTGGGGGCATTTTGAAATTATTTGGTCTTGGCATATTGGTTATGGGGAATTACTTTGTTTTGTTTGAGAGTATTTCTTCTCATTGCCTGTTCTCTCAGCTTCTTGGAGATTGTAGACTTGGAGGAAGGCGGCAGACTCTGAGAGTGAGGCGTCATTTTGGATGTCTCCCCTTTTCTGTTTTCCAGTGCGCCAGAGCCGCTGTTTCTGTTTTGTCTCTGTCCTCTGGTTTTCCTTCATCTTTTCTTTCCTCTTTGATGTAGGAGCACGCTACTATAAGCATATTCTTTATTTTTAAAAATATTTCCCCTTTTATATCATTGTAAACGGAAAGTACAGGTAGCTGTCACTCGCTTGGGCAAGAGAGAAAGCTTGTCTGTCCCCACTGCCCTGTTGTCCATCTCCGAGTTTTCTTCGGACCTTTTTAACAAAAGTCATAGTATAGATTTGGTTCCCATTCTTGGAGTAATGAAATGCTTTTATACTTTGAACTAGAACAAGTTTTATAGCCTTCTGTTGCTTCTCACTGGTCGGTGATCATAGGTTTTATCATTATTATCATCTCGCTAGCCTGTGATAGTAGTTCTCAGGTGCATAAATCCAACATATCCCAGCAGGACCTAAGGACAGCCCCACTCTCAGACTCTCTGACATTTCATTAAATCCCTCTCTGTGGACTGTGTCCGCCAAGTTAGACAAAACCAAATGTACTGTCTTTCCCCTGTGCTTTTGCTCTCCTCTGAGTTATGTTGACTCTCTCTCAATACATTTCCATGACTTCTTGAAAAATCCAGTGCAAAATTATGTTCTTTAGGGAACTTTCCATGGTTCAAACTGCCCAGCTCTTATTAATTTGTGTGTACTCCTAGTTTTTGTATTTATTCTATTTTCAAGTTGTTGATCATGTAAAGCATAGTCCTTGCACTCTAGGAAGTCTTTATCTTAGGAGGGAATCAGAGATGAATGGATAATTTTCCTAATTATTTTTTACTTCTTTTGGTTTTAAATTTCACATATATATTTTTAAATTCTAGTTTTCATTTGTAAGAGCAGGAGCAAGTATCTTGTTTTCTATAGAAGAGATCTGATGACTGTTGCTGCTGCTCTTAGCTGTGGTAGACAGCCACTTGCCTTAATATAGGGCAGTCTCATTGAATAATTATAGTTATCAGTGTAGGGAAAGAGGGATCCTAAGTTCTGGATATTTTCTATTTTGTATCTTTTATAATGATAAGAAGACTAAGACTTTACAGTCTTACTTGGAATTATATTTTGGAAACTAAAATGACACAGGTTACAGATTGAAAGTCCAGAAGATATGCTTGGTTTCTGAAGTAGCTACCCAGGTTTTGTCTGCACAATGAAGTTAGAGCATATTTATTACTGGCGTGCTAGAAGGATGGCTTACCTGAGCAAAAGGTCTATCCCTGACAGTCTGATGGTATAATTGTACATTCTTAATAGATTTGAGTTCATCTTAGTTTACTGTGAAAGTCTTTTAGGTGACATTCAAAACTAGAAACTCATATCATTTGCAGAGCTGTTAACCTTATTTCCAGCCCCCCATGACCGTTTACTTGCATGAGTTTACCTTAGA
The DNA here is from genome assembly GCF_033118175.1 of Dama dama. Classification (NCBI taxonomy): domain Eukaryota; kingdom Metazoa; phylum Chordata; class Mammalia; order Artiodactyla; family Cervidae; genus Dama; species Dama dama. The sequence goes on from NC_083683.1 coordinate 70,452,266, forward strand.
AATCTTAATTCAGAGCTCAGGTCCCTGCGCTTTTAAGAGCTGGAGCTGTGTTTCATTTTCCTAGCACTTCTTAGATCACTTGATGATGTTAAGGTGCTTGGGTAGTAGGAGGGGGTAGGAAAAGTGAGATTCGGCAGCATGACAGTCCCTGAGTGAAGACGAGAAGGAAAGCTCCTTGAGGACTGACTTGCCTGACCCTTCTATACGCAGTCAGTCTCCCGACTCCTCCTGCCGCCTTCTTAGCCCCTCTCCAGCCCCTCCAGCTGGATTCTCAGTCCCATTGCCGCTGACTGTGCGGAGTTAGGGAATGGTCTCCAAACCTGCCCTCACTTCTAGCACCAGTGTCAGAGTTTGAGGATCTCCAAGACCACCCTTGGGGTTCAGTAATTTGCTAGAAGGACTCACAGAACTCACTAAAAGCTGTTCCACTGAAAGTTCTGGTCCATTTCAGCAGAAGGACACAGATTACAGTCAGCCGATGAGAGACACGCACGGAGTCCAGGAGGAGCGCCTAGCTGTTCTCTCCCGTGGTGACGTGGGCACGTGGGGAGCATCAGCTCTTCCTGGCGGTGACGTCCAACAGTGCGCAGGGCAACCGCCAGCCCACGAAGCTCACCCGCCGTGGTGTCCAGAGTTTCTGTGGGGACCCCACCATCCCCTGGATGTGGTTGATTGCCTGGGCAGACAGCCTTAGTCTGCAGCCCCCCTCAGATGGAGCTGATGGTGTGTGACTCAAAGTTCCTGCCATAAATCACATTGTTAGGCTGTTTGGCACAGCTTATGGTCCCCTAGTAAACAAAGACTCTTATCAAACAAGACATTCCAGCAATTTAGGATTAGTTCTAGGGTTCTAAAGGCAGAAACCAGAGCTTTTTGAGGGGCAAAGTTAAATTTTTTACAACACACTATGCTAGTTCAGACCTTAGGCCCAACCAAGTAAAAGGGGAAGGGAACTAGTTTGTTTTTTTTTGGCCACATGGATGTGGGATCTTGGCTCCCTGACCAGGCATTGAACCTGTGCCCCCTACAGTGCAAGCGTGGTGTCTTAACCACTGGACAGCCAGAGAAGTCCCTAGTTTAAATTTTTTGAACCACATATATTTATTTTCTGGTCAAAAAGCTAGACATATATAAACTGAATTTTTTTAAAAAGTAGATCCAAGTTGTTAGAGCTCCTGGGCACCTGAGAGCAGCAAACTCGGGTCACCTGTGGCGGGATGTACGCCGGCTCTCCTTCCGGGGCTCAGAGGCGGCCTGTTAGCAGGCACGAGCTCGTAACAGTATAGCCGGCAGACAGGTGACTGTGAGCGAGTGTCAGCAGAAGCAGTTGACTCAGATCCGCAGGCGCTTCAGATATTGGGGTTATTTGATATAGAACATGAAATAAGTATATTTAATGAAATAAGAGTGTGAATAAAAACCATGAATAACAAAGAAGAGAAACAAACAAAAAAAAAAACAAGAGAAAAAAGCAACACTGGTTGAATTATAAAACAAGCCATTAAATATTTTAAAAGTAAAAATATATATATAATTCAGAGTTAACTCGGTGCAAGAGAATGTATGCTTCTGGTCATGATGGAGTAAGAAGAAGTTGTTTTATGTATGCTCTTGCCTTAAACAGATAAATAACTGTACAGAATGGATTTCAGAAACTGCTTTCAGATATTGGACAAAGGGTATACTTGAAAGAAGGGAAAACAACAAGCTGAGCCCTCTCCTGTTCCCACTTTCGCACCTAGAGTCTCCAGACTACAGCACCTGATGTGGAAAGGGATCCTGAGCAAAGCTGGCGGCCCCCCTGAGCTGACACAGAGGTGGAAGTTCAGGGGAGCCGAGGCAGCTCATTTGTGGGCAGAGGGTTTCATAGGAAGGACGACTCCAGAGATTTGCAGAGGTTTCCCCTAAACCTTCATGGTCCAGTACCGTAGCTGCTAACTACATGCAGATGTTTAAATAAAAATTCAGTTCCTTGTGTTCATTAACCACATTTCAGATGCTCAGTAGCAACAATTTCATCTCCACAGTAAGTTCTTTTATTGCCTTAATCTCTTTAGCTGAGTGTCAGTTCTTGATTCGTGAGGAAACTAACCCAAGACCAGGAAAAGATTATTAGAAAGCGTTAGTCAGAAATGGAATCTAGGGCCACAAATATTTTGATTCCACTAACCAGTGCAGAAGCTGCTCTGACATCTGGGACATTGAATAGAGTACTTAAAAGGATATTGCCTCAGTAATGGTGCCAGATTTGCTGCAGTTTAAAGGAAAGTAACAAAGTAGAAAGCAAACCTCAAGAAGGATCAAGTTATTTCAAGTCACTGATTCATAAAACAAAGCTCAAATTTAAAGAAATTTAAAGAAAAACCCTAGCAGCGAACAATGCAGAATTTACAGTGTTTGACATCCAGTCACGAATTATCAGGCCATACAAAGACGTAGAGAGTACATGGTTCATTTGGAAGAAAAAGAACAGTCGGTAGAAATAACAGATGACTGACTTAGCAGACAATGATATTGTAGCTGTAATAACTATACCATAGGTTCAAAAAGCTACAGGAAAGATTAAGCATGTTAAGTAGAGACATGGAACATACAAAAATAACTCAAAATTCTTGAAGATGAAAATTGCAATGGCTAAAATGAGAAAATATAGTGGACGGGATTAACAGCAGATAGGTATTGCAGAAGAAAAAAATAGTGAACTTCAAGATGCAGCATTAGAAGCATCCAGAATGAAACATAAGAGAAAGATGGAAAGTATAAATATACAGTGATAAGTCAATAATGATTAAGTGACATCAGAAAGTTTAAGAATGCATATAATTGTAGTCTTAGGAATGTGGGCATGGGGACAGAAAAAATATTTGAAAAATGATGGCTGTGTGTTTTCTAAATTTATTGAAAACTAAACTCACAGATCCAAAAGGCTCATTTAAGATTTTGTTTTCATCACTGATTTTAAGCAATTTGATGATGATATTCTTTGGTATAGCTCTCTCCATGATTTTTCTGTTTTGTGTTCTTTGAGCTGCTTGGTTCTGTGAGAACCCAAAATAGAAAAATCATGAAGAGAGCTGTACCAAGGCACATCTTAATCAAATGGCACAAAACTAGTGAAGAGAGAAAGTCTTCAAAGGAGGCAGGAACAAAAAACCCAAAACTCCCAAAACACTATGTACAGAAGTATTACGGGCTGAATTATATCCCCCCCCCAATTTATATGTTGAAGTGCTAACGCCCAGCAGCTTAGAATGTGACTGTATTTGAGGAAAGAACCTTTAAAGAAGGGCCTCTGATTCAGTCTGACTGGTGTTCTTGTAAGAGGAAGAAATCTGGGCAGTCAGGGACACCAGGGATGTGGATGCACAGAGGAAAGACCGTCTGGGGCAGGAGGTGGCCGTCTGTAAGCCAGAGAGCGGCCTTAGGAGAAAACACGCAGCTGACACCTGGACTTGGAGCTCCAGCCTTCAGAACTACGGGAAACAAATTTCCATTGTTTGAGCCACCCCGCATTAAAGTCCTAAATTTAAAAATGCCTGTCAACCTTAAATGGTATACGCCGTGAAAATACCTTTCAAAATTGAGGAGGAATATGTGCAAAATGGGCAAATCACTCACGTCAGAAAGTACATTCATGGTTCCTTAGGGCCAAGGATTGGGAAAAAATGGGAAGTTATTAATGATGGGCGTAGGCATTTCTTTTTAGTGTGATAAAAATATTGTAAAATCTGTTTTGGCAATAGAAGCACACCTGTAAAAAAGCTATTGAACTGTGCATGTTAAAAGGGTGAATTGTATGGTAAGTGAATTATACACAATAAAAATAATGAAGGTTAAATAGAGCCTTTTAAAAATATATGAGTTGATAGAATTAATCACCATCAAATACTATTATACGAAATGTTAAAGGCAGAAGAAAATATGCCAATTGGAAATTTCGATCTATGTGAAAGTATGAAGAGGAGCAGAAATCTATATAGAAAATATTAGAGTTCTCTTGTTTGAAAATAAAAAACACTTAAAAGATAATTGACTATTTAAAACAAATGATAAAACTGTATTATGGGATTTATGACACGTGTAGAGATAAGACATATGATAGCAGTTGCCCAAAAGGTTGGGAAAAGGGAAATAGAGTACACTGTTCTGAAGTTCTTATACCGTACAAAGTGGTGAGTTGAAGATGTATACCCTAAATGCTAAAGGAACTACTTTTAAAAAGAAAGCAAAGAGGTATAGTTGATAAGCTAATAAAGAAGATCAAACTGAATCATAAAAATGCTTAATTAATATAAAAGATGTCCAAAAGGGAAAGATGAACAGATTGGACAAACAGAAAACAGACACCAAGATGGTTGATTTTAATCCAACAATATCAGTAATCATTTTAAATGCAAATGACCTGAAACTGCAATTAATAGGTGGAAATTATCAGATTTCATTTAAAAGCAAGACCTGATTGGGCGCTGCCTATGAGAAACCCACTTTAAATATATTTAAAGACACAGGCTTAAAGTACAGGGATGGGAGAAGATACACTCTGCATACACTGATCAGAAGGAAGCAGGACAAAGTACAATTTGTTTAATTAGTATTAAACAAACTAGGTTTCAGGACAGGGATGTTACTGTTTGATATAGAGGTTACTTCATGATGAAGAGAGGGTCAGTTCTTCAGGACGACTGTGGTGATGGTGGTGGTTAGTCGCAAGGTCGTGTCCGACTCTTGCGACCCGACCCCACGGACTGTAGCCCGCCAGGCTCCTCTGACCACGGGATTTCCCAGGCAAGAAGACTGGAGTGGGTTGCCATTTCCTTCTCCAGGGAGTCTTCCTGACTAAGGGATCAAACCTGGGTCTCTCCTGCATTGTAGGCAGATTCACAATTGCAAATATTTATGTGTTCAATAACAATTTCAAAATGCATAAAGCAAAAGAAAACTGAAAGGAAAAATAGAGAAGCCACCGGTATAGTTAGGTATTTCAACACCACTCTATTAATAATTGATAGAACAATTAGGCAAAAAATCAGTAAGTAACTTACTTGACCTAGTTGACATTTATAGAACACTTCACCCAACAACATCATGGTACATATTCTTTTCTGGTGTTCACGTGATATTTACAAAGCAAACTATATTCTGAGCCATAAAACTAGTTTCAATAAATATATGATTTAAATTACACAGAATAGGTTATTTTATCATAAAGGTAGTAAATTGTATATTAGTAATAGAAAAATACCTGGTAAATTCCCAAACATTTGAAAGTTAGACACAGTGAGTTAGATATAGTTCAAAGAACAAGAGAAATTAGAAAAAAAAAATTTTAGAAAATATTTTTTAAAGAATGAAAATATGATAGCAAAATTTGTAGGATGCAGTATTTAAAAGGAAATTTGTAGCATTAAATGTTTATATTAGAAAATAAAAAGATCTAAATTCACTGACCTAAGCTTTCACTTTAAGAAATTAGAAGAACAACAAAAAAAAGAAATTAGAAGAACAAACTTAACTCCAAGGAAGCAGAGGAAAGGAAATTGCAATGTTAGAGCAAAAAAATCAGAAAACAGAGAATATCAATGAATTCAAAAGCTAGTTCTTTAAAACAGTTAACAAAATTAATAAACTTTTAGCCAGATTTAGAAAAGGAAAAGAGAGCACATTTCCAATATCACAAATGAGAGATAGGACATTACTGATACTTCTTACGGTGTTATGAAGATAATAATGAATACCACAAATTATTCTGTGCTGGTGAATTTGACAATTTACATTAAATGGACAGATTCCGTAGAAGACACAGATTGCTGAAGCTTAATCAAAAGGAAGCAGATAACCTGATCTATGTTAAAGAAATTGAATTGTGGTTTAAAACTTTTTCACAAAAGAAACTCCATGCACAGAGGGCTTCGCCATTGATGTCTACCAGCAATTTTAAGGGAAAATTTATGTACCATTTCTACATAAACTTTTGACAAACTCAGAGAAGGATGGAATACTTCCAAATCATTGTATCAGCCCAACCTTATTTTGTTACTAAAACAAAGATGTAAGAAACCACAGACCAGTATCATTTGTGAACGTAGATGCAAAAATCCTTAGCAAAATTTTAGTAAATTGAAGCTAACAATTTATAAAAATAACATACAGTATGACCGAGTAGGGTGTATCCCAGCAATGAATGGTTGGTTTAACATTCAAAATTCAGACGATGTCATTAGCTGTATTAATAGACTAAAAGAGGAAATAACATATGCTTCTCTGAAGAGAAACAGAAAAAGCATTTGAGAAAATTCAACTTTCGTTTGTGTTAAAATTTCAACAATTTAAAAGGGAAACTTCCTCAATATGATAGAAGGCATCTTTGAAGAACCTTCTGTTAATACTCTACTTAATGGTGAAATACTGAATTCTTTGCTCCTAAAAACAAGATGTGAATGTTTGCTTTCACCACTTCTTTTAATACAGAAGCAGTGATTCTCACCAGTGCAATAAAACTATTTTCCCACTGCAGAGGACAGCATGATGTGTATAGGAAATCATAAAGAATTAAATTTAAGATGGTTGTAGGATACAAAATCAGTGTATAAAAATTATGTTTATATACTTGGAAGAGCAATCTGAAATTAAAGTGGATGAAACATAGCATTTACAAAAAACATAAAAATATGAAATCCTTACGGCTGAATTTGACAAGACACATGTGATAGCTGTATACTAAAAAATGCAAAATATTGCCTATGAGAAGACTCAGTATTGTTAAGATTTCAGTTCTTCCCAGATCTATAGATTCAACACAGTCCCAATCAGTTGATAGGCTGAATAAAATTTATCTGGAAACACAAAAGATCTAGAGTAAACGAAACAAATTTGAAAATAAAGACCCACATTGGAGGACTTTTACTACCTGATTACAACTTATTATAAAGGTTTGTAATTAAGATAATATGGTATTGGTGTGAAAGTAAACATGTAGGTTAATGGAATATAGAAGTCTAGAAGTAGATCCACAGGTTTATGGTCAATTGAATTTTGATAGTTTCCAAAGCATTTCAGTGGGGAAAGGGTATCTTTTTAGTAAGTAGCCCTTTAATAATTGGATAACCATTAAAATCTTTTTTCCTTCTGTTCTTCTAGGTTCTCAGCTGGTTCTCTTTAACAAAAGACGTATTAACAAGAGAAAAATATGTTTATTAAAGTGTATCTCATATGTACATGGGAAAAGCTCTTAGATAAGTAACTCAAAGGTTCAGTTAGAACTTAGGTTTATATAGCTTAACAAAGGAACAATAAATTTTTTGAGATATGACAGGACAAAGTAGAAGGACCTTGAGTCTCTAAGGGTGGCAAATTGTGGAAAAGCAAATAAATGCTAGTGAAGATTGTTACATAGAGTCCTCTGGTGCCATCTCCAGGCTGGTAAGGGTTGTCTTCCGTAGAGAGGGGAGGACGATACCTTTGTAAATTTAATTCCTGCTTTTAGGCAAATACAGAGAGCTTTTCTTGCATCTGTTTTTCAATTGCTTTCTCTTAAATAATCCTTAGAAGTGACATTTTTGCTTCTGCTACCTTTCATCACATTAAAAAAAATTACAAAAAAAAATCTCTTAACCTTATTTGACATCATCAAAAAATTAACTCAGAATGGATCATAGACTTATATGCAATGGCTGAAACTGAAATTCTAGAAGAAAACTTCTGAGAATATCATCATTATCATAGATTAGGCAAAAATTTCATAAGATGAACACAAAAAACACAAAGTATTAAAAAGTTTGATGTTTTATTTCATTAAAATAAAATTTCTTTTTTAAAAACAGTGGTAAAGAAAATGAAAGGCAGGTAACAGATCGGAAGAAACATGTCTGAGAATGTACTTGTCGGACTTCCCTGGGAGTCCAGTGGTTAAGAATCAGCCTGCTAACGCAGGGGACACAGGTTCGATCCCTGATCTGGGAAGATTCCGCTTGCCATGGGGTAGCTAAGCCTGTGCGTTGCAGCTACTGAGCCTGTGTGCCTAAAGCCTGTGCTCCACAAGAAGAGGAGCCGACCTGATGAGAAGCCCAGACATTGTAACTAGAGAGCAGCCCCCACTCGCTGCAGCTAGAGAAAGCTGAGGAGCAGCAGCAAATAGCCAGCACAGCCACACACACACACACAAAAGTCTGATCTTCAGCCACACCACTCTGAATGCACTTGATTTCATCTACAAGAAAATACTTGTATGTAAAATACATGTAGAACTCTCATAATTCAACGATGCTGTGCTTAGTCATTAAGTCGTGTCTGACTTTTTGTGACCTTGTGGATTGTAGCCTGCCAAACTCCTCTGCCCATGGGGATTCTCCAGGCAAGAATACTGGAGTGGGTTGCCGTGCCCTCCTCCAAGGGATCTTCCCAACCCAGGGATCAAATCCAGGTTTCCCACATTGCAGGTGGATTCTTTACTTTCTGAGCCACCAGAGAAGCCCCAATAGGAGAACTCAATTAAAAAATTAGCAAGATACGTGAACACTTTGCCCTCGAAAATATGTGGTTGGCAAATAAACCCGTGAAAAGATGTTCAGCATTAGTCATTAGGGAAATGCAAGTTAAAATCACAAGATACCAGTACACAACTATTATTAGCATGACTAATCTTAAAAAATATGACTGTATTAAGTGTTGGTGAGGATGGGGAGCAACTGGAACTCTTATATGTTACCATTAGGAATGTAGGATGGTGTAACTTTGAAATAGTTTGACTTAAAAAAATTACATTTATTGTAACAACACAGCCATTCCACCTCTGGAATGAGTCCTTTTATGTCTGCCTCAGTACTTATACATGAATGTTTATACCAGCTCTGTTTGTAATAGTTAAATATTGGAAACAGATCAGTACTCAGCAGGTAAGTAAATGAACAAATTATGAGGTTTATATAATGGAATACAGCTCAGCAATAAAAATTAAGTCTATTGACGTACCAGTACATGGTATTATAAAACTATTCATTAAAAATATTGTTTTGGACAGTCTGTTGTGCGTAACATGGTATTTCCTTATGTTAATTTTCATTTTCCTAATTACTAGTAGAAGGTGAGCTTCTCTTATTATCGGTGTTTTAGGTTTCTACTCTTGAGTCTTTGCCAAATTTTCTGTTGAGTTGTCTTTTTCTTTTTGTATACACTGAATATTTGTCATAGATGTATGTTAAAATTTTTTTCAAATCTGTGGTGTATCTTTTAACTTTATGATTTTTTAAGTGTAAAGTTTAAATTTAAAAAAAATCATTAAATATTGCAATCTTTTTTCCTACTTTGTGCTTCAGATTCTTATTTAAGAAATCCTTTTGCTGAAGTCAAAGATTCTTGTATACGTATTTCTAAAAGTTTTAAGGATTTGCTTTTCATATGTAAGTTTTTTAATCCACCTGGAATTCACATTTGTGCGTGGCAATGAAAAAGGCTCTGATTTTTTTTTTTCCTATGTGGATAATTAGTGGCCCCAAGCCATTTGTTATTGAATATTAATGTTGCCTCCTGTAATAGAATCCAAGTTGTTGGATATGTGTAGATCTCTTCCAGGATCTGTTCTTTTGCATTGCTTTTGCTTCCATTCTTTGCTCTATTTACACATATTTTAATTACTGTATATGAAGCCTGTGCCTAGTCAGGCAGATCTCCTTTGATCTTATTCAAATTCCATTGACATTTTTGATGGAATTGCATTGAATTTATAGATTAACATGAAGAGAACTGGCTTCTTTGCAATATTGAGTCTTTCCAGTCAGGGGTATGGTCTCTATAACTACATTTGTTTGGGTTTTTTATATCCTTTGATAATGTTTTATTTTTCATTAAAGATCTTTTTCCCTTATTAAGTATATCCCTAGGTAGTATTGGTTGTTATTGTGTATGTGTTCTTTTTTTCTATTGCTGTTAGAATATAGATACATTGTTAATTTTGCTACACTGAGCTTCATTTCACCTGAGTTCTTCTAAATTCTTAATGATTAGTCCTTGGATTCTGGATTCCACACAGTCACATTACTAAATTCAGGGAAATTTTGTTTTTCTAACTCTTCTGTCTCCTGCTTCTTTCTTGTGTGTCACTGCTCCTGTGTGAGCCTCACCACTCACCATCGATGGAAGCGGTGACGTGAGCTTCCTCACGTCATACCTCACTGTCATGGATATTCTCTTTCCTGTTAAGCTCAGCAGTAGTAATACTTGTTGTTTAGCCGCCAAGTTGTGTCCGACTCTGGGACCCCGTGGACTATGTATAGCCCGCCAGGCCCCTCTGTTCACGGGGCTCCCAGGCAGGAGGACTGGAGTGGGCCGCCGTTTCCTGCGTCTTACTAAGGCTGCACGCTTTGTGCCAGGTCCTGCGCCAGTGACTTGTCATCTCTTGGGGAGCAGGTGTAGTTACCCTCATTTTTATAGATGAGGTGCAAAAAAGTAGCCTGCCAGTTACATGATTACTGAGTAGAAAGCCTGCAGATCAGTCACTGTTAGTCCTTTTGCTTACACCGAGGAAAATCTCTCCGTGAGAAGTAGAAGGAAATATGTACTAAAATGAAATATGTACCGACGTTTTCCTTATCTATGAATTCTTTGCCTGTTCTGTGCTATAGAAACAGCACGTGTGTGCTCCCTCAGTACTCACCATCTGTAGACCTTAGTTATTGCTTCCTTTTATGTCCTGTTGATATGAAAAACACTATTGATTTTTAGTCTTATTTATGACTTAATTCAGAATATGTCTTATTCATTACATAAGCATATTTTTATTGTCAGAATCACCACCAGTTTCCTGTTCTACATATTGTTTTGGATTCTTTAGACATTTGATGTCTTATTTGCCATCCAGATATGGGAAAAATTGTTGGAAATTTATCTAAATCCTCACTCTCCCCACTCATGTAAACTTTCTTTTCAGTGTTTTTTTTTTTTTAATGAAAGATGTAAGCATAAATACACTAGAGAATGGTCTAATGAACCACCATGAATTCAATATCTAGGCAACACAGGTTTTTGTTATTCTTGTTATTGAAGTTGGACTATCTTAAAACAAATCAACACATCATTTTGCCTGTAAATAATTCAGGATGTGTCTACAACTAATGATGACTTTAATAACTACCATACCATTTGCATATTTTATAAAATTAGCAATAATGATGATGTCATCCAATACTTATTTCATGTTCGGTTTTCCCCAGTTGTCTGTAAGGTATCTTTTTTTATAATTGTGTGAATATGGATCCAAACAAGGTCCATATGTTTAAACTTCTTAGTTGAACAGATTGTGGGAACCAGTGAGTTCCTTAATTTTTATTTGAAGGTGCTGTTGTTGAATTTTTGTTGTTGTTATTGTTGTTGAATTTTTTTGTGATGCAGTGTAGAACTAGAGGACTTTTGCTGTAGTTATGATACTGTCCATGTTAAAACTTATTGACTTGCTTTGTTCACAGTTACGAGGATCTGAGCTCATCCTCGTTCTATAGCCCAGCTAAGATTCTAAATTCAGTTAATTCTAAAGTCAGTTTTGAAGATTTGTTTTGTAAAGCTCACACTTAAGCCTTCTTGCACTGAGCAGCTCTGCTCTGCCAGGTCACTTCAGCCGTGTCCGACTCTGTGCGACCCCATAGACAGCAGCCCACCAGGCTCCCTGTCCCTGGGATTCTCCAGGCAAGAATGCTGGAGTGGGTTGCCATTTCCTTCTCCAGTGCATGAAAGTGAACAGTGAAAGTGAAGCCGCTCAGTCCTGTCCGACTCAGCAACCCCATGGACTGCAGCCCGCCAGGCTGCTCTGTGCATGGGATTGTCCAGGCAGGAGCACTGGAGTGGGGAGCCATCGCCTTCTCTGGATGCTGAGCTTGGAGGGACCTAAAAATTGCCAGTTTCCTAATTTCCTTGTCGTCGTCATCTGTTACCTCATGTAGTCCAGTACAAGAATGACTGTTTTTTTAATATCTGATTACAGAGTCAAGCCATGCTTATTAAAGACACTTTAGAAAATGCAAGTAAAACTATATAAAGAAAGCAAATATCACCTATAATCTCCTTAGAGAAAGATACTTGTTATATTATTTAAAATTTATTATTTTTTCATAAATTTTTTATAGTTAATATCATAATATATAATAAATTACTTTTACATAAGATTTTTCTAGGCTATCATAAGTATTTCCTTTGTCATTAAAAAATTTACAAACACAGCATGAGAGTAACTATAAAGTCCATTCATTTGAATTTGTCATCATTTATTATAATTCCTTTTATTGGTTATTTCTAGATTTTTCTCTATTATAAATAATGCTTTTGAACATTTTTATATGCAGATATTTTATATAATGTTCACTTTTGAAGAATGAGATTTCAGTGAAAAACATTCGAAATGCTTAAAATAGTGCCTGAACCATAGAAAACACTCAAAAATATTTTGGGAAATGTAACTTGCTTTTATCACTTAATATGACCTGGAGGTCTTAACATACTCCATCCATATTTAGCTGATGATTCTTTAAAAAAAAAACTTTGTCAAAGAATATTAACATTCAGATATATTTCAATCTGTCACATCTTAAAAAAACGTCGTTTTGATCTCCCTGCTCTGGCTACCACCTCATTTCTATTTACAGCAAAAGTATTTAAAAGAGTTGTCTGTTCTTGCTAATACTAATTTCTCTCCTTTTTTCTCTCTTAACCCCACTCCATTTAAGCTTTCACTACCGCTACCCTCTACTCCTAAACCTGATAATCACTTGTAAATTCTCATCTTATTTTGACCTAACCTTCTCCTTGAAATGCTTTTTTGTTTGGCTTCCAAAACATCACAGTTTTCTATCTCACTGGCCACTGCTTCTCAGTTTCCTTCACTGGTTCTCCTGACCTTTTTTTTTTAATGAAAACTTTAAAAAATACAAAGTATATAGAATATTATAACAAATCCTCGCATGTACCCCTCAATAATCATCAACATTCTACTGTTCTTGTTCAATCTATATACCTCCAGTCATTGATTACCCCTATTTGATTATTTTTCTTATTTATAAAAGTCATGTTTATAAGGTAATTTTACATCGAGTAACATTTACCCTTTTTAAGTGAACATTTCTATAAATGTTGACAGACACACAGCATCTTACAACTGTCACCACAGTCCAGACGCAGCGTATTCCACCACCTCAGACAGGTCCCTTTGCCCCTTGTCGCTGGTCTCCTTTCCTCATCCCCAGAGCCTGGCAGCTTCTGATCTGTTCACTGTCCGTATAATTTTTGACTTTTCTAAAACGTCATGTAAGTGGAATCACAAAATATACAACATTTTGATACTGGCTGGTCTCATTCAGCTTAATATCCTGGTTCATCCAAGTTGTTGTGTGTATCATTAGTTCATTCCTTTTTATTGCACTGTAGAATTCAGTTGTATGAATATACCACAGTTTATCCATTGACTCATTGAAGGGTATTTAGGTTGTTTCCTTTCTTTCTTTGTCATTTATGAACAGATCAGCTGTAAACATTCTTACACAGGTTTTGTATGAATGTAGATTTTCTTTTCTCTAAGTTAAATAGCTAGGAGTGGGATTGCTGGGTCATATGGTAAGTGTATTTTAACTCTATAAGAAACTGCCAAACTACTATCCAGAGTGGCGTTACCAATGAGAGTTCCAGTTGCCCCATATCTTTGCTAGAAGTATCAGTATTTTATATTTAAAACCTTAGCCCATTTAAAAATTGGGTTATTTTATTATCATTGAGTTTTGAGAGTTCTTTATTCTGAATACAAATCATTTGTTGGATACATAATTTGCATATATTTTCTTCCATCTGGTAGCTTATCTTTTTTTTTTAGCAGTGTCTTTTGCAAAACAAAAGATTTTAATTTTGATAAAGTCCAACTTGTTGATTTTTTTCTTTTTTGTGTTGTGATTTTGGTATCTTTAGAGAACCCTTTACCTAAGCTCAGGTCACAAAGATTTACTGCTTCTATGTTTTCTAATAAACGTTTAAATTTTACATTTTTCATTTAGATCAATCCATTTTGAGTTCATTTTTGTGTAAGTATAAGGTTAAAGTCAGTATTCTTTTATTTTGCATATGAATGTACAGTGACTTCTATACCATTTGTTGAAAAGGCTGTACTTCCTCCATTAAATTGCCTTTGCATCTTTGTGAAAAAAACTATGTTTGTATGGATTTGTTTCAGTACTCTCTTGTTCTGTTCATCTGTATGTTCTTTCCTTCACCAATTCTATACCATCTTGATTACTGTAACTTTATAGTAAATCTTAAAATTGGTAAATATAGTTCCTACAACTTTGTTCGTCAAAGTTGTTTTCCCTAGTTTGCTCTTTTGCCTGTCCATATAAATACTAGAATTAGTTTGTCTGTGTCTACAAAAAATCCTGCTGGAATTTTGAGTAGACTTATACTAAATCCATAGGGCTTCCCTTGTAGCTCAGTTGGTAAAGAATCTGCCTGCAGTACAGGAGACCCAGGTTCGATCCCTGGGTTGGGAGGATCCCCTGGAGAAGGGAATGGCAACCCACTCTAGTATCCTTGCCTGGAAAATCTCACGGACAGAGGAACCTGGTGGGCTGCAGTCCATGGGGTCGCAAAGAGTCGGGCACGACTGACTGGCTAACAGTTGCTTACGTACTTAAACTAAACCCGTAGGTCACTTTGGGTGGAATTGACATCTGTGCCGTGTTGACTCTCCTAGCCTGTGACAGACTAGAAAATGGTATGTCTCCCCACTTATTCAGGTCTCATTTTTTTCTTCAGTGTCTTGTAGTTTTCAGGATTCAGACCCTTACGTGTTTTCCAAAGTACATGCCTAATTATTTAATTTTGGTGGGTAACAATCATAAATGATACTGTTGTTTAAGCTTTGGTTTTCAGTTACTCTTTGCTAGTGTATGTAAATTTTATTGACATGGCAGTGTTGAGTTTATGTCCTGTGATCTAAGCATCTAAAAATGTTTACAAGTTCTAGGTTTGGAGTGGTTTTGTGTGTGTGTGTGTATGAATTCCTTGATATTTTATAGGTGCACAATTATATTGTTTGTGATGGGAAACAGATTTTATTTCTTCCTTGCCAATCTATTTGCCTTTCATTTCTTTTTCTTGGCTTTTTGTACTAGCTGGGACTTTCAGTAGGATTTTGAATAACAGTGGTGGTGGTGGACAACCTTGCCTTTTTTCTAATCTAAGGGAGTAGGCATCAGTCTGTAGGTTTGTTACAGATGCTTTTTATATATAAAGACAAGAGGAAATTTCTTTCTATTCCTAGTTTGTTGACAGTTTTTATTATGAGTGGTCTTAGAAAAACAGAAGACTGGTTCTTCTTGCTTCTTCTGTCTGCCCTGTGATGGAGAACGCCAAGAGACTTGTGTAAGCTTCCTGATGGGAGGGACTGGGTCTTGCTTTGGTGGGCAAGGCCTTCTTCAATAAATATGATTAAATCCAATTATCTGCTGATGGGTGGGGTTGCACTCCCTCCCTGGGAGTTGTTTGGCCTGAGGTGACCCAGCCCTGGGGTCTACAGGTTTTGTGATAGGGTTAATGGTGACCTCCAAGAGGACTTAAGCCAGGGAGGGACCTTCTCAAACTACTGCTGCCAATGCCCCTGCCCCTGTGGTGAGCCCCTGCGGACCCTCACTGCTACAGGAGACCCTCCAAACACTAGCAGGTGGTTTTGGTTCAGTCTCCTGTGGGGTCACTGTTCCTTTCCTCTGGGTCTTGGTGTGTGCAAGATTTTGTTTGTGCCCCCCATGATAGGGGTCTCTGTTTACCCCAGTCCTGTGGAAGTCCTGTAATCAAATCCCGCTGGCCTTCAAGGACAAGATTCCCTGGGGATTCCTACTCTCTTTGTCAAAATACCCAGGCTGGGAAGCCTGACGTGGGGTTCGGAACCTTCACAACAGTGGGACAACTTCTTTGTTATTATTGTTCTCCAGTTTGTGGATCACCCAACCTGCAGTTATGGGATTTGATTTTATCATGATTGCGTCCCTCCTGCCATCTTATGGCCGCTTTTTCTTTGCCTTTGGACGTGGGTATCTTTTTTTGGTGGATTCTGAAACCATTTACCACAGATTGGGACTCAAACCCAGCCAAAACCCACGGTACCTGGTTTCAGGACCTAATGAAGCTCAGGTTCTTGATGTCTCATCACAGAAAGAATTCAGTGAGAGACAAAGTGATAGGCAAGTGGATTTACTCAGATACAGAGAGAAGCAGCTGCACAGAGTGTGGGCCGTCGCAGGGAGTGGATGCGGGGTGAGAGTGGCCTGGTTAGTTTTTATAGGCTGGGTGGTTTCTCGTGCTAATGAGTGGGAGGGCTATTCCAGCTATTTTGGGGAGGGGAGGTTTCCTGGGTGTGGGCCCCGCCCCCTCCTTGGTGCCTTGGAACTGTCACCTCTGGGTGGGTCAGTTCATTTGCTGACTCAGGATCAGGTCTGTCTTGTCTGCTGTCTTGGTCCCATTTGATTCTATTCAGGCTATGTTGTGTCCTTGGGCCATGTCATTCTTTCAAAAGTTGTGCCCTGTGCTTTCCCTCCCGTTACATACAGTTCCAGTATCCTCCTGATAGATGGTCAACAGCTAGTTGCGGACTTTGGTGCTCTCATGGGAAGAGATGAGCAGACGTCCTTTGACTCCACCATCGTAAACTGGAAGCCTAAAGTATGGAGATAGACCTGTTATATATTTATTATTGATTTCTAACTTAATTCCATTTTGGTGAGAGAAGATGGCTTCCCTTGTGGCTCAGCTGGTAAAGAATTCGCCTGCAAAGTGGGAGACCTGGGTTCCATCCCTGGGTTGGGAAGATCCCCTGGAAAAGGGAAAGGCTACCCACTCCAGTATTCTGGCCTGGAGAATTCCATGGACTGTACAGTCCATGGGGTCGCAAAGAGTTGGACACGACCGAACGACTTTCAGAGAAGATACTTTGTATGATTTCAGGTTTTGTTTTTTTTTAATTTGTTTTATGCTTTGGCATATATGGTTTATCTTGGTGATGTTTCATGAGCACTTGAAAAGAATATGCATTTTGTTTATAGTTGGAGTGTTCTGTAAATGTCAACTCGATGCTGTTGTTTGATGATTTTATTCAGTTCTTTCTGTATCCTTGCTAATTTTTTTAAGTAATTTTAAAAATTTATTTTTGGCTGTGCTGGGTCTTCATTGCTGTGAGGACTTTCCTCTAGTTGTTCCAAGTGGGGACTACTCTCTAGTTGCAGTGATGGGGCTTCACTGCATTAGCTGCTCTTGTTGTGGGCACAGGCTCTAGGCAGCTGAACCAGTAGCTGTGGCGCACGGGCGCAGTTGTTTCCGCTCCCGGGCTCTTGAGCACAGGTGCAGGGGCTGCGGCGTGTGGACCTAGCTGCTCTGCAGCATGTGGGATTTTCCCCACCAGGGATCAGACTGGTGTCTCCTGCATTGGCAAGCGGATTCTTCACCCTTGAGCCACCAGGGAAACCCTGTATCCTTGCTGATTTTTGATCTGATGGTTCTGTCTATTCCTAAAAGAGGGGTGTTGAAATATTTAGTTGTAATTATGCATGCCTGTTTTTCATTTCAGGACTTCCCTGGGTCTCAGCAGTAAAGAATTTGCCTGCAAGTGCAAGAGACATGGGTTCAGTCCCTGGGTTGGGAAGATCCCCTGGAAAAGGGAATGGCAACCTAGTCCAGAGGTTGCCTGGGAAATCCCACGGACAGAGGAGCCTGGTGGGCTGCAGGCCATGGGGTCACAAAAGAGTCAGACGTGACTTAGCAACTAAACAACAACAACAATATTTCATTTCAGTTATTAGTTTTTGTTTTGTTATTATGCAGCTGTGTTGGTAGACGTTCAGAATTGTTGTCATCTTGGTTAATTGTCCCTTTTTATAATTATGTAATATTCTTTATCAATGTGATTTCTTTGCTCTGGAGTCTACTTTGTCTGATATTGATTTAGCCCTTCCAGCTTTTTTTGGCTAGTATTTGTATAGTGTATCTTTTTCAACCTTTTAAAATTTAAATTGATAGAGTTTATTTTTTGGAACAATTTTTGGTTTACAGAAAAATTGAGCAGAAAGTACACAGAGTTCCCATATGTCATTCTTCTCCAATAGACGCATGGTTTCCCTGTTAACACATTATTTACTGGGGGATTTTTCAGAAACTAATGCCTGTGGCTGGCAATTTGTCACGTAAGGGAATATTGAAAAATCTCCAGTCAGTAACATTTGGGTAATAAAAGACATATTCATACATCTCTAGTCAATAATGTGTTAATAACCATTTTGCTTTACTGTGGTACATGAGTTACAGTTGATGAGCCAATGGTGATGTGTTATTGTTAACTAAAGTCTGTAGTTTAGGTTTCACTCTTTGTATTGTACAGTTCTCTGGGTTTTGACAAATGCATGTCATGTATCCACTATTAAAGTATCATACAGAATAGTTTATTCCATTTCCTTTTAACTCACCTATATCACTATGTTTGAAGTGGCTTTGTAATTTATTTGAACAGTCTCTCTTTAATTGGTATTTTTAGATCATTTACATTTAATGTGATTACAGATATTTTAGATTTAGGTGTACCAACTAATTTGGTTTTTGTTGTTGCTTCTATTTTTAAACTGAGGATCCCCTCTTCCTGCCTTTTGAGTCATTTAGACATTTTGTAGTATTCTGTTTTAATCATTCATGTTTGTCTTTAAGGCTTTGGCTATCTTTGTGTAGTTTTTATTGGTCGCCCTAGGGATCTGTCTCTTGCTCTTTTCTCTCAGAACACGCATGCAGACACAAACACACGTATACGTATGTGTGTGTGCAGTGCAAGTCTCTCAGGCGTGTCCGACTTTGGGGCCCCATGGCCTATACAGTCCATGGAATTCTCCAGGCCAGAATACTGGAGTGGGTAGCCTTTCTGTGCACACCTAACTTCTAACAATCTACTTAGATTTACTATTTCATCATTTCCGTTAGAATGTCAAAATCTTTCCAGGTTCCTTTCCTGTCCCCTCTAATGTTACAGCTGTCCTGTCCATTATATTTATCTACATACATTGAAAACTTAATGAGATAATCTTACAGTTCTTGTTTTCAAACATCAAAATATGTTTTGAAGAACTAAATAGGAGAAGAATATTATATGTAACTAGACATTTAGCATTTTTGTTTTTCTTCCCTCATTGCTGGTATTCCAAGTCTTATTGTATTGATTCCCACTTTTTTGAACGACCTTCTTTGGTCATTCTAGAGTAGGTTTGCTGACAGTTCTCTTAGTTTTTCTTCATCTGAGAATGTCTTTTGTCATTTTTATTACTTAAGGGTCTTTTCTCTGGACATATGATTCTGTGTTTATGGTTCTTTCCTCTAAGCACTTTAAGCATGTTATTCTACTTCCTCTGGTCTTAATAGTTTCTGATGAGAAATATGCAGTCATTCAGGTCATTGTTCCCTTAGGAAGTCCTGCCTCATTTCTGACTTACTGCTTTCCAAGATTTGTTCTTTGTCTGTAGTTTTTAACCTGTTAGATTGTGATAAATCCAGGAGTGGGTTTTATTGTGTTTGTCCTTTTTGGGGATTTCTGAGCTTCTTAACTCTGTAGGTTTATGTCTCCTGTCACGTTTGTGAAGCTTGTAGCCATTATTTCTTAAATTGTTTCACCTCACTTTCTCCCCTGCTTCTGGGATACTGATAGCCCACATATTAGGCTTTTTTGTATTATTTTACAGGCCTGTGATAATCTGTTCTTCCTGCCTTAGTCTTTTTTCTCTTTATTGTTCATATTTGATATTGATTCATATTTGGTATTTCTATTGAAATTTGATTTGTCTTCAATTGGAATTTGATTTGTCTTCAGATTCACTGACTCCTCTCATTTCTGTTCTGCTATTGAACTCATCAAGTGAGTGTTTATGTTTTTGTTGCTCTATTTTTTAGTTCTAAAATTTCCATTTGGTTCCTTTTTATAGCCTCTATTTCTTTCCTGAAAGATTCTGTTAGTTTCAGGAGTGATTTCTCTACATTTTGGCAACATTTTTTTAATAGATGATTTGATAGCTGTCATAATTTCTTCATATATGTCAACTCCATGTTACATCTGTTCATCTCTCTTCCTATGCAGATTGAGATTATTTTGCTTCTTTGTATTCTAAGTAATTTTGGATCATATCCTGAAATTTTTAAATATTATAAGGATCTGGATCTTGTTAAATGCTGTGGCGAATGTTGACTTTTATTCTAGCAGACACTTGACCTGGTTGGGTTCAGCTTGCAAATTCTGTCCAGCCTCCAGTGGATGGTGATTCGAAAGTGGTTTCAGTTTTCTTAGCTTTTGCAGTGCCACTTAGATCTGCTTTGCATGTACACTGCCCATTAACTCATAGGGGGTTTGCGTCTGTGTTAGTTGTTCAGTCGTGTCCGACGCTTTGTGACCCCATGGACTGTAGCTCACCAGGCTCCTCTCTGCATGGGATTCTCCAGGCAAGAGTGCGGGAATGGGTTGCCATTCCTTCTCCAGGGGATCCTCCCAACCCAGGGAGTGAGCCTGGGTCTCCCAGATAAAACTGTTAGGAGATACATGGTGAATTATTTTAGGTATGAAGGTCATTATGAGAACATCTCAAATAGTTCTGAAAATAATGTATACATACTATAGCACGTATGTACTAAACCTGTATGTGAATCTGGGTGACTTGTACTATTTTTGCAAATTCTCTGTATGTTAGAAACTTCTCAAACAAAAATTTGGAGGCAGGAAAAAAAAAAAAAAAATATATATATATATATATATATAGGTCAGAAACCTGCCATTTCTCCTCTTAAAAACTTGCAGTGGCCTCTCATCTCACTGAGTGTGAAAGCCAGACTCCTTTTTGTGGTCCACTTGGCCCTTCAGGATCAGCTTTTCCAAAATCCATGGTGGCTTCTCATGTCATTCAGAGTGAAAACCAGAATCCTCCCTTTCTTTCCTTCTTCCATATGACCTTTAATTTATTTATCTTATATTCCTAGAGCGCATCGTAGTGTTTGGCCTGTAGTGAGAACCCAAACACAGAACAGATGTTTGTATGAATGACTGACTAGTTGTGTCTCTGTGACAGATTTTATTGTTTTTCTCAGGATGTCTGAAACCCACTTATATGTTACTTTGTGATTTTGCAGACCTTGCACCACCTATAATGTCTATTACTTGCCTATTCCCTTTAGTTAGGCTCTTAAAAATTAGGACCTAATTTTTTAAAATTTATAATTCTTAAAAATTACGTCCCAGCGTCATGCGTGCTCTCAGGAGCTGTTGCCCTTCCCTCCCGGGGCCTCTTGTGCCGCTTCGTTCTCGTCTTTTTATCCTCGTCTCCACCGGGCGCTGTGCTCTCCTTCTTCCTCACCAGTCTGTTAGTAAGATGCCTGCGTGGTTTCCTCATTACACCCACTAATAGCCAGGCTTTCCCCCATCATTCTGGGGGCAGATATGGGAGAAGGAAGAGATAGCTGCTAGTGTCCTGTGTTCAGACTGAAAAATGACTACTAAATATAGCTTGCTGAAAAGAAAATTGTTTTTATATAGATTTGCCCTTAGTTTCTAAAGTCCAGCCCAGTAGCTTTTAGGCAAAGACCATTTCTCTGACTTCAGTTATTTTGCAGGTGCGAAAAAGGGAAAATAAGTTTAAATGTGAACTTATAATTCAGTACACATCCGCAACTCATTATTCTTCTCTAATAAGACTGTTTTGGCATCTCAGCATATGTGGCAGAGAAGAGCTGGTGCTGTGTCTTTAAAACCTGCCCCCCGAGCAGCGTGGAAGCTGGCGTGTCACTGGAGTGCCTGAATGAGCGAGCCGAGGGGGTGGAAGGGGCGCTTGTGTAGCCTGTGTGTGTGTCCCTGCGCACGCACACGTGAGTGTGACTGTCGGCAGAGCTCTGGGTGACATCCCTCTGAACAGCTGGGCCGTGGTCTGCTTCAGAGCTGCTTGTCAGAGCAATTAGCTTGCTAGAGACGCCGCAGCAGGATCAGTAGCGTTTCATTCAAGGGGGAAGGGGGTGGGAGGGGACTGTGGGCGGGGGAAGAGGCACAGGTTTCCCAGAAGGAATTTCTTCCGGCAAAATTCCGGCAGAACAGATTCTTACAATGAGGTCTCCATTAATAATATGAGCTCGCTGTTGGTTTAAGTGCAGATCCGTCTGGGGTGAGTTTTGGATAATTTTCTCTCTTTTATATAAAAGTCCTTGAACTCCACAGACTGGGTAGTGGAAAAGCTAGAAAGATATCTTTTGTATCTTGGCCAATTTAACTGTATAATACATTTAGGGAAATAAGATAATTTTCAAGTGTTAAGTTTGTGAGGATTTTTGTTTTTTATCTTTAAAATATTTTAAAAATTAGGTGTGCTAGAACTTTTCCGTAGTCAGATTCTACCTTTTCTATGGCTATCTCAAGTGATGCTTCATTCAGATTTAGCTGATGAGAGTAGTGGTGGTTTCTGTTCTTTTCGGTGATGCTGTTGACGCACATTGCAGAAGCAGGGAATCCCCTGTAAACACCTTTCACTGTGTCGTTCCACAGCTGCCCACACCCAGGTGGTAAATATGTCTCTGTCCTATGTCTTTACATAACTGTCCCCTAGTCGTTAAATGTGTTAAAAAGAAACATATCGCCTTTGCTGTGTCTAGGAAGCTTTTTTGACCATGAACCTCTAAGGAGAATGTATTCAGCCTTTTGGTGGAACACGCCTGGTGACATTGAGACCGTCACAGGATTTCCTGAGGGTTGGCTGCCTCTTGCTTTGGATTCCCTGTTTGTTTCTCACAATTGGTTTGTTTGTTTGCTGCCCTTGGTTCCTAAAGGGTGAAGAGATGGGATTCCCTCTTTCTCCAGTGACGTAGTGGTTTTGTTTGCAGTCTTTTTCTCCTGAAAGGGAGGGGACAGAGGAGGAAGAAGAAAAATCCATCTGAAGCGGTGCGTTCTCCCATCTATGCCTTGATGATAACTGGGTACCGTTGAACAGAACTGAAGCCAGAGTGGGATGCTGTAATGACAGGGATGCTATTTTGTTTCTTTCCTTTTAGAATAGGCTGAGCCCAAAGTCAGGATTGCTGAAGCAGAGTGCCTGAATTAACCCTTTAGGTCCTGCTGCTAATGAATTTTACTTAATAGCCTTTTCTAAGTATGGAATGGAAAGGGGGCTCATAAAGAGATTTCTTGAACCTACCAAACTTGAGTAATTCTAGGTTGGGTTTTGGAATTTGAAATTTTTCTACCTTATTTGCCCTGGTCCTGAGCAGGCGGTTTGTACACTGTTTCTCAGACCTCAAAAGTAGATAGTTGTATAAAATTGCTTGCCACAGTACTTAGAGTGAAACTCTCAGTTTGAATGTATGAAGCTAAAGCAAAGATTTAGGAAGAAATTGTTATATTCTTAGGTGTGCATCTAAAAACTTACCTTTTTTTGGGTTAAGTTTTTGGACTTCTACTTTCTCTTTATGCAACTCTATTTTAATAATCTGATCTCTGGAGAGCTGCCTGCAGAGACCAATGTGAAAAATTTACAGTAGATTAGAGCCTAGGAATATTTTAGGTTTGCCTGTATTTGGATCCAATATGTGTGTGGTACAGTGTGTTGAAAAGTGCCTTTAAGAACTTGCTGGCTTATTTTCTACCCTGATCTTCTTTTCTCTTCTGTGCTTTCATTTATTCTAAGTTCTCCGTGTGAAGTGAAAAGAGTAAAAGCTGCTTTTAGCTTATATTATACAGTCCTATTTTTATGGTAGTTCAATTGTATTAATATTTATTACAGCCATGAATATTTCAAACTAACAAAATTCTAATTTTATTTGGAGATAAGTAGGGGTAAGTAAAGAAATACTGTCCTTGGCTAAGCCAAGAACATTCTGAAAGAATAACCTATTTAGAAGCTTGCAAGAGACCAGGGCTATAAGGGTTAATAGAAATTCCACCACATCCTTGCATCTAAAGGTTGCAGCAGATATGTGGATAATTTCTTGCTAGCTTTTCAGGAAACCCCCGTGGTGGACAACCCTCATTAATGGTTGCCAGGAGACTGCTCTGACGTCACTGGGAGCAGTTCCCCGTCCGCACCGAGGACAGGAATAGCCTTTGAGGGGGAAGAAAGCTGCTGTGAAGTTAAAAGATGACGGTTCTGTTAACTTGGTTTTCCTTCCATTTGGGAGTGGGTGGGATAGGCCGAAAGTTTTTCTTTAATGTTTCCGGCATTAGCATTGGAAAATTTACTGAGAGATCTTTTTGTTTCAACTAAAAGTACCTTCTTATTTAATCTTTGTTTTCTAACCATCAAGATTTTAGAAAAGGTCTAGGAAAGAAAAGCTGTGAAAAAATGTTGAAATAAGGTTTATTTCTTTTTATCCTTTTTTCACTCACTTCTCCCATCCCCCCAAGGAAAGGAAAAGATCAAAAACTGCTTTTGGAAAAGATGTTTAGCATTACCTTGTTTGTGATAATTAAAATATATGTTGGAAGAACTTTGCCGCAAAATTGAGAGGGACTGTTTCTGTGTCTAGAAGTTACCTTGTAAATACTTCTCTCAGAAGTTCTCCTCTCCTACCCCACCTGTGGTATGTGTGGTTAGTCGCTTAGTCATGTCTGACTCTGCTAACCTTTGGACTGTATCTTTCCAAGCTCTTCCGTCCATGAAATACTGGAGTGGGTTGCCATTTTCCTCCTTCAAGGGATCTTCCTGACCTAGGGATCGAACTGGTGCCTCCCCTGTCTGCTGCATTGCAGGCTTTACTCTGCTGAGCCATTGGGGAAGTACCCCTAGCCCACCTACACTCACTGATTTGTAGCCTGTTTAGGAACTTCTTTTTTTGGAAAAGCATAGACAGTAGCTAAATGCTTGGACTCTGAATTTAGGCTGCCTGAGTTCAGATTCTAGGTATGCCAATTGCTGGTTTTGTGACCTTGGACAGATTACTTAACTGCTCCATTTCTACATACGTAAAATACATGAAATGAAGATAATAATAGTATCCATCTCCTAGGATTGTTTTGAAGATTAAGAGTTAATTCATGTGAAACCTTTAAGATAGCTTCCTTAAGATGGTAAGTGACTCTTTCCTTTGCCATGTTAAAAAAATTCTAGGATCATAAATGGACCAAATATCAAATCACAAATATTAAAATAGCCAGTATGTCCATGTCTGTTTACCTTCTTTTAATTTTATGTTAAAAACTTAAGAGTATTACTCTTTTGTGGTTTTTGAGGCTTCCCCCTTTTGGATTGCTCTCTAAACTACCAGTGTACACTGACGATAGCTAGTAATGTATGTAACATTTACTGTGAAGAAAATAGCTTTATATGTAAAGTTTTCTTTCTTCCCTATTAATTTATCCTAGGGCGTTGATGAGAAATGTGAATAAAGATGTAGGTGCACAGATACCCATCACAGTCTTATTTTATTATAAAAATAAACAGCTTCCTGAATATCCAGTAAGAAGGAAATGGTAAATAAATCATGGTACCAGTATGTAGTAGAATACTGGATAATTGGTAAAAGTAATTAATAATGGTAGAAATGGTAACAGTTCTAGTAGTAGAAAAAAGCATGGTATTTTTAAAATGTTCTGTATAATGTAAATTACATAAAAATTGTTAGGCGTAGAAACATCCAGATGTATCTGAACATCCAAATTCCATTTGAATATGGAGACCAAGTTTTAAAAAGCATACCTCAAAACACTGTTATTAGTAGCAGTTATCTCTGAGCTGCAGAATATGGGTGATTTTTCTTTTCTATTTCTACTCGTGTGTCTTTTCTGTAAGTGTAAAGCCTATGTGTGCGCTTAGTCGCTCAGTCGTGTCCGACTCTTTGCGACCGCATGGACTGTAACCCACCAGGCTCCTCTGTCCATGGGGATTCTCCAGGCAGGAATACTGGAGTGGGTTGCCATGCTGTCCTCCAGGGGTAACTTTCCAATCCAGGAATTGAACCAGGGTCTCCTGCATTGCAGGCAGATTCTTTTACCAGCTGAGCTACCAGGGAAGCCCATAAAGCCTATAGTACTTCTCCAGTCATAAAAGTCTTTCTGTTAGCATCTGAAAGTAAAATTTCAGAATTTGTTAAAGTGAAAATAAATGATGACGTGTAAATTCCTAAGCATAGTGTTTAGAATGCAGTAAATGCTTGATAAACAATAGCTCCTATGTACTGAGGAAGATCACCTCCTGGATCAGAACCCTTTCATATCGGACAGGAGCATCAGTGAGACATGTAGCGTTTTGTCTGGCCTAGGATATTAAAACAAAACAAAACAAAACAACCTTTAGGACCAGAGTGAAGTGTTTCGGTGTTCTCATATGAAGGTGTAAAGGAAACTCATGTAGCAGGGGCCTGGTAATGATTTTTCTGCAGTGATTTAAAATTTTTTTAGCTTTGATATAATTTATATGAGTCCCACTACAGGTTGCTTTTATCCCCTGTTTCTGGGTTGTCTCCTTAAAAAGTCTTAGGAAGCTTGAAACAGTTAAGAATTTCTGTTGGTTTTCATGTTAGTCCACTCTTATGGACCTCTTGGAACTCAGCTGATGATAAAAAAAGAAATGTAGAACTTCCGTCTGCTTTGGACTTGCTTGGGACCTGAGATGTGCATCTAAGAAGCTACTTTCAGCACATGAAAACCATTCTGGAAATACCCGTGGCTATTTTTACTGGGCAGCAGTGTCAG
This sequence comes from Dama dama, assembly GCF_033118175.1. Classification (NCBI taxonomy): domain Eukaryota; kingdom Metazoa; phylum Chordata; class Mammalia; order Artiodactyla; family Cervidae; genus Dama; species Dama dama. Next base: position 70,478,958 of record NC_083683.1, read on the forward strand.
ATATTCTTAAAATTTGACTATTTATTCTTCATAATATCTGTAGTTCTTAATATGTAACTTATGCAGTAAATACATGTTTAGTAAATAGTCACAGAAAAAATGACTGTAGTCTTAACATCATGGCTTGTATGCCTAGGCCATGTTCTTTCCAGAAGGCATAATAATGTGAATGTACTTAATACTACTGAAATTTACACTTAAAAATTATTGAAATGGTAATTTTTATGTTATGTGTATTTTACCACTGTTAAAACCAAAAACCCAACAGTGTGAACCAAATGAAAATGTACAGTTTCCCAGCTAAATTTCTACCCTGACACCTCAGATTCTGTCTACTTGTTAGGGTTCATTTACCTCCATATGCCAAAAGATATGGCCCAGAGTTGCTTATTACAGAGATTTTGTATCAGTTACTAGCAAAAAGCATGTGAGGAAAGGGGGATATCTTGTAATACATCAGGTGGGTTTTAGAATATTAATGAGCACCACTAGGGAGAAGGCTGTGCTTTTTGGTCTAGTCTCCGTATCTAGTTTATAATTGTCTTGAATCCTCTTTACTTCAAGGAGATCTGCAACTGAGGGTGAAGGAATTGGGACATATGGACTGTGAGGAGCAAATGTATTACAGTGGATCTTCCCTATCCACGGGGGATATGTTCCAAGATCCCCTAGTGGATTCCTGAAACCTGGATAGTACCAGGCCCTGTATAGACTATGTACTTTTTCTTAGGCATCCATACGTATGAGAAAGTTTAATTTATAAACTAGACATAGTAGGAGATTAACAAGGGCAATTATATTAGGAAAAGTTTTCTTTCTCTCTTAGAATATCTTATCGTACAAATGTAATACCTTTTCCACCTTAACTACTAAGCACTTACAATACACTGGCCATAACTTTTACAGTTTGAGGTGTGACAGCAAAAGTAGCACAGATTTATTTTTCCTTTTTCACAATTTCACAGAAGATTAATTCTTAGCAACCTCAGCGTGTTTGTTTGTTTGTTTTTCCTTATTAAGTTGAGAACTTTTACCTTTTCACCTAAAGGAAGCACTTTATGGCTTCTTTTTGGCATATCCAAATTGCCAGCATTACTACTTGTGTTTTGAGACCATTATTAAGTAAAATAAGGTTTATATGAACACTAGCATTTGCGATACCGTGACAGTCGATCTGATAACTGAGAAGACTGCTAAGTAACTGATAGGGGATAACTGATGGGATATGATGGACAAAGGGGTGATGCCTATCTTGGGCAGGACTTAGTAGGGTGGCTTGAGATTTCATCATGCTATTCAGAACAGCACTTAGGAATTATTTCTGGAGTTTTCCATTCAATATTTTTGGACTACAGTTGACTGGGTAACTGAAACCATGGAAAGCAAAGCTACAGAATTGGGAGTGGGGGACAGAAACTACTGCATTTCCTCATTTGGACAGCAATTTGTTTTCTACGGATAGTGGAGGGCGATGGGGGAGGGGAGTGTTGAAAAGAGTACAGATACAGAATTACAGAAACTGTATAAACTGTGATTTGAGAATATGGAAGACAAGAGCCTGAAATCTGTAGACTTTGATGCTCACTTTAACATTTCAAAGAAAGTGGGAAATGTACAGAAGTTGTGCTCCATCGCTCCAGTCGTGTCCTCCCCTTTGTGACCCCAGGCCCCCAGCCAGGCCCCTCTGTCCATGGGATTCTCCAGGCAAGAATACTTGTGTGGGTTACCATGCCCTCCTCCAGGGGACCTTCCTGACCCAGGGATCAAACCCACTCAGCCACCTGGGAAGCCCTCTTACAGAGGTGGGGAGGATATTTTTTGAATATAGCTGCTTTATCCTGCTGCGTCAGCTTATGCTGTACGGCAAAGTGAATCGGTTACACCTGTACATACACCCCTCTTTTTGGGATTTCCTTCCCACCTAGGTCACCGCGGAGCACCGAGTTGAGCTCCTTGTGCTACACAGTAGGTGCTCCTTAGCTACCTGTGTTATCCATAGCTGTGTTATATGTCAGTCTCTACCTCCCAGTTCATCCCGCCCACCCCTTTCCACCTTGGCATCCATACAGTTTGTTCTCTGTGTCTGGGTCTCTGTTTCAACTTTGCAGATAAGACCATCTGTATCATTTTTTAAAGATTCCATTAATGTGCGATATTTATTTTTCTCTTTCTGACTTACTTCACTCTCTGTGATAGTCACTTAAGTCTATCCATGTCAGCAGATGACACAGTTTCATTACAGTGATTAGCAGTCCTAAAATGTTTAACTTTCTCCATACATTGTGGCAGAGGACACTTCAATATTGGAATTTCAGCTAGGCACTTTACTTATACTAATCCCACAATTTTTCCTACTGATGAGTTTTCACAGTGCAAAGATTCCTGAATTTCTTTGAAGCTAAACAAGAGACAATTTCTGGAGTTTGGGAGATCCCTTGTTATTTGCATAGATTCATTGTCACTGCTATTCACTTTTTTCCCCCTACTATTAATTTTTAGTGTATCAGCATTTCTTATTTGCCTATGAAGACTATTCTTTGACAATATTTGCAGCAGTTTCTATGGAAAATGTTTTATTAAAAAAAAAAAAGAAGTGGCTGCAAGGGGAATATCATCTTGTAGCTCTTAGTGATAGAGCCTGTTGCCATGGATTCCTGGATCAGATTGGCTGACCCTGGGCCAATGAGCAGTTAGAACATAAATACATCATCATTTAACCTTGCAGAATTCATTTATTCAGTGATACATGACATCAATACTGTACATAGAGTTGTGAACTAAATTGTTTCAAGAATGGTATAAGGTGGTTTTCTCTTCCCTTTCAAAATTTGCTGCTTAATGTAAACAGTTGTCATAATACATTATCTTCTTGCTTTGATTTGACTGGGAGAAACTATGGTGGGAAACACCTTGCACCTGTCTGTGAATTGAGCTGCTGCTGCAGTCAATTGGGCTTATGCCAAGTCTAAGTCAAACTCTAGACTGGCGGAGATTTGTCTTGATAGCTGAAGCTGCCTCGCTTATTTTGGTAGCTTTAGAGCTGAGTCAGAAATTGGCAGCTTTTTTTTCTTGTTTTTTTCTTCTTTCTCTCCCACTCTGATACGGTAGTCCATGTAAATGTTATATTGCACATTATTTGGTCTGGTGTTGGAGCATGATCTGGGACCAGCTTCTGAGTACTCCATCTTCACTTCTCTAGCTTTTTCATGTTTATCAACATAAAAGAGAGCGAGATTTCACTTAATTCAGTGTTATTAGTTCCTTGTCACGGCAGATCATGGCATGGATCTTCCTCTGTACCTTATGACTGAAAATGATTCATTCATATAAAGAAAATACCCCTTCTAGATCTTGCAAATGAAAAAAGAGTATTGTTTTTTCCTTCTTGCATTTGTGTCAGGAATACGTGAGAAATTGTGATGGGCCTCGTTCTCTCCTCCAGTGTCCCCATGCTTATTTATTTACAGATTTGAAGGATTGAGAGAGACCTCAAAAGGTCTATGAGTCTTTTCCCCTCCTTTGAACCATTTGAGTCTAAGTGAGTTGTGGACTTCTCACACTGTTACTTTCTGTCTCAGAGGAATAAAACCAAACTTCAAATTCATCTGTTAAGCAGAGAGGAGCAAAAACTCTGTTTGGTATCTGACTAACTTTTTGTGGGGGAGGCCTTAGAAAAATAGAATGGGAAGTATTTGGGATTTTGTAATTTTAGTTACTGTGACCAGAAGAAAGCTCCCTGGTCTGGCATCTGAGTAAAGACCTGAAAAGACTGAGTAACCAGGTAGAAGAAGGAACTGTGAAAGCCATCCCTTGTTACTGTTATTCGGTCACCCAGTCGTGTCCGACTCTTTGTGACCCCATGGACTGCAACACGCCAGGCCTCCCTGTCCCTCACCATCTCCTGGAGTTTGTCCAAGTTCATGTTCATTGCACTGGTGATGCCTTCCAGCCATCTCACCCTCTGACGCCCTCTTCTCCTTCTGCCCTAGATCTTTCCCGGAATCAGGGGCTTTTCCAGTGAGTCGCCTGTGCACATCAGATGACCAGAATACTGGGGCTTCAGCTTCAGTCCTTCCAGTGAATATTCAGGGTTGATCTCCCTTAAGAGTGACTGGTTTGATCTCCTTGCTGCTCAAGGAACTTTCAGAAGTCTTTCCCAGCACCACAGTTCAAAAGCATCGATTCTTTGCCGTTCTGCCTTCTGTACAGTCCCGCTGTCACAACCGTACATGACCACTGGCACGGACCTTTATTGGCAGAGTAATGTCTCTGCTTTTCAACACACTGTCTAGGTGTGTTTGTCATCGCTTTTCTGCCAGGAAGCAGTAGTCTTCTGATTTCTGATTTCATGACTGCAGTCACTGTCTGCAGTGATTTTGGAGCCCAGGAAGAGGAAATCTGTCACTAGTTCCACGTTTTCCCCTTCTATTTGACGTGCAGTAATGGGGCCAGATGCCATGATCTTAGTTTTTGTAACCTTTAGTCTTAAGCCGGCTCTTTCACTCTCCTCCTTCACCCTCATCAAGAGGTTCTTTAGTTCCTCTTCACTTTCTGCCATTACAATGGTATCATCCGCATATCTGAGGTTGTTGATGTTTCTCCCGCCTATCTTGATTTCTCATGATGTGCTCAGTGTATAGGTTAAACAGTGACAGCAGACAGTCCTGTCCTACTCCTTTCTCAGTCTCGAACCAACCACTTGTTCCATACAGGGTTCTGACTGCTGCTTCTTGACCTGCATATAGGTTTCTCAGGAGACAGGTAAGATGGTCTGATATTCCCATCTTTCTAACAGCTTTCCACAGTTTTTCGTGATTGACACAGTCAAAGGTTTTAGTGTAGTCGATGAAACAGAGATAGGTGTTTTTCTGAAATTCTCTTGCTTTCTCTATAATCCAGTGAATGTCGGCAACTTGATCTCTAGTTGTTTTCCTTTTCTAAACCCAGTTTGGACATCTGGAAGTTCTTGGTTCACATGATGCTGAAGCCCAGTATGCAAGATTCTCATGGTTCTCATGGTTATACTGAGAGCGTTTGCATTCCCTCCTCCAGTGGATCACGTTTGTCAGAACTCTCTGCTATGACTTGTCCATCTTGGTTGACCCTGCACGGCGTGGCTCATAGCTTTACAGACTTATGCGCACCCCTTCGCCACAACAAGGCAGTGATCCTTGAAGGGGAAGCCATCCCTAACTCACCCTTTAATGATGCTCAGCCTTTTCCTTACAGTCAGTTCAGTTCAGTCACTCGGTCATATCTGACTCTTTGCGACCCCATGGACTGCAGCATGTCAGGCTTTCCTGTCCATCACCAACGCCTGGAGCTTGCTCAAACTCGTGTTCATTGAATTGATGATGCTGTCAATCATCTCATCCTCTGTTGTCCCCTTCTTCTCCTGCCTTCAATCTTTCCCAGCATCGGGGTCTTTTCCAATGAGTCAGTTCTTTGCATCAAGTGGCCAAAGTATTGGAGTTTCAACTTTAGCATCAGTGTTTCCAGTGAATATTCAGGACTGATCTCCTTTAGGATGGACTGGTTTGATCTCCTTGCAGTCCAAGGGACTCTCAAGAGTCTTCTCCAACAGCACAGTTCAAAAGCATCAATTCTTCGGAGCTCAGCTTTCTTTATAGTCCAACTCTCATATCCGTACATGACTACTGGAAAAACCATAGCTTTGACTAGATGGACCTTTGTTGGTAATGTCTCTGCTTTTCAATATGCTGTCTAGGTTGGTCATAGCTTTTCTTCCAAGGAGCAAGCGTCTTTTAATTTCATGGCTGCAGTCACCATCTGCAGTCACTTTGAAGCCCCAAAAAATAAAGTCAACCACTGTATCCCCATCTATTTGCCATGAAGTGACGGGACCAGATGGCATGATCTTAGTTTTCTGAATGTTGAGCTTTAAGCCAACTTTTTCACTCTCTCCTTTCACTTTCATCAAGAGCCTCTTTAGTTCTTCTTCACTTTCTGCCATAAGTGTAGTGTCATTTGCATATCTGAGGTTATTGATATTTCTCCCGGCAATCTTGATTCCAGCTTGTGCTTCCTCCAGCCCGGCATCTCTCATGATGTACTCTGCATATAAGTTAAATAAGCAGGGTGACAATATTCAGCCTTGATGTACTCCTTTCCCACTTTGACACCAATCTGTTGTTCCATGTCCAGTTCTAACTGTTGCTTCTTGACCTGCATACAGATTTCTCAGGAGGCAGGTAAGATGACCTGGTATTATTTTTTATCATTTTTTAAGAGAGTGTGTGTGCTTTTAATATAAATTACAGCAAAACTTAAATAGTATCTTAAATAAGATTTTAAAAAGTCTTTCTCTTACATTCAGGAAATCCAGAGGTAGCCAGTCCAGTCCAGGGTTGGTCTCATCAAGGAGTTAGGGTTCTTCTGTTGGTTTTCAGTCCTATCATCTCACAGCCTCGGATGATGAACGAAGTGCCAACCTTTACTTCTGCATTCAAGACAGCAAGAATCAGGGATGGGTGAAGAAGGGCCATCCGTTCCCATTAAGGATACTTCATACAAGTTGTATTTACTATTTTTATTAGTTTCCTGGGGGTGCTGCAACAAAATACTACAAACAGGAGTGTGTAAACAACAGAGATTTATTTTCTCACAGTCCTGGAGGCTGGAAGTCGCAAGATGAAGGTGTCAGCAGCTTGGAGTTCTCCTGAAGCCTCTCCTGGGTTTCCAGACGGTCTCTGCTCACTGTGCCCCCCATGATTCTTCTTCTGTGCCCACACACCTCTGATATCTCTCTCTATGTTTCAGTTTCTCTTCTTGTAAGGATACCAGCCAGATTAGGCTTTATTTTAATTTAATCACCTCTTTATAGGCCCTGTCTCCAAATACAGTCACATTCTGAAGTACTGGGGGTAGGGAGGTGGGTAGGACTTCAGCTTGTGAATTTTGAGAGGACACAATCCAGCCACAATAATACTTGTTTCTACTTATATCCCATGGATCAGAACCTAGTCACACACTTGTTTTTAGCTATAATGAAAGTTAGAATATGTGTAACATTTTTACAGTCAGCACTGTGCCCAACTGAAAATCAATAGTTGTATTAAGGAAGAGGTGATTGGATATTGGGGAATGAGCAGCAGGCTCTCCTTTGTAGTGGAGACTTAAAGAGTGATGATTCTTAAAGTTTTCCAGTTCCTTCATGTGAAATTAGATTATTCTTACCTTATTTCTCTGTCCACACTCACATTCAGTTTTAGATTTTGAAAGATTATTTTAAAACTGAATTGTTGGCTTAGGTGCCCTCTCCACCTCACAGGTGGTAACGTTGACCTCCGAGTTCATCACAGCGGACAGTGCACACTTAAGCTGCGTGGTGTTTACGTTTGCAAGAGAAGGCGTCTTGAAATGCCGTAAGCAATAGGTAAATTGTGATCTTTTGTTTTGTTTTGTTTTCTTTCCTAGCATGTCTTGTCTGGGTTTAGTTGGGAGCAGTTTTGCCAGGTTGTGGGAAAAGACAGTGTGAACTTTCAAAGTCTTCCATTTCTAAAATTGTGTGTTATTTTCTGCATAGTGGCATTACTGTGGTGAAGCTTAAAGAAAATGCAAGTAGTAGAGGCACTCCACTGTTGGGGCACTGCTGCTTTTTGTTTGAAGGGGGAGGAAATATGATTTGTTCTGTTTTGCTCAAGGAAACAAAATGGGCATTTTTGGCCAAGAATGTAGAGAAGCGGATAAAAATATAGTGAAGCCCAACTGACACTTCAGTCCATTAAGCAGAGCACCTGCAGCTCTCATTTTGGGGCAAGTACAACCATAACAGGTACTGAGCAAAGAAAGAGGGTACATGTTCAGAACATTCTAATCTTGTTTCTCTCTTTACTTTGCCTGAGCAATTGCTGTGGACATCAGCCAACTCCCGTGCCCTCCCTCACACACCAGTGAGTCCCGTGGCCTCCCTCACACACCGGCGAGTCCCGTGGCCTCCCTCGCACGCCGGCGACTCCTGTGGCCTCCCTCGCACACCGGCGACACCGGTGTCCCGTGGCCTCCCCACACACCGGTGACTCCTTTTATAGAATAGAATGGCTTTCTCATGCCTCCTTGATTTGGAGAATTGGTACAGTTGTTGTTGCTTTTATTGGCCTAGTATTCGTGAAACCTATGACATTTGACTTCTGAAATCTTTAAAAGACTTGGTGACTGTCACATAGCTATAGCTTTACGTGTTCCGTAAGTACCTTATACTCTTTTCCCCCATATTTTGTGTTCACTCATTGACAAGAAGGGAGCGTTGGACCTGTATCTCTCATAACTCAGTACAGCCTTCTTTCTTGTCCTTGTCCCAGGGCAGTTGAACCAATTTTCCTTTTCAGACATACAGTTACCATACTTTTTTGCTTTTTGTCCTTTGGACACTGTAGTGGAAAGAACATGGGATTTGGGAATCAAGAAGACCTGGTTTGAATTCTAGCTTCTTTTATAGACTGTGTGGCCCTCAACAATGTATTTTATTTATTAAATGATGGTATTTTATACCTTGAGAAGATCAAACAAGATATTCTCTATAAACTATAAAAAATTTAAAGTCCTGGGAGGTGACTCAGATTAAGGCAAAAAATGGGAGAGTTTGCAAGCCCCAAAATATGCCCCCCACCCACATTCTCTGAAGGGAGACCTTGGATCTGGGCACTCCTTCCATCCCATACTTCATGGCCCAGAACACTCCTGAATGTCTACCTTGGGACACCTAGAACTTTGGTTTTGGGATCAGACACAGCTAGGCTAGAATCTTGCCTTTGCCCCCTCATTGTATTAACTTGGGAAAGTTATTTAATTCCTCAGAGCTTTGGTTGCTTCATCTGAAAAATACCCTATAACATTTTGTTAGGGTTAAAGTAATGTATAGGAACAGTAATCAGAGTCATAGAAGGAGTGTAGACTCTGGCATCAGAAGAGTGTGCTTCTGTCATTTAACAGTGTGGCCTTGGGCAGACTCCCTACCTGCTCTTGGTGGGTGTGATTTCACGCGCATAAAGTCACCAGGTTCCTGGTCGTGCTCGATGAGCACTAGTGGTTTTCCTCCTGCCCTGACTCCAGCGTTAGAGCGTGGGAACAGGCCGAGCCGTCAGGGGTGCCTGGACAGTTTGTTTTGTCCTTAACCTGTCATTTTAAACCTATGAATATTTTGTCCCCACTGTCCTGACTCCTCAGGGCACTTTTTCCTCTTTGTGTATGTATGTGTGTTTAAATAACATAGAGTAAAATACACAAATATTAAGCACTCAGTTACTAAGTTTTGACATCTGTATACACCCATGTGACCACTACCCCAAACAAAGCAGAATATTTCCATCACTCCTAAAGAAAGGATCGCTTATGTCTCTTTTGAATCAAACCTTTGGGTTTACCCCCAAACCTTTCTGATTTAAACCACTCTCAGATAGTTTTGCCTGCTCTTGAAATTCATGTAAGTGAATTTACATAGTCTGTATTTTTAGGGAAAGAGATTTGCTTTCTTCTACCTACCATACAGTTTTGAAAGCCATGCATGTGCTTTTGTGTCTATCATTATACAGCCAGTGGGGTCAGTGGTGATTGAATCAGTTGTTTCTTCTCAAGTCTCAAAAAAGAAACAGAATTACCAAGACTGATAGACCTTCTAGGGACCCAGGGATAGGGCCACCTTCCCTAATCATGTGTCCTCAGAGGAAAGCAGATACCAAAAGTTCATGTTTCAAATTGTTGAATAGTATTCTGTTATATGAATATACCGCAATTTGTTTACCCATTCTCCTGAGCCCCTAGATTTTAAATATTTTTTCAATATGAGTATCAGTTGGGAGTAACTTACTGTTGATGTATAAATTAGGAAAGGATTAGAAAGTTTATAGGGATTTTGCCACAGAGTAAGTCAGAATTTTTAGCCTCTAGTTATTTTCTTCTTTCTTGCATTCTCTCTACCTGGTCATAGATTAAAAGGAAGAAAATTAAATTGCCCTTCTATCTCTGAATATCCTCTATATATTCTTTTTGGCACAATGCCTAGAAGGTTTTTATAGAGTTGATGGAAGGATATATAATCTCACTGTGCTCTGGAAGGTACTTACCTTGGCAGTTAAAAAGTTTATGGGGAATATGCCATATTCTCCCTGAAAAAAATTGCCGAATCTCGGCCCCCAATCGTCTTCTCCCGTATCGTCCTATTTCCTCACTCCCCTCCTGCCCCTCGCTTCTGACAGTCCCTCTCTGCAGCTTCGAGCCCCTGAGTGTCCTCAGGAGACACTCTGCCGTAAAACTGTGCTCTTTGCCAGGGTGAAACGTGCAATGCACACAAATAGGCTGAAGGGAAGCACACATCTGGGCTCTCCTGGGGGCTTCCTGTCTTGCTTTGTTTTAGTCAAGTTGTATATGAAATAGTTCCTTTCTTCATTGAATAAGCCATCCACAGCGGAAATTGCTTCTTTGCCTTTTAACCCTTATCTGCTGACTTTATTTTTGCTCTTTAAAGACCTTTCTTTCTTTTCTTCCTTTCTTCCTGCTAATAAATTATCTTGTCCCTTGGCTGCAACTTTTGCTTTGTTTTGGCCCAGAAAAAATTGTTTCCAGGGATCCTTATGCCCCAACAGATAAAGAGAGCCTTCTGCATAGGATTACAGGGTTAGGAGTGACTGTAGTTAAAATTATGGAACAAAACAGAACCCCAGTGAAGTAATACAGATCTGAGCTCCGTGTATCTTGTGATGGGTCTTAACTCTAGAATAGTAAGTAACACCCTGACCTCTCATTACTAGCTTATTCTCTCTGATGCACCCTTCTCCATGTGTTGGTAGGTTGTTGCAGTCCAGGCATCATCTACACAGAAGACACCCTTCATCAGAAGAAAACCATTTCTCTAGTGGCTTTTTTCTTTTTAAATACAATGGCCTTTCTTTAAAGCCACCCACCCAGCAAAGTCCTCTCATGTCTAGCTGGTAACAGTTGAGTCACTTGTCCCTTCCCAACCCAGTAACAAAAGAAAACAGAATTACCACGATTAGTCTAGCTCACTAGGATCCACCTCGTAGGACTCAGCGATGGGATCGCCTTCGCTGACCGTGTCCTCAGAGGAAGGCAAACACCAAGATGAAGTCTGGGCTGGAGACGCGTGGGAGAAAGAGGAGACTGGGGTAGGCAGCCGGTGTGAGGTCTGCTGTACCTTTTCCTCTGCTGCTTCCTCTTTCCTCAGAGTGAGAATTAGTCTGTTTCACACAGGTCTTTAAGAGGCCAGTAGTCTCAGTGGAGATGACTGTCAGAATTCTTAGAAGTGGGTGTGTTCATCACTGTCTGTTTTATGGATGTCTTGACCTAGAGTTCAAGTTTTCCTGTTTCCCAGCGAGTGAAGGAAACCATGTGACTCCATACAACTTAACATTGGAACGTGTGACCATATTCCACAGGTGGCTGTTATGAAAGACTGTTTTTTGGTTTTAGTTGAACTTTTTCATCAGTGTTTTCACTGAATAACAGTGCTTGGACACCATGAAGTTATTAGTCCAGGTGTCCAGACAGTTGAGCCTTTTCTGTCTTAGATGTAAAGAGGAGCTGCAAAGTTATTATTCTGATTTGACAATATACCTGTTTGGTAATTGAAGCCCATCCTGGAAAAAGAAACAACTGCTACTTTACATTTTTCCATACCACTTTCTCCCATTTTTTGAGTTTTATTGAGATTTAATTAATAGGTAGTTCTGTATAATTTTAAAGTGTACTGCTTAATAATTTCACATACGTATACTATGAAATGATTAGCACAGTAAGTTTAGTTAACATCCATGTCCTCATAGATGGTTTCTTTCTAGGCTGATGAAAATGTTTTGTAACTAGACAGAGGTGATGGTTCCACAACATTGTGAATATGCTAAACCCACTGAATTCACTTCAAAGTGCTTAATTTATGTTGAGTGAATTTTTAAAATTCAATTAAATACAATTCCAGGCCAAAAAATTTTTTTTCTTTTGATGGGAACTTTTAAGAGCTACTCTTTTAGTAACTTTCAAAATACACCATACAGTTAACTATCGTCATCTCTATAGTCATCTTAAGTACATCTTATAGTCATCATAAGTACATCTCCAGTACTTACGTATTTTTAAACTAGAAGTGTGTACCTTTTGACCACCTTCATCCAGTTTTCCCCACTCCCCACCTCTAACCTTTTCTTTCTGACAGAGTAATCTGTTTAAGGTTATTTAAGCCTGAAAAAGAAAAATATTAAAGATCTATCATGTGGTAAAAGTAGTAAACTTAATTTTGTTTGACTCTTAAGGCAGGTTTAGGGTCAGGATTGAAACTGTTTATAGCTTTCTGTAGGGAGAAACTATACAACAGTGAAAGTGAAAGTGAAAATCACTCAGTTGTGTCCAACTCTTTGTGACCCCATGGACTATACAGTCCATGGAATTCTCAAGGCCAGAATACTGGAGTGGATAGCCTTTCCCTTCTCCAGGGAGTCTTCCCAACCCATGGATGGAACCCAGGTCTCCCACATTGTAGGCGGATTCTTTACCAGCTGAGTCACAAGTTAAGACTATAAAATGGTGAGTTGATCCTGTTCTGGGAGTTTTCTAGAAGAAAGAAAGTTCCTCTCAGGAACTCACACAAAGGGACTCTTCTTTGGGGGGGATGGGGAGGATGGCATGAGGTTGTATCTAAGAACTCTTCCAATTTGCATCTTTATTGATGTTTCCTAGTTAAGTGGTACAGAGAAGGGATGTACTAAGTTTTACTGTCCTTCAGACTGAAGAGAATTGAGGCTTGATTTATCCATGGAGAGAAAAGACAAGTATATGTGTGTATGCAGTTCCCATGCGCAGCCAATGACCATAAGCTCTGTAGGTTGTAACTTTTTAGAAAAAGTATGTGGCTGCATTAGGTCTTCATTGTGGCACCAGCAGCTTATGTTGCAGTGCTCAGGCTTCTCTGAGTTGTGGCGCGTGGGCTTCAGAGTACGTGGGCTCAGTAGTTTTGGCACATGGGCTCAGTTGCCCCATGGCGTATGGGATTTTTGCTCTCTGACCAGGGATCAAACTCACATGCCCTGCATTGGAAGGTGGATTCTTAACCACTGCATCACCAGGGAAGTCTTTTTATAGAAATCTTCAGACACTGAATCAATTAAAAAATAAAATATCAGCCATTTTCCTTGTGTAGTCAGTATCTTCCAGTGTTTTTCATCTTTAAATTCAGCTGTATGACTGATTGTATGAGTGACTCTGGCCTTTTAAACTAAGTCTCCAGGCAGCTGCTCAGGAGCTGCCAAAAGGTGAACAGAGCAATCATCCTGGGGACAAACTTATGCCAAGTTGAGGTTACACATGCTTCTTAAGAACCTTCTGGGTCTTATCCTTGAAACTGATTTGAAGGAGGAAAAAATGTCTGGCATGGCAATTTTCTTGAAGCACTTCTGTTTGTTTAGCTTAGTTTGTAGGGTCACATGCCAAGAGATATGACATCTGAGAGGGTTTCCAGTCTTATCTTTTTAAAGAGGGGAAAGAATTATTTGGGATTCAAGTACAGTCAGTAGTCCATGTAAGGAGCAGCTTCTATTATAAACCATTGTTGGAGCTAAGCATGTTTGACTTCAACAGTTGTTGAGAACATGAATCTCTGTATAGAGCATCAGCTTGTTTCTGAATATGTGCTGAGATTACTATGTTGACCTTATCACAGGATTTCCCAGGTAGCTATAGCAAGTGACAAGAACTAGCAACCCCTGCAGTATAAATCTCTGTGTCTTTGGGACACAGTAAAGTGACTGAACTCAAATAGTGAATAGCAAAGCAAAGATTCTCCCTTCCTCCAGGGAGAGACCCAGTCTTTCTGAAGAGCAGATGACTACAAACTCTTCTTACCTTTTCAGTTTGCTTAAGATAAAAGAAAGCATTTAAGGTTCTGTGAATATTGTCTGGTTTTGCTGCTCTTTGAAGGAGGAGACCCTTGAAGTTGTTAACAGTGTTGTGGTTTATGGTAGCTGTAGGAGTCCTCCCTTGGGAAACAAGAGTGATCTTCTCTGGTGCTGAGTAGAGCTTTATATTCTCCTCCTTTCCAAAGAGTCTGTTGAGTTAACCCTGTGAAGTGCTCAAGCTGAAAATGTGAGCAAATTTCTGGAGGGAACAGGGGAGGGCAAATAAAATGCCCAGGGGACTTTATACTGCCTTGCTTTAGAACTGAATCCTGGTGACTCTCACAATAATTATGCTGAGTAAAAGAATCCATATAATGTATGATGTAAAATTCTAGAAAATGGAGACAGAACTGTAGTGACAGTGGTTGGCTGGGAATATGGAGAGGGGAGGACGGGCTTATAAAGGAGCAGGAGGAAGCTTTTGTAATATGCCCACTATTTTGACTGTGATGATGTTTCACAAATGTATGCAAGTTTCACAATTCATCAAATTGTACCTTTTTTTTGGCTGTACCACGCGGCTTGCAGGATCTTAATTCCCTACCAGGGATTGAACCTGGGCCCTCAGCAGTGAAAATGTGGAGTCCTAATCATTGGACTGCCAGAGAATTCCCATGGTGATGGTTTAGTCGCTAAATCATATCTGACTCCTATGACCCCATGGGCTATAGCCTGCCAGGCTCTTCTGTCCATGGGATTCTCCAGGCAAGAATGCTGGGGTGGGTTGCCATTTCCTTCTCCTAGTACATTTTAAATATATGAAATTTATGTCAGTTTTACCTCAAGAGACCTGCATTTGATCCCTGGGTCTGGAAGATCCCCTGGAGAAGGGAGTGGCTACCCACTCCTTTATACCTGCCTGAAGAATCCCATGGACAGAGGAGCCTGGCAGGTGCTATAGTCAGTCCATGCGGTCGCAAAGAGTTGGACATGACTGAGCTACTCACACACCACACCCCAAAGTTTAAAAAAAAAAAAAAAGAAATGAAATTAGATAATCTAGGGGCAGCATTTGTCAAAGAACCTACACTGGGTTATAGGAAGGCTGTTGTAGGCTTCTGTGTGGAATGCTAGTCTTTTACGTGTATTAAGTACAGATGCACAACTCCTGTGTAATGCATTTCATGTTTTTTTAGGAGTCCATAGAGGCTACTGTATTCTATTGAAGAAGATGTCTAACAGCAACACTACTCAAGAGACCCTGGAAATAATGAAAGAATCGGAAAAAAAGCTGGTGGAAGAATCTGTAAACAAAAACAAGTTTATATCTAAGACTCCAAGCAAGGAAGAAATTGAGAAAGAGAGTGAAGATACCAGTTTGCGTCAGGAGACACAGGTAAGGATTAGAAGTGCATCCTATGTGCATTCTTTTCAGCAAAACAGAAGTGTCCTTATGAGTAGTATTGGGGATCTATAGGAAGCCAGTCACTTATACAGACATTTGAATCTCCCTAAAAGCCGAACTTCAGCTCTCAAGAAATATCTCTTCCACTTTTTGTCATAGAGTCCACAATGAAGTTCAAGGAAAACAGAATGAAATCCCTAATCTGTTAGGACCTTAGTAACATTGGTTCTTGCTACATTTTGATATTTTTTAATGATCAAAAAATAAACTATATAGTGATATTTGATGTCATAAAATGGTTTATAATAAAACTCTTGAAATGAGAACTGCCTGGCTTTATACAGTGTTAAATTCGTATTCTGGTTGTGTTAAAGCAGTCAGTATTTTCTGGGTCAGAAATAGTCTCTGAACTTGCCGCTTGGTAAGCGTGCATGAGAAGAATTTTATTCTTTGATTGCCATCTTGTTTTCCGTCCAAATTCGCCCTGCAGTGCAGACACGAGGGCAGGAGATGGCCAGCCGGGCTGCTTCCAGGGCTCCTTTTTGGTGCCCCGCCAGCCCGGACTCTGAGCCTTCTCCAGCTTACCTGTTCCAGTTCTCTTCCTCATGGTTACAACTAGTTTCCTCTGTTACCCAAGCCGAAATGGCATAAATCCTTTCCTTCTTGCCCAGGGGTGAGACTGGTCTTTATTATATGCCTAGGAGGTAGACTGTTAACTGCAGTTAGTTAGTTTAAACAACAGTAGCGATAACATTTTGAGGGTCTGGAAACTTGAAGCATAATTTTTCTTGACAACCAGTTCACCTAGGCCTTGTCTTTAAGATTAAGACAGCAACAACACGAAGAGATAAATTAAATTAAAATCAGACAACTCTCTGAAATATTTTGTTCTCTAGATGCTGCCTGCCCTTTCTGCTGTTTTTCCTCTTACAGTTAGCCAGATCTCTGTCATGGCTGCTTTTCTTTCCATTATCTTTTTGCATGTGAGTTGTCATTCCCCACCCATCCTTCCAGTTTGTGGAGACAGTCTGCCGCTGTTGCAGCTCTACTTTTAGTTTCCACTGATACCAATAATGAATTTTAAATCCTCAGGACGGATGAGTGTTGAATATTTAATTATGTGCTGTCATGTCACATGGACGATAATAAAGTGAACTTTGGGTCCAAGTTGCTCTGTTCTCAGGAGACGATTTAAGTGGTGCTCTGAACTCCTGTTGTGTGTTCTTCTTGAAGATAGGCAGGAAAGAAAGGATGACTAGGTTTTATGTGCCTTATGGATACTCACTTGGTTTAAGAATGTCTCCACCTGTGTGTCTGTCCGGATAGGTTGCGTGGGGGGCTGGGGAAGGAACCTGCCTGCCCTCAGACTCGGTTTGTGGCTGCTAGCGCAGGTTCAGTTGCTGCTGCCGTTTCCTGGAGCTCCTGCTCCTTCTGCAGAGGCTTCACTCTTGGCTACCCTTGGCCACCCTTCAGAAGCCTTCTCCCCTCTACCAGTGTTCCTCTTCAGTAACAGTAAAAATTTTGCTCTTTCTCTTACCTTCCCCTCAAGTCTTAAGTCTCCCCAAGAATCTTACTGATGCTGAGAGTACCTATTATGAATTAGAGCTGGATAGTTCCAAATATTGTTCTGGAATATTATGAATTGGAGCTGGAAAGTTTGAGGAAAGGGGACTTTCATTACTTGTGCTGTATGAGACATTTTCTTGGAATCAGCAATTAGAATTCAGAACATCTTTGGCAGGAAAACAGTGCTATGTAAGACAGGTTCTGAAATTCAGTTTCGAATGGGCAAGCCCTGACGTAACAAATACTGGACTCTTAGGTGGGTCCTTTAAAGAACTGAGCTAGGCTTTCTGCCTTTATACTTGTAACGCCCTCTGACTCATCTACCATACTGCTTTAGAAAGATGGCTATGAGATAACGATCTGATTGTGTTAATTCTCTTCAGACTTTCTGTGTCTCTTCATGCCCTAGGCTAAGTCCCAAATTTGTCAGCGTGGCATATTGTGACCTAGCCCTTAGCCTGCTATCCATCCACCTCGGCATTCTATGCTTCAGCCTAATGGATTCCTTGGTTCCTGTTGTAAATTGGAGCTGAAAAGTTTGGAGAAAGCATGCTTTTACACATGCTTTTCTAACTAGAACGCCCTCTTTGGTGTTCTTTCCCTGGCCTTTGCCGGGTCGGTTCAGTCTCATCATTGGGTCTCTAAGGCCCAACACAGTTCCTTGCAGGCACTCATTGTTTATGAACGTGTGAATTTGTGAATTCCTAGGTCTTAGTTAGATATGTGCACTCCTGTAGCACTTCATAAGTACCTCTGTAATGCACTTAATCTCCTATGTTGTGATTGTCCATTTGTCTGTCTTCTTCAGCAGAATCATGAGTTCCTTTTTGACAAGGTTTCTGTCTTTTATCTCTGTATCCTCCAGTAGGTAGCATGGTGTCTGATACATACTAGGCCTTGGTATGTGTTTGACTATTAAATGAAAATTATGCATTCTGAGAAATCGGCAGATTATACATTTTTGTAGAGTTATAAATTGGTATTTATAAAGTTAGAGATACCAAGGGAACATTTCATGCAAAGATGGGCTCAATAAAGGATAGAAATGGTATGGACCTTACAGAAACAGAAGATCTTAAGAAGAGGTAGAAAAATACACAGAACTATACAAAAAAGATCTTCATGACCCAGATAACCATGATGGTGTGATCACTCACCTAGACCCAGACATCCTGGAATGTGAAGTCAAGTGGGCCTTGGGAAGCATCACTACAAACAAAGCTAGTGGAGGTGATGGAATTCCAGTTGAACTACTTCAAATCCTAAAAGATGATGCTGTTAAAGTGCTGCACTCAATATGCCAGCAAATCTGGAAAACTCAGCAGTGGCCACAGGACTGGAAAAGGTCAGTTTTCATTCCAGTCACAAAGAAAGGCAATGCCAAAGAATGCTCAAACTGCCACACAATTGCACTCATCTCACATGCCAGCAAAGTAATGCTCAAAATTCTCCAAGCCAGGCTTCATCAGTACGTGAACCATGAACTTTCCAGATGTTCAAGCTGGATTTAGAAAAGGCAGAGGAACCAGAGATCAAATTGCCAACATCCGATGGATCATCAAAAAAGCAAGAGAGTTTCAGAAAAACATCTATTTCTGCCTTATTGACTATGCCAAAGCCTTTGACTGTGTGGATCACAGTAAACTGGAAAATTCTTGAAGAGGTGGGAATACCAGACCACCTGACCTGCGTCCTGAGAAATCTGTATGCAGGTCAAGAAGCAACAGTTAGAACCAGAAATGGAACAACAGACTGGTTCCAAATAGGAAAAGGAGTATGTCAAGGCTGTATATTGTCACCCTGCTTATTTAACTTATATGCAGAGTACATCATGAAAAACTCTGGGCTGGAAGAAGCACAAGCTGGAATCAAGACTGCCAGGAGAAATATCAATAACCTCAGATATGCAGATGACACTACCCTTATGGCAGAAAGTGAAGAGGAACTAAAGAGACTCTTGATGAAGGTGAAAGAAGAAAGTGAAAAAGCTGGCTTAAAAATCAACATTCAGAAAACTAAGATCATGGCATCTGGTCCCATCACTCCATGGCAAATAGATGGAGAGACAATGGAAACAGTGACAGACTTTATCTTATTGGGCTCCAAAATCACTGCAGATGGTGACTGCAGCCATGAAATTAAAAGACGCTTGCTCCTTGGAAGAAAAGCTGTGACCAACCTAGATAGCATATTAAAAAGTAGAGACATTACTTTGCCAACAAAGGTCGGTCTAGTCAAAGCTATGGTTTTTCCAGTAGTCATGTATGGATGTGAGAGTTGGACTATAAAGAAGGCTGAGCGTTGAAGAATTGATGCATTTGAACTGTGGTGTTGGAGAAGACTCTTGAGAGTCCCGTGGACTGCAAGGAGATCAAACCAGTCAATCCTAAAGGAAATCAGTCCTGAATATTCATTGAAAGGACTGATGCTGAAGCTGAAACTCTAATACTTTGGCCACCTGATGCAAAGAACTGACTCATTTGAAAAGACCCTGATGCTGGGAAAGATTGAAGGGAGGAGGAGAAGGGGACAACAGAGGATGAGATGGTTGGACGGCATCACCAAAGTGATGGACATGAGTTTGAGCAAGCTCCAGGAGTTGGTGATGGACAGGGAAGCCTGGCAGCTGCAGTCCATGAGGTCACAAAGAATTGGATATGACTGAGCGACTGAACTGACTGAATTGGTATAACTTCTTTGAAGGGCAATTTAGCAATCCTGTATAAAAATTTTAAATGGATTGTACAGTGTTTGTAGGTATGCTCAATGATGTGGTCACTGAAGCGTTGTTTACACTAACAAGCGTGAGAAACACCCTAAATGGTACAGTTTGTGTATATGGCCACACAAAGGAGTACCATGGAGCCACTCAGGAAAACAGCATCTCTTCTGTGGAGTATATCCTTGAAGAAAAGTTTAAAGTAAGCTTTAGGACAGTGTGTACAATATCCTTTTTTTTTAAGTGTGTGTACACATGTACAATAAACTTATAGGTACATAAAAGGCCTCTGGAAAGATCACAAGAAGTTCAGTGCTAGTGGGTCCTGTGGGAGGGACCCAGGTCGCCGGGGACACGTGTGAAAGGAGACGCATTGTTCTGGCTTGTGCCTTGTACATGTTCCTATTTATTTGAAAAATAGTGACAAATGCTTCTTCATATCCCTGGACTGTTCTCTTACTGTAACAGGTCTTGGCACTGACCAGATTCCCTGTCATTTCTTTACTCTTTCCATCCACCTTTCCAGTGCTCCATTTTGCACTGTAGCAGTGTTACTTGGTAACTGTGAAGAGGACAAAGCCAAGAGAAATCCTCACCTACCCAGAGCCGTGCTGGTACTCTGCCTCCATCTTGTTTCCCCTGCTCCACCCACCAGCCTCAGTTCTCTCCACACCCCAGTGACAGTTCCATTCCAAACATCTTAGAAGCCCTAAGCATCATGTGTAATCCTACCCAGCCTCTTCTCCAGAGCCCCCATTTTGACTTCTCAGCTATTCAGAAACCTCATAAATTAATTAGTCATTTTTCCCTTCATCCCACCTCAGGCCCTCATTCATCTTCCTCAGCTTCTATCCTGCTCCTTACTCACTCTCTTTACCTCCCATTGCTCTGGAGGTCTTGTCCACATCTTCCATGCTCCTTTTTTTTATCCTGTCCCATCTTATATCCCTGACCCAAACGGGCTGGAAGAGCCAACCACGAGGAGCTTAGCACGGGGAGAACTCTCGTATCCCAGGAAGTAGGCAGTTGCCGAGAAGAGCCTTCATCCATTTCTGCAGCCGCAGGAACAGGTCTTTGGAGCACCTGAAGTTAGAGGTCTCAGTGACTGCCGCTCAGGGGCCATCGTTCACATCCATCATGGGCTACATAGGCTTCTGCTGGCAGAGTTTGGGGAAGAAACGCTCGTCATGCTCTGGTAGTGATGCTAATCAGCAGAGGATTCCCTGGTTTATTTAAGAGTAATTTTTATCAGTCTGTACTAGGCCAGCCAGCCAGTCTTTCTGTTTCTGCCTTCGTGGTGAGTGATTTGTCTGTGGGGCCTGAGGTCCCCTCCCTGTCACAGTCGCTAGAGGTGTGGCTTGGGGGACAACCATGGCAACAGGTCTCATCATAGTTCGTCTGTTACAGTGGTTTTAAAGTTAGTGCTTTTTCTCTGTAAACTTGTATTGCTTTTAACTTAAGTGTTTATTTCCCCTACCTTTAATATTTTCTAATCCCCTTCTAACAGAGGCGGACATCCAACCACGGTCATGCCCGGAAAAGAGCCAAGGTGAGAGCCCTTCCTCTGTGACTTGTGGCGTTACTACTGGTGCATCGTGCAGGTGGACTCACCACGAATGCCTAGTTCATTTAGGTTATATATATGTGGAGGTTTTTGCCTATACTTTGTACCCTAATTGTGAACATGCATACACACACATAATCACAAATATGCATTGCTCATATACATATATCCTGTTGGAATGTCTGGCTTTATTTTTCTCTGTTATCTTTAGTCTATTTCAGTTACCTGAAAGGCTACCCAGCCAAAGCCTCCCACAAACAAAGCCTGAGCAGATTGATACTGGTTCTGTTGTAGTGTCAGTTTTTCCGCTCATCTCTGGCTCTCTTATTTTGCCCCCAGCAGTTTTGGGGATTTTTGCCATGAGAATTTTCTGTAAGATAAATCCTCCCTCATTAGTAAAATGGTTCAACATTTTTGGACGTCCTAAAAATAGAGGCTTTGTTCTGTTTTGATTTGGTTCACCTTTTAGGTTGGTTCAGGGAGGAGCATTTTGTTTTTAACCATTATATGATAAAATTAGCACATCATAGATTATTTTAAGCAGTGTTATCAGGGAGGACTATAGGTGTTAGTATGTGATAGCTTTTTAATTTTAATTAGGGAACAGTAAAATATTAAACTTGTCCTGCTTTGGGAAGAATTGTCAACAGAAGTAGTAATTAAGGGTGTCCACCCTTTTCCCCTAGAAAAATAATGGTAGAATTTGGGACTGTCCCAGCCAGTATGTAGCTTGGGTTTGAAGAAGACTATGATGTATGATAAATTGGTTCTGTGGACTGCCTTCCATGGCCTAATCTACAAGTAATGGACTTGACAGTAAAAAGGGTGTTCAAGATTTCCCTGGCGATCCAGTGGTTAATTCTCTACACTTCCAATGCAGGAGGTGAAGCTTCGATACTTGGTCAGGGAACTAGGATCCTGTATGCCGCATGGCACTCTTCATAAAGGGGAAAAAAAAAAGCAAACCAGAGGGTATTTTCTGCTATTTCACTTCCTCCAAACTTTTTGAAATAAGACAGATAAGTTTAAAAAGTTACTACTGTTATTGTCTCCATTTTACAGAGGAGAAAACTTGGGTTTAATAGAGTTTGAGTGAGATTGACAAAGGACATTTATTAGTAAGTGGCAAAACTAGGCTTAAAGTCAGTTCTTCAGGATTGGAAATCCTTTTCACTGTACTGTACAACCTGAAACACACATACCGTGATTTGTGCTTTTGTGTTTACTGTAAACTTTTATTTTATTATAAGAATTCTCAATAAATGTTTATAGGTAGATTTTTAATGAGTCACTATAATTTTTTACTTTGGAGATCCCTGAAGGAGCAGTGATTTATTGAGTGAATTTCAGATCTTTTGGGGATTCTCCAGGTAGCATAAATAAACCAAGTGGACTAGTTCTTTATTACACTGAACCCCAAGTGTTAGAAAGTTTTCTTTCTCTTTACTCTTTTCTTAGACACTTTTCCCCATTACGTTGCCACCTCAGGTTTAGAGTCATTTCGCATTTGTTGTCTACTGTATACTAAACACTATTTATGGTACATATGTTTGCATATTTTATATAATTCTCACAAGAATTTAGGCATTTCTATCCCCTTTTCATTGTGAGAAAAAAAAGAGGATCCAGAGAGGTCAGGTAGTTGGCTGAGGGCCACGTATCTCATGGTTTGAACCAGAAGTTGAAGCTGGGACTCCTGGCTCTTAAATCTGGTCTTTCTCCTAAGCTTTGCTGCTGTGCGCTCTCAGCCAACGTCCAAGTCTAGCGTTGGAGCACTGCGCTCGCGAGAGGGGGGCTGAGCAAGGTGGCTTCCTGTCGTCTAGCCACAAGTAGTCGTTTTGTTGTTGTATATCTACTGCTGTGAGCAAGAGAATTCTCTTTCAAGTGGATCAGGAATGGATGAGAAGGACCTGTTTGAAGAAGGAAAAAAATCCCTCTTTCATGGAAGCAGCAACTAAGAGAACCAAAGAGGATGCCCTTTATTCAGCGGAAAGAATTCCAAATGTTCCCCGAGGGAGTGTGTGTGTGTGTGTGTGTGTGTGTGGTGTGTGTGTGTGTGTATATATATATATATTTTTTTTTTTTTTTTTTCAGTCTAATTCCAAGCTGAAATTGGTGCGCAGCCTGGCGGTGTGTGAGGAGTCGTCCGCTCCGTTTGCTGACGGGCCGCTGGAAACCCAGGTGGGTCCTTTCTAAGAGTCGGTGTCGCTTTTGAGTTTGGCGGTTGTTTGCTGAACGGTGGGGTCACAGCCATGGCATCAACATTAGGCTTGGAAATCGGGGTAGAAAAAGCTTCACAACAAGCTGTCACAGTAAAGTGCCATGAGTGAGAGCGTGAAGTGTAGGTCTTCACACCTGGACCATGCAGGATGATGCAGGCGAGGAGATTACAGGGCTGGATCATGTTTTCCCAACCACACCTTTCCCTCTGGTGGTTAGAACCATTTCCATTCTAATTCTTATGCCAGAAACAGCCAGCATAACTTGAGCTCTCCAAAGAGTAGGCTGTGATTATTGGCAGAAAGGACTTGGCCTCTACCTTATTGGTAGAACAAAAGCTAAAACAGTTTAATTAAAATATTCTTGTTTGTAATACAATGCTGTCACCCTAAGATTTGCTTTCTTTTATATTTTAAAGGAGCTACAGGAGAGTTAATTGTTTTCCCTTTTGATTATATTTCTCTTTCCCCTTGTCCAAGGATATAATTCAATTGCACATCAGCTGCCCCTCTGACAAGGAGGAAGAAAAGTCTACAAAGGATGTCTCTGAAAAGGAAGACAAGGACAAAAACAAAGAAAAGGTCCCGAGGAGGATGCTGTCTCGAGGTGAGGACTTTCCCCCTTTCTCACCTGGCCCTGCAGCGCCCTGTCCTCCCCTCTCCCCACTGGCCATATTGGCCCAACAGTGTACGGTGCCCTGCTGACTTCATCCTTGTTGGGGAGGTGCCTAAGTAGGTTACTTTCTTTGCTACTTTATCCAGCTCTGCCTTAAGGGCTGACAGAGAGCTACTCTGTTAACATTGGGCTACTGATAGTGGGAGGACATTGTAGTCAATTCTGATTTTATTCTTGCTTTTGGAATAAATAGTGATGGATTATCACTGGTAGCAGATTCAATACCATTTATAGTTTGGAGATGCTCAGTGATTTTTTTAATAATTAAACTTGCATATAATTATTAAGCTCTCTTTGGTTTTAAATTCTTAGGCTGGTAGCAAAAAGACATGGTCCATAGAAATGGAGGGAATTCCCTGGCAGTCCAGTCATTAAGACTCAACTCTTTCACTGCCATGGGCCCAGATTTGATCCCTGGTCAAGGAACTAAGATCCCACAAGCCATGTGGTATAGCCAAAAACAAATTTTTTAAATGATAATTAAGAGGGAAAAGGCAACCGTAGTATTAAAATTTTATAAGCAAATATAAACATATAAATAATCACCATTTGAATATATTTGCTGATGTTCTGGAAAATTCAGCCCTGTCTGACCTTACCTAGAATTTATTTTCTTTAACTAGAATAAAGCCTTTGTTTTGGTTTGGCCATTTGGTAAATACTTACTGATGGCAAGGTGAC
This sequence comes from Dama dama, assembly GCF_033118175.1. Lineage (NCBI taxonomy): Eukaryota > Metazoa > Chordata > Mammalia > Artiodactyla > Cervidae > Dama > Dama dama. The sequence continues at coordinate 70,503,647 of NC_083683.1, forward strand.
TATTCAGTGTAATATGAATATAACACTGTGACCCAGATTCCACCTTCTGTCATTATCATGGGAAATTTTGAGAGGCTGGTAATTCAAGGTTACTCTCATTTTAAGCTAAAACTCCTGGTTTGATTCTACTTTTCCTCTTATGTCTTCTGATCAGATTGTAGGCTTCTGCTTGGGGTTAAATATCATACAAAGCAGTTTCATTTATTTCAAATTTATTTCATTGTGGTGTTCTAGACTCCAGCCAAGAATATACGGACTCCACTGGAATAGACCTACATGAATTTCTTGTAAATACACTGAAAAAGAACCCAAGGTAATAACATGATTTGATGGAAGGGGGAAAGGGGCCGGGATCAGCAGAATACCCAAGAAGCCAAGTAGCTCCTCAGAATGTTTCTATTATTAGAGTCTGGGATGCCCATTTCCCCTACACCCCCCACCACCATTTCTCTCCAAAGTAGTTTTATATTCTGTGGAGGGATTCAGAATACCCTTATATTGAGATTTCTGCTTTCAGAAGAGTTGAGAAAAATTCTGTGGAAGAAGAATGCAGACAAAGAAATATAAAGGCTTAAGAATACAATTAAAAAGTACAGAAGAAAAAAGAATTGATTGTAACAAAGCTAAATCATACTTGTTTAAAAATTCTATAAATAACTGGATGGAGTGTAGAATTACGATTAGTATAAGTATAAAGTATGTGTTTGTATGACTATGACTGCCAACAGAATTAGGTTTCTGATAAGGGAAACAGAGGACATGATTAGGAGGTTTGATTTTTTTTTTTTTTAAAGTAACATAAGACAGGGTAGTGAGGTTGGCAGCCTGTGCATTTTTGATCCACTCCTGGAGTTTGGGTTTGTCCCTCCCTAAGCATCTATAGTGAGCAGGTTGTGTTTTCAGTCCTGTTTCAATGTCTGTGGGAGGGCTGCCTTTTGTTTTGCTTTGTTTTAATCTTTTTTAAACAGGGACAGAATGATGCTGCTAAAATTAGAACAGGAGATTCTGGACTTTATTAATGACAACAAGTAAGTTACTTGAATGAAATACACCTTAGAGGTGGGAGGGGGTACTGGAAAGAAATTTAGGTAAAATTTAAGGATATCCTTCTTTTTTCGTTCCCTTAAAGTCTGAATTTTGAAGTAATAACTCCCTAGGAACCAGGAGGAGTTGGGAAGAAGTAATCACAATGGATCAAAATGTAAATGTGTGGAAACTAAATCAAGTTTTTAAATTATCACTTAGACTTGAGTTGAAAAATATTTATATCTTTTCAGCAGCTAGCCTTTGTCCCATATTTCACTCTTCTTAAGTTTCTCCCTTTTTCCTTTGTAGAATATCATCCAGATGGGTGAGACCTAGGGCTTTTTGTCTAAGGAGCAGTCTTAATGAAGATAGTGGGTCAGAGGGATCTACACAATACTATAGATAAGGCTGAGAGAACTTGTTTGGTTACCACTGAGTAAATATCTATCTGCCTTATAATAATGTCTCCTAGGAATTTCTCCACTTTCAACACTTGTAAGAAAAATTACAGTTGGCTGTTATTTGTTCTTATTTCACTTTTCCCCCCTGGGTTTCCCTGCAGCAACCAGTTCAAGAAGTTCCCTCAGATGACCTCATATCACCGGATGCTATTACACCGGGTAGCTGCCTATTTTGGGATGGACCACAATGTAGATCAAACTGGAAAAGCTGTCATCATCAACAAAACCAGTAACACAAGAATGTAAGGGAGGAAACCACAGATTGGGAAAGCTTTCCTAGGATAGCTCTGGGGTGGGAGAGGAAGACGCAGGATTTCTCTTTCTGGAGAGGGAACAGTGAAGGGAGTGGGTAGGTTATATTATCAATTTCTACTCTTTTTGAAGAAATAGATTCTAGAGGCATTGGCATTTTGTGAAGACTGGCCCCTGGCTCTCTTCACCTTTAGTGATAGAATAGGAATAACTGTGGAAGAAGGTAAGTTGTATAGATGTATAAAGAACAGTCCTTGAGGATTTCTTTAAAACTTTCACATGACTTTTGGAATGCCTGACTTCAGAAATCTCCTGGGTGGGAGTAGTGGAATTTAAGAGAACTGTATAGGTCTGCTTCCTAACAGAAGAGTCTTTCTTCCCTTCCTTCCACATTTCTCTCCCAATCCCAGCCCTGAACAGAGATTCTCAGAACATATAAAGGATGAGAAGAATACAGAATTTCAACAGAGATTCATTCTTAAGAGAGATGATGCCAGTATGGACCGAGATGATAACCAGGTGAAGACTGGAAAGGGTTGGGTCTATACAGAGAGATTGCAGTAAGAGAAACTGGGAAGGGAGAAGAGTTTTTGTGGGATGGAGAAAACTCAAAATATCTTAGTGTGGAAGGAGACTCTTGAGCTACACTGAGTGGGCTTTAGCTTAATGTTGAGGATTAAGTACACGTGTTGAGCTAAATGCCACCCTCTTAGCCCCAGAGTGACATGGTGCTGAGGTTTGCTGGGTTTTCTCATTTGGCCTGGAACTCCCTGGTTCTGCCACTGACTTCTAACTCCACTTCATTTTGGGACAAAGCAAGGTCCCTCCCTGCTTCAGCCTTGATTCAACTGATGGCTCCATTCTTTTTTTCTTTGATAGTTAGGAATTTCTTTGGGAACCACCCAAAGCTACTTTTATCCCACTTGCACTCTTCCTGTCTCAGAGCTAGCCTTGAACTGGGAAAATTGTTATCTGATTTACCCACTTGTAAAGGTGTTTCTGATCCCTTTCTGCAAACCCTTTATTCTTTTCCCAACTCCTTCCAGCAAGGTGAGTGAGTCAGTTTGGCTTTTGATGCTCGAAACCTCAGGCAGTATCCCCATTTTGATCCACTCCTGTGGGAATGAGAAGTGAAAAGTCTGCCCCATCCCTTCATTTATGGGCCTGGCTTTTGCCCTGACTTCTAGCACATCCTTCAGATAGTGATTATTTGGAGTTAGCTTCCTAGCCTCATATGGGGTTAAGATCCGGTCTGCTTCTGCTTGGCCTCCAAAGGAGGTTAGGTAGAGAACCAGGATTACAGTTTAAATAATATGGTGGGGTAAAGCCAATAACTAGTCTTGCTAATTCATGATAACTTTAATAATATCTTACCTCTAGAGTCAAAATTAGTTTCCTCTCAATATTGTCTGGTCCTGAGACCAGGACTTTTCCTGCTTGCTACTTGAGTATTTGAGGGAGTCCTTTTGAGAAAAGTGCCATTATCTATTGTGGACAAACATGCTGGGTCTGATTGAAAATAATGAAACATACAAAAGACAAATAAAATTTAAAAACGAGAAAGAGCCTTTCCATCCTGATGCCCTTCTCTCCATTTTCCCAAAACCCCTTTTCTGTGGATCAGGAATTATTCAGGCCTAGAGGCACATTGGGGTGGGATGGAATCTCTCCCTACCGTGAACTTTTCATCTCTCGGCTTCAGGCTTGATCCATAATAGGGTAGGCTCTACGCACTTTCTGTCTGTGATATTAATAATAAACACAGTAATTGCTATTTCATTGAGTGTTTTCCCTCTGCTAGCCTCTGTTCTAAATACAGTATATTCATTATATCATTTAATCCTCTCCACAAACCCAGTCTAAATGGGGATTATTAGCCCCGTTTTAAACTGAGCTAGGAAATGTTAAGTTAGTTGCCAGTGACATTACTTGGAGGTAGCAGAGCTGAGATTCTGCCTGACCTCAAAGCCCATTATGCTCTATCTGTTCTGCCACTGGTTAACCAGTGCTAGGGGCTAAGGACAATATAGCACTTAAAGTCCTATATCTTCTTGGCATGGGATTGGTAAAAAGGACATTTAGTAGAATTTAGGTTCTTTAGGCTAGTGAGAACTACATCTAGTCAAAAATTGATACTCCTGAAATTATGCATACTTCTGGCAATTGGTGAAGATCAGGAAGATCAGCCTAGACCAGTGGTCTCCTTGGTTGCTTCATCTGAAACTTTAAAAGCCTCTGGATTGAAGGTCAGAATCTTTTATAACCTGATGACATGCATTTGATGACTTACCTCCCTCAGAACACTTTGCCTTCAAGAGCAGTATGGAAAAAAGACATTCTGTAACATCCTACCCAGGACAGTGCTCACAACTCCCAGGCTAAGAGGGGAAAGGATGGTGGTGGAGAGTGGGGTGGCAGGCTCGCAGAGGTGGTGGTCTGCCCAGCCATCCCCTCTGGTCACCTCACTACATTTTTCAAAGAATGTAAGGTTCTCTGTCCTCTATTTCCTTCTTATCTTTCTATCACTGTACTTCTCCCTTTTCTCTACCATACCTCGTTTGTCTGTTCCTTCTCTGTCCATCCTTCTTTCTGTTCTCCTTTTCTTTCTCTTTTCTTCTTTGTGTTACTGTGTTCTCTTTCTACTGTATATTTCTGTAAGCTCTCACTCTTTCCCTCCCTCCAGTAGCTGTAGTTAAGATGAGAAAAAATGCTTAAGCTCTGAGTTTAGCTTCGCCCTTGGGCTTTCACTTGCAAGGCCCTCTTTGCTGAGCTTTGTGTGACTTGGATCTACAGGCCATGGCATCAGTGACTAAAGAAGGAATAAGGTCAAGTGCTGGTTCTGTAAAAACTCTTCCAAATTTAGCTCTGGTAAATGCCTGTCTCTTCTCCCTTTCTAGCTTCCTCCTATCCCTTGCTTTCCCTCCAAAGCAATGCTGTTTATTCCGTGGGCTATTCTCTTCATCCTTACTGACTGGAGAGTACCCTACTACCTAAGGAAGCAACCTAATCCTTATCCAAAGTTATTGTTCTTGATACTCTGGTTGGGGGGGTGGGGAGCTGGTGAGGCCCCAACCATCCAGAAAACCTGATCTCCCAAACTGCATGGTCAGATGTACCCAGTGAAACCTGTCCAACACTGGAAATTTTATTTCTTTTTTTTTCCATTTTTTTGATGGCAACTATAAACTCTCCCGGTTTCTCTTCCTTGCTGGTGTGCAGTGAGCTTGCAGTACGAGGAGAACTTAACTAGCTTAATTCTGCTCATCGATCTAGATCAGAGTTCCATTGCAGGATGGAAGGAGGAGCAAGTCAATAGAAGAGAGAGAGGAGGAATATCAAAGGGTCCGAGAGAGAATATTTGCCCGAGAGGTAAGTGTAGCTTCTGAGAGTTGTCAGCCCCTAGCTTTTAGCTCTTAATCTTTGGAACTGTGAATGGAATGAACCCTCCATAAATGTTTTGTTGTTTTTTTCTGATTTTGTTTTTAACCAACATCAGCCAGCCCCATATTTGATCTCTAAAATTAAATGTAGCTTATTAGGAAGCTGCAGATTTTTATTCATATTATCGTTAATGCATATGGCCTATAAAGAGAACAAATGGAGTGGCTGAATTTGGTAGATTTGATTAGACTGAAAATAGAAATGGTTTTGGCAGGGCTTACGGAAGGGCCCTGGATCTTGCCTGTCAAACCCTCCTCCCGCTTACCCTCTTTCACTTCCACTATCTATTTTAGGCGTCTTTGCTTCTAAGTGGAAGACTTAGTGTTCACACAGCCTATATACATTCATCTTGTTTGTTCTGGCTCATTTTTAGGCACTGTTGGTGATTATCAGAGCACAGATGTGGCATCCATTCTCTGAGCTCCACATTCCACACGCACAGAGGGTGCACTCACTGTTCCGCACAGTCTTGACCTGAGTAGGAAGTCTCTTTCTTCCTGTATTCCTTACCTTGTTTCTTGGAATAGGCCTGCTCCATGGACCAAAAGGCAAACATGAGTTGTTGTGGGCAACTTTATTCTTAAAAACTGTGGACCGTATCAGATACGCTTGGTGTCCCTGTGTCTGGTGGCCTTTCCTACCAGACTGAACAGACGTATAGGAGGAATTCAGGAAAGGCAAGAGAGAAACAAATCTCCAGAAAATATACGATCCAGATAGCAGCACCATCTTAACAGTCAAATTAACAAACGAAGAAGAGCCAGCCTCCCTTTGTCATCAAAAGATGGTCAGTTCTAATCAATACTTAGATGCACGCTGCTCCCCTCCCACTTCCTCACTCTCCCTCATCAAGACAAAAAAAAAAAACAAAAAACGTATCTTCTCATCATCACCTAGCTCAGAAAAACATTATCTCTGACTTATAAAAAACTGAACTCCTCTGTGAACTTGTTCCATTGTCTTAGAAGACACAGTTGTTCCAAGGAGCCTCACTGTGGTCAGATACACAGCAAACCTTCTGGCCTACAGTCTGAGGAGAAGGATTCTTATGTTATGTGGCCTTCCATTCTGAGTCAGGAAAACCCATCCTCCCAATTATCCAACTGTGACCCAGAGAGAGTTTTTCTAACTTATCTGAAAATCAGTTGAGTGGAATGCTAGGAGAGTGGTCATTTGTACATGGCTGCAGCTGGCGATGACCCTGAGTTGTGGACAGGGCACAATGGTGGAAGTTAATAGCAAACGTTCATATAGTGCTTATTATCTTTCAGACCCTGTCCTTATTAACACTTTTCACACATAAATTTATTTAATCTTTACACTAGGCCTATGTGATAGGTTACGTTATCTTCCTCATTTTAGAAATGAGGGACTGAGGCATGAAGAGGTTAAGTAACCTCTAATCACACCACTATTTAGTGAAAGACCCGATGTTTGAATTCAGGCAGTCCTTGGCTCCAGAGTCCACGCTCTTAGCCCCTTAAGTAAACCACCTCTCAATAGCTTGCTCTGCTCTGGGCTTTTTACATTAAGACGTTCCCGTGACGTCATAGCATAGCCCCCTGTGAAGTACCCCTCTGCTTCACTGACACGTGGAAAATGACTGTTCCACCGCGCCAAGCCGTTAGCGCAGCCATTCTGAAAGCAGAAGTAACTTCTCATGGGCTGCTAGGGCTCATTGTGTACAACCCTGGGATGTGTCTATACTGCCATAACAGAGGAAGCTCTTCTCTCCTTTCTCTCTGATATCTAGTCTCGCAAGCCTCTACTAATATGTGTACTCTTTGTTAAATCCGTATGGATTTATTATTTTCTTTTTAACACATCCTAACTCTTGCTGTGGTAGAGGCATCAGGAATCTCGAAAGGTCTAGGCAGGGGGAAATGGCCAAAGCCTGCTATGTGCCAAAGATTCCCATGTGGAGAGGAAAGAACCTGGCCAGTCAAAGGGAACTGATTAAGCGTGGAGTTGTGGGTTGCCGCAGAGGGGAGGAAGAGGCAGTCCAAAAAGAAAGGGAAGTGGCAAGAAGGGTGTTTGGATGGAAATGCTGCTGCTACAGCCTTCTCTGGAGTTGGGCTGTGTTTGGGAAAGCTGCCCCGCTCAGGCTCTGCTCCGCACGAAGGCCCCCGTGCTCAGCAGCTGGACACTCTCCGTGCGTTTTTCCAAGGCTTGGGAGTCCACCTTAACGCTCACTTGACTCAGCTCAGTGGCTTTGTCAGGAAATGATCCCCAAAAGGAGTGTTTCAGGCTGTTAATTTCCTCACTTTTTCTAGGCTCTGCTTCCCCATCTCTTACTCTCCTTGGGCGTCAGGTCAGAAAGTCTTTCATTTTGGCCACAGTGTAGAGGACAGAAATGGGATAGTCACTGAGGGTGATTTCTAAAAAAAACTAAATTTTTTTCTCTTCTCTCCCTTTTCCCTTTCTTTGAATACTCTTTAGGACCAAGCACACCAGTTATTATGCTCAGCTAACCTATAGAGAGAATAAATTTAGAACTAAAAAGGAATTAATAGTTAGGTTAATATTTTCCTCTTCCTCCTTTCCATACTCCTACCTTCATTGACCTCTCTTTTTAAACACTCTGTGGGAAGGCTAAAAACTCTGAATGCGCTTCCCCATTAAAGGTGAGAAGTCAGATGGGGTGTGTGGGTGTGGGTCATCCTGTCCCTGCTCCCGCTCTCCCTGCTGGGGGGTGAGCTCGGTTTGAGGACCTTGGGTATTCATAGCATCATGGACACCCTTTTTGGTTATGCCATGCTGTTTTCTTATAAGTTATTTTCCGTTTTCTCCCCTTCACCTAGACTGGCCAGAACGGATATCTAAATGACATCAGGTTAGTACCACTTAGCATGTTCCCTGCTTCTCATTGAGCTTTGTCAGTGAGGTTAATATAATCCTGTAATGATGCTTTTCTTTGATGTTAACCAACAGACTCTCCAAAGAAGCCTTTTCTTCTAGCTCTCACAAGAGAAGGCAGATTTTTAGGTACCTCTGTGTGGTCTCTCTCTCTCCTTGTTTTTGTTTGTTTGTTTTTTTAATTTTGTTTTGCTGTATCTTTTCAGCGGAGTAAGTTTGCTCCATGCATGGCTGCTTGTGGAATAAGTCAGTTTGTGGTTTTTGCAACATTGGATATTTTCCCCATTTAAAAAAATGGCTAGTGCTCAATGACTTTACTTTTATTGTTGCTGATTTCGTTGTAAGTCCTAGATAGGTGGCGAAAGGGACCAAATAAGTATGTTTAGGATCGGTACTGCTCTATTTTAGAAGTTTGCTGAAACTGAGCATTTTTGGAGGATTTCAGCATATATTTGAAAGTGAAAGTCACTCAGTCATGTCTGACTCTTTGCGACCCCATGGACTATACAGTCCATGGAATTCTCCACGCCAGAATACTGGAGTGGGTGGCCTTTCCCTTTTCTAGGGGATCTTCCCAACCCAGGGATCAAACCCAGGTCTCCTGCATTGCAGGTGAATTCTTTACCAGCTGAGCCACAAGGGAAGCATATGAAGGTAAAAGAACAGATGTCTTTTGGCTGCCTTTTCCAAATCTATGGAAAGATGTGAAGAAGTTATCCCTCACCCAGCACAGGGGAATGTTTTGTATCCTTAAGAAGGAATAGTACACACACACATATTTAAAGAAAACACAGGAACACCTCTGTCTGTGTGGTTTTCTCCTTAGGACAATGTAACGTGTAAGATGAGCTCAGAAATGCCTTAGAATGGACTTAGGGCATGCCCATGACTTATTCTTAATGTTGCTGAAAGCCACTGTACTAACTTCTCCTGTGCCTCATATTCTCCGTTTTCCACAAAGCAGTTGTGAGCGTCTCCCTTCATCTGTCTCTCAGGCCCGTCCCAGACAATCACAGAGGCAGTGTGAGAGAAGCACTTTAGGACTGTATCCTGACACCGACTCATTTTAAGTGTATACTTTCCAGTTTGCCAACAGAAAAACTGTGGAGTACAGAAAACCTGACAGCTTAATGCTAGGATTCAGGTCTCACTCTTTCCAAAGGGCTCGTCTCTTTCCTCAGTCCTGAGCTTCATGCTGCTTTTGCATAGGCACTTCAGTCACGTCTAACTCTGTGTGGCCCTGTGGACTGCAGACTGCCAGCCTCCTCTGTCCCTGGGATTCTGTAGGCGGGAGTACTGGAGTGGGCTGCCATGCCCTCCTCCAGGGGGTCTTCCCAGCCCAGGGACTGAAGCCAGGTCTCCTGCACTGCAGGCGGACTCTTTACCGCTGAGCCACCAGGGAAGCCCCCTAAGCTTGGTGTGTGCTCACTAACACATTAGTTACAGCTATCACCCCCGGTACTTTAGTAGTCCCTGCTCTATCACCCTTTCTAGAGCTAATTAAACCATGTAGAAATTGGGATAGCAAGATTTCCTCTGCTTGGGAAGGAGAGTTATCTCCCATTGCACATCCCTTACTTTCTCCTAGACCAGCCTGCCCTGAGGTCCACCCAAAAGCCCAGGCAAAAGGGCTCTGCATTGTCGGTGGTCGTCAAGACAGAGTCCCCCTTAAAAAAATCTTACTCTGTAACCACTCCAGAGTACCTTTAATAAACAGAACTTTAAAATTAAAAGTGTGTGTGACAATGCGCAGCACTTTATAGCTCCCACAGTATACTGTATCTGATTGAATTCTGAGTGTCCTGATTTGGTGAGTTGGTTTACATGTAGGAGAACAAAAGCAAGAGAGATTAAGTACCTAGCCAAGTTTACGTGGCTGTTAGTGGCAAAACTGGGACTGACTCTGTCCAGGGTTCTTTTCACCGCGCTGCACAGGCTGTCCGTGAACGCCACGCCTGTTGATGCGCTGATGAGAAGGGTGCCTTGTTACGCTGGGGACCATCAGGCCGCCTCGCACTGCGCGGGTGCAGCCCCCGCCTGTGCAGACCTCCTTCTAAGCTACTGCGTTCCATGCTGAGTTTTGATTAAAGATCTAGGTCATCTAAAATGCAGCTCCATGGACTCTTCGGGGGTAGCTTCTTCCTCTATTTGGGTACAAGTCCAGAGCTCAAATGATTTGAAGCTGATTTTCTCTAACTTTTAAACATTTCTTCCCAGGCGTGTGAAACAAATACTGATATATCAGATTCCGTTATCTACGTTAGCTACATTATTGCTAATGCAGATAATAATACCTGTGGCAACTTCTCTGTCTTGGAAGCTCCCACTCCGCTGCTCCGCTGATTGATAAGCTACCCGAGGTTTACTGGGGCTTATTGCCACCTCTCTCATGGGCCTGTCCACCCAAGGCCAATAAACAGGGCTTTTCACCAGCACTAAATTTACTTGTAAAAACTAAGTCATTTCCTGATTGTGCTGTCAAGTGTGAATGTCTCTGTCCTTCACCTCCATCTCACCATCACATACACAACCCAATCCAGTGCTTAGAATCAGATCTAGTAACTTTCGCTAATTGCCTTATTTATTGTGAAGTACAAGATGTGACTTGAGATTAGCTTTACTTGTAGAGAAATAGAATTAATCTTTCTTCCTAGTACAGACTCAACTTAAATCCTCCACCTCTCAGGGGTGTAGTGTACTAACCCAGGTTAGAGGATCATCAGACAGTCCACGTTTGAGCACTAGGCCATTACTGTCCTGGGGGAACTGGGTCAGTCCAGAAGCGCTGCCAGTTTGGCTCAGGTTTCCCAGGTGTTAGGTTTAAAGTTGACTCATTTCACTATTGCTGGTAGAAAAAGAACGTAAACGGCAGAATTGCTCTAATAGAGAGTATAGTGTTTGATTTAGATACAAGAGGTCATTAGGGCTTGCCTTGCAGAATTCAAGTTCTAATGTCTAATGAGCAGCCTCATTCATTGCTGCTGCTGTATTGCCACGTCCCGCAGACAAACACATCTTTATTGAGTCCAGTCAGTAGGTTTGAGCTGTTGGCTCTTATTTCAGGTTGGTTCTGTTCCTGGAGAGTCCCTGAGCCTTTCTTATGTCTTGTTTCCCACTCTACTTTTGACATCCCCAAGAGAAAGGGGGTAAAGTATTGGGGAAACATGAATATTTTCCAGTCTTCTATTCTAACTATATAGAGAGAAGCATTGAGGTTCTATGTATCAATACATCTGCTTAAGATTCAGAGAATTAGCATGCCCCTAACCATCTTAGCCCCCCATGATTGACTGAAAACTAAAATAGTGACCCTAGCAGATATTTTTTTCTATTTTCCCTACAGTATCTTTGGAATAGATATTCTAATTAAAAAAGTATTTTCTTTAATATTACCCCCTTAAGAAAAATAACTTTCTTTATTAGAATAACTCTGAGCCTGATGTCTTTGAAGAGCTGTGGGCTTTGGGATAGAGTATTCTGTTAGCTTTGGGTGGGAAAAGGAGGGAACCCAAGCTACCATGATTGTTGCTCAGTTGCTCTTTGGCATACATATCAAAATCTTCAGAATTGTTATCATTTGGTTTTCCTAGGTCATTAGTTATTGGAGTGGTGGGGGATCTGAAAGGAGAATTCCTGACTGTTGATTGCTTATCAGTTAAGTGGTAGTAAGAGTCAACACTAAGGGTTTTCAGGCTGACCTCAGATAGCTTGAGGAGCACAGCTGTTTATAATTACAGTGATTATACTATCAGGCTAACCCTGATGTTTCCAGAGTAAAATAAGAGGATGAATCCCTTTCTAGGTGGCCTTGTGCCTTACCTGGGGCAACAGTGTTATTAATACGGAGGCGACGAGGCACAGTCAGCCCCGTCCTCTTTGCCATCCTGAGTCCTAAGGATGTGTCTGCTTGATTGTGCTGAGGATGTCAGCCTTTAGAGACCCTGGAATAAATTGTTCTCAGATACTAACACAAGACTTCCACAGAACAGGTTACGCTGATTCCAGACATCAGACTGAGTTTTCTCTTTATCACACTCGGTGCCCCTTTAGTCACTATACTCTTCTTCCCAACCCTGAAAAAGTGGCCGTAAGCAACATCTCTGCTGGCTCAGACGTGTGTTACATGGAAGACCTGATGTGAGATTTATCCCTGTTGGCTGCTTCTGCCTTCTAGCAATAGGAACTTCTTGGAGTCCTTTTGTTTCAAGAACTCCCAGAAGGAACTGGTACCCTGTGCTCCCCACTGTCTCCTGCATGTGTGGGGTCCCTGCAGGGCCAGGGGAAGAGACCGCAGCCAATCTCAGCATCATGTACGTGGTTTCCCATCCACCTCTGGTCTGCTGTACTGAACTGGTTGCCAGCGCACTGTCTTCCAGATTTGCCTCTGTGCTCTTTGTACTGTATTGGATCTTGTTCTGTCTGCTCCCATCAAGTCTTGGTTGGCTAGCCAACTAACACGAAGTCAGTGTCCATTCTCCCCGCCCCTCACCCCTTCTCTGTTACTGAAAGAATAGAAATGAGCTCTCTCCTAGCCCTTCTGCTGAAGTGGCAGGTGGGAGGCGCTCTGACCGCTGTGGTCTCTGCAGGGGGAACCGTGAGGGGCTGAGCCGTGCCTCAAGCAGCCGCCAGAGCAGCACAGACAGCGAACTCAAGTCCCTGGAGCCACGGCCGTGGAGCAGCACGGACTCCGATGGCTCTGTCCGGAGCATGCGGCCCCCTGTCACCAAGGCCAGCAGCTTCAGTGGAATCTCCATCCTCACCCGGGGTGACAGCATCGGGAGCAGCAAAGGTGGCAGTGCAGGAAGGATCTCCAGGCCAGGTGCGCCAGCTTCCCTCCTTCCACCACTGCTGGTGTGTCTTCTGCAAAACATCACTGATAGTCACTTTCAACAAAACGCTCGTCCCATGTTGTGTCCCAGAACCCTAACACAGCCAGATGAGGGGAAGTTTGATTTCCTGGATCCATTGTCCTTTGAGTTCCTTCTCTGATTTCCTTTCTAACCTTTTTTCCTAATTGAAAATAAACTGATTGGGATTAGATTATTTTACGTGATTTCTGTCCAAGGCGGGACAGCCCTGTCAACCCTGCTTCGGGTTGTGTACTAAAATAAGGATGATTCTGAGGCCGCTGAGACTATAAAGAGGGTTTGTAAAGTAGAGGGAACCTTAGAGTTTGTAATTTGTAGTTAATTGGTAGCAGCCAATAGGCTTGAAATTTTAAGCATCACTGCTGCAACTGCTTTTCTGGAGCCCAGTCACGGAAAAGGAGCGTGTGTCCCACCTGCCAGCCTGGGAGCACCCATCGGCTCTCCTGAGCGGCTATGTAACTTTCTCCACTGATTTCTGCTGCACTCTTAGCAGAAGGCCATTCAGCTCTTTTTACCCAGTAAGTCGCTATTTCACCATCCTCCTGCCTCTGAAGAATTTCTTGACTTTTCATCTGTTGGTCTTGTCCTCAAAAGACATCAATAGTGGCAAAGAGCTTGCTTTTCTGTTACGCTTCTCTGTTACCTCTTTTCTAATCCCACTGCCTCTGCCTTTATCCAAGCTGGTTTCCCTGCCTTGTCCTCAGCTGACCGCGCTGTGCAGCTTGCAGGGATCTTAGTTCCCCAACCCCGGATTGAACCCGGACCCTCAGCAGTGAAAGTGCATTGTCTTACCCACTGGACCACCAGGGAATTTCTTATTCTCAACCCTGTTTTGAGCCAGTTTACTAATCTAAAACATAGATCTAATCACATCAGTCCTCCCGTAAAAACATTCATGGTTCTGCATTTCTTGCATAATAAAATCCACATTACTTAATATAGCATAACTTCCTGACTCCAGTTTGCCATCTCAGTCTTACTTTCAAACGTTCATCCTCTCCTGACCCTCCAACCATTTTCTGAGTATGGCATTAGCTTTGTCTCCTCTCAGCCTGAAAAGTCTTCTGTTCATCCTTCAAACCTGTCTCTTCTGCCACTTCCTCTTTAAATCCTTCCCTCTAGCCCTCCCAAGAGTTATGCTTCCTAATCTTTGCTTTCATACAACTTTATTTATATCACTGATGCATCCTTTGTCCTTGAAAGTGAAAGTCACTCTATCGTGTCCAGCTCTTTGCAACCCCATGGACTATACAATCTATGGAATTCTCAGGCCAGAAAACTAGAGTGGGTAGCCTTTCCTGTCTCCAGGGGATCTTCCCAACCCAGGGATCGAACCCAGGTCTCCCGCATTGCAGGTGGATTCTTTATCAGCCGAGCCCTTTGTCCTTATCAGATTGTAATCACGTGGATGTCCATCTCCATTGGAAGATCCTGTCCTGTTCAAGGACAAGGACTGTGTTTCCTTTACCTTTGTATCCTCAGTTCACTGTACAGTGCCTCACGTGGTACATATTCAGTAAAAGTATTTTGTGTAAATGCATTCATGACTTGGACAGCCTGGAAATGAGGAAAATAGCTGGATGATGGCTGTGTGTGGGGTGTGTGCACAGCTATGTACTTGGAGGGTGTCTTCGGCAACTTTTATGAGATGCTACAAGTTGAGAAGAAATTAAAAGAGAAGACAGGTCTCTTAAAGGATTAGGAATATATACCTTCCCAGGAAGCAAACATTCATTTTTCCAGCTGTCTAATCATGATGGACAGATTCTAGGCATTCCAGGGGTTCATTTTCAAAACCAAACCTTGACAGTCAAGATGGTTATGGACACTGGGGAGTGGAAACCTGCTAAGATGAGGACATCAATAGGACATCTGAAATGCATCTCTGCCCATGCATGGATCTCCTAAGACAGTGGGAAATCGAAGGAGAATGACAAGGACGGTCAGCAAGGAAAGAGTCAAGCCCTACGACTGGGCCCTCCAGGGGTGGTATGTTCATGGCTGGTGCTTACAGCTCTTGCTGGATCTCCTCTCTGCCTTAGGAATGGCGCTAGGTGCCCCAGAAGTGTGCAGCCAGGTCACCTCGTCCCAGTCTGTCCGGGGCCTTCTCCCTTGTACTGCCCAGCAGCAGCAGCTTCCTGCCCTCCCGCCCGCGCCTCAGCAGCAGCCGCCCTTGAGTAGTCACGTGATCTCACAGGTGAGTCAGCACGCAGTGTTGGAGCCCCCCGCTCTGACTCAAGCAAGCTCTGGAAGTACAATCATGTCTCTTGTACTGTGGGTGGCAGGAAAGATCTGTTTTTGGAGACATGCCTCTCCCTCCCCCACTTCTTGTTTGTTAGTTGTGGGGAGAGAGGAGTGAGGGCAGAGGTTTGGCCAAAGGGCTCTTAGTAGAGTCAGCCTGGGAGGTTTTTTTTTTTTTTTTCTGCTTTATGTTTCCTTCTCTTCATTCTGGGAATTGTCAGTGGGATCTTTTACTCTCTCCCATATTTCTGCTGTACTGTCTCCCTCTACATCCTGTGTAATTTCAAGGTGATTTTGCTTCCTACATCCATACATGGAACTTGAAAAGACCACAGCTCCCACCATAGTCTAGCTGAATGTATTTATATGACTGTTGAGCCATAAACAAATATTTATATATTGGGGTTTGGGGAAAAGTAAATAACCCTTATCAAGACTCATGTGCCATAAGCACATGCTCAGTCACTTCAGTTGTATCTGACTCTTTGTGACCCCATGGACTATAACTCGCCAGACTCCACTGTCCATGGGATTCTCCAGGCAAGAATACTGGAGTGGGTAGCCATTTCCTTCTCCAGGGGATCCTCCCCACCCAGGGATCAAACCTGCGTTTCCTGCATTGCATGTGGATTCTTTACCCACTGAGCCATCTAGGAAGCCCAACCACAAAATCCCCCAGTGTTGTCTTTGTCTCCCATGCCATAAAAGAGCTCTCTTTCTCCTTCTGTTGTTGGGCTATTAGACATTGGTACCAACTAGGGTTTGAGAAAGTTTTGCTTCTGTGGAGACCATGCAAGTGATCAGCGTAAGAATCAGATCCTGTTCTAAACTGGAACCTCCTACGTGTTTTAGGTTTAACGTCTCTAATGCTCTGAGGAGAACTGTGCCGAGATCTTCACTTTCTCTTTTCTCCATGAAGAGAGCCTGCACTTTCTCCTGAAGTATTCTCTGGTAGTCAGGAAGCCAATATGTCTGTACTTTTTTCTGCTGCAGTTGAAGTTCTCTTTTCACCTCCCAGACTCTGTTAGCTCCATACTCAGTTAGTCTAGCTTGGCCTCAGATCTCTTCCATAGATACAAGAAGAAGTCCTAAGCACTGACACCCCAAGGATTGGGAACTAGAGAGGAAACGCTACAGAATGGCTCATCACTGCCCCATTCAGTATATTGGAAAATGAAGCTAAAATAAAGAACCGTGAAGATCTAGGAAACTCTGCTTTGTAGCTTCACACACATGCCGGTCATTCCAGGTCCTTCATCTCAGTCCCTAATCAGTTTCTGTATAGTCCTGACTTTCTTTCTTATTCTGCCACCCACCGTCTTTCCACCACCTCATTAGGTCTCATTTGCATCAGCTTACCTCCCTCCATACTGGGGCATAGCATGTGTGTGTGAGCTCTCCCCTCTGTGTCTTGATTTAGACCTGTGAGTGAGTAAACTCTGAGCTTCTCCCTCTGGCCACCCCTGCTGCTTCTGTGTATGTGCTTTACTTTTTAAGGTCCCAGTATAGTTTTTGTTTTCTCTACAATGTGTGTGTTTTAATACAGTTCTGTTTCCTTGTCTTCCTTTTAGTCTTCCGTCTGTCTCCTCCGTCCATCCATATCGAGAGACAGATAGCAAGAGTGGGAGGGGGATAAAGACCTAAGTAAAGAGAATAACCATTTGGGACTGAAAAACTTTTAGATAGAATGTTCAGGTGACTGGCCCTAAATCCCAAACTCTTACTCAGATTCTTTCTGTGCTTCTTGAGTCATGAGGGTCAGTGGGTGGGTTGGTGATACCGACTGATCATCTCCCGGTAGTACAGTCGTGTAAATTGGGAACAGAGGAACATTATTTGGTACAGAGATCTCAGAAATCTATTGTTGCACTTAATTGTTATCACAAATTCCAAACTAAAAAACCTTACGCTGGTTAGTTTTGGTGTCTCTAAAGCACTCATGGTGGCTGCCCCACTGTATATATCTCCTTTTCTCTTTATCCCTTTCTTCCTCTTCCTACTGCCTTTTTCTTTCTTCCTTTCTCTTTACCCCTGTCTCTCAACACTGGTGGCTCTCCAAACTCAAGTTGTTAACCCCCAGAATACTTAGCATTTCATTTCTCGGCGGTATGTAACAGGGGATGAAGGAAGCGACCACACGCGCACACCACTGTGCTTACCCTGAAGGTTTTCCTTTTGGAGAAGAACCTTGAGCTTTGCAGCAACAAGCACTTGGCCCGGGCCTGGGGGACGGTGCCGGGTGCGCTCTGGTCTTCCCCTCTTGGCAGCCCCTGCTGTTAGAGCAGGCTTCCACGTCACACACCAATGGCACGTTTGAAACCAGGGAGTGATCGTGAGGATTAAAGGGCCAGTGGCTACCTTTTGCCCAAGTAACTTAGAGTAGACCTTTTGAAAAGGAGTCCTCTGATCCTCTCCCTGGAGTCCAGTCAGGATTCAAGAGCAGTGATCTAGCCCAGAAGTCACCAGTAGGTGGCAGTCACATCCCCAGGGCCAGTCTCTAGCTTTGAGACGCTCCAAGAAGAGAACTGTGGCTGAGGGTAGTGGTAGATTAACTTAAAAACAGCGCTGAGAACACGTGCCTTTACCACTCACTTCCTCAGTCAGGAGAGGCCGAACAGAAGAGCACTGTTTCTTTTCTCTTCACTTTTTTTTAAATTATTTTTTTTCTTGAAGGATAATTGCTTTACAGAATTTTGTTTTCTGTCAAACCTCAACATGAATCAGCCATAGGTATACATATATCCCCTCCCTTTTGAACCTCCCTCCCTCTCTTCACTTTTTATTCAAAACTCACAAACATGAGGAGAAACAGGCAGTTATTTTACAACTTCACGGTCCCTAAGGTCTCCCATTGTCCCCCAGAGAACGTAAGGCCTGACATATGGCAGGCCATCCCTCAAGAGGGAGAACTGGATTAGGGTCATAGGAAACGGGTCTGAAAGTCACCAGCACATGCTGAGCAGCTTGGCCAGCAGTTACATTTGGGATGTCACCGGCTTACAGAGAACAGGCGTGCCAGCGTTGCCGAGAGTTTGTTCTCAAGGCCGTGGCAGCATCTCACTGGGGTCACACAGCTGATGCTCGGTAACTGTTTCCGAGATGATTTACATTGTATTCAATGCAGACATCAGGAGTATTCTCCATATTGGGAGTCTAATGATTTTTGGACTGTCTGCCTCTGGAACTGTTAATCCCCTCTGAAAGGGTCTCCCAGGAGATATATGGCAGGCAGATATATATATATTGATGCCTTGGTTCCCCCACAACTAACTCTTAATACTCTAAATTTGAAAGGAAGAAGGAGAATTATACAAACAAAAAGATATTTATGTAATTGTTTGACTTCTTCCTTTACCTTTTCCCTACTGCTGGAGTGGAGTGGAAAGAACATATGTCAGGCACAACTAGGTTCCTGTCCCTCCTCTGCCACATTAGCTGGGTGATCCTGGGTATGTGATTTAATTTCTCTGAGCCCTATTACCTTAATTGCAAATACACGTTATCTCCCTATCAGCTAATTGTGAGGTGGTAATGAGATAAGTGTATGTAAATGAGCAGTGTATCTCAGTGTTCCCTCCCCTGACTGGAGAGCTGATGAGGTGATTGAAATGACTGGAGGGGAAGAAGAGAGAAAAAAATAACTCCTTATTAGTTGGTTTAGAAAACACCATATCCCTAATAAACAATCCTCCTGCTTGAGGCAAGTGAAGGAACCCAAGGAACAAAAGCTAAAACTCGGCTATTTATATTTTATTCCTAAATCCTTCCGTGTTTGCTTATGGGAGCATTTTTAGCACTGCCCTCTCAGCCTGGAGGAGCACGGGAGAATCATGGAGCGGGAGGAACTGGCTTGTTTTCCCTTCTTTGCCCTCGGGAGGGAGATGATCCTTGTGAGTGAGCACTCTTTCAAAAGAGCTGTGGTGTGAAGTCAGGAGCCTGCCTGGGAGAGCCGAGCTAAACCTTGGATGACCCTTCCTACGGAAGCAGGAGTCCCTTCTCAAGGAGGGTTATGCTCCCCAGGAGTCCTGTGCCTGGGAGAAATGCCTAGGGAAAAAACTGTGTTTAGAATCGGGCGGCAAACCCTAGCTCTGAGAGTCCTAAGACTGTATACAGCAGCTACAGAGTTCTGAGCGGCTGATGGGGTGGAGTGTCTGCAGTGGGTCTGTACTGATAGGGGAGATGGCCTGTTTGTCAAAGATACGAAAGCTAGAGACCACGTCCCGGACTTGGTCTCCAGCCTGCTCAGCTGCCTTACTCTTCATGTGAAATTTCTCTTACGGTTAACCTTGTTGTTCCTCCCTTCCTCCCCTTCTCTGCCTCACCCCCGCCCCCTCCCCGCCTCTCCCTAACCTCCGTTTGCTCTCGCCTTCCCACGTCTCACTGCTGGTCCACAGCCAGTCCCGGCTCTGCAGCCGTCTCCGCAGCCTGTTCAGTTCTCTCCAGGCTCCTGTCCCCAAGTTCTTCTGCCAGTCTCTCCGCCCCAGCAGTACAACATGGTATAAACTCCATTCCCCCTTTTTGTCTTGTTCGTGTGTGGCCTGGTCTATGGGCATGTCTGGGCAGTCTGTGACAACCTTGCAAAGCAGTTATGCCTTTTAGAGGACCATTGTTAGGAACATGTTTCTTCTTTAGAGGCCGGCACAGGCTGAACTATACTTCATTTCTAGTGACCTCCTCACAGTACTTCAGGCATCAAAGATGCCTGAGTGTAAGACAGAGCACAGAGTTCCCCTGAGTTTCAGGAGGGGGAACAAGATGAGACATTGATCTAACCTGGGCTCCTCTTCCTCTCCTCCATGTGCATTCTCCATCGCATCTGCTCCCCGGCCATGTTGGAGGAACCCAGTGTATTCTGTACTGTAGAGAATGATTCTCTATAATTTCCTTTAAAAATAAAAGCACAGTTGCAGATTTCTCTGGTACCACTGGTAAAAGCTTCAGATGTTTCCCTGTTTCACATAAAAACCCTCTTCTGTTGTACAGCATGTGCTGTTTAGATTGTTTGTGTCCTGACAACAAATCCTTTTAAAGATCTGGTCTGTCTCACAGTTGGTGACTTCTAGCCCTGACTTTTTTCCAATTTTGTGTTAATCATACCTGTCTGCTTTTTCAGTAGAATCCCTTCTTTTCTTCCATCTCAGCTCCATACTGAAAAGTTCTAGAATATGAACCTCAAAATGGTAACTGCAATCCAGTGCTCTTGTCATCTCTTCCTTCCCACTACGTTAGCAAAATAGCTAAGATCAGACCCCTGAAAATTGAGTGAAACCACAGGAAAGTACTAGCTTTTGTTTCTACTAGTTTCGTTTGCAGAAGAACTTCTGCTCTGCATGTGTATGTGTATGTGTATGTTGATTACTATCCGTGGAGCAAAAGAGATGAGAAAGTTAACAGACTAACCTATTGCTATACGAGTGAGAGATGGAACACCCTCACCCTAGCTGCTTGGAGAAGAGGGCTGAGAGAGAAGGCAATTACAGATTAGTCAGTCAGTCTCTCTCCCCAGCTCAGCGGCTCACCCTGGCCTCCTTTCAGAGGTGAGAATTGGAAGTGGTTTCTGAAGGGCAGGAGAACACTAGGCAAGTGTCAGAGAATAGAGGTGGAAATGACTTCAAGAGGGAGTAAGGAGATAAGCAGCAGGAGCTGGGATCCCACCAGTCTTTCCAATGCATAGGCAGAGCTGGGGAGCCACATGAACCTACCGATCATCCACACAAGGTGTTATCTGGGTCCTTTATTATAAAAATGAGATTTATGACAACATATAGGCCCTTTGCATGGTTGGAGGCATGAGGAAGACAGGAAATGGAAAGACTTAAATAGTCTTTTTTATTCCCCCCCTAGTTTGTCCTGTTTTTTCTATATATAGAAGTTGTGTCATTGCTCCCATCTCCCCAGGACTAATTCTAATAAAGGTCATAATCATAGTGGCCGTTGTTACCTCATATGTGATAGGGAGACGGGCTCTGGAGTTGGGCTTCAGACAGTTTTCGAGTCATAGCAATTTGAAACACCACATGACGGAGGCTTGGGCTAGAAAGGACCCCCCAGGGCACAGAGGTGGGGACGTCCCAGACTGCTGTGAGGAGGGCGGTAGAGAGGGTTGCTGTTTCTGTCAGTCTGTCTGGGTTGAAGTCAAAGACCTGGGACTTGATAGGACCTCAGTCCTTGGGTCTCCCCCATTCTCTCAACAGGCAGATGATCTCAGCAACCCCTTTGGACAAATGAGCCTTAGCCGCCAAGGTTCTACTGAAGCAGCTGACCCGTCCTCAGCTCTGTTCCAGCCCCCACTTCTCTCCCAGCACCCGCAGCAGACTAGCTTCATCATGGCCTCTGCGGGGCAGCCCCTGCCCCCTCCCAGCTACCCCACCTCTGGCCGTGCGCCGCCTGCTCAGCAAGTCCTGCCACCCCAGGGCTACATGCAGCCCCCTCAGCAGGTGAGTGGCTTGGGTTTCCAGTCTAAATCACGAATTCAGTTTATCCAGTATTATAAACCTTCTTTTTTCCTCTAGTTTAGACAGACCAGAGGCGATACCTATCCGCTGCCCACCTCCATTTCCCCACCTTTCTCTTGAGAATTGTCTTTCTAGTCAGAAGGACATCTGTCAAATAACACAAGTCCTTCCTCTTCTGTTTCAAACTTGTACACTAATGCTGCAGTTGCAGACCCAAAATATTTCTGTTTATAGACTCCTGGAATCAACTGTGATGTATTTAATAGTTAGGGGATGTTGGGGGCTGAATTTGAGGGACCTTCTCATACATCTCTTTCCTCTCACCATAGATCCAGGTGTCTTACTATTCCCCTGGACAGTATCCCAATTCCAACCAGCAATACCGACCTCTGTCTCACCCGGTGGCCTACAGCCCCCAGCGTGGTCAGCAGCTGCCTCAGCCATCCCAGCAGCCTGGTAAGAGGAACTGCTGATGTAAGGAGGCAGCGAGTAAGGGAAGGACAGCGACTGGGAAAGAATTACGCTCCCTGTTTAAAAAGCGGTGGGGGAGGGGAGTAGTGGCTGGAATGGTTAGGGTCCTAAAGAGGAACCTGTGATCTCCAAAAAAGAAGGAAAATGACTAAGAGAGTGTGACCTCCTTAAACATTGTTGAGGCTATGCTGATGGCTTCTCTACTCTGCCTCTCCCTAGGTTTACAGCCCATGATGCCTAACCAGCAGCAGGCGGCTTACCAAGGCATGATTGGGGTCCAGCAGCCACAGAACCAGGGCCTGCTCAGCAACCAGAGGAGCGGCGTGGGGGGCCAAATGCAAGGCCTGGTGGTTCAGTACACTCCACTGCCTTCTTACCAAGTGGGTGCATTCTGAGTGGGGAACGACCCAGTCCTCGGGATGAGGAAAGGACAGTTCACACAGCTGTCCTCGAGGCTGACAGCTCGAACACTGAAACACTGCTTGCTTTACCTCTAGCACTTGTAGGGTTTCTTCCTCTGAAAGAAGGTCCAGAGAGTCTGAGAAGAGTCTTTATTTAAATTGTTTGGTCTTTATACCATGCAAATGAGCATATGCCCAGAAAAGTAGGATCTAGAGGAAATTAGGCTTCTTCCTGTACATCAGATGCCTAAAGGCATGTTTGGAGGAGGGGGAAGTGGGCGTAGCACCAAGCGTCTCCTTTAGGTGAGGAGAGTAAGAGGGTCTCTCGAGGTCGGGGAGGAGGTTAGAGTGTCCCGGTCCAGTGATGACTGAGTTCTTTGGGTGACTTCATTGCGAGTAAAAGCGGTCATTCTCCTCTTGTCTTCACCCAGGTCCCAGTGGGTAATGACTCACAAAACGTGGTCCAGCCGCCTTTCCAGCAGCCCGTGCTGGTCCCTGCAAGCCAGTCTGTGCAGGGGGGCCTCCCAGCAGGGGGTGTTCCCGTGTATTACAGCATGATCCCGCCCGCCCAGCAGAACGGCACCAGGTGAGGGCTCCCAGGGAGACGGGCGCGGCTCCCGCAGCCCTTCAGCAGCCGTTGCACCGTGGCTTTTGTTCCACTGGGAAAGAAAGGCAGGGGTAACGATTCCAGGCGTAGGGGCTTCCTGGTGCTCCGGCGGCTCAGACGCAGTGCTCCCAACGCAGGGGGCCTGGGCTCGATCCCTGCTCAGGGAACTAGACTCATATGCCTTAACTAGGACTTGGTGCAGTCAAATAAATAAATGTTTATTTTTTTAAAAAGATCAGGGGTACCCCAAAGCAGGTAGAACATGAGGGAGTTCATGCTCCTTGTTAATTTGATATTTGCATAAGAATTCATTAGCAGGAAAAAATTCCTGCTTCAGAAACAGAGACTTAATCATTTCCCCCAGTTTTTGTTTTTCTAATCAGTGGGTTTTAGAACTATGAGATAGAGACTGCTGATTGTTTTCAAAGCAGCAGTTTGGTGTACACACATGTGAATTTCCCATGTGCCTCTGCAGCCGTAGGTGAATCTGAGGTGTCGTCTCTGTGCGTCTGTTTATATACCGTAGTATGTTGTTGCTGTTTAGTTGCTAAGTCGCGTCCAGCTCTTTGCGACCCCGTGGACTGTAGCCTGCCAGGCTCGTCTCTCTGTGGGATTTCCCTGGCAAGAATACTGGAGTGGCTTGTCATTTCCCATTCCAGGGGATCTTCGCGTCCCAGGGATCGAACCTGCATCTCCTGCGTTGGTGGGCGGGCTCTTTAGCACTGGGCCACCAGGGAAGCTCGTATGTCTTAGTATAATGAGTGTAATTTTGGAGATAGAAGTTTATCTTAGAAATATCTAGTCCACTCCCCTTGTTTCATTTTCTGCCCTTCTTCTATAAATGAGGAAATTCCAGCTAGGGATATTAAGAAACTTACTCAAAGTCATACAGCTAGTTAGTAGAAGCAGAGCTGGGACTGGAGCTCAGTCTGGGCCTACCTCGATGTATCTCTGTGTCTCTCTCAGTGTACATGTGTTTATTTCTTTTTTTTTTTTTAATGTGTCTTGAATTTTGTGAGATTTTCCCCTATTTTTCTTTAAATGATGATCTGTGTTTGCCATTAAGAAAATACCCTGAGTCTCCTTAGATGTGTTTTTGCCCATCTCTCTAGCACTCTAGCCCTGTGTGTCTGTTTCTGGCCCTCTCTTTGCATTTCTATTGTGTTTCTGAGAGAGAGAGAGAGTGTGTGTGAGTGTGTGTGTGTGTGCATGTGTGCGTGCACTTGCGTGAGTTATGTATTTGGTGTTTCTACACTGTTGGGAGGGGTATGTGTCACTAGCATTCCATCTGTAGCAGCTTCCTAATTGAAAGATGATCAAGTACAAATATATATAATTAACTTTGAACTGATGAGTGATTTTAGAAATTGCATGGCAAATTGGTCTGGGAATGGCTTGGAGCTGCCTTGGCGTCCCACAGCGGAGGCCCAGGAGGCCACAGCTGTCTGCCAGGAGCGGTGTTCCTCCTCTCCCGCTTTACCAGTCCCCTCTTCTCCGTGTCCACAGCCCTTCCGTGGGGTTTCTGCAGCCTCCTGGCTCAGAGCAGTACCAGATGCCTCAGTCCCCCTCTCCCTGCAGCCCGCCACAGATGCCGCAGCAGTACTCAGGTAAGAGCGTGAAGGCGGGAGGGGTCCGGGGCGCTGCGGAAGGACCCGGGCCGCAGGGCTGGGTCGGGCAGAGAAGGTTCAGGGCTGGGCCCTGTCCCCAGCTCTGACTTCATCAGGAGGAACGGCCCAAGCCCTGGCTGGCTGGCGTTTTCCAGAGGTGTTGGAACTGACCCCCTCGAGAGGTGAGGTGGTGTGCCTGATCCTGATCCCTGCCCCCCGGGACCGCATGGCGGCTGGTTCCTTGTTTCCTTCCGCTCTCCTTCGTTTCTCTCTCTCTGCTGAATCCAGCATTGCGACTGGGTACGACTCACGTGCCTTTACGACATAAAGTGCTTCTGTCTCTGTCTCTTGCACTCATTCTTCCTGTAAATAGCTTTTCTTTTCTCTTGGGAGTGTGAGGGAGGCTGATAAAATGCTTCTAAAATTGTATCTTAGATTTGTTTAGCGATTTTTCATTTGTACTCACATACATTGTGTCCTTTTAATTCTCTCCACAACTTTGTGAAGAGAAAATTTAAGACTCAAAAGAGGGATAAATTTTGCGTAAGGTCACAATCCTAAAGCTTGAGCTTGGGTCCTTCGACTTTCTGTAGCCCCTGCTGCATCCTCTGACGCATTTTCAGCAGGTTTCTGTTCTCTATCCCTTTCCCTCCAGTGGAAGCAAACGGGCCTTCTTTGGAGGGGCTGGTGACCCCATGTCAGTACACATAATGCCACACATCTTGTCTGTCTTTGCCTAGAACCGCCCCCCCCCCCCCCCCATATACCAAGAACAACTGCTGTTCCCCTCTCACCCTACCCTGACATATCACTGCACTGCATTTAAATTGACTTCAGGGGTTCTGGAGGGGAGGGGGTCTTAAGGCAGCCTCCAGCCTGCCTCATTCCACTCTACAGTAGGAATGTCAGAGTGCCCTCTTCTGGTGAGATAAGGTATTTTGCCAGTTTTTCATATTTGAGAAATGGGATATTTTTCACACAAGATTTTCTGTACTCTGTGTTGGGTGCTGTGGAATAGAATTCCAGAATTAATCTTGCTCACAAGACCTGATCAATTCTTAGCTTCAAGGAGTAATGATTTCTGCCTTTATCCAAACCAACCATGGATCTATTACAGGCTGAGGTTTTAAAATTCAACAACCCTTACTACCCTTTACTCCATTATTGGTCTCTCCAGCTGTACCTCCTAGTGTCCGCCAGGGGCAGTTGACCTTGAAATTCCCAGTGGGGTATGGAAATGATAGAAACTAGCTCCAAGAACTGCTGTAGCCTGTGGTGGTTCTTGATACCGCAGGGCATTTTCTCTCCTATTTGTTAAGATAAGTGTGTGCGTGTGCATATGGGTATAGTTGTATGTGAATTTCTGTGTCAATCCTTAGTGGTATATCAGTGTATCTACTGGGTCTCTGCATTTATATCTCTTCATATACAAATACAAGGTCTTTGAATTAGAAACAAATCAAGTGAAAATAATTTTGCAGTACCTACTGTGGACCTAATGATAAGTAAACTGAAACAGCTATTTGTTCTGAAAATTGGCACTAGAGATCTGGACTGGAATTGGAAGGAGATAATCTAGGCTCTTCCCCAAATTAAGAGAAACAGACAAAACCCTCTTCATCATCTTAATTTTCCTTGCTGCTTTAGAATTTTCTAGTATATTTCCTTTCTTTCTAGCCACCCTGATTGACATAGGCTTCTGACTGACCCCTTGTACTTTTCCTAGATGATGCCCTCTATTCCACCCACATCATCTTAAGAGACCTATTCACCATATCACTGATCTTAAAAATCTTCAATCCCAGGTCATGGGAATCTTAAGAGGAAGTGGAAGAAAAGGAAGAGTGCTTCTTTTGCCTTCCTTTCCAGTTCGCCCTTTACTGGAAAGCTAGAAGCCCAGCACTGCCCACAAGGGCCGCTGTGTCACCTTCAGAGGACAGTCACCCGCCCTTCTCCCGTGTAGCAGCATGGTCACTTTTCCAAAAATAAAGGCAGGGATTAGGATTGACTGTTCCTGGAGCAACTGTTCCGGTTTATTAATACATTTTTGTAGTTGCCCAGTTTACCCCCAGGCCTGGACCTTAATTCCTCCACTATGATTTTAGATATAACCATAACCCTAGGAAATAGTTTTCTCCCCACTAAAATAATGACTTGCAGGTCCTTTGAGGTTTCTGCAGGCTTGTCTTGGGAAGATGCACACGGACATGAAATGGCAGTGAAACCTATGCACAGACTCTCAACTCACAGTGACACAGCAGCGTGGCCAGAGTGAGGTACATACAGAAATAGCTTCCCACATACTTCCTGGCTCATTTTGTAGCTGAGGGCTTTCCAAAGCGGAGATAACTCTTTTCTCTCCCCACTTCCTGAAGATAACCCTCTCCCCCACCAAAAAAGGGAAAAAGACGAAGATACTGTAGGATTATATCCTGTAATTTGGGAAAGATGCCTGAGGGATTTTATTTCTCTGGACATTCCTTCCCATAGATTTCATTCCAGATGGTAAAGAAAAAGCCTTATCAGTTTTCTACCTCAGTGATTTTAAAAAAAAGAAAAACAAAAAAACAACTAAACAAAAACCAATTCTGCCAGACATAAATGTCATCTGTTTATATTTATGGGGTTTGCTCTGCCCAATCGACCTTTCTGCCCAGGTTTAATGATGCCACTTAAAAAGCCATTCACACGTCCCCTCTCTTTTCAGAGCTTTCAAGATGAAATTGATTTCCTTATTCAATTCCCTTCTCCCACTTCCTACTCTAACCCAGGCTTCTTCCCCCAGCCTGATAATATGGAAGTGCTGTCACTGGGCGCTGCCGTGGGGGGTTTTGTTTTGGGAGATGTGGGCAGTTTTTTGCCATGTGCATTAAGAAGTGGCCACAGTTCAGCTGCTAACGGATGCCACCTGCTTCTGGCCTGAGGATGAGAAGCATAAAAATCAGCTCATCAGCAGAGTAGTGCTCTCTGTCCTCGGCTGAGTGAAGGAACAACGCTCCGGGCCAGCGCGGGAGGACTCAGTGTGGGGAGGAGCTCAGGAATGAGGCTGCGACTGAGAACCCTGCCTTTGTTTTTGTTAGGATCAGAGAAAATAATATGAGGACTTTGTCCTCTTCCCCCCTCCACTTTAGACCCCTAATAGCTCCTTATGGCTACATGTTGGCATTATTGAGAGCATCTACTGCCTTGCTTCTGCCCATACCCCACACTTTCACACATCCTCTACCCTTTCCTGGCCCAGGGCATTAGGCTTAGGTTATATGTTGCCTTCCAGAAAAGCTGTAGATTTGATCATTTTTGCCTTGGCCCCCCCTTGGCAGTGAAGAAGGTCAGTTGCAGTTTTGTGGCCAAAGGACTTTGGCGCAGGTGGAGCTGCTAGGATGGGAGATACAGCGCCCAGAGCAACTGAAGTAAAGGGGGAGTTGTTAAATGCATGACGCTTCACCACTGCGCAGTTTTCCTGTGGCCCATCCCCAAGCTGTGCTGATGAATCCCCGTCCCCTCCGGCAGGGGACGGGAAGCTGTGAGCCTGTCGTTCTGAGTGTGCGCGCTCTGATTAGCTGAACCCCAGAGGATGGGGGAGGGGCACAAACTGGGGAACAGGACCCAGCAGATGCTGCTCTCAGACCTCCCCCCATTTCTTTCCCTTTCCTTTGACCGGTGCTACCTGAGAAAAGCAATCACGCTCACTTCCCAGCGTGACTGGTGCCCAGGGCAGAGGCTGCACCACTTCCTGTCACGGGAAGCCATGGATGGTGGCAGCCCCCGAGCGCCGAGTCCTGAGACAGCGGCACCGCGGCAGGCTTTCCGTCTACGACCCCCGGCCCCATCCCCCTGCCGCCGCACGCACACGTGGACTCAGCCTGTCCCCCCAGGGATGCAGGTTGCGGGTCATGAGCAGCCCTCACACGGACAGTCCCCTGTGGGGAAGCGGGGCTCCCACCCGTCCCTCTCAGCAGGAACTGTCCGTCAGACCGCTTCCCCCTGACCCCTCACGTTGCTTTTCACCGTGAGGAAGATTCAGGACTTAGTATTCCTCCTCAGAGAGCCTTTCCTCCCCCCGGCCTGTGAGAGGGTAGGACTACATCCGTGGTTGCCTGGACTAAAAGCCCAGGGCTGCATCCTGTCAGTCAGGTCTTCAGAGGGTCTCCGCCTGCCGCTCCGTTCCTGCTCTCACTGCCCTAATTCAGAACCACTTTGTTCTGTTCCAGTAGGCTTCTAACCAGTCTTCCAGTCACTAGTCTGCCCCTCCGTTCAGCCGTCTTACCTTTGGCCACTTGGGTTAGCTGTCTGAAGCACAACTCCTGTTTCCAACACCTCTGGGATACAACCCTTACCTGAATGTGCTTCAGATTCTTGACACCAGCTATTTGTTTAATGTCCAACTCTCTAATAGACTGTTCATTCCATTGGGGTAGAGACCGGTTTTTTTGTTGTTGTATACCCAGTGCCTGGCATAGGAACTGGTACTGGTAAGCGTTCCATAAATGTTTGTTTAATAAATGAAGAGATGTGTCTCATCCCCTAGTACTTCCCCTGCATGGCTCCTGGGCCTCCCTTGCACCTTGAATTATTTGTCATTTCCCGAATGTGACATATATCTCCATGCCATCCCCTCTACTTGAAGTGTTCCAACTCACCCTATCCTTGCCCAAGAATTAATGTCCTGGATCTGGCTTAGTGAAGCTGTGCACATTTATCTTCTCCAGAACAACCAGAGATCACTGACTTATCTGCAGCCATTACCAGAAAAGCCTGCACGTGCCTGCAGCCCTGGCCCAAGCTCCAGCCTGGGACCTGTACCATGCCCAGACGTTTGAGCAATCTGACCTGGGCATTTGGTAATAGCTAACTATGACAGGACGGAGTAGTTTCCAGCCAAGCCTACCAAAGTACCCCCTCAACCAGGTGAAGGCCAGGAGAACATTGGCATCTTCCCCTCAAACTTCCACTGGCTTGAGGAGAGAGAGTCAGAGACCAAATCAGCAACTGTCTCAGATTCCTGGCAGGACACAGTTTAAGTGACCCTGAGGCCAGTGGGTGGATTTGCTTACTGGCTTTCCCACCCAGGGTTAGCTGACAGGCTAAAATGTGGTTTGAATTCACAACCAGCTGCTTTTTTCCTGCCACTCAGGAGTGTCAGCTTCTGGACCGGGTGTGGTGGTCATGCAGCTGAATGTCCCTAATGGACCCCAGCCTCCCCAGAACCCATCCATGGTCCAGTGGAGTCACTGTAAATATTACAGCATGGACCAGCGGGGTCAGAAACCTGGAGACCTGTACAGTCCCGAGAGTAGCCCCCAGGTGAGTCCTGCACCCAGCCTTATCTTGGCAGGGAGGCGGCCAGAGTCTTTTCAGGAAGCCGTCTTCGCCGTTGACCACGCAGCCTCTGTTACCCTGGGCACTTTTCAGAAGAAACCCAGGAAAGAGGACGGAGCATCTCCTTCAAGGAACCTAAGACCTGAGGTGGCAGATAGGACGCATGCTTAAAAACGCCAAAGGAATACTTAAAACAGGTTGTCAGGAAGTGAATATTAAAATAATACCGACTAATTAGGCGCTCAGGGGCCAGTGTGAAGGGGCACTCTGACTTTGACAGAGCTCAGCAAGAGCAGTTTGCTGAGAGAGGTAACCCTCAGCCGAGCTGTCGGAGCGATGCAGAGGGCAGGCTCTGGTGTGTGTGTGACGCGTGCCCCGCTCTCTCGCCCAGGCCAGCACGCAGATGAGCAGCAGCCCGGTCGCGTCGCCTACGCAGTCTCCAGCACCCTCTCCTGTCACCAGCCTCAGCAGCGTCTGCACAGGACTCAGCCCCCTTCCTGTCCTCGCACAGTTCCCCCGGCCCGGGGGTCCCGCCCAGGGTAAGCTGGGCTGCGGTCAGCCGCCAGGTTCACCCTGCGCACCCCATTCCCAAGTCGGGGGTCGGGGGGCGGCAGCAGACGGAGAATCACTGTGGCCGCCCATCCAGTCCGTGGGAGCCAGTCGGCCTTTAGCGTCCCTGTTTAGGCCAGAGACACACCCCTCTTGAGTGCTGCCCAGTTGCCTTAACTCTAGATCTCCTTCACGAATGTAGATTTCCTTCCAAGTCCCCAGAAACTGTGAGCCAGGGAAAAGTTCCCTGAACTTTCTAATGAACAGCAAAGAGTTTAACCCATCAGTACTGAGTCTGAGGGCTGGGAATATGGGGTGTGTCAGAGACAGTGTGGTTTTAGAAAAGGGGATGCTGGGTTTGAATGAAAAGACTTGGGTTCACCCCCAGCTCACTGTGACAGACAGAAGCTTAGAACAGCCGCTCTTGCTGTCGGTTCCCTGGGGCACGCCAGAGGAGGGCTCCGCTGTGGCTGTCGCAGACGAGGGGGGTACCCTGGCGCTGCTGCCGTGCTCCCCGTCAGAATCACAGGTTACTGGGGTCTGCTGCGACGCCACCCGGCTCGTGGCTCTTGCCCCCTGCACCTGGGCAGGTGGGTGGCCTGGCCCCTCCCTCCAGCCGGGGTGGGTGGGCCACGGAACCTAGTCCCACGCCAGTCCCACTAGTCCCACGTCTGGGACTAGTCCCGAGCCCCAGACGACCACCTCCCTCCCATGATCAGGAAACCAGAGGTCACCTTCCCACAGAAACTTTATTTTTCACAAATCTCAAGTGCAGAACATAGATGACCATTTTAGTAAACACAGTCAAACTTTAAACCAAGAATTTACAAGAATTAAGAGTTTTATAGCTTTAACACATACAGCCGATATTTTATTTCAGAAATAACTCAATTTCTTAAAAAGTAAAAAAAACAAAGACTTGAGGTCAAATTCTAGTCCTGCCACTGACTAGTGTTGTAGGGCTGAGTATGCTACCATGCTACCTAACTTAGAACCAGACCTAAGATGAGAATATGGTTTAAAACTTCAGAGTGCTCTGAAATACAGTATTTGTCACCAATAATAGGTAACACATAGGTGCTATATCTTATAATCATTTAGCCACACCAGTGCTGATGAGAGAAGAACATACCCAACATCCCATCTTCAGTAACAGACACAGAGTTTGAATATAGTCTGGCTGCAGGTCTCTCTCGTCTACTACACTGTGTTGCCTCTCGTGTAAGTCAGAAACTTGAGCCCTGGGTTTAGGGTGAGAAGCAACCAAATGAGACATAAAAGACAGTTATAAGCATCTGTAGGTTTCCCCCAGGGCCTTTTGTCTTCAATGAGCAGAGCCCTTCTTCAGAGATGAGGGAACCTAATAACCCCTTCTGTCCAAGACACAGCTGAGAACCGAGGTGGTTAGGAAGAAAGACGCGCTTAGTCAGTGACATGGGCGCTCCTGCCTCAGAAACGGTAGGAGCAGCATGCATTGTTGCAGTCCATCTCCAAAGCCCCATGAAGTCTCTCAGAAGTCACACCAAGCAGGGCAAACGCCCGGAAAACCGTCCGTGCTTCCCCCCAGGTGACGGTCGCTACTCCCTCTTGGGCCAGCCGTTCCAGTACAATCTGTCCATCTGCCCGCCCTTGCTCCATGGCCAGTCAGCTTACACGGTGCACCAGGTAAGGGCGTCTCCCGTCAGCCTCAGGGCCGCTGGGGTCTCCTCCTCGTCCAGGCGCCTGCCTCTGAGCCATCACCTCAGCCAGCTGGGCAGCCGAGGGAGACAACGCAGAGAGAGTGGACCAAGTGGGAGGAGCCTCCGCCCCGCTCCTGTGGTCATTCTTCTCACCCTCCCAGTGCCAGGAGCGGGGGCCCTGTATTTCTCACTGGCCACTCTCTGGCCAGTCTGACTGCCTGGTAGGGTGGGATCCTCAGGGTTGCATACTGTTCCTGAATCTCTCAGACAGACTGGGATGTAAGGCAGTCAATATTGTTTGCCTGGAATGAGAGTTATCTTTCAAACGTTGCAGGGGCAGAGCGGGTTGAAGCATGGAAACCGGAGCAAGAGACAAGCGCTCAAATCTGCCTCCACTGACCTGGGGACAACAGACGTTGGTGAGTGATGGGCTGCTGAGTCCCCACGGGAAGAGCTTAAGCCTCCGGCTCTGCGTTCCCAGTCCAGGATGGTGAGAAAGGCCAGCTTAGGGTCAGTGGGGAGTCAAAGGAGGACCTTTTTGTGTTCAAGAGTAAGGAGAAGCTGGAGAAGTGGTGTCTCAGACCTTCTTACCAAGCCGCTCCAGGTCTCGGGGAAGATGAGGGTAAAAACTGTGAATAACACAATGATGAAGTTTGTTGAGCCTGCTATTAACAGAGAATCTTGTGGAAGTGGTCCTGACCCTGATCTGGAATATCTACCTCTGGCAGTCCTAGACCCAGTTTAGGAGAGGCTTGATACTAGAACGTGAGGGAGTAGCCCTCCTCCTGCAGGCCTTCCATTCTAGGCATACAAGGTCTCTTGGAGTTTCCCCTGTTTGAAGCAATTTGCTAAACAAGAAAAGGAAGGGAAACTGACTTCCCTAGATGATAAGGAAGACGAATCTACCTGGGCCAGCCTCTGGGAAGGAGATGGGACATATTTCAGATTGAGCTGTTAACTTTGTGAACGAACATCACCAAAAGCCATACTTCTTCATGGTGATGGCGCCCCAGGCGAGAACTGAGGTATAGGTTTCCAGACCTTAACGCCGGCACTCTGATCCCCAGTCTCTTCTTGCCTTCATCTCTAGGCTAAGAGAAGAGAAAGGCTCTTTGCCCTGTTGCCCTGATCAGAGTCTGCGTGGTGGGGAGTTGGGCTGATGTGGGAAGGAAGGACAGGATTGAGTGAGAAAGGCTGGGCTTCTGAGGGTGTTGTATACAGACTTCGTCACCCAGATCCCCCTGGGCCATGCCGCTGTCCAGGCCTGCCTGCTCTGCACCTCTCACAGCCGCGTCCTCTCTCCTCCCCCCTTCCAGTTCTGGGACGGGTGCTGGAGGTGACAGATCTCCCGGAGGGCATCACCCGTACCGAGGCAGACAAACTCTTCACTCAGCTTGCCATGTCCGGCGCCAAGATCCAGTGGCTCAAGGATGCTCAGGGGCTGCCTGGTGGGGGCGGGGGGGACAACGGTGGGACTGCTGAGAACGGCCGCCACTCGGACCTCGCTGCCTTGTACACCATTGTGGCTGTGTTCCCCAGCCCGTTGGCTGCTCAGAATGCCTCCCTTCGCCTCAACAACTCCGTGAGTCGCTTCAAACTTCGAGTGGCCAAAAAGAACTATGACCTGAGGATCCTGGAGCGAGCCAGCTCCCAATAAATGGACAAGAGAAGGGACCAGCATGGCAGGGGTGGGGGCAGGGTGGAGGGGGTCAAGAAGTCCTGTCAGACCACAGACAGAGGCAGAAAGTAAGATAAGGTCCACAGACAGACACTAAACTGGAGCCTGAGACCGTGGGGATGCAGATGGAGACAGACAGACACTCACGCTGGCACTGGACTTTCTCACTCCCCTGCCAAGGGTCCCTCCATTTCCCTGGTTGGCCCATGTCCACTTCCCTCTCTTTCCCATCCTCTTCTATCATTTTTTATCTCTTCTCTCACCATGAAATTAATTCATATTTTTTGGTCAGGTAGAATTGGGAGGGTCCCACACTCCCCCGTTCTCCTATTTCTTTACCATCCCAAGCGCCCTTTTCTTTTTTGGTCTTTATGAATATATTTATATGGACAGAATTAAGAAAAACAAAATTGATTTCCCCTTTCTCTCACCCCATCTTGTCCCTCCAAACCCCACAGAGTTTAAACTTGGGCCTCCTTCCACCCCCCCAGAACACTTGTATATTGTTTGTTTGAGGTTTGTGCTGCAGTAACAGACACAGTATTTAATTGCACATACAGATGTTTGCTGGGTATATTCACTGTAAATTTTATTTAATCTGATTTTTTGTTTGTTGGGGGGTTCTTTGGGGGGAGGTTGATTTTGTTTTTAAATATAAAAAAAAAATCTGTCACTGGACCTCAGTCCCTGTTTTCTCTTGCCACCCTGGTGTGGGTGGGGGCTGCGCGGGCTTGGTGTGGGCTGGGTGGCTTTCTCTGGCACATGCACACGTATCTGCCTGACCGTCCCCTGCGTCCCATCCTCCTCACAAGTGGTTCTGATAGATGGCTGGGTCTCTGCCACGAACTGTGGTTTACGAAGCACATCACTCTAGACACTGGACCTCTGAGTTCTTACCAGTGAAATAAGAGACCTGGACTAACTAGGTGACCTCCAGGTTCCTTCCACCCTGTTAATTCTGTGATATTCATTTAGGGTTCTGGTAGCTAAGCCAGAGGGGTGTGAGTGAGGTCAAAACTGGGTCAAGATGCTGGCCTCATACCTGCCCATCTCATCTTCTGAAAACTCTTCAGGGATGGAGGACTTGGGCCTTTCTTTAACTCCAGAGCCAGAGGGCTGGGTTCTCCCTGATAGGAACAGGATTGCATGTTTCTTAAAATAAAAGCTGTCTCAGCTGAACGTGCGGTGCCAAGATGTCACACTGCCCAGGTGTGCTCAGCCGTCCCTGGCCTGTGCGACTGAAGGAGGGTGAGCAGGAGTCACGTGCCCGTGAGATGGAGCACTCCCCTGCCTTCACAGAGCTGACCCTGTTGTTCAGCCAGTCAGACCAGGGCCGTGAAGGAGCCTGTTGACCCAGAGCCATCCAGCAGCCCCTTCTCAATGTCACCCTGCCCTTAAAGAAAGAAAAAAGAGCAGTAGGTAGAAATGACATGGCGCACTGCCGTGGAAATCCCTGGGGTCTGCAGAGCAGTGTCTCTCTAGCCAGCCTCCTCTGAAGTTAGTCTGACCCAACCTCTAACACAATCCTTTACTTCTCGCAGATACACAGGATAAAGCAACACGACATTACCGTCTCCAAATTACTCTCCTCTGAGACGGGAGTATCTCCTTTTTCAACCATGTCATAGCTCAGACTAGGAAAAGGCTGCGTCCCTGTGAGATAAGACTGCCAGATATCTATTTGACCCCTTGGTTCATATGCCAGGGCAGCAGAGGAAGGAGATGGAATCAGGGAAGCAGAATGATGAAGGAAGCGTGAGGCTTGGGCATCCTACCTCCAAGAGCTTGCAGATGGGAAAGGGGCACATCACTTACAGGTAACAAAGACTCCCTGTGTGACAGCTGTTGCTTTCTGTCCAACACTGACAGAACCGTCTCTGTGGTCACTAGACCTCACCCCCCCAGAACCTCTCAAATGGAAGTCCCAGCCTGGCTCTTTAAAATAGCTTTTAGAGTTCCGTTCACCCCGAGGACAAGATTTTAGGGGAACAGGGGACAGGTATCTCTGAGGCCGGCTGGAGGGAACAGAGCAGTACCACATGCTCTCCACTCCCTCACAGAAGAGCCGCAAGCCGCTCCTCCAGCCTCCCATGGACGGAAAAGCAATCAGCTGATTTTGAGGAGTTCTGAAAATTCAAATCTTCCTTTCCTCACCAGTTTCCAAGCCCTTTGCTTCCTAAAGATTGGAGGCTAGATCAGTGCTTGAGGGTATAAAAACACGTGGCCACAAGAAGACAGTGGCTGAGAGGTCGAAAGCCAGATTCCAGAGTGTAGAACTGGGGAGGTGTTTGGACCTTGGGATAAGGGGATGAAGAAGGCTGTTTATAATTCATCTTTACCTCTAGTTATTTAAAGTCACTCTCATGAGGGAATCCCTTGGCAGTCCAGTGGTTAGGACTCCGAGCTTTCACTGGGCCCAGGTTCAATTCCTAGTCAGGGAACTAAGATCCCAGAAGCTATTATGGAGCAACCAAAAAAAAAAAAAAACTCATGCACATGAGTATGCAGTATGGACACCGTGCCTTCCTGAATTTAGCCAGTTCTGACCTGCACACCATAGATGAAAAACTAGGCAGCAGCGCTCGGGGGCGGGGAGGAGTTAGGGTCCAGCCCGCCCCGTGTCCGATTTCTCCATGTCAGCTGTGTCGCTCAGCTGTCCACTTTCCTCTAGCCCTGTCATTTCAGCTCTGACACCAAGGCAAGAGGCTAGGAAGTCTACAAACCCCGTCTGGGTAGCCGGTGTGAGTACAGAGGGTACTGGGGGGGCTTAGCCCCCAAGGAAGACGACCAGTCCTCCCCCAGCACCACCATCAAGACCACAGGGGCTCCCTCTCTCCTCCGCAGGCTGTGAGCTGACTTAGGGAATCCCGAACGTAAGTTGCCTCTTCATCCTCTTTCCACTTCGAGGACTGCTCACCCCAGCCTCCCCAATCCATAGTCTGTTCAGCCTCTTCATTTCTCTCCTTGTTTGTGAGTAGTTTGGGTTTTAGGAGTGAATTTATTATGCCACTCCAGGACAAGAGCTAGGATTGGAGGGTGGGGTGGGGGTGGGATCAGGAGAATAGAGCAGTAAGGGAAGGAAAGGCTCATATTACTTGGAAAACTTAAAATAGCTGAGGCCTGAGGCAGGCTGGGAACTAGGCACTGGGCTCACAGGAGCTAGAGGAGCACGGTCCTCGGCCCATCCTCTGCGCAGGCTGTGGACACACGTTAACCTCTTGGAAGAGCATCTAGGAAGGTGTGTGTCACATTGTTGTTGCCCCAGGTTTCCAGGAGAAACAGAGGGGAAAATCCCTAAACCATGCAGCCTCGTGCAAGTCTTGGGGCTGTGAACTTGGGTTGTCCCTCAGGGCAAAAGGAAGCTGACTGGTTTGAGGAGCTAGTTGGGAAGTTCTTTAGTCTGCCGGGCTTTAACCCTGCTCATAAGCCCTGTGAAAGGATCTCTTTTTAACCAAATTTCTCACAAAGCCTCCCCTTCAAGGACCACCCTACTACAAGGGACAGGAATAAAGGAGGGAAGACTGGCAGCTGGGGATGAGATTTCACGGTGGGCCCAACTTCTTGCAGGATGACAGAAAAGGAGGTGCTGGAGTCCTCCTCTTTTCCATCAGAGACTCGGAAGGGTGGGGTGAGTCTGGGCCTCTGACCAGCGGGTGTGGGGAGCTGGGGAGCCCCTGCAGCTCTTGAAGAAAAGTGCTTGAATTGATCTCACTTGTATATGTTAAAATCTCACTTACTGTTAAAATGCTCGACACTGCCCGCAGCCCCCATACCTCCTAATCCTGGAGTGTGGCCCTTGTCCCAGGTAGAAAAAGGTATAGCTAGCCTCAGCCTTACCTACTCTAGAAAGCCAGACAGTTCTTTCAACACTGGATCTCCCTCCCTCAGCTACAGCGGCTGAAACAGTTGTTCAGGAAGCAGTCTACAGGGACAAAGGAGATGGAGCTTCCCCCAGAGCCCCAGGCCAACGGGGAGGCAGTGGGAGCCGGAGGTGGGCCCATCTACTACATCTACGAGGAAGAAGAGGAGGAGGAGGAGGAGGAGGAGGAGCCGCCCCCAGAGCCTCCTAAGCTTGTTAATGACAGACCTCACAAATTCAGAGATCATTTCTTCAAGAAGCCCAAGTTCTGTGATGTCTGTGCCCGGATGATTGTGCGTGAGTCACGAAGGGAAGTGGGGAGTGTGGTCTTGAAGGCAGGGGTGGGGGAGAGGGTTTAGGAGAAAAGCGTTTGTCTTATCAGACAGGCTGTGGCAAGATCTGGCTCTAAGAAGGTACTTGCAGACAGTGTTGGCTCCCAGACAGAACAGGGGCCTGAGAGCTGCAGTGGCAGCAGCTGTTCAAAGGCGGGGGCGGGGGCGCAGATCAGGAACCTCACCCGATCTTCTCTCCATCTCCCAAGTCAACAACAAATTTGGGCTTCGCTGTAAGAACTGCAAAACCAACATCCATGAGCACTGTCAGCCCTACGTGGAGATGCAGAGATGCTTCGGCAAGATCGTGAGTAGGCTCTGGGCAGCCAGAGAGCAGAAGGGAGCGGACCCATGGCCAGCTTCCTCCTCTGCCAGCCCCTCCTCAAGTCATCCCGCCCATCGCCCTGCTGCTTCTTCCTCAGCCCACCTCCCACTCCAGGAAGGGGCAGACACTCGGGGGAGAGACGGGGCCCCGGGCCCTGCCCTATGTCTCTAATGCCGTCTCCTGTCCAATCCCACAGCCCCCCGGTTTCCATCGGGCCTATAGCTCTCCACTCTACAGCAACCAGCAGTACGCTTGTGTCAAAGACCTCTGTAAGTGAACCTGAGGGAGTGGGAGAGCCTAGAGGTGGTTTCAGCACCGTCTCCAGATTTGGAAGCCAAATTCTGAAACAGATTCTGTTTCCCATCATTTTCACTCAATCTAGTGTTTCAGCCATGTTGGATACAAAGTCAGTATCCCCGTGTTTGATGGCTGGGGGAGGTCAGATTTAGCTCTATATGGTAAGGAAGAGATAGAACCAAGACTGAAACTTTCATCTGCCTGACTTCAAACTCTGCTCTTTCTATGCAAAACCATTTGTAACCATGAACTACACTCTCCCCATCTCCGTATTAAAAAATAATGCCAGACTCACGGCCAGATCAAGAGCTGGGGGCATCCTGGGAAGATTCATAATTTGGCACCCCTTTAAAATGTATTCGTTGATAATTTGCTCAACCTTTATCTGGAGAAGAGGCTGAACTCTCTGCGAAGGAGCATGGATGGAAAAAAGAAGAACCCACTGCTGGTAGTATCCCAGCTTGCACAGGCCACTCAGAGGAATAAAAGCCAACAGTTACACAAAGGACCCACTCTCCTTGAAAAGAGTGATTCTGAGCATTCCCCAGCTCCCAAGCAACTTACTAGTAGAGTTGTCTTTCTAACAACATATAATGCTCAGCCTAGAAGGAGTGCTGGTAAATATTTTTCTCCATCATATTTCCAGTGATGTCTTTAGAGTTCTTTATAAATTGGTGACCTAGGTATACCCAGCTGACACTTTTCTAATGCTAAACACACACACTCGGGTATCTGTCACTCAGTCCCATCTCTCCCTTACTTAGGAGACTTTCCTCCAAGTCTTTTTCTGCCTCCCCACTAATATCTCTTTTCTTCTCCCATTCCAACTAGCTTCTGCCAATCGCAATGACCCTGTGTTTGAAACTCTTCGCACTGGGGTGATCATGGCAAACAAAGAACGGAAAAAGGGACAGGCAGATAAGAAAAATGTGAGCACCCAATCTTCCTACTGAGATCCGTTCCAGAGACCCCAGTGAGCAGGTCCTGTCTCCTCTCTGGAAAGCTGACAAAAGTAGGGATCCCTTTCCCATAAAACTGCACATAACCCAGAAGACAAATTTCTGTGTGAAACTTTAAAGGGCCTCAGTTTAGCATCTCCTTATAACATGTGTTTACTCTAGGAACTCCCTTCTGAACTTGTCAGATTAACCACCATAACTCAACTAAAGGCTAGGGCCTAGGCCTCTGGCATTGCCAGGCAACAGAAGCGATTCGATGCTTTTGGATTTGGGAAGGCGAACTTGTCATGCCGTTCTAGAACCTCACAAGGGCCCATGAAGACAATCTGTTCTGACTCATCTATCCTAAAGATGAGGAAACTGAGACACAAAGCTTGTGGCCAAGAGCACCTTCATTTCCTAGATTGGTAATACAATAGACTTGTATTCAGCTCGGCAAGGGATTTGTTAGCATATCCTTATATCTTTCTGGACAACAAGGATGGACTAATGTAGATAATGATCACAGTTAGATGGATTGTAAAATTAGTTGAATGAGAGCACCCAAAGCATCCTGGTCCTTTAGGGAGTTTGTAGCTATAGGGAGGTTTCTGATGCTTTTTGACATGTTTTAGTCCTTGGTTCTCACCTATGGACATTTTTCTCACTGCTACAAACGAAGATATAAATGATATGTCCCATGAAGTTTGTAGGAAACCTATGAGGGAAAACTTATACACTGAATAATATATTCAAAAATGTTACAGACTAGAAAGAAAGACCAAGAACTAATAATCCAAAATTTTTGTAAGGAAAAAATACCTGACTGTTCTTGAATCAAAAAAAAAAAAAAAAAAAAATCAACTGCACAAAAACACAACTAGAGATCTGGCCTCAAAGTAGTTGATATGGAGGTTGGGTGCAAATTAGGGATTTCTGTGGAGTGAGCCATGACTTCTAAGGCACTATCAGTGTGATCTGACTGCTTCCAGAGAGGCTAGCCCACTCAGGTTCTATTGTCTTAAAGGAATTACAAAAATTGTGCTGCCTGTTTTTCTCTTACACACTGTAATATTTTGAAAAGCAGACATTACGTAAAAGACGTGGATTTTTGCAAGGTAGTGAGCTTCCTGTCACCTACATCAAGCACAATTTAGGTGGTAACCTAGCAGGATGTTTCAGAGCAAGTCTGTGCGGTAGGCAGGTGGTTGGCTAGATACTTCTTCCAAGGCTCCTTCCAAACCTGAGCTCCTCTTCTGTAGTTCTCTGGACTGACTTGACAGCCAGGGCAGCGTGGGTTTTCGGGACAGCAGCTCCCTAATGCTGGTACCCTCTCCAGCCCCTAGCGGCCATGATGGAAGAGGAGCCAGAGTCTGCCAGACCAGAGGAAGGCAAACCCCAGGATGGTGAGTAACACCCACCTCCGTCCATTGGGATGGAGGAGGGTTGGGGCTCAGTCGTGGCCCCAGGGATGGAGAGCCACAGGGCATGCCAGGTTTGGCGATAAGAGGCCCTAGAACAGAAAGGTAAGGGGCTGAGGGCTACCATCCAAAAGCAGAGACAACTTGTCGGCGTTTCCCATTCTAGGAAACCCTGAGGGGGATAAGAAAGCGGAAAAGAAGACGCCTGATGACAAAGTGAGAACCTTCTCTCCCTAAGGGGACCCCGGTCCTCTCCCCAGCCCAGGTCTGACAGCACTCACGCGTATCCCATGGGTTCCAGCCCTTCTTCACCCCGCCTTCTTCACCACCTTACCCATACACATGGCCAACACATTCCTCTCAGTTCAGGGCCTCAGAAGAGAGGCGGAATGTAGTGTGTCTGGCAGACGTCCCTGCCTTGGCCGCCTGCGCCTCGGTGTGGGACAGAGGAGCCCTGAGACTCTTCACCCCCTTTCGCCCTCAGCACAAGCAGCCTGGCTTCCAGCAGTCTCATTACTTTGTGGCCCTCTATCGATTCAAAGCCCTGGAGAAGGACGATCTGGATTTCCCGTGAGAGGCCTTAGGATTGGGGTGGGGGTGTCCTGGGAGTGGAGAGGGGGGAGCCCAGCGCCCAGTGGGAGAGGAAAGGGGGGAATCAGGGCGTGGAGCCTATTGGGGCTGGACCTGGGCACAGCCAAGAGACCAAATGCGTAAGGTCCCTAAATCTCAGAGGCCCCTTCCTTCCTGTTCAAGGCCTGGAGAGAAGATCACAGTCATTGATGACTCCAATGAGGAGTGGTGGCGGGTAAGAGGCTCAGCTGGGACGCGGGTTGAGTTTAGAGCCCGAGACTGTGAGATTAATTCTTCCTACCATCTCCTCTAGGGGAAGATAGGGGAGAAGGTCGGATTTTTCCCTCCAAACTTCATCATTCGGGTCCGGGCTGGAGAGCGTGTGCACCGCGTAACTAGATCCTTCGTGGGGAACCGCGAGATAGGGCAGATCACACTCAAGAAGGACCAGGTAGCTCTGGTGCCCCAACTCAAAACCAGGCCCAGAGGCTCCTCTGCCAACTACACTCCTTGCAGATCATAAGTCATTCATGGGACTAGATTGGGCCTCCGTGGCTCTGGGCTCCCTTGCTCAGCTCTTTTGCATTTTCTCTTGACTCCTCTTCTCCCTCGTCCTTTAATCCTTTAGATTGTGGTGCAGAAAGGCGATGAAGCCGGCGGCTACGTCAAGGTCTACACCGGCCGCAAGGTGGGGCTGTTCCCCACCGACTTTCTGGAGGAGATTTAGGCGTGCTGACGCCTGCCAGTGGGAGATACCCAAACCCCATTCTGGGCAGGCCCAGTGGAGGTTGGGGAGAAAAGGGGCGAAAGCAACTACAAGACTGGGTTGGGGAGGGCTGGGAAGGCCACCGAAACGTGACGGGGCTTCCAGGAAGGGACTGGTTCCCGTCCCCCTCCCCCGCCGAGGGCGTCGGATTCTTGGTGCCTGGAGCAGCCTCACTCGCAACCCTCAGGCCCAGCCTTTTTTTTCCAAATCGGGAGGGGGTGGGGGCAGAAAGAATGCGTCTCTACTAGGGAGACGGGTGGGGGGTTGAGACGCAGCATCGGATATTGTGAATTTATTAAAGTTTTGACAAAAGTTAAGAAAAGTTTGCTGTTTAACTGGGGGCCGAGGGGAGAGGGAGCAGAAGGCCTCCGAAGGGGTGGAGAATCTTCCCCAGCAGTCTCCCCTCACTACCATCGAGTAACCCGAGACCCACCTGGGCTGAGGCTGGCGCGAGGCGGGGAGATAGACGCGTCCGCTCGGCAAGGCCTCTGTCGTCAGTGAAGAAAGAGAGTCGGACTGAGGTCACGGCCCCCGCGCCCCTGCCGCTGGGAGCAGGATCCAGTAGCAGGGCAGCTCCCCAGAGCTCTGAGCGATTTCGCCGTGGGCAGCCCCTGGCCATTTTCGACCCTGGCTCAGTTCCGAGCTAGGCCGCCAGGGGGCGATGCAAGATCTCGGTTGAAGTGCGAGGGATGGGATGGGCGGGGGTGGGGGGAGAGGAGAGAACTGGAGACTCCAAGCTCGAGACCCTCGGCCTGGAGGGGGTGGGGTGCGTGCCGTCTCCATGGCAACACTTACTCAAATCCTCCGGGAACTGAGCTAGCGAGACCGGGGGGCCTAACCCCTCCCGCGCGGCCCCCGCCCCAGCCCTTAGCGACAGGTAGCGAGAGAAAGGGCGCGGGGCAGACAGCTAACCGGCTCACGCGGAGCCGCCCCGGTGGTGTGCCGTATGCAAATGTTATTATTTGCATATGTAAATATGCAAATGTGCCGGCCCCGGTCACGGTGGCAGGTGGCCGGGAGCCGGAAGGTGTGGGAAAGGGAGCTGAAGGAGACCC
Source organism: Dama dama (assembly GCF_033118175.1). Lineage (NCBI taxonomy): Eukaryota > Metazoa > Chordata > Mammalia > Artiodactyla > Cervidae > Dama > Dama dama. Next base: position 70,547,121 of record NC_083683.1, read on the forward strand.
AGGAGTTTAGGGGCCTGGGAGCGGAACAGAGAGCGAGGCACGCTGGGGCGGGCGGTCCGGGGAATGAGGCCGGCCGAGGGTCTTGAGCTTGATGGCGAGTGGGGGAGGGTCACCCTGGCCAGCCAAGAGATCCTCTTCTCGTCTGCTTGTTGTCTGCCAGGCCTGAGGTTGGCACCGCCTAGCAAGGTTGGCAGCGGGAGCCCGGGCACCATCTGCTGCTGGCAGCGGGGGAGGGCAGAGGCTCAGCTGGGCTGGGGAAGAGGAGGGCCCAGGACGGGAGCGCCCCCCTTCCATCCAGAAGGCTGAGGGGCGTTGGGGGTAGGGAAGCACACGAGAAGACTCGTCTCAGAACCTGGTTCGGCTTCCTGTTCCCTTTGCCCTTGATTGTCCGGGACGCCTCAGGGCGGCGGCGGGGTCATAATGAAGAGTCAGGCAGCCCCTTTGAACCGCACTTGGGCTGGAACGGGAGCAGATCACAGGCCCCTCTCCACCGCCGCAAACAAATCAAACCTTTTGCCCCCATCCCTCCTCAGGATCCACCTACCACCAAACGGCGGAGGGAGCAGGGACGGCTCGGACTTGGGTCGCAACTTTTCATCAAGCGGTCTAAGGGACTCAAAACCAGAGCTCCCCAAGATCCTCGAGAGCCCCCCCCCTACAATGCTGAAGCAAAACCAATTTACTGGCTCATTGGGCGGCAATGCTGGTGTGGGGGTTCCGAGAAGCAGAGAGAGCTGCTGTTCTCTCCCCCTACACTCGGAGGAGGGGGGGGGCACCCTCCTCCCCCTCCACCCAGAGCCGGCAGCTGTCCCTAATTAGAGCGGCGGTTTAATTGGATTTATCAGCAGTTAATAGGAAATTAAGCAAAGGGCCCGAGAGAGGGAGGGCGGGAGGAGCGGGAAGGCTGACTGTGCCGCGCTGGAAGGACAGGGTGCTGGGCTATCAGGGGTGGGGACACAAGGCCCATTTATAGCAATTGAGCCCCTTGGTCACACCCTCCCCGCAGTACTTGCCCCGCCCATTGAGCCCTGGCCCGCGGGCAGAGAGCAGGTCTCTAGAGATGGAGGCGGGAGGGCCAGCGACCCTGCGTGAGCCCCCAGAGCCCCTCAGTCCCACTAGCAGCCGCCTGGGTGATGGATGATGCTGCCTCAGGCTGCAAAGGTCATAAGTCTGGGCCAAGGAGCTGACTGAATTGAAAGCAGACGGAAGGAGGGGTCGGGTAAGGAGGGTCCAGGATAACCAACATCCTACCCCTCCCCAGGGCCCCCTGGCTCTGAGCAAGAAAAGTGCCCCTTGAAATGAGACGATTGGGCAGCACCAGGTGTGAGCCTGCCTCCTGGCCCTGTTGGGGATCCTGGCAGTCTCCCTCTGCAGCCTCCGATCCCCCTCTATGGCTCTCCTGCCTCTCCCTCAGCTTTGGGGGTTGAAGCCAGGAGGGTTGGCTGTAGCCAGAGAGGGATAAGGCCCACACCACTGGCTCTGGGGGCCAGGAAAGGAAGTTTGTAGGCAGTTAAGCAGTGGCTCAGTGTCCGCAGCCCCAGGCATCTCCTGTCATCAGAACCTCATTACATGGCTAGACTAACAAGGCCTTCTTTGGGGATCCCAGTGACCTCTCTGCCACACTTCACCACCGCAGGGCAGAGGCAGCAGCCTCAGCATGGGTGGGTGTGAGACTCTGGGTGTGTGAGGGGTGCCTCTGTGCCCCTGCTGTGCAGGGTCTATGTCCATCCTGGAGGTGTGAGGCGTGTCCATCAGAGTCCCGGGTGTGTGTGTGTGTGTTGGTGTGTGTGCCCCAGGAACTCGTGCCCCTGGTGCGTGTCTGGGCCACCGTGTGTCTTGTCCCTGTTCTGCTCCGCTGCCCCACCCTTTGAGGGTTTTGGCTGTCCTAGTCCCTGGGTGTCAGATGGGCAGATGTGCTTTGATGTGTCTACGTGTCTGTGCATTCTTCACGCCTGCGTGTGCCCCACGTGTGGGCATCTCCGTGCGCCTCTGCCTGCAGGACCGTGTGATGTGAGAGCCAGGAAAAGCCTCTGGTGAGTGTGTTGCTCTGGCGTCTCTGCCTGCAGGTGTGTGTCGGTGACAGTGCGTGGGCGTGTGCCTGGGTGTGAGCCGCGCGGCGGCGTGTATTCGAATGACAGTGTGACGCACGCACGCTCGTGTGTGTGTGTGTGTGTGTGTGTGTGAGCGCACGCGTGTGCGCTCGCCAGGGTGAGTCTCCCACCCCCCCACCCCCGCCCCTACCTCTCCCCATTTCTATTCCTCTCTCCTCTCCGGGCGGGCTTGGCTCCGCCGTCCGCATCATCTCCATCCATTATTGAAGAAACAGCCGCGTCCGCTCCAATCACATCAACACCCTCCGCCCCCCTCCGTTCCGCTCGCCCCGCGGCCCCTCTGGGTGCTGGGGAGTGGGGGAGCCGCAGCGCAGCGGGGCTGCAGCCGCAGCTCCTGCGAGCTCATGACCCTGTGCCCAGAGCCGAGCCAGGCACCGGGAAGCCGGGGTCCCCAGCGGAGAGCGCTTTGCATAAACAGATGGCGCGGGCGCCTTTGTCTAGATGGTTCGCTCGCTGTGAGGCTCCCGGCTCCGCGGCTGTCTGGCCAATGCAACCATGATCATCTCAGAGCCTCGGGACCCGGCGCCCTTAATAGCGGGCAGAGGGGGGTTAGGGGCCCCGGGGCTCCCGAGCAGATGCCGGGCACTGTGTCTTCCCTCGCTAGCGCCCCCTCCACGCCCCACTGCTGCAGAGGGAAAGCGGAGTCTGCGCCAAGGTGACGGGCGCGTGGAGGTGACCGGGAAGAGGACCCTGGGCAGAGCCCCGAGGTGCCCGCGGGCTGTCCCGTTGGACCGCTGCAGACCCCCAGGGGCAGCAAGCCAGAGAATAGGAATAGAACCAGGGAATGGGAGGGGGGAGAAAGAGTGAAAGAGAGGGAGGCATTTATAGAGAGAGACACGGCGAGGTAGATGCAGAGGAAAGGAGAAGCAAACGCAGGGGGATGCAGAGAAACAGATGCAGGGGGACAAAGGCAGGTAGAGAGCTGCGGAGGTAGAGACAGAATGGGAGGGCAGGCAGAGACAGTGATAAGGGCTGGAGAAGAGGCAGAGATCCCACTGGGGAAGGTAGGGTCAGAGGGCAGAGAAGAGTCTCGGCGCTGAGACAGAGCCCTGGGCACCTGGGGCCGCCCAGCCCCGCAAGAGGAGCCAGCCTGAACCTGGGATGCCCGCAGCTGGCGAAGTGGGAGCTTCTGAGGCCCCTCTCTTTCCCTCCCCTCGGCCCCTCCTCACAACAGATGAGTGGAAGTTGCTGGACTCACTGCCCTGGCGGCGGGAGTGGCGAGAGCGGCCGGCGGGCGGCACCCACACTCCTGGCAGTAACTTCCCTGCTCGAAAGCCGCGAGGCGCAGGGCCGCTGAGGCCCGATAGGGGGCCCTCGAGGCACCGCCCCTAAGAGTTTGAGAGCACCTCCGCCTCCAGGGGGCGCCCGCGCCCTTGGCCCCGCGGCCTGCTCGCTCCCGCGAGTCCAGCTGCTTTTGAAGTTCAGCTGCACCAGAGCGCGGATTAGTGTCCTGTGTGGGTTAGGTTTGAGACAGGTCCCAGAGGGACCCCCGACCGCCCCTGGCCACGCCTAATCCCCGGCTAATGACTTCTGTCTGCTCGGTCAGCGTAGCCTGAGTCCTTCTGGTGGGAAGAAATGAGATCTGGAACTCAAGGAGTTCTGGGTCTCAGTTCGGCCCCAGGGACGAAGATCTAGAGACGGGAGGAGCCTTAGAAATAGGGTCACCGACAAGGGGTCGGAGACAAGTGCCAGAAGCAGACGAAGGGTCAAGGAGTCCCGGAGAGGCAGAGGCAATAACGTAGTAAGAAACTTGAAAAGCAAGGGCGGAGGCCCAAGGCAGGAGGATCACCGGGGCTGCCAGGAAAACAGCCGGGCGGAGGGCCCGGAATGCGCGAGGCGCGGATCACTGGGTCTCAGAGAAAGGGCCCCGCAAGGAAGGGGAGCGCCCAAGAAGCAAAGGGGCGCGGCCCCAGAGCCAGACGTCCCTATCGCTCCAGCTGTGCCGCAAGAGTCAGATGCGCAGCCCAGCTGTGCGTCCCCTCGAGCTCGAGCTCCAGGACTGAATTTTAGCCCCAGAGATGGAGGGCTACGGGGCAGGGGTGACAGGACAGCCCAGCCCCTGACGCGGCCCTGGAAGTGCAGGTACTCGGGGCCAGGCTCTGAGCTGCGCCAGGCTCCGACAGCCTGTCAGGCCCCCGCCCCCGCCCCGCCCCCCACACGCGTAAGCGCCGAGTCTCTGTCTCTTTGTTCTCGCCCTGTCTCTGACACTTTATCTCATTATCCGCCGGAGGGAGGCGGAGAGCTCGGGACCCCGCAGCCTAATTACAGCCGCGCTTGTCAGCGCAGGAGGTGGGGGAGGTATCAGGCGTGGGAGGGGAAAGCAGGGGGCCCTCAGGGTCCCCTCCCTCTCGGTACTCTGAGAGGCACCGCCGCGGGGGCACGGCTCGCCCCTGCCTGGGCACCGCGAGGCTTGGGAGGGGAGAAGTGGGAGCGCTCTATAGGAATCGGCTGCCAGGACAGCAGTAGGGGAGGGAGGGGGTTAGCCTGGAATGGGGAGAGGTGGTTAGGGCTCAGCTCTTGCGGCGCTCCCGAGAATCCCAGTTCCCCAAAGGCAGCGGCAGAGATAGCATAGCGTCTCACCTGATGGCACAGCACGCGCCGAGTTGATCATGCAGCGGGACGCAGTCAGTCCAGCTTCTGTCTGTGTTCTCTTTCCTCTTCCAACATCTTTTCTCTCTTTCTTCCGGTTTCCTGCACTCCATTCTCTTTCTCTCCATCACAGTCAGAGGCAGAAGTGGTCTCCTGGGCTGGATACCCGAGGTAGGTAGAGGAAGGAAGTCTCTTAACCCCCAGATTTACCCACCTGATTTGCTCTATGCTGAGCCAGGCTTGAGATAATGCCCAGCTCCCCTGGCCTCCACACCCTTCCAGGCTAACCGTGACACAAGTTGGAGAAGCCCCCCCAGGACTCGAGCGGCTGGGGTCTGTCTGTCCCCCCACGCCCCCCTGTTCTTGGAGGGAGGTGGCCCTGCTAGCTCCTGCGTGGCTCTAGGGATGTCAGGGAAGCATTACAGAGGCCCTGTCGTGTCCCTGACCCCCATCCCACCCCACCCCCGCGAACACCCCGCAGCTGCACTTTACCACAGGTCCGTCTGCCTGTCCTGTGCTGAGTCCCTCCTCCCACTTCAGGATCCCCCTCAGTCGGTCTCTCAGTTAGAGTCTGGGAGGCCTCTCCCTTGGACCAGCCCAAAGCATGATAATGTCTCCTGGGCCAGGGTCAGACCCCTTGGAGTGGAGAGTGGATGAGCAGAAATCCCCCTGCTCCCCAACAATTCTCTTCCTGGCCGATCCTGGAACTGCAATAAGGAGAGAGATGGGGGTTGGGGTGAGTCTGATCAAGTTGCCGGGGCTGGGCCAGGCTGGGCTGGGCTGACCCCTCCCCAGAGAGGGGCGGGACCCCAGGAGGAGCAAGGGCTCTGGGCCGCTGGAGAGGAGCAGACACTGGAGAGGCGCTATGGCGGGAACCAGCCTCGGGGCCCGCTTCTACCGGCAGATCAAGAGACATCCCGCGGTAAGTTTGGTCCCAGGAGCCATGATTCTACCTTCTAACTCTCTAGATGCCCTGGCAGCCCCGAAATCGTACCCTGCCTATTGCCAAGTTCCCCCAAAGCTCCTAGTATTTCTCTGCAGTGCCCTCAATCCATCCCTACAATATGTCCCCGTGTCCCTTGAATCCACCTCCAACAGGTTAGCTATAGGTTGAGGGACACCATGGCAGGACATGTGGTGGGAGGCTGAAGGTCCTCTCTCCCCAAAGGGAGGGAGCTCCAGACCTGGGATGGGGTGAGGTGGGGGTTGGCCGAACAGAAAAGCCTGTAAAAGGCGATCGGGAGGGGGCTGTCCCTGAAAGAAAGTTCTTTCTGTCTTCCCGCAGCTCATTCCGATGATCGGCTTCATCGGCCTGGGCATGGGCAGCGCTGCGCTCTACTTGCTGCGACTCGCCCTGCGCAGCCCCGACGTCTGGTAAAGGCCGGGCTTGGGGGAAGGGGTCCTGGGTGCGGCAAGATGGGACAGGAATGCACAGGTCTCTCAGGAATGATGGGAATGATGGTCTTCGAGGGGACTCCCGGGCAGGTGACATCTCGGGACTGGAGCCTGCTCCTGACCTGGGAGGCCCCCCCGCGCCTCCTCTCGGGCCCACCCTCAGTAGCTAGAGATTCTGCCGGCTTTGGGCTGCGGAACTAGCACCGCTCCCGGCCGCGTTACCATGACGACGCCGCTCTGCCGGCCGCTGGCGGCCTTTGGGTACCTCCATCTCGCTGCCCAAGCGCTGGGGGTGTGGCCGGGTGAGCTGCTGGGGTCGCCTTTGGAACCAGGGGAGCGCGGAGACTCCAAGCTGCGCCAGAGGCGGCGGGAATGGAGGGTCCGCCAGAGGCAGGAGCACCCATGGCATTGTCTGAATTCGAGGCACATCACTGCAACCCCAGGACCTTGGCATTTCTCCCTGATTCCCACCGCCCAGCTCTGCGGGGCTAGCCTAGGGTGGTGCCGAATAGGTGGGAGTCCTCGGGCCAGGCTGTCAAGTCTGCCACCTGGCCCCACGCTGACAACGGTGACAGCCTTCTTTCCTCACTTGTCAGGGACCACAAACGTCCCCCCTCCGCTCTCAGTTTCTGGGAAATGCACACTCCCCCATCCCCCGGGAGGATGGAGGGTGCTGGAATAGGGGCACAGACCTTGTGGGTCCCCTTAGGCTCCGGAGTCCTAGCTCCCAGAGAGGAAATCCTAACCACCCCACCCCCCACCCCCGTCTCCACAGCTGGGACCGAAAGAACAACCCGGAGCCCTGGAACCGCCTGAGCCCCAACGACCAATACAAGGTACCTCCCAGCGGCCTTCGGGTTGCACCTCCGACCGCGGCCTCTTGATCCCAGCTGGGCACCTCCCACCCCAGCAGAGGGAAGCCCGGGGCTCAGTGCGACCCCCTTTCTCTCCACAGTTCCTTGCAGTTTCCACTGACTACAAGAAGCTGAAGAAAGACAGGCCAGACTTCTAAGCCAGGCTGCAGCGCCAGCCGACGGGAACCACCAGCAACCAGCCTCCTCACTCCTTCCACTCTCCACCCTCCACCCCGAGGCGCCCCGCTAGCCACCCCGTCCAGCTTCTGCTTACTCGGCCGGGTTCCCACGAGGAGGGGAGGCAGCCCCACCCCTCCCTCGCTCCCAGCAGCGGAAGCGCCTCTGACCCTCAGCCTCAGTCCCACGAGGGGGAGGCGCAGTCACAGGGCAGGGAGTAGCCTAACCCCAAAGGCCCAGCCAGCCCCTCTGCCCCGTTACCCTGGCTTCGGAGGGCGGGGTGCACGCTACGTGTTGAGCGTGGCCTACGTGAGAGACAAGACCAGCAGGGGCCTGAGTGCCAAATGACGTGGCGGGCCCCACGTTAGCCCGGGCTACAGGCTCCCTGGCGCCAGCCTGGGGGCGGTGCTACTCTGGCTCGCTGGGCTCGCCCGGGCTCGGCGCTGACAGTCCAGCCAGCGTGGGGTGAGGCACCTGCGCCCAGCTCCTCCAGGGCCTGCACTGCTTCCCGCTTCCCGCACCAACGGGCACCCCCTCCCGCCTCACACCTGGGCCTCCCCAACCCCTCCCCGACTTCCCTCGGTCCCCAGGGATCAAACAGAAGCAGCCGTGGGCAAAATACAATTTCATTTAACAAATTGAATTTGCTGCGCCTGCTAATCACGTCTGGTGTCGCCTCTGATCAGAAGGAGAGGGGGAGGCAGCCTTGGGGGTCCTTGTGGTGGTGTTGGGAAGGAAATGAGGAACACGTTGAGGGAGAGGAATCACCACCTGGCCCAGGGGACCCCCAGGGGACCCGTCCCCCAGTCATAGAAGCTCAGGGCAGGTTAGTATTTTATTAGACAAAAACAGAAAGGAGGGTGCCTACCCACCCCTTCCTCTGGCTCAGGAGAGGAACTCCCCCCTCCGCAAGAAAGGGCAGAGGGTCTATAATACTGAGATAATGGGAGAGGTTAGGGCAGAAAGCTCCAAGCCTCCTCCTTCTAAGTCTTATTGCAAGAAGAAGCCTTCTCAGCTCCACATTCTGAGAAGGGGAACTACACGTGGCTCTTGCCCTAAGTGGGCGGCCCTTCCCTCCTCCAGCAGAAAACTGGAAGAGAAGCAGTTACCACCCCCTCCCCAGCTTGTCCAGGAAGGGGAAGAGGGAGAAATGTCAGTCCGCGGGCTTCATTTCTTAGGCGCCTTCAGTGATCATCAAAGCCAGGCATGGGGAAGGCCCTGGCGAACTGCTCCACCCGTTGCCTAAGGTCGGCCAGCTGATGACTTGTCTCTGGGTCTTTGAGCAGGAAAGATTTGAAATCCTGGAGTTTGGCTAGACACGGGTGAGGAAAAAAAGTGGTCAGAGCTTAGAGGAAGGCAGTGAGATCAGCTGGAGGAGGGGGAGACAGTGTGAACTGGCTGGGGGGCGGGGGAGGTCTTGTCCACTCACTGGTCTTGCTCTTCACTTCCAAGCCAATGTTGACACCTTCATCTATAAAGCCTACAACTTTCCGGAAGTCATCTTCACGGAACCCTCGAGAAGTCAGGGCTGGGGCCCCTGCGAGAGAGGCAGGAGAGGATTAGCACCGCCCCAGTCCACCTAGCGGTCACCCCCTGCCCCCCAGAACCCAGGTCTCACCCAGCCGCAGGCCCCCAGGGGTGATGGCACTTCGATCTCCAGGACAGGTGTTCTTGTTGGCCGTGATGGATACAAGTTCCAACACCCGCTCGGCTCGAGCTCCGTCCAGGCCCTTTGGCCGCAGGTCTACCAGCACTAGATGGTTGTCAGTGCCGCCTGAGGCGGAGAGAGTGAGCAGCGACTGGTGAATCCTAGGCCTCTGTCTGGGGCTACAGGGGCTTGCACCTCCCCCTCCCCACCCCCTGGCTCACCAGACACTAGGGAGTAGCCCCGCTCCAGCAGGGCATCAGCCATGGCCCGAGCGTTCTTCAGAATCTGCAGGGAGTACTCCCGGAACATGGGGGTGCAGGCCTGGGGAAGAGGCAGCAGCAGTGTCGCCTTAAGCCCGGCCCCTCCTGCCCCACCACCCCCAGCATACCTGGGACCCCGTCCCCACGCCCTCCCAGCCTGACACTTCCCTTCCATCAGCTCCAATTTCAGGTAGCAAGGCGCAGGGGTCTGAGCCTCCGGGCCCCGGCCCCGCCCGGCCCGCTGAGCCTCCGGGCCCCGCCCCCGCCCGGCCCGCTGAGCCTCCGGCCCCGGCCCCGCCCGGCCCACTGAGCCTCCGGGCCCCGCCCCCGCCCGGCCCGCTGAGCCTCCGGGCCCCGCCCCCGCCCGGCCCACAGGAGGAGGCCCCCGCCCGGCCCGCTGAGCCTCCGGGCCCCGCCCCCGCCCGGCCCGCTGAGCCTCCGGGCCCCGCCCCCGCCCGGCCCACTGAGCCTCCGGGCCCCGCCCCCGCCCGGCCCGCTGAGCCTCCGGGCCCCGCCCCCGCCCGGCCCACAGGAGGAGGCCCCACCTGCTGTAGGGCCACAGCCACTGCAGCGATGGCGTGGTTGTGGGGGCCGCCCTGCAGGGATGGGAACACAGCAAAGTTGATTCGGTCCTCGAATGTGTAAGGGATCTCTCGGCCACTTTTGGGGTCCACAGCCCGCACCCCCTTCCGGTAGAAGATGAGTCCCGCCCTGTGTGGGAGGCAGACGGTCAGAATCTAAGCTGACAGGGAAGAGCATGGGGGTGGGGGGAGCAGAGGAGACCGGCTGGCCTGGCCCCCACCGGCTCTCGGAGTCCAGCCCGGCGGTGTTCAGCGCGCTGGACCCCAGGGCTTGAGGGGAGCAGACCTCACCTCCACCCCCAAACCCCCTGCCGGGGAACTGCCACCAGCGGCAAGAAAGGGAGAAGGCCCCTAGACAGGGCTTCTGGTGGGGACAAACTCATATCCAACGGCAAACACGCCTCGGGGTGGGGCGTGAAGACAGGGAGGGGCAAGGCCTGACCTCAGGGAAGCCTGACCTGGCCCCTCGAAGGGTCTTGTGAGTGGTCGTGGTGACAACATCCGCGTGCTTGAAGGGTGAGGGGATCACCTTGGCAGCCACCAGGCCACTGATGTGGGCCATGTCTGCCAAGAGGTGTGCCTTGACCTCGTCACACACCTAGGCGAGTACAGAGGACAGGATAGGCCTCAGCCTGGGAGCGCCCAGACAGGCCTGCCCAAGGCCTGCCCCTCCTCCCAAGGCCCCTCACCACCCCTTGGGGAGGGGCAGAGACTCCAGCCCACCACTAACTTCTCTCATGCGGGCGTAGTCAATAAGGCGCGCATAGGCACTGGTACCAGCTATGATGAGTCGTGGCCTGAAGAGCCGAGCAGTGAGGGCCAGCTGCTCATAGTCAATGAGGCCGGTCTGGGGCTAGACAGACAGAAAAAGCTAAAGCTCCAAGAAGGAAGCGGAGCAGCTCCTCACAGCTCCCTCCTCACACCCCAGAGCACTCACGTTCAGCTTATAAGGCATAGACTCGAAGAAGATGGATGTAGCCGAGACTCGCTTGACATCAGACATGTAGCCATGGGTGAGACTGGGAGGAGAGGAAGGGAAGGAGGCAGGTAGAGTACAGGAACTATCCAACTTAGCCGCTGGCTCCCTGCCCTGCTCCAAAGGCCGGGGTCTCTGGAACACTGCTCCTAGCAAGTACTAGCCCTGTGGCTCTGAGCAACACTTATGGGGTCTTATCTTCCTCAACCACTCCTGGACTGGGAGAGCCCTGTTCCATCCGCGTGGAACACGGTAGGTGTTCAATAAATTACTCTTCTCCCATGCCCATCCTGCCCACAAGCCCACCTGCCACCCCGCCCACACTCACTGGCCCCCATCGGGCAAGTCCAGCCCCATGAGTCGGTCGTGAGGCTGCAGAAGGGCTGTGTAGGCAGCCAGGTTGGCTGGGGACCCGGAGTAGGGCTGGACATTGACTCCCCACTGAGCCGGATCCAGGTCAAAGGCCTCCAGGGCCCGGCGCTGACACAGCAGCTCGATCTCATCCACCACCTCAGCTCCTCCGTAGTACCTGCAGAGGGAGGGGAGCAGATCAGGGCAGAGAGAGAGGGCTCCACCATCCCCTGGCCCAGCAGCGAAGGACTGGGAAGACCATCCTCTAGACACACTGGCCGGGTACAGGCGGGCGTCCCCCACTGGGAGCACCGTCCCTGAGGCTGTCCTGCAGCCTGGCGGTGCCTAGCCCTCACCTCTTGCCAGGATAACCCTCCGAGTACTTGTTGTTCAGACAGGACCCCAGGGCCTCCAGCGCAGCTCGGCTGCAGAAGTTCTGGGGTGGGGGAGGGGGCAGAGTCAGAAGGTACCGAGCCCCCTTCCCTGGACCCCACAGCCCCCTCCGGCCAAAGCCCCAGGCTGCAGGGAGGAGCTGGGTTCTATAGAAAGCTCTGTTCATTTAGGGTTCCTTGCCAGGTCAGGGAAAGGGCCAGAGCATCCTCCTCAGAAACCCAGCTGCTAGGACTTCCCTGGTGGTCCAGTGGCTGGGACTCTGGGCTCTCAATGCAGGGGCCAGTTCAATCCCTGGTTGGGGAACTGGATCCCACGTGCCACAGGGATGATCCTGCATGCTGCAACTAAGACTCGGCGCAGCCAAATAAATAAATATTAAAAAAAAAAAAAAGAAACCCAGGTGCTGCGATAGGCCACCTGTCCATGTGAGCCTGTGCTTCCAGGCTTCTGTTTCCTCCTCGGATGGAAGAGGGACCAGACTAAACTACAGGAGCTCCAGGAGGCTCTGGCGGACTTCCTAAAGCCCCTGCCCATAACCCAGACTGGCCCTGCCTTTGCTTCAGAGATCAGCAGAAGAGATGGAGATGAGGCCCATCAGGAAGGCCCTGAGTTTGAAAGGGAGATCTGGAGAAACAGCAGGAAGATGATCTGTTACTTCCAGCTGTGGCCTACGCCCTGGCCCCTCTCCCCAGGCCCCACCTCTGAAGCAATGAGCTCCAGGCCGCGACACTGCCTGTCCTTCTCTCTCTGCAGCAGCTCCCACATCTCAGGGTCACTGTCTGATAGACTCTCCTGGCCTGACCAGCCCTTGCTTGCTTCTCCAGTCTGAGTCTGGGCCGCCTCACTGTGTTGGCACCGTACGGCCATCCCAACCAGCTGACCACATCTCCGCAGAGGCTAGGGAAAGAAAAGCTCGGGTCAGAGAAAAAGTGTCCAGATGAAACAGTCAACCGTCCTCAGTTATGCTTATCAGGTCCTCAGGCGCCACACTCAGCAGTCAGTTGTAAAGTCAGTCCGTTCAGTTCTCATTAACCCCACCTCCACCTTCAAAAACCAGGTCTAGAGCCAAGATTGAGATCAACATCCAGGGGGTGGTTCTGATTTGATCTATTCAGCTAACCTCAGAATCTCCCTCCACCTCTGCCCTTAAAACACTCTGCAAAGCCTCAGGGCAAAGTTTGTCCTCTAGAAGCCTGTGTCTCTGGAACTCCAGGCAGTCCTCACCCACAGAAACACATGGTTTTCCTGCAGAGCCTTCACAAAGTGATATCCGAGTCGGGGGGCATGGTGGCAACCAAGCTGGCAAGGATTAGGGCAATAAGCAGTACAGGTAGTTTCCAGAGCGATGGAGGTGGGAACATAGACCTTTAGCAGCCTCTGGGGAAGAGGGCCAAAACCTGTATCTTGTCCTTTGTCCCCACTCTTTCCACCTCCTTCCAGCCCAGAGCTGCTGGAACCCTGATGCAAGCAGCGGTGACCAGTTGCATCATTTGCATGGCTCAGATCTGGCAAGAAAGACTCAGCTCGCGGTCCAGGCCAAGAACCGTGCTGGCTGGCCAGCACAGGGTCCACAGGGCATTCAGTATGGTTCTCTTCTCTAATGCCACGTCAAACGGGCATTAGAGAAGAGGCCTTGGGGCATCTGGTTCCCGGAATGAGAAGGGGCCCCGATCACCCTGTGTGCACCGAGGGTCTCAGGGATCCCCTAGTTGCACATCCGCACTCCCCTCCGTTCTCCCCTCCCCGAGGACCCTGACCACGTGCGTTTAAAAGCCCAGAGAAACCCAAGTTTGTGAATCGTTAGAATCCCCTAACTGGGATAGGCTGGGAACTGACTTTCTACGGGTCACCCACTCTCTGGAGCCCCATCCTTACCCGAGTCGCCCAAATAAAAGAGAAGGACAACATCGTAACAAGAGATTGAAAGTCGCTCGAGGTCCAGGTACCAACTCCGGCGGGGGGAAATAAGGGGTCGAAAGGCGAAGGATCGGAGGGCGCAGGCGCAAAAAGAGCTACCGGGAAGCCACGGAATGAGGGCGGGATCTACGCATGCGTAAAGTGGGTCCTTTGGGGTCTTTTGGGAATTGTAGTTTTTTCTCTCTTCAGTTTCGTTTTCCAACCGGAGAAGCTCTTGCCTGAAAGATGAGAGATCCACTGCCGCCCTGTCACCTCATTGTCCTGAAACTCTTCAGCGTTTGTTTTGTTTTGTTTTTTTCCGTCTGTTCACACAACAGCGATTTATTGGGTATCTACCGAGTGAATGTGTTGCGCTTAGTCGCCCAGTCGTGTCCGACTCTTTGCGACCCCTTGAACTGCAGCCCACCAGGCTCCTCTGTCCATGGGGATTCTCCAGGCAAGCATACTGGAATGGGTTGCCATGCCCTCCTCCAGGGGATCTTCCCAACCCAGGGATCGAAGCCAGATCTCCCGCACTGCAGGTGGATTCTTTACCGTCTGAGCCACCAGGGAACCCCAAGAACAGGGTAGCCTATTCCTTCTCCAGGGGATCTTCCCGACCCAGGATTCGAGCTGGGGTCTCCTGCATTGCTGGCAGATTCTTTACCAGCTGAGCTACCAGGGAAACCAGGCTCACCGGGAAATACAAAGACTCCTGTACAAGCGGGAAAGCCCCCTGGGAAGCACCCTGGATGGGAAGTGGGAGACTCGAGTTCAAGTTCCCACTCTGGGACTGAAACGAATGAGTGGATTTGAGCCTCAGTTTCCCCACTTGCAAATCAATAATAAAATAACATGTGGTGGGGATTTAATGAGACTGTATGTAAACATGCTGTTGGATGGATCACCCCCTCACCTCATCCTCACAAACCTGCCTCCTCGTGGCCATCTCCTCCTTCTCTGGGACGTGTGGGAGCTGGCTGAGGTGCCCCCTGCTCACTGCGCCTGTTGAATTGTTACCAATTCAGTCTGGATGCTCCAGCAATTAGTGAGCTCTCTTTGTACCCTGGGGCTATAGATTCTTGGAGCTGGAAGGGATTTCCTTATAGCCTGACTTCATCTGGACTTGTCCTTTAGGCGAGGGACTCACTGATCCCTCCAGGAGTAGGTTCTCAAACCTGGGTATCAGAATTGGCTGTGTGATATAAATATATGAGTGTTGAGCATTTCCTCAGAGGTTCTAAGTCTTAAAGAGTGGATCTTAAAGAGTGGGCATTTGCCCACTCACACTGACACGCAACAAAACTTCTCCTTAGTGATTCTATAAGCAGTGATTTTGAGAACCACTGCCTTACATAGCAATATTACACATTCACTCAGTCATTCATTCATTCGGCAAACACATTGAACTCCTTCACCATGCTAGGCATGCCTTAGCCCTGGAGATATCAGAATAGATCACTGACTACCAGAACGTCAAGAGGTGAACAAGTGCAATTACAGGCAGGGGCATCTCACTCTGCTCCCAGGTGTCCAGACATCCTAAGGACAAGGAAAGGAGAAGGAGGAGAGGATGGTGGTGGAGACAAGTTTGTGAGTCAGAGGGGGAGGACAATCCATCACAAAGCATGTTCACTTGCAAAGTCTCTTTTAGTGTCCAGAACTATTTTATTATTGCATCACAAGTGAGGAAACTGAGGCCTGGATGAGCTAACTTGCTAATTCCAGTTATTCCCACTTGGTTCTCATTTCAGTCCTTAGAAGTCCCCCCTTACTTAGCTCTGATCTCCTTCCCTCCCACTGTAGCCTCAGGTGCTTTCAGCTTTTTCCAATAATAGGCTTGGTGTCAGGAGTCAGCCCGGATCCCGTCCTTCTTACGATCTCTGACCCAGAACCACTTCCCACCTCCCTCTTCCTTTCAGTTCGTTCATCCGTCCACCCACCCACCCACCATCCATCCATCACGTATTTATTTTCCTCTTACGGACTTTCCACTCCTTGAGTGAGACTCAGGGTGTCTGGGTGAGACTCACCTCTGACTCAGTTTCCCGGTGCAGCCAGCGGACAATCCTCCGGAGAACACGGCTGCCTCTGGGTTTACCTTGACCCAGGACTCAAAGCGAAGGAAGGCTACAGAGGAGGTGTCGTTCTGTGCCTCAGCTTGTCCGTACCTCCTCCCTAGCCTCGTCGTCAGGGGCCCCCCGAGGGGAGGGGGGCGGCTGAGCTTGAGAACTGCTAATGAAGCCGCAGCCAATTAACGCCCGGGCCAGGGTTGGGGGCGGATAAAATTAGCAGCTGCGTCTGCAGGGGCGGGAGGGTGGACAGCTGGCTGGAGGGGCCCTTGTTTGCGTTTGCAGACGGCGAGCGGGAGTGGCGTTGCCCAGTTCTCCAAACTCGCAGTCGTCCCTTCCCCCACCCCCTCGTCTCAGGCCTCCCTCCCTCCCTCCCCCAACCGCCTGCAAACTCAGCGCCCACGAAATTAGGAAGGAAAAGGAAGATCGATGACTCCAGATGCCGCAAACTCTGTTTCCCCTCCCCCCCCACCTGCCGCCTCCCGCCAGCCCGCGGAGCTTAGCAGGTTGTCAGCGCTCCGCCTACGCGGTCCCTCCATCTCCACCCCATTCAGGGCCTTATACCTCCTCCCCGAGACCCGCTGGTGGTCCCCTCTCAGGTCTAATCCCCGTCCTATTTTCGGCAGCTTCATCCCGCCCACCTCTGGGAGGAAAATGCCCACCTCCTGCTGGGCTCACCCTCAAGGGTCGTCCTCCGCGTCTGAATCTGACCTCGTCTTGGATGACCTCCAAGGTGCCAGCTCCGTCCATATGTGTCTCAGTTTCCCCATGAGCCGCCGAGGGAGGAGGCCCTGGCCAGGTCTCTGCCAGACAGAAACGCACGCCACCGCCACCACCCCCTTGCCTAAAGGTCTCACACAGAGGCGTATTGGATTTCACTTTATTTTGTTCCCTTTCTGTTTTGGCGTAGGAAAAAAAAGAAAATCACCAAGAGGCAGCAGCCGGAAGGTGGAGCGAGGCTGGCAGGGACTGGAGGGAGGCGGGCAGAGGGCAGGCGAGTGGATCGCCTGTGCACACGAGTTTTGCTTCCCCTACCCTAATTACTGGGGTTCGGGGGAAATGGGGACAGGCATACGACAAGCAGAGGGCTTGGGAATAGGCCGCGGTGTATAGGCCTTTATGGTCTTTACGTGGGTATGGGGCTGGGAGTAAGAAAGGGGTGGGGTGATGGCGTCAAGGGGTGAGGTACGGACAAGCTGAGGCAAGGCGTCACTAAAGCTGCGGGCAAAGGGCGCACCCAGCCCGGCGCCGGGGGGCAGGCGCGAAGAGGACTCAGTGGGGACGCAGGGGACGCGGGGGCCGCCTCCAAGCCCCGCCGGTTCTGGGGCTGCCTTCTGGGCCCTCCACGTGAGGCTGTAGCCAATGGGGGGCTACCCCCAGCCTCGCGGGCACTCCCCATAAGGAAAAGGGGATCCACACCGGCTGACAGTCTCGGAAGGGCTGCTCCTCTCCACCCCCAGAGTGGAAGGGGTGGACGCGGCCTCAGGAGCTGCGGGGTAGGGGCAGGGGTTCCGCTTAAGGGAGTCCGGGATTTCGCGGGAAGCTCAGGGCCCCGGGCGAGGGCGGGGCGGGCTATCCAAAGTAGGGGTGCTCGCTCTGGAAATTATAGTCTGGGCACACCTTCTGCACCAGTTTGTAGTCAAAGCTGAGGAAGGAGACGAAGATGCAGATGACTTTGAAGGGCTTGGCGCACAGCCAGGCGGCCTGGCTCTGCGTGTGCTCGGTGAAACACGCCTGCGACGGGTCGTACAGGCACGGGCGGTGCTTGCGCGCGCGGTCCGTCTTCTCGTACTCCACGTGGCAGTTGAAAGCGCGCGACTCTTTGGCCCCAGGCACCCCCAGCGCGCCCCCGAGCGGACCCGCCAGCGCACCGCCGAGGGTGCCCCCGAGCCCCGGCCCCGCCGCCGCTATCCCCAGCGGGGGCCCTAGCCCGGGGAGCACCCCCTCCAGGGCCAGCGTAGACTGCAGCGGGTGGGGGGCGGGCCCCGGCAGCCAGACGCCCCCAAACTCCACACGCTTGGAGGGCGGCACGATGCTGACGCTGAGGTTGCCCAGGCTGGACGAGTTGTGGCGGAAGTAGACGCTGAAGGTGCCGTTCACATGGTCCACGATCTTCCCCGTCACCAGCAGCGAGAACTTGAGAGTGTGCACCCGGAAGTAAAAGTCCCCCCAGCCAAAGATCTTTTTGGCGCGGGCCGCTTTGATGGACGGCTTTCTCTTGGCGCGCTGCGCCGGCGCTCCCGCCGCCCCGGCCCGGGCCAGTGCCCCTGTGTGGTTAGCCGGCCAGGCCCAGCTCCAGGCACGCGCGGTGCCCAGGCCGTCGGAGGACTTCGGCGCTGCCGGGAGCTGATGGCCTGGGGCGCCACCTCCGGCCGTGGCGGGGCGCAGCTCCAGGTACTGCGGCCTCCTGGACTCCGGTGTCTGAGCACTGACGGCCTGGGGACGGAGGAGGGAAAGAGAGACGCTGGGGTGGTCTGGGGCCACGCCGGTCCCGTCCCCAGCCGCTGGGAGGACAAATGGATGCGGGCTGCCACAGCAGTGGCTCGGGGGAGTGCCCGTGGAAATGGGCTGCGGCTCTTTCAAGGTGTGTGGTCTCGGCCTCAGTTTCTGCATCTGTGAAATGACACTAGAAGCCTTGTCTTCTCACAGCACTCTGACGAGGGCTGAGAAAACCAAAAGAGCCAAAGCACTGTGGGTTTGAAAGGGGCTGGAGCTATGAACTGTGGCTGATCGGGAGTAACGGCCCAGGGAGAAGCGGGATCAGGCGAGGGAGGCCACGACCACTGTCAGCGCCCAGCGTCAGGACGGAGTGAGACCTCCCAGCACGCCTTTGCCAGGACTGGGGCCCCCACCCAGAGTGAGACCTCCCAGCACGCCTTTGCCAGGACTGGGGCCCCCACCCAGAGTGAGACCTCCCAGCACACCTTTGCCAGGACTGGGGCCCCCACCCGGGCCTCAGCCTCTCCTCGCTTGAGGGGTGGAGCACGGGAGACCCACGGAGCTGAGGAGAACCTGCATGCTTGCTGTGGGCTGAGGCTTGGGGGCTCCTAGTGGGCACCCGTCTCCACCTCCAGCACTCCTGCTGTTGGGGAGACCTCCTGGTGGGCCTCCCCTGGGCTAGGAGGGGCACGGAGGAGCACTGCCCGGCTTGCCCCCCACCAGCTCCGTGTCTCAGGTGGCAGCCGATCTGGGAGACAGCGCGGGGCGAGTACAAGATGGATCGAGAGGCGGGAGCGGCCGGGCCAGGCCCGGGCCATCAATTATCCGGGGCGGGGTGGGGGGGTGGCCGAGAGTGAAGGAGAGGCGAGAGAGCGCAGAGGAAGAAATATGGAGATGCTGCTCCAGCGCGGGGAGCGGAAAGGAGAGGGGCTGTGTGTGTCAGGGTGTGTCAGTCAGACCGTGCAGGCTGTGGCCGCTCGGTGTGGCCCTCTCTGCGTGTGGGGTTGGATGTGGGGGGGGGGGGGAGTGCCGTGTGAGTCTGGGGTGATTGTATTTCTGTTATATTGTATGTATCTGTCTATCTGCCTGGAGTGATGACTGTGTGTGTGTGTGTGCGCGCGCGCGTGCATGCGCATGCTCAAGTCTCAACCTCTGGTGATGATGGGTGTGCATGTGTCTGCCTGGGGTGGCTGCTCACGGTGACTGTGTGTGTGTGTCTGTGCGTGTCTGTGTGTCCTGCGTGTAGTCTGAAGAGGCTGCTCATGGGGGCTGAGTTGTATCGGCCCACGGGGGGCTCTGTACAGGTGTCTGGGTTGTCTGTGTGCCTGGGCTGGTTGTGTCTGTGGGTGTGGGTCTGAGTGAGGCTGTTTCGGGTGGTGGTAGTTGCCCCTCTGTGACTGGTGTAGTCTGTGCCTGGGTTGGCTTCTATCTGAGGGTGGCTGTGTGTGATTCACTGAGGGTTTCACTTTCCCTCTGTGATCTCCTCTCATCCTCTGTCCATGTGCCCATCTCTTTCTCAAGGCTCGGTCAGTGCATTCACGATGATATAACACGCGTGGTCTCATTGTGTTCCCCTGGGGGGTGGTGCGTACATGTCAGTTGTATATGAGTGTTCCTGGGGGGTGGGGGGATCCACCCTGGCCTCCAGGATGAGCTGTGAGTAGGGAAAGAGGCCGGGCAGCATGGGTGCCCCCCCCCCCGTTTGCATACACCATGTGTCCATATTCCGTGTGTCCACAGGGGACAGGAAGAGCAGAGTCAAGCTGCTCGGGGAGAATCTCCACCGCCTGGTCCCATCCCCGCAGCGCCGCGATCCTGGGTTATTAATGCCGCCGCCACCGGCTCGTCATACATATTTATCGCCCCCCTCATTCCCCCTCCCGCCCATCTCTCCTCCCAGCTCAGGTGTGGGGGGCGGGGGCGGTGAGAGAGACTGACTCAGACTGACAAGCTTGAGCTGGCAGCTAACACCCAGAGGGTGGGCCTGAGAGGGGATGGGGGGAAGGGGTCCTGGGCCGCAGAGGAGGGGACAAGGGCCTTCCAGCAGGAAGGACCAAGGCTCCAGGAGGTGGGCTTAGAGAGGGCAGGGCCTGAGCCCTGGAGAGGGCACTGGAGGTGGGAGTGTATCGAAGCTTCCAGGGCAAGTCCAAGAATGGCTGGGAGGAGTCATTTGAACTCTGACACCTAAACTCCTCACCCCTCTGGGCCCAACCACTAGCTCTTTCCAGGGGCATCCATGAGCCCCTACACCTGCTGATATGACCCCAAATACCGCTGAGCCCGCCCCGCCCCCAGGACACCCCAGCACTGGACGTCCTGCACCCAGTCCGGGACCTGTCCACATCTCCAGGGCAGCCGCTCTTCCCAGGCGGGGCCGGGGAGGGAAGGAGGTTTGGCTGGGTGGCGAGGGGCGCCAGGTGTGCCCCCACCCTGATTCCAGACAAACTGCTGTCTACGCTTCTCTGATCTTGGCAAATCCCTGGGCTTTGGGTACCAGCGCCCCCACCCGCCACTGGAGACAGCCAAGATAAAAGGGAAGAGTCGGGGGCGGGGGGCGGCCGAAGCGACCTTGGGGGGAGAACTCAGTCAGGGCGGGGTGAGAGTCTGCGAGGAAACGAGCCGAGAAATGGGAACACGGAATAAAATCAAGCCAAACCCTCGCTCTGGCTCCCCAACCCTCACGCTCACGCTCCCTCGCTCGCTCTCGCTGTTTTTCCCTCTCCCTCGCTCTCTCTTTTTGTCTCCGTCTCTAATTTTCTCCTGCGATTCTGCTTTTCTGTCTGTCTGTCTAACTGTGGTTCTCTCCCTCTACCCTCCAGGTGGCCTGTCTCCAGCTGTGGGTGGGGGTGGGAGGGAGGGGAGAGCAAGGTGATAGGGGAGCCCCTGTCTGCCTGGGATCCGCGGGGCTGTCCCTCCCCCTCTACGACAGAGTGGGAGCAGGGTGTTGTCCGAGGAGGGGTCCCGGTCGCTCCGGAGCTGGTTTAATTAAGCTAATTGGGCGCAGTGACATTTGCGAAGGGGAGAGGCTGGCCTGGCTGTCGGCCTGGGGGGCGGAGGTGTGGTGGCAGCAGGAACTGGCGGGGTGAGGGTGGGGGTGCGCTTCACCAGGCGCCTCTGGGCCCTAGCCGGGTGGGAGCCGGGCCAGAAGCACTTTGCCCCCCAGGCAGCGAGCCCACGCATTGGAGGGGAGTTGAGGATGCCTTTTTCTGCTGGACAAACTCCACTTGTTTGGGGGGTGCTCTTTGGGGATGGACTGCTGGGAATGGGGGGAGGATCAGGCTGTCAGCCCCCCATCCGCATTGCAGGGTGCACCTCCCCCAGGCCGGTCGGTGGCTTTTCTCCCGCTGTGTGGGTCAGGCGGGGCCGCTCAGGACTCTGACTGGGGGAGGGGACAGCACCCAGGAGCTGGGGCAGGAAGATGCTCCAGGCCTGGGTCGGGGAAGGAGAGGGAAGTGCGTACGGAGGCCCTGCACCTGGAAAGAGGTGGGGGCAGCCCGCAGCCAGGGTGGGTGAAATAGGCAGGGTCTGGCTGGGAGCCAGAGACGGAGATGGGGGTGAGGGCAGAGGTGGGGTGGATAGGACAGGCTGCGATGAGGCCTGGGCCAGAGATGGAGGGTGACTGGGACTGAGGCCTGGGCAGGCACAGGTGCCTGGTGCAGAGACAAGGATGGAACACGGGTAGGCATGGGAACAGCAATGAAGAGGAGGTCAGCAATGGTGGACAGGCACTGGGCAGAGACTGGGATGCAGATGGGATAGGGGCCAAGACAGTGAAGACGGGGGAACGGAACAAGGTGGGAACTAAAGTGGGAATTGGGGAGACAGGGACAGTGGATGAGGGATGGGCGCTGGGAGGAATGCGAGTGGGACGGGGATTGGGAGATGGGGATGGGACCAGAGGGGGTGGGAGTAGCAACGGGGGGTGGGCAATGGTTACTGGGCAGAAACAGGGATGCTGAAGGAGGCAGAGACCCAGGAGGTGGGGATGGGGGCTGGAATGGGAAATGGGAGACAAGGAAGGCGATAAGAGACAGGGATGGGGAGACGGGCTGAGGGCAGGTATGGGAGTCAAGCCAGAGAAAAAGGCAGAAGACCGGCAGGGTCAGGCCACAAAGGGGTCTCGGGCAGGTGGAGATACCTTCTTCCAGACCCTACTGTAGCTATAGTGTGAGGGGGCGGGGATGGCTGCTGGGGCGGGCTCTGCCCTTGGGCCGGGCGCCCCCTCCCCCTCAGCCCCGCCTGCCCGCCTGCTCCTGGCCTGCAGCGCAAGGCTCACCGTTATCTGAATTTTGATTTTATTTTATTTTATTTTATTTCCCTGCTTCCTAGAGTCGGCGCAGTCCCCCCGGGAACGACCGCCCCCCCGCCCCCCGCCCCGCGCCTCACTTTATTATTGCAATAAATGTGCCTATAAAGGCGCGGGCTCCGGGGCGCGGTGGGGGGGTGGGGTGGGTGGGAGCCGCGGAGCTGGGATGTAATTTCCCGAAGCCGGAGCCGGAGGGGGAGTGGGCGGGGTGGAGGTGGAGGAGGGGTAGGCTAGGGAGAGGGGGAGACTCGCCCATTTCCAGCGCTCAAGGCAAGCGCTCCCCGCTCCCCATCCCTGGCCCGCAGCTCGTTCCCACCCCAAGCCCTGGGACTCGCCACGGCGCCCAGCCAGCCGGGAGCCCTGGGACCCTTCCCCCACAACAGACCCTGCCCTTTCTCCGTGACCCTGTCCCCCTTCCCCGCCCACGTGGAGTTCTAGGGCTGGGTCCAAAGTTCCGCACCTCCTCCACAATGACTTCATCTCTGACCCCGGTGATGCCCCCTCCGCTCACCGGGTCTCTCTCAACCTTTACCCCGCCCCCTCAAGGACACTGTCCCTGAACCCAGTGACCCTTTGCCTTGTTTCTGTCCTCAGATTACCTCCCCTCTTCCCCAGCCACCCAGTCCTGGACCCCCAGCTCCTCTCTCACCCCAAACCTAAGACAGTCTACCTTCTTGTTTCCGCTGGGTGCCCCTCCCATACTCGGGGGCTCTGACCCAAGGGAGCTATCAACACCCGCCCTGGCCTATGCTTCTGGCTCAGCTGCGGCCCCTGATTACCCCCAAATCCCGCGACAGCTCTGGGCCCTGGCTCAGGCTGCACGTGCCTAAGTGGCCCAGCCAGAGATTAGCTGGGGGGTTAGAGGAGGATATGGAGTCAGGAGAGGGTGGCTAGATGCAGGGCTGGGCCAGCCAGTGCTGAGAGACTCCATTCAGCCTAATCCTTTCCTGAGGCAGGCTAGAGCTGGAAGGTCCCACAGGGCCCCGCCCCTGCCCTCCCCCAGCTAATTAGTAATTAGTGATTAGTGATTAGTGACTATTGATCGCCTGCTGCTTCTCCCAGTAGGCGGCTGCTTTGGCACCGGGGTGGGGAAGACAAGACAGAGAGGGTGAGAAGTCAGAGGCCGTGTGGGAAAGATCCTGTAGGAGGCCTGGGCCAGAGCCCCGGGGCGGTGGAAGCCAGGAGTCGCAGGCCCCACAGGAGACCAGGAGCCTGAAGCAAGGAGGGAGGAGGCAGAGGGCGCCTGCAGGCGGGGCGGGTGAGCAGGGTGGGAGACGGCAGGGTGCTTAACATGGGACAATTAGGGTTTCCCTGCAAACTGCCCCCCCACCAGCCTCTTACTCAGTGTCAGCCCAGCGCCAGCCCTGGCACCGAGACAGCCCTGAGTGCATGCACACACACACGAGCCACATTCGGATACATGAACACATCTTGAGGCTCACAATCCCATTATTGTTGTTTTTGAACCTAAGTCGAGTCAGACTCTTTGTGACCCCAAGAACTAGAGCCTGCCAGGCTCCTCTGTCCATGCGATTTCCCAGGCAAGAGTACTGGAGTGGGTTGCCATTTCCTTCTCATCCCCACACTCAAATGCACTCAAGATGACAAGAACGCAGACACACGCAAGCCTGGGAGACTCACATACAGACAACACAGGCGCCCCAACACACAGATATGCACCAGAGACACACCCGATACTCCGGGGTGTGCATACACATGTGCACACACGGAGAGGGAGTCAGACACACACTGTCCCACACACAGCCTCCCTCACAGTTACACACGTGCACACACAGTCTGTATGTACACGCAGACACGGATTCCACATGCATACAAGCCGCGCTAAATGGCAGACACCCTGTCCTCCGTGGACTCCAACACGCAGGCCCAGAGCAGCAGCTCTCAGACACTCAGACCCCCACTGCTCACAGCCTCACCCTCACTCTCCCTCAAGTCTTCACCAGATGTTTCATTCCCCTTCAGGGGGCAAAGGAAATTAAACCAGATCTGTCCACAGGGGAGTTTATTTGATGGGGAGATTGGAGAGGAGAGTGGGGAGGAACGAGGAAGGAGGGGCCGGGGAGGACCACCCAGCCCCACTGCCTCTGCCCCGGGCCTTCACACCCCAGTGGGGTGTGGGGCAGAGACCCCCTCCCAGAGTTCTCTACGAGGGCAGAGCTAGGCAGCAGGTCCCCAAGAAGCTCCTGCCAGTGGAAGCAGCATTTGTGGAGGGGGCTCCTCCACCCACCTCCCAGCCCCTCAAGGTCACCAGGCTGGTTTGAGAGAATCCGGGAGCTCCGTCACCAGCTTCACTAAGGGTCCCCGCCCTGCTGGAGCTGCTGAAGGCATCTGAATGAGCAGGTGGGAGGCTAAGTGTGTGTGTGGGGGGTCTACACCCCTTCCGGACTCTGTAGGGCCTGGGGGCTGGGACGCAGGGAGTCGGGCTTTGGGAAGCTACCTGTCTGCCCCCAGACGAGGTAGGTCACACTTAGGGTAGGAAACGGGAGAGTCAGGGGCAGGGGGCTGGTGTCAGAAGACAGGGGTCCAGGGCCTAGGCCCCCATTGTGGGATGCACAGCGGGGCACAGATGGCTGCGTGTGAAGCAGGGACTCACGCTCGCCCCTTCAGAGCCAACACCACACTCCACGCCAGCACACACGCGCCCTGGACGCCAGCCTGGCTGCCACGCAAGGCAGGCACACACGCAGGTGCACACGCTGACCCGCACACTCCACACCAACACACATGAGCGCCCGGCGGATGCGAATTGAAGCCGCCAAGTCTGGAGGGACGCAGATGAAGTCTGGGCCCCTTGAGCCTGTCTTTGCCCTGGAGCTTCAGGGAAACAGGCCAGCCTCGGGGAGATGGAGCGAGGAGAGGACGGGAGGAGAGGCTCTGTCCAGACAGCCCACACCCCCTACCCGCCGGGCGCGCGAGAGGGGTGTGTCTGTGAGGTTGTGCAGGGGAGACGGTGTCTCCGCGGGAAATGCGATGGGAGATGGTAGCCAAGTTCGGCGGTATCTGTGTGGGTCCGTGTGCGCGCGTGTGTTCGGGGAGTCTGCTCGGAGCACAGTGCCCGCCTGGCGTTGTGACAAGAGCAGAGGAGAGGCATGAGAAGGCGGGGGTGGAGGGGTGGAAGGACAGACAGCGAGGAAGGCGAGTGAGGCTGGCGCGGAGAGACGGCAAGGCTGACACCCTGCCGGCTTGTCTGTCTGTCTCGCACTCCCGCTCCGTCTGGCGCACTCGTGGGTCGGGCTTCGTCCCCTCCCCCGCCTCGCCTGGAGCGGGGTCCGAGTCGGGCCTCCACGCTGGCACCCCCCAGCCCAGCCCAGCCCACCCGGGACCCTCAGCCAACTTGCGCGGGGAGAGCGCCTATCCTGCACCGGGAGTCTGTCTGTCCGCGTCCCCCCCCCCCCACCCCGAGCCGGGCAAAGTTGGGACGCTCCGCGCTGCAGCCGCGGCGGGCGCACGGAGCCCCTGGCGCTCTGGGCCCTTGGCGTCCGGGACCCGCGCTCGCGCCGCCTCCCGGCTCCCCTTACCTTCCTCAGGAGCCACGGGCCAAAGAGCAAGAGAAGCCATTCCGGGAGCAACCGCATCTTCCCGGGCGGCCGGGCGGGGCGGGCGCCGGGCCTGGGGACGAGGGGCCCCGGCGGGCGTGCCGCGGGGAGGCTGCCGGAGCGGCGGGAGCGGGCGGCGCGGCCCGCGGACTGAGCGGCGAGAGGCGCGGAGCGCGGCGCCGGGGGCGGGGCGCGGGCGGGGGAGAAAGTTGGGTCGGACTCGGGCGGGCGGGCGGGGGGGCGGGGCTCCGCGGCGCGCCAATCCCGGCCGCGCCCCGCGCGCCCCCTCCCGCCCGGCCGGGGGCGCCGAAGGTGACTTTCACCCCGGCACGCCCCAGACACGCCCCCGGCCCAGGTGCGGAGCGGAGCGGGCTGCGGGGCTCGGGGGCCGCGGACCCGAGAGGCGGGGTGGGTGCACCGCTAAGGAGCAGGGCCGGGGGTGGGGCTCCTGGCTCCGGGACCTTGTTCCCCAAGCGGGGAACGGAGAGTGGGGGGCCTGGCGAGGCTCAACAGCCCAGCAAGACCGGGGTCCCTCGGAGCTCCCGGCCTGTTCGGTGCTCCGGGCCCGGGAGGGTCCCCGGGCAGGAGCAGGGCAGGGGCCGAGGTGAGGGCGGGCGGGGCCCCGGGCGACTGCCGCCGCGCGGCGCTGACGGGGATGGATGGGCGCCCCGCGGCTCATTCGGCCCGGAGATGAGTATCATTGATCACGGACGGAAACCCCATCACGTCTGTCAATAGGGCTGACAAACGGCGCCCGCCGCCCCCACCCCCGCCTTCAAGGCACCTCTGCGGTCTCAGGACCCCTCCGCTAGACGCGCCGTTCACCTTTGCCCCCCGCCCCCTCTGCTGACCCCCCACGCGAGCCAGAGCGTCCCTGCGTGGGGGTTGGGCAGGAGCCGCACCAACGGCCCGGCTTCTTGGTGCGATCTCCATCCATCCCTTTCCGCCCAGGGTCCCATCTTTCACCATCAGTCGCTCTAGATCCTTCTCCCCTTTCTTCTCTGGCCCTGTCCTTGTCTCTGTCCCAGTCTGGTCCTGTCTCTGTCCCAATCCTCTTGGCTGTTTCTTCATCAGCTCCCTCCTCCCCCTAGTCTCTCTCTCTCTCCTGCCCAGGGAGTCTTCAGCTGTCAGCTGTTGCTATGCACTGAGGCTGTGGCTGAGGTTGTTGCATGACCGACACCTGGACAGCGAGAGAGAAAGGGACGAGCAAAGAGACAGAGAGACAGATGCATACCGGGAGGCCCCAACCTTGTCCCCAGCATGCACGCAGGTGCCTCGCAGGGGCAGGCCACACAGTAGAGGCAGAGTGAGACATTCACGCAGAGAACAGCGCACGCATGCAAGGTGCATGCCCAGTGGCTCCGATCCACGCAGATGGACAGTCGGTTTACACAGGGTGCGTGTACAGAGCCCCAAGAGATAAATGCAACTTTCATCAAGAGACATGCATACCCAGCCAGGTACTCAGAGCCGACCCCACCTTCCTTGCCTTGGCAGAGAGGCGGGCATTCACAGACAGTGATGGACACACACAGGTGTACGCTGGCACTGGCAGTCCAAAGACAAGCCCGGGCACACATAGACAGACAGACAGACACACGGATGTGACAAGACACAAAACAAGGATCAGGAATGCTGAGAAGATGAAGTGGACACAGATACTCCGGGAGAGACAGACAGCACCCTGGACCAGGAGCCTGGGTGTAGGCGGGGCAGAGAGGGAGGCAGGGAGAGGCAGGAACAGCCAGGCCTCGGACCACAAGGCTCCATCCAAAATCCTGAGCCCGAGTGCCAAACTCAGGGGCTGCTGAGGTGGTAGTGGGTAGTGAGGGCAGTGGGCACACTCAGGCCCATGGTACCCAGGACAGAAGCCCAGCCTGTTTTTCTGGAGTCCTGGCCCACCCCACCTCTCCTCCTTTTGCTAGTCTCAGGTCACAGCTTCCTGTCCCCAGCTTCCTCACACACACACACACACACACACACACACACACACACGCACTCCCTGTCTCCATCTCGGTGTCTCTCTCATTCTGTCTGTATCAGCCTCTGGCTCTGCCCCGTCTCTTCTCCATCTCTGCCTTAGGTCTCTCTGCCATCCTTGCCAGGCGGGGAGTTTTTGAGCACTGCCTTCAGGCAGACCCTCTCCTGGCCGTCCTGGTGGGCAGAGGGAGGATGCTGACTGGAGGGGTATGTGTTCCAAGCCGCAGCTGGGGGCCCCTCTCGCTCTGCCCAGGATCTTGAGGCGACAGGCAGAGAATCAGTGGCTCCCCGGGGGCGCCAGATGCACGCTGGCAGAGGGAGGCAGTGAGGGGGTGGGGCTGCTGGTGGGGAGCAGACAGGCGCTGGGGGAGGGGAGGAGCCGGCTGGAGGGGAGTGGAGGGGGGTGTGGCAGGATAGCCCCAGGGAAGGAAGTGAGAGGCTGGACTGGGGTCCGAGGGCAGGTGCATAATTAGTGTGCTGGGGAGGGGGCTGTGCTGGGCCTCCGAATGAGCTGCGCTGCAGGAGTGTGTACGCCACCTGGTGGACAGATGATGACACAAGCCTCCCTCTAAGCAATCAACAAGGACGCCCCTTTTCCCCAGGAGGATGGCTCTTCTCGGGGGCCCTACGGTGCGGAGCCGGGGAGCCTGTGGAGGATGGCAGAACTGGCTTGGAAGCTGAGGCTGGAGCTGGGACCTCGCGGCTTAGAGGGAAGGGGAGGGCTCTTGTTTCTGGACGCGTCTGGATCCATAGCTTCCTCAAGAAAGGAGGAATAGACTGAGAAAGTTAAGCCAGGGAGGGAGGGGGAATGAAAAGCAATGCTCCTCTTTTGGGAGTTGGCTAAGGGTTCTCTGGGCTTCCCTGGTGGCTCAGAGGGTAAAGACTCTGCCTGCAGTGAGGAAGACCCGGGTTCGATCTCTCTGTTGGGAAGATCCCCAGGAGAAGGGAATGGCCTCCCACTCCAGTATTCTCACCTGGAGAATTCCATGGACAGAGGAGTCTGGCCGGCTACAGTCCACGGGGTTGCAAACAGTTGGACATGACTGAGCGACTCACACACACACTAGGTTTCTTTAAAGCTGCCTTCTTTGAGCATATTTGCTACGGCAGGAAAAGGGGGCTGTAACCTTCTCTCAGTCTAGGACCGTGTAAAGCAGTGTGGCCTTCTGCACAGGAATTGTAGACCTGGGCTTCCCAGGTGGCGCTAGTGGTAAAGAACCTGCCTGCCAATGCAGGAGACGTGAGACGACGGTTTGATCCCTGGGTCAGAAAGATCCCCTGGAGGAGGGCATGGCAATCCACTCAAGTATTCTTGTCTGGAGAACCCCATGGACAGAGGAACCAGTCCATAGCGTTGCAAAGAGTTGGACACGACCGAAACAGCTTAGCACACGTGGGACCCCCTTTGACTGGAGCGGTCGTCAGCACCTGCGGTGGGAACTGGGTTTGTTGGTGGCCCATGAGGCCTGGAAAACTGACCTTCCCAGCTGTAACCACAAATGCCTTCCTTTTCCTGAACCCAGGGTTCTTACTCTTGACATCTGATTCATCAGTCTCTGTGAGGATGTTAATGCTTCAAGAGCAAACTTAGCCAACTGGGAATGGGACCATCCTGAAGGACTAGAAAGTCGCTCACAATCGAACACACAATGAACAGTGTGTTCATCTCTTCCTGTAGGGTTTCTCGCTGCGGAAGCGCAGTTTAAGGATGGGTGGCAGTGCTGTCCCTTAAAAGTGACA
Source organism: Dama dama (assembly GCF_033118175.1). Classification (NCBI taxonomy): domain Eukaryota; kingdom Metazoa; phylum Chordata; class Mammalia; order Artiodactyla; family Cervidae; genus Dama; species Dama dama. The sequence continues at coordinate 70,576,446 of NC_083683.1, forward strand.
GTGCAGAGAAAATGCAGATCCTGGAGTTAAGGGTCCATCGGCCAGAGAGGTCACATGTTTCCAAGAGGTGAAGTCACTGGCTCAAAGGTTGACACAGCCAGGAGAAGCAGGTCTTTCTGGTCAAGTTCCGTGCCACCCCCAATCCTTGCCGCAGCCCAGCCAACGGGGATGGAGGCCAGAAGGGCCCTGAAGACCAGATGCTCCAGCCTCCCTGCAGCACAGGGCATGGCTCCCTCTGGTGGCCGGAGCATGCAAGCACAGGCCAGCTCTCAGAGCCTCACATTCAGGTAGACAGACACAAACCCCCCCTTTTTTTTTTTTTTTTTACAATTTTATTTATAACAATATCTGTGTTATTTAGTTGTAAAGGAATTCAGCAAAAATTATTAAAACGTTCGTGTCCCCAAAACGGGGCTGCCCGCTTGCCCTTCCTCGGTGTGCCCCACTTTCTCCTCGTCCCCAGGGGAGAGGAGCCTGGGGGCACTGTTTACCAAAGAAGTCTGCAGCCCTGGGAGCCACAGCGGGGGCACGGGAGAAGGGAGGGCCTGTCTGGGAGGGATGCTGAGCGCGGCCATCTCAGAGGTGCCCCTGGAGTGGGGGCTGGGGCTTGGGATGGCCTCCCCCAAGAAGAACTAAAAAACTCCATCCTTCCCTTCCTACCTCAGCCAGGGCCAAATCTTCCAAGACAAGGGCAGCAAAGGACTCACCCTCCTCAGGATCCCAGAATCAGTCCTCAGGGGACCGGCGGGGTTGGGGGCGGGGATGAGAGGGGAGAGCCTCGACAAAGTGTCTTGTACGGGGAGGGGGACGCAGCACCACCAGCTCTCCCAGTGGGGGTGCGTTTTTGGTGGGAAGGTGGGAGGCAGGGCTCCCTTATACCTGTAATTTGCAGGAGCCCCCTTCCTGTTCCCCCGCCTCCCGGAAGGCAGCATGGGGGGGGGGGGGTTGCTGAGGAGCAGGCAGGAAGGAGAACGGAAAGAGATAATACTGTGCTCGCTTGCTCGCTTGCTCACTCACATATAAAAAGTAATTCCTTCATTTTTTTACATTTATACATCCCAGCAGGGCTGGGGAGGGGTTGGCTGGGCAAGAGGGGGGCTCCTCGAAGGACTTCTCTGGCCGGGGGCAGGAGGCTCTCTGGGGAGGTCCGATGGTGGAGGACCCTATGCCAAGGGGTCCCCTATCTCGTCCTCGGGGCCCCGGCCCAGGAGTTCTCGCTTCTCGTCCGTGCTGGCCAGAGAGTGGCGGCTGCCGTGGCCTCCCATGTACAGTGTGGCGTACACAGGGTTCGTGAAGTTGGTGGGCTGCAAGCAACAGAGGGCGCAGCTGGGCCTCAGGCACAGGGCTCTGTGGCTTAGGTACCTTCCGCCCACCTCCATCCCATCACCCAGCCCAACACGCTTGGTCGCCCTACCCACAGCCCCCATCCTTGTCCTGGAAGCCCCCTCCCCTGCCCTCCCGGCCCACCTTGTCAGGGTCTAGGGCGAAGTCCGCATCCAGTAGGCCCCCTACATCATCAGGCTCCCCGCCTTCATACATCTTATAGGTGGGATTCCCGATCTCCACGTTCATGGCCCCGTTGGTCATCCGCTGGTGCTGGAAGCCCTTAGCCCTGGCGGGGGAGGTGGGAGCATGAGGGCAGGGATTCTAGGAGGGGGTGAGACTAGGGCAGTAACGTGGCTGTAATTTTCCAGACTCTCCACAACTCACCCTCGGACTCGCCGCTTGTACCAGAACACCACTCCGGCTACCAGAAGCATCAGCAGCAGCAACAGCAGGGGAATCAGGATGGAGGCCATATCTAGAGGGGAAGAGGAGGAGAGCTGAGTCCAGAAGGCCTCGGAGGCACATCCTCCCCATCCCAGGTCCCCGCCACCTACGTCCAGGCTGCTGCTGGCCGACCACCTGCTCCTCACACCGGGGTCCCGCCATGTGGGGTGGGCACCTGCAGACGGGAGGGGCAGAGCTGAGTGGGCAGGCCTTCCACTGCGGAAACTGGGAGGGGCCGCAGGCTCCGACCGGACCGGTCTGGCTCAGACTTGGGGGAGGGAAGGCTGATCTAGGCCTCGGTGAGGCACAGGCCCAACTCACTGGCACTCAGGCATCATTTTGCTGTTCATGGTGCAGGAACCGCCATTGCTGCAGTGGCCATCGCAGGTCAGACAGCTGGGGGCCACCCGGCCGTCGGAGCAGCTGCGGGGAGGAGCGCAGAGGCTGGGCGGGACTGGTGGAGGGCGGGGCGGGGCCGGGAGGGGGCGGGGCCAGGAGGGGCGGGGCCAGGAGGGGCGGGCCGGGCGGCGGGTTGGGCGGGGCCGGGAATGGGTGGGGCGGGGCAGGCCCGGGCGGCAGGTTGGGAGGGGCCGGGAAGGGGCGGGGCCAGGAGGGGCGGGCCGGGCCGGGCGGCGGGTGGGACAGACGGGAGTGGGCCCCACTCACTTGCAGGTGACATCCCCGCTCTGCTTGTTGACCACACAGGACCCGTCGAGACAGCGGCTACACTTGTTGACCTCACACCTGGGCCCCTCGAAGTGGACGGTGCAGCGGCATTGGCGGGAGCCGTCGGCGGCCATCTGGCACGTGCCAAAGTTCTCACAGTAGCCAGAGCACTGGCCTGTGGTTCGGGGGATGGGAGAGGAGGTGCCTCAAGCCTCACTGTCATGAGGGTCCTCCAGAGGTGGTGGGGGGCAGCTGGCCTTTGGGGTGACTTCCCCCTCCTCCTGAGCCCCCCACCGTCCCCATGTCACAGGCTCCAGGGTTACAGAGATGTCCTGGAGCATCCCAAGAGCACACTGCTTTTGCTTGAATAATCCTGATGCCAGAGGGTTCACCGCCTCCGGGCAGCGGGAGTGTGCTGACCTCTCCCTGCGGATGGCACCTCGAGCCTGGCTGCGCTGCGAATGGCCTCCTTCCCTAGAACTTCCCCTGCGACCCGCACCCCCGCCCCCGCCTGCATCGGGGATGGCTCACTCACGGAACTGGCAGCGGTCCCCCAGGAAGCCGGGCAGGCATCGGCACTGCGGCTGGTTGCCCTGGTTGACGGTGCAGGTGCTGTTGTTGGCACAGTAGCCCGCACACACCTGCTGGGTGCATTTGGGGCCCGTGAAGCCTGTGGGGCACCGGCACGTGGGCATGCCTGGCGGGAGACGAGGTGTGAGCGGGACTGCGGCCCACTGAGCCGCCCGGCCCTGCAGCGGGGGAACAGGGCTGGGAGGGCCCGGCGGGAGGCAGGCGGCGCAGGACAGCAACTCCGGGGCTGGGGGCGGCAGGCGGGAGGGCAGCAGAGGTGAGGCGAGGCAGGGCAGAGGCGGCTTGGGGTCGGCAGGGCCCAGGGGCCAGGAGGAGCCCTGGCAGGAGAACCAGAGGCCGTACCCGAGGGGGAGGCCGCGCAGGTGCCCCCGTTCCGGCAGTGCTCCCAGCACTGGTCCAGCTCACACCTGTCGCCTGTGTAACGCGGCTGGCATCGACACTTAGGCTGCCTCCGCGCGTTGAGGAAGCAGCTGCCACCGTTGAAGCATTGTAGGTTACAGGTTCCAGGCCGAGGAGCTGCAGGAAGGGTCGTCAGGGGCAGAGCCGGGGCAGGGGGGGGGATTCAGGGGCTGTAGGGCGGAGGGTTCCGGAGCAGCAATGAGGGACCAGGGAGGGGCCATGAGCATACCATCCGGCGGGGGTGTCGGCGAGGGTACAGCCACACAGGTGCCGTTGTCCAGCCGCTTCCCGTTGGGACAGGTGCAGACGGGCCCGCTGGGACTCAGCAGGCAGAGCCACTCGCACTTCTTGCGGTCACAGGGGTTGGTCACTGCAGGGGTGGGCAGCGTGGGAGAAGGCTGAGTCCTATGACCCAGAACCTCCCCTGCCCACCAAGACCTGAGGCTGCAGCTTGCAGGCAGCAGCCCGGGGCCTTTCCCGCCCCGGCCCGGGCTCTCCCTCTCCGCCCACCTTCGGGCTGCTTGTGCTGGTGGTACAAGACCACGTCGGAGGCGTGGCTCAGGCCCCCGGTCAGGTTGATCAAGGGGCTGTGTCCGAACTTATGGATCTTGAAGACACGATTATTGATGTAGGTGACGCCATAGATGTAATCCTCGAAGACATCAATGCTGAAGGGGTGACTCAGGCCTGGGGAGAAGTCAGAGGGGACTCAGGCCTTAGTCACACTCTCGGGTCACTGGGTCCCAAGGCTCTCGGGGACCTCAAGCTCAACATGTCCTGTTCAGACCTCCCCTCAACCTGTTCCTCCCACTGGCAACAGGTCCCATCAGCCCCTGACTTGTGGGGTCAGGAGCGACTTCTGCTCCCTCTCCCCACGTGTGCTAAGTTCCCATTATCACCCATGGCGCCTCCACGCAGCTCAACACCCATTGGTAGAATGAATGACTGTGAAGGTGGCCCAGAGGGTCAGGGTAGACTCAGGCCTGCAGGGCTGGTGCAGGGTGTGTCTGGTTGGGAGGATGGCAGGCACTGGGTGAGGCCTTGAGCCCAGAGGGGAGGACAGGGGCCTGAGGTCAGGGCTGCAAGGCTGACCTCGTTTGCTGTCAGCAGCCACGATGGGGTCTGTGCCATTGAGCCGGATGCTACCGATGACTGACAGCTTGGCATCCGCCCAGTAAAGCCGTTCATTGTGATAATCCACAGCCAGGCCTGGGGGAGCAGAGAGAGCTGTGAGGGCCCTGCCTTCCCGCCTCAGGTTCGGGGAGCAAGCAGGACGGTGTCCATGTTTGGGACGGCTCCACCCTGTCCCCATGGTCACTCGCAGTCACCTTTTCTGGGAAAAGCCTCCACAGCCCCTCTGTCCCATCCCAGTTCAATCCCCCTCCCGTCCCCAGCTTTTGTGTGGCCCTGAGCTGAGCAGGCCCACCTCTCCCCCAACCCCACCCCTGCAGCATGGACCTGTGGGCCACTGGATGTTGTCCTGAACCAGCGTCTCCCGAAGGGTTCCATCCATTGCTGCTGTTTCAATCTTGGGGTGGTTCCCCCAGTCTGACCAGTACATGGTGCTGGGGAGGGACAAGAAGTGAGTGTGGGCAGGATGTGGGTTCCCAGAGGAGGTCACTCAAGGGGGACACAGAAAGGAGGGTGTTCTGTCTGTCTCCTCCAAAGAGAGTCAGGGAGAGTCAACCTCCTGACCAGGTTAAAGATCTCTAACACTGCTATGTACTGTTCAGGTCCCAGTTCAATAGGCAGAGCTGCCCCTGGAGCAGAGAAGCCCAGAGCCTGGCTGCCCATGACAGCCAGCCCAGCAGAGGCCAGGCCCCAGCTGGGCAAGCTAGTGTGACCCCAGGTGACATCAGGAAGGGCCAGCGCTGGACGCAGCCTGGAAGACCCAGGGGCCTGCAGAGGACCCTGACCTCAGGCTGGTCTGGGAGGAAACACCCACGCTGGGGGCTGGGCACCCACCTCCATCCCAGGGGCTTCCGAGCCCCAGCCCAGATGCCTCCCCACAGCACCCCCGCCCACCCTCTCAGTGGGTCCACCACGATGGCGTGGGGCTCGTCGATCATGCCGGAGATAAGCGTCTTGCGGTTCTCGCCCTTTATCTGCGCAACCTCGATCACATCCCGGCCAGAGTCGGTCCAGTACACGTTGCCAGCCACCCAGTCGATGGCGATGCCCCTTGGCATCTTGAGCCCTGAAATCTGGATGTGGGGGGGTGGGTCACAGGTTCAGAGGTTACTGCCTTTGGCCTTCCTGCCTATTATCCAGCCCCCCACCACTCCCTGTCCCTGCTGCTACCATTACCCTGTGTTACTGAGGAACAAAGTGAGGCCCAAAGAGGCTCAAGAGCTTGGCAACACGGATGGAGTGGGCCGGCTCTGACGCCGAAGGCCAAGTGCTGGGGAGCCCTGCAGCCTCGGGCCACCACGTGGTGGTGCCACCTACTGACCACAGTGCGGCTCTGCCTACCTGCTGTCCATGCCTCAGGCGTCATCTGAAGGTCACCCTGCATGCCGGCCTCATCCTTTGCCCCCTTCCTCTGTCCTCTGCAAACTCTGCTCTGAACCACCTGCTGTTTGGAGACCTCCCACCCAGTCTGTGCCTCCACGCAGGCCCCACCCCAGGCTGGGTGCTCACATTGAGGTGGGTGACGCCCCGGTCAATCTGTCGCCGGTGGCGGTTGGAGGTGGTGGGAGGCGCTGCAGGGGGCAGGCTGCGGTAGGAGATGGTGCCTGTGTGCCAGTTGGTCCAGTAGACGTGGCCAGCCTTGACGTGGACATCCATGGCGTCGATGCGGACGCTCTCGTCACCCTGGAAGGCCTGCTCATAAGCCGAATGCGGGTGGCTGGGGAATAGGCTGCGGATCTCGTTGTCGTCAGCGATGTACAGGACCTGATACTCAGAGCCTGGAGGGACAAGAGCCCAGATGTTGGCGGCGGTGAAAGCGCGGGGGCTGGGGGCTGTCGGACCTGGTGCTGGAAAGAGCCGGGCAAGCAGTGCTCCCTACCCAGTCCCACCCCTTTCACATTAACAATGTCTTCTCTCCTAGTCAAGCCATCTGACGTGGCCTGAAGCCTCTGCTCATCCCGCCCCAGTGCCAGGTTTGAGGGCTCCAGCCTGAGTCCTTGAACTTCCTCCTCTCCTGAGGTGATCTAGGGTGACTTGCTACTCCAGAAAACTGTCCCTCCTCCTCCAGCCTCAGGGACCTCTGCCTCCTCACGGCCTCTGCGGGCATCACCACGGTCTCTGCCCCATAATGTCTGATATCTGCGCATTGGTGCACACACATGCGAGGGTGCCTGAGTACCGCCGTAGAGGCGTGTAGGGGTGCACGGGCCGATGAGTGCACTCGGACATATCTGGGGCTGTGTGTGCCTGGGTCTGTGTACATGGATATGGGTGTCTTTGCATAGAGACGTGAGAAGGGGCAGCTGTGCATCAAAGCAAAGGAAAAAAAAGGTAAATATGTGAAATGAAGGATGTGTTCATTAACTCAACGGGGGGAATTCTTTCAAGGTGTGTGTACATCAGATCATCACCTTGCTCACATTAAATATCTGGCAGTTTTGTCACTGATACCTCAGTAAAGCTGAGGAAAGCATAATGGGCATATGCAGGTGGGGTACTCTTGACTGTGTGAGTGGTGATGCTCTCGCCCCAGGACCTCTAGCCTCTGCACGGCTGCCAGCCACGTTCAGGAAGCTGTCTGGTGGGTCTGGAATTGCAGGCTTGGGCAAGGGTGCCCCGGAGGAAGACACCGCATCCCAGGTTCATGTCCTGTCCCGGCGCCGGAAGCCCCGCCCCTCTCTCTGCGCCTACCTTCCGCCTTGCAGGTGTTGTGCGTCTTCATGAAGTTGCGCGCGCAGCTGCAGAGGTGGCCGCCCTTGGTGTTGTTGCAGAGCTGCGAGCAGGTGCCGAAGCGCAGGCACTCATTGATGTCTGGGGGTTACACGCCCGGGTCAGGGAGAGTCTTGCGGCGGGGGCTTCTGCCCGCCTCGTGGACTCCCCCTTCCTACCCTGGCATCCGGGTTGGCCTGGCACCGTGTGGAAGCCAGTCCGGCAGGCACAGTAGGCGGCTTTCTCAGTGCGCACGCAGCGGGCCTCATCCCCGCAGATGCTGGCGTTGGTGGCGCAGCTGGTCAGCTTGGGATCTGCGGAGACAGCGAGTCTAGGCCTGGGCTTAGGCTCTGCGTGGCCCCGGACCCCTGCCCACGCCGGCACGCGGGTCTCACCCTCACCCATGTTGCAGTCCTCCTCGTCAGAGCCGTCCCCGCAGTCATCGAACATGTTGCAGCGCAGGGAAGAGGAGAGGCAGCGCTGGTTCCGGCACAGAAACTCCTTCTTGTCTTTGCAGCGCGCGGTCTGGGCCGTGGGCGGCTCTGGGGGAGGGCGCGGCTTCAGGTCCTGGCATTTACCACCCTGCCCCCTCTTCCCACAGGAACCCCGCTCAGTCACAGGTAGAGAGGCCCAAGCCTGGCTCTCAAGCCTCAAGGGGAAGTCGGTTAAACTGTTCAGATTCGCAGTCTCCGCTTCAATGCCGTCCCCGGGGGTTTCTCTCCGGCCAAGACAGGGCCCCCAGGCTCCCAGCAGTGGATCCTCCCCTTTCCCTGAATCGACTCACCAGACACAGGGCCACGCCCACCGCTTGTGCAGCCTCCCCATTCCAGGCGCCCCCCAGAACCCCCGCACTGGACCCCTGCTCACCACAGTCCTCCTCATCCGTCCCATCCCCGCAGTTGTCCGAGCCGTCGCACTGGCGCCCGATCCACAGGCAGACGCGGTCGTTCTTGCAGCGGAAGGGCCGGTTTGGAGGGCACACGAACCGGGCTGCAGCGGCGAGAGGACAGAGTCGGAATCAGCCTTGGGCGTCCCCCACCCCGGCTGGGGGCCTCCAGGGAGCCGGAGAGCCCCGCCCCGCCCGCCCCTCCCTGCCGTCTGGAGCCCCGCCCTGTCCTGCCTGGAGCCCCGCCCCGTCTGGAGCCCTGCCCCGCCCCGCCTTGCCCCGCCCCGCCTTACCCCGCCTGAAGCCCCGCCCCGCCTTACCCCGCCTGAAGCCCCGCCCCGCCCGGCCCCACCCGGAGCCTCACCGCACTCCTCTGGGTTCTCGTCTGAGTTGTCCCCGCAGTCGTCCTCGCCGTCGCATTTCCAGGCCAGCGGCTTGCACAGGGTATTGTTGCACTGGAATTCGTCAAGGGGGCAGGTCCGCACTGGGCGCCGGAGGGAGCAAAGAGTCAAGACAGAGCTCTGAGCCCCCAGCTACTGGGGGCGGGGTCTTGTGGCCAGACCCCTCCCTCCAGGGCCGAGGCCTAGAGGGCACTCCAGGCAAGCAGTGGAACCTCCACGGGATAGAATCCGGTGGCTGATTCATGTCAATGTATGGCAAAAACCACTACAATATTGTAAAGTAATTAGCCTCCAACTAATAAAAATACTTGGGGGGAAAAAAAAGATAGAACCTGGGTTTCCTCATTTTCTACCACCAGCCAGGTAGCTGGGCAGAACTGCCTCCTCTGGTGTTTCGCAGAGAAGAGGTCATTTTGAGGAAGTGTCCAGAGAGCCCTGTTTCTTTCTGGTGGTGGTGGGCCCGGGGCCCACTGTCATGCAGTGGCAGGTACAGAGGAGGGTCCCTCGCCTGGGAGTCAGGGGACCCGGTTCCAGTCTCTGACCTCAGCCCCCCAGCCCAGAGCCGGGATGGCTGCCCTTGCTGCTCCGAGCTCCAACCTTCCGCCACCCAGGCTCCCCGCGTCCCGCTCTGGACTGCTGAGCCCAGGCCAGCAGCAGGTGCTGCCTCACGGCTCCAGGAAAGGAAAAGTGAGCAGGGACTTGGCTTCTCAGGACAGCCCACTAAGCCCTGTTGGAACTTGCAGGGTGGAGCCCGGATGGACACGGCCCTCGGGTTTCTGCTGGATTTTGACGGGCTCCTTGACTCAGTGTTCCTATGGGCTGGGAGGGCTCACCCCCAGTGCCACAGGCCTCCTCATCGCTGCCGTCCATGCAGTCCGCGTCCGCGTCACAGCGCCAGCGCAGCGGGATGCAGTGACCACTCTTGCACTGGAACTGGTCCATGTCACAGCGGGGAGTGCAGTCTTTCTGTGGGCACGGGAGCAGGCGTCCTGATCAGACCTGGGCACCCCTGAGGGCCCGCCCTGACTCTTCTAAGTCCGACCCTCCCTCCGTCCGGTCTGCCTGCCCACCTCGTCGGAGCCATCTGCACAGTCATGATCCCCATCGCATTTCCAGCGCCCAGCGATGCAGCGGCCGTTGGCACAGGAGAACTCACTCTCAGAGCAGGGCCGGGGGGCTGGGGAGGGACAGGGAGAGACAGGCCCCAGGAGGGTGGGCACAGGGACTCAGCCTCCGGAGCGTCTCCAGCCCTTGCAGAGTACTGTCACCTGTCCCTGCATCCCTGAAGGTCACAGTGGACTGGGATGATGACCAAGAAGCTCAACCCATCCCGGGCAAGCCGACTGGCTGCCTTCCTGGGACCAGCCGGGCCCAGAGCACACTCACACTTAGCCCTCGGGGACAGATACACGAGAGAGGGCATGGGGTCCCTGGCCCTGCCCTCAGGACAGACTGCGTGTGGGGAGGGACGGGGAAGGACAAGACCACTCAGACAGTACCAGGGCTCAGGGTGAGGCCAGTAAAGGAGGGCGGGCTGGCACAGCACGGGGGCAGGTGGGCTCTGGGGCACTGGCAGGGTGCGGCGGGGCACGGGCACGTCAGAAACACCTACCTCTGCAACCCCGAGAGGACAGTGTGAAAATGGAGAGAAACGTGAGATGAGGTGAAATGGCACAAACTCAAATACACAACATGAAGGAGGGGGCGGGGGTGAGGCGGGAGGGGGCCTGACCCGCAGCCCCGGGCGGCGGCCACCTGCCCGGGTGCAGCCCCTGGCGGTGGGCGGGGGAGGTGCTGAGCAGGGAGGGGCGCCTGTGGGCCGGGGGCGGGGCCGGGGCGGGGCCGGGGCGGGGACATACTGCAGCTCTCCTCGTCTGAGTTGTCCCCGCAGTCGTTGTCGTAGTCGCACTGCCAGCGGCCTGGCACACAGCGGTTGTTCTTGCAGCGGAACTGGTAGGGCTCACAGGTGCGCTCGTCTGGAAGAGGCAAGATTGGGGGGGAAGTCAGGCACAGAGTCGGGGGCGGGCCTCAGGGTCTCGGGAGGTGCGGTCAGGATGGCCAGGGGCGGGAGAGTGGGCGTTCCAGCCTGACACTGGTCAGTGGTGGCAGCCTAGGCCGTGTTCTGAGATGTAAGGCCAGTGGGAGCTTCTGGGGCAGAGGGGACACGAGTTGGGACCCACAGATCCCAGATGGTGGGCAGATGTCTGCTGATGAGGTTGTGCCTGACTCTGCGACCCCATGGACTGCAGCACGCCAGGCTTCCCTATCCTTCACCGTCCCCCGGGTTTGCCCAAGTTCATGTTCATTGCCAGTGGGGGTGGGGAGTTAGGAGATGGTGGGCACGGGCTGTGAGGGCACTCAGGCAGCGGGCAGCCTCTGCCCTCCCCGGCAGGCACCTCTCCCGAGCAGGCACGGGGAAGCTCACCGCACTCCTCTTTGGGCTCGTCCGAGCCGTCCCCGCAGTCATCCTCTCCGTCACACTTCCAGCGCGCTGGGATACAGCGGCCCGAGTCCTTGCAGCGGAACTCGTCCACCCCGCAGGTCATCTGGGCTGCAAGCGGGTGGCCGGGGTGAGGAGGAGGGCTCCTTTCAGGAATACACGGTGAGGGTGGGGTCTGGGTGGGAGTGGCCGCCAAGGGGGGTCACACGTGGGGGTGGCGGGAGCCACAGACCCTGTGCAGGGAGCGTGGGCTCCGGGAGACTCACTGCAGTTGGCGGGCTCATCACTGCCGTCCACACAGTCGTTGTCCCGGTCGCACACCCAGACCCGGGGGATGCAGCGCTTGGTGATGGAGCATTGGAACTGGTTGGGGGCACAGGTCACCTCGGCTGCGGGGTTGGGGAGAGAGTGAGGACCTGCCTACTCCGCCTCTCCCCACAGTTCTCCTCCACATCCTCTCTCTCTCTCCCAAGCCCTGGCCTTGTCCTCGTCCTGCCAGCAATTTCTTGCAGGAAGAGGCAGTTTATTTCTAACTTTGGTGATTTTTGTCTTCGGGATCTGCACATCTCTATGATGTGCATGGTGATTTTATGAGCAAACCAAGTCACACCCCATATAATTCATGTTGCTCATCTAATAACATTAGTTGAGAGTGGCACGGTCCCTAGAAGAAGCGGGGGCTGGACTTCGAGGTGAATCGTGTTTCCGTGCCCGTTCTCCGACACCCCGTCCCTGCCAGCGCCCGGGGCACTCACGGCAGTCCCTCTCGTCCTCGCCGTCTCCGCAGTTGTCCTGCCCATTACAGCGGAAGATGCCGGGGATACAGCGGTTGGTGTTGGTGCACTTGAACTGACTGGGTAGGCAGACGTGGATGTCTGTGGGGGTGGGAGGAGGGGAGGGTGACTGACGGTGGGTGGGGCACGCGGGAGGGGCGGGGACCGCTCTCCCGCAGGGGGAGCAGCAGGAGCCCAGCCTGGAGAAGCAGCGGGGCCAGCAGCTCGGACACCCAGCCCCAGACCCTGGGGAGGACGGTGCTTTACCGCAGTTGGCCTCATCGCTGTTGTCCTGGCAGTCGTTGTCCCCGTCACAGATGAAGGCGGGGTTGGTGCAGATACCCGTTGAGCACTGGAACTGTCCTGGGCGGCACTTGAACTCGGCTGCCGGGAGGGGACGCTCGGCATCAGGACGGTGGGGGTGGGGTGGGCGCAGGCCCCTGGCGCCTCGGGAGTCAGGGGGCCCTGACGTAAGACCCTCTCGCCACCCCGCCCGGGCACTCACGACAGTCCGGGGGCTCATCCGAGTGGTCCCCACAGTCGTCCTCCGTGTCACACTTCCACCAGAAGGGGATGCACTTGTCGTTCTTGCAGACAAACTGGAGGGCAGGCGGGGGCGAGAGGGGTTGGTGGGGGTCTGGGGAACTCAGGAGGTTTGCTTTTGAGGGGCTGGTGTGTTTCCTAGAAGCAGCAGGGTCAGGTATCTCGGGGGGAGGGTGAGCTGGACGGGAGGCTGGGATTCGGGCACTGCAGGGAGGCCAGGCGGAGGGGTATCTTTGTGGAGCTTGGGGCTGGGGGACTGGCGAGGAGGGGGTCAGGGCTAGGGTGTGGGGGTGTCTGTGTGAGGTGACGGGTGTAAAAGTATTGCTGTGGGGAGACAAGAGGTAGGCAAGAAATGTGGGGGTGTTAGCGTGGGAAAACCAGATGCGTGAGGACACTCGAGCGGGTGGTGGGGTCCGAGGAGCCGGGGTGCTGGTGCGTGGGGTCCGGGACGAGCCTCACCTGGCTGGCCGTGCAGTTGGACACGCAGTTGCGCCCGTCGCCGCCCAGGTAGAAGTTGGTGGGACAGGCGCACTTGTGGCCGCCTCCGGGGGACAGCAGGCAGAGGTTGCTGCAGCCGCCGTTGTTGACCTTGCAGGGGTGGTTGGGCACTGCCAGAGGAAACGGGGTGAAAGGGGGGCAGGCGGACCCAGCTTACGGCCGTGGCTCCCCCGGCTGCTGGCCGCTCGCGGGGTGAGGGCACTGCTTGCCGGGAACACGTGTTCTGCTCTTTCAAAGGCTGCCCAGCCCCTCTGTCCTGGGCAGAGGTGGGGTAGGTCCAAACCCTGCCCTTTCAGAAGGGAGCTGAAGCCAGAGATAGGAGCGGCCTCCCCTGAGGTTTCAGGGTCAGGCTGGGCCTCCCTCAGCTCCAGCCTGTCTGCCTGCAGGGCCTGGCCTTGGGGGTCTCCCCCCAGACTTGCTCGGCTGGATGGCCTTGGGGCCTCGCTGCTGCAAGATCCAGGGCTGGACCCAGCTGGGCTGCAGCCCCTGAGAGCCAGACCACAGCCTGTCGACCGCCCCCCGGATTGCCGGGTGTCTACAGGCACTGCTCAGTCTGCTGGGGAAGGATCGGGGCAGCAGCCCCTGCTGAGACGGGGGGGGGGGGGGGGGGAGGCCCACCTCACCCCAGGGCGGCTTGTGCCCGGCTCGCCGGCGGCCGGCTCTCAGGCCGCAGCGCTTACCGTCGGGCTGGCGCAGGGCGTGGAGGACGTGCAGGTCCATGGGCCGGTGGAGCGTGCTGATGAGGAGCGTCTTGTTGGCGCCCGTGGTCTTGTGGGCTCGGTTGATGGATTTTGTCTCCCAGTCGGTCCAGTAGACGTAGTCCTCAAACAGGGTCAGCGCGAAGATGTGCGGGATGTCCTGGCTCAGCACTGCGGGGGGCCGCAGGGCGTGGCGGTCAGGCCCGGGCCGCTGGTCAGCACTGGGCAGCGTGAGGCACCTTCCCTACGGGGCCCCCTTCTCCCCACAGCAACCCTGGGAGGGGGGCATAGCCCCGCTGCAGCCCCCGGTCGCCCAGCTAGTGGCTGGCAGAGCTGAAACTCAACTCCAGGCCCGTCTGAGGGCAGGATCCTGCCCCAACACTCTCCATCGTTCCCTGTCAGGAAGTGGGGGCACGCTGTGTACCCCAGCCCCAGCACCCCCCACCTTCCTCGGGGCCCGTCATCTGGAGCTGTGCCTGGGAAGGTGCCTGTCTCTCTCCTTCCTCAGGGAGCTGGTGGTGGCCTCGTGCCTAGGTGGGGTCTGGGGACGTTCCCTGTGCTGCTCGGAACCCCCGGACCCTTGGTGGGTGGTGTCCTCAGGCCATGCCCTCTGGCCTTTAAGCCCACTCTGGCCCCAGAGGCCTGATCCCCTGAAGCTGCAGGAGCCCCGGCCCCAGCAGGCTGGCTGTGCCCGGGCGGCCTCCCTGGCATACTGACCGACGTGACGGTTGGAGCCGTCCAGGCTGGCAAACTCGATGTAGTCCTCGCGGGCGTCAGCCCAGTAGATGCGCTCGGTGACGTAATCCAGTGTCAGGCCATTGGGCCATGTGATCTTGGTGTCCACGATGACGCTGCGGCTGGACCCGTCCATGCCGATGCGTCCGATCAGTGAGTGGTCCCCCCAGTCTGTCCAGTAGAGGTACCTGGCGGGCCGGCGGGCGGTGAGGCAGGAGAGATCCCGTGACTGGTCCCACCAGGAGCCCGCAGGGAGGCTGGACCTGGGTGCCCGACGACACCAGCGGCCCTCAGACCTCCCCGACCCTCCTCGGCCACATACCCGTTCTGCACGTCCACCACCAGCGCCCGGGGCTCACGCAGGCCGGAGCTGACCAGCACCGTGCGATAGGCCCCGTTGAGCTTGGACACTTCGATGGTGTCCCGGCCTTTGTCACACCAGTACAGGTTGCCGCCCACCCAGTCCACGGCCAGCCCGTCGGGGTTGCTGAGGCCCGTCCGGTGAAGCACCTGTGGGCAGGGGAGGGGAGGAAGGACCCTGGGTGACCTGGGCCAGGACTCTCAGCCTCTCTGGGAGGACAGTGGATGGAACAGGCCCAGCCTGTTCAGGTGTCAGCCTAGGCTCCAGGAGAGAGGTCTCTAGATGACAGAGACCACCCCCCAACCCCACAGGCCCGGGAGCACAGGTGTCAGGGAGATCAGACTAAGGAGAACTCACTGCTATTAGGGGAAGGGAGAGAGAGGAGTCCCCTCGTCCCTGCCCGCTTGCTGGGCTCAGGGGGGAGAGGAGCGAGGACAAGCGGAGCCGTGCAGTGACTCAGCGGGGAGGAGTGGAGATGGCCTTGAAACAGAGAGGGTCCTCTGGGCAGGGACAGCGGCTGGCCCCCGGCCCCGGCCTCACCTGCACGTTGCTGCCGTTCAGGTGCATTCTGCGGATCATGCTGCCCTGGGTCGTCACATCCGTCCAGTAGATCATCTGCTCTCGGTAATCGAAGTCCAAGGCGACGGCGTTGTTGAGGCCCTGCATTCGGGGGGTGAGCAGAGGGGCGACCGAAGAGTCAGGATACGGAAGGCTGGAGAGGCGGGCAGGGAGGACGGCCACAGGTCTGAGTGTGTGAGTGTGGAGGGTGCGGGCTGGACGGCGGGGTGAGGAGGGCGGGTCTGGCACCTGCTTGAGCAGCGTGTAGTTGGAGCCGTCCAGGTTGAGCTTGCGCAGGTAGTACCGGTTGGCAAAGATCAAAAACGGCTCCTCATCTGGAGACAGAGGATGCCGGCTCAGCTGCTGGCCGGGGTGCATTCTGGCAACCCCTGACACCTGCCCCCACCTGCCCAGTCCTCCGCCTGCCTTCAGCTCTGCCATCCCAGTCCTCCCGCCACTGCCCCCGGCGGCCTGGGCCAGCTGCACACCCCAAGCCCCCATCTCACCGGTCACGGCCTTGCAGCTGTGGGGGTCGCCGCCGCGGGGCGCGTAGCCCTCCACGCACAGACACTTGTAGCTGCCGTGGGTGTTGATGCAGCGCTGGCTGCAGGGGAATGTGGTGCTGCACTCGTCCACGTCAGCGCACGTCCGGCCATCGTCCTTCAGGCGGAAGCCGGGGCGGCAGCGGCACTGTGGGCACGGGGGGCCTGGGGTGGGAATGGGCAGGGGGCCGAGCCGCCCCAGGGACCGCAGACCTCTCACCCCGAGACTGAGGGGCCCCTCCAGCTCCCTTCACCCCGGGTGGCTGGCTGGCACAGGGACTTCGAGGAGGCAGGCAGCATGGAGGCCTGCCTGTAAGAGGAGGCGCTGAGCTGGCCCACGCCAGCCATCCAGCTCTCGCCCTTGCCTGGCCACTGGTGTGAGTCCCCAGTGACCGCCACGTCTCTGCACCCCCAGCTCAACGCTCAGGCCTCGTCTTATCTGACCCGTGCGCATCATTTGACAGCTGGGTACCTCTTCCTCCAGCACTTTCCTCCTCCTGCCCCGGCTGGAGGGGCAGAGGGGCTGGAGGGGATGAACTGGCCCTGCTCAGGCTCCGCTCCCCACTCACCTAACCGCCCGCAGTGTGGCTGTGCTCAGGCCTCAGACCGCCCTCTTTCCATCTCCGCCCGCCCCCTTGAGGGTCTTCTCCAGACGCCTGCCTTAAATGCCGTCTCTAAGGTGACAGCTCCCAGACTCCCTCTCCCGTCTGGCCTCTCCCTTGAACCGTGGGCCTGTGCATCTGGGGCCTTGACAGCCACACGCCGCTCCTCCTCTCGCGCCCCGACCTCATCTGCCAGCAAAGCCTGCCCGTGCTACCTTCCACACCGACCAGAGCCCGACTAGGAGAGGTTTCTGCTGAGCTCATCGCTGTGTCCTCAGCGCCTAGAACGCTGCCTGGCAGGACAGGGGCTGAAACTGCCTTTGCGGGATGAACGCACGAACGAGGGGCAGAGAAACAGAGTCCCAGCCAGGCCTGGGGTGCAGAGGCTCCCGCCCAGCATACCTTGAAGCCGATCTTGAGGTCCTCGCAGTCCTGGCTGCAGCCACTGAGCTTGTGGCTGAGACACTCGTTGACGTGGCAGCCCCGCTCGTCCGAGCCGTCGCCGCAGTCGTCCTGGCCGTTGCAGAGCAGCGCCTCGGCCACGCAGCGCCCGCTGCTGCAGAGGAACTGCGCGGAGGCGTTGCACTTGTGCTCTGGGGAGGGGACAGGGGAGGGGGCGAGTCAGCTGGGTCCCGGGCCGCCTGGGGGCAGGGGCTGGGCCCGCGGGCAGGGAGGGAGCCACGTGGGGGGCCCACCTGGGCTGGTGCAGTGCGGGTTCTTGGGGGCCTCGTCGCTCTGGTCGTGGCAGTCGTTTTCGCCGTCGCACTCCCACTGGCGGGAGCTCAGGCAGCGCCCGTTGGCGCAGCGGAACTCGTTGGGGCCGCAGGTCGGGTACTCTGCGGTCGGAGGGGGCGGGTGAGGCTGGCGGCCGTGTGCAGGGAGCAGGGCGCCCTCCTGCCGCGGCCCCGGGCTCACCACACTCGGGGGACTCGTCGGAGCCATCGGCGCAGTCCCGGTCGTGGTCGCACATGAAGTGCTTGGGGATGCACTGGCGGTTCTGACACATGAACTCGCGGTCATCACAGGTGCTGTTGTACACTGCGGTGGAGGCGGGCACAGCCCCTCAGCGCCCGCCCGCCCACCTGCTGCGGCCTGTCACCCCCCGACCCTCCTGTGGTGGGGGCGGCAGGGCGGGCAGAGCTCTGGACGGGGCGTCTGGGCGCCCGGACCGAGGACAGAGCTCTGCCACCGCTGCCCGAGTGACCCCTTCCTCTCCTGGGCCTCGGTCTCCCCTTCTGCAAAGCGGGCCCGTGGCCACGCACCGCCCGCCCCGCTCCTCGGGGCCCCCGCTACTCACAGCAGCCTGCCGCGACGCTCTCGTCGGCGCCGTCAGCACAGTCCTTGTCCCCGTCACAGAGCCAGCGCTCGGGGACACACACGTGGGTGCCAGGACAGGAGAAGGAGTTGGGGCCGCACGTTTTGCCTTCTGTGGAGGAAACAGGGAGACACTGAGACGCAGCGGCTGGGGAGACGCCCCCGCTGCTGTGCCGTGACCCGGTGGGGTTTGTGTGTGTGTTGGGGGCCGTCTGTCCCTTCCGGGGCCACCTCCCCACCCTGACTCCAGCCCCCCACCCCCGCCTCACCGCAGTGAGCTGCCTCGTCCGAGCCGTCCCCGCAGTCATCGCTGCCGTCACAGAGCCACTGCTTGGAGATGCAGCGATGGTTCTGGCACTCAAACTGGGCCTCGGAGCAGAACTTGTCTGGGGCAGTCAGACGGAGGTCACAGTTAGATGGGGAAGGGGTGGGGGGCTGCACAGTCAGGCAGACGGATGCCACAGGGTGGATGGGGGATGCTCATGGCACCCGCTAGGGGGACTCAGCAGGAGTGGAGAGACGGTCTCAGAGCCTGAGGGTCTGGCTGGGAGGCACGGGGTGAGGCCCTGGGTGCCCCTCTCCAAGGAGGGCATTTCCCGCGTGCGGGTCAAGAGAGCGGGGCTTGCACAGAGCCTCAGCGGGACGGTGAGACCCCAGCCCCCGCGGGCCCTGGGGTGCCGGGCCCGGGAGGGGCCCATGGTCACTCACTGCAGTGGGTCTCATCCTCGCCGTGTTCACAGTCGTCCTCCTTGTCACACGTCCAGCTCATGGGGATGCAGCGGCCGCTGGGGCAGGCGAAGTAGTTCAGGGGGCACCTGGGGCGCTTCACACCTGGGGGCGAGGCAGGCGTGAGGGCACGGCCTCCGCGGGGGTCTGCCGCCCGCCGCACACCTGCCCGCTGGGCGGACCTGGGCAGTCCCGCTCGTCGCTGTAGTCCCCGCAGTCGTTGGCGCCGTCGCACACCCAGCTGGGCGCGTAGCAGAGGGAGGTCCGCTCGCAGGGCTGGAAGCGCACGCCCTTCACCCCCAGGCGGAAGTAGCTGCTGCAGTCGGTGGCGCCTGGCAGGGCCGGGGAGGAGGGGTGGCACCGGGATCCTCGCCCAACACCCTCCCCGCAGAGCTGCTGGCCCGCGCGGCGCCTTCATGTGTTTTAGAAAGTGGGGCCCCGTGTCTTTCGCTGGATGTGCCTTGTCCACGCCCTGCCCCTCCGAGTCCCAGGGGAGCCCAGGGCTGGGGCGGGCCGGGTGGGGACCGAGGCCGCCCCGGGGGCCCCGAGAGAAGGTGGAGAGGAGCCGGGTCCAGAGGGCCGGGACGGGGCGTCACTCACTGCAGTTCATCTCGTCTGAGGCGTCCTCACAGTCCACGAACTGGTTGCAGCGGCTGGAGTTCCCGACGCAGGTGCCGTCCCGGCAGCGGAACTCGCCCGCGCCGCAGGCCGTCTCTGCAACAGCACCAGCCCGAGCCATCAGCCAGGGGCCTCCCCGTGCGGGCCAGACCGCCCGGCCCAGAGCGCCTGCCCAGGGCCACCAGACCGTGCCCTGAACCAGAATCCCGGGGACCACAGTTCAGCCGGGGCGGGACGGGGAGGGTCTGCACCTGGCCCGGGTCGCACTCACTGTTGCAGGCAGCCTCGTCGGAGCCGTCCCCGCAGTCGTCCGCCCCGTTGCACCATAGCATGTTGGACACACAGCGCCCGTTGTTGCACTGACGGAAGGTCTTCTTGCAGCGGCGGGTGTCTGCAGGCGGGAGCAGGCCGCAGTGAGCAGCGGCTGGGGCTGCCTCCGACGAGACCCTGCTTCGGGCCTGGCACGGGTCTCACGGTGGTTCTCCCCTTCACGAGCTCCCCACACTTTTTCTCGGGGATGCGGGGACGGCGGGGGCTTTGCTCCTCTCACCCCCACGCCCCACCCAGTGGGGACTGAGGCTGCTGACTCGGGAGGCGGGGCACTGGGGGTGCGGGCGGGGGCCCTTACTGCAGTAGGACGGCTTCTCGTCAGACTTGTCCTTGCAGTGGGAGACGCCGTCGCACGTCAGGCTGAAGTTGATGCACTCGCCGTTTGCACATGCGAACTCGTCTTGTGCGCGGCATGAGGAGTTCACCGCTGGGGAGGGAGGCGAGGGGTCTCCTGAGCCAGGGCCTGGGCGCCTGTACCCCCTCCGCACCCCCAGGAACTGAGGCTTCGGGGGGCTGGGTTGTTGGTGGGGGCCGGGGCTGTTGGAGCGTCTGGGGTGAGATGGTTCCCGTCTGTGCCCAGGGCCCCCCTCTCACCCTGGCAGGTGAAGTCGTCCTGGAGGATGCGGCCGCCGCGGCAGGAGCAGTTGACGTGGCCTTGGTGCGTGAGCAGACACAGGTCCTGGCAGCCCCCGTTGTTGATGCGGCAGGGGGAGAGCTCGCCTGAGGCGGGGGTGCAGGAGAGTGGGCCGGGGTGTCCTCCCGGGGGCACACACGGAGCACCCCCGCCCCCAAACGCCCGGCTCTGCTGAGCTTCCCGGCACCGCCTGTGACACGGTGGCTCACAGCTGGCCCGGGGGCTGCGATGGGAAGGCCGGGTAGGAGCATTCGGGGGGCCTGAGCTTGAGGGCGTGTGTGCTCCTAGGTGGGCCATACCTGGGGAGACTGAAATCTAAGAAGCCCCGAGGTCATGTGTGTGGTGGGGTCCCCAGGGCGTGTGTGAAGAGTGTGTGAGAGGCTGAGAAAGCTGCAGATCTGTGCAGGGGACCCTCGCTGTCAAGCCAGTGTGAGACCACGTCTGTGCCCGTGCACGCAGACGGTGGGGCAGGCAGCGCCTGGGACAGGCGCGGGGTCAGGTTCCAGCGGGTCTGTGTGGTTCTGCGTGGGAACAATGACTACACCGTGTGCTGGGTGCGTCCAGGGACGTGGATCGGACCAGCTGTGTATGCGTGTGTGTGTGTGTGTGTGTGCACGCTGGCACAGTGGGCACGGGGGCAAGGCAGGTGGCAGCGGCCCCACTCACAGCTGTTGGTGTCATTGGCCACGGCGATGATGCCCATGGGCTGCTGGGGGATGTCCACGCGCAGCAGCTTCATGTCGCTGCCCACGTACTTGTTGGCCCGCTGCACGGCCCGCCGCACCCAGTCGGTCCAGAAGATGTGCTCCCCGTACACGGCCAACCCGAAGGGATGGACCGGCTCCGACTTCAGGATCACCTGCGGAGACACCCTCAGCATCGTCAGAGGTACGGCTCTCGCCCCTGCTCCGGGGACCAGTGGCCCGGCTCCCCAGACACAGTCACACAACAGGAAGGTCTGCAGAGGATGGCCATCACCTCCCTCATTCAGCTGCCGAGGACACCAAACCAAGAAGGTCGAGGATGCTAAGTGGCGAGGTCAGGACGCCCCACATCCTCCCGGCCCTTCCCGCTGTGCCGGGCGGCCTCCCTTCCTCCTGCTCTGGGCCTGGGCAGTGTCCTCCCCGGCTGCCCGGCAGTCTCCCGGTGTCGGCCCCCTCCTGCCGCCCGTCCCGGCCACCCTGGAGACTCACGTAGCGATGGGAGCCATCATACTCGCACCGCTCAATCTTGTCCAGGGTGGCGTCGGAAAAGTAGAGCTTCTCAGCCCGGTGGTCGATGGCCAGGCCGTTGGGGGTGCGGATGTCTTTCTCGATGAGGGTCAGGACGTTGGCCCCTGACAGGGCTGCCCGCATGATGCTGGGGTGCTGCTCGTTCCAGTTGGTCCAGAACATCAGGCTGTGGGGAGAGAGGCCGCAGAGATCAGGACTCGAAGCCAGGGAGCCGGCCGCAGTGAGCCCAGGCGAGGGCGTGCAGACAAGCCAGACCCGGAGGTCCGCCAGCACGTGAACGGGGCCCCAGCACCACAGGCGGCCTCAGGCCACCAAAGCCAACATGGCCGCGGTGCCCGGGAAGGACGGCTACATGGCCAGCCTCGGTGTGCGTGCACACACACGTACAAGCGCTCCTGTGTCTGCACCTGCCTTTACTGAGACAGTGGGCTCTGGGATTCTGATCCTGGCTGCCAGGAACCTTAGCAAGCTACTTACCCCCTCTGTAACTAATTTTTCCGCTCTATGAAATAGGAATGAATAGTACTATTAACACCATCTGCTCTGTGGAGTGATTTGAGGATTAAACGACAGTCGTGTGTGCTATGTGAGGATTTTCTATTATTTTTTTTTCCTTTGTTTTTCTCTTCTTCCGGCATCCTGAAGGCCCTTGGGTGTCCAGTGTATCCCAGGTCCTGGGACCTGGTAAAACGTGGGTTTTACCACCAAGTTCCCGAGAATCGCCTCCTCCGTAACTTAAAGGCCTGTGTACATTTGGGATCTGAGTCCCAGCTCTGCCCCTTACTAGCTCTGACCTTGAACATGCCTCTTGGCCCCTCTGAGCCTTGGTTTCCTCTCGGTATAGGAGGTGACGGGAATGGCCAGTCATGCTGTGCTTTTCTAGGGGGCGGGGTGGTGGTAAGGCCCTGGAGGTGGGCATGGAGGACCTCAGGGCCGGTCAGGCACTGCGCTGGGTGTGACATCGTGGCCCTCCGGCCACCTGCAGTGGATGGTGATTCCTCGGTCTTTGTCCCAGATGCACACGCAGTTAGGAAGGAGGGAGGCTGAGGAACCAGAGCTTCCAGGGCTCCCCGGGCTGCCCTCACCCATCCTGGAGTTTGAGAAGCACGGAGCTATACCAGGGCTTCCCGGGAGGCCCC
Source organism: Dama dama (assembly GCF_033118175.1). Taxonomy (NCBI): domain Eukaryota; kingdom Metazoa; phylum Chordata; class Mammalia; order Artiodactyla; family Cervidae; genus Dama; species Dama dama. Next base: position 70,598,742 of record NC_083683.1, read on the forward strand.
AGTGGTAAAGAACCTGCCTGTCAGTGCAGCAGACAGAAGAGATCCGGGTTCGATCCCCGGGTCAGGAAGATTCCCCAGAGGAGGGCATGGCAACCCACTCCAGTATTCTTGCCTGGAGAATCCTACGGGCAGGGGAGCCTATGTCTCCCCAAGCTACAGTCCACGGGGTCACCAAGAGCTGGACATGACTGAAGCAACTTAGCATGAGCTACATCAAAACCACTTGAATTGCAAGGAAATCAAACCAGTCCATCCTAAAGGAAATCAGTCCTGACTGTTCATTGGCAGGACTGATGTTGAAGCTGAAGCTCCAATACTCTGGTCACCTGATGCAAAGAGCTAACTCATTGGAAAAGACCCTGATGCTGGGAAAGATTGAGGGCAGGAGGAGAAGGGGACGACAGAGGATGAGATGGTTGGATGGCATCACTGACTCGATGGACATAAGCTTGAATCAACTCCAGGAGATGGTGAAGGACAGGGACGCCTGGCCTGCTGCAGTCCATGGCGGGGGGCGGTCACAAAGAGCGGGCACGACGGAGCGACGGGACAGCACCAAAGCTAGACCCCCTCCAGGCCCCTCACAGGACCTGCTCTCAGCGTCCCTCCACCCCAGGCCTGTATCCCTCGTCCCGTGTCCGTTCTGGCCGCAGAGCTGTCCCCGGCAGCCAGACTTATCCCCTCAAACCTCTCCAGGTCTCTCTCTTTTTAACAACCGCCCCCGCACCCACCCACCCAGTCTCCCCGCCCTGCCACTACGCTCAGGTAAAAGGCTTTCCATTAGGGATGCTGACTGCTCCCGAGCCCACGAGGATAAGGCTCTGGTTTGAAAGGCCTCCTCTCAGCGGAAGGGGCGGGGCGCTGGCTCTTGGCATCAGGATGGGAGTGGATGGAGGCGTCTCCCTCTGGCCTCCCCCGAGAAAACGGGCGTCCCAGGCGGTTGCTTGAGTCATCTTCCTTCCCACCAGGGACGCCTACATCCTCAAGTACAGTCTGGTTCACTTCATGCTGGGAAGCGCTTCCCTCTTGTCACGACAAACTGCTGCACGCGGCGGACAGATCCTGCCCCCAGGACGGCGATCACCTGGCCAGGAGAGGCCCCGCCCCCTCCACCTGGGTCCCCACGGGCCCCCTCCATCTGGGTCCATGCGGGCTCCCTCACCTCCTCCAGCGCGCTGGCTCTTTCTGGCCAAGGGAGGGCCTGTCCCGCACAGTCCAGCCCTTGGCCCCGTGCTCGGCCTGGCTTCAGCTCACCCTGCTATCCCGCAGACCTGGCTCACACACGGCCTTCCTGAGGACACGTTCCCTGATTTCCAGCCTGGCTCAGGTCCTCATCACCCACTTATGGAGCTCCCTGCAGCCTCATTAGGACAGACTTCAAATACGCCAGCGGCGCACGGCTGACCCACCCTGCTCCCCGCCGGATCCTCAGCACATCACTGGTTCTCAAAAGCCATTTGCTGGGACTTCCCTGACGGTCCAGTGGCTAAGACTGCGTTTCCCAGGCAGGGGGCCTGGGTTCAATCCCTGGTCAGGGAACTAGATCCCATATGCTGCAACTAAAAAAAAAAAAAAGATCCTGAGTGCAGCAACTTAGACCTGGCGGAGCCAAATGAAAATTAAAATAGACAAAAAAGCCATTTGTTGAGTGGAGGGCTTCACCCCCTGGGCTCACAGCAAGGGCACTGTGCATTGAAGATGGGAGGAGGCGGGGGTCCGAGCATGGCCCTTCCGTGGAGGCTCCAGGCCCAGGACAGATGAGCCCTGGGACCAGCCTCAGGCAGGTGAAGTTGCCAAGGGTCACGGCAGGGAAGACGGGGTCTCTGTCATAAGCCGTGTACATGCGGGACAGGACTGAGGCGTGAAGGGCTCTCGAGCTGGCCGGCAGGGGCCAGGCAAGGGCCAGGCGTGAGTTACGTCAGGGTAAGGAATCTAGGTTCGGTGCACTCACTGTTTCTAAGTAGCTGCTTTTGGGTTTTGTTTGTCCCTTAGTTTCCTAGTAAAGCTTTGGGGAAACATTCCAAGAGCTGCAGAATTCAGGGGCAAAAAGGTTTGCCCACATGTGGGCCAAGAGTGCCAGGTGACAGCGGGGGCGGGGCTGCCCCTGCAGGAGGGTGGAGCGGGTGGAGGCTGGGGGTGTGCACCCCCGGCGGCTTCCCCCCAAATTCTCCATCTGCAACCGTAGCCCAGCCTCCTGTGCTTCCTCAGGCCTGTCCCCTCTGCCCGCTTGCATGCCCCCCAACTCCCGGGCCACGGAGCCTCAGCTGGGCTGGGTGTAAGGCTCCTCCCCTGCCCGGAGCCCTCCCTCCTCCCACTCTTGCTCAAAGCTCTGCCCTCCCCAGGCTGCCCTTGCGAGGCTTTCCCACTTGCAGGCCCTGGGCCAACCCACCGCCCCTGTGATGCCTTGGTCATCACACCCGGCCCTGTGCCATCATCCGTTTCCCACCAGTGAGCTCCTGCCCCAGTTAGGTGGCTGGAATGGGCCCAGCTCAAGGTTCCACACAACAGATGTTGGGTGAACAAACTTTGCTTGAAACTTGGAGACCAAGAAATACAGAGACCTGCTGTGTGCCTTGAGCACGGCCCTCTGATGATTGAATCAAAAGATTCAGTTAATCACCAAGCCAGAGAGGCCGCCACAGCCCTCTCACCCTCTCCTTGATAAGGCGTCTGAGATGGTACTGTCGTTATATTACAGATGAGGAAACCGAAGCTCAGAGCGGTCCCGCAGCCAGTCCCAGGCCTCACAGCGAGAAAGTGGCTGAGCTCAGGTTAGAGCCAGACCTTCCCGCTCCTGCATCCCCGGCCCCCGTCTGTCTGGGGGCAGTTTCCTCCCTCCTGCGTCCACCCCTCCCAACACCCTGGGCCCCCACTCACTTCTGGCACTCATCCAGCACAAAGGCCCTGGGGTGGTCGTCCCCAGACATGGTGATGACAGTCTCACGCTCGAAGGCCCCTGGGCGGGTCTGGTCCACGGTGTGGCGGGTGATGGTGGACGTGGTGTAGCTCGTCCAGTAGAGAGTGTCCCAGCCCCGGTGATAGGCCAGGCCTTCCACAGAGCCCACGTCTGCGGGGGACAGGAGCAGCAATGGGTCAGGACAGGGCCAGAGGGCAGAGCAGAGGGGCACCCACCCGCCTATACTCGGGGCGAGTGCGGGAGCTGGGGAGTGTGTGGGGGTGGCCCTCAGTGCCCCCAGGCCCTCCTCTATTTCCCACACAAACGGTCCATGGTTCACCCCCCTAACCCTTCTCCCGGTGCCTCCCCACCGCTGGCGAGATTTGGCTTTATGCTGCGGTTACGCCTCCCTGGAGCCAGAGTTCTGCCAAGTTGGGTGCAAACTGGATTTCAGTAAATCAGCTCCCACGTGGGCTGTCCTGGGGAGCCTCCAACTTCTAGACCCTGAACTGGATGGACTGGTAGACACCTGAAGCTCAGGTTAAAGAACCGAGAGCGTGACGAGAGAGACGCGGCAGAACTTAAGTTTAAGAGAGACAGACTCAGGGCCCTCAGCGGCTTCAAGCTGTCTGGTGATGTGGTTGCCAGAAGGCTGCATTAATAGAACTATTGTAGCCGGAACAATGGCCCAGAGGAAGATAATAGCTCTGCCAGGCTCTCCAGATCAAGCTATGATTACAGAGTATCGAGTTCAGCTTTGGACACTACATTTTCAGACAGACGTGGGGACATGACTCTGTGAGGCAGAGAATGGCCAAGGAAGTTGAAAGGACAGGTCTGTTTTTATCACCCCTGCATACCTAGCACCCAGTAACGCGCTTGGCAGGTCTTTACGGACAGGAGTGACGAACGTATGAACAAGTGAACGAGGCAAAGGACCGGGGGCACCCAGCCCAGAGCAGAGAAAACTAGTGGAACAGAACAGAACTTTCCAAGGAGTATCAAGGCTGTCCGGGAATGAAGCTCTGGGCACCCCCAATTCTGGGAGCGCACACGACGTGGCCTACGCCCAGCCGAGCTCTCCCACCTGACGTCTCAGGTCATCCTGTCTCTTTGCACAGACGAGAAATCTGAGGCTGTGAGAGCGCAGAAAACTGGCTCAAGTGACTAAAATCCTGGGTCTGGGGTTGAACCCACCCAGTGTCTGCAGCCTGTTCTGTGAGCAGCCAGATCTACAGAGGCGAGCTTCGGCTCATGCTCTCCACCTCAGGGGCAGAACGAGGACCAGAGGGGACCAACTCTGACTCCAGCGGGAGCGACTTTCAGTAACACGCAGTGTGATTCACTGGCTGTTTGTCAGGGACGCCAAGGCAGGCGGGACTCAGATCCGGGGCAGGGGCGGGGTTGGCTGGTGTCCGCGGCGTCCCTGCCCTGAGCCTGGGCCGGCCTTCCCCGCGCTCCCCCTCACCCCCGCCCCCAATTCCTGGGAAGTAAAGGAGGTCCGGGCTCACTCTCCACAATGGTGGTCCTGCCCGAGCCATCGTCGTTGATCTGCTGGATGTTCCCAAAGTGGATGTCGCTGAAGAAGATGCGGTTGGGGGTGCCCGGGGAGGTGCCCGCTCGGTAGTCGAAGGCCAGGGCGATGACGTTCTTCATGTGCTCGGGGTCCTCGAAGGGCTGCACCGGCGCGTTGAGGTTGCGCTCGTCGGACAGGTGGACGCTCTTGAGGATGGTGCGCTCGGAGTACAGCAGGTAGCCCGCATACTCGCGGCACGACGCCCCGTCCTCGGCCAGCATCCCGTGGGCGCAGGCGCACGCCCGCTGGCCGTTGCCCCGGTATAGGCACAGCTGCTGGCAGCCGCCGTTGTCCACCGCACACACGTTGGTTCCTGGTGGGGGGGGGCGGCCACGTGGAAGCCAGGGGTCACGGCGGGCAGGGCCGGCCGGCTGCCCCTGTCCTCTCGGCTGAGGCGGAAGCTCTGGTTGGCGCCCTGCTCTGCCTCCATGCCCCCACTTCAGACAACTCTCCAGGCCCTGGCACTCAACCCCCTCAGCCTCCCCTCACCACCCCTGGGTCTCCCTCATCACGCTCTCCTAGAAGTTGCCCTGCGGTCTGACTTCTCCCCCAGCTCCTCTCTTGCCCAGCCCAGAGCCCCAGCCTCGCCTTTCTGTCGGTCCCGGTTGAAGACTTTGATGTCTTTGAGCTGGACGCCGATGCCCGTTCGCAGGGGCACAGAGTCGGTGGCGTTGTCCTTGCTCCCGCGCTTGATGGAGCCGTTGGCATGAGTCCTGCAGGGAGGCAAGGGGCCATGAGCCGGCTGTCAGCTGGGGCCCAGGGGAAGGCCGGGACAGGGGCCCACCTGTCACTCCAGTAGATGAACTCCTCAAACACGGACACTGAGAACATGTCCATGTTGTTGCTGGACAGGACCACCTCGCGATCCTCGCCCGTCTCCAGGTCGATCCGCTCGATTTTGTCCGTCCGGGCGTCGCACCAGTATAGCTTCCCGTCCTGCAGGCCAGAGGCGCCCACCTCACTGCCCCATGTCCCAGGCAGCGCGGGGCATCCACTCACTCCTGCCTCACCATCTCTTCCCTCCTTGCTCTACATCCTCCCGCTCTCTGACCCACGGCCCTGCTGGCCTCCCTCTAGGCCTCCCTCCAAGTGCCCACTTCTGAGTGACCTCCCTGACCATCTGCAGGGCGGTGGAACCCTACTCTGCATGGGGCCTGGGCCAGAGGACCCCCTGACCCCTTGGTCCATATCTTCCCACCCACGGGCCTGTCACATGAGATTCCATGGGGAGCAGGGCTCAGGGTACAGGGGGCTGCCCCTCCCCCCAGAGCGGGGTCCAGCTCTTTGGCCTCAGGGCCGAGCCTGCACCCAGACCTGATAGTCCACGGAGATGCCGTTGGGCCAGCTGATGCTGACATTCACCAGCACCACCCGCTCACTGCCGTCCAGCCGAGACCGCTCGATCCGCGGGTACTGGCCCCACTCGGTCCAGAACAGGTACCTGGGGTGAAGGTGGAAGCAGGGGTCAGTCCCCAGAGCACAGACGAGAACGGGCCTGTGGCCAGAGGCCTGGACCAGACCAGAGCCAGGAGTGGGGACTGGTCAGCCCCGCCCGCTCCTCACCCCTTCTCCGGGTGGACAGTGATCGCCCGGGGCTTGTCCAGACCCTGGGATATGACCACGTAGCGGAAAGAGCCATTGAGCCGGGCAACTTCGATGACGTCGAAACCCTGGTCCGTCCAGTAGATGTTGCCTGTTGAGAGAGGAAGGCGCGGTGCTCAGGGGGCGTGTGGGGACTTGAGTACTTCGTCCCCTCCAGCCTTCCAAGGCCCCACTCCCCCCGTCCTCTGCCTCTCCTGCAGCCCCTCAGCCCTCCCAGAGCTCACCTGCGATCCAGTCCACTGCGATGCCCTCCACGCGGCCAATGCCGTTGGTCACCACATCCTCACGCCACGTCTGGTCCCGCTTAGCCCGGCTGATGGTGCTCAGGCCCATGTCCACCCAGTAAATGGTGTCATTCTCTGGGGGCAGAGGAGCCAACACGGGGATGCTCACCGAGGCAGGGGACAAGGCGGAGGGGTCAAAATCACAAGGGGATGAAGACGGGGGTGACCGAGAGCTGGGGAGACCAGCGGCTTGGGACGGTGTAGCAGGGCAGGGCAGCTGTGGTCAGGCAACCTCTCCTGGGACCCCCAGAACACTACACAGCGAAGGGAAGGCATGTCCCACCTCCTCCTGCCACCAAGGCTCACCAGCATGGAAGTCAATGCCGACGGCCAGCGAGGTCCCCGACACTGGGACCAGGGCGTCCGACTTGTCGTTGGGGTCCAGTGGGATTCCCCGGATCCCCTCGTGCACAGAATACAGGAGAAAGGAGCCCACACCTGAAACACAAGGGCACCGCGCATGGGCTCCATCACCCGCACACCCTTCTGATACCTCCTCCTAGCCATCACACCTCCCCTGGGCGGGGACGGGACAGTCAAGTCACCCAGCCGGCTTCAGGGAACCACCTGTGAGTCCCCCTGGTGCCCGCTAGAGGGCAGCAGAGACCAGGCTTTCGCTTCACACAAACCCTTTACCAATCCTAAAGGTGTTAGGGAGAACCTGGAGAGGTTTAGATGAGGCAATGGGACCGAGTGACTCCCAGATCTAGATTTCCACCCTAGTTGCCTCTTGTCCTTGTCCGTCTGGCCTGTGTCACACCCTTGGGTCTCTGGCACCCGGCTCCTGAGCCAGCCTCCTCAGTTCCCCCTTTCTTACAAGGCGCCACTATCCACGCCCCTAGAGTTTCCCCCTGCCTTTATCCCCTTGCAAAGCACATCCTCAGTTGAATCCCCCTAATGGGCCCTGGTTGCTCAAGGCTCCCTGGAAAAAAAGATTCATGGTCGAGTGTGTGGAGACCCCAAACACTTAAAGAGTCTCCCCATGGGAAATTCTCAGAGCAGATGAGCTTATGCAAGGCTCTGAGAAGTTCTGCAGCAAAAAAAAAAAAAAAAATCCACTTAAACTTAGTTCAACCCAGTGTTTCTGTAACATCGACCACATCAAAGAGGGAGGTTCCTGGGAGTGCACTTCGGGAAATGCTGTCCTGGGGCGGGCTCGTAAATCAGTCAGCAAGTTCTTGTGAAACAGCTCCGAGTTTCATCCCTTCTCTTCAACCCCGCTGCTGAGCCCCAGCCCAGGCTAACAGATTCCTGACTGGTCTAACTGCCTTGGTCTCTCCCTCCACCGCTCAGCCGGCTCTCTGCCGCCAGGTTAATCTGCCCCAAACACCACTTTCCAGGTGCTCCTGGCTGAGAACCTGCAGAACCCCGCCTGCCCCACAGCCTCACCCATGCACCCCACACCCTGCTTGCCACTCAGGCTGGCCCCTCAGGGCCTTGCACCCACCATCCTACTGCTCTGGACCCCTCGCCTGGCATGTTGTCCCTTCTCCTTCAAACCACACACTCAAATCCTCTGTGCCCAGCACACGTCCTGCACGAAGTGACCCTGGCGTCCCCTCCGACGTCTGTTTCTCCAAAATCCTACTGAAGTCAGAGCCGCTTCATGCCCCCCCTCCCCCGCCTCTGGTCAAGCCTGCTGAGCACAGAGACAGGGACTTCTGTCCCCGCCTCCCCCACGGCGACCAGCACAGTGGACGCTGACTCAGCACCTAACCCAGATGACTACGCGATGAACTCATCCTGTCCCCGCGCTGAGAAGAGGAAGGTGGCTGACAGGGGCTGAGGACCGGGGTCGAGGGGCAGGGAGCAGAGGGGGCACTGACCCTCACAGGCCTGCTGGCCGCTCCGGAGGCTGTAGCCGGCCGTGCACATACAGGCCCGGGTCGTCTCGGACGTGGGCAGGCAGAGCTGCGAGCAATCGCCGTTGTTGACGCTGCAGGGATTGGTGCCCTCGTGGTCTGGGGGCGAGTGGGAGGCACAGAGAAAGGGTTACTGGTTCTCCTCGGGACCTCGGCCTCAGGGTGGAGCATGCCTTGGGACAGGATGGTCACCCCTTGACCCCAGACCTGGTGGGGGTCACCACCCCTACCCAGAGCTCAGGGCTCCAGTCCTGCAGGGCCCCTGGCCCTTGTGAAAGAGGGGCCCCATGGGTGGTGAGCAGAGCCGAACCCGTTTTCATTCCCCTCGCTTGCCCAGGGCTCCTCCTGGCACAGCCCCGGCCTCTGACCCCAGCCCACTGGCCCGGCCCTGGCCCTGCCTCACCCAGCTGGATGCTCTCATCGTAGACCTTCATGTGCATCACCAGGGTGGTGCTGTTCCGCAGGACCACGGACCCCGAGCCGTCAGCCTTGTTGCACGTGCCCATCTTCTCTGACACCTGATCTGCCCACCACAGCTTGTCCCCTGGGGAGGCAGGAGGGGATGAGACCCCCGGGGGAGGCCCCACCCCAGGCCCGCCCTGTCCCCCTGGCCCCGCCTGCTCTGCTCCAGCCCTTGGCTCCCAGGCCAGCGGCCCTCACCCATGATTGCCAGGGCGGTGGCCTTGCCCAGCTGGTTCCGCATGGCATCGATGACCTCCAGCCCGCTCCCATCCAGGTTGCAGCGGTTGATGGTGTGGTTCTTGGAGCTGATCCAGTAGAGTTTGCTCTCAGGGAAGTCGATCGCCAGGCCTGGAAGAAGAGGGGTGTCAGGGCCAGAGAGCCCAGCACCCACCAGGGCTGGGGGCCAGGAGCCTGAGAGAGTGGCTGGGGTCCATCTCACCTCTGGGGATGGGCTCAGAGTATGTGTGTAGTTGAGGGGGAGGGTGGTGAGAACAAGCACTCAGCTGGGAGCTCGGGCAGACGGAGGAGCGATAGGGAGGAAGCCTGAGAGCATCTCCGGCTGGAGGAGTTAGCGGGGAGGGCTGCAGGGCCGCAGGACGGGCTCGTACCCACAGGGCCCCTCTGGCCACTGAAGAGCAGGGTGCGGTTGCTGCCGTCCATGTTGGCCATGCTGATGTTGTCGCCGTCCGTCCAGTAGAGCTTCCTAGGGGCGCCAGGACAGGGGGCCAGTCAGAGTCCTCCTCTTCCCCTGCCCCACACCCCGTGCCCCTCGACCTGGGGCCCTGCAGGACATACCCACGCAGAGGGTGGACGACCAGGCCGTGGGGCTGCTCCAGGCCCTGCACCACCGCGTTCTTGAAGGAGCCGTCCAGCCGGGCCACGTTGATCTGCTTCTTGTTGGTGTCGTAGCTCGTCCAGAACAGGTTTCGGGACACCCAGTCGACAGCCAGCCCGTGGGCATTTGGCAAGTCTGGGGACACAGTGGGGAGCTGTGGTCGGGTGTTTGCGGGACACAGGTCGGGGGCTCGAGGGGGAGGGGGCCAGCCTGGTTTCTGGGGGAACAGGGATCACGACATGGGGATGGGAACACTCTGGGGGAAAGGATTCGGGGAAAGGACAACAGGACCCAGGGAGCCAGGGGGTGAGGCCTGGACAGAACCTGCAGAGACGACTGTCTCCACGCCGGTGCCGTTGATGAAGGCCCGCTTGATGGCCTGGGTCCGCACATCTGACCAGTAAACGCGCTGCTCGCGGGCGTCATAGTCCAGCACCGTGACGTTGTCGATGTCGGGCACCGTGAAGGAGATGATGTAGTTGTAGTAGGGGGCGTCCAGATCCACACCCCGGATCTCCATCTGACGTGCGTACAGCAGGAACTTCTTAAACTCTGCGGGCACAGGGCAGGTCACTGAGGGCAGCCCCCTGCCTCCACGCCTTCCACCCACCCAGACTCTCCCGGGTCCTTCTATCTGCTGCTGGCCCTTGGCGATCAGGGAGGCCCTGCTGGGCATCACCCTCCAGTCGGGGCGGCAATCTTTTCTGATAGCGGCTGTCTCTGGAGCCTCTCCCATCAGGCCCCTTCCAGCTGAGACCGCCTACCTTTGCTCAGAACCTGGAGCTGGGGTAGCCTGGCCCTCCTCCCGTCAGCCGTGGTATCCCCCTGGCTCTGGGGGGGGTGCCTTACCATAGCAGGTGGTATTGTCCTTGTGGAGCTTCATGAGGTGCGGGCAGGCGCAGGAAACGGTTCGGTTATAATCGATGAGACACAGGTGGGAGCAGGGGCCCCGGCCCCCGTTGGCCTCACAGGGGTTGGGAGCTGGCGGGGAGGGGAAATCAAGACCATTGAGTGACCCTTCCGGCCTTGCTCCCCTGGCCCACGCCCACTTCCTGGCCCAGGGTCGCTGCCGCCGCAGACCGCCCCCGGCTCTGCGCGGCCTGCCCGGCCCTTACCCATGGGCTGCCGGGAGGGGTGGTACACTTGCAGGTCAAAGGGCTGCGTGTTGGTCCTCTGGACCACGGTGACGTTGTGGCCCGTCCACTTGTTGGCCTTGGCCAGCGTGTTGGTCCGCCAGTCCGTCCAGTACACCTCGCCTCCGTACAGCGTCACTGCAAACGGGTGCGACAGGAACTCGTGGCCCCGAAGCACCTCCATGTGACCGGAGCCGTCGTAACGGGCAGAGTAAATGGCGTCTGACCTGAGAGTGTGGTGCGGGGCAGAGTGAGGAGCCGGTGGGGACCCGAGACCTCGGGGCACGCGGCCCTGGGGCCCCCCATCCCCGTCCCCGTCCCTCGGGGTGCCCCGTGGAGCAAGAACGCACGGCTCAAGGGCTGGGACCCCAGCCCCGACCCCAGTCCCCTTGCCCCTTCACTCTCCCCATCACACCGGGCCGGGGTGAAGTCCAGAAAAAGATACCCCCCTTCAGGGACATCAGCTAAAAAAAGTCCCGCCCCGTCGAGCAGCGCTCACAGACGCATGAGCAAGCCCGGTGTTGGTCCCAGCCCCGCGCGGGCGGCGGCCCTGGCTCTGCCCTCCTCCATCCGCGCCTCCTTCCCAGCCCAGCCTCTCCCGCGCTCAGTCCTCTCCCTGGGCCCTGGTCCACATGCTCCGCTCCGGCTCAGCTGCGTCCGGGCCTTCTCGCCCCGCCCTGTCCCCGGGGGCGGGGCTCCCGGGAGGGCCCGGGGCTGACCTGGCGTCAATCCACAGGATGCGCTTCTCCAGGTAGTCCACGGTAAGCCCGTTGGGCCAGCCCCCCGAGCCTGTCTCCCGGTGGATGGTGCGGCGCCCGGCCCCACTCATGGAGGCTGCCTCGATGCGGGGCAGGCTGGCATCCCAGTCCGTCCAAAACAAGATCCTGGGGGCGTGGGGAGGGGGTCAGGAGGGCCAAGGTCGAGGCCAGGGCGAGGGGCTGCGGGAGGATCCTTGGTGAAGGGCGGAGGAGGCGAGGAGCCCTGGGGAGATGGGTGTGCCTGGCCCCTGCAGGGGAGTCAAGGGGCCAGAACAGGTCTGGGCAGGGCCCTCACCCATCTCGGGGATCCAGGGCAATCGCCCTGGGGTGCTCGATGTCGCCGGCCAGCAGCGTGGTTCGGAGGGTCCCGTCCAGCTTGGCCACCTCAATCTGGTCCAGGTTACTCTCCACCCAGTAGATGTTGCCCGCAATCCAGTCTACAGCCAGGCCCTCAGGTGTGGCCAGGCCGTACTGAATCACCACCTCGAAACTGGTGAGGGCTGAGAAGAGAGGCCACAGGAGGTCAGACTCACCTGGGGTGGGGGGGTGAGCTGATGATACATGCTAGGAATTCTGGATGGCCCACCCCAACCTTGACACCTCTGTGAACACCTGTGAACACCTCTGGTGAGCCCTGGATTCAACAGAGCTTCCCAGAACCCCCCTCTCCTCACCCAGGCCCCCTGCCCCAGGAGGTCAAGCAGAAGCCTGGCTTCTAGAACCCTGGAGAAGGGGAAGTGGCAACTATCTTCTGCCTGTGACTCTCTGAAGGGCCAACTCCTGGGAGGAGGTCAGAGCAGAGGGTGGGGGCTTTGGGGGAACAGACCTAGACTCAATATGAAGCAGACAGAACTTTCTAGAAGTCACTCCACAGATGGTCCTGGAGGTCTTTCTTTGGTTATATATATATGTATATATATATACACACACACATATACTGTGCTGAATGCTAAGTCACTTCAGTCGTGTCCAACTCTTTTCGATCCTATGGACTGTAGCCCACCAGGCTCGTCTGTCCATGGGATTCTCCAGGCAAGAACTCTGGAGTGGGTTTCCATGCCCTCCTCCAGGGATCTCCCCAACCCAGGGATTGAACCTGGGTCTCCTGCACTGCAGCCAGATTCTGCACCAGGGAAGCCCAATATATATACACACAATAATTTAGAAACTGTTACATAATGTGAACATTTGACAGTCTATTTAACCATCTCCTAGTTGATGGACATTTGAGATGGTTCCAGGTTTTCTCTATGGACCTGTCTGGTGGCTCAGACAGTAAAGAATTTGCCTGCAATGCAAGAGATCTGGGAAGATCCCCTGGAGAAGGGCATGGAAACCCACTCCAGTATTCTTGCCTGGAGAATCCCATGGAGAGAGGAGCCTGGCGGGCTACAGTCTATTGGGTCACACAGAGTCGGACATGACTGAGAACTAACACGTCACATTTTTCTCTACGACAACACCAGCTCCTCTAGTAAATGCACTTCTTTCAAGTCTCTGCTCAGATGGCAGCTTCTCAGGGGCCACCCCCGTTCTCTCCCCACCCTGCCCCCTTTGTCCTTATCCACAGTACTGCCCCCTGGGTCACCCTCTGTGATGCTCATCGCCCGTGTTTATCTTTGATGTTCCCACTGGCGTGTAGGCTCCATGAGGGCAGACAGTCTATCTTGTTTGGCTCCCTGCTGTTTCCCCTGGGCTGGAGTGTGTGGCAGGGGCTCGGGAACGAGTGTTACTAAAGAAGCAAGCCTGTGATGGGTCAGGCCGCCTCGGGACAGAAGGCAGGGTTCAGGTACCCCACCCCTCAATGGCTTTTTTTCTTGCAAGGCTGCAATTCTGGCCATTCCAAAGAAAGGCTGATCATTTTGTTAATTATCAGGCTGGCAGCTCTGCTGACGATAATTACCGGGCGTCAGGCACTGAGACCCACAGCAAAATCTAACCCAATTAACAAGAGTGTGGGGGATAGGGGAAACTCAGGGCCTCTGCTCCAGGCAGCCTGCATCGGGCCCGCGGATCTGAGAGCCCAAGGGCCAGGTCTGGGGTGCACTGCGGCATGGGTCTCGGGCAGGCGGGGGTCACCTCCGTTGTCCAGCAGCTTGCCGCGGTAGATCTTGTCCTCCACCACGTCGGTCCAGTAGAGGGCGCTCTGGCTGAGGTGGAAGTCCAGGGCGATGGTGTTGCGCAGGCCGGGCACCAGCACGCTGTAGTCCCCTTTGTGGAGGTCGATGCGCCGGATCTCGTGGCGGTTGGAGAAGATGATGAACGGCTTGAAGGGGTCTGGGGACGGGTGTGATGGGGTCACTTCTTGCCCCCGAGCCACCCTGTCCAGGCGCAGACAGGGTCTCCGTGGGCCCCTGCACTGGGCCGGGAGGGAAACCTCAGCCTCCCCCTGCAGTTCAGTCGCCGCCCCGCCCCCGGCCCGGATCCCCGCCTCGGCCCGACCGCCTCTCACCCAGGCTGCGGCAGCTCTCGCCGTCAGGCTCCAGCACCCAGCCCTCGTAGCAGGAGCACTTCACGCTGAACTTGTTCTGGTCGCATTTCTGGCTGCACTTGAGATGCTTGGCGCAGTAGCTCTGGATCTGGCAGGTGTGGTTGTCAGGCCCCAGCTCCATGCCCAGAGGGCATGAGCACACGATGCCTTCGCCAGGTGCCACGGAGCAGTTGTGGCTGCAACCCCCGTTGTTCAGAGAGCACTGGTCTGGGGGGTGGGGGCAGGGGACAGATCAGGGTCAGGATCCAGGAGGCAGGTCCTTTCCGTTCCTCTGTCCCCCTGCTTCCCAGGCACCCTTGGGACCAGGGCTCGGATCCCCGCACCCACTCCGTGGGTGGTCATCTCCTCTCTCCTGGAGCACCCCTCCATCATGGTCGGGTCTTTCTCTCTAACCTCTACTTCCCAGCCTCTTCTTGAGCCACGGTGGGGGCCCCAGCCTTTTGCCTCTCTCTGGGGTGGGGGTGTGGGGGGGCTTTCCTCTCTCTCTCCTGATTTGGGTGTGATTTGGGGGTGGGGTGCAGTAAGGAATGTCCTGCTCCGGGTCCTCAGACACACCCCAGGACCTGTCTGCCCTGACTGATGACCTGTCAGCGGTTCTCAGGGCCGGTCCTTATCTCCCACTCCTCTCCTCCAAGGAACCCGACGCTGGGCCAGCTGGGCTCAGAGGAGATAAGGAGCTCTGCTCCTCATCCCGGAGTCACACCAGGCGGCCCTGCCTAACCCCTCGTCCTTTTGATCTTGAATGCACAGCCTCCTCCCCCAACCTTCTCACTCACTCGGCAGGACGGGGCGCCTGCCCTCCTGACCACATCAAGCATCAACCCTGGTGCCTTCATCCTGAAAGCCGGGTGACGGAGAGGGGGGCTGGGCCTGCAGGGGGAGCTGCATTGTCCTGTCTCCACCGCACTTCTCGGGCTGTGTGACTTTGGGCCAGCTACTCAACCTCTCTGAGCCTCAGTTTTCTCATGGGTGAGATGGGGGTGAGAACCGCATGTGTCTCACAGGGCTGCTTGTGGACTAAATGCTGTAACAGTGGGGACGCTGAGCACAGCCTCTTGCACGTGGGTGTTTTAGTAGCAGCTCTGAGGACTGCTCGCCCAGCAGCCAGATCTGCCCTTTCTAGTCTGAGACACACCCCCCCGCCTGCCGGCAGAGCTCCTGGCCTGGCTCAGCCTCCTTATCTAGCTCGCCTGCCCATGTGTCTTTCCCGGGCCCCGGACTCACCACAGAGCTCCCCCTCGTCCGAGCCATCCCCACAGTCGTCGCTGCCGTCACACAGCTTGTCGGGCGGCAGGCAGACCGAGGTGTTGTTGGCGCAGGGGTGCGAGGGCGGCCTGCAGGCCAGGGACTCGCAGTTCTCTTCGTCCGAGTTATCCTCACAGTCGCTGTCACCGTCACACACCCAGGCTTTGCTGATGCATCGGGCTGGGGAAGGGGTGTAGCATCAGGGGCCAGGCCTGGACAGCAGGGCTCCGCGTGCCCTTGGTCCCCGGCCCAGGGGACTTCTTTAATCAGGTCACAACTGTAATGCTTTGGGGTCCCCTAGGAACCTTGATCATAACTGTAATGCTTTGGGGTCCCCTAGGAACCTTGATCCTAACTGCAATGCTTTGGGGTCCACTAGGAACCTTGAGGCTTTTTCTGTCAAGTTCACATGGGCAACAGAGAGGCAGGGATCTGCAGGAAGTGCTGACACTCAACACTGGTGAGGGTTCTGGCTCCCCAGGGTCCTTACTGCAGGCTCTGGCCCCTTCACACGTCCCCCATGCGTCTGGCAGAAGCTTTTTTCTGTGCGTTTTGCCTCACGGAGCCCCCCCTGCCCTGCTCTCAGCATCATCTCCTGTCTGTGCAGTTTCTCTTCAGCCCTTCTTTTTACCAGAGTCTTTGCAGCCAAACTTGACGTTGGGATCACAGACGTGGGTCACCCCCTCACAGCTCTTCTCGTCGCTGGAGTCCATGCAGTCAGTGTCCCCGTCGCAGCGCCACCGCAGGGGGATGCACAGACCGTCCAGCCGGCACTGGAACTCGTCATTGTGGCAGCCGCCAGGAGGCCTCGTGGCTGCGGGGGCACAGGTGGAGGGCCCCGGATCAGCCATTCCCATCGCTGCTTTTCCAAACCCCTCCTGCCATACCCGGCCCGGGGCTGTGAGCTGAGGCAGGCTGGAGAGATCTCTGAGTCCCACTGACTCTCCCTGCAAGTGCTGAGTCAGGGCCATGACACCTTCCAGGGCTTAGGAATCCTCTTGCTTCACTTCCCTGTTTCACACACATGAGCTCGGCTGGATAAGCAATCCGCTAGGTCAAAGCTCAAATGCTCCCCACGTTAGCCTAGCACTTGCTCACTTCACAAACACTTACTGAGCACCTAGTGTGTGCCAGCCACTGTCCCAGGTGCCAGCATGAATAAGACAGTGTCCTCACCCCTGTGGAGCTGAAGTTCTAGCAGGGAAGAGAAACGGTGAAGACACGACATAGAAATCCAGAATGGAGCTACAGGTGGTGATCAAGGAAGGCTGTGCAGACTAAGCCGGGTCAAGGCTAGGGAGCATGGGATGCTACTTGAGATAGAGTCAGGAAGGGCCCCGAGCAGGAGATGTTTGAGCAGAGGCCTGAATGACGGGAGCCGTAAGATGAACCGTGCATCCCAGGAGGGGGAACAGCCAGCAGAAGCCCCTGAGACAGGACCACGCGGGGCATACTCGGAAAAGGCCCGGGGTGTATTTAAAGCTGCGCAGCCGGAGCAGGTGATGGAGGAGATGAGTGGCAGGAATGCAGGTCAGAGGGGCTGCGGGACCCCTGCAGGCCATGAAGCAGGGCTCAGCATGGATGTGAAGCGTACGGGAAGCCAGGGCAGGCTCGAGGGCAGGGCTGGGGAGTGATCTGGTGTGGAGGATGTGACCTGCCGGCTGTCCTGTGACTCGGGAGGCTGGGGAAGGAGCAGAGGGAGCAATGGGAGGCACGGGTGACCGTGCAAAGCCTCGCCTCGCACTCACGCTCCGCCACGAACACGGTCCACGTGCTCGTCTCCTCCCTGGACTTCGGCACCAGCCTCCCAGCTGATCTTCCTCCCTCAGGGCCCCCGAGCCTCTTCCCAACCTAATGTCCTTCCAGCATTGTCTTCTGAAAGTATTTTCTACATCTCAACACCTTCCAGCTCTGAGACCCTTCCAAGGCCCCCAGTGCCTGGCCTGCCGTTGTGATCTGCCCGCTCTGGGTGCTGCCTCATCGCCTGCTGGCCCCTGCAGTCTAAGCCCCCGCACCACAGCCCCGAGGACCCCTTCAGGAGCGCTGTTTCACCTTCTAAGTTGTATTGCTTGGTTCTCCAGGCTATTCCCACCATCCCCATTTGAAGACCCCCCCCCCCGCCTCTTGTCCATAGCCTAAACCCTCACTGGGGCCCAGTTCAAACCCCACCTCCTCTGAAACGGTCCCTGACCATTCCGGCTCATGGCCACAGGTAACAATTGTGACAGGACAGCCCGGCTCCCAGGGGCCAGGCCCCTACACATCTCCTCTCACTTCACAGAGCAGGACACAAAGGAAGACGCCGAGTCTCGGGGGAAGCGACCCGCCCAAGTCTGCCCAGCTCGTGAGGGGCAAAGGGCTTCCCCACCTTGCCACACCGACGGCCTACAGGGGCTCAGAGTCCCACTCAGCAACCCTTCTCAGACATCCTGAGACACAGTCAGTATGTCCCGGGCCTCGGGCGACCCTCCCCATCCTCCCTCTGAGTGCAGGACCCAGAGCGCTCACTCAGGGCCCAGTGCTGTCCCCACTGTGTGCGCCTTAACTCGACCCAGGGAGGTCGCAGGGTGCTAGGGCAGGGGCCAGGTGAAGCCTGGAGAGACTTTGGTCTGCCATATTTTTAAAACTTTTCAAACAAACTGCCAGTTGTTATGGGTTGACTTGTGTTCCCTAAAAAGATGCTGGAATCTTAACTCATAGCACCTGTGAATAGGACCTTATTTGGAAACAGGTCTTTCTTTGCAGATGATTAACTTAAGATGAGGCCATTAGGACAGGCCCTGATCCACTGTGACTGCGTACTTATATAAAGAGGAAATCTGACACAGAGACCGACACGCATTCATCGGGTTTGCCAGGTCAAGATGAAGGCAGAGACTGAAGCTAGGAGAGAGGCCTGGAATAGATCCTCTCCTGACCCTCGGAAGGAACCAGCTCTGCTGACATTCTGGTCTTGGATTTCCAGCCTCCAGACTGTGAGACATTCGATTTCTGTTGTTTAAGTCACTTAGTTTGTGGCACTTGGTTATAGCAGCCTTAGGAAACTAACATACCAGTGTGCTAAAATGGGTAATTTCAGGTTTCCCTGCTGGCACAGTGGATAAGAATCCTCCTGCCAATTCAGAGGACATCGGTTTGAACCCTGGTCTAGGAAGATCTCACATGCCGCAGGGCAACTAAACCTGTGTGCCACACTACGGAGCCTGCCTCCACGAAGCAGCCACTGCGACGAGAAGCCCGCGCACCGCAGCTGGAGAGGAGCCCTGCTCTCCGCAACTGGAGAAAGCCTGAGCACAGCAACGAAGACCCACTGCAGCCATAAACAAATATATATGCATTTTTTAAATGGGTAGATTTCACACAAAACCTGCCCTCCTGAAGCCAGGGCAATCTGGGGGCTGCATTCTTCCATGGCAACAATGGGCCAGGGCTGAACAACCAACATCCCTTGAGAAGGTCTGTGCCTTCCATTAACCCCAGTCCCCTCAGGTCCTGGAGGCCTGGGCACCGGGGACCCCACAGAGCTGACTCCTCCCTCCTTCGGTGCCCGCTGTGCTCATCCTCCCCTACCCCCGTGGGCATCCCTTTCTCACACTACCAGCGACCGAACACAGGCTGTGTGCGTTCCGTGCACGATCTCACGGAACCCCCACGTCAACGCGATCGTGCCCTGTGCTATTATTATCCCCACTTTGCAGATGAAACTCACAGGGGCCCACAGACATGAAGTAACTTGCTCAAGGCCACCCAGATAGTAAGTCGCTGAGCTGGAGCTCAAACCCAAGGCCACCTGGCTGCAAAGCCTGAGATCTTAACAGTGTGTGACACTGATTTGTCCACCGCTTTCCTCTCCCACACGACTGCAAACTCCGGAAGGATAAGAGCTGCTTCAGGGTTATCTCTGGTGCCCGAGGGGGGGGGGCACGCGGTGGGGAGGGGGGATGGAGAGGGGATGGCCCGCCCCCCCCCCCCCCCCCCGGTCCCTGTGCGCCCACCCTGGTTGGTGCAGTTGGCGTGCGTCTCGTCGCTGTAGTCCCCGCAGTCGTTGTCGCCGTCGCAGGTCCAGTGCTCAGGGATGCAGCGCCCGCTGTTGCACTTGAACTGGGTGCTGGAGCAGGAGTGGCTGCAGCCCGCCTCGTCGCTGTTGTCCCCACAGTCATTGTCTGGGGTGGGGGGGGCGGCAAGAAGGGAAGAGGCGAGGAGGGGGTCAGCACGTGACTGTCTCTGCGACCCCAGCGTGGGGTCCCCACTCCCTCCCTCCCCATTCCCAACCTCAACCCACCCCAGCCTCCCCACCAAGAAAATAAAAAACAGAAAAGACACAGAAACTGCATAGACTGCAGCATGCACCATGGCCCACGCGGCGGGGGGGCAGGGGGAGGTGGGGCGAGCGCCCGGAGGGCCCTTCCCGCAGTCTGCGAGACTGGGGGTGGGGGCAGGACGCATTCCTTTCCCCTTTAGGCAGTGGGTGGGAACAGGGGTCTGCTTGCCTGGGGGAAAGGAAAGGGATTTCTCAGGTTAGGGACGGACAGAGGTGGGCGGAGTATAGGTGAGGGCTCTGCTGGGGGGGGACAGGGTCCGCGAGGCCTCGCCCCGAGTCCCTGAGTGTGAGCATCACTGGCCGGAAGTCTGGGTGAGGGGCGCTGCCTGCAGCTGGGAAGGCGTGTGAGGGGGACTGAGCCAGTGTCCTGCCTTCTAGGCCTGGTGGGCAGGGCCACCAGCCTTCTCTCCACATCTTCAGGACACTGGAGAAGGTGGGTCTGGCTGTCCCCTTGGACTGTGCTCCTGCCTCTCTCCCAGCTGCCTCTGCGTCTCGGACGCTCTCCTCCCGCCACGTCCTGGTGTTTCTGTCCCCGCCTCTCTGTCATCTCCTCTCCTGGGACAGGCTCCTTCTGCCCTCTCTGCTTTCCCCTGCACTGTTTTCTTTCTCCCTCTGTGGTCTCCTCTCTCACTGCTCTGGGGAAGGGAGCTGCGTGGGGGTCCTGGGAGGCGGCCCAAGGCCAGCTGGGGCGCTAGGGTGATGGTGCATGTGCTTCTATGCACTGACCGGCAGGCTCAGGACAGGTCTTTTCATCAGAGCCGTCCCCACAATCCTTCTCTGAAACACAGAAACCGCCAGGGCAGCCATTGGCATACGAGACACGGCAAAGATGAGGGGCAACGTGGCGCTGACCCAGTCCGTCCTCACACACGTGAGCTAGGGCTCGAGCCCCCGCCGCGACACGTCACGACACCACACAGACGGGACCAGACCCCGGAGACAGCACACACACAGCAGGCCGGCGGCCCCCAGGGCTGACATCACCTGGTCCCGGGCTGACCGCCAGGTGAGCTCCCGAGTCTGGAGCCGGAGCCTGGAGGGGGCGCCGAGGACCCCGGGAGATGGGGTTTGCAGGGAGACGGGAGATGGGCGTGGGCCCTCCTCGCTCATCTCTCCCTGGCCCCTGCACCTCTGCCCGGGGATGGGCCGCTCTGCCCGGCGAGGAACAGCGCGGACGGGCAGTGGGTGGGGTCTCCCCCTGGCCATCCTGGCCGCCCCCACAGTGCTTCTAGCTCATCCTTATTTCTTCCAGACAACCCGGGGGGGGCATCAGTGACCCGGAGGGAGGCCCTGGCTTGATTCTAAAACCCCTCCACCTCCCACCCGGGACCTGGCTACGGCTTCTGGCTTTCCCAGGAACCAGGGCAGGTGAAGGGAACAAGCTCTTACCATTGTCGCATCTCCAGTTGATGTTGATGCATCTGCCGTTGTTGCAGGTAAACTGAGTCAGGGGGAAGCAGGTGGGATAGGCTGTCAGAGGGAAAGACTAGCTGAGTAGGGTCCTTAAGATTTTCAGCATCACAGCACGAGCAGGTGGGTGCAGGGTCCCCCACCATAACCCACAGTCCCCTGTCCAGCCAGGTGCAGGAGGGAAGGCCAAGCTCAGATGGCAAATAATCCACCTGCAATATAGGAGACCCCGGCTGGATCCCTGGGTCAAGAAGATCCCTTGGAGAAGGGAATGGCAACCCACTCCAGTATTCTTGCCTGGAAAATCCCATGGACAGAGGAGCCCGGTGGGCTACGGTCCATGTGGTCGCAAGAGTCGGACACGACTGAATGACTTTCACTTGCAGATGAAACTCACAGGGGTCTATGGAGATTAAGTGACTTGCTCAATGCCACCCTGGTACTACGCTGCGGGGTCTCTCCAGCACCTCCGCCCCAGGGCCCGTTCTGGCGGACCCTCCCTCCCTGTGCCAGCCCGGCTGTCCTGCCGTCTCGCTCACCACACGAGGCGGACTCATCGGAGCGGTCCCCACAGTCATCGTCCAGGTCGCATGTCCAGGAGATGGGGATGCAGCGGCCGCTGGCACAGGAGAACTGGTTGGGTGGGCAGGTGCGAGCTGGGGACAGGCGTGGGTGTGAGTGCTCAGAGTCCAGGCCTCACTTTCTATTTCATTCTCTTTCCTATTATTCTCTGCCTCTCTGGAAGTCTTCCTGAAGATCTCAAAGCCATTTCTCTTAGAGACGTCATTCAAAATCACCCGTGTGGTCTCACAGTGGACACTTGATCCCATCTCTTGAGGGGTCGCTGGTGTCCTCCAAGGAGAAGATCCACCCGCCTTGCCTGTCATCCCCAACCTGGAGCTGTGCTGTCTCCTTGCAAGGGGGGCCTCCCAGCCAACCCTGTCCTCCCTCCCCTCTGCCCTGGGTGCCCCCTGCTCCCTTCTCTTCCTGAGGCCCCTCTGTCTCCCCCAGCCTGGCTCCCCCGTCTGCCCTGCCCCAGTGACAGCGGGCGGCCGCTCTGGTCACCCCCCTCCCACACCTGAGCAAGTAGCATTGGACTCGTCTTCACTGTTCCCGCAGTCGTTGTCCCCGTCACAGAGCCAGCGGTTGGGGATGCAGCGGTTGTTCTCACACTTGAACCGGTCCGAGGGGCAGGTGTGCTGGTCTGGGGAGGGACGGGTCAGGGGTCAGCGGGAGGGGACCCGGCTCTCCGGCTGCAGCCCGAGGCTCGCGGTCCCGGGCGCGGCGGGCACTCACGGCAGAGGGCGGGGGCCTCGTCGCTGCCGTCCAGGCAGTCGTTGTCCCCGTCGCACTTCCAGCGCTCCTGGATGCAGCGGCTGTTGGAGCAGGCGAACTCGCCAGGCTGGCACTGCGGTGGGGGCACGTAGGACGGGTTCGCTGCGGGCAGCACCGGACGTGAGGGGGAACGTCAGACGCAGGTCCGGACAGGCGCTGAGCCCCCGTCCTCCGCTTGTTTCGTGATTTTAAAATAATATACACAGTAATCTCCCCCAGGGCATGGTTTTTCATGAACATGTGATCCGGATGGAAGCTGCAACTCTTTGTCAGGCCACAGGGTGATGCCTGCTCAGCTGCTTCCAGCTCTGCCACGTGGTCGCAGAGTAAGTCAGCTTCCAAGAGAATCTAGAACCCCTGGCCTTCTGTTCCCACTGAGCAGACCACCTTTGCCCCTTCCCTGCCATCTCCATGAACTTGGAAGGCATCTCAGGGACCCCCACCAGGCCCTGACCTGGTCCCTGGACTTTTTCCTTCATAAATGTGTCAATTCTACAGGCAGGAGTGAAAACAGAACCGCCAGCTCCCGTCCCCAGCACTCACGCCTCGCACCGCCCCCTGCCTTCAGCTGTCAGCAGTGAAGTCACTGTGTCCGCTGTCTGTTTTCACAGGCTGGGCTCTGGAAGCCCAGGAACGCCCATGTCAGTCTCTGGCCCTGGATCCCACAGCTCTGCTCACGCCTTTCTGACCCATCTCTTACCCTCTCTAATCCTGTGGGTTCCATGGACCACTGGGTCTGGAGACTGTATGTGACCCCCTTGTTCCTCACCTCTGCTTCCAGACCATTCTCCCTCTCTCCTCTCTCAAAAATCAGTGTTGACTTTCATGTTATAAAACCATATAAGCTCCTACCACCGCGGGCCCCAGCATCCTTAGAGTTTTTAGCTCCTGGTTCATAGTCACTTTCTCCGAAATCGCTCCCTTTAATTCTTGGTGCTTTCAACGTCCATATGGACACTCTTTGATTGCAGAGGCCTCTCAGCTCTGAAGCTCCTTTCCACCAATGCTCTTGCCCTGCACCTGGCCTCAGTCACTCACTCTTAGCTGTACATTATGGCCCACTGACCCATTTTCCTTTCTTAGGATTGTGTCCTAAGAAAACCGTCCTGAATCTGGGAAGGCATGAAGGTATAAGAAATAGCAGAGCAAGTGATTAATAACCAGACTCCGGGCCAGACTTCCCGGGTTCAAACCAACCCCTGCTCTCACTTGGGGCCTCAACTTCTTCATCCATAAATTGGGATACTAAAAACACCTTCCTGGGGCTTCCCTGGTGGTCCACTGGCTAAGAATCTGCATTGCAACGCAGGGGATGCAGGTTCGACCCCTGGTCAGGGAATTAGGATTTCACATGCTATTGAGTAACTCAGCCCCCACACCATGAAGCCCATCGCCACAGCTAGAGAAAGCCTGATGCCACAACTACCGAAGCCCGCACGCTCTGGAGTCCGCTCACTGCCACTGCTGAGCCCGCGTGCTGCTACTAGAGTCTCCGCACTGCAACAAAACCTCTCGCAAGATGCAACTAAGATTCCACGTCCGCAACTAAAGCCCGACGCAGCCAAATAAATAAACACTAAAGAAAAAAATCTTCCTTACAAGAATATATTTTTTAAAATTTTTTAAGAAAAATATTTTAAAGAGTAAGTCAGTTATTGCACGGGGAGTGCTTAGAACCATACCTAGGACATAGTTCGTGTTCAGTAAATGCTAGCCGTGATTATAACAAAAAGCTGGAAACAACCTAAACATCCCACAGTAGAGAAATGGCTGAGTAAATTATGGGACGTTTACGGGGTGAAATGCATTTTGGCCGTTAGAAGTTCTGCTGATGTGCTCATGACACCCTGTCAAGTGACAAGAGGAGGAACCAGAACAGCGGGTGCAGCACGATTCCGTTCAAGTAAAAAAGCAAACACAGAGAGAAGTCCGGAGCGTGCTCCCCGAACGATACAGTGTAAACTGTGGGTGCTGGAATTTGGGGTGATCTGCACTTCTTTGTATTTTTCTATAGCGTTTGCTTGTTTTTACAATGAACATGACCCACTTTTATCTAAAAATGGGGCTATTTAAAAGCATGCAATAGTAACACAGAAAATCTGTGGCATATATGAGCCAACAGGGGCAGAAAACATTTATATACACTACAATTTCCAGCCATGTGAAAACCCACCTAAGGGGAAAAGGATGGTGTTCACTTACCACAATGCTAACTAACAGCACAGTGGTGATCTGTTGGTGAGACTGGGCTTTTTTCTCCCTCTCCTCTAATTTCCAATATTTTGAGCTATTGTATTACTTTAATAATGGAGAAATAAATGTAAAAGAAGTTAAGAATGCTTTTCCCTTTCCAGAGCTGTCCTGCTCGCCACTCAGTTTCCTTAATCTTCATGCCCTCCCCAAAGCCCCAGACCCTGGTCACCGTAAAACCCTCTAGTGCCCAGAGCCTTCACTCATTCCATCCTTCAACCTTTTTTTTTTTGGCTGCACCACGCAGTGTACGGGCTCTTAGTTCCCCAACCAGGGATGGAACCCAGGCCCCTTGTACGGGAATCACAGAGTCTTAACCACTGGACCACCAGCAAAGCCCATCCCTCAACTTCTGTTGCGTCCCCCAGGGCCCTCTTTGCCTCCTTCATCTCCGATCCCCATCCGGACACTGTGGCCTCCTGCTGGGGTCTGCTCCCCCACCTCCCACCCCAGCTGGGCCCCGCGTACCCAGACACGTGACACCGTCTGCGTCCAACACCTGGTCCTCAGCGCAGGCACACTGACGGCTCCCGGGGGTGGCCAGGCACAGGCTGCTGCAGCCGCCGTTGTTCACCCGGCATTTGTTGGTGCCCACTGTGAAGGGGGGGGCCGCGGGCGCAAGGAGGGAGGAGCCGGAGGGCAGGGTGGGTGGTGGCAGAGCCAGGAAGGCCAGAGCAGGCAGATGAAAGGCCGGGGAGGAGGCGCGTTAACAGGAGACAGAAAGAGGGAATGCGGAGGGGTGGACGATGCGGAGATGCAGGCATGGGGCAGGAGGGGCGAAGGGGAACATGGAAGGTCAAATTAGGGTGGGGGCCTCTCTTCTCAAGAGCCTCAAAAGTCAGAGCCTAGGCTCCCTGGGAGTGCCTTCACCTCACCCACAGGAGCCTCGCCCACCACCCAGGTCCCACCCCGGTCCCAGTCCTGGTCCAGGCGTACCTTGCTGCTGCTGGGCATCATACATGCGGATCTCAAAGATGGGGGGCCGCTCGCTGCGCAGAAGGGTCACGACGGGGGCCGCGCCTCCCGTGCCCCGCTCCAGGCGGTAGACGCTGCCGCTCCGGTACTCAGTCCAGAAGAGGTAGTTGCCGTGGTGACAGAGGCCAAAGGCGTGGTTCAGCTCAGGACCCTCGTACACAATCTGGGAGTGGAGAGTGGGTTACCCAGCAGCTGAGAGACACGTGGGGGTGCCTCAGGGAGGCTTGGGGGTTCACGGCTGTGTACACTCATGTCCACAGCCTGGACGTCAGTGTATCTCCCGCATTAGCCCAGAAGCCCCCGAGGATGGGAGCTGGGCACACAGCGAAGTGCCCAGCCCTGAACCCAGCGGCCGCAGCGAGGGCTGGCGCACACGCCTCTCCTTTGCTGATTCACATTCATTGATACCCCTCCAACATACGTGCATGCGCGCACACACACGCAAACACACAGCAGTGAGCTGACAGCCAGAATCCATCCGTTCACTTCTTCACCCGCCGCACGTTTGCCAGAATCTAAGGCAGCACTCAGAAACGGGGAAGGCACGGTCCCTGCGCTGGAGCCGCCACTGTCTCAGGGAAGGCACTCAGGGTCACCAGGGTGGCAGAGGGTCTGGAGACAGCACCCCAGCAGAGGGGGCCCCCGAGAGGCGCGCCAGGTGAGGGGGGGCTGGGCAGAGGCTGCAAGGTCTGCACGAGGGACAGCGCAGAGGGCAGCGCCTTGACGTGTGCCGGGCTCACGAGCTGTCTAATGACGCTGTCCCACTGCTGGCACGTGGGAAGCAGGGAGAAAGACGACCATGGCGATGGTCAGGACCACACTGCAGACAGCCTTAAATACTATGAGAGCTTGGGCCACAGGCCTAGGCGTGCACGGAACTCACGAATGAGGCACGCACCACCCCATTGAACGCGCACACGAACACACCATCTCTAGGTGTCTGGCACCCGTTCCCAGGCAGGCAGTGTAGGCACACACCAGCGTGTGCTGCGTGTACATGCACAAGCAGGCTGAGGCACACACGATGTGTAGGCTCAGGCGGTCAGGCCCGCAGGCCACGTGCAAGTCACAGAGAGACTCTGAAAAAGCAATCCTTAAACAACCCAAGACGCAGGATAACGGGCGCACCGCAGGACACACCCACAAGCTTCCAGGCGGACACACGTGCAGCGCTCGGGCCTGGACGCACACGGATGCCCGCACATTCAGACGCCCAGCCTCGGTCACACACACACGCACACGAACGGCCGCCCACAGCTGCAGGCCCGCCCACCTTCCGGTCTGTGCCATTGAGCAGGATGGTTTCGATGCGGTCGTAGAAGGCATCCACCCAGTACAGGCGCCCAGCTGGGATGTCCAGGCTCAGCCCATTGGGCCAAAGTACTGTCTTGGAGGTGACGAAGATGTCTCGGTGTGAGCCGTCCATCCAGGCCCTCTCTAGCCGCCCTCGCCGACTGTCCTTGGGGTCCTCCTCCCAGTCAGTCCAGTACATCCACCTGTGGGCAGTTACTGGTCAGCATCACATGGGCCACCCCTGCCATCAGCATCCGCCTCTGTGACCCTAAGCCAGGCAGGCCCTCCCAGAGCCCCTCACAGGGCCCTCCTGCTCCCCGGCCCACACATTTCATCCATCACTCACTCATTCCTCCATTCAGCAGGTAGGCGCTGAGTGCCTACTGAGTTGGGCACAGCTCTGACTCTGGAGGTGAGACCAAGGCTGCCAAGGCCCCTCTCTCTTGGAGCCCATGTCCCACCCAGGACGCGGACAAGAAAGAAGTCAGCCGGGAGGGTCACACACACTGGAGGGCGACAGAGGTCAAGAGGGACTCCAGGAAGGGGGACGGCCTGGGGACGGAGTGCAGCCGGTGAGGAAGGCCTCTCCCAGGAAGTAGCCTGTGAGCTGATGGGAATGCTGAGGAGCAGCCCCATGTATAAACACTTGGGAGCCCCAGGCTGAGGAACTCCAAGGGCAAAATGCCCCGAGGGAGGAAGGGCTGGATGCTGGTTTGAGGAACAGACAGCAGGCAGTGGGAACAGAACTTCCAGACGCAGGAAGTGCGGTGCGGGGGTCAAACGAGCTGCAGGCAGAGCTTGTGGGACCTCAGGGCTGACGAGGTCAGGGAGCCAGCGGAGGGCTCTGCCGGGAGCGGCAGGACCAGATCATTTCCCTGCATCGCTCCCACCGCCCTGGAGATAAGGGCACCTCTTCCTCTTTCAGTCAAACTTGCGCTGCCCTCCCCGTCCACTCTCCGTCTTAGCCCCCCGTCCTGAGGACCACGGGACTCGGGCTCTGAGTCCCTGGCTCTCCCCGTCCTCGCCCCAAGGCCTGGGGAGGACTCACCCATTGAGCGGATCCACCACAATGGCCCTGGGGTGTGTCATTTTGCCCTCGATTAAGGTCTTGCGGGTCTGAGCAGCCTTCTCCAGCCTGGCCACGCTGATGGTCTTCTTGGGCCCATCATCCGTCCAATACAAATTATCCCCCATCCAGTCCACAGCCACGCCTTCCACATTGTGGATGCCTGCGATGGGGCGGGGGGCGGGGCAGAGGGGGAGTCTCAGTCTCAGAGGAGGCTCAAAACTGCCTCTGGTCCTTCGGATACCTGCACTGTGGAGCCCTTGGCTACTGCGGAGCGCAGGGAGCCTCCTGGCCCTAGACGGTGGTGAGGCTGGGCTGGGCTAGGAAGGCGGAGGAAGGAGACGGGAGGGTGGAGGGAGAGGGTGGGAGGTCACTTGTGCTGCGACATCTGTGTTGAGGCAGTCTCTCAAGACTGCACAGGCAGCAAGGAAACCTCTGCGGCGCACACGGGCTCACTCGGGAAAGCGCGTCAGGGCCTGAGGTGGGTGCAGAACTGGGACAACAGACACGTGACTCTGGGTCCGAGAGCAACACTACATGCCAGGCCTAAAAACCTGAGCTCAGAAAATAAGCAAGTTAGGGAGTGATGTCTCACTTAGCCCCATGCTTCATCTCCAGCTTAAAGAGCAGTTCCCTGGGAGAGGGAACCCCAATCTTTTCCTGATGGGGTGCTCCCTGATGAGGAATTACTTGTGGTTTCCCCAGAGTCTTATGATTGCTGACCGCTGAGGTTCTGGGGAGCAGGACCAGGGGTGGTAACCAGCGTCAGTCAGACGGATTGGTCAGGAGGGCAGGTTTGGGAGTTCAGAACACCGGGAGGGATGGTCAGCGCTCGGGGGCTCAGAGCCTCCACGCAGACGGGTATTAGAAGACAATGCACTGTTGACCCGCTGGGGCAGCTCAGAGGGAAAACTGGATTCCATTCACAAACTCGATTTTCTCAGGGCACGTAAGCCTGCAGCTCCGGCGGCCGTGAAGTCCAGCTGCATGGACCCTGTGTGTGTACGCATGTGCTTGCTCCGATTCGGAGCCTCAGGCAGCCTCCCTGGCTGTGCGCTGCAAGGAGCTCCAGGGCTCGGAGCCAACGGCAGAAAGACCCTGAGTTTTCCCAAAGGCTGGCAAGGACGCTGCCTTACCCATCCATCCTCCTGCCTCTTTTCGGCTCAGCCAAGAAGGGGGTCACCCAGGGGTCAGTCTGTCTATCCCCTCATCTCCATGCCAACCAGCCCAGTCAGCCATTCATCAGGGGACTCTCCACGCTGGGAGGGAGGGCATGGGGAGACAGATGCCCAGGCCCCACGTGGCTTCCTGCTTCCCCAGGTGGATGCCACCTCCCGGGAGTCCCGACTGTCCACCTCCCGCCCTGGGGCCCTTACCGTCCTTCAGGATGGTCTCCCGCTCCGTGCCATCGATCTTCTGGCGGCCAATGAGGTAGCTGGTGGTGTCGGCAAAGTAGATGAAGCCAGTCTCAGCGTGGAAGTCCAGGGCCCGGGGGTTCATGAGGTTCTCAATGGGGATCATGTGCTCGTCGGGGACCTTGGCCCCCATGTCCATGCCCCGGATGATGCCAGGCCGGCCCTTGCCATACACAAGGAACAGCTCGTGTTCTGGCTCTGGGGCGGGCACAAGGAGAGGTGCACAGTCAGACACGCGCGCGTGCACACATGCCCACGACCACCACCCAGCCGACGCTCCGCCTGCAGTGAGCGGGTGGGGGAAGCACGGGGATCTGAATCCCACGGACAGACACAGGGCCTGAAAGGCCCAGCGAACAGTGCCCTGGGGGGTGGTTTCCTGTGGACTCCAGGGTGGGAAACGGAGCAAAAGTAGCAAGCAGCCTGTTTTCAGTAAGTGTCCACTGTTCAGTAGTGAAATCAGTGGCCCAAAGAGGTTGGAATCTGATCCCTTTTGACCACTTCCCTTGCTGCCATCCCAGCCTAAGCCGCATCACTTCTTGCCTACGCCGCAGAAATAGCCTCCCGCCACTTCCCTGCTGACCATCCTGCACCCAGCGGCCAGCACAATCGTTTTCACAAAAGTGAGTCAAATTTATAAAGCCACCCAGAGCTCCCCATCCCAGTTAGAACAATCCCGCCTCGGTCCTCATCTCCCTCATTCACGTGGCTCCCCCAGCCCATCGCCCATCGCCTCCACGTTGCTCCCCAGCACTCCGAGCTTTTACGCTGGCCTCTGAACCCTGGCACTGCAGATTCCCTCGGCCACAAACGCTCTTCCTCCAGGTACGTGACTCACTTGAGCCACTTCCTCACTTCACAGAGAGCTTGACTCTAATTTCAGTTCCACAGAGACGCCTTCCCTTAGGCCGACTCAACGGGAGCCTTGGCTGTGATCATGAACGCTACGTTCTGCTCTATTTTCTTCCTGACACCTACTACCACCCGAAGTCACTTTTGTGTTTGCCCGCCTCCCCTGCCAGACTATAAGCTCCACGAGGCCAGAGCCAGCATCTGTCTTGTTCACTGCTGAACCCTCGCTGCCAGGACAGCGCCAGACACAGGGCGTGCTCACTAGATACCTGATGAACAAATGAAGGGCTGAAATGGGCCAGCTGACAGTGTTCTGAGTTGGAGCCTGAGTGGGACAGTGCGAGAAGCCCTGTTCTCAGACGGGAGTCCAAGTCCCGGCCTGCCCCTCACTAGCACTAACCTTTGGTTAAGTCCCTCCATCTCTCTGCATCTTAGAGGGAAGGAGCTGGGCTATGGGAGGCAGACCCCTCGTGTCTCATCCCCGCAGGCACCCAGGCCCTTCCGCAGCACTTACTCTTGCACGACTTCCCGTCGCTGCCCAGGCTGAAGCCGGAGCGGCAGCGGCAGGTCCGTGCCTTGTGGCTGTTGGCCAGCAGGCAGATGTCGGAGCAGCCGCCCGGCTTCCCGTATTGATCGTTCTCACAGGCGTGGCTCCTCACTGGGGCAGGGGGAGAGCCGGTCAGGACCCCTCGAAGGCCCCAAGCCAGGCCCTGGGAAGGCTTTCCCCCAAGTCTGACCACACTCCCTCCTGCTGCCATCTTTGGGCCTGCTGTCCCCTGCAGGGACTCGGCGGCCGCAGGATTGGGATTCCTCTACCCCGACACCACCCCGCCTTCAGACTCGGGTGGGGACTTGGGTGGTCAGCGGACAGAGCCACGCTGCCGCCCACAGACAGGTGCCTCTACTTGCGACTGGCCCATGAACTGGGAGGGGCAATGGCCATCCTGAGCAGAATGAGCGCAAGGGGCCCCCGGGGTGGGATCCGGAGGCTGAGGGGCGGATGACGCGAGAGAATCAGGGGTCCCGCCGGAGGGTGCCTGAAGCGGCTGCGGAGCCCCGCTCACCTCGGGGCTGACGGCGCTGGTGGTAGATGTGGAGGGCACCGCCCTTGTCCACACGGGTGACCACCTGGTAGTCGGTGCTGTTGAAGCGGTTCACGCGGATCACGCTCGTCTTCTGCTGGGCGTTGGCGTTGTCTGAGTTGGTGGCGTAGAGATAATTCTCAAACACGGTCAGGCCGTAGAGGTGTTCGATCTGCAACAGGCAGGCAGGCAGGAACCGTCAACGCGAGCGGAGAAGAGACTCCTACCTCCACCGCTGGAGAGCCCGTCAGCTTTGCAGCCAGACTCCGTGACTCGCATTCCTAACTCATCCCCCCATTATCCAACTCTGTGCTTTACTCCTGGACTATCTTCTCTGGACTATCCTTTCTTGAGATTTGCTTGTCAAATCTCACTCATCCTTCACAGGGCATCTCTTTGAAGGGCTTCTGGAATCTTCTAACCAGAGATGACGGTCTCTGCTTCCACACTCCATTTCTGGCTGTAATCTACTGTCTGGTGATCTGCAGATTTACTCTATCCCCTCGACTCAAACCCCTTGAGGGAGGAACCAGACCCCTCCCTCTCAGAAGCAGGCACATATCCGCTGATGGAGTGACTTTGCACTGACCTGGAGTTGGGTCCTACCCTCTGTCCACAGAGAACATTCTCAGCCCGCCTCTAGCTCCCAGTTTTTGGGAGGGTTGAGAGGACAGACTGGCCCCAAGCAAGCCTGATAACAGCCCCCACTACTTGCCTTATGTATCTAAGGTGACCTTCTGTCCTGTTTGTCCAAGACTGACTCCGGGGGACTTCAAGAGTCAACACTGGGACAGTCTTGGGCAAATTGGAATGGATGGTCACCCTAATTACCCCATAAGAGAGATGCCATCTTTGGGCTGGAAGGGCTTCTAGACCAGGCTCAAATGCTATTTCCCAGTAGTGTAACCTCAAGCAAATCGCTTAACCCCTGTGAATCCTGACATTCTTCAGCTGCTAAAGGGGAACTGAGACACCTTGCCAGATCATTCTCCAGGGATTGCTGTAGGGGTCAAATGGGAAAAGGGAAGTAAAAGGTGCTCTCTGAAACGACTGTGGCCATCCCAGCGGAAGTCACGACCTGTTCTCTCCCCCCAGCGCTTGTGCCAAGCCCTCCCATCCTGTCCCCCGTCCCGGGAGGCCTAGAGAAGGGTTCCCAAGGCTGAGACCTCCTCCTCACCAGGATGCCCTGGATGATGGTCTGCCGGCCCTTGCCCTCATAGTCCACGACCTCAATGTAATCCAGGTAGGCGTCAGCCCAGTAGACCAGGCGGCTGACGAGGTCCAGCGTGATGCCGTGAGGAAACACGATCTTGCTGTCGACCAGCTTGGTGCGGTTCTGCCCGTCCATGTCGCAGCGCTCCACTTTGGGGATCTGCCCGTAGTCAGTGAAGAACACCTTCCTGCAGGCAGACGGCCCGTTACAGCGGGCCTGAACCCGGGCGCCCTCCCTCCTCCTGGGGCCCCTGCCCGCCCCGCTCACCCCATGGCGGGGTCCAGCGCAATGCCCTTGGGGTTGTACAGCTCCAGGTCCAGGAGCGTGACACACGTGTCCCCGTTCCGGTTGCAGACAAAGATCCTGTCGTCAATGTCATCCACAAAGTAGAAGTTGCCGGTCAGCCAGTCGATGGCCATCTGCTCCACATCTGGAGAGCGGGAGTGAAAAGGCTATGGGGGACGTCCTCCCCCGACATGCCCACCCGCTCTGGGGCGCCCTCCGTCACCACCCAGGCCACGGCTGTCTCCCCCCGCCGCGATCCTACAGGAGCTACCGGCAGAGACATGTTTTGCCTGGTGTTGTGGGCCACCCTTCACCAACCGCGTCTCTCCAAAGACGAGTCTCTGAGTATACTCCTTTAGAGCCCTGCTCCCCAGGCAGAGCTCAGGGTGGTACACACGGGCAGCAGGAAGTCACTGGCTGGCTGGCTGGCGGGTTTCCCAACTCTAGCCCCTGGTTGAACAGGCCCGTCTTCCCGCACTTCCGTAAGGCAGTGAGGACAGGCCCACGAGCTCACTCCAAAATTTTTAAAATTTGCTTTTTCTTGGAATAAGAGCACTCAGGCTAGGAAAACATCCCACATCTCTGCTTTTTATCAACTCTGTATGGTAAGTCGACTTATCTCACGCTGGCCAGGAGCACCAACTGGAAGCTATACGTGTTTCCTGACTTCTAAATGGAAAAGCCAGGCATCCATCAGTAAATCCAATCTGAGAGAACAGAATGTTCAAATATAGGGCCCACGAGATGGAAAAGGGAAGGTCCACGGTGGCAAAAGGTTGGGACCAGTGACATGGGTCAGACTTCCTGTTCTCACTCCCATGGCCAACGCTTCTACTTCCCTATTGCTCAATGTCCTCTGTCCTAGGGAGGGTGGAAGGAGTGGGAAATAAGATACAGGGCTGGAGAAGAGAGCACAGAGGAAGAAACCACCAAAGGACCCCGAAGGTAAACTGAGGCATGACTCATAAGGAGGGGGAGCTTCAGAAGGGTGGGAGTGTGGGAGGAGGGTGCAGGCTAGATGCCCACACTCAGGCTATGTCAAAAGGACCTCAGACTCAGGGGTGGGCCAGGACAGCAGGGAGTCTAGGAGGCAGGAAGTCTGGGGATGGGACCCCTGCTGTCCTCCTGGGTGGCGGGACTCCTTCTCTTCAGGACCCACTGGCTCCCATCCATCCACAGCCCCTCCAACTACTGCGATCAGAGGGGATGCCTCTAGCAAGCTAGGACATCGCCAAGACAGTGACTCCCTGGACCCCTGCCTTGCATTCTACTTCCACCAGTTTCCCCAACAGGCAGAGGAATCTTTAGATCATCTGCCTTTGGCTGAAACGTTTTTTTTACTTGAACCCCGCTAGCCACAATCAACCCAGGAAGGCCTCCAATCCTTGCACAGCTACAGGTATAATGACGAGGCTTTTCTGCTAATCCTCCTCCTTCCTCACAGGGATGCAGGGGCTGTTTCTTAACAGAGGGTGGGGGCTGGGGGGGCCAAGGGAGCAGGAACGTGGCTCCCAAGGCACTTGGCCAGGCCCTCACACTGACTCACGGTCACAGGACTTGAGCTGAGGGAGGAAGGGAAAGAGCCAATTTGAGACTCTCATCAAACTCGTTTCCTCTTCAGGTCCCCCCTGTTGCACCCCACCCCAAGACGACTGGAAGAAGAAGTCAGAGGCATGAGCTGTCACCCCGTGAGTGCTCAGGTGCCCCTAAACCCAGCCACTGTCTCCTCTGCGCCCCAGTACTGTCCCATCCTGACAAGGGCGGAGGGAAGGGGCTCGGGGTCCCAGGCCAGGGCAGGGGTCAGGCGAGCAAACGACCCCGCACTGTTTTCCCGGAGAAAGCAGAGGAAAATGAAGGCTGCTGGACTGCGTCCAGAGGAAACCAAGGTCCCAAGTCGGGGTGCGGGGGGAACGGCCACAGTCCCAGGCAGCCAGCCGTGTGGCTGAAAGGCAAACAGGCTAAAAGGCAAACAGGGCTGTGTGCCCTTTACTTGGTGGGCACAGTGGGGGCCTCGGGGCTGCTGGCACGTAGACGGACCTCCTCATTCGAAGCTGTTTCCCCGGCAGCAGCTGGCGCAGCTGTGTTCTTCTCTCCAACTTCCTGAGGCTTCCCTGAGTCACTGCCCAGCTTCAAAGCTGGCAACACACTGCCGCTGCTTCCCCAAGCGCCCTTCCCTCGTTAAGAGGGGAGGAGGAAGAGACCTGAAGGGATCTGATGCCCCCGTTTCGGACGGAGCTCCACATCCTCTCCTCCAGACCCAGGATGTGCTGACTTTCGAGCCTCTCTCCTGGCCTGGGTTCCTTGCCAGTTCCGGGAAGGAAGGCAGAAGGGATTGTCCTCGCTCTCTGATATTCACCCTTGGCTGGTCCCCCCTTCTACCTCCCGAAGGCCAGGCAAGGCCCCGCTCAGCAGGCCGGTGAGGACTTGGCAAGAACAGGAGTCCCCGGTCCGGCCTGGGCTCCCCTTTGGTATTTTTGCAGCTGGAGACTATTAGTTGCAAGCAAAAATCCTTTGTTATCCAACCCCCCTCCATCACATTATTTTCCTTTCTTCTCAAGTCCAGACTCCTCTGCCCACCACACTACATACACTCACAAACAGGCACACACGTACACACGCGCTTGGCCACTCTTCCCACTCCAAGCCTAAGGAGATGGGCTCAAATGGGCACCTTCCCTCCAAAGGCAGTGCTGGATCATTGCCCCCCATCCTGGGGCATGGAGGGGACAAATGCAGTCCTGCACTTTGGCCTAGAGGACCTCACATTCTGGTACCACACACCCAGAGAGCAGCTGTCCCCTCGAGGGCCATCCTTCTCAGGACTCATCTACCTCAGAGACCTTCCAGAAGGCCTCTGGCCAAAGACCCCAAATCCTGAAAACAGGAGAATCTCAGGTAAACCCTAGGGGAGGGATGCTGTGTGATGGTGGGAGGAGTCTGGGGCTGGTCTGAGAGCTGAGGGGCCAGGGATGCCAGAGTAGAGAAGGAGGCCAGTAAGCTGGGAGGGCAATGAGACAGAGGACAGACCACAGCCTATTGGTGATGTCACAAAGGACTTTCAGTTCCAGGCCCCAGAATAGACCTGGGGTGTGTGTGTGTGAATGCTCAGCACTCGGCTCTCCCCACAACTCCAACTTTTCTCAAGGTCTCCATCCCTCACATCATTCAAGAAGCATCTCTCTAAACAGTGACTGCTTTTCCAGAAACAACAGCACCCACCTCATTCCCACAAAGACCCTAGCTTCAGCCACAGGATTTAAGATACTCTTCCTAAAGTAGTCCTGGGGAAGAAAGAGAGCCTCTATGCCTTGGGGGAAATATCCCCCAACACATCCACACACCCGGAGATTCCAACTAGAGTACAAGGTCCCTGGACAAGGAAGGAAAACCACATTTCCACCTTAACCACATCCCGAGGAACACACGGACTTCTTGGCCTTGTTCCGGGAAACTCTCCCATCACTCTGCTCCAGACACTGACAACCCAGCCCAGGTTTGAATCCTGGTTCTGTCACCTTCCAGCTGTGGAACTATGGGCAAGTTATTTGATGTCTCTGAGTCTCAGTCTGCTGATCTGGAAAACGGGATGATGCCATGAATAGCCCTCAGCACGGGGCTTGGCACATGATAAGCGCTCTACTAATGGGAGCTGTTGTTCACACCATCCCCTGATCCTCCCTCCCCTCAACCCCATCCTTCCTGCCTTTTCCATCTGCACCTTCAGCCAGAGCCATGTGGCCTCCTGACTATAGGTGGGCAGTTTGGGGCTGACACCCACTATTCTTTAAGACAGTTCAGGCCACCAGGAGGAAGATCGTGCTGCAGGCCTCCACAAGCCCCAGGAGCTCCTCTTATCACAGCCTGTTTACCTGATGACAATGCAGGGTGCTGTCTTTCCTTCTGTGCCCAGCGCCCGACACACATGTACTGATTCACTCAACAAATATTTGGTGAGTCTGAGTGCTCATGCTCTTGTCCCAGTGCTGGGACATCAGTTTTTCCCTTCCCTGCTTCTTCCAGAATCCTCCTTCTCTGGCCTGAGGATGCTCAAGACAGACAACTTTCCTGCTTGTCAGACCTACTCTGGTGTCTCACCCAGGGGCTGGGGGAGATGCTCGGGGGTCCAGGGCCCTTGCAGGTAGGGAGGAGACCACTGGGCGGGCCTGGCAGAAGCTTTGCTAAATGGCATGCTTGCATGCTTCTGTTTCCTGCTGGGTCCTGACTTCAGCTCTTCTCATTCCACCAGCAGGTCTGGGGATCAGCCGTGTGGGGTCAGCTCTAGCCCCCGGGTCCCCTCCCTGCCACGCATGTACTTCCAGCCCCACTGCCCTCCTCTGCCTGGCCCAGGCCCACACAGGCTCAGTCCTGGGTCCCGGGATGAGACGCTTGGCCTCTGCGGCTCCGATTCAAAGTCAGAACCAGGGTCTTCCCACTATTGAGAAATGCTTGCTGGGCTCTAAAACGCATCTCTCTTGCTTAAGTTACTTCCTTTGGCTTGAAAACAGGGAGGGGGTTGTTGGGAGCAGGCTGGGTGGAGAGGCAGCTTCAAGGAGACAGCGGGGGAGGAGAGCACTGGGCTGGAGCCGTGCCGGGAGACGCAGGGCCGGCCCGTCCTGGCCAGGAAGGGGAGCAAAGGGCCATTAAATGTGAGGAAACTGGGAAGGGGGACAGGAAGCAGAGGCACCAGGAGGTGGGGAGCTTGAGGCCACTGAGTGGGCTGGCGAGAGCCCCTCGACATTCTGACACCCAGCAGGTGAGAAAGGCCAAAGAAGCGGGTGGCTGGTTTTCCTCTGTGACACTGAAGTGTTCTGCAGGCTGGGGTGGGGGCTGAGAGGGTCGGAATAACCCGCCCCATGGGAGGAAGGGTCCCCTGCCAGCCGGGAGGTCAGCTCATCAGACTCAGAGGATCAACTCTCTCTTTCTCTCTGCCCCTCCTCTAGACAAATCACTGCCCTATTTCCTGTTGTGATTTTAAACACACACACACATGCGAGGGAGGGAAAAGTGAAGTTGGCCAGCTGGACTTAGGGACCCATTTCGCAACCTCACAGCCTGCAGCCTAGCAGGACTTTTCCAGGCCTCCCGGCCAACCTCCTCTTTCCCTGTGCAGCAGGGGACCAGGGAGAAGCCTGAGGACCCCCGAGGGCACCTCTGGGGCATCCCCCCATACCCGGCTCCAGATGAAGTGACTGCAGCAAGTCTTATTCCCCTCAAGGCCTCTGTTGGCAACTCCAGAACCTCCCCCAACATGCACACACATCCTCCCAGGGCCCCCGTCCTGAGGCCTGTGCCCGTTCTTCCTACGGTGGAAATATCCTGATAGCTCAGGTCAGAGGAGCAAAGCCGAGCTCGGGCCGGGCTGCGGTGGGTGGGGCAGTGGGTACCCTTGACCTCTAGCCCTGCCCAGGGGCGGCCCTGCAGGGGGCTGGACGGGACCCGAGGTTCCTTCAGAGGGTGGTCAGAGGGGAGGTGGGAGGGCGGGCAGGCCAGGACTGCTGGCCTCTCGGGGCCTCGGTTCCTGTCATTCCCAAAATGCTCGGCGTGTTTACGCATAGCTTGCTCTACCACGAATATACCGTTTCTTTACATCCACTCACTTTTCTCATCTTGCTGCATCCTAAACAATCTATGCAACCAGAGGTCTGACTTGCCAGTTGTAGGAGTTTCCTAACGGGTATTAAATAAAAACATAACTATTAACATAACAACAAAAAAACACGTGTCCACATACACCCTAACCACGAAGGCATTCCCACTTAGGGAAAGTGTTAGCCACTCAGTCGTGTCCAACTCCTTGAGACCCTCTGGACTGTAGCCCGCCAGGCTCCTCTGTCCATGGAATTCTCCAGGCAAGGATACTGGAGTGGGTTGCCATTTCCTTCTCCAGGCCCACTGAGGGAAAGGCAGTCGTAAACCCTGAGTCGGGACGGGGGGCCCAGGGTCTTCCCTGAGGGTCTCCTGGCTCTGCCCATCACATTGTCCAGTCTTGGGATCAGAGCCCTCAGAAACTTGACCATCCTGCCACGCAAGGCCAAGGGGAGGATGGGCCCTGGGGTTACCTTCCAGGAGGGAGGGAAAGAGAGGAACATTGAGTCCCTAAGATGCACCTCCCACCGAGGCCAACGAAAGACAGGCTGGGGGAGGACGGGCCGGCAGCCCAGACTGTCGGGGCAGGAAAGCACTCACACGCGCACACACACCTGTCAGGACGAGTGAGGACATGGGCAGTGGTCTCTTCCCACTCGAGTGGAAGCGGATGGAAGGGACTGGGCTCAGACAGGAAACAGCGGGACCTCGATCCTCAGCCTGTTCCAGAGCCTCGCATGAAGCCATGCTGACCACCGCGGGCCCGGGCAGGGCCTTGCAAGGGCTCAGGAGGCCGGGCAGGTCCGGCTCACACACACGCCCCAGGACCCATGTGAAACAAGCTCACTTCCGGGCCTCCTTCCTTCTTTCTATTCTATTTCTGTTTCCAGAGCTTTCTCCAGGGCAGGCTCCCCCTTCTTCCCACCCCAGCGGGAGGCTCCTCTCAGGCCCTGGACTCTGGGCTGCAGCACCTCTCCCCAGTCAGGCTCCTCCGTCCTACATGGGGCTCAGCCCAGGGGCCCCAAGAATGGCATGAGTGCAAAGAGGGCCCCCCCAGAGGGCCGAGAGAAAGCAGGAGAAAGCAGCAGCCTTCTCCCTCTGGCCCCTGGGGGGCTAATTACAGGCCAGGAGCCCCCTGCACAGGTGAGAGCCTGGGGCCAGACGCTTGCTCTCGCTGGCACTTGGGCAGGCCCTCAGCCTCTCCTGGGAAGGGGGATGCGCCGGGGGTGGGGGAGGGTGCTGGGGAGAGACACTTCCGACATCCTCAGCTCTGGGCCCATAATTAAGTTTGTGGGATGAGAGCAAAACAACCATCCTCAGGGTGACAGCCAGACAGTCAGGCGGCATGGGCGGGGGCAGGGCTGAAGGAAGGGACAGAGGCCGGGGCAAGAGGAGCCCATTCATTCACCCCGGCAGCATTTCTTCCCAGAGCCTTCTGGTCTCTCCTGGCCTCCCGGACTCTGCCCTAGAGGGGCCCAACGAATCTAGCAGACTCTGAAGGCAGCGCTCTGTTTGCCAAGGGAGGGGTACCCGCCTGAGGTTATTTCCTGCTTCTCCTGGGCAGGAAGGCAGGAGAGGGGCCAGGTCAGAGCCAAAACAGAGAAGCTTCCCATCAGGGCACCCCCACCAGGTCACCTACCCATCAGCCCATCTCCTGCCCTGAGGCAGGGCCAGGGAGGGAAGGGCTGGAGCTGTTTGCCCAGACAGGCCTGATGGGTGGGGCCGCTGCCAGGGGCCAGGGAGAGGGCAGCCGTCTCGTGGGGTCTTGCCCTAAGCCTACCCCACCTACCATGGGGTTCCTGAGCTGCCTGCCCCTCAGGAGCTCTGCCAGCCAGGTGTTGGCTGAGCCTCCAGTCCAGCACTCCAAGGATGACAGGTCTATCACAGGCGGGCTTTG
This sequence comes from Dama dama, assembly GCF_033118175.1. NCBI lineage: Eukaryota > Metazoa > Chordata > Mammalia > Artiodactyla > Cervidae > Dama > Dama dama. The sequence continues at coordinate 70,638,866 of NC_083683.1, forward strand.
GTCGCCAACAGCCCAAGGACCCCGCCCTGGGATGCTGTGGAGGGGCAGCGGCTGAGCTGTGGACCATATGATGAGGTCGCGGGGGAGGGGGGCTCTCGGAGGAACTCCTGTTCCCACCAGAACTCAGCCCTTGGGTCCTCCTGGATTTCTGTGCAGATCACCACGTGGGGACCCAGGGAAGAAACTTCAAAATCTTCTGGACAGGCCCCAGTTCACCATCCTAAACCTCCTGCATGGCCTCTAGTGACTTCTGGCTTTCATTTCAATTTATCTGATTTTGCCAGACAAGCTCAAGCCCATTATGCAGGTGAGGAAACCAAAGCTTGAGACAGGGAGTTCTGGTTTACTCAAGGTCACAGATCAAGTTACCCTCTCTCCCGGGCGTCAGATCAACCACAGGCCAGACCTCCCCTCAGCCCCGTGGCGCATTTCCTGAAGATGTGATGACACAGAGGTTTTGTTCGTTCGTTCGTGTAGCAGCAGCATCTGAGATGAGCAGAAGTGCTCCAGGCGGCGGACCTCTGCCCTGGCCCTGGCCCCAGCCACACCCCACCTTCCACCTCTGAGGCATCAGCGTACAGCCTGGGGTGGGAGCTCAAAGGGGAACATCCAGGATATCTGAGAGCATTCCCGGTGGGGTCATTCCTGCCACAGAGCCTGCCCCCCAGAAACAGTCTCAGGACCCCCACAGCCACGCTGCAGCAGGGAGTCAATTCTGGCGACGCCCTCAAGGGAAACGACAGACGCGGAGATGGACCCGGCCTGGCCCCGGCTCCTCTGCCCTCAGCCACAACTTAGCAAGGCTCCTCCGCCTCCAGGCCCCTTCTTTCCCTTGCTGTGGCTCCCGCCATGTGGGAAAACCCCTCTGTGGACTAACCGACACTCTTCTCTCTGAAAAGGGACAGTCCCTGGTCTCTGGAAGTTGACCAGACATTGTCCTCTCGGGCACTTCTCCTAGGAGGCCCTTCTCTGCCCTGGGCCAGAAACGCGGGAGCCATCAGCTCAGAGAGAGGACAGGAAGCACGGACACAGCTCTGCCCTGGCCCCAAACAAGGGTCACCACGTTCAACTCGCTGCCTCGGCCTCAGTCAGGGGCTTTCGTCTAGGCTCCTGGACCAGTCAAGGGTCATCCCATCCATCCACTCCCCCGGCCCAGCTTGTCCCAGACAGGCTCGGCCTTGCCCACCTCCCCCACCCTCGCCGGCTCCCCGCGCGGGAGCAGGTGACTCACGGTGCAGGCTGAGGGAGATGTTGATGGTGTACTCATCCACGAAGCCCTTCAGGCCCGGCATGCGGGCACACTTGAGCTGCGTCTGGGCAGCGCTGTCGCCGACGTGCACCCAGCACACCGTCTCGTTGGCGTAGCTGAAGTCCATGGCTGTGGTCTGCCGTGTGCTAGTGGGCGTGATGGTGGAGACCTGGGCCCCACTCAGGTACGTAGCCAGGATGTTCTGCGAGTTGGCAATGAGCAGCACCGGGGGCCGGTCAACCGGCTCTGGAGACACAGGAGAGAAGGGTCAGGGCACCGCTCCGGCCTCTCCCCACCAGGGAACCACACCGAGGGCGCCTGGCCGTGCGGTCGTAGCTCAGCCCACTCACCGTTCTTGGCCTTGCAGGAGCGGTTGTCCGGCTGCAGCAGGTAGCCTTCCACGCAGCCGCACGTGAAGGAGCCGTCTGTGTTGGTGCACAGCTGGCTACAGGCGCCATATACCGAGCACTCGTCGAAGTCTGCCGGGAAAAGGCGGGAGCGTGGTCATTCCCAGCATGCCAAGGGGCGGGGAAGGGAGAGACCTCAGACAACACCAGGGGTGTGCCCATCCCTACGGCTACTTCGGAGAACACTTTGACAGAATCTACCGCAACAGGAAATGTGGAATGTTACCACCTAGCAAGCCCAGGCTTGGGATCCACCCTAGAGACATATCTACACATGTGCTTATCATCCATTCATTCAGAAAAGATTTCCTGAGTACCTGCAATGTGCCAGGTACAGTCCTAGGCTTGGGGGACACATCAGAAAAAAAAAAAAAAAAAGTAGATTCAAACTGCTGCCCTTTTAAAACTTAAATTCCAGGACTTCCCTGGTGGTCCAGTGGTTAAGAATCTGCTTTGCAATGCAGGGGACGTGGGTTCAATCCCTGGTCGGGGAACTAAGATCCCCCAAGCCATGGGGGCAACTAAGTCTGTGCCCCACAACTGAGACCTAATGCAGCCAAATAAATGAATAAATAAATATTCTTTAAAGAACATAACTTCTGATGATAAATGAAATGTTGCTATTATAATAATAAATAAAAGAAAAAGGTAAATGACATGTTAGGGGAGTTAGTGCAATGGGAAGTAGCTGGTGCTATGAAAAACACTAAGCAGAGATAGGAGACAGAGAATGCAGGCAGTGGGGATGGGATTTTAGGGCTATAAGGAGGGCCTCACTGAGAAGGTTACATTTGTGCCAAGATGGAAAGGAGGTACATTTAAAACAGAAAAGTTTGCATTGTTTGTAACAGAGAGAAACTGGGAACATCTTACTCATCCAAAGGGAGATGGCCAAGTGAACTGTGGTAATAGTCATACATCACTGCGGTTTCTAAAACAATGGGGTAGATCTCTACACATTAACATGGAAAAATCTCTAGAACATACTGGGTGAAGAAACTGAAAAAAAAAATATGTATAGTATGTGCATGCATGCTAAGTCGCTTCAGTCACGTCTGACTCTTTGCTCCCCCGTGGACTGTAGCCTGCCAGGCTCCTCTGTCCACGGGATTCTCTAGGCAAGAAAACGAGTGGGTCGCCACGCCCTTCTCTAGGGGATCTTCCTGACCCAGAGATCAAACCCACGTCTCTTAATGTCTCCAGCACTGGCAGGCGGGTTCTTTACTACCAGGCCACCTGGGAAGCCATATACAGTACGATGTATATGCAAACAAGGTCACATGCGCATAAACAGTACTTTCAATTAGATTCTCCATGAACACATGTATACCTGGATAGAGAAAGGCATGGACAGAGAAGGGGCAAACTGCTAACAAGAGCTGATTTCCAGAGAGATGGGGAAGGGACCGTAACTAGAGAGGATTTGTTAAAGGGGAGTTTGGTTTTGTCTGTAAAGCTTTAAAACTTTTTTAACAAGAAAACTCACATATGACCTATATATATATATATATATGTATGACATGGGGGAATCTAAGGTCCCCTATCAGGGTCAAACCCGTGCCCCCTGCATTGGAAGTGCATCTTGACCACTGGACCACCAGGGAAGTCCTTGACCTACATAATTTTTAAGATGAGTTTTGAAAAGTCTGGCGGAAGCAAGCAGTTAGGGCCCACAGTCACGATCTGAGGCTGTGAGGCGTGTTGCAGACCCGCTCCCTGTCTTGCACTTTTCAAGCTTTCTCCCCCAGCCTGGCGCACTGCGCACCCACCGCCCCCCAGCACATCCTGAACCCCAGGGGGGCGTGCGTCCCACTTGCCCTTGCAGGTCTTGCCGTCCGCCTGTAGCTGGAAGCTGCTGTTGCAGTAGCAGGTGGGCCCGTCGAGGGTGGGGACACAGTGGTGCTGGCAGCCCAGATGGGAACACTGTCCCCGTTGCTCTGCGGGGGACGGGGGCAGGAGACACATGCTCAGGCCCCCAGATCTGGCGATCACACCCAGACAGCACCCTCCCTCAACCCTTCAGTAACCACTTCCCAGGCCTGCAGGGTCAGAGACGAAGTGGCTTAGGAAGCATCAAGTATATTTTGAAAGTGAGGAAATTGAGACCGATGAGGGTATAAGACAGGTCCAAGGTCGCATCACCAACTGTGGCTCAGAACCTGCATCTTCCTGTTCTGGCTGCCCCGACCCGCTCTGTTCCTAGTTTGCTGGTCAACAGCACGTGAGGACTGATTCTCAGCCCCTTCACATGCTTCCTGCCTGCCATGCCCGAGGACTGCAATTTTGGCTTTGGGGCTGACGGGGAAGCGCTGGCAGGGAATCGAGTCTTGCCACGCAGGACCCCAGGCCTGGTCTGGAAGCATGCCTGCAACCCAGCCCTGGTGTCCGAGAGGGCCCAGAGAGAAGGCCCAAGGTCCAGGTAGAGCAGAGGAGGAAGAGACGCAAGCCTGCTCCCCCGGGATCTTTCTCTAATCTTCCTCCTGCCTCTGACCCACTTCCACAGGGGAGACAGAAGGGAATGAAGCAGGAGGGGGAAGAGGTGGGGGAGCAGCTACCCCCCCCCCCCCAGATCAGCGACCCAATTAATGGCCTTGCGTGGGGCCAGGCGGCCTGGCCACAAAGACCCCTTTGTCCAGCTGCCTCACACCCCTGCTCCCCCCCCTCCCACCTAGGAGAGAGCACTGCCCGAGATGCTAAGACGTTTAGAGGCGCTAAGCCTGCCAGGAGGAGCAGAGATGGGGAGCCAGGCCCTGGTGAGCCTTTCTGCTCCCCACCTCTGTCCCAGAGCCCGAAGGTGCTTCCCCAGTCCAGCCTTGACTCCCAAAGAGGGGAAGTAGTGTTTGTTTCTGGAAATCTAGAAAAGAGGTTCTCTTCTGGATAGGGGGTGGGAGGATGAGCAGGTCCAGCTTCTGAAGTATCAGAGAAGGAAGCTCAAGCCCTAGGTTTCTTACATTCCTGGTTGTTTGTGATGCTGACCGGGTATGCAAAAGCAGGCAAACTTGAACACATACTGTCCGATAAGATGGGACGTGCGTGGTAATTGAAGTCAGTCCCCTAGGCCCACATTCTACATCCCATTCCAGGAGCTCCTGACAAAAACATGCAGACTCAACCAAAGGAAAAGGATAAAAATCTTCCACAAACTCCCTGCCCTCAGTGAACAGGATCCAGATGTGTCTCTTCCCACAGGCAGATGTTTTCTGACACGCGTTACAGACACAGGACAGGGTCTCCACCCCCGGGGGCTTGCCTAGGGCCTCACAAAGCCAGCTTCCTGTTCCAGGCCCAGATCTTGAGGGCAGTAGAAGTTCCTGTTCCCTGAGGTGCAGGCCTGAGCTTCCCCCCGCTCCAACCCCCATCCCCGGGAATCTCTCCCATCCTCACGAGAGATCCAGACTCCCCCTAGGACAGGAGGGTCTCTAGCGGAAGAACTGCAGAGCTGGTGGACCTGAGATGCAGGTGAGAAGGAAGTCTGACCTACTGTCCTAAAGTTCCCTCCTCAGTTGGGGGGCGGGAGGGGGAAGCAGCTTCTAAGAGCCTCAAAGACCTGCCCTTCCCGGGGGATGACTTCAGGGGCCTGAGGCAGGCAACAAAGCTCCAGACCTCCCCCGCCGCCCCCCGCTTCAGTGACAGCATCTGCTTGTCTCTGCTCATACCCAGGTTCCACATAAGAAATCCTGTGACGAAACCACCCCACTGTTTACAAAAATAAAAAAGTATGAAAATGCAGATCTAGTAGAAAGCTCCCGTTTCACAGGTGGGATGCTGGGGGCTGGAGAGGGGTAGTGACACGTGTGAGCACACACAGCTGGAGAAGTGCCCGGGGCACAGGGCCTCGTCCCCTCTGCAGCACAAGGGCAGCGTGCAGACGGCGCTCAGACGGCAGGCCTCCAGACCCATCGGGTGCCCGGCGGAGAACGCGTGGCATCCCCCTGGGAGAGCAGAGGCGAGCAGCCCTTACCTCGGCAGTGGGGCCCCTCGTCTGAGCCGTCCACGCAGTCCTGGACCCCGTTGCAGAGGCGGGACATGAGGATACACAGCTCGGTGCCAAGGCAGTTGTGCTCGTTCGGCTGACATCGCTGGGCCTTACTCTGAGGACCTGGGGGCAGACGGAAAGCTCAGTGTGGGCATGCTGGCTACAGAGGCTGGCTGGCCAGCGACTCACTCGGGGGGGGAGGCTGGGGAACTGAGACTGGGGTTTCAGGCACCTGCAATGTTCAGATCTCAGGAGGCCTAGGGCCTGTTAGACTCTTCAACTTTGGGCTCATCTACACTACTCCCAATAGTAGCCACACCTGGGATCCGCCAGGTAGAGGGGATAACTAGCTCTCAGCAAAGAGTCCACTCCCCAGGTGCCCCATGCTGTGGACCCCAAGGCTTCCACATTCTACAGCAGGAGACAAAGCGCGCCTCCTTCCCATCACATCCTGGGTCACAGAGCACGGGCGGAGAGCTGGACCACGTCTTCTAGAAATGCACTTTACAATATGAAGCACCATACATGGCTATTCAGCACTTGACATGTGACCAGTTCCAACTGGATGTATAAAATGCGCACTGGCAAAGACAAACAAATAGAAAACAACGGGAGTTCCCCGGTGGTCCAGCGGTTAGGACTCTTCCACTGCAGCAGCTCCAGGTTCAATCCCTGGTTGGGGAAGTATCATCCCCCAAGGTGTATGGAGGGGCCATAAATAAATAAAATGTACACTGGTTTTTGAAGACTTAATACCATAGCCACAAAAAAGAATGCAAAAGGTCTCGACACTTTTATATGAAAAAATATGCTGAAATGATAATATTTTGTATACACTGAGTAAAATAAAGGTAAAATTAATTTCATCTGATTATTTTGACCATTTTGGTTTTTTTTTTTTTTTTTAAGATACTTATTTTTTTAGCCACATCCCGTGGCATGTGGGGTCTTAGTTCCCCAACCAGGGATTGAACCCATATCCCCTCCATGGGAAGGAGAAGTCTTGACCACCTGACCACTGGCAAAGTCCCTATTTTGACCTTTTTTGAATGTAGCTACTAGAAAATTTCAAAATTGAAATGCATGCCTTGCATTATATTTCTATGCAACACACTATGCTAGACCTCCACCCCAGGGCAGCCTGCCTGAAGGAGGACTTTGGGAACCGTCAAAGGTTGTGGCCCGCCGGTGATGTCTCTGCTTCCCTTGTTGCCCAAGAAGATGGGCTGCGGGGAGGGCGGGACAGAGCTCCTCAGGGGATCCTAAGGAGGCCGGGATCTAGGACACTGGCTGAGCCTGCGGGCTGGCTGACAGATCACTGCCCAGTGGTTCCCAAGCCCAGACAGGACGTGAGAAGGTGCCTGCACCTGAGCGTACCTGTCCGCCTGTGCCGGGGAGGAGTCACATGCACAGGCAGCGGAGGTGTGTACCGGGGGCAGAATGGAGTGGAGAGAGCGTGAATCTGTGAATCTCCACGTGCGCCGGCGCTGCCGGCCTCAGTATGGACATTTCCAGGTCCTCTTGGGAATGAGTCCGGGCTTGTGTGTGCATGTCTGGGGCATCTGTCTGAGTGCAGGTTATGTCTCTGCATCCCCATTTCAGAGTGGTGACTCGGCATGGCTGCGAGAATCTGTTTGTGCCAGCGTCTGCCTCTGTGTGTGAATGTCGCCAGGGTAGGGGGAGTGAGTCAGGCCCTGGGAGAGGCTCCATGTGAGTGTGATGGGTCCAGGAGTGTGCATGAGTGGGGACAGTGAGCGGATATGTATATCTACATCAGACTAAAGCAAGGATGGATAAAAAGAGCCAGATCTGGCCCCTCTGCATGGCTTTCTTTATCTTCAACACCAAACACTGGGGTCCGAAGTGGGACATAAAGGTGGCCTGAGACAAGCAGACACTCCAGGCTGAGCCCCCACAGAAACACTTGTAGAGTACCCCTGGATCCCACACCTCCAGAGCAGGGTATCAAGGTGAGGCAGAGAGAACCAGTGGTTCCTTTTTCTGGCCCTAAAATTACCGCTAATAATTACGAGTGAGGGTGTGGAGATGGGGCTGGGACAGGGTAAACCCCAGGAGAGAACACAGAAAGACCTAAGAATGCAGGGTCCCCAGACCCCTGCCCAGACCAGCCCAGGAGGGGACGGGCTCTGAAGGTGGAGACTCTGCCAGCTGCCCAGGACTCCAGGGTCCCGCCAGCGAGTTCTCCACCCCCTACTGGCAGGGTGAAGGCTGGGTGGGGACCTTTCTCCCAGTTTAAACAGCTGCCTCTGATTACACCACTTACTGAGGACAGGGGGAGGGAGGAGGGCGGGAAATGCTCAGGGGTGGGGCTTCTGGTACAGAGATTGAGCCAGAGCCAGTGGCCTTTGGCCTGGGAACCTGAGGACAGGAAGGGGACCCAGCAAGACCCAGGGGCACCCATCAAGGATCAGGAGGCTCAGAGGTGGGAAGAAGCGGGAGGAACCAGAAGGGAGCGGAATCTTCCAGCAAAGCTGTCAGCCCAGAGAACACGGTCTCTGGCAGGCTGGGGTGGGCACAGCGGCTGAGGATCAAGCTCGTTTTTGAGCATACCAAACACCGTGCCGGGCTCTTTGAAGAGCAGGGGGAGGACGGTTGGACAGTTTTAGCTGTGTCATGTACAAACAGTCACAGACCAAGGTCCACACCAGGCTCGAGTTCACCTGTCTTCATCCCAGACTGCCGCCTGGGCCAAAAGGAAAAGGGGTAAATCGGTGATGGGGGGTAGGGATCCGGAAAAGGTACTTACAAATCTCGGGAGCCTCATCGGATCCATCCGGGCAGTCCCTCTCACCATCACACCGCCAGCCTTTTGAGATACAGGTGATCTGGTCTCTGCAGGCAAACTGCTTGGGGCTGCAAGTCTTAGGGACTAGGGGCAAGGGAAGAAAGCAGGGTTGTGAACAGGCGTGGAGGCCAGTCTGGAAGCCCTCAAGGGTTCCGCCTCCTTCCTCAGGCAGCAGCAGTCTCCATCCGGCCCAGGCTCCAACCCAAGGCTCCGGTGTGGAGCAGGGCCGGGGGCAGGGGCTGGGGGTCACTCAGGAACACTGTGTACCTGAGACGGGGCAGGGGAAGGATGCGGGGAGCACGCTGCTGCCGCCTGACTCGGTCCTGCAGGCTGCCCATACGCTCTCCCCGCTCCCGGGGCCGCAGCCCTTGAGTTCTCTGATAACTGGTCAGACGACAGCAGGCCCCGCTCTGCTGGCTGAGGGTGATGGGGCATTTAGGATTCGACAGGTTTTCTCCTTATCTTCTCCATCCCACGAGAGGTCCAAAGCTGGTCTTTGCTAACCTCTCTGCCCCGGCCCCCTCTGGGACACTCCTGGCCCTCGGAACACATCACCCCACACATCTCCAACTCCTAACCGCCAGGCCCTCCCCAGACGGGATGTGTGTGTGGGGCGCCCTTGGCACATGGGTGTCTCAGAGATGGTATCAACAGAGGAGTTCTACCTCCACATCCGTCCTCTAAACACACAGCCTCCCTTGTGGATAACCTCAGAGTGAAGAGGCACCTGAGACTGCTCAGGCCGACGGGGCTGGAGAGCCGAGGCAGGGGGATGCCTGGGGTGACCTGCAGGAGCTGGTTTCAGCCCAGCCAAGCCAAGAAGTCCCTATATCCAGGACCGCTTCTCTGCCCTAATCCCTCACCCCAGCATCTGCTCTCTACGCCCACCCCATTCTCTTACCTCACTCTCCAGGGATGAATTAAACATGATAACACTAAGGCTCATTGTTACCTCAGTATGTGCCGGGAAGTGTGATCAACCACTTCTTTCCATGTATCATCGCCTTCAATCCTCTCCACAATATGACAAATTAGGTACGACTAATACCATTTCCCAGATGAGGAAACCGAGCCTCAGAGCATGTGGGGTCACCCAGCAGGCAAATGTCACAATCAGGACTCGGACCAGTTCAGCCGACTCTAAGCTGTTAGGCAGCCAGTTCCCACCAGTCTCCCCATTCCCACTGAGAGCTTCTCAGGCGCTGTTCCTCCCAACCCTGCCAGCATGCCCTCCTCGGGAAGGCAAGTCCCCCCTCCTTCAGCGCCGCCCCCCAGCCTCCCACCCTTCACTGCCTCTTCCACGATCTGTGTCAAGCCCATTTCTCTTCGGCGGTCACGCACCAGAGCCTAGCTCTGTGCCAGGCGGTGTGCTGGGCACTGGGGTGCCCCGGAGGGGCGGGGTGGCCCCTCAGGAGCCACGGCACCCCGGGAAGGCAGCCGGGCAGAGTGGGCCCAGGGCTGGGACGGAGCAGAAGGAGAGTGTGTTGGGGTTCTGAGCAGGGCGGGATGGGCTCTGAGGGGAGCCACGCTGGGAAGCAGCCCTCCCTCCGTAACCCCCGCCTCCGGCAGAGGGGACTGCACTCAGGCCCGTGGCCAGGGTGAGAGCCAAGTTCAGGAAACACATCAAGGATGGCCTGGCTAGGCCCCCCACCCTGGAGCCCCCTCCCCTGCCCCCCACCCTGAGCAGGGAATAAAGGCCCCTTGAGGAGGCGGATAATGCTGAGTTCATTGCCCCACTGGGCCAGCTGTGAGGTCTTCCCGGGGAACTGCGAGGCAGCCTAGTTAGCATGCGGGAGAACGGTCCTCTTCCCCTGGCTGGCCGAGACGGGCTGGGGCGGGGGTGGGGGGGCGGTGGTAGAGGGGACTGGAATGGGATTCAGAGGCAGATGGGCTGTTTGGAGCCCAGAAAGGTCCCCATGCCCATCCCTGCCCCCACCTGGATTTGGGAGTCCATGCCCCCACTTTGCCCCAGGGCAGAGCTCACAGCCCGGCCCGAGGTCACTGGCTGGTCACTCCAGTCTCCCCTCGATTCTGCAGCCCGGCCACGGTCCCCGCTGCTTTGGCCCTCACTGTGTCCCCTCGCTGTCCCCACCCCCATTTTTGGCCTGAACTCGACAGAGGAAACAGCAGCTGGCAAACTCCGAAAGCTGGAATGAGAGAGATTCACAAACCAGATGTGCTCTTGCGAGGGAGGGGAGTGGGGGATGGGGAGTGAAAGGAAGAGAAGCCCCCCGGGCCCTGGCCCGCAGCAGACCCCTTGGCCCGGGCCAGGGGACTGGGCGCACGTCTTCTAGGGGCCAGGGCAGCCCGAGGACCTGAGAGATGCGGGAAGAACTTCCTTTCTGTCGGGGATGGTGGAGAAAAGCCCTGAGTTTGAAGGCTAAGGGCTGTCTTTGATTTCCTTCATGGGGAAAGGGGAGGAAAGGAACAAATAACCTACTTTGGGGCAGTCTACCCGGGCCAAGGGAAGCCTCCTTCGGAGGTGGAGGGCGCTGCAGTGCGGGTGGGGTCGGAAACCTGTAATCTGCTTAGAGCCCACAGCCAGCCCCACTCCCCTCAGCTGAACCTTCTGCATCTGATGCCAGCACCCAGAAAACCCAGCTAGGTGGCCCCAGGTGAGGAACAAGACGGCCCTACTTTAGGGAGCAACTACTGGCCTCCCCTGGTTCCCGCCCCTCGGGAGATCTGGGGGTTCCTAAGGATATGAGCTAATACTTTTCAACATGGTCACTCTGGGTCAGCATCTGGGCTGAGACACTTTGTACAAATTGACTCATTCAGACCCTCAAACCCTGTGACGTGGCTACTGTTGCAATGAGGAAACTGAGGCATAGAGCGATTAGTAACTGAACAGGTGGTTCCTTCCTGGCCATGACGGCGGAGCAGAAAGATGAGAAAGGGAAGGGGCAGGGTCCTCTGGCACCGGGAGTGGGGATGGGAATTACAGAAGGCGGCCCTGGCCTTCAAGGCTCCTCAGAGAGGAGGGGAGCCGGTGGAGAAGGGATAAGAACAGAACAGGAGAGGGAAAGAGAGGAGGGAGAAGGAGGAGGAGAGAACTACGGAGGGAGACGGAGTGAGGTTGCAGAGAACGCCAGGACACTGGGGCCGTCTGTTCTCAGCTTTGCCCGGAGATGAATGTGACCGCCATGCTAACTCTGGCCAACACCCCTGCCTCCCCGCCGACCAAACCCAGGCACCCAGCCCAGCCTCGGCCCCCAGGGCCACCAAGCTGGAGCCAGAGCAGGAGGTGTGGGGCTGGGTGTGCGTCCAGACACAACACGGACCCCATAGCCCTGCCTGAACCTTGCCGGCGGCCTGTCCCATCCTGAGACCCCGGGGGCGGGTGGGGAAGGCTGGCAAGGGTGCTGAGCGGAGGACAGAGGGCGACAGGAAAGCAGAGCCCCGAGGGAGGCTTCTCCAGAGGAGGAGACCCCTCGTTTGATCCCTTGGGAGCAGAGAGGGCGAGGAAGAGAGGGGGGGTGAGATTTCCTAAAGACTCAGGAGACCCGAGGCAGGGTAAGGGTGAAGGAGAACCCTGAGGCGCTTTTCAAGAGCAGACACAGCAGTATCGGGGGATGTTTTCTAAAAGGAACCACATGATAAAGCTAAGAGCACAGAGGAGCCAGGGGGTGGCCAGGGAGTGGGGGGCCAGAGCCTGCAGGAATCTAAACTTTCAAACACAAGGGGGTGGGGCGTGGGGCGGCAGGGGCCTCCCAGGCCCAAAGCGAGAGCTTTTCACTGAATTTTATGTATTTTGGGTGTTACCCGGTGGCTCCTTCCCTGCAGTCAGTGAGGCTCAGACACATTTTTGTCATTCCTGAGTCTGGGCCTCTGCTTTGCGGCCTGGACAGACAGACAGGATGGCTTGGGCTGCCAGCGGGAGGGGGAGGGTCTCCCCCTCCATCCTGAGTCAATATTGACTCAGCAGGACATTAGCCTGACCTCCCCACCATCTTTTCCTCCATGCCCCCCCCCACCCACCCCCGCAAGTAAAATCCAGACCCCTCAAATGCCTCCGGAGGTCAGCATATCTCTCACCAGGCCTTCAGAAGCCCTCTTCACCTACCCCCAACCCTCTGTACATACAGCCGTAGAAATAAAAGCTCTAAGCTCCTGACCCATTCCCCACACCTCTCTCCGGTTCTCAAGTCAGGAGGAAGTTCTGCCAGAAGTCTAACCTCCCTCCTCCTTTCTGAATTATCTGCATTCTCCCTCTTACTCAACCCACAAAGGGTATCAAGTTCCCTTCTTCCAGAAACATTCTCTCCCAAATTAGTGGAGGGGGAAAAAGAGAGAGGAACTTGGAAGAAAGTGGGGGGAGAGCTTTCACTGCCGAAATGGAGATTCCCAGTTTGGCCTGAGAGGGGAATAACAACTCCAAAATGGGGAGCACGTGGGAGAGCCCAGGAGAGACTTCTGCTCCCAGATAGCTTTCGGGGTACCAAGAGGCCTGGATGGAGGCGGATGGAGACAGGCAGAGACGACGCATGACACAGGGTCTGAGGGAGACTGGACAGAGAACGCCACAACGGGGGGAGAGAAGGATGAGAGGAGCAATGAGCTAGGACGACGAGAGACCGAGGTTCCTGGAGGCCAAGATAGCACATACCAATGACAGAGGAAAAAAACCTCGGAAGAGGGGCTCAGCCCAGAGGTTGCCAAGATAATGACACAGTTGTCTTGGGATGAACCCGGAGAAGAACATCCCTGAGATTCAGGGTGGGGAAGCATGTACCTTTACTCAGGCAAGTGGGGTCCCTGCCCTAGCGCTGTCTGACCCCAGGCAAATGCAGGATAGGGGCCACTGCCTCCCACAGAATTGGGAGGGTGGAAGGAAGGAAGAAGGAAGCTCTTCGACAGGAAGGCCAAGGCCTCAGAGAGACCCTCATCTTCCCTGGGGTGCAAGAGGAGTAAATGCCACCCTCCACTGTCCCTTGCCTCTTTCCCAGGGAGGCTTTACACTGGGGCCTGGGGCCACTGCACCGGAAGCAATCCCAGAGCCAACTACTTCCTTCTCCAAACAATGTGGGATCCTGTTAAAAACTGGGCTGAAATCTGGGACTGAACACAGTGGGGTGGGTTGAGATGCTCCAAACACACCCAGCACCCAGCTCCACCAAGTCAGGGACCCTTGCGTGGTCCCACTGCATTCAGATTGCCCAAGGGCGAGGAGCCTGCATCCAGAGCTGGAGGACTTGAACGCTGGAGGGCTCACAGAGGGCTGGGGGCAGGGGCTGAGAAGAGGCTACCGAGGCGGGTAATAAGCCTTAAGCTTGGGGTTTTGATATGCAAAGGCTGAGGCTACAGCAGGACGAAAGAAAGTTAGACTTGGTAAGGAAGGGCTTCCCAAAGGAGTTTTGAAAAGTCGGGGGTGCGAGGGGGATTTGGACAGGATCTGGCTCTGGCCAGTGCCTCTGCCGGCTGACATCCTTAAGAGGCCCAGCGATGGGGAGTGGCTGGGGGGAAAATAATAGAGAAAATGGAGGAAGGGGGTGGCTAAGATTGGGAGAAAAGGAAGTCTTGAGAAGCAGTCTCAAACATCAAAATATACCTCCATCCCCAAATCAATGTCCTCAAGTCCCTGGTTTGAAAGACAAGGGTGAGGAGAGATATGCATCTGGGTCTGACCAGGGGAGAAAGGAGTTTGGAACCATCTCTCACAGAGCCAGGAGGCTCAGCCTCATAACTCAGTTCACTGTCCAGCTTGTCTGATAACAGGTAATATACTGGCTCAAGGAGGTATGTGGAGATGGGCAGGAGACAGGGAGGCAGCCAGCCCTCCCCACTACAAAATCTTCCTAATCTCAGCAGAGACCTCAATGACCTCTCTTTTCACTCCCCAGTCCATCTGTTTCTCCAGCCTCCCAGGAAGCAAGTAGACCCAGTTCTGTCTACTAGCAAGGAGTGACATCGTTCCTGAAGAGAAGGGGACCCTGGGGATTGGGTTCAGGCACAAGAGAGAAGGCGGAACTGCTGCAGAAGGACCTAGGGCTGCTCCCCGAAGGCAAAGCAGCAGGAAGGAAGGTGAGACACTGAGGGAGGCGAGCTGGAGCCAGGACATGCCCTTCCCTGGGAAACAAAGGAGAAAGTTCTGTCTGTGGGCCCGAGGCATGAGGGCGAGGGTAGGGTTCAGGAACCCCTGGGCGGTCCTGGACGACGCTGACCCTACAGGTCCGTGCAGTCTCCCTTTCCCACTCCCCAGAGTGGGCACTCTGGATGAGTCATATTCCCATTCCAAAGGTAAGAACAGTAATATGAGTTTGGGGAGGGGTCCTCTCCCTAGGGGCTTCTCTGCTGGTTCATCGGTGAATAATTCGCCTGCAATGCAGGAGATACAGCTTCCATCCCTAGGTCGGGAAGAGCCCCTGGAGGAGGAAATGGCAACCCACTCCAGTATCCTTGTGGGAAAATCCCATGGACACAGGAGCCTGGCGGGCTACAGTCTCTGGGGTCTCAGAGTTGCCCAGGACTTTGGATAGAGTTTGGTTTGAGCTGGGGTTACAGCTGCGGGCTGGGTGGAAATTTACAAAAGGGTGGGAGACCATTAAGGAAAACACGCCCAGCCTCCCCACTCCACTCACCACCCACCAACTTGGTGGGGTAATTACCCGAGGGGTGAAGCTCCCTGGGGCCACCCCTGACTGGGCTGGGGTCCTTTTCTGCTTTCCACAGAGACCCCTTCTTCTTTCTGCCTAACTCCATCCTCCTTCCATCGTGGGGCTCTTGATGTGTCACTCTTTCTCTCTTAAAATGCTTTTCTATCCCTTCCAGATCTCTCTGCCTCAGTTTCCCCTCTCACTTCACAGGGTTAATAACAAGAGGAAACAACACCCATAACTGAGGAAATCACAGGCAAGGGCTGGTCTGAAGGGTATTCCGGGCACAGCTTCTTTCCTCTTCTCCATGTGGGGTGAGTGGTAGGTGGACAGAATCCCCAAGATGGCATAATTGAGAGCTGCTGAATATACTGTCCTATATATTTCCTGTTCCCCTAACCCCCCCTCCCAACTGAAGCAAGTTGGGGGGAGGGGAAGAGTTAATCCAGTTTCAGAGAAAAACTTTCCCAATCCCAATCTGGCAGAATTGAGAAGATGGAGGAGGGGCGCACGATGGTATTGGGTGCAGATTTCTTTCCCTGGATGAGAAGATTAAAGTGACGGGAATGGATCAGATCCCATCCCTACTCAAATCAGGGGCCCAGCCCAGCCCAACCCCGTGACCCCAGCCCAAAGCTTGAGCAAGACTTGAACCAGTGACTCACAAGTAAGAGGGAAAATAGCTGACACTAAGAAAAACCAAGAGGGCACCCCGTTTCTCCAAAAGGACACAGTTCTAGCCCAAAGCTAACTGCAATATACAAAGTGTGTGTGTGTGAGGGGAGGAGGGGAAACGGTGGAGAGAAATAAACACATCTACCTAAGGAGCAGGGAATTAGGGGTGGGGGCATGACATAACCCCCATCCAACCTCCAGCTCTCCTTCCAGTCCAAACTGATCAAGCCAGAAGTCAGGGAGAGAGCAGCCCTCCTCTACCCTCCCACCTCAGCATTCCAGGCCATTCTCCAGCCCCCTTCCCCAATGATGACATCTGACGTTTTTTCATCTCAAAGCTCCCAGGAATTAAGAAGGAAAATTCAAAGTCATATGGCTTCGCCTGCCCCCACCCGCTACACCCCCCAATACAGCTCTTTCCAGGCTACTGACAGAGGCCCCGAGAGGGGGAAGTGCTCATTTCGGAACCCAGGCTGGCAGCCCGCTAAATCCTGGATGCAGGCCTCCAAGCCCGGTCTCCAAGGGCCCAGATTCCACACCCAAGCAGGGGGCCTTTCCCTGGCCCTCCCTCTGCCGACCCAAAGCCAGTCCCCGTCTAGCCTGCCCTCTGCCCAGCAGGTCACCCCGACCCGGCTCCCCCTTCCAGATTCAGAGGCCACAGCAAAAGGACCCCCGCCCCCTTTTGCAGCCAGGACATTGCAAATCCAGATTCCTTTACAATTTAGATGGGGGTGGGGGGGTAGAGGATGTAGGGGAGGCGAAGGCCCTCCCTGAACAGAGATAGGAGAAGGCCTCTGGATTCCAGGATCAGAAAAAGGGGGGTCCCTCTTCTCCCTTCCCAGGCCTCTGGTCTTTGTTTGGGTTGAGGGGGGGTCCCAGAAGCATCATTTGCCCAAGGCCCCCATCCTCCAAAATGGACCCCCATCCCCGCCCCCAGCTGGGCCGCTGCAGTGTCAGCTGGACTGGGATAACAAAAGGCACCCCTCCCGCGACTCCCTTTCCCATCCGAACGCAGGAGTGGGGGCTGGGGAGTGGGTGTCCCCAGGGGTCCAAAGGGGCCGCGGAATCTCACTCACCGTCGACAGCGGCCGCGACCAGAGCTGAGAGCAGGGGCAGCAACAGCAGCGGCGGCGGGGTCAGCATGGTGTGGGCTGATGCAAGCAGCAGCCCCCTCTCCTCTGGTCCTGTTACTTCTCGCCGTCGCCCCCCCCCGATTGGGGGGCCCCCCTTTTTCCTCCTTCCTCCCTTCTCCTCTATTCTTATCCTATCCTTCAGCAAAGCGCACCAGGGGCGTGGGTGAGGATGTAGAGTCCGGAGCCCCTTGGGAAGGGCCTGCAGACGGGGCTGCACCCTCTGCCCCCAAATCCAAGCCCTTCACCCCCTGCTTTTCTCTCCGTTCCTCTTTTTCCCCCTCCCGGGGCGAAGCTCACAGCCCCATCTCCGAGCCGCCTCCGGCTGCAAAAATGCACAATTGGGAGGAGGCGGGGTGGGGGGGTGGGGGGCGTGGACCGGGTGGGGAGCCTTTGGAAGGGGCCTGATGGAGCTCTGGGGGCTCCCCTCGTTTCCGCCTCCTCAGTGCACGGGCCTGGAGCTCGCACCGCTGTTCCCGGGACTGAGGTGCCGCGGGGCGGGCTGAGTCGGGGTGGGGGGGAGAGAGGGAGGGGACCGGGAGAGGAGGGAGGGAGAAAAGGGGCGGGGAAAGAAAAAGCGGGGGGGGGGGGGGGGGGAGAAAGAGCTACGCGGCAATCCTGCGAGTGCGCATGCGCCGATTTGGCGCGCTGCCCTGGGGAGGGGGAGTCGCAGCAGCGACGAGATCTGGAGCTCGGGCGAGCGGTCCCAGCGCCGCGGTTCCCGGGGCCCCGCTGGCTGGCTTTGGGCCTGGAGTGCCCATTCCCCTGACTGGGCCCTTCTGCCTGGCGCTCGAGAACTGAAGGGGCGAGAGGGATTGGGCAGGGGGCGACGAGAGCTGAGCCGCTCGGCGTTGAAACTCGGCGTCTCGCCCTAGGATTCCAGGCCCCGTCTGGGGATCTAAGATCGGGAGGTGTGGGCCGAGGCCTGGTCTCCTGGGGGAACCCTGACTGTGACTCCCCTGCCCGGGCTGGGGGCGGGCTGGCGGCCGCCAGACCGTGGGGAAGATGCGGGGAGAGGCCGAGCGTTGGTTTGCAGACTGTCAGACCCCGACCGGGACTGGGGCCTGCGGCGGAGCGGGGCGGGGTGGGGAGGGGCCGGGAAGGCCCGCCCCCACCTCGCTCCGGGGCTCGGCGTAAACAGGGACACCCGCGGGGACACGCCGGAGCTTGTCCGCCTGCCTAGGGCTTGGGGATGGAGCCCACCTCGGCTCCCGCCCTGTCCTGCTCGCCTGGCACTGGGCGCGGGAGGGGCAGGCCCTGGTTAGGAGGGAGGTGAGTCACCAGCGGGTGGGGTTGTGGAAGGTCCTCCCCCCTTCGTCCCAAGAGGTCGGGGCTCATTTATTTTTTTTGTTTGGTGTTTTGTTTTTTTATACCTTCTGACTGGCTTCCCACCAAGCCGGGGTTTTAGATTCCGAGCAGCGGGGATTTGGAATAAGATGAGGGACTCTTGGACCTCTGTTTCCAGGCCTCGAGTTCTTCTAAGGAGGTGTCTGCTGGGTCCCGGACCTTTGTCCTAGCCAGGGTCCACAGGGGACTCCTAGCTCGGAGTCTACGGGGCGCCGGGCGGCTCCCGGAGCCCAGCACTGTGCTTCTGGCCACTGCCCCCTTCTGGGCGGTGTTTTACCGCTGTCCTTCGGGTGTCTGACTTTCTGGTGTCTGGAAGTCGGAGTTCAGGGAGACAGCCAGCGACGCTGGCTGCCAGAAGCTGACGTGAGATGTGGGAGGCTTGCGCCACCCTTCTCCCTTTTAAAATTCCAGTCAAGGAAAGGCCCCACATCCTCACTCCAGTCGGGCCCTGGCAGAAAGCAGAGCAGTATGGAGGCCTTGTCTGTTGAGAGAAGCGACAGCCAGAGAAGAATCCAGAAGCAGCTAGACCTTTCCTCTAAACCAGAGCTTCCTCCAGGCGAGCTTTGCTCAGGGCCAAGGCCGCCTGCCTTTAGTCTCCTGGGCCAGAAACCTTAGACTTCTTCTGAGCCTTTCTCTACTGATCTTGAAAACCTGGGCTCAGGACTTACATTTTTTCCTTTGAAATAGAGCTCAGATTTTTCCTGTGTTTCCACTGCCAGAGTTTCTCTGGTCTGGGGTGGGGTCTTATTCATCCTTCCATCCAGACCTCATGGGCTAACACATGTAACATGGGTCACATGGCAGGAACTTACTAAAGGTTTTTAAGGAACACCTACTAGGTTCCTTCTCCCAGAACCCCTTCCCCATATTGTCATCCAAGTCAAGTCAGATTGAAACGGAGTTTGGGGGCCTTTCCTGATGGTCTAGCGGATAAGACTCTGAGCTCCCAGTCCCTGGTCAGGGATCTAAGATCCCGTACACTGCCAACTACTGAGCCTGCACACCACAACTAGAGAACCCACACATGCCGCAGCTAGAGAAGCCCAAGCATTGCAACGAAGGCCCAGCACCGCCCACAGGAAAAAACAGACTTCAGGCAGCTTTGACAGGGAAAAGCTAGCTGGAGTGACCATAGACAGCCTGAGCAGGTTGTGAGGGGGGCAGCCCTGTTTCTTGGCTCTCCTTGATACCTCTCTTATGCAGGTGAATCTTCCTGAAACTGCTTCCTCTGTTTCTTCCTGGCTGGGGAACCTCTACTGGGTGTCCACAGACAACAAAATGATCACATGTCAACTCTTCTTCCAGTCTTGGCCTTCCAGTATCTGGCCTCAGCCAGCACATGGACACTTCTCACTTGCTACCTCCCAATCCTTCTGTCTCCTGGATATGATTGTGTGTTAATTTTTATTAACTTTATATTGTAAAATAATAATAACACTTAGTGGTCGCAAAACTCAGAGTATAGGAAGGTAGAAGGTGAAAAGTAAACTCGCCACACTTCACGCCCCCATTCTTCAGTCCCACCCTCAGAATAACCACTACCAAGAGCTCCCTGGGTCTCCTGCCAAGAGATGTTTTAAAGACAATAAACAGAATTCCCTGGTGGTCCCGCGGTTAGGATTTTATGCTTTCACTGCCGGAGGCCTGGGTTCAGATCCTGGTCGGGGAACCAAGATGCTACAAGCTACTTGGCGCAGCCAAAATAAATAAATAATAAACAAATATAAATAAACATCTTTTAAAACCGCACATCAGCTCGTTAAGTATATACTGTTCTGGAACTTGCTTTTTCTCAATTACCTCATCTTGACCCCTTTCCCATTGTACACACACACCGAAGTCGCTCTTTACGTGGACTACTTGGGATGTCCTTGCTTGGATACCCCATGGTCTACTGGGATTGTTGGGCACTCGGGTTATTTCCGCCGTGTGAAGTGCTGAGGCTGTCACTGTGAGATGAGAGGATGTATGTTTCTACCTGAGCCTTTACGCTCTTCTCCCAGCTCCTTCCTGCCCTCCTCAGCAAGCATCTCCTGTTGTTCTCACTCTGCCCATCTCTCCTGCACCAAGCTTGCTCTCAAGACAGCCTCAGTACCTAGAATTTGGCACTTAATCTTGTGATTCTGTGTCTACCGTCAGACCATAAACTCCCTATGGGCAGGTATCATGTCCCTTTACTTATTTGTATCCACAGTGTTAGGACCTCTTGATTGTTAGGTGGGTGAGCTTACAGGAGTGTTAGGGCTAGGGGTGTCTGCACTGGTAAAGGAGACCATCATAATTAGTTACCATCAAATGGGATGTGACTAAGAATCGTCTCAGTATTTCTCCTATAGCACCCATTATGCAGTCCCTTTCTGCCTCGACTTCTTCTCTTTCTCCCCACTTCTACTCTTAAAGAAGCCTTTTCCATCTTCAAATCCTTGGGTTGGAATTATAACCAAATAGGGGAAACCAAGGAGGAATTAATTCTGTGCAATCTATGATCAGGTTATCAAGAATGGTGACAGCAGGCAAAGAAATTGGTGGAGAGAATACCTCGTTTTTTGGGGATCTCCCAGCAGATTATTAAACATCTCTCTTTCGTTCCCTGGTGGCTCAGAGGTTAAAGCATCTGCCTGCAATGCGGGAGACCAGGGTTCGATCCCCTGGAGAAGGAAATGGAAGCCTACTCAAGTATTCTTACCCGGAGGATCCCATGGATGGAGGAGCCTGGTAGGCTACAGTCCATGGGGTTGCAAAGAGTCGGACATGACTGAGCGACTTCACTTTCCTTTTCCTGAGTGTAACAGGCACTGAGAAGGGGGCATTAAGAGGGAACCCTGGAATTGAATGTCAGGCCAGAGACTGGCACCACCTAGCGGTCAGATAAAGAAGTGTAAACAGGAAAGATGGGAAGGGTCTGCTGGAAGATGGGAAGAGAACCAAGATTTATTGAGTCCTTTCCATATAGGAAGCCCACGCGGTAGATTTTACACGGATTACTTCGTCTAAGTTTGACAACTCCCTTGTGGCAGAGGTATTATTTTCAGTTTGTAGATATGGAAATAGTCTCAGAAAAGTTGAGGAATCGGCCTCAAATCACAGTGTGGATTGGAGCCCGGTTTCCTGTCCTTTAAAAAACATTTATTAGGTACCTCATATGTGCCAATTACACTGGTAGGCACTAGAGATGAGATGGAAACACGCAGTCTCAGCCTTCAAGGTGCGTGCAGGTTAATGGGGTTGAGCAACTAGATCACTGACAATTACAACAAAGTACCTTAATGCCAGGATAAAGGCACATGGCACAGAGGGCCATGGGAACCAGGGCAGGATGCCTATCCCAGATAAGAGGGTCAAGGCAGGGCAGAGTGGGTGATACTCGGCTATGTGTTGAAAGAGAGGAAGGAGATGGCAAGCAGTGACAGAAGGAGAGGGTGTTTTAGGCTGCAGGACAGGCAAAGACATGTAGGCATGAAGAAATTTGAAACACTTAAGGCAAATGTGGTATGGCGGAAGCTTAAGGTACTTGTTGGGGAAGATAATGGGTGAACTATCAGAGAGCCTAATCACAAAAGGTGATTTTAGCCACACTAAGGACTTAGAATTTTTAATCTGAAAGTAGAAGGGGGATTCCCTGGTGGTCCAGTGGTTAAGACTCTGCACTCCCAATACAGGGGGCCTGGGTTCAATCCCTGGTCAGGGAACTAAATCCCACGTGCCACAACTAAGACTCCATGCAGCCAAATAAATCAAAAATAAAAATAAATGAAAGTAGAGGGGAACCAGGTGAGAAATTGATGAAGCCCTTAATGCACCAGCCGCAGAGCTGAAGAGGAGGAGGATTCCAGGCTAAAGAGGCAGGATCAAGTATGTTAATTCATTTATCATGTTGGCCTAGAGGATAGTAACAGGGAAAGCTGGGTCTAGAAACTGTGGCTCACATTAGAATGTTCTTGGATTTTGGCAGCACATTTAAATCAACTGGGGAGCTTTTAAAATCCCAATGCTAACAGAAAAATAAAAATAAAAACAATTCCCCAATGCCAGAGGACTTTACTACTTGACTTTGAGACTTGTAGGCTATGATAATCAAGACACTATAGTTCTGGCATGAGGTCTGACAAACAGCTCCATGGGATAGACTAGAGAGCCAGAAATAGATGAACACACTTACAGGTCAATTAACCCTTTCTCACATTTGGCTTGTGCTGGGTCTTGGTTGTGGCACGTGAGGTCTTCGATCTTTGTTTCAGCATGTGTTGCAATGTGCAAACTCTTAGTGGGATCTAGTTTCTCAATCAGAGATCAAACCCAGTTCCCCTGCGTTGGGAGCTTGGAGTATTAGCCACTGGACCACTGGACCAGGGAAGTCCCAAAGGTCATTTAATCTTGATGAAGGTGTCAAAGCAATCCACTGGGGAAAGGAATATCTTTTCAACAAATTGTGTTGGAACAATTAGTGAATCACAATCCCTACCTCACATCGTATGCAGAAATTAATTCAGGTTAATCATAGACCTAAGCCATAACAGCTAAAACCATAAAGTTTTTAAGTGAAAACACAGAATATCTTCCTGACTTGGAAGTAGGTAAAAATTTATGTCATAGAAAGCAATAACCATAAAAGAAAACAAATTGATGTAGGAAACATCAAAATTGAAAATGTCTGTTAATCAAAAGACACCATTAAGAAAATGAATAAGTAAGCAGAAAATAAGCAAAATATTGATCTCACAAAGAAATGGTATTCAGGATACATAAAAATTCCTATAACACAGTAATAATGAAAACACCCCATTCTTTAAAATAGACAAAACATTTGAACAGATACATCATAAAAGAACATGTATGAATGCCCAATAAGCACATAAAAAGTGCTCAATATCTCTAGTCATCAAGAAAATGCAAATTAAACCACAGTGAGATAATTCTCCACATTCACCAAAACGGTTTAACTTTTAAAAATTGACAATACCAAACGCTATTGAGAACGTAGAGCAACAGGAATCCTCTTACAGTGTTGGGAATGTACTATAAATTTGGAGTAATACATAGCAGTTTCTTATATTAAGCATATACCTACGCTATGACCCCACAATTATACTCTTAGTTATTTATTCAAGAGAAGTGAAAATATACGGTTACACAAAGATTCGAAGGATGTTCATAGTAGTTTTCTTCATGACAGCCAAAAACTGGCCGTGGCTCAGGTGCCTATCATTTTTTTTTTTAAAGGACAAAGCATCTGTGGTGTATCTCTACCATGAGATATTAGTAATAAAATGGACACACTGTGGATACATACAACACCACAATAAATCTCAAGACACGTGAGTAAAAGAAGCCAGACATGAAAGCACATCCTGCTTTATTCCATTTATATGAACTCTAAAATAGACCAAACAAACCTATGGTGGAAAAAATCAGAACAGTGGCTCTCCCAGGGGGTGGGTTGAGGATAATGATGGACATCTTGGTAGGAGGATAGATGTCATACAGAAATGAAGGGTAGGGCGAGGATTTGAACCCAGGGAGCCTGGCCCCAGAGGCCATGGTTTTAACTACCATGCTACATTGCTTTTCTCCGTGCATGCTGCAGCCTCGGGTGTGGATGAGATTACAGAGGAAGGATAGCCTGTGAAGACAGGAGGCTGAGAAGGAGCACCGAGACAGGCAGGAGGAAGAGGGGAGAGGGGCTGTGAAAACCAGTGGGGGAAGCGCTTATTCAAGAGTGGCCAACAGTGCTGAGCACTGCTGAATGGGCCAGTGGGAGGAGGACGGGGCAGGGCACTATGCGAGGAGGGCATGTGTGACATGGGCAGACCAGTCTCATCGGGCTGGCGGAGGCAGGAGGCAGCTTGCAGTGTTCTGAGGAGGTGAGGAAGGGAAGACAGAGAATGGGAATAACTTTCCCAGGAAGTTCGGCTGCTCCAGGGAAGAGAGAAAGGCAAGACAGTAATTAGAGTGCTAGTGAGAGGGTTAGAATGTCCTTGCAGAGGCTCAGTCCCGACCACAGCTGGCTCCATCCAGAGACGCCTGCCTTTGCCACCCACCAGGGCTGCTACTTATCCTTCTGTGGGGTGAAGGCCTGCTGGCCACAGTTAGCCCCTGACAGCCACAGGGCTTCATTTGAGAACTCGAGATCAGCTGACACCACCGTTGCTCACATCCTGTCATCCTTGGCAGGCCTCAGTGGGCGTCTACCCTTCTCCACTCGGCCTAGTCCTTCCTCTTCCTGACCACCCTTGTGCTGCTCCCCAGTCCCTTCCTTGCACAGGGCCCTGGGCCACTCTTGGCTCAGATTATCCTTGCCCTCTTTGCTTGTCTGAAACGTGGCTCTTCCCTGAGGACGCTTTTTTTATTTTTTTTAAGAGATATCATTTATTCTCCCAAGTGACCAAGTCGGGTGACTGTGGGAGCGTGGACAGTCAGCCCGTGCTGTGCTCACCATCTCTTAGAGTCAGTGTCATCCCACCAAAGTCTCAGGGATGCGTTGAGCGCAACTAACAGAAGACCCAAGTAAGGTAGACTGAACAAAGAGATCTAGAACAGACCCAGGACTGCTTGGTTCACTACGTTTCTGCCTCTTCACGCTGCTATGCTGTCCTCAGTGGCTGACGGCCTCTTTCTTCAGACATCACGTGTAGTCTTGATAATGAAGAAAAACAAAATCTTTCCCAAGCTCCCCACAAACTCCTATTAGCCAGGACAATGGAAACACCGTGATTGGTAAGACCAATGAGATTCATCCCCTAAATGCATGGGAGGGGAACACCTGTATATAATCCAGACTTTGCCAACAAGGGAGAAAGACTCGCCGCTGAGCAGGCATCCTCAGTTCTTGCCTTGATAGTCATACAAATTCCTCTTCCTTTTAAGGGTCAGCTATTCCACCCTCCATTGAGAAGACGTGTAGCATACTGCTTAAGGGCAACAGCGCTTGTGCCAGACTAGCAGGATACAAACCCCAGCTCCCTTGCCAGCTCTTTGGCTGTGGGCAGATTACTTAAACTTTCCACCCTGCAGCTCCCTGATCTGTGAAACAAGGGCTGTTAGCACTATCCGGCAGAACTTTCTGTGATGATGGAAGGAAATGTCCCACGTCTGGGCTCATACAGTAGCCACTAGTCATATGTGGCTGCTGAGTGTTTGAAACGTGGCCAGTACGTGTGAGGGATGGTTTTTTATTTTTTAATGTTTGTTTATTTATGTATGTATGTGGCTGCACTGGGTCTTAGTTGTGAAACATGGAAAGTTGAGTTGTGGCATGTAGGATCTAGTTTCCTGACCAGGAAACTAGGAGCACTGGGAGCGTGGAGTCTTAGCTGCTGGACTACAAGGGAAGTCCCAAGAACCGTTTTTTTTTTAATGAAAATTAAATAGTCACATTTGACTAGTGACTTAGCTTCCTTGATAGCTCAGTTGGTAAAGACTCTGCCTGAAGTGCAGGAGACCCTGGTTCAATTCCTGGGTTGGGAAGATCCCCTGGAGAAGGGAACAGCTACCCACTCTAGTATTCTGGCCTGGAGAATTCCTTGCACTGTATAGTCCTTGGGGTCACAAAGAGTCAGACACGACTGAGCAACTTTCACTTCACCACACTGGGCACATAGTTCTAATTCATAGTACTGTTGTAGAATAAAATGTACAGTACTTGGATGGTTTAAAAAGTAGGCATCGAAGTAACACATAAGCTCTCATTAAATGTTAGTCATTACTTCTGCTGCCATCCACTGATGGCATTTGGTCACTCGCCCACTCTCCTTGAAGAAGGACTATGGCATCTGATTCACCGTCTTCCTTGCCACTTCAGGTCTTTAGCAAACCCAGGTGGCTTCAGTGTTCAAGCAGGTAGTCCCTGGTCTCTTCAACTCCAACGACTCACCTCCAATCTGCCATAGCCACTCACTCCCATAGCCACAACCTCTACCACACCCTCCCAGGAGAGCTCAATGGAATCTCACCCCTTTGTCTCTGACCACAACATGCCAACCTTTCAATTCCTTCCTTCCCTTGCCCCCAGGAAGTCTGATCTTTAGGCTGGTTGAGACTTCCAGTTCCTTGACTCTATTCTTTCCTTTCCCACTGGCTCTTGTCTTTACTTCTCTTCCTCACCAGGTTGATTCCACAGTGCTTCACTTCTCCTCCTCCTCCATATGGTCCCCTTCTTTATTATCATTAACCTTCTGAACAGTTCTCCCGGTTTCAGATTTACTGTTTAAATCCACTCTCCAGTGGGGAATACATGTAAATCCATGGCTGATTCATGTCAATGTATGACCAAAACCACTCCAATACTGTAAAGTAATTAGCCTCCAACTAATAAAAATAAATGGAAAAAAAAATAGATAACTGAAAAAAAAAAAACCAACTGTAGTGTTAGATAGGCTACTGTGTGCCCTTCAGATCTGTTTCCATTTAATATTCTTATTTATTTAGTATTCTTTTGATCACTCCTTTTAAAAAGCAAAATAAAATGCAAGGAGCATTTCACTAAAATAAATAAATAAATAAATAAATCCACTCTCCACACTGCAACCAGGGTAGTTTCTCTACTGAATCTCATCACATTGCTCACCTGCCCTAAATCCTCTGCTGTTCCCCATTGCCACCTACTACCCATTTCCAGAAGGTGCCACGCTCCCACAGCATCCATGCTTTTGCACATGCGAGACTCCCTTCCCGGTTTACCTCTCCTCTTGTCCTTGGTCTGAATAACTTCTTTTTTCCCTTTAAGATTCAGTCTGGACATCACCTCCCGGATCTCTCCCCTCCCCTGTGTAGTTTACGTGCCCCTCCCACATGCTCCCACGGAGTCACAGTCCTAATGACGCTGGGCTGTGATGTGAGATATCATTGTTGACAAACCAGACTCCCTGTCTTGGCTATGAGAGCCTGAGAACAGACACCCAACACACTGCTACTGACTTCACTGGACATAGATTTTGGGAGGATTGCTGGCTACCAGTTCAATTCACTTTTCTAAAGGTGGAGGGATTTGAATGTGTTTGTATGTTGAGGGTTAAGAGCTATAATAAGGAACTGCCTGGTGGTCGAGTGCTTAGGACTTGGCACTTTCACAGCTGAGGGCCCAGGTTCAATCCCTGGTTAGGGAACTAAGATCCTGCAAGCTGTGAGGTGTGACCAAAAGAAAATGACCTGCAGTAATTAGTGAATGAGAGGCTGGAGATTTGGAGGATGGAGGGGATAATGACTGGAACAGTGCCTGGGGAGGCAGATGAGGTCCTGAGCACGGATGGAGGAACATCCTTCCGGCAGGGGCAGAGACAGGCTCTCCTCCGACCCTGCAGGGAGGGTGTAGGTGCGGATGAAATGTCTGCTGGCAGGGAGCAGGAAACTGGAGGAGTTTCCAACTGATAAGTCTCTGCTTCCTCTAATCTAAATGGTGAGTTGGGATCAAGGTGAATGGAAATTTGGTGGGAAGAGCAAAGGCCTGGGAGACATAGCTGCCTAGGGACCCAAAGCAGCTTCCCACACTTCTGTGAACTTTTCCCCCATCTTTCAGTCCTCCACCCACAAATGTCAGGCCGCTGTCCAGTGCTCCTAAATGTGGCCTGCATTCATCTTGGCTGTGAAATGTACTAAGCTCCTGCCATTAATCCATCACTAAGTTTAGTCCTCACATAAGAATATGTGTAAAACAGCCCACCCCAGGTACAGTAAACACGAGGTAAATGGTAGTCTTTGTATTGACTAGGAAGGATAAATTTGTTTTTTTCTAGCTGCATAGCAGCATTTACAGGATGATATGTGCCCCTGCCCTAACTTATGTCCTTGTCAGAGAAGGATGTACCCGTGTAATAATTAAAAAGCAATACAAAGTGATATGTGATAGTTACTGTCTGGTTGTTAAATCATGTCTCTCTCTCTTTTTCTTTTTCATGTCCAACTCTTTTGCGACCCCATGGACTGTAGCCCACAAGTCTCCTCTGTCCGTGGGATTTCCCAGGCAAGGATACTGGAGTGGGTTGCCACTCCCTTCTCCAGGGCATCTTCCTGACCCAGGGATCGGGCCTGTGTCTCCTGCACTGCAGGTGGATTCTTTACCACTGAGCCACCAGGGAAGCCCCGTGTGATGGTTACCAACATCCAAACGGCGCTTTGTTTTTGATCACAACCAGCACTGAAAAGTCTCTTTTCCATCAAGACCTAGAACTCAAGTAAATACATAAAAGTGAAACAAATTTCATTAGACACTACTTATCTTCACTTTGTGTCATGCATTCTGGTATTTTCTCTTGTATTCTACTTTGTTTTTATTTTTTATTTATTTTTTTATTTTCTACTTTGTTTTTAAACAGTGGTGGTGAAGGCTCACTGTGGTGGGTTGAACTGTGCCTCTCAAAAATTCATATATTAGTATGTTGAAATCATATATCCCTCAAAAATTCATATTCATAGGAGGTACCCTTAGTCCCTCAGAATGTGACCTCACTCAGAGACAGGGTCTTTACAGAGGTATTCCTTAGGGTGGGCTCTAATCCAATATGACTGGTGTCTTTAGAAAAAGGGGAAATTTGTGAATTCACTGGCAGTCCAGTAGTTAGGGCTTGGTGCTTTCATTGCCGGGGTGTTGGGTTCAACCTCTGGTCTTGGAACAGGATCCTATGTGGCTTGGCAACAGAGGGGGGAAATTTGGAGACAGACTTGCATGCAGGGAGAATACCACATGAACAGAAGATGGCCATCCATAGGCTGAGGAGAGAGGCCTGGAATGAGTCCTCTCAGTTCTCAGAGGGGACCAACCCTGCCAACACGTTGATCTTGGGCTTCTAGCCTCCGGCACTCTGACAGAGTGAATTCCTTTGGTTGGTTAACTCCCTGCCTCAGCAAAAAAACAGACTCACCTGATTGATTTCGTGACTCACTATTGGGTTGCAACCTGCAGTTCTCAGACTGCAACGTTCTTTTTTCTCTGCTTTTCCTCCTGCATTCTTCACAGCTGCTGATGGGATGGCAGGGCCCAGAGGAGGGTGAGGCAAGCAAGGAACCGACTCTCAGGGACATGCAAGTGGGGGATGTCATTACCAGCAGTCTAGCCTACTCCACACTTAAACCACCTGAAGGTGAGCGGCTCCTCCGACTCAGCACCCTCAACACCTCACCCTGGCCTGTGTCAAGTGGGTACAACCCTAGTCTCCATTTGAGAGCCTGACACAGTCACAAGGCTTTTGAGTGGAGCTTGACCCATGTCAGATACGCCTATAATTCCTCTGATGACATCACAGCCTCCCCGTCTGTGCAGTCAGTTAGAGAAGATGATAATAAATACTGTTTTACTACTTGTATGTGCCTCTCACCTTCCTATCCCCCAAAGGAGTCAAAGGTAAAGACCCGAGTTCATGCCTCCGCTTCTCTTGCCAAAGTTCTGGGAGACATGGCCCTCCGGAGACCCTTAGGTGGCAAGGCCTGAGTTTAGTCACTGTCTCTGGATGTCAGCAGGCAGAGTGGGTGCCCTGAGCGCACACAGAATGCATGTGTCGTGAGCGCCCTTGTGCACGCATTGCAATCGATCGCAGCACTGCCGGCCGTATACACCCAGGGACAGGGTCCCCGCCTGCCGTCTCCGCCCCAGCTCTCCCTCCTCTCCAACTGGCTGCCTTACAGACACAATAAATATATAAACACACACCTCCAACAGCCTCTGCCTTTGTGGCATTAATATTACCCTCAAATCTGGGGACCCTATGTCAGATAGAGGCTCTTCTGTCTCGCTCCTGCCTGGCTAGTTCTGGGACAATAAAAGAGTGTCTGACGTTTACTGTGTAGCAGGCATCATTCACATGTATTATTGCATTTCACTCACAACTTTGTAAGTTAAGGCTATTATTTGCTCCATTTTACAGACGACAAAGCTGAAGCACTAATAGTAAACAGCCCAGAGTTGTGCAGCTAGACTGCTGTCAGGATCTGAACCCATGCAGCCTGTCTCCAGGGCCCAAGTTCTTAACTCCTACCCTCTGCCTGGCTGCACACACTTCCCAACCACGTGGATGGGAGGGGGAGGAGCCAGGTTCTGGGTTTCAGTTCGGACACCAGGGGGCAGCATAAGCCTGGCTTTGGCCCCTGAGCCCAGCCCTGTTGGGGGGAGAGAGGAGAGGAGTAGAAACCGCCTCCCACCTTCCACCACTCCTGAGACCACCCTTTGCCCACACCCGTCGCTCAGGTTTGGGGGCTTGAAGCTCCCTTGGCCTCCTCCAGCTCCTCCTCCAGCCAAAGCTTCAAAAACCGTCCACTAGTGACAACGATGACTCAGAAGCTGAGCAAGCCTTGTGTGTGTGAGCGTGTGTCCGTGTGACTGCATGTGGCTCTGAGTCCTGACGCGTCGGTGAGCCTGCCTGCGCGTGTGTGTCAGCCTGTGTGTGCGTGAGAGGGAGTGTCCTTCTGGCTGGGGAAGTTGTGTACATGCACGTTTATTTCTGGGTGTGTCTCAGTGTTTACCCCAGAAACAGACAGGAACTTTGCCAAGGTTGCACAGCAGATTCGTATTCAAACTTGTCCCTTGGGAACCTACAGGCAGCAACTCCAGCTGGCCGCCAGCTCCTACCTGGGTGTCCGGAGAAGTACCCCATGAGGAGGTGGCAGAAAGGATTTTCAGTCCCAGGCACCCCTGGAGGCCTACAGGATTGTGAGCTTCACGGTCCCCTCCCCCACTCCCTCCCATCAGCGGGTCACGAGACCTCTAAGGCGTTCCCCACCCAGCAGGGAGGGGGGCCGAGGAGTCCCAGCTCCCCAGCCGCTTTCAGGGTCCTCCACTGGAGGGAGCGCAGAGCCCAGAGGGATTTCTTTTTCCAGAGGCGCCCCCGGGGGGCGAGGGGGGAGCCCAAGTCCCTCGTGAGCCCAAACCCCAGGCCCTTGCAAGAGTTTGAGCATAGGGGCTGCAGTTTGGGGTGGCACCTCTCTGCTTGATATTCGGTGACTTTCTGGGGGAAAGTGGGTTGTTTTCGATGGGGGACAGGGTAGCTGGGGATCAGCCCTTCCTCCAGCCTGGCACCAGTCCTGGCTCCCCTACTCCATACCAGAGGCACACATGCTCACCCCACTTTCTTCCTCTTCCTCCTCCAGCCCACTTTCTCTTCTCTCTGTCGTCAGAGCTCCAGGGAGGGACCTGGGTAGTCGGAGAAGCCGGAAACAGCGGGCTGGGGCAGCCACTGCTTACTCTGAAGAGGGAGGACGGGAGAGGATTGTGTGTGTGTGTGTGTGTATTTTTTTTTTTTTTTTTCTCTTCTTTTTGGTGGTGGTGGTGGAGGAGGGGCGCTAGCAGGGCCAGTCCTGAACCCGCTGGACAGAGCTACAGACTCATGGGGCCTGGCAGAGCCCGCTGAGAGAGGGAGCCGACCACAGAGGGGTTGCCAAGGTGAGGGGATGCCTCCAAGGAGGGAGGGTGGGGGGCCTCTGACTCTCAACGCGGGGGGCGGAGGGGAGTGCCCTTCAGGATCCTGCCTGGGCAGAACGGATGGTCCCCAGGAAACTGTTTCAGCTGGGGCTGGTGGCTGGTGTTACTGAGTTTTGGCAGTTTCGAAACATCAGAGGAATCTGGGGTGGGTACGGGCCCAGCAGTCGCCCTGCTCCTCCCCAGCGTGGGTCACTTTTTCCACACGCCCCATCCCCCGCACCGCCAGGACGCGCTAACGCAGGGGAAGGAGGGCGAGCAGGCGCCCCTCTGCGCTCCGGGTTGGGGGGCAGTGGCCGCCCCTCCGTCTAGAGCGCCGATGGCAGCGGGCGGTGGGTCCTCCGCAGACCCCTCTCCGGGCCCCCCACAAAGGTTCCTCTTCAAGGGTGTGGCCAGGGGGTGAGCGTGTCCCAGAAGTAGAACCTCATGGTGCCCCAGAGGAGGGGGAATTTCCCCCTCAAAACTGCTCCACGCTTGGCCCGGCGGCGTCACGGAGTTAACCCTCCCGGTGCCTAACTGGCTCCGCCTCCCCGCGCCCCTCCCCGCCCCCACCGCCGCGCACACTGGGCTACCCAGAGAGGCGCTTTTGACTTCTGATCCTGCGGCCCCACGGTCGGAGGGCCCAGGAATGTCGGGGGTTGAGGTGCAGTTCAGGCCCCGAAGCGGGGCTGGTGAAGATCCTGGACTTCCCTTCCCCAGGGGGAAGGGAACGCGGGCCCCGCCCCCTCGGGCCGTGGCTCCTCCCTCCCTGCGGTGCTCTGGGGGGCTTACAGCAGAAGATGCCCCTGGCCTGGCAGGCCGATTGAGCCAGCCTGGTTTTTGGGTGGGAGCGGGGGAAAGTCTGGGCCCTCGCTGTCTGAGGATGGAGTGGGGGAGATCTGAAGGCAGGGCCATGCCAGGAAGCTGGTCACTCTTCCTAATCTAGGGGGTATGGAGAAAGGGGGGCTGCCTCTGACTTAGGGATGACTTCCGTCCCGGTAGGGTAGAGACAGAGGTCAAAGGTCTGAGCACCCTGAGAAACAGGAGAGGAAGGGGGAAGGAGGAATGGAGTCCTCCCTTGAGTTTGAAACACAGACCAAAAGACGCCCCACCCCAAAGCGGGTGTAGAGAAAGGTCTATGAGAGGACCCTGAGCAGGAGGGGGAGGATTCTGCCTTTGGGAGAAAAGGGGTCAGGGGGATATAGGAACTGGGGGAGGAGCACGGATCTCCAGAAAAGGGGCCTGTCCGTTCTCCGTTCCTTTGGGAGTCCTGGGAGAGGGGAGAAGCTACGGTGCTGCCGGAGAACTTGGGGCTAACTGGGTTGAGGGAGACCTAGGGAGTTTCCACCCCCATCCTTTCTGTCATCTCTGGGAAGAGGGACATTTTGAGAAACATGAACTGAGAGACCCCTGGGGAACCACTGGTTTACCCACTCCGCCCTGCAGTCCACCTAGAAATGGGGAGGCAACCACCTCCTCCCTATCCTCCCATCTCCTTGCCTCTTGCCTCTTTCCTTCTCTTCCTTGTAGTCCGCTAGGCTCCCCACCCCTCTTCTAGGCTTTTGGCTGCAGGCTTATTAACCTCACTTTTTCTCCTTCCTGAGTTCTCTCTACTTTTCCTCTTGCTCCATCTCCCCTTGTTCAGGTCTCCTCCCCTGATCCCCTTCTCTTGGGATTATGAGATCTGGATCCGGAAGGGATCCTAAGGGCACAGAGTGGTGGTTTATCCCCACTTGGGTTCAAATCGCTTGCAGAACGGCCTTGGCAAGTTGGAGAACCTCCTTGAGCTCAGTTTCTCTGCCTGTGGTGGGATATTTTTATATTTTAAAAATTGTTGCAAGATTCTAGTGAGGTAAGGTGCTCAGTGTAATCCCTCGTACATAGTAAGTGCTTAATGAATGATCGCTATTATTACTCTACCATCTTCTTCTTCCTCATCTAGCCAGGCAGTTTTCAGATTGTTTCATGGAACCCTGGAATTTTGAGGGATTTCTCCAGGGACACCTTTGGGGTCCAGAGGTGGAGAGAGGGAAGCAAGAAGTGGTAGAATTCCAGGCCTACCACACTTGATTTCAACAGAGAAATTCCAATTTTACGTAACTGGCTAAAACGGTCTAGTTCTTTAAAAAATTTGGAAAGTTCATACTTTACCCAAGCCTCATATTTTGTAGATGAGAAGATTGAGGTCTACAGAGGGGAGGTTTCTTTTTGTTTGTTTGTTTTTAAAATCTTGTGACCATGCCACAGGTCATGTGGGATCTTGGTTCCCTGATCAGGGATTTGCTCCCTTCGTTGGCAGCATGGATTCTTAGCCACTGAACCACCAGGGAAGTTCCGAGGGGAGGTTTCCTGCCAACAGAATCAGAGCCGGGTCTAGAGCTACAACCCACATTCTCTGCCTTCTCCCAGAGAGCTTTCCCTTCCGCCCCACTGCCCCGTCTCTTGCCCTCCCCTCCCCTCCCCCAACTGGCTGCAGCTCAGCTCTTCCCACCCCCATGCCTGCTGCTGAAGAAAATACCTTGTCTCAGGCTTGGCCAGGGAGGGTCTTGGCTGGACATCGTCCGGCTGAGAGCTGTGGGGCTGATGGTCTCCAAAAGGGCTGTCTATGGGAGACCCTTGGCTGCCCCCAAAGGCCAGCCTTCAAGCAACCTTGTTCTTTCTCTTCAGCGTTAGTGTCAGCTGCTCAGTCATGTCCGAATCTCACAACCCCGCGCACTGTAGTCCGCCAAGCTCCTTTGTCTATGGAATTCTTCAGGCAAGGGTGGCTTTGCCATTCCTTTCTCTAGGAGATCTTCCTGACCCAGGGATCAAACCCAGGTCTCCTGCATTGCAGGCAGATTCTTTACTTTCTGAACTACCAGGGAAACCCTCTTTTTCTTCAGGCACCCTCCAAACCCCATATCATGTCTCTGTGGGGTCTGGTCTCCAAAATGCCCCCAGAAAAACTGCAGCGGCTCTATGTCGACTTTCCTCAACACCTGCGGCATCTCCTGGGTGACTGGCTGGAGAACCAGCCCTGGTGAGTCCTGGCTGCCCCCTTATCAGCCCCGCAGGGCCCCCCCCGCCCCCCACCTACCTTCCTTCTCATTAGGTTTTCTTCATCCCATTTTGAGACTTGGGACTTGTTGTTCCACGTGCAGTGGTCCAGATTTAGCCGGGAGTCTGTACCACATCAACCAGACTACGGCGTGTTGACACTTGGAGTTCCCCACCCCCTTAGGAACCTGAGCCAAAGAGGAGGGAGGTCAGAGCTGGGGCAAGGGCACCACCCACAACAGCTGGGAAATTGGGGAACGGCGTGCACAGCCGAGGACCGCGGCGGGCCTGGATGGAGGAAAAGAGGAGGAAGGATCTGCTGAGCTGTTTGCTGTGGGGTGGAGGCACTAGAGTCCAGGAATCCCTGGCCTGAGGCGGCCTCATCCTGATCTTCCTGCAGGGAATTCCTTGTCGGCTCAGACACCTTCTGCTGCAACATGGCCAGCGCCCTACTTTCTGCCACTGTCCAGAGCCTCCAGACCTCAGCCGGAGAGCAGGGGGAGGGGAGCCCTGTCTTGCAACATATCAGCACTCTGGAGGTGGGGGCAGCAGTGGGGGGGGGACAGGGCCAGGGTGGGGCATGGGGCCGAGGTGAGCCCTGGGTGCTGGAAGGAAGTTGGTATTCCTCTGGTTAGCTGTTAGCTAGCAGGCAAATTAGATTTTAAAAGCGTGCAAATGCATGCAAACTTCTGGAGTCTATGATTGTGCTGCCTCTGAGTTCCTGTGTGAATGGGGGGGTTGGTGCGGGAGAATGACATGGGTGAGAGCGAGGCTAACCCCAGCTACCACCCTTCACTTCTAGAGCATATATCAGAGGGACCCCCTGAAGCTGGTGGCCACTTGCCGACACATACTTCAAGGTGAAAAAAAAGCTGTTATGGAGCAGGTATGGTGATACCCCACCTCCCACCCCAACTCAACCCCCGGGAACTTTAGCCTGAGCCATGAGAAACTAGAAGGGATTTGAACTTCAGGAAAAGCTCAGTGTTCTAGGTCCAAGATGATCAGAGGAGGTTCCTGGGGTCAGAGTGAGCCCCAAGTTAAGCTCAGAGAAGCTCCCAGCAAGGGTCTGAGGGTAGTGAGGGGCCTGGGGAGGAAAGGGCAAGTGATACAGAGCTGTTATCGCCAGAAGATTCCAAAATGTCAGGAAGAACTGTCAAGGAAGAGAAGGGAGCGAGGCAAGGGAAGTGGTCCATCGTCTGCAGAGCCCGGGAGTGGGCACCCCTGTAGGGAGTGGAGGCTGAGTGAAAAGGGATGGGCAGCGTGTCTCACCTGTCGCCTGTCTTTCCTTGCA
Source organism: Dama dama (assembly GCF_033118175.1). Taxonomy (NCBI): domain Eukaryota; kingdom Metazoa; phylum Chordata; class Mammalia; order Artiodactyla; family Cervidae; genus Dama; species Dama dama. Next base: position 70,674,760 of record NC_083683.1, read on the forward strand.
GTTCCACCACCTGCCAATGTCCTTCCACTGGAAGCAGGAGGAGCTCAAGTTTAACACCGTCCTACGGAGGGCGCAGCATCGGGTGGGGGAGACTCGCCTGCTCCGGGAGGCCTTGCAGCCTGGCGCCGAGGCTGGCCAAGGTGGGGTTCCGGGAGTGTGTGGGGGCAGCCCCCTCTGGGACCTCAGCCCTGATTGAACCTCTTAAATCTGTGCGCACCCCGATTTTTGCCCTACCCCCAGTGTCTCTGCACAGCTTGATAGAAACGCCTGCCAATGGGGCTGGGCCGAGTGAGGTGAGTAATGGGCTGAGACGCGGAGACTGAGCCCAAAGTGCAGGCTTTGAGGGTCTCAGATCTGTGGAGGGATGGTGAGTAGACCTCTGAGGGGTGAGAAAGGGAGGCCTACCCTCCAGAGCTGGGCAAAGAGGAAGCGTGTGGCTCCGGCTCAGGCCCCACCTGCCCACAGGCCCTGGTCACGCTGCTGCAGGAGACTGTTGGTGAGCTGGAAGCCGCTCAGGCTCTGGTGCTGAAGAGGATCCAGATATGGAAGCGGCAACAGCAGCTGGCAGGGAATGGCGCACCCTTCGAGGAGAGCCTGGCTCCACTACAAGAGAGGTGGGGACAGGGCTGACAGGGAAGCGGGGTGCGCTGGGGGTGGACACCTGCTCTCCCTGCTGGAGGGGTGAGAGAGTAACCAGGCCAGGGGGTCTCGGGGTGGGCCAAGACTCGGGGAAGCCAGTTCCGGCAGAGCCCCCCATGTCTCGCACATGTGCGCCAGGCTGACCCGGCAGGGGCATTCCTCCAGCCTGTACTTTCCTCTTCGAGCTCCATACCCAGAGGACTGGGAAGTCCTTTTGGTTTACTGGGCAGGGCATCTTTCAATATGCACAAAAGCATCATGCGTGCTGGCCTCGGACCTGGGTATCAGACGCCCTGGGGAAGGGGCAGCTCCTTTCCACGGAGCTTCCAGGCCCTTGCGCAGAGCCAAGGCGTGTCCCACCGCCCCTTCAGCCCCGGCGCCCTGCAGTCGGGCCCACTGCTCACCCCCAGCCCTGCACACACACTGCCCTGCTCTCTCCCTGGGCTGAGGGGTGAGGGGCGGTCTGGGCCGGGAGCAGGCTGGGAGACTGTGCCCCTGACCGCGGTCCTGGCCCCAGGTGTGAGAACCTGGTGGACCTTTATTCCCAGCTGCAGCAGGAGGTGGGGGCAGCTGGTGGGGAGCTCGACCCCAAGACCCGGGCAGCGCTGATCAGCCGGCTGGATGAGGTCCTGCGCACACTCGTCACCAGGTATGAGCCCCCCTGCTGGTGGGGAGCAGACCCCAAGGGAGCAGGAGGGTCAGAGTTGTGGGGGGGTGGCGCCCGGAGGGACCGGCTGTTCACTTCCCTTGTGTCTTCCTCACTCCTCCCAGCTCTTTCCTGGTGGAAAAGCAGCCCCCCCAGGTTCTGAAGACTCAGACCAAGTTCCAGGCCGGGGTTCGCTTCCTGCTGGGCCTGCGGTTCCTGGGGGCCCCAGCCAAGCCTCCGCTGGTCAGGGCCGACATGGTCACGGAGAAGCAGGCGAGGGAGCTGAGCATGCCCCAGGGGCCCGGAGCTGGAGCGTAAGCCGGGGCTGGAGAGAGCCTGGGGTGGGTGGAGATGGAGGCCAGAGGAGCCTGGGGGACCAGCACAGCGCAGGGGGCTGGTGATGACAGGGAGGGAGGGCCGTGGGGTATGGGCACCCTGGGTAACAGTCAAGCCAGAGGAAGGGCAGGGACCCACCAGCGCTGGAGCGGGGTGGCAGCATCCTGAGTTGACTAAGATGGGGGTTTCTCCCTCAAGAACCCAAGTAGGGAGATGGAGATTAGGGACCAATAGTCCAGGCCGTTCACCTGCGGACTCAAGCTCGTGCCACTCCTGGGCCAGTCGGGATGAGCCCCTCTCTGACTTGCCCTGGCAGAGAAAGCACGGGGGAGATCATCAACAACACCGTGCCCCTGGAGAACAGCATTCCTGGGAACTGCTGCTCTGCGCTGTTCAAGAACCTGGTGAGGGGCCTTTGGGGAGCAGTGGGCGGGGTCCTCAGGCCAGGCAAGTGTCCTCGAGAGGGTGTGCGGAGCCCAGGAGAAGCAGTTCTGCCCTCACCCTCCCCGCTCTCGCCCCATCCCCAGCTTCTGAAGAAAATCAAGCGGTGTGAGCGGAAGGGCACCGAATCTGTCACCGAGGAGAAGTGTGCTGTGCTCTTCTCCACCAGCCTCACGCTCGGCCCCAACAAACTCCCCATCCAGCTCCAGGTGAGCCTGGGCCCCAGCCCCGCCCGAGGAGGGGCCCCAGGTGCCCCGGCCAACACCCCGAGGCCTGGATCCTCACTCCTCATGGATGCCCTGCGCCCTGCGGGTCTGGGGTTCATGCATGTTGGGGCTCCAGGGGGAGTGGGGGGGACGAGAACTCAAGTGCACACTCCGGGGAATGATGGTGCGTGCTATTGCATATGTCCCTGTGGGATTCTGTCCCAGTTTTTGCAAGAAGAACTATTTTCCTTAGCCATGCCAATGGCTAAGATATTGAAGCACTTTTCTTGGACCAGGGCACTTAAAACGGCACTGTTTTAAGTCATATGCATGCGCACACACGCAGGGTTTGCGCCGTGAATGTTACGAGGGAGGTACTCTTACTAGCCTCGTTTTACAGATGAGAACACAGACACAGAGGTTGAGCACTCAGCCTGGGTCACACAGCTCCTGAATGCTGGAGCTGGCATCTGAAACCTGGAGGTCTGGCTGCATAGCCCTGGCTCCTCACCACATCTCAGCAGGGAGGCCATAATTCAGCTTCAGAAAGCACTCGATCACACACCAGGAATTTTTAACTATGTGGTGGGAGTTCAGGAGCTTCCGGGCACCCTCAGAGCCAGCCCTCTGCAGAGGCCCCCTTGTCCCCCAGTACCAAGAGCTCCCTTTCCTCCCCTGCTTCAGGCCCTGTCTCTGCCCCTGGTGGTCATCGTCCACGGCAACCAAGACAATAACGCCAAAGCCACCATCCTGTGGGACAATGCCTTCTCTGAGATGGTGAGGCAAGGCCCGGAGTTGGGGGAGGAGGGGCTGTAACCTGGGGGCTGGGTGCAGGCTGGTGGGGTGGCTGGTGTGAACACTTGAGAGTGGCCATAAGTCCTCCTCATAGACTTGTTTCTGTCCTGACCTCCTTTCGCACCAGTGTTAACACCGATTCTGTGGTGGCACCTTAGACTACTGTTGGAAAAGCAGACTCAGGGGGACAAGCTGGGAAGGGACAGTCTGGGGCCGGGGGAGGATGCAGGCCCTCCTGAGGAGGAGTGGCTACGTCAGCCTGAGGCTCCCGCCCCTTCTCCCCTCCCCTCCCAGGACCGCGTGCCCTTTGTGGTGGCTGAGCGGGTGCCCTGGGAGAAGATGTGTGAAACGCTGAACCTCAAGTTCATGGCTGAAGTGGGGACCAACCGGGGGTTGCTCCCAGAGCACTTCCTCTTCCTGGCCCAGAAGATCTTCAATGACAACAGCCTCAGTATGGAGGCCTTCCAGCACCGCTCTGTGTCCTGGTCACAGTTCAACAAGGTCATTCCCCTGTCCTTTGGATCTTCCGCCCCCAAGCTCTTCATCCCTGGGGCACTCAGGGCCTCCCCAGCCTCTGCCCAGGGACCGACCTCTAGGATTTTCACAGTGCCCCGCCACGTTCATCAGGAGGACCTCTGCTCTGGCCCAGGCAGGAAAACCCCTTGGCTCTCTGGCTTCCCCCTAGTTTTTGTCTGGGGGCCCTCTGTCCTCCCTTTTGCTAGTGATTTGCATGACTCACCCAGATTGTGTGTAAACACAGCTTTGATTCGAAATGACTTTGACCCACTGGGAAAATAGTTCTTATTGCAAAAACCAGGACAAAATCCCACAGGGACAAACGCAGTAACACCATCGACCATGCGTCGACTGCTTAGTGTATGCCAGATTGTACTTGAGCACTCTATGTATGCTAGCTCACTTAATCGTCACAAGAAGCTCTTTAAGGTAGGCACTATTACACCCATTTTATAGAGGATGAACCGGCTCAGAGGCGTTAAGTAGTTTCTCCAAGGCCTCCCAGCAAGTGAGGCCATATTTCTGACTCTTGCTCTTAGCTACTACATTTTACTGCCCCCAAAATAAGGTGGCTCAGGACGGGATCTGTTACAAAAACAGGGGAGAATGGAGGTCTGGGTGTCTTGGTTGAAGACCAGCTGAGTCAATGCTATTATGTACTGATCTCTTTTTTAAAAAAGGAAGAAAGAAGAGCCCACACGACAAGAGGATGTGTTAGCAAAGGGAACAGGACACTTACATCCTGCAAGCTGCCTTCTCTGGACACCACTTCCGCCAGGCCTCATTCGGGAGGGGGTGGAGCACAGTGGTTATGAGGGGGCCCAGCCCAGATTTCCTGGACTAAATCCCAGCCCTGCTTCTCACTGGTTGTGTAAGAAGCAAGTTATTTGATCTTTCTAGGCTTTCATTTCTTCATCTGTAAGATGGGATACTCATGGGATCTTCATCCATAGACGTGTAAAGATCTGATACAGTAATTTATGGCAAGAGCCTGGACTAGTGCCTGGCACACGGGCAGCTTGAGTGCCGGCCATTGTCGCTGACGGGGTCTCAGGCGCAGCGTGGTCCCCCAGGCCTGTGACTCTGCCGCGTCGGTGCTCAGAGCCCAGTGCCTGGCCCAGCCAGGCTCCCGCTCTGCCCTCCTGTGCTCACACCGGCTCCCTTCTCCCCACAGGAGATCCTGCTGGGTCGTGGCTTCACCTTTTGGCAGTGGTTTGATGGTGTCCTGGATCTCACCAAACGCTGTCTCCGGAGCTACTGGTCAGACCGGTGAGTCCCTGCTCCCAGGTGACCTGAGGATCTGGGCCTCCAGATCCTGCTCCACACCCTCCACACCCCCACCCACATCCTCTCGTTCATCCTGGCAGGCTGATCATTGGCTTCATCAGCAAACAGTACGTCACGAGCCTTCTCCTCAACGAGCCTGATGGAACCTTCCTCCTTCGGTTCAGTGACTCAGAGATTGGGGGCATCACCATTGCCCATGTCATCCGCGGCCAGGATGGTGAGGTCACCCCAGCCACTCCTCTGCCTCTATGACTGTACCCTTAGGGGCTTCTTCTGAGAAAGGTCCTGGCCTTCTTTGATGCCAACCCTGATCTTCAGGAAGTTCTTCCTTAGGTTCAACTTCTCTTCTTTCTTCTGTGGCCTAAACTTCTTCCCTCTCACTTGGAGTTTGGTGGGAATGGGGACTGGTGGGAGCCTCACACCAGCTCCTCCTCTCCTTTCCTTGGTAGATTAAGAATGAGTCCAACCATGGGGGTAGGTTGGGGAAGGGGAAGCAAGTCTGGATGGAGGGGACTCATGGCGTCATTCCTTATGCAGGCTCCCCACAGATAGAGAACATCCAGCCGTTCTCTGCCAAAGACCTGTCCATTCGCTCACTTGGGGACCGAATCCGGGACCTCGCTCAGCTCAAAAACCTCTACCCCAAGAAACCCAAGGATGAGGCTTTTCGGAGCCACTACAAACGTGAGCTGTGAGCCGGGGCTGGCAGCTCTGACTCCTGCGGTCCACCTCCTCCCTGCTCCTGGCTGCTGCTCCCACCCCACCTGCTGTGGGGTGTCATCATCACCCCATCATCCCTGACTTCTTCCCCCATTATCATTTCCCTGCTTCTGGACCCTGCCCATCATCCATGCTCACCTTCTCCAGCTCCCTTCCTCCCTAACCCGGAAGCATTCCATGGCTCTCCTTTCCTCCCCACAACAGCTGAGCAGATGGGTAAGGATGGCAGGGGTTATGTCCCAGCTACAATCAAGATGACTGTGGAAAGGTGAGTGTGCTGGTGTGGATGGAGGGCGGGGCTGACACTTACTTGTAAGCAGGAGGTGTGGCATCATCCCCTGGTCAGTCACACATACCTCCTCCCCTCCTCCAGGGACCAACCACTTCCCACCCCAGAGCCCCAAATGCCTACCATGGTGCCTTCTTACGATCTTGGAATGGCCCCTGACTCCTCCATGAACCTGCAGCTCTGCCCAGATATGGTGTAAGAAGCTTGAGAGAGAGAACTGGGAGTGGTCTGTGCCAGCAGGCATTCAGCATGGGCATGGGGAGAGTTGGCACTGGGGGTTGAAGTGGGGAATTTCCTTTGCTTGAAAGGGATCCCCCAACTTTCTTTTAAAAATAGAATTTTAAAAACCTATTTTATTTTCGGCTCTGCTGGGTCTTCCTTGCTGTGCAGGCTTTTTCTCTAGTTGAGGCGAGTGGGGGCTACTCTCTAGTTGTGGTGCGCAGGCTTCTCATTGCAGTGACTTCTCTTGTTGCAGAGCGTGGGCTCTGGGGCTGATAGGCTTCAGCAGTTGCGGCTCCTGGGCTTTAGAGCTCAGGCTCAGTAGTCGTGGGGCTCAGGTTTAGCTGCTCCACGGCATGTGGGATCTTCCTGCAACAGGGATCAAACCCATGTCTCCTCATTGGCAGGCGGATTCTTTACCGTTGAGCCCCCAGGGAAGCCCCGAGATTCCCGGGTAGGGGGTTGGGAGTATCCGGGAGAAGGGCTGGCCTCGAGTCTGCTTTCTTTCCCTAGGCCCCAGGTGTACACACCACGCTCTCACTCCATCCCCTCATATCCAGCCCTCCCCCGGGAAGAGTCAGTCAATATGTTGCCAGCCTTCCAGGAGTAAGTGGGGCCACCTCTGGGGAATGGGGTTGGGTCACCCCCTGCAGTGGGGATGGGCACTTGTATTTGTGAAGAGAGGCTCTTCAGTGAGGACGGGGTGGCAAACATCCAACACCTGTGTCTCTTCTGTCCACTCCATGAAGGTGTTAATAGTTAACATCCAGGTTCAAATTCCAGCTCCACCACTTGCTGACTTCGGCCAAGTAACTTAACTCTGATGCCTCGTCTGTAAAATGGAATAATGATGATGATACCTACTTCACAGGATTATTGTGAAGGTTAATTTGAGTTAGTAGTATGTATAAAGCTAAACATAGAACCCAGCTCCTAGTAAGAGCTATGCAGGTGTTAGTATTCTCTCTCCTGCCTCTGAAATCTACTGTCATTTTTCTGTTATCTTGATTTGTATAGGTTTATCTTTCTGGCCTGGAAGTGGCAGACATTTCTGTTCTCCAGGTAGCACTCGGGTGTTCACTCTCAGTCAAGGCAGGACATCTTCCCCCCATAGGAGCTGAGGTAGAGGTGGGATCTTAGAACCAGCAGAGTTCAGAGTCCAAAGAAACAGCAGAAATTAGCTAATCTATCCTTCCTCTGTCCCCCGCTCCAGTCCCCAGTGCATAGAGTAACATTTATACCGAGAAGAGGACCAAACTCACTGGTAGAAATAACTTGCCCAAGGCGATGCCTTCAGGAGGAGGAACTGGAAATAGTTTCCGTACTTGATGGGCTTGACTTTGCAACAGTGCCCTGGTCCAGCTCTCCTTTGATTGTGCCCTCCCCTTCCTGCTTCCAGACCTCACCTGCCGATGCCTCCCAACCTGAGCCAGATGAGCCTGCCCTTTGACCAACCTCATCCGCAGTGAGTGACCACCCCCGCCCCCATCCTGAGCTCAAGCTCCTCATTCATTCCCAGCCTCAACCCCAGCCTGACCCCCAGCACCACCTCATTTACTTCTCCGGGGCTGGCAGGGGCCTGCTGCCGTGCCCGCCGCAGGATCACGCCGTGTCCAGCCCCGAGCCCTTGCTCTGCTCAGACGTGACCATGGCAGAGGACAGCTGCCTGAGCCAGCCGGTGGGGGGGTTCCCTCAAGGCACCTGGTGAGTGTCAGCCTGCGGGGGGAGGCTGGGGGGGTGAGGTGTGGGTACCATGCCCATCCCACTGCTGCTCCACTTCCTCCCTGCAGGGTCCGTGAAGACATGTTCCCGCCCTTGTTGCCTCCCACGGAACAGGACCTAACCAAGCTTCTCTTGGAGGGACAAGGGGAGTCCGGGGGAGGGTCCTTGGGAGCCCAGCCCCTCCTGCAGCCCTCCCCCTACGGGCAGTCTGGGATCTCCATGTCCCACCTGGACCTAAGAGCTAACCCCAGCTGGTGACCCCAGCTGGAGGCGGAGCCCAGAGAGCCCGCTCCCCTGCCCCCACGGGCCTGCTCTGGGCACCTGCCCCCGCTGCTGCCCAGCAGCAGAGAGGGAGCTGTGGCCTCCTCTCCCCACCCACTCCCTGCTCAGGAGAAGACTTTGCCAGGAGAAGGTACACTGGGTGGAACATACCTACTCCTTCCCTTCCCACACACCCCTGCCCTCTCCCTTCCAGAAAGTGGAAGGGAAATTCAGGTTCCAAGTGAGACACACCCCAACATGCCTGCACAGGCAGCGCACGAGCGCGCACACGCACACACACACATGCACACACACGCACACACACGCTCTCCTTGGAAGATGGCGCTCAGCAGGAAGAGGGCTGGACAAGAGCACAGGTGCGGGCAAGGGGGGGATTTCTCCACCTGCCCCAAGCCGGGGCTCAGCACTCATGGGTGGAAACGCACACATGCACACATCTGCTCCACAGACCGAGGATGGCGCTCTGGGCTTGGGTCCCGGCCCTGGAGAGATGGGAAGCAGTTCAGGAGACCCTGGGAGGGAGGTGGGGTGGGGTCTGTACATTTGGTTACAGATGTGGCTTTTGCCCAGATTAAAAAAAAAAAAAAAGTCCCAACCAGCTCCAGATTCTTGTGAGTCAGCCTGAGGCTTCAGGATACGTGTGTGAGATTGTGCAGAAGTGCAAGGGCTGAGTCCGTGTACGGCCAGGTGAAAGCGTGTGCACTTGGGACATGTTAACATGTGGATGTCACACGTTAGTTGTATGGCTACATAGAACACTGACCTCTCTGACTGTGCCTGTGTGACAACAGAAGTCAGCAAGTATGAGATACCGCACACGAGGCCCCAGCGAGCATGCCGGCCTCTCGGACGTATGCTAACCCAAATGTACTCACTTCTGGGCGTGACTGTGCCCACGCGGGTCTATGTGGCTGCGACATCTGCCTATTAGGCTGTGGCTTTGGTGGGTCACCACCCCCAGTCCTGCCCGGAGGCAGAGTGTGAAATTGGGGTCCAGACTCAGGTGTGTGGTCCCCTTGATGTACTGGGGGCCCCACCTGCTGCTTCTTTCCTATTTCCCCCACCCACCGCCAGCTTCCCTCCACTTTCCCACCCCATGCACCCTTTCTCCATCTTGGGGGTCAGAGATCCTAAGCCATAAAATAAATTTTATTTCAAAATAACAAAATAAATAATCTACTGTACACGATCTGAAAAGAAAGACGCTCTAACTGCTCAGACAGGTGCTGCCGCCCAGCCCCCAGCTGAGGGAGGACCCTGAGTCCACCCAGGCCTCCCGAGGGGGCCGGGGAAGGGGACCCCACACCCCCTAGACAGGGCAAGAAGGAGAGAACGCCGAGGGCTTGGGGGGGAGATGGGGGCCGGGGGGCAAACTGCAGCACTTGTTAAATTAAAGAAACAGACTAGAAGCACAAAAATGGGGGGGCAGAGGGGGAGGAGCACGTCCGTGTTCCAAGGCCCCCAGATCTGGGGGGAAATGTTTCTATTTTTAGCTGCTGGACCCTCCCAGAGAAGTCCCCCTGTCCCCCATGTCCAAACTGAGTCCAACTGCTCGTGTCACTGGTTCAAACTAGAGAGAATGGGAGTGTGCTGTGTAGGGGAAGGGGGACCCCAAGTGCCCTGGGGGCAGAGTTCTCGCCTCCTTGCTCTAGGCAAGGGGGAGGGGGCACCGTGCTCCCTCCCTCTGTCCTCTGGCCAGGCCCCTGCTCGTTATTGCTTGAAGCCCCATAGTCCTATGCCCATGGGGCGGTGGGGGTGGGGGGGAGGCAGGAGAAGGTCAGGGGGAGGATCCAGGGTCGTGATGGGAAGGCAGGGTGAGAGTGGAGGGTCTGCATGAGCCAGAAGCCTGCGGTCTGAGGACGCCAGTCCGCCCCTCACTGCCGGCTGGCCTCCGCCTCCACTTTCACGCTGTTCCTCCGGCCTTCCACCAGCGCAGGATGCGGGCCTGGGGCCGGGCATCGGTCCAGAAGCCCCTCTTCGAACTCTGCAGGGAGAAGGACCAGGTCAGGCGGCTATGGGGCGGACGCTGCACACAGAGGGGGCCGAGCAGAGAGGCGGGGGCGGAGAAGGCTGCGGGGACGAGCTTGGAGTACTGACTCCGGCCCACTTCCTGTCCGGGGGGCGGGGCTGCACCCCCAGCGTGTGCGCCCCCTCCTCTTTCTGGCTGTGTGTAGCTCGCTGTCTGTGTGTGTGTGTGTGTCTCTTTCTGTGTCTCTCCCGCCTCCGTTCTGCTGGAATTTCTGGTTCTGTCGGGAGCTGTGGGGGCGGCTTGGCTCTGACCTCTCCCCCTCCCCCCTTCCCAGGCTCTGCCGCCCCCACTCTTCCCTGGCCTCCTCCCAGGCCCCCCCCCACCTCGCCAGGCCCCCCAAGTTTCTTAGAAGCCAAAACAGGGGGAACACAGGAAGTCAGCCTCCCAGCTCCTCCTCCAAGAGCCCCCCTTTCAGCCCCACACCCACTTCCCACCCACGCACAGTTTAAAAATACCAAGCTAGGGTTGGTGGCTTTGCCTGCTGCGTCACTCTCAGCCCAGCGATGCCCGGCCCTCTCCGCCGGCCTACTTGCCTGCCCCCCTCCCCGTCCACACACAGAGCATCCCCCTTCCCCTCCGGGCTCCTCCAGTTCCAAGCTGGCAACCCCACTCCAGCGCCTGGCCTGCTCCACCCGCTTGCACTGGCACAACTTCCAGCCAGGCTTCCGTTCCTCGTGGCTCTCCTCTTCCTGCGCCCCTCTGTCCCCCCTTCTGTCTCCCTGCTCCCCTAGCTCCCCCCTCACAGATTAGGGGTTGGACTCTCCCTGCGGGGACAGCCCCACAGGGTCCCCCCTCCTCAACGCGAGGCCTGGCTGGCTGGAGCCCCACCGTCCTGCCCTGCTGCCGGCTGGCCCCAGGACACCAGGATCGCCGAGCGGGGCCTGGGGAGTCGGGTGCTTGGGGACAGCACTGCTGGCTGCCTCACCTGCCAGAGCTGGCTTCGCAGGCACACAGGGGCTGAGGCGGCCCACACGGTCGTGGGAGACGAGGCGGGCTAGCCGCAGCCCCTCATCCATCAGGGTCTGCTGCAGGATGTGGCGGCTCCACAGCCCGTGGGCTGGCAATGCCAGCGGCAGGTCAGCAGGGGGCGGCGTCAGCCTTGGACATGACCCCACAGCTGCGGGCATGGGCACGGGTCAGGTAAGGGACCACAGCGACGGAACCCCCACCCTCAGCCACACAACCAGACCCACAGGCCCAGGTCCACCGGCCCCCATCCGGCCAGGCCTCCCAACCCCGCTCCAGGCAGTTGCCTCCTGGTGCCCTCCTCCTGGGCCCTCTGCCCCCACGGTAAGAAGGGTTGTGATGCACACTCACCCTGCAAGTGCCCATCCAGGCTCTCCCCAGACAGGCTGGCGCTGTCCTCCTCCAGGCTGGGGCGGAATGGGGGAGCATAGGATTCAGGGCCGGGAGGAGGCTGCTGGATTTCAGAGTGACTTTGTTCTCCAACCTGTGGATGCCCCAAATATGGAAATGAGGTTTGGCAAGGGTGTGGGTGGGGGACGGCTGCCCTAACCCCCGACGTCTGCCCTGGAAAACCCACCTCTTGTTTCAGTTTCTTCACGGGGGGACCTCCCAGTTCTTCAGGGTGGAGCCTGCGAAGATGGAGAGGAACAAGGACAGTGAGGCAGGGGAGGGACACGTGGCAGACGCAGAACCTAAAACGCATCGTTTCCAGAATCTGGAGAGAGGCTAGCGAAGCAGGTGTGCCCAGCTCAGGCGCCACTGCTGCAGGGGCAGAGCGGGGCCTGAGATGGATGGGAGGAGGGGCCAGACCTCAGACAAGTGGGCTTGGTCAAAGCAAGGCGGGTGGGAGGCAGGACGAGAGGCACCCTGAATGGGAAGGCAGGATGTGACCCAGCTCCTAGGCACAGGAATCTGATCAAGGAAGAACCTAGAGAAGGGGGTCTCACCTGGAACCCTTCAAGGATGATAGGTAGGTGCTCTCTCGGGCCACTTGGCGGGACAGGGAGAAGAGTTCCACCCTCCGCAGTAAGAGGGTGTTGTCCCTCATGCAGAACTGGGCAGCAGCCTCGTTGATGGTCAGCTGTGAAGAGGACCACCAGAGCAGTCAGAATCCTGATTCACTCACTACCTTGCCCAGACCTCCTCCCTCCCATTCTCCATCAGACAAATGAGACCACCCATCAGGTGCTTGGTTGGGTTTCTGACACTACCAGGAATTTCCTGGGGGAGGAAGACAGAGGGCAGCACCCAGAGCTTCCTATGAATGCCAGGGGCCTCCTCCAATGCTGTGGGGTCCCGGCTGGCATGGAACTGGACAGCTGGGCTCTTGCCTGTGTCTCTGCACCCCCCTCAGTGGAGCAGGGAGGCACAGCAGCAGCTGGGCTTGGTGGAGGAGGGGATCAGGACTTTGGGTCCTGGTCACGGGGCAATGAAACAGACTCAGCAAATGTGAGGATTCTCAGAGGTAAGCGGGTCAAGATCTATATGTCCCGGGCAATCCTGGCAGGCTGGGGTCCTCACCTCGTGCAGGCTGAGCTGCTTGCCCTCCCGCCGCTTGGAGTCAAAGCGGCCATAGATGATGCTGTATTTGCGGATCTCCTCCTCCTTCTGGCTGTCATTATCGTCCATCTCAAAGATGTGGCCCACGCTCCGTGCCAGCTTCTTGTTCAGCTTCAGCAGGGAAGTCACCTCCCCAGCATCCCCCCTTGGAAAGCTTCGGAAGATCCTCTCCACGCTCTCCACCACCATGCGCACCATCTCTGGCTCCAGTCGATCCGGACCACCCCCAGTCCCAGCTGCTGCCAGCCCCCCAGCCCCAGTGCCCTCAGGGCCACCTCCCCCTGCCGGTGGAGAAAATGGGGGTGAGCCAGCCTCCTCGTCTCCTCCTGCCCCGACATCGGACTCTGGAGTGCTCCGGCCTGGCCAGATCCGGGGGTCCCCCGCCCCAGGTCCCCCAGGCAATGGTGACAGCTTCTCTCCAAGTTCAAGGGGGCTCTTGGGGCTAAAACTGCGGGCACTGCCCGCCTTTTCCCCTGGGCTACCATGCCCATTGCTCATGCTCCCTTTCCGAGTCCCGGCCGTCTCAGAGATCTTGAAGAGTGGGATGCTGGAGACAGGCACGGCAGGCACGGGCTGGCTGAAAAGCCCCGGGTTGGTGGCCCACTCTCTCAGAGCCTTCTGCAGGCGTCGGACGTGGAGGGGCTTCGTGGCCATGCCCACGAGCGCCATGATCTCCAGGAACTCCTCCTCCCCCGCCTCGCACAGCTGCTGCACGTCGTCCCCTCCCTGCTGGATGAAGGTCTCGTAGTAGGAAAGGAGGTTGGCGCGCTGCAAGACCCGGTACAGTTGCAGCTCCCCCAGGGTCCGAGGCAGGGCCATGGCTCGGGAACTGGGCCTGGGAAGGAGGCGCACAGGGTGGGGGGGGGGGGCAGTCAGCGCAAGTTCCCTGCTGGGTACTAACCCACCCTCTCAACTGCCTTCTCTCTCCTGCCTGCTGCTCCTCCCCGCTGTTGAATGCTCTCTCTGCAGAGACTTGAGCACAGACTAGGTGAACCAGCCGCTGCTCAGAGGCAGTGCTATCCCAGACTGGCTAGAAGGACCAGAAGCCAGACTGGTCTTTGTGGGAGTCAAAGGCTCCAGGCTCCCCCATCCTCAGCGTTTACTTTTGTGGTCTGGGGCAAGGAGACCATGAGTCTGAGGCCAGTCAGTACACCCCTGGATTAGCTGGACCAACCTCTCTTCCAGAACACCATCCTCACCTTCCACCCTACACACCTAAGCAGTCTTAACAATACAAAGTTAATGTCCACGCTCAGGTGAACATAGCACCCTTGTCCTCCCTACAGCGGAAACTAGGGCCACTGCTGGCCAGCTGTATTCCCTGGTGGCATCCTGCTCACGTGGCTGAGCCGGAGAGGTGTGGCCCCTTCCCCTGCCCGTTCTCACTGTGAGCCAGGCAGACCACCCTCTGCTCCCCTTCCAACCCCTGCTCAGCTTTTCCCACGGCTGAGGCATTCTCTGCACCTTCTTGCTCTCCCTCCCCAGGACCTCCTCTGCCTTCCAGACTGGCCAGGGCCCCTCAGCTGGTCCCTCTTCCAGCAGCGACCTTCCCACCTGCTCCATTGGTAGGGCCATCCCTTCAGCTCAGGCACGGGGGAGGGGAGGGGTGCCTCAATTGTTCTGCTCTGGGGCCCGGTCCGCCCCCACACACTCCCACAGTGGTAGCGTCTGTGGGCGAAAACCGCCGAGGGGGGCCTCCCGCCTACCCTTCTCTCCTTCATTTTTCCACCCACATCTTCAAGTGTTGTGGGGGAGCGATTCAAGGAGGCCTCTCGAGGGAGGGGTTGCACATCGAAACTCCCCTCCCCACTCTGTAAATAAAGCTACAGGAATGAACAGACGCCTAAGGCTCGCCCCGCTTCTGCAAAGCTCCTCCGATGCTCTCCTGGTTCAAAGGCGCCGGTTTATCCCGGATCCCGGAGCCGCGCGCTCCATACCAATGACGCGCTGAGCCAGCTGAGCGGCCCTCCGCCGGCACTATTGTCAGCTAGAGCCCCAGGGCTTCCCCTGCCGCCTGGGAGCCCCCACATTCTTTGCAGGGGGCTCACGTGCCAGGGCATGCCCCCCAAATAAACGGGCGATGGAGAATTAGGTACTAGTCTTTCTCTCGTCTTTCCAGTTGCATCAGATCCCTGTCTGCTCCCCTGGGCCCCCGAATTCGAAGACGCACCCCCTTTCCGTCAGTCTCCACCCCCCACCCCCGTCCCGCTTCCCCTCGTCCTCTCCTCGACCTCCGCCCTCCGGACCCCTCTCCCGAGTCCAGCTCCACCCATCTCCACTCCCCGCCGCTTCCCTTTGCCCACTAACTTGAGTCTGGGCTGCGGGGTCCGGCGGGCGCTGTCCCCTCCGCCCGGCGGCTGCTCGGCTGTGGGGGAGGCAGCTCTGTGCATGGACGGCTGGAGACCACCGGGGGTGCCCTTCTCAGAGCCCGGCGCTCAGCGCCTGCTGCGCGCTGCGCTCTTCCCCGCGCGCGAGGCCGTGTCCGCCGCTGTCCGGGCTCCGTCCCTCCCTCCACGTCTCCTCTCTCCGAGCCTCCGCGCCTCTGTCTGTGCCTCTGCCCCCCCTCCCCGGCTGCGCTCGCCGCCTCTCCGCGCCTCCGCCCCCGCAGGACGCACGGGGAGCGAGGCCCGGCGCAGCGCTGGCTGCCGGGCGGGCGGAGGGCGTGGGCCGAGCCGGGGGCGGAGGCCGGGGGCGGGGGGCGGGCGCCCGGGCCTCTCCGCCGGGCCGGGGAGACGCCGCGGCGGAGAGACGGAGAGAGGCGGAGATGGGGGGGAGGGGAGGAGCGTGGAGACGGAGGCGGGGGCGGGGATTCAGCCCGGGGCGCCGAGTCGGAGACTGAGGTGACCGAGGCCGGGCTGTGGAAGGCGGGCTTGGGGATCCAGCGGGCGGGGCGAGGTCGCTCCGTGCCGCCCACGCCGGATGCACAGCCGGCCTTCTCCGCGCCCACGTACCCACGTGAGCGCCCAGCCGGCGACATTCTTACTCCCACTCCCCCTTCCCCTCCGAGAGGAGAGCGGAGTTTCACAACCACGCACAGGTACACAAAGGCAGCGAGCACCGCAAAGGACGGCACACGCGTCTGAACAGCTCCGCGGACGCCTGCTGCCCACGCTCCAACCTCGCGGTGCTGTGCTTGTGAACGTTAGGAGTGAGCCGGGAAAAGTTGTTGGAGACTCGGGGTGCGCGTCTCCTTTCGTGCGTCTGACTCCCATAGAGAGTGCGCTTAAGGCAGGTCTGTGAGCGTGGGGCTCCGCAGCAATCTCTTCCACCCCCAAAAGCTCTTTCCCAGCCCCTAAAGGAGCTGTTTGAAGAGCCAGTTCTCGGAAACCCAGGCGCCCTTCCACCCGGCCTGGAGTCCAGGTCCAAGTTTGGGAAACAGGAATGGGCGGGGCTTGTTAGAAGCTACCACTTAGGCGCGCGCCGATTACAGTCGCGACGGGTTTTGTTAGCGCTTAGGTCAGGGAGGGGTACCCCGCCTTCCTCTGCTTGTCGCACCCTGTTTGCTGAGGATGGGGACCTGTTCCTGGGAGACTGTTGTGGCAACCCTGGAGAGGGAGGATACCCTTTCTAGGGACGTCTGTTAGGGCACTTGGCCCGCAAGAGTCCAGAGTTAGATGGGCAGCAAGCCGAGTGTGTCCAACGTGGCTCCCTCCCGAGGAGTAGGAGGGAGGAGCTCCTTCGAGGAGCCTGCCCCTCTCCGAAACCCACTCCCTACCCCCTTTGTTTCTCCCAGCTCCATCTGGTTCCCATTACACTCCCGCCCACGGCTGGGAGGGCGGACAGACGGGGGCTCTGAGCGCCCAGCCCTGCGGCTCTAGGCCCCGAGGAAATGAAGGAGGGTGGGGGGAGGCGGCGGGAAGCAAGCCGGCCGGCCAGAAGCAAGGTTCCCCCTAGTCCAAAACCTCCGCCCCGCCCACCCTTCTGCACTTCGGAGTGGCCCGGGGCGGCCTGGAGTGGGTGGCTTGGGCCAGGGCTGGTTCTACATTCCGGCCTGGCGAGGGGACCTTTTCGGCCTTTAGTGGAGGGCCGGAGAGGAGGGGGCGGGGATGCATCGCATCACCGGGGGGAATTTCGGTAGCCAAGATTCTCTTCTCCATTCCATGATGCCACAAACACGGGGGTGGGGAGTGATAGGAACGAACTGAGTCCTCCGTCCCGCAACTGGAGGGCGCGGCGACACGGGGTCCCTCCGGGGTCATCCCCGACCCCCTCTTAGGTGTGTGGGCGCCCCTCCCCCACTCCCCTCTCCGGTTATTTTAGAGCCTGGGTTGCCAGCGGCTGGCCCCGGGTTTCCACGTGCCTCCTCCCTCCCTCTGCCCACGCGCCCCGTGACGCACGTCCTCCGCCCACGCAGCCTCTGCTCCAGGCGCCCCCCCTTGGGGCGGGGCCGAGCCCGGGGATCTGGGGGGAGTCGCCGGCTGGCCGCGGAAGAGGGCGGAATAGGGCGTGAAGCAAGGGGGCGGTAACCGACTGGGCGCTCGGCCTTGGGTCCCGGCCCAGGAAAGAGAACGAGGAAGGGACCTAGTCCTGGGGCCGGTACCGGGCCAGAGAGGGAAGAGGGGAGAAAAACCCCGCGCACTGGGCTAGCCTACGCCCCGCGGGGTCAGAAGAAATCTGTTTGGGTGCGAACGTGTGTTTGAGAGTGAAACTCCCGAGTGTTTGCATCTTTGTTTCTCGGGGTTGTCGTGAGGTTCCAGTGAGAGTGTATCTGAAAACTCTGTAAATTGTGAAATGCTCAGAAGCAAATTTAAGACGTTATTCCCAGTTTGTACTTCTTTACCCCGAGGTTGTGTATCTATTCGTTTCTTTACATCTACTTGTGTGTCTGTGTCTCTAGGTTTGTGAGCCCCTCTGCGTGGATTTAAAAATATGTACATTTTAAAAACCATTGACTTGTCAAGCCCCGCCAGAGGCCCAGACTCCCCCGCAGCCGGAGCTGCTGAGATGTCTGTTCTTCGCTTCCCTCCCACACCAACCACCTCCAGCTCCCCTCCTCCTCCCTTCCGTTGAGAACAAGGAATTTCCAGCCCTTAGCAAACGGAGAGAGACAGAAACAAAGAGACCGAGATTAAGAGAAACTAGGGAACAACAACAAAGACAAGATACAGGTGGCGGGGGGGGGGGGGGGGGGGATTGACAAAGAGGTGCATCAGATTAAAAAAAAATTAATTTCTTCTCTTCTTCTCCTTGAGCCCCGTTTTCCCCAGTGTGGCTCAAGCCCGCTTCTCTACCGGGCTCACCTGCTTCCCTCCTCCTCCCAGGACGGTGTTCTCAGAGGGACGCAGAGCTGAGCAGCGGGTCCCATTTAATCAAGGATTAGTTTAATGCTACACCGATCTCTTCCAGGAAGGGAAACTATCCTCAGTCGCAATTTTCCAAGAACAGAGGAAAAGATTGTGAAGGAAGTGGGTGAAAGAGGGATGAGAAAATTGTTAACCAGAAGGATTGTCATTACTAGGCACGAGTAGATTTGCATCCAGCAGATTGCCCTGCTCACCAACGACCCTCCCCCAAGTTTTCACCAGGGCAAATGCAGCGCAATTTGCAAGGCCACTAGGCAGAATTAATTCCTCCCATCCCTCAGTGACCCCCCCCCCCCCCCCACCAAGGCTCTTCGTTCATGTTTCAATTATAGTTGATTTTTTCCACCTCTAGCCTAGGACTTCTGATCTAGTATCTGGTGGGTCCTCTGAAATGAGTGACTTGATGATGCTATTTCCAGGCCTGAGCAGCTTTGAAAAGGGCAATTGACACAGAGGGGGCTGAACCTGGGCAGAACTGTTCAAGTGGTGACAATTGTTTTCCATGTCTCCTTCCTTTTTAAAGTTGCCAGTGAGTCTCACAAGTCTGGCTTATTGGCCTTCTAATGTTTGCTATTTTGGTAAATTAATTCATACCCAGGTGCTAAAGGTAAAAGTCTGAAATCCTTGCTGGTAACAGAAAAATATGACTATAAGGTAATGAGCTGCTTTTTTTTTTTTTTTAAAGCTCTTTCATTAACATGTTAGAATTGTAGTTGCAGTGTTGTCCTTCAGTTTAGCCATCTCACCAGAGATGCTTCACCCGCAAAGACAAACCTCATTTCTGTGTTTATGGAGCCGCATAGGTAGTAGGGGAGGTAGACACATAATTACAATCAAGTGCAATAATAGGGCTACAAACAGTGATAGAGGCATGGCGGCAAGTGATATCTTCTGCTTGGAGTTGTGAGGGGCTGGTTGAGACAGGCATCCAAAGGAGGTGATGATGCAGCCTAGAATTTTGAAGTATAAATAGATTTCCAGGAAGAAGGGAGAATCAAGTCACAGAAAACAGAGTTTAAATTTACATGGAAGTATGAAGCAGAATGATACATCGGAGAAATTAGAAATTGTTCATTATTGCTGGATGGGGGTTGCTGGTGATTAAAAAGGAGCCCTGGGAGGTGTACAAGGCCATTTCATTTAGGATATTCTAGACCAGTGCTTCTCAACCTATAGTAAAGGACAAGTTTTTCTAAAAAATCATTTATCTATTCATCTATGTATTTTGTGCTGGGTCTTTGTTGCCGCACTCGCTTTTCTCCAGCTGTGAAGGCCGGAGACTGCTCTCTAGTTGCGGTGCTCGGGCTTCTCCCTGCAGTGGCTCCTCTTGTTTCCGAGCACAGGCTCTGGAGTGCAGGCTCAGTAGTGGTGCGCCAGCCTGCTGCTCCACGGCACGTGGGATCTTCCCAGACCAGGCGTCAAACCCGTGGCTCCTGCACTGGCGGGATTCAGGACTACTAAGCCACCAGGTGAGCCCAGGACCAACTTTTAAAGCAATTTACAATCACTGTAGAGTGCACTACTCTCTAAAAAACACTAACAATGAATTATTTAAAAAAAATCCCCATTTTATTAGAGTCAATAAATATAAAACTTTGCTGTCAAATTGCTGTAGAAGTTTCTGAATGCCTGCACTTAATTTCTGAAATTGTTTCACTGCAGATTGGTAACAAGCTTGGGACGAGATGGTTGGATGGCATCACCGACTCAATGGACATGAATTGAGCAAGCTCCGGGACGTGGTGAAGGACAGGGCAGCCTGGCGTGCTGCATGCAGTTCATGGGGGTCACAAAGAGTTGGACACGACTGAGCAACTGAACAGCAAAGACAACAGCAAAGTTTGAGTGGCACTGCTGTAGCTAAAATTCATCTCTTTTATTTATGTGACAAGCATATGAAGCGCTCTGCAAGCACAGAGGATGGCCTTGTTTGTTTTTATTTATTTGGCTGTGTTGGGTCTTGGTTGCAGCACTCGGGATCTTCATTGCATCGTGGGGGATCTTTCATTCTGGGGCACGGACTCTCTAGTTGTGGCTTACGGGCTAAGCTGCTCTATAGCATGTAGGATCTTAGTTCCTCAACCAGGCATCAAACCTGCATGCCCTGTATTGCAAGGTGGAATCTTAACCACTAGACCACCAGGGAAGTGCCCAAATTTGTTTCTCTACATCTGTATTTAGGTGATATTAGGACCATGGGCCATAAAGTATCACAGGAGATACCATGGAGCCATAAAGCCTTAACATGGGAGTGACATGGTCAGATCTGTATTTAGGAGTGGTGTGGAGAAAAGGTTTTATGGATGTCAAAACTGCAGAGAGGCCAACCTGAAGGAAACACAAGTGCGCTGAGAGAGATGGCAAGGTGCTAGACTAAACCACTGGCGCTGGAGATGGAGAGGAAAGGACAGATTTAAAAGATAGTCATCAGGGCTTCCCTGGGGGCTCAGAGGTAAAGAATCCACCTGCCAATGCAGGAGCCATGGGTTCTGTCACTGACCCACGTGCTGCAGGGCAACTGGCCTTGCACTGCAGCTGTTGAGCCTGTGTTGAAGAGCCCAGGAGCCACAACTGCTGAGGCCCCAGAGCCCCGGAGCCCCTGCTCTACCAGAGAGGCCACTGCAGGAAGCCTACACACAGCAGCTAGAGCACATCCCCTGCTCGCTGCAACGAGAGGAAAGTTCACACTGCAGTGAAGACCCAGCATGGTGAAAAGTCAAAAATAAATAATTATTTTTCAAAAAAACCTTAAAAGATCATCAGGTAATATGAATAGAACCTGATGATTGGCTAAAGGGTTGGGGAAAGAGAGGAGTTTAGAGTAACTCTCAGGCTTCTAGCTTGGGTGACTGAGTGGATAGAATGGAGCATCGTCATCAGATAGTCACCATCTGCAGTCTTTTTCCTAAATTAAGAAAGTTATGAAAACCAAAAATTTTCATATCTCTTTTGACTACAAAACCTAATCTGACTTGAACTTACTTTGTGGCGGACCTCCTAGCTTATCAAGGCTGTATATTGTCATCTTGCTTATTTAATTTACATGCGGAGTACATCATGTGAAATGCCGGACTGAATGAAGCACAAACTGGAGTCAAGATTACAGGGAGAAATATCAATAACCTCAGATAAGCAGATGACACCACCCTTAGGGCAGAAATCGAAGAGGAACTAAAGAGCCTCTTAATGAAAGTGAAAGAGGAGAGTGAAATAGTTTATTAATACATAAGGT
The DNA here is from genome assembly GCF_033118175.1 of Dama dama. Taxonomy (NCBI): domain Eukaryota; kingdom Metazoa; phylum Chordata; class Mammalia; order Artiodactyla; family Cervidae; genus Dama; species Dama dama. Next base: position 70,695,948 of record NC_083683.1, read on the forward strand.
TATTTATAGTTTCATTTATGCCACTTTCATTTATACCAATGTGAATATTCATCTCTCATTGCAGAAACATTAATTTGTTTATGAGGTACTGTCCCAGACCCCACTGAGATTGCTGTCTTATTTATTACATATGCACCATATTACATTTCTAAAATCCAAAAAAATTCTGAAACACATTTACGATCCAGATTTCCTGCCCCATTTACTCATCAGCATTGGCCTGAGTTTTTTTTTGTTATTTGCATAAATCAGATCCACCTGCAGATAATGAATATTCATTGAAGTGTGTGTTATAGACTTTGAAGATGATTCTCAAAGTGTTTTGAGCAGTGTTCATATTATTAAAACAAGGCTAAAATCTTCTTGAATTGAATACCTGGAAGGGACAGAACTCATTTGGATGATAAGGTGTGATGTGTTTATGGACAACCAGTCTTACTACTGTACACTGCATTTACACATTTTAACAGTCAGTGGTGGGAATTCTCTGGAGGTCCAGTGGTTAGCACTCATTGCTTTCACTGCCAGATCTGGGTTCAGTCCCTGGTGGGGGATTGAAAAAAAAAAGTAAATGATCCTCTGGAATTCGTTCCCCTGTTCTCTGGCCTTGTTCAAAACCGAAGAGAAAGCTCAGAATGCTGAGAATTTGGGACCTGGTAGACAATGAAGCAGAGAAGGCAATGGCAACCCACTCCAGTCCTCTTGCCTGGAAAATCCCATGGACAGAGGAGCCTGGTGGGCTGCAGTTCATGGGGTCCTGAAGAGTCAGACAGGACTGAGCGACTTCACTTTCACTTTTCACTTTCATGCATTGGAGAAGGAAATGGCAGCCCACTCCAGTACTCTTGCCTGTAGAATCCCAGGGATGACAGAGCCTGGTGGGCTGCCGTCTAAGGGGTCGCACAGAGTCGGATACAACTGAAGCGACTTAGCAGCAGCAGCAGCAAATGAAGTGTGTTTGTGTGTTGAGGGGTGTGGGTGTATAAATTACTTTTTAAAAGTTTTAGACTTACAGAAAAATTGAGAAGATAGTACAGAGAGTTGTCCTGTACTCCCCATCGAGTTTCCACTGTTACTATCTTATATTAGTACTGTGTGTTTACTACCGTTAATGAACCAGCATTGATACACTATTACTAACTACAGCCTGTCGTTTACTCAGATTTCCTTAGTTTTTATCTAATTTTTTTCTATTTCAGGATCCCATCCATGATACCATATTACATTTGGTTTCCATATTTTATTAGGCTCCTCTTGGCTGTTAGTTTTTCAGAGGTGCCCTGTTTGTGATGACCATGAGGAGTATTGATCAGGTATTTTGTAGGTTGCCTCTTTGTTTGTTTCGCTGTACCACACATGGCTTGTGGGATCTTATGGGTTCCCCCACCAGGGACTGAACCTGCGCCTTTGGCAGTGGAAGTGCAGAGTCATAACCACTGGACCACGAGAGAAGTCCCTAGTTTACCTCTTTATCTGAATTTTTTAAGTGGCTTCCTTGGTGGCTCAGAATGTAAAGAATCTGCCTGCAATGCAGGAGACCCAGGTTCCATCTTTGGATCTGGAAGATCCCCTGGAGAAGGAAATGGCAACCCACTCCAGTATTCTTGCCTGGAGAATTCCATGGACAGAGGAGCCTGGCAGGCTACAGTCCATGGCGTCACAAAGAGTCGGACCCAACTGAGAGACCTGATAATAAATGTATCTCAGTTTTATGAGTTTTGAGGAGGAAAACCACAGGAATACCATTTTCTCCACACACTATCAAGGGTACGTGGTAGCAACAAGATGTATTACTGCGGATACTGACCTCTTTAGGTCAGCCAGGGGAGTGTGTGGTGGAAGCGTGTGAGAGATAGGATGACTGTTGCACCAGAGGTGGCCTTGACTTCTCTTTCTGAGAATGAAATTTCTTCTCTTGCCTGTTGCTCGGCTTCGTTTTCACTTTTAAAAAATCCCTGTTTTGAAAGCTTGAACCTTCCGCAGCAGTTACCTCTTTCTCTGAATTTTTGATTAACTCACTGGACTCCATCATCTCTAGTATTCCTACTCACCACTATCAGATCAAAGCTATGGTTTTTCCAATAGTCCTATGTGGACGTGAGAGTTGGACCATAAAGAAAGCTGAGCGTTGAAGAACTGATGTTTTTGAACTGTGGTGTTGGAAAAGACTATTGAGAACACCTTAGACTGCAAGGAGATCAAACCAGTCAGTCCTAAAAGAAATCAGTCCTGCATATTCACTGGAAGGACTGATGCTGAAGCTGAAGTTCCAATATTTTGGCCACGTGATTCGAAGAACTGACTCATTAGGAAAGACACTGATGCTGGGAAAGATTGAAGGCAGGAGGAGGTGGTTGGACAGCATGATCGATTCAATGGACATGAGTCTGAGCCAGCTCCAGGAGTTGGTGATGGGAAGCCTTGGGTGTTGCAGTCCATGGGGTCACAAAGAGTCGGATACGATTGAGCAGCTGAACTGACCTACCAGATCCTCTAAAAAATTAGATGCTTCAGTTTCGACTAACATTTATTGAACACTTCTTATGTGCTAGGCCCTCTGATAGGCTTTCACCGTGTGAGCCATTTAATTGGAAGAACCTGATGCATAGAAAGAACTCGTGCTTTGGGGTAAGACCTGGGATGGAACCACAGCCCAGCCCAAGAAACTGCAATCTTGGGCAGGTTCCTTTTTCTGTCTTAGTTCTGGCTTCTTTATAAATGAAGCTATTTATCTCCCAGGATGTTGTGAGGAATAAAAAAGCTTCTCTTAATCTTCGCATGCATTTAACTCCCCCCCACAAAAAAAAAAAACCCTACCCTACGACTACATTTTTATACGTTAATGTTTATTCCCTATCAAACTGTCTACAGAATTTTTTGTATAGCTTCCGTTTTAAATCATTTAAGACGACTTAAGTTTCTCACAACGGAGAGATCACGGTGAACAGCAAAGAAAGAAAACAGAAGGAATCTGAGATAGTTTCGATGGAAATAACAAGTTTGGTCAAGAACGCCTCGCCCGTTCTGATTTTCTATTGGTTAAGCTTACCGTCAATCGGTCCAGTTGTAAATAAAGTGGAGACGGAAGCATGTTGTTAAGGGGCGGGATCTTCCTGTCGCCATTGCTCCCGCATCAGTTGCTAAGAGGCGGGACTATAGGGTGCAAAAAGGACCGAGTGCTCGAAGCACCGCCCATCCGATTGGTTGATAGGGGGCGGGCCTTGTAGCGAATAGGCTGCTGGTCCTGCCTGTTCCGGGTTAGTTGCCGGGGAGAGGCACGTGAGGAGGAGGCGGCGTGAGGCGACCATGGCGGGAGGAATGAAAGTGGCGGTCTTGCCGGCAGTTGGTGCCGGGCCCTGGAGTTGGGGGGCCGGGGGTGGCGGGGCAGTGCGGCTGCTTCTGGTCCTCTCCGGCTGCTTTGTCTGCGGCTCAGGTACCGCGGGCAGCAGCTGCCAAGGGGGCGGGTGCCGACGGTTTATATTTAGAAAGGTGGGCAGTATCCCCAGGGCGTGGGCCGTTATTCTGCTGACGGGCGCGGGCGTGGTGCGGAGAAAGGGGCTACGTCCTTGGCGAATGGGCGCCCGCCTTGAGGGGCCAAGGGCCCTGGGGGAGGCTTGCAGGAGCTATCCAGAATGGGGAGGAGCCTGGAGCCGTTTTGGCGGAGACCCGGAGGCCTGCACTGGGTGAAAAGCGGTCCTGGGGGCTCCGCCTTGCTTCACTGGCTTCCTCGATTTCATTGGTTAAAAGGAAGGTGACCCTAGGACCTTATGGACAGACAGAACTGCCACTGGAAAGGGAGCAACCTGTTCACTCAGGAAATTAGCAACACCTGGGCATATGCTGTCAGGACTCTGGGCGCGATGGCTGAGCAGATGATTGTAGTTCATTGGAATGATCTCTTATCGATATCTTGCGCACTTGTAAGATCCTTGGCCCCTACCGGCCTTATGGAACCGATCTGGAGCAGTTAAATTCCAGTTTCCGAAAAGAGATAGAAACGTTAGTTAACGTCTAGTAATTTTCTTTTGGAAATTTATTCATTCCTCAAGCAAACTTTCTTGATGCCTGTTGCTGCTTAGTTGGCTTTGGACTGGGATGAAATTATTTTCCTTTTCCGCTCTAATTCAGAAAACCTAGGGTGTGTTTGTTAAAAAAAACAAAAAACAACAACAACAAAAAAACCCCTCCTTCGAACCTTGTTAATTGCACTACAGAAAGATAAGTTTGGAAGCTTCCACTGGAGGAAGTTGAGACTGTTGGGGTTAAGGATACCCATATCTTGTAAACACATATTCTTTCTCTCCTCTCCCATCGTTTGCTGCCTCTTTCTTCTTGTCACTTAATGATTATCCTGAGCTACAGCTTTAAGGTTATCTCACAACCTTAAGGATCTACAGAACTAGTTTGAAAGCGCTGCGACCGTCTGAAACTTTTTTTTTTTTTTTAAGGGAGAGGGGTATAGGTATCCAAGAAGACACTTTTTCCAGAGTCAGGGCCCAGAGTATCATTTGATGGACTGCATATGATCTGAATGACCTTTGACCAGATGTTTAACCGTAGAGGTTGTGTACTGTGGAGATGAAAGTGTTTATTCCAAAATGCTCCTCCTTAGTGCTCAGTCAGTAGTCTTAAGGTTTCTTTAATAAGGAGATGAATGGGGACTTTGTAGTTTGGAGAAGGGTAAACTCAGGGAATACTTGTTCTTCGTGGCCTAGTGGATGATGTAGGTGGTAGCTACAAAAGGCAGTCATGTAATAGAGAACTTTCTAAAGTGAGAGGTACCTAAAGAGAGAATGCAGTACTTCAAAAGGCAAGAGTTCTTTCTCACTGAAGGTTGTTGAAGAATTCGATTATAAAAATCATTTGAATTTATTTTAGACTATTTGACAAGAACAATTAAGCATAAAGAAGTAAAAAAAGAAAAATTCACTTTATTTTGTCAGAGTCCGTTAAAGCACTCTTCTGGTCTGTATCCATGTGTTTTTAATTTAAAAAATTTTGTTTGAATTTATAATACATTCATGAACTTGTCAGCAGCCCAGTTCTCTTCCTTGGAGGCCACCAGTTATTACCAGAGGTTGTTTCTCATTTGGTTTTGTAGCATAAGCATTTTCCTTTGTCATTTAGAAGTCTTCATTAATGTTATTCTGCTTTTATGCTATGGACAAATTTTTTTTTTTTTTTTAGAATAGATTCTTAGAAATGGCTAAAATATATTTAAGCCCTTGAAACATCTTGCTAAAATATTTTTCTGAAAATATGTTTCGGTTTATACCACTATCAGCTCTTATTTGTTTTTGACCTTATCCTTGCCAGCACTGGATATTCCAGACTGAAACACCTTTGCTAATTTGATAGATTGAAAGTGGTATCTTAATTATTTTGAATTTCTTGCATTATTTGTGAAGTAGCATCTTTCAAATGCTCATTATTTATCTGTTTAGACTCACATTTTTTAGAGTGTGTCCTTTGCTCTTGGTCTGTTTATTGTGATCACTGTTTATTGGGGTTTCTGTGTACTTTTAAAATCAATTGATGAACCTTTTTAACATATTAAAGATATATATTTTATAATTATTTATTACAAACCTTTGAAGTTTATTCCTTTTTATCTTTTTTCTTTATGTCTTTTTAAATAGAAGATTTATATTTTTATGTGGCTGCTTGATGTTATTCTTTTTTAAATTTTTATTTGGTGAAATAGAGAACCATGCATGATCTTAGTTTCCCAACCAGGGATTGAACCCAGGCCCTGGCAGGGAAAGTGTGGAGTCCTAACCACTGGACAGCCAGGGAGTCGTAGGCATTTTAGTTCCCCGACTAGGGAGCAGACCCACACCCTCTTGTATTGGAAGCCTGGAGTCTAACCACTGGACCACCAGGGAAGTTTGTTGATTTTATTCTTTAGATTTATTTCCATTGATTTTATACTTAAAGAGCCTTCTAGAATTGAGATCTTATATGTGTATGTTTTGTAGTACAATTTAATTATTTTTCATTTTACTTTTTTTTTTTCTGTTTTTTTTTTTTTTTTTTAATTGGAGTATAGTTTTACTTTTTAACCAATGATTAATGTTAGCATTTGGTGTGAGATGAGTGTCTAGATGAATTTTGTTTTCCAGATAACTGTCAATTGTCCCAGCATCCCATTGACTAATCCTTTGCTAAGCCCACTAACTTAAAGATGCTAGTTTTTAAGGAGAATTTTAAAATGCTTTTAAGTAAAAAAAATAAAATAAAATGCTTTTTAAGTATGAACTGGATTACCTCTTGACAGAAATGATTAGAGGCTATTTAAGAATTAGAAGAGGTTAAAAAAAAAAAAAAAAAGAGAAGAGGTGGTTTTTCATGACTTTTTTAGGTCTTTTCTGGTCCTCACATACTATGAATCATTTTCATTACCTTCTACCAGTAGATGTTAGATGATCAGTGTTGATTGAAAAGTTGAAGAATATAAGTAAATAAGAAGTTTCTAACTTTTGAGTAGCTAGTTCATGGGTAAATACATGCAAGCAAGTTTTGATCCACTAAATTGCAAGAAGAATTTGATCTTTGGGCTTAAAAGGCATTTTTAAATTTATTTTTTGACTACCTAGTGGCATTGGAGATCTTAGTTCCCTGACCAGAGATCGAACCCATGTCCCCTGCTGTGGAAGCTTGGAGCCCTAACCACTGGACTGCCAGGGAATTCCTCCCAAAGTGCTGCCTCTTATAAATATTTTATTTCCTTAGGAAAATGACACTGAAGAATGTATTTACCGAGTTTTGTCTTTTTATGGATTTATTTTTGGCTGCACTGGGTCTTTGTTGCTGTGAGGGCCTCTTTGCTGCTTCCAGCGCATGGGGGCTTCTCTAGCTGCGGTGCGGGCCTCTCCCCGCGGTGGCCGCTCTGTTGCGGAGCGTGGGCCCGGCGGCTGTGTCCCAGGGGCTCAGTTGCTCCTCGCCACGTGGGGTTTCCTGCATTGGCAGGTGGATTCTTTACCATTGAGCCACCAGGGAAGCCCCTGAAGAGTTTTAAAATTGTCTTAAAAATACTAATGCCTTTTCCTGGCATTAAGTTTTTCAGATGGCCTATGCTATTGACATATTATTTGTATCTTACTCTTTCCCTGGTGGAAAAGAGTTTACCTGCAGTGCTGAAGACTCAGGTTCGATCCCTGGGTTGGGAAGATCCCATGGAGAAGGGAATGGCAACCAGTATTCTTACCTGGAGAATTCCATGGACAGAGGAGCCTGGTGGGCTACAGTCCATGGAGTCACAAAGAGTCCGACACGACTGACCGACTAACACACTTTCTTGAAAATGGGTTTAAAGATATATTGTGTTACATTACTTGTTGTAGGAGAGGAGTTAATAAAGTGTGACTCTTGGGTTTTTAAAAATTTATTTGTAAACACACTAGTTTTAAGTTTCACAGAATTTGACTTTCTCACAGTCTCCAGAAGAAAATAAACTCTTGATCCAAATTTGTGAGTGGGTGTTCTTTCAGTATATTTGTGGATTTGCTAGTGAAACAAATGTCAGTAGAATTTTGGAAAGGTTTCACTTTGTGAAAAATAGGCTTGGAGGAAATCCAAACTACTATTGAACACCAGTGAGAGGTTGATAGATGGGGTTCAGGACATTCTACCCCAAAATATGGCACCTTGGCATACTGAATACTTGAAGCTGAAGGAGCCTGAGAAAACAACAGAAGCTGAAAAGTCACTCTGACCTTCCCTGCTTTGCCCTTTTTCCTTGAAATAGGCCATAAAATCCTCCCGTGAGAGGTGCTCTCCCCATACTGGAAGGGAAGGAGCACCCTTAGCTTTGAAGACAAGGGATACTAAACCCCAATGAGTAGGCCTTGCTGAGTTCCCCCGCTTTGCTGCAGGTACCTCATACTCAGCCCGTCTTACTCCTCTGTGATGATCCACTCTCATCAAACCTAGCATAAAAGTACTTGGGTCTGCTTCTTCCGGTCTTTATTTCCTTAGAGGCTTTCACGTCACATGTGACGTGAAAGTCGCTCAGTCGAGTCCGACTCTTTGCGACCCCATGGACTATAGAGTCCATGGAATTCTCCAGGCCAGAATACTGGGGTGAGTAGCCTTTCCCTTCTCCAGGGGATCTTCCCAACCCAGGGATTGAAACCCAGGTCTCCCGCATTGCAGGTGGATTCTTGACCAGCTAAGCCACAAGGGAAGTTGCATAAAACAAATATGTATGCTTTTACCCTGTTAATATGTCTTTGTCAGTTTAATTTTCAGGCCTAGCCAGAGACTCTAAGAGGGTGAAGGAAAACTTTTCCTTCCCCCCACAAAATCAACTGAATTTTAAAATGTTGAGATATAATTCACATACCATAAATCCACCCTTTCATTGGTTTTTGGTATGCAGTTGACCCTTGCACAACTCAGATTTGAATTGCGTGACTCCACTTACACATGGATTTTTAGTTTCAATATATACATATTACAGTACTTCCTGGTCTTTGGTTGGTTGAATCCACACATGCGGAACTGTGGGTCCCCAGGGCTGGTTTTTGAAGGAGCAGAGAGGCAGCATCCCTACCCATCTGTCAGTCAAGGGTCAGCTGTATTTGTAATGTGCAGCCGTCACCACTAATTCCAGAATCTCTTCATTGTTCCGAAGTGAGACCCGATGCCCCTGAGCAGTCAGTCCCCATTCCTTCTCCTCCCAGCCCCTGACAACTGCTAATCTGCTTTGCTTTTGTGGATGTTTGCATAAATGGAATCATTTAATATGTGGACTTTTGGTTGACTGCCTTTCATTCAGCATAATGTTTTAAAGGTTCATGTAGTATGTATCAGTACTTTCTTTTTGTGGCTGGATAATATTCCATCGTATTGATAATACCACTTTTTGCTTATCCATTGATCAGCTGATGAGATTTAGGGTGTTTCCACATTTTGGTTATGGATGTTGCTGCAGTGAAGTTTTATGTACAGGTATCTGTGTGAACATGTTTTCAGTTCTCGGGTGTATACAGAGGAGTGGAATTGCTATGTCTAATTGTTATTGTCTTTGAGGAACTGCCAAGCTGTTTTCCAGAAAGTACCATTTTTCATCCCCACCAGCAATGTGTGAGGGTTCCAGTTTCTCCACATCCTTGCCAACTGTGGTTATTGCCCTCTTTTTTCTTTGGTTATAGCCATCCTACTGAGTGTGAAGTGGCATTTTATTGTGGTTTTGACTTGCATTTCCATAGTGATTAATGATGTTGAGCCTTTTTTCATTGTGCTTATTGGCCATTTGTATATTTTCTTTCAAGAAATGTCTATTCAAATCCTTTATGCATTCTAAAAAAAATTTTTTTTTCCTCTTTTTGTTGTTGAGTTGTAGTAGTTCTTTATATATTCTGGGTACTAGACCCTTATCAGATACATGACTTGCAAATATTTTCTCCCACTTTGTGGGTTGTCTTTTCATTTTCTTGATAGTGGCCTTTGAAACAAAGAATTTTTAAATTTTTTGAAGCCATTGTCTAATCCAAGGTCACAAAGATTTACACACTTGTTTTTTTTTTTTTTTTTTTTCTTCTAAGTATTTTGTAGTTTTTGCTCTTAATGTTTAGGTTTAGAACTGAATTTAACTTCAAAATTAGTCTTAGCTTCACTCTAAAATCGTGTCATTGCCTTTGTGCGTGTGTAACTGGCTTTGTAAGTTTTGGTGGAGGTTTTTGTTTTGGGGTGTTTTGTTAGTTTATTTAAATCTTTCCCCCTTTACACTGAGAACCAAAGTGATAACTACATTTCCACTTAGAGTAGCATTTAATGAGTTGTTATATACAATGTGGAACAAGGAAGATACTGAAATGTTCTGTGGTAAAGAAGACTGAGGTGGGAAGATAATGAGAGTGGTCACCTGTTAACCTTAACTTGGCTGAGTTTGAGTATAAACTCCTGAGGGCACCTCTTCTGTTTTGGTAAAATCTGAGGGGGTGTTGGAGAAGACTCTTGAGAGTCCCTTGGACTGCAAGGAGATCCATCCAGTCCATCCTAAAGGAAATCAGTCCTGGGTGTTCACTGGAAGGACTGATGTTGAAGCTGAAACTCCAATACTTTGGCCACCTCATGCAAAGAGTTGCCTCATTGGAAAAGACCCTGATGCTGGGAGGGATTGGGGGCAGGAGGAGAAGGGGATGACAGAGGATGAGATGGCTGGATGGCATCACCGACTCGATGGACATGAGTAAACCCTGGGAGTTGGTGATGGACAGGGAGGCCTGGTGTGCTCCGATTCATGGGGTCGCAAAGAGTCGACCTGACTGAGCGACTGAGTGACTGAACTGAACTGAGGGACTGCATATGTTAATTGGCCACTTTTAAAACTTGAAACAAAAACAGCTAGAGAAAAGAAACTTTGCAGTCTTTTAGTATCTGTTTAAAGGACTTTAAATATATATAAAAAAAATAAAGTACTTTAAATACAAAAGATGTTGCTAATTTTGTTCATCCTACTCAGGAAAGGAATAGGGGAAATCACTGGATGGGTTATTTTAGCTAAGCCTTTGTAAGAAAAACAGGACCTGGTGTGAATCTCAGTTAAGCTATTTATTAGCTCTGTGGCTTTGGACAAAGTATTTAATTGTTCCTAAATATCAGTTTCCTCATTTATAAAAATGAATATTATGAGAGTGCCTACCTGATAGCATTGTTAGGAGGGTTAAATGAGACACATATTGTCTGTCTTAATACACACATAATAGTGGATTTTATTATTACTCATCCTGGATCAGTGACTATTTATAATATTTTAAAAAATTACATTTGACGGAAGCAAGACGCTGCCTTACTCCTTCTCCCATCTTAGTTTTCTTCTTTGTGTTGGTCCCTGATTTTTTTTTTTTCAGCCCCTGATATTTTAACTCCAGCTTTTAGAAAGTAGTCAGTTTAATTCTTTTTATGAAATGAGTTTTATTAATTTGTTTTGTTATTATATTTAACTGTTATTTTCTTTCTTTGCATAAAGCCGAAATTGGTTTAAAGGTGGTCATGCTTCAGGAATCCCAAGTTTTTTATATGAATACCAGTCAACAATGCTGTTACAAAAATGTGCTTATCCCAAAGTGGCATGACGTATGGACACGGATACAGGTAATGATTTGGAGGCTCTGGGGAGTGGCAGATTTTGTGAATATCTGATTAGTGAGTACTTTGACACTTTCTTCCCTTTTCACAATTAAAAAAAAATATAAATATATAAAATTAACAACCTTGATAAGATTGCAGTTATTCTTAATCTCATCAGTGTTTTCATCAGTAAAGCCTTCATCCCTGCTTTGTGTTCCTCTCTCTGTTCCTTTAAGTGGCCTACAATAGTTGACCCTGAGGTAAACTTCCTTCCTCCTTTTCTCCAAGAGACTATTTTCTTCTCTTCCCCGGCTCCTTTTACACACACACACCCCTCTTTCTTTTTAAAGGCCATGTGCCTTTGGGCTGGAAACTGTTGCATGCTTGTCAGGATGTACATTCTGCCTTGCTTCTACTATTCTGTTTTGATTCTGCACAAGATGTTGCATAAATGCCCTGAACTGGTTTCCCCTTGATAGAATGACTTTGGTCTTTTATTTCATAACACTGTTGAGCCACCTGGCAAGCAAGCGTGTCTGGCTGTAGTGATTAAACAAAGGGAGTCCTTTGGAAATGTTTCTGCTGCTATAAGCATAGTCACTGATCAGGGCATTTGTTCACATCTAAAAACACAAGGGTGGGCTTTTTCAAAAAATTATTTTTTCATTGTCTGATATAAAGATCATATTCCATCTGGGGCACACTATAACCAACATTTACCCATAATCAGTAATTTGTGACAAAGGGTTGAACTTCTCAGCCTGTCGTTATGGGAAACATTTTTGGTGCTGTTTATGCCTGGCAGTTTTCTTTATATTCTGGACCCTTGCTTTGTATAATCTCTCATAAGTACCTGTATTGGTAGCTCTTTCAGCTTGGAAGTCTTTTTTTTTTAACCCCTATGTTGTAGCCTCACAGTAGATTCAGCCCGTGTCAGCAATAAGACGTCCTCACAGCTGCCTCTCGGCCATGTGCAGTGCTATTTGCCCAAGTGTCTTTTAGCTGCTTTTATCTTTTATCTCCATGTTTCTCTTAAGCCTGCGAAGAGCCAGTGCCATGAATGATTCAGCTGTTTATGCTAAAGTTTTTTTTTTTTTTTTTTTTTTTAACAAATTGTATTTGGAAAAAGTTTAAATTCGTACTTCCTTCTTTCTCATCCTGATTTTGCTTGTGTTACAGATCCGGGTGAATAGTTCCAAACTGGTCCGAGTCACCCAGGTGGAGAATGAGGAGAAACTGAAGGAGCTAGAGCAGTTTAGTATCTGGAACTTTTTTTCCTCCTTTTTAAAAGAGAAATTGAATGACACCTATGTTAATGTGGGTCTGTACAGCAGAAAAACCTGCCTCAAAGTTGAGATTTTAGAGGAAGACACCAAATACAGTGTCGTTGTGACTCGGAGTAAGTCTCACCTCTGTTCTTCTGGTGGATTCTGTGTGAGAAGAGACGAGCTTTGGAGGGTATAATTAGTGAGAGAAGCCAGCCCAAGACAGCTCCACCTTGGTTCTGATTATAACCTGAATATACCACTGCTCCAAACATTGCAGAGAGACTCCATCCCTCTTAAAGCCTTCAGGCCTAGGTCTGAGCCTTCACCGCAAGGCTTTCATTCTGAGTGCTCCCGTTCTTGGATGGTGAAGGCTTTGCATTCCTGATACTTGCAGTGGCTCTGAGCTGATACACCTAGCATTCTTCAGAGTTAGATAGATGTATTCTTCTGGGTGCTTTAACTGTAGGCCTGTATATTTGAGGCCTGTATATTTCAGCCTACATTTAAAAACATGAATGGTTAAATCAAACTGAAAATAAAATAAACCTGAATACCTCACAAGCAAAAGAATATATGTGGAACCATAAATATGAAGATCACTGCAGTTTCAGGCTTATTTAGTATAACTGGGAGTTTTCCCTTCTCTGGATGTATCTGAGAAAGTTTCACAGAAGAGGCAGATCATTATCCTGCTGAATTCTCTGTGACTTTTGGTCTCTTGGTAACGACTCTCCCAGGAGAGTAATGTGAGCAGTAGAAATGTTTCCGGATTTCGCTACGAAATTTGTCGTGCGCCTCTAACTGTCCTAGATCAGCCTCCCTTTGCATTTCATGACGCCTCTTGCTCCTGTTTGTGGACCTCCCCTAGACGTAACTTGAATGTGAAAGCCGTGGGAGCGACTGGTGCACCAGTAAGGGGCCTGTGTTTGGGCCCCCGTCCTGGGCGATCGGACTGAGTGTAGGCTTTTGCAACACAGTGCTCAGATATTGTCAAAAGAAGTAGGTGGGGTCTTGGTCAAGAAAAGCAGCCTCTTAGAGAACAACCGAGGGCCCTGACCCAGAGTTCTGGGCCAATCCGCTGAATCTGAGCCTGGGTGACTTAAGGCTTGAAAACCAGGGTGGTGGAGACCCCTTGTGGGCAATTGCATGAAGTGCTGATGGTACTATGGCTCCAACCAGCGCAGAGCTTAGCTTCTCTTAGCCTTAGCGTAGGTAGCCAAACAAAACAAACTCTTGAGGGAAGTGTAGGTTAGACGGGGACCTGATTATACTTTCCCTTCGGAAGGCTCCCCAGGCTTTGTGTGGAATGCTGTTAAAATGCTGTTTAGGTGGGCTGTTTGCATTTATTAGCTGACCAGTGATGCCAACATTGCCTTTTATTCTGTAATGCTTTAAATTGTTTGTTTCCCTTGTTAAGCAGAAATATTTTATTTATTTCAGGATTTGACCCCAAACTCTTCCTAATTTTCCTCCTTGGATTTACACTATTTTTTTGTGGAGACTTGCTGAGCAGGTAGGTTCTAAGGCTAGAGGGCGGAATGAGGATGCTCAGACCTACCCCGCTTGACTTCTATCATGAAGTCTTAAAAGTGCTGCCATTCCCTTTAGGATGGGCGAAGTCATTACCTGCTTCAATCATTAAAAAATACTTTAATGTGTGTTATTATTTCTATTTTTTCTTGTGTTAATAAGATTGGCAATAATGAAATTCCCCCATTAGGTCACCCATCATGTGATGGGATTTAGCCAGTATATCACCATCCTTCTCCCATTAGCCATGTTTAGCCCTCGTTTTTACAGGGCCGTGTTTTACATTTTACAGGATAAGTTTCATGCTGTTCAGAAGTAAAGAAGCAGGGATCAATCACTTCACTCACTTCCTGCCTGTAGAAACTCGCTAGCTAAGATCGGTGAGACAGGCATGTACAAATACAAAGGAACACGGAGTCTCCCTGATGGCTCAGATGGTAGAGAAGCTGCCCGCAGTGCAGGGGACTGGGTTCAATCCCTGGGTCGGGGAGATCCCCTGAAGGAGGGCACGGAAACCCACTCCAGTGTTCTTACCTGGAGAATTCCCTGGACAGAGGAGCCTGGCGGGCTACAGTTCATGGGGTTGCAAAGAGTCGGCTATGACTAAGTGACTAACCCCCCCCACACACAGATAACAAACATTCAGCAGAGATAGAATCAACATTAACTTCGTATACAAGGAAAGTATTTGTGAAGTAGTGAATGAAAGCTTAACCAATTGAAGTTCAACTGGAGTGAGGTTGTTGGAAGTTGTTCTTTATTTTGGGGATGCTGAGAGAAATTCAAAATGAAGGAGGGATATTTGGCAGAAAGAGCCTAGACTCTGTTCTATGCCCTGTGGGGTAAGCAATTCAGTTCTTGTTATTAGTTTCCACTTGGTAGTCCTCTTATCCCTTTTTTCTCCCCAGAGAAGCTGTGCAGTTCCCAGAAGAAAGAGTCTCATTAAAAGCTGGGTGGGGAGCAGTACTGGGGATGGGAGCCGGAGACCAAGCAGAGTTTATTGTTGGGGTGTGTTTGAGGGGCCGTCACTGGTACTGATCCTCATAATTTGGCAGCAGCTACACTGTACTGGTCTCTTTAGTTTTCTGCCCTCAAACGTTGAGCAAATACCTGTTCTCATCTCGCACCTTTTTTCTACCTTTTGGCTGGGATTGTGGTCTGATTTGAATAGTGCCATGTGTGAAGAATACAAACATAGCAATGAAATGAATTTTCTCTCTGCAGAAGTCAAATCTTCTACTATTCTACTGGGATGAGTGTGGGAATTGTGGCCTCTTTACTAATCATCATTTTTATAGTGTCCAAGTTTATGCCCAAGGTAAGTGGCAGAATCCTCACATGCAATTAGGATGAGCTTGGATAGATGAAGGACTGTTTTCTTGGATAATCTTACAGCACTGAAAATTTGCATTGATGGCTGATAAGTCAATATCCTACTCTTTCCTTGTTTCAGAAAGATACTTTCCATGATGAAACTTGGAGCCTGATGACATACAATCTCTCCCTTTTTATTTGAAATCCTGTGTACAGTGTGTGTGTGGGGGGTGGTTAAAGTGTTTTTCCTGTTTATTAATTACATATGTTATATAGTCAGGCTTTTAAGTTATTTAGCATCTTTTTCCCAGTGTTCTTTGCAGACTGTATCATTTTAAGTGTAAAGTACATATTTTTAAGAGGGATGTTTTGTGCATTTTTAGTAGGTTGAATTTTTTAAAATCGCGGTTCCATTTTGCTTCTTGTATGTGGGGAAAGCCTGTTATAACTTTTTGCTTTCACTTCTACTCTGTTTTAGAAAAGTCCCATTTACATCATCCTGGTAGGAGGCTGGTCCTTTTCTCTATACCTCATTCAGCTAGTTTTTAAAAATTTACAAGAGATCTGGAGGTGTTACTGGCAGTATCTTTTAAGTAAGTGTTATTGGTTTTGCTTTCCTTTTTATGTGTTTATAGGCTGTTTTAGTTAATTTGATTGTGAAAAGATGTTGCCTGCTTATGGAGTTTAATAGTCTATGCCATTTTATTAACTCGTAAGGGTCATAGTTTTTATTTCTAACTCTATGGTTGTCACCTTTTCTTAAATCAAGATGCTGCTGCTAGGGAGAAGACTAATTTGTTGGGGTTTACAAGTACATCTCTTTATGCATAGGCATCTTTCTGAAAAGCTGTAAATTGACTTTTTGAATATAATCATATTTTAAATTCTCTTGAAGACCTTAAGTAAAGGACTCTACAGTGAACACTATGTAAAACACGAAAAGAATCCTTTGGTTGTAAAGATAGTAACTCTTAATCTATCCTTTGAGAAGGAATTAATTTGGATTTTCATATATTAGGTTTTTGAAACAGACTATTTTAGAGTTGTTCAGCATGTAGCTTTAATTCCCCATTTGAGAATTAAATAAGTTTGAGACAACAAAAATGATAGAAACTTAAAAGAGATTAATATATGTGAATAATGAAGGAAGTATGAATAATTGAGTAAAGATCTTATCCATTTTCCTGGTTCAGTAGGTGCTATATAGTGAATTTACTGCTGTTCCCCAGACAGGATATTTTTACCAGTTGTAGATGAAAAAAGAATGTCTTCTGATAACTCTTCTCATAGGCTATGTCCTCGCAGTTGGGTTCATGAGTTTTGCAGTCTGTTACAAGTATGGGCCTTTGGAGAATGAACGAAGTATCAACCTGCTGACCTGGACCTTGCAGCTGCTTGGCCTGTGTTTCATGTATTCCGGCATCCAGATACCACACATTGCCCTTGCCATTATTGTCACTGCGCTGTGTTCTAAGAACCTGGAGCACCCTCTTCACTGGCTGTACATCACCTACAGGTTAGGGTAATGTGACTTTGTACTGAAGCATGCAGTGTGGGCTGCGGTCCCAGCAAAAGGAAACACAGGTTTTGACCTGGGAGCCTCTTTGTTAGTGTCCATTTATTGTATTATGTTTCACTTGTGTTTCTTTCAAGTCTTTCTTTTTAGATTCTCTGTAGACATTTTAAAGAACTTATAAATTCTAATCATTTGATACAAACATCTAGTAAAGTGTCATGTGTTCCTGTTACCACTAGGTGGTGCAAAGTATATCACTTTTATGCCACAGGCCTCAGTCACCTGGTTTCGGATTATGTCACACTGCCTTTCAGACTGTTCTGGGAGTCCTAGTCTTAGTTTAAGGTGTAATTCAAGCATGTGGTCACTTTTACCTGGTGACCATGGAACGGTCATAGGTTCTGAGGTTATCAATGGTTTTTCTTTCTAGTACAGATAGTCAAAGTAATGCCTTCTCTTCAGTGGGGGGGGGTGGGGTGGGGTGGGGGGTGGGGTCCAGGTTAATGCACCGCAATCTTATGCCATCATTTTCTTGTAGTTTTCCATTTATTGGGAAATAAATATTTTGTCTATCACTTATAAGTGAATTTATTGTGGCGTTAGTGAATAATATTGACTACTCTGACTTGTCAATAGTCTAATGTGTCAGGGTCCATTATAACTAAGGATGTCTGTGGAATTAAGATGACTCTTAATGATTTAGGCTCTCTGCTATATGCTTGACCCACTGAAGGGAGTTAAGAGATAACGATGGACACAGATTACTGATTAATCATTCATGATGTTATTTTGGTGAGCACAGAAAGATGTGTAAGGCAACAGAAAAGACTGTTCCCCCTCGTCTTCTGACAGAAGAAGAATATCGGCTACAAGGAGAGGTGGAGACCCGAAAGGCTTTAGAGCAGCTTAGAGAATACTGCAACAGTCCAGACTGCTCAGCTTGGAAGACTGTTTCTCGAATTCAGTCTCCAAAGAGGTAAACAAACTCTTGGCTAGAAGTACCAGGCATCTGTCAGGGTAATCATGACCCTAGAGTTTTAATAGAGATTATATTTCTATAATCATTTTGTATTTGTGGCTTTGTTTTCTTGTTCTTCTAGGAGTAGTCAAGGGAAAAGTACGTATATCATATGTTAAGCCGTAGCCATTTTCTGATTCCTCAAGGAACTATTTACTCTAACTTTGATGGTTGCATTGAAATGAGAAGACTCTAGTACGATATTAAGTTTCCCCTCTTACAGTTTTGTGTTGCTCTCTGAGTGTTTAATATATTTTTTGAGGGGGGAGGGATCTTTTCATTTGGAAGCAGTCATACCAATGAATATATGAAACTTCAATTTGGAGTCTTGATGGCATAAAGTTTATAGGGCCATAAACACAAATAAATGTGTAATGCTCCTTAATCTTCTCAAGGATTACAGATAACTGAAGGAACTTTAGCACTTCCATGACTAAAAACGGTAAGCAAACTTCCATAATTTGAAAGTGCTTGTTAAGCAGGATGGTGTTGCAGGGAATGTCAGCCTATGATCCTAGTTTTCCTTTTCTTCTTATTTCTTGCTTTAGTTTACTTACCTGCCAGAGTAAGGATAAGGCTGGGGTCTAGGCTCAATATCATTTGAGCTGAGAGCACATCATGGTTTCAATTTTTTCTTATTTTGAAAGAAAACAGGGTGGAAGGCAGCTTCTAATGAGTAAATGAGTATTATCTTCTCTTTTCCAGGTTTGCTGACTTCGTGGAAGGTTCTTTCCACCTCACACCCAATGAGGTTTCTGTCCATGAGCAGGAGTATGGCTTAGGGAGCATTATGGCCCAGGACGAACTCTCTGAAGAAACGTCCTCTGAGGAGGAGGGCTCCGATTCCCGGTACCCCCTTGTCGTACAACAGAACAGCTTCCTGACTTAGGTGGATTGGCTGGGTACTCAGTGGTCCAGGCTGCCTGTGTTTGGTGTGCAATTGCTTCTCAGATCTTTGAAGCCGGGTGAGGTGACTGCAGAGATTCTTCCACTGAAACTAGAGGCCTGAGTAGACCTCTCTCGGGAAGTGGTCTCGGTGGGGTCTCGGGGGGTCCCGAGGAAGCAGAGCAGATAACGTGGTGGCTGCTTCCCGGTGCCTCGTTGGCTCAGCTCTCAGCCCACGTTTGTGTTTCCGGAGAAACTGGGTTGCCACAGCTCGCCCAGGGCAGTCCAGCTCCTCTTTGAAGTTGGCTCCATTGTGGCTCTTCAGACTCGGAAGTGACACCCGTTACATGTGAATTAATGCTTTCAGACTGGCTGCATCTTCAGAGACAAATCCACAGATCTGAGCCTCTTACTTCTGCTTTCATTTCAGTGACTTTAGCATAATCCTTGTTTTAACTGTTCTAGGAGGAAAATGGATTATCATTTGCCTGTCTTGTTTTTTAAATTAATACATTTAAAAAAGTGAAACTATGTTCCAGCACTAGCAGGTGCTCCAGAGTGACAAGCCTCCCACGTATTTATTAATATGGGTTGTTCATTAAAGCCCCAGTAACTCTTGTGCTGAACTTTGAGTTAACTCTCACACCTATGATATTCTAAGTCCTGCTTACTTTAGGAACATGCCTGCA
This sequence comes from Dama dama, assembly GCF_033118175.1. Lineage (NCBI taxonomy): Eukaryota > Metazoa > Chordata > Mammalia > Artiodactyla > Cervidae > Dama > Dama dama. Next base: position 70,715,244 of record NC_083683.1, read on the forward strand.
GGCCCTTCTGTAGATGAGGTCTGTTGGGGTTTTTATTATATTGCATTGGCCAACAAGTTCAGGATTTTCCATAAGCTCCTTATGAAAACAAATTTTTTGGCCAACCCAGTATTTAACTTCCAGTTCCAAATAGGCTTTCAGGCATCCCTTCCAATTCCTCTTTGTTCCCTTTGCCCTTTCAAGAAGGGTCTATTCTCTCACCTCTGAGTATGTACATTTCAGATTGTTTTATTTCTTATATTCTCTTCTCTTTGATTTATAGCATCATTCCCACTATTTAGGAGAAGTGATCTTATTTAGGGAATTTAAATGCTTTTTACAGGTTCTCTTATTTTTTCCTGTCCACTGGTCACACATCTTTGAATTGTTGTGGGATCACGAAATTAGCTCCTTTTCCTTCCCCTCCCTTTGTCTACCCATCTAAATACCTATTCTTACTGGTCTTTGCTTCCACCTGTCCGTCTCCCTGCAGGAAGCCTGGCTCGTTTGTGGGCCCTGAAACTACCTGTGAAGCTCTTGATGCGACGTGCATGTTGTAGCTGTGTGGCTGCCACGGTTTGCGTTGCCAGGAGACAGGCTTCAGACCATCCTTGTGCCTCTGGGCGCTTGCACAGCCATCTGGGTCAGATGTGCTTTCCTATGACTTCTTGTACTTATTTGCAGTTCCGTTTCTGACCAGAGGTTCCTGCTGCCTTTTATTACAGTGGCATTGTTTCACATTCTTTTGCCATTGGAAAGTACCCTTATAAACCAGCAATGCTGTTTATGAGGGAGCAAATTCCCAAGTCTTGTCATTCGCTTGGTTCTGTCTTTGTGATCTTCACCTTTGCACCGTGGAAAAAGCTGTAATTACTTTAGCCAGGAAGATAGGCACTGATGGCAGGAGCGTAGCATTGAACTGACTGACTTACCATGTCGTGAAGCAGGCAGATGATTTTTGTTAAAAATCTGCAATGAATGACTCCTTCAGGCCACCCATTTAACAGATAATTTTGAAAGGCTCTGGGCTCCGTTACTGACTTCCAGAGTGTCAGCTCCGAGACTCCCCTCCAGGTGGCCAGTTGATTTTTTCTGCCAGTGTTTCCCACAGCTTTAAACTCTCCTAAAGTGACAACTGCCTCAGTTGGCAAATAGACTTATAGAAGAAAGTGGAAAATAAACAGTATTTGGACAGATGACATGGGTTAAAATGCTTTACATTAGGAAACCTTTCTACCTTTGTAGTTATGTACATGGTAGCATTATATCCCTCTGCAGAAAACTATTAAGGCTTCTGAGTTTTACTTTTTTTTTTTTGCCTCATTTATAGAAATTGAAACTTGGCATATTTAAGCATAAGCTGATTTAAAAAAATAATGCGGCCGTACAAGTGGTCTCAGGGCCCCCTTGAGCCTTTGGTACCTCCCCACATGGCCACTTCCTCTAGGCTGATACTTCTGACGCCTGTCTTTATTTCAGTGAGAACGCGCTGTGAAGTGGAGAAGGATGCTCGTCTTTTGTGTTTAGTAAACTCCTTGTGATACACCACTTCCATCTCAAGACGAGTTTTTCTCACTGTGTTTGAATTTGGGGTGAGTGAAATCAAACTCGGTTTATTACTCCCTGTCTGGAAGTTGGAGAGCCGAGCTGTAGGCAGGGCCAACCACAGCAGGTCGCGTTGTCACGAGCGCGCCTCTCAGACAGCGAGGGCCGCGCCGTGCGTCCTTGGCCTGCCCTCCGCGCAGCTCTTCCCCGGACGCCTCGGGGCCTCCGCGTGCCGGGGCTTGCTCGGCTCGGCCGGCGTCAGGCGCTGCTCGGCCGCTTGTGTGTTGGCTCAGCCACCGCCTGAGGCCCTCGTCGCGTTTTCTCTGGCGGCACAGCTCCTGCGGCTTCATCGTAGTCTTGTGTCTCAGACCGACCTCGTAGGGAAGGGCTGCAGGGGTAACTGGCGTGAGCTGGACATTGGAGCCCTCGTCTGCCGCCGCGTCAGCGTCTTGTTCCACAAATATCAAGCTGCAAATTGGCCCTCGGAGTCAGGGTCTCATCAGCATCAGAAATCTATGGCCTCTAATGGATCTGATCAAGTTATATAGAGCATGCCTCCCATTAATGGGAGCACAAGTCAACTGGCTTAAAACACTTTCCCTTCACTTTCCCACTCGGATTGCTTTCATGAGACCAATGGAACCAATGACTGAAAATAAGGAAAACTCAGCACTTTTGATATCTTCTAGTAAGAAATTCCTATCAGCCACTTCATGCCCCAGAGCTAGTTTATTTCCCCCCCTAAAATCACGGCTTTTATATTCTGTTGCAGAATTTTGCTGATGAGAGACTCTCCAGTGTTGCATTTTGTGCTGACACATTCCATTCTAGGGCCCCGCCTTTTCTTCACTGACTTGTGTTCCCTTCAACCCAGTCCCCACTTTGCATGTGTGATAGACAGTTGATGAACGAAAGCAGTCAAATAGGCTAGATAGTTCCCCAGGCCCTCATTTCCGTAAAAGGCTTGGGGATGAATTATGCAATTGCCCTTAATCTTTTTGTTGTTCCAGAAAAAAAGATGGGCTCAGATGGATGCCTCTGTAAAAATGGTTCCTAGCTATGTACTCATAACTTTTCTCTGAATTGAGTAGTGAAAGTTGAAGTAGGAGGAAAGGAAATTAAATGTCCTAGTATTCCTTTGGACTCAGGTCTGACATATGAGATAATAACCTATATTGAAATGCCAAGAATTTTATCTGAACCAAGGAGAGGACAGTTTGACAGATTTATTATTCCTTCATGTTACATAGGCACTGAAACAAAGTAATAAACATAAAATAGCCATTGTACAAGGCAATTGCACCTAAAACTTTTTGTTTTGATGTAACAGAAATTGATCATTATTTTTTTGGGGAAACCTATGCAATTGTGGTGACCCAGTGGCGTCTCTGGGTAACTTAGCTTATGGATTCAGTTGCTGTTGAGGTAGATTCTAGACAGTTATTAACTTGAAAAGGGAGTTTGGTGCCTTATGTGATGGGAGCCAGAGCCTGCTGGGAATAAACAAGGCGAATTCACACCAGTGTCAATGCACAGCTCTAGCAGGGAAGGAAGGACATTTGGGGACACAGCACCCCCAAATTTGGGGCTTTTGGCTCCCACACCCCCTGCCCATGTGCATCACCATCCTCTTCACACTCTTGACAATAACTTGAAAATGGTGAAATCACTATCTCTGCCTTTTTCTACAGCATGGGCAATGTTCTTATCTTGTTAACATAATAGGTAGCTCTTAATGTGAGCATTAGAACTGTTACAACCTGCAGTTGCCTCAGTTTATCTGTTTCTAGGATTGATGGTGAAGTAGGGAGTTCCTGGGTAAGTTTTAGCCTGTGGGTAATGCCTTAGTGTTAGTTTAAAAGATTTGTCATTTATATTTAAAATAAGTGTTAATGAATGTTTGAAAGGAACAAAATGATCAGGGATGACTCTTTGCCATGGGTCTTATTTTCACTCTTTTCTGTAAGAAAAATAAGCAATGTCTTATTATATATTTTTTCATTTTTATTGTGCAAGTTTGTAAGTAATCCCAATTTTAATAAAGTTTTATATACTATGTAGTGGTTTCTCTTAACAAACATGTACTTTTCTTGCTAGGAGCTCTTGTTTTCAGGTAATCAGCAATTAGCTCTTCTGTTTCATCTTTCTAGACAGGTGTTTTGCATGTTATTTATTTTCTTTTTTTTTTAAAACCACCTCTTCCCTTGGGGTTTCCTAGTAATCTAGTGGCTGAGACTCCATGCTCCCTGGGCAGGGGGCCTGGGTTTGATCCCTCGTCAGGGAACTATCAGCAGATCTCGCATGCCGCAACTAGAGAACGTGCGTGCCCCAGTGAAGATCGAAGACCCCACGTGCCAAAACAGACCCAGTGCCACCAAATAAAAAATATTTAAAAAATAAACCACTGCTTCCCATCCTGGGTCTGTCTTGGTCTACTTCCTTGGCCTGAATGGTTTCCAGGATGCCGGATCTCTAAGAGGTATTCTGTAGGAGCACCACTGTACTGTCTCATAGGAAAATAATGCATAGATTATTCCTGGTCAGGAAGCTACTTTGTACTCTGATTCTTTTTTTTTTTTTTTTTTTTTATGGTATAAAGTATCTTCTTTTTCTCCACTGAGGTGAGGATCTAGCTGTGAGATACCCACCAACAGCTTTCTGTCGGGTGAAAGGGAGCCGGGCTTTCGTGTAGTGAGTATTAGGGGACATGGAATAAAAACTTCAACTGTGTCTAGGCCCGGCTTCTGCAGTAGGAAGGAGACTGGTGCCTTCCATTTTCTGTTTTGGCTGTTTTCTTTGCTCTGGAAATCCATTCTAGACTTTGCATTAATTCTGTACCTACCTTTTATTCAGGCCACATGGAAATCTATTGTCCATTTTTTAAAGACTATGAAATAGGATGGAAACAGGATGTGGACCATCTGTGAATTTATGTAGATTAATGCACAGTGATGACATCTTTTCATTCTATAACCCAAATAGGTAAATAAGAGACATTGGATGATCATCAGTGGTTGAATTAGTAAAAAAGCATAATTGCCAGATTTGTAAGATCGTAGGATAAAAAAAAGATGTGTAAAATTAGTTCCTTTCAAACTTCAACATGCATAGGAATCATCTGGGGAGCTTGTTAAACTGCAGACTTGGGATTCAGTAAGTCTGGGTTGAGGCCCAAGATTCTGCATTTCTAATAAGCTCCCAGGTGATTCAGATGCTGCTGGTCCGTGGACCTCACTTTGAGTAGCATTCTACTTGTTGCCTGGCAGGTGGTAAGTATAGCTAACTCTTCAACAGCCTGGGGAGGAGGACATTGGTTAGGTGTGCCGACCCTCTGTCCAGCCAAAGCTTATCCTATAACTTTACAGTTGATGGGCCTCGGTGCCTGCCATCCCACGTCTGCAGACTTAGCCACCCATGGATCAGGGAGTTCAAACCCATGTTGTTCAAAGGTCAGCTCTACTTGATCAATGTTACTGATTGATACCAGATAATTGATGAGAGTCAGAAGACCCTCTACCACCAAATATCCTCTCCACCATATCTTTGTTGTGTCACTTTTTAAAAAGTCACTTTTTAAAAAGTGTCCCTGGGAGGACCAGTGAGTGCGAATTGAGCAAGTGTGAGGGCAGGTCGCTGTCCTCTCAACTCAGAAATCGGCGTCCAAGGGTTTAGAATGGCTGCTGCTTCTGGTTCCTCTTTGCGGTCTTTCTGAAGTATAGTTTATAAAATGATACAATTCTCTAGTTTTAAATTTTACTGAGTCTGACAAATGGAAACAGTTGTAACCACCGCCAAAGTCATGATCTAGAGCATTTCCATCACCCCAAAAACTTCCCTCACGTCCCTTACACAGACTAGAAATTTTGCTGGGAGAGGGAAGGGGATTTAAGCTCCAGTTGCTTCAGTTTTCCTGAGAAGCAGGAGATGAGGATCCTGCATCCCCCTGGGTCTCCTCCCCACCCCAAGAATGCTGACAGATCTTGTAATCCCGGCTGGGTCAGGTGTGTATTTTGTACCTTCTTAATTTAGACTGATCCACTTGTTCTTGTTTGCTAAGAACTTTCTGGGTTTTAGCACTCAAATACTCATGTCCAGAAAACTCATCTCAGATCCTAGACAAACCAGGGTGGTTGGTCACCCTAGCTGTGACATTCATGCCCTCTTCTAAGCCTGAGTTTTCTTATCTCATTTTAGAGTCAATTCTCTCATGGGAGCACAAAGTAGGCACTCAATAAACAAGTCCATGGGTGAACATACATGAACCTCACTGCAGGCAGCTGCAGATTCCTGGCCTGGAGAACATGAGGCCTGGGTTCTGGTCTTGGCTCTGCCACGTCTGCGATGGTACGATCCTGGAAAAGTGGTTTCCCACTCCAGGTATCTCCTCCACTGCAAAAGAGGGGATCCTTAGTCACTTCTGCCTCTGCTGTGATACAGCCCTACTCATCCACGGAATGATGTTCTGATGTCACTTCCACCCAGCTTTCTCTTTCTTTCTTGCCTCTTGCCATTTCTCCCCTTCAAATATATATATAGTAGGTCAATAAATTATGTAAGGGCAGGTTCATAATGGAATTGCTGATGGGCCAGGCTTTCGCAAAGTGCCGTGAGAGCAATAGAGTGTGGACTTTGAGCCAAGCAGCTGTGGCTGGGAGTTGGAGAATCAAGTCTCTATCTTCAGGTAAGTGTTTGTGATTACCTGATTTGCTCTTTATGCATTATTAGGAGGGAGGATGGTGGGGATGGGGAGCCTGCTGTTTAGGAATTTTCCTGGGTGGATGAAGAGGTACCGTGGCAAAGGGGATTTTATATGCTTCTTGTCTAGTGGAGGCAGTGATTTCCAGCTAAGTTAGTGCCCAGGAAACAGCACCCAGGCTACTACTCAGTATTCTAGCACAGAAGAAGGAGTATGGAGAGAAACACCAGAACTGGCCCATGCCGGAATCTCTGGCCAGCTTGGGCTCAGGAATCTGCGTCCTGTTTCCGGTTCTGCCACCTGCTGTCTGCGGAACTCCGGGCTCATCGTGTGACCTCTTTGAGCCTCGGTGTTTGCCTCTCATTGTCCTTTTTGGGGGAGTGATTCTGCACTGCCCACTTCACAGGGTGGGGTAACTCAGTGAGAAGACAGCCGTGGGAGTTCAGTGGAACCGAATAAATACAACGTTGGGTGTTGTCCCTAACTTGGAGGCAAATGGAGAGAAACTTGGGGGTTTGTCTGCTTTTTTGTCTGCCTTTGTCTGTTCCTCCAACAGTGTCACCAATACACCCTGGCTCCCAATAAGATAAAGGTAGGTGTGAGGGAGGTGCTATTTCCTTGGTCGGAAGACGCCACAGCCTCTCCTCCTCTTTGACAAAATTCCTGATTTCAAGGGGCTCTTCCTTGGCAGTAAAGTCTGCTCCTTCTGCCCTCATTTCCAAATTTGGGGGGTGGTGGTGGAGCCAGAACTCTGCTTCAACCCCTCTGCTCAGGCCAGCCAGATACCCTTTCCTACCCAGAGGGGCCTTTGTCCTGTGGCCAAGCGTCTCCCTCTGGGGCTGCAGGCCTGTGAAGGGTTAAGCGAGCCACACCCTCAGCAGGAACAGCCTCGGACTTTGTGCTGAGCGGTCGTCTCTGCCTCGCCTGGCTGGACTGGCACGGGGAGCCCTGGCTGGAGGAGGCAGCACAGAGGAAGGTCAGCACCGCGGACGCAGGCTAGTGTGGGGCAGAATCTCTCCTTTTCCGACACCATGGACAGCTCCCACTAAGGAGGACGCCTCTGCACCCTGGGGGCCTGGGTCTCCTATGCCCCCTTCCTGTCACACTGGGATTTCATCTACCATTCTCTGACGCTGAAGTTACACCCTGCTTCCAGCGTGGGGTGAGTCCCGCCTTAACCAGTTACTCTTCATATCTGAGGGTGCCCTGTGTGGGGGCTTCTCCCCTGCGCCCCAGCCTCCAATCTTATTCCTTTCAAACCTAAATCAAAAGATGCCTTCTTCACAGCCCTGCTTCTGCTTCTTACCTTGCCTGCTGAGTTATTTAAAATCTTAACTTTTTCTCAAATGGAGAAAATGTGGGGTGATGATAGTATCTGCCTCCTGGAGATACTGTAAGCAGCGAATGAATGAGTATGTGCAAGGTCCTCAAAGCCTGCCCGGCCCATAGCATTTGCTACCTGATCGCTGCTGGCTGCTGTAATCGGTATTCTCGCAGCTCCCTCGGTTGTGACTTTACAGGAAGTGACAAGCGCTCGATTTTCCTGGAGCTTGGAGAACGCAGCGCGGAGGGAGAAGGCGGCCTGTGTTCCCTTGTTGCCCCACCGCCCTTCTGGCTTTCCGCCCTTCCCCCGCTCAGGTTCAGCGATGCGGGAGAGGAGGATGTGGCTATTTCACTCCTGTTAGGGAGTGGCGCTGACCATTGTGCTAATAGCTCTGTCCTGCACCCCGCCTACTCAGCCCCACAAGAAAGACTGAGGAGGGTTGGGTTTCCTCCTTAGGGAGCACCTGCCGTGTGCCTACCGTTTGGGGCCGAGCCTCTCCCACTCTGCTTTCCTTGCTGGTTCCCACCAGTTACTGAAAGGCTAGGTGTGTCCCTCTGGGGCAAAGTCCATGCCAGAAGCTTAAGGTCGTGGATGTAAATGCTGGAGATAGAGATTGAAAAACAGGGACAGACGAGGAGGCACATCCAAAGTTCCCGACCGCTGCTTGCTTGTTGGGGAAAACAAATCTCATTTTCATTTTCTTTGGGGGCACTCCAGCCTTTAATGGGGGAGCTCCTGCCTCTGTCCTGGGGCTCATCACCTTGTCCAGGCCCCATTTAAAAAATGAATCTCACTGTAACAGTGAGAGGTGAGGGAAAACTTTGGAGCAATCCTGGAAATGAGTATGGGTGTGCCGGGTGAGGAAACAGGCTCTGTGAGAGGCAAGGAGTCGGGAGGGAGATGGGGCACAGAGTCAGGGAACCTGGACTCAGGCCGGGGCCCCAGTGATGGAGGGAGGGAGCCTTGCTTTCCCTCCCTCCCCAGCCCTCCCCTCTGCAGCACAAGGATGCCCCCCCACAACTGCCACCTACTGGGGGCCTTCTTTACCCTGGGGCTTGGAGGCAGGTGGTCCTGTCACACCCACCAACCCTAATTCAGGGAGCGGAGTCTCCCTCCCACCCCGGCTTCCCTGCAATCCCCACATTAGCTTGGGCTGGTCTGGAGGCCTCTTCCAGTGGGCCAGGGGCTCTCTCCGGGGCCAGGACTAGGGGGAGGGGAAGGGTCTCTTAGGTCCTTCTGCCTTCCTCCCCTACATAGTTACTGGCTGCGAAAGCTGAGCAGACACCAGCAAACTGATCCCGACCAATAGCGCCTCTGGACATGACCCTTCTGGAAGGTTCTGTGGGGGTGGAGGACCTTGTGCTCCTGGAACCCCTGGAGCAGGAGTCTCTGATCAGGAACCTCCAGCTGCGCTATGAAAAGAAGGAGATTTATGTGAGTGCCCATGGGTGTCCCTGGCTGTGGATGTGTGGCCAGAGAGTCCCCAGGTCTTTCCCAGACCCACCCTGGCTCATCCATCATCTCCCCCAACTGCAGACCTACATTGGGAACGTGTTGGTCTCGGTGAATCCCTACCAACCACTGCCCATCTACGACCTGGAGTTTGTCGCCAAATACCGGGACTATAGCTTCTATGAGCTGAAGCCGCATATGTGAGTGGAGGCGCCGGGGGAAGGTGACAGGGCCCAGCGCGCCGTGACGAGGCAGCCTCATTTCCTCCATCCTTTCTCCCGAAGGAGGCTCTCCAGCTGCCCCTTCCTCCCTGGGCCCTTTGGAGGCCTCTTACTAGGCCAGCTGTTTGCCACAGTCTGGCCCATGCGGGGAGGGCGGATGGGTCTGAGGATCGCGTGAAAGACGGTGTCTTAAGCTGACCCCACGCTAGTCATCACCCACTTCCTCCCTGCCAGCTATGCACTGGCAAGCATGGCGTACCAGTCGCTGAGGGACCAGGACCGAGACCAGTGTATCCTCATCACGGGCGAGAGTGGCGCTGGGAAGACGGGTGAGGCGCCGGGAGAGGGGCCGGGCACGCCGTGGGGTCGCCGCGGGAACTGCCTCCTCGTCTCTCTCCAAGACAGACCCAGGCCTGCCCCCAAGCCCTGAAGTTCCTTCCTGGGTTTCTCTGAATGGGGTGAGGTGCTGCAGTGAGGGAGGTTAGGGGCAGCGGTGGGGATCCACGCGGGGCTTTCTCTCGCAGAGGCTAGTAAGCTAGTGATGTCTTACGTGGCGGCCGTCTGCGGGAAAGGGGAGCAGGTGAACTCAGTGAAGGAGCAACTGCTTCAGTCAAACCCCGTGCTGGAGGGTGAGGAGTCCGGCCTCTGTCCTCCCCACCCCAACCCTCCCCACCATCCCCCGTGTTCCCGAGATCACTGTCCCCCTCCACCACCCCTCTGTTCCTGAGATCACTGTCCCCCCCATCCCCTGTGTTCCCAAGATCACTGTCCCCCCCACCATCCCCCGTGTTCCCGAAATCACTGTTTGTGTTCAGCCTGAAAAATCTGAGACTGGCCTGATGGCTGGAGGACCGTCCCCCTTTCCTGTCCCTGGAGTCCTTCTTCTGCCCTCAGCCACCTAACTCCTTCTCCCCTCATCTCCACAGCTTTTGGCAACGCCAAGACCATTCGCAACAACAACTCCTCTCGATTTGTGAGTGAACATCTCCTTGGCCTGGGATGAGAGAGTGTGGGGTCTTGAGAGGGAGGAACATGGCCCAGATGCCTCCTGGACAGAGTGATGAGAAAAGGCGGAAGCCAAGTCTCTCTCTCTCTCTGCTCTCTGAAGGGAAAATACATGGATATTGAGTTTGACTTCAAGGGATCCCCCCTCGGTGGCGTCATCACGAACTGTACGTGTCTCCCGCCCCACTTACCCCCCTCTCCCACACGCCCCACGGTGTCCCTTCCTGCTAATCTACCGCTGCAGGAAGGAGGAAGGTTAGACTAACAGGCTTCCCAACCACTGGGAACACCAGGGATTAAGATGGAATTAGAGGGAAGTTGTGGTACGTCCCAGATCCTCAGAACATTATTTTCGAATTTTCTGTCAGATCTGCTTGAGAAATCCCGTGTGGTGAAGCAACTTGAAGGAGAAAGGAACTTCCACATCTTCTATCAGCTCCTGATGGGAGCAGACGCAGAGCTACTGAGTAGGTGCCAGCCCCTGACATGCAGCAGAACATCCTCAGCCTCCATGCAAGCCCCAGAACCCTTGGGCCCCTCTGGATCCCTAAAGCCATCTTCCCTGGACTCTCAGGGCACTCCTACCCTGTTCTCACCTGCCCGCTGTTGGGAACAAATCCCTTGACTTCTGTGTTCCCTTCCGTTTCTGGGGTTTTAGTCTAGGAATAAGCCTTCTTACCCCTTCACCACTCTTACTTCTCTGAACTGCCTTGGTTCCTTTTTCCCCAATTTAGTTCAGTCACTCAGTAGTGCCTGACTCTTTGCCACCCCATGGACTGCAGCATGCCAGGCTTTCCTATCCTTCCTTCACCAACTCCCAGAGCTTGCTCAGACTCATGTCCATCAAGTCGGTGATGCCATTTAACCATCTCATTCTCTGTCATCCCCTTTTCCTCCTGCCTTCAATCTTTCCCAGCATCAGGGTCTTTTCTAGAGAATCAGTTCTTCACATCAGGTGGCCAAAGTGTGGGAATTTCAGCTTCGGCATCAGTTCTTCCAAAGAATATGCAGGACTTATTTCCTTTAGGATTGACTGTTTTGATCTCTTTGCAGTCCAAGGTACTCTCAAGACTGTTCTCCAACACCACGGTTCAAAAGCATCAATTCTTTGGTGCTCAGCTTTCTTTATAGTCCAACTCTCCCATCCATACATAACTACTGGAAAAACCATAGCTTTAACTAGATGGACATTTGTTGGCAAAGTAATGTCTCTGCTTTTTAATATACTGTCTAGGTTGGTCATAGCTTTTCTTCCAAGGAGCAAGCGTCTTTTAATTTCATGGCTACAGTCACCATTCACAGTGATTTTGCTGCTGCTGCTAAGTCACTTCAGTCGTGTCCGACTCTGTGCGACCCCATCCCTGGGATTCTCCAGGCAAGAACACTGGAGTGGGGTGCCATTGCCTTCTCTGTCACAGTGATTTTAGAGCCCCCCAAAATAAAGTCTCTCACTGTTTCCATTGTTTCCCCGTCTATTTGCCTTAAAGTGATTGGACTGGATGCCATGACCTTAGTTTTCTGAATGTTGAGTTTTAAGCCAACTTTCTCACTCTCCTCTTTCACTTTCATCAAGAGACTCTTTAGTTCTTCTTCACTTTCTGCCGTAAGGGTGGTGTCATCTGTGTTTCTGAGGTTATTGACATTTCTTCCGGCAATCTTGATTCCAGCTTGTACTTCATCCAGTCTGGCATAGCGTGTGATGTACTCTGCATATAAGTTAAATAAACAGGGTGACAATATACAGCTTTGACATACTCCTTTCCCGATTTGGAACCAGTCTGTTTTAATTGTTCTAACTGTTAGAACTGTTGCTTCTTGACCTGTATACAGATTTCTCAGGCGTCAGGTAAGGTGATCTGGTATTCCCATCACTTGAAGAATTTTCTGCAGTTTTGTTGTGATCCACTTAGTCAAAGGCTTTGGCTTAGAAAATAAAGCAGAAGTAGATGTTTTCCTGGAACTCTCTTGCTTTTTCGATGATCCACCGGATGTTGGTAATTTGATCTCTGGTTCCTCAGCCTTTTCTAAAACCAGCTTGAACATCTGGAAGTTCATGGTTCACGTACTGTTGAAGCCTGGCTTGGAGAATTTTGGACGTTACTTTCCTAGTGTGTGAGATGAGTGCAATTGTGTGGTAGTTTGAACATTCTTTGGCATTGCCTTTGCAATTGGAATGAAAACTGACCTTTTCCAGTCCTGTGACCACTGCTGAATTTTCCAAATTTGCTGGCATATTGAGTGCAGCACTTTCACAGCATCATCTTTTAGGATTTGAAATAGCTCAGCTGGAATTCCATCACCTTCACTAGCTTTGTTCGTAGTGATGCTTCCTAAGGCCCACTTGACTTCTCATTCCAGGATATCTGGCTCTAGGTGGGTGATCACACCATCATGATTATCTGGGTCATGAAGATCTTTTTTTTTTTTTTTTATAGTTCTTCTGTGTATTCTTCCTACCTCTTAATATCTTCTGCTTCTGTTAGGTCCATATCATTTCTGTCCTTTATTGTGCCCATCTTTGGAGGAAATGTTCCCTTGGTATCTCTAATTTTCTCAAAGAGATTATCTAGTCTTTCCCATTCCATTGTTTTCCTCTATTGCTTTGCATTGATCACTGAGGAAGGCTTTCTTATCCCTCCTTGCTATTCTTTGGAACTCTGCATTCAAATGGATATATCTTTCCTTTTCTCCTTTGCCTTTAGCTTCTCTTCTTTTCTCAGCTATTTGTAAGGCCTCCTCAGAAAAGCATTTTGCCTTTTTGCATTTGTTTTTCTTGGGGATGGTCTTGATCACTGCCTCCTGTACAATGTCATGAACCTCCATCCATAGTTCTTCAGGGATTCTGTCTATTAGATCTAATCCCTTGAATCTATTTGTCACTCCCACTGCATAATCATAAGGGATTTGATTTAGGTTATATCTGAATGGTCTAGTGGTTTTCCCCATTTTCTTCAATGTAAGTCTGAATTTGGCAATAAGGAGTTCATGATCTGAGCCACAGTCAGCTCCCAGTCTTGTTTATGCTGACTGTATAGAGCTTTTCCATCTTAGGCTGCAAAGAATATAATCATTCTGATTTCGGTGTTGACCATCTGGTGGTGGCCAAGTGTAGAGTTCTCTCTTGTGTTGTTGGAAGAGGGTGTTTGCTATGACCAGTGCGTTCTCTTGGCAAAACTCTATTAGCCTTTACTCTGCTTCATTTTGTACTCCAAGGCCAAATTTGCCTGTTACTTCAGGTATCTCTTGACTTCCTACTTTTGCATTCCAGTTCCCTATAATGAAAAGAACATCTTTTTTGGGTGTTAGTTCTAGAAAGTCTTCATAGAACCATTCAACTTCAGGTTCTTCAGTGTTACTGGTTGGTGCATAGACTTGGATTACTGTGATATCAAATGGTTTGCCTTGGAAATGAACAGAGATCATTCTGTCGTTTTTGACATTGAACCCAAGAACTGCATTTCGGACTCTTTTGTTGACTATGAGGGCTACTCCATTTCTTCTAAGAGATTCTTGCCCACAGTAGTAGATACAATGGTCATCTGAATTCGCCCATTCCAGTCCGTTTTAGTTCACTGATTCATAAAATGTTGATGTTCACTCTTGCCATCTCCTCTTTGACCTTCTAATTTACCTTGATTCATGGACCTAACATTTCAGATTTCTATGCAATATTGTTCTTTATAGCATTGGACTTTACTTCTATCACCAGTCACATCAACAACTGGGTGTTGTTTTTGTTTTGGGTCCATCTCTTTATTCTTTCTGGAGTTATTTCTCTACTCTTCTTCAGTAGCATATTGGGGACCTACTGACCTGGGGAGTTCATCTTTCAGTTTCATATCTTTTCGCCTTTTCATACTGTTCATGGGGTTCTCAAAGCAAGAATGCTGAAGTGGCTTGCCATTTCCTTCTCCAGTGGACCACACTTTGTCAGAACTCACCACCATGACCCATCCTGGCTTCTTGGGTGGCGCTAGTGGTAAAGAACCCGCCTGCCAATGCAGGAGATGCAAAAGACACAGGTTCAGTCCCTGGGTCAGGAAGATTCCTTGGAGAAGGAAATGACAATCCACTCCAGTATTATTGCCTGGGAAATTGCATGCACAGAGGAGCCCAGCAGGCTATAATTCAAGGGGTCGCAGAGTCAGACATGATTTAGCGACTAATCTCCTCTTTTTCCCCAAGCAGGCTTCAAAAACAGAATACTAATTTCCATCTGCCATGCTTTTCTACCTTTAATTTAAGGGACTTTATCCACAGCTCAGCAGGAGATCGGACAGGATGTTACAAGTATTCAAGAACTTTCAATGAGCTCTAGTTGAAGTTGTTTTGGGTCTATATCTGTCTCACCCATGACCTTGTCCTTGGTTTTTTCTTCTTGGATAATTCTGTGGAGGTTCCATTCAGTCATTCATCAAACACCTCTTGAACATCTGCTATGCTTGAACATCCTGCTAGCTTCTAAGGATACAGAGTTGAGTAAGACATGGACCTTTTCCTTGAAGAAGTCATCTTCTAGGGATGGCAGATGTGTGAGCAGATACGTCTCGGTGTAGTGTGGCTGTTGCCAGTACGCTGTGCAGTTGGCTACGAGGCGGAGTCATGGAGCACCACGCTTTGCCTTAGGGAGGAGACCATCTCAGCCTGGATGCTGGCTGGGCCTTACTGCAGGGTCTGATGGGACTTTAAGCCCTGCCAGAGTTTCCTCTCTAAATCCCACCTCTGGCCGTGGGCACTATGGATATCTGATGCCTAAGAATTTATGGCTTTGATTTCTGGTTATTCTGTGCTGGACTTGTGCCTGTCTCCTTTCACCCTCCTGGAGATCTCTATGGTTTAAGAGCCCCCACAGGCATCATCTTCCCTCCTGGCTTAATAGTCTTGATTGTATTCAATTTGTCTGAATCAGACACTGGAGTCTTGCTCTGGCTGATTCTCGCTCACTGATTTGAGTCCGGGTGGGGCCTCCCTTCCTGGTGTCATCCCAGGGCCTTTCTGACTCATTCTCCTTCCAGACGCCCCTCTTTAGCAGCCTCCTGTTTCAAAATTTGTGTCTCAGGGGAAGCTGCCATTAAACCCCACTCTGAGAGTCACTCTCTAATTCTCAGATCTTTTGAGTAACAGATAACTGATACCATTCAAGCTCCATGATTAACTCCTTCCTTCCCATCTCTATGAATGGCTTTGTCCATTCCCTTGATTCATTTATTAAAAGAAAGTTCTTGCCTGCCAGTCAGGCATGCAGAATATGAAGATGAAAAGCACAGCCCCAACACACAAGCTGTTCATTGGTAAGAGGAACAGGGAAAAAACCCAAAACCCAATCCGTGAGATGTGGTCTGGGGTAGGGATGCACCGTGTGGAACACAGGAGAGCCTTTTGGCTCAGCCCCAGCCTGAGGAAACCTTCCAAAAGGGGGTCTGGTGTGGGGAACATAGTGTCTGCAGCTTGGTCGGCGTTTTGGGAACAAATAATGAATGCCCAATCTGGGCGATGGGCCACGTGTGGAGGCCGGGGGTGGGTGGGAGGTAGGTGCTCACCCTTCTTCCCTTGCCTTGGTCCTCCCAGAACCACTGAGAACTGAGCGGCATGACAGGTTTGCGTTTCTGGGTTTATTGTTTGAGCCCTGAGGGCGGAGAGAAGAGTAGAAAGAGGCTTTTCTTTCATAAAAGTTGGGGGAAACCTCAAGGATTATGAAAACTCACTTCCCTGGTAGCTCAGCTGGTAAAGCTGCCTGCAATGCAGGAGACCCTGGTTCGATTCCTGGGTTGGGAAGATCCCCTGGAGAAGGGATAGGTTACCCACTCCAGTATTCTAGGGCTTCCCTTGTGGTTCAGCTGGTAAAGAATCTGCCTGCAATATGGGAGACCTGGGTTCGATCCCTGGGTTGGGAAGATCCCCTGGAGAAGGGAAAGGTACCCGTTCCAGTATTCTGGCCTGGAGAATTCCATGGACGGTACAGTCCATGGAGTTGTGAAGAGTTGGACATGACTGAGTGACTTTCACTTTCAAACCCTAAATACAACTTTAAAAAGTAGTCTATAATCATAAGAATTAATGATCCCAACACAAAGAAGACACAGGGAGAAACTAAAACAAAGATGGCTCCTCTGAATAAACGAGTGAACCAACCCGGAGCAAGGGCCGTGAGCGTCAAGGTCGGAGGACTCAGAGAGCCCGGGTACTGACCCTTCCCCGATGCTGGTCCTTGCAGAGGCCCTGAAGCTTGAGCGGGACCCAGGTGGCTATGCCTACCTGAACCCGGACACGTCCAGGGTGGATGGCATGGATGACGATGCCAACTTCAAGGTTCTCCAGGTGGGTACCCAGGATGGGCCATTCGGCCATGCCCTGAGTCCAGGCTGTGGCTTTGGGAAGGGAGGCAGGCATTGGACTGGCCTGAAGTTCAGCTTCCGGACTCTCCTTTCTTCCCTAGAGTGCGATGACTGTGATCGGCTTCTCCGAGGAGGAGATTCGGCAGGTGCTAGAGGTGGCGGCCCTGGTGCTGAAGCTGGGGAACGTGGAACTGGTCAACGAGTTCCAGGCCAATGGGGTACCAGCAAGTGGCATCCGTGATGGGAGAGGTCTGCACCCAACCAGCTCCTTGAATCTCCTACTGCAATTTCTGTTCTCCCACTGTCTTCAGCATAACAGACCTCACTCTGATTAAGTCTCCCTCGGCCCACTCAGGAGTTCCTCCCCAAAAATACTCATTCAGAATGCCCTGTGAGACATATTGGAGTGAAGTGTGGATGTTCCATAGACCTTGGTTCTGGGACTCTGAATTCTCAGTAGATTCTTTGCAAAAATGGGGACAATTACACTCATTTCAAGAGATTCTCATATTAAAGGAGATGATACATGCAAAGTGTCAAGATCTCCCTTCTGTCCTCCTCCTTCTCCCCAGATGTTCCTCCAAGGCCATATTCTGGAAGGGCTGTAAGGACTTTCCCAGTAAGACTCGGGACCAGCAGGCCCCCAGCAGTTTCACGTATCAACCCTCCCTCCTCTGGGAGCAAACCCTCTCTCAGGCCGTGTTTTATTTCCTCATCACTCCCAGGTGTTCAAGAAATTGGGGAATTGGTGGGTTTGAATTCAGTGGAACTAGAGAGAGCTTTGTGCTCAAGAACCGTGGAAACGGCCAGAGAAAAGGTGGTCACCGCACTGACCGTCACCCAGGTGAGGGGCTCTCGGGGGAGGCTGGGTTTGGAGTCTGTTCTGTGGCTCTCGCTGACCAGCAGCCCGCCCTCCAGGCTCAGTACGCCCGGGACGCCCTGGCCAAGAACATCTACAGCCGACTTTTCAACTGGCTAGTGAATCGCATCAACGAGAGTATCAAGGTGAGGGATTGCCCTCCTTCCTCAATGCTCTCCTCTGCCTGCCCCATGCCTTGGGTTTTGAGATGAACAGAGAAAGAATGATAGTGTGTTTTCTTTTATCTACTTATTTTTGATACTGTGTTGTTTTGGAAATACATCTTTTTTTTTTTTTTTAAATTCAACTATCTGGATTCTCTATCAGCTGCCTGGTCTTTCAGCTGCACAAAGATTCTGAGCCTCAGTTTCCTGATTTGGGAAATGAGACACTAACATTTACGTGTTTCCCAGGATTTAGTGAGGATCACTAAATTTAGTGCTTCCCTGGTAGCTCAGTCGGTAAAGAATCTGCCTGCAGTGCAGGAGACCTGGGTTTGATCCCTGGGTTGGGAAGATCCCCTGGAGAAAGAAATGGCAACCCACTCCAGTATTCTTGCCTGGAAAATCCTACGGACAGAGGAGCCTAGTCAGACACAACTTAGCAACTAAACCATCAGTGATGATCAGATAAAATTGTGTATGTGATTACCATATAATCCAGGAATTCTACTCCTAGGTATATACCCAAGAGAATGGAAAACATGTCCACATAAAAGCCTGTGCATGAACGTTCATAGGGGCATTATTCACAATAGCCAAGAAGTGGACACAACCCAAATGCACATCATCTGATGAATGTGGTGTATCCATACAGTGGTATATTATTTGGCTATAAAAAGGCATGAGGTACTGATACAAGCTCAACATGGATGAACTTTGGAAACATGTTGAGTGAAAGAATCCAGACCCCAAAGGCTGCGTTCTATGTGACTCCATTTATATAAAATGTCCAGAATAGGCAAATCCAGAGAGATGGGGAGTAGGTCCATGGTTACCAGAGGAATAGGGAGTGACTGCCAGTGGGTCCATGTACAGTATTTCATTTGGGGGTGACGAAAATACTCTGGAATTTAGTGGCGATGGTTGGACACTTTTTGAATATACTAAAAAAAAACACACAACCACATCACCGAATTGTATACATTTACAGGGTAAATTTTATGGTGTACAAATTAGGCCAAAATAGAGCTATTGTTTAAAAATTACGTATGTGAAAGTGCCGCCAATTACTGGAAGGCAGCAGGGTAAAGTAGGATTTGAATCTAGATTTGGGGAAATGCTTAACTCTTTTGGCAGTTTTTCAGGTTTTTTTTTTTTTGGCTATACTGTGCAGCATATGGGATTTTAGTCCCTGCCGGCTCTCCCCTCCACCCTCCTGCCCCAAGCAGATACTGAACCTGCACGCCTTGCAGCGGAAGCGTGGAGTCTTAACCCCTGGACCAGGGAAGTCTCTTAGCTCTTTTGAAGTTTGATTTTTTTGTCTGTAGAAAGGGAATCATCACACCTTATAGGGATATACAGATTAATGAAACAAGATCTTAGGATTTTCTTGTAAAATGCTCCGCACATATAAGGGATGGTTATTTTCCTGAGATTTTCATGTTTTTCTACATTGTGCCATGGGAGCATTTTCCTGGAATCTATTTGCCTCTTCCCTTCCCTCCTTTCCTCCCTCTTGGCTGGTCCTTCAAGACCAGCTGGTCGTAGAGGAAGAGGGAGCATGAAATCACCCCAGTTCCTCTCCAGCATGGTCAAGTTCACTCAAGTGCTGTCTGCCCCCTGCTTCACTCTCATCCATCCAGAGGGGCCTGGCCACGTGTGCAGAGGGCTGGTCCTCAGATGGATCTTTTCCTCCTCTCCAGGTGGGTACCGGGGAGAAGAGGAAGGTCATGGGGGTTCTGGACATCTATGGCTTTGAAATATTAGAGGTGAGAGAGCTCCAGCAGCCTCAGCACCCTGCTTCCTGGGGGTGAGGGGTGGCAAGCTCGACGCGGGGTGTGGGAGAGGGGAGGCCAGGCTGAGATGGAGGAAGAGTTTTTGTGCTGAGCTGGTCTCTCTCTCTCCCTAACCTGTGTACCCACCTCAGGATAATAGCTTTGAGCAATTTGTGATCAACTACTGCAACGAGAAGCTACAGCAGGTGTTCATAGAGATGACACTGAAAGAGGAGCAAGAGGAATATAAGAGAGAGGTAAATGAAGCCTTCCTGCTTGCCTTTCTCTCAGATGATGTAAGGCATATGCCAGACCTTTTTCTCCTTTGTCACAATTTCCTCTCAATTGTCCCCAGATGGGAACAGTAAGGACAGAAAGTTTCCCTTGCACAGCTGAATATGCCAGCATTACCAAGAAGCCCTAACTCTCTGCTGTCCGCCCCCAGTTCCCCACCCTTCCACTCCAGGCCAGGCGAGGAAGGGGCAGACTGATGGAAGGGTGTCTGGGGGTAGGTGGGAGTGGGAAAGCCTCCTGACAGAAGCGGGGCGACAGCTGAGCTTGGCCCAGGGCAGACTGGGAGCCAGATTTAGCAGGGGCTTTTCTCCTGGCTTGCCACCCTCACATCGCTTTTGGTGCCCTTCTTTGACATCAGAATCCTTTGTCTCCTCCGGGCTGGACTCATGTTGCTGTCGTCTTTTGTAGCCAGACTTCCTCATCATAAGTGCCCCGTAGCTCAAAATTTCCACACTCCTTCCCCTGGTCCCCGTTTTTCTATGGCCAAGTGTTAGAAAAGCTAATTCACTCCAAAGTGTGAACGGCTGTGTCTCACTCATCAAAGCCTCCCAGGAATGTTCCTTGTGAACTCAGGGACCTGCCATGGCAGCATTTCAGGCAATGTGGTCACAACTCAAAGGTTTTTAAAAAAATTTTGTATGTTTTGACTTTAAGAACTTATATTATCAAGTAAATAAATCGTACCCATGCTTCCAGATTCAAAAAGCTTAAAAAGGTGCGTAAAGAAAAGTCTTCCTCCCACCCCCTTTAAGTTCTCCCTCCCCTCCAGAGGCAACTGAAGTCAGCCTCCTTCTGCAGAAAATCTGTAAATACATTTTCCCACAATATTTATTCAAGCGGCCACAAATACACCCCATTCTGCATCTTGCTCTCACCAGTCAACAAGAGACCTTTCTGTATCAGTTCATAAAGATGCTTCTCCACAGCTGCCTAGGATTGTAAGGATATCCTCATTCATATAACCAGTTGGGAGAGGTATTTGGTGGATGAAGTGGGAGGGCAACTTTACCTAATTCCACTCTGCATTCCCTAAAGACCTGTTAGGGAAGAAGAAGAGAAAGGCTTGTGTTCCCCAACCACACCTGGAGTGGCCCGAACTGGGGACATGTGGCCCTTGGGTGGTCAGGGCCTGTCTGTAGGCCTGATGCTCAGCAAATTCTCCAAATGACTGATTCATGGTCTTTCGGTCCTCTGCTTCTATACCATTCTTGCTTTTTAAGAAACAAATTATACAGCCCCAATGTATCACGTTGGTCAGTGGTTCTGAAAGTGTAGTCCTGAGCCAGCAGCAGCAGTGGCCCCTGGGAACATATGAGAAAGACAAGTTCGCAGGCCCTGTCCCAGGCCTGCCGAGTCAGAACCTGGGGCTGAGACCCAGAAGCCTGTGTTGTAACAAGCCCTCTCAGTGACTGGGATGAACACTTGAGTTTGAGAATCACTGATGCAGGTCTTTGAAGATGTGTCAAATCAGCTTTGTTGTTTGATGATAAGCCTTTGGTTTACTTAAGTGCTTTTCTTCTATGGCTTGTTGCCAGAGCGGAATGGCAATTTGCTCTTCCACATACTCAAGGATCCCTTCCCCCTTCCACAGTGGGGTGATTCCTATCCCAGTCTTTACCTGCCATATTACTCTTCCCTCCCAAACCTACAGCACCCCCAGAGCTCTCTACACTGTCTCACCCCCTCTCACAACTGCTCTGGGTCCTCCCAGACATCTGTCCACCCATGCCACAAATTCTCCATCAATCCTGGAGGGATGAGGTTGTAATAGAAACCACACCAAGGACCCTCTGAACTACAGGGCTTTCTGATGGTCCTTGGTGGGGTGGATGAAAGGGGGCCTGGTTCTGGTGGGGACTTTGAGGTCTCATCTTGGATCTGCTATGTGTAATTTGTCATGTCTCCCCTTGCCAGGGCATACCGTGGGTGAAGGTGGACTACTTTGATAATGGCATTATCTGTAACCTCATTGAGCATGTAAGTTCTTCTCTTATCTCTGGGACCTCCCGCTCCAGACTGCTTGAACACCCTTCCCCTGTCTCTCTCTCCCCCTCCCACCCTACTTGATAAGGATGGTCAGGAGGGCAAAGGATGAGGGGGTGGGGGTGGGGGCAGTGAGGTGTGGACATCTTGAAGGGCAAGGTCTAGGTTGGGCTGTTCTTGTTTCCCTGGCCAGAATCGGCAAGGCATCCTGGCCATGCTGGATGAGGAGTGCCTGCGGCCTGGGGTGGTCAGTGACTCCACCTTCCTGGCGAAGCTGAACCAGCTCTTCTCCAAGCACAGCCACTATGAGAGCAAAGTCACCCAGAACGCCCAGCACCAGTATGACCACAGCATGGGCCTCAGCTGCTTCCGCATCTGCCACTATGCAGGCAAGGTGATGTGATGGGCCTGCATGGTGAAGATGGGGGTCTGGGTGCGACTGAAGACCGTGGGGGAGGCACTGGGGGAGACGGGAGCCGGGAACACGTCACGGTGAGACCGGGAGTGCCAAGAGCTTGACAGACAGTGTGGCGGATGCGCCAGACCACGTGCTGTCCCCGCACAGGTGACCTATAACGTCAACAGCTTCATCGACAAGAACAACGACCTGCTCTTCCGAGACTTGTCCCAGGCCATGTGGAAGGCCCGGCACCCGCTCCTCCGGTCCTTGTTTCCTGAAGGGGATCCAAAACAGGCATCTCTCAAACGCCCCCCAACTGCTGGGGCCCAGTTCAAGAGTTCCGTGACCACTCTCATGAAGAACCTGTATTCCAAGAACCCCAGCTACATCAGGTGACATGCTGGGCACACAGGGGGACATGCTGCTTCTGTGACGACACGCACAGGGT
Source organism: Dama dama (assembly GCF_033118175.1). NCBI lineage: Eukaryota > Metazoa > Chordata > Mammalia > Artiodactyla > Cervidae > Dama > Dama dama. The sequence goes on from NC_083683.1 coordinate 70,737,721, forward strand.
CCAGGCACGGTAGAACATGTCCATGTGGGGAGGGGCTCCCTGAAAGAAGGGTACCAGAAACCCTTTCCTCATGGGGAACAGAGCCCATGGAGCAGCTAAACGTCCCGTGATGGGGAGAGCGGTGTGGTCAGGTAGCGACCATGCTCTACTGAGCGAAACTGGGACGGCTGGTATACCTGCTTTCTCTGGAACTTTTCAGCTAAGGCGTGTGGGCTTCCAAGGTGGCCCTTGTGGTAAACTACCTGCCTGCCCATGCAGGAGATGCAAGAAATGCGGGTTCGATCCCTGGGTCAGGAAGATCCCCTGGAGAAGGGCATGGCAACCCACTCCAGTGTTCTTGCCTGGAGAATCCCATGGACAGAGGAGCCTGGCGGGCTACAGTCCATGGGGTTGCAATGAGTTGGACGCGACTGAAGCCTCATAGAACAAACACAAGGCGGGCAGAGGCTAGGATGGGCAACACTGGCAAGGGTGAAGCTGCTGCAGCCTGGACCTTGGCCTACCTCTCATCAGGTGCATAAAGCCCAACGAGCATCAGCAGCGAGGTCACTTCTCTTTTGAGCTGGTAAGTGTCCAGGCTCGGTACCTGGGGCTGCTGGAGAACGTGCGGGTGCGACGGGCAGGCTACGCCTACCGCCAGGCCTACGGGTCCTTCCTGGAAAGGTACCGATTGCTGAGCCGGAGCACGTGGCCTCGCTGGAATGGTGGAGACCAGTAAGATTCAGTGGGAGACTGGGGGGCAGGGAGGGGCGGTGCAAGGAACCTGTGGGGAGGAGCGCCTTCAGGCGGTGCCATGGACATCACTGGAGTTTGGCGAATGGCTACTGGGGGACAGGAATTGAATGATGACTTTTCAGAGGCTCTGAAGTCTGTTGAACCCTGAGCTCTTCTCCCCTCTTAGAAGGGGGAGAGGAAAACTGGGAGAGGCCCATCCCCTGGGATGCCCCTGGACAGCTTTCTTCACCTGACTTGGCAGGGAGGGGGTCGAGAAGGTCCTGGGGGAGCTGAGCATGTCCTCGGAGGAGCTGGCCTTTGGGAAGACAAAGATCTTCATCAAAAGCCCCAAGACTGTGAGTTGCAGGGGGCACTTGTGTTTGGTGGGGCTGGATGGTGGAAGGGTTGGAGAGCCCCCCTGAGTGAGAGGCTGGCTGAAGGGAGCTTCTAGAACCTGGAAGGGATAGTGGGTGAGGACATCTTTCTGCAGAGGTTGTACCCCTGGGAACTGACCCCTTGAGGCCCCAGCCCGCCTGCCCTGGGCCCTGGAAGCTAGGTGTGCTTGCCTTGCTGGTCTGGGCACTTCTCCCTGAAGCAGGGCTCCTTGAGAGTCAGCGGTCTGAGTGTCCAAGTCCTAGCGCAGTGCCTGCTCAAGAGTTAGGGCTCATGGATATGTGGATAATTGAATGAATGGATGCACAGATTAGGAAACTAAGAGGACAAAGGAATGATTGAATAAAACACTGGCTGGGAAGCCACTGGGGCCATGGGTTCCCCCTAAGCCAGCCTCTCTGTGCCCCCTGCACCCCTCCACAGCTTTTCTACTTGGAAGAGCAGAGGCGCCTTCGGCTCCAGCAGTTAGCCACGCTCATACAGAAGACATACCGAGGCTGGCGCTGCCGCACCCACTACCAACTGATGCGCAAGAGTCAGATCGTCATATCCTCTTGGTTTCGGGGCAACATGGTACCAGTTACCCCTAACGTTCTATCCCCCTCACTCTGTTAGGAGAGCAGGAAGTAGAAAGGTGGCTCTGGAGGTGGAGTTTCTCTAACAGGCTCATTGTTTCTACAGCAAAAGAAACGCTACGGGAAGATGAAGGCATCAGCGTTGCTGATCCAGGCTTTTGTGAGAGGGTGGAAGGTAATGGGGAGGGGAGAGGGGTTTCATCCCCACACGTGGCTCCCTGTGCCAGCTGCTGCTGGGGTGGGGGGAAGAATGTGTGCGCGCCAAGTCACTGAGTCACGTTCGGCTCTTTAAGACCCCATGGACTGTAGCCCACCAGGCTCCTCTGTCCATGGGGATGCTCCGGGTGAGAATACTGAAGTGTGTTGCCATGCCCTTCTCCAGGGGATCTTCCTGACCCAGGGGCTGAAACCACAATGTCTACTGCACTGGCAGGCGCGTTCGTTACCGCTAGCGCCACCTGGGAAGCCCAGGGGTGGCAGGGAGCAGGTCCTGCCGAATCCAGGACACATCTCTGTGTGACCGCACGTGTTTCTGGGTCTGCTCCGTGTGTGTCCGGGAGCGTGGATGCACCTTGGGGAGATCTGAACACGTGCCTGGGTGTGCTTCTGACTTAGCTCTGCCTTCTGCGCTGAGTGTCCTCCCGGTTCAGCCCACTTGTCTGACTTCACTCTCTCCCTCCAGTTAGAGTCTCAGCTCTTTACCGTACTCTGTTCTTTGCGTGACTGCGGAGTAGTAGAACCTCTCCTCAGCCTGTCTTCTGTCTTCCAGGCGGGACTCACTATCCGCTCCTTTCTTGTTTGTCCCTGCCAGGCCCGGAAGAATTATCGAAAGTACTTCCGCTCAGGGGCTGCCCTCATCTTGTCGAATTTCATCTACAAGAGCATGGTAAGTGTTGGGGGCTGAGGAAGGAAACAGGGCGTGGAGGAGGGAGGGAGGGGGTGGGAAGAGGAAGTGTGTGGGGCTCAAGATGAGGTGATCTGAAGCTTTCCCCAGGAGCCTCCTCTGTCCGTGACGGGGCAGGGCTGTAGGAGGAGGGCCCCAGGGCTCAGGACCCAGGGGTAGAATCAGAGCACGTTTTGGCCTGAATGGACGCTGCATCAACCTGCGGCAGGAAGGGGTCCTGGCACATCCACTGACGAGTCCATGGTGAACGGGCTGGAGAAGAGCCTGGGGCTGGGCGGTTAGTGAGCATCGAAGAGTCTGAGCCTCATGGAAGAGCAGAGCGAGGACACACATAGGGTTAAGTAACCCCACCTCCCGAAACTCACTTTAGGGTTGAGGGGGTGATGGTGGAGGAATGGAACCTTCCTTCTATCTCTTCGGGCACTGTAGCAGGCGAGGCTGGAAGTGAACCTCAGGAAAGATCTTGATTCAGGAAGACTCAGGTCGGGGTGAGCAGGAAGCAGTCAGGAGCAGGCCTGGAGTTTCAAACTATGAACAGTTTCCAGCGAGAGGAAAATGGGGACAGAAAGGGGTGATTGCCAGAGACATGTCTCCGATAGCGAGGGTGCTTCTGAGAAGTGTTGGAGGGAAACCGGAGGCGGGAAGCAGGGCTTCCAGTGAGGCCTTGGGAAAGACCAGCGAGGGGAGCAGGCGGTTTTGGACGGAGGGCGGGAGCGACTCTGAACTGAGCTTGGCTGAATTGACTATTGACGGTTGTCAGGGCTCTGGCTGACTTTGCTCGCAGGGACGTGAGGCAGTCACTGGTGCTCCTCTCTGTCCCCTTGGCCGAGTTGAGGGACGGGGGCTCTGGGCGTCCTCCCCCCCTCCCCGAGTCTTCCCTGGGACCTCCACCCTCTCTCAGGGAGGCCCCGTCGTCTTCCTCCCGTGCCGGGCGCTCTGCAGGCTCCAGTGTGTCTGCCCCCCCAGAGGACGTGCTTGCCCGCTGCACACCGAGCCTGTAATCTGATTTTGCTCTTGTCTCCTGACTGACCTCTCGTCGACCTTCACGCTCACCAGCCAACTATCAGGCATCTGCAGAGTGTCACCACGGGAGCTGCTGGGTTTAAACCAGCATTTCCATAAATCAAACCCACTGTGGAAGTCTGCTCACAGGGGGCCACTGGGCACTGGTTGCCCCAGTGTTTCTGGCCAGGCCGTTACCTTGCCTTTACTATTACCTACTTAGCTGATGCCACTAATGCTAATACCTACTATTTTTTTTTTATCACTTAACTGTACGCTAAGCCCTTTAAAGCATTAACTTGAATGATTTCAACAACCCTATGAGGTAGGTGCTTACCTTTCCCCCATTTTATTCTATTTTTAATTAATTAATTAATTGAACATTTTGTTTAAAAAAGCACAAAAACCTTACATACTAAAATTGTACATATCAAGTATTGGTCCAATCTATATCAATCTATTTACAATTAAACAGCACCTGAAGATCCCCTGGAGAAGGGAGAGGCTACCCACTACAGTGTTCTGACCTGGAGAATTCCATGGACTGTATAGTCCATGGGGTCACAAAGAGTTGGAAACGACTGACCGACATTCACTTTCACTTGGTTTTCTCACCTAGGTTAGTTAAACATGCCCAGAGAATTTTTTATTCAAAGTGTGCATGCTAAGTCACTTCAGTAGTGTCCGACTCTTTGCAACCCTATGGACTGTAGCCCGCCAGGCTCCTCTGTCCACAGGATTCTCCAGGCAAGAATACTGGAGTGGGTTGCCATGCCCTCCTCCAGGTGATCTTCCTGACCCAGGGACTGAACCTGTATCTCTTATGTTTCCTGAATTGGCAGGTGAGTTCTTAGCACTAGCGCCACCTGGGAAGCCCATTCAAAATATATGTTCCTTTAAAATAAACCCATTTTATTGTTAAAAACTAAGGCGCAGAGAGGGGGCTACCCTCTTAGCTCAATTAAGAAACTGCTTGCAATGCAGAAGATCTGGGTTCGATCCCTGGGTCAGGAAGATCCCCTGGAGAAGGAAATGGCTACCCACTCCAGTATTCTTGCCTGGAGAGTCCCATGGACAGAGGAGCCTGGCAGGTCACAGTCCACGGCGTTGCAAGAGTTCAACATGACTTAGTGACTAAATGACGAAGGCCCCGAGAGGTTGAATAACTTGTAGGCATTTCATAGCTGGTGTGCGGTAAGAGCTGGGATATCAGCTATTTGACTCTAGTTAATCACCACCTGTACCTGTTCCCCTCTCCTTCCTCCCTCCCCACCCCCACCACAGACAAAGAGACCCAGGCATCTGTGACTCTGGCTAGACCTGGGGGCAGAAGAGACACACAGGGAAAAGTGGAACTTTCTAGGTCTAAGAAAATGAAAAGAGAAGCCTCAGAAGCTCCCCACCAATTGGTATATGGAGGATTATAGGAGATGCTTAGGAATGTTTATTGAATTAAATCAAAGCAGGCCAAGGACTGGGACTTCAGGGTAATTAGACTAAGCCCACTAGATCTGGGTAGTGGAAGGTACAAAGAGCTTGGATGGTTCCAAGTTATAGCAATATTGCTATTTTATAACTATTTTATATAGCAATATTGCTATTTTATAACTATTTAATATAGCAATATTACTCTGCTTTTTCTATTTTTGTGTTTTACCCTAATGTCTCAATAGAAAGCTTTCATAAAAATTCCAAAAAGTTGGAAGTGTTCAAGATCAAGTCATTTTCTATACCTTCAATAATTCTGTCCCATAAACAAACAAGGTGTTAGGTACTCCCTGGGATGTAAAGACTTAAGAGTCCTGGTTCTAGATTGGGGGAGACTAAACAGTCAGATGCCATGGATGAAACTTGATTGGATCCTGGATCAGGAAAAATAAAAGCAAAGTCAAAGAGGATACTTATAGAGTTTATAAAGAACATGAGAAGAGATTTGCATATGCATTGCTGTTGGGTGAGTGTATTTAATTAATGTTAATATCCTAAGGTGTGGTGATGGACTTATAATTGTGTAGGAAAATATTCTGGTTCTTGGACAATGTGTGCTTAAGTTTCAGGGGGAAATGTCTTGATAACTGTGACCTACTTTAGGATGCTATAGTAGCCAAGATTTGTACCTATGTGTGTATTTATATATTTATGTGTATTTGAATATAAGTGTGTGTTAGAGTGCAACGGTAGGGTAAGGTACTATCAGTAGGTGAATTTAGGTAAGAAGTATATATTATTCAGATGCTCACTGTAATCTTTTTTCAAGTTTCATGCAAATTAAAAAATTTTCAAGATAAAAAAGTAAATTGTATTACATTTAAAAAATTAAACAAATTAAAATGTAAAATCTTAAGGCAGATTATGTCACTCTTATAAAACCAACTAATGGTGTTCTGTTTCACGCCATGTAAAAGCCAGATTCACTATCACAGCCTACAAGTCCCTTCATGATCGGTCTTTGGCCGACCGATTTTCTGATCTTCTCTCCTCTCAGTCAGCTTAGGCCAGTCGCACTGGCTTTCCTTCTGGGTCTGGAATATGCCACCTCTCATCCCTGTCTCAGGCCTGCTTTTTTTGTACCATAGCGCACAGAATTCTTTAATGTTATGTTCTGTGTTTATTTGCTTGTGGGCTGTCTCCTTCTCCAGTCTCAGTAGGACATAAACTCAGGGAGAAGAGGCTGTTGACGGCTGTGTTTCATAGAACAGTATCCGCACAGAGCAGATTCTCAATGATGTTGAATGGTGAAAACAGCCAGGACCTGGGATCCTGGCTCCCACAGGCTTGCCCTATAGAAGAGGGGGAAGATTGCCGTGCAAATAACAGGACTACAAAAACCAGAAGCATAGACAAAGTGCTGAGGGACTTCAAAGGAGAGACACCCTGGCCCAGGGAATCTGGGACGGCCTTGAGCTCCGTCTCAAAGGATAAGTAGAATCTGGGTTGGCAGAGTTGAGCTGAGAGCAGCATTAGCTAAGGCAGAGAGCGGTAATCACGGGCTGGGCAGAGGGCAGGGCAAGGAGTCCAGTCTGGTTCGTGTGCCGGGGTAACACAGGGGATCCCATGACGTGAGGTTGCACTATAAGTAGAGGACTTTGAACAGTGTCCTGGCGGCAATGCGACCAGGACTCTGCCAGGTTGCAGGGCTGGGCTTGACTGAGCAGAGGAGGGAAGATGTGGTTCGCGTCCAGCAGCTAACAGCGGGGCAGCCACCTGTGGACGGTTAAGAGTCTTGAGAACAGGAAACTGCAGGAACAAGACATTAAGGCCAGTTTTCATATTGGCTCCTCCTACCTCACTAAAATGGCTGGACGGTCTCTGCTTGGATCTAACCCACCTCTCCCTTCCATCTGCCGTTCATGCTGCTCCCGCTCAGCCTCAGGCCCACGTTCACACTGAAGAGACGGGCAGTGGGCTCGCTTCCACCTCCTCAGCCCCACTCGTTGCTCCTGCCTGTGGTGGCCTTCCTCGTGGAAGGGGCAGGGTCTGGGTGCAAGTTTGCCCGTCAGGAGGTCTTCTCGTCATCCCACTCCCAACCCCCTTGCTCCCAACCCAGGTACAGAGATTCCTACTGGGGCTGAAGAACGACCTGCCTTCTCCCAGCATCTTGGACAAAAAGTGGCCGTCTGCCCCTTACAAGTGCTTCAGCACAGCCAACCATGAGCTCCAGAGGCTCTTCCACCAGTGGAAGGTGAGTGGGGCCTGGGCAGCTCTCCTGGCGCCCGGACAATTCCTCTCTCGTTTGCCGTTTTTCTCCTCTCCTTCCTCTGATTTTCCTCTTCTGCCTCCCTCTTCCACTCAAACATTTTTTTTGTTTGTTTATGGTGGTAACACATAAAATTTACCACTTTAACCAATAAAAAAAATTCTTTTGGTCACACCCCACAACATGTGGGATCTTAGTTTCCCGACCAGGGATCCAACCAGGGCCTCCTGCATTGGAAGGTGGAGTCAACGACTGGACCACGGGGAAGTCCCCATTTGAACCGTTTTAAAATACACGGTTCAGAGGCCTTAAGGACACTCACACTGTTGTGTGACCATCACCACCGTCCATCTCCATACTTTTTTCATCATCTCTGACTGAAACTCTGTACGCATTAAGAAAAACCCTCTGCTCCTCAGTCCCCTAGCCCCTGGAGCCAAAGTCTACTCTTTGTCTCTGTGAATTTGACTATTCCAGGTACTTCATATACGTGGAATCCTACCACGTTTGTCCTCTCGTCTGGCTTATTTCACTTAGCACAGAGTTCTCTTCAGGAGTACTTTTGCGCTCCTGTCTGGGACTACGCCTTAGGCTGTGCGCTGGGTGCACCGCCCTCCTGGGGCTTGAGTGTGATGGTCTCCATTCCCGCCAGGCCCCCAACAGTTCCCGCCTCCCCGGGGCTCCTCCAGCCCTCCGCAAAGTGTCTGCTCCCTGTCCTTCCACCTCCGTCTCTTTCCAGCCCCTGCCCCGCTCCTTTCTCATCTCAGTGTTCTCCCCACCTCACACCCCAGCCCTGCCCTCTTCCTCCGTGACCTTCGCTCCTTCCCCTCCCCCGTCACAGTGCAAGAAATTCCGGGATCAGCTGTCCCCGAAGCAGGTAGAGGTCCTGAGGGAGAAGCTCTGTGCCAGCGAGCTGTTCAAGGGCAAAAAGGCTTCATACGCCCAGAGGTGAGGCCCTCCGAGACCCTGCGCCGTTTCCTCAAGACCAAAGAGAAGCTTCCCCAGGAAGAAACACGCTGGAGTCCTCAAACTTCAGCATGCATCGGAGTCACCCCGTGGGCTGGATAACAGCCAGATGGCTGCGTGCCCTCCTCAGAGTTTCCGATTTAGGAGGTCTAGGGCGGGGCCGAGAATTTGCCTTTCTAACCGGGTTCTAGGGGACGCTGATGTTGGCCCTGGACCACGCATGTCTAAGAACCACTGAGGCAGAGGATACAGTGGAGGATGGGGGATGGAGACGGGAGGACTGGGATGGGAACTCCATGGGGGAGGTGCAGAGACCTTGGGGTCAGAGGTCAGGACCTCGTCTCCCCTGTGCACTTCCTGTGTGTCCTCAGTGTCCCTACTCCGTTTCACGGTGACTACGTCGGGCTGCAAAGAAACCCCAAGCTGCAGAAGCTGAAGGGTGGGGCAGAAGGGCCTATTCTGATGGCTGAGACTGTGATGAAGGTCAATCGTGGCAACGGCAAGGTGAAGTCCCATACCCTAACCCCCCTCACCCCCCGAGCCTGATCCAGAGCCCTGGCGGGTAGCCGGAAGGGTGAGGACTAATCGTCACCTTCCCTCACCCTTTCCTCTTCTGTCCCTAGACTTCCTCGCGAATCTTCCTCCTGACCAAGGGGCATGTGATCATCACAGACACCAAGAATCCCCAGGCCAAGACTGCCATCCCACTAAGCAGTTTGGCCGGGGTGTCGGTCACCAGCTTCCAGGATGGGCTTTTTAGCTTGCATCTGAGCGAGGTATCAGAGCCGGGTGGGGGCAGAGCCCAGCCTGGAGAAGGCGGTGGACACTACAGGGCCAGGCTGAGCTGGAGGCGAGGGGGACCCAACATCTCCCTCCGGGCCTTTGATATCTCCCAGGCTGCTGCCAGGAGGAAAAATGAATCCCTTCCCTGCTGTTTTCTCCCCTCCCTAAGATCTCCTCGGTGGGCGCCAAGGGGGACTTCCTGCTGGTCAGTGAGCACGTGATTGAGCTGCTGACCAAGATATACCGGGCTACGCTGGATGCCACGCAGACACGGCTTCCAGTCACCGTGACTGAGGAGTAAGGCCCTGAGCCGGGGGCGAGGGATGGCTTGCAGCAGACGACCAAGCTGGTGGTCACTGTGACCGGGAAAATCTGTCCTGTCAGAAGGCGAAGCGTACTGTGTCAGGCCAGGGCCATCCGAGGTTCCTGTGGCCTTGAGTCTTCTGGCTCCTGGGCCAGTGGGTAGGAGGGGGGAGCCACTGTGAAAATACAGGAGTGGGGTGGGGGGACAGGGGCGCTAGCTCTGCCTTTCTGTCTGTGCCCCGTCCAGGTTCGCAGTAAAGTCCAAGGAGGGCAGCTTGACGGTCAAGGTCGCCCAGGGCCCTGGGGGTGGCGGGACCGGCAAGCTGAGCTGCAAGAAGAAGGGCAGTCGTTGCCTGGAGGTGACTGTACAGTGAGGACGCGCGGCAGTTTCTCCCTCCTGGACCGGCGCCGGCCCCACCCGTACCCGCCCGCCTTTGTGGGGGGATCTCGAGTCTGAACCCCCTGATCGGCTGTGGGGGCGGAGACTGAAGAACCCTTGAAGAGGACCTAGCTTCTCCCAAACCTTCCCAGAACTCTCTCCAAAGTCAGCTTCCTCCCACCCTCGGCCTCTTTGCCCACTAATAATGTGACAAGAGACTTTGCGAACGTTTGATCACATGGGTGGGTCCCTGCTCCGTCCTTTCTCCGGCTTGTACTTAGACCCTCCGGCCCCTCCCTTTCCTCTACTGGGGCTCCTTGGAGCCAGATAATGCAGACAATAAGAACGAAAAAGAAGGGAAATTGTCTCTGGGCTCCTTGACCGGCTGAGCTCTGGCAGGGTCTGGAGAGACTAGGGTGGGGGCAGGGCAGTCCGGGATAGGGCTCAGGTCGCAGGTGGCCAATGAGCTGATTCATTAAATGTGTCCCTGGAGGGAAGACGTGAGGATCTCTGTCTCGTCAGATATGGGGATCCTTTCGAGATTTAGCCTGAAAGGGGGCCCAAGGCTGGGGGGCTCATGTGAGCAGAGGTGAGCTGGGTCCACAGCTCCATGCATGGTCCCTTCCATCCCCGGCTCAGCACTGGACTTCCTCACACCTGCCCCCTGGCACCCCCTGTTTTTCCATACACTGGAGATGTCAGGCTGCTGCCAGCCGTCACCTTGCGAATCACTGCCCTGCAGCTGGGGCCTGCAGCTGGTGGCGCTTGACAGGGGGCTGCTCCCCCACCCAGACTCTGTCATCCCCACGACTGACGTCTTCCTTCTTGTCTTCATTTGTTTTCCATGTGTCATCGACAGTATTTCTTTCTGGGTTTCCAGCTGTCTCACACCATCTCACTGTCCCCGTTTCCGAGGGCTCTGACTGATGTTAACACGTGATATTTTGTATCATGCTTTAGATGTCCCCCCACTTCCTCTGTATCTATTTCCTGGTAGATGCTGTATCGTCTCAGCCTCTTCTGCCCTGGTGTCTACCTTTAGGGAACAGGCAGCTCCTTTGTCTGCAGTTAGGGGTAGATCGCTCGCGAGAGCACAAAAATGGCTGCCTTTGTTTCTGTCTGGGTGGCTCTGCCTCCTTCCATGGTCTCTGCCTTCCCTGCTTCTTCCGTGTTTCCGCTGAGCTCACCGTGCCTTGAGGACAGGGTCTCCCTCCACCTCAGCTTCCATCGGCAGGCAGCTCACGCCCCAGGTGATCATGCTGGCGGGAGACCTGATTAACTCCTCGTCTTGCCTGCAGACGAATCTAGCTCTCAGGGCACAAGCCAGCCCTGAGTGCTGGCACACCCTGCCCTGAGCTGACATAGGACCCAGGGAGGCAGCTCTTCCCTGTGGGTGAGCATCTAGAGCTGCCATGGGTAGGGGAGCTCTGTCCTGAGCTGGGGCTCTGGCCACCCTTCCGCCACCCCAACCTCTCGGAGTCAGGCTGAGAGGGGTCGGTGACCAGAGCCTGCCCGCCCCGGCTCTCTGCCTCATCTCCTGCTCCCAGGGCCCAAATTGTCGTCACTTTCCCAGTGAAGTGTCTGGTCATTTTCAGAAGCGATTCCAGGAGAATCTGCAGCTGCTGCTCCCTCTCCTGCTTTCCCTTTCCCAGGGCTGAAGGCACTGTCAGCTCTCCGGGCTGGGGATGGGGCGAGGGGGAGGGGGCAGGGTTCCTGACCCCCTTCCTGCCCTCCCCCTCAGTCATGTGGGTGGATGCTAGGCTGAGGAAGGCACGTGGGGATACTCTCTCCTTTACTTTCCCACCTCACCCTCCCCTCCGTCTTTCCTGTCTCTGCTTCTCTTCTGGAATTCAAGAGCTTGTGTTTCCATCCCCTGAAGGCTATAGGGGCTGTTTCCCTACCCTTGTCATGGGGCTTGAAGTGGCTCCATCATGGTGGGAGAAGCTGAAGTTCTGCCTCCCGCTCCCTGCCACCCATCCAACTCTCTCAGTCTTGGCCGTTTGAGCCTCTGATAGGCACCAGTCATCCCAGCACCCCCTAACCGCAGCGAGGAGTCATTCTGCCGTCTCACGGCACAAACCAGCTCTCGCTCAGCCCTCCAGGCTCAGCCCCTTCTGCCCCAGGCTCCGAGGGGCTCCCGTTCCTCCTGCTGCTGGTTGTCTCCCAGCTGTGTCCTGGCCACGGGGTTTGGCATCCTCCCATTCCTCACCGGTACCTCTCCGCCCAGTGTCGCCTGTGGCTCTGGCCCCTCCCGCAGCATCCAGCAGCACCCCTCCAGGACGTTGAAGGGGTCCATGTGCTGCCCCGCAAACAGTGGGTGTGCTGGACAGACACAGGCCATCTCGAGCGCGCGAGTACACGCTCCCCCTCGACCCCTGGGATGGGCTGACCTGCTCGTCTCGTCTCAGCTCCCCCATTTCCTGGCCTCACCGCCAACCTGAATCAGCAGTAAAGAGAGGGGCGGGCCCCAGAGGGGATCCTTCTAGGGATTCTGCTCCTCTAGGCCAGTGACAGGGTCTGAGATGTGGCTCAAGTCACACGTGTTCAAAGGGAAAAACACCCAGGTGCTTTGTAGCTGCAGTACCTGCTTTACATGCTATTTGCACACGATCTGTGGGCAAAGTGAAGCCCAGCCCGTCCTTGCCTCCCTCCTCCATCACCGCTCTGACTTAGCACCAGCTCTTTCAAGTCTTTGCTAATCCCAGAGATCAAGGGGTGATCCATTCTCCCTGCCATTCCCTTGCTCCCCCCGATCTTTGGCTCCTGCCATCCTGTGAGATGCCTTATCATCAAAGGACATTATTCATGCTGGACCTTTGCTGAAGCCTTGCTTCCCTGGTACCAGGGCATGGGGGCAGGGTTGAATGGGGTGGTGGGGGGCAGACTTTAGTCCTTGGCCCTCGTCTAATATGTTCTTCCTCCTGCACCCCTAATTCCCTCCAACCTGTACGGCTTGGACCTGCTTTTCCAGATTGGTGAGAGGAGACGAGGGGAGGAGGTGGGAGATGTCCAGGTCCAATTAAAATAGTATCTGAACTGCTCAAAGGCATGAACCAGTCATATTATTTACATGTAGACAGCCTTCCCCTTCTGCCCTTTATCCCAACCCTGAGTCTGGGGCCATGGTTTCCCCAGAGAGCCATGTAATTAGCTGGGTAGTTACATGAGGCCGCAGTGGCCTCTCGTGTAATTCCATGGGGTCCCAAGGAGTCGGACACTGAGTGAATGAGCATGCAGGAACAAGACCTAGCTGCTGCCCTCACCTGGGGATGAACCTGGAGTCCCGTGCAGCCAGAATGACCTCTCAGTACGGCCCAAGTCCGAGGGTGGGTGGGCTGGGGAAAGAAACATTTCAGGACTCTAGCAACGCTCGAGAGGCTTCATGGGAGATCCACACTGTGGGTGGCAATGTGAGAAGCTGGACTCAGGCTACCATTTTTGTTTTATAAATAAACTTTTATTGAGCACCTATTATATGCCAAACACGATAGAGCTGGGAATTCAATAGCAAACAGATGAAAAGTCCTTGCCCTTGCTAAGCTGACATTCTGGTGGGAGGTGAGGTCGACAGACTTTGAGTAAATTTGTAGTATGTTTGATGTAATGTATGAAGAAAAGAAATGAGGGGATATGGAGAATGGAGTGGTAGTAATTTTTTTTTAAAAATCTTCTTTTCTGGCCAAGCCGAGAGGGATGTGGGACCTTAGTTTCCCAACTGGGGGCTGAACCTGTGCTCCTGTATTGGGAGCTCGGAGTCTTAACCACTGGGCTGCCAGGGAAGTCCCTAGTGGTAGCAACTTTAAATAGGGTGATTGGGAGAGGTGCTGGTGAGTGGGAACCATTGTAATAAATATGCACCAGAGCTATGATTCTCTTCCAAATCCCAAGATGTAGAAGGATACCCGGTCCCCATCTCTAGGTCTTTTGGGGAGGTGGACCCCCACCCCTCTGGGGGACCTGACTCTCCCCTTGCTGGTCAAAGTACAGACCAGCGCAGTACAATGAAGGGGAGGTTGGGAGGAGAAACGCCTGGATTTGAGGCTGTTCTCCAGGAGCTACCTGTCCCGACGCGTGTGGCTGAACTTTCTGAGCCTCAGTTCCCTTGTCTGAAAATAGCAATGTTTCCCGCTCACACAGTGGAGGTGATGAAAATCAGTTGAATTGCTCCCTGCCAAAGTACCTTGCAGATGTTCAAATTCTTCCTCCATTATAAATAAACACTGACACTGACGACTGCTCTGAAGCCGGCTTTCACTTCACCTCCCCTCATCTCCTACGGCGGCGGCGTTCTTTCTCTCTGGGTCTGTTTCAGACCCTGACTCTGACCCTCCCCCTGGGGCTCTCTTGCCTTGAGGGGCTGAAGTGAGCACAGTGAAGCCTCTCAACTGTGGGGCAAGAACTAGAGGCTTGAACGTTCAGGGGAGAAGATGCCTGAGTTGTATGGAGACAGAGTGGGGGATAAACATAACGAAGGGGAAAAAGAAGCAATTAAGAGATCAGTGCTGGAGCGGGGGCGAGGGGAACAGTTAGCCGTGGCGTTCTGTTCCTCCTCTCAGAGATGACAGCAGGAGGGACAGAAGTGAGAACTCTGGAAGGAAGCAACAACGTGAGGCTGATTCAGGGGTCAAGAAATGGGGTGGGAGGCCGGGGGGAGGGGCACTGGCCCTGGGGAGGCGATGGAGGGAGGCAGACGCCGGAGGCTTTGCACTAGCAACTGGGGAGAAGTGCTGACCCTAAGAGGTTTGAGGGCCAGTGCGATGGGTCAGCTCCAGCTGGGAGGAGGACAGAGGGACACCTGAAGACTAGAGGGGTGCCCGACTCGCCTCCCAATCCTCTGGGATGGGATCCTGCTCATCCTGGTGGTGGTGGGGGGGCCAGAGAAGGACCTGCCCGAAGTTGGTTTGGCCTGGCAGTTGAGGCTTGGAAGTTTAAAGGGCAAAGAGCTGGTGGGTAGACATGGAGCAGAAAGAGCCCAGGGACCTCACCTATTGAGTTGCGTAAGCAACATCATCCTTAGTGCGCCCAGCTCCAGGGCTGCTGGGCTGTGAGTTGCTGGATAACCTCAGCTCACTGCTGGGTTTGTGGTGTGTGTGTGTGTGTGCATGTCTGCAGCCCATGTCCCCCTTCACCCCCACCAGCCTCCCGCCCTGCCAGCCACCCTGGGATTGGTGATTCTCAGCCCCTCCCCCGGCTCCCCCAGACCCTCCCAGAGCCTTTATCAGAGAGCTGGGCCGGAGTTCCTGCCACATTCCCCAGTCCCTCCACTCCGTTTCTCTCTTCACAGCAGCAGCACCAGCAGCGCTTGTGAGGAGCGGGCAGTGCTTCCGGCCAGCTCCCCGATCCTGCGAAACCATCTGTCCCAGGCTCCAAGCTGCTCCACAGGTAGGCACAAGCCAGAGAATGCTGGGTGGATGGGAGCTGGCGCCAGAGGACAGGGGCAGAGTCAGGAGGGGACAGAGGTGGCAGCCTTTGATCAGGGAGTGGGCTGCTGGGCAGGTGAGCAGAAAGAGGCGATAGGGGTTGATGTAGTGATGCCTGGAGCCTGTGGGTACAGATGGATTCTTCCAATATTTAGAAAGTTTTGGCCTAAGTCTTAGGGAATCTAGGGCTGGAAAATAGCATTCAGGACCCCTCCTCCAGCTGACGAACGAAATAGACCCGTGCAGGTCCCGTCAGTCCATTACCTCCCCTGGGAGCTGGAGCCCCCGGCGTTATTGCGCCATTGCTCCCTGCCAGGTGCAGACGGGGGGAACATGTGGTGGGAGCAGGGAGGCTGAGCCCCTCCAGCTCAGAGGCTCTCCCCGACCAAGGCTGGGGTGGGGCAGCCGGGGGCTGGGGCAAATGCCTCCTGCGTTTGCCCCTGTGTGGTGTCCTCCTCCTCCCCGCCTCCCCCGTCCTGTCTCTCTGCCCTCCTAGGCATCATGCGGAGCACCCTGCTGTTTGCAGTCATCCTGGCCCTCAGCTCGGCTCGCAGTCTTGGTGCGGTCTGTGGGGAGTCACAGGAGCAGGTGGTGCCCGGTGGGGGTCTCAGCAAGGTAAGGCTGCCCCTCTGGTTTGCCCACCCCAGCAGAATACCAACACCATCATGGGGCCGCGCTCTGCCTGTCCCACCTCTGTAGGGAGGAGGGTGGGATGGGCGGGTGGGGAGTTACTTGGATCATCCACCAGAGAGCCGGACCGCCCTGCCTCTCTGGGGGCCTCGTGTTCTCCCAGGATGTCTGTCCGCGTCTCTGTCCCTCTGCCTGGCTTTGACACCTTGTACGTAAAAGCCGCCCCGCTGGTACAGTGTTTGTCTGATTGTCTGGTGACCTGGTGAGTGGATGGCGCTGGATAAGGTGGTCGCATGTTCCCTGAGTCCAGCTCAGGTTCTGCCCCTTTGCAGGGGGCAGATCTTCCCCACTCCCTGGATGGTATGAAACAGTCAGAATTTCTCTCCCAAATGGTCGTTTGTATTCTTTGTTACCTGTCAGTCTTATATATATGTGGTTTAAAAATTCACATGAATTCCCTTATCCCCTGCTCTTCCACCCCCAGTAACCTCAGGGGCTCCTAAGATCCCAACCCTTTCTTTCCTCCTGTCGCATGTCCTTCTCTAGCTTCTGCTTAGTCAGGATAGGAAACAAAAAACCACAAAACAAGTTGGGCCCCAATTTCTGAAGTTCCTCTAAGAAAAAGAATACGAGTTGTCAGAATAGGGGTACTGGGGGAGAACGAGGAGGAAGTCTTTTCAAGGTTTTGAAAAGACAGCAATTACATTGGTACAAGTGCTTTTAAGATGATTACAGGTGGAACTTATTACAAATTCAGCGTGTGAAGTCTAACTGCCTCTCCAGCTTGGATCTGTTTAGCATCTCATTACAGGAGGTGCGCAGAGTATTTGAACAATTTGGTGAAGTGGTTGCGTGGGAAGCTGTGGGCTGGGCAAAGAGTGACATCATCAGCTTTTGTCCAGGTGGTGGGGTGTCCCAAGGCATGATGGGCTGGCAACCTTGCAGGTGGTAGCCGCTGCACCAGCTCCAAAAGACCAGAACCAGTTAAAAAAACACAGAGCAAGTGCCAGACAAAGGCTGGACACTGTGTTCGGAGCCAAAGTTCCAGCTGGAGCCGGAATAGCCGGGCCTGTTACTCTGAGACAACTGTGCTTTGCGACCTTGCCCCTCTTGTCCAGTAAAAGAGAGGTTGCCTTCCTGCCCCTTCTCCCTACAGGTCCATGAGGACGAGAGAAATTGGGACGAGACGGGGGCATGATGTGTGTGTGCCTGGGCAGCCAGGTTGGCATGTGTGAAACCACCAAGATGACTGAGAACCCCTGCTCAGCAGCGGGGCTACAGTGGGGTTCAGTTGTGGAGAAGAAGAGGCTTCATTCTGAGCATGCTGCCTTCTGAAATTCTAAATCTGGGGCGGGGGGAGCGGGGAGAGAGAAAACCACAGCGGAAACCCATGGAAGAGGAAAGAGAGGGAGAGGCGGTGGGGAGCACAGGGAGAGAAACACCCAGGGCGCAGTGGAGAGAGGGGCGATTCCAGGATGGCTGGTGGCCCCCGTTGCCTACACCCACCTGTCCCCAGGACCAAGTCCTGTCTGTGGCTCAGTCACGGAGCACAGACCAGAGGATACTAGCTCTGTCTGACGAACCGTCCTCGGAAATTCCTGGCTCACTCGATTGGTGGGGCAACCATATCCTTGGTCAGACCAGTTCTGGATGTGCCAGGGTGAAAAGAACCAAAGGCCCTTTTCACTGAGAGCTGGCAGGAGCCGGGAGGGGCCCCAGGAGCCTGTCCCCTTTGAGCTTGGGCGACAGCATAACCAGCTGTCCTGCTTTTCCCAGGACTGTCCCAGCGTGAGCACTGAGAGCCCCGCATACCTGGGCAAACTGGGACAGGTGGTCGGCCTCAGGCACACCCAATGTGTTCCCTCTACACGTGCCTCCCAAATCTTGCTGTGTCTATGAATCACCTGGGAGCCTGGTTAAGACTCAGATTCTGTCTCAGTTGGTCTGGTATAGGACCAAGATTATTTTTAACAAACTCCCAGCAGTGATGCTGCTAGTCCACAGACCACAGTCTGAGAGCCCACTTCTCTTTTAGTGTGAACCAGAGGAAATCTGGAAAGAAATAGGATGTCAGGTTCAGCTGTGATGAGCTCGGGAAGAGGCCATTTCTTGTGGGAAAAGAGTGAGAGGACTGGGGGTGAGCCTCCTCCTTGGCCCTCTTTGTCTCTCTCCCCCAGAAGGACTCAAATCTCTACCAGCTGCCCCCATCATTGCTCCGGAGACTCTATGATAGCCGCGTGGTCTCCCTGGATGGATTGCTCAAGATGCTGAGCAAGGCCAGCGTAGGTAGGATACAGCCCCAGGGAAAGGGGTTTGGGGGGCAGGATTCTGAAGATTAAATAGGCTTGGGAGACCCTCCAGGAGGGAAGGAGACTGGAGATGGCTTCGTGACTGATTGAGGGTTGTGATCTGAGCCCCATCCAACCGTCTCTTTGCAGATCCCATTCCCCAGTTACATGCTTCTTCTTGCTTCACAGGTCCGAAGGAGTCGCCACTTCCCCAGAAGCGTGAGTAGCCCCCTCTCCCTCCCGACCTCTGCTGCCCACTTGCCCGGCACTCCATGGGCGTGGGGCCCAGTGACTGTCTTGGCTGGCCCCGGTTCCACGGGTGCAAACAGCGTCCCAACTGCACTTGCTCAGTCAGCCTCTGCAGAGCATGAGCGGCCCCTGGGTGCCAGAGGAGGCAGGTGTGAGTGGCCTGGTGAGGTCTTCCTCTCCAGGTGTGGTGGTGCAAGTCGAGAGGATCTCTTTGTGGCTGTGAAGATTCTAAATCAGGCACCTGCTGGGGGGGAGAATTTTAGAGAGTTCTTGAAAAATGGGGGAGAGGGAGGTAGATGGAGAGGCTGGGCTAAGGGGACAGCCTGCTCACCGTAGGGGGACAAGCTATGGAGAGATGCAGAAACAGGGACCAGAGCCAGCCTCAGAAGTCTGGACGCCTGTCTGGGGAAATGTATCCGCCCCTCATCGTGATGGCTGACCGTGTTGGCCCTTTTTCTGCAGGTGACATGCATGACTTCTTTGTGGGTCTCATGGGCAAGAGGAACCTCCAGGCAGGTAGGAGCATGGGGGAAGGCTAGGGTGCTGCAAAGGCGTGGCAGGAGGCAACTGCTTCATGTCTGCCAGCAGGGGGGAAGACAGGACTTTTCCTAGCTACAGCAAGGGCTCCTCCACCCCTTCTGCTCAACCAGCTTGGACCCACAGTCCAGCCCTCCCCAGGAGCAAAGCAGGGAGACCTTTCTAAGAAGGTCCTGCTGCAGTTGGGATAGGGTCAGAGAGGCTTGCTTGCCCCCTCCCCCGTTTCCCAAACAGAGAGTCCCTCTTCTTCCTAACTCTGCCTTCCAAAGCTGTCCTGCATAGCCAGCCCTTTGCTTTTGGGTTACGGTTAAGGTCATAGTCAGAAAAATCCCTCCTAACTACATCCTTTACATCCCCCCAGACACTCCTGTTGATATAAACCAAGAAAACATCCCCAGCTTTGGCACCTTCAAGTACCCCCGCAGTGTGGAATGAGGTAAACACTTACTCAGGGCAAGGAGAGGGGATTGTGGGCATGTGGCGGGGTAGGAGGGGCGTTGCCAGAGGATCATTTCCTCTGATGCTGTGGGCATTAATGGTCATAATTAACGTCCTAAATATATCCCGACACTTGGAAGTGTGTGCCTGTCTGTGACCGCACACACACACACACACACATGTGCACACAGAAAAACACACACACACACACACACACACACACACACCCCTCTTTCTCATCTCTTTCCAGCCTCACTGATCCCAGCTTACAATTGAGCAGGAGTGAGTGGGGGGATTTAGCAAAGGGAGGTTTTCCCCTGGGGTTTCTTGGATGGGCAACTTCTGTTGTTTGTACTGTATGCTCTTGTGATTTGTGCAAAAGATGGAGAGATCATTATTGGATAATTATAGGTACCACATTTATTCGCATGTGAAGCGTTTTGCTTCCCATGGAGGCTGAAACCGTCCAGATCATCCTGAATCTTGGGTTGCCGGGTCCACCATAGAGTATCATAATGGCTCTGTGTGGAGTAATGAATAAGAGCGTGGCCTGAGTCTGAATCCTGGATCTGTCACTCACTCGCTGTGTCCCTTGGCCAGGTTACATAATCCTTCTGTGCCTCTGTTTCCTCCTCTGAAAAGCGGGGATGGTAACATTATCTCACAGGGCTGTTGCTCTGCGTCTGGGTTGAGTGCTCAGAGCCGCGCCCGGCACACAGCTCTGTGCCTTGGCTTCGCTGTGACCGTCGCAGCCTGCGAGGTGTAGGGAAGTTCCCAGGGTTGCCTCGATGGGCTCTGCTCTGCCTGCCTGAAGCTGTCTGGGCTGGACCCTAGGCCTGAGTGGGCTGACAGTCCTTCTACTTGGTGTGCGAACGTGAGTCCCCCCAGGGGAAGTGTCTTGTCGAAATGCGGAACCATCTGCCTCGACACCGGCTTCCCACATGCAGCAATAGCAGCTCACGGATGGCTTTCTTTGCGCTGGCTTCCCGAGAAAGGTGTCGGGGGAGGCAGAGAGAGGGGTCAGGAAGCCTCTGTCTTCCTGGAGACTCCTGCCCCTCCCCCTGCGGCCCTGTTACCCCCTCTCACTGGTCTCAAGGGAGACCCGAGGACCAGGAGCTGGCTCTCAATGAAACTGCCGGTGCATGACTCCCGGGCCCACAGTCATGGCTGTGCCCCCGATTCAGTGTCGGGCGAGGGGGCACAAAAAGCTATAATAACCGTAACTTGCTGATTACATGGTACTTACTGTATCATTTTGCTCTCATTAGATTGTTATTTCAGTCTTGCCGACGGCCAGATAATTATACGGGCAGCTATATCTGGATGACATACTCTCCCCAACGTTATGCATCGGCCGTAAAGATAATTACAGTGCAATTTTGCCATAGTATTTTATACAAATGGCAGAAACAAGCGCATTATAGAAATCTACTTTTAATGCTTTCTGGTGAATCTAGGCTTTTTCGGAGGGACTGGGCTCATAATTGCCACCCTCGTAATCTCACCACAGATGGCGCATTTTGAACCTGTTAAGTACTGGGGAGAATAAACTCAAGGCCCCTGGGGGCTGGCATGTAAAGATTAGATGAGATGGATCAACACAGATCATCGTGCGGCCTAATTTCATTCATGTGAAACTGCTGAAAAAGGAAGTGGAAGTGACCCCTGGACCTGTCCTTCCTCGGGGAGGTTTCTGGAAAGAGGAGGAGGGACGGGGTGAGGCCAGGGGAGCACTAGCTCCAAGGTGCATTGGACAGAGCTGTGTGTGGGCCCGGCTCATAGGGATGCCAGGGTGATGTGAACTTTGCCACTGCGTCTTTCTGTGTGGGCCCCTCAGACCACGCACACAGGGTCTATCAGGGGATAGTGCGATGCATGTGGCAGCTGGGAAGACGCAAGCAGCTGGGAGAGTTTCTCAAGCCTCTAGTTCAAAGGCTACGTGGAGAGCTGAGGGCTAAGGCTTCCATTCTCCCTACTGCTCCCTTCCAGAGGCCCCTCCCTTTCTCCCCCACCTCTCCGGGGGGCGGTTGGTGGGAGTTTTAAGGACAGAGATGTGATCTGGTCTTTTTTTTTTGGTCCTCAGCACTCCACTCCTGGACTCCTGGGCTACATCGTGAAGACACCCACCCCTAGATGCACACGCTTCTATTTCCCTTCCTCCTCCCCACCCCTGGAACACCCCTTCTTCTCTCTGTCCCACTTGCTGCAGAAACTGCCTTGTGAGCATCCCCAGTCCCTGTAACCATTGACTACATATTGCCCTGGAATTTCTGTAGCGTCCTACAAATGTGATGTCTCTCTCTATTCCTCAACAATAAAGGAGTTTTACGTATTATGACCTACAGGGATGTACTTGGTTGGTGGATGGGTTTTTCCCTTTCTTGACTCTTCTGGCTGTATTACATACACACACACACACACACACACACACACACACGATACACACACTTATGTCATATATAAATGGAAGTTTCTTTATTTTGTACACATATCAATTTTCCCAGCAGTGTCTTACTTATCGCTTCATACAGTTACTATGGGAAGATTTATTTAGTGATTGAAAGAGGAAATGAATTTGGAAGATGGTTCCTAGCTCTCAAAGACTTTTACAGATGAGCATTAGATAAAGATAAAAACAAGGATTTCCCGGGTGGTCCAGTGGTTAAGAATCCACTTTGAAATGTAGGGGACCCAGGTTTGATTCCTGGTGGGGGAACTAAGACCCTGCGTGCTGAGGAGCAATGACGCCCACGTGCAGTGACTCCTGAGCCAGAGCGACACGAGAGTCCGTGCAGCACAAGGAAATGTCCTACGTGATGCAAAAAAGATCCCACATGTTGCAACCGAGACCTGATGCAGCCAAGTGAACAGATAAATGTTAAAAAAAAGAGAAACCAGATATTCTGTATTTCCAGGATGGGCCTGGGCGACATTAACCCCTGACTCTTACTCCTAGAGAAGGGAGATGGGGATGATGATTGTGCAAAGACCCAGCCCCAAAGAAGGATGCATCTGTAGCACTATTGTTTCTCTATCCCCAGATATTGGGCTTGGGTCCTATGACAGGTAGTGGGATAAGATGGTGGCCCACAAACACAGTTTACAGGCTAGCAGGGCTTTGGGTCAGCAAACAGCCCTTGATCTTGCTAGGTTGGAACATAGAAAGAAAGTTACTGTAGGAGCCGAGAAGGAGGAGAGCCAGATCTCTTGAGCTTTAACTGGTTGCTTTAGTTATTATAAAGGGAAAATGTCTATTTCTGACTCTTCTGTAATGCAACTGTTACCGGCCTCTGTAATGGTGGTCTAGTAGTCTGCAGTGTACGTAAGGCACTTAAAGGAGGTATGTGTGGGTGTCTTTTATTAATCTGATCTGCCACCCATCACAGTCCACCGGTCCCAAATGGGGGTTCTGTACCCCGATGGAAGAGAACAGCCTGAGACGTCCTCAGGCTCCCTGCCTTAGCTTGGTGCAAGGGCCTTGGCTATGACCCTGAACCATCCTTGTACAAAGCATTTAAAAATAAATAAAATTGTTAAAAATAAATAGAAATGAAAAGATTGGCATCTGGAGGTGTAGGGATGGGAGGCGTTCGGTAGGGCTGAGCCTTCGTCCTGTGGAATCTGATACTACCTCCAGGTAGACGTGTTAGAGCATTGCTTGTTGGTGTGGGAGATCTCAGCGAGATGCTCAGCTTTCCCAAGGCTGGGAAAAGACAGGGCCATGGAGCCAGAGACATCTTCCTGCAGGTCCTTCGCCCCAGTGAACGTTCTCTCTTCCCAGAACCTGACTCGGGCACTTTTGGGCCCACAGCTCCATGGTGGGGCACTTACCCAAGTATCCCTGGGGTCTGGTTTACTGCTAGAAGTCAAAGAATCCACCTGCAATGAAGGAGAACTGCGTTTCATCCCTGGGGTTAGGAGGATTCCCCTGGAGAAGAGAATGGCAACCCACTCCAGTTTCCTACCTGGAGAATTCCATGGACAGAAGAGCCTGGAGGGCTACAGTCCATGGGGTTGCAAAGAGTCAGATGTGACTGAGAGACTGGCACTTTCACGTTTCGAAGAATACCCTCACCCCAGATCTTGGAGGCCTTTCTCAATGAGTTATCATGTTAGCATTTCAAAATTATCTGCCTAGACTGTTTAAAAGTGGGATAAGTTTTGCAGAGCCGGGGATTTATTTCGGTCATGAACGCTTCCGTTCAGACTTGAGAGTCAGGCCCGTGCTTTGCCTGACACACGTGCTTTGCAAGTAGGAGCATAAATACAGAAAGGTTGCTCTCTGGTGGGACTGATGAAAACTGCGGGACTGGGGATTCCAGGAAAAATGAAGACCAGCTTTAAATCTGATTCCCGGTTTTCTGTTTGGAGACTGTGTGAAGCAATGCTGGCCTTCTTCTTCCTATTGGAAGGAGGTTGATGCCTAAGAGGGCCTTGAATCAACAAGACCCTGGCCTAATTGCTGGCTTTTCTCCGTTTAGTTTTGTACATCTCTGTGTTGTTGTGATTACATGGTGATTTACTTCCAAGACTTTTGTATTAAAGATTCTAGACCCAATTCAAGGCACGTGGAGGGGGAGATCGCTCACACCAACAATGCTGCAACACGGTCAACCTGGAGATAGTGTCAGACCCCACCAAGTGAAGACTCAGTCCTGTGGAACAACGCCAGACGCCAATCTTTTAACGTTTATTTATTAATTTAAAAAATTTTTGTTTATCATTTTAAAATTAATTTTAAATTAGAATATCGTCGGGTTACAACGCTGTTACTTTCTGCGGTACAGCCAAGTGAATCGGTCACACAGACACATAAACCCACTCCTTCTCATACTCTGTTCCCACACAGGTCACTCCGTTCAGCTCGGGGTTGGTCGCTCAGTCCTGTCTGACTCTTTGTGACTCCAGGGACTGCAGACTGCCAGGCTCCTCTGTCCAGGGGGTTCTCCAGCCAAGAACACTGGCTGGAGTGGGTAGCCGTTCCCTTCTCCAGAGGATCTTCCCGACCCAGAGATCAAACCCAGGTCTCCTGCGTTGCGGGCAGACCCTTCACGGTCAGAGCCCCCAGGGAGCCCGTACAGGTCGTCAGAGAGGAGAATGCGGTCCCCTGTGCCACGCAGTAGGCTCTCCTTAGCTATCTGTTTACACAGAGCAATGTCTGTGTGTCGCTCCCAGTCTCCCAGCTGTCCTTCTCTCCCTTGCCCCTGTGACCCAATTTCCGTTTTACAAATAGGTTCATTTGTACCATTTTTCTAGACTCCACAAGCGAGTTATATCAAGTGCTATTTGTCTTTCTGTTCTGCAGTTTTATTTACTTATTTTTGGCTGTGCTGCGTCCCCATCACTGCGTGAGGGCTTTCTCTGGTTAGGTGAGCAGGGGCTACCCTCTACTTGTGATGCCCAGGCTTCTCATTGTGGTGGCGTCTCTTGTTGCAAAGCACGGCCCCTGGGGTGCGCGGGCTTCAGTATCAGCTGCGCTCGGGCTCAGAAGCTGTGGCTTGTCGGCTCCAGAGTGTGGGCTCAGCCGTCGTGGTGCCTGGGCTTAGCTGCCCTGCAGAAGGTGGGGTCCTCCCAGACCAGGGATCAAACCCATGTCCCCTGCATTGGCAGGTGGATTCTTAACCACTGGACCAGGAGGCAAGTCCACTTTTTCATTTTTGTGTTTGTATCTATTGTAGTTTTGGGATTTGCTGTTCCCATGAGGTTTTGATTTAGCAGTCCACATATGTACAAGCTTGCTTTAAGTTGTTAGCATTTCATTTAACACTTCCTTTCCTTTAACATGGAGAAGTTCCTTTAACATTTGCGGCAATGCTGGTTTGGTGGTGCTGAATTCTCTTAGCTGTTGCTTGTCTGTAAAGCTTTTGATTTCGCCTTCAAGTCTGAACGAGAGCCTTGCTGTGTGGAGTATCCTCTGTTGTAAATTTTCCCTTCAATTATCACTCGAAATATGTTGTGTCACTCCCTTCTGGCCTGCAGAGTTTCTGCTGAAAAATCAACTGAAAACTTTATGGAGGTTCCCTTGTATGTTATTTGTTGCTTTTCCCTTGCTGCTTCTACTACTTTTCTGTTTATTTAATTTTTTTCAGTTTGATTACTATATGTCTTGGTGTGTTCCTCCTTGGGTTGATCCTCTATGGGATTCTCTACACTTCCTGGACTTGAGTGGGTGCTTCCTTTCTCATGGGAGGGAAATTTTGGCTATAATATCTTCAAATATTTTCTCAGACCCTTTCTCTTCTCCTTCTGGGGCCCCTATAATGCTAATGTTGGTGTGTTTAATATTGTCCCAGACTGCTCTTTTCTATTCTTTTCATTCTTCTTTCTGTGTTCTGTTTTAAGGCAGTGATTCCCACCACTCTGTCTCCCAGCTCACTAATTTGTTCTTCTGCTGTTGATTCCTTCTAGTGTATTTTTCATTTCACTAAACATTTCATTTTCATTTCGTTATTCATCTGTTTTTTCTTTAAATCCTCTAGCTGTTTGTTAAGCATTTCTTGTATCTTCTCAATCTGTGCCTCCAGTCCCCTCCCCCCCCAAGATGTTGGATCATCTTTGTTATCGTTACTCTGAATTTTTTTTGTTTCAAGTAGATTGCCTATCTCCTCTTCATTTAGTTGTTCTTGTGGGTTTTTCTCTTGTTCCTTCATTTGCAACTTATTTCTTTGTCATCTCATTTTGTCTAACTTTCTGCATTCATGGTCTCTTTTCCGTAGGCTGCAAGATCATAGTTCCTTTTGCTTCTTGTGCCTGCCCACCTTGGTGGGGGTGAGGTTGGTCCAGGGGCTTGTGTAGACTTCCTGGTGGGAGGGATTGGTGTCTGCCATCTCGTGGGTGGAGCCAGGCCTTGTCCCTCTGATAGGCAGGGCCGTGTCAAGGGGTGTGTTTGGAGGTGGCTGTGAGCTTGGCTTAGCAGTGAATAATCTGCCTGCAATGCAGGAGCTTCAGGAGACACGGGTTCAATCCCTGGGTGAGGAAGATCCCCTGGAGAAGGAAATGGCAACCCACTCCGGTACCCTTGCCTGCAGAATCCCATGGGCAGAGGAGCCTGGCGGGCTACAGTGCCCGGGGTCGCAAGAGTCGGACACGACTGGGCGACTAAACCACCAGCGTTCCTCGTCTGGAGCTGCTCACCTGGAGACGAGCTTCGTGGTGTCAACGAGCTCTCAGTTTACGCTGTTGCTGGCGCTGCTCCCAGCCCCACCTTAACTGTGGCTATGCTGGCAACTGACCCTATGTCTCTCAGACGTTGTTTTCACCAGACCACCAGCACAGATCCTCTGAAGTCAGGTCCCAGGATACCAGTATTCATGGATCGGACTCTCTGGGCTTTAGGGGCAGTTCGAACTCTAGCCTGGCCCAACGTCTCCTTGTATGTGCCCACAAAATCTGTAGGTGCTAAAACTAGGCCCATCTTGGCTGCAGGAGCACTCATGGCCCACTCAGATGCTCTGTAGGTGCTTGAATGTACAAACCTGGCCACTGGGTCTCATTTCAGGGTTTGTGCACTGCTAGGACAGATTTTAGCCTTTTCTCCTTGGCTGCACGGCCCCTGGGGTTCAGGCCCCACTGGCGCCGACTCTCAAGGCTGCCGTGGAACACACAGCTCTGCCTTGGGAGGAGCAGGTGAGCAGGTGGTGTGGGGCCCAGGTCGGGGGAGCCCTGGCGTAACGGGCACGCAGGGCGGAGGAGGCCGTGGGCACAAGAGAGCTCGAGCCAGTGGGGGCCTCTCTTAGGCCCAGGGAGGCAGGGCCCAGCGTGTGGGGACAGAGTCTGCAACGGAGGCTCCATCCTCGTCCAACAATGGCGCTTGGCTTCTATGGCAGCCAGGGTTTCCCCCTCAAGTGTTCCGGGTTGCACATTTCCTCACTCCCGTCCCCTCAGGCTATCTCCTTGCAGCTAACAGCAGTCTTCTCCCTGGGTTTGCTCTCCAAACCTCATGTTCCAGCCCCCAGTCCCTATGAGTGTTAGCGGATACAGGTCTCAGGATGGGGGGTTCAGGGCTGTGGCAAGGACCCTGTGTTTAGGTCTCACTCTGTTCTGCCTGCCGCGGACGAGTTACTGCACTCTTCCCCCATGGCCCCCAAAGCTCCCCTTCTGTCCCCCTGCTGGTGAGGGGGCTTCCCTGGATGCAGAAACCTTTCCACTCCTTCAGCCCCTCTCTTGAGGGGCACTGATCCAGTCCTCCTTCCTTTCTTCTTCTTTTTCCTTTCTTCTTTTACTGGGCTTCCTGGTGGCTCAGATGGTAAAGAATCTGCCTGCAATGCAGGAGACCTGGGTTGGATCCCTGGGTCGGGAAGATTCCCTGGAGAAGGGAATGGCAACCCACTCCAGTGTTCTTGCCTGGAGAATTCCATGGACAGAGGAGCCTGGTGTGCCACAGTCCATGGGGTCACAAAGAGTTGGACAGGATTGGGCATCTTAACACTTTCATTTTATCATCCTACTCCATTATGTAGGGATTTTTCTTGTCCTTTTGGGCATCCATGGTCCTCTGTTAGTGTTCAGCTAGGGTTCTGCGAGACATGTTCCATTTGTAGATGTAGTCTTGATGCATTTGTGGGGAGAGATGAACTCCACATCCTCCTTCTCCTCTGCCATCTCGACCTCTGCAGACGTCAATCTCAGACCCAAGTTGTTACTGTCTACAGATTGGAGGGCCTCACAGTCCTCTCCTTGTGTCCCACTGATTTGTTACTGCGGTTCATAGAACTCAGGAGACGTTTACTCACAGGTCACCAGTTTATTATAAAAGAATATAACTTGGGAACACCAGATGGAAGAGATGCATGAGGCAAGGTATGGGGAAAGGGGTGTGGAGCTTCCATGGTCTCTCTGAGCATGCCACCTTCCTCTCTTTGAATCTCCACATTTTCACCAATCCAGAAGCACTCCAAACCCAGTTCTTTCAAGATTTTATGGATGCGTCATTACATAAGTATGATTGATTAAATCATTGACCAGTGATAACTGATTTAACCTCCAGCTCCTCTTTCCTCCCTGAAGGGCAGAGGCTTGGGACCAAAAGTTCCATTTCATTATAAAATTGGTTCTCCTGGCAACCAGCCTCCATCTTTAGGTGCAGTCCCAAAGTCACTCAGTAACATAACTAAAGACATCATTATGGCTCTCATCACTTAGGAACTTCCAATTGTTTTAGGAGCTCTGTGTTAGAAACGGTGTGCTTGGTCACTCAGCTGTGTCCAACTCTTTGTGACCCCATGGACTGTAGCCCGCCAGGATCCTCTGTCCATGGGATTCTCCAGGCAAGAATACTGGAATGGGTTGCCATGCCCTCCTCCAGGGGATCTTCCCAAACCAAGGATTGAGCCCAGGTCTCCCGCATTGCAGGCGGATTCTTTACTGTATGAATCACTAAGGAAACCCAAAAACACTGGAGCGGGCAGCCTGTCCGTCCCTTCTCCAGGGGGTCTTCCCAACCCAGGAATCAAACCGGGGTCTCCTGCATCACAGGCAGATTCTTTATCAACTGAGCTATCAGAGAAGCCTGTTAGAAATGGTGGTGAAGATTAAATACATGTATTTCTTATTATAAATAACAAAATCACAGGTATAAATAATATAAACTTTAATCTACAACTTTAGGGGATTTGTAAACATGTGAAGTACATTTACCAGGGTCAGCACTCCAGAGATGGTTAAGGCAGTTGGTCAGAAAGATTGAACAGGCCCAAGACTCAAGTCTTGCAGCCTAATGTCTCAGAGTCATGCTAGAGCTTAGGAGTCTACCGGTTGTGTTAATAAAAGAAACAGCCCCAAATGGAATGACTTGTACTAAGTCCCGTGTCGGTTGTCCAAGACTTAATGCCTACCCTAACTGCAATCTTAGCCTCTCCCAGGAATGTGACCTTTAACCAGGCAATCTGGAATTACCTGGAGTTACTTAAAGGAAGGGAGACAAAAGTGGATTGCCTGAGACAATCCGCTCTGTTGAAAAGCAAAACTCTACCAAGTTTGGAGATCTAACTGACTTTATTCAATGATCCATGACTCAAGTGGGCTTTTCCGGTGGCTCAGACGGTAAAGAATCTATCTGTAATGCGGGAGACACGGGTTGGATCCCTGGGTTGGGAAGATCCCTGGAGAAGGGAATGCCTACCCACTCCAGTATTCTTGCCTGGAGGATTCCATGGATAGAGGAGCCTGGCGGGCTGCAATCCATGAGGGTGCAAAGAGTTGAACATGACTGAGCTTCTAATTATATCATATTTGAATCAAGCGGCATTCCATCTAGCAAATAGAAAGGTGCTCTAAAGAGTTGTTAAAAGAAGAAGTTTTTAAAGGCAGAAAGAGGATGGGACAAGGAAGTCACAAATAAAAGAAAGGATTGTTTCAGACAAGACCACCTTCCTTTGGGGGAAGGTAAGTGTCTTTGGGGTGATTACCTCGCTTGTGCTGGCTAGGTAATTTCACATTGACTGGTTAAAATTCACTTTCCTGGGAGAGGCTGAAACAGCAATTAAGATTGTTTTGCTGGCATAGAGCTTAGCACAAGTGACTCCATTTTGTGCCTATTTTTTTTTTTTTTAACAACTCTTTGATAGAAACTTCCTTTTCCTGGTCCCTTTTGCTTATAAAAGCCTTCTATTTTGTACGGTTCTTTAGAGCTCTTTTCTATGTGCTAAATGGGATGCTGCCCAGTCCTGAATTGTTGAGTAAAGCCTATTAAACCTTCAAATTTACTCAGTTGAATAGTTTTTTAAGAGATTCACTGTCAACAGTAGGACTGAAGGAGACCTCTGATGGCTTCAGAGACAATAAGAAACAGGCATGGTCCCTGCAAACCCTTTTGCGTTCTCTGTCTCTCGCTGTTTCCAAGGGCCACAGATAAGTTCCTCTCGGTTCTGAGGGCCACTCTGCGTCAGCCTCCTAATGTAAGTGGTGTTCCAATCCAGGGCTGTTCAGCTCGAGCTGGCAGATGAGTCCAGCCAGAACCCAGTCCCCCAGCCTGCTGTTCAGACTGTGATTCCCCAATTTGAGCGAAGACCCTCAGCGGCTGGTTTGTCCCCAGGCTCCGCAGTGGGGACTGCTGGTCTTCAGTCTGCAGTCCCACATCCGTCTGAGATCTTTGCCAGATTGCAGGCTTGGGACTGCTGGGAGCAGCTGCGGTTCCTAATTGTTTGGAGTCAGCCTGCAGCCCTTTTGGCATCTGCCGGTTCAGTCTTTATCCAGCCCCCAGATTCATGGGAATTGTTGGTGGGACACACAGGGACTTTTCTTGGCCGAGCTGCAGTGACATTTCTTGGTTACTGCTGGTGTGTTAAGACGCACATGCTTGATTGTCTGTCTTAGTGTAGATAAAGGCTATTGTTAACGGGAAGCTTCCAAGCCAACAAGCCACAAAAACTGCTGAGCATTTAAAAGCTGTTAAAGTGCTCATCACCTAACAGAGAGACTCCCATTCTAGGAAAATTTGGTCATAGAATGCCAACATCAATAAAATTTCCATGCAAAGAGACAACACTTGTAAAACACCACATAATCTCCAACCCAGTGGCAATTCCTTTTAGGTATTAGTTTAGCTTCAAGACACCCAAAATCTTAGCTAAAAACAGAACAGGATTCGTAAGCTCCAAAGAGCGAAGCACACCGCCTTCTGGCATACCTGCCTATTTTATGTCTAAGATGACGGTTCCAGAAGCTATAAATACCACAAAAACGGCAAAATCTTACTAAAAACACAAAAAGTATCTAGAACAACACCCAGGCCTCCCCTATTACATCCTCCTAGGGACCCATCATCAAAATGCTTCCCCAGGGATTGATATCTCAGTTGTAATCAATGGGGATGCTGGAAGAGAGATTGTTCTTTAAGGCCCTATGCAAATTCTTCACCTCATTGCGTCAACTCCCCTGAATTTACATCATCAAATTAGAAAGGATCTACCAGGAGGCCTTCATGATTCAGGATTTGCTTATAAGCCCTCTGCTCCTGGTTAGGAGTGAGTACAGATGAGGCTATATGATCAGGAATCTCTCCTCAACTCTGGAAGACTTTGCTGAATGTACTGCTAGAGCAATACCTGTCCAAACAAAAATCCTTAGGCTCTCTAGCCGAAGTTGTTCTAGGTTTTCTTTTAGCTGAACAAGCAGGTATCTATGCTATGGCCACCACCACCTATCATACCTAAATTAACACTTCTGGGGAGGCTGAACTCAGCTACCTAAGATTACTGAATAAGCCACTTTGAAAGGTGATCCCTCTAAAGACCCCTCAAAGTGATCTCTCTTTGACTGGTTTGATTTTGATTCCTTTGGGTCTTGGGGACCATGGCTCTGAAGTGCACTCCAGACATTGGGAATTGTCTGGCTTGTAATCATCATAGTAGTCCCTCCGGCATCCTATATTCTCCTAAAAGCTTTAAATGTGTGTCCTCAGCTGCTAACCACCAAGCCAATGATTTCTCTAAGACTGGAATGTCAAAAAGGGAATCAAAAGTATGATCGACTGAAAAACCTGTAAGCCTGAAGTCATGACCTGTGAATACACAAAGATTCAGCCAAAAAAAAACCTTCATGGACCTGTGGATTGCCACAGTAAAAGCTGTGGGGAGAACTTCAGAGTGATAGCTGGCAATGGTGCTCATGCCTTAAGCTTTGATCACATCTCTCAGTGAAACTCAGGCAAAGTTTCGGTTTGATGACAAATCTTGGGCAGGAACATCTGGGGAGATGTGAAGGGTAGGTGCTGCAGTAAAGGGCGGAAGCAGAGAAATGTAGCTCTACAAAGAGTGGAAGAAGTGGCGGAGGAAAAATAATTCCCCCTCTACCCTTGGAGGTTCTTGGATGAGTAAATAATAAAAGACAGCATAACAGGAAAAGAGAAACAGAAGTATAACAATATGTATACTTCCTATATACACGGGAGATACCCAGGAAAACTAAGACTTTCTTGACATTATCTACCCTTCTCTTCCCGGTTCAGAGACAAATGGACATTTCCCTTATAAATGTAAATAACTCTTACAAAAGGGTAACCTCTGCTCATTTTTCAGAGCGTCTCCGCTGTCTGCTGCTTCTTAAAAAATAATCCTTATGCCAAAGAAGCATATGTTGGAAGGACAGGCTGCCCGAAACAGGCCTGCGCTGCCAAGGTGCGGTGGAATCCTGTGAAATCCTTCATTTGGCGGCGCAGCTGGAAGGAGGGTCCACAGTGAACTTCCAGAGGGTGGTCCGCCGGGAGCCCAGCGCTCAAGCACTGGTTCCGTCATTCAAACAGGCTTTGCTGCGCACCTTTCCTGTGACCCAGAGCCTGGGTGTCGGGGTGGGCGGGCGGAGACAGCCGGGTGCAGAACCACAGCGCCTGCCTTCAGGAAGCGCACTGCCTAGCGGAGGAGACAAATAGTCACAGTGGCAATCTTACGACTGTTTCTGAAACTACACCAGCAGACGTTTTGAGAGCAAACTTTTGGGACTGTGAGCTGTAGAACCGGGGAGGCGATTTAAGCTTAGCCTTGGGAGAGGGTTTTTCCCTCTCCAGGTACCAGGGCGAGGGGGGAGCGGTCCGGCACCTACAGGATCAGTGCTCCAGAAAGGGGCAGGCCTGGGTGGCCGTGGCGGGGAGGGCTGGAAACGTCCTGGCAGACGCCCGCGGGGGCCTCGCGGCGGTCGGGGGTGGGCCCGGGCTCCCCCGCGGGCGCGGAGGCCCCGGCCCGCCCGCCTCGCGCCCGGCCCCGCCGGCGGGGGGCGCGGCGGGCGGGCGGCGGGGGCGCTGCCTCCTCCGGGACGGCGGGGGGCGCTGCGGGCGGGCGGCGGGGGCGGCCCGGGCCGGCGCGGCGAGCGGCGCGGCGGATGGAGAGTCTGGCCGCGGCCGGCGGCGCCGCCTCCTCGTCGGGCCGGGCGCGAGGCGGGCGGGCCGGGGCCTTTGTGTGAGGCGGCGGCGGCGATGGTGCTCGGGCCCCGCGGAGCCGGGTAAGCGCGGCCAGGCCGAGGGCTGCCCTGGCCGAGGCCCGCCCCTCGGCCCGGCCTTCCTCTCGCTCTCGCCGGGCTCCCTCCCGCCCGCTGCTCTCGGCCGGGTCCCTCGTCCCCCAGCCGCGCACCGGCCCCCGCCGGCCCCGCCGCCGAAGCCTGCGACCCCCGGCCGGCCTGGCGCCCCGCCGCCGCCCGCTCACCCCCGCCCGAGGTCGCCCTGAGGGATTCCCGGCCGTTTGGGGGAGGGATCGAGGTGCTCGGTGCCCCCCGATGGAGTGCCCCAGCCGATCCAACGCCCTTCCTCCCGAGTTCGACCCTCCCGAGACCGTGGCGCCGCGCGGTTGTTGGGGTCCCTTCTCAGAAGTTCCGAATCCGTCCCCTCCCACTGCCGCTCGGGCTTCCCGGTGCCCCGACCTGCTGACCTTTGACGTGTGGCCACCGGGGCCCCGGAGAGCCTTCGCTGGTACCCAACGAAGCTCAGAGGCTTCCTGGGCCCCAGAAAAAGTTGGGAGTTAGTCCAGTGTGGTGAGGTGGAGGAAGGGGGCTGTGTTGCACAGGGCGAGTCGTGAGGCAGAAGGAGAGGGCAACGAGTTTGGCTTTTTTCCTGGCCTGCACGACTCAAAAAGGGAGGGGTGGGGGGAATGGTACTTTAGGAGTTACCTGTGTAATTGGTGGCTTCTTATTCCAAACCCTATCTCCAGGCATCAGGTAAATCTCTCAGTTCTGGTCAACATAAGCATAGCTCCTGAAAAGGGTAGGGGAAAAAAGACCTGAAGACTATTTAGGTAATTTTAAATACCATAGTTGTGTTCTTCTTTACTTTACTTCTCTTGCTTCATGCACAAGCTACAGGGAATGTGATAGAGCAGTATCTGAATGGCCCTGGGCGAGGAGGCAGGTAGCTTGGATAGGGAAAGATGGGAACTCAAGAATAAGCAAGTGATTTATTTTAGGGCTTGAAAGAACACAGCAGTGAAAGGAAAGGAAAGGATAAAGCATCCTTATCTTTCCCCTAGTAGCTAATGGAGCTTGATCATTGTGTTCAAGTATGTGTATGGCATTTGGCCTAGTAAGGGAAGAGAATATACTCAGTGAGATAGGAAAGCTTGTATTCAGGAAGAAATTAGGAAATTAATATGAGAAAAGTTTGAACCAGTTGCTCTGGTAATGAAATATAAGAAGGTATCAAGAGGATGCTTTGGACTTGGCTTTAAAGCACTAGCTTCTGTCCAGTCAGGCCTCCAGCTTCTCTTACAGGCCAGTTTATCAGGTTTTTTTTCAATATTTTTGGATTTTTTTCGTGATCACTCTGTCTTGGAGGATGTGCAGGGAGAAAGGTCACTGTCCCATCACTTGCGCTGTCATTGTCCCCTCCAGCAGAATGGAGCAAGTGTGTGTCCATTCACGCCTGCTCTCTCCCTGGGGCTTGAAAACATGCAGACGGTGGCATTTTGTCCCGCAGAGCTCTTCACCTACAAGGATGTGTTTGGCCATCCACCTTTTCCTTTTGCTATCCGCAGATTAACTGTGCTGATAAAGAGGCAACTTCACAGGAGCTGCTAAGATGGGCATGAGGATCAAACTGCAAAGCACCAACCACCCCAACAACCTGCTGAAAGAACTCAACAAGTGCCGGCTCTCGGAGACCATGTGCGATGTCACCATCGTGGTGGGGAGCCGTTCCTTCCCGGCCCACAAAGCCGTGCTGGCCTGCGCGGCTGGCTACTTCCAGAACCTCTTCCTCAACACTGGGCTTGATGCTGCCAGGACCTACGTGGTGGACTTCATCACCCCTGCCAACTTCGAGAAGATTCTGAGCTTTGTCTACACGTCGGAACTCTTCACGGACCTGATCAACGTCGGGGTCATCTACGAGGTAGCGGAGCGTCTGGGTATGGAGGATCTCCTCCGGGCCTGTCACTCCACCTTTCCTGACCTGGAGAGCACTGCTGTGGCCAAGCCCCTGAGCAGCACCAGTGAGAACCACTCTGGTACCCCGAGTTGTAGCTCAGCAGAACACCCCCATCCCCTTGGAGAACTCCGGGGTGGCGGGGAGCACTTTGGTTCTGATAGAAACTATGTGTTACCTAGTGATGCTGGAGGAAGCTATAAAGAGGAGGAGAGAAATGTTACCAGTGACACTAACCACAGCCTGCAGCCCCTGCCACCAAAGTCAGAAGACCACGATGCCCCTGCTCCGTTCACATCCGTCCCCAGCGTGGGGGGCCAGCCAGTCCTGGGCACTGTCAGCACGGGCATGCAAACCAGCACCAGCTCCTGCCAGCCGTACAAAGTCCAGAGCAACGGAGACTTCGGTAAGAACAGCTTCTTCACCCCTGACAGTGCAGTAGACATCACCACTGGGACCAACTCCTGTCTGAGCAACAGCGACCATTCCAAAGACCCAAGCTTTGGGCAGATGGATGAGCTCCAACTGGAGGACCTGGGGGATGACGACCTGCAGTTTGAAGACCCCACCGAGGAGATTGGCACAGCTGAGGAGGTGATTGAGTTGAGTGACGACAGTGAGGATGAGCTAACTTTTGGAGAGAGTGAAAACCGAGAGAATAAGGCCATGCCCTGCCAGGTATGCAAGAAGGTTCTAGAGCCCAACATTCAACTGATCCGACAGCATGCTCGGGACCACGTGGACCTGCTGACTGGCAACTGCAAGGTCTGTGAGACCCATTTCCAGGACCGGAACTCCCGGGTCACCCATGTTCTCTCCCACATCGGGATTTTCCTCTTCTCCTGCGACATGTGTGAAACTAAGTTCTTTACCCAGTGGCAATTGACCCTCCACCGGCGGGATGGAATATTTGAGAACAACACCATCGTCCACCCCAACGACCCCTTGCCTGGGAAGCTGGGTCTCTTTGCAGGGGCGGTCTCTGCAGAGCTGAAATGTGCTGCCTGTGGGAAGGCACTGGCCAAAGATTTCCACGTGGTCCGGGGCCATATCCTTGACCACCTGAACCTGAAGGGCCAGGCCTGCAGCGTCTGTGACCAGCGCCACCTCAACCTCTGCAGCCTCATGTGGCACACACTTGCCCACCTAGGCATCTCTGTCTTCTCTTGCTCCGTGTGTGCAAACAGCTTTGTGGACTGGCATCTCCTGGAGAAGCACATGGCTGTGCACCAAAGCCTGGAAGATGCCCTCTTCCACTGCCACTTGTGCAGCCAGAGCTTCAAGTCGGAGGCTGCCTATCGCTACCACGTCAGCCAGCACAAGTGCAACAGTGGCCTTGACACACGGCCTGGCTTTGGGCTCCAGAACCCAGCTCTCCAGAAGCGGAAGCTGCCAGCAGAGGAGTTCCTAAGCGAGGAGCTGGCGCTGCAAGGTCAACCTGGGAACAGCAAGTATAGCTGCAAGGTGTGCGGCAAAAGGTTTGCCCACACGAGTGAGTTCAACTACCATCGGCGGATCCACACGGGCGAGAAGCCGTACCAGTGCAAGGTGTGCCACAAGTTCTTCCGCGGCCGCTCGACCATCAAGTGCCACCTGAAGACGCACGCGGGGGCGCTCATGTACCGCTGCACGGTCTGCGGCCACTACAGCTCCACGCTCAACCTCATGAGCAAGCACGTCGGCGTGCACAAAGGCAGCCTCCCCCCTGACTTCACCATCGAGCAGACCTTCATGTACATCATCCATTCCAAAGAAGCGGACAAGAATCCGGACAGCTGACTGGGTCCCCACAGAGCCGGGGGAGCGCCCAGGCGGCAGCCAGGACATTGGTTTCCTAGTGGCTGTTGGTCCTGCCCCACCTGAAGTTACAGTTATGCCTTGCTAGGAATTCTGTTCTGTCCTGTGTTTAAAGAAGACAAAAGAATATATAGCACATGAACACTAACTGTTTCTGAGAAGCAGCGGCCCTGTCGTGCTTACCTCCTTAGCTGTTCTTGTCCGTGGAGGGCTGTGTCTTTGATTCTTTGGAGGCTGGTTTTGGGATCTCATCAGGCAGTTGGTGTCAGCTAGATTCCCTTCCCCAGCCTCTTGAGTTTTAGTTTACTGATAGGTTTTATGCTGCTAAGAATCCAACCAACAGCCTCACTGAACAGGAGGTGGAGAGAGGTTTTCACTGTGGGTATTATTGCCGGACCTCCAACCGGGACAGCCAGCTAGGAGAGAGATTTTGGGAATGTGGTCATTCAGGAAAGACAAGGCAGCTCCCCCTTGGGTGCTGGTCCCAGCACTCATCGGGGCACGCTGTCAGGGATGAGGGGCCTGCTTGTTCCAGGGCTCGAATCTGCTGATTGGACTGTAAAATCTCTTGGCAGCTAGATCCAAACCGGGGACAAAGCTTTCTGTTTAGGTCTGAAAGCTTTGGGATGAATCCTTGCCAGCCGCTAAGAGGTGTCCTGCAGTGCTGCCGAAAGCAGCAGCCTGGGACGGACAGGAAGGGAGATTTCTCTTTTCCCCTCAATTCCAAAGAAATGTGATCTTATGGAGTGGTGGCCCAGGATGTCAGGCTTTCCCTGTGGGCAAAAAAGACAGGGAGCTACTCTGATGTAGTCATCACTTGTCTGGCTGCCTCCCTCGACCCTGAGTTTCCTGGTGGAAGGGTGGGGATGTCTCTGAAGCAGCAGCCTTGCCTTAATTTGCATCCAGTCTCCCACCGAGAAGTGTGTTTGGCCTGTAGTGTAGACGGGAAGACCCCGTGAGGTGGACGGGTGGACTGTGAGCCCTTCAGGATTAAAGGGACCCAAGTAGCTGGATGTACTTTTTGTCTGCCCCAGTCAGGGAACCTGTTGTTTACTCTGCTAACTGGGCCAGAGTTTTGGCAGCTTTGGCGGCTTTGACCTGCTGGATTTATCCTGGTCTGTCGTTGCATG
Source organism: Dama dama (assembly GCF_033118175.1). NCBI lineage: Eukaryota > Metazoa > Chordata > Mammalia > Artiodactyla > Cervidae > Dama > Dama dama. Next base: position 70,775,767 of record NC_083683.1, read on the forward strand.
GCCACCAGAGGGTGCACTTGGCCGACAGCTGGTTCAGGCCCTCTCCAGGTGACTGGGTAATGGATCTCCCAGTCGGGGTTGCTGGTTGACTGTTCTTAGTTGCCTTTTGAGGGGATCTTGCCCAAAGAAGGCTTGAGGGAGAAAGCCCTCAGATCTCGCATCTCACAAGGTGGCACCTCCGAAGCCCATACTACCTCACCTGCTCAGGCGAGCTCTGGGGGTCCCTGGCCTCGGCCCTGCCCCTGGCCCTCGTGGGACTCAGCAGCACCCCGGGCTGTTTTACAAGCAAGTAGTTTTAATTAACTCACAAAGCCTTTTTGGACATTAATATTTATTTATTTTTGTTTTTGTATACATATTACCCAGCATCTCTGTTGGCTAAGAGACTTCAGGAAAATGAGCTTCTCCCTAGCAAGTAGCCATATTCCAGGGGACAGTCCTGGCCACCAGATATTTGGGGAACAGGGGCTTGAACTAGGGGAGAACAGGTCAAGCCTTTAAACAAGCAAATGCTTTTCTCTCCAGATAAGTCTCTTGCAGAATAAACCCAGGGAGCCCTTTAGGAAATGGATGTAAATTCTAGAAAGTTGAGTCTTGTTAAATCCCTGGACCTTTTATCCCCTTTCCATCCTGGGGTTGAGTCGGCTGGGGACTGGATTGAGGGGATAAGATCACATGAAGGCCCTGTGTGCATATTTTCTCATTCTTCCTGAAGTTGGGAAGTTATAGTAACACATGAAAGTGAACCAAAGCCCTGTCCCTTTTGGACTTGCCCCCGGATCTACCCCCAGCCCTAATTGATAAAGCCTCGGAGTTTTGTGTGCATGGCTCTCCAGTGAGGTGACCATTACTTGAAGGGACTTGCCCAGTGGCCAGCTTTCACTGTCAGAATCCAATGAGTTAAATGTCCCCTTGGGACATTCTCGTTAGAAAGCAGTGCTGAGACTTTTCATCCCTGACTGACTGCTTCCTTTCTTCCCATTAGTCCTTTAAGAAGGGAAGTGTGTAAAAGACCACAGTCAACATCTTCTCAGCTTTTCAAGCCTGAGTGGTTTCTCCCAGATTGTGGGTGAGGACTGAGTTTTGAATGGCCAGATTTGAGAGTGGGCCTACTCCCTGGAAGCCAGCTGGGTAGCTGAGAATGGATCAGTGTGCTGGAGAAACCCTTTTCCTTAACGGAGGGTTATCACTGATGCTGGGTAGTCTGTATACTTAACCTGAAACTGTGAAGTTTTCCCTTTTTGCCAGTAAACCAAAAAGCAAATCCTTGAAACTTTACCCCTAAAACACTAAATAAAAGACTGCACCCCCTGATCCTCCCGAGGCCAAGTGGCTGACCAGGGTGACATGGGTGGCTGCAGTCAGACGTGTAGCAGGGTCAGTAGCTCATGAGGCTCACTGACCAAACACTGTCCCCCGCGTGTGCCCCTTGTTCACACCTCAGCCCTTCCTCTGTTTGGAGTCGCGTTTGCTTCCTTTGCCACCAGCCACTCTTTTCCGCACTGTTTTACTTGAAACACTATCTTGTGGCAAAGGGCGCTCTAGGGTACCTGGTGGAAGGTATTAATTTTATTCTGGATTTAAAATATTTTCAATTGTCTGTTCATTGGGTTGTGTTGCCCTCTCTGCCCTGGAGCCCAGTTTAGCACTGTCTTCTGCTGTATCGTCCCAAGGTTCGTTCTGTTTGATCCTTGAATGTCTTTTCTTTTTCATCCCCCACCTCTTTTTCTTGTTCAGTACTCAGGACTGGTTACATAATTTATAGAGCCCTTTGTTTAAAAACTATTAAGAATTTTGTGGCAACTAGAGCATTAAAGCAAACACAAGGCCATTCTCACCTTTTTTCCTAAGGGAAAGGATGATACTCTAATGTTCTTGTGTTAGTCGCTCAGTCGTTCTGACTCTTTGCGACCCCATGGACTGTAGCCCACCAGGCTCCTCTGTCCATGAAATTCTCCAGGCAAGGATACTGGGTTGGGTAGCCATTCCCATCTCAAGGGGATCTTCCCGACCCAGGGATCCAACCCAGGTCTCCTGCGTTGCAGGCAGATTCTTTACCATCTGAGCCGCCAGGGAAGCCCCTGTTATCCTAATGGCCCACTGTAAGCAGCTGCCGCGGCCAGAGGAAGGGGTCAGCATCGGGGCGCTCCTCTGCCCTGCAGTGACTCACTGATGCTGCGGGACCTGTTGGGAAGCTCTGAAGTTTCAGACTCCTTGGAGTCTCTGGTTCATGGCTAGTTGGGAAGAAAGGAGGTAGGGGTGGGGGTCAGGAAATAGGTAAAAATTCTTTCTGACATTCTTCTGGTCTATGGGTACCCTTTTGTCTCTAGGAGACCTCTGAGTTGAACGACCTTCTCCCCAGGCAGGTTTTGCTGCTGGTGAATATTCCTCTTCTGACCACCCGCTGTGCCCTATCACCGCCCCGCCCACACCCCCCCCCCCCCCCCCCCGGCCCCCAGACTATTCGACTTTGGAAGTGAATTCACACTTCTTTACACACGGACATGATTTTGTTGGCATGGAAGTGGGCTGTGTGCAGAAATGGGCCCATCTGGGAATCCTCGTGTGTCCTTTTCCCTAAATCCTGCACCGACTAAATCAGGAAGCAGGGCACACAGCGTTTGTTTCAGTGTGCTTACTCATGGTAAACTTAATATCCCAATGAAAATGCAACTTCTACTTTGGATGTTTCTTTAACACCTTTCCCCTGTCCAGTCCACCCTCCCCTCCCACCTCTACTAGCTACATCTCTTATGAAACTGAGAAGAGTTGTTGACATTTAACTCCTTCCATTAAATTAATAAGTACTGACCTCCTAATATTTAAGTGTTTACTATCTATTGCTGTAAAGTTTTGTATATTTTGTAAACTTCTTTTCTCAAATAGTAGATGTCTAAAATCGTTGTACATCTGATTCTTTTATATTCCATTGTTCAGCACAAAGTGTGGTTTTTATTTAGAATAAAAAAAAAAAAAGGAAATTTGAAATGGTAGTTCTTTTCCTATTTACTGTGGTCTGCTCGTCCCTCACAGTTCAGAGTATCTGGGCCATCATCCTCTCAGTAGCAATATTCTGCTCAGCGGATGCCAGAGTTCTTTCAGGTAGCACATTTCCTTTCCTGTAGCTGGAATTCCCCGGGGTTGACTTGATCTGTTTTTAGTGGAAAATTAACTCGATGACCCAACCTTTTCAGAGGGACCATCTGTAAGGGGACTCCTGTTAGCCCAGAGGGTTGGTCACAAATTGTCTTGCTGGTGCCATTCACCATGACATGGTGTGTCGGAATGGAGAGAGGCAGAGTCAGAGAGGGGGCGGAGGTTTGGCCTAATTTCATGAGATTGGTAACCAACGTCCCCCTGCAGAGAGGAGACAGGCCTCTAGAGTTAGGACGTGACACGGTCCCCTTGGCCTCAGGGCACACTGGTGGGACCGGGCCCCCATCAGCCCTCAGCACACAGAGCCAGGGGCCTTGCTGCCATCATCCCCTTGCTTGCTTCTCGGGGCCTGAGGAAGTACCTGTGTTATCAGAGTGATCACTGGTTGCCAAGTGGAATCTGTGAGAAAAGAAGATGTTGAGAAAGTGGCCTCAGGTAACCTAGAATGTAACAGAGATGGTAGATCTGGGTTTCCTTGAGAGAACTTCTGGAGTCTGATTTGGGGATGACAGTGATAAGGGCATTGGATCTGGGCTGGGTTTTTATGTGGGCTCAGGGGAGGAAAGTCTTTATAATACATTCTTTGCATTGTTAGGTTCCTGGACTCCCCTCGTTGAAAAAGGCTTCAGCCCTGTGCCACCAACCAGCAGTTTTTAGCACGGGACCCTTTAAATAAAAAGACCCTTTTTCAGGTTTGGGTCCAGTGAGCAGAGGGAGTTAAATGGACTTCCCTTGGTGCTCCTGACAAATGGGTTCATACAGCGCTGGAGCACATGTTTAATGCATCTGGTGAATCTGCTTAATGCGTCTCAGATTTCCAAGAGCAGAGGGGGAGGCCCTGCAGGTCAGTGAGTAGCCGTTCCAAATTAAACATTCCAGACATAACTGAGCACTTGAGCAGGACAAAAGGTCTCTGATTGTGTCCACGAGCCCCTCAATTCTCCACGGGCAGGGTGCAGAGGCGGAAGGTTCGGGACTGGTGGGCTGGGGCCTTCTCTGAGGCTTTACTTCAGTCAGAGCGCTTCGTGGACAAGGTCCTGGTTCCCCAAACTGGTATACAGAGCCCTTTCCAGAAGACCTCCACGTTCCCAAGAGGACTTCTGATCCTGTCTATAGGACAAGTGTGAATACAAGTTTCTGGACAGGAAGGTTATGAGGAGACTTGGCCAGGAAGAAAGAAGGCTGAGGGTGAAAACTGGCTTTAGGAGACTCCAGGCCTCTGCCCTGTGACAGAACCGGAGGATTTCCGCTTCCCATCCCCTGCAGGGGCAGGACTGAGGGTCAGAGCCCCCCGTGAGTGCCTGCTGCTGCCCATCCTGAAGTCTGCTCCCAGAAGGGTTGTCCCTTGATACTTTCCTGGGATCCAGAGAGAACGGGAGGGACTGGGGGCAGAAGTCTGGAAATGTGCTAGACCCAGAGCTGGGGGCAGAGGGGCATGGACTTCGGGACAGCTCCTCTGCTTGTGGGGGGAGGGGACCAGAGTGGAGCGTGTCAGCAAGCCCTTTCCTGAATGGTGGGGGAGGAGAGTCCGCCCAGCGGCCCAGCTGCGGGGTGCCTGTCTCAGACCTCGGCCTCACCCGCCCCTGCGGTCCCCACCCGCTCCATTTATCATCGCATTGAGGATGCACTGCTGGGAAACAGCCTGCTGAGGCCTCCTGCCTCCTTGGCCTCTGGCCTCTTGTCCCTGCCGCCTGCATGATGTGCTGGGAGGTCAACAAGCGCAAGCACAAAAGGAAGGTTGTGTGCGGTTCCTGTGGAGCTCACTCTTTCCGGCCGGGGTGGTTTTTGCTGAGCATCTCTTTGGCCTCAGCTCCATTCCCAATCCCAGCTTGCAGTGCAGACTTGTTCAGAGATTCAGAGTCGTGTCTCTATTCTTTATTTCACCTTTTCCCCTGCGCCTCTCCCGTCGGCACAAGGATGGTTTCAAACAGTACAACGCCAAGGGTCTGCTGTCTTCCCCTGCCTGCCTCCCTCCCCATCCCCATCTTAGTATTTGAAGACAAACTCAATATTGGCCATGAGTGCTCTGACCCTCTCCCACCGCCCCCCACCCCCCGCCCCACGCCCACCCCCTCCCCAGATCTCTCACCCACTTCCAGCTCTCTACTTCGCTGCTGGAGGACGCAGGACTCCCCCTCAGCTGGCTACGGAGGCGGGTGGGGTAGGTGCCGCCTGGAAGTTCAGGCTGGGGTGGTGGGGGGCGCGGGCTGCAGGGGGCGGGCTGCCCTCCTTGGTGATGATGATGGAGTGCTGCGTGGAGGAGGAGGAGGGGGAGGAGGAGGCCTGTCTGCCCTCCCTGGCCTGGGCCTTGGGGAGGTAGTGGACCACGGCGTTGAGCAGCCGGCCGCGGAAGCTGGGGCTGAGGAAGTTATAGAGGATGGGGTTGAGCACGCAGTGGAGCATGGAGAAGCAGTCGATGACGTCGTAGAAGAAGTAGAGCAGGTGCGCCAGGTAGCAGTGCAGGGAGAGGTGCGCGCCGTGCAGCGTGAGCAGCAGCAGGGTCAGGTGGTACGGCAGCCAGCAGACCACGAAGACGGCCACGTAGGCGCCGAGCAGCACGCAGTGGCGCCGGCCCTCGGGCTGCCCCGCCTGCCGCAGCCGGCGCGCCGTCAGCACGTTGAAGACGGCGATGAGCGGCAGCGGCAGCAGGAAGCCCAGGACGGTGGTGGACAGGGCCACCGCCACGGCCCACGCGCTGTACGTTTCAAACGGCGCCATGAAGAGGCACATGGGCTCGAAGCTGTCCACCAGCCGGATGTGGGCCACCTCGGGCAGCGGGATGAGGGCCGAGAGGACCCAGACCGCGGCGCACACGGCGCGGCGCGCGCGGTGCTGGCGGCGCTGCCGGGCGGCGGAGGCGCGGGCGAGGGTGAGGTAGCGGTCCACGCTCAGGCACGCCAGGAAGAAGACGCTGCCGTACATGTTGGCGTAGTAGAAGTAGTGGGCGAAGCGGCAGGAGAAGCTGCCCCAGAGCCAGGTGTAGTCCAGCGTGACCTCCAGCATCCACACCGGCAGGGACAGCACGATGCCCAGGTCGGCGATGGCCATGTTCAGGACGTAGAGACGCAGCAGCCCCGCGCCGGCCGAGTCCCGCCAGTTGGCGCAGATCACCAGGAGGTTCTCCACCAGCCCGACCACGAAGATGGCCAGGTAGACCACGAAGAGGGCGACGCGCTTGGTGTTCTCGTTGAGCTCCACGTGGCACTCGGGCAGGGTGTGGTTGAAGAAGTGCAGCAGCTCCGACCAGTTGTAGATCTCGCCCACGTCCCTGCTGGGCGCCAGGCTGGGCCCCGAGGTGGCCGACATGAGGGCTGGCGAGTGCCTGATGGGGAGAAGCGACGGCTGGAGCAGCGAGGGAGCCTCGACGGCAGCCTCGTGTCCCCAAGGTCACAGGCCCCGGGGGTGGGGGGGGGGCGGGGCGGGAGGTTTTGGGGAAAGATCCTGAGTCTGAAGAGGAAGAAAGGGAAGTGTAACATTCGAACCGTGAATAAATAGCACACAACTCACTGCTGGCTTGGACGCACGAACAGAAATATTCTGTTAAGGGGTCTCCGTGGTGGTAGAGGCCAGAGCCCAACCGCTTTCTTCCCGGCGACCAGTCCCCAAGGTGGGCTCCATCTCCGCTTCTCTCCTGGAGCTTCACTGCTTGGCCCTTTTGTGCGGGCCTTCCTTAGGGGCTCCTGCTTTGTCTCGCTATTTGGGCCTTGCGTGTGAGACACACACCCACCCACCCACCCACCCACACACACACACATATGCGCGCACACCCCTCCGCTTCATCCCTGGGGACATCTGTGGATCATGCAGGAAAACCAATCACTTCCAGACCCCACGCCCTGCTTCCCTGAGAGCGGGCGACCCTCACCTGAGCTTCCCCGTGGAGAGCGCCTCCGGTCGGGGAGGGCCGGTGGGTCTGGGCCGGTGGGGAGCGGCAGGGAGGCTGGAGGGACTGTGGCCGCGGAGCTGGCTCTGCTGCAGGTTTCAGAGCCGCCCTTCTCATCCGGGAAGCAGTATCACTGGCTGAGGCTCTGTGGGAGAGGGTCGGGGTTTTTCCTGCCTTCTCCCAATCCAGTTAGAGGGGAAGTCACAGCAAAAGTTCCAGTGTGGTGGTGACAGGGAGGAGTCAGGCTGCAAACATTAAAATCCAGACTCCTGTGGCTGGGTGAACTTAACCTCTTTAAGCCTCAGTGCTCTCCTCTGCAGAATGGGACAACAATCGTAGCTACTAATAAGGGTGCTCCTGATAATTAAACGAGCCATCACAGTGACATGCTAAAGCTTTGTATCGGTATATATTTTCCACTGATAAACTGGATTGGAATCCCACTCTCCCCTGTCTGTCTTGACTCCTACTGAACTAGAACTGGATGGGGGTAGGAGGGCTAAAGTAAATCCGAAAATTACCCAGATGTAGTCACTCTGGCCCTTCTGCTGAATGGCCACCCTGCCATTCCCCCAGCCTTCATTCTGTGATCTGAGGTGAGACTCTGGAGGGAGAGGCAAGACTGAATGGGGAGGAGACTGTGCTGAGCTCCAGGGAGACTCCTGGATGGGGAGGGGGAGGTGAACAGCATTCTCCAGCCCCCAAGCTCCATACTGCTCCAGCCAAGTGTGGAGGAGAGAGAGAGAAGATAAGACACCAGGCTTCTTTCTCCCTCCAAGCCGAGGGGAAGGCTCGGAGCCCCAGGCGGGTGTGTGTTCTTGGTGAGCATCTTGTGTCAGCTGAGCTTTTTCATCTCAGTTAGCCATTTGATCCCCCAGGAACCCCTGTGGGGAGGGAGGATGGGCTTCCTTATCCAGAGATGTTGCCTGTCTCACACAAGCCACACAGCGGCATCGTCGTGAGAGCGGAGCCCACGCTTTGTGGGGCCCGGGGTGTGTTGGCTGGAGGGGCTTGGACATACATAAATTAATCCAGGTGAAATCCCTATGACAATATTAATATTTTAAAGCTTACGATTCAGTGGCATTAAGTATTCACACTGTTGTGCAACCACTACCTCTATGTAATTCCAAAATATTTTCATCACCCCAGAAGAAAGTCTTGTCACATCCGTTAAGCCTGCACTCCCAAGTCTGCCCTCTCTTCAGTCCTGGCGCCCACTGCTCTGCTTTCTCTCTGGTTTGACGCATTGTGCCCAGTTGCTCCGTTGTGTCTGACTCTTGTGACCCCATGGTCTGTAGCCCTTCAGGCTCCTCTGTCCATGGAATTCTCCAGGCAAGGATACTGGCATGGGCTGCCATTTCCTCCTCCAGGGGGTCTTCCCCACCCAGGGATCGAACCCATATCTCGCATCTCCTGCATTGTCAGGTGGATTCTTTACCACTAGCACCACCTGGCAAGCCATTTATGTATTAAAAATAATTAATATCAGTTGAATCATACAATGTGTGACCTTTGTGTCTTTTCTTTTTCCCTTACCATAATATTAAAAGATTTTTAAACTTGAAGTATGGGTGATTTCCAATGTTATGTTAGTTTCTGGTATATAGCAAAGTGATTCAGTTACATATATATTCTTCCTTTTTGGACCATGCGGCACAGAGAGTCTTAGTTCCCCGACCAGGGATCCAGCCCATTCCCCCTGCAGGGGACACATGGAGTTGTAACCACTGGACCACCAGTGGTTATATAGTTTATTATAGGATATTGAATATAGTTCCTATGCTACATAGTAAGACCTTATTGCTTATCTATTTTATACATGATAGTTTGTATCTGCTAATCCCAAACTCCTAATTTATCCCCCACCACCACCTTTCCCCTTCAGTAACCATAAATTTGTTTTCTATGTCTGTGAGTGTTTCTGTTTTGTAAATAAAGTTATTTGTATCATATTTTAGAGTCCAATCTGAGTGACGTCATATGGTGTTTGTCTTTCTCTGACTTCACTTAGTCTGATAATCCCTAGATTTACCCGTGTTGCTGCAAATGGTATTATTTCCTTCGTTTTTATGGTTGACTAGTATTCCACATTTTCTTTATCCATTTATCTGTTGATGGACATTTAGGTTGCTTCCATGTCTTGGCTATTATAAATAGTGCCACTATGAACATTGGAGTGAATGCATCTTTTCTGAAAGAATTTTCTATGGATATGCCCAGGAGGGGATCATATGACAATTCTAATTTTAGTTTTTTAGGGAACCTTCATACTGGTTTCTGTAATGGCTGCACTAACTTGCTTTCCCACCAAGAGTGTAGAAAGGTTCCTTTTTTCCACATCCTCTCCAGAATTCATTATTTGTAGACTTTTAAAAAACAACCATTCTGACTGGTGTGAGGTGGTACCTCATTATAGATTTGATTTGCGTTTCTCTGATGATTAGCAATGTTGAGCATATTTTCCTGTTCCTATCAACCATTTGTATGCCTTCTTTGGAGAAATGTCTAAGTCTTGTGCTCATTTTTTGATTTTTTTGTTATTGAGTTATATGAGCTGTTTGCATATTTTGGAAGTTAGGCCCTGTTGGTTGCATCATTGGCAAGAATACTTTCTCCCACTCAAGGCTGTCTTTTCATTTTGTTTCTGGCTTCCCTTTCTGTGCAAAGCTTATAAGTTTGATTAGGTTCCATTTGTTTATTTTTATTTCTATTCTATTTTTATTTCTGTATTTAGTGGAGACTGACCTAAGAAAACATTGCTAAAATTTATGTCAGAAACTGTTTTGCCTATGTTCTCTTCTAAGAATTTTATGATGTCATGTCTTCTACTTGGCTTTAAGCCATTTTGAGTCTTGTATGTGCGTATGGGTGTGTGTGGTGTGAGGGAGTGTTCTAACTTCATTGATTTGTGTCACTTAGCATAACATTTTTGAGATCCATCTGTGCTGTAGCTTGTATCCATACTTCATTTCTTTTTATGGCTAAGTAATATTCCATTGTGTGGATATAGTGCATTTTGTTTATCCAAAGAGTGTTTTTTTTTTTTTTTTTTATAAAGTCTGCTAATTGACCTTTTTAATTGTGGTAAAATAAACATAACATCAAATTTACCATTGTGGTTACTTTAAAGTATATAGTTCAGTAGAATTAAGTACATTCACATGTACTTTTAAAAATTCTTTTCTGACTTTTAATTGGGAGATAATTGCTTTATAGTGTTGTGTTGGTTTCTGCTGTACAATAATGTGACCATAATGTGACGATGCAACCATCGCCACCATGAATACACACCTGCCCCCTCCCTCCTGAACCTGCCTCCACCCCCCGCCGCGCCCACCTCTCTAGGTTGGCGCAGAGCACCTGTTACACAGCGACTTCTGCTAGCCATCTGTTTTACCTGCGGGAATGTATCCGTTTCAACGATACATACTGAGTTTCCTGAGTGATGAGAGCATCTTACACAGAATTCCCAGATTCCTTGGAAATTCCTGGGTGATAGGAATGTCTTTGTTCTAATGAGGTGACTCCTGGCCAGCTCCTGAATGGCTTCAGGATGGGGGTGCCCACCAGAAAGACCAAGCCTTGATTAGAAGCTTAGAACTTTCAGCCTCACTCCCACCATCCTCTGGAGAGAAGAATGGTGTTGGAGGCTAAATTGCTAATCAGTCATGTCTATGTGACGATGCCTCCATAAGAATTCCTAAACTGTGGGGTTCAGAGAGCTTCCTGTTTGGAGAACAACACATCCATGTGCTAGGAGGGTGGTATATTTCAGCTCCATGGGGACAGACCTCACCCTGTGTACCTCTTTTTCTGGCTCTTCATTTATAGCCTTTACAATAAAACAGTAAACACAAGTAAATATTTTCCTGAGTTTTGTGAGTCATTCCACCAAATTATGAAAACTGGCAGGAGGGGGTTGTGGGGACCCCCAAGTTTGTAGTCACATTGGATAGAAGTGTGGGTACCTAGAGGAACCCATTGCTTGCACCTGAAGTAAGGGCAATCTTGTGAGCCCTTAAACATGTGGAGTCTGACACTAACTCCAGGCGGCTGGTGTCAGAATTGAATTAAATTACAGAATAGCCAGTCGATGTCTGGAGAGTTGGAAAACCGATTGGTGTTGGGGGGGAAACTCTACACATTTGGTGTCAGAAGTGTCGTGAGTAGAGATACAGTTTTTCTAGAGAAAGCTGTAAGAAAACTGAAAGATTTAAAATATCCTTTTCCATGGAGATGGTTGGTGGTGATGGTGGCATTAAGCACATGTGAATGTACAGATGGCCAATAAACACATGAAAAAATGGTCAACATCACTCATTATTAGAGAAATGCAAATCAAAACTACAATGAGGTATCACCTCACACTGGTCAGAAAACCACCATCAAAAAATCTACAAACAATAAACGTTGGAGAGGATGTGGAGAAAAGGGAACCCTCTTGCACTGTTGGTGGGAATGCAAACTGATACAGCCACTATGAAGAATGGTATAGAGGTTATTTTTAAAAACTAGGAATAAAACTACTACGTGACCCAACAGTGGTAAAGAATCTGCCTGCCAATGCAGGAGACACAGAAGATGTGGGTTCAATCCCTGGGTCAGGAAGATTCCCTAGAGGAGGAAATGGCAACCCACTCCAAAATTCTTGCCTGGAAAATTCCATGGACAGAGGAGCCTGGTGGGCTGCAGTCCATGGGGTCACAAAGAGTCAGACACGATTAAGCACTAAAATCCCACCATTGGGCATATACTGAGAAAGCCATAATTCCCACTATTGGACATACACTGAGAAAACCATAATTCAAAAAGACACATGTACCCCAGAGTTCATTGCAGCATTATTTACAGTAGCCAGGACAGGGAAGCAACTGAGATGTCCATCAGCAAAGAATGGATAAAGAAGTACTACCTAGCCAAAGAAAGGAATGAATTTGAGTCAGTTCTAATGAGGTGAATGAACCTATAGCCTGTTACACAGAGTGAAGTAAGTCAGAAAGAGAAAAACAAATACTGTATATTAATGTGTATATATGGAATCTAGAAAAATGGTACTGATGACCCTATTTGCAGGGCAGGAATAGAGACGCAGACATAGAGACTGGACTTGTGGACACAGCCGGGGGTGGGGGTGGGGGAGGAGAGGGTGAGAGATCTGAGAGAGGAGCTACTGGACGCCGGGTGTCCGAGAGCCCGGCCTCCGCAACAAGGCCAGCCACCGCCGTGAGAAGTCTGTGCACCGCAGCTGGAGAGCAGGTCCCGCTGTCTGCAACTAGAGGAAAGCCGGAGAAGGAACGAAGACCAGCACAGCCAAAAATGAATAAATAAGTGCGTTCTCTCCACCATGTCCGACTCCTTGCGACCCCATAGACTAGCCCTCCAGGCTCCTCTGTCCATGGAATTTTCCAGGCAAGAACACTGGAACGGATTGCTATTTCCTTACTCCAGGGGATCTTCCCGACTCAGGGACCGAACCTGAGTCTCTGTGTCTCCCGCGTTAGCAACTAGGTTCTTTACCCCTGCCACGACCTGGGAAGCAATTAAGTAAATAAATAAATAATTTTTTAAAAGGCAGAGAGGAAGAAAATGATTAAAAAACAGATAAAATGCAGTGTGTGTGTGTGTGTGTGTGTGTGTGTTTGTATTTGCCATGTGGTGTGGCTTGTGGGATCTTTATTTCCTGACCAGGGATCAGAACCCAGGCTCTGGCAGTGAAAGTGCCCATTTCTAACCATTGAACTGCCAGGGAAGTCCCTGGTATGAGGTTTACTTCTATTTTTCAGACAGTTCCACTCTCCCTGTTTAGGATCTCAGTTTCTATCCTATGGGCTACCTCTTTTCAGTAAGGAACCTTCTGAGAATTTTCACTTCCTTCTCGGTGCCTTTGACCCGCACAGATGGAGGCTTCACTGGACTGAACACCCTCCAGAAAGACCTTTAGTTCTGGCTTCTGTTCTCTCCACGTGGACCACACATTTTGATCCGTGGTCGTTTCCTTTCCTCTCAAGATTGCCTTTTAGTGGCTCGCTCCCAGGTCTCTGATCTTCTGTCAAGGACCTCTTCCCTCCCACATGGAGACATCACCCCTTGGTGCCTCACCTCCACCTGCCCCCCAGCCCCCTCCCCCATCCCCATCACCCAAGTGTGTTCATTTCAGCAAGAGGAAATGCCGGTGGTTCCTTCTGGCAGAGGCCCAGAGGGAAAGCTGCTCCCTCAGGAAGGAATAAGCGATGGCTCTGCAGTTTTCTTGTGGGTGTTTTTCTTAGGAGGGAGGAGGCAGCTGGGAAGAGAGACTGGAAGGGAGGGGAGGAGGGAGGTGCAGGAGCCCAGGCTTCTCGGGGAGCAGGGCAGGAGGAGGGGGGGGGCACACAGCTCTGCTCCAAGCAGTGAGAGCAGCAGCAGCCAAACAATTCCTGGAAATTTACTCTTTCCTCTCTCTCTCCTCCCAGCCTCCTCCCTCCCCTCCCCCCCTTTTTTTTTTCAAAAATATATAGACAAGACATTGTAATCAACAATCAGAAAGGAAGGAAGGTACCAGGAAGGAGTTATTGGGAGGCACAGATAAAGGCACGCAGCTTCCCAGGGGCGGGAGGGGGCCAGGGGCTTGTGTCTGGACATTGGAGAAAGGGGCAAGTGCGGGCTGTCCCAGGAATTGCCCCGCTTGCCCGGCCTGTGTGGCCAAGGACCCTACTTCGTGTGTGAGGGCAGGTGGATTGTGGACAGGTCAAGGCAGAGGGGTTTGGCAACAACTGCACTTCCTTCCCCAACCTGAGCTTCCTGAAGGTCACTGAGTGCAGAAGGCAAGCCCCAGCTTGGAAGTTGCTCTGCCTGCCTGCAGTGGCTTCCCCATGCCAGGGAGGCAGCCTTGTCAGAGCAGGGGCTCCCCAGGCTCCCCAGTGATGGATGTGGTCCAGCGGCCGGATCCTGGCTCTGCGCAGTTCTTCCTGCTCCCTCACTCATTCTGGAGATGGTGGAGAGAACCCTAGCCTGGGGACCAGACCGAGCTTTGACGCCTTGTCCCAGCAGTGAGCAGCCGTGTGACTTTGGGCGTCACTTTATCTTTCTGAGCCCACATTCTTATGTATAAAATGAAGATGGCGGTGCTTCCTCGCAGGATTATTGTATGAGATACATAACGTCGTATATGTAAAGCATCTGGCGTAGGCATGCCCCCTTTTCCACTTCTTGGAAAAATCCCTTTTTAATGGAATTGACCAAGATCCTCTCCACGTTCCCACCAACACTATCAATTTTTTTCCCCTCTAAAATTGGCTCAACTGGAGAAGGAAATGGCAACTCACTCCAGTGTTCTTGCCTAGAGAATCCCGTGGACAGAGGAGCCTGGTGGGTTGCTGTCCATAGGGTCGCACAGAGTTGGACACGACGGAAGCGACTTAGCATGCATGCTTGCATTGGAGAAGGACATGGCAACCCACTCCAGTATTCTTGCCTGGAGAATCCCAGGGACGGGGGAGCCTGGTGGGCTGCCGTCTATGGGGTCGCACAGAGTCAGACACCACTGAAGCGACTTAGCAGCAGCAGCAGCAAATTGGCTCAACACCACCGTCCTCTATTTAGTTGTCCTGCGACAGCGTGTTTCTTACACAGAAGGTCAAGAGCCCTCAGTGCCATAGACTCGCCAAAGAAGAGTTGTAGTAACAGTTACAGCTCACAGCTGCTGCCTTTTCATTTGCCAGTTGCAACCACTTCATTTAATCCTCACAACTTAAAGAGGTGGGTTCAAAGAGAGATTAAACAACTTGCCCAAGCCACGCTGCTAGTAGTTCAGTAAACTCTTACTATAAGGATTTTTGAGCTGGATGCTGGCACCTAATGGCTTTAGATGGTCTGTGAACTCAGTGAAAAGTACATACCAAAACCTGTCTGTTGTGTGAAGTCATTTTTATGGGGCTTGGAGCCTTCCTTGGATGCTCAAAGGGGTCCATGATGTCCAGAAGGTTAACAAAGACCACCCTAGAAGAGCTTCTCATGGATGAAGGCTAGGATAAAAAACAGTGGTGTAGGGCCGATGCTTCCAAGGAGGGGACTCAGACTTGGGAGTTCTGGGACATTTCCTGAGTTGGGGAGAAGCCCCCTTTATGGAGGCTGAGAGAAGAGTGGTTTAATCTGTGGAAGGACGTGAGAAACGGGAAGTGAGTTGCCTTTGCTCACAGCCCTTATCCTTTCACAAGATGAAGGACAGCCGTTTCCTCTCGTGGTTTCCCAAGAAAATGTGTGTGGGGGTATGCACGTTAGTCTAAGGAAGAGGAAGCTTGGAGAGACAGACAGAGACCAGCAGGGCCCCGGGTACCATTCCTCCAGGGAAACCAGCCCCGCCCAGCAGCCTCCTGGAACGCCTCAGCATCCCCCCTTCACTTGTCCATCCTGCCCCTTACTTCTCTTCCTCCCTCAGATTGCCCCACCTCCTGACCTGAAGCACCTTCCCCGGGTCTCGGTAGGTGTTCTGACAATCCCTGGCTGATGGCATATTTATTCAGTTTCTGTTAACTTGTGTGTATGTGTTAGTTGCTTAGTCCTGTCTGACTCTTTGAGACCCCATGGATTGTAATCTGCCAGGCTCCTCTGTCCATGGAATTCTCCAGGCAAGAATACTGGAGTGGGTAGCCATTCCCTTCTCCAGGGAATCTTCCCAACCCAGGGATCCAACCCGGGTCTCCCGCATTGCAGGTAGATTCTTAACCATCTGAGCCACCAGGCAAGCCCCCTAGTAACTCATTTTGAGCACCTAATGTGTGCTGGACAGAAATTCCCCTCAAATTCCCCGGTGCTTCCTGAGACCTGACCTTCATAAAGTTTCACGCTTCTGAAGACAACATAAGGATGCTTAGACTCCTGGAGAGCTGGAGTGGAGAGGATTTGCTGAGGCCTTCTGCATTCCCTCCTTTATAATAAACATGAGGGAGATGGAGGCTTTGGGGGATTTCATCTTGTCAGGCAAGGTCAGAAATGCAGGGGCAAAAGGAGAGAGGAAGAGGATGTCGCGGTAAAGGTTCATTCATTTCTGTCAGATGCCAAACACTGCCAGGTCCTGGAAATAGAAGATGATGAGCCTCAGCCCTTGCTCTCCGGGGCTCCGAGGCAGCAGTTCTCTAGCACCCAGGACAAGCACAGTCCCCGTAGGTTCAGGAACACTAGGCCATTGCTTCGGGCTTCACCTGGAACTATTTGATGCCTGTCATTTCTCTTCCCCCAAAGACTGTTGTAGCCCTAGGGGAAAGGTGTTCAAGAGGTTTGGCCTGACTCCAGGAATCCTCTCCAGAAGTCAGGGAATGGTGGACTGGTTGGAACTCTGGTTTCTGCCAGGACTTCCGGAAACACAAACCACCCATGCACGCTTCTTGTAGGGCTACAACTTGGGAGCCAGTCACCGTGGAGGGAGAACCACATCGACAAAGAAGTCTTTCTCCTCAGAGACCCTGGGAGCCGCAGCATGCCTCACTGGCCTCCTGAGGGTGCTGGCTTTTCCCCTGAGGGGTGGAACAGGTCCTGTTGGGGACTTGAACAGGGACTGCAGCCCCATCCATCAGAGGCTGCCGGGGTGCCAGGCTGGAGGCGCCCCACTCAGAATTCCAGCCCCGTTGCTGGATGGTATCCTCGCCCCCACGGAGAAAGCCGCTCCAGGCCCAGCTGCTCTGGGGTCCAGTCTCGGGCCCTTCCTTCAGTCTCCGGAGCGGGCAGCTCGCTCCTCCTCCCCACCATCACCCTCACACAAAGTGAACTAATTGCTTTCCAATGATTGGGCTCTGCAGCCCTCCCCGCTTGGGGGAAATTAGCATTCCAGTTAATGATGTCATGGTTCAAATCAGTCTCTTCTCAGTGTCCGCATGGTCTGGGTTCTGTGTGTGTCGCCGGGCTGGGCAGGGTTTGAGCACCGAAGGGGGAGGCCAGCAGCGCCGGGCACCCAGAGCAGCCGGCAGGGCGTCTGTACACAGTGAAAGGGGAACGCCTGTTCCAGCAGCTCTCTGTGACCTCCCAGCATCTGGGAGAGTCTCACCATCGCCCGTGTCCCCTCAGCCCCTTCGTGGCCCCTCTCTTTGCCTCAGACAGCCCCACTGCTCTTGTGAGCACCTTTCTGATCCAGGAAACCAGGTGAGACCTTATTCTCTTTTGCCTCCTCCCTCTAATCCTGGAGAGGCTGGGGGACTTAGTCTTTCAGGAGGGACTCCTGGGAGCTGAGCCAGAGAGGAAACCTGGTCAGAGGCTGAGCCAGCTGCCCAACGTCACGCAGATAGTCGGCAGCAGAACTGGGTTCGAAACCACATGTGTCTTCCCTTATAAGGTGTATTCCCTTGTAAGAATCTCCACTTGATCTGGGAGACCCAGGTCATAGACTTCAATACGAAAAAGGAAAGAATTTAGCTGTGAATCATGAAGCCTGGATGTAAGGGTTCTAATCTGTGGGGGTAAGGGTGGGGGTGGAGAGCGGAGAGGTGGGCCACGGGAACAGGGAGGACTAGGGAAGTGAGGTTGGGAAAAGTACTGTCATCCTTAAGGGTTTGTGTTTAAAATGCAGTGACATCTATTAGAAATGACGTAAGCATACCAAAGAGCATGCGCTGAGGTCAGAGTCAGTTATACTCACTGAAGACGGGGAACAGGAAAATCTTGGTAACTCCATGCCAGAGAGCCTGGAACCTGGTTGGCCAAGCGTCATCATGCATGTTCCTAATTCTTCCTGCCTGTTTACTAGCCAGACTCTGTTCACCCCAGGCTGTGTCTGTCCCATAAAAGGCCATGTGGCTGCACCTGGCGGTCCTCGTGGGCCTCTACTACCTCCTGCGCTGGTACCCGGAGAGGCAGGTGGTAACCCACCTCCGGGACAAGTTCGTCTTCATCACGGGCTGTGACTCGGGCTTCGGGAACCTGCTGGCCAGGCAGCTGGAACTCCGAGGCTTGAGGGTCCTGGCTGGGTGTCTGACGGAGCAGGGGGCCGAGCAGCTGAGGAACCAGACGTCAGACAGGCTGCAGACGGTGATCCTGGACGTCACCAAGACAGAGAGCATCGCTGCGGCCACCGAGTGGGTGAAGGAGCGTGTGGAGGGCAGAGGTACCACCCAGATTTCTTTTGTATTTATTTCTTCTCTCAGTGTGAAGGGGAGATCCCCTGTCAAGAAAGATTCCAAGGTGTTTTCCAGGACTTGAAGTCCCACCTGCCTTCTTTACCTCACCTAGCTGACAGAGGAGCCTCTTTCACCCCCCTACTTCCATCTCTGACCTTGAAGTTTTGCAGCTTGGGGGAGAGCTTCCCCTGATGAGAGTGTGTCCCTGCAGACTTCCCGTCTGGCGTCCTCTCTTCTCTCAGCAGGCCTGGGTTTCTTGATGCTAAGTGAGCAGGGTGATTGGGGTGCACGTCCTGGAGGAGGTGAGGAGGCGGGAGCTCTGGCTGGAAGGCTGCGTGGTGGCTGGGGCTGGGGCCAGGGCTGGGGCTGGGCTGTGTTCTCAGCCCTGGTCATGTTCTTGCCGGTCACCCACCGTTGTCCTACTTGGGTTTAAATGTCCCTCATTTTCAGATGATGATGGAGCTGTCAGGACTTGTGTAGAGATGGTCAGAAAAGTACTATGGGGTCACCTTCTCTTCCTCTGTTTTTGTTCACACAGTTCTGTCTGTGGTTTATTGGTGAAAGGAAGAACATTAATTTCTTTTATCTTGGTATAAATGTAGAACATGATCATTGTGGATACAGAAAAGTACAAGGATGAAAACCAAAATCACCCCAAATGTCACCACCCATATATACGTACCGGTAACATTTTGACATACATAGAACTATATTTTGCAAATAGTGTTATTGTACTTCTTTTCATTAAAAGAAGGTAATCAATTTTATAACATAATAGAAACATTTCAAAAACATAATTATTAATGATGGAACATTCTATCCTGTAGGGTAGCATTACTTACTAAAGTGGTATGTAATGGATATGATATATAATGGTTTCCTAGATTTTACTCATTATGTTGAACATAGATGATGTCTTGGTAGACTTTTATTTACCCAATTTTCTAGTATAACCATACTTTTTACTTTTTTATTTTTTTCGGTTTGGTTGGTTATGTTTGTTTGTTTTTGCCTTGTTAAAATTTTTTATTTTACAATTTTTAAAGGTTGCATTCCATTACAGTTATTACAAAATATTCGCTAACATTCCTTGTATGGTAGAAATCCCCAGGTGGTGCTAGTGGTAAAGAATCTGCCTGGCAAAGCGGGAGACGCTAGAGACATAGGTTTGATCCCTGGGCCGGGAAGATCCCTTGGAGTAGGAAATGGCAACCCACTCCAGTAAAATTCCTGGAAAATTCCATGGACAAGAGGAGCCTGGAGGGCTACAGTCCATGGGGTTGCAAAGAGTTGGACACGACTAAGCGTACACATACATAAGCCATGTGTGGTACAATAATATGACCGTATGTATTGATTGGGCATTTGGTTCAATTATGGTAGGAAAATATACACTCTGAGGGCAGGTTCAGAGCTGAGCAGTGGAGGGACTAATTCTCTGTGTTAATAATTCCGATGCCCTGTTCCCAACCGCCCCGACCCTGCTCTTCTGCCCTGAGTTCTGTGAGTTGTACATCTTTAAGTTCTTGGTATTTGTCTTTGCGTCTCCCAGACAAGTTTCCACGAAGCTGGGCACTTGTGAAATGAGGGGCCTGGGGGCAGAGTGGCCTCCTATGGGTGGGAGGAGAGGGTGGATTTTTCTGGCACAAAGTGTAAATTCCGATTTGGGGAGGGTGGTTAATAGAGGCAGCCCTGCCTCCCCTTGGAAGCCTACCCTTGGAATTCCACAGATTCCTGTAGGAACATTGCTCAGTATTGATGTGGGTATTTCAAAACCAGGCCCTAGAGGTCAATACCAGGCCTGTCAACATATTTGCATGAACTTGGGGTTTCTGGGTTTTGTTTTTCAGTTTTAAAGTTAGATTATATTTGCTTTACAATGTTAATTTCTGCTGTACGGGAAAGTAAATCAGCTATATGTATACATGCATCCCCTCCCTCTCAGGCCTCTCCCCTCTCCATTCCCACCCATCTAGACCATCAGAGGGCACCAAACAGTTTCCCTCTAGCTATCGTTTTATATGTGTTACTATGTATGTCAAGTAGTACATAATAAAATGGAACATTACTCAGCCATAAAAAGCATGAAATTGGGTCATTTGTAGAGTGTGGATGGACCTAGGTCTGTCATTCAGAGTGAAGTAAGTCAGAAAGAGAAAAGCAAACACCGCGTATTAACACACGTAGTGTCAGCTGCTCAGCCTCGTCCAGCTCTTTGCAGCCCCGTGGACTGTAGCCCGCCAGGCTCCTCTGTCCACGGGATTCCCCAGGCAAGAATACGAGAGTGGGTTGCCATTTCCTTCTCCAGGGGATCTTCCTGACCCAAGAACTGAACCCAGATCTCCTGCACTGTGGGTGGATTCTTTACCATGGAGCTACCAGGGAAGCCTCAAAATTAACGTGTATATGTGGAGTCTAAAAAACAGTACAGATGAACCTATTACCAGGGCAGGAAAAGAGACACAGATGCAGAGAATGGACATCAGGTCTGTTTTACCCAACCAGTCTTCACCAAACTAGACTCATCTTTTTGTTTTTGTCTTTTATCTGTTGTCTCCTTTCTCCCTGAATTCCCCGCCCTTCCTCATTGTCTCTTCCTGTTTCCCTCTCTTTTCCTCATACTGATTGTTGAGCACTCAGTCCTAAAGGGGCCAGAAAATCTGAAAAAAGAAGGGGAATATAATGTGCATACTATATAATATAATACAAAATAAAGTTGGAGAGTTGGGAAATGAGAATATATTTGTATGAGATTGCCTTCTGGATAGTCACGAAGTCAATTGAAATACTGAAGCCAAAATGATCTGAGTCTAATACTCTTGAGAAACTCCATGGAGCACTCCCTGCCACGAGCCACCTCCAGATCCATTACTCACCTGGCCTGAATGCATGCTCACTCATCTCCCCATGAGCTATGTGCCCACCTTCCTGACTGACTTCACGATATACTGGAGATGCATGAGAAGCCCATGAAATCATCAGCTTAAAAAAAACAACAAAAGAAATCCCACAATGTAAGAGCTGTGAGTTAAGTTGATTTAGTGTTTTGCTGAGGACAATGCCCCATGAGGACAATGTCCCAGGATAGAGTTTATAGGATAACTCTGAGGTCCTGCCCCAAAGAGGCAGAAACAGAAACCAGTAACTTTGGTTGCAGGATATGTGCAATCAAGCATACATCTCAGTAGAAGGTTATGGTTAGTCCCAAGGAACATATATCTCAGTTAATGATTTAAGTGCTTTGTTAAGTATGGAAAGATGCAAGATTCGATGGTAATAAAGAATTTCTTTGGAAATATTTCTTTCTAATGGCCTGTTTGCTGTTTTTCCCAGAGCAGAGTCCCGTCTCCTGCTCTTTGCTGTGGATTCCTTTCATTGTACATTATAAGCCGGCAATGTAGTGATGAATGACTTAATCCTTGTAGAAACAGACTGTGAGTGATATTCCTTGCTTTTGTGTTTTTTATAATCCAAGACTGGGGTGCATGGTAACAGGGTGTTGGGTACTGGGAGGGGAGAGGATGCATGGGGGGAGGGAAATAAGGTGGAGAGCGGGGTCCTCATGTCGCGAGGACACCCACCCACCTCACTCCCACCTCCTCCCCAGGCTTCTCTCGGGACATTACTTAGGAAGAAACATGCTTTGTAGTGAGAAACTGCGATGAATAGCTCTTGTCTGTGTCCTGTTTCTTCATCAGCCTCTCAAGGCTCTGAGCCTTATGGCCCTCCTGCGACCTGGAAGAATCCACACTTATGGGAGAGTTGAGCAGCTGGGAGGGTCCAGGCCCCCGCCCTCTGCCCCTGCCCACCTCTTCCAGCTGTGCCTTGGACCTGGCCAGTCTGCGCTCCCACTGAAATGCACGTGGGAGATGAAAGCCCTTCTTCCCTAAAGATACTTGTAGTCAGGGGTGTGTGTGGAGGGTGACCTGAGGAGGATTTGAAGAAGGAAGTGAGGTCACCCCTTTGTCTGCAGAAGCAAGGGGGCTAATGTGTCTTTCTGGGGCTTATCATATGACCAGGGGTCCCAGGGTTAACACAAGGATGGACAAACAAGAGAGGTCTGTAAGGGAGAGGCAGGGCCGGAACCCTTCCCTGGGGGCACACAGCCTCTCTCTCACGGGAACCCTCCCTGCAGTCTTCCCTCTGTCGCCTCCTATAGAGTCACCACCCTCCATCCTTTGCCACCTGCCAGGTCCCCCAGCCCAGATCCCCTTCCCCCAGCCTCCAACGGAGGAGCGTGGGAGTCACTTCTGGAGGCCAGTCTTATGTCTTCTGCTAACGCTTACTGAGCACCTACTATGTGCAGGGCAGGAATTCCCCTGAGGTCCCAGTGCTTCCAGAGACCCTGACTGCGTGTCCTCTCCTCTCACGATGGTCTGAGTATGGACTCAGTGGAGAAGGCATTTGTACAAAGTCATACAGATTTCTGGGCTGAGAGCAACTGAAGTGGGAGGGACTTCTCCAAGAGTCAACTAAAAAACTGAATTTTTATTTCTTTTTGTTCAAAATTGAGAATATGGCGTGTTTAGGGGGACCTTACACTATAGAACAATATCACCATTTTCAAGCAAAGAGAGTGAGGTCAGATGCTGCAGGACCCCTGAAACTCAAACCTGTTTTAATGGTTTGGTGTCAGAGAGGGGACTGCTGAAGAGATGAACGTGACCAGGAGGATCCTCAAGGATCTCTGAATCCTTCAGGCTGTAGTGTGCCAACCCCTCAAGGTCAATCCACGTTCTCCTCTTCAATGCAAACCTAGAGCTTCTTGCTTGATCTGAAGACCCCACATTTTCATATATTTATTTACACACATACACACCACCAGACCTGCCAAACCAACTGAAGTCAAGTCAAGCATCACTAATTCACTTTATGCCCTGAGGGTTTGTGTTCAGGAGGTCTGGACGCATCTCCAGCAATCCTCTACAGAATGTCAGAGGACCTGTGAGGTTACAAACCCTGACCCTCCTTGCTGGTCCTACAAGAGGTTGAGGGATGCAGGGCTGCATTGAGACAAGTTCCATGGTCAACTCTGGGGACTGTGATTCACGGGCAAGGCAGAACAACAAATGCATTGGAAAAAAATTGCAGTGCACACCAGGTCACACTCTCAGCCTGGACCCTCAGCAGAGCCCCATTCCTCCTTTTTCCAGGCCGCCTTCCTTGAGGAGGGAACCAGGTCTGGTCTGATGGACATATGCAGGGGCAGGAACCCACGCTATGAAGATCCACAGGAGTGCCAGAGGGAAGGCGCTGTCACTGTTTCCCTGGGCTGTCCTGGCTTTTGTGAGTTGCTTGGGGTCAGTGAGTCCCCAACCCCTCCAGTCACCGAAACACACTGACCTGTCTCCACATTTTAGAATCTCCACTTCAGACAGCGGGGCTGGGAACAAGCTTGGGCAGTCTGCCCTCACTCCCTACCCCTTCCTGCTCCTCCATTTGTTACCCCCACCTCCACCGGCTCAGAGGACCTGTCCCGGGTGTAGAACAGGCAGTGGGTGGGGGTGGCCTTAGCTTGACAGTGGTCCCTCCTGAGACGCTCTGGGGCTACGCCAAGGGGTGCGTGCGTCAGCGCTGGGTTACGTGTGGGTCAGAGGTTCGGCCCTGGAATCTGGTCCAAC
Organism: Dama dama; assembly: GCF_033118175.1. NCBI lineage: Eukaryota > Metazoa > Chordata > Mammalia > Artiodactyla > Cervidae > Dama > Dama dama. Next base: position 70,799,511 of record NC_083683.1, read on the forward strand.
TACCCCCCGAGGACATGAGATGCAGAGATTTTTGTCAATGAGTCTCCCTGACAGAGCTGCCTCTGAGAGATTTCTTGTTCTGGCCCCTGCAGATCCCAGGTGAGTGTCACCCCAGCTCCTGCCTCTTACTGCTCTCTCCCGACCTGCCTGTCATTGTACCCACCTGGAACAAGAGTTTGAAGCTCCGGAAACCCCACCAGTCATCACATGACTTTCATATGGAAAAGGGAAGACGATAGTGTGAGGATTGGGATGGGGCTGTTGCATGGACCCGTGGGAATTTACGGTGAAGGAATTTGTGGTCAGAGAAAAAAGCTCCTGTTTCTTCCAAGTAAAGAAACCACCAGCTTCTCCCTTAGCAGGGTTGGTGTGTGTATAAGACTTGCATGTCCCCCAGGCTTCCTGACGGTTTCCAGGGCACCAACCTCCATCCTGGCCTTCTCCTTCCTCACCCTTTGGAGAGCCCCTGTAGGAGGGTCCTGCTGGTCACCCAGGAAGCAGGCAGAGGCTGGTTTCTGCAGGACCATCCTTTCCATTACCGCTGCCGATTGCCACCTGAGGGACAACTCCCTTCAGGAGGCAGTCAGCACCCTGCAGGTGGCAGCAACCACTAGAGGCTGAATCTGTCCTTCTCTCTGTGTTTCCTGGCTGCGGGGATGGGCTCCGGGGGCATCTGTTTCGTTGTCAAAGCTGTGATAAACGTGGGTGGTGGGGAGATGCCCAGGGCACCAACTGGCGGGGAACACCTGTTAGAGCAGCTTTGAGTGAGTCCTTCCAACCCCGTCCCAGCATCTGGGAGAGTCTCACCATCGCCCGTGTCCCCTCATTCCCTTCATGTCCCCTCTCTTTGCCTCAGACACCCCCACTGCTCTTCTGAACACCTTTCCGGTCCAGAGAGCCACTGTATCAGGAGAGACCTTATTCCCTTTTGCCTTCTCCTTCTAATCGTAGAGAGGCTGAGGGGACTTAGTCTTTCAGGAGGGACTTCTGTGAGCTGAGCCAGAGAGGAAACCTGGTCAGAGGCTAACCAGCTGCCAAGGTCACATGGCTAGTTGGCGCCAGAGCTGGGCTTTGAAGTCATGTGTGTCTTGATTCCAAGTGTATCCCATCATACGACTCTTCATTGGAAAAAGCCTCCCGTAATGTAAAATAGCCTGGGGGACCCAGGTCACAGGCTTCAGTAAGAAAAAGGGAACAGTTTGGTTGTGAACCATGAAATCTGGGGTGCAGAACGTGTAATGTGTGTGTGGCTGTGTGAGGATTGAGGGAGAGGTGGGCAGAGGGAAACAGGGGGGAGTGGGAGGACCAGGAAAGTGAGGCTGGGAAAAGAATTGTCATCCTTAAGGTTTTGTGTTGGAAATGCAATGGTATCGATGAGAAGCAGGTCGAGAGTACCAAAAGCAAGCCCTGGGATCGTAGTCAGTTACACTCAATGAAGACGGGGAACAGGAACGTCTTGAGAAGTCCATGCCAGAGAGTCTGAGCCTCCAGGCCAACCAGCCTGGTGCATGTTCCTAATTCCTCCTGTCTGAGCACTGACCAGACTCTGTTCACCCCAGGCTGTGTGTGTCTATCCCGTAAAAGGCCATGTGGCTGCACCTGGCGGTCCTCGTGGGCCTCTACTACCTCCTGCGCTGGTACCGGGAGAGGCAGGTGGTGACCCACCTCCAGGACAAGTTCGTCTTCATCACGGGCTGTGACTCGGGCTTCGGGAACCTGCTGGCCAGGCAGCTGGACCTGCGAGGCTTGAGGGTCCTGGCTGGGTGTCTGACGGAGCAGGGGGCCGAGCAGCTGAGGAACCAGACGTCAGACAGGCTGCAGACGGTGATCCTGGACGTCACCAAGACTGACAGCGTCGCTGCGGCCACCGAGTGGGTGAAGGAGCATGTGGGGGACAGAGGTAACACCCGGATTTCTTGTGTGTTTATTTCTTCTCTCTGTGTGAGAGAAGATCTGTTGTCAGCACCCTAGGGACGAGTCCAAGGTGTTTTTCTGGACGTGAAGTCCCACCTGCCTTTTTCACCTCACCCAGCTGACCAGACAAGCCTCTTCCAACCCTCACCCCTACCTCCTGACCTTGAAGGTTTGCAGTTTAGGGGAGAGTTCCCTGATGAGACTGTGTCCTTGCAGACTCCCTGTCTGGTGTTCCCTCCTGCCTCAGCAGAAAGTCTGCATTTCTTGCTGCTGCGTGAGCAGGGTGATCAGGGTGGACTTTCTGGAGGAGGGCTGGAGGTGGGGGCTCTGGTTGAAAGGCTGCAATGGTGTCTGAGGGCGGCTCTTGGGCTGGGCTGTGTCCTCAGCACTTGACCATGTTCTTGTTGTTGACCCACAGTCATTCCACTTGGCTTTAAATGTCACTCATCTTCAAATAACAATCCTGAGTTCTCAGGGCTTGTCTGCTGCTGTTAAGTCACTTCAGTCGTGTCCGACTCTGTGTGACCCCATAGACGGCAGCCCACCAGGTTCCCCCGTCCCTAGGGGAAGTCAAATAACTACTATGGAGTCACTTTCTCTCTCTGCTTTCTGCCTTTCTTCTTTTCTCTACTGCTTTTTTTTTTTTTTAATTCCTACAAATCTGCCTATGTTTTGCAGGGGAAGGAGAGAACTTTAGTTTTTTTTACTAAGTGACGAAAGAATGATCATTGTGGAAACTAAGAGTGTATGCCAAACACTCTAAAAATCTCACCACCCAGAGATAAGGGTTATTAGTGTTTTGACATACACGATCTTATATTTGCACACATTTATCCTTTTCTTTCTACTATATGAAAATACATAGATTTAGAACATGATACAAATTTCTTCAAAAACATCATAAATTATGACTGAGAAAATACTACACATTAAAATAGCATCATCACTTACTAAAAAGTACTTCATGGTATGATACATAATTATTTCTTGTCTTTTATTCACCATATTCCACAGAAATGATATCTCTGCAAACTTGCCTCTTCCCCAGTCCCTACACTATAACCATGTCTGGTGACTGTCTTTGATAAAAGATGACTGGACTGTATTCATCCTACAAGCCAAGCATGTTGCTGAACAACCCTCAGTGTGGAACTTCTGGTTCCCTTACCCCAGCAACCTTGAATGCCTGATGCTGCTGCCATGAGGCCCATGGTTGCTAAAGGTTTAGTTTAAACTCTTGGGATTGTGTCTTGGATTCTTGCAATAGGTCTCCTTTAAGCTGGGTGAATTTGCACCAAGAAGATGAAGCCAGGATGGTCTCCTGTCTGAGTGGGAGAAGGTGGAGTTTTCTGGGGTAGGGAGTGGACTCTGTGCTCTGGGTGTCAAGGGTAAGGACAGGCATCCCTGCCCTCCCCCAAAATAGCCCTTGGAATTCTCCAGATTCCTGAGACACATTGCTCGCATTGACGTGCGGGTGTTTCAAGCCCAGGCCCTAGAGGCCAATACCAGGTCTGCCACCAAGTTCCCCCAGTCCTGAGATCTCAAGTCTGCTTTACCCAACCAATCCGCACTCGGTTATGGTCTTCTGTTTTTGATTTTGCCTTCATCTCTTGATTCCTTTCTTCCTCTCTTCCCCACCCATCCTCATTGCCCGTCTATGTTGCCTCTCTGTTCCTCATGCTAACTGTTGAGCACTCAGGCCTGAAGCTGTCAGAAAATCCTGAAAGCCGGGGATATTTATTAGTGTGCAAAGACACCGTTGGTAGCTCAGTTGGTGAAGAATCAGCCTGCCATGCAGGAGACCCCGGTTCTATTCCTGGGTCCAGAAGACCCACTGGAGAACGGATAGGCTACCCACTCCAGTCTTCTTGAGCTTCCCTGTGGCTCGGCCGGTAAAGAATCTGCCTGTAATGCGGGAGACCTGGGTTCGATCCCTAGCTTGGGAAGATCCCATGGAGAAGGGAAAGGCTACCCACTCAGTATTCTGGATTGGAGAATTCCATGGGGTCACAAAGAGTCGTACACAACTTAGTGACATTCACTTTCAAAGACACCATGGACTGTGAAAACCCAAAACTTCACTCTTGAGCTCCAGATTATAGACCCACTAGATTTCCCCAAGCTCAATACCTGTCTTCATCAGCTCTGGGGCTCCTGTTCCGTGGCACCAGGCAGTGGGCGGGGTGTGGAGACCGGGCTGGGAGGAAGGCTCGCCTTCTGCGCGCGCCTACTACTGCTCACCGGTCCTGGTCGCCTCAAACCCCCGGAGCACATTCGTCTCTAAAGTCCTTCCAGGGTAGAAGGTGACTCGGCACCATGGCCCAGTCCTCTCTCCTGGGCCCAGCACAGCAGTGCCCTCTTGTCCTCACTCTTCCCAGGACTCTGGGGTCTGGTGAATAATGCCGGCATTTGCACACCCATGGCACCCAACCAGTGGCTGACCAAACAGGACTTCGTGAAGATTCTGGAGGTGAACCTGCTGGGGGTGATTGATGTGACCTTGAACGTGCTGCCCCTGGTGCGGAAGGCGAGGGGCCGTGTGGTCAATGTCTCCAGCGTCATGGGCCGGTTGGCCCTCTTTGGTGGAGGTTATTGCATGTCCAAATACGGCGTGGAGGCCTTCTCAGACTCCCTCAGGTAATGGCCTGGGAGGGAGGACCTTCTCTTTCCTCCTCATATGCACTGAGGCAGGGAAGGGGTAAGAAGCGGATGTTCTACAGGGATTTTCATATATCACAGACCTAATGCCTCTTCCTTCTAGGTCCCTCTCACTTACTGTGTAGGTCTTTTGGTGGGAAGCATGTTCATGTGTTTTGCATCCCCAGTTGGTCTCAGACCTATAGAGTTTGATTCAACTTATTCCTGCCTTGCAGGAAGGCCCATGATCAGAAATTATTGGAGGCACAATAATGGGTAGTTTTGCCTGTGCAGGCCTTTCATGGGCTCAGCTGCTGTGGTTTTTAGGCTCTGGGAGCCCTGGGGGGAAGTGTACCCCTTGCAGCAATTAGTCAAGGGAGCCACGTAGTCAAATCAGTGGTGGAGACCTCTGGGTACAGACAGAGGGTGGCTCTGATGTGTGGGAGCTCTGTCCACAGACAGGTGGGTGCTCCTTAGAGGACAGAGGGGTTACTGGGGTGAGCAAGGGGAGACAGGGGACGTGGACTATGGAAAGACAGGATGTGCAGACGTGGTGACTGATTGAGTGAGAGGAACAGGAGGAGGCAGCATCTCAGTGGTGCTCTGCAGCACAGTTGGCAGGATGTAGAGCTGACAGGCACAGGGCGTGAAACAATCGGGAAAATGGTCAAACGCCATAGAGAAGTAGTAACATCACCATGAGCTTCTCTCCCTGGCTTCTTCTTTTTTTTTTTTTTTTCTCCCTGGCTTCTGTGCCTCAACTTCTGAGAGCTCCCAGCCCATCTCACCCAGCCCTGTACTGGTGTCTGACAGTTCTTTCATGTTCTGCTTGCACAACCTCTCGAGTCCTTGCCCCTCATCCTGTCTACATTACAGGAGGGAGCTCTGCTACTTTGGAGTGAAGGTGGCTATGATTGAGCCCGGTTACTTCCTGACCAATATGACCCAAGATGAGGTGTTTAATGGAAACGTCCAGGCAGCATGGGATCATGCCAGCCCAGAGATCCAGGAACTCTATGGAGACAACTTTCTTGCTGACTGTGAGTAAGCTGTGGGCTTTAGAAAAATATTCAGAAATACATAATTAGTACCTCCTCCAGTCTCATTTCCAACCTCCACGCTCTGAGTTACATGCACAGTGGAGATATGAGCTCATCCTCAAGGTCTCTTTTTGGTCAACTGGTGATAGAAGTGAAGGATAGAGGTTTGGTAGATCTAGAGAACAGTTTCTCTTCAGAAACCCTTTTAATTTGGAAAGGAGACTGATGCCACAGAGGAATACACCGCTGGAATCATGGCAAGCTCGTGTTAGTACCACCTTTTTTCGGGTGCCTCTATTTCTAGGGTGGGTAGAGACATCCAGTATGTAGTATACATATTTCTTGGAAAGGTACTAGAGGGCACTAACTTAGTGTGGAAGTGTATTTTTGCTAAATGCTAGGACATATTGCAGTGAAATCTACTGATATGATATGGACCATGATTTTGGAAGAGAACAAAACTGTTGGGAAGTCAAATTGATCTGGAAGTGGGAGGGCTGGAAAATGAGAATAACTAGGATGGTGTCTCCTTCCTGACAGTCATGAAGGCAACGGATTTTCTGAAGGCGCCGTGGGCTGGAAATCTGTCCTTGGTGACTGACTGCATGGAACACGCCCTGACCGCCTGCCATCCCCGCAGCAGATACTCGGCTGGCTGGGACGCCAAGTTGTTCTATCTCCCCATGAGCTACCTGCCCAGCTTCTTGGTGGATCTCATGATGTATTGGTGTTCCCCTTTGCCTGCTAAGGCCCTGTAATCCAAGAGTGGGGTGCATGGTAGGCAGGAGTTGGGTCGTGGGTGGGGAGAGGACACAAGGAGGGAGGGAAATAGAGTGGAGAGGGGGATTCTCACGGAGCCAGAACACACATTCCACCTCACTCCCCACCCAATCCCCAAGCTTTGCTTGGGTCATTGCTTAGGACTCGGGGACAGTAGGAAGAAAGAGACAAATTGTCCCCGGGGAGCTGGCGTCAGCTGATCATGTCTCCATTCTGTCCCTTGTGTGTTATGCCCCACATCAGCTGTGAAGAGCCATACTGTGGCGAGGACATGAGACACTGGGGGCTTCAGTCCCTGTGCTTTGGCTCCGTCTACCGTTCCAGATGAATCTTTCCCGTGTCCTATCTCCCTCTTCCCCAGGACGGAAATGATGGGCAGGGGGATAAAAGCCCCTCTTCCCTGGAGGTGTCTGTTGACAGTGGGGGGTGTCCACCAGCCTGATCCAATAGCCTGGGTGCCAGTGCAGTGGCCTTGGCAGGTTTGGACACGGAAACCAGGTTTTGATCCATCTTGGAAACAAGAATTTCCATTGATTATTTTTTCTCTAAAATTTCATTTGAAAAGTTCAGCTACTAGAATGCATGCTAGGGCTTCATGGTTAAGCTGAAGGTGCTTGATTTTCAGATTATTATTTATCACACACACACAGATAGTACCAGTCTCAGCAAACCAAATGAAATCAAATAAAGCATGATTGATTCACTTTAGGCCTTGGGGGAGTGTGTTCAGGAGGTTTGGAATCACCCCCTGGAATCCTTTCCAGAATGTCAGAGGGCTTGTGAGGTTATGAAGCCCTGACCCTCCTTGCTGGTCCCACAAGGGGCTGGGGCATGCAGGGCTGCACTGAGATGGGTTCCATGGCCACCTGTTTGATCTGTCTCACAGGCTCTAACTCAGACAAGGCTGAACATCAAATGCGTTGAAAAAGAAGTGCAGTGCACACCAGCCAAGTCTTCAGGCTGGACACTCAGCGGATTCCCAGTCCTCCTCCTTCCAGGCTGCCCTCCTCGGGGGCAGAGCCAGGTCTGGTCTGAAGGACGTGATCAGGGGCTGGACCCCATGCCAGAGTCCACGCAGCAGCCACAAGGCAGGCTCCGTCCTCCTCCCCTTGGCCGTGCTGGTGGTTTTGGAGAACAGGTTCAGTGGCTCCCCACCGCAAACACCATCTCCTCCCAGAATCAGACCCTTAGGATGTGAAGACAGGGTTAGTCTGTCTATTTTGAGAGCTCACTCCCGTAGGCGGACAGCAGGCAGGCAGGGCTGGGAACAAGGTTGCACAGTCAGCCCTCACTCGTGGCCCCTTCCAGCCCCATGTTGTTTCCTAAGCCTCTCTCTTCAGAGGACTCGTCCTGGGAGGAGAGGAGGGGATGCGTGTGGAATGTACTGTCTTGAGTGTGGACCTCCTGAAATTGGGAGAGCGCCACCAGGGGGCGACACCCTGCTCCCAAGCGTGTAATCTTGGCAGTTGCTGCCTTGGAATGTGGCCCAGCTGCACCTCCCAGGGTCAGAGGGGCAGAGACGTTAGTCAGTGAGTCTCCCTGACGGCGTGGGCCCCGAGAGATGCCTTCTTGTGGGCTCTGTAGCTCCCAGGTGAGTGAGTCACCCCAGCCCCCGTCTCGGGTCTCTCCCGATCTTCCTGGGGTCTTCCCCACTTGGAATGCAGCGTGGAGCTCCTGACAGGTCCCAGAGCCAGGCTGTAACTTTCAGGATTCACAGGACAGACACAGATGCCCGGAGTGTTGGCACCAGTCTGCTGCGTGGCCCCGTGGGGATTTATGGTTGATGCTTTGGAGGTCACTGAGAAAAAAAAATCTCCAAGTAAAGAAACCACAGCCTTCTCCCTTAGCAGGGTCAGTGTGTGTATAAGACTTGCATGTCGCCCTGGCTTCCAGACAGTTTCCAGGGCACCATCCTCCATCCTGGCCTTCTTCCTCATCACCCTTTGGGGAGCCCCTGTAGGAGGGTTCCTGCTGGTTACCTAGAAGCAGGCAGAGGCTGGTTTCTGCAGGACCATCCTTTCCATTACTGCTGCTGACTGCCACCTGAAGGGCAACCCCTTTCAGGACGACAGTCAGCTCCCTGCAGGAGACAGTGACCACTGAAGGCTGAATCTGTCTTCCTCTGTGCTTGTTGGCTGCTGGGGTGAGCTCCAGGGGCATCTGAGCCTCTGTGTCCTTGGGGAAGCCTCTCCTTCCACCCAGGACCTGTGGTCTTTCCCACCTCGCAGTCAGAGCTGGAGTAAACGTGGACGGTGAGGAGATGCCCAGGGCACTGACCCCAGTTCCTTCTGTCCCTGCCCCTCTCACCAGCTCCGCGCCCCTCGTGGCCCAGCCCCGTTCCTGGATGGTATCCTCTGCCTCCCAGTGAACCCCTCCATGCACAGCTGTCCTGGGATCCAATCTTGGGAACTTCCTTCAGTCTCCTGAGTGGTCAGCTCCCTCGTCCTCTCCACCCTCACCCTCATACAAACTGAGCTAATTTCTTTCCATCATTGTGGTTTACAGATCTCACTGCTTGGAAGAGTTAGCATTCCAGCTAATGTTTCTCAGGGTTCCGACCGCCTTTTCTCAGTGTCTGACTGGTCAGGATTCTGGCTGTGGTGCTGGGCTGGGCGGGGTCTGAGCACAGAGCGGGAGAAGGCAATGGGTCCAGGCACCCATGTCCGTGAGCAGGATATCTTCTTGGGTTAAAAGGGGAACATTTGAAAGGTTGTTGCTGAACCACAAAAGACACCAAGATTCTTGGCCTCTGGAGGAGAAGAATTCAGTCCCGGGCCAGAGACAAGGCTTGATCGCTCACAGCTTTTTTTTTTTTTTTTTTAAATTTGCTTTTTAATGATCATCAACTTTAAAAGCCATGCAAATGTCAAAGAACAAGAATATATAGTTTTAAAAAGAAGCATAAATAGTTTATAAACATAGGAAAAGATGCTTTAGCATTCATCACAAAGATATGCAAATTAAAACAGTAATGAGATTATTTTTTACATATTGAGATGGTAAATATCTATATCAAAATTAATAGCACCCAGAGTTGGTGTGGATGTGGGGAAACTGACACTCCCATACAATGTTTTGTTTTTTTTTTTCGCTCACAGCTTTTATGTAATAAAGTTTTATTAAAGGAGATAGTGAAAGCTTCTGACATAGACATCAGAAGGCGGCAGAAAGAGTGCCCTGCTGCTAGTCTTTTGCTAGATGTTAAATAGGTAATAGCGGTCTGCTAATTAAAGAAAGGAAATGTCTCAGAACTCAGAGAATGGCATCAGGTGAGTCATCCAAGGGCAAAAAATGGTTGACAGTAATCTTGAAGAAAGGCAATTTCCATGCAAATATATAGTTTCATTAACAGATTAAAAGAACAAGGTATCAGTATAACATTCTGGTTTGTCAAGTGGGTTCTGAGCCTTTATGGGGAAACGACTTGAAGACACAGTGGAGGGTAAACACAGAGCACATTAACATAGCTTAAGACAAACATTTCCATAAGAAAACTGCATTGGTTAGCTCAAGGTTTAAAAGAAGTTATGTTCAGGTGGAACCAGGTGTCATTATGGCAACACAGAATTTCAAGAGAAACCTCTTTTTAAATGTGCATAGAGAAGGGGGAAAAGTATAACACTAGTTAGTTTGTTTCCTCCTGCCACTTAGGAGAGAGGTAAAAGATGTCTGACCCTTGCAGCCTATTTCCTGCGTTTGGAGACCCCTTGCCCTCCAGCTGTTACCCTCTCACGCTGTTGGAGCAGCTTGTGTTAGTCCCGCACACACCCATCCCAGCATCTGGGAGAAGTCTCACCATTGCCTGTGTCCCCTCATTCCCTTGGTGGCCCCCTCTCTGCCTCAGACACCCCCACTGCTCTTCTGAACACCTTTCTGGTCTAAAGAACCACTGTTAACAGGAGAGACCTTATTCTCTTTTGCCTTCTCCTTCCAATCCTAGAGAGGCTGAGGGGACTTAGACTTTCAAGAGGGAATTCTGTGAGCTGAATCAGAGGAGGAAGCCAGGTCAGAGGCTAAGCCAGCTACCTAATGTCCCACAGCTAGTTGGCAGCAGAGCTGGGTTTGAAATCAGGTGACTTGATTTCACTGTGTTCCTTTTATAAGAACTACGAGATCCAGGTCCGAGAGGTAAATAGAATAAATGTAAGAAGATGATTGTGATCCATGAAATCTGGGATGTAAGGGTTCTATATGTGTGGGAGTAGGGGTGGGGACGGGAGTTGTGGCTGGAATGAAATAAAGAGGAGTAGGAAAACCAGGAAAATGAGGTTGTATAAACTACTGTCATCCTTAAAGGGCTGTTTTGGAAGTGCAAAGGCATCTGGTAGAAATGGGTCAAGTGCATTAAAAAGATAAAAAACAAATATTGGGGCCAGAATTATTAATAATTATTAATAGTCACCAAAGAAAATGAACAAGATAAGCCTGAGGACTCCATGCCAGATGGCCTGGAGCTTGATGGGCCAACCAATATCATACGTGTTCTTAATTCCTCCTGTCTGAACACTAGCCAGACTCTGGTTTCACTCCAGCCTCTGAGTGTCTGTCCCCTGCAAAGCCACGTGACTGCACCTGGTGGTGTTGATGGCCTGTTCTGCCTGCCCTGGTACCGGGTGAGGCAGATGGTGAGCCAACTCCAGGACAAGTTCATCTTCATCACGGGCTGTGGCTTGGGCTTCGGGAACCTGCTGGCCAGGCAGCTGGACCCACAAGGCTTGAGGGTCCCGGCTGCGTGATTGATGGAGTCTGGGGCCGAGCAGCTGAGGAACCAGACATCAGACAGACCAGAGAAGGGGATCTGCCACATCACGAAGACAGAGAGCAATGCTGCAGCAGCCCCGTGGGTGAAGGAGTGTGTGTGGGACAGATGGTTCCTGTCTCTGTGAAAGGGAGTCCATATGACAGCTCCCAGCAGAAGATTCCAAGGTTTTCTCAGGCTGTGGGGTCCTACCTGCCTTCTTCACCTCACTCAGCTGGCCAGATGAGCTTCTTCCATCTCCCACCCTCACCTCCTGACCTGGAGGCTCTGTATTTTGGGGGAGAGTTTTCCCTGATGGGAATGTGCCTTGCAGACTTCCTGTCTGGTGTCCCCGCCTCTCAGCAGAAAGTCTGAGTTTCTTGAAGTTGAGTCAACAGGGTGATCAAGGTGGACTTCCTGGAGGAGATTCTGGTTGGAAGGGCCATGGCTGGCTGGGGGCAAGGCTGGAGCTGGACTGTGTTCTCAGCACTTGAACATGATCTTGCTGGTGACCTGTAGTCATCCTGCTTGGGGGTCAGTGGCACCCACTTTCAATGGTGACACTGTGCCTTCCGGCCCTCATTGAAGGAGGTCAGAAAACTACAATGGGGTCACTTTCTCTCTCTTTTGTTTTGCTCTTTGTGTGTGTTTTACCACAATCTTTACGTGTCATCAGAGAGTAAGAAAGAACTATAATTTCTTTCATTCTAGAATACATGTAAAACATGATTATTGAGGAAAATGGGAAAAGCACACAGATTAAAAACTACAGTCACACCAATCACACCACCCAGAGATATGAACTGATAACATTTTATACATCCATGTTACATTTTGCCTATAAATTTAGTCAAATTTTCCACCAAGAAGGCAAACAATTTTACACAGAACAAAAGTTTCTTCAAAACAAAATAAATAATGATTATGAATATTATACATTTTAGAATAGCACTGCTTAGTCACAAGTACATCATGGCATGAATGTAATTGGTTCCCACGTGTTATTTACTGTATTCAACATAAATGTTGTCTTGGTAAACTTTCTACCACTTTGCTACACTCTAATCACATGTATTAATTTGATCATTGGTCAAATATGGTGGGAGGATATACATTCCTCCAAGTGCGGGCTGGGAATGGTGCAGCAGATGGACTAAGTTTGTGTGTTAATAATTCCAACAGCTTCTACCCAACTCTCATGACTCTGATCTTGGATCTGAATTCTGTTAGTTGGTTAGTCTTTAAGCTCTTGGTATTGTCTTTGTGTTTCACAAACAGGTTCCATGAATCTGGTGACCTGTGAACTGTGGGTAAAGGGTCAGAGTGGCTGCCTGTGGGTGGGAGGAGAGGGTGGATTTTTCTGGGTCAAAGTGTAAATTGATTCTGGGAGAGGCAGGCTAATAGAGGCAGGTGTGTGCCCCCAACAGACTACGCTTGAATCCCCAGATTCCTGTAGGAGTAAGCTCAGTTTCGAAATGGCTGTTTCAAGGCCAGGCCTAGAGGTCAATACCAGTCTTGTCAACAAGTTCCCCAAACCTGAGATGTCAAGTCTGTTCTACCAAACCAATCTGCACTCAGACTTTACTCATCTTTTCGTTTCTATCTTTTATCCAAGATTTCTTTTCTTCCTCTCCCGTCTTCATCGTCTCTCTATGTTTTCCTCTCTTTCCCTCATATTAGGTGTTGTGCACTCAGTCCTGAAGGCTGTCAGATAATCTGAAAATGCAGGGGAATATTTATCAGGACTGCAAAGGCAACATGAACTGTGGAAAGCCAGAATGTCACCCTCCGAGTGCCAGATTATGGACTCACTAGGTTTCCTCATCTTCATCCCCCACTTTCATCCTATCTGGGGTTCTTGCCCCTTGTCACCAGGCAGAGGGCTGGGCCTTGAAGACAGAGTCAGGACGGAGGCACATCTTCTGTCTTCCCACCGCTCTCAGGGTCTGGTCTCCCCAGCCCTCAGGAGCCTGGGGGTCTCTGCTCCAGCCGCCCCCTCTGCAGCCTCTCTCCTAAAGTCCTCCCTGGGTAGGAAGGTGACTTGGCATCAAGACGGGTCCTCTCTCCTGGCTCAGCACAGTGTTGCCCTCTCACCCACTCTCTTCCCAGGACTCTGGGGTCTGGTGAATATTTCTGGCATCTCCACGCCAACTGCACCCAGCCAGTGGCTGAGCAAACAGGACTCTGTGAAGATTCCGGACATGAACCTGTTGGGGATGATTGACGTGACCCTGAGTCTTCCATCCCTGGTGCAGAATGCGAAGGGCCGTGTGGTTGATGTCTTTAGTGTCATGGTGAGAGACTTAATTCTTAGGTAGGTTGATAAGGAGTCCAGGGCTCTCAGGAAGGAAAACAGGACAAAAATTTTTTTCTGCAATGTTTTGTCTTAGTCACTTGAGACTTATTTTCTTTAAGCCCAGATCTAACAATTATATAGTGCCACCAGAACATACACAGCACTGGGGAAACAGATTGGTGGGCACAAACAAAACCTTATGCGCACCAGGGCCCAGGAGAAAGGAGCAGTGACCCCACAAGAGACTGACCCAGACTTGTCTGTAAGCCTCCAGGAGGCTCCGGCGGAGGTGTGGGTCGGCAGTGGCCTGCTGCAGCGTCGAGGCTGCTGACTGCAGCAGTGCGTGCATGGGACCTTTAGAAGGAGGTCACCATTAACTTCATTACGTCTACCATACTTTGGTCTCAGGTCAAACAAAAGGGAAAGAACAGAGCCCTGCCCAACAACAGAAAAGTGGATGAAAGAGTTACTGGGCGTGGTCCCACCCCTAGGAGCAAGACCCAGGTTCCCCTCAGTCAGTCTCTCCTATCAGGAACCTTCTTACTGGGCCTGACCCCGGCGCTCAGAGCAAGACCCAGGTTCCCCTCAGTCAGTCTCTCCCATCAGGAAGCTTCTTACCAGGCCTGGCCTCTCCCCTCAGAGCAAGACCCAGGTTCCCCTCAGTCAGTCTCTCCCATTAGGAACCTTATTACTGGGCACGGCCCCGCCCTTATAGTCAACAGAAAAGTCTGAAATGCAGTACTTGGGTGCAATCTCAAAAACGACAGAATGAACTCTGTTCGTTTCCAAGGCAAACCATTCGATATCACAGTAATTCAAGTCTATGCCCCAGCTAGAAATGCTGAAGAAGGTGAATTTGAATGGTTCTATGAAGACCTACAGGACCTTCTAGAACGAACACCCAAAAAAGATGTCCTTTTCATCACAGGAGAGCGGAATGCAAAAGTAGAAATTCAAGAGATACATGGAGTGACAGGCGAATTTGGCCTTGGACTACAGAATGAAGCAGGGCAAAGGCTAACAGGGTTTTGCCAAGAGAACGCATTGGTCACAGCAAACACCGTCTTCCAACAACACAAGAGACGACTCTACGCATGGACATCACCAGACGGTCAACACCAAAATCAGAGTGATTATATTCTTTTGGTATATAGATAGTTGTGAACCATGAAACCAGAGACGTAAGGGTTCTAATGTATGGAGGTAGGGGTGGAGAGGGGAGAATTGGGTAGAGGGAAACCAGGAGGATAGGGAGGACCAGGCTTAGGTGGTTGGGAAAACTATTGTCATCCTTAAGAAGTTGTGTTGAAAATATAATGGCTTAGGTTAGAAATGGGCTAACTGTACCAAAGAGTGTTGTAGTGAGAAGGAAAAAAGAGGAATGGGTTTTTCTCTCTTCCTTTCCTGAGAACAAAGAAGATAAAGAGAACAGTGAGCAGGCCTCAACATTCCTAGCTTTTTTGTTTTTCACTTTAACTGTTTCTAACCCTCTATGTCTGTAACTAAGTTTGCTTTTCTGCCCCCTAACTCATTAGGAGCTACAGTTCCATGTTCTCCTTTGACTCTATGCTAAATACATCTCCTACTTGCTGTTTACCCTTAAAACATCCTTCCCCCTGTGGTTCCATATCAGAAAGAAGGCCGCAGAGCCGCCGAACTGCCAGACTCAATTACTGGGTTGCTGATGCTAGTTTATGACTATCTTTGAAATAATCGAAGAGGAAGAAATCAAGATCTGATCACCTTTGTTCCTCATCAGTGATTCCTGACTGTGAGCCCTTGCCTTATGTAAGCCCCTACACTTCTCATCGGAGAAGGCAATGGCACCCCACTCCAGCACTCTTGCCTGGAAAATCCCATGGACGGAGGAGCCTGCTGGGCTGCAGTCCATGGGGTTGCAAAGAGTCAGACAACTGAGCGACTTCACTTTCACTGTTCACTTTCATGCATTGGAGAAGGAAATGGCAACCCACTCCAGTGTTCTTGCCTGGAGAATCCCAGGGACGGGGAGCCTGGTGGGCTGCCGTCTATGGGGTCGCACAGAGGCGGACACCACTGAAGCGACTCAGCAGCAGTACACTCCTCACGGAGTGGGTGTGGGAGGGCACAGTACTTGAGACATGAGACTACTGTGTTCCCCTCTCCACTGGCTGAGAATGAAAGCCACCTTTCTATTTCCTCTCAACTCTGTCTGTATTTTTCATTTGGCTTCTGTGGACAGAGAGAGCCAAGATTTTGGCCAGAGACAAGAGTATGCTTTGGGGTTTGAGTCAGTAATACTGACTGAAGAGGGTAAACAGGAAAATCTTTCCATGCCAGAAAGCATGGAAGCTGGTTGGCCAACCATAATCCTGTGTGTTCTTAATTCCTCCTGCCTGTTTACTAGCCAGACTCTGTTCACCCCAGGCTGTGTCTGTCCCGTAAAAGGCCATGTGGCTGCACCTGGTGGTCCTCGTGGGCCTCTACTACCTCCTGCGCTGGTACCGGGAGAGGCAGGTGGTGACCCACCTCCAGGACAAGTTCGTCTTCATCACGGGCTGTGACTCGGGCTTCGGGAACCTGCTGGCCAGGCAGCTGGACCTGCGAGGCTTGAGGGTCCTGGCTGGGTGTCTGACGGAGCAGGGGGCCAAGCAGCTGAGGAACCAGACGTCAGACAGGCTGCAGACGGTGATCCTGGATGTCACCAAGACTGAGAGCATCGCTGCGGCCACCGAGTGGGTGAAGGAGCATGTGGGGGACAGAGGTAACACCCGGATTTCTTGTTTGTTTATTTCTTCTCTCTGTGTGAGGGGCACTGGTTGTCAGCTCCCTGGGGAAGATTTCAAGGTGTTTTCCTGGATTTGAAGTCACACCTGTCTTCTTCACCTCACCCAGCTGACCAGCCAAACCTCCTCCATTCTCCACACCCACCTCCTGACGTTGAGGATCTGCAGTTGGGGAGAGTTTTCCCTGATGAGACTGTGTCCTTGCAGACAACCTGTCTGGTGTCCCCTCCTCTCTGGGTCTGGGTTTCTTGCTGCTGAGTGAGCAGGGTGATCAGGGTGGACTTTCTGGAGGAGAAGTCTGGCTGAAAAAGTGCTTGAGGTGGGGGAGGGGTGTGGTTGAGGGGCTGGAGCCCAGGACTGGAGCTGGGCGGTGTTCTCAGCTGCTCGTCATGTTCTTGCTGGTGACCCATCGCCGTCCCACTTGGGTTTAAATGTCACCCATTTGGGGGGATGACACTGTGCTCTCAAGACTTGTCAGAAAAAGTCGGAAATCTACTTTGGGGTCACTTCCTCTCTCTCTCTCTTCAGTTTTTCTTCTTCTGCATTTTCTTTTCATTACTACAATTGTCCCAAGTTTTGCAAGGGAAGAAAGGAAATTTAATTTCTCTTATCTTACTACGTGATCATTGTGGAAACTCAGAAAAGTGTAGGGATTAAGACCAAATACTCTGAAACAAGCTCATCTCCCAAAGATAAGTAATGTTAACATTTTGATGTACATAGTCTTCTGTTTTCACGTGTTAGTATCTTTTTCTTTCCTCTAAATGAGTATATGTAGATTTGGAACATTTCAAAAATTTCTTCAAAAACATCATAGGTTATCATTGAGCAAATACTATACTTTTAAATAGTATTACTTACGAAAATGTACTTTATGGTAAGATACATAATCATTTCCTACCTTTTATTCACCACATTCAACATAAATGATATCTCAACAAACTTCTTTTTACCCAAGTCCCTACACTATAATCGTGTGTATTGATTGTGTCTCTGATAACAAATGGTTGGAGAATATTCTTCCTACAAGGCAGGTGTGTTTCTGAGCAGAAGAGGAACTCAGCTCTCTGTGTGGATATTTCTGACAGTCCTACCCCAGCAACCCTGAATGCCTACTCTTGCTGCCCTGAGGCTTATGGTTCCCAAGTGTTTACCCTAAATAAAACCTTGAGATTCTCTTGATCCCTCCCACCCTCTCCTTCCCCACTTTGTTCACAAATCTGTCCTCTATGTCCCTGTCTCCACTGCTGCCCTGCTAACAGGCTCGTCAGTCCCAGTATAAATTACCATATGTCAAGTGGGAAGCCAGGGGAAATTTGTTGTATGATGCAGGGAGCTCAGATCAGGTGCTTGGTGACCACCTAGAGGGAGGGGATAGGATGGGAGGTGGGAGGAAGCTTCAACAGGAAGGGAACTTTTGTATACCCATGGCTGTTTCACACTGAAGTATCGCAGAAACCAGCACAATATTATCCTTCAATTAAAGAAATTATCCTTCAATTAAAACTTAAAAAAAAAAAAGAACAAAAAAGAAATCCTTAGGATTGTGTCTTTGATTCCCGCAGTGTAGTTTCCTTCAAGCTGGTGAATCTTTCCCGAGGAGATGGGCTAGAGTGATCTCTTATATTAGTGGGAGGACAGGGTGGGGTTTTCTGGGGTAGAGGGTGAACCCTGTGCTCTGTGGGTGATGGGTAAAGAGAGGGAGCCCAGCCTCCCCTCCAAATACCCCATGCAATTCCCCAGATTCCTGCAGGGACATGACTCAGTATTGATGGGGGTGTTTCAAGCCCAGGCTCTAGAGGTCAATACCAGGCCTATCCACAATTTCCCTTTCAAGTCTTATTTATCCAAACAATCTGCAGCTATATGATACTCACTTTTTTTTTTTTTTTGTCTTTTATCCAATGTCTCTTTTTTGTCTCTCTTGCCCTCATTCTCTCACTGTCTCTCTGTTTCCCTCTCTTTCCCTTATACTAGCTGTTAATCACTCAGTCCTGAAGGTGTCAGAAAATCTGAAAAGCTAGGGAATATTTATCATGTCTGCAAAGACAACAGGGACTGTGAAAGACACAGCTTCACCCTCTGAGTTAGAGACTGTGGACACACAAGACTTCCTTAAGCTGAGTGCCTGCCTTCGTCAGCTCCGGGGTGCGAGTTCTCTGTCACCAGGAGTAGGCGGAGTATGAAGACTGCGTCAAGAGGGAGCACAGCTCCTGTCCTCCCACTGCTCACGGGGTCTAGACTCCCCCAAGCCCCCAGGAGAGTGTTGGTCTCTGCTCCAGCCACTCCCCCTGCAGCCTCTCTCCTGAAGTCCTTCCGGGTTAGAAGGTGACTTGGGGCCATGGCCCAGTCCTCTCTCCTGGGCCAGCACAGTGTTGCCCTCTCGTCCTCACTCTTCCCAGGACTCTGGGGTCTGGTGAATAATGCCGGCATTTGCACACCCACGGCACCCAACCAGTGGATGACCAAGCAGGACTTTGTGAAGATTCTGGAGGTGAACCTGCTGGGGGTGATTGATGTGACCCTGAGTCTGCTGCCCCTGGTGCGGAAGGCGAGGGGCCGTGTGGTCAACATGTCCAGCATCATGGGCCAGGTGGCCTTCAATGGTGGAGGCTACAGCATATCCAAGTATGGCGTGGAGGCCTTCTCGGACTCCCTCAGGTGATGGTCTGGGAGGGAGGCCCTTCTTCTCATCTGCTTCTGTGCTCTGAGCCAGGGGTGGGGGATGGGGGGGCTGGGAGTGGGGCGGAGGTTCTGCAGAGATTTTCATCCATCACAGATCGAATGGTGCTTCCTTCCAGGTCCCTTTCCCTTACTCCGTGTATGTCTTTCACTGGGAAGCTGGGAAACACCTTCCTATGTTTCGCACACCCCGTTGGTCCTAGACCTGTAGAGTTTGATTCAACTGATTCTTGCCTTGCAGGAGGGCCCATGGTCAGAAATTATTGGAGGCACAATAATGGGTAGATTTGATTGTGCAGGCCTTCCATGTACTCAGCTGCTGTGGTATTTAGGCTCTGGGAGCCCTGGGGGGAAGTGTACCCCTTGCAGCAATTAGTTAAGGGAGCCGCCTCATCAAATCAGTGGTGGAGACCACTGGCTGAGGAGAGAGGGTGGCTCTGATGTGTGGGAGCTCTGTCCACAGACAGGTGGGTGCTCCTTAGAGGACAGAGGGGTTACTGGGGTGAGCAAGGGGAGACAGGGGACGTGGACTACGGAAAGACAGGATGTGCAGACGTGGTGACTGATTGATTGAGAGGAACAGGAGGAGGCAGCATCTCAGTGGTGCTCTGCAGCACAGTTGGCAGGATGTAGAGCTGACAGGCACAGGGCGTGAAACAATCGGGAAAACGGTCAAACTCCATAGAAAAGCAGTAACATCACCATGAGCTTCTCTCCCTGGCTTCTGTGCCTCAACTTCTGAGAGCTCCCAGCCCATCTCACCCAGCCCTGTACTGGTGTCTGACTGTTCTTTCATGTTCTACTTGCACGACCTCTCAAGTCCTTGCCCCTCGTCCTGTCCACAGACGGGAGCTTTGCTACTTCGGAGTGAAGGTGGCTATGATTGAGCCCGGTTACTTCATTACCAATATGACCCAAGGTGACAATTTTCTTGAAAACCTCCAGGCATCGTGGAATCAGACCAGCCCAGAGGTGAAAGAACTCTATGGAGACAATTTCATTGCTGACTGTGAGTGAGCTATGGACCTTAGGGAGAGAAACCAGCTCTTGTCTGGAAGCCTGGGTCCATCATTAATGCCCCATCCAGTCTTGGGTCCACCCTCCAGGCTCTGAGTCCCACCACACTGTGGGAACATGAGCTTATCTCCAGGGTCCCATGTGGTCAACTGGTGACAGAAGGAAAGGATCCAGGCTTGGCAGACCAGACCAGTTTCTCTTACAATGCTCTTTTATTGGGGAAGGTAACTGAAGTCACAGGGGGATGGCCACCCGTGGAACCATGGCAAGCTGGTGTTAGAACCACTTTGTTTCAGGTGCCTCAATTTCTAGTGTTTGTAGAGATCTTCAGATTATGTGGTACACCTACAGGATGAGCTCTAGAGTGGGCTTACTTAGTGTGGATAGAAATATGGGGGTATTGGGACACTTTCCAGTGAAATCGATTGATTTAATTTGGAGGCTGATTTGGGGAGAGAAAGGAATTTTTAGAAACTTTCAAGTTGATCTGGAATTGGTAGGGTTGGAAAATGAGAATAACTTAGATGCTGTCTCCTTCTGGACAGTCTTGAAGATATTGAATTTGCTGAAGCCACCGTGGCCTCAGAATCTGTCCTTGGTGACCGACTGCATGGAGCATGCCCTGACTGCCTGCCACCCCTGCACCCGATACTCGCCTGGCTGGGACGCCAAGTTCCTCTATCTCCCCATGAGCAACCTGCCCAGCTTCCTGGTGGATCTCATGGTGTACTGGTGTTACCCTCGGCCTGCTAAGGCCCTGTAACCCAAGACTGGGGTGCGTGATAGGCGGTAGTTGGGTACTGGGTGGGAAGAGGGTACATCGGGGGAGGAAAATAGAGTGGACGAGAGGCTTCTCATATCACCAGGACACCCATCTCACCTCACTCGCCACCTCCACCCCAGGCTTCTCTTGGGACATTGCTTAGGATTCAGGGGTATTAGGAAGAAAGAGACAAGTTTTGTGGCTGAGGAGCTGGAGTCAGCAGTCCAGTCTCCATTCTGTTCCTTGTGCCTTATGACCCACATCCAGCTGTGAAAAGCCATATTTTGGGGAGGGTATGAGACACTGGGGGTTCCAGTCCCCCTTGCTTTGCCCGTGTCCACCTCTTCACATGTATCTTTCCTATACTCAGTCTCCTTCTTCCCCAGGATAGAAGTGGGCAGGGGAGATAAAGGCCCTCTTGCCTGAAGGTATCTGTGGACTGTGGAGGGCGGCCAAGCCCAAGCCATCAGCCCAGTGCCAACTCAGTAGACCTCAGCCGAAATAGGATCCTGAAGAGGAAATAAAAGCAAGAATTTCCACTGATTATTTTTTTCCTCAAAATTATAGCAGAAAATTTCAACTACTCGAATGCATGCTAGAGCTTCATGCTTAATCTGAAGACTCCTGACTTTCAGTTTCTTATTTACACACACACACATACATACCCAATATCACAAAACCAACTGATATCAAATAAAGCATCACTGATTCACTTTATGCCTTGGGGGTGTGTGTTCAGGAAATAGGGACCCACACCCAGAACTCCTCTCCAGAATGTAGAGAGCTTCTGAGGTTACCAGGCCCTGGTCATCCTGCGGGTCTTGCAAGTGGTGGGGGCAGGGCTTTACTGAGATGGGTTCCATGGCCAACTGTGTGGACTGTCATTCAAGGGCCCTATCTCAGACAAGGCAGAACAGCAAATGCATTGAAAATGAAGTGCAGGCCTCCCTGGTGGTGCAGTGGATAATGACCCGCCTGCCAGTGCAGGTGACGGGTTCGAACCCTAGTCCCCGATGGACCCACATGCCACAGAGTGACTAAGCCCATGTGCCACCCCTACTGAGCATGGGCTCCGAGAGCCCTCGAGTCACAAATCCAGAGCCCGCATGCTTCAAGTCCTGATGCCCATGGGCCCGGAGCCTGTGCTCCACAAGGGAAACCACAGCAACGAGCACCCCTGCTCCCTGCAGCCAGGAAAAACCCACTCAAAGCAGCAAAGACCCAGATCAGCAAGAAAAACAAGTGCGATGCACACCGTCCTGAGTCCTCAGCCTGGACTCTCAGAGATCCCCAACCTCCTCTTCCGGGATGCCTTCCTTGGGGGCAGATCCAGGTCTGGGCTGACGGACGTGAGCAGCGGCTGGAACCCGTGCCAGAGTCCACACAGCACCCCCAAGGCACTTTTCCTCCTCCTCCCCTGGCCATCCTGGTGCTTTTGGAGAACAGGTTCAGTGACTCCCCACCGCAAATATCATCTCCTCCCAGAATCAGACCCTTAGGACGTGAAGACAGGCTTTGTCTGTCCATTCTGGAAGCTCCCTGCTGCAGGGGGACGGCAGACAGGTGGGGCTGGAAACAGGTTGCACAATTAGCCCTCACTCGTGGCCCCTTCCAGCCCCCTTTGTTCCCGAAGCCTCTCTCTCTTCAGAGCGCTCATCCTGGGAGGAGAGGAGGGGATGGGTGTGCAATGCCCTGTGTCTGGACAGCGGTCCTCCTGAGATTGGGAGATCGCCACCAGGGGACGATAGCCCCGCTCCCCAGCGTGTAGGCTTGACAACTGCGGGCTTGGAATGTGGCCCCGCTGCGGCTCCCAGGACAAGGATGCAGAGAGTTTTGTCAGTGAGTCTCCCTGAAAGATTTCTAGTTCTGGGCCTTGCAGCTCCCAGGTGAGTGAGAGTCACCCCAGTGTCCTGTCTCTTCCCACTCTCTTCCGACTTTCCTGTGATTGTTCCCAGCCTGAACCTCCCGGGACCCCCACAACCATCATACAGCTTTCAGGATTCACGAAAGGGAAGCTGATGGTGTGAGGGCTGGGACGTGTCTGTTGCTTGGCCCCTTGGGAATTTATGGTTGAAGAAATTCGTGTTTACTGAGAAAAAAAGCTCCTGTTTCTTTCAAGTAATAAACTCATGACTCTACCCCTTAGTAGGGTTTGTGTTTGTCTAAGACTTTCATGGCTCCCTGGCTTCCTGCCAGTTTCCAGGGCGCATCCTTCATCCTTGATTGTTTCTGCATTACTATTACCAAGTCCCACCTGAGGGACAATTTCAGGGAGACTGTCCGCCCCTTGCAGGAGGCAGTAACCACTAAAGGATGAATCTGCCTTCCTCTTAAGAGTTTGTTGGCCGCTGGGATGGGCTCCAGGGGCGTCTGAGCCTCTGTGTCCTTGGGGAAGCCTCTCCTTCCACCCAGCGCCCGTCTTCTTTCCTGACTTGGCAGTCGGAGCTGTGATAAACGTGGCCGGTGCGTGTGATAAACGCACCGACCCCGGCTCCTCTGTCCCTGCCCCTCTCACCAGCTCCACGCCCCTGGTGGCCCACCCCGGTTCCTGGATGGTATCCTCCCTCCATGCACAGATGTTCCGGGGCCAGTCTCGGGTCCTTTCTTCAGTCCCCTGAGGGGTCAGCTCCCGCCTCCTCTCCACCATCACCCTTATAGAAGCTCACCTAATTTCAGGTTTTGGGGGTGTACAGCCCTCCCTGCTCAGGGGAGGTGAACCCTCCCCATCCCGTGGTCCCTGTGCAGGTTCGTCCTTACTGCCTGTCCGTTCTTGGTGTCTGAGCCTATGCTTTCTGGGTGTGTGCGGGGCAGGGCGGGGTCTGAGCGCCCGAGGAGCAGGGGGCAATGGGGCCGGGCACCCAGGTCTGTGAGCAGGGCATCTCACGGAATAAAAGGGCCACGACTGTTACCGCAGCTTGTGTGAGTCCTTCCAACACCCGTCCCAGCATCTGGGAGAAGTCTCACCGTTGCCTGTGTCCCCCCATTCCCTTTAAGTCCCCTCTCTTTGCCTCAGACACCCCCACTGCTCTTCTGAACACCCTTCTGGTCCAGAGAACCACTTCATCAGGAGCAATCTTACTCTCTTTTGCCTTCCCCTTCTAATCCTAGAGAGGCTGAGGGGACTTAGTCTTTCAGGAGGAACTTCTGCGAGCTGAGCTGGAGAGGAAACCAGGTCAGAGGCTGAGCCAGCTGCCCTGTGTTACACTGCTAGTTGGCCAGAGAACTGGGTTTTGAAGCCACGTGTTTATTTCAAGTATGTCTCTTTGTAAGACTATGAGATTGGAGACCCAAGTCACAGGCTTCAATAAGAAAAAGGGAAGAATTTAGTTGTGAACCATGAAACCTAGGATGTAAGGCTTAAAATGTATGGTCATGGGGCTGAAGAGAGCAGAGCAGAGTGAAACAGGCAGGGGTGGAAGGACCAGCGAAAAGTAGCTGGGGAGAGTATTGTCATCCCTGAGAGGTTGTGTTGGAAGTGCAATGGTGTCCATTAGAAATGGGTTAATGCAGATCTGAAAGAGACACGTGCACCCCAATGTTCATCGCAGCACTGTTTATAATAGCCAGGACATGGAAGCAACCTAGATGCCCAGCAGCAGATGAATGGATAAGGAAGCTGTGGTACATATACACCATGGAATATTACTCAGCCGTTAAAAAGAATTCATTTGAACCAGTTCTAATGAGATGGATGAAACTGGAGCCCATTATACAGAGTGAAGTAAGCCAGAAAGATAAAGACCAATACAGTATACTAACACATATATATGGAATTTAAAAAGATGGTAACAGAAAAAAAATGGTAATGATAACCCTATATGCAAAACAGAAAAAGAGACACAGATGTACAGAATAGAATTTTGGACTCTGTGGGAGAAGGCGAGGGTGGGATGTTCAGAGAAAACAGCACTGAAACAAGTATACTATCAAGGGTGAAACAGATCTCCAGCCCAGGTTGGATGCATGAGACAAGTGCTCAGGGCTGGTGCACTGGGAAGACCCAGAGGGATGGGATGGAGAGGGAGGTGGGAGGGGGGATCGGGATGGGGAACACATGTGAATCCATGGCTGATTCATGTCAATGTATGGCAAAAACCACTACAACATTGTAAAGTAATTAGCCTCCAACTAATAAAAATAAATGGAAAAATAAAAAAGAGAAATGGGTTAATGTACTAAAGCGAATGCATTGTCATTAGAGTCAGTCATACTCACTAAACAGGGTGAACAAGAAAGTCTTTAGAACTCCACGCCAGAGAGCCTAGAGTCTGACAGGCCAATAATAATTGTGCATGTTCTTCTCTCCTCCTGTCTGAACACTAGCCAGACTCTAGTTCACCCCCGCCTGTCTGTGTCTGTCCCCTCACCATGTGACTGTACCTGGTGGTCCTCCTGGGCCTGCTGTACCTCCGGTGCTGATACCAGGAGAAGCAGGAGATGAGTACGTCTGGGACAAGTGCATCTTCATCACACGCTATGACTGGGGCTTCAGAGAACTACTAGCTAGGCAGATGGACCTGCGTGTCTTGAGGGTATTGACTGTGTGTGTGCCAGAGCAGGGGGTGGAGAAACTCAGGAACCAGAGGTCTGAAGGCTGGCAATGGTGATCCTGAACTTCATCAAGACAGAAAGCATCACTGTGGCCACCCAGTAGATTTTATGGAGCATGCAGGGGACAGAGGCACCATCCAGGTTTCTTTTGTTTATTTTTTCTTTCTCTCTGAAGAGGAGACCCTTGACAGCAACCTGGAGAGTTTCAAGGTGTTTTCCAGAAGCTGAAGTCCTACCTGCCTTTACCCACCAGATGAGTCCAGCCTCTTCCTTTCTGCTCCCACACCTCCTGACCTTGAGGCTCTGCAGTTTGGGGGAGGGATTTCCCTGATGAGAATGTGTCCTCGCAAGACTCTCTCTCTGGCGTCCCCTCCTTCCTCAGCAGAGGGTCTGGGTTTCTTGTGTTGTGTGAGCAGGGTGATCAGGGCAGACTTTCTGGAGGAGGGGTGGAGGCGGGCACTCTGGCTGGCTGGCTGCATGGTTTGCTGGGGGCACACCTGGAGCTGGTCTGTGTTCTCAGCCCTTGATCCAGTTCTTTCTCGTGACCCAGATTCGTCTGGCTTGGGTTTAAATATCACCCATTTTCAGTGATGACACTGAATCTCAGGAGTTGTCTGAGGAAGGCCTATAAACTACTGTGGGGTTACTTACTCTAGTTTTTCCCCCCTGAGTGTGTGTATTTACAGTTGTGCCTGTTTTTTATGGGAGAAAGAACTTTAATTTATCTAAATATAGATTTAAAACATGACATGTGGACCATGGGAAAAGTATGTGGATGAAAACCAAATTATCCCAAATCCCACTATGCACAGATAAGTGCTCACAACATTTTGACATACATGATATTACATTTTGGACTTAGTCTGTATCTTAATTTTTCACTGAAAGAAGGTGAACAATTTTACAGGTAACAAAAATTTCTTAAAAACAAAATAAATAATGATTGAGAATATTATATTTTTAAAATTTATTTATTTTTAATTTAAGGATGATTGCTTTACAGAATTTTGCTCTGTTCTGTCAAACCTCAACATGAATCAGCCATAGGTATACATATGTCCCCTCCCTCTTGAACCCCCCTCCCACCTCCCTCCCCACCCCACCCCTCTAGGTAGATACAGAGCCCCTCTTTGAGTTTTCTGAGACATACAGCAGATTCCCGTTGGCTGTCTATTTTACACATGGTGATGTAAGTTTCCCTGTTACTCTTTCCCTACATCTCACCTCTCCTCCCCTCTCCCCATGTCCATAAGTCTATTCTCTATGTCTGTCTCTCCATTGCTGCCCTGAAAATAGATTCTTCAGTACCATTTTTCTAGATTCCGTATGTATGTGTTAGAATACGATATTTATCTTTCTCTTTCTGACTCACCTCACTCTGTATAATAGGCTCTGGGTTCATCCACCTCATCAGAACGGACTCAAAGGCGTTTCTTTTTATGGCTGAGCAATACGCCATTATGTATAAGCGCCACAATTTCTTATCCATTCATCTGTCGACGGACATCTAGGTTGCTTCCGTGTTCTAGCTATTGTAAATAGTGCTGCAATGAACAATGGGATACTTGTGTCTTTTTCAGCCCTGATTTCCTCAGGGTATATGCCTAGGAGTGGGATTGCTGGGTCATAGGATGATTTTATTCCTAGTTTTATAAGGAATCTCCATACTGTCTTCCATAGTGGCTGTATCAATTTACATTCCCACCAAGAGTGCAAGAGTGTTCCCTTTTCTCCACACCCTCTCTAGCATTTTTGATGCTGGCCTTTGTGATGGCTGGCCTTTTAGACATTTTGATGATGGCCATTCTGACCAGTGTGAGATGATATCTCATTGTAGTTTTATTTGCATTTCTCTAATAATGAGCGATGTTGAGCATCTTTTCATGTGTTTGCTAGCCATCTGTATGTCTTCTTTGGAGAAATGTCTGTTTAGGTCTTTTCCCCCACTTTTTCATTGGGTTGTTTGTTTTTCTGGTATTGAGTTATATGAGCTGCTTCTATATTTTGGAAATTAATCCTTTGTCAGTTGTTTTATTTGCTATTATTTTCTCCCATTCTGAGGGTTGTCTTTTCACCTTCTTTATAGTTTCCTTTGCTGTGCAAAGCTTTTAAGTTTAATCAGGTCCCACTTGTTTACTTTTGTTTTTATTTACATTACGTTAGAAAGTGGGTCATAGAGGATCTTGCTTTGATATATGTCATCGAGTGTTCTGCCTATATTTTCCTCTAAGAGTTTTATCCTTTCTGGTCTTACATTTAGGTCTTTAATCCATCTTGAGTTTATCTTTGTGTGTGGTGTTAGGAGGTGTTCTAATCTCATTCTTTTAATCTAATCTCTCTCCAGTTTCCCAGCACCCTTTATTGAAGAGGCTGTCTTTGCCCCATTGTGTATTCTTGCCTCTTTTGTCACAAATAAGGTACCCATAGATGCATGGGTTTATTTCTGGGCTTTCTATCTTGTTCCATCGGTCTGTATTCTGTTTTTGTGCCAGTACCATACTGTCTTGATGACTGTAGCTTTGTAGTATAATCTGAAGTGAGGAAGGTTGATTCCTCCAGCTCCATTCCTCTTTTTCAAGACTGCTTTGGCTATTCGGGGTCTTTTATGTTTCCACATGAATTGTGAAATCTTTTGTTCTAGTTCTGTGAAAAATGCTGTTTGTAATTTGATAGGGATTGCACTGAAACTGTAGATTGCATTTGGTAGTATAGTCTTTTTCACAATATTGATTCTTCCCACCCAGTAACATGGAATATCTCTCCATCTGTTTATGTCATCTTTGATTTCTTTCATTAGTGTCTTATTATTTTCTGTATAGAGTTCTTTTGTCTCCTTAGGTAAGTTTATTCCTAGATATTTAATTCTTTTTGTTGCAGTGGTGAATGGAATTGATTCCTTAATTTCTCTTTCTGATTTTTCATTGTTAGTATATAGAAATGCCAGTGATCTCTCTCCCCCACCGCCAGCCCACCACGTGCGTTCGCTCCTTCTCTCTCTCTCACTCTCCCCCCACCCCACCACGTGCGTTTGCTCTTTCTTTCTCTCTCTCTCTCTCCCCCCCTCACATGCGTATGCGCTCTCTCTCTCTCTCTCTCTCTCCTCCCCCCCACCCCCCATTTGCGTACGCTCCTTCTCTCTCTCTCTCCACAACCCGCCACCCCGCACTGGCGCACTCCTCCACTCTCTTCTCCTTCGAGGATGGATTCTCCTTCTATCTTCTAACTAAAATAGAGCTGTAACACTGATTTGTCTAAGAGCTATGACATGGTTTGTCCAGACCCAAGAGCTGTGACCGGCCGAGGGCTTTAATGTCCGTAGCGCCAAATCATTGTTGTGCCAAAACAAGAACCTAGGAGCATACCCTCGCCTGACATCTATGGTGCCGTGACTCGGATTTAACCTGGCAGAGACAACCTCCACACAGAAGAGGCCAGGCACAGCAGGAGCCCAACTCAGCGAAGCTCCCGCGGTAAAACCCGGAACGCGAAGAAAACCCAGCGCAGGGGAAGGCCCATCGTGCTGGAAACCGGGACAGCGAAAAACGAACTCGGCAGAAAGCCCACGTGGTTCAGCCTCAGGTTCCAGAAGACCTCTGGTTAAGATAGGTCTTCGCTCCTATGGCTGGAGGAACATGCCTAACGAAATCTTAATTCCTTTACAACCTCTCGTTTCTTGTTTCCTCGAACTCCCCGCAAACAGGCGGGCAGCAGTGGGCGCAATTGAGGGCCTCTGGAGAGGCTACTCTTCGGTATGTCCCAAAGGAGCTATCTGCTGGGCCCCAGTAGCTGTTACCCAAGCTGGTGGGGGTTCTTCTGTCCTTACTCTTGTCTGTGCCAAGAATCAGGCCAATGAAAACTGTGAGCACAGGTCAGGTATTTAGCAGATTTTCCAGCAGGCTATGAAGGGGATCCCTTGGCACGTTTTTCCCACTGCTTTTTCCTCCTGTCCTTTAGCTCTCTCCTGGGACTCGAGCCCGGCCAAAACCCAGAATGTCTGGTTTCAGGACCTAATAAAGCTCAGGCTCTGAGGTCTTATTGCAAAAATTCAGTGAGAGACAAAGCCAAAGGTAAGAGGTGGATTTGTTAGGATTCAGAGGGAATCTTCAGGGTGTGGGCCATTGCCGAGGGCAGTGTGGTCTGGATAGGTTTTGTGAGTGAATTCATATGCTAATGAGTGGGACGATCATCCCAGCCCTGGGGGAGCCACCCACTCCTCCCTCTTTGACAGTGTCTTGGAGCTGTCCTGTCACCTCTGGGCGTGTCTGTGGTTTATAGATTGGGGATTAAGGTTTACTTGAATTTGACTCGTCTTCTAGGACCCAGTTGATTTTTTTTTTTTTTTTTTGGACCCAGTTGATTTTAATTGGTTTCCTTTATGCTCTTGTGCTATGTCATTCTTTCAAAGGTTGTGCTCTACCTCCTACCCTCCTGTCTCATGCTCCTTTCCTCAGCCCCATCCTGGCCCACAATGTTGCCTCTACAATCTTCTAGAGGGACAATCAGAAAATAGCTGGACTTGGGAGGGAAATACTGTATAATATCCAACCCCTTAATCCTACCTAGCACGGGTCACACTGGAGATCTTGGGGATGCCCAACTCCAGTCCGGGGGTCCCAAGAGGTCATCACACCTTGACGTGCCTAGGGATCTGGTCCTCGAAAGGTTGTCATGCCTCAACCTGCTTGGGGATCCGCCAGTCCCAGGGGTCCCACGAGGTCATCACGCCTCAACCTGCCCAGGGACCCAATTCTCGGGAGGTTGTCACGCCTCGACCTGCCCGGGGAGTCAGTCTCTAGGAGGCTGTCATGCCTCAACCTGACTGGGGATCTGCACCCTGACCCGGGGACGCCTGGCTCTCAGGTTGCAACAGTTCTGGGTAGGAGAAGCTTCAGAAAGACTCAGCCCTAAGAAAGTCCATCCATGGAAACAGAAAGAAGCCTATTACTTGTGGGACTGTGCCCAGTCTCAGCAATAACTCAGGAGCCCAATGAGAACCCCATTGCCTTTCTGGAAAGGCTAAAAGAGGCCCTCCAAAAGTTTACCAATCTGGACTTAGACTCTTACGAGGGACATGTGTAAGGCATAGTTCCGGCGAGGCAGAAAAGGAAAGACGACCTCAACAGAAGTAGGTTACCTTTATTCAGGCAAGGAGGGGTGACAGTCAGCCTAATGACCAGGCTGAGCGCCGAAAGGGATCAGGGAGGCTTCATACTTATATGGTTTAAAAAAAAAAAAAAGAAAGAAATGCCAGTGATTTCTGTGTATTCATTTTGTATCCTGAAACTTTGCTAAATTCACTGATAAGCTCTAGTAATTTTCTGCAAACAGTGAGAGCTTTACTTCTTCTTTTCCCATCTGGATTCCTTTTGTTTCTTTTTCTTCTCTGATTGCTATAGCTAGGGCTTCCAGAAGTATGTTGAATAATAGTGGCAAAAGTGGACACCCTTGTCTTGTTCCTGATCTTAGAGGGAATGCTTTTAGTTTTTCACCATTGAAAATAATGTTTGCTGTAGGCTTATCATATGTTGCCTTTACTGTGTTGAGGTAGGTTCCTTCTATGCCCATTTCTTGAAGAACTTTAATCACAAATGGGTGCTGTATTTTGTCAAAGGATTTTTCTGCATCTATTGAGATTATCATATGGTTATTATTGAAGGAGGAAACAGAACAGGCTCCATCTTTTTTTTTTTTTTTTTAAGATTTTTGAGCCTCTCATTATTCTTTTTTTTTTTTCTTTTCTTCCCCCATTTATTTTTTTATTAGTTGGAGGCTAATTACTTTACGATATTGTAGTGGTTTTTGTTATACATTGACATGAATCAGCCATGGGTTTACATGTGTTCCCCATCCCGATCCCCCCTCCCACCTCCCTCTCTACCCAATCCCTCTGGGTCTTCCGGGTGCACCAGGCCCGAGCACTTGTCTCATGCATCCAACCTGGGCTGGTGATCTGTTTCATCCTAGATAGTATACTTGTTTCGATGCTGTTCTCTCAAAACATCCCACCCTCGCCTTCTCCCACGGAGTCCAAAAGTCTGTTCTGTACATCTGTGTCTCTTCTTCTGTTTTGCATATAGGGTTATCGTTACCATCTTTCTAAATTCCATATATATGTGTTAGTATACTGTATTGGTCTTTATCTTTCTGGCTTACGTCACTCTGTATAATGGGCTCCAGTTTCATCCATCTCATTAGAACTGATTCAAATGAATTCTTTTTAATGGCTGAGTAAAATTCCATGGTGTATATGTACCACAGTTTCCTTATCCATTCATCTGCTGCTGGGCATCTAGGTTGCTTCCATGTCCTGGCTATTATAAACAGTGCTGCGATGAACATTGGGGTGCACGTGTCTCTTTCAGATCTGGTTTCCTCGGTGTATGCCCAGAAGTGGGGTTGCTGGGTCATATGGCAGTTCTATTTCCAGTTTTTTAAGAAATCTCCACACTGTTCTCCATAGCGGCTGTACTAGTTTGCATTCCCACCAACAGTGTAAGAGGGTTCCCTTTTCTCCACACCCTCTCCAGCATTTATTGCTTGTAGACTTTTGGATAGCACAGGCTCCACCTTGAAAGCAGGACTGCACCTTGGCCCGGACTGTGGACTTTGAGCTCTACGCCCAGGATCTATGGCAATGACATACCAACTGGAAAACCAGACCCCCCCCCCCACTCCACCCCCCCCCCCACCCCCGCATGGAAGAGCCCCAGGGCTCGGACCTAGACTCTCCGTCGCCTAAAATAATACCTTAATTATCTGTGTAACCAAATAGAATCATAAATTCTATTATGCTTCTTGGGATATGACCACAGGCCTATTGATAATTGTCCACTGTTAACTACCTAGGCTTAAGGCATATGAATCACGGGTTAACTTTGACTGTCTCTTTCTTTTCCTTTGTTCAGACTAGTTTCAGAGAATTTGGGGAGATGGGTTTGAGCATATATCCTTGGGGTATATAAGGTTTTCACAAAAACTGGTCGGGGTCCTTGGCTAAGAGGAGACTCTGCCTTGGGCCCACCGGTGTAATAAACTGCATTCGACTATCTGTATTGGCCTTCTGAGTGAGTTTCTCTCCTGGAACCTGTGGCTACAACATTTGATGAACCTCGCCCTTCTGGGAGGATTATGTTTCTCAACGCCCAGACCTTCCACGTTAGCACATAGTGGGGCAGGTAGCAGGTAGTGGGGAACTGACCACTCAGGTGAGGAGGAACCCACCCAGCAGGGTGGGAAGGGGGCCTGGTCACCGCCCCCACCCCGGGTGGGACTAGAAGGGGCACGGGCCCACAGGAGCCTGGAACAGGCACGTGGCAGCGACCGCTTGGTGCACAGGTCGGCGAGCATGTTAGGGCTTAGGAAGGAAATTTGTGAAGGTCATTTAGGAGGCCGTGTCCACGCCGTCTTGGGGAAAACTATTACCAAGCAATCGCCAGGGGATTTTTAGGAAAAGAAACTTGGTCTTTGTGTGCTTGTATTCTGCCCTCCCCCGGGAGGTGTCCCGTCTGCTGTGAAGTTCTTGGCCCCCCCGGAATTGTCAGGCTAGAAGAAGGTGGATACATAAGTGAGTATGAATTAGCTTTTCCGGAGACGGCCTGGACGTGGGATATATAACCCATCTGTGTCTTCATCCACACCTGATCAAGCCCTCCAAGGCAGAACGGACCTAAAAAGTTAAGGGATCAACAGTCTTGGACCACGTGGTGTTCTGGTTTGGCTGTGCTGATTGGCAGGTGAAGACATGCTGATCCCCCTTCTCCCTCTGGGGTCTGCCAAGTAAGGCTCTTCTCACCCCAATTAGGAAGCAGGCGAAATGGCAATTTAAGTGTTTCACTGAGTGGCAACATTAGAAGTACATAGGGTATTGAGAAATTCGTAGACAGAATGAAAAGGAAAAGTAGAAGAAGGTCGGAGAAGGTAAGCAAGATGGGGGGGAAGTGGATCTAAGGTAACTGTATTGGAGTGCATGATTAAAATTTTAAAGAAGGGATTTGGAGGAGACTATGGGGTGAAAATGACGCCTAACCACCTCCACATACTCTGTGAGGTCGAATGGCCCCCTGTGGGAGTAGGATGGCCACCAGAGAACACCGTGAACTTAAAAATAGTGGAAGCAGTCCATACAGTAGTCACAGGAGAGCCAGGACACCCAGACCAATATCCATATATTGACTCATGCCTAGGGTTAGCTCAAGACCCTCCTACTTGGACAAGGTTCTGTATCCAGAAGGGAAAGGGAAAAATATTAATGGCACAAAAATTGGCTGAGGAAGAAAAAGGAAATTCTACAGGATTTGGACGGGGATGATCTGACCCCTCCCCCATACTGGATAATGACGCGCCTGCCTCCCAGTGCTCCACCAGGACCGGAGGCCGCCTTAATGCCCGATCCAGGGCCAGGGGAAGTTCCTGCAGCAGCCGCTGCTCTTCCACCGGCTCTCCCAGAGATCGTAGAGCCGCCGTTTTTGCAGGCTCCGATCCCAGCAATGGAGACCTTTGGTCAACGCCCCCAGAATTCCACCTCAGCCAGACCTCTTAGATTGTATCCACCTCTCCCAGTGAGTACTGATGGGGAAGGGGAAGAAAGCACAGGAATTAGACAGAGGCTGCACTCTGCCAAGGAACAGGGGAAAGAACCCCACTATAGACGCCCCTCAGACAGCTACAGCAGCCTCCGGGTCAGGACGCATGTGGGCACTACCATCAGCCCCCTGTAGCCTATTATTACCAGTCATTTTCCTCAACGGATGTATTAAACTGGCAGACACACTCCACCTTACTCAGGGGAGCCACCGCCATGATTAGGCCGATGGAGACTATTGTTCGAACCCACCGCCCTACATGCGATGACATAATCCAACTCCTAGTCTCCCTCTTCAGCACTGAAAAAAGACACAGGATCCTCACTGAGGCCAGAAAATGGTTCAGAGAAACGGCACCTGAGGGGCCTGCAAACGCGCAGTGGTGGGAGAACCAGCCACCCCCGGGGAGAGGCCCAACTGGGGCTGTGACCCAGAGGAAGGGAGGGGCCGCCTGGAGAGATATCAGGCAGCTATTTTACAAGGTCTCAAGAGGGGGGCCCCAAAACCTATGAATATGGCAAAACCCTCCGAAGTGATTCAAAGGGAAAGCGAATCACCCTGAGTTCTACAAAAGACTGTGCAAGGCCTGTAGACTTTACACACCAATACATCCAGAGGCTACTCGGTCTCAGATGGTGATAAATGCAGCCTTTGTGTCTCAAGCCTACCCTGAAAATGTCAGATGGGGGGACACCTAGTGACTCATAAATTTTTATACATCCCTCAATGCCCAGTACCTTTGTTGGGAAGAGGCTTACTGTCTAAATTGGGGGCACAAGTGACCTTTCCCCCCACGAAAGACCCACTCTTCAAGTGGGCTCAATCAAAAAATGGGCCAAAGAACTAAACAGACATTTCTCCAAAGAAGATATACAAGTGGCTAACAAACACATGAAAAGATGCTCAACATCCCTCATTATCAGAGAAATGCAAATCAAAACCACAATGAGGTACCATCTCACGCTGGTCAGAATGGCTTCTATCAAAAAATCTACGAACAATAAATGCTGAGAGGGTGCAGAGAAAAAGGAACCCTCTTACACTGTTGGTGGGAATGCAAACTAGTACAGCCACTATGGAGAACAGTGTGGAGATTCCTTTAAAAGCTGGAAATAAAACTGCCATACGACCCAGCAATCCCACTGCTGGGCATACACACCAAGGAAACCAGAATTGAAAGAGACACGTGCACCCCAGTGTTCATCGCAGCATTGTTTACGATATCCAGGACATGGAAGCAACCTAGATGCCCATCAGCAGACGAATGGATAAGAAATGAGATGTTGCTCAGTCATGTCCGACTCTTTGCGACCCCATGGACTGTAGCCTACCAGGATCCTCAGTCCAAGGGATTTTCCAGGCAAGAATACTGGAGTGGGTTGCCATTGCCTTCTCCAGGGGATCTTCCCAACCCAGGGAGCGGACCTGGGTTTCTCACAATGTAGGCAGATGCTTTACCATCTGAGCTACCAGGGAAGCCTGATAAGAAAGCTGTGGTACCTATACACAATGGAATATTACTAAGCTATAAAAAGAATGCATTTGAATCAGTTCTAATGAGGTGGATGAAACTGAAGCCTATTATACAGAGTGAAGTAAGTCAGAAAGAAAAACACCAATACAGTTTATTAATGCATATATATGGAATTTAGAAAGATGGTAACGATGACCCTATATGCGAGACAGCAAAAGAAACACAGATGTAAAGAACAGACTGTTGGACTCTGTGGGAGAAGGCGAGGGTGGGATGATCTGAGAGAACAGCATTGAAACATGTATATTATCATATGTGAAATAGACCGCCAGTCCAGATTCGATGTATGAGGCAGGGTGCTCAGGGCTGGTGCACTGGGATGACCCTGAGAGATGGGATGGGGAGGGAGGTGGGAGGGAGGGTCTGGATGGGGAACACATGTACACCATGGCTGATTCATGTGAATGTATGGCAAAAGGCATCACAATATTGTAAAGTAATTAGGCTCCAATTAACATTAAAAAATAAATAAATAAAATAAAGTAGAGGCCTTGACTAATTTCGCAAAACAGGCCCTTCTAGATGGCGCTAAAGCCATCCAAGCCTTAAATGAAGAACAAATCCAAATGAGAAAAGTGGTAATTCAAAATAGAATGCATTTGGACATGCTCACAGCTGCTCAAGGAGGGACCTGTGCTATAATTAAGGTTGAATGTTGTGTATAAATTCCTGATTTATCTTGCAATGTATCAGCTGCTTTAGATGACATGAAAAACCAGCTAAAATCAATGTCAAATGAAAACATTCCTTTCTGGACTTCGGTCCTATCTTGGGTGAACAGTGATTGGTGGGAAACTATATTTACCATTGTTACAATTGCCTTGATAGTTCTGCTTTGTGGACCCTGCATTGTACAATGTATAATGAACTTTGTGACCCAAAGGTTGGTGTTGTTCTCCCAAATTGGCAGTCAGAGAGCCAGGGTGCAATATATCCCTATGAGTGATGCTCATACTATGAGTTAAGAGCATTAGGAGGTGGGGAATGAAGGAGGAAAGAGACAGAACAGGCTCCATCTTGAAAGCAGGACTCCATCTTGGGCCAGACTGTGGACTTTGAGCTCTATGCCCAGGATCTATGGAAACGACATACCAACTGGAAAACCAGAGCCCCCCCACCCCATGGAAGAGTCCCAGGGCTCCTACCTACTCTCCATTGCCTAAAAGAATACCCTAATTATCTGTGTGACCAAATAGAATCATAAATTCTGTTATGCTTATTGGGGTATGACCACAGGCCTATTGATAATTGTCCACTGTTAGCTACCTAGGCTTAAGGCATCACAGGTTAAATTTGATTGTATCTTTCTTTTCCTTTGTTCAGACTAGTTTCAGGGAATTTGGGGGGATGGGTTTGAGCACATACCCTTAGGGTATATAAGGTTTTCACAAAAACTGGTCAGGGTCCTTGGCTAAGAGGAGACTCTGCCTTGGGCCCGCCAGTGTAATAAACTGCACCCCACTATCTGCATTGTCCTTCTGAGTGTTTGTTTCCTGGAATTCGTGGCTACCACATTATCTTTCAATTTGTTAACATAGTGTGTCACATTGATTGATTTGCATATATTGAAGAATCCTTGCATCCCTGGAATAAACCCACTTGACCATGGTGTATGAGCTTTTTGATGTGTTGCTGAATTCTGTTTGCTAAAATTTTGTTGATGAATTTTGCATCTATGTTCATCATTGAAATTGGCCTGTAGTTTTCTTTTTTATTGTTGTTGTCTTTGTCTGGTTTTGGTGTCAAAGTGATGGTGGCCTCATAGAAGGAGTTTGGAAATGTTCCTTCCTCTGTAATTTTTTGAAAGAGTTTTAGAAGGATAGGCACTAGCTCTTCTACAAATGGAAAATATTGTATTCTTTAGAACAGCACTACTTAGTAAAAAGTACTCATGGTGTGAATATAATAGCTTCCCACATTTTATTCATTGTATTCAACATAAATGATGTCTTGGTAAACTTCTTTCCACACAATTTCTTACTCTCTAGTCATGTATATTAATTTGATATTTTGTCAAATACAGAGGGAGGATGACCATTCCTACAAGGGCAGCCTTGCTGCTGAGCAGGGGAGGGATTAATTATGTGTGTTAATAATTCCTGTGCCCAACTGCCCTGACCCTGCTCTCTGCCCTGAGTCCTATTAATTGGTACATCTTTAAATTCTTGGTATTCATCTTTGTTTCTCCTAGACAGGTTTCCATAAGCTGGGCACCTGTGATTGGAGGGGACTGATCAGCACCTGAGGTAGGGACTGGAGCCTGAGTGGCTTCCTATGGTGGGAGGG
Organism: Dama dama; assembly: GCF_033118175.1. NCBI lineage: Eukaryota > Metazoa > Chordata > Mammalia > Artiodactyla > Cervidae > Dama > Dama dama. Next base: position 70,837,096 of record NC_083683.1, read on the forward strand.
AGGGTGGATTTTCCTAGCGCAAAGTGTAAATTCCAGTTCTGGTGATGGTGGTTAATAGAGGCATGCCTGCCTCCGTCTGAAACACTACCCTCAGAATTCCTCAGATTCCTTCAGGAATGCAGTTTAGTGTTGATGAAAGTGTTTCAAGCCCAGGTCCAAAAAGTCAATACCAGGCTTGTCAACATGTTCCCCTAAACCTGGATTTCAGGTGTATTTTACCGAACCAACCTGCACCCAGATTTTACTCACCACTTTTTTCCCCTTTTATTCAATATTCTTTCTCTCATCCCCTCCTACCTTACTGTCTGTCTATGTTTTCCTCTCTTTCCCTCTTACTAGCTGTTGAGCATCATCCTGAAGCTGTTTGAGAATCTATGTAACGAGATATTTATAACATCCAGGAGGACAACATGGACTATGAAGTTTCTCACACCGACTTCCTGACTACGGATCCGTCTTATTTCATTTTTGTCCGTCCTGATTTCACCAGCTCTGGGGTGCCAGTTTCTTGTCTCCAGGCAAAGGACTGTGCTGTGAAGGCTGAGTCAGGACGGAGGCACACCTTCTGTCCTCCCTCTGCTCACAGGGCCCAGGCTCTGGTCCCCAGCCAGCTGGATCATGGTGGTGTCTGTTCCAGCCATTCCCCTTGCACCCTCTCTCCCAAAGTCCTCCCTGGGCTGGAAGGGATTTGGCATCAGAGCTGGGTCCTCGCTCCTGGGCCGGCACACTGTTGCCCACCCACCCTCACTCTTCCCAGGACTCTGGGGTCTGGTGAATAATGCCAGCATCTCCACGTCCACCCCCACTGAATGAGCGGTTGGTACTTCATGAAAACTCTGTACGTAAACCTATTAGGGGTGACCCTGAGTCTGCTGTCCCTGGTGTGGAAGGTGAGCAGGCCGTGTGGTCAACGTCTCCAGTGTCGTGGGCTGGGTGAACCCTGGAAGCTACTTCACGTCCAAGTAGGGCGTGGAGACCTTCTCAGACCCTCGGGTTACGGCCTGAACGCACGTCCTCCCTGTCCTCCTGCTTCTGTGCTTGCAGGGCACTGTTTTTCAGGGCTTTCCTCTCTCTGGAAACTGTTCCTTCCAAGTCTCTCTCTCTTGCTCTGTGTAGGTCTTTCACCGGGAAGAAACTTTTTATCTATTTGGTGTCCACTTGGGTCTAGGACTAAGGAGTTTGATTAAACACATCACTGCCTGCCTGAGGGCCCACGGTCAGTTTTGGAGGCAGAGTGGGGACTGAAATGATTTCAGCGTGCAGTCCTGCACACTTGATGATTGAGTGTGCTTAACTACTACATATATAGGTTCCGGGCGCCCTGTGGGGAGGGTAACCATGAGGTAACTCATCAGGGGAACTGCTGCGTCACAACTGTGGGTGAGACTCCAGGGGCTGCAGTGAGGGCACTTCCAAATGTGCGGGAGTCGTGTCCCCGGGTAGGGGATTTCCCAGAGGAGAGATGGCCAGGGCATCACTAGGGGAGGAGAGCAGAGAGAGGATAGGGTTGAAGTGTCTAAGTTCTGAGTCTGGTCCTTGGTGTCAGACAGGGGACTGATGAAGAGTCAGCATGACCAGGAGGATCAAGAGTCTCTGAGTCCTTCAAGGCTGTGGTGTCAGGCCCTCAGGTCACTCCATGTCCCCTACTCAGATGCGGACCTAGAACTTCATGCTTGATCTGAAGACTTAAGATTTTCATATTATTATTTACACACACACACACACATAGAATGCCAGACATAAACCAACTGAAATCGAATAATCATTGATTCACTTTTTAACTTGAAGGTAGGTGTTTAGGACCTTGGGACTAACCCTCAGGGATCCTCTTCAGATTGTAGAGAGCTTGTGATGTTAAACCCCATGACCCTCCTTGCTGATCCTACACAGGGGCCGGGGTGGGGGACGAAGGCTGCATGAGATGCGTGTCATGGCAGACAGTGTGGACTGAGACTCAGGGCCCCAGTTCAGACAAGGTAGAACAACAGGTGCATTAAAAGGAAGTGCAGTGAACACCCGCGCACATCCTCAGCCTGGACCCTCGGCAGAGATCCTCCTCTTTCCTGGCCGCCTTCCTTGGGGAGGGAAGTGGGTCTGGTTTAATGGACATGTGCAAGGCAGGAACCCATGCTATGGACATCCCCAGTAGTGCCATAGGAATCTGTGGTCACTTTTTCCACAGGCCGTCCTGGCCCACTGTGAGCTGAATGTGGTCAGTAATTCCCCACTCCCAATCCTCAAGCCTTCCAAGGGCCAGAAATTCGGCCCTGGAAGGCAGTGTTATATCGCCAGGTAGTGGGACTGAGTCCATGGGGGGCTGAAAATAAATTGCACAATTAACTCTCACTCCAGTCCTACCACCTCCTGTTGTTACAGATGCCTTCCCCTCTTCACAGGACCCTTCCTGGGTGGATGGAGGAATTGTGTGTGGCCCTGACTCTTGACAAGTGCATCTCATGACACTCTGCAGGGCGTCACCAGGGGGCGCCCCGCGTCACTCCAATTCAAAGGGAGCTCAGAGGCGTGCTGCCTCAGTACAAAGGGCAGCTCCCCCTCGCAGGACTTCCTGCAGAGATTTATGTCAGTGAGTCTCCCAGCGGGGTTCAGGTCTGAGATTTCTCGTTCTGCCCCTTGCAGCTCTCAGGTGAGTGAGAGTCACTAAGACTCCTCTCCTCTCTCCTGACGTTCCTGTGGCTGTCCCACCCAGAATGTGGTCTCAAGCTCCTGAGACCCCAGTGACTGATAACATTACTTTCAGATTCACAAAAGGGAAGCAGATGGGGTGAAAGCTGGGATGTGTCTGCTGAATGGCCCCTTGGGAAGTTATGGTGGTGGGATTCGTGGTAATTGAAAAAAAATATATCTCATTTCTTTCAATAAAGAAACCACAACCTTCTCCCTTAGCAGGGTTAGTGTTTGTGAAAGACTTGCACATCCCCCTAACATTCTGACGGTTTCCAGGGCACCATCCTACATCCTGGCCTTCTTCCACCTCACCCTTTGGGGAGCCCCTGTAGGAGGGTCCCGCTGGTGACCCAGGAAGCATGCACAGGCTGGTTTCTGCAGGACCATCCTTTCCATTACCGCTGCTGACTCCCACCGGAGGGACAACCCCTTTCAGGATGACAGTCAGCTCCCTGTGGGTGGAAATGACCAGTAAAGGCTAATCTGCCCTCTCCTCTGTTGTTGGCTGCTAGAGCGGGTTCCAGGAGCATCTGAGCCTCTGTGTCCTTGGGGAAGCCTCTCCTTCCTCCCAGCATCTGTTTTCTTTGCTTACTGGGAGTTATAGGTCTCAGGTCCTTTCTTTAGTCTCCTGAGGGGTCAGCTCCCTCCTCCTCTCCACTGTCACGCTAATACAAACTGCAATTATTCCTTTCCATCATGGTGGTTTATAGATCTCCTACTTGGGAGAGTTAGAATCCCAGTGAATGCTTGCCACGGGTCAGATCAGCCTCTGCTGAGTGTCTGAGTGGTCAGGATCCTGGGTGTGGAGCTGGGCTGGGTGGGGGCTGGGCACAGAAGGGAGAGGCCAATGGAGCCGGGCACCAGGGCTGTGGGCAGGGCCTCTTCACGGAGTAAAAGGGGACCAGCTATGAGAGCAGCTTCGTGTGAGTCCTTCCAGGACAGGTCCCAGCATCTGGGAGAGTCTCATCCTCACCTGTGTCCCCTCACCCCCTTCTGTCTCCTCGTAGTGCCCTAGACGCCCCCACTGCACCCCAGAACACCTTTCTGGTCTGGGGAACCAGGTGAGACGTTATTCTCCTTTGCCTTCTCCTTCTAATGCTAGAGAAGCTTCGGGACTTAGCCTTTCAGGAGGGACTCCTGGGAGCTGAGGCAGAGGAGGAACCAGGTCAGAGTAAGCCGCTCAGCAAGTTGGCAGATGCACTGGGTGCTGAAGCCGTGTGTTTCATGAATCTAAGGATGTTCCCCCTGAAGAGTATTCTTTGGATCTGGGAGACTCAGGTCCCAGACTTGAAAGGGACAAAGGGAAGCAGATAGTCATGAGCCAGGGAACCGTGCGACGTGCGGGTCCCAGTGTGTGGGGGAGGGGAGGGGAGGGGAGAGGAGGGCAGAGGCAAGCAGGGAGTGTGGGAGGACCAGACGGAGGTGGTTGGGAAACCTATTGTCATCCCTGAGAGACCGAGTCGTAAATGCATGGACATCTGTTAGAGACGGGTTAAGTGTACCAAAGAGCACGCATCGGGGTCAGAGTCAGTCATCCTCACTGCAGAGGGTGAACAGGAAAATCTTCAGAACTCCATGCCAGACGGCCTGGGCCCTGGTTTGCCAACAGTAATCCTGTGTGTGCTTCATTTGTCCTGTCTGATCACCAGCCACTCTATTCACCCCAGGCTGTGTCTGTCCCGTAAAAGGCCATGTGGCTGCACCTGGCGGTCCTCGTGGGCCTCTACTACCTCCTGCGCTGGTACCGGGAGAGGCAGGTGGTGACCCACCTCCGGGACAAGTTCGTCTTCATCACGGGCTGTGACTCGGGCTTCGGGAACAAGCTGGCCAGGCAGCTGGACCTGCGAGGCTTGAGGGTCCTGGCTGGGTGTCTGACGGAGCAGGGGGCCGAGCAGCTGAGGAACCAGACGTCAGACAGGCTGCAGACGGTGATCCTGGACGTCACCAAGACAGAGAGCATCGCTGCGGCCACCGAGTGGGTGAAGGAGCGTGTGGGGGACAGAGGTAACACCCGGATTTCTTGTTTGTTTATTTCTTCTCTCTGTGTGAGAGAAGACCTGTTGTCAGCTCCCTGGGGAACATTCCGAGCTGTTTCTGTGACTTGAAATCCACCTGCCTTCTTCACCTCACCCAGGTGACCAGTCAAACCTCTGCCACACCATACCCCCACCTCCTGACTTTGAAGCTCTGTAGTTTGGGGGAGAGAGTTCTCTGATGAGACTGTGTCCTTGCAGACTACTGGTCTGGTGTCCCCTCCCCTCTCAGCGAAAGTCTGGCTCTCTTGCTGTGTGACCAGGGTGATCAGGGCGGACTTTCTCGGGGAGGGGTGGAGAGGCGGACTCTGGCTGGAAGGCTGCATGGGTGGCTGGGGGCAGGGCTGGAGCTGGGCTGTGTTCTCAGCACCTAAACGTACTCTTGCTGGTGACCCATAGCCAGGCTACTTGAGGTTTAACGTCACCCATTTTGGTGCTGACATTGAACTTTCAGGAGCTAAGGAAGGCCTGAAAGCTACTGTGGGGTCGCATTCTCTTTTTTTTTATTTTTTGTTTTTCTCTATGTGTGATGTGTCTCTTTGTGGTACTACAGTTGTGCCTGTGTTTTATGGGAGCAGGAGAGAACTTTAATTTATCTAAATACAGATTTTAAACATGACAGGTGGACAGTGGGAAAATTATGTGGACGAAAACCAAATCACCCCAAATCCTACCACCCACAGATGACTGCTGATAACATTTTGACACACATGATATTACATTTTGGACATAGTCTCTTTCCTAATTTTCCACTGAAAGAAGGCGAACAATTTTACAGGTAACAAAAATGTGTTCAAAAACATAATAAATAATGATCGAGAATATTGTATTCTTTAGAATAGCTCTACTTCATGAAAATTACCTCATGGTATGAATGTAATTGGTTCCCGTATTTTATTCATTGCCTCGAACATAAATGATGTCTAGGTAAACTTCTTTCTACCCAATTGCCTAAGCTCTAATCATGGGTACTAATTTGATCTTTGGTCAAATGATGAGGAATACCCATTTCTACAAGGGCAGGCTTGGTGCTGAGCAGTGGAGGGACTAATTCTGTGTGTTCACCCCAACACCCTGTTCCCAAGTGCCCTGACCTTGCTGTTCTGCCCTGAGTTCTGTTAGTTGATAAGTCTTTAAGTTCTTGATGTGTCTTTGTGTCTCACAGACAGGTTCCTATGAAGCTTTGCAACCGGTGATCTGAGGGGACTGGGGCCAGAGTGGGCTCCTGTGGGAGGGAGAGGGTAGATTTTTCTGGGAAAAAGATGTGTTTCTGATTTGGGGAAACATGGCTTCTCCTGAAAACCTACTCACTGAATTCCCAAATTTTTGTAGGAATATAACTCAGTATTGATGTGGGTGCTTCAAGGCCAGGCCCTGCAGGTCAATACCACGCCCCTAACCAGTTCCCCCAAACCTGGGACTTCAGGTCTCTTTTCCTCAACCAATCTGCCTTTAACCTTCACTCATCTTTTTATCTTTGTCTTTTATCTGTTTTTTCCTTCCTTCCTCTCTTTCCCTCCATTCCTCATTATTTCTCTCTGTTTTTCTCTCTTTTTTTCATACTAGCTGTTGAGCACTCAGAAAATCTGACAAGTCAGAGGAATATTTATAAAGTCTGCAAAGGCAACATGGATTGTGAAAACTCACAACTTCATTCTCAGTTCCAGACTATAGACACACTCGATCATCTGAAGCTCAGTACCCGCCCTCATCAGCTCTGGCCCCTTGTCCGCAGGCAGGCGGTGGGGTGTGAAGACGGCGTCAGGAGGGAGGCGCCTCTGTCCTCCCACCGCTCGCAGGGTCTGGTCTCCCCAAACCCCCAGGAGCATGGTCGTCTCTGCTGCAGCCGCGCACCCGCGGCCTCTCTCCTAACGTCCTCCCGGGTTGGAAGGAGGCTTGGCGCCATGATGGGGTCCTCACTGCTGGGCCCAGCACAGCGGTGCCCTCTTGCCTTCACTGTTCCCAGGACTCTGGGGTCTGGTGAATAATGCTGGCATCTCCGTGCCCACTGCACCCAATGAGTGGCTGACCAAACAGGACTTCGTGAAGATTCTGGACGTGAACCTGCTGGGGGTGATTGATGTGACCCTGAATGTCCTGCCCCTGGTGCGGAAGGCGAGGGGCCGTGTGGTCAACGTGTCCAGCGTCATGGGCCGGGTGGCCCTCTTTGGTGGAGGCTATTGCATGTCCAAATACGGCGTGGAGGCCTTCTCAGACTCCCTCAGGTGATGGCCTGGGACAGACTGCCCACCTTGGTCCTCCTGCCTCTGTGATTCTGGGGGAGCCTTTCACAGTGTTCCTTTCATCATTGACTGGAGCTCTTTTTTCTGCAATTGTCTCTCTTACTTTGCCAGGCATTCCTTGGGAAGCTCCTTCCTAAGTTCTTGATGTCAGGATGGGCTCCATGACTCTTTAGAGTTTGAATGAACTTACTTTGGCCTGGATGCCATCCCACAGTCTGAACATGAGGCAGAATTGTCACTGATATAATTGGCTACAGCATGTTCCACATTTATTGCTGCTATAATATTAGGTAGGGGGAACCTTGTAGGCAGTGTAACCTCATGGAAGCAATTAATCAAGCGAACCAATTAATCATATCAGCAGTAGAGACCCTACCTTCTGCAGGGCTGAAGATAGCTCCAAATGTTGGGGAAGGGGGTATTGAGGTAAAGAGATGATATTCAGGGGACAGTTCCAACAGTCCAGCTGATAGATAGCCAGGAAGTAGGCCAGTTAGGAGAGGAAGAGAGGAAATTGAGGAGTATGGAGCAGATAAAAATAGAAAAAGGTTGGTGACCAATTAGATGCGAGGGGAATATTAGGAGATGGTACTTAAGTGGTACCTTGGAACACAGCTGGTAAGATTTACAGGTATAGGCACATGTGTACAAAATATTTGGAAAAATATTCAAACTCTATTCAGAATAACAGCATCATTAGATTTCTCCCTTTGGCTTTCTGTACTTCACAACCTCCCAGCCTTTTCTGCTATCCCTCTGCAGTCTTTCTTGGTATCTTACTAATTTGGGGTGTGTTTTTGTGTTTATGTTGAAAGACCTCTGAAGTCCTTGCCCCTCTGCCTGTTTGCCTTGCAGGAGGGAGCTCTCCTACTTTGGGGTGAAGGTGGTTATGATCGAGCCTGGTCTTTTCAAGACTGCTGTGACCAGCCCTCAGGCACTTTCTCAGGCCCTCCAGGCATCTTGGAATCAGGCCAGCCCAGAGATCAAGGAACTCTATGGAGAGAAGTTCTTGGCTAACGGTGAGTGGGCTGTGGACCCTGGGGAGAGAGGCAAAGCCTGTCTGGAAGCCTGGGTTGGTCATTAGCACTTCCTTCAGTATCGTGTCCATCCTCCAGGCTCTGAGTCACCCACACAGTGGGGACATGGGCTCTGTCCCCAGGGTTCCATGTAATCACCTGGTGATATAGGCAAAGTTTCCAGGCTTGGTAGACATGGGGACCACTGTCTCCCTGAACCCCTTATTATTTGGGGAGGTCACTGAAGCTGGAGAGGGGAGAACCTGTGTAGTCATGGTTAGCTGGCATTAGAACAAGTGGTTTTCATGTCCTCGGATTTATTGTCTGTAGACATCTGCAGTTTATGCACTCCTGATATTCTCAGGAGTGGAATTAGAGGTGACTTCGTGTGAAACCAGTGCTCCTGGGGTAAGAATTGGGGCACTCACTTGAGAATGTAGGTTGATTCAAGTTATGTGGTCAAGGGATTCTTAAGAACATTGCTCCATAATTTGATCCCTAAGTCAGAAATGACGGAGGTCAAAATATATCTGGATTCTTTCTCATTCTGGACAGTCTCGAAATCAGTCGACTTGTTGGCGACAACCTGCTGCCAGGATCTGTCCTTGGTGACCAACTGCATGGAGCACGCCCTGACCGCCTGCCACCCCCGCACCCGATACTCACCTGGCTGGGATGCCAAGTTGATCTACCTCCCCATGAGCTACCTGCCCAGCTTCCTGGTGGATCTCATGGTGTACTGGAGTAACCCCCAGCCTGCTCAGGCCCTGTAACCCAAGACTGGGGTGCATTGTAGGGGGGATCATGTACAGAGTGGGGAGAGGATGCGTCAGGGGAGGGAAATACAGTGGAGAGCGGAGCTCTCCAGGATGGGTGTCACCAGGACGCCCATCCCACCTCACTCCCATCTCCTCCCCAGTCTCCTCTTGGGACATTACTTAGGACTCAGGGATAGTAGGAAGAAACAAGCTTTGTAGTGAGAAGCTGAGATCAGTAGCTCTCCTCTGTGTCCTGTTCCCTCATCAGCCTCTCAAGGCTCTGAGCCTTATGGCCCTCCTGCCACCCTGAGGAATCTGCATTGTCTGGAGGGTGTGAACAGCTGGGAGGGCCCCGGCCCCCCCCATCTTCTGCCCCTGTCCACCTCTTCCAGGTGTGCCTTGGCCCTGGCCAGTCTCCCTGTCCCACTGGATGGAAATGGACATGGGAGGTAAAGGCCCCTCTCCCCTAGATACTTGTAGTCAGGAGCTGAGGTGCACATCTAGCCTACTTTGCCTGGAAAGTGGTGTCATCAGTGGAGGTCCTGACAGAGAACACAGAAACCAATTCTTGTTTTGTTTTGAAACCTTAAATTTCCATTGATTATATTCCCTTAAAATAAAAATTGAGATGCTTACCCAGGATCAGCGACTGTGACCAAGCCCTTGGGCAGCGCTGGGTGTGTGTCTATGAGAGGGAGAGTCAGGTGACCTCGTGGAGGTGTAGGGGTGCGTGGGGCGACCTGAGGAGGATTTGAAGAAGGAGGTGAGGTCACCCCTTTGTCTGCAGAAGCGAGGGGGCTAATGGGTCTTTCTGGGGCTTATCATACGACCAGGGGTCCCAGGGTTAACACAAGGATGGACAAACAAGAGAGGTCTGTAAGGGAGAGGCAGGGCCGGAACCCTTCCCTGGGGGCACACAGCCTCTCTCTCACGGGAACCCTCCCTGCAGTCTTCCCTCTGTCGCCTCCTATAGAGTCACCACCCTCCATCCTTTGCCACCTGCCAGGTCCCCCAGCCCAGATCCCCTTCCCCCAGCCTCCAACGGAGGAGCGTGGGAGTCACTTCTGGAGGCCAGTCTTATGTCTTCTGCTAACGCTTACTGAGCACCTACTATGTGCAGGGCAGGAATTCCCCTGAGGTCCCAGTGCTTCCAGAGACCCTGACTGCGTGTCCTCTCCTCTCACGATGGTCTGAGTATGGACTCAGTGGAGAAGGCATTTGTACAAAGTCATACAGATTTCTGGGCTGAGAGCAACTGAAGTGGGAGGTATCTCCCAGTCCTCTTAGTTCACCTTCCTGATTAAAAAAATGAGGTTATAGAGACTTTGGGGGATTTTATGCCATTGAACAGTAGGTTTTAATATTTCATACCTTAAAAATCATTGACTTCGGATTTCCCTGGTGTTCCAGTGGTTAAGAATCTGCCTTGCAATGCAGGGGATGCAAGTTCAATCCCTGGTTGGGGAACTAAGATCCCACATGCTGTGGAACAACTAAGCCTGGGGGCCACAGCTACTGAAGGCCACAAGGCACATCTACAGGTCCACGTTCCCACTGAAAGAGCTCACACAATGCAACGGAGATCCTGCATGCTTCAACTAAGACCTGCCATAGCCAAATAAATAAATAAAATTTTTTTTAAAAGATGCATTGAGTTATTGAATCATTTGGAATGTAACAGAAGCAAACATTTACTGAGTGGAGTTGACATAAGCACAGACAGTTTGAACTGTAAAATCTAGATCAGAAGGGACTCCGGTATGAACAGGAGGATGTCTGAGTGCTCCACGGCAGACAGTGCTGGAACTCTAGTTCAACTGGAGCCTTTAGAGTCTGTCCCCTGCAAAGCCATGTGGCTGCACCTGGCGGTCCTCGTGGGCCTCTACTACCTCCTGCGCTGGTACCGGGAGAGGCAGGTGGTGACCCACCTCCGGGACAAGTTCGTCTTCATCACGGGCTGTGACTCGGGCTTCGGGAACCTGCTGGCCAGGCAGCTGGACCTGTGAGGCTTGAGGGTCCTGGCTGGGTGTCTGACGGAGCAGGGGGCCGAGCAGCTGAGGAACCAGACGTCAGACAGGCTGGAGACAGGGATCTTGGGCATCACCAAGACAGACAGCATGACTGTGGCCACCCAGTGGGTGAAGGAGCGTGTGGGGAACAGAGATACCATCCAGATTTCGTTGTGTTTGTTCATTTCCTGGGAAGATCCCCAAGGTGTTTTGATTTTCAAAGCCTTGATACTGCCTAGGAATTGGTGCAGGTTGTTTCAAAGCTTGTCTCCTGATGCGCGATGCAGGCCGGTTCTCTAAATTCTCCCGTCTGGGGTTTTCAAATGTGTCTTTCCCAAGCAGCTTGCAGAAAGTGATTATTCATAGTTTTCGTGGTTTTTTTTTTTGCATCTCTTTTCATTCATTTCCTGTTTCTTTTCTCTTCTCTAGTTTCCCCTTCGTTTCTGTTTCTTACCATTCCTCTCTCCTAGTCCCTGTCTCTCTCCTCTGATATTTGTGAGCATCACTCTATTTTCCCAAACTCTGTCTGTGACCTTAATAAAGGGGCTTATTGCCTACGGATGGGCAGAACACTGGGTAGGACCATCCCTGCCTTCCAAGAGCTCCAAGAATATGCGAACCCTGGCAGCCCTGCAACCGCCACACCCTTTTCCTCTGCTGAACGCTCTTCCCTTCTCCCTCCTGGCACGTTGTTGCTGACTCAGTTAAAAATCGCAGCTGGAAGGTGACTTGGCACCATGGCCGCATCCTCTCTCCTGGGCCCAGCACACTGTTGCCCTCCTGCCCTCACTCTTCCCAGGACTCTGAGGTCTGGGGAATTCGCACACCCAGTGCACCCAATGAGTGGCTGACCAAACAGGGCTTTGCGTAGTTGCTAGAGGCGAACCTGCTGGGGGTGACGGAGGTGACCCTGAGCCGGCCGCCCCTGGTGCAGAAGGCAGGGGCCATGTGGTCAGTGCCTCCAGTGTCATGGACTGGTTGGGCCTCTTGGCTGGAGGCTCCTCTGCCTTCAAGAACAGCACGGAGGCCTTCTCAGAGTCCCTCAGGTATTGGCTTGGCACGGAGCCCCTCCCTTGTTCCCCACTTCTGTGCCTCTGGGTGGGGGCCAACTTTTACAGGGGTTTCCTTTCTTCACGGACCTTCCAACCCCTCTCTCTTGCTCTGTGTAGGCCTCATTGGGAAGCACCTTTCTAAGTTTCGGGTGTCCGAATGGGCTCCAGGACTACAGAGTTTGCTTCAACCACTCGCCACCTTTGATGTGGGCCCACGCTCAGAGAGTATCTGAGGCAGAACTGGAATCTGGATTACTTGGCTGCGGAGCCCATGTCCATAACCCCTGCGATATTCAGCTTCAGGGAGCCCTCGAAGCGGGGCATGGAACACTTAACGCGAATCAACAGATACTTCTTGGGCACTTCTGTGAGTCCTCAAAAAGTGTTCCTGGTTCAAGATTTGGCTCTTTGCCTAAAGTGTCTGACCGCTGAGAAAGGAAAAAGAGATACAGTAATGCCATTATCATCTTTTTTGCTGCTTGTGACTAAGTTAGCAAAGGTAGGTAGCCTTGGTAGCCAGTGAAATGAGGTGAGGGTTCAGGAGATAAGGGTCTGAACTGAGGACTGAAGAAGTGAACCTGAGACCCTGGCAACTGGGCAAAGTAGGGCAGGAAGGCTTCAGGATGTGGGAGTGGTGTCAGCCTACGCCCAGCTCAATGAGTGACTGTGGGCAGCCTAAGCTGTGGGGTCCACCAGGGGCAGGTGGGCAGGGGTGGGCTTGTAGAAAGATGTAGGCACTGGAAAGGCTGGGGACCATCTTTCTGATGGCAATGGAACCCCACAGAAGAGATTTAATCAGGGGAGTTAAAATAGCCAAATCAGCCTCTAGAGCAAGGCGTGGCTTTGGATGTGGGGGAGCCGAGACCACAGGCAGGGAGGTGCTCCTTAGGGGACAGTTACAATAACCCAGCTTACAGATGGCTAGGTCGTTGACTGGAGCAGGAGAGGGGGGAGAGGGAGCTGAGGAGTATGAAGGAGGTGATACCGGCAAACTCTGATAATTGAATACATGTGCAGAGAGCAGGAGGAGATCGCTTATAACTGGTGTCTTGCCTCACTGTTGGTAGGATTTAGAATTGATAAGGGACCTCCCTGGTGGCTCAGCCCATAAAGAATCCACCTGCAGTGCAGGAGACCCAGGTTCGATCCCTGGGTCAGGAAGATCCCCTGGAGAAGAGAATGGCAACCCACTCCAGTATTCTTGCCTGGAGAATTCCACGGACAGAGGAGCCTGGTGGGCTACAGTCCACAGAATTGCAAAGGGTCAGACACGACTGAGCAACTAAGACACACACAGAGTTGATAAGTCCCTATAAATAAACTATTTCACAAATTATTCAAGCTCTTTATAAAAACAGTACCATCATCATCAATTTTCTCTCCCTGGCTGCTACACTTCACAACTCCTCAAACTTTCAAGCTTATCCCACTCCACTCTGAACTGAGACTCTATTGTTTTCTGTTTGTTTCCTGAGGTTCTGAATGCCTTGCCTCTCTGCCTCTTGGCCTCGAGCAGGGAACTCTCTTACCACCTTTGGGGTAAAGGTGGCTAGGATCAAGCACAGTTACTTCAAGACCAGCATGAGAAATCCCGAGGTTCTGGATGGGGGCTTCCAGGAGGCATGGGATCGGGCAATTCCACGGGCCAAAGAACTCTGTGGGAAGCCATTGCTGGCACCAGGTGAGTGAGCTGTGGACCTTGGAGTGAGAAGGAAACCCTTGTCTGGAAGCCTGGGTCCATCATCAGCACCTCCTCTGGGCTTAGGTCCATCCTCCAGGCCCGGAGTCATCCACACAGTGAGGACATTAGCTCTGTCCTCAGGGTCCCACGTGGTCAGCTGGTGACAGAAGGAAAGGATTCAGGCTTGGTAGACCTGGGGACCACTGTCTCATCTGAATCCCTTGTTGTCTGGGGAAGAGACTGAATCTAGGGAGGACAGAGACTTGTGGACTCAAGACAAACTGACACTAGAGCAGCTGGTTTTCATGTGCTTAGATTTCAGTGTCCATTGTTGTCTAGTAGCCAAGTCGTGTCCAACTCTTTGTGACCACATGGACTGTAGCCCTCCAGACTCCTCTGCCCGTGGGATTTTCCAGGCAAGAATACTGGAGTGGGCTGCCATTTCCTCCTCCAGGGGATCTTCCCCACCCAGGGATGGAACCCAGGTCTTGTGCATTGGCAGGCAGATTCTTTACCAGTGAGCCATCAAAGAAGCCCACGCTAGTGTTTATAGAAATATCCAATTTATGTATTGGATAGTCTCAGGAATGGAGCCAGAGGTTGCTTAGTATAGAACAGTTATTCCTGGGGTAAGAGTTTGGGTGCTTCTTGGGGAATTTGAAAGATTAATTTGGGGCATGGATTTATAGGGGAGGGGAGGGCAGGAATTCTTAGAAATTTTCTCCCTGTGTTAAAACCGTGAGTTGGAATGGAGGGATGTGGAAACTTTCCATACACACACACACACACACACACACACACACACAGAAACTTTCTCATCCTGAACAGACATCAAAATATTTGGGAAAAATGCAAACTGAATCTCTGTGCTTGGTCATGAACTGCATGGACACACCCTGACTGCCTGCCACCCACACACCTGATACTCACCTAACTGGGATGCCAAGCTCGTCTACTTCCCATGAGCTACCTGCCCTCCTTCCTGATGGATGCTATGGTCTACCGGAGCTCCCCAAGGGCCAGGGCCCTATCAAGTCAAGACTGGGGGCCACAGTGGTCTAGTTGGGGTGCTGTGTGAGGGATGATGCTTCAAGAGGAAGGAAAGAAGGTGGAAGGAGGGAGCTTTCCATTTCTAAGGTCATCCTCCTCCTCATCTCTGCCCCAGGCTTCTCCTGAGGCTCTGGGATATTGGGAAGGAAGGACAAAGTTTTGTGGCTGAGGAACAGGGATCTGACAGCATACATCTGTGCCCTGTTTCTTGGGCAGCATCTCAGAGCTCTGAGCCTCACGGCCCTCTTGCCACCCTGAGGAATCTGCACCTCTGGGAAGGGGCTCAGCCCCACGCCCTCTGTCTCTGGAAACCTCCTCAGGGCGTGCCTTGGTTTCCCCATCCCATGGGGTGGAAATGGCTTGGAGGAGGTAAAGGGTCCTGTCTCCACTGAAAATACCTGTGGGTGGGAGTCAAGGACGCACAGGGCACCCAGCAGCCTCATGTGCCAGCGGAGGAGGAGGGCCGGTCATCAGAGGGGGCAGCACTCTTATCCTGGGAGAAGAGCCCTCTGTGTTGCCCTGCAGACCCCCGACCTCCCATTGCACAACCTGCCTTTTCTGATGTTGGAAGTTTGAGTCCAGGGAAGCGCTGTGTGTGCTGGCAATCAGCAGACAGGCCCGTGAGATGGTAGGTCAGGCCCAGGCCTGTGCTGGGGCAGTTCCAACTCATTCTTTTTCAGATTTAGAGACAATCCCCTGGATTTCCCCATCTGGGGCTGTCTTAAGAACTGGGACATTCCTGGGCCTGCTCAGCCCTTGAGTGACATTGACCGACTTCCCTGAGCCAAAACTTCCTTGTTCACTCACCAAGGAGGTAGACACAATTCTGAGATGCCTCCCACATCAACTGTAGGCGGTGCCTTGGGGTGAGTAGGAAGGAAGTGAGGTTTGCCTCCACCTCCCATCTCCCATCTGCATATCCTACAGGCTTTGGGTCTGCTCCCCAGGACTGGGTCCATGAACTGACACCACCCCCCACCAAATCCCAGCACCCTTGGTATAGACTGCCCAAACTCCCTGCGATTTCCCAAGATGACACCTCCTTTATCTGAGTCTAGAGCTAACTAGCCTTGGTAGAGAGTGCAGCATACCAGCGTCCTTGTCCTTCACTCTAGGGGACTTCGTGGCTTCATTTCTATGTCAGACCCTCTAGACAGGCAAGGCGTAGGCAGTTGGTCCTGGGTCCTTCAGGCTGGTCACCAGGATGGTCCTGCAGAATGATGACGCTAGAGGTTTGTCCAGAGAACCAGTACAGACCCCAGCCTCATCCTGTCCCCATATTTTTGCAATCCTGGGTGTGAGATGACTCACACCTCTGTCTCATTTCCTTGCTTCCTTTGCTTTACTGGCTTCTCTTCTACCTCTGTGTGAGTTCTTTGCCCCATGGCCTGGAATCTCTCCTTTCCCTCAAAGACCTGACACAAAGAGTTTCCCAAGTCCCTGACCTGCGTCCTCAGTTCTTCCTATGTCATCCCCTCTCAGAGCCAAGGACCCGGCCCCAGGTCCTTCCTACAGCTGCCCAGGGCACCCCTCCTCATCTGGCTGAGCCTCGGTCTCAATCATGCTTCTCCCAGAGCTCTCTACCCTCCTCCCTCCCCTCCCTGTGCCCCAAGCGTCTCCTCCTGACTTTTCTTGCCACCTATGGCTGGACCTGTTATCAGCCTCATGCCCTAGAATCATTTGGCTCCTGGCCTCCCTTCCCTCTGCACTTTCCATTAAGCACTGTGTCAGCTGACTTTATAGTCCTTTGCTTCCACTTTATAGTCCCTTGCTTCCCCTGACATCACCCACCTTCAGGATCCTCAACTCAGCCTGCCAGGTGCCTGGACCTGGGGGAAGAAGAAAATGCCCCCTGGGGGCCCTGCCAGGGGAGGCTGATATGTCCTTGGTCCTTGAAGCCCTATGCTTGCCCAGTTGCTGGGGGCGGGGTGTTGCTGGGATCGCTTGGAGTGAAGTGGGGACTCCTCATTGGTGACTCAAGCTTCATCTCCCAAGGGTCCAGGCCCTGAGCCCCTCAGGAGTTTCTGCTTTCTGGGAGCTCGGGGTCTCACATAACCAGTTTCCCTTAAGGAGGGCCTGCTGCCTCTGACCTGGAGACGATGGAGGCGCATCCACCCTGGAGCAGACCCTTTATTTCTCATCCTCTCTCATCAGGGGAGACTCACTTAAGAACAGAGAATTCCAAAGAGCTGATACACCGGAACTCATTCCCCTTGGGGTTTGAAGGACACAAAACCAGTTCTGTTTGTATTGCGTTAACAGATCCATCCTCATCTTTCCAGTCAAAATAACAATTACATTTCTTTACATGCCTGCATTCATAACAAATGATTTTGATCCCCGGGCTGGAGGTGGGGGGTTTCCAGGATGGGTCTTCTGGGCTTAGTCCTCCTTGCTCCTTCCCCTGCTCAGGCCACCCAGGTGAGCCACGTTTTAGCACCAGCATCACCACTGCGGCTTGTCCCATCCCTGGCACCTTCGCCCATCAGGGCTGGAGGAGAGAGGCAGCCACCAGGGCTGTCTGAAGTAACAAAGCTTCAGGTTGAACTTGAATTTCTTGCCTCTGGCTAATTGGTGTGGTGCTGCCTCCACCTATACAAGTTACAGAGTGGCTCAGGCGGGGGCTCTGCATCTGCTGCTGGCGGCCGGAGGGAGGAGAGCCCTTCTCAGCAGGCTCCAGCAGGCTGTGGCTCAGAGGGCACGCCTCTCCCGCTGTCCCCTGACCCCGCTTCTTCTTGGCCATCCCCTCTCATCGCCGGCCCCCCCATACACACCATGGCAGCTATCTCGGACCTCTCCTTTATGTACCGCTGGTTCAAGAACTGCAATCTGGTCCACAACCTCTCAGACAAGTACGTCTTCATCACAGGCTGTGACTCGGGCTTCGGGAACCTCCTGGCCAGGCAGCTGGTTGATCGGGGCATGCAGGTGCTGGCTGCTTGCTTCACTGAGGAAGGGGCCCAGAAGCTTCAGCAAGACACCTCCTATCGGCTGCAGACCACCCTACTGGATGTCACCAAGACGGAGAGCATCAAAGCGGCAGCCCAGTGGGTGAGGGACCAAGTGGGTGAACAAGGTGGGGCAAATGGCATTCTTTGGTTTTCTCCTTCTTTTTCTCTCTGTCTGCCACAGGCATCTGACAGTTACCAGGCACCCTGTCCAGGTAGGGTGGGAGAGAAAGGGACTGAGGCTGTAGCTTAGTGGGATTGGAAACTGCTGCGTGGTTTGGACTGACCACAAGCATGCATGCTAAGTCGCTTCAGCAGCGCCTGATTCTGTGAGCCTCTAGGGGCTGTAGCCCTGTAGACAGGCTCCTCTGTCCGTGGGATTCTCCAGACAAGAATACTGGAGTGGTTGCTATGCCCCTCTCCAGGGGATCTTCCCTGGAGACTCAAGGATCAAACCCGCATCTCTTGTGTCTTCTGCATCAGCAGGGGGTCCTTTACCACTAGTGCCACCGGAGAAGCGTGCTGCACTGGCCACATGAAGAGACGATTTTCCAAGGAAGTTTCCTCTCCCAGAAACTCAGAGTGATGGCAGGGTTTGGTGGGTAGCTGCACTAGAAGATCAGGGAGGGAACCTGTGTTCCGAATGTCCAAACCTTTAAATGTCTCACTGGGACTTCGGTTGTTCCAATCATCAGCTCCTGTAGAAACGTGAGCACGTTTCTTGCTGGGATCAGGCTGGAGGGAGGGGAGAGGGGACATGAGGCTGGTCTCCCTGAGTACGGCACTTGTTCTCCTTGACTCTGTCGGGCGAGACTGCAGGCTGAGGAGCGAGACCCGTCCTCTTTCTCACATCCTGATGGATACCGGGTTGACCTGAGGGTGAGTGTCTATGTCAGGAGGGCTGTTCTTATTGGGAAAGGAGTCTGTGGGCTAGAGCTGGATAGGACTGCATGGGGACCAGCCCAGGGAGTTTTCCACATACAAGACGTGGGTGTAGGAATGGGAGGAAAGCGTGGCCCAGTTGTAGAAGCAGCAGTCTGGGGGAAGTCCTGCCTCCTGAGGGAACTAAACTGGGGACTGTGCACGCGAGTCAGAGCTGAGAACTCTGGGGCCCAGGATGGGCAGACAGTGACTCTTGTTTGATTTCCCTCTTTGGCATTTACCACTATTCAATACTCAATGTTTTATTTAGTTTTCTTACTTATCTATTTCTCCTGCTCGAATAAAACTTCTGGGGTTGGTGTGTATGTGTGTGTGTGGGAGGCGGTGAGTGTTGTTCCTTTTATTTACTATATATCCTGAGTACTTACTTGTGTCTGGCATCTAGTAAGGTGCTCAGTAGATATTTGTGAAAAGAACTAAGTAACAAATAATTCAGCAAGAGTGAGTTCCTTTCTTCCACAGGCTGACTCCCCCCAGCGCCCTACATTCAGCTTTGAGCCCGTTGTGTTAATGATTCACCAGGTAATACTAGTTTCCCGTGGTTTCCCAGGCAACTCAGTGGTAAGAATCTGCCTGCAATGCAGAGATGCAGAGTGTTTGATCTCTGGGTCAGGAACATCCCCTGGAGAAAGAAATGGCACCCCACTCCAGTATTCTTGCTGGGATAATCCCAAGGTCAGAGGAGCCTGGGCTATATAATTCATGAGGTCACAAAGAGTTGGACACGACCTGAAGTGATTGAGCACATGTAATAAATGCACACAAACTTAGAGGCTTAAGGGAGCACATACTTATTATCTTTTAGTTCCAGAAGTCAGAAGTCCAAAATGGGTCTCCCCAGGCTAAAATCAACGTGTTAACAGAGTTTTAGAGAAGACTGCTTTCGTTGCCTTTTCCAGCTTCTAGAGGCCGCCTGCACAACTTGGCTCATGACCTCTTCATCACTAAGGCCAGCGAGGTCGGGCGCAGTCCCTTTCATGCTGCCATCCCTCTGGCTCTCTGTCTTCTGGCTCCCTCTTCCATTTAGAAGGACCTTTGTGATTATATTGGGCTCAGCAGGCTAATCCAGAATATATTCCCCATTTTAAGGTCAGTTGAGTTAAATTTCATCTGTTACTTTAATTCCTCTTTCCCATGTAACCCACCTTACACAGCTTCCCGGAATTAGTACAGGGTCTAAGCAGCACTGGGAAATGAGGGAAAGGGGTCCTCATATGCTTTCTTGTTGCCCCTTAGAGTCTCTGGACATGACAAGTTGACCTGACCCCGAAGCTGTTCACAGAGTTATAAAAGTTCTCTAGACCTCTTTGCAGATGGAAAAAATAAAAGCTTAAGGCTGTCCTGGTTTACCAGCAGGCAGAGCTTTTTACCGGAACTGCTCAGGTTTTACAGTCTTTGGGTCCCAGGGGCTCATGTCATTCACTGCAAGGCAAGAGAATCTCCTCCAGCTGGGAAGTTCTGAGTCCTGCCCGCCAGGGGTCTCCTGTGGTCTCTACTTGGAGGAAAGCAGGAAGAGAGGGTGGGGACACAGCTTGTGTGGGGACCCCTACCCTAAGGGAAGGGGTGAACAGGATTGGTGTGTACATCCAGACCTGACCACGTGTGCCTGGAAGACTACCTTGAGGCTACATAGCCCAAGTGGGGTAGTGAGACAGAGGGAGGGGAAGGGAAGGAACCCCAAGCCCCTCCCCACGTGGAATTTTACTTGGAACCTCAGTATGTAAAACAAATGAAAACTGAGGTTCTCCTGAATCTCCCTTCCTTAACACATTATGGGATTCAGCCTGAAAGCTCTCAGGATTGCAGACCACAGGCTGGAAATGACTGTCCTAATCCAGCCAGCAATGAACCTGAGGCCCAGGGAAAGGAAGTGATTTCAAGGCTGGAGTTAGAACCAGGACTAGAACTTGAGGCTCTTCAAGTCTGGTCCCTGGAGAGCTAAATGATAATACCTAGCATTATTTGTCTCTGTTTATATTAATACCAACTCATTTAAATATTTCAAAGAGAGCTCTTTTCACATTTTTCCAAAATTATTTAAATGTTTTATATATTTGTTTATAAATCTTACTTCTTTTCTGGTTTGGTTTGTGAACTCCTAGAAAAATAAGACCCTGTTCTGTTCATTTTGTGCCTCTGGCACCTTCCTCGATAACTGACAGATGCATGAAATGAATGAATGTGTGAATGGATGAATGAATGGAGCAATTTCAGTAATGTGTGAAGTAGAATTGGTTTCTTATACTCAGGTGAATAGAGAGGGAGAAGTATGATAGGGGAAGGAATTGAAACTTTAATTCATTGGTATGAGATGAGATCTCTTTTTCCCTGAGCTAACAGCTGAGATCCTATTCAGCCTAGATCATAGCTGGTACAGGGCACAGCTAAGCAGGTAGACTGCGTGAATCAGCAAAAGTGCCCTCTAGGTACCTGCTCCTCTGGGCTGCTCCCCACCCCACACCCCCAGTCTGGCTGTGTGCTTTCTGAACATCCTCAGCAGCCCAGAGCTGGGGGGTAGTGGGCCCTGGTGATGTTCCAGAGACACTGCTGATTTCTGTCTTGTTCTCTCTCCCTCCATCTTACCCCCAGGCCTCTGGGCCCTGGTGAACAACGCTGGTGTGGGCCTGCCCAGTGGTCCCAATGAATGGCTGACCAAGGAGGACTTTGTGAAGGTGATCAACGTGAACCTGGTGGGACTGATTGAAGTGACCCTCCACATGCTGCCCATGGTCAAGAAAGCCCGGGGCAGGGTTGTCAACATGTCCAGCTGTGGGGGCCGTGTTGCTGTCATTGGTGGAGGCTACTGCGTCTCCAAGTTTGGTGTTGAGGCTTTCTCTGACAGCATCAGGTGACTGGGCCCAAGTGCCAAACCACTCAGGGTGGGAGTTCCGGGGGGTTTCACCCCAGGAAAAGAGAGCTGGGTGGGGGCAGTTATGGAGGGAAGATGTTAAAACAGTAGCAAGAAAAAGACTAGCCCACCAGGGGCCTTCGCCAGGGACCTAGAATAAAAGGGATGAATAGAGGTGGGGTGGTGATGGGCAGCCTTCCCTTGGACTGCTTTGGGCCTGTGTGAGTAGGAGGGAGAGTCCCCCAAAGAGACAGAGGCCTGGAGGCAGACGCACTGTGGGCGACCTTCCAAGGAAAAGGCAAGCCTTGTATAGACCCTGCATTCCTTCGCCACCTGGGTGTTGGGGGTGGGGCCGAGTGGGCGGGACCTGGTGGGAGCAAGGGTGGTCTAGGTTCCTCCAGGCTGGGCTGGCCTAACGTGAGTTGCCCAGAGGCAGGCTTGGGAAAGGATTTATTTGCATGAAAGCAGCGGTGGGCCTGGGGCAGGGGTGGAGGTAACACCCCCAGGCTCCTGATCTCCCGGGGAGAAGAGCTCCTCTGGAGGTGTCAGAGGTGACTCTCCCTGATGACCCTTGGTCGTCGTGGGGTCCCAGACTGAGTCTAGGCTCTTCTTCCCCAGGCGTGAGCTCCGCTACTTCGGGGTGAAAGTCAGCATCATCGAGCCGGGCAACTACCGGACAGCCATTCTGGGCAAGGAGGGCCTGGAGAAGCGCATGCGCAAGCTGTGGGAGCGCCTGCCTCCCGAGACCCGCGAGAGCTACGGAGAGGAGTACTTCCGGATCTGTGAGCGCCCCGGAAGGGAAAGGGGTCTTTGAACGGGGTGGAGAGGTCGTGGGAGTCACCAACCCGATTTCATTTTCCAGCTATTGGGATGGAGGCTCAGAGCGGTTATGAGCCTCAGGCCACACCGCTGGCGGCAGAGCTGGGGGTTTGAGAACTGCTGGGAGTGCCAGAACCATAACTGCGGGGAGATGGGGTTGTTAGGAGAGATCTCCCCACCTCGGCCTCTCCCCGCGGCGCCCACCACCACCACCCAACCCCACATCCCCCGCGCCAAACATCCCTATGCTGGTGAATCAGGTGCAGGTGAATCTGTCCTGGCTACAGAGAAGTTAATAAGAGCACAGCTGCTTGGGCCAGATTGCCGGGGTTTGAATCCCGGTTCTGCCACTTCCCAGCTAGAAGATTTGGGGAATGCTACCTAGTCACCGTAAGCCTCAATTTTCTCATTTAGAGAATGGAGTTAGTGATAGTGCTCACCTCCCAGGGCTTCTGTGAGGACTGGTATCTGTGAAGTATCTCACACGCACTAAGTGCTTGTTAGGTCAGTAAAGAGAAAAAGCACCCAGTATTTAAAAGGAAGGCACTCTAGGCAGCTCTGTTTCTCCCTGAGCTAAGGGAATCCTGTGAATCTCAGGTCTCTTTGGAGAGTGGAGAGGGGCCCTCATAGCTATTGGCCAACCAAATAGCCTCCTGGCTTTTGAATCCCAGGATCAGGCCAGGTATCTTGGAATGGTGTGTGTGTGTGTGTGTGTGTGTGTGTGTGTGTGTGTGTGTGTGTGCGCGCGCACACACACCCAGTCAGTCTTTGCAACCCCATGGGCTGGAGCCGGTCATACTCCTCTGTCCATGTAATGTTCCAGGCAAGAATCCTGGAGCAGGTCGCCATTTTCTTCTCCAGGGAATCTTAGACCCAAGGATTGAACCCGCATCTCTTGCATTTCCTGCATTGGCAAGCAGATTCTCTACCACTAGCACCATTCACTTCAGTTCAGTCACTCAGTCGTGTCCGACTATTTGCGACCTCATGAATCGCAGCAGGCCAGACCTCCCTACCCATCACAACTCCCGGAGTCTACTCAAACCCATGTCCATCGAGTCAGTGATGCCATCCAGCCATCTCATCCTCTGTCGTCCCCTTCTCCTCCTGCCCCCAATCCCTCCCAGCATCAGGGTCTTTTCCAATGAGTCAACTCTTTGCATCAGGTGGCCAAAGTATTGGAGTTTCAGCTTCAGCATCAGTCCTTCCAATGAACACCCAGGACTGATCTCCTTTAGGATGGACTGATTGGATCTCCTTGCAGTCCAAGGGGCTCTCAAGAGTCTTCTCCATTAGCTGTACCCAAAATAGAACTGTATTGGAAGTGGCAGCTAGTTGTGGTCTAAGGTAGGCACATTCCTGAGAAGCTGCACACAGAGTCACTGGGACAGGTGTGTGAACAGGACACAGTGTTCTGGTCATCACGGCCTGGAACTGAGCCACAGCCTGGCTTGGTTAGCATGCTTCAGAACAACATAGCCACCTGCCAAGTTTCTTTATCTCAACTCTGGCCGGGAAGCCACCCAAAGTTGCCCTTTTAGTCCCCCCTCTTCCTAGGGAGGGGAGGACTGTTGGTCCACACTTGGTGCCAAAGCCTCACTCTCGCTGATTTGTAGACTTTGCGTGTGTGCCAGGCTGCTTCAGTCATGTCCGACTCTTTGCAGCCCTGTGGATGATAGCCTGCCAGGCTCCTCTCGCCATGGGATTCTCCAGGCAAAAGAGTACTGGAGTGGATTGCCATGCCCTCCTCAAGGGGAGCTTCCCAACCCAGGGCTCGACCAGTCTTCCTGACCAGTCTCTATGTCTCCTGCCTTGGCAGGCTGGTTCTTCACTATTAGCACCACCTGGGAAGCCCCTTTATAGACTATATTGCTTAATTTTCACAATAGCACAAACGTTTCCTGGATGTCTGAATGCAAAGCTCATGTTCTTTCTCACTGTCCAGGAGACTGACAGGGGCTAAAGGGTACCTCTGTCTCCCTTCCAATCTGTGTCAAGCTAGATGCTGAGCCCAAAGCAGGAGCACAGTAAATATTTGAGAGAACAAGGAAAGAATGTGCCATAGACTATTTCCAGGTCTCAGATAGCTTCTCCCACCCCGCTGCTTCTGTGGGTCCTCCCTTCTTTCAGAACCTGGTTCCAAAGCCATCTCATCCCACCAACCTGCCTCCCCTGATGACGGCATAGCCTTCCCTGCCTCTGAGGGAGCCTTGACCCTGAGCTTCTTGGATGAGGCCTCTGACACTCACGTGCCTGCCTGGGCCCTGCTTGTGGTGTCAGACCCATGGATTCCTAGGACATTATCTCATCATAGACCTTCTGGCTTTAAGTCAGCATGGCTCTTTTGGGGGACCCCATTTGGGCTTACCTCAGATTGTAAAGAATCTGTCTGCAATGCAGACGACCCCATTGCTCCAGTTCAATCCCTGTATCAGGAAGATCCCCTGGAGAAGGGAATTGCAACCCACTCCAGTATTCTTGACTAGAGAATGGGGTGGCAAAGAGTCAGACACAGCTGAGGGACTTTCACTTTCAAAATGTAGTTTGCCTCTTTTCACTGCAGTTTTCTCCCTAGGAAAGAGAAAGGGAGTTCCTTGGAGTTAGGGTGGGGGGTGAAGGATACTTGAACAACTCTGTTCTGCCCTTATCAACCACCCACCAGTGTCCTGCGTGGAAGTGGTGACTTCTCTGCTTCCTGGACCATGCCCAAAATCAGGACAGCTTTTGCTGTCTCTTTGTTTTCAAGTTCTAAGTACTTATCACGAATCCTGGCTCTCAGGCATCACTTCCTCCTGAGTTCTTGGGGCACTCAGTGAAGTATGAGTCCCACTGAGCTGTTCCTGTCTCATCAGGGGTGAGGGTGAAGATCACGGCTACATAAGCTTATCATGTCGCTTGTCTCCTGTCTGTATTGTGAGTATGGTGGACTTGGACCATCTCCACATGCACGTGCAGCAGGCTAGCAGAATGGCCCTCACATTCGTCAGTGCCTTAGCTCATCAGAGCCCCATAATGACCGTATAACCAAAGCAAAGGCAATGTGACTATTGTTTAATAACATCTCCCCCCTCCCCCCCCGCCCCCGCAGGCTTTTACAGAAAATTTGGAAACTCCAGGAAGTATCTAGGAGGATAAAAACCTCTAGTGACTAGAAATTTCACCAGGCGGTTTTCCTTATTTCCTTCCAATTTTTCTGTGCACTTATATTCACCCATTTTCTATCCTCTTCTTCTCCACTGTCTACCCTGCTAATAGTCATCTTTATTTTCTAGGGCAGGGTATTATCATTCCCATTTTACAAATGATAACAGTTTAAGCTCAAGGTCACACAGCTAAAAAGTGGCAGAACCGGGCACAGTTCTTCTCGTTGCTAGTCTAACACAATAGTAGGTATTCAATACATAATTACTGAATTGGGGAAGGGAAATAAGATTGTTTATAGTTTGTTTAAGGAACAGCCTGGAGCTTGTGAGATCTGCCTGAAATGTTAGATCTGTAATCTGATGGAAAAGGAGCTTGGATGGAATTCAGAAGACATGACGTTTAATGAGGAATAATAGAGCCTTTGGTTGCTTTCCTGTCTTGTACCCTCAAACAGATACTGACAACTTAAAGAGCACAATGCAGCTGGCAGAGCCAAGGATCAGCGAAGTCACCAACAGCATGGAGCACGCCATTGTTTCCCGGAGCCCTCGCATCCGTTACAACCCTGGCCTGGATGCCAAACTCCTGTACCTCCCGTTGGCTAAGTTTCCCACCCCTGTGACAGATTTCATCCTGAGCCGGTACCTTCCAAGGCCAGCAGACAGCGTCTGAGCGGGGGAACCTCAGGGGGTGATCAGTGGAGTGTAGGGGAGGGGGGTGAGAGAAGCCACCATCAGGTCACAAGAAGAGGGGTCAGATGTTCTGGGGGCACTTTGCTTAGCTGACACCCTGCCCGCTGCTGGCAAATTTATGGGTCACTTCTAACAGAAGATGCACGCCTCTTCTCACTCACTGGGGCCACAGAAACTTGAGGTGGCCGTTGCAGGTTCAAAGAGCTAATATAAAGCACGAGGACTCTCTGGTGGTTAAAACTGCACTTTCAGTGCAGGGGGTGCAGGTGGGATCCCTGGTCAGGGAGCTAGCATCCCACATGCCACACAATGTGGCCAAAAAGTAAAATTTTTTTAAAAATTACTTAAAGACCTATAGCATGGCTCCAAGAACATCTATTTCCCACCCAGGATGTGCCTTTTCCTGCCCCAGAAGAGTCAGGGAAAGGAACACTAGCTGCTGCTGAACCGTCAGCCTCCCTCAGTCATCACCACCACTGGGAAACTTTGTGGGATACTGTAGCCCACAAGAAAACCCAACCGCTTTCCTCTTGTGTCTCTAAATATGCATTAGCCTTATTCACACAGCCCTTTACTTAAAGTATATATGAGGACAGACACGGAGTGCAAGATTATCTCACATAAAATTTATCATAGTATTTTCTCTCTCTTTTATGGATTTCTGTATCCATAGGTGATTGGGACTCAAATAAAATAACATTTATTTATTTAACTACCATGGATTAATTCTTCAACTATTTACTGAGGGCCTACTACAGACTAACACTGTGTAGGAGCTGAAAGGATTCAGTTCAGTTCAGTTCAGTCGCTCAGTCGTGTCCGACTCTTTGCAACCCCATGAACTACAGCCCACCAGGCCTGCCTGTCCATCACCAGCCTCCCTGTCCATCACCAGCCTCCCTGTCCATCACCAAGAAAGGATACAATATGATTAAATCATGATATTGGTTTTTCACTCTTTATTTTGCAGTTTTGTTTTGTTGTTTTTTGTTTGTTTGTTTGTTTGTTTGTTTTAGCATAGCATCTAGTAGCAGAGACAGGACAATAGTAGAAGAAACAGAAATCAGTAAGTCAAATGTTTGGAGCTGTGAGGAACCCCTAAGTGAAAGTCACTCAGTCATGTCCAACTCTTTGCGACCCCATGGACTATTGAGTACATGGAATTCTCCAGGCCAGAATACTGGAGTAGGTTGCCTTTCCCTTCTCCTGTGGAACTTGGACTATTCCAACCCAGGGATCGAACCCAGGTCTCACACATTGCAGGTGGATTCTTTACCAGCTGAGCCATAAGGGAAGCCCAAGGATACTGGAGTGGGTAGCTGATACCTTCTCCAGCAGATCTTCCCAACCCAGGAATTGAACCAGTGTCTCCTGCATTGCAGGTGGGGAACCCAGGTCTCCCACATTGCAGGTGGATTCTTTACCAGCTGAGCCACAAGGGAAGCCCAAGGATACTGGAGTGGGTAGCTGATCCCTTCTCCAGTGGATCTTCCCAACCCAAGAATCGAACCAAGGTCTCCTGCATTGCAAGCAGATTCTTTACCAAGTAATCTACCAGGGAAGCCCCAAGGGACCCTCAGTTCAGTCGCTTAGTCATGTCTGACTCTTTGCGACCCCATGAACTGCAGCACGCCAGACCTCCCTGACCATCACCAACTCCTGGAGTTTACTCAGACTCCTGTCCATTGAGTCAGCGATGCCATCCAACCATCTCATACGCTGTTGTCCCCTGCTCCTCCTGCCTTCAATCTTTCCCAGCATCGGGGTCTTTTCAAATGAGTCATTTCTTTGCATCAGGTGGCCAAAGTATTGGAGTTTCAGCTTCAGCATCACTCCTTCCCATGAATATTCAGGACTGATTTCCTTTAGGATGGACTGGTTGGATCTCCTTGCAGTCCAAGGGATTCTCAAGAGTCTTCTCCAGTGCTCGCTTCGGCAGCACATATACTCAAGAGTCTCTTCCAACACCACAGTTCAAAAGCATCAATTCTTCTGTGCTTAGCTTTCTTTATAGTCCAACTCTCACATCCATATATGATCACTGGAAAAACCATAGCTTTGACTGGATGGACCTTTATTGGCAAAGTAATGTCTCTGCTCTTTAATATTCTGTCTAGGTTGGTCATAACTTTTCTTCCAAGGAGCAAGCATCTTTTAATTTCATGGCTGCAGTCACCATCTGCAGTGATTTTGGAGCCCAGAAAAATAAAGTCAGCCACTGTTTCCACTGTTTCCCATCTATTTGCCATGAAGTGATGGGACCAGATGCCATGATCTTAGTTTTCTGAATGTTGAGTTTTAGCCAACTTTTTCACTCTCCTCTTACACTTTCATCAAGAGGCTCTTTAGTTCTTCTTCCTTTTCTGCCATAAGGGTGATGTCATCTGCATATCTGAGGTTAGTGGTATTTCTCCTGGCAATCTTGATTCCAGCTTGTGCTTCATTCAGCCCAGCATTTCTCATGATGTACTCTGCATATAAGTTAAATAAGCAGGGTGACAATTTACAGCTTTGACATACTCCTTTTCCGATTTGGAAACAGTCTTGTTCCATGTCCAGTTCTCACTGTTGCTTCCTGACCTGCATACACATTTCTTAGGAGGCAGGTAAGGTGGTCTGGTATTCTCATCTCTTTCAGAATATTCCAATTTGTTGTGATCCACAGAGTCAAAGGCTTTGGCATAGTCAATAAGGCAGAAATAGATGTTTTTCTGAAACTCTCTTGCTTTTTCGATGATCCAGCGGATGTTGGCAATTTGATTTCTGGTTCCTCTGCCTTTTCTAAATCCAGCTTGAACATCTGGAAGTTCATGGTTCATGTACTGTTGAAGCCTGGCTTGGAGAATTTTGAGCATTACTTTGCTAGTGTGTGAGATAAGTGCAATTGTGGGGTAGTTTGAGCATTCTTTGGCATTGCCTTTCTTTGGGATTGAAATGAAAACTGACCTTTTCCAGTCCTGTGACCACTGCTGAGTTTTCCAAATTTGCTGGCATATTGAGTGCAGCATTTTCACAACATCATCGTTAAGGATTTGAAATAGCTCAACTGAAATTCTATCACCTCCACTAACTTTGTTCATAGTGATGCTTCCTAAGGCCCACTTGACTTTGCATTCCAGGATGTCTGGCTCTAGGTGAGTGATCACACAATTGTGATTATCTGGGTCATGAAGATCTTTTTTGTATACTTCTTATGTGTATTGTTGCCACCTCTTCTTAATATCTTCTGCTTCTGTTAGGCCCATACCATTTCTGTCCTTTATTGGGTCCACATTTGCTTGAAATGTTCCCTTGATATCTCTTAATTTTCTTGAAGAGATCTCTAGTCTTTCCCATTCTATTGTTTTCCTCTATTTCTTTGCATTGATCGCTGAGGAAGCCTTTCTTATCTCTCCTTGCTATTCTTTGGAACTCTGCATTCAAATAGATATATCTTTCCTTTTCTCCTTTGCCTTTCACTTCTCTTCTTTTCACAGCTGTTTGTAAGGCCTCCTCAGACAACCATTTTGCCTTTTTGCATTTCTTTTTCTTGGGGGTGGTCTTGATCCTTGCCTCCTGTACAATGTCACGAACCTCCGTCCACAGTTCATCAGGCACTCTGTCTGTCAGATCTCATCCCTTGAATCTCTTTGTCACTTTCGCTGTATAATCGTAAGGGATTTGATTTAGGTCATACCTGAATGGTGTAGTGGTTTTCCCTACTTTCTTCAATTTAAGTCTGAATTTGGCAATAAGGAGTTCATGATCTGAGCCACAGTCAGCTCCCAGTCTTGTTTTTTTTGCTGACTGTATAGAGCTTCTCCATCTTTGGCTGCAAAAATATAATCAATCTGATTTTGGTATTGACCATCTGGTGATGTCCGTGTCTAGATAGAGTCTTGTCTTGTGTTGTTGGAAGAGGGTGTTTGCTATGACCAGTGCGTTCTCTTGGCAAAATTCTATTAGCCTTTGCCCTTCTTCATTCTGTACTCTAAGGCCACATTTGCCTGTTACTCCAGGTATTTCTTGACTTCCTACTTTTGTATTCCAGTTGCCTATGATGAAAAGGACATCTTTTGGGGGTGTTAGTTCTAGAAGGTCTTGTAGGTCTTCACAGTACCATTCAACTTCAGCTTCTTCAGCATTACTGGTTGAAGCATAGACTTGGATGACTGTGATATTGAATGGTTTACCTTGGAAGCAAACAGAGATCATTCCGTCGTTTTTGAGATTGTATCCAAGTACTGCATTTTAGACTCTTTTGTTGGTTATGATGGCTACTCCATTTCTTCTAAGGGATTCTTACCCACAGTAGTGAAAGGTTAATGCTGAACCATGAAAGACGCTGTGATTCTTGGCCTCCATATGAGAAGAATTCAATCCGGGACCAGAGATGAGGCTTGATCGCTCAGAGCTTTTGTGTAATAGTGTTTTATTAAAGTATAAAAGGGATAGAGAAAGCTTCTGACATAGACATCAGAAGGGGGCAGAAAGAGTGCCCCTCACTAGTGTTAGCAATGGAGGTATATACTTTTTAATTACTTATTACAGTGAATCAAAAGAATGTCTGGAGGTTGTAAAGACCTCACTAGACCCACTCCCATAATTTACATTTTAAGATAACAGGATTAGCCAGAAAGTTTTTTCCAGAGACTGTCCTCAAGCAGGATACATTATTGTTATATAATCCTAAGGAATGTAGAGGGAAAAAAAGTTTGTACTTTCTTCCTCCTTGAGAATTCCAGACCCCTCTCTCCTTGGTGACTCCCAGACTTCTTATCAACTTGCCTAGGAATTGACTCTCTCAGTAGTAGATACAATGGTTGTCTGAGTTAAATTCACCCATTCCAGTCCATCTTAGTTTGCCGATTCCTAAAATGTCAATGTTCACTCTTGCCATCTCCTGTTTGACCACTTCCAATTTGCCTTTATTCATGGACCTAACGTTTCAGGTTCCTATGCAATATTGCTCTTTACAGCATCTGACTTTACTTCCATCACCAGTCACATCCACAACTGGGTATTGTTTTTGCTTTGGCTCCGTCTCCTCTTTCTTTCTGGAGTTAATTCTCCACTGATCTCCAGTAGCATATTGGGCACCTACCGACCTGGGGAGTTCATCTTTCAGTGTCCTATCCTTTTGCCTTTTCATACTGTTCATGGGGTTCTCAAGGCAAGAATACTGAAGTGGTTTGCCATTCCCTTCTCCAGTGGACCACGTTTTGTCAGACCTCTCCACCATGACCTGTCCGTCTTGGGTGGCCCTACAGGGCATGGCTCATTGAGTTAGACAAGGCTGTGGTCCATGTGATCAGGTTGGTTAGTTTTCTGTGACTGTGGTTTTCAGTCTGTCTGTGCTCTGATGGAGAAGGATAAGAAGCTTATGGAAGCTTCCTGATGGGAGAGACTGACTGAGGGGAAACTGGGTCTTGTTCTGATTGGCAGGGCCATGCTCAGTAAATCTTTAATCCAATTTTCTGTTGATGGGTGGGGCTGTGTTCCCTTCTGTTATTTGACCTGAGGCCAAACTATGGTGGAGGTAATGAAGATGTCTGGTGTGCTGCAGTCCATCCATGGAGTCACAAAGAGTTGGACAAGACTGAGCAACTGAACTGAACTGAATGAAGATAATGGCGACCTCCTTCAAAAGGTCCCATGCAGGCACTGCTATACATTGCCCCCAACCCTGCAGCAGGCCACCGCTGACCCATGCCTCTGCTGGAGACTCCTGGACACTTATGGGCAAGTCGAGGAACCCCAGAAGTAATCTAACTCAGTAGTTTTCCAACTTGTCTGTATAACATAGTCATCTGGTTAATTAAAATACAGATTTCTGGGCCTCAGTGTTAAAAAAATCTGATTCATTAGGCTTAAAGTGGGGCCTAGGAATCCGTATTCTTAATAAGGACCTAGATGATTCTGATACTTCTGGGTACTTGAAACTGCTGATATCCACAGGAGTAACTAATGTTCAGAGGAGGAAATGACTTACAAGGGGCCCCTCCACCATAGTAGCCTTGACAGAACTCAGGTGTTCAGATCCCCAGACTAGAAGTTTAGTTGTAGAAGAATAAATTTCTGAAATTTGCAACAATGTCATATGAGTCCTGAAACTCAATTATTATTTTTTAAAAAGGCTTAAACTCTTGAGCCATATGAAGTTCTGTTGAAAACACTTGATCTTGAGAAATGATCATGTGATAAAGTCAAATGTGAATTTTTATTTAATTAAAAAATCTTTAGTCTGTGTCTCTTCAATATCCAACTGAACTTGAAAATAACTAAATATAACTTAATTACATCTGCAGAAGACCCTGTTTCCAAATAAAGTAACACTCACAGCTTCTAGGGATTAGGATGTGGACATTTTTCAGAGAACCAGCACACAACCCACTAAGTCTGTTAACTTGCATCACTTCTATTCCTGGCGCCAAATTCTGTATCAGGTAGGACGCATTGAGCATCAAGTGACAGAAAAGTCCACTCACATTGGTTTAAACAGCAAAGAAAGAGAGCAGGACCCCACAGCTATTAACCACATCATCTTACTACTTCTTTGCTCTGCCATCCACAGTGTAGTCGTTATGCATGCTAAGTTGCTTCAGTCGCGTCAGACTCTTTGCAACCCCACGGACTGTAGCCCGCCAGGCACCTCTATCCATGGGATTCTCCAGGCAAGAATACTGGAGTGGGTTGCCATTCCCTTCTCCAGAGGATCTTCCCGATTCTCCTGTGTCTCCTGCATTGCAAGTGGATTCTTTATCGCTGAGCCATTGGGGAAGCCCTGTAGTCATTCTCCCAAATCCAGTTACCTTTATTGTCATGGCATTACTGCCAATGGGAACTCATCCACAACTTTTAAGAGAAGCAAGAGCCTATCTTTCCATGACACTAAAGATCAAGGAAGTATCTTTCTCAGAGCCCTCACCAGTGCGTTCCTTGGAGCTTATTGACCCAAAAGAGACCCAGATGGGACAGATTTGTGCATCTGTGGGCCCGCACTGACAAGGGCCTAACTTGCTACAAATCGTTTAGATTAGTCACGAGACAGAATGGGAACGTATGTCACAGTGCCTATCGCCTTGGAAAACTCAAACCTCAGACTCCATGCTATTGAGAGGGTTAAATCTAGGTCAAAAATAAATTTTCTTGTTGAAGACTCAAAAATTTATGAGGGGGATTGGCCATATTACCTATAGCTAGGTAATACTTTGAGATATTAATTTATAGATTTTCATTGCTCTTTGGTTTCTCATTTCCCCTTTCCCCACTCAAGTAAGGAGCCAATTTAGTACATCTTTACCTAGGGTGAGATATTTAATGGAATGAAACAATTACATTTCCTGTACTTTCTCCAGATTTAGTTTCCCTCAACCTTAATATCTTTAAAGAAATTACAGAACTTAGAGAAAGAAGCAACAGGAAATGCATCTTGTGGGTGAGAAATGAAATATTCCTGCCATATCAATAAACAAGGATGTCACAGTCATCACTGATTTTTGGCCTTCCAAATGTGAATTTCTGAGCCCTAAGGGAAGCCAGAAAAGAAACTAATACCTGCGATCCAGCAGCCATCAGGCTGCCAAACTCTCAACTTTCAGGTTGAGACTATTTAAAGTCAACAACAGTTTATACCATGCCTCAGAGAAGCAGAGCCTTTTCTCTAAGACTAGAAGATTCACTCTGGTGAATTCTGATGTGGAAAGAAGTGAGGTTTGAAGCTTCCAGAGCAGGAGGGACCAGGGTTCACTTTCTGGAAGTATGATGGAGAGGTGGCAAGACTCGAGTCCCAGCTGCATTGTGTTTAGGCCTGTGAGACTCTGGGTGACCTCGCTGTTGACTTAAAATAATGCACAACATAAGCATTGCAAGTTAAATTTTATTTGGGGCAAAATGAGACTACAGTCCAGGAGACAGCACCCCAGATAACTCCAAGAAACTGCTCCAAAGAGACACAATAGATTCATTCTGAGGCTATATAGTTTTAAAGAAGATCAATTTTGCTACCATTGAAGAATGAGAATTTTAATGCCAAACTTAAAACTGTAGCAAAATGTTACTTTTGGAATTTCTTACAGAAGAACAGGAGGAGTAGGATTTTTTTTTTTTTTTTTTTGTACATGTTTAAATAGTCAGGGACAAGTTTCAACCAGAAGATGAACATGAACTGCAACTATAAATTTTCAGAGGCAGAACTGAAACTCCACATGGGAAACATTTCAGAGGGCTTTGTAGGTAAGGAGGGAAATGCCAGTTCTTCCAAGGTTGCCAGGAAAAAAGATCTGAATTTCCTTCTGCCAAAGGAGGAGGAGAAAAAACTCCCCTGGGTGGTTCTCTCATCTTCTGCACTGGTATCTGAGAGGCCAGTGATGGGTAAGCCACCTCCAAGACAACTATGATTCAGTTGTGACAGGTTGAGAGAACTAATTATTAGGTAGGTTGATAAGGCGTCTAGGGCCTTCAAGGAGGAAGGGATCTGGGACTCTCGAGGAGATAAGGGTCTGGAGTTCTCAAGGAGGCGAAAAGGCCACACTTTTCCCTACATTCCTTAGTTTTATCACAGAAAATGTTCTTTTCTTTAAGCCCAGAGCTGATGATTACACACACACAAAAACTCAGTTTAAAGTCTGTAATATGGAGCAGGAAATGGCAACCCACTCCAGTATTATTGCCTGGGAAATTCCAAGGACAGAGAAGAATGGCAGGTTACTGTCCATGACACGACTGAGCGACTAACACACACACACAGTTTTGCATTTAACTGAGGCATATTTGGTTAAAAGGAGAGCATCTAAGATACTTGCTTCAATTAAGGTAAATTTTGTACACAAAATTTGTGTGGGATTTGTTATGGGATTATACTTTATTAAGATCTCCATGAAAACCAGTGTTTTGGGTTGTTGTTGTTGTTTTTTTTTTTTTTTTTTTCTCTGTTAATAAATCATTCCTGTGATCCCAAACAGTAGGGTTTGTTTGGTTGAATTCATCCCTCAGAAATGGAAACCTGAGATCAAAACTACCAGTTTCCACTGGACCGTGGTGAGGAGGTGATTCTGGTCACCTCTGCTCATGTTCTCCTCTCAGTCTTTCATTTCCTGCCACACCGAGGAGGAAAAGAGAAATCGGTCTTAATACAAATACATGAACCTCAGCTTCTTTTTTTGCCTAATTAGTTTTCTGAAACCACTTTCCATGTAAGATCGTGGTACCAACTCAACTGTACTGTCTAAAACGTGAAGACAAGGGTAGAAACCCATCAAGGGATTCCATCTACTTAGAGCCCTGAGCCTGCACGGCGCCTTGTAGCTTGGCACCTCCCACCAGGCAAAAGCCAATCGCAGTCAAGATGCCATCCAGTTCACCAGCTTTACCTCTGCCCGTTTCCTTTGATTTCACATCACTGTTCCTTGCCTGCCATCCATTCTCCACTATCCATTCTATTTCAGAGTATTCCTTTTCAGCAAGCCCATCCTGTTACTCCAAATTTAAAGTTCGCTTTCCCCTCTAACCCTGGTAGAAAACCACAAACATTGGGGCTAAATATGAAAAAAAAGTAAGTGAGGATATTTTATGGGATAATTACTGTGATTATTACAATAGGAAGGTATTCCACGAAAGGATGTACCTTTTGGCATTATGGTTTTTGTTTGTTTGTTTTTTACTAAGTATTTTTTTCCTTTTAAAAAAATTAATTAATTAATTTTAATTGGAGGCTAATTACTTTATAATATTGTGGTGGTTTTTCATCAATGTATGGCATTGTGTTTTTATAAAACCGTTTTCCTTTTCCTCAAGGCCAACTCCATCTTTCCTACCAAAAACGTTGTATTACACTGACCTTGCTGTTAAGAAATCTTGACCGCCCTCCCACACAGTGGATGGACCCACTCTACAGCCCGGCTGTGGTCATTCCCTGCTGGGATGAAGATATTGTCCAAAGCTGCTCTGTTCCCTGTGACTTACCTCTGGACACTCCAAGCTACAGGGTGCTTTAGTAGTCCTGTAAAAATCACCCTTGTAAGAGATAACCCAGGCTTCCTGTGTGAGGATGGGAGTGTCAAGGCCATCTTCAAATAGAAGTCCCTGGTAACGCAATCTTGAATAGCGGAAGAAAGGCAAGGAGTTGGCCGAAGGCGTCCATTTAGCTTTCTAGCTGCCGTTTGGCTGGTCTCAATGGGATCTGTCAGAAAGCTTGAAGGCAAATGGTTCTGCCTGTCAGCTTGTAACAGTTTGAAGAAAATTAACTTCTCAGAAATTGAGCCCAACTAGTGATCACTTCTGATTTATGCTTTGCTGTGGCAGGCCACGACTATGCACCACTGCTTTTCGTATGTGCATCGCTTCATCAAGAAGCTTATTGAAAGGAACGAAATAGTCCAAGTTCTGTAGCACAGCTCTTTCTAATAAAGAACTATCATTAAAAAATAAATAAATAAAGTCTGTAATAAGGAGTATATAACAACAATGTATCCTGCTTGAGGACATGTTTCTCCTTGAGAACCTTCTGACTAATCCTGTTACCTTTAAATGTATATTATGGAAGTGGGTCTGGGAAGACTTTTACAACCTTGAGACATTCTTTTGATTTACTGTAATAACCAATTGAAAAAGCATATATGAATAAGCATATAGCTTCCTTGCTAAATGAGGGGGGCGCTCTCCATCCCCCCTCTGATGTCTGTGTCAGAAGCTTTCTCTGTCCCCTTTCACTTTAATAAAACTCTGCTACACAAAAGCTCTTGAGTGATCAAGCCTGGTCCCTGGTCCTTGGTCCTGAAGCTAAACCTCCTTCAGAGATCACGAATCTGACATTGTTCACCATAAGCTAACAATGTGATGTAGGTTTTGTGAGCCTGCTGGCCAGGAAGGTGGACCTGTGAGGCTTGAAGTTGCTGGTTGGGTGTCTGATGGGCAAAGGAGTCCAGCAGCTGAGGAGCCAAGCATCAGACAGTCTGGAGATGGTGATCCTGGATGTCACCAAGATAGCATTGTTGTCCCACTGAGTAATGGAGTGTGTGGAGGACAGAGGTATGACTTAGATGTGTGTGTGTGGTCTGCTAATTTGCCTCAATCATGTCTGGCTCTTTGCGACCCTATGGACTGTAGCCTGACAGGCTCCTGTGTCTATGGGATTCTCCAGGTAAGAATACTGGAGTGGGTTGCCATGTTCTCCTCTAGGGGATCTTCCCGACCCAGGGAATCAAACCTCCTTCTCTTAGGTTTCCTGCATTTGGAGGCAGGTTCTTTACCTCTAGCACCACTTAGGAAGCCCATGACTTAGATACACTTCTTTTAATCTAGATGTCCTCTTATTCCAAGCACTGGTCCCATGAGATGACACCAGCCCACTAAATAAGAGAGAGATACTATCAAGTTATAAAATGTACTCAATTATTTACTCTGAGAGAAAAGAACAATCATATGGGTCCAAGACAGCAGCTGATTCTATTTAGTCATACTCCATGGCATGTGACCAAAGGCATCCAAACACACTTCAAATAAGTGCAAACTAATAACAAGTTATCTTTGTGTGGAATTGAAGTCACTCAGTCATGTCCAACTCTTTGTGACCACGTGGACTGTAGCCCACCAGGCTTCTCCGTCCATGGGATTCTCCAGGCAAGAATACTGGAGTGGGTTGCCATTTCCTTTTGTATTGCACTTCACAATTTTACAAAATTCCTGTATATACACTACTGCATGTCTGGTTTAAAGATCTTTGATTTCAAAAGGAAGACCCATAGCAGAAGTCATTGCTCATTGTTCCTGTACATGCTGGTGCAACGAGACGTGGGAGTTGAAGTCTAGGTCGTTGTTGTTGTTCAGTCACTCAGTTGTGCCTGAGTCAGCAACCCACAGCAGCACTCCAGGCCTCCCTGTCCTTCACTATCTCCCAGAGTTTACTCAAACTCATATCCATTGAGTCAGTGATGCCATCCAATCATCTCATCCTCTGTCGCTCCCTTCTTCTCCTGACCTCAATCCTTTCTAGCATCAGTCTTTTCCAATGAGTCAGCTCTTTGCTTCAGGTGGCCAAAGTATTGGAGTTTCAGCTTCAGCATCAGTCAGTCCAATGAATATTCAGGACTGATCTCCTTTAGGATGGACTGGTTGGATCTCCTTGCAGTCCAAGGGACTCTCAAGAGTCTTCTCCAGCACCACAGTTCAAAAGCATCAATTCTTCAGCCCTCAGCCTTCTTTATGGTGCAACTCTCATATCTGTACATAACTACTGGGAAAACTATAGCTTTGACTTTGTCAGTAAAGTGATGTCTCTGCTTTTTAATATGCTATCTAGGTTTGTCATAGATTTTCTTTCAAGGAGCAAGTGTCTTTTAATTTTGTTAGGTAGTTAGAATAGGGAAAAGGAGTCCAAAATGGCGGTGGCTAAAAGACAAGGAAGGGAAAAGCCTGCGAAAATAGAACAAAGGAAGGTCCGAGGACCTGAGTGAGAACCTCAGGTAAAACAACACTCCTGGCTGGCCCAATTTACATAAGACAGGCCCAGGGACAGAGAAACATATAAAAAGAGGCGCCAAAGCCCTCTTCTCTCTCTCTCTCTCTCCCGCACGATGGGGCGCTCTTCTCTTTGCGTCTTTGGATCGACGTGCCCTCACGCCTCAAAGATGGATTTTCCTGCTATTATCTAAATAAATAGAGCTGTAACACTGATTTATTTAAGAGGTATAACACGGCCTGTCCTCCGAGAGCTGTGACCTGCCAAGGGGCTTTAATGTCCGTCACTCCAAATTTTTGTTGTGACGAGACCAAGAACCGAGGAGCATACACTCGCGTGACATCTATGGTGCCGTGGCTCGGGTTTAACCTGGCTGAAACAACCTCCACGCCGAAGAGCCCAAGTGCAGCAGGAGCCCAACTCAGCGAAGCTCCTGCGGTACAAGAGGAAAGTGAAGAAAACCCAGCGCAAAGGAAGGCCCGTCGTGCTGGAAACCGGAGCAGCGAAAAACGAACTCAGCAGAAAGCCCACGCGGCTCAGCCCCAGGTTCCAGAAGACCTCTGGTTAAGGTAGGAGGTCCTCGCTCCCGTGGCTGGAGGGACATGCCTAACAAAATCTTAATTCCTTTACAATCTCTCGTTTCTTGTTTCCTGGAACCCCCCACGAACAGGCAGGCGGCAGTGGGTGCAATTGAGGGGCTCTGGGGAGGCTACTCTTCGGTATGTCCTAAAGGCGCTGTCTGCTGGGCCCCAGTAGCGGTTACCCAAGCCGGTGGGGGTTCTTCTGTCCTTACTCTTTGTGCCAAAAATCAGGCCAATGAAAACTGAGCACCGGTCAGATATCTAGCAAATTTTCTAGTAGGCTATGAAGGGGATTCCTTGGCACATCTTTCCCACTGCTTTTCCCTCTTTTCCTTCAGCTCTTTCCCCCAGGACTCGAGCCCAACCAAAACCCAGGACGCCCAGCTCAGGCTCTGAGATCTTATTGCAAAAATTCAGTGAGAGACAAAGCGATAAGTGGGAGGTGGATTTGCTAAAATCCAGAGAGAAGTGCCCATTCTACATGGAAAGTGGCCTAACTAAGTTTTGCCAGCGGGGCGAATTCATATGCTAATGAGCGGGAGGATCATCCCAGCCATTGGGGAACCACCCACTCCTCCCTCTGTTGACAGTACCTTAGAGCTGTTCTGCCACCTCTGGGTGTATCTTCTGGCTTACAGATTGGGGATTAAGGTTTGCTCGAATTTGACTTGTCCTGTTGGACCCAACTGACTTTAATCGGTTTATGTTATGCCCTGGTGCTATGTCATTCTTCCAAAGGTTGTGCTCTGCACCCCTTACCCTCCTGTTTCATGCTCCTTTCCTCAGCCCCATCCGGGCCCACATTTTTGCCTCTACAATCTTCTAGAGGGATAACAAAAAAATAGCTGGCATTGGGAGAGAAGAACTGTATAATATCCAACCCCTTAGTCCTACCTAGCATTGGTCACACTGGAGATCTTGGGGAAGCCCAAACTCCAGTCCGGGGGTCCCAGGAGGTCATCACGCCTTGACCTGCCTAGGGATCTGGTCCTCGAAAGGTTGTCACGCCTCAGCCTTTCGGGGATCCGCTAGTCCCAAGGGTCCCAGGAGGTCGTCATGCCTTGACCTGCCCAGGGGCCCAATTCTTGGGAGGCTGTCACGCCTCGACCTGCCCGGGGATTCGCTCTCTAGGAGGCTGTCACGTCTCAGCCTGCCTGGGGATCTGCATCCCGACCCGGGGATGCCTGGCTCTCAGGTTGCAACAGTACTAGGTAGGATGAGCTTATATCATGGCATCTATTCCCATCCACGGTGGACAAACTAGCAATAAGTTACAAACCCTTAATTCTACCCAGCACTGGTCACGCTGAAGACCTTGGGGACGCCCAAACTCCGGCCCGGGGGTCCCAGGAGGTCATCACGCCTTGACCTGCCTAGGGATCTGGTCCTCGAAAGGTTGTCAAGTGGTAGATACCCAGTAGGGGAAACTGCAGTCCTCTCCTCCGATCCTAACTGGAATTATAATGACCCTGAGCACATCTGGGAAAGTGATCATTTTCTAATTTGTATAAAGGCAGGACTGAAAGCAGCCCAGCAAAAAGTAATCAGCTATGCCCGGGTCTCAGCAATAACTCAGGAGTCCAATGAGAACCCCACTGCCTTTCTGGAAAGGCTAAAAGAGGCCCTCCAAAAGTTTACCAATTTGGACTTAGACTCTTACAAAGGACAGGTGATTTTAAAGGACAGATTCCTGTCCCAGTGTGCATCAGATATCAGAATTAAGTTACAACAGCTCCAGCAGCAGGACCCTGCTGCCTCTCTAGATGAGATGATCCAGACAGCCACCAATACCTTTTATAACAGAGAACAGGAGAAGGAGGCCAAGGCCCAGGAGAGGGAGAGAAGGAAAGAGACAAGGCCTGCCCAGATGCTGGCCGCCCTCCAGGGAAGCCCTATGGCACACCCCAAGCCCTTAAATGACAAGGCACGAGGCAAATGCCTAATCTGTAGACAGGCGGCACAATGGGCCAAAGAGTGTCCTAACCGTGACAAGTCTCCTAGAACAGCTTGCCACAAATGCCATCAACTGGGACATTGGGCGGCACTCTGCCCTGGGGACCCAAGAGCCTCAAGGTCAAGCGCCAAGCTTTCCCTCACGATGGTTCAAGAGGACTGAAGCGGCCTGCTCCAGCCAGCCCGCCTGTCACAGACAAACATCACGGGGCTGGAGCCAAGGGTGCAACTGGATGTGGCAGGTAGGTCCGAGAATTTCTTGGTTGACACAGGGGCTACCTACTCTGTCTTGATCTCCTACTCAGGAGCCTTCTCCTCCCAAACCTGTACCATTTTGGGTGCTACAGGAAAAGCAACTACTAGAAGATTCACCCAAGCACTTCTTTGTTGCTGGGATGGACAGATACTCTCCCACCAGTTCCTGGTGGTCCCTGAGTGTCCTACTCCCTTACTGGGAAGAGACAAACTCACTAAACTGGGGACCACCCTTGTGATGGGAAGTTTTCAGCCCCTAGGGCCCTACAGCTTCTGGTTACTACTGAGGAATCCATTACACCTCCAATAGAGAGAGAACAAAGACTATGGGAGGACAAAATTAACCCCCAGGTGTGGGACCAGGGGATTCCTGGACGAGCCCACCGAGCTGAACCCGTCATCATTGTCCTCCAAGATCCCACTCGATTTCCTAACCAGAAACAATATCCTCTCAAAAGAGAGGCTTGGGAGGGACTACAGCCTTTAATAAATAAATTCCCTGCTTGTGGGCTATTGGTCCCCACCAGTTCGCCATGTAACATATCAATCCTCTCAGTAAAGAAAAAGGACGGAACCTGGCGAATGGTTCAAGATCTCCGGATCGTAAATGAAACTGTAGTTCCCCCTCCATCCTACAGTACCCAATTCCTATGTAATCTTGGGAGAAATTCCACCCAGTGCCAAGTGGTTTACAGTCTTGGATCTCAAAGATGCATTTTTTTTGCATACCACTGGCTAAAGAATCCCAATATCTTTTTGCCTTTGAGTGGGGGGCCCCAGGAGAAAAACACCAACAGACGACTTGGACAGTATTACCTCAGGGGTTCAGAGACAGTCCCCACTTGTTTGGACAGGCCCTTAGCCGGGATCTCTTAGATCTGGACCTGCTAATGGGAAAATATTACAATACGTAGATGACCAACTAATCTGCTCTCCAGATGAGAAAAGTGCCCAACAACATGCAATTCAGGTTCTAAACTTTTTGGCAGAAAGGGGATATAAAGTCTCCCGTGCTAAGAAAAAAGAAAAAAGGAAAAATAAAGTCTCCCGTGCTAAGGCACAGATGGTCAAGACAAAGGTCACTTACCTGGGAGTTCAGATTACACACGGGTCCAGGAGGCTGTCCTCTGATCGGGTACAAGGAATCCTGCAGTTGCCCTCCCCCACGACTGGAAAACAATTGCGAGCTTTCCTGGGACTAACTGGGTACTGTAGAATCTGGATACCCAATTATGGTCTAATTGCCCAGCCCTTATATAAAAGCTTAAAGGGGTGAGATGATTCAATCCCACTAATGTGGGGAACTCCTCAAAAGAAGGCAGAGGCTACACTAAAACAGGCCTTAACGCAGGCACCTGCCTTGAGGTTGCCAGATCAAAAAAAAGCATTCCAACTTTATGTCCATGAAAGAGAGGGAATAGCCTTGGGAGTGTTAACTCAAAGGTTGGGATCTGAGCCCCAGCCTGCAGCTTACTTATCCAAGAGACTTGATCCAACCGCCCAAGGCTGGCCCCCCTACCTTCTAAATCTTGCAGCTATTGCAATCATGATAGAAGATGCTTTAAAACTCTCCTTTGGGGGCAAACTAACTATTTTTTACCAGCCACCAAGTAAAACAACTCCTAAATGGGAGAGGCCATTTATGGATGTCTGATCAAAGAATCCTCAGATATCAAGTAATACTGATGGAAAATCCAGGCCTCACTATATCCCCTTGTGAGGTTCTTAAACCAGCCACCCTCCTGCCTACCCCCGAGGGCTCTCTCCCCTTTCACTCCTGTCTAGAAACCTTGGACCACTGGACAAAACCCCGAGAGGGATTGTCAGAAGATCCTCTGATCAATCCTGAAGAAATCTGGTACACTGACGGAAGCAGCTTTGTCTTGGATGGAAAAAGAAGAGCCGGATATGCAGTAGTCTCAAATTTTGAGATCATAGAGGCTAAGCCTCTGCCACCAGCAGTCAAGGTGCCAGGACATGACTCCAGATTCACTACTCACAAGTCAAGCCATGGAAGAAAACAGAAGAGGACACTCAATACACCTGTGAGCCCCTGGGAGATCTCAGATACCTCTTCAGAACTACAAATGAGTGCCCCTCTAATAAACAACCCCAAAATCTGGTTTCTGGGGACAAGATTTCTCAAGACAGCTCTAAAGAGCCAACACAGCTTGGCAGAGATTGTATTCCAAAACAGACAGGAGATAGATCTTCTGATCCCTGAACAAGGAGGGACTTGAGTTTCCAGTGGAGGCATGGGTCGGCGGTGGCCTGCTGCAGGGTTGG
This sequence comes from Dama dama, assembly GCF_033118175.1. Lineage (NCBI taxonomy): Eukaryota > Metazoa > Chordata > Mammalia > Artiodactyla > Cervidae > Dama > Dama dama. Next base: position 70,880,527 of record NC_083683.1, read on the forward strand.
GGGCACTCAGTGTAGCAGTGCCTGCCCGGGACCTTTTCAAGGAGGTCGCCATTATCTTCATTACCTCCACCATAGTTTGGTCTCAGGTAAATAACAGGGAGGGAACACAGCCCCACCCATCAACAGAAAATTGGATTAAAGATTTACTGAGCATGGCCCTGCCAATCAGAACAAGACCCAGTTTCCCCCTCAGTCAGTCTCTCCCATCAGGAAGCTTCCATAAGCTTTCGCAGACAGACTGAAAACCACAATCACAGAAAACTAACCAATCTGATCACATGGACCACAGCCTTGTCTAACTCAATGAAACTGTGAGCCATGCCCTGTAGGGCCACCCAAGACGGACAGGTCATGGTGGAGAGGTCTGACAAAACGTGGTCCACTGGAGAAGGGAATGGCAGACCACTTCAGTATTCCTGCCTTGAGAACCCCATGAGCAGTATGAAAAGGCAAAAAGATAGGACACTGAAAGATGAACTCCCCAGGTCGGTATGTGCCCAATATGCTACTGGAGATCAGTGGAGAATTAACTCCAGAAAGAAAGAGGAGACGGAGCCAAAGCAAAAACTATACCCAGTTGTGGCTGTGACTGGTGATAGAAGCAAGGTCCAATGCTGTAAGGAGCAATATTGCATAAGAACCTGGAAAGTTAGGTCCACGAATAAAGGCAAATTGGAAGTGGTCAAACAGGAGATGGCAAGAGTGAACATCGACATTTTAGGAATCAGCAAACTAAAATGGACTGGAACGGGTGAATTTAACTCAGTGCCACCTGGAAAGCTCAAACAAAACATTAGCTTATTGCAAAGTCATTCTTGTTTTACTTGGCATTTCTTTAACCACTAAGGAGAGTAAGTTTCTTTTCATATGTATACTGATGCTTTTCTCCTTTTTAAAGTGAGGGTTCTCATCTATTGCTTATTTTTCTAGAGCAATTTGAATGCCTTGCTTCTTTTGAAAATTAGGTCAGTACGCAGGATTCCTGGGACTCAAAGCCCTTTGTGTAATGATAGGTATTAAACTAGGTTTTGTGTGTGTGCATGTGAGAGAAAGGCATTACTGAGAGAAAAGATTTTCTGAGGCTACTTTGATTATTAAAATTAATGTTTAATTTAGTAAAGTTGTAACTAAGAATGGGCTTCCTTGACAGATCAGTTGGTAAAGAATCTGCCTGCAATGCAGGAGACCCTGGTTCAATTCCTGGGTCAGGAAGATCCCCTGGAGAAGGGCTAGGCTGCCCACTCCAGTATCCTTGGGCTACCCTTGTGGCTCAGCAGACAAAGAATCTGCCTGCAAAGGGGGAGACCTGGGTTGGGAAGATTACCTGGAGAAGGGAACAGCTACCCACTCCAGTATTCTGGCCTGGAGAATTCCATGGACTATACAGTCCATGGTGTTGCATATTTTTTCTTTACCAACTGGTTCGTTTTATAGATCTATTGCAACCATAAATTTTAGCAAGATTTTTCAGTTTTTAAGGGGGTGTTGGATTGATAGTTGGTTTGCTAATTAAGCTCGCTTCAAAAATTTAAAGTACAGTTGTAAATTTAGTGTATTTAATTTTCTTTGAAAATACATCAATTGTGTGATAAATAAACCTCAAATAATAAGCTCTATAAATCAAATAATAATGTATAAATATGGCAAAATTGTTATCTTAAACTTTCTAATATGGTTTATGAATTTAGCACAATTTTCTCTTATCTAAAATCACAAAGCTAATACTCATTATGGATTTTAAAGTTGAGGTACCTTCCTGATGGTCCAGTGATTAAGACTTCACCTTCCAATGCAGGGGGTGCGGTTTCAAACCTTGGTTGGGGATCTAAGATCCCCCATGCCTCTCTGCCAAGAAACCAGGACACAAACAACAGAAACAATATTGTAACAAATTCAACAAAGACTTTAAAAATGGCCCACATCAAAAAAATAAAAGAAAAAATCTTGGAAAAAATGTAATTATAAGGCAAATCTGTCAGTCTGTCTGTCCTTTAATAAACCAAATTCTCTTCCTTGTTTTAAGTGTAGGAAAACCTTGTTTTATTGTGCCTCACTTTAAAGTGAAGCTTGCAGACACGAAGTTTTTTACAAAGTGAAGATTTGTGGTGCTTTCCTCAGATGCCGCTAAGATGCTCGGTCCTTTCTTCCAAGGAAGGTAAGGACATGTTGGGATTGGCCCTCACTCTCTCCAGGGAATTAGCCCCGAACCTGGCAGCCCCCACCTAGCACTCGCCTGCACTTTGGTATCTGTCTCTCCATGATGATAAGATCACTGTCCTCACTAAAGCGCTTGGCCAGTGTCAGCATTGGGAGCCTCACCTGCAATGTGGGGTTGGTGGACCTGCCCCAGCAGCTGGCGCTGTGCCAGCAGAGATCCCGCCCCCTCCACCACCGTTGCCCCAGTTTTTTATAAACATGTAAGAGAATTTAAGCCTCCTTAATTAGGGGAATACAACGTGGACACAATATGATATCACTAGTCACCCATCAGAATAGGTAAAGTGAAAAAGATGGAAAACACTCAGAGAAGATGAGGATGTGCAGAAGCTGGAATTCTCATGTACTGCTGGGGACAGATAGACCACAAGCACTGTGGGAAACAGCCTGGCCTCCCCTATGAGCTGGCAATTAAACTCCTTCAAAATAAATAAACCACAGCTATACACCGCAACATGGATGACTCTCGCAGACAGAATGCAGAGCATGAAACAGTTTATGCTGTGTAATTCCACTTAAATATAGCTGAAAACAGTCTTCATAACTATCTACAGTATTTAAGGATTCATGAATAAGCTGAAAAGCTATAATGAAATACAAAGAATAGTTATCACAGGAGTCAGGGTAATGGTTATTTTGGGGGGGGAAGGTAGTCATAGGAAAAATGAGGGTGACTTCTAGGGTCCAAGCAATATTCCCTTTCTCAGACGGGCTGGTGGTTCCATGGATGTCTGACGATAAACTGCTCAGCAGCACATTCATGCTGTGTGCGTGTGTGCATGCTCTAGTAAGTGTGCTCTATCTGATAACCAAGAAAATTAAAAAGTAAATTTGAAAAATTAAAAAAAAAAAAGGTAGAAGCCAAGAGAGCAGAATCTGAAGAGTCTGATGATGACATGGGCCTTGGTCTTTTTTCCCTCTTTTAATTGGAATATAATTGCTTTATAACGTTGCCACTTTCTGCTGTACGCCAACGTGGATCAGCTATCTGTATACACACTGGCTTCCTCTTGCGCCTCCTTCCCGCCCCCAGCCCGCCCCGCCCTCTGGGTCATCACAGAGCTCTGAGCTGGGCTCCCTGTGCCTCACAGCAGCTGGCCACTAGGACTTCGGTCCTTTTGATTAAACCGCTATAGTAACATGTTTAATAAAAAGCTGAGCTCTTTGCTGGGGGGAAAAAAAAAGATTGTGGAATCATGTGTCAAGCAAGTCTGTCAACGCCATTTTCCAACAGCATTTGCTCACTTAATGTCTCTTCATGTGACATTTATGTGTCACTTAATGTGACACATCCATAGTGCGTCACATTATTTGTTTATTTTTATTGCTACTGTATTTGTTATGTTGACCTGTGACCAGTGATCTTTGATGTTACTACTACCACTTATTGAAGGTTCACATGATCGTTAGCAATAAATTTTTAGCAATAAATTATTTTAAAATTAAAGTATGTACATTGTTTTTTAGACTCCATGCTACTGCACAGTTAACAGAGTATAGCATAGTGTAAACATAACTTTTATATGCACTAGGAAACCCAAAAATTCATATGTTTGCTTTACCGCAATACCCACTTTGTTGTGGCAGTCTGGAACCAAACCTGAAGTATCTCTGAGTTGTGCCTGTACTTAAAATACTAGATAGCTATAGACTATTCCCAAATTTAACTCAAAATAGTAATAACTCAGAGTTTGGTTAATTTTACCATCTCTATACTTAACTCTAAATCTCCTCAGACATTTACCCATGAAGGAGGAAATTATTTCCTCCCAAGTAATTTGCCATTGCCCTGTTGGATAGCTGAGGTTGTATGTAGACTCGACACTTTGGGTGGGATAAGAATATTTACCACTGTAAGTAAGTAAGTGAAGTCGCTCAGTCGTGTCCGACTCTTTGCGACCCCATGGACTGTAGCCTACCAGGCTCCTCTGTCCATGGGATTTTCCAGGCAAGAGTAGACATTGTCAAATGACAAATTAAGCAATTTAGTGATGAGTTAATTCCCTTTATTCATGGATTGGGGGCATACAGTGCCTCACAAGCAGTGGAACACCTTTCCTGAGGTATTTTGGGTAACGGTGAGTTTTGCAAAGCTTTACAAGTTCCAAAGTCATTGATTAGGATTGTATATCTGACCTTATTTAGAAAGATCAAGGAACAAGGAAATGAGTCCAGAGTCCACAGCTGGTCCAATATATGGAATTGTCTGATTGGATACACCATGTTTCTGGTCACATGAAACATTTACAGAAACATGATAGTTTGCTGATGTAACACTCTGGACAGGAGCAGCTCCATCTTGAGTCTGGAAGTTTATTTCAACAACATCTAGGATGAATTTTCTCACAATGATGGAGCACTAGTCTTACTAGAAGTCTCTTTAATGTCCCTATGCCAGATAAGGGGATCTCACACAAACCACTGACCTTGCATTAGAGTGTATGAGCCCTAATTTTCACATATGATTTAACCCCACAATCCTCATCCACATTGCTTCACTAATTGTTCGGAGCCAATGGGTCATATCTAGTTATATTCTAGGCTGAATGATTTTTATATTCTTCCTATCTGTAGTGCTACAAATCTTATAGTATTTAAAGGATAGCTGTTTGGATTCTGTAAAATCTATGTCTACCTGATTCAAAGGTCAGAATTCTAACATCATTCTTGTGATAACAGATAACACTTTTTTTTTTAAGGCAAATAAAACAAGATAAGTACAAAGTTTAAAAGTTACTGCAATAAATAATCACTGGCAATTAACCAGGTTTAGTTCAACCACATGAGCTGCCCTGGTGGCTCAGGTAAAGAATCTGCCTGCCAATGCAGAAGACGTGAGTTCGATCCCTGGGTCAGGGAGATCACCTGGAGAAGGAAATGCAACCCACTCCAGTATTCTTGCCTGGGAAATGTCAGGGGCCAAGGGGCCTGGAAAGCTACAGTACGTAGGGTCACAGAGAGTCAGACACGACTGAGTGACTAAGCAACAAGGTCAACCACAGAGTCCTCCTTTCCTTCTTCCTGCCTCCCATCTCCTGCAAATCACCACAATCATATATTATCACTTCACTTATAATTTTTTTAATGACCAGTGTATGGCTTTATTGCTTCTAGCACAAGACAGTTTTATAGTAAAACTTTTCCATAGTGGTCTAATGTTTAACTCATGCACCCCAAATATAAAGTCACAATTTTCACAAATTGCCATTTAACAATACAATCACTTCACAGAGGCCTTAACAAATGCTATTTTGAAAATGCTGATTTTTTTCCCCCTCATCACATTATAGCCACAAGAGCAAGTTGACGAGCAATCCTTGCAAAAAGGAGGGATAACACTTGCTACAAAATTATCTGAATCCCACAAAATCACTCTACTTCTGCTGAATGGTCTAACTTGGAACCTTCTAAAGCTTTGGATATTTGCGGCTTAGTGTGTGCCTACATTCCAGACAAAAATAAATGAACAAGCAGCAAGTGAATTTTAGTAAATATTAGTACATAAATTCAAAAATAAGCAATCTTGCTTACTTTGACAGTTTTTAAATTAAATTCTTGGACCAGTACAAAGATTTCTATGATTTTAATATGCATACCTATAATACAGTGATATTCTCTGCTAAAACTATTTCTAGTCCTTAGGATGAAACTAACTTTTTCTGGGTTTGAAGCAAAGTGCATTGTGAGTAAGAAATAAGAAATACTGGCCTAAAATTAATTGCATGGGAATGTCTTGTTTATTTCAGTTTTCCGGCAACTTTTCATATCAAATATAGAACTTTGGGTAATTTCCCAGAACTTTTCCTTGTCTCTTTAATACATGATCATATACATATACACACAGATATATATGTACATGCACGCATCCATATAAACACATATAAATGTTGAATCCCTAAATGTTTAATTGGCTAGAAATCGGCTCTATGTAGGGAGCTGATCTCAGAATTTGGAAATAAAGTTAGAAATAAAGTGGGGTGAGTCACTTTAGAAGTAACCCTACCCAAGAAACGGTTTGCTAGTGTCCCCCTGAAATGTGGGGATGAGAAACTCCGCTGTTTTATTTGGGCAAGACAGTTCCCCAAGAAGGCAAGATGGACCTGTGATGTGTGTGCATTGCATGCATGCACTTACACTGTCACAAGCATGGTATGGGAGGGTTATGACAGAGGGGTGACAGGTAACATGGAGCCTAGGAGAAGGTAGCCAAAGAGGAGAGCCGTGCCAGATGGTCTGCTGCCCTCACCCAAGAGAGAGGCTGTTCTGGCCCTAAGGCTGCTGCTGATCCTCAGGACCCCAAAGTCCTAGTGTGGAGAGAGAAGGTCACGGATCTGTTGGTTTGGCGCTAAATCTGCCCTCTCCATAAACATCTCTCTGATCAATAGTAGGGACTCCAGGTGTTCTTGGTCTCACCCAGAATAAGTCCTATGAAAACACCCTAGAAAGCTTCTATACCCAGCAGCAGTCTCTCCTGTAAATGGGGTTCTTGGTTTGTAGATCAGTTTCCCACCACAGTTTGATCTTCTTGAGTAATGGTTGGAATTAGAGGTAAGGACCAGCAAAGATAAATACAGAATTAACTGAGGGACCGTTTACCATCAAAGCCCACTAGTAGAGTTCAGACTGAGGCAAATGGCCAAGTAACCTCCCTGCTGACTTTTCTTTAGCTGTACTTTGACTATGAATCTGGTGAATGTAGAATTCAAAATCAGTAGGTTCTGATCTTTCAGTTGAATAAGACTAATTTTTATGAAAGTGGAAAGAAAATTTCAGATAGGGAAGAAGTTGGTGCTTTGTGGCAAATGAAAACTGGGAACTGATGAGTTTTGTTGAGGCTTTGGGAATAACTGGCTTCTATTCACAGCAGAGACAAAGATCAGTAGCATTTAAAGTTGAATGTCATTCTTAACAGAGCATGCTCTTTGAGGTGTAGCCTACTGTCATGTGAAATGCATGGTCCCTGTAGCCAGCTTGTTTAGGACTGAATCCTGGCTCCAACACTTGCCAACTGTGTAACCTTGGGAAAGCAACTTAATTTCTCTGTTCGTTGGTTTCCTTATCTCTAAAATGAATTGTTGTAAAGATTAAATGAGATGGTGTACCCAAAATGGTTAAAATTGCATCTGACATATAGTAAGATATTTTTATAATCTAATAATCGTGGAGTAGCTTATTTCTCATGAATTAGATGGAGAAGAAAGCCAACCAACAGCTTGTTAAGAAGTTGGCATAAAGAATGGAAGAAATGGTTAGCCAAACTCTTAAGACTGTAATCTTTTCTGACTAGTAAAGGGCACAGACTGCTTTTTTTTTAATTAGAGGAAAATTTCTTTACAGTGCTGTATTGGTTTCTCCCAGCAATGTGAATCAGCTTTAAGTATACATCTGTCCCCACCCTGTTGAACCTCCCTCCCAGCCACCCTTCTAGGTTGTCACAGAGGCCTAGTAGAGCTCTCTGTTACACGAAACTTCCCACCATCTATTTTACATATGGTAATATGTATGTTTCAATGCTACTCTCTCAATTCATCACACCCTGTTCTTCTCCCCCCACCCCCCTCCCCCCACCCCGGGGCACAGGCTTTTGACCCCAATCACACAGGATTTATTTCCATTAAACAGGAAATGCTTACATAGTACCTGTTAGGTGCCAGACACTGGTCTATGTGCCTTACAAATACAAAGAATTGATGCTTTTAAATTGTGGTGCTGAAGAAGACTCTTGAGAGTCCCTTGGACTACAAGGAGATCAAATCAGTCAGTACTAAAGGAAATTAACCCTGAATATTCATTGGAAGGACTGATGCTAAAGTTGAAGCTCCAATATTTTGGCCACCTGATGCAAAGAGTCGACTCACTGGGGAAAAAAAAAACCTGATGCTGGGAAAGATCAGGGAAGAGGGTGGCAGAGGATGAGACGGTTAGATAGCAACACCAACTCTGTGAACATGAATTTGAGCAAGTCTGGGAGACAGAGGAGGACAGAGGAGCCTGGCACGCTGCCGTCCAGGGGTCACAGAGGTGAACATGACTTAGGGACCAAACAACAACAAAGCTTGATCCTGTGAACAGGCCCATTCCATAGATGAGGAGCCAAGTAGGAGAACAGGGCTGCAGTCAGACTCCAGAGACACGTGGGATGCTGCCCATCCCTGTCTTCAGACAGGGCTGCTACTGCAGAGAAAGTAGACGGATGCGGCTGGAGCCCGGCACCAACAGACAGTTCTGGTGCAAAACATTTTCATACCGGTTTGCCTTGTTTATTTCTTTTCCTTCATCAGGTTGGGATAGGAGAAGTTATGGCTTTGACATGAATTGGGCTTAAAGGGTGCAGAATTTAATTTTCCTATTAAAAGTATAAAGCTGGGAGAAATAAACCCCAGGCCTGGTTACCAGGCCACTGCCCTGCCCAGCTTTGTAGCAAAGCTGTTAACTGACCCTCAATTGGCACAACAAAGGTCCTTCTGCTCAGTGCCTTTAGAACCAATATAATAAGGCAGTGCAGTTCGGAAGCAAAGAAAAGTTTAATTCTTTGACCTAGAACAGACAGGTGTAGATCCTTATTGCAGAGTGAAGTTCTCCTCTATAGGCCATGAGCAAAACTGCTTTATAGGGTTCTCAGCAGTCAGTCGGAGAAAGCAATGGCACCCCACTCCGGTACTCTCGCCTGGAAAATCCCATGGACAGCGGAGTGTTCTTGCCTGGAGAATCCCAGGGACGGGGGAGCCTGGTTGGCTTCCGACTATGGGGTCGCACAGAGTCGGACACGACTGAAGCGACTTAGCAGCAGCAGCCGGTAGTCATGTGCGGATGTGAGAGCTGGACCACAAAGAAGGCTGGGCACCTCAAACTGTGGCGCTGGAGAAGACTCTGAGAGTCCCCTGGAGCAAGGAGATCCAACCAGTCAGCGCTAAAGGAGATCAACCCTCAATATTCATTGGAAGGATTGATGCTGAAACTGAAGCTCCAATAGTGTGGCCACCTGAAGCGAAGAGCCAACTCACTGGGAAAGACCCTGATGCTGGGAAAGATTGAGGGCAGGAGAAGGGAGCAACAGACGATGTGATGGTTGGATGGCATCACCGACTCCATGGACATAAGTTTGAGCAAACTCCAGGAGATGGTGAAGGACAGGGAAGCCTGGCGCGTGGCAGTCCATGGGGTCGCAAAGAGTCAGACATGATTTGGCAACTGAACAACAAAAACAGCAGCGGCAGGGAGCGGGTGGAGTTTCCGGAGAGCAGCGCGGCTGCGCTGAGGCTCTAGATCACAGCGCTGGGGGCAGCATCTCTGCACACAGCCCACGGCTGCCATCTTGGTTTGCAGGGTCATGTGCAGCGCTTCTCCACATGGTCCGCAGAGCTGAGGTGTCCATCACAGCCATTCCGCACGAATAACTTGGGTCTGAAGTGCCCGCTGCAAGGCCTCTGCAATTGGCACCATATGAGCAGGTGAAACAAGACAGACTCAAAGGAAAAGAAACAAGAAAAGGTTAGACTTTATTACCCAGATTCTTTTTTACTTCCGCAGGAATTGTTAATAGGCTTTACCAGTAACAAAACAGTGAAGGTAAGTGTTTACTCTGTTACATCGGCCAAAGTAAGGGCTGCAAGCACTTACTATACTTGACATTTTGTGCTGGTAGTGAGTATAGAGGGCTTCCGTGGTAGCTCAGTGGGAGGAATCCCCCTACCAATGTAGGAGATGCAGGTTCGAGTCCTGGGTTGGAAGGATCCCTTGGAGGTGGAAATGGCAACCCACTCCAGCATCCTTGCCTGGGAAATCCCAGGGACAGAGAAGCCTGATGGGCTACAGTACATGGGGTCACAGAGAGTCAGATACAACTGAGCATGCAGTGAGTATATAGGAATTAAATTTGGTTAATTCCTGATTAGCCTGTAGTGTGCTTCATTTTATTACTGGCCTTGGCAGAGTTTCTTCTCCTTTTATAACTTTTGCAGCTACAGAGATTATGTTTAGTAAGTTCAGGGTTGGTTTGTTAATAAGAAATGGAAGCAGGGGACTTCTCCAGGTAATGAAAACTCCATATTCCTTTTACCTCTGTTAGAGTAGGTCTAACCTGTAACAGAATTAAAGGACAGGGACTACGTGTCTGTCTCAATCTTCTTAGCACCTAACACAATACCTGGCATGCACATGCTTGTTCCATTCAGTTGAATCTTGGAGTGAAACAGAAATGTGCTAGGTTAAATGCTCTACTTATAGGAAGTACACTGAACCTTAGCTGAAATTCTAACAGCAATTATCTTTGGGTAGTGAGATTCTTGTGCTTTTTTATTTCCTTCCTTATCCTTTTGCTATTTTCCAAAACCACTGCTGTAGACTACAACAGATGACTGCTTATAGGAAAGAGTTCCCTTCTCCTTATCTCATTCGTTTCTAATATGTGGGTTTTATTTTTACAAAATTGGTAATTTTACAAAAATTTAATGGGCACAGATAGTCAAATAGTTCTACCAAGAGCAAATGAAGACACTCTTTAGATCCTTTTAGTCAGTTATTGTGGTATGTACTTCTACATATCTAAATAACATGCTTATGTTGTTTGTTTTTTATTTTTGAATCTCCCATTGATTTCTTTGTGGGGTGATGAGACTAACGTGTTTCACCACTGTTACCCCATTGCCAGGGACATTCCATTCACCGCCGTCCTTGCAGAAATTTGGCCAGATTGATGTTCAGTGTTGTCATTATGCTAACTTGGTAAATATTTTTGATTCTGTGAACAACATTTTATTTTCTCTAGAGTTAATAATTTCCTTTATTGGCTTAGTTTTTGATGTTTTACCACTAAATTGACCTTCTTCCCTTCATCCTCCCTACCCCATCATTTTATAAACCACTTCTCAGTACATTCAAATATCTTAGATATTCTCTAATTTCATCTTCTGGAGCCTCTTGGCTTACTCCAATCTGGGCTCACTTCTCGAGGCCTGCTGGACAGCTTGGGATTCCTCTTCACAGACATCCTAGGACTTCCTTTGCCTTTTTTCCATGTTGGACCCCCTTTGCCTGGATCTTTATGTGTTCCTCTTTTTTGATTCATTCTCTCATTTTAGAGTATCTTTCTAACAAAGAGTCTATGGGAGATAATACTTTTGAGAGTTTCCATGTCTGAAAATACCTTTACTTCCTGTTCATCTTTAATTAATACTGGCTGGATATAGAACCCCAGAATGGAGATTCCTTTCTTTCTGAAATTTTAAGGCATAACTCCCTTCTCTTATAGCTTCTATCATTACCATAAAGGAACCTGATGCCACTTTGACTCCCGAACCTTTACAAGAATCATGTTTCCCTCTCTGGAAGTCTGTAGGATCTTCTCCTCATCTTCACTGTTCCTGACTTTCACTCTAACATGTCCCAGGGCCAGAGCCAGGGTCTGTTTTCACCCACGGTACTTGGTGCTCCCCATCAATCTGGAAATTCATGTCCTTTATTTCTAGAAATCTTACTACATTTTTCCTTGAAAATTTTATACATCACTATTTGTGTGCCTTCTTTCTAGAATTTCTAGTATTTGGAAGTTACATTTTTATGGTTTTCTTTCCTGCATTCCATTTCTTTGCCTTAGCCCAACCCCTGAGTTTTCATTTTTGCTATTATAATTTCCAAGCTCTCTTTTTTGTTCTCTGATTGTCCCTTTGTCTTCTTGTTTCATGCATGTAGTGTTTCTCTTACCTCTGTGAAGACACTGAGGATGTTTTTTGTATGTTTTCCCATTTGCATTTTCTGCTTCCTTCAGGTGGCTCTGTTCTCTCAGCTCATTTTGGTCTTTACTTTTCATACTTAATGTTTGCTTCTAAAGTCTGTTGATCCTTAGCTATTTGCTCACATTTGAGTGGGGAACTAAAGAACTGCAAATTGGTGGGGCGTGTCGCTATTTTGCTCTGACTGATTGTTTCAATGAATACCTGATATCAGTGTCCTAGGCTGGTTTTTTCCCCTTCTCTCTCGGATTTGTCATATTCCCTAGAGAAGCTTTTCCAGTCTCTCACCTGGAGAGTATCTCTGGCTGCCACCATTTTGGTTGCCAAACACAGGAAGAAAGCTGGGCCCATGGTTTCAGTGCTCATTTTTGACATTTCATTCCATCTCATTTTTCAGGACAATATCTATGCCCTCAACTCTGCCAAATGCCCAACCCCATTCTCATCTAGATACTCTCTGTTGTATCTTTATATTGACTACACCACTTCCTCCCAGGTGTGAGAGGGATAGTTGCTATACAACATATTTGGGAGGGGATCCAATGTTCTGTTTCTTAAACAGGCTTTCAATCAATTCTTTTCTCTGTCCCTTCCCTACCCCTAGATTTATTCATGTTGCTGCAAATGGCATTATTTTATTCTTTTTATGATTGAGTAATATTCCACTGTATATGTATAGAGCACATCTTCTTTATCCATTCCTCAGTAATTGGACATTTAGGTTTCTTCCATGTCTTGGCTATTTGAAAACAGTGCTGCAATGAACATTGGGGTGCATGTATCTTTCCAAATTATAGTTTTCTCTGGATATATGCCCAAGAGTAGGATTGCAGGATCACACAGTAGCTCTATTTTTAGTTTTTTAAGGAACTACCATACCGTTCTCCATGGGCTTCCCAGGTGGCTCAGTGGTAAAGAATTCACCTGCCAATGCAGGAGGCACAGGAGATGTAGGTTTCATCCCTGGGCCAGGAAGATCCCCTGGAGAAGGGAATAGCAGCCCACTCCAGTACTCTTGCCAGGAAAGCCCTATAGACACAGGAGCCTGGCAGACTGTAGTCCATGAGGTCGCAAAGAGCTGGACACGACTGAGCACATTGGGCATACTGTTCTCCACAGTGGCCGCAGCAGTTTTTTTCTCACCAACAGTGCAGGGGGGTTCCTTATTCTCCACACACTCTCTAGCATTTATTTGTAGACTTTGATGATGGCCATCCTAACTGGTGTGAGTGACATTTCACTCTAGTTTGTAGTTTCGAGTTGTATTTCTCTAACAATTAGCAAAAGTGTGAAAGTGTTAGCCACTCAGTCACGTCCAATTATTTGCGACCTCACAGACTGTATGGCCTTTGTCCATGGAATTCTCTAGGCAAGAATATCGAAGTGGATAGTCATTCTCTTCTCCAAGAGATCTTCCCGATCCAGGGATCAAACCTGGGTCTCCCACACTGCAGGCAAATTCTTTACCATCTGAGCCACCAGGAAGTGTTTTTCCAGTAATCATGTACAGATGTGAGAGTTGGGTCATAAAGAAGACTGAGTGCTAAAGAATTGATGCTTTTGAACGGTGGTGTTGGAGAAGACTCTTGAGAGTCACTTGACAGCAAGGAGATCAAACCAGTCCATCCTAAAGGAAATCAACCCTGAATACTCATTGGAAGGACTCATGCTGAAGCTGAAGCTCCAGCACTTTGACCATCTGATGCAAAGAACCAACTCATTGGAAAAGACCTTAATGCTGGGAAAGATTGAGAGCAGGAGAAGAAGGGGGCAACAGAGGATGAGATGGTTGGATGGCATCACTGACTCAATGGACATGAGTTTGAGCAGACTCCAGGAGATAGTGAAAGACAGGCAAGCCTGGCATGCTGCAGTCCATGGGGTCGCAAAGAGTTGGACATGACTTAGCAACTGAACAACAACAATATTTAGCGATGTTAAACATCTTTTCATGTGTCTTTGAGCCATCTGTGTGTTTCCTTTTTCTTTTTGTGGGGGACATGCCATGTGGCCTGTGGGATCCTTAGCTCCCCAAAAAGGGATTGAACCTGTGACCCCTGCAGTGGAAATGTGGAGTCCTAAACCCTGGAACAACCAAGGAATTCCCATCTATATGTCTTCTTTGGAGAAATGTCTATGTAAATCTTCTGCCTATTTTTTGATTGGGTTGGCTGCTTTTTTAATATTGAGCTGTATGAGCTGTTGGTCTATTTTGGAGATTAATCTCTTGCCAGTTGTTTGCAAAGACTTTCTTCCATTTCTGTAAGTTGTCTTTTTGTTTTGTTTATGGTTTCTTTTGCTGTGTAAAAGATTTTAAGTTTAATTAGATTTCATTTCTTTACTTTCACTTTTACTTGCATTTCTCTAGGATATGGATCCAAAAACATACCGCTGTGTTTTATGTCAAAGAGTGGTTTGTCTATTTTTCCTCTAGGAGTTTTATAGTATCCATTTTTACATTTAAGTCTTTAATGTATTTTGAGGGGGTTTTTTTTGTGTGGTGTTAGAGAATGTTCTAGTTTCATTATTTTACATGTAGCTGTCCACCTTTTCTGGAAACCTGCTTTTGAAAGTGTCACAACATTTACCCCGAGGATGCTGAAAAGTGAAGAGAAGCCACTTATCACACAGTCTAGAACCATGCTATTTAAAATAGTTCTGGTAGCCCAGAATTTATTTTAAAATGCAAAAACTCAGCCTCCACCCCTGCCAAATTTACTGAATCAGAATCCACATTTTAACAAGATCTCCAGCTAATTCATGGCCAAATGAAAAAATCAAGAAGCACTAATCCATAGCAATAGCCCTAATGTTCCATTCAGCAGTATGAAATTAGATTTGGAGATCAATTGATCAGGATCTTTCAAATCAATTCACACAACTATTCTTAGGGCTATGACCTACAAGAAAAAACAGTGTTTAGTAATACAGATTGAGTGGTGATCCAGAACAGATCCTGGGACTTCAAGCTCTGAAAGTAGTTATGGCATTTTTCAGGGTAAAGACTCAAAAGAATGCCAAATACAGACACAGTTTACTTTACTGGAAAAACATGTAAAGTGATGTATTTCTTATGCATCTAATTGGGAACCAAATTTTCAAAGGAAAGAATTTATTCTTATTATAAATGCCTGATAAATATGTGATATTGACAAAGATTACAACAGTCAATTAACCCTTTGCCAAATTTTGACTTTGAAGAACTAGAAAGAGGCACCTGCTGCCTTGAATATAAGGCCATCCGTTCTCTCCAGTCCAGGTCCTTTACAGATCCAGGATATTAAACCTCCAGAAGAAAAGCTCACAGACTGAAATTTGGTCATTTGGCTCAAGGTGTGGGAAGGAGCATGCTCTATGAAATCTCGTTAGGACTGGAACAATATAGCTATTTGCCGGGGTCCAGCCCCAGCAGGATCCAGGGGATACCCTCAGGATGAACGGCGTCCTCGAGACAGAGAGAGAAGACACGTGAGACTAGCCTTGATAGGGCCAAATCTGCAAGGGAGAGAGAAAGAGAGAGAGAGAGAGAGAATGACCAGACGGGGGTGCAGAGAGTCTGGAAGAGTCTGGCAGAGTCTGGCAATGCTTTATTTTTTACCATGGCTTTTATACCCTAAGGTAGTACATTTCTAAGGGGAAGATAGTTTAACATTACGTCAGCTTGTCCTTCACGAAACCAGGGTGTTTTCTGCATACTTCTTTGTTTATGAGGGTCTTGTACATTATCTTCTGGCCTGGGGCTATTAACATTTTATGCAGGTCAGGTGAATGTAAACCTATTTTCCGTTTTTATGGTGACCTTAACTGAAAGGTAACAGTCTCATAGGGAAATAGTACAGAGTAGAATTATATTCTTGTTAATACAAAAATTAATCCTTCTGCAGAAGTTGTCAGTTGCGTTTATCTAAGAAGTTTACCCCATACTGACTCTGCGACTTCGGTGAGGCAGCTTCTGCCTAGCACTTCTGGCTGACAATTAACAACCATCTCATTGTTATCACACTAGGGCTAAGTTCTTATTTCTCTAGATCTTTAACTATATTAACAATGGTTTTTATAACACAGCCTTAGCACATTAAAGACAAAAATACAGCAAGCATAAACACAGCAAGCAAATCACAACCCAATAACCACCTATAGAATAATTTTTCTTATGTTTTCTAATAGGACTCCTTTACCCCTTAAAAGAGCTCTATATCTATTAGGGCTTTTATATAAGTAGGTTCTTTATGCTATTTTATGATTAGAATATTATAAGCAATCATGCATATTAGTACCGAGCGCATAAATGCATTTGGCTATCAAAACTACCAGCAAAGGAGTTTGAATTAAAACACTCCTTTCACCCTGAATAATCTCATAAAATACCACCACCTGGGAAACTTATTGATTAAAGTTCTAAATTGATTCTTATTTGGGAAGAGATCGGGGAAGGCCTTCCTGCCTGTGTCAGAGAAATTAGGGAGTAGTCCATTGAGGCAGGCATCAGAAAGACAGATATCATCTTTAAGGTGAGAGCTGGGGGCAGCTTTTCGAAATCCCTGGAAACCTGATCTGCCTTGCCTGTCAGGCTTTCTCCTCGTGATCTTGTCATGGGTGGGATCTCATGAGCTGGCCTTTTCGAAACCCCTGAAAACCTGATCCGCCTTGCCCGTCAGGTTTTCTCCCCTATGGCCTTTTTAGGGGTAGGGTCTCGTGTGTTGGCTCGCAGCAGCTATTAGCTTTATATCACTTGGGATTATCAAATAATGGTTACAGAGTGAGTGCACTGACCTGATATGAACAAGCCTAACACCAGCAGGCCAAAGGCTAATAAGATTAGCCAAACTGGTCAGGTTTGCAGAACAAGTTAATGCCATAAGAGCAGAGTTCATAAGAGAGTCGACTGACTCAGGTGAATTATTGCAAACCATAGCCACAACGGAAGGTAGAAATAAGCATTTGTGTAGAGTCTGCCTTGAAAATACAAATAAGGAAAGTGAGTGAGCAGAAGTGTAATCGTACAATTACAGGGACCTTGTCAGTGCCCGGTCCTGCTTAATCAGCCGGATGCATCCTGGGCTGAGCTCAGCACAAGGAACTTTTACTTGAGAGGTTACACAGACAGAAAAAGAACCATGTCATTTGTAAAAGCATTCTCAGGCTGGTGTTGGTGCCAAGCATCAAGTCAAAAAAATGATTCAGAAGTGCAGCTGAGTAGATGAGGTGAAAGTGAGCACAAGGCAGTTTTCAAGGATGTCAGAAGTGTCGGATCAGGTATGAGAAGCAGTTTGGAGAATATGGTGCAGAACGAAGACCAGGAACGAGTTCCTTTGACTCTTGCATTTCCTGCAGTAGCTACTTCAAAGACCTCCGTGGGGTCAGATGTTAGCTCTGGAGATTCCAACTGGACAACTTCTGGTGTAGGAGAGAATGTTCTCTTAGATAGGATCTCTAATTTGGATAAACAGAAGTTTCGTAAACATAGTGTTACTGAATGGACTAATAATCACTGCAAACTAACACCTGAAGCTCAATGAAACCATGTTCCAGAGACGCTGTCTCAAAATGGAATCTTTCCCTCTCTTGGGAAATGAAAAATGAGTTGAGTCCTCACTTTAATGAAGTATAGGATAGGATAAGGGTATCAGAGTGGGTTTTATTTCAACCAGCTATATGTCTATCTTCCCTGGTGGCTTAGATGGTAAAGAATCTGCCTGCAATGTGGAAGATGTGGGTTCATTCCCTCGGTGGGGAAGATCCCTTGGAGAAGGGAATGGCAACCCACTTCAGTATTGTTGCCTGAAAAATTGCATGTATAGGAGAACCTGGCGGGCAGCAGTCCATGGGGTCACAAAGAGTCAGACAGGACTGAGAGACTAGCAGTGACACACACTCACACCTGTCTTCCAGAGAAAGATACTATGATTGTTACCAGGGATGGATCAAAGAGTGTTAGGATTTTGTGTCTTTGTGTTACAGGGAGAGAATGAGACTGTGTTCATTTATACAAAAGAAAGTTATGTCTTGCCATTAAAGGCATAAATTTGTTTTGTTCTTGTATGGAAGTTCAACATGATTAGAAGGGTTGGTTGGATGCTGAGTAGCCAAAGGGAGGGAACGTGCTGGTTATGAAGCTGTTTTTTCTAAGCTTCTCCCCTGCTTTGCTCTGTTTTATCCTGCTGTGCCTTGGACCCTGCAAGCTTCTCTAGCCCCTCTCCCTGTTAGGATCTTCTAGTAGAGGTCCTACAAGGAGACTAGAAGGCTGGGTGGTGAGAGATTTACAGCCTCCTGTTTGCTTTCTGTTCCTATCATTGTCCTCCTAGCAACTGGTCCTCACTCTCATATCAGCAGTTGGTTTCAGTAGCAATACTTGACTGCAGTCCATATTCATTGGAATGACTGATGCTGAAGCGCCTATACTTTGGCCACCTGATTCAAAGAACCAACTCATTAGAAAAGCCCCTGATTCTGGGAAAGATTGAAGGCAGGAGGAGAAGGGGACGACAGAGGGTGAGATGGTTGGATGGCATCACCAACTCAACGGACATGAGTTTAATCAAGCTCTGGGAGATGGTGAAGGGCAGGGAAACCTGGCACACAGCAATCCATGGGGTCGCAGAAAGCTGGACAAGACTGAGCCACTGAGCAACAACAACAACTTGGCTGCAGGTTGCAGGTCTCTCCTCTGCTCCCCACACTGGCATCATTATGCCTCTTCAGAGATACCAACACCAGCCTGCTGACACCTCCACACCAGAGGTCTGAATCTCTGCTCTGCAGGGACTTACTCCAAGCTCCAAGGGCACTGGCACCTTCCAGCCAGTGCCTCATCCTCAGGGATCTGAGTTTTAGCTCCTTGAGAGTCTCTCTTTGGAGCACAGAGATTCAAATAATCCCCCAATCATTTCTCTCCCAGCCCTAGGAGTGGCAGTTACTTCTTGCAGTTCTACCACCAGAAAACTTCTGTGTTCCCTCTTTGTCTTTTCAGTCCTCTCAATCACAGGTTAATGGTGCTTTATGTTAAATTCTCTCTCTTAAAAAGAGCTGGTGTGTTTTATGTTTTTCTACTTAGACCCTGATGGAAACTCATTCCCCTAGCTATTCTGACACACCCCTACACCCTTTTAGGAGATGAAGCCATCTCCCCAGTTGAACATCACTGCTGTAATTTGGGCACCTATTATGTCCCAGTTTGTCTGGAAATATACTGATTTGTGCCTGTTGTCCTGACATAATTATTAATAGTGTAATGAAGTAATAGCTCCCTTAGATATTAGGAGCCACTTGTGGGAATGTTTTATATCTTTCAAATATACTGTAGAGCAAGAAAATCAGAACCACTGCTATAAAGGTATAGTAATCAAAGCAGGATGACACTGGTATAAAAACGGACACATAGATCAATGGGATAGAATTGAGAGCTCAGAAATAAATTCAACTAATGTTTGACAAGGAAGCCAAGAATACTCAAAGGGAAAAGGATAGTCTCTTCAGTAAAGATGATGATGATAAGAAAACTAGATATTTACATGCAAAAGACTGAAATTGACTATCTTACCCCATTCACAAAAATTAATTTGAAATGGATCAAAAACTTAAGTATAAGACCTGAAACTGTAAAATGTCTGGATGAAAATATAGCAGAAAAGCTACTTGACACTGGTTTTGGCAACAATTTTTAGACTATGATACCAAAATAAACAAATGCAAAAGCAAAAATAAACAAGCTCCTTGATATTGGTTTGGCAATGATTTCTTGGGATATGATATCAAAAGAAACAGATGCAAAACCAAAAATAAACTGAAACCTTAAACTAAAAACTTCTACACAGCAGAAGACTCAGTGAACAAAATAAAAAGTCATCCTACAGAATGAAGGAAAATATTTGAAAACCATATATCTGATAAGAGGTTAATATCCAAAAATATAAGAAACTCATACAACTCAAAAACAAAGCCAAAACAAAACAACACAATTTAAAAATGGGCAGAGAATTTTTAATAGTTTTTCTCCTGTAATTGACATCTAATCTTAGTGCATTGTGGTCAGAAAAGATGCTTGGAATGATTTCAATTTTTTTTAAATTTACCAAGGCTAGATTTATGGCCCAGGATGTGATCTACCCTGGATAAGGTTCCATGTGTGCTTAAAGAAAAGGTGAAATTCATTGTTTTGGGGTGAAATGTCCTGTAGATATCAATTAGATCTAACTGATCTATTGTATCATTTAAAGTTTGTGAAAAGGAAGAAATGAAGATCCCCAGGGTTAGTAGAAGGAAAGAAATCTTAACAATTAGGGCAGAAATAAATGCAAAAGAAGCAAAAGAGACCATAGCAAAATCAACAAAGCCAAAAGCTGATTCTTTGAGAAGATAAATAAGATTGACAAACCATTAGCAAGACTCATCAGGAAACAAAGGGAGAAAAATCAAATCGACAAAATTAGAAATGAAAATGGAGAGATCACAACAGACAACACAGAAATACAAAAGATCATAAGAGACTACTATCAGCAACTATATGCCAATAAAATGGACAACTTGGAAGAAATGGACAAATTCTTAGAAAAGTACAACTTTCCAAAACTGAACCAGGAAGAAATGGAAAGTCTTAACAGACCCATCATAAGCATGGAAATTGAAACTGTAATCAGAAATCTTCCAGCAAACAAAAGCCCAGGACCAGACGGCTTCACAGCTGAATTCTACCAAAAATTTAGAGAAGAACTAACACCTATCCTACTCAAACTCTTCCAGAATATTGCAGAGAAAGGTAAACTTACAAACTCATTCTATGAGGCCACCATCACCCTAATTCCAAAACCTGACAAAGATGCCACACAAAAAAATGAAACTACAGGCCAATATCACTGATGAACATAGATGCAAAAATCCTTAACAAAATTCTAGCAAACAGAATCCAACAACATATTAAAAAGATCATACATCATGACCAAGTGTGCTTATCCCAGGGATGCAAGGATTCTTCAATATCCGCAAATCAATCAGCGTAATATACCACATTAACAAATTGAATAATAAAAACCATATGATTATCTCAATAGATGCAGAGAAAGCCTTTGACAAAATTCAACATCCATTTATGATTAAAAACCCTCCAGAAATTAGGCATAGAAGGAAGATACCTCAACATAATAAAAGCCATATATGATAAACCCACAGCAAACATTATCCTCAATGGTGAAAAATTGAAAGCATTTCCCCTGAAATCAGGAACAAGACAAGGGTGCCCACTCTCACCACTACTATTCAACATACTTTTGGAAGTTTTGGCCACAGCAATCAGGGCAGAAAAAGAAATAAAAGGAATCCAGATTGGAAAAGAAGAAGTAAAACTCTCACTGTTTATAAATGACATGATCCTCTACATAGAAAACCCTAAAGACTCCACCAGAAAATTACTAGAGCTAATCAATGAATATAGTAAAGTTGCAGGATATAAAATCAACACACAGAAAATTATTGCATTCCTATACACTAACAATGAGAAAACAGAGAAATTAAGGAAATAATTCCATTCACCACTGGAACAAAAAGAATAAAATACTTAGGAATATATATACCTAAAGAAACAAAAGACCTGTATATAGAAAACTATAAAACACTGATGAAAGAAATCAAAGAGGACACAAATAGATGGAGAAATATACTGTGTTCATGGATTGAAAGAATCAATATAGTGAAAATAAATATACTACCCAAAGCAATCTATAAATTCAGTGCAATCCCTATCAAGCTACCAACGGTATTTTTCAGAGAACTAGAACAAATAATTTCACAATTTGTATGGAAATACAAAAAACCTCAAATAGTCAAAGCAATCTTGAGAAAGAAGAATGGAACTGGAGGAATCAACCTGCCTGACTTCAGGCTCTACTACAAAGCCACAGTCATCAAGACAGTATGGTACTGGCACAAAGACAGAAATATAGATCAATGGAACAGAATAGAAAGCCCAGAGATAAATCCATGTACCTATGGACACCTTATCTTTGACAAAGGAGGCAAGAATATACAATGGAGAAAAGACAATCTCTTTAACAAGTGGTGCTGGGGAAACTGGTCAACCACTTGTAAAAGAATGAAACCAGAACACTTTCTAACACCATACACAAAAATAAAAAATGGATGAAAGATCTAAATGTAAGATCAGAAACCTTAAAACTCCTAGAGAAAAACATAGGCAAAACACTCTCTGACATAAATCATAGCAGGATCCTCTATGACCCACCTCCTGGAATATTGGAAATAAAAAAAATAAACAGATGGGACCTAATTAAAATTAAAAGCTTTTTCACAACAAGGGAAACTATAAGCAAGGTGAAAAGACAGCCCTCAGATTGGGAGAAAATAATAGCAAACGAAGCAACAGACAAAGGATTAATCTCAAAAATATACAAGCAGCTCCTGCAGCTCAATTCCAGAAATAAAAACGACCCAATCAAAAAATGGGCCAAAGAACTAAACAGACATTTCTCCAAAGAAGACATACAGATGGCTAACAAACACATGAAAAGATGCTCAACATCACTCATTATCAGAGAAATGCAAATCAAAACCACAATGAGGTACCATTTCATGCCAGTCAGAATGGCTGCTATCCAAAAGTCTACAAGCGATAAATGCTGGAGAGGGTGTGGAGAAAAGGGAACCCTCTTACACTGCTGGTGGGAATGCAAACTAGTACAGCCACTATGGAGAACAGTGTGGAGATTCCTTAAAAAACTGGAAATAGAACTGCCATATGACCCAGCAAGCCCACTGTTGGGCATACACACTGAGGAAACCAGAATTGAAAGAGACACATGTACCCCAATGTTCATTGCAACACTGTTTATAATAGCCAGGACATGGAAGTAACCTAGATGTCCATCAGCAGATGAATGGATAAGAAAGCTGTGGTACATATATTCAATGGAATGTTACTCAGCCATTAAAAAGAATACATGTGAATCAGTTCTAATGAGGTGGATGAAACTGTAGCCTATTATACAGAGTGAAGTAAGCCAGAAAGAAAAACACCAATACAGTATATTAATGCATATATATGGAATTTAGAAAGACGGTAACAATAACCCTGTATGAGAGACAGCAAAAGAGACACAAATGTGTAGAACAGTCTTTTGGACTCTGTGGGACAGGGCAAGGGTGGGATGATTTGGGAGAATGGCATTGAACATGTATATTATCATATGTGAAACAAATCACCAGTCCAGGTTTGATGCATGAGACAGGGTGCTCGGGGCTGGTGCACTGGGATGACCCAGAAGGATGGGATGGGGAGGGAGGTGGGAGGGGGTTCAGGATGGGGAACACATGTACGCCCGTGGCAGATTCATGTCAATGTATGGCAAATCCAATACAATATTGTGAAGTAATTAGCTTCCAATTAAAATCAATAAATTTATATAAAAAATAAAAATGGGCAGAGGACTCAAATAGACATTTTTCAAAAGAAGATATATGAATGGTCAACAAGTGCATGAATAGATGGCCAACATCACTAGTCATCAGAGAAATTCAAATAGAAACTACAGTGCACCCATCTATTAGAATGGCTACTATCAAAAAGACAAGAGATTGGCAAGGATGTGGAGAAAAGGGAATCTTAAGCACTATGAGTAGGAATGTAAATTGGTACAGCTACTATGGAAAAGCATTGTGGAGGTTCCTAAAGAAATTAAAAACAGAACTACCATGTGATCCAGCAATCCCACTCTGAGTATGTATCCAGAGGAAATGAAATCACTATATCAAAGAGACATCTGTGTCTCCATGTTCGTTGCAGTATTCCTCACAGTGGCCAAGAGGTGAAACAGCTTCAGTGTCTGTTGATGGATGAATGGATAAAGAAAATGTGATATATATACACACACACATATATATGTGTATATCATATAATGAAATATTATTAAGCTGTTTAAAAACAGAAGGAAGTCCTGTCGTGTAGGACAACATGGGTGGGCAGTGAGGGCATTATGCTGAGTGAAATAATCAGAGAAAGACATTTACTGTATGATATCACTTAAATGTGGAGTTAAAAAAAAGCTGGATGCATAGAAACAATGGCTGCTGCTGCAGGCTGGGAGGTGAGGAAAATGGAGATATTTGTCAAAGGATACAAACTTCCAATTATAAGATGAATAAATTGAGGAAATCTAATATACAACAATATACCAGGGCTTCCCTGGTAGCTCAGTTGGTAAAGAATCCACCTGCAATGCAGGAGACCCCAGTTGGATTTCTGGGTCGGGAAGATCCCCTGGAGAAGGGATAGGCTACCCACTCCAGTATTCTTGGGCTTCCCTTGTGGCTCAGCTGGCAAATAATCTGCCTGCAATGGGGGATACCTGGGTTTGATCCCTGGGTTGGGAAGATCCCCTGGAGAAGGGAAAGGCTACCCACTCCAGTATTCTGGCCTGGAAAATTCTGGCCTGGGTCGCAAAGAGTCGGACATGACTGAGCAACTTTCACTTTCAATGTACAACAGGCTGACTATAGTTAGAAGTACTATATCGTATACTTAAAAGTTGCTACAAATAGATCTTAAATAGTCTCACCACACACAAAAAGATGTTAATTATATGTGAGGTAATGGAGGTGTTAACTAACCCTATTCTGTTAATCATTTCATATTACATACATAATAAAAGCATCACATTATGTACCTTAAACTTACACAGTTATATGTAATGAGTTACATCTCATTAAGCTGGAAAAATTTGACATTAAAAACCAAAACCACTGCTTAACAGTAAGTAATAAAATTAATTAAAAATAAATTTGCTTGATACCAACAGCTAAAAGATTAAAAAATCATAAAATTGATAAAGTAAATCAAGGAGTCTTGAATTAAAATAGAAAATACTCTGAATAATAAAGATAAAGTGAGATTAAAAGAGAATTAAAATTATAAAAATTATTTTTTAAATTAGGGGAAAATAAAATATAAAAGATTATATATATAAAAGTTGAAGTTTAACATGCTGATCACAGTTATAATAAAATAAAAAGATAAATATAAGATTATTGAATTCAGAGAACAAATTTAGATAGGAGGAAAAAACAGTTAAAAAGAAGAAATTATTCTTAATAAGAAGTAAATTCCAGCTGATTAGACATAAAATATACAGTACAATAAGAAATATAAAAATTGAGTGGACAAAAAGACAAAACATGTTTAAGCAATGCAAAAACAGATGAACAATTTTGGAGTGTAAGAAATTTAAAATGTTAAATTTTACTGAATTAAAAGAGATAACCTCTTAAGTACTTAAGGTTAACACCTTGTTTCAGGGTAAGTAAGGTTTCTGGGTAAAGCCAGGCTCCTTAGTTGGGATTGAGCAAAGAAGTCATAACATTCATCTCCCCCTAAATGACAGCTTCCAGTGTCTGCATCTCAGATTCTAAAATACTGCCAAAAGGCCTGGCAGAGAGGTTACACCAAGAGCTGAGCCTCCATGAGCAGCCCAGACATGCTGTCTTCCAGAATGTAATTGATAGATAAGACTCCTGGTTGGCTGGGAGGCTAGCTGGTAAAGATATCTCTGCTCTTTTTCACTTCTGGAAATAAGTTCAAAGCTTGCTTAGATAATAAAAATCAGTTACAGAAAAAAATATGGGGTTGACTCAAGGTTCATTGGGGTTTTCCATAACGTCTTATGGAATGAACTTTGTGGCCAACCCGATATGATGATGATGACTTTTAAATCTTTGATGTTGACACAGAAAAACATCTTGTCTCATTTAGACAAGACTGTTCTCTTCTCAGGTTACAAGGAAAATGAGTGTTATGTGCAATACAGAAATTACGTAGCTGAACGGAAAGAGCAAGCAATCATAAAAATGGAGGGTAGTAAAAATATCTCTCAAATAGAGCATTAAATTCTCATGTAAAAAGAAGAGTTACTGGGAATATTTTTAAGAGATTCAGTAATTTTCTGGCAATAAGACTCACATTTAAAAAAAAAAAAAAAAAAGACACATTTTAAAAGATACTAACTGAGAACTTCCAGATGTACAAACTGATTTAGTAAAGGTAGAGGAATCAGAGATCAAATTGCCAACATTCACTGGGTCATAGAAAAAGCAAGGGAATTCCAGAGAAACATCTACTTCTGCTTCATTGACTATGTTAAAGCCTTCGACTGTATGGATCACAGCAAATTGTGGAAAATTCTAAAGAGATGGGAATACCAGACCATCTTACCTGCCTCCTGAGAAAACTGTATGCAGGCCAAGAAGCAACAGTTAGAACCAGACATGGAACAATGGACTGGTTCCAAATTGGGAAAGGAGTGCATCAAGGCTGTATACTGTCACCTTGTTTATTTAACTTATATGCAGAGCACATCATGTGAAATGCCGGGCTGGAGTCACAGTGGCTGGGGGAAGTATCAACAACTTCACATGTCCATGGGGTCGCAAAGAGTCAGGTATGACTGACTGACTGAACCGCAACAACACTCTGCCTATTGAGTTTGATTGTACTAGCTTATCTCTGATTCATTAGCGTGGAGTATTTGCATTAAACTTTTTTTTACTACTATCCCAGGTGAAAAAATGATAACCTCAGTGCTTAAATCCACTTATTTTGAACATTCTCCAAAAGTTTGTCATTTTTATTTTTTGTTCATGATTTTTTCTGTTCTCTTAAGAGATGGATTTTTTATATTATTCTAATTACAGTTATAAGCTTTTAATATATTTTATGGATTAAAGAAAGGAACCCATATGGGCCCTTGACTCCTCCTAGCCCTTCGCCTGACCAATCAAAGCCCAGACCCAAAGCTATTGTTCTGAAACTGCTACAGCAAATATCTTCCATACTCTGGCACCATCTGCCAAGTAAAACCTCAATTCTGGTTTAACCTACTGGTCCTCTTCTCTGCTATCATCCTCATTGCTGAACTCTGCCAGAATAAAATTACGTGTGGGGGTCAGTGACATTAAAACTCCTCAGTCGGGGCCTCAGCTGTCCAGTAATACTCCATGTCCTTACTCAGCGTCTGACCGTATTCCCAAACACATATTTCACACATTCACATGAAAGAGTAAAAATTCAGTATAAGAGGCATGCAATAAAAAGTACTCTTTCCCTTATAACTATCTCTTAGTTCTCCAGTTCTCTTCCTTAGAAACAAGAGCTATTGCTAGTTTCTTAGGCAACATAAACATTGCTTTCTGGAACATTCTGTTATATGCTTTGTTTTTTTCTACATTGAAACAATCTAAAAAATACTGAAAAGCTTCACCTACAGTAAAAAACTATTTTTTCCCCTGAATTATTTGAGAGGAAGTTGCTAACATAACGCCACATCACCCTTGGTTGTATTTCCCACCAACAGGATCATTCTACATAACCACCAGGCAGTCATCAAAAACAGGAAATCCACAGTGTTACAGGGCTACCGTCTAATCTTGGGCCCTGGTTAAGTTTTGCCAGTTGTCCTAGTACTGTTCTTTGTAGGCAAAGATCCAGTTAAGAATTATAGGTTGTATTTATTTGTTACGTCTTTTTATCTCCTTCAGTCTGAAGCAGTTTCTCAGTCTTTTCTTGGCTTTCATGACCTAAACACTTTTGAAGATTACAGACCAGTTATGTTGTAGAATGTACCTCAGTTTGGGTGTGTCTGCCATTTCCTGACGGAGAAGGCAATGGCACCCCACTCCAGTACTCTTGCCTGGAAAATCCTGTGGACAGAGGAGCCTGGTGGGCTGCAGTCCATGGGGTCACGAAGAGTCAGACACGACTGAGCGACTTCTTTCACTTTTCACTTTAGCTCATTGGAGAAGGAAATGGCAACCCACTCCAGTGTTCTTGCCTGGAGAATCCCAGGGACGGGGGAGCCTGGTGGGCTGCCGTCTATGGGGTCGCACACAGTCGGACACGACTGAAGTGACTTAGCAGCAGCAGCAGCAGCCATTTCCTGAAGGCTGGATTTAGGCTAGGTATGAGTATCACGCAGCTGAAGCGATGTTTCTCTAATTTAATTGAATCCTCAGGTGGCACGCAGTTTCAGTTTGTCCCATTACTGACAAAGTTCACTTTCATCACTGATTCAGGTGGCATCTGCCAAATTTCTCTACTGTAAAATTTCTTTCTCTTGCTAATTAGTGTTTTGTGAAATGATTGTGAAACTATTTGAATATTATATTACTCATTACCTAATTAACTTATATCACGATTTACTACTTTATTCAATTGGTTATTTTCTATTAAATTTAATATTATTTTGATGCTCACCCATTTAGCAAGTGGAACCCCTTCAAACCAGCTTCTGTACCCAGTTATCCTGTCCCCATCATTCTTTCAGCATCTTCCTTATTTTCTGGCACAAATATGTGTTCCAGGCTCTACTTCTACTTTCCCCGCATCAGCCCTGACTTCACTATCTTGTTTCTTTTTAGTGGAGAATGATGTTTAAAAGCCAAGATCTAGATGCTAGGTGTTCTCACTGATACCAGCAAGTTGTTGTTCCCAAGCCCTCTCAGTGAGAGAGTTACAGAACTTACATATGTGTTCACATACACCCACAAACATATTCCCTTCTGAATCGATCTATCAATCGAAAATATCCTGTCTTCACACAGATATCTCCATTTCCAACCTAATATCTCAGGTTTCACTCAATTTTTCTCCTTTCCCTTATTTCTTACTACTTTCTCAGTGAGAACTCTGGTTTCAATTTTCCTTAGTGGATTTACTTATTTTAGCAAAACCCCTGTGTATATAACAAAGTCTCCACTGCCCTCTCTTGTGTGCATATTTTTTCACACTCCACGTGAAAACACTCCACACCAGCAGCCTTTCTTTGTGGGCTACCTTGCTTGGGTTCTGACATTTCTGGCCACTGGCTTCTGCCGTACACTACCACCTTCACCCGGAATGAACACTTGCCTTGCATTAGAACTGAATTATTCAGGAATGAACTGGCAAAGAAGAGGAAAAGTGAAGCTTTCTCTTTAAAACTGCTATTTTATGACTAATTTAAATATCACAATTATGTCTACACATTTGTTTTTTTAAAGTAGAGCATTACAGATAAAACCATAACCTTGGGACTTCCCTGGTATTCTAGTGACTAAGACTCTGAGCTCCCAATGCAGGGGGCCTGAGTTTGATCCCTGGTCAGGGAACTGGATTCCCACATGCCGCAACTAAGATCTGGTGCAGCCAAATAAATAAATAATATATTTTTAAAAAAGAAAAAAAATTATAGCCTCTTTTGATCATTATCCCCAATTCTGCTCTGCTTATTCTGTCTCCAGAAATAATTCACTGGTACTAGTTTCATGTATATCTTCCTAAGCTTTTAAGAAAATTTTATATTCATATATATGTCCCAAAATATATATATATATACAAATTTTTTCTTTAAATAATACAAATCTAATCTTTAAAATGTTGCCCTCCACTTTAAGAAAAGCTGTTGAGACCAGAATACTTAAAAAGTCTGGCAAAATGTCTCCTCTTCCTTGAACAAAACTTACTGGGAGCATTAGTCAGGAGGTTCAGTGGTAAAGAACTCTCCTTCCAATGAAGGAGACATTGGTTCGATCCCTGGGTTGGGAAGATCCCCTAGAGAAGGAAATGGCAACCAACGCCAGTATTTTAGCCTGGAGAATCCCATGGAGAGAGGAGCCTGGCGGGCTACTATCTGTGGAGGCACAAAGAGTCAGACACGACTGAGTGTCAAAACAATAAAATAATAACTTCTGCCTGCCAGTGATAGAAATCCAGCTCAAAGGAGCTGGAAAGAAAGTAGCTAGTAGAAAAAAATGCACTGGCTCATAAAACTGGGAAATTCAAGGTATAAGGACATTGGGCACCCGGATGGTGTCATCATGCGTATCTAAGTCAGCAGTCAATGCAAGTCCGCCAGAGCAGTGGGGATGAAAACAGCTATAGTAATAAGATATCCATCTACTGGCAATGTACAATCATAGGGAAGGAGGATGTTATCTACCAAGAAGAGATTTTTTTTTTTAAATAAAAGAAGATATTCTAGCTAGTATCCCACAGAACAAGTTTTTGGTTTGCTGAGTAAGGCTACCACATTGTGCAATTCTAGGTGGCAAATCAAAAGGATGTATTCCCAACTCTGTCCTGGAACATTCCAGGGCACTTTGAAAAGGGTGAATTTTGTAGTACGTGAATTAAATCAATAAAAAGTAAACAAAAAATTTGACCAAATGGTTACTTTAGAAATAAAAACAGAAAAATAATGAATAAGAATTGGAAATCTAAGCCTAGAATATGAAAGAATTCAAAATTGCAAGTGGAAGTGGCAAATGGAAGCATTCTCAACTATATACTGCACAAATGAATTTGATGATCAAATAGAGAAGGTTAATAACCTACCCTAACCAGTATTTAGTAGTTTCAGAGTTCAAGGGTAGATTAAGTTGCAAGACAGGTATCTAAAGTATCATTTTGTAGCTTAATCAGAAATAGCTTTTCCCCCCTCTGCAGTAGTTTGAGCATAAATGGTCCAGGTTTATGTCACCAGGTTTATGTCACACCAGGTTGGTGTGACAGGTCTAAGACGTCAGGAATCCTGCCCTTAGACCTTGCTGCTTTACCATATCTGACTGTGGTCCTCGTTCACACAGTCCAGTATGACTTGTCACCAAGCCTTCATGAGAACCAAAGAGTACAGTCCAGGGATTTTTAGGTTGTGTAACCATTAACTACTGTCTAGGACCTGTCATTCCAGGTCATGCCCTTTCCAGGAAAGGAAGCCCTGTGCCCATCAAAGAGTCACTTGCCATTCTCCTCTCCCTCAGCCCCTGTCAATCATTAATTCACTTTCCATCACTATGGCTTCTTATTCTGAATATTTCATATGAATGGAATTACACAGTGGGTGATCTTTGGTGTCCTATCTCTTTCATTTGGCATATTTTTAAGGCTCATCCATGTTGTTGCATGTATCAGTACTTCATTCCTTTTTATGGATGAATAATATTCCATTACATACCTTATCCCTCACTTAAGAATCCATTCATCAATTGATGGATGTTTGGGGTGTTTCCACATTTTAGTTATTATAAATAATGCTGATGCAAACATTTGTATGTAAGTCTTTGTGTGAACATGTTTTCAGTTCTCTTGGATATGTATCTAGGAGGGGAATTGCTGGGTCATATGGTAACTCTGGGTCATATGTTTAACTTTTGGGGAACTGCTCAACTGATTTCTGAACAGTTGCACCAGTTGGTGTGATTAACCTTACTATATGTTCTATTTGGCTCAAATTTCCTAAAATTGCATATGTCTGTGGTATTTAATTTTCTTAGCAGCTAAAGAATTATTTCGCTTTGAATTTCACCTTTGATCTAGATACTAGTCAAGAGAATATTTTAATATATTTTCCATGTTGGGCATTTTCCTATTCTGCTTGTTGTTCATTTTAAGATGTTGTACAAGCAAAATATCCTGCCTTTAAATTTTTTGGAGTGCATCTTTGTGTCCTAGTATACAATCAAATTTGTGACATTCATTTATTCTTGAAAAGAAATAACTATCTTTATCCTATTTGTCAGTTACTTATTGTAATATATAACTTGTAGGCATAAGACAAAACCCTAGAGTATATAATACACTCTTCATTAAAAATTTTGCTTACTAAATATCATATTTTGATAGTCAGGCATTGTCTTTAATTCTATTTCTACCTATTTCTGATTTCTTCTCATTCCTTTCCTCTTGAAAAAAATATATTTTGGGTCTAGATGCTCAGGATCATTAATTTTTAAAGCTATTTTTATCATTATTGAGTGTTTCTGTTTATCTTCTTAATGAGTTTGCTCTGAAATTTGATGTTATATTGATAACACTTGATTTTCTTAAATTATACTGACATGATAGATCTTAGATCTCTTAAATCTTCTTTTTGTTCCATCACTAAGTTGTGTCTAACTCTTTGTGACCCTATGGACTGCAACACAACAGGCTTCCTTGTCCTTCACTATCTCCCGGAGTTTGCTCAAACTCATGTCCATGGAGTCAGTGATGTCCTCCAACCATCTCATCCTCTATTGCCCTCTTCTCCTCCTGCCCTCAATTTTTCCTGGCATCAGGGTCTTGTCCAATGAGTCAGCTCTTTGCATCAGGTGGCCAAAGTATTGGAGTTTCAGCGTCAGCATCAGTCCTCCCAATGAATATTTAGGGTAGATTTCCTTTAGGATTGATTGGTTTGGACTCCTCGCTGCCCAAAGAACTCTCAAGAGTCTTCTCCAACACCACAGTTCAAAAGCACCAATTCTTCACTGCTTAGCCTTCTTTATGGTCCAACTCTCACAACCATACATGACTACTGGAAAAACTATAACTTTGACTATAAGGACATTTGTCCGAAAAGTGATGTCTCTGCTTTTTAATACGTGGTCTAGTTTGTTATAGTTTTGCTTCCAAGGAGCAGGTGTCTTTTAATTTCATGGCTGCCATCACCATCTGCAGTGATTTTGGAACCCCCCCCCCAAAATAAAGTCCATCACTGTTTCCCTTTTATCCCCTTCTATTTGTCACAAAGAGATGGAACTGTATGCCATGAACTTAGTTTTTTGAATGTTGAATTTTAAGCCAGTTTTTTTTCACTCTCCTCTTTCACCTTCATCAAGAGGTTCTTTAGTTCCTCTTCACTGTCTGCCATTAGAATGGTATCATCTGCATATGTGAAGTTGTTGATATTTCTCCTGGCAATATTGATTCCAGCTTGTAATTCATTCAGCCCAGCATTTCATATGATGTTTATGCAGAGTACGTCATGCAAAATGCTGGGCTGGATGAAGCGCAAGCTGGAATCAAGATTGCCAGGAAAAATATCAATAACCTCAGATATGCAGATGACACCACCTTTATGGCAGAAAGCAAAGAGGAACTAAAGAGCCTCTTGATGAAGGTGAAAGAGGAGAGTGAAAAAACTGGCTTAAAACAACATTCAAAAACTAAGATCATGGCATCTGGTCCCATCACTTCATGGCAAATAAATGGGGAAATAATGGAACAGTGACAGACTTTATTTTGGGGGGCTCCAAAATCACTGCACATGGTGACGGCAACCATGAAATTAAAAGATGGTTGCTCCTTGGAAGAAAAGCTATGACAAACCTAGACCACATATTAAAAAGCAAAGACATCACTTTGCCAACAAAGTTCTGCCTAGTCAAAGCTATGGTTTTTTCAGTGATCTACATGGGTGTGAGAGTAGGACCTAAAGAAGGCTGAGCACTGAAGAATTGATGCTTTTGAACTGTGGTGTGGGAGAAGACTCTTGAGAGTCCCTTGGACTGCAAGGAGATCCAACCAGTCCATCCTAAAGAAAATTAATCCTGAATATTCATTGGAAGGACTGATACTGAAGCTGAAGCTCCAGTACTTTGGCCACCTGATGCGAAGAACTGACTCATTTGAAAAGACCCTGATGCTGGGAAAGATTGAAGGCAGAAGGAGAAGGGGGTGACAGAGGATGAGATGGATGGATGGCATCATCGACTCCATGGACATGAGTTTGAGCAAGCTCTGGGAAATGGTGAAAGACAGGGAACCCTGGCGTGCTGCAGTCTCTGGGATCACAGGGAGTCAGACAGGACTGAGCGACTGAACACCACCAACACTGCGCATGTAAGTTAAATAAGCAGGGTGACAATTCACAGCCTTGACGTGCTCCTTTCCCAATTTTGAACCGGTCTGTTGTTCCATGTCCGGTTCTAACTGTTGCTTCTTGACCTGCATACAGGGGTTTCTCAGGAGACAGCTAAGGTGGTCTGATATTCCCATTTCTTTAAGAATTTTCCAGAGTTTGTTGTGATCCACACAGTCAAAGGCTT
Organism: Dama dama; assembly: GCF_033118175.1. Classification (NCBI taxonomy): domain Eukaryota; kingdom Metazoa; phylum Chordata; class Mammalia; order Artiodactyla; family Cervidae; genus Dama; species Dama dama. The sequence continues at coordinate 70,914,312 of NC_083683.1, forward strand.
TAGCGTAGTCAATAAAGCAGAAGTAGATGTTTTTTCTGGAATTCTCTTGCTTTTTCTATGATCCAACAGATGTTGGCTGCCTGTTCTAAATCCAGCTTGTACATCTGAAAGTTTTCAATTCACGTACCGTTGAAGCCTCGCTTGAAGGATTTTGAGCATTACCTTGCTAGCATGTGAAATGAGCACAATTGTACGGCAGTTTGAACACTCTTCGTTATTGCTTTTCTAATAGGCAGAGTAAATTAGTACAACTCTTTTAAAAATTATTTTGAGGACAGTCATCAAGATTCTTAATGTTTTACTGTTGGCATTAGCATTTCACTTCCTATAATCCATACTTTTAAAATATGCAAATAGAGAAGACTTTTGCACAAACATCTTAGTCAAACCATTATGTATACAGTGAAAAGTTGGTAATTACCTAAATGTTCCACAGTAGTTTTGAAAAGTTATTTTCCTTTTTAACAGACAAGACTATTACACAGCCATTAAATTCATGGCATAATAAAAGAGATTAAAACAAAAAATGGCTTATGTTAAATAAAAAAGAGCAGGAAATAAAACTGTGTGTATAGTAGGAACTCAACAATGTACATATATGCATTATAAATAAATCTAGAAGGAAATATACCAAAATTTAAATCTTAATTATCTCTTACTAGTAGGATAATGCATTAGTTTTCTTCATGACTATTATGTATTGTCTATAATTGTTATTTTTGTAATGAGCATACAATATTGTGTACATAATTTATAATAACTATAAAATACAGTTCACTTTAAAGCAATTTAATTTTTTAATAAAAGAAAATACAGTCAGCTCTGCTGGAATATTTGTTTTTAAATGTGAATTTATTCCCTAATAATTAGTGATGTTGAACTAATTCTCATGTATCTGTTAGCCATCTGCATGTCCTTTTTGGAAAAATGTCTATTCAATCCTGCCTGTTTTTAAATCAGTGAACCCAAAATTCATTTTTTACTGTTTTATTTATTTATTTTGGCTATGGGAGGTCTTTGTTGCCGCTCTTCTCGGTTGTGGTGAGCGGGGGACTATCTCTCGCGTGGAGCACGGGCTCTGAGGCACTCGGTCTTCAGTAGTTGTGGCTCACGGGCTCTCGAGCACAGACTCGGTATCTGTGGCACACGGGCTTACTTACTCTGTGGCACGTGGGGTCTTCCTGGATCAGGGATCAAACCTGTGTTTCCTGCATTGGCAGGAGGATTCTTACCACTGAGCCATCAAGGAAGCCCTGAATCCCAAATTCTTAATGGACCATTTTACCCCATCACTTGCCCCCTCCCCAGGTCACCCTCAGATATTAAATCCCAACCAGAGCTTTCTTTCTCTCTGGATGGTGCCTCCTCAGCTGATAGCACCCTTGCTCAGAATGTCACCCTCTCAGTATACTTGACCCATACCATGGATCCCAGTAATTCATTAGCCCACCATCAACCCTCTATACTGCTCACTGCTGTCTCACTCCACTTGAATTCTGACTCAGTCAGACTTGGTTCAAATCCAGCTAATCACTGTCGCAGAGAGCTCATCTCCAGATAACGGGTATTAGTTTGCATTCTTCTGTCCCAATAATTTTAGGCATTTGGCTGTGCGAGCATTCTCATTTCAGCCTTCTCCACTTGGCAGGCATCAGGGAACAACTTGCTCCTCTCTACTTTTTCATGTGATGATTTCCACCAAAACCTTCCTTCTCTGACGTTGCCAGAGACCTATCTTTTGAAAAATCCAGCAATCCAGGCATGTTGAAGCTGATAGCCTTTTTCCTCAGCCCTGATGTTGCAGAGCTTCTGGAGATAAAAATCTTTCTTGGAAGAAGTAAAAGGGAAAGAAAGGGATCATTTTGAAATAACTCACGCTGGCTTACCATCTGAATTCTTCTGGGGGTACTTCTGGGCAAGATTTCTCAACCTTGTCACTATTAACATTTTGGACCAGATAATTCTTTGCTGTGAGGAGCTGCTCTGTGCATTGTAGTGTATTTAGCAGCATCCTTGGTCTCTACTCACTTGATGACAGTGATACCTACCTCAAGTATGAGAATCCAAAATGTCTCCAGACGTTGTCAAGCGGCCCTTGGGGGACAAAACTGCCCTTCCATTGAGAAGCACTGCTTTGGAGTCACTTAATGACAGGCAGGACGCTTGAGCTCCGTTCTTTCTGGAGGAGCAAAAGCAAGTCAGACCGTAGCACAATTTTCAGCAGCACTCTGATTCCAAGAACGTCAGAGGAAACATTTGCAGCAGAAATGAGGCCAGCCCTTCCAGGGTCTCCTTTCTCTGTACAGCTGGTCCCTGATGGCTTCTATCTGATAGCTGTTTCCCAAAGTTTCCCTTTATCTTATTCAAAGGACTCAGTAATAACTCTCCACATTCAAATTTAGGCTGAAGCATTCTCATTGCTTCCCCAGTTCCAGAGATGCCACACCCTGAGGCCCAGACTCTACACTTGCCACAAATTCTGCCTCAAACCAAGCCCAAAGCTCTGGTTCATGTCTGCCCCAAGTTCACCTTGAAACTTTTTCTCCAGTTTCTGCTCCTTCTCCCTACAAAGAGTCAGTTAGGTGTCCTCCATAAACCAAAATGAGATATGGTCTCTAACCCAAACTGAAACTCAGCAAACTCTGCAGAGCGGCACTGCTGCAGAGGCAGCTGGACAATGGGTGGGGCTTGCCCCCCTCCCCCAGCCCCCCGAGGTTCAAGAATCTTGGAAAGCATTTAGTCCTTTATCTCCTAATCTTTCTGCTTACAACCTCATCTTCTGTGGATCAGCCTCCATCCTTCCCACAGCGTTCCCCCCTCACCCAGTAGCACGTTCTGAAAGCAGCTGTCTGCTGGGGTGTGGCCCACAAGAATCAAGAGTCTCGAGCACTCATGAAACATCAGAGCAAATTTCCAAAGATATTGCAGTCCAAGAGCAAAAATGGACTCTCGTGGCTTCTTGGTTAAGGACCAAATGAGCAAAACTCCAAGGGTTATAGTGTCGAGGCGCTCAAGAAACTTTCATGTGAGCAACTCAGGAAACAACCAACAAGGAAATGACCTGTAGGAGGTTCTAGAGCAAGTCTGAGGAGAGGCCCAAAAGATCATTTATCAAAGGGCCTAGAATGCTGTCCCACAAGGGGTCTGGGGACTGACTCTGAAGGAGGTAGAAAAGGATTTAATGAGTCTCTGAAGGAATGATTCAGAGAGTGACTTATTGGGATCTCGAAGACCTGGAGAAGAGGGAAGTAGAAAACACCTTCATGGTACGTCTGGGCAAGAGCTGGGACAGATCAATCCAAGTAGGATCCCTGTCCATGGCGTGCCACCCATGGCTTGCTGCCAGCTGCACATTGTCCTCCCTGGGTAGTTCCATAGCCACTTCCAGATCAGAAATTTGTCCTCGCTGGGTGGGAACTTGGCCTGACAGTACAATGAGAGTATTTTTCCCCTTGATGCAGCTTAACCAATTCAAGTCCATACTATGTGACTTGGGTGTGGCAGATGTGGGATTTCCCTCCTAATCTCCTTGAATCCATAAAACTGCTTCAGTTGAAAGAGGCCAATCCTGGCCCCATTCCCTCCTTTGTCACTCATGTTTCAGGGGCTGACCTCATAGTAAAGTTTGCCAAATTCTTTGGAGGAAATTCTCAGACAGGTTGCAAAGATAAGGTACTGTAATCAGGTGTTGAGCTAAGTTGCTTCAGTCATGTCTAACTCTTTGCAACTATGGACTGTTAGCCCGCCAGGCTCTTCTGTCCATGGGATTCCCCAGGCATGAATACTGGAGTGGGTTGCCATGCCCTCTTCCAGGGCCCAAACCAAGGGTTTAACCCATATTTCTTACATATCCTGCATTGGCAGGCAGTTTCTTTACCAATAGTCACACACACACACACACACACACACACACACACACACACACACAAATTGGCCCCCACCCCAAACAGATAACCCTTTATCTTCTCCCTGCCCTCTCACCTCAGCATAAACAAGGGCCAAAGAGTGCTGAGACTGTCCCCTCTGATATTGGCCATGGCTTCAGAGGGCCCTGAGATGAGGGAAGAGAGCAGACTCTTCAGTCCCTCATACCCAGCCTACACACAGAAGCTCTGCCTTCTGATATAATGAAGTTCAGTTCAGTCGCTCAGTCATGTCCGACTCTGCGACCCCATGGACTGCAGCACACCGGGCCCGCCTGTCCATCACCAACTCCCAGAGTTTACTCAAACTCATGTCCATTGAGTCAGTGATGCCATCCAACCATCTCATCCTCTGTCATCTCTTCCTCCTCCCGCCTTCAATCTTTCCCAGCATCAGGGTCTTTTCCAGTGAGTCAGTTCTTCCCATCAGGTGGCCAAAGTATTGGAGTTTCAGCTTCAGCATCAGCCCTTCCAATGAATATTCAGGACTGATTTCCTTTAGGATGGACTGGTTGGATCTCCTTGCAGTCCAAGGGGCTCTCAAGAGTCTTCTCCAACACTATAGCTCAAAAGCATCAATTCTTAGGCACTTAGCTTTCTTTCTTTTTTTTTAATTTAATTTTATTTTTTTTAATTTAATTTTATTTTTTTATTTTTAATTAGTTGGAGGCTAATTACTTCACAACATTTCAGTGGGTTTTGTCATACATTGACATGAATCAGCCATAGATTTACACGTATTCCCCATCCCGATCCCCCCTCCCACCTCCCTCTCCACCCGATTCCTCTGGGTCTTCCCAGTGCACCAGGCCCGAGCACTTGTCTCATGCATTCCACCTGGGCTGCTGATCTGTTTCACCATAGATAATATACATGCTGTTCTTTCGAAACATCCCACCCTCACCTTCTCCCACAGAGTTCAAAAGTCTGTTCTGTACTTTTGTGTCTCTTTTTCTGTTTTGCATATAGGGTTATCATTACCATCTTTCTAAATTCCATATATATGTGTTAGTATGCTGTAATGTTCTTTATCTTTCTGGCTTACTTCACTCTGTATAATGGGCTGCAGTTTCATCCATCTCATTAGAACTGATTCAAATGAATTCTTTTTAACAGCTGAGTAATATTCCATGGTGTATATGTACCGCAGCTTCCTTATCCATTCATCTGCTGATGGGCATCTAGGTTGCTTCCATGTCCTGGCTATTATAAACAGTGCTGCGATGAACATTGGGGTGCACGTGTCTCTTTCAGATCTGGTTTCCTCGGTGTGTATGCCCAGAAGTGGGATTGCTGGGTCATATGGCAGTTCTATTTCCAGTTTTTTAAGAAATCACCACACTGTTTTCCATAGTGGCTGTACTAGTTTGCATTCCCACCAACAGGGTAAGAGGGTTCCCTTTTCTCCACACCCTCTCCAGCATTTATTGCTTGTAGACTTTTGGATAGCAGCCATCCTGACTGGCATGTAATGGTACCTCACTGTGGTTTTGATTTGCATTTCTGTAATAAGGAGTGATGTTGAGCATCTTTTCATGTGTTTGTTAGCCATCTGTATGTCTTCTTTGGAGAAATTTAGCTTTCTTTATAGTCCACTCTCACATGACTACTGGAAAAACCGTAGCTTTGACTAAACAGACCTTTATTGGCGAAGTAATGTCTCTGTTTTTTATTTTTTTATTTTTATTTTATTTTTTTTTTGGGAGGCTAATTACTTTACAATATTGTAGTGGTTTTTGTCATACATTGACATGAATCAGCCATGGATTTACATGTGTTCCCAATCCTGATCCCTCCTCCCACCTCCCTCTCTACCGATCCCTCTGGGTCTTCCCAGTGCACCAGGCCCGAGCACTTGTCTCATGCATCCAACCTGGGCTGGTGATCTGTTTCACCATAGATAATATACATGTTTCGATGCTGTTCTCTCGAAACATCCCACCCTCACCTTCTCCAATGTCTCTGTTTTTTAATATGCTGTATAAGTTGATCATAACTTTTCTTCCAAGGAGTAAGCGTCTTTTAATTTCAGGGTTGCAGTCACCATCTGCAGTGATTTTGGAACCCCCCAAAATAAAGTCAGTCACTGTTTCTGCTGTTTCCCCGTCTATTTGCCATGAAGTGATGGGACCAGATGCTATGATCTTAGTTTTCTGAATGTTGAGTTTTAAGCCAACTTTTTCACTCTCATCTTTCACTTTCATCAAGAGGCTCTTTATTTCTTCTTCGCTTTCTGCCATGAGTGTGGTGTTATCTGCATGTCTGAGGTTATTGATATTTCTCCTGGCAATCTTGATTCCAGCTTGTGCTTCATCCAGCCCAGCATTTCTCGTGATGTGCTCTGCATATAAGTTAAATAAGCAGGATGACAATATACAGTTTTGATGTATTCCTTTTCCTATTTGGAACCAGTCTGTTGTTCCATGTCCAGTTCTGACTGTTGCTTCCTGACCTGCATACAAATTTCTCAAGAGGCAGGTCAGGTGGTCTGGTATTCCAATTTCTTCAAGAATTTTCCACAAATTTCCAGTTTGCTGTGATCCACACAGTCAAAGGCTTTGGCATAGTCAATAAAGCAGAAATAAATGTTTTTCTGGAACTCTCTTGCTTTTTCGATGATCCAGCGGATGTTGGCAATTTGATCTCTGATTCCTCTGCCTTTTCTAAATCTGGCTTGAACATCTGGAAGTTCACAATTCACGTACTGTTGAAGCCTGGCTTGGAGAATTTTGAGCATTACTTTGCTAGTGTGTGAGATGAGTGCAATTGTGTGGTAGTTTGAGCATTCTTTGGCATTGCCTTTCTTTGGGATTGGAATGAAAACTGACCTTTTCCAGTCTTGTGGCCACTGCCGAGTTTTCCAAATTTGCTGGCATATTGAGTGCAGCATTTTCACAGCATCATCATTTAGGATTTGAAAAATCTCAACTGGTATTGCATCACCTCCACTAACTTTGTTCATAGTGATGCTTCCTAAGACCCACTTGACTTCACATTCCAGGATGTCTGACTCTAAGTCAGTGATCACACCATTGTGATTATCTGGGTCGTGAAGATCTTTTTTGCATAGTTCTTCCATGTATGCTTGCCACCTCTTCTTAATATCTTCTGCTTATGTTAGGTCCATACAATTTCTGTCCTTTATTGTGCCCACCTTTGCTTGAAATGTTCCTTGGTATCTCTAATTTTCTTGAAGAGGTCTCTAGTCTTTCCCATTCTTTTTTTTTTCCTCTATTTCTTTGCATTGATCACTGAGGTAGGCTTTCTTATCTCTCCTAGCTATTCTTTGGAACTCTGCATTCAAACGGGAATATCTTTCCTTTTCTCCTTTGCCTTTCTCTTCTTTTCTCAGCTATTTGTGAGCCCTCCTCAGACAGCCATTCTGCCTTTTTGCATTTCTTTTTCTTGGGGGTGGTCTTGATCCTTGCCTCCTGTACAATGTCACGAACCTCCGTCCACAGTTCATCAGGCACTCTGTCTATCAGCTCTCATCCCTTGAATCTATTTCTCACTTCCACTGTATAATCATAAGGGATTTGATTTAGGTCATTCCTGAATGGTCTAGTGGTTTTCCCTACTTTCTTCAACTTAAGTCTGAATTTGGCAATAAGGAGTTCATGATCTGAGGCACAGTCAGCTCCCAGTCTTGTTTTTTCCTGACTGTATAGAGCTTCTCCATCTTTGGCTGCAAAAATATAATCAATCTGATTTTGGTATTGACCATCTGGTGTTGTCCATGTGTAGAGTCTTGTCTTGTGTTGTTGGAAGACGGTGTTTACTATGACCAGTGCATTCTCTTGGCAGAACTCTATTAGCATTTGCCCTGCTTGATTCTGTACTCCAAGGCCAAATCTGCCTGTTACTCCGGGTATTTCTTGACTTCCTACTTTTGCATTCCAGTGCCTTATAATGAAAAGAACATCCTTTTTCTTGTTGTTAGTTCTAGAAGGTCTTATAGGTCTTCTTAGCCTTGTAGGTCTTCATAGAACCGTTGAACTTCAGCTTCTTCAGCATTACTGGTCAGGCATAGACTTGGATTACTGTGATATTGAATGGTTTGCTTTGGAAATGAACAGAGATCATTCCGTCGTTTTTGAGATTGCATCCAAGTACTGCATTTTGGACTCTTTTGTGTCCAATTTAATGCAATCTTACCTCAAATTCCAGCTCCCTTTGACCCTTTCTTCAACTTTCTGCCTCTATCCTCACAGTGGATGTTCTGGGCCCCCACGGAGGAACTAGAAGTCACCCTAAGGGAACTTTTCATTTAAACACCTTAAAAAATACTTGCCTGCCATCCCGGTTTTTCTCTTTCCTTCCTGCTAGGGTGAAGATCCCCCAAATTAGAACTGATGCCCTGACGTCCCCCATTACAGCACTCTTCACACTGTGTTGTAACTTGTGGCTTAACTGTCCATCTTTCCTGAGGTTGGAGGCTCTGCTTACCTTTCCTGATGCTCTACTCCCAGCATATGGCGCTTAACATCCAGTAGGTACTCAGTCTTCCGGGAGAATGAGGATCCTCAAGGGAGCATACCTGGGTGAGAGGTTCCACTCTGGGGGCAGGGAGGGGGGGCGAGGCCAGTTCCTACACACGGGCAGCTTCCTAGAGGCACCTCTCTGGCTTCATAAGTAGAAGCTACCTTGTCTCCATGGCTTCCAGAAGATGGAGTTGGAGAAATAATCTCACTGATGAGGTTCTGCCAGAGTTTTCTAGATCCTTGAGGGATCTTTAAGCCTCCCTGGCCTGAAAGATTCAGCTGGGCAAGAGTGACCCAAGCAGAGCTCTTCAGAAAACGTACTCTAAAGTTCTGGGCGTGCTTGCTAGGTCACTTCAGTCATGTCCAGCTCTTTGCAACGCTATGGACTGTAACCCGCCAATTTCCTCTGTCCTTGGGATTCCCAGGCAAGATTACTGGAGTGGGTTGCCATGCCCTCCTCCAGGGGATCTTCCAACCCAGGGATCAAACCCCCATCTCTTAAGTCTCCTGCATCGGCAGGCAGGTTCTTTATGACTAGTGCCACGTGGGAAGCCCACTCTAAAGGTCTAGGTTGGGCTAAATAACACTTCCTCTGATCAATATCTAATTATTTATTTTACTGAAATTATCATTTTAAGTGTATATCTCTCTACAGCAGAACACTTGGGGTACAAGTGATAGAAATCCAAACCAAACTATCTTAAGAATAAAAGAAACAGCTGCTACCCCGGAACCTAGGTGGGGGGGCGGGGGGGATGGGGGGTGGGGGGTGCCAGGGTCGGGGTGCGGGGCATCCCTGGAGTAGGGGCTGTGGCGGTGTGCAGGGACCCAGTGCAGTGGCTGGGATTGCTGCGGAGCTGATGAGAGACTGCTAAAGTTCCTGTGGAAGCCAAATAGAATTTCATAAGAACATAATGGGTGGAGAAGAGAAAACCTATGGTGGCTTGAGGGCCCTGATGCCATGTATGTCAAACTGATATCTTCAGATGGTTGTGAATTTATTGTAAAGAGAGAACATGTGCTAACACCGGGACCAGTAAAAACCATGTTGAGAGGCCCAGGTCAGTTTGCTGAGAACAAAATGAATGAAGTCAGTTTTAGAGAGCTCCCTTCACATGTGCTATCAAAAGTATGCATGTATTTTACCTACGAAATTCAATACACTAACAGCTCCAAGGAGATCCCTGAATCCCCAATTGCACCTGAAATTCCACTGGAACTGCTGATGGCTGCGAACTTCCTAGACTGTTAAACAAAATAAATTACAACAAACGGCTAACTCTTTTTCAGTATTTAATACCTGTAGTTCAGTTAGCAATTTTTCGTATATAGCATGTTGCCTGTGTGCAGTTGAACTTTAAAGTTCATTGCAAAGCAGATTATCTTTTGTTCTTTTGCATAGCAATCAGACTTGAAGTTTGCTTGCTACATCAACAAATTAAGAACATTTTCACAAATTGAGAGGGAAACAAATATACAAAAAAAAGAAAACATCTCCACATAACCAGGGCAGGGAAATCCAGGGAGGTAACTAGCTTCTGGCCCTACTGAATCCAGGGGACCAAACAATGTCTTTGCGGTTTCTCATCCCGGCTCTCAATTCTGCTTATCACTGCTTGGCTTTGCGCTTCAAAAAGAATTGGTTCTTTCCATGTGGTAGGCAAGATGGCCACCAGTGTCCTATACTTCCTGTCCCTAGATAAAAAATCCTAGAGGAAAATGAAATTTTTGCTGTAGCCACATATCAATCCCTACTAATGACCTACCTTATTAACCTTATATGAGTCATGTGCTTATCTCTAAACAAAAGGCTATGGCCAAGGGGACGGAGCTTTGTGATGGGTCAAACAGATCCTCCACATCAATACGGCTTACAGTTTTTTGTTTTGATAAACTGGCTAAATATCTGTTTTTTAGATATTTATTTTGATGCTCAAATAGTCACAGATTTGTTCAGTGGGAGCCCCTGGAATCTACCTTCTGTGTCATTTTGACAAATTTCTTCATCCTTTGAATGCTTACTTCCTTTCTTCTTCAACAACATGGTCCAAACTCATCTTGCATATTCCCAGCACCTGTCCAGAGTCAACCACTTCTCTAAGTAGTCTTGTTTCCTTTTAGTAGACAATGGTAGTTAGAAGTCAAGATCTAGATACAAAGTTTTCTGGTTGCTATTGGTATTGTGTTATTCTTCCCAAGCCCTTTCAGTAGACAAGACTAGAGCACCAAAGAATTGATGCTTTCAAACTATGGTGCTAGAGAAGACTCTTGAGAGTCCCTTGGACAGCAAGGAGATCAAACAAGTCAGTCCTAAAGGAAATCAACCCTGAATACTCATTGGAAGGACTGATGCTGAAGCTGAAACTCCAATACTTTGGCCACCTGATACGAAGAGCCGACTCATTGGAAAAGACCCTGATGCTGGGAAAGATTGAAGGCAGAAGGAGAGGGTGACAGAAGATGAGGTGGTTGGATGGCATCACCAATGCAATGGACATGAACTTGGTCAAACTCCTGGAGATGGTGAGGGACAGGGAGGCCTGGCAGGTGGCAGTCCACAGGGTCGCAAAGAGTCGGACACGACTTGGCGTCCGAACAAAAACAAAATGTATATATATGGATATGTGTATACATGTGTATAAGTGTGTATACATATTTAAATCTATATTTACTTGTATGGAAAACCATGGGCTCACAATACCTCCAGTTTCAGTCCAAAATCAGAGCAGAGTTTTTGCCTTTGCATATTTGTAGCTCCTTTCTCTATAAGTAAGAAATCTTATTAATATAGTCATTTATTCAATCTGCCCCCTTTACGAAAGCAATTTCCCATCACTGCCACAACCCTCTTCCATGTGCAAATACCCTCCTTACTTTCACTGGGCTCCAACAAGCCACGCTGGGCAGCCCTCCTATGTGACCACAGTACTCACCCAGGTGAATCTGGACAGCTCTCCTGCACATGCAGTGCCCTCCTTCAGCTCATGCTCAGATTCTCCAAGACACTCCACCCATTCCCCAAACCCTCCACAGTGTCAATGCCTGCCTTAACTTGACTCATCGTTACGGCGTTGAGTGAATTCAGCACCTCATTTTTTTTAATGTTATTTTATTACTAGGTATTAAATTATAATGTATATCTATGTCCTTATTTTTTAATTATAGCATTGCAAATAATACTTAAGTCTCTTTTGACAATTGGCCTCAACTTATGGTGTTTTCTCTTTCTCTAGTAGTAACACCTGCCTGCCATTAGCTTAATGTATATTCTTGTATTTTTGAAGTTTATATTCATATATATATGTTTATGCTCCCCAAAGAAGCATAATGTACATCTTACATGGACTTCACTGGTGGCTCAGACAGTAAAGAATCAGCGGGCAATGCAGGAGACCCAGGTTAGGTCCCTGGGTCAAGAAGATCTCCTGGAGAAGGAAATGGCAACCCACTCCAATATTCTTGCCTGGAAAATTCCATGGACAGAGGAACATGGGGGCTACAGTCCATGGGGTCACAAAGAGTTGGACACAACTAAGCAGATTTTATTTTGGGGGGCTCCAAAATCACTGCAGGTGGTGACTGCAGCCATGAAATTAAAAGACGCTTACTCCTTGGAAGGAAAGTTATGACCAACCTAGACAGCATATTAAAAAGCAGAGACATTACTTTGCCAACAAAGATCCATCTAGTCAAGGCTATGGTTTTTCCAGTGGTCATGTATGGATGTGAGAGTTGGACTGTGAAGAAAGCTGAGTGCCAAAAAATTGATGCTTTTGAACTCTGGTGCTGGAGAAGACTCTTAAGAGTCCCTTGGACTGCAAGGAGATCCAACCAGTCCATCCTAAAGGAGATCAGTCCTGGGTGTTCATTGGAAGGACTGACGCTGAAGCTGAAACTCCAGTACTTTGGCCACCTCATGTGAAGAGTTGACTCATTGGAAAAGACCCTGATGCTGGGAGGGATTGGGGGCAGGAGGAGAAGGGGACGACAGAAGATGGGATGGCTGGATGGCATCACCGACTTGATGGGCATGGGTTTGGGTAAACTCCGGGAGTTGGTGATGGACAGGGAGGCCTGGCGTGCAGCAATTCATGGGGTGGCAGAGAGTCGGACACGACTGAGCGACTGAACTGAACTGAACTGAAGCAGCTAACACTTTCACTTTCACGGTCTTTCCCCTTCACTTGGTTCCCCCTTTTCTAGGATTTAGTGTAGAGCTGAAGGTTACAGTAATTTCAGTCTGCTGCCATCTTTTTTAATAACTTTAGTTATTTCTGGCTGTCCTGGATCTTGGATGCTGTGCGGGTTTTTCTCTAGTTGCCGTGAGCAGGGCCTACTCTCTTGCTGTGGAACTCGGGCTCTAGGTCATGTGGGCTCAGCAGTTGCAGCTCCTGGACTCTAGAGCACGCTCAGTAGTTGTGGAGCTTGGGCTTAGTTGCTCTGAGGTGTGTGGGATCTTCCCGGCCCAGAGATCAAACCCGTGTCTCCTGCGTTGGTGGGTGGATTCTTTAACCACTGAGCCACCAGGAAAGCCCCTGCTGCCGTCTTGAAATCGAGAGCTGTATTTTACTTTTCCTCCAGCACGTGGCCCAATGACTAGGATGTAGTGGTTACTCAATAAAGTGTTGTTCTAATTTGATTTCTTAAGCTAGATTTCAGAAATCAAGTTATTTATTTTTTATACTTTTTATTTTGTATTGGGGTATACCCAATTAACAAAAATTGTTGTGACCATTTCAGCTGAACAGTGAAAGGATGCAGTTGTATATACACATGTATCCATTCTCCCCCAAAGTCCCCTCCCAACCAGACAAAATTTTTTTTAGTCTGCAAAATTATTAGAAGAAAAGAGGTTAGATTTTTCTACCATCAGGATAAATGCTATGCTTATCAGGGCTTACAGTGAGATCACTGTACTTACCACATATCTCACATATTTGACTCTTTTAGCATACTATTTAAATGGTAGCAATATTCATGTGAAATCTCCAACTTAGGAGGATCTTAACATATGATGATTTATTTATGATGATTTGATTCATTGGTCACCTCATTTTAGAATTATTATTATTGAAAATAATGGCAGAATGGTGATGACAAATTTTCCTCTATAAATGTCCACTTGATTCAGACCAGGTCTGTGCAGTCAAAGATAGCAGAAATCAATATTCTCTCATTTACAAAGTAGAATAATTCTGACAGGATGAACGTATTATGCAGACAGCAAGTTCCCATGTCTCCAAACATAGCAATAATTCCAGCACAGACTTAATTTTCTCTTTGAAATACCTAAGATTCTGCCTGGGTAGGACATCAAATGAATAATTCTTCAATGTGAAAAATGTATGATTTTATCACTACAAGAATAGAAATGTTGGCATAGCATGAGAGTTCTATTTATCCATTTAGGCAACCATGGGACTTGGAGTCAGGAGACCTGTCCTGCCCTTAGCTGGAGATTCTCAAAACTAAGAGAAATGAGCCATCCTCAGTTTGAGTTGTCACACAAGTAAGTGAGGATAATAAGAGGTTACCTGTCTCAGTGTGGCTCAGACGGTAAAGCGTCTGCCCGCAATGTGGGAGACCCGGGTTCGATTCCTGGGTTGGGAAGATCCCATGGAAAAGGAAATGGCAACCCACTTCAGTATTCTTGCCTGGAAAATCCCATAGATGGAGGAGCCTGGTGGGCTACAGTCCATGGGGTGGCAAAGAGTTGGACACGACTGAGCGTCTTCACTCACTTTACCTCATAGCATTACCCCCCATGAGCTAAGTATTTTTAAATGTAGATATGGTATGATGAGTCCAAAGCATCATATAATTAGCTATTGCTAATAGAGTCCTAGGTGGCTCAGTGGTAAAGAATTTGCCTGCCAATGCAGGAGCCTCCGGAGATGCAGGTTCAATCCGTAGGTTGGGAAGATCCCCTGGAAAGGGAAATGGCAACCCACTCCAGTATTCTTGCCTGGAGAATCCCATGGACAGAGGAGCCTGGTGGGCTACAGTCCACAGGATCACAAAGAGTTGGACATGCCTGAGCGATGAAGCATGAAGAGAGAGGCAGGACAAATGGTTAGTTTTAGAATATTTGAAGTGTAACTTCCAAGAACATCCTCCAGAGGCAGAAGGAAGGAGCCATCTCAGAGCACCTTGAGTCTTTCTGAACCCTTGAAACAGACATATGGGACAATATTATTCTCATTTAAGAGAAGTAAATTCAGAGCAATACCTTTGCCCAGAGTTACACAGTCAGAAATAGCAGAGTTGGGATCCGATCTCGGCCCTTTTTGATTCCCAAGGCCAGTTTCCTTACGCTCAACGTACTCTCCCCAAAGCTAAATTGGGACGGGAGCAGCACTGAGAGGAAGTGGGTGAGGGGAGGAGAGTGAGGTTGATCTGGGGCAGAGCAGGAGTCAAAAAACAAGGCAAGAACGAGAGGAACACTGTGGCAGAGTCTGCAGGTGACCACTGCCGGGGGATCTGGGCAGAGGTGGTCGTGTGTGAGTCTGTGTGTTACTCGCTCAGTCGTGCCCGACTCTGCGACCATGTGGACTGCAGCCCACCAGGCTCCTCCGTCCATGGGATTCTCCAGGCAAGGATACTGGAGTGGCTTGCCATTTCCTTCTCCAGGGGATCTTCCCAATCCTGAGATCGAACCCAGGTCTCCCGCATGGCAGGCCGGTTCTTCACCATCTGAGCTACAAGGAAAGCCCAGGCAGAAGTAGTTAAGTCTGAGTATTTCAGAAGTTGACAAGAAGAGGACTAAATTATTTAATCCACTGATTTATTTGATAAACTAATTTAATGATTAGCTAATTTAATTTTTAGAAAACTAAGATTTAAAAAAGAAAACTGTTGGAAAGAAAATAATTTATACTTAAAATAGAAAACCACCAGTAATGTGAGACTCTCAAGTTAGTAGCTATGACCATGCCCACACCTCTTACACCAGGTTGTTAAGAGACCCGATAGCCCTTTGAACTTTGAAAATTCTCTGGGCAGAGTCATCCCACACTGGGGTGATCCAGCTAGAAAGTGAATGCCACAAGGCGGGGACCTTGTTTTGTATATGGATGAATCTTTAGCACCCAGAACTGTGCCTGGAATTTTTGAAAGTAATTACACCAAGTATTTTTTGAAAGAATCTGAAAATTTGTGAACTAAAATATGGCATCATCTCTGAGGACCCACTGGAGCAGAGAGCTGCATGTTCGTTCCCCTTTCAAGAGGAAAATCTGACGACTGCTCCCTATCTAGAATCAAGTGTTTAGGTTGAACCCACAGACTACAAAGCATTTTAGGGCCTGATTGCCTATAACATATGACAAAGGATAAAGTCTGCTTCAGGTGTTGGTAAGTAAGACAGAGCAAAAGTGAAGCATTTGCTGTCCCAGTCAATAGAGTCGTGGATACGAGGGTGAACAGCGGTCAGGGCGTGCTCCGTGCAGTTGGTGACGGGGCTCAGATTCTCCTTTCCTTTAGCAGTGAGGCCATGAAAATCCTGGCAATCTGTTACAGAGGAGGGGGAAAGTTAGAACTGTGGTAACACATTAACTTGAAAAGAAGTAGGAGGAAATACAAGGTACAAGCAATGTTGGGGGAGTGGGGGAGTGCAAGACAGGAAGAGAGTGGTTTTCCAGGTCTGAGGCTGGGTGGGGGCTGCTGGAGGCTGTTCAAGAGGGTGCAGGGCAGGGCTCAGGGCACAGGCTGTGCGGTCCCGCACTGCGGCCAGAGCCACATATGGCATAAGAAATGTGGTCAACCTGATTGAGATGCACAATAATATAAAAATTCACATTGGCTTGCAAAGACTTAGTGCAAAGAGAGAATGTAAAATATCTCAGTCGTAATTTTTTATATTGATTTGTTAAAATGACAGCATTCTGGATAGAGTCTGTTCTAAATTAAATTCACCTGTTGTTTTTCTTTAATGTGGCTATTAGAAAAATTGAAATTGCATATGTGGCTTACAGGTTGTGGCTAACATTGTATTTCTATTGGGTTAAAGTTGTCTTGAGCAACATTATGTGTGTGTGTATGTGTGTGTTTGTGTGTGTGTGTATATGCACGTGTTTGTGTGTGTATGTGTGTGTATATATGCGTGTATGTGTATATGTGTGTGTATGTGTATGTGTGTATGTGTGTATATGAGCGTGTTTGTGTGTGTGTGCGTGCGTGTGTGTGTACATGCATGTGTGTTTATATGTGTGTGTGTGTGTGTCTGTGTGTGTGTGTAACACACACACATGTATATTTGTGTGCATGCTCAGTCACTCAGTCATGTCCAAACATTGCAGGATTCAATTCATCACTCTGCCACTGACTTGCAGAGTAATCTTGGGAAATGACTCAATATCTCAGGCTTCAGTTCCCTTGTGTGTAAATGAGGGATAACCGCAGCACTTTCCTTCGAGGGTCACGAGAACTGACAGGGTTAATTCTGCCCCAGCACCTGGCACAGAGCTGGCATCTGCTGGGGTGCTGGGGCTCAGGGGACCGGACAGTCCGTGGAGCGGGAGGGACAGCAGCCAGTGAGCAGGCCTCCTGCTGTGCACACACGGGCTTGAGGAGTTAACAACGCCGCCACCCCACTCTGGGGGAATAGAGGAAGAACTCACAGTCTTCAAAGTGCTTTTGTCCGTAGCTCTCTTTCACCCCTGGGGACACTCGCCTCCAGATCCCCTCGAGTACATCCTGCCTATTGTCAGGGAAAACGGATGTTTTGTACTTTCCAGGTACTATGAGAACAACACGAATGCCAAAATGACTGAGCTTCCTTCTGAAACATAAGGTGAGAGAGTGTTAACCAAGGAAACGAGATCGATGTCTGACCTAATCAATCCCACCCCTGCTTAAGCAAAGAATGCCCAAGGCAAAATGCTCCAAGAAAGGCATCTGGGTCAGGGAAGAATATGAAGGCGTACACTCAAGCATCTTGGGAAGATGTTGAAGTAAAATGAGAAGGGCCAACACCCAGAGATTGCTTTCTGAAAAGCTTCGGGCCTGGGCTTTGATGCTGCCTCTTGCTGCCCATCCCGCACCGCTCTCTTACAGAGCCTCCCCGTCCGTGACAGCTCCTTGAGCCCCTGAGCCTCTTCCTCCTTACCCACTGCTGAGGTTAGAACTCAGCGTCTCTGTGAGGCCATCCTTGGCCTCTGCCCCAGGGAAAGGTAAGTCACCCCCTTGTCGGGGCCTCTGTGCACCAGCACACACTCACGTTCACATTTGCTGTACGCCCACCCCAGAGGTTTTCACCCACAGAACTGAGCTCAGATCCTGGCTCAACCTCACACTTGACCATAGAGAATCATCATGTCTTATGCATGAGTTTTCTGTGAGGAGCGGATAGAATGCTTGGCCCAGAGCTTTCCCTTTAACCCACCAAGGTTCAGTCTTCCCTTATGAGAACTGTCAGTCAGGTTTAGTGACTTAAGGTACTTAATTAATAAGGCAAATAATTTTTTAGTGACAGACTCTTATCTTTCACATGTGAAGTGTACATTACACACATAATATTCATGTATATTTTATACACATATATATCTTACAGAAATATATCCAATTTACTTGAAATTACATAGAAATCTTATAGGAGTGGCAATTAAGACCAAATTAATCCTAATACATTTTTCACATTCCCTAATGTACTACCTTATATTGTGAAAATATTTGGACATTCCATTTCCAAAGTTTCTCATTTTAGTTGCCATCTACATATCAGGAACCCAGGCTCACCATTCACAAATACATTCTTGGCCACAGTCAAGTCCTCCTCAGAGGTTGGGCCTTACCTCAGACTGTCAGAAAAAGCTTCTACCCCATACTTAGAAATGCAGTAGCCACCGCCAAATAGGGACAGTCTCCCAGCTGGACTAGAAACACTGACTGCTCTTCCCCTGGTCCTTCTGATCAGGGGAAGAAGGCTCAGGGCCACCTCGATGAGGCCAATCAAGTTCACATTCAAGATCTTGGAGAAGTCATCTTTGGTCAGCCATTCATTCGGGGCAACAGGCAGGAGGATGCCGGCATTGTTCACCAAACCCCAGAGGCCTGGGGTAGAAACAAACGGTATTAGTTAGAGACAGAAAACCCATCTGTGAATCATTTCAGTGTTCAAACCACATCCTCTTGAGGAAGATAAGCAATGAATCCAATAGGTTGGCAAATTATGTTTCACGTGTGCATGGTAAGTCACTTCAGTCGTGTCCAACTCTGTGTGGCCCCATGGACTGTGCCCGCCGGGCTCCTCTATCCAGGGCATTCTCTGGGCAAGATTACTGCAGTGTGTTGCCATGTCCTCCTCCAGGGGATCGTCCCGCCCCAGGGATCGAATGGCATGTGGCCTCCTGCATTGCAGCCAGATGCTTTCCTGCTGGCACCACCTGGGAAGCCTGATAAAGAATGTTAGTAGTGTTAGTTGTCAGTTGAGTCCAGCTCTGCGATCCTGCGGACTGAGCCCGCCAGGCTCCTCTGTCCCTGGGATTCTCCAGGCAAGGACACTGGAGGGGATTGCCATTCCCTTCTCCAGGGGATCTTCCTGACCCAGGGGTTGAACCTGGGTCTCCTGCACTGCAAGCAGATTCTTTACGGTTTAAGCTACAGGAAAGACCTAAAGTGTGTTAGTAAGTGTTAGTCACTGAGTCGTGCCGGACTCTGTGCGACCCCATGGATTGCAGCCCACCAGGCTCCTCTGTCCATGACATTTTCCAGGCGAGGATACTGGAGTGGGTTGCCAAGATGGTGGTAAATAGTAATGGATTTAAAAAGCTGGTGAGCATGACTGGGTGGGCTTTTGAGGACTGTTTGCCACCATACTGAGTGAGGTGGTTGGGACAAGCTTCCTAGTAAAATAGAGAACTGAGCAAGTTCTATTTTACAGAAGAAAAATGGGTCAAAGAACCATCTGGAGCTTAGGTAGGTTTAAGTGGGAAAAAAAAACAGCTGCAATAAATACTGCCAGGCAGGAGGATGCCTGGCCTGATGGAGGAACAGCAAGAAGACCAACGTGTCTGGGGCAGAAGGCAATAGTTGGGGGACAGCAGAGAGTCGGTCAGGGACGCAGTGGGATGCCAGATAATACAGTGCCTTGCAGGTCGTTTTAAAGAGTTTAGCTTTTACTTCAGGTGACAAAGGAAGCCATTGTAGGACTTTTTTTTTTTTTTTTTTTTTCTTTTTTCGCGATAGATCTTCATTGCTGTGAGCAGGTTTTCTCTAGTTGCGGCAAGCAGCGAGTGGGGGTGACTCTTTGCAGTGTACGGGCTTCTTGTTGTGATGGCTTCTCTTTTTTCGGGACACAGGCTCCAGGCACACGGGCTGTGGTGGCTCAGCTCGCAGACTCAGGAGTTGTGGTACATGGGCTTAGTTACTCTGCAGCATGTGGAACCTTCCCAGACCAAGGATTGGACCCGTGTCCCCTGCATTAGCAGGAGGATTCTTAACCACTGGGAAACCAAGGAAGTCCCATGGTAAGGTTTTGAGTAGAGCTGTGACATAATTGAATTTATTTTTTGAAAGGTACTCTGTGTCTGCTCTGTTGAACTGACAAAAGTTGATCCAGAAGCACCTGGAAGGATGTTATTGCAGTGATCCAGGCATGAAATGATGACGCCTAGAGCTGGATTGCTAGAACAGCTGTATCAAAGAAACAGAAAAACCTCTGAACAAATTTTAAAGACACAATATAAATCTCTGACTTTTTGAACATAGTGAGGGAGAGAAGTGACACCAAGAATGATTCTTCTGAAATGAACAACAGAATGAAGTTACGATTAATGAAATGGGAAAGGCTGGGAGGTGGGCAATAATCAGGTGTTTGGCACACGAAGGTTAAATTTGAGGTGTTTCTCAAGATATCCAATTGGAAGCTATTAGAAATTTGAGTCTGGAACTCAGGATAGAGATATGGCTTGGAAATAGAAGTGTAAATATCCTCAGTTCAGTTCAGTCTCTCAGTCGTGTCGGACTCTTTGCACCCATGGACTCCAGCACGCCAGCCTTCCCTGTCCATCACCAATTTCCGGAGCTGGCTCAAACTCATGTCCATTGAGTCAGTGATGCCATCCAACCATCTCATTCTCTGTCATCCCCTTCTCCTGCCTTCAATCTTTCCGAGCATCAGAGTCTTGTCAGACAAGTCAGTTCTTCGCATCAGGTGGCCAAAGTATTGGAGTTTCAGCTTCAGCATCAGTCCTTCCAATGAACATTCAGGACTGATCTCCTTTAGGATGGACTGGTTGGATCTCCTTGCAGTCGACAGCACTTTCAAGAGTCTTCTCCAACACCACAGTTCAAAAGCATCAATTCTTTGTCACTCAGCTTTCTTTATAGTCCAACTCTCACATCCATACATGACCACTGGAAAAACCATAGCTTTGACTAGGTGCACCTTTGTTGGCAAAGTAATGTCTCTGCTTTTTAATAGGGCCATCTGTCATAGCTTTTCTTACCCTAGATGTCCAAAAATTAAACCCTGAGAGCGTTCTACATTAAAGATCTGGGGGAAATGGAGAAACCAGCAAAGGAAACTGAGAGAAAATACTGAGACAAAGGAAATAAGTTGTAAGAGAATGGTGTTATGGAAACAAGGATAGAGGGTGTATCAAGAAGGGAAGATATGGAGAAAGTAGTCAAATGTTGCTATGGTGAGTAGAGTAAGGACTGAGAATTCCCTTGGGTGTAGAAGGTGGAGGTCATTGAATACCTTGATAAAAAGCAGTTTCGGAAGAGTGGGTGCATGACTGGAAACATTTAAGTAGAAAATAGGAAGAGGGATTGAAGGCTGTGAGCATAGACAAATCCACAGAGGAATATGGTGGTAACAAGAAAAAGATTTGGTGGTGGTGACTGGAGGTAGCAGTTAGGGGATGGCAAGATAGAAGAAATAGGTGGTGGAGAGCAAAACATTAATGGTTCAGCAGATAAGATAGAGGGTAGAACCACTGGAAGGGTGTGCTGAATGGGCTGAAAGGGATATGCTCTATTGTACAAGTGAGTGGACTGGATTTATACAGAAGGAAGGTAGGGTAGGCTGTGTTGGTACAGATGATGGTAGGTGGGTAGACGAGATAGGAAGAGTCTGGGGAAATTCTCTCCCAATTGCTTCAGTCTTTCTCAGTTAAGTAGGCCATCAGCCCAGAGCAAGGGTTTGAGGGAATAAGTTGGAGGTATGAAGAGAGGAAAAGTTTGAAATAGTTGTTTGGAAATTAGGAGAATGAAAGGAGTATAACCATATACAACAACAACAGCATAAAAGCTCACTAGAGGGTTGTGGTCATGAATTTTTCCACAAGGGCAGGCACGGGGCAGTGAGAGACGGTATTACCCAGGCTTGTGGTTTGACCAAGTACTACTAAGCGAGAAAAGGGGATGAGAGAGTGTCAGGCATATGCAATGGGGTGATCATAGTAACAGATCATGGAATGAAGACAGGTAATATCAAGGGGTGAGGATTTATGAAAAATACTTGGATCGATGGATTGGAAGTCCTGGTGGGTCTGAAAACTTGGGATCTGGGGGAGAGATGCAGTGAGCTGGAAAAAGTAGAGGTGGTTGTTATAAGAATGGGATGCAACTAAGATGTCTCAGGCTTCTAGGAAAGTAATGAGCCAAGCAGGCCTCAGCCCCATTGCCCTGTCTTTGCTTTGAAAACCTTGCTGCTGCTGCTGCTAAGTCGCTTCAGTCGTGTCCGACTCTGTGCGACCCCATAGACGGCAGCCCCCCAGGCTCCCCCATCCCTGGGATTCTCCAGGCAAGAACACTGGAGTGGGTTGCCATTTCCTTCGCCAGGAGATCTTCCCGGCCCAGGGATCGGACCCAGGTCTCCCGCATTGCAGGCAGACGCTTCACCTTCTGAGCCACCAGGGAAGACAAACTTAGTAACTCAAATATTAATTTTAACCAATATTAATTTTAATTAAAATATTAATTTTTAACCAATAAATTACTGTACCATCCTCGTGATTTTTTATACATCCTGGCATTTTCACACACACTGACCAAGAATTGCCAATGTTGGGCGATGTGCAGAGTAAACTGACCCAGGTGGCAGGGTCCTGGCAACAGGGCAGTAACTCAGAGAGAACGGATTGTAACTTACAAAAGTTAACACAGGGAAAGGTCTTAAATTTCATGTTCCTTCCTGTGTGTGTGTGTGCTAAGCCGCTTCACCCCAGGGACCATAGCCTGCCAGGCTCCTCTGTCCATGGGATTCTCCAGGCAAGACTTCTGGAGGGTTGCCATGCCCTCCTCCAGGGGATCTTCTCAACCCAGGGATCAAACCCACATCTCTTACATCTCCTGCATTGGCAGGCAGGTTCTTTACCACTATCACCACCTGGGAAACCCCTTCACATTTCTTTCACTGTCTCACAATTCCTGGTCTTCTCTCCACCACTCTCATAACCCAAAAAGACTGGAAGGAAGAGAATATACGCTCTTGTATTGTGAGAATGGTCTTTAAGTAATGATTCCCCAATATCAGTATTACTTTTTTTTTTTTAACAATATTCCTTTCTCTCCTTTATTCATTTTTTAGAACTTTGCAGAGGATGGGGATGTGAATAGAAAAGAAGTGACATCTGCCACAATTTATGTCCTTGGCTCAAAATCTCAACAGAGGCCACTCTCCACTTCAGAGATCCCATTCTCAAAAGGCAGGGAGTACCTGCTGCGTCTTACAGTGAGCTCCGAGCAGGGCCCTGTGATGACCCAGGTGGTGGGATGGGGGACAGGGTGGAGGAGAGTTCTGAGAGGGAACACATGTGCTTATAGCTGATTCATTTTGCAGTACAGCAGAGACCAACACAATGTTGGAAAGCAAGTATATCCCATTTTCTTTTAAGGGGAAGAGAGTGGGGATCTGTGCTGGGTGTTCACTGGTTCTTATGTGCCAGTGTCGTCCGGTTTCATAGGAGACTGTGTGTGTAAATAATGTATATGCGAATAGTTAAGACATCAATCATTCCCTCAAGAAATTTAAAATTGCTTGCAATAAAAGTTGTATTGGAAAAAGGGACTACGCTGGGTAATTAGTACAACCAAGATTAAATTCCAAAAAGTCAGAAAAGTGTGCGTAACTAGATTAAGAGAGAAGGCTTCAGCCAGGAGTGGCCTTTAAAGGAGAGGCTCTAATTCAGAGATGAAGAATGAAGAAAAAAGTGACCACAGGAAGCCATGGGCATCAGCAGTCCCCAAAGGCATCAGATTTAGCTCCTTAAGGAGGAGGCTTATTTCTGGAACATTGAGGGTGTGAGGTTTTGAGGCTTCAACCTTTCATTAACATATGGAGACTTATCTCTGAAAGGGTCAAACCCCCTTTTCATTTTTCTCTCGTTACTGTGGGAGAGGGAGAGAAAAGTGAAACTTCACAGGAGACATGCATCCTGGGGCTCAAGGAATTTTGGGGTGTTTGTAAAAATACTTGAGTCAGTAAAAAGTCCTTATTCACTCCAAGATCTTGAAACAACAGTGACCAAATAGAACACTTTTTGAAATAAATGATTACAAAATACATTGCAACCTAATTAATGGTTCATTGTTCTGTAAACAATTTAAGAGTTCAATTTTCTCACATCAGCAGAATTTCCAAGTGTTGGTAACGATAGCTACAGAGTCACAGCCAATCACCAATTAAAATGAATTATAGTTAGTTGTGATAGTTTTATTTCCAGCTCTAGTTTGTTTTCAAATAAAGCTTTATTTTAAAATTTACTTTTTAACTAAGAGAAAGTCTTTTCTCTACGTGGGTGTGGATGCATTCCCACGCCTTTGATCTGAGGTGCAGTGCGGGGCCTCTACAGCGACCAGCTGGACATTCAGCCTGAAGCAAGGCAATATCTCACCCTCTTTTATGTGGCCTCAGTAGCTATGTAGCTCAAATAAAAATTTAATAAGTTTTTTGGTCATGAATTGAAACTAGAAAATCATGCTGCTCTCAGTAATTGTGAACAAGCATGTTGCCAAAGTGCCCAAAGAAGACATTTAAACAGCAATGCCCCACCCCCCCACCAACAAAATGGTCCCAGAGCCTTTTACAAAAATAAGGATAAAGTGTCCTCCACCTGTGCCAACGACTGGAACACTTGCAGCTGAGAGGACCACACAGCATGGACAGAGGGAATTAATTCTTGATTTCCTTTCAGCACTGGGAGCAGAAGGGCTATGCAAGGAAGAAACTTGCAGAACTTGAGAGAAAGCAGCAGTTCCTTCAGGCTTCCCAGGTAGTGCTAGTGGTAAAGAATGCGCCTGCCAATGCAGCAGATGCAGAAGATGTGGGTTTGATCCCTGGAGTGGGAAGATCCCCTGGAGAAGGAAATGGCAACCCGCTGCAGTGTTCTTGCCTGGAAAGTCCCATGGACAGAGGAGCCTGGCAGGCTTCAGCCCACTGGGTCAGACACGACCTAGTGATTGAGCAGCAACAGCAGTTCCTTTATGCTGAGCGCAGCACGGGCAGAGGGACGGTCAACGTGCCTTTCCTTGGCTTCAGCCTCTCTCTCAGGGATCCCCTGTATTCAGAGTTCTTGCCCAGGATGCACATGGGTCAAGGCCAGGTGAGTGCAAGGAAGGGAGAAAGAACCAACACCTACAGCTATTAGTCTGCAGAATGCTCACTCAGCTGAAGGACACCACTTTCAGATCCCAAATGGTTGGCCCTGGACTTTCTTCTAGAAAATTGAGAAATCTGGCTGCTCCCTTGCCAAAGGTCAGGCACCTACTTAGCTTCACAGGAAGCCCTCTCTGCTGCTTGCCTGGGCTGTCTGAGAAACTCATGCCAGGACTGATAAGAGGGGACAGTACACACAGATTTTCCTTGGGTCTTGGTGACAAGAGTTTGGGTATACCTTGATCTCAATTATTTTCTCAAATTCACTGTCGGCACAGACTGAACAATAAAGACATTTCCAGAACCCTCCCTGTATACAGTAGGTTTTTCTGATTCTCACCATTTGCTAAGTTTGAGAAAGACAGGTTTATACTGTTCCCAAGAAAAGACATGTGAAATTATATATGAGCAACATAATGGCAGCCTGCTCGGGCAGAGTTAACATTTTTACTCTGGGTTTTCAGAGGACACCACACATGCAAATTACGGTTTCTGCACCACAGTCAACTCCTTCCCCTCATTGCCTTTCTAGCCTTCATCCTATCTTCCCTACCTATACATACTCTTACCTATTAAACATGCTTCCTCACTGTTTTACCTTCCGCTCTGACACACACATATTCCATACAACCTGACTTTTTTAGGCCAGTCCCAAATATGTTCACTTACTCCATGAATGCTAATGTATTTTGGGGTCTTCATGTAATTAAACGTGTCCCAAATATATCTTCACCCTGATCCCCAAGACTTTTCACCTGGCAGGATTTTTGTTAATTCTAAAACACTGAGGACAAAGCAGCCTATCCAATGGACAGACTTCCCCTGGCCATACCTCTGTCCCCCACACGCTCCTTCACCCACTCGGTGGCCGCAGCGACGCTCTCTGTCTTGGTGACGTCCAGGATCACCGTCTGCAGCCTGTCTGACGTCTGGTTCCTCAGCTGCTCGGCCCCCTGCTCCGTCAGACACCCAGCCAGGACCCTCAAGCCCCGCAGGTCCAGCTGCCTGGCCAGCAGGTTCCCGAAGCCCGAGTCACAGCCCGTGATGAAGACGAACTTGTCCCGGAGGTGGGTCACCACCTGCCTCTCCCGGTACCAGCGCAGGAGGTAGTAGAGGCCCACGAGGACCGCCAGGTGCAGCCACAGGGAAGGCAGAAACCTGTCCTTCCCTTTAAGAAAAAAGAAAATTCTTCCAGACTCAAACAGGTTAACGTATGTTTGCCTGCTTTTTTATTGTTTTCTAGTTTACCCTTAATCTACTCAATTTAGTTAATGACTCCTATAAAGATTAACTTTCGATATAATAATTCTGAAGTTTGGTTATTTAAGAGGCTTTTGAGGAATGTATTTGGAAATAGGAAAGCAGGATGATTCTATCAGGTTTAGGAATTAATATGAAACTCCTATTCTGGTCAGGCTGTTTTAAAAAAGGAATATCTGACAAAAATTTAGATGTATTGATATTAGGTAAAGAAAGGAGATAATGAGTCAGTTGGCAACTTCAAGCATTCAGAAATAGATACATCTTGATTCTTCAAAATTGAGTTTGTCAAAATTAAAAGTGTTGCTATTAAGATATGCAGACTGCAAATTGGTTTTTCCTTCTTTGTTCTCTCCTCCTTTAAACAAACAAACAAAAAAATACATTTAAGCAACTTTATAGAATAGAGATCATAACTATAATTAATTTAATCTTAATTTTATCTGATATTTAATGTTCAATTCAAAAGTATTAATTTATTTTAACATCCCTATTATGTAAAGACAGTGAAGGGGAAAGATAAATAAGTAAATATGCATACTTAAGATCAAGAAGGGAAACTCAAGAAATACACGAAAACTATTGTAAAAACACTAAGAAGTGATAACTAGATGCTGGGAGGAGAGCAGGATGAATGGGTAAAAGGTAGACAATTTTTAGGACAGTGAAACTATTCTAGATGCTAGTGCAATGGTGGGCATGATCTCAGACAGCCAGCAATGAGCAGTACTGAAAAGAGTTCTTTGTTCCCTGCCTGAAAGTTGAACCGGGGTAGCCTGGATGAAAACTGGAAACCCTGGTCACTAGACCTCCAGGGGATAGAAGCCAGAAGCACATTTTTCCTGGCTCTTACTCCCATGGAAAGCAAGGATGTTTCAAGGAGGCAAAAACTGTAAAAATAGGTACAAAGTTTATTTTTGCAGACACAGCATTACTTGTAGGAGAGCATACAGAGAAACTATTTAAGACAGAAGCAAGGTAGATATTACACACCCAAAGAAAAAGAGTGTGGGCATCCTATCTAATGAGGAGGAGCCCAGTAAAGAGGTGACTTAAATCACTTATATAGGATGATCTTTCCTGGTCTTTGTTCACCTTTAGCCAATTATCTTGTTGTGTTTTTTTTTTCCCCACACCTGATTGGTTCTAGGACCCTCTGCAACATTCGAGCACAACTATTTGCTAAGATGGACCCCACCACAGAGGCCTGTGGGTGTATGTCCACACTAATTCTGGGTGGCACCCCCTCCCTTTTTGACCCCCAAGGGGCCTTCCTCCACGTGTTCAGACAGCGGAGCTTTTCTTGACCTCAGGAGGGGTCATTTTATCTCTTCACTTCAGCAGAGCTCAGCTTCTACCACTAGCTTTGTTCTTGGAGTGTCAGGGTGGGAAAAAAAAAAGCTTCAATTCTACTCCACTTGACAAACACTAGCTGTCCAGGCCACAGGCCCACCTATCTCCTACCACAGATACCTGTCATTATATATTTGTTAAAAATCACAGAAGGTATGACACGAAGAGTGCACCCAGTGTAAGCTATAGACTACAGGTGATAATGATGTGTCCATGTAGGTTCATCAACTGTAACAAATATACTATTCTGGTGTGGGACATTTCATAGTGAGAAAGGCTATCATGCATGGGTTCAGAGTGTATATGGGAACTCTATACTTTCTATTTAATTCTGCTGTGAGTCTGAAACTTCTCTAAATTTAAAATAAAAAGAGAGAGAGAGAAAGATAAAAGCCATGAGATGTACCAAGATCAAAGAGGAAAGATAGATTATATCTGGCTGTAGAAATGAAAGCTATGAGTAACTTCTAAAGGGCTGAGACTCTCCCAGAGTAACTTTAATTGATATTTCTCTTAGAGAATTCATATTCATGTACCCGACTGCCTTCTTGACATCTCTGTTATACAGAATCACAGGTTCATAAAAATGGTAACCTATAAAATATAAAATACAACACTCAAATAGAAATAACATATCAGATTTAACATCTTGAAAGAGAACCATTATTCATCTTCCTGCCCCAAATTACTTCCTTCTTAAATCTTTCTTATTTTAATAAATAGCATCTCTCCACCCAGTTACACAAACCAGACACCTGAGTCATTCCTAACCCTTCTTTCTCCCTCAGGCTCCATGTGCAATCCAGATGTTGATTAGATGTACCTTTTTTTTTTTTTTAATTGGGGTATAGTTGCTTTACAATGTTGCATTAGTTTCTGCAGAACAGTGAAAAAAACTACATGAAGTGAAGTTGCTCAGTCGTGTCCGACTCTTATTGCGACCTCATGTACTGTAGCCTATCAGGCTCCTCTGTCCATAGAGTTTTCCAGGCAAGAATACCGGAGTGGGTTGCCGTTTCCTTTCTCCAGAGGATCTTCCCGACCCAGGGATCGAACCCAGGTCTCCCGCATTGCAAAGTAAAGCAGATGCTTTACCGTCTGAGGCACCAGGGAAGCCAAAGTGAAAGCCACTCAGTCGTGTCTGATTCTTTGCAACCCCATGGACTATAGGGTCCATGGAATTCTCCAGGCCAGAACACTGGAATGGGTAGCCTTCCCCTTCTCCAGAGGATCTTCCCAACCCAGGGATCAAACCCAGGTCTCCCGCATTGCGGGCGGATTCTTTGCCCGCTGAGACACAGGGAAGCCTAATATCCTAACACCGCCCGAACAGGGACTTGAACCCTGGACCCTCAGATTAAGTCTGATGCTCTCCCGACTGAGCTATATACACAAATCCTGGAACTCCCAGGTGGCGCAGCGGTAAAGAATCCGCCTGCCTCTGCAGGAGACGCAGGAGACGCGGGTTTGACCCTCGGGTCAGGAAGATCCCCTGGTGAAGGAAATGGCAACCAAGTTCGGTTCAGTCGCTCAGTCGTGTCCGACTCTTTGCGACCCCATGGACTGCAACACGCCAGTCTTCTCTGTCCATCACCAACTCCCGGAGCTTGCTCAACCCGCTCCAGTGTTCTTGCCTGGGAAATCCCGTGGACAGAGGAGCCTGGTGGGCCACAGTCCATGGGGTCACGTGGAGTCCGACACAGCTGAGCGACTGAGCATGCGCGCATCATATATCCGCTCTTCTCTGCTTTTCCTTCCCGTTCGGGCTTTCCTGGTGGCTCAGTCTGTAAAGCGTCTGCCTGCGATGCGGGCAACCCGGGTTTGATCCCTGGGTCAGGAAGACCCCCTGGAGAAGAAAATGGTGACCCACTCCAGTACTCTTGCCTGGAAAATCCCGTGGACAGAGGAGCCTGGCGGGCTACAGTCAATAGGGTTGAAAGAGTCAGACGCGACTAAGCAGCTTCTCTCTCCGGTTTAGGCCATCACAGAGCATGGAGTAGAGTCCCCTCCACTGCGTCTTATTGATTCTGCTTCTAAAATAAGCCTAGAATCCAACAACTTCTTTCCATTTCCACAGTCTATCCAGAGACTCTACCACGCCTAGGCTGAACCTTAAAATTGTCCCTCAAACAAGATTCAATGGTCTCTGAATCCTGCTTGATTTTCTGTAGTCCTTCTCCACCCAAGGGTTGGAGTAGTCTCACAAAGCTACAACGCAGGTCGCGTCTCCCCGGCATGGCTTCCTTTTGTCCTTAGCACAAAGCCTCCTATCAAACCAGTGACAAGGCCTGATGGGACAAGTCCCTTCTTCAGCTCACACCCTGTTCTCCCTTGCTCACTGCTTCCAGAGTATGGAAGATGCCCTGTGACCTCTATGCTGGACGCTGTTTTCCCCAGTCTTCATCTGAATAAACATCTAGTCATTTTCATTTCTTGACTTTCAGTACATCTGGACTGTTCTGACCCAGCAATTCGAATTAGTCAGACCTTCCGGGATCACTTCTCATCATTCATTTGTCTTTCCAGCTGATAAAGAAGGGTCCGCAAAAGACAATATGCACCAACAGGATATCAGAACTGAGCACGGTGCCTTTACTGTAACTGTAACAGCCAAAGATACTAGAGAACTGTGAACTTTGAGCAAATGGGGTATGTCAGATCCTGGTTAGACCTAAGTGAAGAATCACTACTGACTAAAGAACAGTGGAGCTTGTTTTAACCAATCACACATGGACTTCTACCCAAGCCACACAGGCTTTCCTTACTGTGCATACCTGCAATGAACTCCTTTTTAGCACATGAAGATATCCAACTTCTGTCTTCTGTGAGGCTCCTTCTGAGTTTCTACACTGCTGCCTGTTCCGCTACCCACATTTTGTTGGATTTTTCTAAGTGGTCTTTTTCCTTAGTCTACATAGTAGTTATCAGAGTTTGTAATTATGTATCTATTTGTGTCTTTAGTTATTTAATGTATGTCTCCCCTGCAAGGCTCCAGGAGGGCAGGGGCAGTGTCTATTTCGTCTCCAGCTCAATCCCCAGAACCTGACTCACATAGAAACCAACCAATTTTTTCTTACTAAAAGAATTATTTTAATGAAAATAATGAGCCTATTAAGCTTTCATTATATGTTTCCATTCTTTTTCTTATTATAAATTGTGTTGCTACTCAGCCATTAAAAAAGAATGAAATAATGCTATTTGCAGCAACAAAGCTCAACATTCAGAAAACTAAGATCATGGCATCTGGTCCCATCACTTCATGGCAAATAGATGGGGAAACAGTGGAAACAGTGTCAGACTTTATTTTTCTGGGCTCCAAAATCACTGCAGATGGTGATTGCAGCCATGAAATTAAATGACGCTTATTCCTTGGAAGGAAAGTTATGACCAACCTATATAGCATATTAAAAAGCAGAGACATTACTTTGCCAACAAAGGCCTGTCTAGTCAAGGCTATGGTTTTTCCAGTGGTCATGTGTGGATGTGAGAGTTGGACTGTGAAGAAAGCTGAGTGCCAAAGAATTGATGCTTTTGAACTGTGGTGCTGGAGAAGACTCTTGAGAGTCCCTTGGACCACAAGGAGATCCAACCAGTCCATCCTAAAGGAGACCAGTCCTCGGTGTTCATTGGAAGGACTGTTGCTGAAGCTGAAAGTCCAATACTTTGGCCACCTGATACGACAAGCTGACTCATTGGAAAAGACCCTGATGCTGGGAGGGATTGGGGGCAGGAGGAGAAGGGGACGACAGAGGATGAGATGGTTGGATGGCATCACCAACTCAATGGGCATGAGTTTGTGTAAACTGCGGGAGTTGGTGATGGACAGGGAGGCCTGGTGTGCTGCTATTCATGGGGTCACAAAGAATCGGACACGACTGAGCGACTGAACGGAACTGAGAGATTATCATAGTAAGTGAAGTAAGCCAGAAAGAAAAAGACAACTATTTTATGATATTGCTTAAATGTGGAATCTTAAGAAAAAAAAAAAAAGATAAAAATGAACTGATATACAAAACAGAAATAGACTCACAAACATAGAAAACGAACCTACGGTTGCCAAAGAGGAAATGGGGGGTAGGGATAAATTAGAAGCTTGGGATTAACATAAACGCACTACTGTATATAAAGGAGGCAACCAACAAAGACCTACTGTGAGCGAAGCAAACTGTACTTAATGTTTGTGACAACCTGTGAGGGAAAGGAATCTGAAGAAAATATATATGCCTGTGTCATTGAGTCACTTTGCTGGACACACATTGTAACACAATAAGGTAAATCAACAATGATTTTTGTGAGTCAACGTTGTAAGTCAACAGTGATTTGACTTTTAAAAATGAATAACAAAATAAAATAATATTTAAGTTTTTATTGAAGTATAGTTGATTTACAATGCAGTGCCATCTCTGCTGTATAGCGAAGTGACTGTTATACACATACAGACGTTCTTTGTTTAATATTCTCTTGGGTTATCACAGGATATGGATATAGATGTCTGTGCTCAGCAGTAGAAACTTGTTGTTTATCCATCCTGTACATAGTCATTTACATCTTCTAATCCCACACCCCCACTTCTTCCCTCCCCTGCCTGCTTCCTCCTTGGTAAGCACTAGTCTGTTCTCTATGTCTACGAGTCTGTTTCTATTGTACAGATAGGTTCATTTGTGTCGTATTTTAGATTCCACATATAAGTGGTATCATGTGGCATTTGTCTTTCTTTTTCTGATTTACTTCATTTAGTATTATAACCTCTAGCTGTATCCATGTTGCTGTAAATGGCATTATTTCCTTCTTTTTATGGCTGAGTAGTATTCCATTGCATAATAATATTTAAAAATAATATAATTCCTTTGAGGAAAAAGAAGTGGAGAAGGGTGGGGTAAAGTATTAAAGAAAGTCAAAGAGAGCATAGCTGAGGTTAAATTGAACAGGAACATGAAAATCACTGCAGAGCTGGGATTTGGACTGGTGACCAACCCCCACATTGACCAGATGTCAGATTTCACAATGATTCCTCTTGTGCAGTTATTCTCAGGTTTTTTATTCCACTGTTTTTTGATCCCATTTTGCCTGCCTGACTCCATCCCCCAAATGGGCATTGCTCAGGGTCAAAAGGGAATTTTCCAACTAGAAAGAGTTCCCCTCACCAGGAACAGAATAGCAGGGTAAGCAACCAGCTTCCTCAGCCTTTTGGGGTGCTGCACAAATATCCCATGTTCGTTTCAACCCACCCAGACCAAAAAAGCTGAGATGTATAGAAATATCGAGGAACAAGGAAGAAAAGCAGGGGCTGCCAGTAGCAGCCACACAGCAGGAGCGATCACGGTCCACAGTGACCTGCTCTCCAGCAGATTTCAACAGTCACCCTGGAGATTACACAGGTTTTCACCCTGTACTCTGTGCCACCCCATGACCCAGCACTCCAGAGTGCCCCCAACGGCAGGTGAAAGTCTTCCCTTACTGAAGTCAGCCCACAAAGTCTGGAGGAAGGGACTGCTTCTTCAAATGCACAGACATCTGCACAAGGCTACAAGGATCACAAAGAATCAGGGAAACATGACTCTACCAAAAGATTACAGTAAACCTCTCGTAACTGGCCCTGAAGAAATGAAGATGTGGGAACTGCCCAACAAATAGTTCAAAATAATAGATCTAAAAGATGCTCACATTGCTACAAGAGAACACAGATAATTTAATGATATCAGAAAAATAGTACAAGAACAAAATGAAAAGTTCAAAAAAGAGAAAACAAAACAAAAGAACCAAACAGAAATCTTGGAGCTAGAGAACAGAATGATTGAACAAAATAATTTGATAGACAATTCCAGCAGCAGACTTAATCAAGCAGAAGAAAGAATAGATGAGCCTGAAGATGGATCAGTTGAAATTATCCAGGGAAGCAGAAAGAAAATTAGGCTTTAAGCTCTGAATCAGCCTCACCCACCAGTGGGCAGATGACAGCCCCAGAACAACTGTAGCCACTCACATCCAACCAGCCCACTCACAAGCAGACCCTGGGACTAGCTGAACCCCAGCCTCACACACCAGTGTGTGAACATCAGCCCCAGTACCACCACCGCCCTGTAGCCTGGGGGCCCAACTCACCCACCAGCAGACCAACACAAGTTCTGGGAACCCCAGACCTTGCAGCCATCATCAGGAACTGGCCCCACCCACCAGTGATTTGATACCAGCTCTGGGGCCTCCTGACCCTGAAGCCAGACACCAAGAGATGGCTCTGCCTGCCGGTGGGCTGGCACAAGCACCAGGGCCTGGTGGACAGGCACCGGCCCTGGGGTCTGCTGAACCCAACCCTCCAGTTAGTGACAGGGTCCCCGGGGCTCCTCGCCCGCTGCCTTGTGCCCCAAATCTTTAACAAGTAGCCAGCAGTCTCTGCACAAGGCAGAGCCTAGCAACCGACCAGACCAGGGGCCAGCCAACCCTACCAGATTGCTCAAAGTGTCACCCACCGCAACAGAAGGACCCATGCGGTCCACTTACAGGGAACTCTGAGAGCACATAGCTCTGGGGACAAGAAGAAAATATGCTGCTGGGATACATAGGACTTCTTCTACAAAAAGCCGTTTCTCCAAGGCAGGGAAATACAACCAGATATAATACATGAAAAAAATATTAATACATGAATACAAAATATTAATACATGAAAACATATGTTAATACCCGAAATCAAAAAATGGTAACTTAGGCAAAAATGAGGCAATAGCCTCATTAACAAATGAAGAAACAAAATAAAATCCCAGAGGAAGAAGATCTAAGTGAAGTAGAGATAGATAATCTACCCAAGACAGGGCTCAACGCAGTGATCATTATCAAAGTGGGGTTTCACTGGTAGCCTAGTGGTTAAGAATCTGCCTTCCAATGCAGAGGATGCAGATTCTATCCCTAGTTGGGGAACTAAGATCCCATATGCCGTGGGGCAACTAAGTTTGTGCACTGCAGCTAGAAAGCTTGCATGCCACAGCTAGAGAAGCCTGCTTACCACAATGAGGAGCCCACAAGCCACAACTAGAGAAAGCCCTTGGGCTGCAGCAAAGAGCCTGTGTGCCACAACAGAGACCCAGCACAGTCAAAAAAATGATTTTTTTTTTTTTTTAAGGAAAATAGACATTGGAGCAGAGCAGACAATGGCAGCCCACTCCAGTACTCTTGCCTGGAAAATCCCATGCACGGAGGAGCCTGGTAGGCTGCAGTCCATGGGGTCATGAAGAGTCGGACACGACTGAGCGACTTCACTTTCACTTTTCACTTTCATGCATTGGAGAAGGAAATGGCAACCCACTCCAGTGTTTTCGCCTGGAGAATCCCAGGGACGAGGGAGCCTGGTGGGCCGCCGTCTACGGGGTCACACAGAGTCGGACATGACTGAAGCGACTTAGCAGCAGCAGCAGCAGACGTTGGAGACCATCTGCACCATTGTGTATCATCAAAGGTTTGGCGACAAATTTTCAAGGAGCCTGACCCAGATATCTTAGGAAAATTGTCTCATCAGATGTCATCTGCTTCGATTCCAGGAAATCTTTACTTTTAGGTTAACAGATGATGTATAGGTCCAGTCAAATTTCAGTCCTTTCTTTAAGTGTATCACACGAATCCAGGAGTCTATTCCTTGGGGTTTGGTGGCACAGGTGCTGCTTAGCAATACCTGATAGGGACCTCTCCAACAAGGTTGAAAGGAGTTATTCTGAAGGTATCTTTTGCAAAAGATGCAATCTCCAGTTTCCAACTTGTGGTACTTAAGGTCTTCACCTCCTGCGAGTGCACTGTGAAAAGCCTGCTCTACCAAAGCATGGTGATTTTTCATAGACACATTCAGGCCTTTGCAATACTGGAACATCTCTCCTTTTGTCGGTTGTGGGTCACAATAAGTAAAAGGGCAAACTGTGTTTGGTGTCCTGTGCTCTCTCAAGGGGCGAGAGTTTATGAGTTCCGAAAGAGGCAGATGCAAGATAAAAAACGACCAACATCAATGCTTTTGGCCAACGTATTCGGAGAGTCTCTACAAATTTTGCCAAATGAGTTTTAATAATGCAGTTGGTGCATTCAACTAAGCCAGCCAATTGAGGATGGTAATCATAGTAAAGGTGTTGTAAAACTGGCCAAACAGTGCAAACTTGCCAAAGTATCTGGCCAGTAAAATGGGTTCCTTGATCACTATGTAGTTTGAGAGGAGTTCCCCAGGTAGGGATAATGTTTTCCAAATGGAATTTAGTCACAGAAGAGGCAGAAGCCTGCTTGCCAAAGAAGGCTACAGTCCAGTGTGAAAACATACAGATAATGACTAAAACATATTTATATCCACTGGACATGGGAAGTTGTAAGAAATCCATATGCCAGACCTCGATGCTCCATTAGGCAGTTTAAAATGTCAGAGAGCAGGCCAAACCAAGTGGGTACCCAATTCTACCCACCAGCAGGCTGTCACAAGCCCCAGGACACGCTTGGGCCCAGCCCCACCGACCAGCCTGTCCGCAGTTGTTGCCTTGTCCCAACAGAAAGGTCCATGCAGCCCAAGTAGGGACAGCCTTAGAGAATACAGCTCTGATGACCAGAGGG
Organism: Dama dama; assembly: GCF_033118175.1. NCBI lineage: Eukaryota > Metazoa > Chordata > Mammalia > Artiodactyla > Cervidae > Dama > Dama dama. The sequence goes on from NC_083683.1 coordinate 70,950,500, forward strand.
GAGTGTACTGCTGGGCCCCAAGGGCCTCTCCTCCATAAGGCCACTTCTCCAAGATTGGGAAATGTAGCCAACCTACCTATTAGTAATCCATAGAAATAAAAACAGAAAACTAGTCAAACTGAGGATGCAGAGGTAGATATTCCAAATGAAAGAACAAGACAAAACCCCAGAACAACTAAGCAAAGTGGAGACAAGCAATCTACCCAGTAAAGAATTCAAGGTAAAGTTCATAAATATGCTCAACAAACTTGGAATAAGGATGGATGACCATGGTGAGAAGTTTAACAAAGAGTTAGAAAATATACAGAAGAACCAAACAGAGCTGAAGGGCACAATAATTAAGTTTAAAACACACTAGAAGGAGTCAACGGTAGATAATACGGACGAATGAATCAGTGAATTTGAAGAGAATAGTAGGAATCACCAAAACTGAACAGAAAATATGTTTACTGTCAACGTAAATACGGGCAGCTTTGTCCCGGGCTAAAGTGCAAGCCTATGTAAGAGCATTTAATTCAGACAGCTGGGCCAGAGTTGCTGTTAGTTAAAGATACTGTCTTAACAACATCAAAGGAAGTTGCAGCAGCATACTTAGCAGTGTTTGCATCATCACCTTTTAAGTAAGAACCATCAGGGACCATAAGAAGTCAGTGTTACCTAAAGGTATTTCCTGTAGATCATCGCAGGAGTCAGAAGATGATCTGTCAGCCTTAAGACACTGTGATGGACTTTGTTGGTAATGAAGGGGAAAAAGCCAAAGGGGATGAAAACATACCAAACTTCCAGTTAAAACTACATCAGTCACGGGGATATATCATACAGCATGCCAATTCTATCAACACTGCATATTGAAAGTTGCTAAAAGAATAAACCTTTCAAGTTCTCAGGACAAGAGAAACAAATTCTGTAGCTGTGTATGGGGATAAATGTTAACCAGATTTATTGTGGTGATCATGTCACAGTATAAACAAATGTGAGATCATTACACTGTACACCTAAAACTAATCTAATGTGTAATATACACATTATCATGTATGAATCTAAGGCATAATGTCAATTATATCTCAATTTTTAAAACAGAATAACAGGTATAAAATGAGTTCTGCTGAAATATGGACATGGAGGTATTTTTAATCCTTCCCTGAGCATCATTTAAATTTATGTAATTTTTATTAAAATAATATCAAAAATGAGTAGCAAGGTTAAGATTACCACAATATAAAAGAGTAATGTGAGGGGCAGTTAACAAAAAGACTTCATAAGAGTTGAGGTGACTGACTGAGAAATGTTGAGTGTGGTGAGAGTTCAGGAAGGATTCTACTGACGTGTACAAATGCTATTTTTAAAAATGGGTAACCAGCAGGGACCTGCTGTCCACCACAGAAGCTCTGCTCGACATCCTGTAATAGCCTAAGTGGGAAAATCATTTGAGAAAGAACAGATGCATGTTATGTATAATTGAGTCATTTTGCCGTACACCTGAAACTAACACGACCTTGTTAATCAGCCCTGCTCCATATGAAAGTTAAAAAAGAGTTTACTTTCAGTGAGAACGGTCTTAGTACTACATGAGCATTGGGATAACAGGGTATGGGATAAAACGTTATTTATTGCTCAGGCCTGAACAAACCTCCACCCTCGATCCTTAGGTTTTCTTACTGTCAAAATAGGAATGTTGTAGGGGCTAGTGCAAAGGAATAATGAGGCCTTGAGCCTTGTAACAGCAGCATCAGAGCCTTGTAATCTTCTATTATGAACTTTATGCCTTGGAGGCTTTCTTTACTGACAGGGAATTGATTAATTCTGGGAAGAGGTTTTGAGAGACCTATTTGAATTTTGATGGGAGATGCACTGTAAATTTTGCCAACATCATTTGGAGATTTTACCCGTAAGAAGGATGGTAGTTGATTCAATAAACACAAACGCTGGATGTTTCCAGAATCAGCTCTAGTACTATCAGAAATAGAACAAGTAAAAGATGTCAAAATGCCATTCAATTCACCTGATGGTTTACTTTGATGACTATTGTCAAATTCTAGAATTATTTCCTCCTTTTGGGAGAAAGAAATTCTGGTGTAATACTTCTAAGAAGTCTCAAATACAGAATGAATATCAGAATGGACAGGGGCAGAGTTCCTAAGGGAAAAAAGGTGTGTCTCTGTCAAAGGGTCTAAACAAAGGTCTAAACCTATTTGGTTCAGATCAGGCCCTCCTGAGGCTCATTAAAGACCTCCACTGTTTGAACTGTTTGAGTTCTCTGAGGCAGTGGCCACTTTACAGTAGTGGGACTGAGCATCAAGAACGCGGCTGCAGTGTCGGTTAGGACTGGGAGAAATTAATCCCCACTCTGGAGAAATGATTCGCAAAGGTGATTAAGAAGGAGGGCTGGAAAGAGCACCTGTAGTTCCTTGGAGCCCCATCCGTAAGAGTTGGGAGGAAGTTGGAAAGTGATTAAATTTGGAACAGTCTCTTTCCCAATATCCTGGATCTTTGCAAAAATAGTAGAAAATAGGAGGGTTTAGTTTCATTTAGGAGCCTTCATTTTCCAGAGTTGAAGATTAAGAATTTTGGTGGTCTTCCTTAGAGATGACTCATCTAGAGAGTGGAAGAGAGCTGCTTTACCAAATTAACAAAATCTGGAGTGGACATAGTTTCTGATTCCATCCTGGTCCTTCTTACTAAGAGGGAAAGCTCCTGGTTTACCCCTTGGACGAAAGACCAGAATTTTCCTTAAAAACAATCTGAAGTTGATTAAAGTAGTGATGAACACGTTCATCAGTTTTTTGTGTGGAAGCCTGAATTTGGTTCCAATCAACAAGATTTGGAAAAGCCCTGGGCTCAACGCCTCAAACAAGAGTGGTCTGCACTGAAAAATAAACAAATGGAATCTGTGTGTGCGTGCTAAGACACTTCAATCGTGTCTGACTCTTTTCCACCCTGTGGACTGTAGCTTACCAGGCTCCTCTGTCCATGGAATTCTCCAGGCAAGAATACTGGAGTGGGTTGCCATGCCCTCATCCAGAGGACCTTCCCCACCCAGGGATCAAATCTGCATCTCTCCTGCAATGGCAGGTGGGTTTTTCTTACCACTAGCCCCACCTGGGAAGCCCCAAATAGAACCTAATTAGACTTAAAAATTTTGCACAGCAAAGAAAACATGAACAAAATGAAAAGACAACCTACTGAACGGGAGAAAATATTTCTTGATGATATGACCAATAAGAGGGTCATATCCAAAATATATAAACAGTTCATACAACTTAACATCAAAAAAAGCCCAACCTGATTAAAAAATGAGAAGACCTGAATAGACAAAAAGCATACAGATGACCAGCAAACACATGAGAAGATGGTCAGCATCATTAATCATCAGAGAAAGACAAATTAAAACCACAATGAGATATGACCTCACCCCCGACAGAATGGCTGTTATCAAAAAAGACACAAGTAACAAATACTGGCAAGGATATGGAAAAAAGAGAACTCTTGTGCACTGATAATGGAAATACAAGTTGGTGTAGCCACTGTGGAAAACAGAACAAACTAGTGGTTATCACTTGGGAGAGGAGTATATGCCTGCTCAGTCACTCAGTTATGTCTGACTCTCTGTGACCCTATGGACTGTAGCCCGGAAGGCTCCTCTGTCCATGGAGTTCTCCAGGCAAGAATACTGGAGTGGGTTGTCATTTCCTCCTCCTTGCGTCAGGGGATCTTTCTGATGCAAGCATGGAACCTGCATCTCCTGCATTGCAGACAGATTATTTGCCACTGAGCCGCAGGCTGAGGAAGCCTGGAGGGGAATATTTGTTAATGTTGTTCAGTTGCTAAGCACGTCTGGCTCTGCTGCCCCATGAACTGCAGCACGCCAGGCTTCCTTGTCCTTCACCATCACCTGGAGTTTGCTCAAATTCACGTCCACTGGGTTGGTGATGCTGTCTAACCATCTCATCCTCTGTCACTTCCTTCTCCTCCTACCCTCAATCTTTCCCAACACCAGGATCTTTCCCAATGAGTTGGCTCTTCGCATCAGGTGGCCAAAGTATTGGAGCTCCAGCTTCAGCATCAGTCCTTTCAATGAATATTCAGGGTTAATTTCCTTTAGGATGGACTGGTTTGGCCTCCTTGCAGTCCAAGGGACTCTCAAGAGTGTTCTCCAGTGGGAGAAGAGGGTGGGATGATTTGAGAGAATAGCACTGAAACATATGCATTGCCACATGTGAAACAGATAACCAGTGTGAGTTTGATGTGTGATGCAGGACACACAAAGCCGGTGCTCGGTGACAACCTGGAGGGGTAAGGTGCAGAGGCAGGAGGGGGTGAACACGTATACCTGTGGCCGGTTCATGCTGAGGTGTGGCAAAAAACATCACAATGTTCTAAAGTAATTATCCTCCAATTAAAATAAAATAAATACATTAACAACAAAGAAGAGTCTCCTCCAGCACCACAATTCAAAAGCATCAATTTTGGGTGCTCAGCTTTCTTTATGGTCCAACTCTCACATCTGTACATGACCACTGGAAAAACCGTAGCTTTGACTACAAGGACCTTTGTCAGCAAAGTGACGTCTCTGTTTTTTAATACACTGTCTAGGTTTGTCATAGCTTTCCTTCCAAGAAGCAAGTGTCTTTCAATTTCATGGCTGCAGTTACCACCCATAGTGATTTTGGAATCCAAGGGAATAAAATCTTTCACTGCTTCCACTTTTTCCCCTTCTATTTGCCACGAACTGATGGGACCAGATGCCATAATCTGTTTTTTGAATGTTGAGTTTTAAGCCAGCCTTTTCACTCTCATCTTTCACTCTCATCAAGAGGTTCTCTAGTTCTTTAGAAGGGAATATAGCCAATATTTTATAATGACTATAAATGGACTATAACCTTTAAAAATTGTGAATTTTAAAAATTTTGCTATACTGTAACTTATATCAACTATATCTCAATTTTAAAAAAGAAATTTATAAAAATAAACTGTCTGCATTTTAAGGGCCAAAGTAAGGTGGTCACCAGGCCTAGACTAGAACTGTGAGGTCACTAAGGGTCATGGAGCACACAGACAGACACGCACGCACGCACACACACAACTTGAATCCGGAAAAACCCCCTTTCTCCTATAATGTCCCTCCAGCACCCTCTACTGGCATCTACTGGCAATGCATAATTTAGGAAACTGCTTGTTGAAAAGTCCAGTCCAAAGTCTCACAGCAGTTTCTGAAGAATGAATTTGGAGTTCAGAGGCAATAAATTGATAATTGGCACAGACACTGTATTGTTCCAATACCAATTAGTGAACATTTATTCTTTTCTAAGTTATTTAAAGCATTATCCTTACATTTTCATATGTTCCTGGTTCTGTTCAGGGACTCGGTCTCCTACAAAGCTATTTGCAAATCTCTGTGTTAGCACAAGACAATTGCTTTTTGTTTTGTTTTTTTCTCGCCTGCTTCCCACTTTGGACAGTATTTTTCCAACAGTTCCAATGCCACTGTCTCCCTTGCGTGCCTTTATTACAGATTCCTGGATCACAGATTAAACTTTCTCAGAGTCTTGGGGCTTTACTGGCCTGTATGGTCTTTACTTCTATTTTCCCAGGAAGGAAAGGCTTAGGAAACGAGGCCAAATTGTCAAGAACAAGATGGAGCCAGAGCATGATAGTCTGTACCCCATACTTCTAGCCAGCACCATCTATGACCTTTGAAGAAGTCTTTGTTCCTCCCGCTGCTCTGGGTCTTAGTTGCAGCTTAAGCTTCTCTACTTGCTGAGCACAGGTCCTAGAACGCGGGCTGGTAGCCGCAGCACACAGGCATAGTTACCGCAAGGCAGGTGGGGTCCTAGCCCGCTGACCAGGGATCAAACCCGTCTCCTGCGTTAGAAGGCAGCTTCTTCACCTCTGGACCACCAGGGAAGTCTCAGTACCACGTGGTTCTATCACTAGAGAAAAACGAGTTTTGACACTTGTTGAGGCAAATTTCCCCTCATTGTTGCTTTTCAGTTATTTTTGTAATATTCCCAAGCATTTTTTTTCCAGGTGTTCTTTGTTATCAACTTGCCAAACCCAGTTGGTTTACATTAAATTCACTTGTTAACATGGATAGATTCACAATATCAGCCTTCCTAAGTACTTAAAAATAAAATTCCTTTAAAAAAATTAGCCACTGTGGAAAACAGTATGGCTTAAAAAATTAAACAAAATTACCACATGATCCAGCAATTCCACTTCTAGGTATGTAGCCAAAAGAATTGAAATTCAGGGCTCAAACAGCTATTTGTACACTCATGTTCATAGCAACAAAGCAACCTAAGTATTTACAGGTGGATGAAAGGATAAATAAATGTGATATATACATACAGTTGAATATATTCAATCTTTAAGAAGGAATGAAACTCTGATATATGCTATAACAAATAGCATAGATAAACCTCAAAGACACTGTGTTTAAGTGAAATGAGCCAGTCACAAAAGGACAAAAATCATATGACTCCACTTACATGAGATACCTAAAATATGCAAATTCATAGGGACAGAAAAGTGGTTACCAGGGTCTGGAGGAAGGAGAAATGGGAAGTTCATATTTAATGGGTACAGAGTTTCAGGTGGGAAAAATGAAAAAGTTTTGGCGACAGATGGTGGTAATGGTTGCACAACAATATGAATGCAAAAGTTATGACCAACCTAGACAGCATATTAAAAAGCAGAGACATTACTTTGCCAACAAAGGTCCATCTGGTCAAGGTTATGGTTTATCCAGTGGTCATGTATGGATGTGAGAGTTGGACTGTGAAGAAAGCTGAGTGCTGAAGAATTGATGCTTTTCAACTGTGGTGTTGGAGAAGACTCTTGAGAGTCCCTTGGACTGCAAGGAGATCCAACCAGTCCATCCTGAAGGAGATCAGTCCTGGGTGTTCATTGGAAGGACTGATGCTGAAGCTGAAACTCCAATACTTTGGCCACCTGATGTGAAGAGTTGACTCATTGGAAAAGACCCTGATGCTGGGAGGGATTGGGGGCAAGAGGAGAAGGGGACGACAGAGGAGGAGATGGTTGGATGGCATCACCGACTCGATGGACATGAGTTTGGGTAAACTCCAGGAGTTGGTGATAGACAGGGAGGCCTAGCGTGCTGAGAATCATAGGGTCGCGAAGAGTGCTACTGAACTGTACATTTTCAGTGATTCAAATGGTAGACCTTATGTTATATATATTTTACTACAATAATAATAGAATGTGCACATTTTGTTTTATTAATTATAAAATGATACACACACAATATGAAAATACAGAAAACATGAAAAAAGTTATCCATAATCCTATCAATTAAAGATGATATTTAAATTACTGATGTGTTTCCTTCTAGTTTTTAAATAATGTTTATACATACATGGTTGAGATTATGCTTGATATGCAGCTTTTTTTTGTATCCTGCCTTTTTAACTGAAGCACTTTCCTTATGAATTAAACTTCTTCAAAATATCATTATAAGGAGTTCCAAAATGGCGGAGCAAAGGAGTAGGTGGTCATGGAGTGCATCTCTCTCCACAGATGCATCAGGAATCTATCTACAGACACAACAGTTCTCACAGAACACTGGCTGAATACTAGCCAGGGTCCTTGACCACCGGGAAGGGCCATATGGATCCATGCATAACTGGGTAGGACGAAAAAAAGAAGGGAGTAGCAGAGCAAGCAGGACAGAGCCTGAACCCCAGGGTGGGGGAGCGGAAGCAGGAAATGGATTATTGCGTCTGGGGAAATTGGCTGGGACCGAAGGGAAGCATTTGAGGCTACTGGAGGAGGGTGAAGCAGCTGATCTGTGACAGTCTGGTTAGAGTAAGAACCACACAGACAATCCGTACTCCACGAACCGTACGTACCCTGGACTGGAACACATGTATACTGGTGTGCACAGGGCCTGGAAGCTAGAGCGTGGGTATTGGAGAGCAAGCCTGGGGCAAGCACTGCTGTTGGCAGCAGGGAGATGACCCGAGGAAACAGGGTGGAGGAAATCTGCAACAAGAAATGCCTTTGGAGGAAAACCGAACTGTCACGAAAGCAGGGCACTGCTACTGAGTCATGTGCAAGGGTTGGAGCCCAAGAAGGACCAGCCAGAGCTGCCTCTTGCGCGCCTGCTGCAGGAGGCTAAAAGGCTCCTTGCAGAGCCTCTTGCACCATAGTCACCAGCTTCCCTGCACACCTGGCACCGTTGGGCCCCCCCACGATTCAGGCAGCCGTGCCCCTTGCACGCCCTATCCCCACTGGGGCAGACCCCAGTCCTCCAGGGCAGCCTCAGGAGCAGACTCCCGTGGCCGGCCCACAGCCAGAGGTGGGGCTAAAACCACAGCTGAGTTCCGGCAGTGGAGTAGCTAAGGAAGAGGATTGAGGAGCTTTCCATCAGCTGCACAAACTGAAGGTTAAATCCACATGATTAACTAGGTACCTTCTGTGTCTGTGGAAAATGTGAAAGGACAGTGCGGTGTTCCCACAAAGAAAACACTCTGGCTCTGGCGGCTGTGGATACGGCAGGCAAGCACACACAAGAGTAGGGCCCGATTACTGCCCAAGCTGCCCCACAGGCCCCACACCGGGTCCCGAGGCCAGCTCTCCCCAGCGTGGGGAGGGTTCCCAGCCAGGCAGAGCTGGGCTGCGGCTCACGGCGGGGGCAAGGACACTGACAGGCGGAACCATAAGAAAACATTTATTATTATTATGTTTTGATTCATTCTATTGTTGATTCTGGGTTTTTTCCCCTGTTGTGGTGGTCGCTTTCATTATTATTTCTGTTTAAGTGTAGAGGATTTTTTAATCATGCTTTTCATTATGTTATGTATTTCTACTTTTACTTTGGCTTTCTAATGTTCTGTGTTTTTGCTGTTGCTATTTTGGTTCTTTTTGTTGCTGTAGTTGTTTACCACATACAGATCTTTTTAATATATACTTCTATTTTAACTTTGCCTTTCTGTTGTTCTTTCTTTTTTATTTTTTTTATTATGATATTTTTTATTATGATCTATTTCCCCTCTGTAGCATTGAGAGAGTCAATTCCTAGGCAGATTGATAAAGTCCAGGGTCCCCCAAGGAGGATAAAGTCCAGGGTCCCCTGACATGTCACATGACATCACCTGACATCACCTGGAATTCTCAAGGAGGAGAAAAGGACAAACATTTTTATCCCTCTACGTTCCTTCAGTCTACCACCAGTGAAGTCGCTCAATCGTGTCCAACTCTTTGCAATCCCATGGACTGTAGCCTACCAGGCTCCTCCATCCATGGAATTTTCCAGGCAAGAGTACTGGAGTAGGTTGCCATTTCCTTCTCCATGTTCTTTCTTTTTTAAATCATTTCTGTCTGCTTTGTTTTCTTGGCTTTATTCCTCAGTTGGCATTCTGCTTTGGCTTTGTTTTCCATTTGTGTTTTAGTTGGTTTTCTTTTTAATTGGCCAATCTCACTTTTGGTTTCTCTTTTTCATCTGGTTGCTCTCTTGTACTTTGCTTTCGTCGGCTCAGTTTTGGTTCTTCGGTGTGTATGTGTTCCTTTGTCTTTGCTTCTGCTTGTTTCTGTTTGGCTGATTTTTCTTTTACCATTTACCTGGGTTTCATATTTTCTTTTTTGTTTTTGTGCATGTTTGCTTTTTTGTATTTTTCAAATCCCCTTTATTGCCATGACAAACAGCATGTGGGATCTCGGTTTGGTTGCCAAAAGTCGGGGCTGAGTCTCTGGGGTGAGAGCACCAAGTCCAGACACTAGACCACCAAAGATTCCCGGCCCCAGAGAATATTAATCAGTGAGAACTCCCACAACGGCCTCCTTCCAAATCCAAGACCTGGTTCCACTAAAGTGCCTGCAGCACCCAGCGCTGAATGCCTCACCCAAACAATAAACAAGACAGGAACACAAACTCAGCAGTCAGCAGACAGACTGCCTAAAGTCATACTAAGCCCACAAACACCCAAAACACATCACCTGACGTGGCCCTGACATGTCACATGACATCACCTGACATGGAGGGAAAGTTCCCTCCATCTGCCAGGACTCAGGCGCAAACCCCACCACCACGAAGCCTACACAAGCCCCCGACCAACCTCACCCACCAGGGACAGAGACCCGAAGCAAGAACTGCGACCGTGTAGCCTGAGCACAGGAGACATCAAACACGGAAGATTAAACAAAATGTAAAGACAGAGAAATATCATGCAGGTGAAGGGTCAAGGTACAAACCCGTAAGACCAAATAAATGAAGAGGAAATAGGCAAACTACCCGAAAAGAAATACAGAACCTTACTAGTAAAGATCCAAAATGTCGAAGATAGATTGGAGAAGATGAAAGAAACATCTAAAAAGGATCTAGAAGAAATGAAGAATAAACAAACAGTGATGAACAACATAATTACTGAAAGTAAAAAATACTCTATAAGGAATAAATAGCAGAATAACTGAGGTAGAAGAACAGATACGTGAGTTGGAAGATAGAATGGTGGAAATAACTGCTGAAGAACCAAATAAAGAAAAAAAAAATGAATAGAATTGAGGACAGTCTCAGAGACCTCTGGGACAATATTAAATGCACCAACATTCTAACTATAGGGGTCCCAGAAAAAGAAGAGAAAGAGAAAGGGTCAGAGAAAATATTTGGAGAGATTATAATCAAAACCTTCCCTAACATGGAAAAGGAAGTAATCAATTAAGTCCAGGAAGCACAAAGTTCCATACAGGATAAACCCAAGGAGAAACATGCCAAGACACATATTAGTCAAGCTAACAAAAATTAAGCACAAAGAAAAATATTAAAAGCAGCAAGGGAAAAAAGACAAATTACATACAAGGGAACCTCCATGAGGTTAACAGCTGATCTTTCAGCAGAAACTCTGCAAGCCAGAAGGGAGTGGCAGGATATATTCAAAGTGATGCAAGGGAAAAATCTACAACCAAGATTACTCTACCCAGCAAGGATCTCATTCAGATTTGAAGGAGAACTCAAAAGCTTTACAGAGAAGCAAAAGTTAAGGGAACCCAGCACCACCAAACCAGCTTTACAACAAATGCTGAAGGAAGTTCTCTAGGCAGGAAAAATACAAGAAGAAAAAGATCTGCAAAAATAAATGCAAAAAAATTAATAAAATATCAACAGGAGCATATATATCAATAATTACTTTAACTATAAATGGATTGAAAGCTCCAACCAAAAGACACAGATGGCTGAATGGATACAAAAATAAGACTTGTATATATACTGTCTACAAGAGACCCACTTCAGGGGCTTCCCTGGTCGCTCAGTGGTTAAGAATCCACCTTGCAATGCTGTGGAGGTGGGTTTGATCCCTGGTCAGCGAGTAAAATCCCACATGCCACAGAGTAACCAAGCCCATGTGCTGTAACTACTGAGATCCTGTGCTCCAGAGCCCATGCACCACAACTAAAGAGTCCACATGTTGCGATGAAAGATCCCACATTACACAACAAAGATCTTGCATGCTGCAACGAAGAGCCAACACAGCCAAATAAATAAGTATTTTAAAGAGAGAGAGAGAGACCCACTTCAGACCTAGGGACACATACAGACTGAAAATGAGGGGATGGGAAAAGATATTCCATGCAAATGGAAATCAAAAGAAAATTGGAGCAGCAATACTCATATCAAACAAAATAGATTTTAAAATAAAGATAATTACAAGAGACTTGAGAGTCCCCTGGACAGCAAGGAGAACAAACCAGTCAATCTTAAAGAACATCAAACCTAAATATTCATTGGAAGGATATATACTGAAGCTGAAGCTCCAGTACTTTGGCCACCTGATGCAAAGAGCAGACTCATTGGAAAAGACCTTAATGCTGGGAAAGATTGAGGGCAGGAGCAGAAGGGGGCAACAAAGGATGAGGTGGTTGGATGGCAAACTCAATGGAGATGAGTTTGAGCAAATTCTGGGAGATAGTGAAGGACAAGGAAGCCTGGTGCGCTGCAGTCCATGGAATCACAAAGAGACACAACTGTGTGACTGAACAACACCAGCAAGGAACAATGAAGGACACTACATAAGGATCAAGGGATCGATCTAAGAGTGTGTGTGCGCTTAATCGCTCAGTCGTATCTAACTCTTGGCAACCCCAGGGATTGCAGCCCACCAGGGTTCTCTGTCCCTGGGGATTCTCCAGGCAAGAATACTGGAGTGGGTTGCCATATCCTCCTCCAGGGGATCTTCCCAACCCAGGGATCAAACCCAGGTCTCCCATACTACAGGCAATTCTTTACCAACTGACCCACCAGGGAAGCCCCAGTTTAAGAATAAGATGTAACAATTATAAATATTTATGCACCCAACACAGAAGCACCTCAATATATAAGACAAATGCTAACATATATAAAAGAGGAAGTCAACAGTAACACAAGAATAGTGTGAGACTTTACCACGCCACTTACACAAATGGACAGATTATCCAAATAGAAAATTAATAAGGAAATGCAAGCCTTAAATCACACATTAGATCAGATGGACCTAATTGATATTTATAGGACATTCCATTGAAAAGCAGCAGAATACACTTTTTTTCCAAGTGCACTTGGAACATTCTCCAGGATAGATCACATCTTGGGTCACAAATCAAGCCTCAGTAAATTTAAGAAAATTTAAATCACATTAAGCATCTTTTCTGATCACAACACTATGAGATTAGATATCAATTACAGTGGAAAAGCTGTAAAAAACTCAAACACATGGAGAATAAATAATATACTTCTAAATAACCAAGTGATAAGTGAAGAAATCAAAGAGAAAATAAGAAAAAAAAAACATAGAAACAAATGACAATGAAAACCTGACAATCAAAAACCTGTGGGATGCAGCAAAACTAGTTCAAAGAGGGAAGTTCACAGCAATACAATCCTACATCAAGAAACAAGAAAAACCGCAAATAAAAAACTTAGCTTTACACCAAAAGCAACTAGAAAAAGAAGAATAAAAGCCACAAAATTAGTGAAATAATAAATCATAAAGATCAGAGCAGAAATATATGAAAAAGAAATGAAGAAAACAATAGCAAAGATCAATAAAACTAAAAGCTGCCTCTTTAAGAAAATAAAATTGATAAACCATTAACCAGACTCATCAAGAAAAAAAAGGAGGTGGGGGATAAGACTCAAATCAATAAAGTTAGACATTAAAAAGGAGAAGTTACAACAGACACCACAGAAATACAAAGGATCATAAGAGACTACTACAAGAAATTATATGCCAATAAAATGGACAACCAGGAAGAAATGGACAAATTCTTAGAAAATTTCACCAGTCCAAGACTGAAGACTGCCCGCAATATGGGAGACCCAGGTTCTAAACCTGGGCCAGGAAGATCCCCTGGAGAAGTAAATGGCAACCCACTCCAGTATTCTTGCCTGGCAAACCCCATGGACAGATGATCCTGGCAGGCTATAGTCCATGTGGCCACGAGAGTTGAACATGACTTAGCTACTAATCCACCACCACCACCAAGACCGAACCTGGAAGAAGTAAAAAATGTGAACAGACCCATCACAAGCACTGAAATCAAAACTGATCAAAAATCTTCCAGCAAACAAGAACCCAGGGCCAGATGGTTTCATGGGTGAATTCTATCAAATGTTTAGAGAAGAACTAACACCTATTCTTCTCAAACTCTTCCAAAAAAATTGCAGAGGGAGGAACACTTCCAAACTCATTCTACAAGGTCACCATTACCCTGATACCAAAATCAGACAAAAATATTACCAAAAAAAGAAAACTGCAGGCCAATATCACTGATGAACATAGATGCAAACATCCTCAACAAAACACTACAACAGAATTCAACAACACACCAAAAGAATCATACACCATGATCAAGTGGGGTTTATCCCAGGCATGCAAAACTTCTTCAATATATGCAAATCAATCAATGTGACACACCATATTAACAAATTGAAAAACAAAAAGCATATGATAATCTCAATAGATGAAAAAAAACTTTTGACAAAATTCAACACTCATTCATGATTTAAAAAAAACCTCTCCAGAAAGTGGGCATAGAAAGAACTTACCTCAACATAATAAAGGCCATATACAACAAGCTGACACCAAACATTATTTTCAATGGTGAAAAACTGAAAGCATTTCCTCTAACAAGACAAGGGTGCCCACCCTTGTCACTCATCAAAGCATAGTTTTGGAAGTCCTAGCCACAACAATCAGAAAAGAAAAAGTAATAAAAGAATCTGGACTGCAAAAGAAGTAAAACTGTCACTGTTTGCAGATGACATGATATATACATGTGTGTGTGCATGCTCAGTCACTCAGTCTTGTCTGACTCTATGCAATCCCCTGGTCTGTAGCCCACCAGGCTTCTCTGTCCATGGGCAAGAATACTAAAGTGGGTTGCCATTCCATTCTCTAAGGGATCTTCCTGACCCAGGGATTGAACCTGCATCTCCTGCCACTCCTGCATTGGCAGGTGGTCTTTACCCCTGAGCCACCTGGGAAGCCCATACTATACATGGAAAAGCCTAAAGAATTAGGATTTAGCCACCAGAAAATTACTAGCATTAATCAATGCATTTCAAAATCACAGGATAAAAAAGTAATGCACAGAAATCCCTAGCATTCCCATACACTAACAACCAAAATTCAGAAAGAGAAATGAAGGAAACAAACCTATTCACCATTGCAAGAAAAAGAGTAAGTACCTAGGAATAAGCCTACTTAAGGATATAAAGACCTATGTACAGAAAACTATAAGGCACTGATGAAAGAAATCAAAGATGGCATGAACAGATGGAGAGATATGCTATATACTTGGATTGGAAGAATCAATATTGTGAAAATGACTATGCTACCCAAAATAATCTACAGATTCAATGCAATCCCTATTGAATTACCAATAGCATTTTTCACAGAACTAGAACAAAAAATTTTACAATTTTTTTAAGAAACACAAAAGACCCAGAATAGCCAAAGCAATCTTGAAAAAGAAAAACAGAGCTGGAGGAATCAGCCTCCCTTACTTAAGACTATATTACAAAGCTACAGTCACCAAGACAGCATGGTATTGGCACAAAAGCAGAAATATAGATCAAAGGAACAAGACAGAAAACCCAGAGATAAGCCCATGCACTTGTGGGCACCTCGTGTTTGACAAAGAAGTCAAGAATATACAGTGGAGAGAAGGTAGCCTCTTCAGTAAGTGTTGCTGGGAAAACTGGACAGCTATGTGTAAAAGAATGACATTATAACACTTCCTGACACCATACACAAAAATAAACTCAGAATGGGACCTAATTAAACTTTGATCCATTTTGAGTTACCTTTTGCGTACAGTCTAAAGTGAGGTTCCGCTTCATTCTCGTGCATGTGTATATCTAATTCTTCCCACACCATTTCTTGAAAAGGCTGTTCATTTCCTATTAAATTGTCTTGCCATCTTTGTTGAAAATCAGTTAACTATAAATGTAAGGGTTTATTTCAAGTCTCTAATTCTATTTCCTTGATCCATTTGTCTATCATTATGCTGATACCACACTGCAGCTTTGCATTAAGTTTTGAGGTCAGGAAGTATGACTCCTCCAGCTTTGTTCTTCCTTTTCAATATTGTATTTGATATTCAGAGTCCTTTGACTTTCCATGTGAATGTTCGGATAAGTTTGTCGGTTTGTGCAAAGAAGACAGCTTGGAATTTAAGGGGGAATGAATTGAAATTATAGATGAATTTGGGGGTTATTGCTAGGAGATCCAACCAGTCCATCCTAAAGGAAATCAATCCTGAATGTTCATTGGAAGGACTGATGTTGAAGCTGAAACTCCAATACTTTGGCTACCTGATGTGAAGAGCTATTCATTTGAAAAGACCCTGATGCTGGGAAAGATTGAAGGCGAGAGGAGAAGGGGACGACAGAGGATGAGATGGTTGGATGGCATCACTGACTCAATGGACATGAGTTTGAGTAGACTCCGGGAGTTGGTGATGGACAGGGAGGCCTGGCGTGCTGCACTCCATGGGATCGCAAAGAGCTGGACACGACTGAGCGACTGAACTGAACTATCTTAAGAATCTTAAGTCTTCCATTCATGAACATGTAATGTCTTTACATTTATTTGGATCTTCTTTAATTTCTCTCTACAATATTTTGTAGTTTTTAGTGTGCAAGTTTTACACTTGTTTGATTAAACTTACTCCTAAGTATCTTATTCTGCTTGGTACTATTGTCAATTGAGTTATTTTCTTAAATCAATTTTGTATTGTTCATTTCTATTGTGAAGAAATACAATTGATTTTTGTATATCGATCTTGCATTCTGTAGTCTTGTTGAACTTATTTATTAACTCTGATAGCTTACTTTCTTTTTTTAATTGAAGTATAGGTGATTTATAATACTATGTTAGTTTCAGGTGCCCAGAACAGTGATTCAGTCTTTTACCGATTATATTCTGTTATACATTATCTTCTCTTCCTTTGGAGACTAGGAGGGAGAGGAAGCTGTCTGAACGGTTTCATTTATAATTGAACTCTAGGGTTTCCCTGGTGGCTCATCTGGTAAAGAATCTGCCTGCAATGTGGGAGACCTGGGTTCAACCCCTGGGTTGGGAAGATCCCCTAGAGAAGGGAAAGGCTACCCACTCCTGTATTCTGGCCTGGAGAATTCCATGGACTCTGTAGTCCATGGGTTTGCAAAGAGTCGTACACGACAGAGCAATGACTTTCACTTTCATAGGTTATTATAGGATATTGGATAATGGGTAACAAAAACAAACAAATCTTTGTCCCTATCTATTTTACAAATAGTATTCAGTATCTGTTAGTCCCATATTCCAAATTTGTCCTTCCCCTTGCCCTTTCTGCTTTTGTAATCGTAAGTTTGTTTTTTCTGTCTGAGAGTCTGTTTCTGTTCTGTATATGCAATCATTTGTATTATTTTTAAGATTCTACATATAAGTGTTATAGTATTTATCTTTCTCTCACTTATTTCACTAAGCATTATATTCTCTGAGTCCATATTGTTGCAAATGGCAATATTTCATTCTTTTATGACTGAGTAATATTCTATTGCATGTATATACCATGAGCTTCTCAGGTAGCACTAGTGGTAAACAGCCCGCCGCCAATGCAGGAGACTAAGAGATGTAGGTTTGATCCCTGTGTCGGGAAGATCCCCTGGAGGAGGTCATGGCAACCCACTCCAGTATTCTTGCTTGAAGAATCCCACGAACAGAGGAAACTGAAAGGCTAGAGTCCACAGGGTCTCAAAGAGTCAGACATTATTGAAGTTATTTAGCATGCACACATACCTCAATAAAGCTGGGGGGAGAAAAATCTAGTGAGATATAAATGACAGAATGAAATGAACATTCATTGAAGACCTACTACATGCCACTGTAGTGAAATCTGTCTATATTCATGTACACATACATACACACACACACAATCTCATTTATCTTCGTGTGGTTCCTGCCTCTTACAGGCCCCACATTTTCCATTAAACCTGATCTCTTACCAGGGTTCCCCAGCATGAATGTTCCCTTTAGGGAAGGTACCTTCTGCCCCAACTCACACCTGCAGAGGTCTGCTCAAACACTTTGACTCACGTTATCCAATTTAACAAGTACCTATTGAACTGCTACCAAGTACAATGACACAGACATGTAGAAGATTGGGTCCCTTGCCTAAAAGAGCCATCAGTCTCTTCTGAGAAACCAGTTCAGTTCAGTTCAGTCACTCAGTCGTGTCCGATTCTTTTTGACCCCATGAATCACAGCACACCAGGCCTCCCTGTCCATCACCAACTCCCAGAGTTTACTCAAACTCATGTCCATCGAGTTGGTAATGCCATCCAGCCATCTCATCCTCTGTCATCCCCTTCTCCTCCTGCCCCCAATCCCTCCCAGCATCAGGGTCTTTTCCAATGAGTCAACTCTTCACATCAGGTGGCCAAAGTATTGGAGTTTCAGCTTCAGCATCAGTCCTTCCAATGAACACCCAGGACTTATCTCCTTTCAGCTTCAGCATCAGTCCTTCCAATGAACACCCAGGACTTATCTCCTTTCAGCTTCAGCATCAGTCCTTCCAATGAACACCCAGGACTGATCTCCTTTAGGATGGACTGGTTGGATCTCCTTGCAGTCCAAGGGACTCTCAAGAGTCTTCTCCAACACCACAGTTCAAAAGCATCAATTCCTCGGCTCTCAGCTTTCTTCACAGTCCATACATGACAACTGGAAAAACCATAGCCTTGACTAGACGGACTTCTGTTGGCAAAGTAATGTCTCTGCTTTTTAATATGCTGTCTAGGTTGGTCATAACTTTCCTTCCAAGGCGTAAGCGTCTTTTAATTTCACGGCTGCAATCACCATCTGAGGTGATTTTGGAGCCCAAAAAAATAAAGTCAGCCACTGCTTCCACTGTTTCCCCATCTATTTGCCATGAAGTGATGGGACCAGATGCCATGATTGTAGTTTTCTGAATGCTGAGCTTTAAGCCAACTTTTTCACTCTCCTCTTTCACTTTCATCAAGAGGCTTTTTAGTTCCTCTTCACTTTCTGCCATAAGGGTGGTGTCATCTGCATATCTGAGGTTATTGATATTTCTCCCAGCAATCTTGATTCCAGCTTGTGCTTCTTACAGCCCAGTGTTTCTCATGATGTACTCTGCATATAAGTTAAATAAGCAGGGTGACAATATACAACCTTGATGTACTCCTTTTCCTATTTGGAACCAGTCTGTTGTTCCATGTCCAGTTCTAACTGTTGCTTCCTGACCTGCATACAGGTTTCTCAAGAGGTGGGTCAGGTGGTCTGGTATTCCCATCTCTTTCAGAATTTTCCACAGTTTATTGTGATCCACACAGTCAAAGGCTTTGGCATAGTCAATAAGGCAGGAATAGATGTTTTTCTGGAACTCTTTTGCTTTTTCAATGATCCAGCGGATGTTGGCAATTTGATCTCTGGTTCCTCTGCCTTTTCTAAAACCAGCTTGAACATCTGGAAGTTCACGGTTCACGTATTGCTGAAGTCTTGCTTGGAGAATTTGAGCATTACTTTACTAGCGTGTGAGATGAGTGGAACTGTGTGGTAGTTGTACGGTAGAAACCAAGTAGATGCTAAAGAACTAGCTACTTAAGGATGAAAAGTTATCTACAACTTAGAATATATAATTTGTTGTCCAAACCAATTCATTTTTGAGAATGAATAATTGTGCTGAGGTAATAGGGATAAAGTGGGCAAGAAGTAGAAATAAAGTAGGTATATGAATCCCATAAAGAGAACAGATCTGCATTACTGAAGAACCCTTTGTTTGCTGAAGAGTAAGAGGTACTTGGACTTGCCACATGGGGCAGGAAGTGGGACCAAGTGGGACAGGAAGTGGGACCAAGCTAAATCAGTCTGCAAGGTGGAGAAGTTGATATTTTCAGGGAAAACTCAGAGCAATGGAATGAAGTCAAGAGGCTGGGTGCAGCTAAAAGAGCTTCAGGGAGAGAAACCCCTGTAACAAATGTAGTAGAGAATAGGTTTGAGGAAATCAAATCAAAGTCAATTATGCATTTTAAATTCCTTGCTTTGAGGCATATAACTACCTTGTGGCTTCTCTCCCACAAGAATCCTCAGTAAAAGCTACATTTCTCACCACTACTCTTTTGTAAGTGGACTCTGGGGAAAATTTGGAGAGATGTTCTGCTTTGTGGTTTAAGTGGAGCAAACACACAGACACTACCAGAGCTAGAGGACAGAGAACCTCCACATCTGGTTAATCAACAAAAGCAACTCTTCTGTGTATATATCCTATACTGATGAACTTTAGCGGCTTTATGCATTTTCATTCATCTTTAAACAAGTTTCATTCCTTGTACAGTTCCAAAGTGTGTGATATAGACTACAGGTACCACAGGGAACAATCTAAGAAGGAAGAAGTTTGGGTCAGAAAAGGCTTCTGAGAGGCTTAAGAAAGAAAAAGAAGGGAAGATGATCCAAGAGGGATAGCATGAGCACAGATGGTGATTAAAAAAAAAAAAAAAACAAGCTGGGTATTAACAGGGAGAGTGAGGAGGCCAGTCTCTTTGGAAAAAAAATGTTATACTGAGGAGCAGGAACAATGCCAGGGAAGCTGAATAAAGGTTTCAGTATCTTTAGTCAGCAGAATTAGAGAAGGGAAAAAGCACCAGCTGCAGCCTATTCACAAAAAGCCGCAGTGCTGCCTTTCATCTTGATCTATACGCTTTCAGTCATTTGACCTATTTTTTAAATTTTATTTTTATTTATTTATTTATTTGGGCTGCACTGGGTCTTTGTTGCTTGCTGTGTGGGCTTTCTCCTAGTTGTGGTGAGTGTGGACTACTCTTAGCTGTGGTGTGCGGGCTTCTCATTGTGGGAGCTTCTCTTTTTGCGGTGTGTGGGTCCTAGAGCACATGAGCTTCAGATGTTATGGCTGGCGCTCGGGCTGAGTTACCCCATGGCATGTAGGAATCTTCCCGGAGCAGGGATCAAACCCATGTCCCCTGCATTGGCAGGTGGATTCTTAACCACTGGACCACCACAGAAGTCCCTGGCCTGTATTTTTAACAAAATATGGGTCCTATGAAACATAATCTACATGTTACTTAACCATACGTCACAAACATCTCCCATTTATTAAGCGTCATCCTTCTACCATTTGATTTTTAATGGCTCTTTTTTACTCTTTCACAGATAAAGTATGCATGAAGTTTATGAGCAAGAGAACTGAGGTTGCCACCAAAAAAATTTTCTGAAAAGAAGGTTGGAGCAGTGAAAGCTAGACACGGAAGGCCCATTCAGAGGCCAGGATAATCTTCCCAGAGCCTGTGGAAGCTCCTGGAGAGACCGTGAGAAATGCAAAAGGTGCTAGCTCTCAAGGGCAGCACAACAAATGCACACAAGAAGATGTACAGTGCAAAGCACCCAGGGTGAAGCCAGAAACTAGCTCTGCAAGAACTCGTAAGAGGATGGGAGGGGGTCAGGGAGCAGGGATTGGCACGTGGGGCAAGGGGGCTCAGCAAGGACAGGCTGTCTTGAAAGAGCATGACATGCACTTGGGCCTCTTCCTTTCTGTCTGTTGTCTATTAGTCTTCATGTTCTGTTCTTCAAATGAGAGTAGAAATTTCTCTTCCCTACTCCTCTTTCCATCGGGAGACTCTGTTTTCACTTACTTTCCCCGACCCTCTCAGGAAAAGACCAGCCCAAAGAAACTCCAGCCACAGGGAGAATGACTCAGCATAACTTTTAACTGATTCCAAATCCTTGAAGATGATTTTTGATGATCTCACATTTCATTGACCACCCACTTCATGTTTAATCAGTTGTGGCTTGTAAGGCCTTTCTCTTTAAAACTTAACACACATACACGCGCAGTTTCTTTGGCAGCAAATTTCTGCTTCATGGTCTAGCTCATCTATCTGTGACATTCTCCGAGAAAATCTCCCCCAGCTTCTTTTCTTTCTTCCCACCCCTCCAAAGTAGTGGCTTCTTACTCTGAGCCCTACAGTCCTAGTCTCAGTCATCGTCACAACCACACAATGGGATAGGCGCCACACAAGGTGCCTGCCTTAGTCTCAACAATATGCTCTCCAAAAGCAGAAATTCTGCCTCCTGGCCTCTGTGGCCCCAGTACCTGGCCTAAAGGAACTCAGCATTGTTACATGGACACCAACTTGAAAAAAGAAAAGTGAAAGAAAAGTTTAGGGGACATCAGATTTCCTTGGGCATAGACTCAAGAGTCCTCAGCTCTGAGTAACTTTTTTTACATAATCACATCAGAAACTTTTTATGGCACTATTTTCCATTCAACTGCCTCCATGTCCTACATGTTCCACATAAAACCACCATCTTATTACCACTTCCGCCCACACCAAAAACCTGCAGCAATCTCAATGAACAACTTTTCATATCAGCAAAGCTATGAAGTGCCTGTCTCTGCTTTCTCATTCAATGAATATTTATTAAGCAACTATTATATTCAGGGAACAATCTCTCTTGACATCCCCTGCAGCACCCTTGAGACCCATTGCTTCAGACAAACAAAGGCGCTATTATAAACATACATCCAGACACTGAATAATGATGGATGAGGGTGCATCCAGCTTTCTTTCTGCAACTCACGCTTTCAAAGTCATTACATCCTGTACTTCCTGTGTCCCAGCTTTCCTTGTGCCTTTTAAACCTTTATAACTTGGAATATCAGCATGATACAAGCCATCTAGAAACAACATTTTAAAGTAAGGCTATTAAACTTAAGGGAAACTTTGTTGTACATGAAGCACATGTGTTCAGTCGTGTCTGACTCTTTTGCGATCCCATGGGTTGTAGCCTGCCAGGCTCCTCTGTCCATGGGATTTTCCAGGCAAGAATCCTGGAGTGGGTTGCCATTTGCTCCTCCAGGAGTTATTCCCGACCCAGGGATTGAGCCCATATCTCCTGCGTCTCCCGCACTGGCAGGTGGTTTCTTCACCGCTATGCTATTTTGCACATATATTCTCCTCTCAGCTGCCATGGTTAGTGAGAAGGGGCTACAATACATACGTCTGTGTATTGTACAGTGTACAGGGTATCCTCATGAGAGGCTAACAGGCAGGAAGGCCAGGGGTCTCCAAACGGAGGAAATAGGCTGCAAGTGTCAGACATTTTTTCTCTCTCTCTCTTAAGTGGCAGGAGAAAACAAACGTGTTATATTTTTTCCTCTTCTCTATACAAATGTAAAAAGAAGTTTCTCTGAAAATTCTGTGCTGCCTAATGACAGCTGGTCCCACCTGAACTTAACTTTTCTCAAACCTTGAGCTAACCGATACATTTTTCTTATGGAAATGTTTGTCTTAAGCTATGTTAAGGTACTATGTATTTACCCTTGACTGTCTTCAAGTCAGTTCCGCCTAAAGACTCAGAACCAGTATGTTATACTGATACATTGTTCTCCTAATCTATGTTAATGAAACTATATATTTGTATGGAAATCTGCCTTTCTTCAAGATTCATGTCAATCGGTTTATGGCCCAGGATGACTCACCTGGTGCCAAGATTATCTCAAAATGCATCTGTGGGTGAGGGGCCTTGTGCCATTCTCTGAGTTTTGAGACATTTCCTTTCTTTATTAGCAGACTGCTAGAAGCTGTATAACATCCAGCTAAAGACTAGCTGGGGGAGTACTCTTTCTGTCCCCTTCTGATGTCTATGTCAGAAGTTTTCTCTATCTCTTTTAATAAAACTTTATTACACAAAAGCTCTGAGCAATCAAGCCTCGTCTCTGGCCCCGGATTGATTTCTTCTCCTCCGGAGGCCAAGAATCCTGGCATCTTTTGTGGTTCAGCAACAACCTTTCACTCAGACCAGCAGAATAGAAGAACTTCTCTGCTGCAACAAAGCACATTACTCTTCCTCCTAAAACTAAACAGCATTGAAATAGAAATTCAGTTTCTAACTCAATAAAGAAGTTTACAAAGTTGGGTCTATGTAGAGAACAGAGCTGGTGTTGAAAGGTTGTTGGAGAAGGGACAGGCTACCCATGGGGTCACAAAGAGTACACCACAACTGAGGGACTTACACTTTCACTTTCTCTGTACTATACAGTGGGACCTTATTGTTTATCTGTGCTTTTGAACTATGGTGTTGGAGAAGACTCTTGAGAGTCCCTTGGACTGCAAGGAGATCCAACCAGTCCATCCTAGAGGAGATCAGTCCTGGGTGTTCATTGGAAGGACTGATGCTGAAGCTGAAACTCCAATACTTTGGCCACCTGATGCAAAGAGTTGACTCATTGGAAAAGACCCTGATGCTGGGAGGGATTGGGGGCAGGAGGAGAAGGGGATGACAGAGGATGAGATGGCTGGATGGCATCACTGACTTGATGGGCATGAGTTTGAATAAACTCCGGGAGTTGGTGATGGACAGGGAGGCCTGGTGTGCTGCGATTCATGGGGTCACAAAGAGTCGGACATGATGAGCAACTGAACTGAAATGATCCTATCTATGGTCTTTTGTACCTGCTGATCTCAAACTCCTAATTTATATCTAGCTACCCTTTGGTGACCATAGGTTTGTTTTCTATGTCAAGAATCTGTTTCTGTTTGTAAATAAGTTCATTTGCATCATTTTTAGATTCCATATATAAGTAGTATCATAATGGTATTTGTCTTTCTCTGACTCATATCACTAAGTATGATAATCTCCAGGTCTATCCATGTTGCTCTAAATGGCTTTATTTCAGTCTTATTATGGCTGAGTAATAATCTATTGTGTGTGTGTGTGTGTGTGTGTATGTGTGTATATATATATATGCCACTTTTTCTTTATCTATTCCTCTGTCAATGGACATTTAGGTTGCTTCCATGTCTTGGCTATTGTAAATAGTGTTACTATAAACATTGAGGTGCATGTATCTTTTTTTAGTACTTTCTTAGGTTGTTTTTTTTTTTTTAATTTTGTTTCTGTCTTTAAGCCAAATGAGACTTTTAAAAAATATTTATTTACATACAGCTGCACTGGGTCTTTATTGCTGCTCTGGCTTCTCTCTAGCTACAGTGAGCAGAGGCTCCTCTCTGTTTGAGGGGCTTGGGTTTCTGGTTGTAGTGGCTTCTCTGGCTGCTGAGCACAGGCTCTATGAGGCATGAAGGCTTCCAGCAGTTGTGCTTGGGGGCTCTAGAGCACAAACTCAGTAGTTAGGCTCATGGGTTTAGATACCCCGTGGCATGTGGAATCTTCCTGGACCAGGGATGAAACACATGTTCCCTTCATTGGCAAGCAAATTCTTAACCACTGGGAAGTCTGGGATGCATGTATCTTTTTGAATTAGAGCTTTCTCCTGATATATGCTCAGGAATACAATTGCTAGATCATATGGCAACTCTATTTTTGTTTTTTTAAGGAAACTCCATGCTATTCTCCATAGTAGCTGTATCAATTTACATTCCCGCCAATGTGTAGAAGGCTTCCCTTTTCTCCACAGCCTCTTCAGAATTCATTTTTTGTAGACTTTCTGATGATGGCCATACTGACCAGTGTGAGGTGATACCTCATTGTAGTTTTGATTTGTATTTCTCTAATAATTAGTGATGTTGAGCATCTTTTCACGTGCCTACTGATCATCTGTTTGTCTTCTTCACAGAAATGTTTCTCTAGGTTTTCTGACCATTTTCAATTGGGTTGTTTGGTTCATTTTGATAATGAGTTGAATGAGCTGTTTGTTTATTTTGGAAATTAAATCCTTGTCAATCACATCATGTGTAAATATGTTCTCCCAGTTCATAGGTTGTATTTTCATTTTGTTTATGATTCCCTTTGCTGTGCAAAAGCTTATAAGTTTCATTAGGTCCTATTTGTTTATTTTTGCTTTTATTCCTATTGCCCTGGGAGAGTTACCTAAGAAAACATTGCTACAATTTATGTCAGAAAAAATTTTGCCTACATTCTCTTCTAGGGGTTTTATGGTATCATTTATGGTCTTATATTTAAGTCTGTAAGCCATTTTGAGTTTTTGTACGTATGTGTATGGTGTATGGGAGTGTTCTATCTTCATTGATTTATATGTGACTGTCCAACTTTCCCAACAATTGCTGAAGAGACTATCTTTTCTCCATTGTATATTCTTGCCTCCTTTGTTGAAAATTAATTCACCATGGGTGTGTGGATTTATTTTGGGGCTCTCTATCTGGTTCCATTGATTCATATGTCTGTTTTTGTGCCAGGACCCTGCTGGCTTGATTACTATGGGTCTTTATTATTGTCTAAAGTCTAGCAGGGTTATGCCTCCAGCTTTGTTCTTTTTCCTCAAGATTATTTTGGCAATTCTGGGTCTTTTGTGGCTCCATATAAAGGTTCAAACTATTTGTGTTAGTTCTGTGAAAAATATCATGGGGAATTTGATAGAGATCACATTAAATCTGTAGATTGCTTTGGGTAGTATGGCCATTTTAACAATATTAATTCTTCCAAAACAGTTAGAATCATTTCACACACAACCCTACAGAAATTGATATATGTATATGTACACACACAAATTTAATTTTACAGAGGTTTCATACTATTGTGGGAGTTAAGAATAGGCTTCCCCAAGATATGATACTTTGGCATGTGGATTATTTTGAATGAAAGGCAATGGAAGTCCGAGTTCAAGAGAAACTATTGCCTCTCCCTTGTCTGAGGAGGTCTTACAAATACCTAAGAAAAGAAGAGAAGTGAGAGGCAAAGGAGAAAAGGAACGATATACCCCCTTTGAATGCAGAGTTCCAAAGAATAGCAAGGAGAGATAAGAAAGCCTTCCTCAGTGATCAATGCAAAGAAATAGAAGAAAACAATAGAATGGGAAAGACTAGAGATCTCTTCAAGAAAATTAGAGATATGAGGAAACATTTCTTTTTTTTTTTTTTTTTTTTTTTATGAGGAAACATTTCATGCAATGATGGGTGCAATAAAGGACAGAAATGGTATGGACCTAACAGAAGCAGAAGATAGTAAGAAGAGGTGGCAAGAATATGCAGAAGAACTGTACAAAAAAGATCTTAATGACCCAGATAACCACAATGGTGTGATCACTCACCTAGAGCCAGACGTCCTGGAATGTGAAGTCAAGTGGGCCTTACAAATCATCGCTACAAACAAAACTAGTGGAAGTGATGGAATTAAAGTTGAGCTATTTCAAATCCTAAAAGATGATGTTGTGAAAGTGCTACACTCAATATGCCAACAAGTTTGGAAAACTCACCAATGGTCACAGGACTGGAAAAGGTCCGTTTTCATTCCAATCCCAAAGAAGGACAATGCCAAAGAATGTTCAAACTACTGCACAATTGCACTCATCTCACATACTAGCAAAGTAATGCTCAAAATTCACCAAGCCAGGCTTCAAAACTACATGAACCATGAAGTTCCAGATGTTCAAGCTGGATTTAGAAAAGGCAGAGGAACTGGAGATCAAATTGCCAACATCCATTGGATCATAGAATAAAAGCAAAAGAATTCCAGAAAAACATCTACTGCTGCTTTATTGATCACGCCAACGCCTTTGACTGTGTGCATCACAACGAATGTGGAAAACTCTTAAAGAGATGGGAATACCAGACCACCTTACCTGCCCCCTGAGAAATCTGTGCACAGGTCAGGAAGCAACAGTTACAACCGGACATGGAACAACAGACTGGCTCCAAATCGGGAAAGGAGTACGTCAAGGCGGTATTTTGTCACCATGCTTATTTAACTTCTATGCAGAGTACATCATGCAAAATGCGAGGCTGGATGAAGCACAAGTTGGAATCAAAATTGCCAGGAGAAATATCGACAACTTCAGATACACAGATGACACCACCCTTATGGCAGAAAGTGAAGAGGAACTAAAGAGCCTCTTGATGAAAGTGAAAGAGGAGAGTGAAAAAGCTGGCTTAAAACTCAACATTCAGAAAACTAAGATCATAGCATCTGGTCCCATCACTTCATGAGAAATAGATGGGGAAACAATGGAAACAGTGCCAGACTTCATTTTCTTGGCCTCCAAAATCACTGCAGATAGTGACTGCAGCCATGAAATTAAAAGACACTTGCTCCTTGGAAGAAGAGCTATGACCAACCTAGATGGCATATTAAAAAACAGAAACATTGCTTTGCCAACAAAGGTCCATCTAATCAAAGCTATAATTTTTCCAGTAGTCATGTATGGATGTGAGATTTGGACTATAAAGAAAGCTGAGCACCGAAGAATTGATGCTTTTGAACTGTGGAGAAGTGTTGCAGAAGACTCTTGAGAGTCCCTTGGACAGCAAGGAGATCAAACTAGTCCATCCTAAAGGAGATCAGTCCTGAATATTCATTGGAAGGACTGATGCTGAAGCTGAAACTCCAATACTTTGGCCACTTGATGCAAGAACTGACTCATTTGAAAAGACCCTGATGCTGGGAAAGATTGAAGGCAGGAGGAGAAAGGGACGACAGAGGATGAGATGGTTGGATGGCATCACCGACTCAATGGACATGAGTTTGAACAAGCTCCAGGAGTTGGTGATGGACAGGGAAGCCTGGTGTGCTGCAGTCCATGGGGTCACAAGGAGTCAGTACGACTGAGTGACTGAACTGAACTAACTTCCTAGAAAAATTTAAATTGGGGAACTTTTTCCAGAAAAATAATTATTACCAGATACAACTTGTTTTTCATCTTTTGCCCATACCACATGGCATACAGGACCTTCATTCCCCAACCAGGGATGGAACCCGTGTCCCCCTGCAGTAGAAGCTCAGAGTCTTAACCACTGGACCACCAGGGAAGTCCCTGTCACATATAGCTTTTATCTAAGTAACCCCATATATGTGGCAGAGCAAACCTCTAATTACTAACATCGGCTGCTCTTGTGTACTATTAATAACTCTCTTGTCCTTGGAAGCCCCAAGGCCCTATCCCATTCCTTAGCCTGGGATGGCATACATATCTCATTTTACCTTTCTGTCTCTGAACCTCTCATGTCTGTGGGGTTCTCACACATATAAAATTCAATTCAATTTTCTTCAGTTTATATGTCTCATGTCATTTTAATTATTTGACAAAAAAGATCCAAAGAATGGAAGGATAAGGCAACTTTTCCTCTTCCTAACACTATACATGTGACCCTGTGTTTTTGACTTAATGATGTATGTGTCTTAGACACAGCCTTTCATGTAGATAAGAAGTTAATGATTTACAGATTTTGCTGAAGCCATTTCCAGAAAGATCACTGTTTTATTTACCCTGTCCACCAGATCTAAATTAATGTTCTGAGGCTTCCAGCATTACTCAATAGTGTGGTCCGTGGGGGAAGACTCCTAACCATGCATAGAGAGATCTTACTCTTCTGTGTCCGGTCAACAATTTAAATTCTGACTCTTGCTGCTAGAATTGCTAACTTCTCAAGAAAATCTCCCTCCCAAAGTATCAGAGAAAAAGCCTTTACTTTTCACATAATTTTACATTTCCTATATTTGTTTCATTCAGCAAGTATTTATTTAATAACTACTGGGTTATTAAGTAACTTAGGCAAAGTCCTAGAGATCCACATTTTATTGACATATTTACTGATGTTTTCCTTCCCAGGGACTAAGCTATTTTATAATGCTGGTGCCCTCTAAATGTTCTATTCCTCAATCAGTTGACAAGATAGAAAAGTCCGTCTATCAATGATCTACTTGAACAAATTTTTTAAAACATTCTTTGGCCTCACTAAAATTTCCAACAATATCCACTAAAATGAAAATATATAGAAGTAGATTAAAATAACTACTCTCTATTGAAAAAAAGTTTATTATTTACAGTCAACATTTTTTTTTTTTTTTTTGAACTGTTACTACACACGAGGCATGGGGGCTTCCCAGGTGGTGCAGGCAAAGAACCCACCTGCCGGATGCAGGAGACGTAGGAGGCCCAGGCTCAGTCCCTGGATTGGGAAGACTCCCTGGGGAAGGGAGTGGCAACCTGCTCCAGTGTTCTTGCCTGGAGAATCCCATGGACAAAGGAGACTAGCAGCTCACTGTCCATAAGGATTGCAAAGAGTCAGAAGTGACTAAAGGGACTTAGTTGGCCAGCTGGCCACACGCAAGGCATAGGAAAATGTATTTAAAGAGGTTGTTCCTATAGTTTGAGATTAAACAGATGATTATTACTTCTTTTTAATTTTAGTTTTTATTACTAAATATTTGAGTACTACAAAACAGTATGTATGTTAATTAACATCTGCACCTGTGTTCAGTTCAGTCAGTTCCGTTCTGTCGTTCAGTCGTGTCCGACTCTTTGCGACCCCATGGACTGCTGCACGCCAGGCTTCCTTGTCCATCACCAATCCCGGCACCTACTCAAGCTCATGTCCATTGAGTCAGTGATGCCATCCAACCATCTCATCCTATGTTGTCCCCTTCTCCCGCTTTCAATCTTTCCCAGCATCAGGGTCTTTTCAAATGAGTCAGTTCTTTGCATCAGGTGGTCAAAGTATTGGAGCTTCATCTTCAGCATCAGTCTTTCCAATGAATATCAGGATTGATTTCCTTTAGGATGGATTAGTTGAATCTCCTTGCTGTCTAAGGGACTCTCAAGAGTCTTCTCCAACACCACAGTTCAAAAGCATCAATTCTTTGGTGCTCAGCTTTCTTTATAGTCCAACTCTCACATCCACACATGACTACTGGAAAAACCATAGCTTTGACTAGAGGGACATTTGTTGGCAAGGTAATGTCTCTGCTTTTTAATATGCTATCTAGGTTGGTCATAGCTGTTCTTCCAAGGAGCAAGCATCTTTTAATTTCCTGGCTGCAGTCACCATCTGCAGTGATTTTGGAGCCCCAAAAAATAAAATCTGTCACTGTTTCCATTGCTTCCCCATCTATTTGCCATGAAGTGATGAGACCAGATACCATGGACTTAGTTTTCTGAATGTTGAGCTTTAAGCCAACTTTTTCACTTTCCTCTTTCACTTTCATCAAGAGACTCCTTAGTTCTTCTTTGTTTTCTGCCATAAAGGTGGTGTCATCTGCATATCTGAGGTTATTGATGTTTCTCCCAGCTATCTTAATTCCAGCTTGTGCTTCATCCAGCCCAGTGTTTCTCATGATGTACTCTGCATATAAGTTAAATCAACAGGGTGACAATATACAGCCTTGATATACTCTTTTACCGATTTGGAATCAGTCTGTTTTTCCATGTCTGGTTTTAACTGTTGCTTCCTGACCTGCATACAGATACACCTGTGTATTGAACACCAAACTTGGGAAATACAGTATTATTATTTCAACTGACATTTCCAATATAGTCTTCCTCAAACCTCAAAGGTAATTACCATCATGAATTTGCTGTTTTTTTTTTCTTAAGAAAATCTTTAGTACTTTTCCTATATAGATACATATCCATGAATAGTATATGACACTTCCTGCTAGTTTTAATACTTTAAACAAAAGATATCATACCACTATTCATATCTTCTGCAACTTATTTTTTTCATTATTATGTTATTAAGTTTTACCCACATTAATACACATAGTTTAGCTTTATTCATGTTAAGCATCAGGTGGATAGACAGGGAGATACTGAGACAGAGACAGATAGACTGACCATTGTATGAACATACTACAGCTTATCCATTCTCCTGTGAATGGACAGACCAATTGTCTCCAATTTATCCTGATTCAAACAATAGAGCAGTTAAGATTCTCATACTAATCTTCTTGTGTACATGATACTAATGATACACATCTGAGAGTGCAAATGCATTTCAATTTCATCAAATATTTTCCAAATTGCTCACCAAAGGATTTTACAAATTAACCCTTGCACCAGAAGTGTAGGATCTCCCCTTGATCTACAATTTCGCTCTTTGTATTGGCTGGCTTTTTAATTTTTTGCTGTGTGATGAATGTGAAATTGTATCTGGCTATGGTTTTACTTTGCTTTTCTCCTATTGCTAATTAAAATGAGCATATTTTGAATATTTATTGGCCATGCAGACTTTCTTTCCCTTTGTCCATTTTTCTACCAAAATTTCTTTTGCTTATTAATTTCAAGGAGTTCTATTTCTTAACAGTAAGACTTTGTGGTTACCTCTGATGCAAATATACCTGCCAACCGGCGTCTTGTCTTTTGACCTATGTAAGGTATACATTTTTTAATATTATTTATTTATTTGGCTTCATAATAAATGCAGTTGCCATCTATGGTCTTAGGTGCCACACACTGGCTCTCTGATGTGGACGTGGGGTTAGTTGCCCCATGGCATATAGGATCCTAGTCCCCAGACCGGGGATTGAACTCACATCCCCTGTATTGCAAGGCAGATTCCCAACCATTGGACCACCAGGGAAGTCCCAAGGCATGCATTTGATGTAGCTTTGCTGTAATCAGTACTTAGTCACTCAGTTGTGTCTGACTCTGCAACCCTATGGACTGTAGCCCTCCTGGCTCCTCTGTCCTTGGGATTCTCCAGGCAAGAATATTGGAGTGGGTTGCCACTTCAGTGGAACTGGATGCCCTCCTCCAGGGGATCTTCCCGACCCAGGGATGGAACTCGTGTCTCTTATGTCTCCTGATTGACAGGCAAGTTCTTTTTTTTTTTTTTCCCCTTGCATTTATGCATATCTTCTTTTTTTAAAATTAATTAATTTTTTTTTACTTTAAAATATTGTATTGGTTTTGCCATGCATTGACATGAATCCACCATGAGTGTACATGTATTCCCTATCCTGAATCCCCCTCCCACCTCTCTTTCCATCCCATCCCTCCGGGTCATCCCAGTGCACCAACCCCGAGCACCCTGTATCATGCATCGAACCTGGACTGGCAATTCGTTTCACATATGATAATTTACATGTTTCAATGCCATTCTCCCATATTATCCCGCCCTCACCTTTGCCTTCGCCCTCTTCCACAGAGTCCAAAAGGCTATTCTATACATCTGTGTCACTTTTTCTGTCTCACATACAGGGTTATTGTTACCATCTTTCTAAATTCCACATATATGTGTTAATACACTGTATTGGTGTTTTTCTTTCTGGCTTACTTCACTCTGTATAATAGGCTCCAATTTCATCCACCTCATTAGAACTGATTCACATGTATTCTTTTTAATGGCTGCGTAATATTCCATTGTGTATATGTACAACAGCTTTCTTATCCATTCGTCTGCTGATGGACATCTAGGTTGCTTCCATGTTCTGGCTATTATAAACAGTGTTGCAATGAACATTGGGGTACATGTGTCTCTTTCAGTTCTGGTTTCCTCAGTGTATATGCCCAGCAGTGGGATTGCTGGGTCATATGGCTGTTCTATTTCCAGTTTTTCAAGGAATCTCCATGCTGTTCTGCATAGTGGCTGTACTAGTTTGTATTCCCACCAACAGTGTAAGAGGGTTCCCTTTTTTCCACACTCTCTCCAGAATTTATTGCTTATAGACTTTTGGATAACAGCCATTCTGACTGGCACGAACTTGTACCTCATTGTGGTTCTGATTTGCACTTATCTGATAATGAGTGATGTTGAGCATCTTTTCATGTGTTTGTTAGCCTTCTGTATGTCTTCTTTGGAGAAATATCTGTTTAGTTCTTTGGCCCACTTTTTGATTGGACTGTTTATTTTTCTGGAATTGAGCTGCAGGAGTTGCTTGTATATTTTTGAGATTAATTGTTTGTTTGTTGCTTCTTTTGCTATTATTTTCTCCCATTCTGAAGGCCGTCTTTTCACCTTGCTTATAGTTTCCTTTGTTGTGCAGAAGCTCTTAATTTTAATTAGGTCCAATTTATTTATTTTTGCTTTTATTTCCAATATTCTGGGTGGTGGATCATAGAGGATCCTGCTGTGATTTATTTCAGAGAGTGTTTGGCCTATGTTTTCTTCCAGAGTTTTATAGTTTCTGGTCTTACATTTAGATCTTTAATCCATTTTGAGCTTATCTTTGTATATGGTGTTAGAAAGTGTTCTGGTTTCATTCTTTTACAAATGGTTGACCAGTTTTCCCAGCACCACTTGTTAAAGAGATTGTCTTTTCTCCATTGTATATTCTTGCCTTCTTTGTCAAAGATAAGGTGTCCATAGGTGCATGGATTTATCTCTGGGTTTTCTATTCTGTTCCATTGATCTATATTTCTGTCTTTGTTCCAGTACCATACTGTCTTGATGACTGTGGCTTTGTAGTAGAGACTGAAGTTAGGCAGGTTGATTCCTGCAGTTCCATTCTTCTTTCTCAAGATTGCTTTGGCTGTTCAAGGATTTTTGTATTTCCATACAAATTGTGAAATTATTTGTTCCAGCTCTCTGAAAAATACCATTGGTAGCTTGACAGGGATTGCATTGAATCTATAGATTGCTTTCAGTAGTATACTCATTTTCACTATATTGATTCTTCTGATCCATTAACACAGTATATTTCTCCATCAATTTGTGCCCTCTTGACTTCTTTCATCAGTGTTTTATAGTTTTCTATATATAGGTCTTTTGTTTCTTTAGGTAGATATATTCTTAAGTATTTTATTCTTTTCATTGCAATGGTGAATGGAATTCTTTCCTTAATTTCTCTTTCTGTTTTCTCATTGCTAGTGTATAGGAATGCAAGGGATTTCTGTGTGTTGATTTTACATCCTGCAACTTTCTTATATTCACTGATTAGCTCTAGTAATTTTATGGTGGAGTCTTTAGGGTTTTCTATGTAGAGGATCATGTCATCTGCAAACAGCGAGAGTTTCACTTCTTCTTTTCCAATCTGGATTCCTTTTACTTCTTTTTCTGCTCTGATTGCTGTGGCCAAAACTTCCAAAAGCATGTTGAATAGTAGTGGTGAGAGTGGGCACCCTTGTCTTGTTCCTGACAAGGGGAAATGCTTTCAATTTTTCACCATTGAGGATAATGTTTGCTGTGGGTTTATCATATATGGCTTTTATTATGTTGAGGTATGTTCCTTCTATGCCTGCTTTCTGGAGGCTTTTTATCATAAATGGATGTTGAATTTTGTCAAAGGCTTTCTCTGCATCTATTGAGATAATCATATGGTTTTTATTATTCAATTTGTTAATGTGGTGTATTACATTGATTGATTTGTGGATATTGAAGAATCTTTGCACTCCTAGGATAAAGAACACTTGGTCATGATGTATGATCTTTTTAGTATGTTGTTGGATTCTGTTTGCTAGAATTTTGTTAAGGATTTTTGTATCTATGTTCATCAGT
The DNA here is from genome assembly GCF_033118175.1 of Dama dama. Taxonomy (NCBI): domain Eukaryota; kingdom Metazoa; phylum Chordata; class Mammalia; order Artiodactyla; family Cervidae; genus Dama; species Dama dama. The sequence goes on from NC_083683.1 coordinate 70,985,139, forward strand.
GATATTGGCCTGTAGTTTTCTTTTTTTGTGGCATCTTTGTCAGGTTTTGGAATTAGGGTGATGGTGGCCTCATAGAATGAGTTTGTAAGTTTACCTTTCTCTGAAATTTTCTGGAAGAGTTTGAGTAGGATAGGTGTTAGTTCTTCTCTAAATTTTTGGTAGAATTCAGCTATGAAGCTGTTTGGTCCTGGGGTTTTGTTTGCTGGAAGATTTCTGATTACAATTTCAATTTCCATGCTTGTGATGGGTCTGTTAAGATTTTCTGTTTCTTCCTGGTTCAGTTTTGGAAAGTTGTACTTTTCTAAGAATTTGTCCATTTCTTCCAAGTTGTCCATTTTATTGACATATAGTTGCTGATAGTAGTCTCTTATGATCCTTTGTATTTCTTTGTTGTCTGTTGTGATCTCTCCATTTTCATTTCTAATTTTGTTGATTTGATTTTTCTCCCTTTGTTTCTTGATGAGTTTGGCTAATGGTTTGTCAATTTTATTTATCTTCTCAAAGAACTAGCTTTTGGCTTTGTTGATTTTTGCTACGGTCTCTTTTGTTTCTTTTGCATTTATTTCTGCCCTAATTTTTAAGATTTCTTTCCTTCTACTAACCCTGGGGTTCTTCATTTCTTCCTTTTCTAGTTGCTTTAGGTATAGAGTTAAGTTATTTATTTGACTTTCTTCTTGTTTCTTGAGGTAAGCCTGTATTGCTATGAACCTTCCCCTTAGCACTGCTTTTATGGTGTCCCATAGGTTTTGGGTTGTTGTGTTTTCATTTTCATTCATTTCTATGCATATTTTTATTTCTTTTTTTTTTTTCTTCTGTGATTTGTTGGTTATTCAGCAGCGTGTTGTTCAGCCTCCATATGTTGGAATTTTTAATAGCTTTTCTCCTGTAATTGATATCTAATCTTACTGCATTGTGGTCAGAAAAGATGCTTGGAATGATTTCAATTTTTTTGAATTTACCAAGGCTAGATTTATGGCCCAGGATGTGATCTATCCTGGAGAAGGTTCCGTGTGTGCTTGAGAAAAAGGTGAAATTCGTTGTTTGGGGGTGAAATGTCCTATAGATATCAATTAGGTCTAACTGGTCTATTGTATCATTTAAAGTCTGTGTTTCCTTGTTAATTTTCTGTTTAGTTGATTTATCCATAGGTGTGAATGGGGTATTAAAGTGTCCCACTATTATTGTGTTATTGTTAATTTCCCCTTTCATACTTGGTCGCATTTGTCTTACATATTGCGGTGCTCCTATGTTGGGTGCATATGTATTTATAATTGTTATATCTTCTTCTTGGATTGATCCTTTGATCATTATGTAGTGTCCATCTTTGTCTCTTTTCACAGCCTTTGTTTTAAAGTCAATGTTATCTGATATGAGTATTGCTACTCCTGCTTTCTTTTGTTCTCTATTTGCATGGACTATCTTTTTCCAGCCCTTCACTTTCAGTCTGTATGTGTCCCTTGTTTCAAGGTGGGTCTCTTGCAGACAGCATATATAGAGGTCTTGTTTCTGTATCCATTCAGCCAGTCTATGTCTTTTGGTTGGGACATCCAACCCATTTACATTTAAGGTAATTATTGATAAGTATGATCCCGTTGCCATTTTCTTTATTGTTTTGGGTTCGAGTTTATACACCCTTTCTGTGTTTCCTGTCTAGAGAAGATCCTTTAGTATTTGTTGGAAAGCTGGTTTGGCAGTGCTGAATTCTCTCAGCTTTTGCTTGTCTGTAAAGCTTTTGATTTCTCCTTCATATTTGAATGAGATCCTTGCTGGGTACAGTAATCTGGGTTGTAGGTTATTTTCTTTCATCACTTTAAGTATGTCTTGCCATTCCCTTCTGGCCTGAAGAGTTTGTATTGAAGCTCAGCTGTTATCATTAAGGGAATACCCTTGTGTGTTATTTGTTGTTTTTCCCTTGCTGCTTTTAATATTTGTTCTTTGTGTTTAATCTTTGTTAATTTGATTAATATGTGTCTTGGGGTGTTTCATCTTGGGTTTATCCTGTTTGGGACTCTCTGGGTTTCTTGGACTTGGGTGATTATTTCCTTCCCCATTTTAGGGAAGTTTTCAACTATTATCTCCTCAAGTATTTTCTCATGGCCTTTCTTTTTGTCTTCTTCTTCTGGGACTCCTATGATTTGAATGTTGGGGCGTTTCACATTGTCCCAGAGGACCCTGAGGTTGTCCTCATTTCTTTTAATTGTTTTTTCCTCTCTGTTTCATTTATTTCTACTGTTCTATCTTCTTATCCTATCTTCTGCCTCCGTTATTCTACTGTTGGTTCCCTGCAGAGTGTTTTTTATCTCATTTATTGCATTATTCATTATATATTGACTCTTTTTTATTTCTTCTGTGTCCTTGTTAAACCTTCCTTGCATCTTCTCAGTCCTTGTCACCAGGCTATTTGTCTGTAACTCCGTTTTGTTTTCAAGATTTTGGATTATTTTCCCTATTATTATTCTGAATTCTTTATCAGGTAGATTCCCTATCTCTTCCTCTTTTGTCTGGTTTGGTGGGCATTTATCCAGTTCCTTTACCTGCTGAGTATTTCTGTGCCTTTTCATCTTGTTTAGATTGCTGTGTTTGGGGTGGCCTTTCTGTATTCTGGCAGTTTGTGGAGTTCTCTTTATTGTGGAGGTTCCTCGCTGTGGGTGGGTTTGGACAGGTGGCTTGTCAAAGTTTCCTGGTTAGGGAAGCTTGTGTCGGTGTTCTGGTGGGTGGAGCTGGATTTCTTCTCTCTGGAGTGCAATGAAGTGTCCAGTAATGAGTTCTGAGATGTCAGTGGGTTTGGTGTGACTTTGGGCAGCCTGTATATTGAAGCACAGGGTTATGTTCCTGTGTTGCTGGAGAATTTGCGTGGTATGTCTTGCTCTGAAGCTTGTCGGCCCTTGGGTGGTGCTTGGTTTCAGTTTAGGTATGGAGGCGTTTGATGAGCTCCTATCGATTAATGTTCCCTGGAGTCAGGAGTTCTCTGGTCTCAGGATTTGGACCTAAGCCTCCTGCCTTTGGTTTTCAGTCTTACTCTTACAGTAGCCTCAAGACTTCTCCATCCATATAGCACTGATGATAAAACATCTCCTTTTGAAGACAATGGGCTGTCTTTCTGGGTGCCTGATGTCTTCTGCCAGCATCAGAAGTTGTTTTGGGGAATTTGCTTGGTGTTCAAATATTCTTTCGATGAATTTGTGGGGGAGAAAGTGGTCTCCCCGTCCTATTCCTCTGCCATCTTAGGACCGGCAGGCAAGTTCTTTACCACTAGTGCCACCTGGGAAGAATTTTAACTATAGGCAGACTTGATACTCTTCCTTTTATGATTGTGTTTTTGTGTGTCTATCTTATATAAAAAGCCTTTCCTATCCTAAAGACATAATATATTCTCAAGGTTTTGACAGTTTTAAATTTTGGCTTTTCACATTTAGGTATTGGTTCCTCTGGAATTCATTTTTGTATGTGGGGTGGGGTAGGGATCTAATTTTAATGTATTCTTTAAGAAAAAGCTGTTGTTTTATCACCGTTCCTGAATCGTTTCCCCACTACCTTGTTATGATACTGCTGTCATACCAAGTTTCCACATGTGCATCAGCTCCTCACTCTGTTCTTCACGTCTATTTGTCTGTCTTTGCTTTGTGTACATTATTACTGTTTTATAGCAAATCCTAATGCTTGGGGAGGCAAGTTTTCCTCACCTTGTTCACCAAAATCCTTGTGGTTCTGCATGCCTTTCTGCTCTTCCAATTAAATTTAAAAACAAACTTCCCAATTTGAATAAAATGCTGTTGGAATTTTGACTGGACTGGCAGTACACTGAACTCATAAATTATTTGCGGGGAAGTTGATACATCTATACCTTTTCCTCATGTTCAAAAATTCCTGTTCCTGAATATTGTATCTTTTTACACTTACAAAGACTTTCTTTAATGTCTTACAATAAAATTTTATAATTTTCTATGTGAAGATACTATACATCTTTTGTTAAATTTATTCCTAGGTACTTTATATTTCTGTTGTTGCTATTACAAATAGTGACATTTTAAGTCTCTATATGATGTCTGAGATTTCTTCAAAATAATTCAGGTTGGACTTTAGAATCATGTTCATGTTTTATGGATTCACAAAATAAAATTATATTGATAAGGATGCAGGAGTGGGGGAAGATACCAAATTAAATACTAACAGGAAAAGAATGAGCCAAATTATACTTCAAATGAATAATGAAAAAGTGAAAGTGAAAGTCACTCAGTCGCGTCCAGCTGTTTGCAATCCCATGGACTATACAGCCCCTGGAATTCTCCTGGCCAGAATACTGGAGTGGGTAGCCAGTTACCTTCTCCAGAGGATCTTTCCAACCCAGGGATCGAACCCAGGTCTCCCGCATTGCAGGCAAATTCTTTACTAGCTGAGCCACCTGGGAAGCCCCAAATGAATAATAAACAACATTGAATGGGAAGGAAAAAAAAACAAATATTTAGAAGTTCTAAATATATTTTCAATTTAAAGTAAAAAAAACCACAAGTAAATATTGAACCCCAAAAGTAGATTGCTTTTTTTAATTGCTATGGATATAAGAGTTATAAAAATATGAAACATATTATGACATAAATGGTCTATAACTAATTGAATAAGATAAGAATCCATGAATCCATTCTTACAATAAATAAAAAATAAAGGAAATGGAAATTTCATCTTGTAAACATAGATGAAAGGATGGAGCTAAAAAATCACCATTTGCAACCATCATAGTAAGAACTGATTTTAAAAGAATTGTAAATGATTCTAAAATGAGCGGGTAAACGTTTGATGAGGAATGGGGCATTTATATAATGTTGAAATATCCTGAAAAAATACTTTATTTTTTCAATATAAGCATTTATTTTAATGGAAAATACAATGTAAAAACTGTGCCAAAACTCAGAAGGTGTTTGGTGATAACTTTCTGTGTTTCTGAAATATCAAGATCATGATCTTTTTGATCATTGTTTTTACTTTTACTGTTTTGTACACATATTAGGTGTTTATATTTGCTGTGAAATCTCCAAGCTGTATGACATTTTTAAATTTTTTATTATTGTACAAAAATTATGTATTAATTACATAGGGGGAAAATTAGCTTTATAGTGGAGGAAAATGGCAGACTACTTTCACCAAGGGTTCAAACTTAACATCACCAGTACTGAGATAAACTTACCTCAGTATGCCTACTGATGGGAGGCACTGAGAGGGACACAGTGATGCGCTGCTATGTCATTTCTGCTAAAAGGCATAACCTGGATCTGACCATGAGACTGGATCACACAATCCAAACTGGGGGACGCTTTGCATAACTGGCCTGTACTCTTCCCTGGTGGCCCAGACAGTAAAGAATCCGCCTGCAATGCAGGAGACCTGGGTTCCATCCCTGGGTTGGGAAGATCCCCTGGAGGAGGGCATGGCAGCTACCTCCAGTACTGTTGCCTGGAGAATCCCCATGGGCAGAGGAGCCTGGCAGGCTACAATCCATGGGGTCACAAAGAGCCGGACATGACTGAGTGACTAAGCAGACACAGCACATACTCTTCAAAGGGCTCCCCTGGTAGCTCAGCTGGTCAAGACTCCGCCTGCAATGCAGAGACCCTGGTTCAATTCCTAAGTCAGGCAGATCCCCTGGAGAAGGGATAGGCTACCCACCCCAGAATTCTTGGTCTTCCCTAGTGGCCCAGACAGTAAAGAATCTGCCTACAGTGTGGGAGACCTGGGTTCCATCCAGTCCTTGGGGTCACAGCGTCAGACGTGACTGAGCAGCTAAGCACAGCACAGCATACTCTCCAAAACTGCCCGACTCGGAAAAGATCTTTTAAAATTGTTGCCGCAGTAGAGTTGATCCACAGCATTATTTTAGTTTCAGGTGTGCAACAAGGTGAACCTGTGACACATATACAGATACCTACTGTTCTAGATTCTTTTCCCATATAAGACATCACAAGAGGATTGAGTAGGGCTCCCTGTGCTACATAGTCCTTATTCGTTCTCTGTTTTATGTGTAGGACTGACCATCTGTCAGTCTCATTCTTCTCATTTGTCCCTCCCTCCCTCACCCCCTTGTAACCTTAAGATTATTCTCCACAACTGTAACTCCATTTCCGTTTTGTAGATAAGTTCATGTGTACCTTTTTTTTTAATTTTTTTTCACTTATTTTTATTAGTTGAAGGCTAATTACTCTACAAAATTGTAGTGGTTTTTGTCATACATTGACATGAATCAGCCATGGATTTACAAGTGTACCTTTTTTTTAGATTTCACATATGAACAATATCATATTTGTCTTTCTCTGTCTGACTTACTTCACTCAATATGATAATCTCTAGGTTCATCAGTGTTGCTGCAAATGGCATTATTTCACTCTTTTTATGGCTGAGTAATATTCCATTATATATGTGTGTGTGTGTGTGTACCATTTATGGCTAAGTAATACTCCACTGTATTTACCCAATCCTCTGTTGGTAACATGCAAAATCCTACTGTATAGCACAGGAAACTACATTCAATATCCTGTGATAAACCATAATGGAAAAGAATATGAAAAAGAGAGTATATATATATATATATATATATATATATACATATATATATATATATGTATGTATAACTGAGTCACTTTGCTGAACAGCAATAATTAATACATTGTAATACAACTATACTTCAATAAAAAATAAATTTAAGAAAAAAGAAAGAAGTATGGAGATAAAGAAAATGGTCAGGAAAGTGGTGTAAAGAGCTAAATTCTCATTTATCCTAACAGTAACTTAATCAAAAGCATCTAATATTAATAAATCAAGAAATAATGGTATGAAGTATATTATTAAAAAATACAGTGATATATACCAGAAGAACTACCTGAAAGTCAAAAGCACTCATCTCTGAGGAGCAGCAATGCAGGTGGGAAACAATTATATTTTCATTTTTAAGCTTTTGAGTAATAACTGAATTTTTAACTAAGCATATATTACTTTTAAATTTAACTATATTAAATTAATAACTACATTACTTTTAAATTTTTAAAAATTAATAATCAGTTCTTTTTAAATAAAGGAGAAACATACCCAAAAACAGCTGGCTAATAGGAAGAAGATGAAATTAATCATTTATTAAAAGTACCAAAGTACAAACCCGTTTCAAGTAAGAATTAACAGACCCACGTTTCTCAATAGTACCTGAGCAACAGCTGATCACAGCACAGAACAGTGATTCACTTACATAAAGAAATAGCATCAAAGCAAGCTAAACTTTTTAGTATACTCTAACAGGGCAAGGAAGATTGATGCATTTTGGAAATATTGTCATCCAAAAATGGCTAAAATAGTACAGATTTAGCAGCTAAAGGGAGTAAGCTTTGATTATCTATAACATTAACATGTTGGTTCTCTGATGGTGTCACATAAATGAATTTAAGCAAGAAAGTTGATTGCTAGAAAAATTACAGATTATGCATTAGGATTATCGAGACACCGTCAATTGCAGATTTTTATTTCAAGGGCCATCAAATCATTTTTCTTTAGACTGCCTGTGCTGGTTTGGGCCAAGATCTAGTCAATATGTAGTCTGCCAGGGATGTAGGTAAATAAGATAGAGGGACAAAGAAAAACTGAGCATCCCAGCCAGCTGAGTATCGAGTGCGGGGATGCACAGATGTCAGAGCGTGTTCCATGCAGTCGGTGACCAGGTTTAGGTTTGTGCTACAACCCAGTATCCCTTGTTTCATGATGTCGTGATCTGTAAACAAAAAGAAAACTGGTGGTTACCAATCTTATTGTTTAGGGATTCCCTAGTGGCTCGGACGGTAAAGAGTCTGTCTTCAATGCAGGAGACCTGGGTTTGATCCCTGGGTTGGGAAGATCCCCTGGAGAAGGAAATGGCAACCCACTCCAGTATTCTTGCCTGGAAAATCCCATGGACAGAGGAACCTGGCAGGATACAGTCCGTGGGGTCACAAACAGTCTGACACGACTGAGCAACTTCACTTTCACTCTCAACTTATTGTTGATATTTCTAAGATCCTGTTGCACGCGGTCACAGAAGTCTAACTACACTTCAGTTCCACAAGAATTAGGCCTATCGGACCTATGCTTCCCAGTATAACAGCCACTAGCCACATGTAGCTAATGAGCACATGAAACATAGCTAGTATGACTGAAAATTGAATTTTTAAATTTAATTAATTTTAAAGCTCAATTCTGTTATTGGAAATTTTTAAATACATTTGGAACAATATAGGTATGTGAATCTACTTTTCAATTGGAAAGTTTTTAGCATCTTTATTGAGATAATTCACATTCATAAAAATCATCCATTTCAAGTAAACAAGTCAGGGCTTCCCTGGTGATCCAGTGGTTAAGAATTCAGTTTGCTTGGATCCCTGGTCCAGGCAGATCCCACATGCCACAGGTAACTAAGCCTGGCCACCACAACTACCGAAGCCCGTGCGCCAAGTCCGTGCTCTGCAACCGAAGAAGCCACAGCGATGAGAGGATCACAGCACCCCAACCAGAAAGTAGTCCCTGCTCGCCGCTAAAGAGAAAGCCATGCACAGCAAGGAAGAGCCAGCGCAGCCAAAATAAATAAGTAGATAAAAATTTTTAAAAATCAATTATACAAATCAGGGAGTTCAATAGTGATCCAGTGGTTAGGATTCAATGCTTTCACTGCTGTGACTTGGGTTCAGTCCCCGATTAGGGAATTGACATCCCACAAGCCAAGTGACATAATCAAATAATAATAAATAAATTAAAATAAAATATACAAATCAATGACTTTCAGTTTATCCAGAATTATGCAACCATCACCACAGTCTAAGTTTAAAACATTTTCATCATCCCAAAAAGAAACCTTATACCCATTAGCAATCACTCTCCCATTTCCTGCCAACCCGCCCTTGCCCTAGGCAAATGGTGATCTACTTTCTGTCTGTACAGATTGCCTTTTATGGATATTTCATATAAATAGAATCATAGATCATGGGCTTTTGTGACTGGCTTCCTTCAGGGAGCAAAGTGTTCTCACAGTTTACCCATGTTGCAGTGTGTATCAGTATTTCATTTCTTTTTATTGCCAAGTAATATTCCATTGTATGGCTATTCCACATTTGTTTATCCATTCAACAGTTGATAGACATTTGAGTTGTTTCCACTCTGGGGCTATTATGAATAATGCTTCTGGCAACTATCAATTGTAATAATCCAAATACAGAAGTACTTCCTAGGAAAATTTAGTATCCCAATTGAGATGCGGAGAAGGCAATGGCACCCCACTCCAGTACTCTTGCCCATGGACAGAGCAAATCCATGGAAAATCCCACGGACAGAAGAGCCTGGTGGGCTGTAGTCCATGGGGTCGCTAAGAGATATGCTGTAAGTGTAAACTACACATCAATTTTCAAAGGCTAATAGGGAAAAAAATATAAAATATCTTAGCAATAACTTTTATATTGATAATAAATGTTAAATGATAGTATGTTGGATATATATATGGGGTTAAAGTAAAATGTATTAAAATTAATTTAACCTGTCTTTTTTTCTTTTTAAAAAGTATCTACTGGAAAATTTAAGATTATATATATGGTTCTCATATATCTATTGGATAGCACTGATCTAAATTATTCTGATCTAGAGACAAATAAATGAACAATTTCAACTCCTTTAAATCATTAAATACATATATCCCTCCTTTTACATAAAGCCACTTCTTAGTAAATTCTCTTTTCCTTTGATTTCTATTGTCAAATATATGTACCCACAAGGGGAGACAAATTCTCTAATAGTTCAAAAGTTTAGGTAGAGAAGAGCTGAGAAGATCAGCTGGCCGCTTGACTTGTTAAGAATCGTAGATCCCTAGCTTTGTATTCTGAGAGGCTCAGGAGGGGCACCCCCTCACAAAATCCAGAGGCTCCACGCCTCCAGCCACATAAGACCTCCCTGGTGCTCCGGGGAGCCTTTCCCTGATCCAATTTCTCCCCTCTGTGGAGAGTCTCCCTCCTAAGCCTGATGTACCCAGAAGACAGGGCTGTAGGTCAGGAGTCTTTCATGTGCACATTCCCCTTCTCCTTTCTCTGCACTGAGATATCACCCAAAGTCAAGGCCAGGGCTACTGCTACCTGCCCCAGGGCCTTTCTGTGAATGGGAAAGAGAGCTGCTCCCTTTGGCCGTGGCAAGCTGCTAAATTCTTTATGTGAAGAAAAAGTACCCCTTCCCCAGGAAGGTGCACCCCACACTAGTGTGCATGACTTTCTTCTACTTAAAGGACAGCCCTCCCTCTTCCCCCAAAACCGATCCTCCTCCACGCCATGAAATTGAACCTTCTCACTCCTGCAAAACTCCCATGGCCTGCACATGAGGCCCAGCCTCTGGCAGTGGCCGACAGTGCCCTGCAAATCCTGTCCTAACCCAGTTACCTCGCTCCACCTACATGCATCCTCCCGCCTCTCATAATAAAATGTGGAGTTTGTGGCTAGGCTGTTACCCAAAGAGCAGATAATACTGAATGATCAGCTAAGCAGGCCTCCCACACCAGCCCCTTCAATCTGTGGAGGGGCACCCCCTCACAAAATCCAGAGGCTCCACGCCTCCAGCCACATAAGACCTCCCTGGTGCTCCGGGGTCCCGGCCCACAGGTGACAAGGCAGGGCAAGCTCTGGCCTGAGGCTGCTTGTACGGCCTCTTCCCCAGCCAAGCAGCCATCACCACACCAACTATGAAGGCACTGGGACCTTCCTGAACCTTCCCTCTTGTCTTGGGAAGGCTTTATGGAAGGTGATTTCTTCTTAGAAGATCTCCCAATCACTCTCTACCAACCGCCTTTGCCCTTTTCATGCAAGATTATCCATCATGCCATTAAAATAAAAGCTCACAGGCATCAAAAAACTTCTGTCCGTAGGTCTCCTTAATATGCGCGGGGGCTTCATTCCAGGTTTGTTTCATTGTCTCTAAGAACTTCTGCACATCTGTCATTGCTGTTCTGAAGTAGCCAGGTTCAACCATACTGACTTTCACCCCAAAATGTTGAAGCTCACGCCTAGGGGAAAAAAATGAAAACATTCAAGTTAACTCCTCTGATTGAAAGATACCACAATTTCAATGCTTTCAGGGAGAAAACAAAACAAAATAGTTATAAAAACACCTTTGCTGAATATTTTAAAGGATAAAGAAAAGGAGGGGAATAAAATAAAATTTTATACACCCCTAGGTGCAATAATTGGGATATGATTATACAAACTACCATAACCATTCAATTCCACATCCATTCATTTAACAGAGTTGTTCACTTTCGACCATGTGCTATACACTGGAAAAATGAAGAATACAATGAATAATAAGGAAAATTAACGTTTTTATGGTATCTACTGGGCTAAGTGTTTTGCATGCACAATCTCAGTAAATTAAGACTCTGCTCACCACGCCTGAAAAGCCCACAGTGAGTGAGTCTCATAAATAAGCAAATAATTGCAACACAAGTCAAAAGAATTATAAAGGCAAGGTATTCAGGGGGCTGCTGCTGCTGCTAAGTCACTTCAGTCGTGTCCGACTCTATGCGACCCCATAGACGGCAGCCCACCAGGCTCCCCCGTCCCTGGGATTCCCTAGGCAAGAACACTGGAGTGGGTTGCCATTTCTTCCTCCAATGCATGAAAATGAAAAGTGAAAGTGAAGTCGCTCAGTCATGTCCAACTCTTAGCGACCTCATGGACTGCAGCCTACCAGGCTCCTCCGTCCATGGGATTCTCCAGGCAAGAGTACTGGAGAGGAATGCCATTGCCTTCTCCAATTCAGGGGGCTACATAAGTAGAAAAGAGGATGTAGATTTTCTGAGGGAGTCAAAGAAGGCTTCAGTAAGGAGAAAATGTTTCAGTTGAGCCTCCAAGGATAAAGAGGAAATTTCCAAGTGAAGAACGAGTGGAGTGGAATACCATACTGATGGAATTGCACACACAGAAGCAGGGGCTGTGAAAATTACAGTGTGCTCAAAGACTGCAAGAGGCCATTGGTGGAATATGACGTGGGCATTAAATTGACAAGTCACTGGTCACTCCAGAATATTCGGGTTAGTCAAAAAACATTTCCAAAAGTATTCATCAGGGGGCTGTGTGGGTATCAGGCACTACGCAAAGTGCTGCCTTCGCCGAGTGAAGTAAGATGGCATTGTGCACCCTGTGAGGTATGCTTTCAGTACTCTGGGACAGTGATGAGGAGTGCTCCCTGCTCTAGAGGTTGGAGCACCTTCTAGAGAAGATGAAGCCCAAGCTGATGTCAAGGAGAAAGGTTTGGAGCAGTGTTTCATAAGAATATAAAACACAAAGCATTGTGATCCTCTAAAGCAATGAATGGTTCTCAAAGTGTGGACCCCAGATCAGTAGAATCAGCATCTAGGAATGCAGCATTGAGAATGCAGATCACTGAGTCCAAGTCTAAATTTACTAAATCAGAAACTCTGGGGTTAAGAATCAACAATCTGTCCAAAGTAACCTTCCAGGTGACTCTGAGGCATGCTAAAAGTTAAGAACCACTGCTCTAAAGGAAAACCCTCCCTTATCAATCCGAAGCCTAAAACCTTTCAAGTTAGACCTTCAGAAAATGATTCTCCAGGTGCCTGTGTGCATTGGAGCAGAAGGAGGAGCTAGGCAAGCCAGGGGTGCTTTGGCCCTTTGCATTTCACTTCCCCATGCAGCTTTCTCATACATTGCCAACATACCACATCACCATCCCCTTTAAAACTCTAACTCAAATGGGGGATAAAACTTCCTTTTTCTGTTTATCCTTAGCATAATTAAGGCAAACTGGAATTTCCTAAAGGAACTAAATAATGATGTAAAGGTTAGAAGGGCATGTCTTCACTCTTGGCCTGGGAATGATTCAAGGAGTCCAAGAGTCATGAGCGGTCGTAAATCAACAGGCCGCAGCCCCATGGAGGTGGTCAAAATGTTGGATAGGCAGGAAGCCAGGAAAGATGCCTGCCATATAGTAACAACTCATGTAAAATGTCCTCGGTTATTTCCCTACTCCTTTCCTAAGCAGAAAATATGATATGCACATTGTATTAGATATATACCAGTCATGGCATGTGGTAAGCTAAATAATGACTCCCAAACATATCAGGTCCTAATCCCTGAAACCTGTAAATGTTACCTCATGTGGCAAAGACTTCGCAAGTTTGATTGAGTTCAGGATCTTAAGCTAGGGAGACTGTGGCAGGTGACCTGGGTGCATCCTAAATGCAATCACAACTGTCCTTATAAGAGAGGCAGAGGAAAAGAAGGCAAAGTGACCATAAAGGCAGAGGTTGATGTGGCCACAAGCCAAGGAATTCCAGCAGCCACCAGAAGCAGGAGGCAAGTAACAGATTCTCTCCTAGAGCGTTCAGAAGAACACGGCCCTGTCGACAACTGACGTTGGCCCAGTGATGCTGATTTCAGACTCCTAGACTCCAGAACTGTGAGAGAATAAATGTGTGCTGTTGTAAGATACCATGCTCCATAAATTACTTGTGGAAACTTCTTACAACTGCCATAGGAAGTTAATTCATGGTGTCTGTAATATTCGTAGCTTGGTTCTAAGAGAAGCTGCCGCTAGAGTCAGCCTCTGCCAAAGGAGAGTCACACTCTTCTGCACCGCGTGACTGCATCCTCATGTCTACAGCGGGCAGGACCAGGAAGGGTCCTTGATGGGAGGAGAGCCCTCTCAGGACTGGACAGTGGCTCAGCCTGCTATTAGCGAGATGGCCGTGGCAAATTACTGAACCGTTGTGCCTCAGTTTCCCTAGACATACAATAAGGATAAAAATAACTTCTTCCTCACTGGGTTGCTATGAAAATTAAATGATTCATTAGATGTAAAATACCCACAGCAGTGCCTAACAGATAGCAAGTGCAAAAAAATCACACCATGCAGTGTCACACAGAACACACACAAAAAAATGATCTCAGGCCCAACAGGATTCTCTGTCTCAGAAATTAAAATATAAAGGGAACTATATAAAGAAGGAGCTGCTGATAGAAGAGCAGGAAGCTGAAATGAGATATTTTTAAAAGCCAGGAGTTAGAGGCAGGGCCATTAGAGGGTTGTGGCAAACTAAAGTTATAAGAAAGAAAAGAAACGATTAGATAAAGAGAAGATATACAGAATAAAGGGATGAAATAAGTTAACTGGAAGCAGATGAGCACCAGAAAGAGTTGCCGTGAAGAGACGAGGACAGGAGGAAAGAGGACAGTCATGCTCTCTTCAGAAATAAAATTTTATCAAGGATATATCTTGAGAGTTAAAATCTGGTGTGGTGACAGGAGACAAGGACTTGGAGTTGAAACACAGGTCTGCCAAATCATCGCTGCTGCAGGTGAACTTTGAATAGATACCAAATCTGAGCCTCGGCTTTCTGTATAAAACAGACTAGCAATATCTAGTAAACAATAGTATTTAATTATTATCGAAGAAATAATATCTAGTAAACATATCAGATTTTGGAAGTGATGAAATTAGATAACATAGGTGAAAGTGACTAGTGACTAGTAGATAGTGGTGACTAAGACATATTTAAGTGCTCAGTGGTTGCTTTTGTTTGTTTGGGGATTTCTTTGCCACTTTAGTTTTTTAATTGAGGGATAATTGCTTTACAGAATTTTGTGACTTTCTGTCATACATCAAAAAGAATCAGCCATGTCCCCTCCTTCCCACACCTCCCTCCCATCTCCCTCCCCATCCCACTCTTCTAGACTGTTTTAACTGTAGAGTCTTACCTCAGAACATCTGAGAAGGCTTCCACTCCATACTTGGAACAACAATAGACTGCTCCAAAGAAAGCAATTCTTCCCAGAATGCTGGAGACATTGACAATTCTCCCCTGTGCTCTCCTTACCAGGGGAAGCATGCTCAGGGTCACCTCTATCAAACCAGTGAGGTTCACCCTAAGGGTATCCCTACAGGTCTCAATCTTCAGCCACTCAATGCAGCCATGTGAGTGAAAAACGCCTGCATTGTTGACCAGACCCCAGAGCCCTGAAACAACAAAAATCAAAGCAGGAGTTTAGTTTTGGACAAAAATGACAGACTGCTACCTTGGTCAATCTTTCTGCTGAAAGCAGCTAAAAATGCTAGACAAAATATACTTTTTCAATCTTAAACAAATCAAAATATGTTCTTTCAATCTTAAACACGTCTATCAGTAAGAAAATAAAAGAAGGTCAAGCCAAAAACAAAGAGAAGGCAGGAATCCAGGGAGGATAAACAGAACCCTAATGATAGCTTTTGATTTGAGGGAATTTGCCAACCAATGTGAATTGAACTTTAGTATTTATAGCATCAAAAAATATACACAATTAGAAGATATGAAGTCCAAAGCCCATTAAGATAGGGAGTCTAATAAAAAAGACTCTTTCTGGATTAAATGGCTATATTATCACTTTAAGGGTGAGACAGAAAGTACTTCCAAAGGACTGAAAGTATAACTTCCTGTCTTGAGCTCTGGGGTTGGAGGGAGAGGAGAAGAATCAGTCTCAAGGACCAAAATGAAAAGCAGATTTGGTGAAGATGAGACAATAAGAGTTCTCCTTCAGATATGGTGAGTTTGAGCTTCCAGTAGAATTTCCAGTTGGGAAAACCAGCAAGTAGTTGGAAATTTAGGTGTGATAAACAAGAAATAATTTAGAAATCAAGGGCATAAGGGTAATAGATTAAACTATGGGTAAATGAGATCCAATCAACACTTGTTGAGCCCTTAACATGTAGCAGACAATATGTTAGAAACGGGGATACAAAAAAAAAAAACAAAAAACAAAAAAACAAAAAAAACATAACAAAAAAAGAAAAAGAAAAAAGAAACGGGGATACAGTGACGGTTACAAAAGATCCACGTCCTTGATGAGCACACTCTCTAACAGGTGGGAAAACATTAACAATAATACTAACAGTAAAGTAGAAACAAACCACTATATGCAGCACAGAGGCTATAACTAACCGTAACTTCTGACTCTGGAGTCAAGAACATCCTCAGGTAGGAGTAATATTTTAAAATCAGTTTTCAAATTTAAAGTAAATTTTAAAAAAATAAACATTCTTCAATCCAAGAAAATAATTTTATCACTATTTTAGAACTCATTGGATGAATAGATATCTAGGAGGTCCAATTATCAGGTCCTAATGAATCATAAAACAACTAGAGCAGGAAGAAGGGGATCAAAGAGGATTTGGATAATATCCAGAGAAAGTGAACTTTAGAAAAGAGGATTTATCCATAATTGCCAAAAACTTCAAAACAACCAAGATGTCCTTCAGTAAGTGAATGGATAAACAAACTGTAGTACATACAGTGGAATATTATTCAGTAATAAAATTAAATGAGTACTCAAGCCACAGAGAAACACAGAGGGACCTTAGGCGCATATTGTTAAATTAAAGAAGCCAGTCTAAAAAGCTACATCCAATATGATTCCAACTGCATGACATCTGAGAAAAGGCAAGACTATGGAAAGAGTGGGGACGACAGAGGACGAGACGGTTGGATGGCATCACTGACTCGATGGACATGAGTTTGAGCAAGCTCCGGGAGATGGTGAAGGACAAGGAAGGCTGGCGTGTTGCAGTCCCTGGGGCTGCAAAGAGTCGGGGATGACGGAGTGACTGCACAACAATAACACGGAAAGAGTAAAAGGCTGCACAGTTGCCAGGATTGGGGAGGAGGTGGGGAGAGCAGAAGAGATGGATGGGTGGAGCCAAAGGATTTTAAGGGCACTGAAAGTATTCTGAATCATCCTATAACGGTAAATACAGGATATTTTACATTTGGCAAAACCTATAGAACCATACAACACAAGGTGGAACCTAGTGTAAACTGTAGACTTTCATTAATGCTAATGTATCAATATCGGTTTATCAGTGTGATAAATGTACCACACCAATGCAAGATGTTAATAATAGGAGAAACTATAAGAGGGGGGTTGCATATGGGAACTCTGTGCTTTCCAACATTTCTGTAAACCTATCACTGCTCTAAGGAATACAGTCTATTAATTAGAAAAAATAAAATGAAAATTTATTTTAAAAAAAGAAGACGACCAAAGCCTGGCTTCTAGGAATGTCTCTATTTTTAGATGCTAGCCAAGGGAAGAAGAAGCTAATTCTTAAGAACCCTTTGAAAATTCTGCAAACATAAAGAATTGTGAAGAAAAGAATTGTGGTTGTAAATACTTCACTTGCAAGGTGAGATAACAGCCTGAAATCAACTTGGTTCATTTTTCAATATAAACATTGTTAAGGAAAGGAAACACTGCCAAAGATCACAACTGTTTCAAATGACAAAGCCAGTCTTTCAAGCCCTGCTTTTGAGATTATATATGGGTAATATATATGCACATAAAATGTTAACATCTTCATGCCTGAGTAAGTGAAAGGAGAAAAAACTTCCCCATACCTCTGTCCCCCACACGCTCCTTCACCCACTCGGTGGCCGCAGCGATGCTCTCAGTCTTGGTGACGTCCAGGATCACCGTCTGCAGCCTGTCTGACGTCTGGTTCCTCAGCTGCTCGGCCCCCTGCTCCGTCAGACACCCAGCCAGGACCCTCAAGCCTCGCAGGTCCAGCTGCCTGGCCAGCTTGTTCCCGAAGCCCGAGTCACAGCCCGTGATGAAGACGAACTTGTCCCGGAGGTGGGTCACCACCTGCCTCTCCCGGTACCAGCGCAGGAGGTAGTAGAGGCCCACGAGGACCGCCAGGTGCAGCCACATGGTGAGAGGACCGCCTTCAAAAGAAAAAGACAGCTTCCATTTTATTCCTTCCTTTTTTCTTTAACCAGTATTTGCTATGTGCCAACATTGCACTATGTGCTAGGACTCTGTATTAACTAATATATGGTCCTACCCTCTGGCCACAGTCTAGACAGAGGAGTCAGGGCAGTAACCAAACAACTGCATTGCAATGAGGTAGGTGCCAAGCAGAAGTACACACAGTCTGATGGAGCTATAAGGGAGGGTGCCCCACTGCCTGCTAAGTTAGACCTAGCTTCACAGAGGCGATGATTTCTGAAATACTTCCAATAAAATAGGTAACGATTTCAAAAAGTCAATAAGGATGAAATGACATTCCAGGCAGCAATGATGTGTACGTGAATGGAGGGGTGAGCAGCATAAAACTTCCTGATCCCTACAAGCAGTTCAGGTGATGTAGAGAGCATATGGAAGAAGAAATGGAAGGTGAAGTAGTCAAGGGCCAAACCAGGAGGGGTCCTGTAAACCACACTAAGGAATCTGGATGTTATCTTATAGGCAACAAGGGTGTGCCATTAGAAGTTATTAAACTGAAGGCTAAGAGGGCCAGATTTAGCTTTAGAAAGATCTTTCTCACAGTGGGAATGAAGGATGGATTAACCAGCGGTGTGATGAAGGCAAAGAGATTAGTTAGGAGACCCAACAGTTTGGTGAGACATTGCAGCCAAAGCAGTTTGTAAATATAGATCAATCATATGCATTGTTGAAATGAATGTTCAGAGATGCCTACACTTCTATACGTAGTTCTAGAGAAGCATCCACCTTTTGGGGGCAATCTGTAGTTTCTGGCTGAACTAACATATGACTCATAAAGTCACGTACGTGCTCAGTCCTCAGTCGTTTCCGACTCTATGCGGCCCCAGGGACTGTAGCCACCAAGCTCCTCTGTCCATGGGATTTCCCAGGCAAGAATACTGGAGTGGGTTGCCATTTCCTTCTCCAGGGGATCTTCCCAGCCCAAGGATCAGATTCGAATCGCCTGAATCTCCTGTGTCTCCTGCATTGGCAGGTGATTCTTTAACACGGAGCCACCGGGAAAGTAACAGATAGAAGTCAAAGATGAGTGTAGGGGCTTCCCTGGTGGTCTAGTGGTTGAGAAGCACTTTGTAATGTATGGGACACCAGCTGGATCCCTGCTGAGAAGATCCCACATGCCATGGGGCAACTCAGCCTGAGCACCGCAACTCATGAGCCTGTGCTCTAGAACCTGAGACCCACAACTACTGAGCCCACATGCGGCAAACACTGAAGCCTGCATGCCTGGAGCCCATGCTCCACAAGAGAAGCCAGCACTGCTAGAAATCCACGCGCCATAACCAGAGAGTCAGCCCTCATCACCGCAACTAGAGAAAGCCCAAGTGCAGCAACAAAGACCCAGAGCAGCCGTAAATAAAGTTTTCTTAAAATAGATGGGTTTGGACCCACTGGGACATCACAAGGCCTACGCAATGCTTACCTTAGCTTGGCTTTAAGGTCTCCCCAGTGCTCTGGTCCCAGATTTCTTTCTTCGCCTCCTCTTTTACCACCCTCTTTTGCACCCTACTCTTTAGTTGTAATAAGCACCTTTCAATAACCCACACAGTACAGGCTTTTCATGCCCCAGTATACAATTCTCTCTATAATTCTTTCCCAGCTCTCATCCATTTGACGAATAATACTCATCTGTTAAGACTCCACTGAATCATTTTCATTCAACAACGTCAATTCAACATCCACTATGAGTCAGACACAATGGTAAGCACTGATACACAAAAGTGAACAAAACAAGATTCCATTATGCATTGAATTCAGGGTCTAAGTGTAAAGACTGACAAGAAAACAATGCAATATACAGTCATCCCTTGGTATCCATGAGCGGTTGGTCCCAGGACCCTTCACAAATACCAAAATCTGAGAATGTTCCATTCCTTATGTAAAATGACATAGCATTTGCATATAACCTATGAACATCCTCTTTAAATCATCTCTAGACTACTTACCATACCTAATATAATGTAAATGATATGGAAATAGGTGAAAATACAAAGTAAATGCCTGTCATTCGTTGTAAATACGGTGTAAATGGTATGTAAATAGTTGCTGGCATGAAGCAAATTCAAGTTTAGCTTTTTTGGAACTTTCCGGAAATTTTTTTCCTAATATTTTTAATCTGTGGTTGGTTGAATCTGCAGGTGCAAAACCTGTAGATATGGAGGGCCAACCATAGTAGAAGTAAGGGCCAGATGCTCTTGAAGCATTCAGGAGAGGCTTCCAAGCCAGGCCAGGAACTGAGAGGTTTCCTAGTGAGGATAAAATATAACTTGAGATCAAAAGCTTAATAAACTTATAGTAAGAGCAGCTAACACTTGCAAAGCACCTGCTATATTACAGGTCCTGTTCTAAGCATTTCATACATACCAAGTCATTGAATTTTCATAACAGCCCATTAAGGTAGGTCCTATCAATATCCCTGCGTGTCAGTTCAGATGCCAAGACAGAAACAGACATGCAAGGCACTCACTGGGGGAAAATACCTAAAGAGACTAAAGGTGGAAAGTGCAGGAGTAGGTGCCAATACAGGTCTGAAACAAGAAAGAGAAGGAAAAGAGGATTTAAAAGGGAGAAACTTAAACTGCAGTTCAGCCCTGAGAAAGTCTCAGCCAGGCTGATGAGAGTCCTTGAACAAAGACTGCCCAGTAGAGTCCTACACTGGGCTGAACTGGTTGGAACTTTCAGTTCCACCTCCTGACCTCCAGGGAGAGGACAGGGGTTGGAGACTGAGCTTAATCACTAATGGCCAATGACTTAAGGGGCTTCCGTGGTAGCTCAGCCATAAAGAATCGGCCTGCAATGCAGGAGACCCTGGTTCAATTCCTGGGCTGGGAAGTTCCCTTGGAGAAGGGCATGGTAACCTACTCCAGTATTTTTGCCTGGAGAATCCTATGGACAGAGGAACCTGGTGGGCTGCAGTCCATGGGGTCACAAAGAGTCAGACATGACTGAGCGACTAAGCATGCAATGATTTAAATCAATTATGCCTATGTAATGAAGCCTCCACCAAAACCAAAAAGGATAGAGTTCAGAGAGCTTCGAGATGAACATTCAGAGATTCAGGGAAGGTGGCTTGGAGAGGGCACAGAAACTCTGGGTCCTTTCCCCACAGTGGTGGTTTAGTCACTAAGTCGTGTCCAACTCTTGCGACCCCATGGACTGTAGCCTGCCAGGCTCCTCTATCCATGGGGTTCTCCAGACAAGAATACTGGAGTGGGTTGCCATTTCCTTCTCCAGGGGATCTTCCTGACCCAGGGATTGAACCTGGGTCTCTTGCATTGCAGGCAGATTATTTACCAACTGAGCTATGAGGGAAGCTCAGACCTTGCCCTAAGCATCTCTTCCGTCTAGCTGCTCCTGAGTTATATCCTTTTATAATAAACCAGTGTTCAGATAAGGAAAATGTCCCTCTGTAAGTTCTGTTAGCCACTATAGCAAATTAATCAAACCCAAGGATGGGGTTGCTGGATCCTCCAATCTACCGTCCGTCAGAAGCACGGGTGCTAATCTGGGCTTGCAACTGGTGTCCGAAGTGAGGGGTGAAGAGAGTAGGCTTGTAGGACTGAACCCTTAACCTGTGTAATCTAATGTTGTCTGCTTGTAGTTAGCGTCAGAACTGAGCTGTATTGTGAAACACCTAGCTGGTGTTGCAGAGAATCATTTTTTATAATTAGGTCCAGAACTGTTGAAGGTAGAGGGGAATAGAACACGAGGAGCCAGTGAAGGGGAGAAAGCAGTGGATAGAGACATTTAACGCTCCCTCCCTCCTCTTCTCTTTCTCTCCCTTTCCCTCCTCCCCCTACCTCCGTGTTCTCTCCCCTCCCCCACGTTTTCTGATCTCTCCAATAAGAGTCCTGTGTCCTCTCCCCAACCGCCTCTGTTCTGCCCTGTCATCGTTCTCTGGTGCACTGTACTAACAGAGCTTCATCCTGCCTGTGTATAGACTAAAAGGGTAATTTCCTGATGCCAGTCAAAGATGAGAATCCATGTCCCTCGTGAGGAGGAAGCTTGGAACCCACAGCCTTTCTACGTATTACTATTCAACCACCACACAGTAAGACTAAACTTGAGAAAGAGATATGCCAGGCCAGGTAGAATCCCAAAACATAAGCCAACGTTGAACATGAATCAAAAGCCTTGAGATGTCTTGACTATTGCAAATATCTATATCCCTTGACCTGACCATTTTCTGAGGCTCTATCATGTGTATCTAATTTCCTTAAGTACTCTCCAGCCAGATGTTGAATCAGACAGTCAATATATCCAAGGTAGAACACATCATATTTTCTCCTAAAACTGTTTCTCCTCCAGGATTCCCAATTTCTATTTGTATCATTTTTAGTCTTCAGGCTCTGACACTTTCTCTTGGTTGCCCCATGCATTCCCGCCAGAGATGAGGCTGTAGAGTCCAGCGCTCTAGTATCTGGAGCCCGTGTCCCCTACCCTTCACTCCCATGGTCACAGCCATTGTTCAGACCTTCACCATTCAGTACCTCTTGCTTGACCTGCCACAGAAGCCTTCTCACCATCCCAGGGTGCTGGTCGCTCCTCACCCCCACGCAGTGCTGTCTGGTCACCTTCCTCAAGCACAGCCCTGTTGATGTCACTACGTGAAAAGCATGTTCTGTGCTTAGTCGCTCAGTCGTGTCCCACTCTTTGCGACCCCATGGGCTGTAGCCCGCCAGGCTCCTCTGTCCATGGGGATTCTCCAGCCAAGAATGCTAGAATGGGTTGCCATGCCCTTCTCCAGGGGATCTTCCCAACCCAGGAATTGAACGGGGATCTCTTCCATTGCAGGCAGAGTCTTCATCAGCTGAGCTACTAGGGAAGCCCCACAGAAGAAACATATTTCAACATCATAAAGACCATATATGACAAGCCCTCAGGCTTCCCAGGTGGAAACAGTGGTAAAGAATCCGCCTGCCAGTGCGGGAGATGCAGGAGACATTGGTTTGATCCCTGGGTCAGGATGATCCCCTGGAGGAGGAAATGGCCACCCATTCCAGTATTCTCGCCTGGAGAATCCCATGGACAGAGGAGCCTGACTGGTTACAGTGCATAGCATTGCAGTGAGTCAGACGTGACTGAGCAGCTGAGCATGCACGCATTTCATGACAAGCCCACAGTTAACATCACGCTCAATGGTGAAAGACTGGAGGCACGTCTTCCTCTAAGATTAGGAACAAGTCAAGGTGCCCCTCTCACCACTCCTATTCAGTGTAGGACAAGAAGTCCTAGCCAGAGCAATCAGAAAGGAAAAGCATAAAAGGCTCCAAATCAGAAGAGAAGTAAAATTGTCTCCTTTTGCAGATAACATGGACTTGTATACAGAAAATGCTAAAGACTCCACACACACACACACACAAAAAACGGTTAGAACTAATGAAAAAGTTCAGTAAAGTTTGAGGGTCAAAAAAAAGAAACATATAAAAATCAGTTGCATTTCTATACACTAACAATGAACAATCCAAAAAAGAAAAACTCTATTTACCATAGTATCAAAAACAATAAAATACTTAGGAATAATTCAACCAAGGAGGTGAAAGGACTATACAATGAAAAGCTACAAGACTTGACCAAAGAAACTGTAGAAGATGCAAACAAATGGAAATATATTCCACATTCACAAATTAGAAGAATTCATATTGTTAAATGTACATACTACCCAAAACATATAGAGATTCAATGCAGTCCCTATCAAAATTCCAATGGCATTTTTCACAGTGACAGAAAAGGCAATCCTAAAATTCTTATGGAACCACAAGAGACCCTGAACAACTAATGTAATTCTGAGAAGGAAGAATAAAGCTGGAGGTATCACACTTCCTGAATTCAAACTATATTGCAAAGCTCTAGTAATCAAAGTAATATAGACTGGCATAAAAATAGATACATTGATCAATGGGACAGAATCAAGAGACCAGAAATAAATCCACGTATACAGTCAACTAATATTTAATAAAGAAGCCCAGCATACTCAATGGGGAAAGGACGTGTGTGTGCAATTAGTCGCTCAATTGTGTCCAACTCTTTGCAATCCCATGGACTGTAGCTCACCAGGTTCCTCTATCCATGGAATTTTCCAAGCAAGAATACTGGAGTGGGTTGCCAACTCCTCCTCCAGGGGATCTTTTGGACTCAGGGATCAAACCCTTGTCTTCTGCATGTCCTGCATTAGCAGGTTGATTCTTTACCACTATGCCACTGGCAAGCTAGGGAGGATAATCTCCTCAATAAGTGGTGGTGGGATATTCACAGGTAAAAGAAGAAAACTGGACCCTATTTTCACCACTCACAGAAATTAATTCAAAATGGATTAACAACTAAAATGTAACACCTGAAACCATAAAACTCCTAAAAGAAAACATAGGGAAAATTCTTTGATGTTGGCCTTGGCAATAATTTTTTTTGGATGTGAAACCAAAAGCAACAAAAGCAAAAGTAAGTGGGACTACGTCAAACTAAAAAGTTTCTACACAACCAAAGAAACAATCAACAAAATGAAAAGGCAACCTATAGACTGAGAGAAAATATCTGCAAACTGTATATCTGATAAGGAGTTAACATCCAAAATATAAAAGGGGCTCATAAAACTCAATAGGAAAAATAAATCCAATTACAAAAGGGCTCCAGGAGTTGGTGATGGACAAGGAGGCCTGGAGTGCTGTGGTTCATGGGGGTCTCAAAGAGTCGGACACGACTGAGCGACTGAACTGAACTGAGAGGATCTGAGTGGACTTTTTCCAGAGAAGTCCTACAAACGACCAACAGATACATGAAAAGAAGCTCAATATCAGTAATCATCAGGGAAATGCAAATCAAAATCAGAACGAGCTATCACTTCATATCTGTTAGAATGGCTGTTATCAAAAAGACAAGAGTTAACAAGTGTTTCCAAGGATAAGGGAAAAAATCCACCTATGCCAACAGTCCCAATGTTGAACAACTAGAACAGCCTAAAGAGGCTGGGAGAAAGAGAGGGAAAGCCTAGGGGAAGTCTCAGGCCAGGACTGAGGGCTGGGCTCTGCTTAGCAGGTGTCTTCACCAAGCCACCTCCTTGGACTGAAGACTCTCAGATGGAAACATGACTCTATAGGTGTTCCCTCTGAGCCTTTTCCTTACCAACAGCAAAGTCATTGGCTATTCTGTCTTGGAGACTTCATCCTAAGAATGTTTGCAATGAACCGTAGAGCTCATCTGGCCATCCCCCTGCCTGAGATTCCCTTACTGCTCTCCCCACTTAGCAGAGTGAGCTTTTCTCTACGGGAACGGTGTTTGTTTTTGTGGATGGGGCCATGTAAGCATGAAAGGAAAGGGAGAGTATAGCAGAGGAGGAAAGAAAGGTAGAAAAGGTGTGGGGAAGTAGGGGGTGTCCAGGGGCTCCAGGAGAAAGTGGAGATGGCTTAATCTCTGCCTAAGCACCCACCAGGACGTCCCTTCTTTGTCTCTCCTCCCGCCATCATCAGTCTTCGGAGTCCATCCTCACCAGCCCAGGTCCTGTTCAGTGACAGGGCCCCAAGGAGGAAGCAGGAAGGTTTGGGGCCCCATGAACTGACCCCTCTGGATGCCTTGGAATCTGAGATGAACACAGGGTCACTAGCCACTGGTATGGATATTAGAAATATTAATATAGACTACTACCCCTGATTGGTTTCTCTAAAACCTGAAAATACCAGCAAAAACTAGCCATAATACTGTGTCATCTATCTCTCAGTAGAGCAACCATTAAAACCTGACAGAGGTGTGAAACTGAGAGGAAAAACCCAGGAAAAGTCCTTGGGAGGCTGGCAATCCTCAAGGTTAGGCTCGCTGCTAAACTGGGCTTCCCCACCCACTCACTGTACCTGGTATGTGCCGAAGACTCTCACATCCAAACCTGGAGGTGTTTCAGGCTTCTGTAACTTTCCTCTTCAGCAACTATGCAGAGCAAGGACTTCACTGGGGGTCCAGGGGTTAAGATTCTGGCATTCCCAGTGCAGAGGGCTCAGGTTCAATCCCTGGTAAGGGAACTAGATCCCACAGACCATATCTAAGAGCCCTCATGCTAAAATTAAAGACCTCATATACTACCGTGAAGACCCAGTGCAGCTGAATTAAAAATATATATAGTCCAGAACACATTCCATTTCTCAGAACACTTTTTTTGGAGTCTGTTATACCAATGAGACCCTTGGCTAATACCCTGCCTACCTTTGCTTTTATTCCTTTCCAATCTGCATGAGTTCCCCTGACCTCAGCCCTGATTTTGTGGATAGCATAGGAATATGAGCATGTATTCTGAAGTCAGATTACTTGGGTTCAAATCAGGCTTTACCATTTACTTGTGTAGCCTGGGGCAAGTGAATTAACCTCTCTACCTGTGTTATTATTGTGCATGCTCAGGCGTGTCTGACTCTTTGCGACCCCATGGACTGTAGTCCGCCTGCCTCCTCCGTCCCATGGGACTTTTTGTGGCAAGAATACTGGAGTGGGTTGTTATTTCCTCCTCCAGGGGATCTTTCTGACCCAGGAATCGAACCCCAGTCTGCTGCAGCTCCTGCATTGCAGGCAGATTCTTTCCCCGCTGCACCATGGGGAAGTCCTCTACCTGTGAGCTCATCTTCAAAATGGGAAAAGGACCCTTCAGTGATGTGTTGGGAGAGTTTAAGTGAGTTAACACATGTAAAGCACTATGTAATTTCTAGATGCTATTAGGATTACTTTGGTGGTGGTTGTTTTATTATTGCCATTCTGGGCTTTTATCCCTGAACCCTGCCTCTTCCTCCAGGTCGTGTCAGAGTCACTTTTTCAGTGTGTGCAACTCCAAGCATTGCAACATCCTTGGTCTTTTCTATATGCTTTTTATCACTACACTGGGCCATACTAGTTCACCCTGACCTTCTTCAGTCTCAGGTAGAGGACCTGTCTCTCTGCAATATAGCACAAGGCAAAATAAAGAATAGCCTTTATTCTCTTCTTTTAAATCTTCAGACGTGGATTTATCTATAAGGTTCAATCAGTCTAGTCACTGATGCTAACAGTGAGTCTATCAACAACACACGGATTCATGGACTGATCCATTGTGACGTTCTTTGTTCACACACTGGGCATACAAACTAGGCATTACTTGTAAAACAAAGAATGTTGCCCACTATCCAGTTCTACAAGGATCAAGTCATTAGCCTCTGCAGTCATTGACTGGCAGTACACTCTGAAAAGAATTCAGGATGAAGAATGTGATAAGGCATTTTTTACTTTGGAAAAACAGATGCCTTAGTTCGAGATATCTCAGGTGGAAAAAATTTAATGAACCCAGATTTTTGCATCTTCTCATACAGAAAAAAAAGCACCAAGATCATTAACTGAGGACTTCCTTGGCGGTCCAGTGGTTAAGAATCTGCCCACCAATGCAGGGGCTACAGGTTTGATTTCTGGTCTGGGAAGATCCCACAGGCCACGGGGGCAACAAAACCCATAGGCCACAACTGCTGAAGCCCACACATTCTGGGGCCTGAGAGCTGCAACTGCGGAAGCCCGTTCACCTTCAAGTCCCTGCTCTGCAACAAGAGAAGCCACTGCACTGAGAAGCCCACGCACCACAACTAGAGAGCAGCCCCTGCTCGCCACAACTAGAGAAAGCCCACAGGCAGCAGTGAAGACCCAGCGCGGTCCAAATAAATACATAGATCAATTTTTAAATCTTTAATTCAGATACTGATCCTGGTGGTGCAGTCGATAAGCATCTGCCTACCAGTGTAGGTGACACGGGTTCGATCCCTGGTCTGGGAAGTTTCCAGGTACAGCAGAGCAACTAAGCCTGAGCGCCACAACCACAGAGCCCGCGCTCGAGAGCCTGCGCCCCAGGGAGAGGTCACCGCAGTGAGGAGTGACGCCCGCTCACCGCAACTTAGGGGGAAAGCTTGAGCAAAGTAACAAAGACCCAGCACAGCCAAAAATAAAAGTTAAAAAACAAGAGTTCACAAGAACAAACAAACATTGCTATTGAACAAGTAAATACATTCAGTTTGGAAAAAGCAAATTATCATTATCTACCAAAGATAATGATCCATCTTCCCTATACCCAAAGATTCCATTTTCGGTATATAACCACAACAAAATATGTACACCATAAGATGTGTTTGAGCAGCATTACTTGTGATAGCCAAAAGCTGGAAACAACCCACACATGCACAAACAGTAGGATGGATAAATAAGTTGAGGTATGTTCATACGATGAAATGCTATGCAGTGACAAAAACAAACTATAGCTACACACAGGTACATGAGTCTCACAAACATAATACTGTCATACAAAAGAACACATACTACATGATTCCATCTACACAAAGTTTTAAAAGACAAAACTAAATATGTTGGGACTTCCCTGATGGTGCTGTGGCTAAAATCCCACACTCCCAGTGCAGGGGGCCAAGGGTCAATCCTTGGTTGAGGAACTAGATCCCGAAGCCATAACTAAGACCTGGAGCACCAAATAAATGAAAATAAATATTTTTTAAAAGCTATAAAAAACTTTTTAAATTAATCTATGTTGATATTAATACAAATCATATTACTGGTTACTCTGGGGAGGAGGTAGGGTTCAACGAATGAGAAAGGTATTAGTGGACTGTCTGGTGCTCATGTTTTATTACTTGACCCGTATGGCTGTAACAGAAGTGCGAATTTTGTAAAAATTCATTGAACTGTCACCTGTGTGTTCTCCACTCAAATTAAAAAATTAAAATACCACCTTGATTAAAAAGAGAAGAAAAGAAACAGTCTGAAGAAAATCACTTCTGCATCTGTCATAAAATTCTTTTTTTTTTTGGTCATAAAATTCTTATCAAGAACACTGTCCATCTATACACTGTGTAAGATCCCACATGATAAATCCTGTCATGCATTTAGTACCAGGAAAGATTTTGTCTTTTCTAAGTAAATAGTATATACTATTGACTATTTTTAAATTATCTAATTTTTCCATATTATCTTAGTGGTTTAAGGCCAAATTTAATGTTCAGTCATAGTAATTCTATTAATCCTCATAAATAGCATTTTTTTCTTCCTCTCTCTTCTCTTTCAGCACGTTAATTTTCTTTTTCTATTTATGTTTCCATTTGCATTTTAATAACTTTTTTGTGTGCATGTGTCTTTTACTATAGATTACCTCAAACTCTTTTTGAAGATGCTACATTTGTCCAAGAATAAAATCTAACAGATTCGCCAACCTCAATCTCATCCCAAAAGCTGACTCAATCCCTCTGCCAAGTGGGAAAAAAATTAGCAAATACTCCAGTAGTTGATGCCATGTACTGGCACATATATACACATTTATCTATGTATAATATGACAAAATGTATATATACACATATATATATCATACTTCATTTCATATCAGTATATGAGATTCCACAAAGAGAAAGGAAAAATGTTACCTGAGGAATTTTTATTTGTGAATATACATCTCATTTCACCTACCTTTGGAATTTTACGTCTTCTCTGTTCTCCACAGGGTTAGAAATGTAACAAGAGAGAAGGAATAATGGGACTATTAAACCCTTGTTTACTGGTCACATGGGTTAAAAAAGAGAAAAAAAAAAAATTTCACCACTCCCACTGCAAAGAGCTACATTTTCAGTGTAGGAAATGGGGGTAGGGTAAGTTCAGGACAGAACTAGATCACAGAGCTTCAGCAACACACTCTCAGGGCTTAGTTACATAAAGCTGCTTTTGCTTATCCAAAAGTTCACGAACTTACTCCACAGCTTCCAGCATTAACTAAAAAAGAACTGGTTTTCCACACTGTCAAGATTCCCAGTTTACAGAACATATCCAAGGGGTCTTATGTGTAAGTATAAAATCACTCTCAACTTCTAAACAATATTTAAACTGCGAAATAATAAAGATCAAAAAAGCAGAGGAAACCATCAGTTCAGTTCAGTCACTCAGTCATGTCCTACTTTTTGCGACCCCATGGACTGCAGTACGCCAGGCCGCCCTGTCCATCACCAACTCCCGGAGTTTACTCAAACTCATGTCCATTGAGTCGGTGATGCCATCCAACCATCTCATTCTCTGTTGTACCTTTTTCTTCCCACCTTCAGTCTTTCCCAACATTAGGGTCTCTTCCAATAAGTCCGTTCTTCGCATCAGGTAGCCAAAGTCTTGGAGTTTCAGCTTCTGCATCAGAAAAGTCATGGTGATGAATTTTCTTTCAGAAATTAAAGTTGAAGGGTCTTTTAAGAAAATTATAGGCCAAAATCAAGATCTTTCTCCAAACAGATTTTATTCCCAACCCAAAATACACAGACACACTCACACCATTTGTTTGGGGAGAGTTCTCAGAGGACTTCACGAACCCCCCCGGGCAAGGTCCCTCTCCCTCCCTGCACGCTGCCCGCCCCAACCTTTGGCACCTCTTTCACAGCACCTCTCTCAGTTCTCAACAGTGCCAGCCTTGTTCAGCTGCAGAATCAGACCTGTTACCGTCAAAAGCAAAACCAGAAAGCCCCCATTCTCTAAGTTGGAGCCTCTGCTGGAGTCAGGGAATGGGGAAGCAGAGCCCGCTCTTAGACTGCCCACCGGAGATCAGTTTCTGCGAACTGGGGCTCTGGGCCTTAAGGCTGTCAGACACGTTTCCAAAAGACCTGCTGCTACTTTGTGATCTAATCCATTCTAGCAAATCAGTCAAACCCAAGGAGGGAGTCGTGGGAACCTTCAATTTAAAGCCAGTCCGTCAAAAGCACAGGTAACAACCTGGGCTTGCGATTGGCATCTGAGGTGCAGGGAGTCTTGTGGGATGAACCTTGGATCTATGGAATCTGACACTACCTCTGGGGGCATGGATGTTCAGTCACTTCTTTGCAATGCTATGGACTGTAGCCCACCAGGCTCCTCTGTCCATGGGATTCTCCAGGCAAGAATACTAGAATGGTTGCCATGCCCTCTTCCAGGGCAACTTTCCGACCAAGGGATCAAACCTGTCTCCTGAAGCTGGGTAGATAGTATCAGGACTGAGTTGAATTGTAATACACACAGCTGGTATCCAAAGAACTGGTTTGGAGGTGTGGGTAAACACATGCTTCCCTCACATTGGAATCGGTATAAAATCCTTCAGCGCCCTTTCACAACTCCCTCCTTTCTTGGCTCCTATGAAATCACCATCTCCTAGCTCTCCCGCCTCTATTTCTATTTGTTCTCCTTGTCCTTCTCTGGCTCCTCTTCATCCACCCAATTTTTAAAGTCAGTATCTTTAAGAGTTCTATCCAGGCCCTTCTTCTCTTCTCAATGCACACACCCTCCTTGTGTGGGGACCTCAGTCATCATCAGCTTCAACCTGATCTACATTCTAATGACTTTTAAGTCTCTGCCTTCAGTCAAGATCTCTCCTGACATCTAGCTCCTCATATCCAACTGCCTGCTGGGCATCTTTCACTTGAATTCATTCATTCATTCATTCCATAAATAAAGAGATCCTACTATGTGCTAGGTCCAGTGCTATTTACTGGAGCTAATGTTGTTGCTTTTGTTTAGTCACTAAGTCGCGTCTGACTCTTTGCAACCCCGTGGACTACAGCCGGCCAGGCTCCTCTGTCCACGGGAGTTCCCAGGCAAGAATACTGGAGTGGATTGCCATTTCTTTCTCCAGGGGATCTTCCCGACCCAGGGATCAAACCCACATCTCCTGTATTGGCAGGCAGATTCTTTACCACTGAGCCAGCAGGGAAGCCTCTGGAGCTAATAGAGGAGAGTAATTTGGCATGAAAATTGAAATCTTAGAACTTATCATTTTAGTAGGAAAATAGACATTAAATATACACTCCTACAAATAAATATCTGATCCTGCTCATTTTCATGTTATTTCCTATCCCTACATGTATTCAACAGATACTCAACAAATTTAATGATTGCCCACTAGATGCTAAACAACTCCCTTCCAACTAGCTGCCTAATCCTGAAACCTGGGGGATCATCCTAGACCCATCCCTCATCCCCTACCTCCAATCAACATTAATTCTTCGCAATGTTTCTCGTCACTTATGTCCACCCAATCACATCCACCTCTACTGCCTTAGTTCAGGCCACAGTGTTTGTGCCCTGGATCCAACAACAGCTTCTTGGGATGGTGCTGCCTCTGGTTGCTCTTTCCCCTTCTATCTGCCCTTTACAGGGCTCCACAGGTTATTGGAACAGACTGGTTCCAAATCGGGAAAGGAGTACGTCAAGGCGGTATTTTGTCACCCTGTTTACTTAATTTATATGCAGAGTACATCATGTGAAATCCTGGGCTGGGGAAGCACAAGCTGGAATCAAGATTGCTGGGAGAAATATCAATAACCTCAGATATGCAGATGACACCACCCTTATGGCAGAAAGCGAAGGAGAACTAAAGAGCCTCTTGATGAAAGCAAAAGACGAGAGTGAAAAAGTTGGCTTAAAACTCAACATTCGGAAAACTAAGATCATGGTATCTGGTCCCATCACTTCATGGCAAATGGATGGGGAAACAATGTAAAGAGTGACAGACTTTATTTTTCTGGGCTCCAAAATCACTGCAGATGATGACTGCAGTCTACTGTAGCCATGAAATTAAAAGACGCTTGCTCCTTGGAAGAAAAGTTATGACCAACCTAGACAGCATATTAAAAAGCAGAGAGAGACGTTACTTTGCCAACAAAAGTCCGTCTAGTCAAGGCTATGGTTTTTCCAGTAATCATGTGTGGATGTGAGAGTTGGACTATAAAGAAAGCTGAGTGACAAAAAATTGATGCTTTTGAACTCTGGTGTTGGAGAAGACTCTTGAGAGTCCCTTGGACTGCAAGGAGATCCAACCAGTCCATCCTAAAGGAAATCAGTCCTGAATATTCATTGGAAGGACTGATGCTGAAGCTGAAACTCCAATACTTTGGCCACCTGATGCGAAGAACTGACTTGTTTGAAAAGAGCCTGATGCTGGGAAAGATTGAGGGCAGGAGGAGAAGAGGACGACAGAGGATGAGATGGTTGGATGGCATCACCGACTCAATGGACATGAGTTTGAGTGGGCTCCAGGAGTTGGTGATGGACAGGGAAGGCTGGCATGCTGCAGTCCATGGGGTCGCAAAGAGTCGGACACGACTGAGCAACTGAACTGAACTGAACTGAGAGGTTCTTTCTTTCTTTTTTTTAATTTTATTTATTTATTTTCTGCTGCCCTGGGTCTTCATTGCTGTGTGCAGGTTTCCTCTGGTTGCAGCAAGCAGGGGCTACTGCTCGTTGTGGTGTGCGGGCATCTCGTTGCGATGACTTCTCTTGCTGCGGTTCACGGGCCCTAGAGTGCACAGGGTTCAGTAGTTGTACCGTTCAGGCTTAGTTGCTCCGTGGCATGTGGAGTCTTCTCAAACCAGGGATCTTACCCTGTCCCCTGCATTGGCAGGCAGATTCTTACCCACTGCACCATCACAGAAGTCCCCAGAGTTTATTTCTAAAAATAGCAGTTCTGATTAAGTTTCTTCCCTGCTTAAAAGCCTTCCAAGAGTCCCCACAATCTTCAGACAAATACAGATTCCTGGGGAGGAACAAACTTTGATGTTGTGTTTTGATTTGAATCTGCCATCCCTTATTTTAAGCAGTCTGCAAGGAGGAAGCTCGACCCAAAATGTATATAACTTTATAATTAACAAGAAATCTATTCAGTAGGTGCATTGGCAGGTTACTCATCAAACATCTGGTGGGTTTGCTATTGTACAGAACATGGAGCTCTGCTCGGTCTTGTGTGCCAGCCTGGGTGGGAGGTGGATGTGGGGGAGAATGGATACGTGTATATGAATGGCTGAGTCCCTTCACTGTCCACCTGAAACTGTCACAACATTGTTAATTGGCTATACCCCAATACAAAATGCTTTTGGTGTTAAAAAAAAATAAAATTAAAAAAAATTTCTTTTAATATTGTGGGTTCATGTATAGCTTAAGTGAAAAAATTCAATTTCATATATTATATCCATCAAATAGGTTAAAAAACAATTGCAAAGTCCTATAACACGTTTTATCAGCGTTGAAGTCGTCATTTGCTTGTGGTTAAAGGAATCATTCCTGTGAGATTTAACTAAAACTTTGTCATTAAGAAAAATGAGGGTACTCTTTATTACTTTTTTTAGTTGATGACAAGTAATAAAAGTTATCATAAATTGAAGTGTGATCTTGGCTCCACCTAGACAGTCTCCCCTGGTCGATGTTGCTCTTCTGCGAACATAACAGATTTTCTTATCTTCTCTTACTTTGTTGAGGAGGAAAATAACTAGCACAGGGTAATTCAAATTTTCAACTTGTTTCAACAGTATTATTCATCCCCAAGTCTTCTCATCGAATACAGATATGATCAACATTTCATTTTAATTTTAACCAAAACTGAATTAAAATGGACAAATGACTTTTATTTCCACACTGTTTAGCTGGGCACACAATGCTCTGGCTATCGCTTGCCCCTTGGTCTTGTCAGGCGAGTGTATGCTCCTCGGTTCTTTGTCTCGTCACAACAAAAATTTGGAGTGATGGACATTAAAGCCCCCTTGACGGGTCACAGCTCTCAGAGGACAGGCCGTATTATAGCTCTCAGGTCTCGAACGGACCGTGTTATAGCTCTTAAATAAATCAGTGTCACAGCTCAATGTTACAGCTCTATTTTATTTAGATAATAGCAGGAAAATCCATCTTCGAGGCGTGAGGGCACGTCGACCCAAAGACATGAAGAGCAGAGCGCCCCATCGCGCAGGAGAGAGAGAAGAGGGCTTTGGCTCCTCTTTTTATATGTTTCTCTGTCCCTGGGCCTATCCTATGTAAATTGGGCCAGCCAGGAGTGTTGTTTGTTTTACCTGAGGTTCTCACTCCGGTCCTCGGACCTTCCTTTGTTCTATTTCCACGGGCTTTTCCCTTCCAGGTCTTTTAGCCACCGCCATTCTGGACTCCTTTTCCCTATTCTAACTACTTAACAGTCTCGTCTCTTACTGGGCCTTCCTTGAATGAGTTCTGACCGTGTGGAGCTGTCACAGGCAGTTTCCCAGGAACACCAAGCCATTTAAGCTTTGGAGACCTTCCT
The DNA here is from genome assembly GCF_033118175.1 of Dama dama. NCBI lineage: Eukaryota > Metazoa > Chordata > Mammalia > Artiodactyla > Cervidae > Dama > Dama dama. Next base: position 71,019,993 of record NC_083683.1, read on the forward strand.
TCCTGCTCCAATCTTGCCCAGGTCTTTTAAAAAAAAAAAAAAAAAAAAACGATACTGACACCAATAGACAACTGGGTTAAAAATTCATCTATAACATTTTATTTTACTTTTTTATTTCTATCAATTGCCCCATTAGACTATAACTTTCTTGGAAGCAGAAGCCATGTCATTTTTCTCCCCAGAGCCTAGCTAAATGTCCAACACAAATTTTTATTAACTCCAGGATAAATGAATTAGTTAAAAAATGACTGGATGAACCATATCTTTCCCAAACAAGATCATCCTTTTACACGCTAAAAACATCCAGAAAAACAATAAGAGCTGGACTGAAAGTCCATGAAGTAGGTGTCCAAGTCTGCAAAGAACTTGAAGAGAGTGATGGAGGGCTGACAGATTACCCAAAGAGGTTGACAGTAGACATAAGCAGTAAATGTAAAGATGGCGGAGAGGGGAAGACTTGAAAGACAAAGGGGTTTTGCGAGCACAAGGATGAAAACACAAGGGGAAACCAACTGAAAGGCAATGCCGCCTCCCAGCGGCCCTTGGGATACAGACCTCTATATCCAAGCACTTCCACAAAACAACTTTCTCACTTTGAGTGGTTCTGGGCTATGAGCTTGTGCCAGGCACCTCTTAGTTTATCTCATCTAACCCTCACAACAACCCCTTGTAGACAAATAGCTTGCAGCATAGGAGTTAATCTCACAGACTATGGAGCCAGGATGTCTGCTTCTCTCACTTACTAGCTTTGTGACTGGGACAAATTAGAGCTGGGCATACGTCTCCACCCTCATGGCAGAAAGCAAAGAGGAACTAAAGAGCCTCTTGATGAAGGTGAAAGAGGAGAGTGAAAAAGCTGGCTTAAAACTTAACATTCAAAAAACTAAGGTCATGGCATTTGGTACATCACTTCATGGCAAATGGATGGGGAAACAACGGAAATAGTGACAGACTTTATTTTCTTGGGGTCCAAAATCTCTGCAGATGGTGACTGCAGCCATGAAATTAAAAGACACTTGCTCCTTGGAAGAAAAGCTATGACAAACCTGGTCAGCATATTAAAAAGCAGAGACATTACTTACCAACAAAGGTCTGTCTAATCAAAGCTATGGTTTTTCCAGTAGTCATGTATGGATGTGAGAGTTGGACCATAAAGAAGGCTGAGCACCAAAGAACTGATGCTTTCCATCTGGGGCTTGAGAAGACTCTTGAGAGTTCCTTGGACTGCAAGGAGATCAAATCAGTCAATCCTAAACGAAACCAGCCCTAAACATTCATTGGAAGGACTGATGCTGAAGCTCCAATACTTTGGCCACCTGATGGCAAGAGCTGACTCATTGGAAAAGACCCTGATGCTGGAAAAGATTGAAGGCAGGAGAAGCAGATGACAGACGATGAGATGATTGGATGGCATCACTGATTCAATAGACATGAGTTTGAGCAAACTCTGGGAAATGGTGAAGGACGGGGAAGCCTGGCGTGCTGAAGTTCATGGGGTCATGAAGAATCGGACACAACTGATTGACTGAACAACAACAAATATGTCTCCATCTGTAAAATAGGGATATGGTTAGTACCGATCACATATGTCCTTGACAGCATAGCAAATGCTATACAAATGTTAGCTATTATTATGTCCTTTTGCCTAATGAGAAAAACAAATGTTAAATAAACCAAGCATACAATAGGAACTCAGTAAATAAACTTCCTTTGCTTTCTTCCCTGATGTCTTAGCTCCTTACACTGTGCCCTCTTTAATGGCCCTGAAATTCAAATAGGGGACACCCAAATAGCTAAAAGAAATTAGTTCCTAAAGGCAGCAGTAAGGAATTTCCAGTAAAGAAACACCAAAACCTCCATTAAAAGGCCTAAGGGTATGCAGCTCTGGAAAAGAGAACTCTTAATGTTGCTCTCTTTTTTGTTCTTTTTTTAATTTTTGACTTTTGACTGCATCAGGTCTTAATTGTGGGAAGCTCAGTTAGTTCCCCAACAAGGTTCTGTATGCCCTACATTCAAAGCATGGAGTCTTAACCTCTGCACCACCAGGGAAGTCCCTCTATTGGCACTCTGGCTACTGTTATTAGAGTGAAGACATTCCCAGAAATGAAATTCACTCCACCCAAAACAGGTGTTCTGGGGATTGTGAGAATCAACTAATATTGTGCAGAACATCACATTTCTAGAAATACTCAAATAAATATGATCTGTGTAGAGACTATTTTTCACCATGTTGCCTACAGAAGATGAGGGACCATGACCACATTCAAAAATTAATGTTCATGAAAATAATAGCTTTCGAGCAACACAATCCTGATGTAATTATCAGACTACCCACCCCGGCCCACATTTGTAGTGGCGTGTATCTTTACCTGGTAAGACTGATTGGCAAATCTGCACATCAACAGTAAACAGGCTCCTTTCATACTTACATAAAACTCTCCATGATTCTGCAAGCTTCCTTGGATTCAGATTTTAGTATTCTTGGATGTTCTATATGAGAAACCAAATATACAAACAAATAATGACCAGACCATATACAAAAACAGAACTCTGATCCACAATCTGCCCAAAGCATACCCAGGAAACCAACTCCCGTATCTATAATAAACAGCCCAGGAAGCCAGCTTGCTTTAGGTCATACTTGTAGGAAGTGAGACTGCAGTCTGGAGTATTAGTCCAGGAAGCTAAATAACCCATATAATGATCCACCCAAAAGAGTCAAGACTTGATTAAAAACTGACAGCTTCCCTAATTTTTCCCCACTTCCAATTTAGAACCAACCAGAGAAAGCCAAATATGCACACCTAACCAATCACATAGGATGCCCCAATGTGTGTTAGCCCATTTATACCTGCCCAATGCAAAGAGCCTTGATTCTGGATATACCTGAAACCTTCTCTCTTGTCCCTATTAAAGCTTTCCCATTCCTCTGCCTACATTTGAGTCTGTCAAAATACAAGTGAGGGTGGCTGACTCCCTTTCTGTATAAAACAAGTTCTTGAATACATAGATCCTGCTTTTCTCATTTGGTTGGTCATTTATTTCCATATATTGGACCTAGAAATTCTATGAAGAACTAATTTGCAAACCTTTTTTAATTGCTTAATTGTGTTGTTTCTAAAACAGTCATAAAGTTAGCAAAGAACAACTTTTTTACTTCATCTTGATAACCTAAGTCTATATGCATTCTTGCCTTGAGAACCCCATGAACAATATGAAAAGGCAAAAAGATGTGACACTGAAAGATGAACTCCCCAGGTCGGTGGATGCTCAATAGGATACTGGAGTAGAGCGGAGAAACAGCTCCAGAAGGAATGAAGAGGCTGAGCCAAAGCAGAAACAACACCCAGTTGAGGATGTGTCTGGATATGAAAGCAATACCGACGCTGTAAAGAACAATATTGCATAGGAACCTGGAATGTTACGTCCATGAATCAAAGTAATCTGGAAGTGGTCAAACAGGAGATGGCAAGCATGAACATTGACATTATAGCAATCAGAGAACTAAAATGGACAGTAATGGTCGAATTTAATTCAGATGACCATTATATCTACTACTGTGGGCAAGAATCCCTTAGAAGAAATGGAGTAGCCATCATAGTCAATAAAAGTCCAAATGCAGTACTTGGGTGCAATCTCAAAAATGATAGAATGATCTTGGTTGGCTTCCAAGGCAAAACATTCAATATCACAGTAATCCAAGTCTATGCCCCAATCACTAATATGGAAGAAGTTGAAGTTGAACAGTTCTATGAGAACCTACAAGACTTTCTAGAACTAACACCAAAAAAAGATGCCCTTTTCATCAAAGGTGAATGGAATGCAAAAGTAGGAAGTCAAGAGATAACTGCAGTAACAGGCAAGTTTGGCCTTGCAGTATAAAATGAAGCAGGCAAAAGCCAACAGAGTTTTGCTAAGAGAACGCACTGGTCATAGCAAACACCCTCTTCCAAAAACACAAGAGAAGACTCTACACATGGACATCACCAGATGGTCAAACCAAAATCAGATTGATTATATTTTTGCAGTCGAAGATGTAGATGCTCTACACAGTCAGCAAAAACAAGACCAGGAGCTGATTGTGGCTCAGATCAGGAACTCCTTATTGCCAAATTCAAACTTAAATTTAAGAAAGTAGGGAAAACCAGTAGGCCATTCAGGTGTGACCTAAATCAAATCTCTTATGATTTTACAGTAGAAGTGACAAATAGATTCAAGGGATTAGATCTGATAGACAGAGTGCCTGAAGAAGTATGGGCGGAGGTTCAGTAACACTGTACAGCAGGCAGTGATCAAAACCATTCCTAGGAAAAAGAAGTGCAAAAAGGCAAAATGTTTGTCTGAGGAGGACTTACAAATAGCTGAGAAAAGAGACGCAAACAGCAACGGAGAAAAGGAAAGATATACCCTTCTGAATGCAGAGTTCCAAAGAGTAGCAAGGAGAGAAGAAAGTTTTCCTAAGTGACCAATGCAAAGAAATAGAGAAAAACAATAGAATAGGAAGGACTAGAGATCTCTTTAAGAAAATTAGAGATAGCAAGGGAACATTTCAAGCAAAGACTGGCACAATAAAGGACAGAAAATACATGGACCTAATAGAAGCAGAAGATATTAAGAAGAGGTGGCAAAAATACACAGAAGAACTATATCAAAAAAGATCTTAATGACCCAGATAACCATGATGCTGTGTTCATTCACCTAGACCCAGACATGCTTAAATGCAAAGTCAAGTGGGCCTTAGGAAGCATCACTTAAAACAAAGTTAGTGGAAGTGATGGAATTCCAGCTGAGCTATTTCAAATCCTAAAAGATGATACTGTTAAACTGCTGCACTCACTATGCCAACAAATTTGGAAAACTCACCAGTGGCCACAGGACTGGAAAAGGTCAGTTTTTATCCCAACCCCAAAGAAGGGCAATGCCAAAGAATGTTCAAACTACCGCACAACTGCACTCATTTCACATGCTAGTGAAGTAATGCTCAAATTCTCCAAGCTAAGCTTCAACAGTATGTGAACCCGGAATACCAAGATGTTCAAGCTGGATTTAGAAAAGGCATAGGAACCAGAGGTCAAATTGCCAATGCCGGGGTCCAGCCCCGGCAGGATCCAGGGGGTACCCTCAGGATGAACGGTGTCGGCGAGAGAGAGAGAAGACACATGAGACCAGCCTTGATAGGGCCCAGTCTGCAAGGGAGAGAGAGAGAAAGAGAGAGAGAGAGAGAGAATGACCAGACGGGGGTGCTTGCAGGGTCTCACAGAGTCTGGCAATGCTTTATTTTTTACCGTAGCTTTTATACCCTAAATTAGTACATTTCTAAGGGGAAGATAGTTTAACATTACATCAGCTTGTTCTTCATGAAACCAGGGTGTTTTCTGCATACTTCTTTGTTTATGAGGGTCTTGTACATTATCTTCTGGCCTTGGGGCCTATTAACATTTTATGCAGGTCAGGTGAATGTAAACCTATTTTCTGTTTCTATAGTGACCTTAACTGAAAGGTAGCAGTCTAATAGGGCAACAGTACAGAGTGGAAGTATAACCTTGTTAGCACAAAAATTAATCCTTCTGCAGAAGTTGTCAGTTGCGTTTATCTAAGAAGTTTACCCCACACAGACTCTGCGGCTTCGGTGAGGCAGCTTCTGCCTAGCACTCCTGGCTGACAATTAACAACCATCTCATTGTTACCACACTGGGGTGGTATTTCTCTAGGCTCTTATTTCTCCAGATCTTTAGCTATATTAACAATGGTTTCTATAACACAACCTTAGCACATTAAAAGCAAAAACACAGCAAGCAAAACACAGCAAGCAAATGTCAACTCAATAACCACCTTTAGAATAATTTTTCTGATGTTTTCTAATAGGACTTCCTCACTCCCCAAAGGGCTCTATGTCTACTAGGGCCTTTATATGATCAGGTTCTTTATGCTATTTTATGATTAGGGTATTAATATAAGCAGTCATGCATATTAGTACCAAGGGCATAAATGCATTTGCCAAACAAACTAAAATACCAGCAAAGGAGTTTAAATTAAAACACTCCTTTCACCCTGGATAATCTCATAAAATACCACCACCTGGGAAACTTATTGATTAAAGTTTTAAATTGATTCTTATTTGGGAAGAGGTGGGGGAAGGCCTTCTGCCTGTGTCAGAGAAATTAGGGAGTAGTCTATTGAGGCAGGCATCAGAAAGACAGATATCATCTTTAAGGTGAACACCGGGGGCAGCATTGGGGCAGCTTTTCGGAATCCCTGAAAACCTGATCCGCCTTGCCCGTCAGGCTTTCTCCCCATGACCTTGTCATGGGTGGGATCTCGTGAGCTAGCCTTTTCGAAATCCTCGAAAACCTGATCCGCCTTGCCTGTCAGGTTTTCTCCCTTATGACCTTGTCATGGGTAGGATCTCGTGTGCTGGCTCCCAGCATGCCAACATACACTGGATCATAGAAAAAGCAAGACAATGCCAGAAAAACATCTACTTCTGCTTTATTGACTATGCTAAAGCCTTTAACTGTGTGGATCACAACAAACTGTGGAAAATTCTTAAAGAGATGGGAATACCAGACCACCTTACCTGCTCCCGAGAAACCTGTATGCAGGTCAAGAAGCAACAGTTAGAACCGGGCATGGAACAATGGACTGGTTCCAGATTAGGAAAGGAGTATGTCAAGGTTGTATATTGTCACCCTGCTTATTTAACTTATATGCAGAGTACATCAAGCAAAATGCCAGGCTGGATATAGCACAAGCTGGAATCAAGATTGCCTGGAGAAATATCAATAACCTCAGATATGCAGATGACACCGTCCTTATGGCAGAAAGCAAAGAGAAACTAAAGAGCCTCTTGATGAAGGTGAAAGAGAAGATTGAAAAAGTTGGCTTAAAACTCAACATACAGAAAACTAAGATCATGGCATCTGGTCCCATCACTTCATGGCAAATAGATGGAACAATGGAAGCAGTGAAAGACTTTATTTTCTTGGGGTCCAAAATCACTGCAGATGGTGAATGTAGTCATGAAATTAAAAGACACTTGCTCCTTGGAAGAAAAACTACCACAGGCCTCATTAGCGTATTAAAAAGCAGAGACATTACTTTGCCAACAAAAGTCCATCTAGTCAAAGCTATGGTTTTTCCAGTAGTCATGTGTGGATGTGAGAGTTGGACCATAAAGAAGGCTGAGCACCAAAGAATTGATGTTTTTGAACTGTGGTGTTGGAGAAGACTCTTCAGAGTCCCTTGGACTGCAAGGAGATCAAACCAGTCAATCCTAAAGGAAATCAACCCTGAATTCATTGGAAGGACTGATGCTGAAGCTGAAGCTCCAATACTTTGGCCACCTGATGGCAAGAGCTGACTCATTGGAAAAGACCCTGATGTTGGGAAAGATTGAAGGCAGGAGGAGGAGACGACAGAAGATGAGATGGCTGGATGGCACCACTGACGCGATGGCCATGAGCTTGAGCAAGCTCTGGGAGATGGTGAAGGACATGGAAGCCTGGCAGTGCTGCAATCATTGGGTCGCAATGAGTTGGACACGCCTGAGCGACTGAACAACCATATGCGCCAGGGCTCATCTTTCCGCAGTAAATCGCCCAGGAATGGGCGTGGTCTTCCCCGTCCCACCTGTGCAGGGAACCTAGCGAAGAAGTAAATGGGCAGAGACCACAGGAGCAGCGCCCTCGACCACAAAGTGAACGGGAAAGTCGCTCAGTCGAGTCCGACTCGTTGCGACCCCATAGACTATAACCTGCCAGGCGCCTCTGTCCATGGAGTTCTCCAGGCCAGAAAACCAGAGTGGGTAGTCAATTCCCTTCTCCCGGGCATCTTCCCAACCCAGGGATGGACACCAGGTCTCCCTCATTGCAGGCGGATTCTTTACAGTCTGAGCCACCAGAGAAGCCCAAGAATAATGGAGTGGGTAGCCTATGCCTTCGCCAGAGGATCTTTCCGACCCAGGAATCGAACCCGCGGTCTCCTGCATTGCAGGCGGATTCTTTATCAGCTGAGCTACCATGGAAGCCCAGTCGGTCAGAAGCGGCCTCGCCTAGGCCAGCCTCCAAATAGGAACTACAATTCCCAGCGGCCCCTGCGGACGGCGTGCCGTGGCCACGATGCGCCTGCGCAGTGGCTCAGGCTCGCCCTGTGTGGTTCCCGCCAATTCTTGCGGTAGTCCTCCCAGGGTTGAATTCTGCGTTCCATGGAGGCGTTTGACCCTGCCGAGCTGCCCGAGCTGCTTAAGCTTTATTACCGAAGGCTCTTTCCCTACGGCCAATACTATCGCTGGCTCAACTATGGCGGAGGTGATGGAGGCAGGGAGGGGGCGGTGGTGTGTCCGCAAAGGCGTGTGAGGAGGTTTGGGGAGGGCACCTCGGAATGACAATATGAAGTGCCTCCTGTGTGCCAGGCGTTGTCGTGCGTTATCTCGCGCCCTCTCCGTCGCCTCTGGGGGTGAGTGGGTCGAGAGAGGATGTACTGACCAGCCTCCGCCGCACCCTGGAAGGTGTGTGCTAAGTCGCTCGGTCACGTCGACTTCTTGCGACCCTGTGAACTAGAGCTCACCAGCTCCTCTGTCCATGAGATTTTTCCGGCCCGAGTGGTCGGACTCACTTTCCGTTTGGTGTTTACCTGCAACCACGGGGCGGGAGGGGAGGGGTGGGGGAAGGTACAGGGTCGTAGCATGAAGCTGCAAAGTCGTGATCTGCTCAGGGACAGAGGGGCATCTCCTAAAAGAGGAGGGGTACTTAACTCTTCCCACTTGAATTTATTAGTGCCCACCAAGGAAAGAGAGATGGTATTACATATTGAAAATATTTCTGCATCTTTATCCTCATCTTTGTAAACCCCTTCAAATTAGGAACTAGTGCTTGTCTTTTTTTTTGTTTAACATGTAACAGAGGACTCATTAAAAATATCTTCTCATTGGTTAATGTTTTAATGCTCTGAGCTGGATAAAGTACCAAATTAACTTTAAGGTGTACATTTATTTTGCAGTGGTAAAGAATTACTTTCAGCACCGTGAATTTTCATTCACATTGAAAGATGATATTTACATTCGCTACCAATCCTTCAACAACCAAAGTGAGCTGGAAAAGGAGATGCAGAAAATGAATCCATACAAGATTGATATTGGCGCAGTATATTCCCACAGAGTAAGAAATCGGTTTTTTATGTAGTTTGTTGTTTTTTAAACCAAGAAAGGATTGGTGCCCCTAGCATTTTGAGATAAATTTGTAGTGTTTATTTTATTTGAAGAGCCACGCTTCAACCATTTTTGCAAGGAAGTTGTAAAGTAAAAAAAAAAAAATTTTCAATGTCCTTTGATACTTGACTGACTGGAAATCATTTGGAAATGGATTGGCTATATTCACTGTAGGACAAAAAATTTTCAGCCAATATCTGGCTGAAAGACTAAATGAGGTCCATTAAAAAAGAAATGTTAAAAAAAAAAGACTAAATGAGGGACTTTCCTGGTGGCACAGTGGATGCAGGGGACTTGGGTTCTATCCCTGGCCCAGGAAGATCCCACATGCCGTGGAGCAGTTGAGCATGTGTGCCACAGCCAACAAGCCTGTGCTCTAGACCCTGGGAGCTGCAACTGAAGCCCAGGCGCCCTAGAGCCCATGCTGCTCAGCAGGAGAAGCCACTCCAAAGAGAACCCCGCGTACCGAAGCTAGAGAAAGCCCATGCAGCACAATCAAAATAAATAGGTGAAAAAACATTTTTTAAAGACTAAATGAAGAAGTCAGCATGGTTGAACACAGAGGATATTGGGGAGAATCATTCTTGATTCCTCCATTTCTCTCACGCCTGTATCTGTTTCACTAGGTAATCTCTTTAGCGCTACCGTAATAATATCTACTAACCACTGCTGCTAGTGCCACTACCATCATCATCACCTCTTATCTGAATTACTGTAAAAACTTCCTAACACTTTGCTCCTGTAGACTCTAGACTGTATTCTCAACACGGCAGCCAAAAGGATCCTTTTAAAACAAGTAAGATCATCTTGATTCATCTGCTCAAACCATTCTCCAGTGGCTTCTCATTTCACCCAGAGTTCGAGCCCCTCTCTCTCCCTCACTCACTCCAATCTTGTCACTGGTCTGTGCTCAATCAATTTCCACTGCCTAGAACCATTTCCCGAAGCATCTTTTTGGTTCATTTTTCTCACCTCCTTCAAGTCCTTACTCAGAGAGGCCTGTAGCCTGCCTTTCCTCCTACCCTCTCCCCTCACTGATATATCCTAAGTGCCTAGAATACTGCCAGGCAGAGAGAGTACATCATAAGTGTCTGTGGAATGAATGAACATAATTGCCCAAAACTGCCCTTCTTCCTCTCCTTAAAAATACACACAGGTAGGGAAAAGATACACATAGAATAATAGCTTTTGTATGGAGCCTTTTCTTAATGTTGTATGACTTGTTTTTCACATCATTCATTATTCTTTTTTTAAAAGGAGAACTTAGATAATTTGGCCTAGGTTACATAATTTCTAAATGAGGGAGATAGGACCTGAATCCAGGTTTTCTGACTCTAAATCCCAAAGGAAAGGGAGAGGAGGTAAGAAAAGGCAGGCAGGGAAAATACTTTGGAGCAGGTTACTCCTCTTTTAGGGACGGAAATTAAAACAAGTCTCTATAGAAGAGCGAAGGTTCACTCTACTCCTTCTTCCTAGCACAGAAGGGGGAAAAGGTGTCATTTCTTAAACTGGGCCAAGACAGGCATCTATACATCATCTTTGTGTGTTTTTATTGGTTATATATGCACGTAGTTTACAAAAATCAACTACTATTAATTAAGCGTGGTTTTTTTTTTGGTCTACTACTTTTGCGCCTATTTTCTGTTCCCAAGAGGCAATCTTTTTTTTTTTGGGGGGGGGGGGGTGGAGCTGTGCTGGGTCTTAGCTGAGGCACAAGGGACCTTCAGTCTTCATTGCACCACATGGAATCTTTAGCTGTGGCATGTGGGCTCTAGTTCCCTGACCAGGGACTGAATCCCAGGCCCCCTTGTATTGGAAGTGCAGAGTCTTAGCCACTGGACCACCAGGGAAGTCTGTCTTCCTACTTTTTGTTTTCATTTTCTCTGCTTTCTGGGGAATTTCCTCGAAGGTTTTCATTTCTGCTATTATGTTTTCATTTCCAAGAACCTTTTTTTCCTAACATATCCTGTACTCTTTTCATTGATATATCTTATCTTGCTGAAGATATCAATGACAGTTTCTTACATTTTCTTCTGTTACACAGGCTGTTTTCTCTACAGTTACATTTTTTTCTGTTTTTCCACTGTTACCAGAGGTTTTCCTCATATATCTGGTGATTTCTTGCTTGTGGCTTATATTTAAGAATAGAGTACCAAAGAGCTGATTGGAAGCTCTGTATACGTGGCTGAGATTTCTTTACTACAGAGTGATCTGACTGGGCCATTTTATTGTGGGAAGCTCTGATGTCAGTTTCTCCAGGTCTTTGTTAGAATGAAAACTCCCGTTGATCACTGATCTGTTCCTAGAGCCTAATAACAATGCCTGATACACCTGGTCGGTCTTGAGAGAGGAATCTTCCTGTCTCCTTCCTGGGGTGGCAGTGGGAAGGTACAGAGGAGAGAGCTAGGTCTCAGCATTCCACAAGTAAATGTCTAATTAGTCCCCTGAATATCTGCACAGTACAGCCTTTTTTCAGCTGTGCCCACTCCCCTTCTCAGTCCAGGAACCCTCTGCTTTATGCTCCCCAGGTAATGATTCAGGTGTCTTCACCAGGGAAATGGAAGCACAGTCACCTAGCTCCACAGAGTAGGTTTAGCACTAACTGCTTTGTAAATAGGTTTGTAATCAATCCTCCTGTTTTTAATCTCAGCTCCAGAGATACCTGTTGTCACCTATTCCTAAGACTTGGGGATTCTGAGATGTAAATTGGGTTTCTTCTTGTTCTTTACTGAGAGCCGAAGACTCAGCTTTTTGAATCTCCTTATAAAAATTGTGGTGGTATTGTCTCCTCTCTGGTTCTTCTTAAAAAGACTTATACCTGTCTTTAAAAATAAAAAATTATTTTTGTGCAGGTTTAGAGGAAGCCAAATAAGTATTTGCATTCAGTCTGCTTTCTTTACCAGATAGTCCATAGCCTCAAAGGAAATTACTTAGAGCTTGAGCCAGACTGTCTTGGGAGATCTTTTTGAATTATAGAAAATTTTTAAACACGTTTTTGTTACTTATATGCCCAATAACAATGAAAGGTCCTTAAAATATCTTGCAGTAGGCTACTAATTATTTGTATGGACCTTTTCTTATCAGAAACCTAAAAATGCTTTATTATGATTTCTATTGATCAACAAATGTTTATTATACAATGTCATATGTCAATTATATTTCAGTAGGATTATAAGAAAACAAATACTTATGGTAAAGCATTTATCAAGCTTTGTTTTTATGAAAGTTACACTGTCATCATTTCTGGCTGTGTAGAATCACATCAGTGAGCTTCTTTTCTGTCAGTCACGGACAGACTTGGCATTAGATGGTTTCTCTCCTTCTCTTTGGCCCCTTTTTCTTTATAGGTAGGAAATAAGCATATCTGACAGTGTGGTGGCTCTTATAGAAACTGACTGATGTCTTGTCCCTTTAGCCCAATCAACACAATACAGTGAAGCTGGGAGCTTTCCAGGCTCAGGAAAAAGAACTGGTGTTTGACATTGACATGACAGACTATGACGATGTGAGGAGATGTTGCAGGTGAGTTCCGCATGCTTTGCTAGTGGGGGTGATATCACTGACAGTGAGTAACGATCATTCTGCCCCAGCTCTGCAGACATATGCTCCAAGTGCTGGACCCTCATGACCATGGCCATACGTATCATCGACCGAGCGCTAAAAGGCAAGTGTTAGCAGTATCTCAGTGGGGTCACATGCAAGAATCTTTTTTTCTTCTGAATATTAATCTGTCTACACCATTTTATAATCAATTCTCATAAATTTCTGACATGTTTCTCTGAAATATATGATGGGAAAATAAAAGATTTAAAGTCTTTGATAAAGCTATTGATCAAGTCATGTAATTTTTTCCCCAATTCAGTCATCTGTTGAGCAACTCTTGCATGCCCATTACTGTCCTAAGTGAGGGAACTATGAAAGATAACAATTCTTACCTCGAGTAAGTTATGCAGTCTAAAGAGGAAACCAGAAAATTCAGGATTACGTATGTGTTACTAGGCACAGGGTGCTGTGGGGGTGGAGAACAGCAGGAGTGCATACAGGGATGGGAAGATGTTAGATCAGAAAAGGCTTCCTGGAAGAGGTGATGGCAAGGATGACAGTGATAACAGCTAACTTATATAAGAGGCTTATTATGTACCAGGCACTGTTCCAAACACTTGTTACCTTTTTTAATATTCTTAGACTGGGTCTTTAGAGAGAAACGGCAATTGGTCAGGGAGAGAAATAGAAGTACTGGGGCACGAAGAAATTCTTAGCGGAGTGACCAGGATACGTAAAGAACTGAAGGCAAGAGCCCAGGGAGCATGGGAAACTACAAATGATGTACAGTTGACCCTTGAACAACACGGTGTGAACAGCGCAAGTCTACATACACAGATTTTCTTCAGTAGTAAATACTGCAATACTGTATGCTTCATAGTTGGTTAAATCTGCAGATGTGGAACCACAAATATAGAGGAACTCGTCCTTATATATATATAGATATATATATATACATACACATACAGCTTACTTATTTGTTGGCTGCACTGGGTCCTCATCACTAGGCGTGGGCTTCCTCCAGCTGACAAGGAGGGCTGTTTTTCGTTACTGTGTGCAGGGTTTTCTTACCGCAGAGCACAGGCTTAGTAGCTGTGGCACACAGGCTTAGTTGCCCCCACAGCATGTGGAATTTCCCCTGACCAAGGATCAAATTTGTGTCCCCTGCATTGGCAGGCAGATTCTTAACCACTGAACCACTCAGGAAGTTCAAGGAACTGTTTCTATGGAGGGCCAACCATAAGTTTTATGTGGATTTTCTAGTGGGAGGGTCGGCATCCCAGTTTGTTCAAGGATCAACTGTAGTATAGTTAAAATGAGTACAGATAAGAGGTAAAAAAAATCAAGCTAGAGAAATATGCAAGAACCAGAAATTTACAAATTTATTTTAAAACCGATTATTTCTTCCCTCCTCAGAGGACTTTGGATTTAAACATCGTCTCTGGGTATATTCTGGAAGGAGAGGTGTTCATTGTTGGGTCTGTGATGAATCAGTTAGAAAACTGTCCTCTGCAGTACGTTCTGGGATAGTTGAATATTTGAGTCTTGTAAAGGTAAGGTCTTCTTAATGATAGTTTACATTTCTTCATTAGCTAGACCCAGCCTTGTATGCTTAGTAACAAAAGCAAACTATCTTTTAAGCATTCATAGTTCAGAGTAAATGATTTTACCAGTAGATCAGTTAAAATCATAGTAGTTACATTTTTTAAGATATCTCATATTTTGCTGTAAGTGTCCTCCTTTGTGGCAAAAGGAAGTTTAGTTTACTTTTCTGGTCCAAGTATGTCAAGTAAAGTTAACCAAGAAAATTACAGGTATTGAGACTGTATAAAATGACATGCAAGATTCTATACTTTGACAGAATTTAATCAGTATCTTTAGAACACATTAAAGAAAATTTTGATTTATTTCATTTATGTTATATAATATACATGAAGTTTTTTTTGTTTGTTTGTTTTTGATGGTTTGTTTTTCAGGGTGGTCAAGATGTTAAAAAGAAAGTTCACCTAAGTGAAAAAATTCACCCTTTTGTCAGGTCTGTTGGGGAAGACTCCATGAAGTTTAAGTTGTGTCTGATTTACCTGTATATGCTTTTAGAATTACCTTATCAATATTCTGCACCAGGGTAGCATTTTACAACATTAATAGCCAGAATTAATTTCCTGTTTTGTACATTCCAGTATTCTTGATAGGTGTTTCACAAATATTCTTATTGGTCTTCACAACAACCTCATTAGATACATGATGGTTATCTCCTCTTATAGATGAGAGAAGTGAGATTTGGAGAGATTGTATAATTTGTTTGGCTTTATGCAAGTAATTATTAAAATCAGGACACATGTCCTTGTCTGCTTGATTCCAAAGACCATACCCTTTCCATTGAATTCACTACTTCTCTAGGATAATGGAAAGAGCATTGCATTAGAAGAATCCCTACTCTGCCACTTTAATATGACCTTGATAAAATATTAGAGACTCTGTTTCTTATCAGTATGGGGAGAACAGTGTCTACTCCATCTACCTCAGAGTTGCGGCAGAGATTAAATGAAGCAGTAGGAGGGCCCTGGCAGTCCGGTGGTTAAGGCTTTCCGCCTCCACTGCAGGGGTCATGGGTTCAGTCCCTGACTGGGGAACTAAGATCCTGCGTGCTGCATGCTGCACAGCCAAAAAAATAATAATAATAAATAAAATAAAATAAAAGCTAGTAACCTAACATACAAATATATACACATAAAACAGTAGATGCAAAGTCTATTTTCAAAATGCAAAGCACGTTGTAAGTGTTGAGATGCTAAAGCAAGCAATTCAGAATAGAAACTGTAGATTGTATCCCACATCCTACTACTGATGTATTATTACATTGTCCTGACTTGGTTGCTTTCTGCCCTTGTTACATGTCTCTGATGCTATTAACCTTCTAAATTGTGGGATTTAAGAAGTAAACATTTCTTGAATATCTAGTCTAAGCCAAATACTTTGCTAGATTCTTTCCCCTTAGAATGTTTCATTTAACTCTCATAACCCTGTGAAGAGGTATAATTCCCATTTTATCTAATTAAGTTCTAGAAATTCAGTGAAAATAAGTACTAGCCTCCCTAGTGAACAAAAGCCACGTGCCATATATGTCACTAATGGTGTTGGGACTTTGTTATTATTGTTCCTACAGAAAATCTGTAAACATAATAAAAAAATACTTTGAACAATATGCCTTAGTTGATCAAGATATTCTTGAGAATAAAGAAAGCTGGGATAAAATTTTAGCCCTTGTTCCTGAAAATATCCTTTCCCAAGACCATTTCTATGTGAGCTACTTGTACTGACCTATGATATTATAAATTTGTTCTACCTGTATGTTCTCATGTACTTATATAGTTTTAATCTTTTTTACACAATGCATCTCCTGTATTTCTGCATTTTTTTTTAATCTCTAGTCTGGAATACAATAAGAAGTGAGGCTGTTTTGTAAATAAATTTCCTCATTTTGGAAGTTGATCCTCCTAAAATTAGTGACTACTTAACAGATGCAAAATCATCATCAAAATATATACAGATCAAAAATGTATATATATATATATATATATATATATATATATATATACAGATCACGGACCAGTTTTACCTTAAACCTTACAGCTATTTTGGCATTCATTCTGTCGTACCTAATACAGTTTAACAGGAATTTTTCTAAGGTTTTGTGTTTAATATTTGTATTTTAGAAAACAATAATTACTTTTTATGTAAGCTTTAGATATCCTTGTGGTAATACACATTGAAAATAAGTTGTTCATTGATGTACCCTAAATGAGTGTGTTCCTTAATGATCCATCACCAATGCGTGATGAACTTCAACAAGGCTTCCAAAGGCATAGCAATTCACTTCAGCGTTGGGAGAATTTGAAGAACACCATCAACAAATTTCAGGTATATTCCATTGAAATCTGTATTACAAATACAATAATGCAATTCTTATTCTCATTTTTTCACTTACTGAGTTAGAGATGGTTGAAGATCATTTTTTCACCACCTTAAAGAAATCTTCAAAAGTTCCTGCTGATCCTCATGCTGGACTTGCATCTGTTTTTAGAAAAACAACAAAAATGACAAATGTGGACCCTGGCTTGAGTGGGAGATCATGCTCCAGTATTGCTTTCCACGACTGGATATCAATGTTAGCAAAGGAATCAATCATTTACTGAAGAGCCCTTTTAGTGTTCATCCTAAAACAGGTACTATGTAAAAAAAATAAGAAAAAAGAAAACTCAAAGTTATTTTTTGTTATAGAAAGCATGTCACTGGATGTGAATGAAATAGTAAACCTTGAAGAATTGTTCTGTCAGCTAATATCTGAATTAACTTATTTTTCTATTGTCAGTTAGTAGCTATTCAGTGAGTTTCCACTATGTAAATAATTTTCAGTTGGGTTTCTAAGGTTCAGCGTTAGAGTTGGAGAGGAACTTAAAACATAGAGCAACAGCACATATTGTACAGATGAGAAAACAGTGGCTCCAGAGGTTAAAGGGATTTGTCCACAGTCTTAAAACAAATTTTGGGGAATTCCCTGGTGATCCAGGGAGGTTAGGACTCGGCACTTTGACTCACGGGGACCAGGTTCTATTGCCATGCGGGGAACTAAGATCCCACAAGCCTTGTAGTATGGCCAAAAATAAAAAAAATTATGTCAGAACTGATAACAGAGTTCAGTTCTTAAGACCCAAAGTTCCGTGCCTTTTAGAAATGGAATCACAGATGTAGAGGACAAACTTCTGGCCCCCAAGGTGGAAGCAGGGGGTGGGATGAATTGGGAGACTGGGACTGACATATATCACTGCTATGTAAATAGGCAGTGGGGACCTATGTGTAGCTCAGGAACCTGTCAGTTATCTGTGGCAGCTTACATGGGAAGGAAATCTTGAGAGGGGGGATAGATGTATACATAGAACTGATTCATTTTGCGGTACAGCAGAAATTAACAACACTGTAAGGCAACTATACTCCAATTAAAAAAAAGTTCCATGCTCTTTCCACTATGCTTCCTCCCTCAGGTCTTTTTCAGTAGATTTAGCTTCCTTCTTTCACTCTTCTGGATAAGATTTGATGGACTAAAACTGACTTTACAATAAGTATGATAGTAGATATGTTGGCATAAACTTTGCTCCATCCGACTAGAGGACACAATTAGAAGTATCTAGTTGTCCTTTTTAGTGTCAACAATTCAACTCTGCCACTTGCTGTGGGAAGTTAAGCAAACTACCCTTGGTTTTAGCATCTGTACAGTGGAGATACCTCAGTGGTTTATGGTGAAGATCTAAAAGGTAAAATGCTTGGAAAAGTGTCTGTCACATATTCAATACTCCCAAATCGCCTAGTGTTCTTTAGTAGTCTGCAGTGACTCTGTACTGTATAGATTTATATAGCCCCTTTTCAAATCTTCCAATTATGTGTTTTTAGTTTATTTTGGTAATAAGCTTAATGTTTCTTAATATTTATCTTAATATTCTAAAGCTTCAGTGAGTATTCCCCTTATTTAATATTCAAGATTTGAGTAACAAATTATATTCACTTGTAAGTATACATTTTTATTATATTTTTTTTCCCATTAAATGGCTATAGTCTTTTCACTCTGCCTTCCACCTGTAACTCCCAATTCCCTTAATTATTTTGTTAGTCACCTGCCATTCTTTAAATTCATTATCTCATTTTTCAGATATGAGTTTTATGTCATGTCCCAGTTGTGGATTTTGTAAAAGGGTAGTATGTCATTTATATTATTTCCAAAGATGCTCAACACATAGGTGTCTGTTTTGATTTCAGCAAATTAATCAAAGTAATGAAGTAAACTACTTCCATCTGTTTTGTGTTCCATCTTCAGGACTCACTAAATTTGAGATTGTTCCGTAGTTAAATATTGAAGGGTATAGCGAAGAGGAAAACAGAAATCAAAGTAGATATAAGAGGAGCAACTAGGTAATAGCTCAACAGTCTTTCACATCTATTTTTTGGTGTTTTTAGAGAGATAAAGGCACAAATGTGAAAGTACTTTTTTAAGACCCAATTTTATTGTATTTATGTATTTTTTGAAACTTTTTGGCCACATGGCATGTGGGATCTTAGTTCCCCAGTCAGGAATAGAATCATACCCCCTGCATTGGAAGTGTGGAGTCTTAACCATTGGACCTCCAGGGAAGTCCCGAAAGTACTTTTAATTTATATTTCTAAATAAATATTCTTAACAGATTAGTCTAACCCTCTTTCTAAGCCTTAAAGTTTTAGCCAAAAATAACTCACAGGACACAGCCTATAATTGTTTGTATTGTACAGTATTCAGTTTATAATTTTTGTTTCTCACAGGTCGCATTTCTGTGCCTATTGACTTACAGAAAGTGGATCAGTTTGATCCACTCACTGTTCCAACCATAAGGTATGTTCCAGATCACTGATCACTCCTTTTTTGTTTGTGGCTATTGTAAATGTGAAGTGAAGTGGATTAGATCCTTTCTGGTGAGGCAGCTTCTCTGAGGCTGTATGACGGTGCCCTTCCAGAAGAGCATTTCCTAGTGAGTTCTACAGAACACAAGTTTTTCAGCTACTATTATGTGTAAAAAAAAAAGTTCAAATAAGTTTGAGAAATGTTGACGTAAGCAAAATTTCCTAGTCTTTAATATGCTAACATGCATGGAAAACTCCAGAAAGAGAGTATGATGTTTAGAATATCCCAAATTCATGTGGCCACATTTTCTTCACAGAAAATCTTGTGAGATTCATGTGCTTTCATACACTGGGTAATGTTGACCAAGAATCAACTTTAAAATTATCTTCTTTTATTATTTTTAGGTCCATTTGCCATGAATTGGATGTTATTTCTACTAAAGAAGAAAAAGAGAAGGGAGCTGAATCTGATATTAAACCCAGAACCAGAGGTAGGTTAGTACATTGAAGTCTCACTTTAACATAGTCTTTTTATATTGACATCTTTCTGTGACTCCAGTAATTAATTTGCCTTGAATTCAGACCAGAATGGATCATTGTTTATCCTGAAACCAGCTCAGTAGCAAATAATATGATCACAATGTTTCTCTCCTTCATCAGTTGCCCAAATGGTGCTGTTGAATCCAATGTTGAGTCAACAAATATTCACAAAGTAACATTTAATGCCAGGATCTATACTGAAAGATTAAATTGTCAATTGATTTTGACAGTTGTTTGAATCTCATAGTCTTAGATTCAATAACTCTTTACTTAACAACTACTATGTGTGCAGTATTTTGTTCTGTACTTTGTTTTTGTATCCAGATGAGTGTTATGTTAAATATATGTCTAAACTGTAACAGAATTGTATATCCAAGAATTTGAAGGAGCTGGGAATATAAAACCGCCTGTTGCTGCTGCTAAGTCGCTTCAGTTGTGTCCAACTCTGTGCGACCACATAGACGGCAGCCCACCAGGCTCCTCTGTCCCTGGGATTCTCCAGGCAACAATACTGGAGTGGGTTGCCATTTCCTTCTCCAGTGCATGAAAGTGAAAAGTGAAAGTGAAGTCGCTCAGTCATGTCCGACTCTTAGCAACCCCATGGACTGCAGCCCACCAGGCTCCCCCGTCCATGGGATTTTCCAGGCAGGAGTACTGGAGTAGGGTGCCTTTGCCTTCTCTGAAAACTGCCTGTTAGTGAAAGTCAAATCTTATACCAACACCCAAGAGACACTATAGCAGTAGTTCAACAGTACTTTCTATGTTGAAAATGTCACGCACTGTCCAAATGGTAATCACTAGCCTTTTCACGTGACTTTTGAGAACTTGAAATGTGAGAAACTGAATTTTTAGCTTCATTTAATTTAAATAGCCTCATGTGACTCATGACTACTGTAATGGGCAGAACAGATCTCTGATTGATCTTTTTAGTCAAATGTTGCTACCTTTCTTTCAGAATCCAAGCTCAAATGTCACTTCATATATTTCAGCTCTAACATAAACAAGGTACATTCCTCCATCAATATTTATAGAATGATTACAAGCATTCTGTTTAAAATAATGGACAAAAGTCTCTAACAAATAAACTGGATAATAATAAACTGAAAAAAAAAAAAGAACTCAGGGAAAGTAAACAATGCAAGGAACAGAGGAAACCTTTCTTTTTTTAAAAAAAAAAAACTGATATCCTCAGAGATTAAGAGAAGACAGTGTACCCATGAAGCAAGACCAGAATGCTACGGGAAAAAAAACATTCAGAATAAGAAAGAGGTCTTAGAAATCAAAAACATAATCATTAGAATAAAACTTTCACCGGAAGGGCTGGAAAAGAAAAGAGGAGATTTCCTAGAAAGTAGTAGAAAAAAGACAAGTTAGTTATGTTTTTTAAGGAGGAAAAAGATGAACAGAATTAAAGACCTCCTGATTCAGGAGGTCTAATATCTGACAGAAAAAGAACAAATAAAACAGGGAGGGAAAAAATTGTCAAAATTATATATGAAAACATCCCAGAAATAAGCCCTTTGTTGAAAGGGCTCAGCATAATGAGAATGATATGCCTACACCAAGGCATTTTGAAATTTAACACTGAGAATTAAGAGAAGATCTTAAGAGCTTTCAGACCCCCGTCCTACAGTCCCTCCCCTCAAAAAAGCCAAGGACCTAGGAAGAATGACCTTAAATTTCTAAGTAAAAATGGAAGTATTCATTTTTAGAAGTAAGTGCTAGAAAAGAAAAAAGTAGTTGCCATTCAAGAAGATGGAAAGGTTAGAATTAGGGCAGGGAGCTGCTATTTTTTTCCACATAAACCTGTTAGTACTATTTTACTTTTTTTTTTTTAACAAATTACTTTTAACACAACTTTTTAAATTTAATAGGATCTCTTTGTGGACATCTTTTTACTTTGTTCAGAGGTTTTAAAGAAGCAAGTTTTGGCTCCCTATAAGGAGAAGCTTTATAATATGTGTTCAGAAATAAACTGCACTTTCAAGTATTCATAAAGGCTATTAACCATGAGTAAGTCAGGGATGCTTTAGATGAGGTTGGAGGCTGGCATAGGTGATATTTAAGTTCCTTATTACTTTTTTAATTTCTATGATTCTAAACTTTAGTCCATTTTCATATTAGTACCATTTGCTCCTTCCCTTCTACTTCCCAAATACTGGTATGTTCTCTACCCTCCTCACTGACTATCTAATTAAATCTTTTTTCTAAGACCCAGTTCATAGCTACCTCAGTCAACTTTGATTGGTCAGTTCTTTGGACACAAAATTATCTGTATGCTTGTTTGGCCTTTAATTATATATTGTCTTCTGTTACTCCTCTATAGGGGTTGTTTTTCCAATTCATTTAAAAGCTTCTTGAAGGAATTCCCTGATGGTCCAGTGGTTAGGATTCCATACCTCCACTGCAAGAGCCCAGCTTCCATCCCCGGTCAGGGAACTAAGATCCTGCAAGCCTCTCAGAGTGGCCCAAATAAATAAATAAATATTTTAAAGCATAAAAATTTCTTGAGATGAAGTAGTATGTATGGATTATACTTTTTTATAACTTAGCATAGTACTCTATATAATTATGGCATGTGGGATCTTAGTTCCCTAGGATGGAACCCTACCCTGCAGAGGAAGCATGGGGTCTTAACCACTGGACCTCCAGAGAAGTCCCTGGTTCCTTTTGTTTTTTTTTCTTTAAATTCTTTTTAGTAAACTATTATGAGTAGTCTTAATTCCATGCAGATAAAATCCAAATCTCATCTTGATCTCAATTAGATTTTTCCCTTCCTTTGGGTATTAATTATAGATTGTATAATTAAATGGATGATTAAGATTCTATATTCAAAGTTTTATATACATTTTTAAGACTATTTTACAAATCAGAGAATACCTATACTTAATGCATGTGACTATAAACTTCTGATTGTTTCCAGAAGGTATGGCCCTCACTTCACATTTTCAGTGTTTTGATCTATTGGTAAGACTATTTATTATTGAAGCCACAATTTCCAAAGAAAGGAGTGTTTGGTGGGACTTAATACATAGCAGTAGATGATGCTGGTCTAATACCAGAAAACCTGACTACTAGAATAGTTATATACATATAGTTTGGATGTTTTAGAGCAGCATTGTCTATTAATACATTAGCCATATGTGGCTATTAGGCATTTGAAATGTGGCTAGTATAACTAAAGAACAGGGTTTTGTTTTGTTTTTTTAATTCTAATTAATTTAAGCTTAAAAACTGATAACTGATTCAATTATTGGAAAACTTTTAAGCATGTTAGAAAAATTAGTTATATGAGCTTGCTTTTTTACCTACATATATTATAATTTAAATCTAGATCAAGTATTTCCAATGATATGATAATATAGTATCTGTCAATAAATTGAGTTATACTTTAAGTAGAAAATACTAGATTTCAAAGATTTGGTATGAAAGAATGTAAAATATTTCAATCTTTAATGGCAACCCACTCCAGTATTGTTGCCTGGAAAATCCCATGGATAGAGGAGCCTGGTAAGCTACAGTCCACGGGGTTGCAAAAGTCAGACACAACTGAGCGACTTCACTCACTTTTTATCATATGTTGAAATATTTTAAGATATAATGGGTTAAAAAAATATACTATTAAAATTAATTTCACCTTTTTAAGGGTGGCTACAAGAATGCTTTAAATTATACATTTCTCATTATTTTCTATTGGACACAGCACCATTGTACAGAATTTTTACAAGAGATTAAAAGTTATACTTTCATGTTATTCTTGCTGCCAAAATGCTAATTATAACTCATGGTCTTCATAATTTAGATTATAAGAAGACCAGTCTAGCTCCTTTTGTAAAAGTTTTCGAGCAGTTTCTTGAAAACCTGGATAAATCCCGAAAAGGAGAACTTCTCAAGAAGAGTGGTAAGATTCTATTTCTCTTATAGCTATTTTGATCTTAGTATGGGCAGTTTAAAACATCTAGCGAGTGAACAATTTTTAGAGCTCTAATCTTTGCCCTCTCAAGAAAAGTTACTAGTTTATGTTACCATCTTTAGTGTTTTGAAAACTGAGGTCCCTTAATTCAATTCAGCACATACTTATTTAACACTTTGTATATATCAGGTTCTATGAGAAAAATAAAAATGAATTATACAAGGATGAATTCCACACCATGGCTCCCTGCCCTTAGGGAATACTAACTGATGCCCAAAAAAAAGAAAAGTATAAAATGCTAAAAAAGCGATAGAGGTCTCGTCTGACTGAGAGAACCTGGGAAGATTTTATATGAAAAGAATGGCATTTAACTCTATTCAGTGAACTACTGCATGAATTCTAGTCCCCAGTGCCAATATATCATGGCTTGAGTGAGGTATGAGTAGGAATTCCACAAACAGAGATTTGATGAGATAAAGATACAGGAGTGGAGGAAGGAGACAGGTTGCTCATTCTCGAAGGAACAGCAGAAACAAAGGCATAGAAGCAGGAAAGCATCAGTCACTCTAGAGGCCATCAAGTCGTATAGCTTATTTGGAAAAAGATGCATCAGGAAGTGATGAGATAGAAATTCAAAGAAGCCACAGTGTAGATTGCCTTGAATTCCAGTCTTGGGAGTTTGAGTTTAATTCACATGAACAGGGAAACAATTAAAGCTTTTTGAGGAAGGGAGTGCCATGATTTGTAGTTGTATCTAGAAAGATAAATCTACTAGCAATATCTGGGGAGAAACAGGGAATAGATTGAGCTATTAGTATTAGGACGAATAGAGCTGGAGATCTCCAAAAAGTACAGATACTAGAGCCATCCTTGAAACTTGGTAATGACTTCTTTTGGAAGCTGAAAGATCTAAGTATAAGTGTCAGAGAAGCCAAGCAAGAGGAAAGTTTCAATGAGCTTATCAAGTTCTTTGACTAGGAGACACCCAAGCTTATGTGTAAGGCAAAAGGAAAAAAATCAGTAGTGAGTATTATTCAAGAGATTGATGAATACCATAGAAAATTGGCAATGTTATAGAAATACAAGCCCCCTTTCCACTTCATTTTTTAATAAAATGTGTGATGATTAAATAGTAGTGCCTAAGATAATGTTTTACTCATCGTAGACACTCAAAATACATGCTTGTTGAATGAACAGTGATGACTGAACTTGGAAAGCCTCATTGAAGCTGCCATTCCAATGGGGCATATTAAGTCCTTTGTATTCTCGTTCTGTACTAACTCAGCCTATAATGTGGGCTTCAGCAAATGTGAAAGCAAATCTTTATGCATGATGTGAATTTAATGGAAGCATTAAGCAAATCAGAATGTGAAATAAATGAGCTTTGTTTTCCTTTACTATCCTTGATAAAAATCTATTCTATTTTAGATTTACAAAAAGACTTCTGAAGATAACAAACAACTCCTTTTATATGAATATGGATTATCTTCTACCTTCAACCAAGAATCAAATACTTCAAGAGCCATTTAATAAACGTAGCAGAACTGTGTATGTGTCTTAATGCTCGAAGCAAAATTTCCTTTTCCTGAGAAATAATTATGTTGAAAAGATTCAGGAAACCACCAAAGGAGAATGTTCAGATTCCTGGAAGGAGCAATACTGGGAGGATATAAGTGAATGCAGATTAATCTGTAAAATTTAATATTATAATGCTAAGATTACTGATACAGGTACTAACTTCTAGTAGTTGCCATATATAGAAGTAAGTGAGTAGTAATATGACCAAGACTTTAACGTCGGCTCACCAGATCCAACCTCCATATTTCTAGGTGTATGAAGGTTTTGTTCTTTTTTTTTTTTTTTTTTTTATGTATTCCCAATCCCGATCCCCCCTCCCACCTCCCTCTCCACCCGATTCCTCTGGGTCTTCCCAGTGCACCAGGCCGGAGCACTTGTCTCATGCATCCGAAGGTTTTGTTCTTAATTAACACTTGATTAATTATACCTGGAGCATGTATTCAGTAACTTCCTCATTTTGTTTACTGATATTTTTATTGGTCAGGCCACACCCCACTCCCTGTCTTTTTTTTTTTTTTGTATTTCCAAATCAATTTTTTAGGTCAAGAGAGATTTCCAGAAGGCAACTCCATTTTTCTGAAGACTGCAGAACACTATATGCCTAATTAGCAACAAGGAGAAATCTTAACAATACAAAAGAAATCTTTTTAGAAACTGTAGTCAATATTCAACATTTTCAATGCATTATTTCCTTTTTTTCCACATGAAAATGTATCCTTAGAATTAGAAATAAAAGTGCCATAATGTACTTGTGTGTGGTGTAAGTGAACTGACTGCCTCTTGCCCACATCGTCTGGGCCATGCTGACCTGATCACTGGTCTTCACCGGCTCAAGTGGGCTTCACACCCCACTCCCTGTCTTTTAAAAAATCATTTTAAAATGGGCATCTAAACCTACAATAACTTTACTTCAAAAGATATGACTTAATACTGTTACAATATTAGAGTCGAATAGAGTATTTTTTATAACTGTTGGCAATTGTAGCTCCTAACTTCTTCCCTCAGAGAATAATTTTCTAAGCAATTTAGAAAAAATAAACCACTTCACCAGCATAAACTTTTATACTTGTCAAAACACCTGGACTTTGTATATCTCTAGACACTTAAATTTAATTTTAAAGGTTTCATTTCTTCCATATTTGATTTCATGTGATAGATTCTGAAATGTCAGATTTCTTTTACCTGGTTTTACAGCCAGTCTAAAAACAAAACAGTCATTCTGGTTTACATTGTCTTTTGAGAAACATTGAGAAGCAGGCTTTCAGGCTGGTGCTTTCCATGGGGTATGAAAATTTTCCTTTGCATTACCTATAACATTGTTTTCACCATAGCCACAGTCTTTTTTTTTTTTTTTTCTTTTGTCTTTTGACTTAAATAAAACAGATTGTGTAATACAGTCAACACACTGAAATGGCTTGCATTTCTTTCTCTTTTCTAATTTTTTAAGAAAAAAAGACTATTGTGTAAAATTCCTCTGTTGAACTTCTGTTTGCTACATATTGTTCATTCTTTTTGGAAAACAGTGACTGGTCAATTAAAACTCCTGAATACAAAATTACTAAAGACAAGTTAGTCCATCTTAAGTACTCAGAATGAGAGGAGAAAAACTGGGTGGGATTACCCGTTCAACAAAAGATGTTTTAGCATTAAAGCATTTTAACGCTTTAATATTAGAGTCCTTGATAAAAACTGGTATAACAGCCAATAAACTAAATTACAGAATATATTGTGCTTGTATATAACAATGTCTGGTTCTTGAAAATAGCAGAAACATGCTCAAAGACAATTGACTTCTCTAACTCTGATTTGCCAACTCATCCATGTATGAAAATTGTAGAAACAAAGGGCCAGTTAAAGGCCCAGTTTATAAAGAAACCCAAAGAAAGTGCATCCTTCCTTAGCTAACGATTAACAGTTATAAGTCAGTGGGCTTGCTAGGAAAGAAAGGAGCGTAGTCAGAATGTTTTAGGTATCTTTAAGGCCACAGTTGGCTATTATGGGCCCTTCTGACGGTAAATGGAATGCACTGAAAGCCTCCCAGATCACTACTAAGCAGAAATTCTATCAAAAATTTTAATAGTAACAATAAGTTAGCTTACATTACCTTCCTAACAATCCTATGAAGTAATCCTCACCACTATAGTAAAATGGTGAAATTTTAAAGTAGCTTTTAGAGCATTTAAAATATTCAATGCTTATCTTAAAAGTGTTAGGCTCTCAGTCATGTCCAACTCTTTGGGACCCCATGAACTGTAGCCCTCCAGGCTCTGTCCATGGGATTTCCCAGGTAAGAATACTGGAGTGGGTTGCCATTTCCTTCTTCGGGCGAACTTCCCCACCCAGGAATCCAACCCTCATCTCCTGCACTGCAGGCAGATTCTTTACCATCTGAGACAATAGGAAGCCCACTTTTCTTAAAAGGTAGCCACAATTGTCTTAAAGCCACTAGCTTTTAAGTGCATTTAAAGTGTAGTGTTAAAAAATAAATAAATAAATAAAATAAAAATAAATAAAGTGTAGTATTGGAGAAGACTCTTCAAAGTCCCTTGGACTGCAAGGAGATCCAGCCAGTCCATCCTAAAGGAGATCAGTCCTGGGTGTTCATTGGAAGGGCTGTTGAAGCTGAAACTCCAGTACTTTGGCCACCTGATGCGAAAGGCTGACTCATTTGAAAAGACCCTGATGCTGGGAAAGATTGAGGGCAGGAGGAGGAGACGACAGAGGATGAGATGGTTGGATGGTATCACTGACTCAGTGGACCTGGCTTTGGGTAGACTCCGGGAGTTGGTGATGGACAGGGAGGCCTGGTGTGCTGCAGTTCATGGTGTCGCAAAGAGTCACGACTGAGCGACTGAAATGAACTGAAAGTGTGAATACTGTATTTGTTGAGTCCTTTTGGAGAGAGGATATGGGACTCGGGACCCCTAACCTTTTCATTAACAAAACATTTACATTCTACTTTTCAATAACTACTGTATAAGGAGTGGGATCCTCTAGAACAGATGAGTTTCAGGATACAGTGTCCAAAACAGAGGCAAAAAGAAATATACTGAGTATAGAAATTTACACCTTCACGATAATCTCACTTTAAATTATGTATTCCAAAGTAAAATAATTGACAGCCTAGGTCACAGCTACCTTTCATTGGTGTGACTACAATCTCCGTGTATTCGGCATTATTTAATAACGTCGTTCTACTGAATTAATTGATAAAATGAAGTCAGAAAGTAATAATGTTGTGGCTACTTTCCTGACGCGCGAGCAGAGGCTGCTGCCTTTCGCGTATCAAAAATGCCTCGACATGAGGGACGCGAAGGGGTCGGCTATCTAAGGACTGGATAGCTCAGGATAGAGACTTCTGCCAGGCCAGCGACTCCTGTTCTAAATTCATACCCTTATTTAGACCTCGGCACCACCCCCAACTGGAAACAGCCGGATGGCTCACTGGTTAAAGGAAGTGACTGCAAGCAGCGCCTGAACCGGAATTAGATCCTGGCCCCGCCCCCTCCGCCAGGCTTCGTTCTGCAACAGGCGTGGGTCACGCTCTCGCTCGCTCGCTCTCTTTCTGCCGCCATCTTGGTTCCGCGTTCCCCGCACAGTAAGTGCTTGTCTTCGCCGCTACTTTTTTATCCGTAGCCATCCGTCTTTCTTGCGGCCTGAGGCGCCGCGCAGAATAGGAGCTAAGGATAATTAGAGGTTTTATGGGGTCATGGGGCTCCTATTCAACCCTGGGCAGTGTGGCCTTGGGGCCTCCGGACAAAATGGGGTCTGCTCTTGGTGTCCTGGCAAGAGTAGGGCATAAAGGCCAGGGAGTCCAGAGCTGGGGAGATGGGAGCCGTTGGGGATGGAAGTGGGGTGCGTCTGCTGTTGGGACCGGCTTCGCCAGAACCCAGAGGAGGTTAAGGGGTCACAGCTTTGAAACAACCACCCCCACCCCCGCGCGCGCTCGCGCATGTATACACACACACACCCTTATTGTGACAAGCCAGTGTTGGGACTTAAGACACCCTCTGTCCCCTTCTGAGTCCCGGAAGTCAGCAAACGCGGGTCGTGGAGGTCCTCGCCCAGAAAGCGCGCGGGGGAGAGGGGGCGCGGCGTTTCAAGGTAGCGTCTGAAGTCTCCCATCCCGTGCTCAGGAGCCAGACCGGGATCCTCTCCCTCGGGTTGAGAACGCAGTGATAATTGCTTCTGTGTGGGATTTGGAGTGTGGAATAAAACGAATCCCTGGGCACTGGGCAATCCGCTCTCCGCGGAGTGAAGAGGAGCGACCAAAAAAAGGTGATTCTCTTGATCAAAAATGTGAGGGTTACGTCGTGTTTTTCACCTATTCCAGCTACTTTGGGGAGGGCTGTCCCACACACCTTTACGGTATTTAACAGCCCTCAGCAGTTTTAAGCGTGACTCTGGATTGGACAGCAGAATGGATCCTAGTCAATTCAGGCCTCCTTTTTATTCCCTTCAGAAATGCCCGGTGAAGCCACAGAAACCGTCCCTGCTACAGAGCAGGAGTTGCCACAGCCCCAGGCTGAGACAGGTAGGTTCCCCCTGGACCCCTTGCCCTTAATTAAGATTGTAAGATTGGCCCTAAAAACATTTGGTGGGTTAAGTGACAAATAGACTGTACTTAGTATTGGTTCTCATTAAAGAAGATGGGTCTGTAGCTTTACCAGGGAGGAGAGTCCATAATAGTAACTCACCTATGGGAAATAGGTGACGCAGTGGCAGGCCAAGGAGACCTGAGCTTTTGTGAGGTCCCAGCCAGCAAGTTGCATCAAGGTTTTAGATGGCGGTGCTTGGCGTTGTGCCCTCATCACATGCATGGATGAGGTGTGTGCTGGTGGTAAATGTGTTCTGGGCCCTGGGGCCCTCCTAGATTGGTTAACTTGTTTTGTGGATTGGTGCTGAGCTGTTTCTAGTGTCCTGGAACAATGCCTGCATCAACAGCTTATCTGGAACCCAGGAATGAATTAGAGCCTTCTTTTGACTGCTCTTCGGCTTTGAAATTAATGAATGTAGAAGGTAGTGTAAGTGCAAGGTTTGAATTCTGTTTAAAATACATCTCTACAAAACCTGAGAGGGGGTAGTGAAAAAAACTTTTATGGTAGTCTTCTTGCTGTTCAGTTGTGCAGAAGTAAAGGAAGGGAATCTTCAGGCTATGACCTCCATTCTTGCCTCTCCCCGCCCCCATGGTAATTTTTTTTTTTTTTTAAACTCCACCTGTCACTTAGGGCAGTTTCTGTCTCCTGGAATTAAAATAGTTGAAAGCATTAAGGTTCTCCCTCCCCACCTGTCTGATTTTAGCAGCTGAAAGGATTAATACAGCTGCTGGAAAAGAAAAAGGAGGGGGGCCTCTGAGCTGGGGAATGAGCTATGTGAAATCCTTGAACTACTGGGACTTAAGGAAGGTTAAAAAATAAAGGAGTAGTCTCTGAAGATTTGTAGTTTCAGTGTTGGACAAAACTTTAAGAGAATCTCAACTTGATTTTACAAGTGTGGAGACTGAAATTCAGATGAATTTTAAATAATCTGAATCAAGCTTCAAAACTAATGCTGTTTGCTTCCGAAGCAGTCCTCAGAACTGTTAAACTTATTCCTGAGTATTTTGAGATTGCATTGTAGGTTAGATTAAGTACCTGTGATGAATACTCAGGGTTTGTTTTGTGGGGGGGGGTTGATATATAACTATGACTAAATAATTATTAGAGTAAGTGAGGAAACAGACTTAGGAAATTGGTTATGGTGTCTAAAGCAAGTCATTTGGGCCTTATCCCGGAGTTTTGAGGTTCAGTGAGAAGAAAACATTCTAAGTTTCAAATTCTGATTAATATGTTTGAGAGCATTTGCACTGTAGTCATAAAGACTTTGAGCTACCAAGTTTCCAGGAAAGACTGGTTTGAGCCTACCTCTGTAGTAGGGTACTCTTGGCTGAGTGAACTGTGAATCTGGATGCTCTAGGCTTTTTAAAAAAATAATAATAATACTCCCTTCTAGGTGTTGAGCAGTCATTCAGAATCTTTTGCACAGCTTCAGTGTGGTGCCAAGTAATGCCTGTTTGGCACGGTGGCATACTCATCCAGCTTAAGGGGTGGGGACCCAGTGTATTCTCTCCACAGTCTAGTTTGACAAGTTGGATTACAGTTTCATAATACAGTTCCTAGGCTTGTGACTAAGCTCTGTTACTCTGATTCATCCAGATTGATGTCTGAAGAGCTAACATTGCTTAGAGACTGTGGAGTCTGCACTTTTGCGGTTGGTTTTTTGGTTTGTTTGATTTGGGTGAGTAAAATGAGGTATAGGGAAGCTCGGTGACTTAGTATTTAATATTGAGTATTCTGAAGCCTGAGCATTTAGAGACCTGTTTTTCTCATTCAGCTCTGATTCTCCATTATTATTGCCACTCACTACCTTCCTTGTTCTAGTTTTCAGCATTTGTTTCAGTTCATGCTCCTTGACTGGATAGAGTAGAACTTTCTAGTGGTGACTCCGTGGTCTGTGAGAAGGTCTTAGGGTCCCTTTGAGGTGGGAAGAGAAGGGCACATCTCGGAAGGAACGGTAGGAAGCCTGCTGTTGCCAACTTACTCCTGGGCTGGAGCTCCCCAGTTAAAGACCAACAGACGGCTCTTGGACTGTTCTTCACCCTAAAGTGGTTTACTTATTTTAGTAGATTTGGGAAAGGAGAAGAATGAGGTATTCTACTTGACCTCTGAAGTGTGTTTGGGGAGGTCGCTGTTGCTTGTCACCTTTGTCTAATCCTGCGTGGTCACATTCGTTCTCAGATTTAAACTTCCAGTGTTTCTTGTGTGAGGCATGTTGTACCAAGTCGGGCTGTATAACTCACTTTTGTTTTCTCCTCCCTCTCCTCCTCCATCCCCCCTTTCCTGGCTTTTCTCCTCCAGCTGTGCCTCCTGTGTCTCCAACCGTGAGCGTCACTGCTGCTCCAGGGCAGCCCAGGCCCGCCCCCCCGCCTCCCTGCTCCCTGGCCTCCCAGCAGTGCCCTCTGGCAGCCCCTAACCAGCCTTCCCCATTCCTTTCTCCCTCGACCATGACCTCAGCCCCTTTTGAAGCTCCTTTTCTGCAGTCATCCCAGGGGACGGCCCTGCCTCTGGGAGCTGCCCCTCCCACTGACCCCCCCATTTTCTTACCAAACCTAATAGGGCCTCCTATCTCCCCAGCCGCCTTAGCTCTGGCCTCTCCCATGATAACTCCAACTCTGAAAGGTGCTCATTCCTCCTCAGCCCCCTTGGCTCTGGTGGCCGTGGCTCCCCACTCAGCTCAGAAGAGCCCTGACGGCCCCCCTCACCCCCGCAGCGCACCTCCTTCAGTTGCCATGGTTGAGTCGGGGTCAGTGACATCGCTGTCAGCTCCAGTTGCTCGCTCAGAACCAAAGCCCTCTCCTAGTCAGGCTCCCTCTCAACTAACTCCTAATCCAAAGGATACCCCCAACCCTCCAAGTATAGTCAGTGCTATCCCTTCCCATCTTGTAAGTCCTTTGGCCTCTGTTCAGTCTGAACTAGCCTCATGTTCTCAGATACCACCCGCCATCCCTTCCCCTCAAGTCAAAGGTGTCCCCATCTCCTCAGCTCTGACTACTCCACAACACCCTGTGAGCCTCAGCCTGAAGGGTCCACCTGCTGCTCCATCTCTTCCAACTCAGTCCTTTGCTGTGGCTGCTGCGTCCCCCCCAGTTTTCCTCACTTCTCTGGGCTCTCATCTTACACCTTTACATCAGAGTTCTCCTGTCCAAACTTCAAGTTCTAATATTCTGTCAGATTCCATAGAAGGTACTATTTTTGTAGATCATTCTTCTATGGATCCCTGTTACACTTCTCAGAGATCTGTAATTCCTCCCCTTCCTTCCAGAAATGAGGTGGTTCCTACTGCTGTGGCTGCTTTTCCAGGGGGGGCTCCCACTTCCTCTCTGGCTCTGTCTGCTGACAAAGGCATCTCTGCTGTCCCTGACCTGGTCTCCTCAGATGTCGCTGCCTCTTCTCCATTATCTCCTCCCGCCCCTCTCATTCTCAAAGATGTTCCTAGTGCAGCAGCCCTGGCAGCGCCTAAGAATCCCCCCTCTCCCCAGAGTACATCACCTTCTCCAGAGACGGCTCTTTCTCCTGAAGCCACCCTGGCAGCAAAAAGCTACCCAGAGCCTCTCCCTGTAGTGAAGCCAGCCAGCACTTCTCCCTCTTCTCTGAGTGCTAGCTCCCCAGTCTCTGTGATCAACACAGATTCTTACACAAGCCCAGACCCAGCTAATCTCCTTCTCAAAAGTTCTTTCACTACCCCAACTGTAGCTCCATTTCCTTTGGAAAGTGCTGCCATTGATGGAATGGCTCCTACAGCTGCCAACGGTACTTCCACTCCTTCCACTCTAGCCAGTCCTTCCACTCTTCCTACTTTACCACTGATGCCTCCAGCCTCTGAAAGTTGCCCTGTGGCTCCAGCAGTGACTTTGTCTCCCCAGAGCGCTTCTCCTTCTCTAGCTTCTATGGCACACGTCCCTGAGATTCCCAAGTCTGAGTCTTCTACCCTTCTGCCTCCAACTCATACTCCTCAGGGTGCAAAGAAAGTTCATGGCATTTCTCAAACCTCACCATTGGCATCTGTGGCTTCCCCTCCTGAAGGGTGCCCAACTGAGGACTCTGGTGCTTCTATTACTGCATCTTCCAAAGGAATGTGCCTTGCTGACTCCCCGTCTCCTTTAGGGACTACTGTGTCTCCTCAGCCTAAAAGAATTCCAACCAAGAAGGGTTCAGCTACTGCTCCCTTAAGTCCTGCCCCTTCTGCTTCTAAAAGTGTACCTGCTATCCCTGATACTCCTGCTGGAAATCTCTCATTCACTGTTTCTCCAGTTGAAGCTTCCTCTCTTCCAGAGGCCGATCTTCCTTTTCATGTCTCTAAAGGATCACTACTCGAGAAGCATTCCCCTACTCCCCCATCCCCCAAAGAGACTCCTGTTCCCCCACCTATGGCTCCTTCCCCCAAGGAGGGGCCAGCATCCCCATCCCTTAAAGAAACCCTTATTCCTTTAGCTGTGACCCCTTCCATCCCCAAAGGAGCCCCAGCAACTCCTTCCCCCAAAGAGGCTCCCACTCCCCTAGCTATGACTCCTCCTCCTTCCCCCAAAGGGAGCTCAGCAACCACATTACCTAAAGAGACTCCACTTCCTGCTGTGACCCCTTCCTCCCCAAAAGGAGCCCCAGCAACCCCTTCCCCAAAACAAACCCTAGCCTCTCCACCTCCCAAAGAGGCTCCCACTTCCCCAGCTATGGCTCCTCCATCTCCCAAAAAAGCCCCAGCTAGCGCACCTCCAAAGGAAGAGTCCACTCCCCCACCTGTGACTCCTCCCT
Organism: Dama dama; assembly: GCF_033118175.1. Taxonomy (NCBI): domain Eukaryota; kingdom Metazoa; phylum Chordata; class Mammalia; order Artiodactyla; family Cervidae; genus Dama; species Dama dama. The sequence continues at coordinate 71,054,545 of NC_083683.1, forward strand.
CCCCCAAAGGGAGCCCAGCAACTCCATCTCCCAAAAAAGTCCCAGCTAGCCCACCTCCAAAGGGTGAGTCCACTCCCCCACCTGTGACTCCTCCCTCCCCCAAAGGGAGCCCAGCAACTCCATCTCCCAAAAAAGTCCCAGCTAGCCCACCTCCAAAGGAAGAGTCCACTCCCCCACCTGTGACTCCTCCCTCCCCCAAAGGGAGCCCAGCAACTCCATCTCCCAAAAAAGTCCCAGCTAGCCCACCTCCAAAGGGTGAGTCCACTCCCCCACCTGTGACTCCTCCCTCCCCCAAAGGGAGCCCAGCAACTCCATCTCCCAAAAAAGTCCCAGCTAACCCACCTCCAAAGGGTGAGTCCACTCCCCCACCTGTGACTTCTCCCTCCCCCAAAGGGAGCCCAGCAACTCCATCTCCCAAAAAAGTCCCAGCTAGCCCACCTCCAAAGGGTGAGTCCACTCCCCCACCTGTGACTCCTCCTTCCCCCAAAGGGAGCCCAGCAACTCCATCTCCCAAAAAAGTCCCAGCTAGCCCACCTCCAAAGGGTGAGTCCACTCCCCCACCTGTGACTCCTCCCTCCCCCAAAGGGAGCCCAGCAACTCCATCTCCCAAAAAAGTCCCAGCTAGCGCACCTCCAAAGGAAGAGTCCACTCCCCCACCTGTGACTCCTCCCTCCCCCAAAGGGAGCCCAGCAACTCCATCTCCCAAAAAAGTCCCAGCTAGCCCACCTCCAAAGGGTGAGTCCACTCCCACACCTGTGACTCCTCCTTCCCGCAAAGGGAGCCCAGCAACTCCATCTCCCAAAAAAGTCCCAGCTAGCCCACCTCCAAAGGGTGAGTCCACTCCCCCACCTGTGACTCCTCCTTCCCCCAAAGGGAGCCCAGCAACTCCATCTCCCAAAAAAGTCCCAGCTAGCCCACCTCCAAAGGAAGAGTCCACTCCCCCACCTGTGACTCCTCCTTCCCCCAAAGGGAGCCCAGCAACTCCATCTCCCAAAAAAGTCCCAGCTAGCCCACCTCCAAAGGGTGAGTCCACTCCCCCACCTGTGACTCCTCCCTCCCCCAAAGGGAGCCCAGCAACTCCATCTTCCAAAAAAGCCCCAGCTAGCCCACCTCCAAAGGGTGAGTCCACTCCCCCACCTGTGACTCCTCCATCTCCAAAAAAGGCCCCGGCAACTCCATCACCCAAAGGAACCCCCACTCCGTCTGCTATGACTTCTCCTCCCCCCAAAAGGGGTCCAGCAACCCCATCTCTCACAGGAGACCCTGCTCCCCCATCTGTGGCTCCTCTCTCCCCCAAAAGAGCCTCAGCAATTCTGGCTCCCACAGAGTCTCCAGCAACTCCAGACCCCAAAGAGATCCCCACTTTCGCAGCCATGACTCCTTCCCCCAAAGAGGCCTCAGCAACACCATCACTGAAAGGAACCCCTACTCCTTTAGCTGTGGCTCCTCCCTCCTCCAAAGGGACTCCGACCCCCAAAAGAGCCTCAGTAACTCCAGCTGCCAAAGAGGTCCCTACTTCCCCAGCCGTGACTCTTTCCACCAAAAAAGCAACAGGAACCCCAGTCCCCAAAGGGGTACCCACTCCCTCAGCTGTAATTCCTCCCTCCCCAAAAAAGTCTCCAGTCCCCAAAGAGGGCCCCGCAACCTCATCCTCCAAAGGGGCTCCCTCTCCCCCAACTGTGATTCCTCTCTCTCCCAAAGAGGCCCCTGCTTCCCCAGTTTCAGTCACATGTCCCTTGGGGTCCACTGCCCCTCAGGCATCTAAAGGGCCCCCAGTAAAGAAAGGCCCCACAGCTGTCAAAGCAGCGCTTGATGGTTCAGCTCCAGAAAGTGCACCGGTCATCACAACTCCCACTCAGAAAGGTCCACCAGCCAAGAAGAGTTCTGTTTCACCACCTGTCTGCCCAGATCCCTCAGCTCAGAATGGTACTAAAGGACCCCTTCCTGCAGTGGCTCCAGCTCCTCTACTGACAGTCTCTACTCAGAAAGGTTCTTCTCCAAAGGCTCCAAAAGCCCTCCCTGTCTCTCCCTTAAAGGGCAAGGATTCTCTCCATTCCCCAAAGGGCCCCTTGGCTCCTCCTCCTGAGTCAGAGACATCTACCCCTTCAGCAACAGCTGCCCCAGAGAAGGTCCTTCCTAAAGCTGGATCAGCGTCTGTCTCTCCAGCACGTACCCCGTCAGTCTCTCTGCCTCTTGCTTCCTCCCCAGTTCCCCCTCTGCTTCCTAAACAGCAATTTCTGCCGTCCTCACCTGGGCTGGTGCTGGAATCACCCTGTAAGCCCTCAGCCCCTGCTGATGAGGATGAGCTGCCGCCTCTGATTCCCCCGGAACCAATCTCGGGGGGAGTGCCTTTCCAGCCGGTCCTCGTCAACATGCCCACCCCCAAACCTGCCGGGATCCCTGCCCCGACCCCCTCTGCCAAGCAGCCTGTTTTGAAGAACAATAAGGGTATTTGCCTTGGTTTGCCGTGTGCATGGTGTGTTGCCCACAACCCTCCCGGGCTACCCACCGATACTAACCATAGGGTGCGCCGCTTTCTCCAGGACATCTGCTTGTGTTTGGGCATAGAACAATAAGTGTAAATGCAGAAACTCTAGGAATGTGAGACAGTCTTGGTTTTCGCCTCAGATAGTCCATTGTGTATTATCTTGTGTAATGTGGTCCAGACTAACTCTGGGTCCCTCATCTTCCTTACCTGACTGATCTGACACTGAAAACCGAGACCTCCTAGACCTTTAATCTGCTCTAATCTCTACCACATCACTAACCTTGTCCCTGGGCCTGGGATTTGCTAAAAGATTGGGAAATGTAGAACTGCTTGAATTTCTTCACATCTTAAACTTGGTAATAACAGTGCCCAGGGACTCTTTTCCTCCAAGCCCTATTTTTCCTAGCCTGAGAATGGTGGAGGTGTATGCTTTTTCCCTCAGTAGTCTGTTGATGCTTGGCCTTTGAATTGAGGGAAACAAATATGTGAGTTACATTTGGAAGAAACGGTTGAGGTCATAGGACAATTATCTAGAAGTGACTATTAGAACTATAGATCAGCATTTTTAGCATCTTCGAGTCGTGTTGATTAGATCAAACTGCTAGGGTTAGCAGTTTCAAAATAAAGCTAAATGTGTACACAACTGCTTCTGGCCTCCCCCAAACCAGTTTAAAGGATGAGGGGAAAGTGTCTCTCCGCACAATGCCCTCAAGACTGCCTCCACGATGTCATCGTAACTGTTTTCACTGTTCCTGGAGGCACCCTGCCCACCAGAACCTTTCTGAGACGGATGGGCTGTTGGGTGGAATCTGGTGTTGCATAAATCATTGGTATTTGCCTGTGCCGAGAAGGGAAGAACTTGAAGGAGAAGTTGCAGTTAGGCAAACTGCTTAGTTGTGCCGAGCGTTTCTGGGGCGGGGTCTTTAATGGATGTGTGCACACTAGTTTGTGACTGACTTACAGGCTATCATACTGCATGAGCCAACTTCACATAAGTCCACTGGTTTGCACTAAATTTTCTGAGGTCTGGCGTAAACCAGTGACTTTTGGTGTGGGCAGGCCATGGTGACGTGCCTCTTGTAATCTTTACTATAAAATAGTAAAAGTTATTTGTCATTCTAGGGTCTGGAACAGAATCTGATAGTGATGAATCAGTCCCAGAGCTTGAGGAGCAGGATTCTACACAGGCAACCACACAGCAAGCTCAGGTGGGTATTAACTTACTAGTGTAAGTACTAGGGTCAGAGAAACATTGGTGAACCAGTGTTAATCAGAGAAAGCTGGCTTATGCGTTTGGAGCTGTGAACTTTCATAAAGGGAAAACCACCTGGGGATTTTGGTATCCAGGTCTTCCATTCCAGTTTACTCACAGCGTATTTTATTTCCTTAGCTGGCAGCGGCAGCTGAAATCGATGAAGAACCAGTCAGTAAAGCAAAACAGAGCCGGAGTGAAAAGAAGGCACGGAAGGTAAGAATTGAGGTTATAAAGTTAGAGGTTCTGATGGAGCAGCTTTCGAAAGGGGGATCTGTGGTAGAACTGAAAAGGTAGTGGCAGGAAGCCTGAGAATCAATGATGTATTCCTGTATAAACTTTTCTTTCTTATCCACAAAAAGTCTTTGCTTAGAATGTAGTTTTGTTGAGTGTATTTCCTGAAGCTGGTTCTAAAGAAGTTGACAACCTATTATTCTTTTCCATTCTTTAGGCTATGTCCAAACTGGGCCTTCGACAGGTTACAGGGGTTACTAGAGTCACTATCCGGAAATCTAAGAATATCCTTTTTGTCATCACAAAACCAGATGTGTACAAGAGCCCAGCTTCAGATACCTACATTGTTTTTGGGGAAGCCAAGGTAAGGAAAGTTTTCTTGAGAATTGCTGTAGACCAGGATTTCTCAACCTCAGTGCTGTTGACATTTTGGGTCAAATAATTTTTTGTTGTAGAAGGGCTATCCATTAAGCAGTATCACTTGTGATAACCAACAAAATTTCCAGGCTTTTGACAGATATCCCCTGGGGAACAAAATCACCCTCCAATGGAGGGCCACTGCTTTAGACATAAGCTATTTCTTTGTCTACAGGGATATATCAGTATAATCTGAGTTAGATCAAGTGATTTAAGGCTAGGTAGTATGTTAATGTGATTTAGATTTAAGTTAGAGTGAGAGTTTGGGAAAGATATCATTTTGTTGATTGACTGCGATTGATCTACTCATTTGAATCTGTACTTTTTGTCCTATAGATTGAGGATTTATCTCAGCAAGCACAGTTAGCAGCTGCTGAGAAATTCAAAGTTCAAGGTGAAGCTGTCTCAAACATCCAAGAAAACACACAGACTCCAACTGTACAAGAGGAGAGTGAAGAGGAAGAGGTATATAAGGAAATCTTTTGTACCTTAAATCCTCTCAAGATAGTACTGTGTTTGTATTGATGGGTGTGTTCTATATGGTTTTAGGCTCTCCATGAGTTAAGTAGCTTTTGACTTAAGTACTATCTGTTGATTCAGGAGATGCCTGGCAACTATTGAAGTTGTTCTTGCCTTTAGTTTATGAAGTATTTTTTCCTTATCTTAGGTTGATGAAACAGGTGTGGAAGTTAAGGACATAGAATTGGTCATGTCACAAGCAAACGTGTCTAGAGCAAAGGCAGTCCGAGCCCTGAAGAACAACAGTAATGATATTGTAAATGCTATTATGGTAAGTATCCAAGCTTCTTCCTTGACTCCCTCTGCCCTGACCAGTTGTGGGTGACTATTTTTTGTGCTTAATATCAGCCAATTAAGAAGCCTCTTTCCAGAGCCTGTTCTGAGTTTTCTTGGATTTTAGTGACCTGTATTCTCTAAATTTGCCTGTAACCACTTCTGATGATCTCTTTTCTCTTACAGGAATTAACAATGTAACCATCTGAAAAGAGGACCTTTTTTTGGTGTTTCAAAAGAGTAACTGCAGCTGGGTTTGAAATTTGTACTGTTTCTATCATTAATAAAGTTATGGCTTCTTGTTGGATGAACTCGGTGGGTGCTTGATCTCTTCAGCGAGGTGGGGGGACAAAAGCTCTAGAAATGAAAACACATTTATTTGTAACTCTTAAGACCTCAGCTTCAGTTAAAGAGGTTTAATGCCACAGGTTTCCCTCTTAACATCTCAGCCTTTTCACCTCTTGTAAGAAGATACTGTACCTCTTGTAAGAAGATACTGTTCATGTTATTAGAAACTTGTTTTCAGAGACTGCAACTTAACTATAAGTTTCTCATTTCTTTCCTAGATGTTAACTCTTAGCAAATCCTGATTTTTCTTTATTTAATAATTATCCCCTCCTCTGACCTATGATCTTTCTGAAAACATTGGGACTTATCTGGCATCTTGTCAGGTAATAGCTTGGTACAGGGTTGGAAGTAACAGATGTGAAATGCTTGCCACAGAGGCCAGATGAGGCCCAGTATGTATTCAGATAGTACTTTGTAAAAAAGTGAAGATACTAGGACTTTCCTAGTAGTCCAGTGGCTAAGACTCCTCACTCCCGATGCAGGGAGCCCAGGTTAAATATTTTTTTAAAGGAAGGTACCTCATGAAGGAGAGATTATTGACTAGAGACAGTGCGCATGCTGTGTGCTCTTAGACGTACAGACATATTGATCTATAAATTATGATTAGGGTAGCCATAATTGTGCTACGATAATAAATGAAATCAAAACTGCTCCAGGCAAACTGGCACATACAGTTTAGCCAGTCGTGATAAATACACAATACAGATAACTCTAGAAGTCATAAGAACAGTGAAGTTTGTGAGTTTAGGTTATTCAGTTCAGTTGCTCAGTCGTGTCCAACTTTGCAACCCCATGGACTACAACATGCCAAGCTTCCCTGCATCACCAACTCCCATCACCAACTCTCAGACTCGTCCGTTGAGTTGATGCCATTCAGCCATCACGTCCTCTGTCATCCCCTTTTCCTGCCTTCAGTCTTTCTAAGCATCAGGGTCTTTTCTAATGAGTCAATTCTTCCTATCAGGTGGCCAAAGTGTTGAAGCTTCAGCATCAGTCTTCCCAATGAATATTCAGGACTGATTTCCTTTAGGATTGACTGGTTTGATCTTGCAGTCCAAGGGACTCAAGAGCCTTCTCCAACACGACAGTTCAAAAGCATCGATTCTTCAGCACTCAGCTTTCCTTATGGTCCAACTCTCAACACCCATACATGACTGACTACTGGGAAAGCCATAGCTTTGACTAGATATACCTTTGTGGGCAAAGTAATGTCTCTGCTTTTTAATATGCTGTCTAGGTTTGTCATAGCTTTTCTTCCAAAGAGCAAGCGTCTTTTCATTTCCTGGCTGTAGTCACCATCTGCAATGATTTTGGAGCCCAAGAAAAAGTCAAAGTGTTTCCAGTGTTTCCCCATCTTTTTGCCATGAAGTAATGGGACCGGATGCCATGATCTTAGTTTTTTGAATGTTGAGTTTAAGCCAGCTTTTCCACTCTGCTCTCTCACTTTCATCTAGAAGCTCTTTAGTTATTAGGAAGTGGTTTGGCGGAGAGCAGAGGGCTAAAATTTGAAAATAGGAAGGCTACATTTAAAAAAAATTAGACGCTGTGGTACATTTTGGGAACTAAAGTTTAAATCTTTTTACTATTCTCAGTCCCTTTGAGAAAGTAGGCATTATTTTAGGAGTTGGGATTAAGACATGAGGACCAAAAGGTTAAATGACTTCCCCAAAGACCAAAGCCTTTTCACTGGTAGGCTATCCTAGAGAAGAACAGATTGACGTATGGCTGAAAATAATGATCTGCTTCTATTTCTCTGGAGTAAAACAATCATTAAATGAACAGAAGTCTCAAGAGGCTGAAGTCTGCCAAGTCTGAGTCAGGTAGTAATTATTTCAGGAGAAATTAGGGATATTAACTCCCATTTCCTCACCCTTCCCTCTACAGAGAGAACAAACTGCCAGTTCTTGGTTACATTTTTAGAGTAGTATCTTGTTCAAGGCTATTACTGCCGCTGATAACTGTAGTGTATTCCCGTTTCAAACTATTGCTACCCTTTATATCATGTATTACAGGCATTTGTTGTTTAGTTGCTAAGTCGTGTCTGACTTTTGTGACCCTGTAGACTATCACCCACCAGATCCCTCTGTTTATAGGATTTCCCAGGCAAGAATACCAGAGTGGGTTGCCATTTCCTTCTCAAGGGAGTCTTGCCAACCCAGGGATCAAACCCGTGTCTGTTGCTTGGCAGGTGGATTTTTTAAACTGGTGGAAGTCTTGATGGCTACCAACTGATCAGGTGGGGGTTTCTGAAGATTGAGAGTAACTTTTTTTTTTTTTTGGCCATGCCGTTTGGTTCGAAGTCGGTGTGTAGGATCTTAATTCTGGACCAGGGTAGAACCCTGGGCCTTAGCAGTGAGAGCTTGGGGTCCCAACCACTAGACCACCAAGGAATTTAAGATAACAGTGAAGTTTGGCCATATCAATTGACTTTTCCTTTCAAGAACAATTTCTGCAATGTTGGTTTGTTTTTTTTTTTAATTTGTTTTTTAACATTTATTTTACTATTTATTTGGTTGCACCAGCAACTTGGGATCTTCAATCTTCATTGCTGCATGCAAACTCAGTTTTGGCATATAGGATCTAGTTCCCCAACCAGGGATCAAACCCTGGCCCCCTGCATTGGGAGCGTGGAGTCCCAGCCACTGCACCACCAGGGAAGGCCCTGCAATGCTTGTTTGATACTGTTTTTACCCACAGAAGAGCTTCTGTCAAAATTGAAGTCAATCTTATCAAACCCTGCTACAGCCATATCAACTAAGTTTATGTAATATTCTAAATTTTTTGTCATCATACCCATAATCTTCACAGCATCTTCACCAAGAGTAGATTCCATCTCAAGAAACTACTTTGTTCATCCCTAAACAGCAACTCATCCATTCAAGTTTTATCATGAGATTGCAGCAATTCAGTTAGATCTTAAGGCTCCACTTCTAATTTCTAGTTCTCTTCCTATTTCCACATCAGCAGTTACTTCCTCCACTGAAATCTTGAACCCCTCAAAGTCATTCATGAGTGCTAGAATGAACTTCTTCCAAACTTAACACTGATGTTTTGACCTCTTGAATCACTAATGTTCATGGCTTCTAGAATGGTGAATCTTGTCCAGAAGGTTTTCAATTTACTTTGCCTAGATTTATCAGAGGAATCATCATTGCAGCCTTATGAAATGTATTTCTTAAGTCATAAGACTTGAAATTACTCCTTGATTCCTGAACTGCATCATGGATATGTTCAGAAACAATGTTAATTTCACTATACATCTTTCAGGGCTCTTGGATGACCAGGTGCATTGTTGATGAGCAGTAATATTTTGAAAGGAATCCTTATTTCTGGCAGTTAAGTCTTAACAGTGGGCTTACAGTATTCAGTAAGTCCTGTTGTAAGCAGATGTGCTATTATTATCCAGACTGTTGTCCCAATTACAGAGCAAAGGCAGCATAGACTTAGCATTTTTTTTTTTTTTTTTTTTAGACTTAGCATTTTTAAGAGCCCTGTGATTTCCAGAATGGTTGATAAATGAGAGCTGGCTTCAATTTAGAGTCACCAGCTGCACTATCCCCTAATGAGAAAGTCAGCTTGCCCACTGAAGCTTTTCAGCCAGGCATTGACCTTTCTACCTATGAAAGTCCTGAATAGTATCTTTACTGAAATCTGTTATGTAGTGTAGCCATTTTTATTAATTATGTAAGCTAGATTTTCTGGATAACTTGCTGCAGCTTCTGCATCAACACTTGTTTCATCTTGCACTTTTATGTCATGGCTTACTTCCTTATACCTCATGAACCAACTTTACCAGCTTCAGGTTTTCCGTCTGCATCTTCCTCACCTCTCTACTGTCATCAAATCTAAGAGAGCTGGGGCCTTGTTCCAGATTAGGCTCTGGTTTAAGGGAATGTTGTGACTGGCTTGATCTTCTATACAAACCACTAGAAAGTCTCTGTATCAGCAATAAGACTGTTTTGCTTTCCCTTGTGTGTTGCTGAAATAGAACTTTTAATTTACCTCAAGAAATTTTTTGTTGCATTCACAACTTGGCCAATTGTTTGGGCAATTTAGGCCTAGCTTTGTTTTGGTAATTTAGGCCTAGTTTCAGCCTATCTCTGCTTTTGACATGGCTTCCTCACTAAGTTTAATCATTTCTAGCTCTTGCTTTAAAATGAGAGATGTGAGTCTCTTCCTTTCACTTGGACACTTAAAGCCCATTGTTTGGTTATTAATTAGCCCTAATTTCAGTATCCTTGTGTCTCAGGAAATAGGGAAGCTTGAGGGGAGAGAGAGAAAGAGATGGCTGGTCAGTAAAGCAGTCAAAACACATTTATCGAGTTCACCATCTTATATGGGCATGGTTCATGATGTCCTAAAACAATTACAGTAGTAACATCAAAGATCACAGATCACCATAACAAATATAGTAATTTAAAAGTTTGAAATATTGTGAGAGTTACCAAAATGTGAGAGAGACATGAAGGGAGCAAGTACTGTTGGCAAAATGGTGCCAATAGTTGGTGCAGGGTTGCCACAAGCCTTCAACTTGGAAAAAAAAACACGGTGTCTACAAAGCAAAATAAAACTAAGAATGCCTGTAACTCCTTCAACCATTTTTTAATCTACTACCCTTAAAATGGACAACTAACCTCCTCTGCTACAGAATGATTAAATATTTAATTCTCAAATTAGGGGATGTATAGTTTGGATAAACCTGTTAAAGAGGAATTGTTCCTTCTTAGTTCTCAAACGGATTAAATACCTATGTTCAAATACTCAATAGGCCACTTATCAGTGAAATCTCAAGTAATCTCTGCCTCCATCTGTAACAGTAGACCTAATACTCCCCAAACATATATAGGATGGTTAGAAGCATTTGATAAGAATTTGAAATTGGCACAGGTTATTTACTAAATCACCCTTCTGATTTAAAATAAAAATGAAAAGGATTTCCCTGGTGTTACAGTGGATAAGAACCTGCCTGCCAGTGCAGGGGACAGGCAGGGGTTTGATCCCTGGTCCAGGAAGATTCCACATGCCACGGAGCAGCTAATTTCGTGTGCTGCAACTACTGAGCCCGCACACCAATAAGAGAAGCCACTGCAATGAGAAGCCCACACGTTGCAAAAAAGAGTAGCCCCTACTCGCTGAAGCTAGGGAAAGTCTCTGCTCAGCGACAAAGACCCAGCGCAACCAAAAATACATACAATAAAAATAAGAAACGAGGACCTTCCTGGTGGCACAGTGGATAAGAGTCCTCCTGCCAATGCAGGGGACACAGGTTCTATCCCTGGTCCTGGAGGGCTCCACGCGCCCCAGAGCGACTACGCCCACGTGCAACAACTGCTGAACCCACATGCTGCAGCAACAGAGGACCGCGATGCCTAACAGAGGACCGCGACGCCCAACAGAGGACCGCGACGCCCAACAGAGGACCGCGACGCCCAACAGAGGACCGCAATGCCTAACAGAAGAGCGCAACGCCCAACAGAGGACCGCGACGCCCAACAGAGGACCGCAATGCCTAACAGAGGACCGCGACGCCCAACAGAGGACCCCAATGCCTAACAGAAGAGCGCAACGCCCAACAGAGGACTGCGACGCCTAACAGAAGAGCGCAACGCCTAACAGAGGACCGCGACGCCCAACAGAGGACCGCAATGCCTAACAGAGGACCGCACGCCCAACAGAGGACCCCAATGCCTAACAGAAGAGCGCAACACCTAACAGAGGACCGCGACGCCCAACAGAGGACCGCAATGCCTAACAGAGGACCGCGACGCCTAACAGAAGAGCGCAACACCTAACAGAGGACCGCGACGCCCAACAGAGGACCGCGACGCCCAACAGAGGACCGCAATGCCTAACAGAGGACCGCGACGCCCAACAGAGGACCGCAATGCCTAACAGAGGACCGCGACGCCCAACAGAGGACCGCAACGCCTAACAGAGGACCGCGACGCCCAACAGAGGACCGCGACGCCCAACAGAGGACCGCAGTGCCTAACAGAGGACCGCAACACCTAACAGAGGACCGCGATGCCTAACAGAGGACCGCAATGCCTAACAGAAGAGCGCAGTGCCTAACAGAGGACCGCGACACCCAACAGAGGACCGCGACGCCCAACAGAGGACCGCGACGCCCAACAGAGGACCGCGACACCTAACAGAGGACCCCAATGCCTAACAGAAGAGCGCAACACCTAACAGAGGACCGCGACGCCCAACAGAGGACCACGACGCCCAACAGAGGACCGCGACGCCCAACAGAGGACCGCAACACCTAACAGAGGACCGCGACGCCCAACAGAGGACCGCGACGCCCAACAGAGGACCGCGACGCCCAACAGAGGACCGCAATGCCTAACAGAGGACCGCGACGCCCAACAGAGGACCGCAATGCCTAACAGAGGACCGCGACGCCCAACAGAGGACCGCAACGCCTAACAGAGGACCGCGACGCCCAACAGAGGACCGCGACGCCCAACAGAGGACCGCAGTGCCTAACAGAGGACCGCAACACCTAACAGAGGACCGCGATGCCTAACAGAGGACCGCAATGCCTAACAGAAGAGCGCAGTGCCTAACAGAGGACCGCGACACCCAACAGAGGACCGCGACGCCCAACAGAGGACCGCGACGCCCAACAGAGGACCGCAGTGCCTAACAGAGGACCGCAACACCTAACAGAGGACCGCGATGCCTAACAGAGGACCGCAACGCCTAACAGAGGACCGCAACGCCTAACAGAGGACCGCGACACCTAACAGAAGAGCGCAGTGCCTAACAGAGGACCGCGATGCCTAACAGAAGGCCGCAACACCTAACAGAGGACCGCGACGCCTAACAGAGGACCGCGACACCTAACAGAAGAGCGCAGTGCCTAACAGAGGACCGCGACGCCTAACAGAAGGGCGCAACGCCTAACAGAGGACCGTGACGCCCAACAGAGGACCGCGACGCCCAACAGAGGACCGCAATGCCTAACAGAGGACCGCGACGCCCAACAGAGGACCGCGACACCTAACAGAGAACCGCGACGCCCAACAGAGGACCGCGACGCCCAACAGAGGACCACAATGCCTAACAGAGGACCGCGACACCTAACAGAAGAGCGCAGTGCCTAACAGAGGACCGCGATGCCTAACAGAAGGCCGCAACACCTAACAGAGGACCGCGACGCCCAACAGAGGACCGCAATGCCTAACAGAGGACCGCGACGCCTAACAGAAGGCCGCAACACCTAACAGAGGACCGCGACACCCAACAGAGGACCGCGACGCCCAACAGAGGACCGCAATGCCTAACAGAGGACCGCGACGCCCAACAGAGGACCGCAATGCCTAACAGAGGACCGCGACACCTAACAGAGGACCGCAACACCTAACAGAGGACCACGACGCCCAACAGAGGACCGCAATGCCTAACAGAGGACCGCGACGCCCAACAGAGGACCGCGACACCCAACAGAGGACCGCGACGCCCAACAGAGGACCGCGACGCCCAACAGAGGACCGCAGTGCCTAACAGAGGACCGCAACACCTAACAGAGGACCGCGATGCCTAACAGAGGACCGCAACGCCTAACAGAGGACCGCAACGCCTAACAGAGGACCGCGACACCTAACAGAAGAGCGCAGTGCCTAACAGAGGACCGCGATGCCTAACAGAAGGCCGCAACACCTAACAGAGGACCGCGACGCCTAACAGAGGACCGCGACACCTAACAGAAGAGCGCAGTGCCTAACAGAGGACCGCGACGCCTAACAGAAGGGCGCAACGCCTAACAGAGGACCGTGACGCCCAACAGAGGACCGCGACGCCCAACAGAGGACCGCAATGCCTAACAGAGGACCGCGACGCCCAACAGAGGACCGCGACACCTAACAGAGAACCGCGACGCCCAACAGAGGACCGCGACGCCCAACAGAGGACCACAATGCCTAACAGAGGACCGCGACACCTAACAGAAGAGCGCAGTGCCTAACAGAGGACCGCGATGCCTAACAGAAGGCCGCAACACCTAACAGAGGACCGCGACGCCCAACAGAGGACCGCAATGCCTAACAGAGGACCGCGACGCCTAACAGAAGGCCGCAACACCTAACAGAGGACCGCGACACCCAACAGAGGACCGCGACGCCCAACAGAGGACCGCAATGCCTAACAGAGGACCGCGACGCCCAACAGAGGACCGCAATGCCTAACAGAGGACCGCGACACCTAACAGAGGACCGCAACACCTAACAGAGGACCGCGATGCCTAACAGAAGAGCGCAACGCCTAACAGAGGACCGCAACACCTAACAGAGGACCGCGACACCTAACAGAAGAGCGCAGTGCCTAACAGAGGACCGCGATGCCTAACAGAAGGCCGCAACACCTAACAGAGGACCGCGACGCCTAACAGAGGACCGCGACACCTAACAGAAGAGCGCAGTGCCTAACAGAGGACCGCGACGCCTAACAGAAGGGCGCAACACCCAACAGAGGACCGTGACGCCCAACAGAGGACCGCGACGCCCAACAGAGGACCGCAATGCCTAACAGAGGACCGCGACACCTAACAGAAGAGCGCAGTGCCTAACAGAGGACCGCGACGCCCAACAGAGGACCGTGACGCCCAACAGAGGACCGCGACGCCCAACAGAGGACCGCAATGCCTAACAGAGGACCGCGACACCTAACAGAAGAGCTCAGTGCCTAACAGAGGACCGCGATGCCTAACAGAAGGCCGCAACACCTAACAGAGGACCGCGACGCCCAACAGAGGACCGCAACACCTAACAGAGGACCGCGACGCCCAACAGAGGACCGCAATGCCTAACAGAGGACCGCAACACCTAACAGAGGACCGCGATGCCTAACAGAAGAGCGCAACGCCTAACAGAGGACCGCAACGCCTAACAGAGGACCGCGACACCTAACAGAAGAGCGCAGTGCCTAACAGAGGACCGCGATGCCTAACAGAAGGCCGCAACACCTAACAGAGGACCGCGACGCCTAACAGAGGACCGCGACGCCCAACAGAGGACCGCAATGCCTAACAGAGGACCGCGACGCCTAACAGAAGGGCGCAACGCCCAACAGAGGACCGTGACGCCCAACAGAGGACCGCGACGCCCAACAGAGGACCGCAATGCCTAACAGAGGACCGCGACACCTAACAGAAGAGCGCAGTGCCTAACAGAGGACCGCGACGCCCAACAGAGGACCACGACGCCCAACAGAGGACCGCGACGCCCAACAGAGGACCGCGACGCCCAACAGAGGACCGCGACGCCCAACAGAGGACCGCAGTGCCTATAACAGAGGACCGCAATGCCTAACAGAGGACCGCAATGCCTAGACAGAGGCTGTGCCCACAGCAAGAGGCCCCTGCGATGAGAAGCCCATGCTCTACAACTGGAGAAAGCCCGGATGCAGCAACGAAGACCCAGTGCAATCAAAGGTAGAGATAAACATGTGTTTTTAAATGAAAAATGAAAAGCTTCCTAATGGGCCAGTTTATTTACTTAGCGAGAGTTCACGTTTCAACCATTCACTTAAATTTTCTTTATTTTTGACTGCGCTGCAGTCTTCACTGCAGCACGGGCTTTTCTCTAGTTGCAGCGAGCGTGGGCTACTCTCTAGCTGAGTTTCGCGGGCTTCTCATTGCAGTGGCGTCTCATGATTCAGAGCACTGGCTCTAGGGTGTGTGGGCTCAGTAGTTGTGGCTCAGGGGCTTAGCAGGATCTTCCCTGACCAGGGATTGAACCTGTACCTCCTGCATTGGCAGGCCAATTCTTCACCACTGGGCCACAAGGGAAGCCCCATTCACTTAAAAACGGATTCTTGTATCATTTTGCTTTTTTAGGCCATGCCGTGCAGTGTTTGGGCTCTTCGTTCCCCAGTCTGGGGTCAAACCCATGCCCCCCTGCACTGGGAGACAGACAACCACTGGGCCGACAGGGAAATCCCCAAAATTGACTTTTTAAACTCCTATACATGGGTTCCTACTCCTAACATACATTTATAATATACCAAAAAAGTTAGTGTTCTGCAATTTTAAAACTTTAAATAAAATTGTATATTACATATCTTCATGCAAATTGCTTTTCATTTCAACTTACTTTCCAAGATTTATCTATGATGATAGATGTATTCATTCCCTTCCCAGTCCACTGTTGTCTTCCTTTTATCTCTACTTCTCCAGGAACTGTTTCTCATCCAGGGCACCTAGTTGCTAAGTCCAGTGGATGGACACTTCATGCATGGCTGCATTTGTCTTTCTTCAAATTAACTTTCTTAACATTATCTAGCCTGTCAAAATTTTCCCTTATGTATTTCCTGCTAATACAGTTAATGAATGACACAGCTATTCATTCAGTCACGTTAAAAAAAAAAAAAAAAGGAATTCCCAGGTGGTCCAGTGGTTAGGACACTACATCCTCACTGCCACTGCCGAGGGCATGGGCTCAGTTCCTGGTCGGGGAACTAACATCCTGCAAGCCATGCAGTGCAGCCAAAAATTAATTTAAAAAAAAAAGTAACTTGGTCCTTGCAACAAATTGTGTCAGGAAAACTAGATATCCACATGCAAAAGAATGAAGCTGGACCCTTATTTTACCCCATATACAAAAATTAGCTGCAAGGAATTCCCTGGCAGTCTAGTGGTTAAGAGTCAGCACTTTCACTGCTGTGAGCCTAAATTCAGTCCCCTGGTCAGGGAACTAAGATCCCATAAGCCTCATGGTGTGGCCAAAAATATATATAAAAAATAAACAATAACTACAAATGGATCAAAGACCTAAATGTAAGACCTAAAATGATAGAACTCTCAGAAGAAAACAGGGGGAAATCTTCATGGTCTTGAATTTGGCAATGATTTATAAAACAACAAAAGCACAAGCAACAAAAGAAGGAATTAGATAAATTAGGTTTCACCAAAATTTTAAATTTCTTTGTATCAAAGGACACAAATCAACAAAGTAAAAAGACAACTCAGAAGTTGGGGAAAAGTACCTGCAAATGACAATTTGGGGGCTATAATAGGTTAATATCTACAGTGTACAAATAACTACAACTTACTGGGCAAAGGACTTGAATAGACATTTCTCCAAAGAGGTTATTCAAATAGCCAATAAGCACATGGAAAGATGCTCAACATCACAAATCATTAGGGAAATGCAAATCAAAACTACAGTGAGATACCACCTCACAAGCATTAGAATGACTGCTATCAAAAAATAAAATAGATGACAAGCGAGGATGTGAAGGATGGGAACACCTGTGCTCTGTTGATGGGACTATATAGTACTTCAGCTGCTAAAGAAAATGGTATGGCAATTCTTAAAAAATCAAAAATAGAATTACTATGTGATCTAGCAGTTCCACTCTGGGTATATATATACTCCAGTCAAAATCAGGACCTTGGAGACTTCTATACACCCATGCAGCATTATTCACAATAGTCAAAACGAAGAAACAACCTAAGTGTCCCTTGGAGATGAAGGAAAAGGCAAAATGCAGTATATATGTATAATGGAATATTATTCTGCTTTAAAAGGAAGAAAGTCTGGCACATGCTATAAGAGTAAACCTTGATATTAAGCTAAGTGAAATAAGCCAGTCAAAAGAGACAAATATTAATGCATATGATTTCACATATATGAAGTACCTAGATTAGTCAAATTCACAAAAACAGAAAACAGAACGGTGGTTGCCAGAGGTTGGGGGAGAAAGGAAGGGAGAATGTGTTTTAACGGGTACAGAAGTTTAGTTGGGGAATATGAAAAATTTCTGGAGACGGATGGTGGTGATGTTGCACAATGACAAGAGCATAATCCCACTGAACTGTACACTTAAAAAATGATTAAAAAGGTAAATTTTATCTTGTGTTTTTTTTTTTTTTAAGAAAAGTCTTGTCATCCTGACCCCGTCACAGCCTCCTGTTGATGTAGGTGCTTCCATGTCTTGGAAACAGTGCTGCTATGAACACTAGGGTGCGTGTATTTTTAAACAATCATTCGTCTAAAAATCTTATTATTTTTGGCTATGCTGATCTTCGTTGCTACACGTGGGCTTTCTCTAGTTGCGGCATGAGGGAGCTACTCTTTGCTGCGGTGCACAGGCTCTAGGGTGCGTGGGCTCGGTAGCTATAGCACACAGGCTTAGCACACATGGCATGTGGGATCTTCCCAGACGAGGGGTGGGCCCATGTCCCCTACCTGGGCAGTCCTTTTTTAAAAATAATACTTTTGTTCTTATTTACAGCTGTGCTGGGTCTTCATTACTGCCCGTGGGCTTCCTCTAGTGTGAGGTGACAATTAGCAATACTGAGCATCTTTCTATGTGCCTGTGGACCATCTGTGTCTTCTTTGGGGAATGTCTATTGAGGTTTTCTGCCCATTGTTTTGATTGGGTTGTTTTTTTTGATACTGAGTTGTATGAGCTGTTTGTGTACTTTGGAATTTAACCCCTTGTTGGCAGCATCATTTGCAATATTACAGCTGCAATGAGTGGAACTCTTCATTGTGTATGAGCTTCTCATTGCAGTGGCTTCTCTTTTGAAGAGCACAGGCTCTAGGCAGAAAGGTTTCAACAGTTGCCACACACAGGCTCAAAGGTTGCAGCTCAGGGGCCCTAGAGCATGATCTCAGTAGTTGTTGCCCTCCCACACGTGGAATCTTCCCCAACCAGGATTTGAACTTGTCTCTTGCATTGGCAGGCAGATTCTTTACTACTGAGCCACCAAGAAGGCCCTTATGTTAATTTTTGATTGAGTACTCTGACATGAATATTACTTTGTTGGATTCTCGATGTTTTTGTATTTCTATAAACATTCTTGAGATTTTTTTCTGAGGTGCAGTTAAATTACTTGCAAACAGTTTGATTCTTTTAGGTCTTACTTTTAAACTTTGTTAGATGAGGGCAGGGCAGAGCTTGGTCTAGGGCTAATTTTTTCCCAGTACTGAAGCAAACTCTCCTAAGTACACTTAATCATTTATGAGGTTTTCTACCCTGGCTGGTGGGAATAAGCATTATTCCTGATCTTATCTTACATTCAAAGCTGTCTTTGTTTCAGGTGGTTCTTTCCCCACCCTAAAGGTTCTTTCCTCAGGTATCTGCACTAAACAATACTCAGGAAAAGACCTAAGAGGGAACCCCTAAAGACTTCTAGAAATCTTTCTGTGTGCATCTCTCTTTTCTGACACTTTATCCCATGACACCTCGGCCTCCAGCTGCTCTCAGTCCAGTTCAGTCACTCAATGTGTCCCACTCCTTGCGACCCCGTGGACCGCAGCACGCCAGGCCTCCCTGTCCATCACCAGCTCCCAGAGTTTGCTCAAACCCATGTCCATCAAGGCAGTGATGCCATCCAGCCATCTCATCCTCTGTCGTCCCCTTCTCCTCCTGCCCTCAATCTTTCCCAGCATCAGGGTCTTTTCAAATGAGTCAGCTCTTCGCATCAGGTGGCCAAAGTATTGGAGTTTCAGCCTCAGCATCAGCCCTTTCAATGAACACCCAGGACTGATCTCCTTCAGGATGGACTGGATGGATCTCCTTGAAGTCCAAGGGGCTCTCAAGAGTCTTCTCCAACACCACAGTTCAAAAGCGTCAATTCTCAAAAGCATCAATTTACTTATCCACCTCCTTTACTCAAGGTAATGGCCAGGTTCCTCCTAGATTCTTCCTCCTCGTGCCATGACCCGGAACTTATCTCCAGGCACTAAACTGAGACAATCATAGGGTTCACTTCATTGATCTGTAATTTTTAAGTAACCACTAGCCTTTGTTACCTGATGTTCAAAGTCTTGAAAACAATCGTTTCACGAACAGCCTGGTATGATTAGACTAGATCCCTGTTACTTTCTGTTAGCCAGAGCAGTAGTCCTGGCACTCTTCCCGCATAGTTCCTTCCTCATTAGCAGTCTATGGTGGTTTCCCAGGTGCCTATTGCTAAAACAGAGAAAAGATATTGATTTCTCTATGTTTGCCTTTATAAGAGGTTGTCTCTGAGTGGAAATGGGGAGTAAGGCTGTGGGGGCTGGTTATTTTTTCATAATATATAGAATTGAATGACTCTTTTAAACCACATTCTTCTGTAATTTTGATAAAAATTACACAATAACAATAAATGGTAATAGGCCATCCCTACTAGTTTATGATTTAAACATTGCTGTAGTGTTTTACCATTTAGGATAATATTTGCAATTTGTTTGGATATAACATAGCTTTAATTTAAATTGTTTCCTTGAATTCTTATTTACTTAGACTTATTATTTATATTGTTATGCATAAACACTGACTTGTAAAAAGTTTTTCAGCTTTCATTAATAATAATCCTAATACAATCATAATAAATTATAGTAATTGGTTTCCTTATTAAACCACCCCTGCATTCCAAAAATAATCTTGAGTTAGTTGCAGAGTATTATTCTTTTGCACACTGATGGATTCTCTTTGCTAATGTGTTATTTAGAATAACCACCCCACCAAGTAGGGACTCTCCTACTTTTGTTTATTAATTTGTTTGATGTTTAAATAATTAATGATTACTAACTGCATGTTTATTACAAATCAGAGCGAGGTGCTAGGATGCACAGTTTTCTAAATAGGGCACCAGGATCCTCAGTTGCAGGGCCCAGTCAGCCACTGGGGTAGGCAGCTCTACGAAATAATGGAGTGGGTACAAAGTGGCAGGGCTCTTACTGGTTTTTGTTAACACAAAGCCACTTCTTCCTTGCCACCAATGACTCTGGAAAGGGCCCATGTTCACAGCTGCCTGGATGGACTTGATCCTCTGGTCCACTTCTGCATAGCGCCAAGATCAAGTATACCACGCGGTTTCCCCCAACCATCCAACCATCTGCCTGTGTTTTGCAGGCTTTGATGAGCTGCTCCTTGTTATTGCGGATATAAAGCTCAAAGTAGTTACATTTCTGGCTGTCACCTACCTTTCTGATGCTAAGATTCTTCAGGGGGATGACCCCTCTGGACTCCTTATCCATCATGTAACTCAAAATAGTAGAGACAGTTGTCTGGGAGGATTAACCAGTGCTGCTTCCACATTTTGGGCACTGTTGAAGAATTTCAGATTATCATTCCTGATCATCCTCAGGCCTCTCAAAGGGATCATTTTGGGTGTGGTCCTAGAAGTTCCAGATCAGCTCCTTAGGCAGGTCCCACCCTACTTGCTGTGCTGGTTCATGGCCACAAAGTGCTCTAGGCCTGACTTGTTCCAGATGTTGGGATTGTGAAGGCTGGTGTTCAGCATTATCTCTGGTGAAGGACAGTACATAGTAGGCATCTGTGGACTGGATAATCCCAGGGTGGCATCTGCAGTATCCACAGGCAAAGGCTTCCATCATCTGATCAAACTTCTGGCCCTCTCTGGGGAGACAGTAAGCTCCATAGCAATTGCCTGAGGGCCTCAGCAGTCATGCAGAACCATGAAGCTATGGAGCATTGGTAGGTTCAGCTCTCTCCTCTCCCCTAAGTAGTCCCATGACTGTCTTGTTCAGGCCCTTGCCCTTGAACAGGAAACAGGAAGTAACTCCCTGAGGGTGTGCACTGGAGAAGTTTGTTCTCCACCAAGAACTTGATCCCCCTTCTTGGGATCCCTGTTGAAGTTCTTTCTAACTATTGCCATGTTCTGATCCCCTTGCAAGGACTCACTGCCCTCAGTGGCCTCCAGGCACCCTCGCTCCTGGCTTCACTGAGCTCCTACCACAGGCGGTGGATCTCGGCAGCAGCTTCTGCGTCAACAATGAGACATTCTCCAGCTCTATCTGCTCTTCAGGAGTTCAGTCTGGCTGCTCATAGACTCTGTCCTCTGAGGCTGCCATGTCCCTACAGGCAGAGCTGGATCCAACTTTGCCTGTGGGCCCAGGTCAGCCAGCCAAATGCCTTGAGGGCTGCTGCCCCTGCCTAAACAAGGGGAAAGAAAACAAAAAGCAAAAGGAGTAGCAGGATAGTGGAGGAACTGGAATAGCTGCCTTGGAATAAAAAGAGCAGGTTCCTGACACTGTACAGGAGGTGGTGATCAAAACCATCCCCAAGGAAAAGAAATGCAAAAAGGCAAACTGGTTGTCTGAGGAGGCCTTACAAATATCTGAGAAAAGAAGAGAAGCAAAGGCAAAGGAGAAGAGGAAAGATGTTCCCATCTGAAGGCAGAGTTCCAAAGTAGCAAGGAGAGACAAGCAAGTCTTCCTCAGTGATCAGTGCAAAGAAATAGAGGAAAACAACAGAACGGGAAAGATGAGAAGTCTCTTCAAGAAAACTAGAGATACGAAGGGAACACTTCATGCAAAGATGGGCACAATAAAGGACAGAAATGATATGGACCTAACAGAAGCAGAAGATATTAAGAAGAGGTGGCAAGAATACATGGAAGAACTATACAAAAAAACCCTAATGACCCAGATAACTATGATGGTGTGATCACTCACTTAGAGCCAGACATCCTGGAATGAGAAGTCAAGTGTGTCTTAGGAAGCATCTCTATGAACAAAGCTAGAGGAGGTGATGGAATTCCAGTTGAGCATTTCAAATCCTAAAAGATGATGCTGTGAAAGTGCTGCACTCAATATGCCAGCAAATTTGAGAAACGCAGCAGTGGCCACAGGACTGGAAAAGGTCAGTTTTCATTCCAATCCCAAAGAAAGGCAATGCCAAAAAATATTCAAACTACCATATAATTTCACTCATCTTACACACTAGCAAAGTAATGCTCAAAATTCTCCATGCTAGGCTTCAACAGTACATGAATTGAGAACTTCCAGATGTTCAGGCTGGATTTAGAAAAGACAGAGGAACCAGAGATCAAATTGCCAATATCTGTTGGATCACTGAAAAAGTAAGAGAGTTCCAGAAAAACATCTACTTCTACTTTATTGACTACACTAAAGCCTTTGACTCTGTGGATCACAATAAACTGGGGAAAATTCTGAAAGAGATGGGAATACCAGACCACCTTACCTGCCTCCTGAGAAATCTGTATGCAGGTCAAGAAGCAATAGTTAGAACCAGGCAGGGAATAATGGACTGGTTCCAGATTGGGAAAGGAGTACATCAAGGCTGTATATTGTCAGCCTGCTTATTTAACTTATGTGCAGAGCACATCATGCGAAATGCTGGGCTGGATGAAGCACAAGCTGGAATCAAGATTGCCAGGAGAAATATCAATAACCTCAGATATGCAGATGACACCACCTTTTTGGCAGAAAGCGAAGAACTAAAGAGCCTCTTGATAAAGGCGAAAGAGGAGAGTGAAAAAGTTGGCTTAAAGCTCAACATTCAGAAAACTAAGATCATGGCATCCGGTCCCATCACTTCATAGGAAATAGATGGGGAAACAGTGTCAGACTTTATTTTTCTGGGCTCCAAAATAACTGCAGATGGTGATTGCAGCCATGAAATTAAAAGACACTAACTCCTTGGAAGGAAAGTTATGACCAACCTAGACAGCATATTAAAAAGCAGAGACATTACTTTGCCAGCACAGGTCCCTCTAGTCAAGGCTATGGTTTTTCCAGTAGTCATGTATGGATGTAAGAGTTGGACTATAAAGAAAGCTGAGCGCCAAAGAATTGATGCTTTTGAACTGTAGTGTTGGAGAAGACTCTTGAGAGTCCCTTGGACTGCAAGGAGATCCAACCAGTCCATCGTAAAGAAAATCAGTCCTGAATATTCACTGGAAGGACTGATGTTGAAGCTGAAACCCCAAAACTTTGGCCACTTGATGCGGAGAGTTGACTCATTGGAAAAGCCCCTGATGCTGGGAAAGATTGAAGGCGGAAAGAGAAGGGGATGACAGAGAATGAGATGGTTGGATGGCATCACCGACTCAATGGACATGAGTTTGAGTAATCTCTGTTAGTTGGTGATAGACAGGGAGGCCTGGCATGCTGCAGTCCATGGGGTCACAAAGAGTCGACATGACTGAGTGACTGAACTGAACAGAACCCAGAAAGCTAAAATAATTAACTTAGACTGGCACTGGGCTATAACCCTCCCCTATGCTATTCCACTGGAAGATTTTCTACCAAATGAGGATGGACAGTAGATTTAATGACAACAACTGACATTAATCCAGTTTTTATTATCTGCTACATCGTGTGATTAAGTACATTTTTTTAAATCCCCACAATATTTCAATTAAGTAGGTATAGCTTTCAAGCTCCTTTTAAAATGAGGCCTGGGACTACTATGGTGGTCCAATGGCTAAAACTCCAAGCTCCCAATGCCGAGGTGGGAGGGGCTGGGTTTGATCCCAGATCAAGGAACTAGATCCCACATGCTACAATAAGACCCAATGCAGCCAAAAAACAAGAAAGACATCTCAGGGGTTTCCTGGCAGTCCAGTGGCTACAATTCTGTACTCTCACTGCTGAGGTCCTGGCTTTCAATCCCTGGTTGGGGAACTAAAATCCCACAAGTCTTGCACCATGGCCAGAAAAAAAAGTGATATCTTACCACCCTCATGCCTCAAAGCCAACAGAGAAAGGAAGCCCTGAAGTATGAGAAGAAACGATTTTATTTTATTTATGGCCATACTCTTTTAACATGCTATCAAGGAAATCCTCAAAAGTCCTAATAAACTAGGCTTCAACAGTAGGTGAACTGAAAACTTCCAGATGTACAAGCTGGATTTAGAAAAGGCAGACAGAGGATGAGATGTTTGGATGGCATCACTGACTTGATGGACATGAGTGTGAGCAAGCTCTGGGAGTTGGTGATGGACAGGGAAGCCTGGTGTGCTGCAGTCCATGGGGTTTCAAAGCATTGGACTTGACTGAGTGAATGACCTGAACTGAAGAGGAACAAGGTATCAAATTACCAACATGCGTTGGATCATAGAAAAAGCAAGGGAATTAAAAAAAATACTTCTTCTTCATTGACTACACTAAAGCCTTTGACTGTGTGGATCATAACAAACTAGAAAATTCATAAAGAGACAGGAACATGAGAACACCATACCTGTCTCCTGAGAAACCTGTATTCAGGACAAGAAGCAACAGTTAGAAGTGGACACGGAACAACTAACTGGTTCCAAAGGAGTATGTCAAGGCTGTATATTGTCACCCTGCTTATTTAACTTATATGCAAAGTACATCATGTGAAATCGCAGGCTGGATGACTCACAAGCTGGAATCCAGACTGCCACGAGAAATATCAATAACCTCAGATATGCAGGTGATATCACACTAATGGCAGAAAGTGAAGAGGAACTAAAGAGCCTCTTGATGAAGATGAAAGAGGACAGTGAAAAAGCTGGCTTAAAATTCAACATCCAAAAAACTAGATCATGGCATTCAGTCCCATCATTTCATGGCAAATAGATGGGGACAAAGTAGAACCACTGACAGATTTTATTTTCCTTGGCTCCAAAATCACTGCAGATGGTGACTGCAGCCACGAAACTAAAAGACACTTGCTGCTTGGAAGCTATGACAACCCTAGACGGCATATTAAAAAGCAGAGACATCACTTTGCGGACAAAGGTCTATATAGTCAAAGCTATGGTTTTTCCAGTAGTCATGTATGGATGTGAGTGCTGGACCATAAAGAAGGCTGAGCAGCAAAGAATTGATGCTTTCAGATTGTGGTGCTGGAGAAGACTCTTGAGAGTCCCTTGGACTGTAAGGAGATCCAACCAATCAATCCCAAAGAAAATCAACCCTAAATATTAATTGAAAGGATTGATGCTGAAGCTGAAGCTCCAATACTCTGGCCACCTTATGCAAAGAGCTGACTCATTAGAAAAGACCCTGATGCTGGGAAAGACTGAAGGCAAAAGGAGAAGGCGCGGCAGAGGATGAGATGGTTAGCTAGCATCACCAACTCAATGGACATGAATTTGAGTAAATTCCAGGAGGTAATGAAGGACAGGGAAGCCTGGAGTGCTGCAGTCCATGGGGTCACAAAGAGTCAGACACGACTGAACAACAACAAAATATATGTGCATATACAGCTAATCATTATTATTCACAGATTTCATATCTATGAATTAGTGGTAATCTTACAGATATGTGCAGAGAAATATATATGTTGATTGATATATATATTAATAAGTTACTGTGACCAAGAAAGTTTGGCAACCATTAGTGATGGAATGGAGAGCTCCTGAGTAGAATCTAGGAGATCACTTATATTTTAGAGGTCAGCAGAGTCAGTGAAGGACAGAGAAAGACCAGTCAGTCATCAGTCACAGAGACTGACGAGAACTAGAAGGGAGCCATTTCAAGAAAAAGGAGTGATTGATCAATTATGTCACATGCTTCAAAGAGGTCAAGAATAAGGACTTTAAAGATCTTTTAAAAAATTATTTCCCTCACAGATCTGGCACCTGACACACTCTTTCAACAAATTATTTATTGAGCAAGAATCAAGATAAAGCTACTAGAAATAGGAACTTCCCTGGTGGTCCACTGGGTAGGACTCCACACTTCCACTGTAGGCAGCACAGGTTTGATGCTTGGTTGGGAACTAAGATCCCGAATACCCCACAGCATGACCAAAAAAAAAAAGTCACTAGAAATAAAACCAGATGCTTTTGGCAACTGCGGGAGTCAAGAGAGTGACCCATGGGCTAGGAATTAAAAATGTCCCTCTTTAAGGGTGGAGTAGAGTTTCCTGATAAGTCGAGAGGACTCAGATTTGTACACTTTAATTTTTTTTTATTTTTGCTGTTCCATGTCACCTGTGGGATCTCAGTTCCTCAACCAGAGCCTGAGCCCAGTCCACAGCTGTGAAAGCCTGGAAGCCTGACCATGAGGCCACCAGGGAACTCCCAAAACCTTATTTTTTTAAAAAAATGAGGGAGTCAGTATCCTCAGGGTAAGAACAGCTTCTGCATGTTTCCCTGCTGACCTCTGTCAGCACAGTCAAGTAGGAACCCCAGAACTGTGCATGTCCTGGCAAAAGTCCCATTTTACTCAACATTCACAGCTTCTCTACTGCCATCTCCCTTGAGATCATTATGCCCTTTATCCCTGTTCAGTCAGTTATCATTAGAATCCAGGGTTCCCCAGCCATGCCTTATATCCTGATCTCTAAAATTCCTACAGTCTGCATATCATCACTTCTAACTTTATTTCACACCCCTTCCTAAATTTGAAATCCTTTCACAACTGAACTCAAGATCAAATATCTGCAAAATCACTTACATTCTCAGTCTCTTTTCTGAACATTCACCTTAGTGCTCTAAGTGTAACCTGGCTCTCCTTCGATGGCAGCGTCTCCCCGCAGCCTTCTTGAATGTAACTATTCTCCTACAGTCTTTGGGACCATGGGGCCTGGAGGTGGGTGTCCTTTTTACACAAGTTGGACTTCCTTGGGGACTCAGTGGTAAAGAATCCTCCTGCCAATTCAGGAGACACGGGTTTGATCCCTGATCTGGGAAGATCCTACAAGCCCCAGAGCAGCTAGGTCCATGTGCCACACGGCTGAGCCTGTGCTCTCGAGCCCGGGAGCTGCAATTACTGAGCCCACAGGCCCTCGAGTCTGAGCTCAGCAACAAGAGAAGCCATCGCAATGAGAAGCACTTGAACTGCAACTGGAGAGTAGCTGGCCAGGCAACGAAGACCCAGCACAGCCAAAATAAATTTCTTTAAAAAAGCAGAAGTTATCAGACTGCAGACAGCCCCCACCTTTGAACTGTATAACTTATGGTTGATTTTTCAACTTTACAATGGTGCAAAATAAATATACATATGTGTGCGTGCTAAGTCTCTTTAGTCATGTCCAACTCTGTGTGACCCTCTGGACTGTAGCCTGGGGCTCCTCTGTCCATGGGATTCTCCAGGCAAGAATATTGAAGTAGGTTGCCGTGCCCTCCTCCAGGGCATCTTCCCGATCCAGGAATCAAACCTGTGTCTCTTATGTCTAACCTGCATTAGCAGATGGGTTTTGTTTGTTTGTTTTTTACCACTAGGGCCACCTGGGAAGCCCCAATATGCATATAGTAGAAAGCATATTTCAAATTCTAAACTTTGACCTTTTCCTGGGCTAGCATTATTTGGTATTAATACTCTCCTGTGATACGAGGCAGTGCAGGGACCCACAGCTCCCAATCAGCCATGTGATCTAGAGGGTAAACAAGCCATACGCTGACAACCATTCTGTACCCACATCATCAATTTGCTTTTCACTTTTAGTACAATTCAGGGACACCTTGTTCTATTGTGCTTCACAGGCTTTCTCTAGTTGCCTCAAGTGGGGGCCTGCTCTTCGTTGTGGTGCACAGGCTTCTCACTGCAACGGCTCCTTTTGTGGTGGAGCATGGGCTCTGGAGTGCAGGCTCAGTAACTGTAGCTCAGGAGTTTAATTGCTCCACAGCATGTGGGATCCTCCTGGGCCAGGTATCGAACCTGTGTTCCCTGCAATGGCAGGCAGATTCTTAACCACTGGACCACCAGGCAAGTCCCTTTCATTGTAGCTTTGAATTGCATTTTTCTATTAGTGATGCTGAGCAATTTTTTATGTCAACATTATAATTTGTGTTAGATGATTTTGCCTAACTTGTAGGCTAATGTGTTCTAAGCACATTTACGGTAGGCTAAACTAAGCTATGTTGTTCAGTAGGTTGTACATTAAATGCATCTTTAACAAACAATGGGTTTGACATAGCCCCACTGTGAGTTGAGGAAGATCTGTATACTACACACTCGCTAGCTCCTCTTGTAATTTATTGCCTTCCCCCTAGGTCACTTCTACTCATTTCTTTAAGATTTTAGATCCTGGTTGTCTGTCACTCTCTCCAGGGACAAAACTATCAGAATTCTTGGTGATATCAATATTTCTTCAATACCTTATGTTTCAAGTTCATTGACCTCTTCTCCCCCAGTGATATTCTACATCATACCTGAGCCACTCATTTCAATGGTCTTGGCCTTATCATCACCAATAACTGTAACTTATCCATAACTTCATTTCTTTGCAAACTTCTTTGGCCACATACTTGAGACTGTGTAATTTTAATATATATTAGATACTTGGCAGTGATTGTAACTTCTTAAATATTTTTGTAAAAGACGTTCAATGACACATCTCAGCATATTTCTGGCTTCTTTACCATCTCCCTGGCTATAGTGTAATCTCTTTGAGGGTAAGGATTTTTGTTCATTGTTATATCCTTAGCATCTACAGCAATGCTGGGTCATAGAAGGCGCTTAATAAATGTGTTGCATAAATGAATGGAAGAAATATCTATTACATATCAGGCCCTAGGAATACAACAAACAAGACAAAATCTCTGACTCTTTGGAACCTACAATTTTATACTGAAAATAAGAATATTAAAGTGATGAAACTTCACTATTTAGGTAACAAAGTATTCTTTTGTTTTTTGAGATATAATTGACACATAACATTATATGAGCTTCAGTACAAAATACTCTTGAGTCTATATCAGGACTCTATCAAGGGTACTCCCATTCTTGAGCCTTCCCTGGTGGTCCAGTGCACTTCCGAGGCAGGGGGCCTGGGTTAGACCCCTGGTCAGGAAGCTGTGTCCCACATGCCACCACTTAGAATTCGCATGCTGCAACTAAAGATCCTGCATGCCACAATTAAACATCCTGTGTGCCACAATGAAGATCGAAGATCCCCTGTGCCATAACTAAGACTAGGCATAGTCAAATAAATAAATAAAATAAATACTAAAAAAGGAATACCCTCATTCCTATTATCATTAAAGTTCACACAAAGGTGATTGGATCTGTATGAAATCATCACTTTGATATATGACTGATCATCTCTGGCAAATTGTTTTAGGTTGGGCTGCTCTAATAAAGTACTATGTACTAGGTAGCTTAGATACAATAGAAATTTACTTCTCAGTTTTGGAGGCTAAGGAATCTGAGATGAGGGTACTAACATGGTTGGGTTCTGCTGAAGTCTGTCTTCCTAGTAGCAGACTATGACTTTTCATTGTACCCTCACAGGGTGGAAAGATGAGACGAGAGCAGCTGGTCTCTGGGTTCCCTTCCAAAAGGGCACTAATCCCATTTATGATGGTTCACCCTCATGTCCTAATTACCTCTCAAAGTTGCCACATCCTAATACCATCACATTGGGAGTTAGGATTTCAACCTACAAATTTGGGGGGGACACAAGCATTCAGTCTATCACAGAAATCCAAAATTTAGGATTAGAGTACCAAAATAGTTCTATCTGTATACACTACATAAGAGATCTCCTTACAAGCCAAGCCTTGAGTTTTTGTATGTTAAGGGGTTTAGAACTTGCTTATATAGTAATTTGAAAGCCCTTAGACATTCATCGCCTTCCCTCTTTCCTTTGGGTTTTATCTTCTCCTGCCTCAGATCAGACCTTGTGCTCTCAATTATCCTGTCTTCGACCACTCCCTTTCCACTGGCTTTTTCTCTTACTATTCAAACATGATAAAAACAAAACAAAAACCCCTCCTCATTCCTAACAAGCCACAAAAACAAAAAACCTTCCCTCAACTACTAAACGTATACAACATTAAAGTGTCTCTTTTTACTCCTCCATCTATCCCTTTTAGTTTCAGCTAACGGTGTCATTCACCCACTCTCCCAAGCTAGAAGCCTCTTTATCTCTTCCCCCTTTTCTAACTGGTCTTCAAGGTCAGAAATTAGTCAAAATTTTGGGTGAGCACTTCTCTTCATGTCTTTAGTGATTGTTTTAGTTCTGGGTCTACTGTCTTGCCTAAACTACCACAACTGGCCTGTCTGAAGTCTTTTTACAGCAAATTATATTCCACAAGAGCGTCTGTTACATGTCTGGCACTGGAAACACAAAGATATGACGCCAGTCCCTACAGTCAAGCCTGTCCACTCACACTGCAGTTCCTGTGCTATTGATAAAGAAACGTGCTGCCTGCAGAACAAAATCCAAACTCCTCAAGCAAGAATATAGGGCCACTTACCAGCTGCCCTGAGCCCACTGAATTTGCTGCCTGATCTCTCACTACTTTCCTTTACCTACAGTCTCTCCTAAGCTCTGGCCATTCTGAACTTTGCATAGACCCCTGAAAATTCCACTGCTTTTATAACCTCTTCTCTGCCTCTCACCATTGGCCTGGGAGATATTAGTTCAGCCTTTGAAACTCAAGCTTTGATCATCACCCCCTTTTGACACTTTCCCAGACTTCGCCACTTATTTCTCTGGGTTGCTGTTCCCACAGTACTCTGTTCACAGCTCTAATACAGTGCTCATCGCCATGCATTATAGTTTATCTATTTACTCATTTATCTTTTCTAGAGTTCCTGCAAGTCAGGAACAGTGTTGCTTTGCTGTATCAGGCATATGATAAATTCCTTTTTTTTTTTTGCCACTGTTGGGTGGCTTGTGGAATCTTAGTTCCCTGATCAGGGATGAACCAGGCTCACAGCAGGGAAAGAGTAGAGTCCTTGAAGAAGGAATTCATAGGGCCTGGACTCCATCTCAGGCCTGTCCGTGCTGGTCGTGCTCGGCCACCTCTCCAGTGGACTCTGAACTCTCTGCTTAGTGCCTGTGGGAACAACAATGAAAAGATAAGACCCCCTCCAGACAGGGGAACCTTGAAGATTGTATCCAGGTTACTCATCACCTAAGAGAAAACAGACACTAATCACCCCTGCCTCCAGACAGCATCTATCAAAATGTAAGCACAGGCTTATTGGTTACTAACTGATTGGAATGTAACCACAGGCTTATTGATTATTAACTGTTTGAATACATAACACGTGAATGATGGGGTTATTGTGATTGTATTTACCCTTCCTTTGTAAGCATCAAGGGATTGGGGTGGTGGGTTTGGACATGTACACATGGGGTATAAAAGATTTTCACAAATGCTGGTCGGGGTCCTTGGCTAAGAGGAGACTCTGCCTTGGGCCCGCCGGTGTAATAAACTGCACTCCACTATCTGTATTGTCCTTGAGTGAGTTTGTTTCCCGGAAAGCGTGGCTATAACATCCTAACCACTGGACCACCAAGGAATTACCTCCAAATATTTTTTACATGAAATCTCTAAGCACTTGGTCTTTTCTTATTTCCCCCAAATGGTAGTCTTTATTTCCTAGCAAAGGGAGCATTAAAAAAAATTCAAGTGAGCAACTAAAAAATCAGGAAAAAAAAAAAAAAAAGGCTCCTTTAACTTCAAAAGTAATCCCTTTTCTCCATCATCCCATTATATACCCAGTTATCCTGCAAAGTGCTGAACAAAATATTAATACTCTACCAAAATCTAATGTCTGAATGTATATGTAACCTCCTTCTGGTCACTTCCCACCTTACACAATGGAAAAAGCACAATGACCTATTTACCTATGGCAAACAGAGTCACCCATGAACATACATTCTGTCTCATGAAGACTCTGAAATTAAAACTATTACCTAAAAAAAAAACAAAAACAAAAAAACTATTACCTCATTTTTTTCTGATCCCAGAGAGTACTGATAATTTACATAGAATTAAGAATATGTCACTATTTATTGTCATATTTTCTACAATATGAACTGCAGTGAGGTGATGTTTGGGGTAGAAGACCATTTTTAGGCTATTTCAATGTATTTTATTTTAAAATGAAATTAGCTTTTTAAAGCCTCTTCCTTCACTTACAGCAGTTCATGCCTTTGTCATTCTACTGTGAGAAAGTAGCAGCAAAACTCAGGATATGAAAAAGCTCAACATAAGACAGTCATTTTTTCACCCCTTTCTATTACTGCCAACCAGGCTGGCAGGGTATGTTTCTAGCAGGAAGATATGATGGTATCAGAGATCATAAAGTAATTTAAGTAAAAAAAAAAAAAAAAAAGTAATTTATGATCATAAAGTAATTTAAGTTGGTATATGTTATGTTTACATCATGGGATGTGAGATATTTACAACATGTGTTGTCTCCTTTAAACTTTGACCAATTTCTTATACCCTATACCTAGAACAGATTACTATTTTGCTCCTTTTCCTTTTTTTTTTTTCAGTTTAAAATGATTTATTTGACAAACTTCTGTGGTTCATATCTCAGCATTTCATCAACTGCAAAAGTGAGGAAATAATTCGTGGGCCTGATATGCTTTTGAAAATATGTATGTTTTATAAAAATGTACATTCATGTAGTTTGAAATGAACATATTTTAAGAAAGGCCAAGCATATATAAGCAGTGTTTAATCTCACAAAATATATTAATTTTGTTGGGAATATCTGCACTATGCTGCTGCTGCTAAATCGCTTCAGTCGTGTCCGACTCTGTGTGACCCCACAGACAGCAGCCCACCAAGCTCCCCTGTCCCTGGGATTCTCCCAGCAAGAATACTGGAGTGGGTTGCCATTTTCTTCTCCAGCTCCTTTTCCTTTTATTTACCTTTTATTTACAAAAGTTCTTGTCTTATTAGAAAACCCATTCATAAAACTGGACTTTTTAAAAAATGGCTCAAGTCAATCTAATCTATAAAGTTCTCTCTTGCTATTAGTGACTGTGGACACACACTTAAATTCCGGCCTCAGAAAAATATCAGGGGAAAGATGGATGCCACAACTGAAACTGACAAATTCTTTGTGCTCCTTTTTACTGCTGTTTTTTAAAATTCCATTTTTGGCTGCGTTGGGTCTGCTCCTCTCGCTGTGGAGCAGGGGCTACTCTCTCGCTGCACTGGGGCACAGGCCTCTCTCTGTAATGGCTTCTTTTCCTGCGCAGCACTGGGTCTGCTCCGCCCCTTGTGGAGCAGGGACTATTCTCTCGCTGCACCAGGGCACAGGCCTTTCTCTGTCACGGCTTCTCTTCCTGCGCAGCACGGGCTCCAGGCTGGGGCTTCCACAGCTGCAGCCCCTGGGGCTCAGTAGTCGTGGCACGTGGGCTAAGTTGCTCCTAGGAACGTTCGATCTTCCCGGACCACAGATCAAACTGGTGTCCCCAGCAGTGGCAGATGGATTCTTAACCACTGGACCACCAGGGAAGTCCACTAGTTTGTTAAACTGGCCTGGGAATTCTTTTCTCTTGGAAGACTGTTAGATCAAATTTGTGAAATGGCAGCTAATACCAACTATTCTCTGGTTTCTGCCAATTTGGGTTGTATATTTTCCTCCCCAGAGCCCTGACACCATAGCTACACATCTTTGAAACTAGATTTTGTTCCTTACTAGATAATAAAACGTTTCAGTGAATCTGTTTGAAAAACAGATCTGGTACAAATTGGGTCCCCATCAGTTAATAGATAAGCTGTAAATGCATGGATAATCCTGATTACAAGGTGTTTGTGAAACTTCTGAGTGAGAAGCCATTTCCAGAGCTACATTAACATGAAATCCTTTCAAATATGTGCAACGGGGGTAGTAAATAAACTGTAAAATACAATGCAGTGGATTTGAATTTTCAAACGATTTATATGGAAAGCAATTTTTCCCATCGCACTTTCTTTTGATAAGAGAAATTGCCAGTTGTTTCAGCTTGCAGACTTCCAAATGCTATCTTCAATTCAATTCCTCCATTTTCAGTTCATCTTATATGTTGTTGCCAAATTAATCTTTCTAGAACACAAGAGTGTTACTGCCCTTCAAATAAAACCAATAATTTCCCATTGCCAGAGAAATAAGTTGCAAACAATTAGCCTGCTACTCAGTGCTACCATTATTTGGTTGCAACCTACCTTCCCCCTATGCTCTGGACTACCTATACCAAGGATTGGCCTGCAGGCTTCAGGCTGTTAATTTCTGTATGGCCTTCAAGAATGACTTTTACATTTACAACGGATGGAAAAGAAAATAATGTGGCACGTGGACATAAAAAATTCAAATTTCAGCATTTTTTTTTTTTTAAACACAATCACTCTGGTTTTCTTATATATTTTCTACAGTTGATTTCATGCTACAATAGTAGAGTTCAAAAGTTCCAGTACAGACCTTGTGGTCTTATCTGACCCTTTCCAGAAAGTTTGCCAGTCCCACGGAGATCCACTTCTGTTCCTATTGCTTAACCTATCAAGATCCCTCCCTGCCTGGAATGTACTACTCCCACTCATTCAAGGTAAAATTTTCAAAAACTTTCAAAACATGATTCTCCCACAAATATAAAATCAACACGAGCCAAGCATTAACTTAAGCTTCCTTGGTGGCTCAGATGGTAAAGACTCTGCCTGCAAAGCAGGAGGCCCAGGTTAGATCCCTGGTTCGGAAAGATGCTCTCTGGAGAAGGAAATAGCAACCCACTCTAGTATTCTTGCATGGAGAATTCCATGGACAGAGAGAAGCCTGGTGGGGCTACAGCCCATGGGGTCCGTAAAGTTGGGCACGACTGAGCAACTAACATTTACACTTAAGCATGTACTCAAATCATTGAGGGACCCAGTAAGATGGTAAAGCTGGTTCCAAGGGGATTTGTGGGACTAGTTATTTATGGGCATAAAAGAATTCAAATAAGGTTGCATGTGAAACAAAACTGGACAGCGTCCCACAGAGCAATAAAACCCTAAACTTTGGGGTTACCTTTTCTATCAGTCAGAAATTTGCAACTCAAGTAACTTCACAACGTTTGAGCTCTAATTATATAACAAGTAGCAAAGTTAAACACAGGTACCTTCTCTTAGAGACTCATCCTTGGGCAGACATTAAACCATGTCCCAGAATGAACTGAAAGGTTATTCATGTCTCCACTCATTTCCATGTTTTAGATCTTTTTTTTTTTTCCCCATAAGGCCTTTAACCCTTCCAGTCAAATTCATCCTCTCCTTTGATGTACCCATTGTATTTTGTACCTCCATCATAGGACTCAAATATCTTGACTTGTGTTCGTCCTCCGTTTTCCCCAACAAGTACTAGGCTCCGTAGAATCATAGTATATGAGAGCTGGCCTTTAACCTCCCCTTTTTCTGAGATTTGAGTATTGGGTCAATCTCTGTAGCTCCCTACATCTGCCTTGCACAGAATAAACACTAAGTCCTCAATGCTGAACATGCAAACCCCCAAACACTTCTCAAGTCGATTGCACTTTCCTTAAACTGTATCTGCTAATGAGCAGTGCACTGGTGTGTGTCTCTCCTTGCTCCAGGGTTAAGTGACCTTCTAGAGTAGACAACAACTGTTTCGATTGATCACCAACCCTCAAGATCCTAAACCAGTGCCTTACACAGCAACTCCACAAATAACTGTTGAAAAAAGATGGGAGGGGGCCTATCCCCCAACTGATGTGCCTGGAGACAGGAGTGTCCTAATCTCTCCATCCTACAAACTTAAACGGCTAATAACCTTCCGGTCTCACCTACAGCACTAATTTCTCAGAGTAGGTGCAAATGCCGGGCCCAAAGGGTAAAAACATCCCCCTCAAAAGACCTCAAATTTTCGCTGCCTCTTAACACGGTCTCCAACCCTCAGAAAAATGGCGAGGTGGACCCAGGCCCTTAATTCAGAAGTTAGCCCGTCTCCGCAAGTATCAACAGCAGAGGCTTCTGCGGTGCAGTTTCTTGAGCGGACTGGTTTGCTCTCTTTAAGAGGAACCGAAACGCCACTTTACTTTCCGAGACTCTGGACTCCGCACCCTCCGCCTCAGCCTTTCTCCCGCGGTCAACGCGGCCGTTTCTCTGGGAGAGAGTCCGAGGCGCGTGGCGCGGCGGTTAGACGGCCAACGGTTTTCCCCCGCCAGGGGGTAGCGCGGGAGGACCGGCGGGAACCAGTCCTGCCAGAGGCGGCGGACGTAGGGCGGAGCCAGCGCCGGGAAGGATCGCGAAGGAGCTGAGAGGCCCCGCCCTTTCCGTAGATATCTCTAGAAAGCCGCGCAGGAGCCCGAAAACAAAGAGTGCGCACGCGCGGCGGCTAGGCCCGGGCATTTTGCTGCGTCACCAGCCGCCGCCCGGCCTCACCACCCCTCGCTCGCACGCACGCACGTTCATTCTCCGTCCTCGCGCCCGTTTTCCTACACTTTCCTCTTCTCTCCGACCGGAGGAGTCGCTCTCCCCGCGCGGTGCATTCTGGGGAGCCAGGTCGAGCCCGCCGCCGCCGCCGCCGTCGCTTGAGGAAAGCGAGAAGAGGCCGCGACTGGGGAGAAGACGCCGGAGTCGCCACCGGAGAGGACTCGCCTGCCGAGGAGCTGCCGCCGGAGAGGCCCGCCCACCCGTTCGCCCGTCCCCCTGCCCCGTTCACGATGTGAGTGCGAGACCCCGCCGACAGAAGGTCGTCCGGGAGGGAGGCCGAGGCCGCGCGGGGGGCTGCCGGGAAGCCGTCCCTTCCCCTCCCCCGCTTTCGTCCCCCTCGGCTTTAGTCCTCGGTGGAAATCGTTCTTGCCTGGGGGTGGGAGGTTCATTATCCTAGTTCCGGTTACCGTTGGCGGGTGGAGGACATTTTTCCTCCGATGTCCGCTTCCCCCACCTCTAAACTGGCCTTTTGGCTTCCTCGTGCCGGAAATCCCACTTACCCCTCATCGGCTGGGCGGGCCGCTCGTAACTCGGTAACTTAGCCGTAGGCCTTAATCTCCCGTGAGCTTTTGACCACGCGGGCGCCCTGGAGGCGTGGACCCTCGTGGGCCTCTGCTCTGCTCCAGGGGCAGTTGGCCCTGTCGCTCTGTGATGCTGGAACTAGGCCCGGGGCCAAGTGCACCTGCGGTGGGTGCTACCACGAGGCTGCTGGGGCTCGTCGTAGAGCACCACGCGGCCCTCCCCCGCGAGCGACAGGTACTTCTAGGCGACTGGAGGGATGCCATACCTTCTTCGCAACTTAACTTCCCTCTCGGGTGTCGTGATTGCTTGAGTGTGGTCTTTCCAGACTTCCTTCTGACTCCAGCCTCGCTAAGGGAGTGAAGGTTGCCAAAACCTAATCGTGTCCCTGGCAGCGAGGAATTACCATTGAGCGGGGAGTTCTGCACGTGTTGGAGCCGAGAGATACTTGTGGACATTTTCTGTGTTCTATATTAAACTTTAGGCGAGCTTTCGTTATCCTAGCTTAATTTAAGGATGAAACAGGTATGTTATTACCTTGGCTCAAATTTGTTTACCTGAGGTGACTAGATACTTTAGAAGTTTTATGATACAGGGAAACCTTGATTTTAACCAAATTAGAATTCTTGGCACCGCCACTTTCAGCCTTTAAATTTTTCTCAGGGAAAGCTTTACCTTTTCAGATGTGAGAGTTTTTTGGCACTAAATGCTTCCTAAAAATTGCATATGGAGAGCAATTGAGGGGAACAATTTTTATTCCTGGAAAAAATAATGTACTTTGAAGGGTTTACTTAATAATATTAAGGTGAGTATGTTTAGTTAGACATCTAAATGGATATGGGAAAAAAACAGCAGAGCCAGTTAACGATGGAAAATAAGCCTTAAGAAGAAGGCGTGTATTTTTGTAAAGTAATATGTTAGAATTTGGAAGAATTCCTACACCCCCAAAAGTATATAATAGATTTTAATCTACGTAGTTTGTGTTTTACCCTGAGAAATCCGTATTCCAGATAATGTACGAGGATTGTCAAGTTTTAAAACTGAGAACATGAATCCTCACATAAGGCATTACCAACTTTTAATAGGTTAATGTAGCCAAGCAAATCTTTTCACGAAGAAATAGTACGTTGAATATGGTTTGAAATAGAGACACTCTGGGAGGTCATATGAAAT
Organism: Dama dama; assembly: GCF_033118175.1. Classification (NCBI taxonomy): domain Eukaryota; kingdom Metazoa; phylum Chordata; class Mammalia; order Artiodactyla; family Cervidae; genus Dama; species Dama dama. The sequence goes on from NC_083683.1 coordinate 71,092,609, forward strand.
AGTTAAAATAGGTAAGAGATATTAAGTATTGTAAATAGATTAAGAACTCGGGAAAAGTGTAACAATCACTTTCTAAAAGCAGTCTGTCTATAGTTAAGAATGCTACTTACAAAATGAGTGTTTTGAAGAGTCCAGGTAAATCTCATTCTTTTTAAGATAACTCCATATATAGCCTCTTGCAAATTCTTTAGGAGATCTTATTAATGACTGAATGAATTTACAAGATGAGTATTGGTCTGCTGTAAACATTGTTTTAGTTGTGGAGAAAGACATTTTTGCCAGACATCTCAAGGGTTTAGGGTCTGCTTTTTATTATTTCTTAGCTCTTCAGTCGTCATTTCCTAGGTAAATTTCTTTCAGTCAAGTTTTTAAACTTTTGTCGAGTAGTTTGCATAGAAGTGAAGTCTCTCTGTCGTGTCCGACTCTCGGACTGTAGCCTATCAGGATTCTCCATCCATGGGATTTTCCAGGCAAGAGAACTGGGATGGGTCTCCATTTCCTTCTCCAAGGGATCTTCCCGACCCAGAGATCGAGCCCAGGTCTCCCGCATTATAGGCAGACGCTTTACCGTCTGAACCACCAGGGAAGTCATCCTCCTACCTTGGAGAAAGCTGGGAATTGAGGACCTCTCCTCTGTTTGAGACCCACACAAATCCCCTGCAGGGGGTGCTACTTTACTTTTTCTTTTTTAATCTATTGTAGCTGGTTTTCATTTAAGTTGGACCTATTAACAAGAGAGGGAGTGAAATGTTTAGATTTGAGCTATTTGAAGTCATTCTTTCCAATGTCTTTTACTTAAATTATTACACTGTCCAGAAACATACTGTGACTATTGTTACCATTGGTTAACATCCTACTTACTTTGCCATCATTCAGCTTTGTAAGATTGTTCCCAAAATAAAGTCCATCTGTTTTCAATCTCCAAAACAAGTGGTAATAATGACCATACAGCATATGGTTAATTTCTATAAGCTAAGAGTAACTGATGATGATGGCTTTTGTTCAGTGTTGATTTCCTAACCACTGTAACCTGGCAACTGGATTTTCTTTTTGTTTTTTTTTTTTCTGTGTTTGCACTAGAAGGCAGTAGAAGCAAAGTGACAGATCACTTGAGTGCAGACCAGTATGTATTGTTAAAATTTTCCTGTTGAATTGTGTTTAACGATCTTCTAGAACCTGTATCATTGTGGGGTCATAGGTGGTTAGTGATAATTGCTTCCCAGGAAAAAATCCCTTTGTAATATCAACTGTTAGAATCAATCTAGTTCTGAAACACTACATTGAAAATTGTTGTATCTAGTGTATTTTAAAGTCTTTTTAGTTGCTGTGTAGATTGGCAGTGATAGATTTTACATTGAAGCGGACTTCCCCAGAACACCTTTGAACTTTTGGTTTTCCAGGAAGATGCTACTTCACCTGTGTTGTATTCCAGAGCCAAATAAAACGTGTTGTTGTGAATTTTCTGTGCCATAGTTGATCTTCTCATGTACCCATAGTTGATTGCCAGAAAGTGTTTGTCAGGGCTCCTTACACCTCAGTATGCTTAATTATCTTTGTGTACTGAAAGGATGTAAGTCATAGAGGTGTTTTTTAAATTTTGAGTATTATTACAAGGTTTAGTTCTTCAACTAGGATTTGAACCTAGAATCTTTGACAAAGTTTTTTTCCCCCCACTTTATGAAAAGGGAGAATAATTCTCCAAGTGGTTCTTTTATTTCCAATAAGTAATCATGTCTGTAGCTCAGTTTTATTATCTAATATAACTGCTTCTATTAAAACCTTGCCATTTCCTGAGATATGAGGCTCTGAAGTCTGTAGTGGAAGCAATGCGAGATTGACCTTACTTCAGTTTTCTTTGTATGAAGAAAAATTAAAAATTTTACCTGGTTTGACAGTGTTGAAAGGATGTGTGCACAAAAGTGGGAATGTGAGAGAGTCATAGAGTTGCTGGGAAGAAAGGCACTACGTTGGGGTGGGAATAGTGTATTTAAGAACACATTCGCCTTTGTATTTTAGAGTGGTAATTACCAAAGAAAGGAACTAGCACAGAGGTTCACAGACTTGATTGGTTCACTCCTCCGTGGTGTCTTGGTAGTGTTTCTGTTTTTGTTGTTAACTGTTTTAAGTTTTGGGGTTGGTTAGTTTTTTAATGGTGCTGCTAGCTGCCAAATGGCATAACCTAGCAGTTGTGTTTATTAGGTAGTTGGAGCCAAACAACGTAAATGCTTTGTCCTAACAACTCTTAACTCTTTGGAAAACTAATACATATAAATTGTGAGAAAAATGTAGTTTCTTGTATAATTATGGTTATTAGTGGAAGATGTCTGCCTTTTGGGCACTCTATAACTTGTTATACCTTGAAATCAGATTGGATACTTCCATCTCAATTCCTCATTGATTTTTTTGTTTGTTTTTGGTTTGTTTGTTGTATTATTTTGTTAGTTTTAAATTAGAACAGCCTCCAGAAATTCAGCTTTGCAAAGGTGAAACTTAGTGGAGAAGAGGGATATAGTGCAATCTACTGTTGAAACTGAGCTACTTGGTATCTTGACTGAAGCTGAGTATCGCTGAATCCCTTTTAAATTTGAAGTCTTCTGTGGCAGCTCTGTAAATTGTCCCATAGAGCTGTGATCCATCTTGGCGCTCAGTTTGGGAATCACTGGACTTGTATGTATGTTCAGGTCATTTTTACAGAAAATCTTACATAGTAGTGCAACTGCCATACAGAAGATCTGAAAATACGAGAAGCATATCAGGGTTTCTATCAGCAAAGAATATGTGAAAGAGAGTTTGGTTTTAGATGTTTATAGGCACGACTTTTGATAATACTTAACTGGAACTGATTTCTTTTTTAGCAGAATATGTTTCCAAAAAAAAAAAAAAATTCATGTTTCCATATCATTCCTCACTTGATACAAACTGAAATAGGTTACCAGTTTCTTTTTTGTAAATGATAGACCAGTTGACAGACTTAAAGTTCAGTTATTCTGACCTTCTGTGACATCTTTTTTAAACTTTTTTTTCAGTTTTTTCCTTTTTTGAATTTTTTTATTTTTAATGTTTATTTGTTCGGCTGTGCCTGGTCTTAGTTCCAGCATGTGGGGTCTAGTTCCCTGATCAGGGATGATAGAACCTGGGCCCCTTTGATTGGGAGTGTGCAGTCTTAGCCTCTGGACCACAGGGAAGTCCCTGTAATTTTTCTAGATGCTTGAAAATACTCTAGATATATTAAAAATGAGTCATTCTAGTCTTGAAGAAGCTTTCATTTACTAGAAATGTTCAGTTTATCCTCTAAACATAGAGTATATTGACTACATTAAGTAAAAAAATTTAGTTTTCTGACTACTATTGTATCTTAGAATTCAAAGTGATCTTTTAATTCAAACAAACCTCATGTTCCATTAAAAATGAACTCATAGGGAACTATCATTACTTCTGAATAAAGTATGTGAGGTTGTTTGTCATGATGTATCTTACAATTAAATACACAGATGAGTTAACCTTTCAAAGTGCTAACCAACACGAGTATCTTATGGTGTATCACATATTTATGCTTTAAGAGAGATAAGCCATAACTAGTCATGGATCTGAACCATCTACCCCCATGTTTCATAGAAGACTTTTGGGCTAAATGTCATCCAGCTTGAATGTGAGCTTTTAGATTCTATTAACTGAGACTTTGCTCTATTGGGGGAAATCTGGAAAAGAAGTACCACCAAATGAGTATATACCCTCAAGTTACATGTGACTTGTTTGTGAGCCCTTTATTAGGGAAATTTTATTTTGGGAATATTTATTAGTTATAATTTGATCAGACTGATCTTTCTCTTAATTGAATGATTACCATAGATTCTCTTTTAAAAGATTCTGCCATTTTCTTCTCCCCTCCATTTTTTTTTAACATCCAAAGAAATTGGCCTTTCAGTAAAAGAGTAATGCTTTGACTTTTCCTACTTGATTAATTTCTATATGTGCGCATCAGTTGAAGATAAAACCTAATACTTTTTTTTTTTTAATTTTTTATTTATTTTTGGCTGTGCTGGGTCTTTGTTGCTACATGGGTTTTTGTCTAGTTGCATCCAGCAGGAGGGCTGCTGCCTAGTGGCAGTGCCTGGGGTTTTCCTTGCAGTGGCTTCACTTGTTGGGGAGCGTGGGCTCTAGTAATGGCACATGGGCTCAGTAGCTGTGGCTCTCACACTTCAGAGCACAGACTCAATAGAGTCTGCACAGGCTTAGTTGCTCTGCGCCACGTGGAATCTTCCTGGACCAGGGATCGAACCTGTGTCTCTTGCATTGGCAGGCAGATTCTTTACCACTGAGCCCCAAGGGAAGCCCAGATTTATCTTTTCAAAATGGACTTAGTACTTGGGCTGTGCCAGGTCTCAGTTGTGGCACATCGTGTCTCCAGTTTTCATTGTGGCATGTGGGATCTTCAGTTGTGACATGCGGGATCTTTTAGTTGTGGCATGTGGGATCTTTAGTTGAGGTGTGTGGTATCTAGTTCCCTGACCGGGGTTTGAACCTGGGTCCCCTGCATTGGGAGCATGGACCAAAACTTAACACATTTAACAGTATTTGTTTTATCACAAACATTATTGTTATTTAGCATGTGCTCATATCACATTTTTCAGCCCCTTGAGTACTTTTACAAAAGTAGAACATTTTTTGTTTTGTTTTTTGGCCAAGCTGTGCCGCATGCAGGATCCTGCCCAAGGATTGAACCCGTGACCCCTGCGTTGGGGAGATGACGTCTTAACCACTGGACCACTAGGGGAAGTCAGTGGTGCGTCCATTTTTTTAAAGGGAGATGTGCCCTTCCCTGAGAGCTCAATGGTAAAGAATTTGCCTGCAATGCAGGAGATGTGAATTTGATCTCTAGGTTTGGAAGATTTTCTGAAGTAGGAAATGGCAACCCACTCCGATATTCTTGACTGGAAAATCATGAACAGAGGAGCCTGGTGGGCTACAGTCCGTGGGGTTGCTAAAAAGTCAGACACCATTGAGCAGCTAAGCAACATATGTATACTTAGAGCTGATTCACGTTGTAAGATAGAAATCAACACAACATTGTAAAGACTGATTTTCCAATTTAAAATAAGGAGAGATGTGCTTGTTTTCCCACAAACCATAGTTACGATGCACCAGATTCTAGTATGTTAAAAGCAGTATTTGGGAACAAATGTGGTTTCCACTCTGTCATTCTAAGACAAACTAAGAAATTCTAGTCAAAACTACAGAGGAGAATTTTAGGTTATGCAAATTTTAATTGTTCGAATGACATAGCCCTAAATATTGAACTTGAAAATACTTGGCAGAAGGACTTGGAATGTCCCACTTCAGGGATTTTGGGTGGTGGTATAGTTAGTGGCTCATTCACATAATGCATAGAGAGATGAGAAAGATTTTGCATCTATGTTAGTATTAAAAAATGGATTAACAGGCTTGAATGGTAGTGTGGGATTTTGCCAGGGTTTGTGTAAGACTACAGATAAATCCAACATAATTTAGATGCTAGAATTTAAAATCAACCTTTCTCTGGGTTAATAGGAAAAACGAGTAATGTGATATGATCCTCACAGAAGACAAAAAGGAATTTCATAAACACTTGGTTTGCCTTTCAAGTGAGTGAATATGTGTGCCTGTTACTGTTTAGGTTAAGGGTAGGATTTCCTCTCTTGTATTTTCTGATGGTTTAGATCGGGGTCACTTGGTAAATATTAGGATTTACAGGCCACGACTATCCCTGTCTCACATTCTTATTTTTGCAACTCTTAAACATTACAGAAGTTAGGACTTCCCTGGTGGCGCAGTGGATAAGAATCTGCCTGCCAGTGCAGGGGACATAGGTTCATTCCCTGGTCCAGGAAGATTCCACGTGCTGTGGAGCATCGGAGCCTGTGCACCACTACTGCTGAGCCCACGCTCTGCAGCAGAGAGCAGCCTCGCTCAGCACAGCCAGAGAAAGCCTGCACAGAGCAGTGAAGACCAGGACGACCAAAAACAGTGATTTATTCATATATGTATGCGTATGTGTATATATACCCCAAATGGCTCCTGGGCCAGCCTCCGATTTGGATCATTTGATTTTGCTTTTATTGTCTGGTAAATGATTGTATTAGTTTGCTAGGGCTGCCATAGCAAAGTACTAGAGGAAGAGTGATTTAAACAGTAAAAATTTTTTCCTTACAATTCTGGAGGGTGGTTAGTCCAAGATCAAGGTGTCAGAAAGGTTGGTTTCTTTTGAAGCCTCTCTACTTGGCTTGCAAATGGCCTTCATCTATCTTCACAGGGTCTTCCCTCTGTAATGGTCCTAATCTTTTGTAAAAAAATTAATTTATTTTTAAAATTAATTTTATTGAAGTACAATTGCTTTACAGTTCAGCACGGTGAATCAGTTACGTGTGCACATGCCCTCTTTCTTTCAGATTTCCTTCCCGTTTAGGTCACCACAGCCCCCTGTGCTACACGACAGGTTCTCATTAGTTGTCATTTTATATGCAGTCGTGTGTATATGTCAGTCCTCATCTCTCAGTTCTTCCCTCTACTCCCTTCCCTGCTTGGTAACCATAAATTTGTTCTCTACATCTGACTCTCTCTGTGTTGCAAATAAGTTTTTCTGTACCATTTTTCTTCATATATAAGCGATATTATACTTATTTTTCTCTTTCTGACTTCCCTCTGTATGACAAACTCTAGGTTCAGTCATGTCTCTACAAATGGTGTTATTTCATTCCTTTCTACAGCTGAGAGTAATATTTCATTGTATATACCTATCACATTTTTTTTAATCAGTTCTTCTATGGACATTTAAGTTGCTTCTTTGTAACTATTCTGATCTCTTACAAGGACATTAGTCATACTGCATTATGGCCCACTCTAAGACCTCATTTTACGTTAAAGACCGTGTCTCCAAATAAAGTCACATGAGGTTTAGGACTTAACATAGGAATTTGGGAGTTTAGGACTTAAGCATAGGTATTTGGGACACAATTCGGGCCGTAACAATGATGTAAATCTAGATTACAGAATGTGAATTCAAGGAAAGAAGAAAGATTCTCCCTGATTCCACTGTCCTTGGTATGAACAGAAACTGAGGAGTTTATGTACTTGGTTTTTGATAGAGCCGCCAGGTCACCAGTGGTGCTTCTCCTCCATTACTAGAGGTTCTTAATGCATAACTCCACTTTAAGAAGGTAAATACTCTACTTTAACATGGTAAATGATACTGTTAACTATTTCAGATTATGTTGTTAAATTGGCTGGAAAAGCGTGTTTACCAGTATTGAAATAGCCATTGGTAAACATGATGGGAGAAGAATCTTCTCATTAATCAGGTTTATTCAACATTGTAATAAGTCACCTTGGGCCAATAAAAATTGATTTTTTTAAAAATCTGGGTAGTTGTTTTTAGCGTTACTACACACACACACACACACACACAAATCTGGGTAGTTGTTTTTAGCGTTAACACACACACACACCTGCCCCAAACAGGAAAGGTAGAATATTTCAATGAATTCTTCAGAAACCCATTATTCAGTCTCAACCTTTCTCAGTACAGGTTATTCTTATTTTATCTACCCCCCTCCCTTTCCCCCAGTGGATTTTATATTGAAGAAAATCCCAGACATGTTCCTTTAAATAAGGAGCATCTGCAATCTGGATACCTTTGGCAACGGGCAATTCTTGTTTACGAAAACAACAATTTCTAAAACTTGAGAATAACTGACAGTTGGACAATAAATCCTAGACAAGATTTTCTGGGCTGTAGCTATTGCAGTCTTTGTTGTTTTGTGTCTTTTTTTTTTATTATTTTTTATTTATTTTTTTTTGTTTTGTGTCTTAACTGAATGGAAAAGATTGATCTTTCTTTTTAAATAACACAGTTTCGCCATTAGACTATGTTGCTCTAAAGAAACAAACCATTCTATGTCAAAACCATTTAATATCATTTTTCTAAAGTGTGAAAATAATAAATCCGTCTACCCTTAGCAGTTTGAACATTTAGCAGGTCATTGCCACGTTGCTTTTTCTCTCCTCCTTTCCTTTTTTTTTTTTTCCTTAATTATTTTAAAGCAAGCCTCATGTACTTCTCCCTTTAATCTTGAGTGGAAATTCTTTTTTTTCCTATTGTAGAGCAGTACTTTTCACACCTAATAAAAGTATCAGTTTTCACATTGTCTAATATTCTGTCCGTATCTAGGACAGGTTTCCACCGTTTCAGGAATCTTTTATATTCACTTTGAATCGAGATGCATACCAGATTTACAAATAGTGCTTGTTCGATAGTTCTTAGGTCTCTTTTAATCTAGAACAGTTAAGTTCTAGATTGCAATGAATCATGTTGATCAAATCAGGAGGAAAATGTCTGGTTGTCCCACTTTTGGTGATGCTGAGATCATACATTCTTTATCTGCTATTCATCTAATCATTACTCATGGTCCTGTTTATTGATGAATAATTGCCAAATCAGTATAAACATTGAAAAATGGTGGTTTTATTTTTTGTTTTTGCCTCTCACATTTTATTCCACACCAGAGCTAGAATTCTGTAAGGAAGCTTCCTTTGTGAAATGGTCCTATTCAGGTATCATGAATAAAGATTCATAAAGGGGACTGCCCCGGTGGTCCAGTGGTAAAGAATCTTCCTGCCAATGCGGAGGACGTCGGTTCTCTCTGACCTGGAAAGAGTCCACATGCCACAGGGCAGCTGAGCTTGTGGGTCACAGCTGCTGAGCCTGCGCTCCGCTGGAGCAGAAGTGGGGCCCGCACACCCTGGAACTTGCGCTTCTGCAGCAGGAGAAGTCTGAGCACTGCGCCTGGAGCGTAGCCCCTACTCACCCTGCAAATAGAGAAAGCCTGAGAGCAGCAAGGAAGACCCAGTGCAACCAAAAATAAAATATAAAGGAGTAAAATTTAAAGATTCATGAAGGGAAAAGAGGATAGATGCCTGTTCTTTCTTCTTAGTTGCCTTTTTGTAAATAATTGGAGCTATATCATCTTCTGGTGATCTAGAATTGTGGGTAGTTTTTTAATCAATGTAAATTTGGAGTATTTATAGTCAGTGTATTTGGATCAATTTGCAGTCCTTCTTTCAAATTGTCACTGGCCAAGGAGAGAGACACCCTACTTTTTTTGCCTCAAGTGGGCAAAACATTGTTTTTATTTTTATTTGTTTAAATTTTGGCTGCGCTGGGTCTTCCGTTGTAGCATGTGGCGGCCTCTCTGCTGTGTGCAGGCCTATCGTTGCAGAGCCCCGGGCTCAGTAATTGTGGTTAGTGGGTTTAGTTTCCCTGAGTCATATGGGATCTTAGTTTTCCAGCCAGAGCTCAACCCAAGTTCCCTTCAAAGGAAGATTCTCAACCACTGGATCACTAGAGAAGTTCCAACACATTATTGACCAAAGAGATATTAATTTGTTTTATTGTTTAGTTCCTAAGTCATGTTTGACTCTTTGGGCCACCATGGACTGTAGCCTGCCAGGCTCTGTCCATGGGATTTCCCAGGCAAGAATACTAGAGTGGGTTGCCAATTCCCTATTCAGGGCATCTTCCTAGCCCTGGGATCGAACCTGCGTCTCCTGCGTTGGCAGGCAGGTTCGTTACCACTGAGCCATCTGGGAAGCCCAAACATTTCTTACCCAACATTATTGATCAGAGATGTTTAAATATTCACTTACATAATGAATTTCCAGCCACTGGTGTTTTTGCAAAAATTTCCTAGTCAATAATGAGTTAACAAATACTAAATATTTTCCGTTAAAGGGCAAACATGGGGGGAATTCTTTTTCAGTCCAGGGATTAGGACTTCTGGTGCTTTCATTGTTGAAGACCCATTTGATCTCTGGTTGGCAAACTAAGATCCCACAAGCTGCATAGAAAAGGCCAAACATGTTACCACATATTGAGAAAGCTGTTTGGGCAAGAAAATGAACTAGAGGTAATGTGTGGCCTATTGGAACCTATTAATAAACTCCTAAATCATTTATTTTATGTACCTTGACATGGTAACATTAGAAGTTGTTCTTTTTATTGTTTTTAGTCCACAGAAGTTTGGTTCTTTTTCAAAGTGAAGTGAAGTTGCTCAGTCGTGTCCGACTGTGTGCGACTCCGTGGACTGTGGTCTACCAGGATTCTCCATCCATGGGATTTTCCAGGCAAGAGTACTGGAGTGGGTTGCCATTTTCTTCTCCAGGGGATCTTCCTGACCCAAGGATCGAACCCAGGTCTCCCGCATTGTAGGCAGACGCTTTACCGTCTGAGCCACCAGGGAAGTCATAGACATTTTTCAGAGATATTTTTAAATCCTACCCCCCCACCCAAAAAATAAAAATAAAAAAATAAATCCTACCCCCGTCTGCTAGTAGATGCCTAAAGAAATAGCTGTTACTCTTGCTGATTTGTTGGTATTCAGGCTTTGGAATTGCTGTTGATAATTTTTTTCTTTTATATTTATTTACCTGTGCTGGATCTTAGTTGTGGCTTGTGGAATCTAGTTCCCTGACCAGGAATCAAACCTGATGTCCTGCATGGGGAGCTTGGAGTCAGCCCGTGGACCACCAGGGAAGTCCCATCATTAATAATTTTTAATTTCAGATCTGGTATCAGTGTTTCCAGAGTAGTGTGTGGCGACTAGTTTAACCATTCACAAGTTTAACCATTGTGTAAGAATATTAATGAGCTGTGGCTGTAACTTTTTAGAACTTGAAACGGTTACACCTTAGGATTGGGAATTTCGGAAGCAAACAATTCCTTTATGTTGAGTTGATTTGTGAGTAGTGTTTAAACATATAACTAATTTGTTTAAAAGTTTTGGGTTTATAGAAAAGTTTCAAAACCACAAATAATTCTGTAACTTTGATTTTTAGGTGATCAAAGTGGCACATACTTATTTTTAAAAAGTAATTGCACCCAAAATGCAAAATAAAAGGTTTTTTAAATAATTGGAACAGTTGAGATTGATATGGCTCTATTTCCTTTCTTTTCTCTTTCTGGCTCATGCTTTAGAGGCAAGTGCTGTTAATCTACCTATTCTTCGTGCGTGCATGCCTGTGTGTATGTGTGTGTGAATTATTCTTGCAGTTTTTATGAGTGTGTAAATATTTATTGAAGTAACCTGTCTTGGCCTTGAAGATAACAAAAAATTTTATTTACCACATGTAATGTGTGTGTGTGCACTCAGTATTGTCTGACTCTCTGTGATCCCATGGACTCTAGCCCACCAGGATCCTCTGTCCATGGGATTTTCCAAGCAAGAATACAGATTGGGTCGTCATTTCATGTTTCAGGGGATCATCCCTACCCAGGGATCAAACTCATGTCTTTTTGCATCTCCTGCATTGGCAGGTGGATTCTTCACCACTAGCACCACCTGGGAAGCGCTTATAATCTTTACTGCCTATTAATTAACCATATTTGACTGTATTTGTTTCTAGCAGATTTTTAGCTATATTCTAAAACATAGTTTTTAATGGATGAGTAGAGCTTTAGGCAGAACTTTAAAATGCTGTCATTTCTCATACTTTTAAAAAATTCCCCCCACAGTTTTCTAGAATTGTAAATAGAAATGTTGCATACTGTATTTCAGATGACAGTGAGTTAGTTCTTTTTAATCCTGTGAAGTTGAATTTTTAAGAGTAGGACTGTAAAGAAGCAGCACACAAGTTTTAACAGGGCTACCTAAATGGTGGTTAACTCCATTGAACATTTTGGTTCTCATGTTTTAAAATCCCTTCCTATGATGAAACCGTATCATTGCATTTTAACCTGAAATGCAGCTGTTAGGGAAAAAACATATTAATAGTTCACATTTGAAATTGTAATATACTGCCTCAGAATAATGCTCTGATGGAGAAGTATGTTACTTACATGCTAAATTTTGGAGGTTATGTAAATACCCACTTAGTGAATCTCCGCTTAACTTTGTCTAATTTTATCTCATTATAGGCAACCTGCTTCTGCAAAGTGGTACGATCGGAGGGACTATGTCTTCATTGAATTTTGTGTTGAAGACAGTAAAGATGTTAATGTAAATTTTGAAAAATCAAAACTTACATTCAGGTAAATTACCATTTTTACATCGTTGGGTGAAAAAACTTGTTTCAGACAGCTTGAATAGCTTTCATTTGCTTGTTTTGTGTTTTCTCTGAAGTTATTACTAATTTTTACCTCTTTGAAGAGACTTCATTTCCCCCCCTTTTTTTTTTTTTTTGTACAGTTGTCTTGGAGGAAGTGATAATTTTAAACATTTAAATGAAATTGATCTTTTTCACTGTATTGATCCAAATGTAAGTAGTTTTGAAACTTTAATCCCGATTTAAATTGTGAGGAAATGGACATAATTTAAATACTCATTTTAGAGATAAATACTAGTTCTTAACAGTTCAGAGGCTAAATATAATTATATGGTTTGCATTATTTTCCATCTTGTAACTAGTACTCTGCATATTATTTTTGTTGTCATCAATGTTTGGACTCAGGACAGTACTGTCTTTTTTAACCTTTTTAAAATTGCAGTGTAGTTAATGTAAGGACAGTACTCTTGATGCTTGTCTTATTTAAGCATAGATGTAGCTAAGTATGTTCTATGCTTACACCGTGTTTACTAGTTCAAACTTTCTGTGCTATTCACCTTATTCAGAGGAGGGAAAAAATGATCATTTTACTATTGGATAGCTTACAAAATCTTCAGTAGCCTAGGGGATGTTTCAGGGTGTAGGGAAAGAAAGGAGGAAAGAAATGACAACAAGCAACTTTGTATCCTATGTTGATACTAGAGAGTTTTAACAGTGTGATAACACTTATTTTGTTTTAGGATTCCAAGCATAAAAGAACGGACAGATCGATTTTATGTTGTTTACGAAAAGGAGAATCTGGCCAGTCATGGCCAAGGTTAACAAAAGAAAGGGCAAAGGTAGGTTTCTTTTCCTTTTTTTGAAAGTTAGGTATTTTTAAATAATTAAAGATACATTGACATCAAACTCAAAAAAGTTTGTGCCCAGCAAAGAAAACCATCAATAAGATGAAAAGACAACCTACTTAATGGGAAAATATATTTACAAATCGTATCTGATAAGAGGTTAATATCTAATGTATATGAGGAACTCCTACAACTCGGCAACAAAAATCCAATTAAAAAAGCGGCATACATCTGCCATACTCCAATATAAAATAAAAATTAAACAACAGAGGAGCAGGTGGAGCAGTTCCCTGGTGACGAGGATTCCAGGCTTTCATTGCCTTGGCCCAGGTTCATCACTAATTATTAGAGAGATGCAAATTAAAACCGCAATGAGATATCATCTTCTAACTGTTAGAATGGCTAATGTCAGGAAGGCCAAAAGAAATGCTGTTGTTGGGATTATAAACGGGTGTGGCCACTATGGAAAATCGTATGGAGATTCTCAAAAAATTAAGCGTAGAACTACCGTATGATAGAGACACAGAAATACAAAACAGACTTTTGAACTCTGTGGGAGAATGTGAGGGTGGGATATTTCAAAAGAATAGCATGTATACTATCTATGGTGAAACAGATCACCAGCCCAGGTGGGATGCATGAGACAAGTGCTCGGGCCTGGTGCACTGGGAAGACCCAGAGGAATCGGGTGGAGAGGGAGGTGGTGGGGGGGATCGGGATGGGGAATACATGTAAATCTATGGCTGATTCATATGACAAAACCCACTGAAATGTTGTGAAGTAATTAGCCTCCAACTAATAAAAAAATTTAAAAAAAAAGAAAAAAAGAAAAAAAAAGAACTACCATATGATCTAGGCATTCCACTTCTGGGTGTTTATCTGAAGAACATAAAAACACTAGTTGGAAAAGATGAATGCCGTCTCTATTCATTGCAGGGTTATTTAAAATAACCAAAATATGGACGCAGCCAAAGTATCCACTGATGAATGAATAGTAAACCGATGTGTGTGTGTGTCTGTTCAGCGGATTAGTAGTTAACCGTTTTGAAAGAATAAAATCTTGCCATTTGCAGCAACATGGATGGACCTTGAGGGTAATAAATAAAATGAGTCAGAAGGAAAAAGACAAACCTAATTTTAAAAAATACAACAAACAAAACTAAAAGACACATACAGAGAACAGATTGATGGTTACCAGCAGGGGAGGAGGAGTTGAAGGGGTGGATAAAGGGGTGTTGCTGCTTAGTCGCTTCAGTCGTGTCCGACTCTGTGCGACCCCATAGACTGCAGCCCACCAGGCTCCCCCGTCCCTGGGATTCTCCAGGCAAGAACACTGGAGTGGGTTGCCATTTCCTTCTCCAATGCATGAAAGGAAAAGTGAAAATTAAGTCGCTCAGTCGTCTCTGACTCTTAGTGACCCCATGGACTGCAGCCTGCCAGGCTGCTCCGTCCATGGGATTTTCCAGGCAGGAGTACTGGAGTGGGTTGCCATTACCTTCTCCAACATAAAGGGGTACAAGGAGTCAATTTTATAGTGACAGACAATAAGTGGACTTGGAAGGGAATCACTTTGTAGTTGTATACAGGTGTCGAGTGACAATGTTATACACCTGGAACTGGTATTTTTAAAAATTGGTATGAAGAATTATAGTGTGTTTATTTCATGGCATAATACTATTAAGGCCCTGTGTTCCATATGCTTTTCTCTACTTTGAGATTTATTATTGTTAATACTGAGGACGGTCAGAATAAGATCAGTCACTAATTGATGCAGGCTCTTTTGCATTCAAGTTCAGTTCAGTTCAGTTGCTCAGTGTCCAACTCTGTGACCCCGTGAATCGCAGCACGCCAGGCCTCCCTGTCCATCACCAACTCTTGGAGTTTACTCAAACTCAAGTTCATCGAGGCGGTGATGCCATCCAGCCATCTCATCCTCTGTCGTCTCCTTCTCCTCCTGCCCCCAGTCCCTCCCAGCATCAGGGTCTCTTCCAGTGAGTCAACTCCTCGCATGAGGTAGCCAAAGTAAAGACTTAAAGTATAAATTACTCAAATATCAGATCAGAGTGTATCATGGTGGTATTTAAAAAATAATAAGTTAAAAAAAAAATAATAAGTTAATTGATTATATGAATCTGAATAGTTTCTATTAATTAAAAAAAAAGGTTTCTGACAACTGAGACTTCATGAAACTATTTACTAATATTAATATATTGCATTTGACTTGACTGATTTTTCTAGTCTGTTGTTTTTTTCTGCTGATTCCATGCCTTGCTAGTGAGTATGAACCCCACAATTCAATAATCTAATCATAGGGTGATATTTGTATTGATCTATAGCTTAATTGGCTTAGTGTGGACTTTAATAATTGGAAAGACTGGGAAGATGATTCCGATGAAGACATGTCTAATTTTGATCGTTTCTCTGAGGTAAGTTCTTTTAAATGCATTCTTCCACCTCCCTCTCAGGATACTTCTTTCTAGTCAGTTTAATTTGGTTTTAAAGGCCTAGTGATATGTAAGGACCTGCATTACTTTACTTTCAAGACTTTTGCAGAAAATCAAGTGAGATTTTAACGGTGGTCATTTAACATTCTTTTATGAGTTTTTAAAAATTAGTGTCAAGTTCTAAATTTGATGTGTAAGGGAAAAAAACTATATGGTCAGTACAACACAGCTGGTTTTTACTGTTTCTTTGAAAACAAAGAGTTAAAAAGTAAGTACCCAACTTCATGTATGCAGTTGCTTATTTAACATCCCTCACATGGCTCTGGCACCTTGATTTCAAAAGAGAGAAGGGAGAAATGATACTCATTCTAAACTGTGCTACTCCTTACCTGTAGTAATTGGTGCCACCATTTACCCAGATGTGCATGTGCCAACTTTTAACACTGTTCTCGTTCTCTGATTCTCTCTATCCAGTATGACATTAACTGCTGTCTTTGTTGTCTGTTTTTAATCTCCTAAGTAAACTCTTAAATGTATTCAGTTCTACATCTATTGCCATCGTGTCTTGACATCTAGTATTCCACTTGGAGCCTTCTAAGTATTTTTCCTGCTCAAAGAAACTTAATCAGTATGTAGTGTCTTCAGATGTAGGAAAACTCTTCACTAGTTACTCATATTATTTGAGAGTAGATGCTCAGGATTTTTATCCTGAAAGGTTTTTGATTCAGTATCTTTTTAAAGTTCCATATGAATTATTTACTCTGCTTGTTTATACCTCTTTACATAATATGTTGCAGTTCTTATACTCTGTTGGTCCCAGTTTAAGTATATAAGAGTATTTTACACAGCCTATATGTTTTCTTTCAAGGATTATGTTTATTTTCTGTTTTTAACTTAGTTACTGGTGTTTAGCTGAATTCAGTATTCAGGCCTTTTATACAAACTAATCAGCCCAAAGGACTTTTAAGTTACCATTGATTCTTCACAATATTTAAAACTACAGTGAGAATACCATAATACATATGCCACTTAGTTGAACATACAGAACTTTACAACTAAAAATAATCCTGTTATTAATCACCAGAGGTACCTGCTATTCAGGATTGTGGTATTTAATTTCTGCATCATATGTACGTATTTTGTTGGATGAATTTTAAAAACTTCACTTTTCTTCAGTGAGAACTTACTCTTCCTACAAAGTTTCAGGATTTTATGTAATTACATAAAATCTACCTTTTCCAGAAAGGAAAACACCTAACTTACCTATAGTTGAATTTTTTTTTAATTGGTGGAAATCTACGGCAGAGCTAAGGTTTATTCTGGAGTATGCAACCTAATAATTAGGGCTTAATTTAACATCATTTTTAAAACTAATTTTTACACTTCGAATAGATGATGAACAACATGGGTGGTGATGAGGATGTAGATTTACCAGAAGTAGATGGAGCAGATGATGTAAGTCTATAAATTCTTTTCTATGTTTAATAAAATAGTAAGAAACAATGTATTTACAGGCTGTTTTATTTAAATCGAGACTGCTTTTTTTTTTGCCATTGGTTGTTTTTTTTCCTAAAAAATATTACAGGGAAAACCAATTCTTTTTTTTTTTTTTTTTTTTTTTAGGGAAAACCAATTCTTTAGAAGTGTTCATTTTAGAGGGATGGATACCTACTAGGAAACAGGTGTCCCATGGATCATTCTTAAAGGGACCACCAGATTTATAGTTCAGAATAATTATTGTACAGAGACATATGCCTTATTCAATTAACAGTTTAGGCAATATTTTGACAAAGTTAAACAGGTTTTAACAGCAGGATGGTCAGAGAGACATACAGTAAACAGATGGATGTTGTGAATCTGTAAGGATATACTGGTCCACTCTTCTCAACATTTTCCCACCTGGCATCCTGTTAACATCTTTAAGAAAGTTTTTCTATCTAGTTTGGAAAATATTTATTTAAATAGTTCAACAGTTAGGATTAGACTTCATTGTTTTCTGTCATTCCAGTGGTCTTTATGTTGAGCCATTTTTCTCTTGCATTAAATGCCAAGAGAGAAACCATTTTATAGAAAAACTCATTTTGATTAGTAGGAAGGAATCAAAGGATGGGCTCTACTCCCTCCAAAAGGCACACATTTTATAGGAGGATACATTGCCCTCCGCTGTGCACACTGTGCGTCTTTAATAACCCTGTTCTTCAGTCCATTGATAAGTTCATGAGACTAATGTGACCACATGTCTCTGCTACTTTGGTCAAAAGGATAGTGCTTCAACTTTAAGACAAACTGTAACTGTTAAAAAAGGGGGGGGGGGCAAACTGTTCAGTTAGCAGATGAATATTTGATCAATTTGGTTGAAATTTTTTATTTCTCTTTCTGCAGGATTCACAAGACAGTGATGATGAAAGTAAGTATCTTTGTAAAAATAAATCTACACAGAGATATTTCACATCAAAGACCAAACTCTCAAAATAAGAGAAGTTACTTGTTTAAAATTCTAAGAAGATCCGTGATTATGGAAGATATGTGACTATTTCTTTATGGCCTCTAACAAATAGCTAAAGCAAAAATTTGAATGATTCAAAGTAGTTGGGTTATTATCCTTGTAATTTATACTAATCTTTTAAAAATCTTTTCAGAAATGCCAGATCTGGAGTAAGGAATGTTGTCATCGCTGGATTTTGAGAAAGAAAAATAACTTCTCTGCAAGATTTCATAATTGAGAGAATTCCTGAGTTGATAGCTCTAAAGGCAGATGCTGTATTTGCCTCCTTTAACCCATTTTTCAACCTGTTTGTTTTTTTAAAGGCTTCACTAAGGGTTGACATGTACCATTGTATGGGGCAGTTTTAAGTCAGCTAAGGCAATAACCTTGTGCATGAACATTTCCCAGATTTCCATGATGCTGTTGAGGTCCTAGGCAATTGACACAGCAGTTGTGATAAATAAAAATCTCACCTAAGTCTCCTTTACTCATAACATAGATACTGACATGATAGGAAGCTCTCTGGCTTAGGGAAAGTAACTAAATTTTAGATTTTAGAACATGGACTCAAAGTGGCTGAAACAATTGGTTGATACTTTAAACTGGTAACATGTTGTTCCTCTGGCATATCCTTCAGGATTGTTCCACTAAAGTTTCATTTTTCAAAAAATTTACTTCACATTATTGTATGTAAGTGATCACTTGTCAGTGTTCAGATGTATCTTAGCTAAAACTAGTGAATGCCCTAACTTAGATGGTTTTGAAGCCTGTACATTTGGTATTGTTTGACCCTTAAACTTTTACATCTCTTAGCATGGAGGACGAAGAAAGGCTGTACATTGTTGCTTGAGAGTCTGTACATTTAGACCAAATTTGTATTTGCACTGTCAGTATGGCAAATGAGTGGAAAAAATGTTAATACACTATTGGATTTTTTTATTCCCCCCCCCTTTTTTTTTTTTATTCAGCTTGTATCTGGGCTGAAAACCTCAATTTATGTTCATGACAGTGAGGATTTTTTTTTTAATGTCTACATTCTTTCTAATAAACTGTTGGAAGACTTCTTGGCTATCCTTTCAAGTGTCTGGTTTACTGTAATTTCATGTATTGCCATTTACTGGAATGGAGTTTTTATTTTTACTTGAGGAAGAATTTGGGAATATTCCTCTGTTTGGGGGAAACAAAGGCTTGCTGTAATGTCACAGAAAACCTTTTAAAAGTGGATCTGTAATAGAACATTGTAGATGCACTTTGCAACAGTTGGAAAAGAAAGTGTTGTGATTTGATTGAAATAAAACTAAATGTGTTGTCCTCCTCTAAATCTTTGAGCTTTCGCATTTTGGCACTTTTTATTCCTTCCAGCTTCTGTGTATTTGTCATAGCATAGAAATGCTTCATATTTCAGTACTTTCTCATGTCAGACACTAAGGACCTTTGTTACAGGCAGTGTTCAAGTGCTGGGGACAGGGGATACAAAGATTAATCCTTCAGGTAATTGTATACTCAGGGAGCACACATGACAAGCTGATAAGCCTCAGGACAAATAGTGAAGAGAAACTTGGGAAATAGCCAATGTAGTAATAGGTATGGATAGCGTATTCTTTCCTTTTAAGTATATAATTGTTCTAAATGATACTCAAAGCCATTTTCTTGAAATGCTACAAATAGAAAATCTTACTACTTAAGAGACTGGGCAATCAACTCTTTTGTTACATCGGTCCTCTTACGGGAATACAATTTTTCTTCAAAGCCTTAGTTTTTTCCATATTAGGTATGTTTGAACTTCTGTACTTCTAGAAAATTATTTTAAACTTGGTCACCTTTCTCTGGAGCATGCCAGAGGTATCAGTATGATTGATAATGTACTGCTTCATGGAAAAACTTTAAATTTTCCCAAAGAAGTAACCTCTAGTTTCATTCTCTCAATTATTTTTGTATGTTTTGGAAGTTAGAGTGTCATTAATGATTTATTGGCTTAATGCCAGCCACTGGGGTACAGCATTAAAATGTAGCATGATGGATTTCTAATTTCATCCTGTTTCTTAATATTTTTTCAAACCTGCTTTGTGCTCAAATACCATAGTGGGATTTCAGTAATCCTTATAGCTGCACGAAGGCCTCTCAATGGTATCTGACCCCTCTTTAAGTTAAAAGGATATCATGCCAAAAGGTGAGTTGACAGGCCAAAACAAGGAGGACTATTTGGCCTTGCATTGAAAATCTGAACCATGGCTACTTTTGCCTTAAAGAGCCACTGGGGAGAGGATCATTTGGTGAATTTAAGCTTGAATAAGGGAGATAGCATCTCCTAATTACCATTTGGCTATTGTGACTTGTGATAAAGATGGCTATACTCAACTTCCTGAACTGTAAAGTTACCTTCAAGGAAGAAAGGAAAGTGATTAGTTGCTACAGCTTAGGTTTTATTTACCTGTTCAGTTTTGCACAGGTGGTTTTTCTGCTTAGCAGGAGTTCTTTTGATGTGTGATGATGAACTTCACCTGTATATGAATATCAGTTGCCGTTCCCCTTCACTCTCCCAATATTGTACTACCCTTGAGAACATAAAGGCTGGGGAGGAGAGGGTAGACAGGTTTGTGTAAGGCCTACTCTTAACTCCCAAATTATTTTACTCTGATAGGCTTGCATACTTGATGATAGTTGGTAATTTCTTCAGGAACAGTGAAGGGTGTTTGTCAGCACTAAATATCCCACCCTGAGGACAGTACCTGCTAAAGTGAAGACGAAATGTCAGTTGCTCACAGCTTTTGGTGTCAGCCTGGATAATTTCATTGTTTATGTGAAGAACCTATCCAGACCTCTAGCTCAAATTTCTTTGCCTCAAGTCCAGTGACCTGGACTTCCTTCTCTCTTACCCATTCCCATATCTCGGGAATCATAGGTTTAGGAGGGGTTGCTGTAAAGCTGTTGCCAGTACAGTTAGCCCCTTGAGTTTACCTCCCTCAGCCTTGTTTTTGTGTGTTCTCCCAAGTTTCATCTCAAAGCTCTAGTTCCTGTCGTGTACCTGTAGCCCTGTAGCTATAGAACCACCTTGGGTCAATGTGGATTCAGAAGTCTCAACCGGAAGATATGCCTTAGGATAGTAGGTGCATGTGGGGTGCAGAAATGTGCAATTTAACTGATACTTGACATGTGTGATCCGAGGACTTCCTTGGTCCAGTGGCTAAAACTCCATGCTCTCGGTACACAGGGCAGTGGATTGATTGCCTAGTCAAGGAACTAAGATGCCACACGCCACAAGGTGCAGCCACAAGAGATGTAGTTTTGGCTTTTTTTTAAGTGTCCTGGCTACCAGCATCTGACTCACCTAGGAACTTGTTAGATACATAAATCCTGGGCCCCCAAATCTTCCAACTCAGAAACTAAACTGTAGGGTCTTAGGACCTCTAGCTGATTCTGATGTGTGCTGAAATTTGACAACTTCCTTTAGATCTAAAATGCAGATTCTGAATCAGCTGGTCCTGCTGAGATGGCAACCCCATCCAGTGTGACTGATGAAATTGTTCTGTGTCTCTCCGTTGTCTGATACAGTGAGTGCCGGCTGTATAAGAACTATTGGAAATCTGGAATGTGGCTAGTGTGACTAAAAACAATTACTTAACAAATTTAATCCCGTATAGCTAGTGATTACCATAGTAGATAATGTAGGTTTAGATGATTCTGGTGCTGGTGGTTCCTGGCCCACTCACTGCAAAAAAGTCAACTTATTAACAATGGGAAATTCTCCCAAGAATGATACAAAATCTAGAAGGAACAAAGGAGAGATCTAAAAAAACACAGGTCAGGTAGTCCCTGCTGGTCTAGTGGTTGGGATCCTGTGTTCCCACTGCCAGGCACCTGGGTTCAGTCTCTGGTTGAGGAACTAAGATTCCCCCATCCCACAAGCCCTGCGGCACAGCCAAAAATAAAAATTTTTTAATTAAGTGAACATAACTAAACCATTTTATTTCTAGTAATTTTAAAGAAGCAATAGATTGTGTACTCATGTTTATAAGATTTCCTTTTTTCCTTCAATATTGCATATAATAGCCATTTAAAACAATCCAAATAACCATTAATGGAGTAAGTTATTACACATTTCTGTGGCATAAGGTGTAGCTACAATCAAAAATGTAAACTGACACAAAGTTCTCAAAAACATAAAGATCGGAAACCTTATGTTTTCTGTAGTGTACCTCCACTGAAGTTTTTTAAAAGACAAGAATATATGTTTTATGGACATGGGATGGAATGAAAGTGAATGCATAGAAGCAAAATATTTTTTAATGGTTATTTCTGGGAATGAGATTTGGGTAGTGATGAAAGGATTTATCCTGATCCTGTGTGCTTACAATTTGTTCATGTATTACTTGCATTAAAAAAAATTGTGATCTGACAAGAGAATATTAGATTTTCGAGGTACAACTTGAGTAGGATACTTAAGTGGAATGTCAGTTCAAAACTAATGGGAATTGAAGAGATTAAAAAACTCTGAAGCCAGGGGATTGGTTGGGTTATTTTTGAAAATCACCCAACATGATTGTCAAAAAATATGGTAGAGACAAAGTACTGAAAGAATGTGGACCTTGACTGTTATGTATGGCAGTTAAAATGAGTTTGTAAGTAATTCCCTGAGAGTCCAGTGGTTGGAACTATCCTTTCACTGCTGTGCGTTCAATCCCTAGTTAGGGAACTAAGATTCCGAAAGCTGCTGCTCAGCCAAAAGAAAAAGTTCATAGTAAACACAATTTTCACCTTAAGATGAAATTCCTAAGGTTTCCAATCATAAGTGGAGAGGTTAGTTAATTTGAAATTAACTTCAGGTTCAGCCTTTGTGGTCTCTCTTATCCCATGGAAAGTAACTTGTATTTTACATGAAATACTACCTGAGCTATCTGGAAATCAAGAAATAAGCAAGACCAAAATATGTCAAAACTAAGTGTGCTGTGTTTAGTTGTATCTGACTCTTTGTGACCCCATGGCCTGTAGCCTGCCAGGCTCCTCTGTCCATGGGTATTCTCCAGGCAAGAATACTGGAGCGGGCTGCCATACCCTCCAGGGGATCTTCTCAACCCAGGGGTTGAACCCAGGTCTCCCATGTTGGAGGCAGATTCTTTACAGTTTCAGCCACCAGGGAAGCTAAAGAATACTGGAGTGGGTAGCATATCCCTTCTCCAGCGGAACTTCTTCACCCAGGAATCAAACTGGGGTCTCCTGCATTGTAGGCAGATTTTAGACAGTATTATTTATAAATTTAGCAGGTTATCTAATTTCAGAAGAGGACTGGAGGTGGTTGGGGCAAACACTGACAGCAAAGGAATTAGAAAAATAAAAAATTTACAAATGAGCATAGTGGAGAAATAGCTTTATATATCCACCTCGGTAACATTAAGAGCATTTAGCGTTGCATTGTGATACAAAGATTTGTTTAATGTAATCCAACTGCCCAAAGAATAAGGTTTCCTGATAATATCCTAAATGTGTAAAAACATTTCAAATATTGATGAGCCTCAGTTACCTGAAATTCTATGTTGAAATATTTCCTTGGACACCCGGATTAAGTGAAGTGTCAGTTTAAATGTTTGATGGTTAAAAATTTTGGCCACAACCAAAAGTGATGATACAAAGGATCTTAACACTAAGTCAATAGTAAGTAAAAATACTAGTCAACACAGATATGGTGCTGATTATGTGCCATTTTTCTAAATGCTGCTTTCACATTTTAATCTACTTGATTTTTGAGACAACTCTGTGAGATTATCCTCATCTCTTACGAGGAAGATGATATACAGAGATTTTAAACTTGCTCAATGATGTCTAGTAACTGTAAAAAGATTTTAAACTCAGTCTGGCTCCAGGGGCAATACTCTTAAGTGTCTTACCCTTTCTACAGAAACTTCAACTCTAATAGTTGAGAAAAGCAAGTGAAATGTATAGGTTCCTATTAAATGGGATGCTGCCCCCATATAATCAGAAAAGCACAAGTTGCAAACCAAAAATGTATATCCTGCATGCAGCCCATTGAAATTCTTTGACCCTGTATCACTGCAGAATGAATTCCTAGTTGCCAAACCCAACTAGTTCTTTTGAGCCCTTATGTTATAGCATAGTTATGTCATTGATACTATTGACCACTTTCTCAATATTCTACTTGATTCTTAGATAGTGTATGTTCTTTGATTTCATTATTCCTCTGCCGTTTCCTAAGATGGTTTATTTTTTTCTACCTGCTCCATACACATTGCTGTTTTCTTGGGTTCTTTCCCCTCTTACTAGGCAAGATGACCTGTGTGCATGCTAAGTTGCTTTAGATGTGAACTTTGGGGATGCTATGGACTGTAATCCACCAGGTTCCTCTTTCCATGGGATTCTCCAGGCAAGAATACTAGAGTGGGTTGCCATGCCCTTCTTCAAGGAATCTTCCCAACCCAGGGATGGAACCCAGGTCTTGAGTCTGCTGCACTGGCAGGCATGTTCTTTACCACTAGTGCCACCTGGGAAACCACAGACACTTCAAATTAAACTTTCTGTAATTCTCTTCTGTTCCTGCTTTCTCTCTTTTTTTTTTTTCCTGCTTTCTCCTTTTAAGTTCTTTGATAGTTCTTGCTACCAAACAGTAGAAAACTTTCACTATCACGCAGAAAAATGAGAACTAATGTGTCCTGGTTGGAGAAAGTCTGGGGAAGTAGTTTCATGCTGACCAGCAGCCATGTTTGTCATTAGCCATGTTTGTTGCAACAGATTAAGGGTTTCCTCCACCCTGCTCCAAAATACCTTAAATAAAATCAATACTACATTAAAGGATGGATGTCCTGTTTATTTTATGATTTTTCGTGTTCAAGGACCACACACTTACCTCTGCCCTGCCTTCACTCCCATCCAAGTCCCTGAGAACTGGTTTTTCTCTCTATATTCATCTCTTTACTCACCTCTTTTTTCCCTTCCTCACCTGCAGCACCACAAAAGAAACATGCTGTGTAATACAAATATATAATGGAATAGTCTTCCTTCCTCCTTTACCCTAGGAATTCTACCGGTGTTTCCCAACAGGTCTGTCCGCCTCTTCCACTTTAAAGGCAATTCCACCTACATTTTACATTTCTAGATGACCTAAATTGATCCCTTCCTCCATCTGTTTTACCCTGTGCTAACCAAGACCTATTACACTTGATTGCATTTTTTGCTCAACTGTTTTTCTTTAAGTCTTATTTATCTTTGCCTCCTCAAATGCCCAGCACACATTTTTTTTAAAAGACTGGTTTACATGAGTGTCTTTCATTGTAGCTTTAATTCTGTCCAGATTCCTGACCTGCTGAATTGTCTAAAAACTTCCAATCTCCCTACTGCGGAAGAAAAACCGTCTGACTCTAGAAAGACTCCTAACTAGCCAAGGTCAGTCAATGTTGCCTCATGAGGCTACCACTTCCTTAAAACCTCCTCTGAGACTGTCACCTAGCTCAAGGTCCTATCTAACGAGAGAGCCCAAGGACAGCCAAAGACAGCCCACGTGCTTCCGCCCAGGAACTCGGCCCCTCTAGCAAGCGCAGTTCCTCCAAGTGCTCTCTCCGACTGACATCCCTGTTGTCCAATTATGTTTCAAAGCTCTGAGGGTTGCACCGAGCCAGTCACTGTCCAATAAAAAAAGGGATTCAGATTAGCACCAATTCTGGCCAATGGCTGAGAAGATGAGAGACTATTGGCCTATAGGAGCAGCGGCCAGAGTGATAAGCAGAAAAATCACCCAATGGCCGTGCCTACTGCAGAGTAGGTCCCGCCTCCAACTGCTGGCAGTTGGAGGCCAGACCACTGCAGCGCTCAGTCTCCACCCGGGCTCCGCCATGTTGGGACTTGTGGGTCGTGTGGCTGCTGCCTCGGCCTCCGGGGCCTTGCGGGGACTCAGCCCTTCAGCGCCGCTACCGCAAGCGCAGCTCTTACTGCGGGCCGCTCCTGCATCCCTCCAGCCTGGTAAGTGCCTTGCTCTAGCAGCTGGGTTCGCGTCTGTCGTCCCATGACCTTGAGCCTGGGGGCCCATAGTTGCACCGGCCTAAGGGATCTGTGGTGGTAGAAGGACGCCAGGGCCAGCGCCCTGCCCTCTAACGGCGGAAGAACAAGAACAGGGACGATCTAATTCCGTCTTATTTTGGAAGAGGGGCGCTGTGTGACGTAATAGTGCGAGCAGGTGCATTGACCTTCCCGTGGAATGGGGGCACCGCGCGCGCTCTCGAATAATGGGAGTTTTGTGCATGAGGATGGGAAGATGGTGCCGGCTCGCTCTCCCCTTCTAGCGCGGCCCTGCC
Organism: Dama dama; assembly: GCF_033118175.1. NCBI lineage: Eukaryota > Metazoa > Chordata > Mammalia > Artiodactyla > Cervidae > Dama > Dama dama. The sequence goes on from NC_083683.1 coordinate 71,118,752, forward strand.
TCTGGACCCGCCTTCCGTGCAAGCGGAAGGGGGCCGGGCCTGGGCTGCGTTCACCAGTCCTTGTGAGTTAAGTCCGGGCGTCCGATGACCTTTAACTGTCCTAACGCCAACTTCTTCAATATCTTTTTTGTCTGTTAGCCAGAGACTATGCCGCTCAAGCATCTCCATCGCCAAAGGCAGGCGCCACCACTGGGCGCATCGTGGCGGTCATTGGTGCCGTGGTGGACGTCCAGTTTGATGAGGGACTGCCTCCCATCCTAAATGCCCTGGAGGTGCAAGGCAGGGAGACCAGGCTGGTTTTGGAGGTGGCCCAGCATTTGGGTAAGTAGAATTTGTTAGGAATAGTAAAGGTCTTGTTCGACCCAAATATCCCTCAAAACCAGGCTGTCTTCTATGATGATTTTTATCAAGATGACTTTCGTTCTTCTGAGTTTGCTGAAGCCACATTTCGGTACTGAGAAGAAGTCTTGGTCGATATAGGTGTTTAAGGCCAGCTACAACTTAATTAAATGCCACGAAGCCAGTTTGTGCTTCTGTGTAAGCCTGCAATGCCTGTATCTGACAGGTGAGAGCACAGTCAGGACTATTGCTATGGACGGCACGGAAGGCTTGGTTAGAGGCCAGAAAGTCCTGGATTCTGGCGCGCCAATCAGAATTCCTGTTGGCCCTGAGACCTTGGGTAGAATCATGAACGTCATTGGAGAACCCATTGATGAGAGGGGTCCCATCAAAACCAAGCAGTAAGTATTCCTGTTGTATCTACACACAAAGGAACTTTTGCCAGCAGTTTTATACGTTAAGGTGGCAACATCTACTATAGCAGAATTTTTCTGCAGAGAATCCCTAAAATTCCTAGTCATTTCTTTAAACCACACAATACAATTTCTTATGAAGAAAATTAGTGATGCAGAAATTCTGATTATAAAAAAGAGAAAACTGAACTCCATAGGTTGATTATTTCAGTTCATCTTAATACCAGTGGTGTTTGTATTTCACATTGGTATGTGAAGAAGTGATGTTTAGACTCTGTAAAAGGAAAACTTTATGACAGAGTTGTCAGGGAATGGGATTATTGCTTCCTGAGATAATGGTATTCCTTTTATTGCAGAGTATTTGGGCTTGATGGTGGGTGGTAATTTGTCTAGAGTGTTATATAAGAGATGAGACTTGGAGTAAAGGGTTAGGCTTGAGAATTGAGAAGAACTTTTTAATGAGATGAATAGATACTGATCTTCTCATCTGCCTTTACAGATTTGCTGCTATTCATGCTGAGGCTCCTGAATTCGTGGAGATGAGTGTTGAGCAGGAAATTCTGGTTACTGGTATCAAGGTTGTGGATCTGCTGGCTCCATATGCCAAGGGTGGCAAAATTGGTATGTTAAGTGACAGGTAGATATTTTCCAAACCTAATGTGGGACACAGATCCTACCATGTTATGAGTGGGTACTGAGATACGTCCCTCACTGATGAGCAGCTTCTGACTTTCGTTCTTCTGAGTTTGCTGAAGCCAGATGCCATTTCTGAGAAGGGAAAAGATGGAAAGAAACAAAAAAAATTTTTTTTTGAAGTTTGCTCTTATGGAAACGAAATTCTTAATTTGTTTTTTCTCAACCTCTTGTAGGGCTCTTTGGTGGTGCTGGAGTCGGCAAGACAGTACTGATCATGGAGTTAATCAACAACGTTGCCAAAGCCCATGGTGGTTACTCTGTGTTTGCTGGCGTTGGTGAAAGGACCCGTGAGGGCAATGACTTATACCATGAAATGATTGAGTCTGGGGTTATCAACTTAAAAGATGCTACCTCTAAGGTGGGCACTGAGCTGATGTCCTTGTAAGTAGTGTCAGGAAACTATTGAAGTTGACTTGTTTTGTATTTTCATTTTATTGTCCTAGGACCTACAAAGGCAAGTTCTATCAGTATTTTCCCCCGTTTCTAATACACTCATGTACATTGTGTTTTCCTTTTTAATATTAGATAACATTTCTAGGGGTTTTTTTTTTTTGACATATAGACCCATCATTTGAAAGCTAATTCTGGGGCATTAAGCATGGTTCTTAATGTCTCAAATAACCCTATTTTGTGCCTTTCACATATTTACAGTTTATTTCCTTCCTACCAGAAGAATTTTGCCTCAGTAATAAAAGAAATTATCTTTTGTTTTGAACTGCAGCTCTAAAAGGGAAAAGAAATTTATGAACAAAAACCTAGATACCTGAGGAGGGGGGGTTTTTGGTAGTTCCTGTGATTTGGGGACCTTGGATGGATGACTTTCACACTCCTCTGCCGGGATTCCTGACTGTTTATCACTGCTGCAGGTCGCACTGGTGTATGGTCAAATGAATGAACCACCTGGTGCTCGGGCCCGGGTCGCTCTGACTGGACTGACTGTAGCTGAGTACTTCAGAGACCAAGAAGGTCAAGATGTGTTGCTGTTTATTGATAACATCTTTCGCTTCACCCAGGCTGGCTCAGAGGTAGGCTTGAGAGAACCTGGTTCATTTGACCTTTCTATGAAATGATGCAGATAAGGCTAATGATATGGTTTTTCTTTTTTTTCCCAGGTGTCTGCTTTATTGGGCAGAATCCCTTCTGCTGTGGGTTATCAGCCTACCCTGGCCACTGACATGGGTACCATGCAGGAAAGAATCACCACCACCAAAAAGGGATCTATCACCTCTGTACAGGTCAGAACAATTAAATGGATGAAGGTCTAGTTTGTGTAAAGGCATGTACAGAGGTATAAAATCTCGTTACTTTTTTTAAGTAGGTACTGGAACTTAAATAATATTTAAAATTCTGTGTGTGCATGTTAAGACCCTAAAAGATTAAGAAACCACTCATCTGAACTAATTGAAGGTATATATGTAAATGTAGATCACAAAATAGTGGTTTCCAACCTGAAGGGAACTTTGAAGTGAGCTTTAAATATGTACTACACTAGCTACTACAATTTTCAAATGTATGTAGATGGTGTATGTAGTAAAATTATCAGAAACTTTGTCTAAATTTTTTTAACTTTCATGATTCATTTTCCTGATAGAGTACTGTGAGTTTTTTGGTTTAGAGTTAAAAAGTAGGATGAAGAACAAAAGGAATAACAATGAAAATTCTTCCATTACAGCTGGGAAGAACCAGATAATATATAACCACTAATACTCTGCATGAGGAGTGGTAAGAGTCTCTGTTGGACTCTTGAATGTTGAGAAGATGGAGTAACATAATGAGGAGGGGTCAGGAAAGGGGATGGTTTAAGTAGAATTACTTGGCTTCCTGCTGCTCATAATGGGTTCTTGGTTCACTTTAGGCTATCTATGTGCCTGCCGATGACTTGACTGACCCTGCCCCGGCCACTACCTTTGCCCATTTGGATGCTACCACTGTGCTGTCCCGTGCTATTGCTGAGCTGGGCATCTATCCAGCTGTGGATCCTCTGGACTCCACGTCTCGTATCATGGATCCCAACATTGTTGGCAGTGAGCATTATGATGTTGCCCGTGGGGTGCAAAAGATTCTGCAGGTGAGATCAGTGGCCCTAAAGTCATAGAGAGAATTTGGGGGCTATATTAGGACAAGATTTTCCCTGGTAATTTGTGTGATTTGCTTTAGAGCAAGGAAAGAAGAGACTAGAATTCCTAGTGAGTGTTAATGAGGTCTCCTGAGTTTCCAGGTTTGGAGTTGCAGTTTTTTATAACAGCACCCGGTAGATTCAGAGTAGGGGAAACAAGATGCCAGTGTTAGCTGAGGGTCCTCATGATTTGTTTCAGTTAAGAAGTGCAGTAAAGTGCTAAAATGCTCTATATAAAGCTCATTGTGAATATAAAGTTGTATTAACCCTTAAGTTTTTGTCCAAATTTGAGGAATGTAAATATTTACTTGGCCTCTCTGATCTTGTTTTTTCATAGGACTACAAATCCCTCCAGGACATCATTGCCATCCTGGGTATGGATGAACTTTCTGAAGAAGACAAGTTAACTGTGTCCCGTGCACGGAAAATCCAGCGTTTCTTGTCTCAGCCATTCCAGGTGGCTGAGGTCTTTACTGGTCATTTGGGGAAGCTGGTACCCCTCAAGGAGACCATCAAAGGATTCCAGCAGATTTTGGCAGGTGGGATTTCCAGTATAAGGCTGAACATAAAGTGGCATAGAAGCCGAACTCCCTTGAATGCTGTGCTGTGTTCCTGTTCAAGGAACCATCAAGCAGTATATAAATATATTGTGCCTAATTACTTAATTTTTATATGAAAATAAGTTATTCTCCATCAGTTTGCTTTGAAAGTGCCATCTGAGAGTGAGCCTTAGATTTAGTGAGTCTTAGTTTTCAGTGCCAGCTGCTCTTCTAAGTGAATTACAACATACTTCTAAAGAAGGCATTATTACCCTATTTTACACATTAGGAAGCTTGAGCGTGGAAAGTTTAACTGGCCCCAATATGATACAGCCAGAAAGAATTTGAACCTGAGTTATGTGACTCCAGACCATATATTCTTAATCTGTACTGTAGCATTTCTTATAAATTGTGAGGCAAGTTTAAGAAAAGAACCTAAGATGACAGGATTTCATCACATTCTGACTGGTGGCCTCAAGCGGTGAGGTATGTGAACACTGTGGAAGTTGATATCCTTCACTTCTCAGCAGTTGGATTTTTTTCCCATATAGGTGACTATGACCACCTCCCAGAACAGGCCTTCTATATGGTGGGACCCATTGAAGAAGCCGTGGCGAAAGCTGATAAGCTGGCTGAAGAGCACTCGTGAGGGCCTCCTGGCAGACAGGCACTCAGCCTCCATGATGCCCGTCTCCTTGCTCCTAACCCAGAAATTGCAGTTTTCTCTGTAGGCCACGTGAGAGCCTTGACTGAAGACATTGTGTTCTGTCTGAAGAATATTTAAGGTTTCCAATAAAATGTACATCCCTCAACATCTGTCTGTTTTTCTTGGTCCTGACAACACGGCCAGTACTGAAGTTTTTAATAGTATTTTAGAACAGCCACAAGAAACAGCACAAAGGAGGCCATACATACATGTTAGAAATGGGGTCGTCCGAAAAGAAAAGCCATCGTCTTGGATTGTTGAATAGCTGGGTCTTGTGAAGGGGTTTTCTGGGGATGACGGGATCCTAACAGGGCCTCATTTTTGGCCCTTTTATGTCATTCAAAGCAAGTTGAGTTTTGCCTCTTAAATATATGTAGTGCAGTCCTACTTTTTTAAAAAGCAAAAGGATTTTTAGAAGAGCATTTTGGAGAAAATGGGTTTAGAAATAACTGCTATTCTAAGAGAAGGCACAGATTAATCAGTGAATTAAATTTTTTGGAAATGATGCATGTTCTGAGGGATTAAAGCTGAGTCAAAAGGGCTCTCTTCTATTACCACCTTCATTTTTTTCAGAAGGTGTCCCTGACTACTACCTCCTAACATATTTTGGGCAAGACTTGTATGTCTGATTCCTTGAGGCAATGCTGAATATAAAGTGCCTTAAGGCCTGTTGTGAGGTTGGCTAAAATTCCTTGAAAAAATTGGGGAAAGAATGTTAAAGGAAGAGTAATTTTCAAAGACTTCCCTGGTGGTCCAGCGGTTGACTGCTTCCACTGCAGGGGGTGCAAGTTCCATCCCAGGTTGGGGAACTAAGATCCACATGCCCTGTGGTGGGACCAAAATAAAATTTTCTAGAGGTAAGCCCAGGGTTGCTGGGCTTGAGTTTCTGAGCTAAATAATGGAATTTAGACGATCTTCCCTTCATTTTAGACTACTAAAATGATGACGATTGCAAGGACTACAGAACAGCCGCCTAAGAAGTGCCTGTTAAAGTGCAAGGTCGGATTTGGTGCCCCTTAGAGGTGTTCCCCTTAGACGTTCTTTTGTAGGGCCAGGCCCAGGCCCAGACCCAGACCCATCTGCCCTCTGGTGGTAGGACCGGAGGCTCTGCAAGAACTCTGATCTCACCATTTTGAAATCCATGAAGGCCATTTGCTGGGATGTGGTTCTTTGCTAATGACTGTTTACAAACCAGCTGGGGTTTTTTGTCCTGAGGAGGAGCCTGAATCTATAAGCTCCACCCCGAGGCATTCAAGTTGGGTAAAAGCAGGGCAGGATAAGCTGAGATCCCAATTCAGAGGCCCCTGGGGGCTGAAGGTTGGGGAGGGGCCTTGGGAGAGGTGCCAGGGGTGGAGTAGGGGCCTCTAAGTTTCCTCCCATCTGCCTCTGACGTCCGTGGCACCCGTCTGGCCTGTGTCACGGTTTGGCCAGAAGGTGGAGCCCCTGCGCCGCCCGTGCTCAGAAGTTTGCCCCTAGGAAAGCCTGGATTCGGGGAAATGCTGAGTTATGGGGGTGTGGGCACATCTCTAGGTTTTGACTCCGGAGTGGGTAAGAAGCTGACGCAGAAGTCCCCAGGCTGTGGGTCCACCGTTTCTGCTCTGTTTTCCCATGTTATCTAGATGCAGATGGACCTAGGAACTGTGATCCTAAAGGTGGTTTCTCCCACACTTCTACCCCTCCCCCCACACGTTTCTGTCTCTTAGCATTCATCGAGAACCTTCTCCCTCTCACTAGCTGCAACTATTTATTTCCTTCCCCCTTCACCACTCCTGGTGCCACGCCACTAGGGTGTCAACACAGATCTAACCTTCCTCCATATTTCTCCCGGCTCTGCCCTGCGCTCAGCGCCTCCTCCCTCCCCACCCAGAGAAAGCCCCGCCCCCTCCGCCCTCCCCGCCCCGGCCTGTCACACGGGGACATCGCGGCAGTTCAGGCTGTGGTTCGCAGGACGCATTCATTGGCTTTTGGATTCGTGCTAGTTCCCAGCTCATAGTTTGGGAGGCTCTAACACCAGCCTGCACGTGAAGGGGGAGCCAAGGACAGCGAGGAGCTGGTGGTCCCAGCCCTGGAGCCCTGCCAGCCTGACATGAGTAAGTACGAGGACCAGCCCCCGGGAAGGCCTGAGGGATGCCTACCTCCCTCCCTGGCTGACTCAGCAGGGGTGGGGCCTAACCTTTGCTCTTTTGGGGGGTGAAGCAGGGGAAACCAGACTGTAGGGGCACAGGGCTCAGCTGGTGAGGCTGCTGACCAAGGGATCGTGAGCGTTGGCAAGCGCCAGCTTCAGGGAAGAGCCTGGTCTGCACCTTAGATGGGGGCTTCCCTCCCGCCAACTCCCGCCCCTTCAGCCCCCCAGTTCCTTGTGCCTCCCCATTAAGCTGCTGGGATTCAAGAAATATTTTACAGCACTCATTGGTGGCCTCCCCCTCAAAGTAAAGCCCACTTTGGGTCACGTTGGAGAATTTTTAAGGTGCCCGTCCCTCTGTTTTTTCCCAGGCCTTTCTGAGCCCCTGTCTTCTCCGCACCCCCCCCCCCCCGCCCCGACCCACCACCAGGTGGGGTCCGCGCCGAGCAGCTGCTTCCTGTTGCCCCAGAGGTTGCTGCAAGGGTGGCGGTGGTTGGGGGAAAACTGAACTAGAATAAAGCCGATTCTCACGGTCCCACATCAGCTTCACCAGCGCAGCTCCTGGCGGCCCCCACGTTCCAGGCACTGAGAGACGGGGCGAGGCGAGACTGAGGTTGAAAGGCCTAGGAGGTCTTTGCCCTCGTGGCTTCCTGATTCCAGAAGCTTTTACACTTGGGTCGTGCCGGGGGAAGGAGGCTGCGTCTCCCCACAGCGGTAGGGCTTGAGCTCCCGGGGAGTTGAACCTGTTCACCTAGGAGGGCCGCTGTGCGTCACCCGCAGCAGGCTCGGCCGTGAGTTTCCTCTCGGACACCTCTATTCCTCCGGAGTCCCTGTGACCCTCACTGCCTTCCTGGTCTTCCTTTGTGACGAGATCTCGGCCGGTGTCTCCCGGAGTGCGGGTGGAGCTATCCCAGGTCCTCCAGTTCGAACCCACCACCATCCCCCACTTCACCGCAGAAGTTTCTGTCTCTTCTTCCTGGGGATCTGCTCTCTTCCTCCATCTGGGATTCTTCCTGGTTCTGGCCCCTAGGAGACGCCACCCGCTTCCCCCTCCCCCAGCGGATTCTTCGCGACAGCCCTGCCCGCGCGCTTGTCCCTACCCCAGTAGCTCCGGCCCCTTTAAGTGCTTCCCCCCCACCCCGCGCCCGCCCCGCCGGCGGCCCAGGGCTGGGGGAGGAGGCGCCGCCGCCGCCCGGCTCGGCCACCTGCGCTGCCGCCACCGCCCGGCCCTGCTCCAGGTGAGGCCCGGCACCCACGTCCGGCCCCGGAGTCCCTCGGCCGGCCGCCCCTGCGGTCTCCTACCCGGGATCCGCGCTGCCCGGGACTCCGGATCTGGTCCTCCCGCTGCAGGAGCTGCCCTTCCTCTCTCCCCCGCACTATCTCCTCGCCCATTTCTCCCCTGTCCTCTGCGACCGGAATCCGGAGGCTTCTCACGCTTCTCGGCCAACCTCTCCCGGGTACCCCTCCTATTCTGGACCCAGGATCTCCCCCTCCCCCGCGCCTTCCTCGCCAGAAAAATCTCCCGCGGTCTGGGTTTCGCCTCCTCCCCTCTGGAACCATCGCTTTCCCACGCCATCCTAACCTTTATTGGGAGGGGGAATAACCGCCACCCCAACCCCTCTCCTTCCCCGTAGTAAGGGGGGTGGGGGTTAGAATAGCCTAGAGTCACTTTCAGGCCCTGCTCCGTTTAGCCATTCAAGTTCAACTAACTCTCATCTAAAGCTTCCCTGACGCCCTGACCCTACCGCATCTCTCCCAGACTCCGGGGGTGCGACCCCAGCACCAGCCCAGGTGGGAACGGCCCTTCTAAGCTTGGGGTGGGCCAGTCCCGCCTAAGACCGCTCTTACCCCAGAGTCAGGGAATGGGGGGGAGCACCCAGAATCTTGTGATTCTGGGCTTGAGGGGCTGTTGGAGAACAGTGTTTGAGGGGCTAGGACTAAGTCTCTAAGGGTGTTGGGGGTGGTGAGGAAGGCCTGGGAAGCCCGGCCTTTTCTATTCAGATGCAAAAGGAATCCTGAGGAAATTAGGTCTTTCCCCATCCTCTTCTGAGACCAGTCTGGATAAGCTCCTTGGAGAGTTTGAAAGAAGACTGCTGAATCTGAGGGAACCATACCAATTTGGGGAGAAGAGGGATGAGTTGTGGTCCTTTTGATGGGGAGAATCTGGCCTCCCCAAAATACGGGGTGCAGGGGATGGGGGGAGGAGACTGTTTTCCATTGACCTGGAGAGGAAAGTGGGACAAGTTGGAATGGTTACCAGGTTGAAGGCTGTCTCCCCACTAGACCCTATTAACATGTGAACCATTCAGCCAGTGAGGGCGAGGGAGGTCTTTAATATTGATAATTACCCCATCTCCATTAGAGAATTCCCCTCCGCCCAAATCCAGCTGAGACCTTAGCTCTGCCCCTTTTCTTCTTGTCCTCTCATTCCCCACTGTCCCCAGCACAACACACTCCAGAATGAAGGGACAGGGTGTCTGGATTTGAGTCATGTTTCACAGGCCGAGAGGGAGCTGGGTGGGGGATGAAGGAGAGGGTGATCAGCAGTGGTGTTTGGGGTTCAATTCCAGGAGTACCTGGACGAGGGAGAGGGAGAGGGCTACAAACGAGTCCGCCCTCTCTTCCTTTCTGTCTCTTCCCGCTCTGAGCTCCAGCCATCTGGCTCCTCAGTGGAGCCATGCACTCCGGCAGCTGACCCCAGTCAGGGTGGGACAGCAGGAACACAGGGAGGGTGAGACAGGGAGAGCAGGTGCTCATTTCCTCCCTCCCCATTCTCTTTATTACCCGCCCACTGGCCTGGCTTGTTAGAGGTTCAGAGGATTCTCCAGCTACTCTTCTCACAAGTTGCTGAAAAAAAATGACCATTTGCCCCTTCCCGTTTCTAGTAGCTTCCTAAAGAGAGACGGGGTAGGAATTGTCCACGTCTGATAGGATTGAGGACTGTCTGGGGATCTAAAGGATCAGTCTGCCCTCTGTCGTCTGGATGTCGGGGAGAAGCACAGCTGCTGGTTGGGGTGGCTTCTGGCAAGAGGTAAACACCCAGCTGCTGGCATATTGACACCCCACCCTCACCCTTCCTCGAAGAGCAAGGAAGACCTCTGATCAGAAGGGACGAGGAGGGGTCTCCTTCAAGGAGGAAGGTGACTGTAGTCTTTCTGCATCGGATGGGAAAGAATGGATCCTGCCTCACTTTCTTTTCTAATCCCGGGTGGCCCTTTGCTATCCAACACCGTCCTTCCCAATGGCTCCTGGCTGGGATAGTCCTAGGGGTTGCCCTGGAGACTAGGCCTGAGGCTCGGAAGGGGTGGGGGTAGTCAGTGGGGCACAAGAGTAACCGGCTCTTCCGGAGAGGAGCGGAGCCAGCGGGTGGGTGTGTGTGGGTGTGTGTGTGGGGGGGGGGGGGGGGGCGTGGCTACACCCGTCTGACTGGCGCAGGCTCCTCCCCTGCTGCCCGCCTCCGACTGTCCTGCCCTCTGATTGGGGGCGGGAGGTAGGAAGGTTCGCCCTCATCTGCCCTGGAAAAGGAACAAGAAAAAAAGAAAAAGGATACCTAGCTCTCTCTCTCGGCCCTTTAGGAAGCCAGTTCCACGCCCTGGGCTCTCTTCTTCACTTGTCTTTATTTGGGGGATGGGGGAGGCATTCCTTAGCAGAAGTTTGCTGGATCCTTGCTTTCACCAAAAGAAAGGACCCCCCCTCTATCCTGAGTGTGATCCCTGTTTACCCAGAGACTTCAGGTTAGTAGGCTGTTAGGGGTCTTGATTTTTTATTCAAGGTGACCCTTTAAATTTGTTATTGAGTCGTGGAGGAGAAAAGGATTTTTATTTCTGTCTGCTCCTTCCCACTGGCAACCTATTTTTTTCAGGAGAGACATCCTCCTAACCCTCCTTAGCCTGTCTCTGTCCTACACACTTTGAGCTTTGCTGAAGCTCACCTCCTTCTTAGCTTTTCTGAGCCATTGGTTTGTTGTGGTGAATGAAGTCTGTCAAAACTCAGGAAGAACTCACTTCTCTGTGGAGTAAGAAAATCCAATCTAGACTGATGGATTTGGTCCTACCTTACTATGGTATCACCCAGTTTTCAGATCTTCTTCCTCCCCAGACTCCCAGAGGAAAAAAGTATTTGTTGACCCCCACAACCTGCCAGAGTTTCATCATCCCCACTCTGAAACTGTTCCTCTTCCAGAGAATTCAGCCTGAGTTTTGCACAGTTAGGCAGTTGTTTGTAGAACTGCATTGCAATGAATTGAATAGGAATTATCTTGATGCCTGCAAAGTCTGTTGAGTTGCAAGGAAAAAAAAAAACCTGGTTTCTGGTCACATTTTATCCACTGTTTGACCTTGGACGAGTTGGTTACTCTCTTCAGGCCATAATTTCTTCATCTAACAAGAGAAGATTGAGCTAGAAATTCTCTAATTTCTGACATCACATATGACACTGTTCTCCATTCTGGGCCTCTGCAATAGACATTTTAGGTGATAGCTAATCTCTAGTCCTCTGCTAGATTTTTCCTTCCTCTTCTCAGAAGTTTTCACATATAGCCCTATCAGAAAAAGTACTGGAACTATCTAAAAAGTGGTGATTTGGGGCACCTTATTTGCTGGTAGGTTTTCCTGTTCCTCCCCTGTCCCTCTGACCAGATTTAGGCTAGACTCTGGCCTTCCCTTTCTTGGCTCAAGGTTCCTTTTCTTACCCACAGGAATCTTCCTGACCCTCAGGGTCCTGCTGATGTCGCCGGGAAATTTGTGATCCAGGCAGGACCGGGCTGCCATCCACGGGACAGGTGAGTGGGCAGCAGATGGAGCTTGCCTTTTTCCACCTCTTTACCAGGACTGAATTTTTCCTAACCTTTCCGCTTCTGCACTTCCGCTTTTCCACTACTTGCCATGGGAAATAGTTGCCCCCGAAATGATCTCCCTCTCCCATCTCCCGCCCCGCCCCCCCTTAGGGGACTGGCGTATATCTCGGTCCTAGAAATTTGGTGTAGTCTTTTAGGTTAGCCTTGGGTTCAGGGCACGCCTTTCAGCTTGCTCAACGTGATGCGGGGCTACCGCCCACAATGAAACAGTGCTGAGGTAGGTAGCTTACCGGTAGGCTAGGGTGACGCCGCGGCGCTAGGACCCAGATCCGGGTCAGGGAGCCGGGACGCCCGGCGCTAGGACCCGGCGGCGGAAGGCGGCTCTCCTGCGGCCGCAGCTTCCCCGCCCCCTCCGGCTTCGGCTCACTCCTCCCCCGCCGGCCATGTTGGCTCCGCTCGGGCCCCGCGGTTGAGCCGCGTCCCCCTCCCCCCTCCCGGACCCCAGACCCCCTCCCCCGCGTTCCCCTCCCCTCCTGGCGCCCGGAGCGCGGCCATGTGAAACGCCCGTCCCCCGGGGAGAGACAAGCCCCGAGCCTGGCTGGACGCCGCCGCCTCAGGTCTGTTGGGTCTGTGGCTGGGGGCCTGAGGGGAGGGAGCCCCGCTTTCATCCGAGGTTTCCCTCAGGAAACGGAGACTCTGGAGCCGCCTACAGCCTTGCGGGGAAGTAGGGGGAGAGACGCCGACTTTCTAGTTAGGACCCAGCCCTGGGCAGGGGTCTCTCCGCCCAGGGGGCTGGAAGGAGAAGGGGGCTGGCCGGCCTGCTGTAGACCCGGGATGGGGCGGCGGGGGCGGGAGCGAGAGGAGCTGTGGAGGCCCCCCGGCGACGGCGGCGGCTGCGAGGAGGAGGCGGAGAAGCCGCCTGGCTGGTGGAGATGACTCCTGTGGGGGACTCGGGGTGGAATCCCCGGGAGGGGCTCCACCTCTTCCGAAGGGGTGGGGATTGCCCGAGTGCGAAGGGTAGGTGAGGGGTTTCCCTGGACGGGTTACACACTCCGTTTGTGGGGGTTGGGGCGTTTTGGCAACGGTGAGTGGAGGTTAAAGGGCTTTCCAGGGGTCTCGGGGTGTCTCCTTGGCGGAGTGGGGGGTGGGGTGCACGCTCTCTTGAGCTTGGCGAGCAGCAGCGAGCCTTGCTGGAGTGAAACTGTGCTTGGCTTGGGGCCCTCGAGTCCAGGGAGAATCCCCCATTCCAGGGATGGGGGTTGGTAGGGCCGGTGCTAAGGCGTCCGGATTTGAGCTGGGCTTAGGGGCCGGAGCGAAGAATAAAGAGGGAACCCTTTCCAAGGGGGATCCCTCGCTAAGGGGATCCCCATTTCCATGGCAGAAAAGATGATCCCGCATCATCCCTTTCTTTCCTGAGGTCCCCAATTTTCAGGGGAAGGCAGTGCCATCAGTAGTCATCCTTTGTAGGATTTGTTGGAGTGAGAGATTTGCATCCTTCGGGGGGCGATGCGGGGGGATAGCTTCCACCTCCATCTGTACACAAACAGCCCCTCCCCCAAGCCTCCCGCAGGAAGTGGCCGGGAAATGGCAGCTGTGCGTTTGCTGCTGCGTCTCTTGTTGTTTTGAAATGTCCATTTTAATCAGATTTGGTTTCATTTTCTGAGGCCTTCAGGCAAGCTTGGATCCTGCCAACCATGTGGTCAGAGAGTCCCTTCGTTCGACTTTTTTTTTTTTTCTTTTTAGTAAACTTAATTTGTCAACTGGAAGTAGTCACTGCGGTTGACTCACTGATCCCAATTCCCCCTCCAAAGCATCTCTGTCTCCTTGTCTGGATTTTTTTCTCCTGAGCTAGAGGTCATAGAAAATCAAACTCACTCATTCACCAGCAAGGCTACACTTTCAGTACAAGTGATGCAAATTCCCTGAGTGTAAAGAGCAGCCAGGAAGACTTGGGATCTTTTGTGGCATGAGAGTGACTTTTGGGGATCTTGCTTTATATGTGTATATGAATATTAAATATATTCTTACATGACAGTTTGTGTATTGCAGACCACTTGAGCAAGTGAGCTTATGAAGAAGTCAATTCTGAGATGTGGAAGAAGAGGAGGGAAGGGGGAAGATGTAACTGAGTGGGATTTGTGTGTTGGGGTAGGACTGATTTGCAGTGAGGGTGGGCTTGTTCCTCAGTGGTAATTCTAGCCTAAGAATAAGTCCCTGTTGGAAGCCTGCTAGTTAACATAGGGGATGGTTTACCTTCTGCAGAAACAACTCATTAGGAGAGTTAGTTATCATATGACTTACGCCTCAGTTCATAAAAGACATTCTCTCATTACCATTCATGGAGAGTGGTAACCTTTTCCCCTGTTCTATGCAAAGTCATGTGTCTGTGCAAAGATTTTCTCTTTCTCCCACCTGATAACTCCAGGAGATTTTTATTGCAGCGTACAGTGATGGACTCAGTGTACTGTGCCCCCAGGCGCTTAGCTAGACCCTGGGTTTGGTTTGAGATGAGTTGGCCACAGGATTTTATATTTTGAGAGATGGAAGTATTGAGATCATTTGAACTATCCTGAAGATGGCTTAAGCCTAACATTTAAATAATCTTCTCAGTGTTTTCCACCTGAATTGTAGATTCTTAGGTTAAAGGTCCAGGAAGGACCTGGTAGACATATGATTATGTGACAGCAGCAGCATCACTGTTAGGATAGCAGCATTGCTCTTTTTACTGGGGCTGTTGGAGTTGATATTCTGGAAACAGTAAAAACAAGTCAGTGTCATTGCCCTTTTTCTTACCCCTCTGCTTGACTGGTTGGCTCCTTTGAGTTGCTTTCTGACAGGGTTGACTTGACACTGATTTTTAAGTTCCCCTTTCTTCAACCTTTGTTTACCTAGATTGGGTCCTGACAGAGTAGTCAATTGATTTTCCCTGTTGGAAATTAAAACAGTGAAGGAAGGAGAAAGACTACTCCTGTTTCTTTGGACTCTTTAAGAGAAGTTGATTTTTGAGATAGCTATGGCTTCATTCTATACATGATTGATCAGAAAGCTGAATGAAGTAAAGCTTTCGTGGCCTTTTTGTAAAATGGATGTATTTTTCTCTCAGAAGTGGATTTCTGAATATTGACTTTTTTTTTTTTTTTAAGCTTCTCTGTAGAGGAGAAAATTTGAGGTGTAGAAAGAACTATGTGGGCCAACCTCAGAGTCAGTCAGAAATCTAGAATGCCCTGAGAGGCTCATCTTGCAGTCTTGTGGTTCTGGAATCGGGTGTTGCCAAGGGAGAAGCAAAGCTTGTTAGGGTTACTGTGTCTTGCTCCTGTTGACCTTTCTTCTCACCTCTGAAGAGGTCTGCTATACTCTTTTACTAAAATAATAAAATAGTTAAAATAGTGTGGAAGTTATTCCAGTAACTGGTATGCTGCTCAGTCTTGTGTGAGATGTGTACAGTGAGGCAGTAATGCCAGAAATTTATTTCCTATGAGATAGAGTGACTTATAAAACTCTTTGAGGATTTTTGGGGGCAAATAATCTTCTGAATTTGTTTTTTAGGATATGAATGTTCTCATATACCTCATAGCCCAAGATTATAGTTTCTTAGCATTGTTGCATATGGGTCAGAGGGAGCATTTTTCACCAACTTGTTGTTTTTCATAATTCTGATTTTTTTGCATAATTCTGATTTATAAAATTATAAATTTATAAAACCTGCCTCACTAAATGGGATCTTTAACCTGCCTTCTCAGCTCAGTTTTTTTTTTTTTTTTTTTGAGGAGGAGGGTAATATATTTTTGAAAAGTGGTGAAGTCTAACTGTTAAAGCTGAAATTGAGAAACAGAGCTTGAAAAGGAAATAACCTTGTTAAAGCCTCTGGAGTGTGGCTTTTAATATCCTGCAGTTTTAAAGGCATTTCCAGTTCTCTGGTGAAGTGACCAGAGCAGTGGCAGAAAACCTAGCCTAGATTGTTGGTATGTGGTTCCTTTATTCAGTCACCAAATATTTTAAAACCTGCTATATACCTTGAGTGTTCAGTTAAATCATGCTTCCCTGTTTCTAGGCCTTATTTTATGCATGAGACATCTGTCGAAAATATGTCAAGATTTGGGGCCTTTCTTCCCTCTGGAAGAGTTACCTCTGTGAAGAATGAAACTGAATTTTTTTATTCTCTGAGAATGGTAGGAACAAAAAACCATATTCTGTATTGGATGAGTAAATTGATAGTGACAGAAAAGATAGATTTGTTCATTCATTTGCTCAATCTACAGGTTTAACAAATACTTCCTTTCAGTTTTTAGGTACTCAGTGCTGAGCTAAGTGCTGGGGGTGCAAGGGGAGAACGAACCCTGGTGTCGCTGTAGAGCCTGCGTGTGTGCTCAGTGGTTCGGTCTTGTCTGAGTCTTTGTGACCCCGTGGGCTGTAGCCCACCAGGCTCTTCAAGTTCATGGAGTGTTCCATGCAATACTGGAGTGCAATTTCCTACTCCAGGGGATCTTCCCAACCCAGAGGTTGAACCCATGACGAACTCTTGGCATTGGCAGGTGGGTTCTTTACCACTGCGCCACCTGGGCCCCCTAGAACCTACATAGTATAGAAAAAAATAAGAACAGAGAACAGTCATCTTTGTGTTCTGTGCAGCTTGGACATGGCAGTTGTCTTTGAATAGCTTCCCTTAGTATAATAACCTTCCTTCTTTCATCATCTTCCTTCTGCCTCGCTGTCCTGACTAGGAAAGGGAGGTTAAGGAGAGGATTTTATGAGAGAATGAGCCTCATTTAGCATGGCTGTAGTCTGAATCAGCGTTCCACAGGAAGTCAGTTACCAGTACTGTCGGAATGGGCTATCCTGACAGGAGAAGAAGGCATGTTGATTTTGTGGCTTGACACTTGGAACTCTATTGGTGGAGGAAGACAGCCTAACCAGGGAAGGGGTTTTTAGATTTGAAAGGCAAGGCATCCTTGTTTGCAGCATCAGGAATTGGTAATGAGTGAGAACTTTTGGATCTTCCCCAGAGAATAGGATAGGAATGGGAAATGAGGCAGCTTTTGTATTACAGCAGAGTTTTTCAACCTTGAGCAAGAGCCAAATAATCCTTTGTTGTGGTGGGTTGTCTTGTACATGATCATTAGGCGCATCCCCAGTATCAATTTCTTAGATGTCAGTAGCATATACCTTTCTACATAACTAAATGTTCCCTGGGGGCAAAATCACCCTGGTTGGGAACTACTGTGTTAGAGTATGGTGGGTGAATCCAGAGATGTTCAGTGTTCAGAAATATCATAACATGCACCATTACAAATCTAAAATGTAGTAATATGATTTATTTATTATACTGCAAGATTTACATTCACCGTTTAGTAAAGACAGGTGTTTGAAATCTCTTCCTAGCCCCCCATATTAGAAATCTCTCTGTGGAATTTTAGCATTCTGTATGGGAAAAATGAAGCAAGAAGCTGCAGGCATTGCTCAAGGGTCCAGCTGGATGGTGGTGATGATGTGTCTTGTTTGGGGGTAGGTAGCCTCAGAGGTCTGAGTGTTGGTGTTGGTCAGGGCACCTGCAACAGTGTTGAAATTTGCAATGTTTATTTCAACACTTTGTGCATTGTCAGCCTTTTTCTGTTAAAGCCCTGTCCCAGGTCCACAGAATAGTACCTCTTTAGTTGCAACTGAGAGAAAGAGCAGGCTGTTTGGCCCTGTGGCAAGAGCTTTACTGCCTCAAGCTTAAGGGGCAGTGTCCCTCCCTTAACTCTTATAAATGAAGCTTAAAGGCTCTGAAGAGATACATTTACATATTACTGGGACTGGGCTGGGTTCTGGCCTGATTGTACTTCCTGGTCAGGAAAGCTGTCTGTCTACTCTTCTGGGGGTTGGGCACTAACTGATTTCCTTTTTTCATTTGGCCAAGATCCTATTAGTTTAAAGGGAGACACTCTCCTTTGCTTTACCGTTCTCATTAGCTCTAGATGGGAAGACATGATTTACCTTCAGGCCTTATCGTGAAAATCATCTTGGGTAGAAAGGTTGAAATAAAATAACCCTGATTTTATTGCTGAGAGGAGCTGCCCACATTTTCTTTGCATTCCTGTACTGTGATGCCATATTTAAGTGACATCTGAAATTAAAAGGCGCTTGCTCCTTGGAAGAAAAGCTATGACAAACTTAGCATATTAAAAAGCAGAGACATCACTTTGCTAACACAAAGGTCCATATAGTCAAAGCTCTGGTTTTTCCAGTAGTCGTGTATGGATGTGAGAGTTGGACCGTAAAGAAGGCTGAGCAGTGAAGAATTGATGCTTTCGAATTGTGGTACTGGAGAAGACTCTTGAGAGTCCTTTGGATAGCACAGAGATCAAACCAGTCAATCCTAAAGGAAGTCAACCCTGAAGATTCATTGGAAGGACTGATGCCGAGGCTGAAGCTCCAAAACTTTGGCCACCTGATGCAAAAAGCCAACTCATTGGAAAAGACCCTGATGCTGGGAAAGATTGAAGGCAGGAGGAGAAGCAGGTGACAGAGGATGAGATGGTTGGATGGCATCACCGACTCAATGGACATGAATTTGAACAAACCCTGGGAGATAGTGAAGGACAGGGAAGCCTGGCGTGCTGCAGTCCATGGGGTTGCAAAGAGTTGGACACGATTGCGCGACTGAACAACAAAAGTATACAGTGAGTCTGGCTGGGAGGATCATCCCTGCTTTTGTAATATCTCTCGTAGTAGTAAAATAGTGATAGTTTTAAAGTAACTTGTCAAGGTCACACAGCCAGTGGTAGTAGAGCTGGAATTTGCACCTAGAGCCACTGTTGTTCCACTGATGTCACTGCCCAGCACCGAGTTTTATGTTTCTCGGAGCTGCTTATAAATGAAGTGACTCTGGTCCTGTGACCCCTCAGTAGAGGCTACTGGAGAAACAGACCTCAGGCACTGGATAACTTGGCATCCCTTTTACTTATCTGATTTCTGTAAGCCATCCATTTACGCTTGCTGCTGCTGCTGCTAAGTCGCTTCAGTCATGTCCAACTCTGTGAGACGCCATAGACGGCAGCCCACCAGGCTCCTCCGTCCCTGGGATTCTCCAGGCAAGAACACTGGAGTGGGTTGCCGTTTTCCTTCTCCTATGCACGCATGCATGCTAAGTCGCTTCATTCGTGTCCGACTTTGTGCGACCCTATGGACAGCAGCCCACCAGGCTCCTCTGTCCATAGGATTCTCTAGGCAAGAATACTGGAGTGGGTTGCCATTTCCTTCTCCCCATTTATGCTTATTAGTATATAATTTGTGAGACAAGAAATGGTATACTGTCCCAGACTAGCAGAGATGAAAAAGTCGCTAGTTTCCTCATGGATTCAAACAGAAAAAGGACAACAAACTGTGGCCTGTCATTGAGTGGGAGAATATAGTCCAGAGGATATAGGAGAGAAGATGTGTGTCTCACACACCCCAGCAGAGGTGTGGCTGTGCATACAACTGGAGGAGTGGAGAGGGGATCAGATGAGATTGGCTGTCATCTGATTATCAAGCATAGCATTTCTAGACATGTGTAATGAATTACTGAATATCCTCTCTGTGATATAAGTTTGCTTATAGCTTTGCTTATTATTATTTTGGCTGTACTGCCTGGCTTGAGGGATCTTAGTTCCCTGACCAGGGATTGAACCCAGGCCCTGGTAGTGAAAGTGCTGAGTCCTAACCACTGGACCACCAGGGAGTTCCCTGTGACGTACGCTTTCCCAAATGGCTCAGAACCTGCCTGCCAATGCAGCAGACGTGGGTTTGATCCCTGGGAAAATCCCCGGAAAAGGAAATGGTAATCTACTCCAGTATTTCTGCCTGGGAAGTCAAGTCCCCTGAACAGAGGAGCCTGGTGGGCTATAGTCTACGGGATCGACAATCCATGGGGTCCCAAAGAGTTGGACATGACTTAGTGAGTGAGCGTGCATGCAACCTACGGGATAGAGGATGAACTTTTCTTCCTTAATGTCTTTCATTTTGGAAGGATCACTTTTCTCACGATGCTTATTTTTCAGACCATCAGTGCTGAGGAGAGGCCTTTATAGGGAAATCTTGGAGGGCCCTGAGGTCTTCTCTGTAGAGTCCCAGTTTCTTCATTGATGCCTAGCAAGTTTGGATCTGCTGCTTATTTTAGAATGAAGATAGGAAATCCTATATGGAAAATAAGTTTATCCTAAAAACTTTTCCTCCCTTACATTGACAAAATATAGAATGGCTTTTATTTTTCACATTCTAGTTGACATTGATGGAGGTGGAGACAGTTGCGGCTTGAGCGTGGGAAGTCTCTTAGCTGCCACACCGTACGCTATGCTGGGCTTTGTTTCATGCTCAGAACTGTCTCAGGTTCACCTGATGGTGGCCAATTCGCATTATCTGGCATGGTCAAGAATATGATTCTTACATATTCTTAACTAATTTATTCATTCTTTAAAAAGCTTTACTTCTAGTTTTTTTGTTTTATTTTTTTAAGAAGTTACTTAAAAAAACCTCACCTAGCGGACTTCCCTGGTGGTCCAGTGGTTAAGACTCTGTGCTCCCAGATTTGATCCCTAGTCAGGGAACTAGATCCCACATGCACAACCGAATAAAAACAAAACAAAAAACATAACCTAGGACTTCCCAGGTGGTGCAGTGGGCAAGATTCTGTCTGCCAGTGCAGAGGACATGGGTTCAGTCCTGGTCCAGGAAGATTCCACATGCTGCAGAGCAGCTAAGCCCGTATGCCACAACTGCTGAAATCTGCGTGCTGTAGGACCTGCCACAGAGTAGCCCCCACTCTCCGCACCGCGGGAAAGCCCTCGCACCAGTGAAGACCCAGCACAGCCATAAGTAAACAAAATTATACATTAAAAACCGACATAACCTAGGTCTGCTTATTATTTCATCTTGGGAGCTTGATAAATCTTTCTACCTGAATTTGTCTGTCCTTTTTCAAAATGTAGTAACCAGAGGAGTTGCTTTTTCTGTATCACAACAGATCATGTCTCTCACATGTCAAATTAGTGTGTGCTAGCATATCCTAAGTATCTGATGTGTCAGACTTTGTCAGTAACCCTAGCTTCTGTTTCCTATCTTTCTTCCTTTTTCTCTTTGCTCTATCAAAGGTAAATTTATTCTTTAAAAAAAATTTTTTTTTTAATTTTTATTAAGATCTATTTATTTTTGGCTATACTGGGTCTTAGTTGCCACACAGTGGCTTTGTTCAGTTGCAGCGAGCGGGGGTGAGTCTTCATTGTGGCGTGTGGGCTTCTCATTGTGGCGGCTGCTCTTGTGGAGCTCGGACTCTGGGGTGGTCACACTCAGCAGTTGCGGGGCGCGGGCCAAGTTGCTCCACTGCATGTGGGTTCTTCCTAGACCAGGGATCAAACCCACGTCCCCTGCATTGGCAGGTAGATTCTTAACCACTAGGCCACCAGGGAAGTTCCTCAAAATAATGTTATGTATTTATTTATTTTTGGCTGTGCTGGGTCCTTGTTGCTGCGAGGGCTTTTCTGTAGTTTTGTACAGAGGGGGCTCCTCCGTAGTTGCAGTGTGCGGGCATCTCACTGTGCTGCGCAGGCTCTGGGGTTCGTGGGTTTCAGCAGTTTTGGCTCCCTGGCTCCAGCGCACAGACTCAATAGCTGTGGTTCACGGGCTTAGTTGCTGTGTGGCTTGTGAGATCTTCCTGGACCAGGGATCGAACCCATGTCTCCTCCAAAGACAGGCGGGTTCTTCACCACTAAGCCATCAGGGAAGCTCCAAAGATAAATTTGTTCTGATCATCATTCCTACTAGTGTATCACCTCATATTCAGCAGAGGGTAAAGAACTTTTTAACCATACTTCTCCCCAATGAGCCACTGCATTTTACAGTTTAAGTAACTAGCAGTAAGAAAAAAAAAAGTACCTAGCAGTTCTCTCAGCAACCGTTTCTTTACATTTAAGCCACAAAACCCAAACATGGGAAAGTAGTCATGGTAGACACAACAAAATACTATTCCTTAGGGCACTCTTAATCAGTTTTCCAGCTCTGACACTTTTCAGAGCTGTGTTCTTGAGACCATAGTATTTCCCATGAAAAAGGAGTAGAAGTGTTACTTGATTGATGATTTGAATTTTGCCGTTATGATCACTTTTCCTGAACTGTGTGCTTTTCAAATTCCTTTAGTCGGGTAACTATACTGTCTTCTTCTGATATCTGAGGCTATAGATAGGATAACGTGAAAATTAACAACTATAATAATGAAACATGATATGTATTAAATATACTTTTTCTGCCAACATGTCCATGCTTTCCTGTCAAAAAATGGCTTTGGGAACCTTCTGTAGACCCTGAGAATGGGACTCTGGCCTCAACTGAGGGGGAGAAAAAAGGATGGAGAATGTTAAATATTAACGATTGAGGGCTAATATCTAACACAGAGGGGTAACCTGGGCTGGGAGTTAAAAGAGTGGTGCTTATACCGGGGAAAGACTCCTCCAGGCGGCTATTTTGGTTCTTCTCCCTAACTCTTTGTATCACTACAAGGCTGACTTTTTAAGAATACTTTCCATACGGTCACTGCCCAGATTAGGAGCATGCTTCCTCTTCTCTGCTCTTTTTCCTCAACCCCCTCTCTCCCCACTCTGCCCTGTCCATGCTTAGGTAGGAGAAGGGTAAGTAAGGTAGATGGAAGGGTGGGGCATTCCTTCTAGAATATTTCAGGTGACATAACCTTGTTTAACCGCCAGTATTTTTTTCCCCTTTCTCTCCCCTCCTACAGAAATGGAGGCAAACGACCATTTTAACTTTACTGGCCTTCCCCCTGCACCTGCTGCCTCAGGACTGAAACCCTCTCCCTCCTCAGGGGAGGGGCTCTACACTAACGGGTCTCCCATGAACTTCCCCCAGCAAGGGAAAAGTGAGTGTGAGGGCCATGTGGCCTGGGAGGGAGTGGGCATCATTTCTTTAGAGTGGATTGATGGGGTCAGCGGGCTCTCCTCTGGGTTGGCTACTTCACCGCAGCTCTCTTTTATGTCAGGTGGGAAGGGAGGAAGTGAATCCTCAGAACTCCAGCTGCTGGAGAGAAATCAAGCTTCTTAGAGCAAGTTCTAGGGGTTTATGGAAGAACTGCTGTTAGTTTTAAGGTTGGAAGAGATTGGAAAAATATACTGGCCTTTTCATCTTAGCTTGTTCTTCTGTTAGCCCTGTTCCCTGGCTACTGCCCCAAAGTGGTGAGGTGGCTACTGCTTCTGATAACCAGGTTGCACCCGTGAGAAAGAGATAAAGGGTCAGTCCTCTGAGAAACTGTTTTTAGAGGTTGGAGTAGCCGCCCCTGGGACTGTAGGTGGAGGCGTTGGGTGAGGGTTGGGATGTGTTTGCCTTTTAGTTTGTGCAGCGGAGAAGAGGGCAGATGCTTGAAGTGTGTGTGCGGCTTCCTGTCCTTGTGGATAGAAGAGAGGGACAGGGAGAGTTTTAAGTTTACCTACTTCCCCAGAGAGAAACATCTGTAATTCCAGACGGAAGTGCTGCTGCCAGGATCAGGTCTTCCGCTGGGTTTGGCTTATCAGTTGCTCTCTGCAGTGGCTCTGCCAAGCACCTCTCTACTCTTGCCTCGGTTTCAGTCAGGTCCTTTATGGGAAGCGCATGTGCTTCCCTCCTTCCTTGCAGCAGAAAAATACCGCCATAGGCTTATGCTTAACCACCACTCCCTCCTGTCTTCAACAAGAGGGTTGCAGATAGAAACTCCCTCACACCCCCACCTCGCCTGAAGCGTCCTTAGTATTTTGGTTTCTTTTATTTGATTGCCCTCCAGTCCAGAGGCTGCCATGGGTGTTGAAAGGTGAGGTCTGCAGTACTGGTCATGCAGAGATTCCACTTGGTGCCTGTTACCCTGTGGGGTACAGTGCCTGTGGGGAGGGGCCAAGTCCAGTCTCTTCTGAGCTGGGATCTTGCTGCTGTGGTGACTGCAGATTCTATTCTTAGCCCGGCACAAAGTGCTGGGTCTGCATGTGCCAGTGAGGTGGAGGCTGTCCCTTCTGGTGCCACTGTGGGGCCAGACAGGCACTGGGGAAGGCAGGGGGGAAGGGAAATGGAGAATTCAGTCGTGCCACTCCAAGGGGAGAATTCCTCCAGGGGATGAGGGTGGGGAAGAACGCAAGTCACTGTAGGGATTCTGCAGACAGTTTTATTTAGGAAAGAAAAAAAAAAAGCCCTGAGCGTTCTCAGCATCCATCTCCCTGCTGGTCGTTTCTGTAGTAGGCCAAGAGAGTTCCCCAGCCCTCTACTCAGCATCCTCAGCCTCAGTTGCTAAGCTTACATCCAGGAGCATCTGGGTTTGGTGTTCCCTGGAGACCAAAAAAACTGTAACTAGAGTAGAGGGGGAGTCCCCCACCCCTTCACCTTTTCTTTTTCTAGTCAGTGCTGTTCCTTTAGTAGAATTGATATTGTTACTTGCATATATATCTGAAACTGACCCTTTTCCCTCCTTCTCTGCCAGGTTTGAATGGGGATGTGAATGTTAATGGCTTATCTACTGTATCTCACACTACTACTTCAGGGATTTTGAACTCTGCTCCCCACGCCTCCAGCACCTCACACCTCCATCACCCCAACGTGGCCTACGACTGTCTCTGGAACTACTCACAGTACTCATCTGCCAATCCTGGCAGCAACCTCAAGGACCCACCCCTTCTCTCCCAGTTCTCGGGGGGACAGTACCCACTCAACGGCATCCTTGGGGGCAGCCGGCAGCCTTCATCCCCAAGTCACAACACTAACCTTCGGGCTGGGAGCCAGGAGTTCTGGGCCAACGGTACCCAGAGTCCCATGGGGCTTAACTTCGACTCACAGGAACTCTATGATTCCTTTCCTGACCAGAATTTTGAGATGATGCCCAATGGACCCCCTAGTTTTTTCACCTCCCCACAGACTTCTCCTATGTTGGGATCCAGCATCCAGACCTTTGCACCCTCCTCCCAGGAGGTAGGCAGTGGTATCCATCCTGATGAGGCAGCAGAAAAGGAACTTACTTCCGTTGTGGCAGAGAATGGCGCTGGCTTAGTAGGCAGCCTGGAGCTGGAAGAAGAGCAGCCAGGTATAACTCATGTGGGTCCGTGAGCTGGGTTGGGAGAGGGAAAATGGGGCTGTGGGGGGCAGTGGCTTTTTGAGGTGAGGAAAACTTGTCTTTCCAGCTCTCTGCAGTGGAGGCTGATTTGCATGTTGGTGATTAGCAGAGCCAAGTGGCTGGTGTTTTTGTGGCAGCAGCACCAGCTCGAGAGTGGGAGTGCAAATTATTTCAAGCTCATGCAGAGCTGCTGGCCTGGAGAGGGCAGGTGGGCGCACCCGAAGCAGCCCCAGCAGACGCCCTCTGTCAAGAAAGGCTGCTTTTCAGACACAGGCAGGGGCTGGGGCATCAGCAGGAGGCACAGGGGCCAGTTCAGTCTGACTGGGGCAGGGCCAGGCTGGCTGCTGAAGCGGGCTGAGCCCTAAGCAGTGATCGGCACGGGAAGGAGGGAGGGACACGCAGAGCACAAGTTGTGTCTCCTCGGTCTCCTTTCTTTTCTGTTGTCCTTGGCATGGGTACCTGTGTGGTCCCTTTCATCCTTTCCCTCAGAATGTAATTTGCTGTTGATTCCAAGAACAAGGGGTGACCACCCTGTAAAATCACAGGATGTTTTCTCTGACACCTGTTCCCACTGGATGGGAGAAAAGAGCTGAAAACATGATGGGTTCTTATCTCAGACCCCACTCTTTCCCCTTTTTATCTGCTATAAGATCTTACACATCTTTGTTTAATCAAAGTTCTTGGTATTTTCGGTACCCAACATAGAACTGGCACCCATAAATGTTGAAAGAAGGATCATCCGTCCTTCTAGCAAAGATTGCCTACTGTAGCTGACTAAGCCATTGGAGGCACTGACTCTGACCTTTGCCCTCTCCTGGGATATCCTAGAGCTAAAGATGTGTGGCTACAACGGCTCCGTCCCTTCTGTGGAATCATTACACCAGGAGGTCTCAGTCTTGGTCCCTGATCCCACAGTGAGCTGCTTAGATGATCCTTCACATCTTCCTGACCAACTGGAAGGCACTCCGATCCTCAGTGAAGTCTCTCTCGAGTCTTTCAGCACTCTGGCTCCGGGTAGGCTTGGAGACTGACTCCCTTCAACCTGTCCGTGCAGAGGGTAACTGACTTACACCACCTAGAAGAGATGGTAATCCAGGGAAACTGTTTGGGATCCTGTGGCAGATCACAGATTCATGCCCCTGGCCTGACTGCGCCAGTTGCACTCTGAGCTGAATTGGTTCATTTCCCACATTCTCTCCCAGTGTTCCTTTTGGCCAGGAGCCCTGGATAGGGACTTCTTACCACACAGTTGGGCTATTTGGGTTCTCACTAACTGGAAAGAAAACATTACGTTTTACCATACTGTTTTATGATAGATTCTAGAATTTTGTGTTGGTCTGTGGGTTAATAGAACCGTTGCCTTTCCTTTCCTAATATTAGAAAGAACCTTCACCCCGTAGGAACTAGAATTGGATGTATTCACACTAATATTTCTTAAATCTCACTTCCTGATTTTCTACCCCTAAAGAGCCAGTGAGTGGAGGACTCTACGGCATAGATGACACAGAGCTGATGGGTGCAGAGGCCAAGCTGCCTCTAGAGGACAGCCCTGTGATATCTGCCCTTGATTGCCCTTCCCTCAATAATGCCACGGCCTTCAGTCTCCTGGCAGATGACAGTCAGACTTCAGCCTCTATTTTTGCCAGCCCCACCTCTCCACCTGTCCTCGGGGAGTCTGTTCTGCAAGGTGAGTGAGGAGAGCTAAACAGAGTCCTGACCTAGGGAAAGGTGAATGTGCAGGCCTGAGGGCTGGGGGGGGTCTATGAGAACACCTTGCTGGGAGCTCAGGGGCCATGGGATGGTGTATGGTGGGACTGAGAAAAGGCATTCTGACTTCTGCTCTGTGCGCAAAAGAACGTGTGGGATAAGACTTGGAGTTTACTGGAGAAAGGAGCCCAGAGGCCTTTGTTGGCTCCAGGTGAAAGGTATTCAGACAGTGGCAGCAGCAGTCTTGCCCTTTAACCTTCATGAATGGTAGGGCAGGACAGCCAGAGGCCGTTTCTCTTTTTCCCATCCTAGGGGAAAGCCCTTGAAGTAACCTGGCTTAACTTAGTCCAGGTTTGTCTGAGTGGATTCTCTTGTTTTATAGGGTCATTTTTCCTTTATCCATCCTGTCCCTTTGGATTCTAGATAATAGCTTTGACCTGAATAATGGTAGTGATGCAGAACAGGAGGAAATGGAGACTCAGGCTCCAGACTTCCCACCTCTGACCCAGCCAGCCCCTGACCAGTCGTCCACTGTTCAGCTGCATCCAGCAACCTCGCCAGCAGTCTCACCAACAGCCTCCTCAGCAGTCTCCTTGGCAGTGTCTCCAGCAGCCTCCCCGGAAATCTCCCCACAAGTCTCCCTGGCAGTTTCCAGAGCAGCCTCTCCAGAAATCTCCCCAGCCATCTCCCCAGCAGCCTTCCCAGCGGTCTCTCCAGCTTCCTCAGCAGCCCTCCCACCAGTCTCCTCAGAAGTCTCCTTGACAGCTTCCCCAGTGACCTCCCCAAAAGCCTCCCCTGCAGATTCCCCGGCAGCTGTCTTCCCAACAGCCTCCCCAGCAGACAAGGATATCAGCAGTGTTCCTGAAACAACTGCTGACCTGGAAGACACCATTGTAGAAGGAGTCCCTCCCTCTGGGAGCGGTGAGTCTCTAGATTCTGTCCCACCCCTGACCGGTTCCAGGTCCCCATTGACCTGTTGTTTCAGTATTTTGCTTGACCTCTTAACTTGGGTATCCCTGTCTTCCTCCCCCAGGTGATGTCCTGAGGAGACGTATTGCTACCCCGGAAGAAGTTCGTCTTCCCCTCCAACATGGGTAAATGCTCTAATTTGTTACATTCCTTGACCTTTGACACATTTAATGAATGATTCTAGGAAGAAGGGCAGGGAGCTCTCATCTGAGATGGGGGAGGAATGGACTAGACAAGAATGGGTTAAAGGATAGTTATCTGCAATGATGATGTTTCTGGGCACAGGATGCTTAGGCGTTCTTTCTTCCTTTGTCGTGGTCTTCCTTCCCTCACGCATTCTTTCCTCATTTTGTGGCCACTTAGTTTTTTCCTCGAGGGGTAGTGCTGTTATCTTTTCCAAATTCAGCTGGTGGGTCTGGGGTTCAGGTGTCCAAATGAGTTAATTTGTCCTATTATGTTTGGAGAAGGAAGAGCAGTGAATGGGGAGTGGCTTCATCCCCATGAATTGGGATTTTTTTTTTTTTTTAATGTACTCTAAGGGCAGGAACAGTCTGTGACCAGAATGAACAAGCCAGCTAACACCAAGGGCTTTGTAGGAATAACTGCCTTCCTGATCTTCCCCACCCCCACCCCTCTAGGCTACTTGTGGTCACCAAGTCTGAGTTCTGCTTTAAGTTTTGAGAGAAAGATAAGGCTTAGTCTTAGAATAATCTGTTGCTCAGAACACAGAGTTCCTTACTAAACCCTGGCCTCTACGGAGTCATTTCATGGAGTCAGCAGTGAGTTTATTCC
This sequence comes from Dama dama, assembly GCF_033118175.1. Classification (NCBI taxonomy): domain Eukaryota; kingdom Metazoa; phylum Chordata; class Mammalia; order Artiodactyla; family Cervidae; genus Dama; species Dama dama. The sequence goes on from NC_083683.1 coordinate 71,147,033, forward strand.
TCTGCTTGCCTCCCTGTCCTCTGTCATTTCTGCCTTTATTCTCTTAGGTCTGTATTCTCTTTGCTGGAAGCCCAGTAATCTGTCCCGAATGGCATTAGGGAGGGGTTTCTGACTGCTCCCCTCACTGACTTTGTGCGGGACGGGTGGAGGTCTGTCTGGGCTTGTGCAGTGTGGCGTGTTGCTTTCCGCTGAGGCACTGAGGGGCTTGAGGCTCAGGCCTGCTTTCTGGCCAAGCTTGTATCTCAGAATGGGCCTCTGCATCTACCTGCAGTTCTAGTGAGACAGGTGCGGGGAGGGCCATCTGCTTAGTGGGGTTGGCTTCTGGGTGGCTTAAGCGTGGGTAGGGGTGTGACCTGGCGGCAGGGCCCGTGTGCTTCTCTGGCAGATGGCGGAGAGAGGTGCGCATCAAGAAGGGCAGCCACCGGTGGCAGGGGGAGACCTGGTACTACGGCCCTTGTGGGAAGAGGATGAAACAGTTCCCGGAAGTGATCAAGGTAACGGGGTGCCCGTGGGCTCGCGTAGGAAAGCGTAGGCTCCTCTTTCAGGCCCCGTGGCAGCAGGCTGGCATTGTCTGCTCTGGGGCTTGTTCTGCTTGTGTTGCTGGCCAAAGGGCATGGTAGGACTGTAACTTCACTGACGCCACTTTACCTCCTCCTCGTAGTACCTGAGCCGCAACGTGGTACACAACGTCCGTCGGGAGCACTTCAGCTTCAGTCCCCGTATGCCTGTCGGTGATTTCTTTGAAGAGAGAGACACACCAGAGGTGCACACCCAAGGGTTAAATGTACTTTTGTAAATATGAGGAGGAGCTGGTGGACAAGCTGCAGCTTCCTCACGGGGTTTGGAGATTCTCCGGCATCAAATGGTTCAGAGGTTCTGGTGGCTTGCACGAACTTTGGTTGTAACAATCTCTTCCTTCTTACCTCAGGGCTTGCAGTGGGTACAGCTCTCAGCTGAGGAGATCCCATCCAGGATTCAGGCAATCACTGGGAAACGGGGCCGACCTCGGAACACTGAGAAGGCCAAGACCAAGGAAGCCCCGAAGGTGAAACGGGGCCGAGGTCGGCCACCCAAGGTCAAAGGCGCTGAGCTGCTGAGCAAGACAGACACCCGCCTGCTGAGGAGACTGGAGGCCCAAGGTGCCCTGCTGTTTTTTAACTTGCGGGTTCTGCTCACTCTCTGAGGTATCTGAAATGGTGATGAATTGGTTCATGCCTGGGTTTCCCAGGAGTGTGACTGACATCTGGATGGAATGAATCTGAATTACCTTCCCCTCTCTGGAAAGCAGCATCAGGGTCCTAGCACTTTTATGGTATTTTTTTTTTTTTAAACAACCAGTTCCTTTCTTGAGTTTCTCTTTAGTGGAGCCTTGTGTAGGGAGGTGGGGGTGGTATCCCAGGAATAATTATGAAAGGAGAGAGCGTTCATGCCCTTTCTGACCGTCTTTAGCTTCTTACCCGTCTTACTGGTCTGGCTTGTCTTGTGTAAACACTCATTGCCACCATCATAGAGGTTCAGAATTCACATCTGAATCCAAAAGATAATTGGTACTGTTTTAGTGGGATGGACAGGTAGGAAGTGTCTATAATTTTTCAGTACATATTGCACTTACCCTTATATAGTATGAAGAAGGTGAAAGAATTTGGAATTAAGTATCTCCTATTCAGAATTCCAGCTCTGCCAGATTCTGACTGTATGACCTGGAGCAAGTCACTTATATTTTGAAAGCCTCATAGTGGTTCGTCTGCAGATAGTATCTATCTAAACTTACGGGCTTGCTGCACAGATGTGGTGGTGGTAGTATTTCTGTGCCAGAATAGGATAGGTACTACCGCATCAAAAACGTCAGTCCTAAAACACTGTTGTCTGCAGAATCACACCTCAACATCATCTTCCAAAGGAGAAGAAATTCAGATATTTTAATGGAGCAAGACATAGGAGCTGAACATAGGCAATAACTATGTCAGACTTGATAGGGTTCTACTAAAGTGTCCATTATCTGGGCCCTTCCTTTCTGGCACATTCCTGCTTAATTGGTGCTTCCAACTCAAGACCACCTGCTTTCTCTGGCAGTTTTCTGTTTCCTTTCTTAGTTCTAAAATCACCCTGTCAGGCAGCCTGGGAGAGGGACAGTCTCTAAGGCTGCTCTGCTGTTCTGGCCTTCAGGACCCTTTCTGAAGCAGTCTAAGTTTCAGAGGCTGGTGCTTCTGGGCATGAGATGCCATTTGTGTTACCTCCATAGGAGGTTCCTCTCATACATTTTTTTCTCCCAGTGTTTTATGTATACTTAAAAAAAAAAAAAAAAGGCATCTGGTTTCTTCAGGGAGTTATTTGGAGGCCAACTTTGTGAAAGGCATGTGCTGGTCTGGATGCTGGAGACTGGTCTGCCTGCCTCACTCTTCATTTTTCTTTTTGCTCTCACAGAAACACTGAATGAGGAGGATAAAGCAAAGATGTGTAAAATCAAGAAGAAGATAAAGCAGAAGGTGCAGCGGGGAGAGTGTCAGACTACAAACCAAGGGCAGGTGAGGGACATCAGAGAGATTCCACAGTAGGTTAGCTTCCCCTACAGCTACTCTGCAGTCTTTTCCATCTCCCACGCCTGCCACCTGCCAGTTAGAGAATTTGGCTTGTTCAAAAATAATGTGGGCATCTCCAGGGTGAAAGAATTGATCCATTGCCAACCCCTCAACCCATGTCTCAGCTCTTCTCCTCAGCATCCTTGTTTGTTTTTGAATCCTAGCCCAAGCAGTGATGCTTTCAGAGTTTGAGGAGAAATGACTTCCTTTATGGTTTACAGGCCAAAAACAAGAGGAAACAAGAGACCAAGAGCTTAAAGCAGAAGGAAGCCAAGAAGAAATCCAAGGTAGGTACTTATATGCACAGGCATAACTTGGAAGTCACCAAACTGATTTTGCAAGACATGTGAGTTGGTCATGTTTTATAGTCATGTTTCTGGGTGTAAGGTGGGGAGGATGGGGACCAGGGAAGGGTGGTGATTTGAGTCTTCACGGCACTCCTGATTTCTCTCCCCCTTGGGTGGACAGGCTGAGAAGGAGAAGGTGAAAACAAAGCAGGAAAAACTGAAGGACAGAGTCAAGAAGGAGAAGAAGGAGAAGGTGAAGACGAAGGAGAAGGAGGCGGCGGCCAAGACCACGCCGGCGGGGAAAGCAGATAAAGTGCTGGCCACCCAGCGGCGCTTGGAGGAGCGGCAGAGGCAGCAGATGATCTTGGAGGAGATGAAGAGGCCCACGGAGGACATGTGTCTGCCTGACCACCAGGTAGTGAGGGGCGAGCAGGTCCTGGAGGGCCATCCGGGAAGACACTTGTGTTCAAGGAGGAGCCTCCTAGACGCCCAGGCTGTTGCCGTCCCACGTGTTTGACGGAACACCCGCCCCTTTCATCCCTACAGCCGCTGCCTGACTTCTCCCGCATCCCGGGTCTGCTCCTGCCGAGCGGGGCCTTCTCAGACTGCCTGACCATCGTGGAGTTCCTGCACAGCTTCGGCAAGGTGCTGGGCTTTGACCCCGCCAAAGATGTCCCTAGTCTGGGGGTCCTGCAGGAGGGGCTCCTCTGTCAAGGCAGCAGCTCGGGCGAGGTGCAGGACCTCCTGGTGCGACTCCTGAAGGCTGCGCTCTGCGACCCTGGCCTGCCCTGCTACTGCCAGGTGAGGCCCTATCCTGGTGCCCGAGGGCTGGGGTCCGTGCTTTCCTCAGTTTTGCGTTCTCTGAGTTGAGCACATGAACGCCCCTCCCAGAGTGATCCGGACAAGCAAAGGGAGACACACACATGGCCCCCAAAGAGAGTGGTTTGACTTAACAGTTCTTTGACTTCACAATGGTTCGAGAGTGATAGGCCTTCAGTAGAGGTACTAAGGTTTTGATTTTGATCTTTGCCTGGACTGGAGAAATGCGACAGTGCACTCTCAGTGCTGGGCAGCGAGTCAGCCATGCGTGTCACTTTTGCAGCCATTCTGTTCCTTACTTTCAATACAGTATGCAGTAGATTGTGTGACACAGTCAGCATTTTATTATTAAGTGGATTTGTGTTAAACGATGATTTTGCCTTCCTCTAGGCTAATTTAAATGTTCTGAGTGTGTTTAAAGTAGCGTTGGCTAAGCTGTCATGTTCTGTAGATTAGGTGTATTAAATGCGTTTTCAACTTACAGTCTTTTCAATTTATGATGGATTTTTTGGGACATGACCCCATCATCAATTGAGGAAGATCTGTATGCTACACGCTCTGCCTTGTAATGTACTGCCTCCTTTCTTAGGTCCCTTCTCGCTGCCTTGTGATTTTAGGTCCTGAGTCTCCATCACCATCTCCAGGGCCAAGTGGAGGGAGAGCTGTAGTTTTCCCTGGTTTTGTTTCCTCTGTTTTTTATTTTTCTTTCTGATCTCCCTCTGCTTATTTTATTCATTTTCCTTTAATACACTTTTCTTTTGTCCCTGTCCTTTTTCTTCTCTCATCTTATCCTACCAGCTTTCCTTCTTAACTTTTTCTATCTTAACCCCATAGTTCTCTCCTACTATATTTTCGTGCTCCAGATTGACTTGAGTTGTTCCTCTTTCTCTCTTAACTCCTATTATGTTCTCCTCCAAACAGTCCTTAAAGATCTTGGGGGAGAAGGTGTCCGAGATCCCACTAACAAGAGACAATGTATCTGAGATCCTGCGCTGCTTCCTCATGGCATATGGAGTGGAGCCAGCCCTCTGTGACAGCCTGCGCACCCAGCCTTTTCAAGCCCAGCCACCCCAACAGAAGGCTGCTGTCCTGGCCTTCCTTGTGCATGAGCTCAATGGCTCCACCCTCATCATCAAGTGAGTGGCTGGGGTGGGGATGGTTATCATGTGCCTTGGTCAGACTGGGGTAGGGGAGGGCTTTACCATCTAGAAATCTTGGGTGATGTGTGTCTACAGCCATGCTCTGGGCATGCTGGTGTGACCTGGACCGGATCTCACTCTCCTTCCTGGGAGAGCGTGAGCCTCACTCTGCCGCTCACCCAGGCTGGGCTCTAGGCTGAGACCCTCTCACCCTTGGACCCTGCTTCTATGTGTGTTGACACTTCTCCCTCGAGACACTGTCCCATTTCCCTGCAGCGAGATTGACAAGACTCTCGAGAGTATGTCCAGCTACAGGAAAAACAAGTGGATTGTTGAAGGCCGACTGCGGAGGTAAGGACAGGACAGAGGAGAGAAGGGGGAAGGGGTGAAGCATACCCAGGACTTCTGTTTGGAACTTGGTGTCCTTAGCCCCTCTCCTGGGGTTGAGACTGGTCCAGGGCCCAGGATGGATTGATTCAAGGTGTTCCTTTTGTGGCGGTATCATGTTCCTCACCACAGTTTCCCTTAACCTGTGTGTGTCAAGATTGAAAACTGCTCTGGCCAAGCGCACGGGGCGACCTGAGCTCGAGCTGCAGGGGCCAGAGGAAGGCCTGGGGCGCAGGCGCAGTCCTCGGGTCCTGGAGGAGACCAGCGGCGTGGAGGAGGACGGGGAGGAGGAGGCCGCAGCCGCTGTCCACGGCCGCAGGGCTCGGAGGGACGGAGAGGTACCAGCCCAGACCCGGGAAAGCGGGAGGTGGAGAACGCTATTTCTCTCTCTTGAATCTGATGATTCCCTTTTTCTCGGTGTCTACTTGTTTCTTCTCCAGGTTGATATCACAGCATCTAGCATCCCAGAGCTAGAGCGCCAGATAGAAAAACTGAGCAAGGTATTGTGCTTCAGCCTCCCAGGAGCTGGAGATCGGGGCTGGGTGGGAACTGGTTACCTTATGAGTTGGGCCTGGACGGTATCAATTTTATAGGGAAGCTGAGAGCCATGCCCTTCTCCAATGTACTGGACGAAGTCACCATTCTCACCCTGCAAGTGTGTTTTTCATTCATCTTCCTTTTCCACTGCCTACCCAGCGTCAGCTCTTCTTTAGAAAAAAGCTGCTTCACTCATCCCAGATGCTTCGAGCAGTCTCCTTGGGTCAGGACCGCTACAGACGCCGCTACTGGGTGTTGCCCTGTTTGACTGGTATCTTTGTGGAAGGAGCAGAGGGGAGCTTAGGTAGGTGTGTCGTAGGACCCTGGGTCGAGTCCTGGCTGACAAAGTTAAGCGATTCCTTTTCCTCTGCCTAGCATCTTGGGCGTTTCTGATTGTGTGACAGTCAGTTTAGCATGCTGTGGTTAAGAGCGCAGGCTCTGGAGTAAGACTGCCTACCTTCTGCTCTGCCATTTACCAGCTGTATGCTTCTGTTTTCATTTGTGAGATGGAATTAATAATACAATGTATATGTCATAGGGCTATTGAGGGGATTAAAGTAAGTTAATAGAATAATAACTTAGAATAATGTGTAACATAGCTGGTTCTCAATAAATATTAGCTTATGTTTATGCTGATGATAATTACTTGGGAACATAGTTTTTCCTTTGCAGATACAATGCTGGTTGCCCTATAAGCATTTTCCATTGCAGTCTCAAAAAGTGGGGGATTAAGTCCCAAGAGAAAGTATATGTCCTGTGTTTGTACACCCTCTTTCTTTCCCATTATATATCAGTGTGTGTCTTATGCTCTTCACTTTGCTTTACAGTTCCTGAGGATGTGATAAAGCAGGAAACTGACTCCTTAAAAGTGGCAACCCATTCAGCAACCAGCCCAGCCTCCTTCTCTCTGAAGAGGGAGTTAGCTGGCTCCAGCACCTCTGCCAGTTCTCCTGCCCGGGCTCGAGGCCGACCTCGGAAAACTAAGCCTGGCTCTATGCAACCTAGGCACTTGAAATCTCTTTCCAAGGGTCAAGGTTCAGAAGAGCCTCAGACCCAGCTTCAGCCTGAGATTCAGTCCCATCCTCAGCTTCAGGCTCATGCCCAGCCCCAGCTTCAGTCCCATCCTCACTCTCATAATGGGTTCCTGGAGCCAGAAGGCTCCCCATTGTCTCTGGGTCAGAGCCAGCATGACCTCAGCCAGTCAGCCTTCCTGTCTTGGCTGAGCCAGACTCAGAACCACGGCTCCCTGCTCAGCAGCTCAGTCCTCACGCCTGACAGCAGTCCCGGAAAACTGGACCCAGCCCCATCACATGCCCCAGAAGAGCCAGAACCTGACGAGACAGAAGCCAGCCCTGATTCTCAAACTCCCTGGTTTAATTTCTCAGCCCAGATGCCCTGCATTGCTGCCCCTACACCACCCCCTGCAGTTTCTGAGGACCAGCCCACTCTTTCCCCTCAGCTACCTGCTTCTTCCAAGCCAGTAAGTAGCCAGAATTCGTGGTATGCACTTATATTCATCTGGCCACAGGCTAGGTTGCCTGACTGTGGGCTGTTGCCACGGCTGGGGGGAAGGGATGAGGCCAGTGGGGTCCTGTCAACATGCAGACACCCCCATCCATCACCTTGTGTTTCATCTCATTCATAGGGGAGCAGAGCCAGTGCCGCCAGCTCCTGTTCTCCAGGGCCATTCTCTTCCACGCCTTTGCTGGGCATGGCTCCTAAAAGGCGAGCAGGAGATCCTGGAGAAACACCACACAGCCCTGCAGGGCAGGGACAGCCGAAGCGGAGAGGGAGGCCTCCCAGTAAGTTTTTCAAACAGATGGAGCAGCGCTACCTAACGCAGCTGACAGCCCAGCCTGTCCCGCCCGGTGAGTGAGCTCGGGACGGGATGGACTGAGGGTGCAGGCGGGAGTGGCATCAGATGTGGACCTTGTAGTTCCCATCGCCCACGTCACACAAGTGAACTGTGTTCACAGAGATGCGCTCCGGCTGGTGGTGGATCCGGGATCCTGAGACGCTGGATGCCACGCTTCAGGCCCTGCACCCCCGAGGCATCCGAGAGAAAGCGCTTCACAAACACCTGAGCAAACACAGGGACCTCCTGCAGGAAGTCTGCCTGCGGCCCGCAGCAGGTCAGGCCTGAGCGCAGGAGCCCAGGGCAGTTCTGAGCTGCTGCTGTGGGTAGTGAACAGCCTGACGGGGTTTTCTCTGCCTTCTGTCTTCTCAGACCCCATCTTTGAGCCCAGTCAGCTACCTGCCTGTGAAGAAGGGATCGTGAGCTGGACCCCCAAAGAGAAGACGTACGAGACAGACCTGGCCGTGCTTCAGTGGGTGGAGGAGCTGGAGCAGCGGGTGATCCTGTCTGACCTGCAGATTCGGGTACCCTGGGCTGACACTGGGTAGGGGGCTGCTGAGGAGAGGGTGTTCATCTCGTACACGCTGTTAGGAAAACTTGTGCTTCCCATTTTGCAAAGTGGTCTCCCATGACCCTAAATTGGTCACATCTTTTTCTGTGCTTAATGTCCTTCCTTTATAATGAGTTTTATTTCTTTCTCCCACCTGCAGGGCTGGACATGTCCCAGCCCAGACTCCACTCGTGAAGACTTGGCCTACTGTGAGCACCTAGCTGATTCCCAGGAGGACATCACCTGGCGGGGTCGGGGCAAGGAAGGTCTGGCACCCCAGCGCAAAACTACCAACCCCCTGGACCTGGCGGTGACGCGGCTTGCTGCCCTGGAGCAGAACGTGGAGCGGCGGTACCTGCGGGAGCCCCTGTGGCCCGCTCACGAGGTGGTGCTGGAGAAGGCCCTGCTCAGCACGCCCGGCAGTGCCCCGCAGAGCGCGCCCACGGAGATGTGAGTGCCTGCCCTCCAGTCCTGGGTCTTGGGGAGAAGGAATCGATTTAATAAATCCTGCTCCTCATCCCCAAATCACCCCTTTCTCCCATCAGATCATATGAGATCACCCCTCGAGTTCGGGCCTGGCGCCAAACGCTAGAGCGATGCCGGAGCGCGGCCCAGGTCTGTCTGTGCCTGGGCCAGCTGGAGAGGTCCATTGCCTGGGAGAAGTCCGTCAACAAAGTGGTAAGAAGCCTGGGGAGCTGAAGAGATGGCCCCTGGGATGGGTGGGGTGAGTGGCAGGCAGAGAGGTGTGAGGGCTCACCCTGACTCCTCACAACCCTGGTCCAGACCTGTCTAGTCTGCCGGAAGGGTGACAACGATGAGTTTCTTCTGCTTTGTGATGGATGTGATCGTGGCTGCCATATTTACTGCCTTCGGCCCAAGATGGAGGCTGTCCCAGAAGGAGACTGGTTCTGTGCTGTCTGTCTGGCCCAGGTACATCTTCTGCTCTCTCATTCCACTCCCAAGCAAAGCAGAGGTTTTCTTTCTCATCCCATTTACCACCAGTCTTAAAAATATCATTCTTACCATGCCTTCCATCTCTTCTGGGAAAAGGTTCCAGATGACGTGCTAGGAGACCTGGGTTCTGGTCCTTTTTTGCACAAGTCACTTAAATTCTACCACCTTACTTGCTTTCCTTATAAAATGGGAGTGATTATATTTTCCTTTTTCACGTAACCCGAAAGGGTGAGTAATAAATTCACTGACTTACGCATGAAAGTATTTTGAAACCTCAGTCACACTCAGACAGGTGGTGCTGTGCTAGGTCACTCGGCCCTGTCCGACTCTTTTGCAACCCTGTGGACTATAACCCGCCAGGCTCCTCTGTCCATGGGATTCTCCAGGCAAGAATACTGGAGCGGGTTGCCATGACCTCCTCCAGGGCATCCTCCTGACCCAGAGGTCAAACCCACGTCTCCTGCATTGGCAGGCGGGTTCTTTACCACCCGTGCCACTTGGGAGACCCCCAGACAAGTAGGGACTGTGACAAAAGTGGAGAGCAGAGTATGCATCTCTCGCTGTGGCTGACCTCACCTTTTTCTCATCCTCAGCAGGTGGAAGGAGAACTGACTCAGAAATCTGGTTTCCCAAAACGAGGCCAGAAGCGGAAAAGCAGTTATGTGCTGAACTTCCCAGACGGTGACAGCCGACGGCGCCGGCTGCTGCCAAGGGGCCGAGAGAGCCCAGCAGCGCCCCGGTGCTCAGAGGAAGGGCTGTCCCCCTCGAAGCGGCGGCGCGTCTCCATGCGGAACCATCACAGTGATCTCACGTTCTGCGAGTGAGTTGAGTGAATTCTGGAGACAACCAGCTCTACGTTTTCCAGAGTAGAGGGCTAGGATGGGTGTGTGTATCATCACTGTCTGTTTCATAATAGGATTATCTTGATGGAGATGGAGTCCCATGATGCAGCTTGGCCTTTCCTAGAGCCTGTGAACCCACGATTGGTGAGCGGGTACCGGCGTATCATCAAAAACCCTATGGATTTTTCCACCATGCGGGAGCGACTGCTCCGGGGAGGGTAAGCAGACATCATTGATGCTCCCGGCTTTTGTGTTACTGCCCCTGCTGGTGCCCCAGCTGACGGCTCTGTCCCCGCCCCTGCCCAGGTACGCCAGCTCGGAGGAGTTTGCCGCTGACGCGCTCCTGGTGTTTGACAACTGTCAGACTTTCAATGAGGACGACTCTGAAGTGGGCAGGGCTGGGCACACCATGCGCCGCTTCTTTGAGAGCCGCTGGGAGGAGTTTTATCAGGGAAAGCAGGCCAATCTGTGAGGCATGGGAGTGGGGAGTCACCTTGTGGCATTGCCCCCTGCCCTCCACACAAACCCTGCCGTTCTCACCTGCTGATGCTGCCCTGGGTCCAGACTCAGAGGGAGAACCCTGGTTCTTCACCTTGCCCTTGGCAGCGCCCTATGTCTTCTCATCCTTACACCCTCTCTCCCTCTCCTCCTCTTGTTCCTCAAGTAAGAGGGGCAGAGATGAGGTCCTTCTGGACTGAAAGCCAAAAAAGAAAGAAAAAATAATTTTTCCTTTCTGTTTTATTTCCTAATTAAATAAGAGGAGGAGGAAAGAAGCCCCTACTTCCTCCTCCCAGCTTCCTCACCTTCCCTGTACGTGCCCCAGCATTCTGGGGCTATTTAACAATAGCAATAGTTCTAGTGAATGTGTGAAACCGAGAAACACTCTGTACTGTGTGTGGACCCGCAGTGACGGCCAGTAAAGTGGACTTAACTCCCAAGCGTGTCGAGCCGGACACCGGGCCCTGAACATGCTGCTTCCATGCTCAGTCCCCCCTGCTTCTCTCTCTCTCTCAGCCCCCTCTCCCCTTCAGATCTGTCTCTCATCCAGTAATGTAAAACTATTGTGTACGGGTTCCTCCATCCTTTTCTCTTCCCCCAAATCTTTTTTCCCTTCAAAGGAAAAAGTTCAGAGGTCCCTGTCTTTCTCTCTGTCCTCATCTTCCTGCCAATAGCTAGCCCCTCGATAATGTTGGATACTCCTCAAATGCTGAGTTTCTAGCCTTTTCTGAAACTCAGTAAACTGGGGAGAGGGCCGGGAGGCACCCTGGACCTTCCAGCCTCCTTCCCCACCTCTTACCCAAACCTCCCTCTTGGGAACTCCTCAGGGACAACTACTGCTGAGTTTGGGCACACCCCAAGATGGGGGCCAGGTAGCAATCGACTGGCCTCAGAGAGAGAGAGAGAGGTGTGTGGGTGTGTGTGTGTGAGAGAGAGGATGTGATTGTGCCCCTGTTTTTTGGTGGCATCCATTCAGTTTTTTCCCAAGTATCTGTTTCCCATTGTTTCAAACCATTGAAACACCTTTCTCATTGTTTCAAACGATCACGTTGTCTTTGGGAAACCACAGGAACAGTTTTTCTGGGTCAAAGCTGTGTCTCTTCCCTCTCTCCCAGGCGTTTCTGTTCCAGCCTCTTCAAACTGTGCAATCTTCTAGCAGGAACACCCTCTCCTTTGAGCAGCGCTGAGTCCTAAGCCTTTGCAGGGAGGGGGCAGAACTGGATCTCTTCCTGATCCCATGCGCTTCTGTGGGTTTAGTTGTGCTTTCCTTCCGTAGCTACTTTATATCCTGGGGCCCCTTCCCCAGTAGCAGAGACCCCAGAGCACAAGTGAGTAGGGAGGAGATGCTCTGGGTCCACCACTGCCCGACATGTGAGAGGAAAGCTGCTAACTCCCAGCTATAGCCATGGGCCCCTGGCCCCCTGCCTTCCTGCTCAGCAGAGCCCCTCCCATCAGAGATTACGGGTACTTGCACTGGGGAGGTGGCTGCTGGCTGGCCCAAGCAGAGAGCTGAGGCATCCCAGAGATGTCCCACTGGTGGGAGAGGGGTGCCGGGCGAGGGGGAGCGTTCCTGTCCTTCGAGCAGCACTGACTAGCCACTGAAGGGGGTGGGGCGGTGTGGGTCCCGGGGCAGCCCCTTTCTTTCTTTATGCCCCTACTCCCCCATAGCCTATTTCTAAAGTCGCCTTTTCTGTCAGATAAACCTCAGAACTTTTAATTTTATTTGAGATTTTTTTTTTTTTTGCTTTTAAATAAGAGGTGGATTGAAGAATATTTGAATTGACTTTATATTATGCATAAATATTTATATTTTATCTAAATAACTGCTCTGTAACAAACTTTGTGTTAGTCAGGCATTTGGAACTGTTATAGTTGGGGGCTCTTCTTCCCCACGGCAGTTTTCCCCAGTATAAAATGTTCTAGATTAATTTTACCGTTGGAGGTTAGGTGGACGGGGGAGTGAAGTTTCAGTTGTTCCTGCTCTGCGTTCCTCTCCCAGCTCCATCTCTTTCCCTAGGGACCAGGCGCTCTGAAGGTGGGGTGGAGTCCTAGCCTCAGTTTGGAGTGGGGGTTGATGGGGGGTGGGGATAGGGCTGATCAAAGGGGCCATTTCTCACTTTCCTTTCCTCATCTTCACTGCCCCTGAGCTAGGTGGGTTTTCTCTCCTTGACAAGAGTGTTTGATAGGGAAGGCAAGTGTTAAAAGTAAATAAAACCCACCCCCGCCCCTTTGTTTCCCTTCCCCCATCAGTCTGGTAACAGGAAGAAACCACACCATCAACACCAACAAATCTCCACGTTCCTTTTACAACAGAAGGGACTTGACTTTTTATATAACCAAATGTGGTGTTTTAGTGACTTTTTGATAATGTACAGTTTTTTGTGAATTTAAATTTATTTCTTTCTATATTTTTAGGACCAATCTCATTTTTAATAAGGTAAAAAAAGGAAAAAAAGTCTAGAGATAAAAAAAAAAACTCCTGTTTTTGCCATGTGATGTTCCACAAGTGCAGCTGTAGAAAAGTGCTTGTCAGTTGAATAAAAACCACATTTGATAGAGACTCAAAAGACTCTGTGTATTTATCTTCCTTCAACATAGGTTCTTGTAATTGCCTAAAGGGGAAAACCGGGTGGTGTCAGGGTGAGTATGTGACTGGTTTGATGGAGAAGACAGTTCCCCAGTGCAGACAGGAGAGCAATGTGCCCCTAAGTGTCAGCATTTCTCTCGCAACCGCCATGCTTGGCCCTTCCTTTTCCAGGAGGCGTCCAGGGCAGAATTCCTATTTATGTGAAGGAGCGGGTGCTCCTGGCTGAGGTGCTGTAACAGGGCTCGCGTGTGCCGAGTCCCTGCCGTGTGAGGCGTGGCCTTAAAGCTTTCTAAGGCTGCTGCCTGTGCTCCTCATAACAGGAAGTGTGTGCTCATCACCACCTTCCCCAGCTTCCCACCCATGGATGAGACACCGCGAGGTAGACTTTTGTGTTTTATTTCACAAGTTGAAATAAGACAAAGTTCTACCAAATTATAGGGAAGAAACATGAGAATACCAAGGGTCAGGAAAATTAGAATGGGTAGCACTGGCACAAACATGGCAAGAGTATAAAATTAGAAACCTCTGGATAAAGAAAAAATGTACAAGGATGTGTTTTGAGGATAATTAAACTTATTTCCTGTCCAAGGTGGTAAGTGCGTGCAGGAGTGCACTCGCCACCCCCGAAATTGTATGTGTTGGGGGATGCAGACACCAGTAAATGTTGTGAGAACTTTTTACAAGCTGGGAAAGCGTTTTGTTTTGGTGACCCTCTAACTGGAATAGGAGAAGGAATATCTCTGTTTTCAGCCCCACAAAAACCTCAGATGGCCACTTTGGTGCCTGCTTACCTTCTCAGCTAGTGGCAGCCACTGGCAAACCTAATCAAGTGATAAACTGCTCCAGTGCTGGTGTTCCCGGGGGCGGCCCCAAGCACTGACAGCCTAAGCAGTCGTCATTTGGCCTACCACAGCAAGATCTAACTGAAGATTTCACACTATTCTAGGGTGATAAATGAGGTAAAAGTCTCAAAGAAGACATTCCAGAAATAGAAATAACGAGGAATTTTTGCATTTGATCGTGAGCCCTTTCTAGCCCCCAGCTTCCTAACCCTCGTGAAGGGAAGGACAGTGAAGGAAGGAGACACGTGTAAACCACGGGCCGTGCCCGTGCCGAGCGTGGAACCGTGAGGTAGGTCTGTAACGAGGACGGGGAGGTTGTGGGCCACGCCTGGGTTCATCTGAAATGCAGGGGCCAGGCCGCGGAGCAGCCGCAGTGGTCAGGGCTGAGACGGCACCTGCCTCTCTGATTACTAGTCTCGTGGGGAGCACCTCTAGGGGGTGCCGCAGAACTCAGCAAAGAGGAGGAGGGCGGGAGAGCTCACAGGCCTGGCTCAGCTGTTGACGGAAGGCCCTCCTACGAAAGGAAAGGGTAAAGGCTGGGTGAAGGCGGGATCTGCTAATGCCTGGACGGAGTCAAAAGCACAGAAATGGCATAGTTGGTTTAGGAGGGAATCAGGAAGGGTTAATGTGGCAAGGCACAAGGTCAGACCTAGCCCTTACAGCCTGGCTGTCACAATACCACCCTCTTCCTTGAAGCGGGACAAGTTTAGACCTGATGACTGACCCCAGTCAAGGTCAAGACCAAGGAGGCCGAGACAACCTGCCAGTCAGCGCAACGCCGCTGCTCTCCCAGAAGGTGGCGCCCGTGCACAACAGAACATTCTGCTTTGGGTTTTTTTTTTTTTTTTTTTTAAGTTTACACTCCATTCCAGCAAGCCCTCTCACTTCACCTTTGTGGAGCAAAATAACCACCCACAAACAGGCGCCCCAAACGGCAGACACTGAAGCAGCAGGGGATACGCAATGCAGGCTCCAGGGGCTAAATGAGTGCACTGGTCGGTAAGTCAGGAAAAGAAGGATGGAACTGGGCTGAGGTGGCCCGACCCAGGGAGGGTCAGTCTAGTCCTCACAGTAGGTTAGGGTGCACGTAATGTCCCCCTTCTGCCCCATGATTCCTGACAAGGGGTATTTATTTCCTCTTCAGAGCCACTAGGCTTCCTAGTCTGGGCAGCTCTTCCAATCCTTTGTTAAAAATACTCTACATTTCCCCTAACCTCGACCCACACCCTCCTCCAAAAAGGCTCAGGTCTGAGTATCCAGAGTGAGAGGCGCAGTAATGATATTGGCATGAGGTGGGACAGGCGGGCACGAAGCCTAGTAAAGGACTAGATCACCTGAGAAAGTGACTCTAGTATGTTCTATCTGACTGAAAAGAGAGAAATGCAAAGTAGTAAAATATTTTAAGAATGTCACGAGCACCATAATGACCAGGGGTGAGATGTGAAGTACAGGCAGAGTATGACCTGGGCTCCATGAAGACAGGATTCAGAAAACACCAGCATCGTTTAAAGGGCCCAGCCCAAGGCTATGAGCCTGAAGACCCCCGAGAGTTCCTCAGCAGCACCCCTGCCCCCACTGGGCCATTTCGAGACAGAGAAACTGGCCCTCATTCCTTCTCTCCTTTTTCCAATCACTCACCCATGTCATGAACTGTCAAGAAATGAACTAACAATTAGGGGGAAAGTATCAAAAGGGTCCAAACGAAATTCCATGATACCATTAACCACTACAAAAATAACTTCAGGCTCTCAACTCCATCACTTCCCACGCCCAAACCTGCCCAAACCAGAAACATTCATTAATAAAATCCATTAAGCAGGTTCACATGAGGAAAACACACAAAAGGTAACTTCACAATTTTAAAGCAAAACAATGCAAAGTAAAAGCCATTTAAACATTTAAATACAGAGAAAGTAGAACCAAGAATTCTGAGAGGCAGAGAAGGGGCACCAGTAATGTCAACAACAGCTTCTACACATGAAAGGCCCTCATTTCTCTAAGTGAAGTCGCTCAGTCGTGTCTAACTCTGTAACCCCATGGACTGTAGCCTACCAGGCTCCTCCATCCACGGAATTTTCTAGGCAAGGGTACTGGAGTGGGTTGGCATTTCCTTCTCCAGGGGATCTTCCCGACCCGGGGATTGAACCTGGGTCTCCCACATTGCAGGCAGATGCTTTAACCTCTGAGCCACGAGGGAATCATTTCACTAAACCTCCTGGCAAAGCAAGGTTCCCCCAAACTACTATTAATTAAATGAACAGGAGTCTAGACCTTTCTCTTTTTCTTCAAGGCCCCTGACGAGATCTACGTTGTACTTTCCTGACTAAGGACTAGAGACTCTGGAACAAGAGCTGCCTGCCCAGGCAAGCCCTCCCAGAAGGTTACTGGACTTGGGGCTGTTTGACACCAGATTAACCCTTCCTGAGGTGGGACGCACCCGTGAGAAAACTGTGCCCATTCTGTCTCTGACAGTTCCCTCGTTGCCCACCATCCCTACCTACCGTCTGCTGCCTCCGCCCCGCACCCTCGGGATGCACAAGGGGACACTCGGGGCGGGGGCATCAGGACTCTCAACCCTGAGCCGGGTGAGGGAGGGGAAAGCTGGGCCCAGGCTCTGCACAACTGACATCACAGCTTCTCCCCTCCTCCATTCCGTCATCGGGCTGTCTGTCTGTCTGTCTGTCTGTCTGTCTGTCTGTGGGAAACCACCTGGCCTGCAAGTGAAGGGGGGCGGCCCTCTCCTTTCCGCGCAGAAGGGAGCAACTGGGAAGAGGAGGTACAGGACCTACTTCCCAGGCGGCGGGCAAAGGCTTTCTCCGCCCCGTCTGCAGGCACCAGGTCAGGTCTTGCAGAAAGAGATGGGGCTGAAGAGCGAAACAGAGCCTCGCTGTGAAGGACTCCTGACCTTGGGACAACAGAGATGGATGTATTGCTCTTTTCTCTCCTAGCTCCCTGCTGCCCTTCCACAAGGAAAACTATGTTTGACATCCTGATTCCCTGGGAAAGGGGCCCAAATGCTCTGGACAGTTACGAAGAACTCTGTCCTTTCCCACCCCGCCTCATCCCCTCAATGTGTGTGCAATGTGTGGCCCGAGCCGTTCAGGGGCAGCCCTCGCTGCATACACAGAGGTGCCAAAGGTCAGCGCCTGCGGAAAATTCAAGAACCTCAGTTCTCTGTCTCAACTAGTTGCCTGGGGGTCCAAAGGCACTGTGTCCAGGGCTGGGAGTTGACCAAGCCCTCTGGTACACAGGCGGGCTCGACACCGCCTTCATCGAGGTCTCCTAGCCGGGCACAACTGACATCCTGAGTCAGCGGATTCTCTGGTGGGAAGCCAGGTCTCCCCTGGGCGCTGCAGGATGGGCGGCAGCACCCCGAGTCTGCGGCCAGTAGATGGAGGCACACAGCCTCACGCCCAGACACGACCCTGAAGTCGGCCTCCAGGGACTGCCAGACAGCCTCCAGGGGACAAGGCACCTCTCCGAGAGTCACTGGTCTGAAGGCGAAGCAGCTGATGGTCCCCGGTGGGGAAGGAACCTAAGTGGATTCAGCAAGGTCACAAATGCAAGGGCTCCGAGCATGGCAACGACATGCGACAGGGAAGACGGGGGCCCTGAGGCCCAGGGCAGGAAAGATCTTCAGGGAAAAGCAGAAAAGCCAGGTGTTCCTGAAAAGCTGTAGCTGGGGAAGACAGCTTCTCAGAGGGTGTGGTGCTGGCCTCAGCAGTGAGAAGAATCAAAAGTCAGTAGGTCTGTTCCTCTGGAACTTGCCAGGGAAAACCTAGTCTTCATCCCAATGTGGATCAAAGATGGCTTCCAAAGGCTGTGGAACCGTCTCCTTGGTCAGGCGAGGCCAAGGCTCTGCTTCCGGAAGGGCAGAGGCAGGAAAAGCCGCCTCCACTGCCTACTTAGGGTTCCACCTGTTCCTAGCCCTGCCCCTCCAAATTCCATAGGAAGTCTCATCCAAAAAAGAAATTCACAAAATTAAAAGCTGTAAAGAGGTTAAAGCAAGCAGGTTCTGCTGTATGGAAAAGAGAAAAAGAACAATCTGGATGAGAAAAAGAAGGCATAAAATGTATGTGAAGAAGAGATGGGATGCGTGATCTAAGAGCTTTATAAAACAAAACATTGGAAGTCTGTATTCTTTCACACATCTCCCCACAAAAAAGGTCCATTGCTAAACTCAGAAAGAAGGGCCCACGCAGGACCCCATCAATGTGCTAGCACCACATCTTTTTTTTTTTTAGAAATAAATTTTTTATAAAAAAAAAAAAAAAGCCTTCCCAAATAAGTCCAACACATCAAAAATGGTTTTTCACAAAGATGAGAAGTCCCAGGCACCAGTCTCTTTGGCGTAGGATAAGAGTATATTGCAGTTAAAAGCAAAACAGCAAACTTTCTTCACAAAGGAAAAAAGTTTCCTGACGTCCTTGGCTGCAGCGCACACGACAGGGGCCGCCCCTCCCCAGGCTCCACCGGCGGCGGACGGGAGCCAGGGCGGGGGTGCAGGGCTTTCTCTTCCTGGGCCCAGGCCTGTGCGAACCGACCACCGCGTGCGTGCTCAGCTGGCCCCCGGGGGCCGTATTCCCGGGCAGCCCTCTGCAGTCCGGAGCATCAGCATCTCCCAGAATTCTTTTATATTCCACAAAGGCGGGGAGGGAGACCCTAAAAGAGGCGTGTGCCAGAGAGGGCGGGAGGGGCGGTGACAGCGTGAGAACCGGTCCACCTCGGCGGCTCGCGGCCCTGCGCCTCTTACCGCCGTCACTTGCTGAACGGGAAGGGGTAGACGCCGTGCTCCGCGGGCGCGTCCACCGGCGCCGGGTTCTGCTGGCTGCCGCTCTCCTGCACCAGGGCGAGGCGTGAGTCACCGCGCGCTCCCTCCCCGCACCAAGCCGAGCGCCCGCCCCGACCTACCCCTGCCACACACCTGCCCGAGTGCACGCGCGCACACGCGCACTCACAGCGCCACGTCCCCAACGTCAGAGCAGCCTGTCCTCATCCCAGGGCACACGGTCAACGCAAGCCAGTGCCCTGGGATGAACTGCTGCCCGGCTAAACGAGAGGAAGAGCCTGGCTAAGTCTCTCCTCCTGCGTTCTTCACACACGAACACAGAAATCAGCGACACCGCCAGAGGAAGACTGTGACCAGTGGAAAACCTGCCTCTGATCACCTTCCAGTCTTCAACCCCAGGAGACAATAAAGTTCTTACCTCAACTGAAACGCTGGAAGCAGGCACCGGCGTGTACTGGGAGATGTAAGCCCCCTGCAGCGCTGCAGCGGCCGGCACGTACTGGAACGAGACGCATTGACAGGCTCGGAGCAGTGACCCTTGGCTACCCTTAAAACACCTGGGGAGCCAGAAGTGCCCGTGTTCCCTCTCCAGAGAGGCTAACCCAATTGTGCTTTTTAAAAGCACGTGATGACCCTGCAGTCCGCCGGCTGAGACAGGCTCTGCAGTCCACGGGCTAAGACAGACTTCTACCTACACGGCGGCTCTTCCTCCTGCCCCATCTTCTGCCTTTTCTCAGCCCAAGGCCCCTCTGCTTTAAGCACTCCTCCACAAACCAAACTCACCCGAGCTTCGAGAAACCTAACGGGCTTCGCCCATTCTTCCTATTACTGTTCTGATAAGGCTTTCAGGAAATGTGTGTGAACCCCTCCTTGATAATATGTAGACAGAAGCACTGATCCTTTAGTTACATGAGTAGGAATCAGTTAAAACAAATGAGTTTCAGAGTAGAAGGCTGCATTCCTTGCTCACAGACTGACCCTTTTTCAGTTCATCTCCTTTTCGGAGTGTGTCGTCGATGACAGTGAAGTGATTCCCATCCCTATCCAAGAGTATTTAAACCTGAGAGCCTTACACAGGTGTTCCTTGTGTGGCAGGAGTTTGTAAGAGGAATATCCTGCTTTACCATGCCCGTGCTGCTGAGAGAGAGGTGGCCCAGCTGCTGGGTAAGAGGTCCCACCATGGAGGCAGGCTGGAGAGAAATGGGATGGTCCACTCCTGGTGTCAGAACTGAACCCTAGAAGCAGCAACAAAGGGCAAAGTTAGTTGGCAGCATCCTGTGAGGCTGCGGGAAGCAGTGGTTCACGGCGACCAGAACCACTGATGACAGACATTTACAAATCCTGGAAAACGACAGGCAAGCAACCACCCGGCCCTGCAGCAGGAGCATGCGCTCTGCCCACCGGTCTGGAGGCATCCTGGTCTAAGAACAGCAAACTCACAGAATTTCAGCTCAGACACCTGGTTACACCGGAGACTGAGCCAGGACTCACACCCACACCTCCTCTCATCAAACCCCACTGTTCTCTTTTACATCAAATTGCCACTTTGGCTTTTGCCCACTTCTCAACACTCACTGAGGGCTGCATGAGGTATGAGGGGTGGTGCATCCAAGACGGGTTAGGTGCTTGTAGAGGAGATGTCTGAGTCACTCTCTAATGCAAGCAAAAATAAACAGACAAAATGTTAACTTCCTGGAGACTATTATTTCACCCAATGATGTGAGAATTTTCAGCAAAACACAACTGAGTTTGGAGTGTGGGGCTTCCCTGGTGGCCCAGATGGTAAAGAATCTGCCTGCAATGCAGGAGACCCGGGTTCGATCCCTGGGTGCAAAAAATTCCCTGGAGAAAGGAATGGCAACCCACTCCAGTGTTCTTGCGGAGAGAATTCCATGGACAGAGGAGCCTGGCAGGCTACAGTCCATGGGGCCGCAAAGAGTCAGACACGACTGAGTGACTAACAATTTCAATCTCAGTGCCTCCTTAGAAAATAGAAATATTTAAGGATATTTTAAAAATATTAACCACTCTTACAGTTCAAGTAACCCAATTTTAAAATGGGCTAAGAATCTGAGTAGGTACTTCTCTGAGAAGATACACAAACGGCCAACAAGCACAGTCAAAGGCTCATCACTAGTCACTGCCCCGCTGCGCTTAGTCACTCAGCTGCGTCCACTCTTTGCGACCCCAGGGACTGTGGCCCACCAGGCTCCTCTGTCCCTGGGATTCTCCAGGCAAGAATACCAGAGCGGGTTGCCATTACCTCCTCCAAGGGATCTTCCTGACTCAGCAATCGAACCCGCATCTCTGGCATTGTAGGCAGATTCTTCACCGCTGATCCACCAGGGAAGCCCCTAGTCACTAGGGAGATATAAACCAAAGTCACAATGAGATAGGACTTCACACCCACTGAGACGGCTACAATTTTAAAAGGACTGAATAACAAATGTTATGCACTGCAGGTGGGGATGTACAATGATACAGTGACCTTGGAAAACAGTTTGGCAGTTCCTCAAAGAGTTAATAGGTACTGAGCAATTTCACTCCTAGGTATATACCCTAGAGAAATGAAAACATACGTCCACACAAAAATCGTGCACAAAAGTTCATAGCAGTATCACCCAATAATACGATGAATATTATTATTCATAAGAGCCAAACAGTAGAAACAACTCAAACGACCATCAACTGATAAAGAGATTAACAAAATGGGGCGTGTCCATACAGCGGAGCATGATTCAGTCGTAAAAAGAATGAAGCGCTGACACATGCTACACGTGAACAGACTTCGAAAATACGCTCAGTGAAAGAGCCCAGACCCGAGAGACATTTACTATAAGCTTCCACTTTCACCGTATGCCCAGAATAGGCAAACCTATAGATACAGAAAGTGTGTCAGTGGTTGCCAGGGGCAAGGAAGAATGGGGAATGACTACTAATGGGCACAGAGTTTCTTTCTGAGGTAGTGAAAATATTCTGGAATTAGATAATAGTGATGGTTGCATAATTCTATAAATATACACTACTGACTAGTATACTCTAAGAAAGCAAACTTTTATAGTCTGTAATTTATATCTCAACTTTAAAAGTAAAAAAGCAATGAGAAGTTAGAAATGAATCTTGATAAACAAGTAGGTCTATTCCACAAATGTAGGGATTGTTCAAAATCAGAAACTCTACAAACATGTCAAAATTGAAGGAAAAAGTCAGTGTAATAGTAGACGCTGAAAAGACATTTTATAAAATCCAACAGCCATTTACTTAAAAAAAAATCATGAAGTAGGGAATTCCCTAGAGGTCCAGTGGCTATGACTCAGACCTTTTCCTGCCATGACCTGGGTTCAATCCCTGGTTGGGGAACTAAGGTTCTGAGAGCCGAGAGTTACAACCAAAAAACAAATTTTAAAAAATATCACAAAATAAAATAGAGACTAAAAAGAAACTACTCACATATATTAAAGGCTATTACCAAAAACTTAGCTGCAAGCATTAACCCACATTAAAAACACTGCAATTATGGTGACCTATTAGGTAGCAGAGTCAGATACAACTGGGATACAACTGGCATAAAATCGAAATGGAGAAGAGAACTATTATTTTGCATCAGTGATATAACTGCATACCTAGAAAACCTAAGAGATTTAAGTTAAAAAATTACTAATAGTAATGAGAGGATTTGCCAAGTGAGCAAAATAGATGAACATAAATCAATAACCTCTCTTCAGTGTATCAATAAGCACCTAAAGATGATGATAAAATGTATGCTGCTGCTGCTAAGTCACTTCAGTCGTCTCTGACTCTGTGCGACCCCATAGACGGCAGCCCACCAGGCCCCCCTGTCCCTGGGATTCTCCAGGCAAGAACACTGGAGTGGGTTGCCATTTCCTTCTATAATGTGTGAAAGTGAAAAGTGAAAGTGAAGTCGCTCAGTTGTGTCCGACTCTTAGCGACCCCATGGACTGCAGCCCACCAGGCTCCTCCATCCATGGGATTTTCCAGGCAAGAGGACTGGAGTGGGGTGCCATTGCCTTCTCCAGATAAAATGTATAGACCTACATAAACAAAATTAAAATCCTACTGAAGGACATAACAAAGATTTGAGAATATGAAAAGAAATACATCTCAGGTGAAAAGACTGTACATTTTAAGTAGTCAATGCTCTTAAACAAATATATAGATATAAAGTAATTTCAATTAAAGCCCTCCCTCACAGGTTTTTAAAAATTAGATAAAATGATCACAAACTTACACAGTGTAACAGATGCCAAAAAAAGCAAAGGAAAGTATGAAAAGGAGAGTGGAGGTTTTATCTTATTAAATGTTAGAACATACTATGAAAGCCACTGTAATCAAATTAATGTATTATTGAAATAGGAACAGATACAATGATCACTGGAAAAGGATGAAGGATGCAGAAAAAAATTCCAGTGTTTATTATATGACAAAGGTGGCATCTCTATTCAGTGGGAAAAGGATGTGTTTAGTTGCTCAGTCATGTCTGACTTTTTAACCCCATGGACTGTAGCCCGCCAGGCTCCTCTGTCCATGGGGATTCTTCAGGCAAGAATACTGGAGTGGGTTGCCATGCCCTCCTCTAGGGGATCTTCCCAACCCAGGGATCAAACCCAGGTCTCTGGCATTCCAGGCAGATTTTTTTACCGGCTGAGCCACCAGGGAAGCCCAGGAAAAGGATGGATTATTTAATAATTTGGTGCTACTGGTGAATTCACAACTGGTGAGTACTTTGAAGGGAATACAATAGGACCCCTAGCTTATGTCATATTACAAACATAAATTCCTGGTAACTATACATTTAAATGTAAAACAGTGAAATAAATCTTGGGGACCACATGAACAACATACAGACTGGGAAGACCTTTTGAATTAAGAAATTCAAAAGCTGTAAGTAAAAAAATATAAATAAAAAGCAGACATATTTAACTATATACAAATGTTAAACTTTTGTATATAGCAAAAACTAATGATTCCCAAAGTATGCTCTCTGGACCAGCAGCAAGAGCAATACCTGGGAACCTGTTAGAAATACAAACACCTCTCGCCCTAGACTTGCTAAATCAGAAATTCTCAGCGTGGTGCCCCGTACGTTTAATAAGCTCTCTGACCTAGGTTTAATGACATCAATGACTCGATGGACATGAGTGTGAGCAAGCTCCGGGAGTTGGTGATGGACAGGGAAGCCTGGCGTGCTGCAGTCCATGCGGTCGCAAAGAGTCGGACACGACTGAGAGACTGAACTGACCTGAATGAGCTCCCCAAATGATTCTGATGCACAGCTGAAGTTTGAGGACCACAAAGTCAGTGGGAAAAAAAATTCGGAAAAAAACTTGTAACAAAGATAACATTCAGAAGATTAGTACTTATAATAGCTGGTGTTTTTGTTGTTGTTTTTTTTTGCCAGGTATGCAGGATCTTAGTTCCCTGACCAGGGACTGAAACGGTGCCCCCTGCACTGGGAACTCAGAGTCTTAACCACAGGAACACCAGGGAAATTCTAATAATATTGACAGTTTTTTGTTTTTTTTAAAGCACGTGATAAACAACCATAGCTGAGCCTGCTTCCTTGCCCAGAAGCCAGCCAGGAGACAGTCTGACAAGCGCATGTGGGTAACTGAGAGATAAATCCCTCCAGCCTGCAGAGCGTCCCACGGGATGGGCACGCACTGTGGAGGTCTGGTCTTGTTTTTCACTTGGCGGTGCCAGGCCTTACTTGCAACTTGCTGCAGCAGGCAGGAGCTCTGCTTGTGACCAGTGGGGTCTCGTTCCCACCCAGGGACAGAACCTCGGCCCCCGGCCCTGGAAGCACGAAGTCTCAGCCACTGGACCGACAGAGATGTCCCAGTAACACTGATGGTTTTTATAAGCTGATGGGAAAAGAACTAATAAACAGGAAAATGGGCCAAGTGTATGAAGAGTAATCCGGAAAGAACAAATCAAAATATGATCAAAAAATGCTTAAACTCAGCTTCAGTCAGGGAAGTGCAAATTAAAGCAAGATCGTACTTTACACCTACCAAGATAGGAAAAGCTTTACAAGAGCAATGCCCCCTCTGGCTGGAGGGAAATGGGTACTCCCATCTGTGGCCAGTGGAAATAGGAATTGGCACAGCCTTTGTGGAAAGACATCTGTAACATCTATAAAGCCAAAAGTCTGTGTATCATTCCACCTTACAACCTCACCCCTGGACTCGAGCCCCCAGAAACAAAAGCACTCATCTGTGAGGACGCAGGCAAAGGCATGTTCACCAAAGCATCGTTTGCACCAGAAAAAAACTGAAATCCAAGAATGCCCTTCACGGGGGTCTAGTGAAAGAATTCTGGTGTTTACGCAGCATGAACTATAATGTGACTATTAAAGGAGAAATAATTAGGACAGAGCTGCACAGAACCACCTGGAGTGCTTGTTAAATCTCAGGCTGGGAGGACTCATCCCCCAGAGTTCCTCTGGATCTAGGGTAGACTCCAAGAATTTGTTTCTACAAACCCCCAGATAGCGCTGATACTACAGGTCCAGGGACCACGCCTGGAGAGTCACTGGTGTATGTGGGAAAAGTGTAAAAAGGACATTTAATATGGCAAGTTTTTATAACATAAACAATGACTTCCAAAACCATATATTTATATGTATATGAAAATGACAAAAAAGGGGAAACTAGCAGGAAACTGACATGGGTTTGCTGTGGGAATGGTGGGCAGGGTATAAAGGGTGCTTCCACAACAGCCTGGACGCGTGGGAGGTGATCACGCGCTACACTTTTATGTGAAACTGTCTGCATATAATCTGTGCAAAGGAAACAATGGAAAAAACAGCGATTTGTGTCCAGCCTAAATCACGACGGCAGGGCAAACCCCGAGCCCTCTTCCGGGCATGAGCGTACCTGATACGACGTCACAGGAGACGGAAGATACGGGGACAGTGCAGACTGAGCCAGCATCCTGCTGGGGGTGATGTTGTAAGGAGCGGGGTAAAACCTGCAGGAGGGGACCACGTCAGCAGGGCAGACAGCAAGGCCGGGGCCCCCCCGGCAGATACAGCCACGAACATCAAGGTAAACCACGCGAAGGCCTGGACACGCGGCGGTGTCGTTTTCAGGCGGGCCGTTCACAGACGACACCCTTACCCGTTCTGAAGAGCCGTGGTGGGGTCATAGGTCAAAGCCATGCCGCCCTAGAGAGAAAGAACACAGGGCGCGCCGTGAGCGCTTAGGTGTGAACAGGACTGGCCCAGAGCTCACGGCCGGGGACGCGTCTGGCTCCACTGGTTCACAGCCAAGCCTGGACTGGCCCCCACAGTAACCGCTCCGGGCTGTGCCTGCTTGTGCTGGGGGGCGGGGGGGGGCACAATCCCATTCACACCGAAGCGTGTGCGAAGCAGCCGGCATTGCTCACTTACATACTAGAGCTCTCAAGCCCACCCCAGGAATCAAGCCATGCAAATTCCCACTCCTGCTTTTTCTCTCTTGGCATCCCCATTCGGCACGCAGGATCTTAGTTCCCCGGCCAGGGATCGAACCTGCCTTCCCTGCAGTGGAACAGAAGAGCCCCACCCGCTGAACTGCCGTGGAAGTCCGACCCCTTCCCCTTTAACGTCACCAGTGGTCTCTTCTCTGAGAGGGCCTCTTACCATGTCTCCATTTCTTGGCCAGGCCCGTCCGTTCTGCACAAATTTTCCTTGGCTCTGTCGTTTCTTTGGACCCCCATCAGCAAATTTGCAAAGCAAGGGATCAGATGGGGCTGCCGAGAGAGAAAGCAGACAGGCAGCTGAGTCCCACCTCACTTAGCCCGTTCACTCATGCAAAAGCCTCCAGAATCTTCACAGAAGTCATAACCTGTGCCCTCTCAGCCTGATTCCCAGATGCCTCACCTGGTACTCCAGGGGGTGTCTTAATATATTTTCCATTAAAGTGGGTGATGATGGCTTCACACTTCTCTGTGGACTCCATCCTAAGGAGCACAAGAGGAGTTAGGGTCTAGCTTCTCCAGGATCTATACCCTCCCTACATTCAAAGAGAAAGCTCTTACGTTCCCAGCCCCACAAATGCTCCAGGAATTGTCACTACAGAAACGGGGCTTCCTCCACACAAAGTCAAGGGCATCTGAGAGAAGCAACCCCAGCTTCTGATGAAGGTTTTCGCAACTGGTTCCTCTAGGGGTCCTGAAAGGAATACTGGGGGTCTGCACGCCACGACTATTCCAAAGACATGATGGGAGGGTCTCGCACTCAGTTTGTGTCTGGGTTCCTGAATCAGAACACAGTAAACAGTGGCTGTTACCATTATTTTTTATTACAAAATTCCTAATGGAAACTTTCCTAGGTTTTTTTGGCTCTGTTTGCGTAATCTTACTTTCCTGACCAGGGATCGAACCCAAGTCACAACAATGAAAGGGCTGAGTCTGAACCGCTGCACCAGCAGGGAATTTCCCTGCTCCTTCACTCTGATAAAGCCGTACAAGCTAAGAGTTGGCCAATATCTATTTTTTTGCTCTGGTTATAATTATAAAGGTCTAATTAGCTACCGATAACCTCCTTAAGATTTCATGAGTTGCGGGAGGGAGGCTTATTAGGGGTGTGAGGTGAGCAGACACAAATTACTAAATGTAAAACAGATGAACAGTGTCCTACTGTGGAACACAGGAAACAATGTCCAGTATCCTGTAATAAGCCAAATGGAAAGGAGTATGAAAAAGACAGACGTGTGCATGTGCACACATACATATGAAAAATATATAAGCCACTTTTCTGCACGCCTGAAACTACCACCACACTGTAATCCAACTATCCTTCAATTATTTTTTAAACAGGGAAAAAAAGATTTCATGACTTTGTAGGAACAAAGAGTATTAAGACAGGGTTTATGGTGATAGAACAATGTTAGAAGCTACGCAGCTACAGTGTCTTGTTGGGGAAAGAGAAAATGAGTAAGGAATTAGTGGTGCCTGGTCACCACTCACAGGCTCTGTGAGTTAGAACATGCACGGAAGTCCTCCGGACTCATTCCTCATTTCTGCTTCAAATCTCCGTCTACCTTACCACACAGGGCTCAAATGAGATAATGTGTATAAATGTGTTCGATAAATCATATGAAGATCTACGTAAGACACGGACAGTATTTTCCCCCTTTCCCACATTTAAAGTCAGTCAGCATATTTTCTATGCCAATAACCACCAAAGATTTGAACAAGCTCCATGTTGGCCGTTACTAGAAAAAGACCTTAAATGGAACCCCCTAGTGAAAAGCATGCGGAGCATTCTAGAGCAAATAGTGTTTAGTTGGGTTACTCCTACTCTTGAGTCTTTCAAAAGGGTGACAGGCATGTAGGGTTTTAAAAGAATCACTTTCAGGAATTCAACTTCCTCATGAACTCTGTCCTAGAACAGATGTGTCTGAGGGAGTTCATCTCACTAATGATGGAGGCTGAGGGCCCCTTTCACAACTACTCAGCTCTGCTTACTTCCAACTCATCCCAGAGCTCAACAGGAAGCACTGAGGACTGAGTTACAAAGTGTTTTTTTAAGTTACCTGTTTCCAATTCTTCCTTCCCACAAAGCTAAAGGAATCAACAAGTTGTCCACTGACACATTAAAACAAGTCAATTTTGATGACAGATCACCCTGGCTCTTGGCATATAATTCAGAAGGAACTCAAACAATTCCTATTTTAGCAAAACTCTTTCCATTCCCATTTATTTATGTGAACAAGGTTCCTTACCATGAAAACAAAATACAAATAGAATGGACATTAAATTCTGTCTTGTTAGAGCAATAAACAATCGTCACTGATGGCTACATGATTTAATTATAAAAAGCTAAAAGAAGCATTTCCAATAAAATTTGTTTCATGTAAAACAACTTTGTATCAACATTTAAATATATTTATGTTGTTTGGGGCAACTGTGCACTATTTATAAAGATAATTTCCTTATGGATTAATGCATAAAGATTCAGAGCCACAAGAAAAAAATAAGTTTATATTTTTGTTGCAGAGAAGTATAGCAGAATGATCCGTACAAAGACTTTCAGCTATAAAAATATTTTAAACTAAAATACAACTCTGTAGGGAAATAAGATGGCAATAAAGATCAAGAGAGAAAGGAATACTGTAACAATTATTTAAGAGTTGTGACTTAAAACAAAGAAATGCCCCATGTATTTTTGAAATGATTTTGTGTATTAAATTGCTACATTTAGATTTCATTTGGATATATTTTAAAATAGTATGACAGTTTTACTTAGACTAACATAGTCTAAATTATTACTAACACTATGTAAATATTATTAACATAAGATTTATAATTTGCTGGAAATTATACTTTGTAGAATCTAAAGGTATGAAGAAAATTTGAAGTTATTAATGTAGAAATATACAAGAGATTTCATGGCTTTTCAAGACTTCAAAGCCATAGTTCCTAAACTGGGCTTTGAGGCACCCTGGGTCATCGTGATGAGCTCAGAGAGGCGTAGCAAGGGATACTTCAGCTTTCTGAAGAAAATACAGCAACACTTATTGGCTATTTATCGTAAAGACTACTGACTCTAAACAGTTCAATATTTCCACAATCTGGTTTTTCAGTAGTTGCTATGACAAAAGCAAGTACCGTAAGAAAACCACTGTGTAACAGGAAATGAGGGTGTCCTTGTTCAGTATGATTCCACGGTTTGAGAACTGTGCAGCGTCCGACAGGCCCACATCCACTCAAAGTACAGTTATTTAAAGAAGGAGATAAAAATATTTTCTCTTTCAATGTATTTTTCAAATAACTACAAAGCTGTTAAAATGGTAAACATTTCTTGAATGTTTAGACCATTTAATTACTTGATAAATTAAACTGTTAAGTATTTCTTTTGGAGAAGGGGACGACAGAAAGAGATGGCTGGATGGAATCATCGACTTGATGGACGTGGGTTCGGGCGGTCTCTGGGGGCTGGTGATGGACAGGGAGGCCTGGCGTGCTGCGGTTCACGGGGTCGCAAAGAGCCGGACACGACTGAGCGACTGAACTGAACTGAGGGCCAAAAAAGTTACGGCGACGAGATGGAGCTTCTGCTTGAAGCGCGGGTGGGAGCAAAAAAGCTTGATGGCAAGCCGCAGAAACTCCTTTCGTTACACAGGGGTCACCAGCAGGAGGCGCCAGCGGGCTCGAGCGGGCTGGGGAAGGTCCACGCCACGCTCCCGAGGTCTGAAGGCTGCCGAGGAGAGCGGTGTCCTGGGACCAGGCGAGATATCATAAAAGAAAGGACTTTCAGACCACGTGGTCCAGGGCTTTTCAGAAGGGCATCAGAATCTCCTTTCAAGCAAAACCTTGAATAAAAACCGTTTCCTGAGTGGGCTGGGGAAAGCCGGAGCCCCCCACGGAAGGCGCCTGGAGAGCCGACGGCTCCAGCAGACAGCTTAGAGAGCCGGCGCCGGCGAGCCGCCTGCAGGGCCGCAGAGGAGGCGCTGGACCCGGCGGGAGGGTGGCTGGTTTCAGAGACCAGCCCTGAAATACACACGTTGCCCGCGAACACTCGGAGGCCAGGGCTGGAGAGACGCGCGCCGCAGGGCACCCACCGCAGGGCTCGGGGACAGCCCGGGGGCAGGTGGGGACGGAGGAGGGAGCCGGGTCCAGGGTCGGGGACGCGTGTGTGCCTATAGCTGATTCGTGCGGATGCAAGGCAGACACCATCACTATACTGTAACTATCCTCCAATTAAAATAAACAAATTAATTTTTCTAAAAAAAGAAAATCACTCATCTAAACCTCTACTTCACAGGGTAACCAAGGCTCATAAAGGTCTGATACCACAAGGGCAGTTAGTGGTAGAGCTGGATGGAGAATTTAAGGCTCTCAACAGAGCTGAAAAGGTAGACCAGATCTTCCACTTAATCCTACCTATTTTGAAGTCACGAGGGTAAGGGCTCCACTCTACCACCCACTCCTGAGACCTTGAGCAAATCACTTCATATTGAGAACTTTGGTTTTCTTTTCCATAAAATAGAGAATTAGTATTTATTTCAACAATATTATAAGGAACTATACTCCAATTTTTTAAAAATTAAAAAAACTACGTACATAAGTAAAAACTCAAACTGTATAGTTAAATTGAATTTCACTGCATTTACTATCAATAAAGTTTTTTTTTTTTTAATAAAAAATATTTATTTCATAGAGTAAATGAGGTAGACAGACAGAAGTTTGCTCAGTTGTGTCTGACTCTCTGCAACTCCATAAACTGTAGCCTGACAGGCTCTTCTGTCCATGGAATTCTCCAAGCAAGAATACTGGAATGGGTTGCCATTCCCTTCTCCAGGGTATCTTCTCAACCCAGGGATCGAACCTGGGTCTCCTGCATCGCAGGCAGATTCTTTACCGTCTGAGTCACCAGGCAAGCCCAAATGAGACAATAGGATGAGAAATACTCAGGAAACTAAAACAGGATACAGAATCATAATCTTCTGTTCTGCTTAGCTCTAGATCAAAGGAACAAAGGCTAGAGTAACAGGAAATAGTGGCAAAAGCATAGAGATTTGAGAGCAAATAGTTTTTTTGAGTCCTGTGACCTATAATTAAAAGAACTTTTGATTTACTGTCAAGAACTGCTGGCCAGTGTTTTGGTCCCGGGGGGAGCAGGACACAGACTTTTTGACGACCTTCTATGTGACATCCTTTATTAACGTCATCATTTGCCATTCTCGGCCTCTCTCACCTAGCAAAGCCGACCCCTCTGCTGGCCCCGCTGGTGTCGCGCAGGATCCGAGTGGAGACGACCTGGCCGAAGGGCTGCAGCATCCCCTCCAGCTCCTGCTCATCCACGGACAGCGGGAGGTTGGAGATGTATAAGTTTGTGGGGTCCTGCTCCTGTTGCTATGGAAATAGAAGTGAAAAAATGGATTTCGTATCTCTTAACCCTCTCCCACCCTCAGCCATTATTCACAAAGTGACATTTCAGAAAAGAGAGAGGAGGAAGGGATGACTGACCAGAGAATCTCAGCAGCCGTCCGGAACACCTCGTCCCACTGCCACGGGGCACGGGCTATGTGCTGAGTCCAGGCCGAAACCCCAGAGGCCGACCATTTCCAGCGCTGCAGGAGCCCGTGAGACAAGTCACGGACGGGGCTCCGGCTGTCGCTTTAAGAGCCAGGCCAGCAGCACTCCCCTCTCCACCCAGCAGCCTGCCCCAGGGGCTGGATTCTCCGGGACTGCCTTCGCTTCCTGGGCTGGATTGTTGTGAGTAATCTCCCTCCCCCTCTTCCGGCCACAGCAGACTCCCGTAGGAGGAATGTCTGTACACTCCCTGATGGAGGGAGCGCTGGAAGAGGAGAGGGGAGAGAAGGACAGTGCTGGGGGCTGCAGCGAGGGTCAGCTCACAGCTCACGGGTCAGCACGGAGCCCCGGAAGCTCCAGTCTCACCGGAGGCTGAAGCCGCTCCCCCATCAGAGGGGTTTTCTCCAGAAAGAAGAGCTGCGAGAGCACCTCCAGGGGGCAGACTGGAAAACGGCAACTTCCCAGCGCTGGGCTGCGAAGTTTAAGCCGTCACCCTGCCCTGACCGTGGGCCACCTGCAACCTGACTCCCTCACCTGCCTCTCCTTTCAGGGCTCCTTTTTCTTCAACCATTACAGAAAAGGACGGCGGCAGGCCTGCTGCATCAGCCCCTCTCAGGGATTCACAATGACTTTGGAAAGGAAAAGTCTCTGGCTTTCTAGTGGCCCAAATGAAAATAAAAAAACTTGCAGACAGATGGGAGAAAGGAAGGGACAGTTTCCTTTCTCTCTGCAGCATCTGCCCCTCCACGCCCTACACACCACCCGCCCCTTCCTCAGGGAACAGCGCTGGGGGGTGGGAAGCATTGTTCTGAACTTTGGAGTTGCACAACTGGCTTCTTCAGAGAATGTTGCAAAAATACCACAAGCTGTTTGGTAGGGAAGTGGGACCAGGGTAGAGAGAGGGAAACAGCTGGAGGAAGGGAAGACGCCTCTGGACCCTCCTGCCTGCTTATAATACTTGATGAAAGGAAGAGAGCTGACAGAGCCACCTGCCATGGGTTCTGAATACCGCCTTCCGCCAGCAGGAGAGGCACTCGGTGGGGCCCTGATTGAGACTGGATATAGTCAAAACGCACGGCAGAAAGCCCTTGCCCTTCAACCACATGGCTCTTAAACCCTCTGGACACCTTGGAGGCTAACTACCACCTCTCAGAGGAGCAGACGGGGGTAGGACCCTCACCTTTGCCATCTGCGCTTGCACACCACTGGCCTTCAGCGCTGTTACCGCTCTCTGTGCGGCTGAAGGGCTGTCAAAGTCCACAAAGCCGTAGCCTGGAGGAGGGAAACAGCAGCACTGGGAGGGAGGAGGTGTGAGGGAGGGAGGAGGCCCAGGCTTTCCAGGGAACAGAGGAAGAGTCACGACCCACATGACAGAAGTGGCAGGGAGGAAGAGAGATTAAGAGGTGGCAGGTGGTTATCCCTGGGCTCCCCAAACCCTGTAAGAGTTGGTCTACTTTGCAGCTAAGAATGCCAAGGGCCACAAGGTCTTTGGGGAATCCTTGCCTTCCTCCCTCTCCCCTAAGAAAATCCAAGGTTTCAAGAGCTAGGCTCCTCTAGTAACTGACGGCCCCCTCTATTTCCAAAAGAACTCCCTCCTCTTTTCTAGCCACCTCTCAGAAACGCTAGGCATGTAGGAAATACAGCCTCTCCACTGCAGATAGCCAGCCACCTGCTGGAAGAGGCCCCTCCTCACCCCAGCGTCCAGCCCCTTCCCTCTTTCCCTCTCCACCTAGAATTGCTCAAACCCCCAACAAAACTAAGTTGCCCCATCTACACCAATAAAAGACATGTACAGTGCTCTGCTAGTAGAAATGGTCTCACGTACCCATACCTACCATCCGGTCCAGGGGAACAGGACTCAAAGGCACTCTGCAGGCTTCTAGCCTTGGGTCCCCCAAAGAGCATTTTTAGCTGAAGCTCTCCGGTCACCAAAGAATCTAAATACCTACCTGACTTTCAAGCCTGAACCCGAGAGATGCCACGCTGGTCCTGGAACCAGGGGCCTGAAGCAGTGAGGGGCGGAGGCGAGGGAGGGCGGTCCTCCGCCAGCGGCGGGAGCTGTACTCACCTTTGCACTTGTTTGTGGTCTTGTCCAGGATGGCCTTAGTGGAGACAATCTTGCCGTATCTAAGGGAGAAGAAAGTAAAAAGTGATCATCTGGGGGAAGGGGTTTAGACGAGGACAGAGACTGCGGCGTCTAAGGGAATCCACGCCCTGTCTTCACTCCCACGAGGAAAAACTGTCCTTGCTCAATCCTTAGCAATAAGAACAAATGAATTTAAAATGTCACACTTCTCATATAAACCTATTCCCCAAAGGCATCTACAAGAAATAAGGTAACTGTAGTCCCTACACTGTCAACACATTTCTCTCTTCTCCCCCAAATAAGACTCAGATACTAGTTAGAAAGAGACCCCTGTCCTTCTGGGGGAAAAGAAGCTTGGTGACGTCCATTCAGCAGCGTGCAAGGGCAGAGCTCTGGCAAGAATTCCTTGAAGACTAAAAGTAATCCCTGAAATTACTTATCTTCCTTTGGACAAACACCATTTCTCCCATGAAAATCTATTTCTCTTTTCTAACATCCCACTCCTCTCTTCTACTGGCCCCCTGATTGAAGGCCAACTTAAGCCAAACTGCATTTATTCAAATCCTGATTCTGCCTCTTAGTTATGTGTGATCTTGGACAAGTCATTTAATCTTTCTGTGCCTCAGACTCACCATCTGTAAAATGGAGAGATTGATGGGAATATGAAATGAGATCATGAATACAAAGCACTACCGTCTACCAAAAAGCACCTGAACATTGCTAATTGCTATTATTATAGTATTCTATCCAAAGGACCTCAACATTTAACCAGATGGCTCTCTTCTGGGCTTTAGTGTCTAAGACGTCTCTCTCTCTTTTCGGCTGAGCCACGGGGCTTACGGAATTTTAGTTCCCCAACCAGGGACTGAATCCAGCGCCCTGGCAGTGAGGATCCCGAGTCCTAATCACTGGACCACCGAGGAATTCCCTGATTTCTATCTGTCAAGATTTCAGTGTGTTAGGGAGGGGACTGGGCATTAGACTAAATGCAATCGCTGTGTTAAGAAAATTACCCAAAACTTGATGATAAGGCAAAATGAGGATTTCACCTTCTTCCAATGTCATTCTGGAACACTCTCTACAAGGCCCATTCAAGGTATATTCTATTATCTAGAAGGATGTTTCTTTGGTTTGCTATTTATTACTGGTGAGGTTCAGATTTTATGAAGATACATATTAATTTGTAGATTTTTATCTAGTAGAGATACAAGTAATTTTTGTCTACTAGAAAAGATAATCCCAAAGGTCACTGTTTTACTGTTCTAGAGGGTATGAAGCATTTTTCCCTGTAACCTAGCAATCTTATTCCAACTTTCTTTCTTCAGTACTATCGATACTCAGTCTCTCAAATGCTCTTTGAACCCA
Source organism: Dama dama (assembly GCF_033118175.1). Taxonomy (NCBI): domain Eukaryota; kingdom Metazoa; phylum Chordata; class Mammalia; order Artiodactyla; family Cervidae; genus Dama; species Dama dama. The sequence continues at coordinate 71,182,190 of NC_083683.1, forward strand.
TTTTACCATTCTGCTAGTTCCCTCATTAATGAGTAAAGTAAATATTTGGCATAGGCTCACCTGTATTTGTAAGACAGTTATATTCTTCAACCTTTTAACATTATACTTTAAAAAAATAAATAAATAAAATAAAATTATACTTTAGCTATGCGGGGTCCTGTGGAGTGCCCCAAACTTGTGAACAGTGGAGTATCACTGTTCTGGGATACATGAGAAGTGTTCTACTCGGAAGAAGTCTCTACATTCCACTTCAGGAGGGTGAACCGTATTACAGAGACAGAGCAGAGTCACTAACAAAGTCAGGAGGATAAAATGTAACTGGAAACAGTTGGCAGGGACTGAATTACCTGAAACAAGCCTTTTTTCCCCCTACTTTTCCTCCCATTCCATCCCTAAAGAACACATGATGATTGATGTATTTGCTTTGCTCCTTGGCAGCCCCTGACTGCTCTGATGGGGCTCTGTGACCCTCAGATTAGACAGAATAAGCCAAGCAGGGCCCTGGAGGCCAGAATAGATGTGATCCTAAGCCTTCTGGGCTGCATACTTGGATTCTTCCCCAAATTTAGGCAAGGGAAGGGGTGAAGGAGAACACACGCGCTGCTCTCCCCACCCAGGCCAGAGGGTGGGGCTCGCTGTGGTCTGAGCAGTCTGAGCTCAGAGTTTCCACTGCAGCTGGCAACAGCTGGAGCGCGCTGCTTCCTCCACGGAAGGAGCCCCTCCAAGAGAGAGCCCGGGGTTCCGGTTCCAGACTCCACGCCTCTCTTTCCTGCCCACCAGGGCTAAGGACCCAGCACCGCTACTTCCCCTACGACCTAGAGAGCGAGCTGGGACAAAGGCAGGAAGTCCTTCTATGCACGGAAACGCCATTCTTGGAGAGCTTACCTCCCAGCTCACAGGCCTGTGAGGGTTCCACCCACCTGCTCCTCTCAGCTGCCCTTCCATCATCACTCATCTAGCACCTGTTTTTCTCTGCTGCACTCCTACTTACGGTCCCCTCCTGGGCTCCTTACTCCCATCCTCTATGCCGACCCTGATTATTCTCATCCCTCAGACACAACAGAAGGTAAGGCAAAGATCAGTAAGGACAAAATGAAAGCCTAAGAGTATCGTGAAGCAGAACCGAGCTTTTCCTCTGTCTTGTGGAGTCACAGAATTGATCTTTGTGGCACAGTATATTTAGTTCAAGAAACAAAGGGTAGAGAAATCAAGGAACCAGATCGACACAGTACTCTTTTCCTTCACGTGCTAAGTCACTTTAGTCGTGTCCGAGTCTGTGACCCCATGGACTGCAGTCTGCCAGGCTCCTCTGTCCGTGGGGATTCTCCAGGCAAGAAGACTGGAGTGGGTTGCCATGCCCTCCTCCAGGGGATGTTCCCAACCCAGGGATCAAACCCATGTCTCTTATGTCTCCTGAAGACATTCTGGCCAATTCCTATTCCCCCCAAAAATTACTAGCCCTAGACTAAGTCCCCTAAGTTCATTTAAATACTTTTCCAACAAGGTCAGCTGAGGTAAAGGATCCAGTGTTGTACACATATCCAGCCTTTAGAGACTGATTCTGTGCAGCCTGGTGCAAACAGAATTCCAAAACCACGACTTCAGAAGACTAAGGGATTTACGGAGTACCTCCGAGGCCTCATGCCTTCTGGGGGAAGGATGTTCAGCCTCTCCAGGATTTGGGACAGCTGGCACACACATATACTGTTACGGGAGTTTGTGTCAGTTTGACCGCTTCAGAAAATTATTTACTAGTATCTACAAAAGCTGAACAAATGTACATCCTATGATTTAGCAATTTCACTCCTAGGTCTATAACCAATATAAATGTATATACACACGCAACTAAAGTCTTGCACAGATTCACAGCAGCATTATTCCTATCTATAACAGTCACATACTGGAAATCAACCCCATATCCAGCAACAGTAGAACAAGTAAATAAACTGTGCTATATTCCTACGATGGAATTCTAGAAAGCAAGAAGAATGAACGAAGTTTTGCCACAGGCAACAGTGTGGATGCATTTGCCAAACAACACCAAGAAAAAGAAACCAGACATGAACTGGTCTGTGCTGCATCGTTATATTTATGTGACGCTCAAACAAGCCACAGTGGCCGTTCAGAGGTCAGCAGTAGGTACCTCTGAGGGTAGGAGAGAGACTGTCACAAGGAGGCGAGCTTCTAAAGAGCTGATAATGTTCCACTGATCTGCGTCACAAGGGACTCCTACAAGGATGTGTTCACCTTACGAAAATTCCCTGTTCTACAAACACTTGGGATTTGTACACTTTCTGTATGCTTATTATACGTCAACAGTTTTAAACCATGGTAAATTTAGGGACCTCCCTGCTGGCCCAGAGGTTAAGAATCCACTTTCCAACACAGGGGACGTGGCTTTGATCCCTAGTAGGGGAACTAAGGTCCCACACGCCTCGCAGCAGCTAAGGCTGGGTGATGCAGCCACCGAGCCCACAGGCCCAATAGCGAACCCGTGCTGCAACCAAAGAGCCCTGTGCTGCATGAAGGCCCGCTGGCCGCAACTAAGGCCTGGCACAGCCAGATAAACAAGCTCGGTTTCTCCTTCCTGTTAGTGCCCCCATCCTACCAGCCTCTGAGCACTCCCCCACATAAATGATCTGAAACACGTATTTTTCTGCTACATAGAACTGAGCTGGTATCTCTGCATTCTTGCAATTTTTCTGGCTTTCCTAACTGGACTAATTCCATGGTAGTTATCTCTACCTCATGACTCAAGTCTATGCAAAAGAACCCCAAAGATCCTTAGGGGGTAAATGCCAGGTGACAACTCTCCCTTCATATTCTTCTTTATCCACTAGTTTGAGGGCCCCTCTGGGTCCCTGGAAATATCTCTAGCAGCAGAAACTCTCCTAAGAGCATAATTCAATTTAGTCCCACTTTCTTCTATCTTCACCGCCAACTCTATCTTCTGATTGATATCTTTAGAGATATTGAACATTTCTATTCAAGGTGTAAGGATAGAAATCTTTCCACCAAGACCATCGGTTCTGGATACACGCTGGAAACAAACTCGGTACTAACGAGGCTTTCCAGGTCGGCCTGATCTGGCTCTGCTCAGAGAAGCACATGAAAGCGTCACGCATTGGCGGCGCGTAGGGTTTCTTTAGGAGGGGCTGCTGAGTAACCCTGCCACCATAGGGGCAGAAGCACAACAACACTGCGTCTCAGGACCAGCGCATCGGGTGAGAAGCCAGCGCCAGCAGCTCTGCACTGTCCCTGGAGGCCCACCCGCGCGCGCCCGACTTACGCCTGACAGAGCTTCACCAGATCCTGGTCCGTGGTGCTCGGCTGCAGCCCCCGGATGTAGAGGTTGGTCTTGCTCAGCTGGTCACTGGCCGCGCTCCCACCGCTGCTGCCTGGACTCGGAGGTGCCATCTGCTGAGTCAGGGACACAAATGGCTGCAGGGAGACACGGAGAGCCAGAGGTCAGAAAAGCCACACGCTCAGACGCTCAGGAGTGAAGACGGTCTCGGCCCCGCGGAAGAATGATTCCAAACCCGGACAGCAGTGACGTCACAGAAGAGTTTTTAAAAAGTGGAAGAAAAAAAAAACCTAAAGGAATTCTACTCTGAATAAGAAAATATTTAATTGCCTTTTCACGGAAAATGAGAGGTCAAAATACGTTTGCTAAAGGTCTAGAAAAAAGATACCTTGTGATAGAGAAGTGTTCTTATTATACAGATGCTGGAAATACAATTGACGTATGCCTCTTAAGTAAACTGTGTAACGAGACAAGATTAATAAAAATCTAAGTTCTATTCAAAAATGACAGAGAGGAGCTAGTATTTCCCTATTTCCGTCATTAAAAAACGTGCAAAGACACACCTGTATCCACTTGCAAACACACTGTTCATCCTCAGCTCCACACACAGCGAAGAAGAAACTCAATGTCGCATTCTGGAATGGCCCAGACTCACGACCTACTGCAGCTCCTGACACGCCCCTCTATTTCCTATCCCCGTCCCCACCTCTTTGCCAGCACTAACACTAGGATTTTCCATACAAAACGATCCACATGCTGGAGGAATATGAATTATCACTCCCCCGTGGTGGCAGGGACAGTCCACGAGTGCGGGGCGAGGCACGTGTATTTTCTAAGCAACTTTCAGACAAGAAGACAAACACAGGGCAAACAAACCTCAAAGTCATACATCCAGTGCTAGAAACGGCAGTACTTAAGAATGATGTTGAAATCGCCAGTGAATTAGTAGATAAGTAATAATACTTACAAATAAATAAATAAACAAATCTAAGTAACAATAATCAAATACTAGTGGTCAAGACCTCCCCCACTGTCACTACTATGGTAAGTGCACCGTCTGATTTAGAGGCAAGAAGATTATGACCTATATTCTAATCATGAGTGCTTCTGAATTCAGAAGAAGAAGATCACTGCTAGAGGTCACTCGCTAAGGCATGCCTTTCCTCTTAGCTGAGAAAGCCAAGCTGCTTCTTCTAAATATAAGACTCTAGGGAACTCCCTGGAGGTCTAGTGATTAGGGCTCAGCGCTTTCACTGCTGGGGCTGGGTCCAGTCTCGGTTGGGGAACTAAGATCCTGAAAGCTGACGGTGTGTAGCACCCTCACGCCCCGGCAATCACCCAGTGTGAGAGGCTAGGCCTGGGGATGACGATGGAGCCGGCAGGAACGGCGACAGCAGAAGCAACTCTAGCAGCATCGTATCCACGCACAAGCCCATGGGGTCATCATCTCAATCAGAGTTCATCTACCCCCTTTCCCAACGTGAGAGAATATTCCCAAGAGGAAGTATCAGTGATGCCAGGACTGTCCAGAGAAGAACACAAGGGTTATTGAGGAAAGAAAGAAATTGAAAACAAGTTACTGGTTTGCTACCACGGTTACAATCTTGGTTTTACCAGTAAGGTCTTAGCCATAATCTAAAAACATGACTTAGTCATTAATTTAAAAAAAAAGGCCAGAAAAATTCCTAGAAAAAAAATGTAGTTCAGAAGGAAACATTTTTTTTTTCTCTCTTGCTGTTCCCAAATAGCTTCTGAAACTGCTATGCAGGTTTGGCTCCAAAGAGAAAAAACAGAAAAATACTCTCTTTTCAAGAGAATTTACGAAATAAAGTTGAGCAAGCCTCTAGGTAAAGCTTATCTGGCTTCCCAAAAGAAACTGTTTGGAGAGAGAATACTAAGTAAACTAATGATCCATGTTTACCTATATATGTAAAAGAGAAAAGGGAAATACATACGAGAGCCCAGAGGACTGAGGTATTTTCACGGGGGTGGGAAGGGGAGGGCAGAATTGTCTTCCTTGTCTCAAATAGTCCTCTGAGGCCACTGGTCCTCTGTCAGGGCCTAAGCTAGAAAATGAAGGGCAAGATTTGAACTCTTTAAAGCAAGGACCCTCACATTTGGCCTAGGATCTTAAGACACCTGGGATTGTATTAAATTTGCCTTTAGAAATAAATGATGTAGCAAAGAAATATGTAAAGTTATTCCATAGAAGCAGGTAGGCATGAGCCATGTCATGAAGGAGATTTAGGTCTGGAAGTGACTGGGAAACATTACTAGGTTTATTATAAGCTGAGAAATGACATGATATCATATATGTAAGAAAGCTAACACTGGCTGCATTATCCCAGCTGGTTCAGAGGGGTAGGAGACCAAAGGTAGTGAGACTAATTAGGAGGTATTAGACATGAAGGGAGGTCAGGAGAAAAACAGAAGTTAAATTCAAAGTTGCAGGGCTGGGCCTGTGCGTGGGGCTGGACCCTGCGGGACACCCACGGCGGCAGGACAGCGCGGGCCCGGGCCCCCGCAGGAGCGCCTGACGCCTGGCTGCAGGTTCGCCAGGCCGAGGGCGATGTCCAGGCAGAGTGCGCGGTGGAGGTCCAGGGAGGATTAGGGACCTCGTGTGCTTTTTCAAGGGAGCTGGTAAAGAACTTCTTCCCCAAACGGTTAATACACTGTTAAACGTGAAATTAAGGGAAACAGAAAATGGCAAGCAGGTCTCTATACTGGATCTGCCTGGCGACATTCTTATCGCCCCTCAAGCCACCGCTGGCGGGAGAGTAAGAGGAAGGAGCACGCAGCGTCACTGTAACTCTGGAGAAGAAGAGGCGTGAGAACTTTGTTCCCTGTTTGTGAATCTCTGTAGAAAAGAATGAGCTGCTAACAGCACGTGTGCTGAAGCTGGGGCTGTGGTGGAACACGGCGCTTACGGCAACAGGCGGTCTTAAAGCCCGGCACCAGCTGGCCGAACACACACCTAATCGAGTTCTGAAAGTTTCCACAGTCGTGATGAGATCCCCGAGCCCCTTCTTCTGGAGTACACTAATCTGAAGCACTATTAGGTAAGAAAATCATGGGTCCATCCGTAACTGCAGCCTCCTAATCGGATGACCTTGCCAGTCACCTAAACTCTGGATCTCAGTCACCTTCCATCCCACTTTCCTCTACACTGATATTTAAAATTTTGAAAAATGCCTTCTCTTCACTTTATGGTCACTGATAAGAACATGGGAATGGTCCTAGAGAGCTGTATTTAAGCATTTTTCAATGAATCATTTTGGACAATCAAGAAAAATATATTTCTTATGCCCTCGAATGTATGTAGTATGTAATAAAAATAACTAATTGTTGTAAAACTAGGTAAAACCCAGCATAAACCAATTATAATTTTGTAAAACTTGTTTTAATATTTCAGACTTCCATATTTTGAATGAAAGAATATGCAATTTACTATTCCTTCTAATCCTATCTATGAAAATGTAATGCAGAAATATTATTGTACATTTTAATACTACTTTCCAAGGATATCCAAGTGCTATAATTATTTTAAGAATCTTTAGTTGATACAGGAACAGGGAATGGGGGACTAAAAGTTGTTTTTGTTTAATATTCTGGGTTAATATTCTGTTTCTCAGTTTTTTGCCAAGAGTGTATGTCACATTGTCTGTGTTTGGTTTTTAAAAGTTACTGTTTCATTAAATTAGCGTTCATAAATTTTTTAGGAAGTTCCTTTCTTGTTGATTTAGATTGCTATATAATAGGAATAAAAAGGGAAGCTCTCTACTGGAATTACTTGGAAAAAAAATTTTAACTTGCAGAATTTGAAGTGATATGCTTGATACATATATGTGAATGCTTTTAGAATAAATACTGGTTAATTTTATTCATTTAATAAACATTTAAATACCTTAGAAATACTACACAGGGAAGGCCTGAAAAGCGTAGTAGTTAAGTGTTGGAGAGCCTTAAAATTTGATTTCTTAGCTAAAACTGAACATAGCGCCTTAGAAATGTAGGCTTACAGAGTAGGTATTAATGCTTTTAGACAGTTCTAATATTGCACTAATTCCTGGGAAATGGAATAAATTCAGTTGTGATCCCTAAAGACGGGAGGCAATCTCAGGGCAAGGACATTATGGCTTTGGATCTTCCAGTGAAACTCAGATGCCTATGGGCAACAGGTTACCAAGGCAAAACAGAGAACACTGGCTGGGCTGCAAAGGGGAACTGACTGAATGCAAATGCCCGAGAAGAGCAAACTGAAGGCTGGATGGAGACCAGCATCTCTCAGGAAAAGGTGTGCGGGAGCACCAGCATGGGGAGGACTGCGCTGTTTCCCAGACAGACCACTCCCCTTGCAGAGTGACCAGCCACACGTGAGAGAAGGCAGAGAAGGCAGGACAAACGAGCGAGTGGATACAAAGTCCTCAACCCGGGGCTTGGCATGCAGCAAGCACAAACCGTCAGTTACAGCTATTCTTTTAAAAGTTGGAATCGTTTAAAGAAATGAAGTTGTTCTATAATTAAAGGATAAAATCCTTCCTTTCAGAATATAGATAACTCACCCAAATTGAGGTATCATCTGTCTTCAGAGACTTGATGCTTCCCCTAGCAGTTCTTAAGGATCCAGGAAAAGTTTGGAGAGACATTTTTATGGAAAGCGCATGAAGAGATACGAGGTTAGGAGGCAGACAGCGAGTGGGTCCTAACCATCTCGAGAACTACCTCTCTCTGACACCTCAACAGTTACTTATGTCTCGATTATAAAACAGCTCCTTCTGTTTTGTTCTTCATTTACTGTCTAAGGCTGAGACCTTTAAGATAAAATATTGAAGAGACTTGAATTTCTTAAAGATTGGTGGGGTGGTATTTAAAGGATGATTAGAGAACTATGTTGTAAAAATATCCTGTAAGAATCTCTGGGGCATGATAATCTGGGGAAGGGCTTATAGCATGGGGATAAAGAAATATATAACTCCTTCATCTTCATCCAGAAAAAGAAAAAGCAAACTCCCCTCTTCCTGTAGCAGGAACTTTATGTTTCCTGACTTGCTGAGTTACAGGAAACGAGGAGACAAGAGTGTGTTCTTCCTTCTGCTCTCTTGCAAGAGATCACAGTGGCAGCAGAGATTCACAGCCTACTTCCCAATCACTAAGTTTTCATCAGAACTTTAAAAGAATGACCCATTCAGATGAGTTACTTGCTAAGTAAAATATAATGCAAGTAAAACACTGTCTTTATTCTGAAAATAAGGTTCTCAGATCAACTGTTCACTTTGCCTGGTTTAAGAAAATTCACAAGCCCTGTATCCATTCATTTGCTGTCAAAGTCACCCCCATCCTGAGCCCTTAACTTTATTATCACCAGAGCCGGAGAAAGCTCCACCCCATGTCTAGTGCTCAGCTAAGTTCCTGGCACAGAATATAAGCATGGATATTTGCTAAAAGGAGTAAAACAAATTTAGGGGGTTTGCTAACTGTGTATCATCTTAATAAACCCCTAAGAAAGTCTCACAGATACATAATCCAGTGGCCTGACATTGAAATTCCTATTACAATATGGATATTGATGATCCACAAGACAAGCTTCTGGAGCCAGTGGTCTCTGGGACATATAACACATCTGATCATTTTTATCTAAAAGTACATTATTTCCTGAGTTCTCTCATGTTTCCTAATAAAGCTCACTTTCCCTGCAAAGTATCAGTCCTCCTAATATTCACTCATGAAGCCCTCTGCATTATTTGAATCATTCAATAAATATATGAATGACTATGTGTAAGCTCTGCTTGATGCAGTGGGGAATCATAGGTGAATAAGTGTATAAGTGAAATATTTCATAATAAATTTAAACACATACCCACTAGAAGCCACTGGGATTCCTTGGTGGCTCAGAGGGTAAAGGGTCTGCCTACAATGCAGGAGACCTGAGTTTGATCCCTGGGTCGGGAAGATCCCCTGGAGAAGAAAATGGCAACCCACTCCAGTATTCGTACCTGGAAAATCCCATGGACAGAGGCGCCTAGAAGGCTACAGTCCATAGGGTCACAAAGAGTAGGACGCGAGTGAGTGACTTCACTTTCACAAGTAGCCATTAAGTAATTCACAGACCAGAGCATACAACCTAGATAACTAGCAGAACAAAATGTGTGAGCTTTTTATGGGGATCCAAGCAAAATGGTATGAGAACAGGAAAGAAGAAACAATTCCTGAGGGAAAAGTTTCTCAAAGAAAATGTTTTGGGTTTTACTTTGAAAAACCAGTAGGTTGGTAAACTTTTAAAAGGGAGTCATAGGGAAAATCAAATCAAAATCATAATGAGATACAATTTCATATCCACTAGAATAGCTATAATAAAAAGATTATGGCTTTAATCCAAAGTAACTTTGATGGCTACAATAAAAAATAACAAGTGTTGGTGAGGCTGTGAAGAAACTGGAACCCTTGTACACTACTGGTGGGGATGCAAAATGATGCAGCTGCTCTGGAAGACAGTTTGGCAGTTTCTAAAATAATTAAACACAGAGTTATCACATGACTCATCAATTCCATTCCTATGTATGTACCCAAGAAAACCGAAAACATGTGTCCACACAAAACCTGTGCAAGAATTTAGTAGCAGCATCACCATAGCCCGAAGTGGACACAAATGTCTATCAACTGATAAATGGATGAATAAAATGTGGTACATCCACATATGAGCCTATCAGTCATTAAGAAGGAAAGAAATACAGATACATGCTATGATGTGAACCTTGAAAACATGCTAAGTGAAAGAAGGCAATCACAAAGTACCACCAATTATATGATTCCATTTATATGAAGTGTGTAGAACAGGCAAGTCTTTGGAAACAGAAAGTAGATGAGTGACTACCTGTGGCTAGGAGAGGGGGATCATGAAAGAACTGGGAAGTGATGGTGGTGTGAGTGAGGTTTCCTTGGGGGGTTGGTACCAAAAATGCCCTAAAAGTATGGTAATGGATGCATGATTCTGCAAATATGCAAAAAACACTGAATTGTACCATTTAAATGGGTGAATTGTACACCGTGGGAATTATGTCTCAATAAAGCTGTTATAAAAATTTCATAGAGGGACTTCCCCAGTGGTCCAGTGGTTAAGAATCTGCCTCTCAATGCAGGGGACATGAGTTCGATCCCCTGTCTGGTGAGATCCCACGTGCCTCGAAGCAGCTAAGCCCGTGCACTTGAGCCTGCCCTCTAGAGTCTGGGAGCCACCACTGCTGGAAGCCCGAGCTCCACGCGAGAAGCCACTGCAATGAGAAGCCCGCGCCCCGCAACTGGAGAGTGGCCCCTGCTCACCACAACCAGAGAAAGCCCAGGCACAGCAACGAAGTTCCAGCACAGTCAAATAAAGAAGTGAACAATTAAAAAAAAAATTTCATAGAGATGGGCGGAGAGGAGAGGACATTCCAACCACTGCAAACGCCCTACGGGCTAGCGTGACCTAGCACAGGATTCAGCCTAAGCTGGCATCACCCTACCTCACTTACATGTAGAGAAGTCTTAAAGTTAACATACTTTATTGAAATTCAAGTAGAAATATGAATTAGACTCTATACCGTATCAGAACAAAAAAGTGTTTTCAATAATCCTTCCTTCTGGAAAAAAAGAAAACCGCAATGTTAAAAACAAAACAAGGGGCTTCCCTGGAGGCTCAGCCGTGAAGGAGCCGCTTGACCACGCAGGAGACACAGGCCCGACCCCTCATCCAGGAGGACCCCAGAGGCCGAGAGGCAGCTCAGACTGTGCACCACAACCACGGAGCCTGTGCTCCCGAGCCGGGGAGCCACGACCACTGAGGCCACGAGCTGCAACGATGAAGCCCACTGGCCCCAGAGACCGTGCCTGCGCTCCGCTACGAGAGGCCGAACGGTGAGAAGCCCATGCACAACAGCAGAGCCCCTGCTCACCGCATCGAGGGGAAGCCCTTGCAGCAACGAAGAACCAGCACAGCCAGAAATTAATAAATAAAATTATCAAAAAACAGTAACAACAGAAAGGATGCTCTGCAACATGCGGAGCCTAAGCCAGAGAACCCACAGCCCCGATGCGCCCAACATACCTGGTCTCAAAGCCTGACTCAGCACGTCCACCACTTCCTCTCAGCTCAAGTAACCCTGACACCACCTCCAGCTCATCTCCTCCCCACTTCTCTTTCATGGCTCCAGTGATCTGTTTTCCACATTCCTTTAATGCCAGGGGGAGTTACTCACATTCACACCAGGTGATACTTAAAAACGAGGTCTTAGATATAAAATCGACATTTTTAAACCCTAAGTCAAAATAACTAAAGAATCCTCAGTTAATAAAACAATCAAACTTGTTGCCCAGGGATCCACCCATTCGCCCTTCCAGATCTGCTCGCCACTCCTGTCCACCTTGCTTTGTGGCTTGGAAGCTGACCATAAAGAGTGTGTGAACAGGCTCCCTTGGCCTCTGGGGTCCAGTTGGGTTTGGTGAACCAGACACACACCAGCAGGATATCAGAGGGCAGGAGAGGAACAAGATCAGAGTATTTCTTTTCCTGGCTCCTTCCCCTGCCAGAACGCCATGATCTGACTGCACACTGCTACAGGGCCCAAGGTTCTCTCCAAACAGCGACTCTTAGATTCTGGCAATCCCCCTCAGCTCTTCCCCCTTTAGACCTAGAGCAACGCAGGCTCTGTAACTGCTGGCCACAGCGTGCTCTGCTCGCTCCCACTGGTTTCCCCGAGTCTCTCTGTAAATAGTCCCTTCACTACATCTTTCTCAAATTCTCTGCTCGGGTATGCCTCTGTTTCCTTTTGGGGCCCTGAATGACGACCAAACCATTCTACCCTGAAGACTCAGGTGCACGGGATACGCACCAGAAACTCCTGAGAAACTCTGCTTTCCTCGAGACTGCATCCCCTAGGCACAGTGTGATGCAGAGTTCTGGGCCGTATCTTTTTGTCTAACAATTAAACAGTATCTTAAGACCTATAACATTTATGGTTTCATTTGATCTTCCCAATGACTCTGTGAAGTCGAGCAGGAAATATGTTATTAGTTTCCTTCTAAAACTTAGAAACTGAGTCTTAATTTTATTTCAACATTCCCGCTGGTATGTCACTCCACTTTTTATTAAGCAGAACCAAGTAAGGGAAACCCTAAGACGGACAGTATCCACACTGGTGCAGAGAGCTGAGTAAAACGGTTCTTTACATGACCCTACCTCCTTTCGTCTCCCTTCTGGGAAGAGGGCAGTTCTAAGTTCCCTGGGGATAGGTGATGTCAAGTCCAAAGCAGAACACTTAGGAAACAAAGGCATTTGAACCAGGAACCAAATAAGTTAAGAGTAAAACCTACGTAAGACTGGTGCTTACGCAGACTGAGCAGAGCAAGAGCCCTCGGCTGGAATCTGCGGGCAGCTCTGCGGGGGGCACGGCCCTTTCAGGCAGCAGAGGCCCAGGCCTGCGTCCCGGGGAATGACCGACTCTGCCGTCCGCGTGTGGGTGCACGTCGGTGTGACAGCATCTCATATGTACCAGGAAGCACAGACAAAGTTTAATTTTCAGGACAGGAAAACGGGCTTTGAAGGTTAAGCAGCCTAAGTCTGAACACGACAACCAACTGCTTGGGCAGAACGTGGGTGGGACACGGCTGAGTCCCCACGAGCCTGACTCAGCATGACAAACCCCCCACCACCCAGCCTCGCTGCCGGGTCAGCCGTGGTCGGGGGGACAGGGCCGGAGAAGGGACTGCCGGGCGGAAAAGGGTGACAGAGCCTGCAGAGCGCTGTGTGAGCCTCCCTCCACGCAACGGCCGCCGGAGACAGAAGAGATGAAGGAAAAGATAACGTCTGCCTAGAGCTTGTTTTGTCCTACCTTGTCTTTTACCCTGTTTTCATCATTTGACACAATTTCATTTTGGTCAGACGTGCAGAGATGACAAACCCTCAGTTACGGAATGCCAGCACCCTCTTCTTCACCCTTACACTACCCACAGAAAGAATACTTCGATCGGTAGATTAGGGGTCTGGGTTCACCAAGGCCGAAAATCTCAAAGTCGTCAAAATATTCTGTTCCTGTGGTCATTAGAGAAATATTTTTGTTTCACCAAATAATAAATACTGGCAACACTACACATTTGAAGGAAGTAGCCTAGCCCAAGAATATGAAAGGTATATGTGCCTAGTCTATCTTCAGATCAAAAAAAAATGTATATAGGCAACCACCTAGCCTCACATTAACTATATCAAGTTCAATCTTTATTCTAGGCTTAGTTTTACAAATCACAAACGACTTTGGAAATAATTTTTCAAAGTTTAATATAATATACATAGAAATATCTCTAGAAAGAGACACAAGAAGCAGTTAATAATGATGGCTACTAGAAAGACAAACCAGGTATATGGAGGATGGATTGAAGACAGACTTTTTCTTTGTTTCCTTTATACGCGTTTGAACCTTTTATATTTTATACTAAGTCCATACATCTATTATCTATTTAAAACAAACAAAAGTCTCTTAAAGTCTGACATACTTTTTTTTTTAACTAGGATAGAATGTTAAAACACTTGAGTCCATACAGTCTGAGTCCTGGACCCACGCTCTCATAGTTCCTAACATACCTTGAATCTCAAAAAAGACAGTGATCTGAATAGAATTAGTCCTTAGGAAAGTGTTAACCTAGTTTATCCAACTCATGGTTTAAACCACAACTGGGAATGGGGCAGAAGTTGGAGATAAGGGATTGGTTGCCAAAGTAACAACTGAAAACCAAAAGCCAATTATAAACAAAGGGATGAGGTCTCCAAAAGAGGGAGAGAAAGTTCTCTAAGTTCTATCTAGTCCCTGGATAGTAATGTCGAGGTTCTGTAAGAATTTTTGCAAGATCTAGTACCTATACCCACATAAAGACATTATTTACAGAATAGCCACAGTATGCTTAATCCACAGACAATATAGAAAAAGGGAAAATTCCTATTCTTTTAGGCTGATTTACTAAAACAAAACAGGTGTTTTCCTCTCTCCTTACTACAAAACAGTTTTGATAGCACTTACAGAGCAGAATCTCAGGCTCCTGCTTACTTTTGGTATCCTTTAGAGGGGAAACTGAAAGACAATTTAGAATGAGGATAACAGCCTTATAGTTTAGAGGCAACCCTCTACTGCCCCCCCTTCTTCCCTCCATCCTCTCTCTTACTCCTCTGCATTCTTCTTCCATTTTTCCCCTTCCTCTCTATCTTTGCTTAGGCTTACTCCTGACAGTGGCTTTCAGCGGTGTCCTTAATTGACAACTAGCCGGTTGTTAACACAATACCAGCATTCCTCTTCTTCACCCTTCACTACCCACGGTCCCACCACCAGGCACATACCCCGAGGAAGCCAACACTGAAAAAGACACAAGTACCCCAATGCTCACTGCACTATTTACAGTAGCCAGGACATGGAAGCAGCCTGGATGTCCATCCACAGATGAATGGGTAAAGAAGCTGCTGTGGATACATGCAATGGAATATTACTCGGCCATAAAAAGGAATGCATGTGAGTCAGTTCTGGTGAGGTGGATGAACCTGGACCCTATTACACAGAGGGAAGTACACCAGAAAGGAAAAAGAAATATCATATACTAACACACACGCGCGGGATCTAGAAAGACGGTGCTGATGACACTGTTTGCAGGGGAGCAGTGGAGACACGCAGAACAGACTCACGGACGTGAGGGGGAGGGAGGAGGGAGAGCGGAGAGAGCACCGTGGAGACAGACATCACCGCAGGTAAAACAGACAGCCAGGAGAGTTTGCTGTATGACTCGGGGAACTCGGTAACACCGAGAGGGGCGGTGTGGGGAGCGAGGAGGGAGGGAGAGTCAGGAAAGGGGACACGTGTGCACCTGTGGCTGACTCATGCTGATGTTCGGCAGAAACCAACACCACACCGTAAAGCAACTGTCCTTCGATTCAAAATAAATAAAATTTTTAAAACATCATCAAAAAATCTACCAGATTAGGGATTTCCCTGGTGGTCCAGTGATTCAGAATCTGCCTTGCAATGCTGGGGACACGGTTCGATCCCTGGTTGGGGAACTCATATTTCGCATGCCGCAGGACAGCTAAGCCTTTGAACCTAAAGACGGTGCTTTGCAACAAGAGACGCGACCGTAAGGAGAAGCCTGCATGCGACAACAAAGCAGCTTCTGCTCCTCACAACTCGAGAAAGCCTGTGCGCAACAACGAGGGCCCAACAGAGACAGAGTGTTTAAAAATCTCCTAGACTTGAGCACTGGCCTGGTGCGTGAAAATGGAACTGGACTGAGGAATCTGACCATCACCCTCACTGGGGGAATCCCTTAGTGCCCACTGCACTGCCCCCTTCCCTGTGGAGAGGCAGACGTCAGCACGCCGTCCCTGGGGGCAGGCAGCTCTACTCGGGGGCACAGCTGCCTGCCGGGAGCACCACTCAGCTTCGCTACCTGACACCCTGGTGAGCTTTCACAGGGGCTGCCTCACAGGGGAAGACCATAGCTTTCTGTTTGGTTTGGTTTTGATCACGGCTTGCACCTACATGGAAAAGTCTGCCTAATTCTGGCAGTGTTAGAAAATCCAGTGGCCCACAGAGAGGACGCACCGTCATGAACGTCGATTTTATCAGTAATAAAGGTGTTGGTTTTATTTCCATTTGTCAAACGTTTTTCTTATTTCTCAACTGGAGTGGAGAAGGAGGATGCTTCAAACCGAAACCCTCAAACCCTACCAGTCTTTAAGGGTTAGGCAAGTATTTGATGGCTGAAGTGGAGGCCAGGGTAAAATGTTAGCACGCCTAGCCATACCAGTCTACAAATTCTGTAAATGTAAAATAATGGTTTAGTATTAACTAAATTTGGGACAACAAAGAAAATAATTTTCATTTGTAATGTAAGATCTTTATGTTACAAATAAGAAAAAAATAAGATTCAGTTTTGATATAAGCACTCAATTATTTCACTATTCAATTAGCAATTGAGTAGGGAATGAATCAATGTTCACTAAATGTTTTTTCAAAAAGTGTATTTGTTTATAGAGCCCATTAACTAGCAGAAAGTAGTTAAAACACAGGCTCAAAAATTAAAAGACTGAGGCTTAATTCTACTATTGCCATGTGTGAGCTGTGTGAATTTGGTTAAGTTGCTTAACCTTACCTGCAGAATGCAGACAGTAACAGCAACTGTGTAATATGATTAATGTGAGGATCAAAATACATACATATAAAGTGGGCAATGCCAAAGAATGTTCAAACTACTGCACAATTGCACTCATTTCACATGCTAGCAAGGTCATGTTCAAAATCCTTCAAGCTAGGTTTCAACGGTATGTGAACCAAGAACTTCCAGATGTACAAGCTGGACGCAGAAAAGGCAGAGGAACCAGAGATCAAATTGCCAACATCTGTTGGATCTTAAAGAAAGCAAGGGAATTCCAGAAAAACATCTACTTCTGCTTCATTGACTATGCTAAAGCCTTTGACTATGTGGATCACAACAAACTGTGGAAAATTCTTAAAGAGAAGGGAATATCAGACCACCTTATCTGCCTCCTGAGAAAACTGTATGCAGGTCAAGAGGCAATACTTAGAACTCCACAACAGATTGGCTCAAAACTGGGAAGAGTACGTCAAGGCTGTATGTTGTCACCCTGCTTATTCAAGTTACATGCAGAGTACATCATGCGAAATGCCAGGCTGGATAAAGCCAAGCTGGAATCAAGATTACAGGGATAAATATAAATAATCTCAGACATTGATATGAAGTGACACCTCAGATGACACCATTCTAATGGCAGAAAGCAAAGAGGGAACTAAAGAGCCTCTTGATGAAAGTGAAAGAGGACAGTGGAAAAAGCTGGCTTAAAACTCAACATTCAAAAAACTAAGATCATGGCATCTGGTCCCATCACTTCATGGCATCTATAATAGATGGAGAAAAAATGGAAACAGTGACAGACTTCATTTTCTTGGGCTCCAAAATCACTGCAGATGGGGATTGCAGCCATGAAATTAAAAGGTGCTTGCTCCTTGGAAGAAATGCTGTGACAAACCTAGACAGTCTATTAAAAAGCAGAGACATCACTTTGCCAACAAAGGTCCATTTAGTCAAAGCTATGATTTTCCCAGTAGTCATGTATGGATATGAGAGTTGGACTGTAAATAAGGCTGAGTGCCAAAAAACTGATGCTTTCGAACTGTGGTGTTGGAAAAGACTCTTAAGAGTCCCTTGGACTGCAAGGAGATCAAACCAGTCAATCCTATAGGAAATCGACCCGGAATATTCATTAGAAGGACTGATGGTGAAGCTGACACTCCAATACTTTGGCCACCTGATGCGACGAGCTGACTCATTAGAAAAGATCCTGATGCTGGGAAAGATTGAAGGCAGGAGGAGAAGGGGACGGCAGAGAACGAGATGGTTGGATGGCATCACCATGAGTTTGAGCAAGCTCTGGGAGATGCTGAAGGACAGGGAAGCCTGGCGTGCTGCAGTCCATGGGGTCGCAAAGAGCCACAACTGAGAGACTGAACAACAGAAGCTCTTATAGTGCTTGAAATATGAAAGGAGCTCACATTCATGCGTTCAATGAATACTTAATGCCCATGTTAGAATACCAGGCACTATGTCAGGTACCAAGAACAAAACGCTGACTTAAAGATGGTCTAGAGACAAAGATGTAAGATGGTCTTGGTCCTAAGGGAATTCAGCATTTAGCAGAGATACAGCCATTAATCAAATAATCACAAAGTAACTGTATAATTACCGAGTGTGATAAATGGGCTAGGGAAGAAAAAAAAGACCAGAAGGCTGTGACCTACTTTAGTTATTATAGCTGGAAAGGTGACATTTAAGTGAGACTTTATGGATAAGCAGAAACCAGTCATTCAGAGAATGAAATAAAAGATCATTCCAGAAAGAGAAATGCACAAAAGTGAGATTTTCAACTGAATCCGAAAGAAACAGAAGGCCAGTGACACTCGGGTAGAGAAGGACAAAGGTGCAGGTACAAACTCTCAGGCTGTCTTTAAGGGTTTGGCTTTTGTTCAACCCTGTAGACAGTGAATAATTTTATGTAAGAGAGAAGTTATAAGATCTGATGGAGCTTTTCAAAATACTACTCTGGCTACTACGGGAAGAATAAACAAGAGTTAAGACAGGAGTTGAAGTGGCAAGCTCAATTAGGAGGTCACTGTAATAGTCCAGACCAGAGACAATACAGCCTATGATTGGAGAGACGGCTATAAAGACGAACAGAAATGCAAACCTTTGAGACTTAGTTTACAGGTAGAATCTAAGGTTTTACTTATATAATAAAGTAGATGTGGGAAAGTATAGTGTCTAGCTTGAGTAACTGGATGGATGGGTATCATTCACTACTACTGTAGAGATGGGGGGGCAGAGCCAACTTGAGGACTACAAAGCAATCATTATATTTTGAATACATTAATTTTAGTAACTTCTGAGACTTCTAGGAAAAAATACCAATTAAGAAGCTGGATACACAGAGAAGTCTGGTCTAGTAATTATCAGTAAACGTATTAGCATGGTAATAAGTGAAATTTAGAAAGAAGGTATATTTAGAGAGAGGGCAAGAAAGCCTAAAGAACTAAACATACTCAGAAGCTGAGTAGGGTGATTGACAAGAAGGTCAGAAGAGGAGGAGGACAGGGCAAGACCCAAGAAGGTGGTGTTATCAGAAGCAACAAAAGACAGCGATTCAAGAAACGGGGAATGGCCAACTCTGGCAAGATAAGAGGTTATGCAAGATAAAAGACAACCAACAAACCACTTAAAAGTACCACGGACCAGACCAGGCAGAAGAAAGAATCAGTGAGCCTGAAGAGAGATCATTTGAGATTATCCAGCCAGAAGGAAACAAAACGAAGCCAGAACGAAGAGGAATGAAGAAAGCCTACGGGACGTACAGGGCACATTAACAGAAACGATCCACATGCCACGAGTCACGGAAGAAGAGAGGGAGAAAGGGGTAGAAAGCTGATTCAAAAAATAATGGCTGAGAATTTCTCAAATGTGGGGAGAGATGTGGACATCCAGGTTCATTAAGCTAAGAGCTCACTTCAAAACGTCAATCCAAAATGACCTTCTCCAAGATGTATTACAGCAAAACCATCCCACATGCCACAGGGCAACTGGGCCCACGCGCCGTAAGCGCTGAGACCCGCAGGGCCTAGAGCCCACGCTCTGCAACGAGAAGCCACTGCAGTGAAAGGCCTCGCGCCACAGCCGGGGGAACCAACCTCCACGCGCAGCAACGACGGCCCACTGCAGTCAGAAGAATAAATACAGGAACAAAAAACTTTTTTTTTAAAGTCAGAAAAAAAAATGTCTCTCATACAGGAGAGTCTCCATAAGGCTACGAGTTGATTTCTCATCAGAGATATTGCAGGCCAAGAGTGAATGGGACGATATATTCAAAATGCTGAAAGAAAAAAAAATGCAAAACAAGAAATACTTTACGCAACAAAGTTGTCCTTCAGAGGTGAAGGTGAAATAAAGACTTTCCCTAACAAAAGTTGAGAGTTCACCACCACTTAACCTGCCTTAATAAGAAATGCTGAAAAGAATTCTTCAATCTGCAAAGAAAGGATATTAACTAATAACCTGAAAATACACAACACATTGATAAAGGTTAACATAGATTCAGAATACTCTACTATCATAATATTAACCACTAAACTCAAGTATGAAAGTTAAAGGACAAAAGTATTACAATACCTACAGCTACAATAATTTTTTAACGGATACACAATATAAAAGGATGCAAACTGTGACATGAAAAACACAAAATGGGGGGGAGGTGAAAGGGCAGGTTTTGTACGCAATCAAAGCGGGGTTGTCATCAGCTTAAAAATAGACTGTCACACCTGTAACATGTTTCAGGTGAGCCTGACGGTAACAAGACAAAAACCTATAATAGATACACATGAGACAAAGAGAAGGGAATCAAAGTACACCATATCAGAAATCATCAATTTCAAAATAAGACAGTAAGAGACGAGAGGAAGGAAGGAACTACGGGATAGCCAGAAAACAATCAACAAGATGGCAACAGTGAGTCCTTGGTGTGTGTGAGCCGCTCAGTCGTGGCCAACTGTTTGCAACCTCATGGACTGTAGCCCAGCAGGCTGCTCTATCCATGGGATTTCCCAGGTGAGTATACTGGAGTGGGTTGCCTAAGTCCTTACTGAGTTATAATCACTTTAAATGTAAATAGATTAAATTCTCTAGTCAAAAGGCAAGAGTGAAGAGTGGCTGAATGGGTTAAAAAAAAAAGCCTGATACAAAGACTCTGCTACAGGGACACACATAAGAACAAAATGAACAAAATGAAGGGCTGGGAAGACATCCCATACAAACGGAACCAAAATAAAGCAAGGGTAACTACACTTACATCAGGGGAAAAGTCAAAAAATGTAACAGGAGACAAAGAAAGTCATTTTATGATTATAAGAGGGTCAGTTCATCAGGAGGATTCACAGCACGGAAGGGTTCATGCTGAAGCTGAAGCTCCAACACTTTGGCCACCTGATGCAAAGAACCGACTCACTGGAAAAGATCCTGATGTTGGGAAAGACTGAAGACAGGAGAAGAAGGGAAGGACAGAGGATGAGATGGTTGCATGGCATCACTGACTCGATGGACATTAGTTTGAGCAAGCTCTGGGAACTGGTGATGGAGGGAAGCCTGGCGTTCTACAGTCCATGGAGTCGCAAAGAGTCAGACACGACTGAGCAACTGGACTAAACCGAAAATATTAAGAGGACCTCAACACCAGAGCACCTAAAATACTAAGCAAATGTTAACACATCTGAGGGGAGCAACAGATAGTACAATAATAGCAGAGGATTTCAATATCCCACTTTCAATAATGAACAGATCACCCAGACAGAAAATCAATATAGAACAATAGACTTGAACTATACTTTAGATCAAATAACCTAACCTAATAGTCTTCCATCTAAAAATAATAGATCACATCTTTTCAAGTGCACCTGGAACATTCTCCAGGATAGAGCATATGAGGTCACAAAAAGTCTCAGTAAATTTAAAAATATCATAACTATACCAAGTATCTTTTCTGACCAATACGGTATAAACTAGAAATAAATAACAGAAGGAAAACTGGAAAATTCACAAATGTGTGGAAATTAAACACACCCCTGAACAACCAATGGGTCAGAGATAAAGTAAAAAAAAAAATCTTGAAACAAAAATAGAAACACAACATACAAAAACTCATGGGATGCAGCAAAAATAGAGCACAGAGGGAAGTTAATGCACTTGTTAAGAAGAAAAAAAAAATGTCAAACTACCTTAAGAAAAAGAAGGACATATTAAGCCCAAAGTTAGAAGAAAGAGGGAGATAACAAAGATCAGAGCAAAAATAAATAAAATCAGGAATGGAAAGACAATGGGAAACTAAGCATTAGTTTTTTAAAAAAGATAAAATTGACAAGCCTTTAGCTAGACTTACAAAGGAAAAAAAGACTCAAAGAAATAAAAACGAAAGAGGAGATATCACAAAAACACAGAGGATCATAAGATACTACTATGAACAATCATATACCATCAAATTGGACAACCTAGAAGCAATGAATAAATTCCTAGAAATGCATGCTCTACCAAGTTTTAGTAATAAAAAATACAGAAAACCTGAACGGACCAGTAAGGAGACTGACAATCTCCAGGACTAGATGACTTCACAAGTGAATTCCACCAAACATTCAAAGAATTAACACCAATTCTCAAACTCTTCCAAAAAACTCAATAGAAGGGAACACTCCCAAACTCAGTTCATGAGACCAACATTACCCTGATACCAAAGCCAGATGCATACACTACAAGAAAACAGGCCAACATCCATGACGAGTATAAATGCAAAAATTCTTAATAAACACCAAAACAAATTCACAGCACATTAAAAGGATCACACACCAAGACCGAGTCTTTTTTCACACTCATTTATCTTTGGCCATGCGGGGCTTCGCTGCTGCCAGCAGGCTTGCTCTAACCGCCGAGCGTGGGCTGCTCACCGCGGTGGCCCTCGTGTTTCAGAGCGTGGGCTTCCGGAGTTGTGGCGGGTGGGCTCGTTTGCCCCACAGCACGTGATATCTTCCTGGACCAGGGATCCAACCACTGTTCCTTGCATTGCAAAGTGGATTCTTAACCACTGGACCACTAAGGAAGCCCCAAGGACACATTTTATTACTGAGATTGAATAGGTTGCTTTTCGTTTTGTTTGAACACTTGGAAGAATTTAGTCTTAAATGGGGCTTCCCAGGTGGCACTGGTGGTAAAGAACCCAGTGAAGGAAATGTGAGAGATGTGGGTTCAATCCCTGGATGGGAAATATCCCCTGGAGAAGGGCCTGGCAACTCACCCCAGTATTCATGCCTGGAGGAGGAGCCTGACAGGCTACAGTTGGTCCAGAGGGTCGCAGAGTCACACATGACTGATGCAACTTAGCACCCACGCAGTCTTA